>NC_052627.1:84079904-86579904 GCF_016161935.1 Mauremys reevesii | reverse complement strand
AGGCCTGGCTTGACATAAGTAATTGGACATGGGCGAGGCCTCATTTCTTGCAAGACAGGATTAAGGAGGTAAATGACTCAGCAGTCTGGAAACAGTCTTGCTAACTAAGATAGGGGGAACACCCAGGGAACCATTGACAATAGACGAGATAAGCCTAGAATGTAAAATGAGGTAAAGAGTAAGCTGGGCAATGTGTGGACAGGGAATACTGTACAGGAATGATTCCTTCAAAGTGACCAAGCTAGTCCCAAAACGTGTGTTGCAATGTACAGTAAATGCTCTGCATTATGTAAATGTGTATAAAGGAAGCGATTTTCTGTGTAACTTTGGATGAGTGCTATGCCTGAAACCCATGGCCTATTTGTGACTGTGATCAACTCAGTGTAGCTTTGCTGTTTGATAAATAAAGGAACCTGAGTAACAAGATTGGAGTTCTTAGGAAACAGAGTGGAAAAGGTCTTGGGGAACCCCAACACCAATCATTCTGCTAACTTTGTCATAAGGAGGTAGTAGCTCAAGAGATATTCCCAAGGAACATTTTTGGGCACACGCTTCAGAACACAGGCTTGTAGAGATCCACTATCCAGAAAGGCCCTTCAACTTAAAAAACAAAAACCCAAAACAAAACAAACCCCTTACCTCTCACTATGCAATGTAAACTCTGTTTGGCTTTGACATTTGGAATCATTCTATCAAATCCATCCCTTAGTATATCTTTAGTCCCGCTGAATATCCTTTCCAAACCATGATTTCCATTGTCATGATAATCCCACAGGGGGTACCCATAGCACTTTGAGGTCAGTGGCAGATGAGGCTTTTGCCATACTCCCATACTAGTTCTGTTCCTATAGGGGAGGACCCGACTGACCCTCTCCTCTAATCCTCTCCTCTAATGGAGTGTCACCTCCCCTGAAATCCAGGGCAAATGTGTGCTCTATGAGGTTTTTAAAACACCTCTGCTTTTGTATTTGTGTAAGTCTGAATATTTCCCCTCAATGAAAGCCCAGGATAATTGCTTGCTAAAATCAGGTCTCCAGCTTGATGGCTGAGGAACCGATAAATCTATCGGCACAAAGGAGTGACACCGCGTGAGCCAAAACCATCCTTTTTAACCTTATTTCACAATCGGCTGGTCTTACTTCATTCCCACATGCATTGCAGCCATCAATTTAAGTTCCTTCAAATGGTCTGATGCAAGAACCCTAAAAGTATTGTGTGCCTAATAGACTAATTTGCTATATTTTGACAAGACCAACTCTCTCTCCAGATATCTGTCTGACAGCATGCCTGCATATATCTGGTGGGTGGCACAACCGCTTTCCCAGATTGAAGTTACTCTGTTAGTCTCCATGCCCTTCTTATCTCTCTCTGGCCGGTCTTCCATCTTGTCTTCCTTATGTAATAATGAGATTAATTCTCTATATTGTCCTTAAATATTATCTGTAGTGGCTTTGAGCAGGTGCATCATGATTAGAGCAGTCACTCCTGTTTAGTACTGCCATGCTGACTGGAACGGTCATCTGTGGGGGAATCACCACACAATACACCTCGCCACACACATACACATGCAGAAGGAGCTGGCTCAATAGCCTTATCTCCTGTACCTGCATTTCCTTGCTGAGCTAGATTCAAAGGTGTTTGACCTATAACATTCTGCCTGCTACTGGATCCACTGCCGTGGGTCCAGTAGCACAATTGTACACTCATTCATGGTGCGCTGGGGAGGCAACACCTAGATCCAAATGCAGGATGGTTGCTTTTCTCATCCATAATATTGGGCACTAGGACCCATGAAATCCACAATCTCATCCTAGTCTGTCAGCCCAGTTACGGGAATGGCAGCAGTTGGACCCAGTACTACAGGCTGCTGCTAGCACCTGAAGAATCCAGGGGAAAAGAAAACTCCTCCAACACCTGATCCTTGGATAGAGGAGCTCATAAGCCCCGTCAAGGGGAAGTCTTACAGGCACCATAGCTTCTGGGCTGACCCAAAGTTCCCTGAGAAAAAACTTTCTGCTCTATCCTCCCGACCCCTCCAAGTCACTGATTTCAGTCCCTTAAAAGGGCCAAGGGTTTCCTTCTCCTGCTGGCCCAGAAAAAGCCTTCCCACCTGTGAGGCTGCAGGGGAGCAGTGTATAAAGGCAATGCATGCTTTTCTAAAATTTGATATTATTCAGAGACCCTCTGAAGTTGACAGAGAATTTAAATTCAAGGAACCCACCACCATGCTCTCAATTATGAACAGGGATTGAAATTTCCTATCATAATAGAGGCTTCAGAGAATATGTAGGAAAATTGGGGTCTTTTACAACTCCATGCAGTGTAATGCATGAGGGGCGCATAAGGGAATGGATTTTAAATAGGTTGTGAGGAAAAATAGGGGTCTAGCCATGCTTATGTAATCCAGTACCCTTCACAAGAGCTGTTCAGAGTTGTGACTCCTATTCCAGTTCAGGCACTGCAATGGTCGTTAAAAGAGGGGTTGCAGAGAGACTGAAACAACAACCAGTAATTATTGTTATAACACTGTAAAATATCGATCTGACGACAGGAAATCTTTTATACAAAAGCATGTGTTGACAATTTGAAAGTGTGACAGACTCACAGGGCAAACTACAACTCATAGTGTACCACAAAACCCATGAATTCATGGCTACCAGTTTAGATTCCTGCTTCTAATCTTTGGTGGCCTTTTCTGATGCTATGAAACTTTGGTTTTAGACTATTTCAGCATTTAAAAAATACATTAAAAAAAGGTCCAAATGCTTCCAACGCAGCTGTAGGAACTTTGTGTTCAGCTGGAGGGAATCCAAGATGGCTTCTGCAAGGAGCATCTGCAGGTGTTTGCAAACTCTTCCACAGGAATTTTCATGGGACCTTTAACTCCTCCATTATTTTAAAGGAATGGCAGTGTACTCTGTCATTAGAGCTTGCTATTTTCTTTGAGAGTATTTTATTTATATGTCATTTAAAGACATTGTTTCTACAAATACTATTTTATATATTGATATTTACTTATGTTTGCAGATAGATTGTGGCTGTAGATGACTGGCTGCCTCACAGTACCCACTGTTGGCCTCAATGCAGCCCTATCCATAGCCCCTTACCTCAGTTACCTTTCTCAGATCTTCAAACAAACTCCATACTGAGTTTTTTCCAGAACAGTCCTCCTTAGGGTCTGATTTATTAAGTTTAAAACTAAACACAAAAGTCTTCCCTCCAGCTGCATAGAGCTGAAACTCCCATGGTCTGGTCACAGTCCTTCCTGCCTTAGCAGGCTACTCCACACCCTTCCTAGCTGGAACTAATCCCCTGGTCTCAGAGTCTTCCCTGCAAGAGCCTCTCTTCTCTGCATTGTACCATTACAGCCTTCTGGGCTTCTCCACTACTGTGGGCACTGTCTGTTCTTTATAGGAAATTGCCTGATTCCCCTCAGGTGGGGCTCATTCTGCAATCACAGTTGGCTTAGCCCCAGGTTCTCCAGCCCAAGGGCAAGCCACCCTGTTACAGTCTCTATAAAGGATAATCCATTGCTACAACTTGTCTATAGCATCCAAAAAGGATTCATTTTCCTAAGCTTGTGTCGTTCTTTAAAAATGACTCATAAAAACCATTTAGCTTTAAAAAGTCAGTATTAGATGTATTCTTAAACCACAACTTTGGATAAGTCTGTGACAACATCCTCCAGCAATTTATAACTTCCCTCAACTCATGCATTACATCAGCTCTAGGCTATTCCTAAGGGGAATTTAAACTTTAACTAATGACCAGAGAAAGAACTTTACTCATTTTCTCCTAATCACATATTTTTGCTCACTTTCTAAATGCCAATATTTTGCATGATAAACTCTTTTTCACTCACAGTGAAAGCAAAGCATTAAAACTAGAGCTTCTATGGAGCCTTTTTCTCACAACAAGAAAGGGTTCAAAAAGTTCCTACAGAAACACAGTCCTTTTATATTACAGAAATATTTGAGATTCGGACAAGAACATAAGAATTATGCTTACACTTTCAATAGCATATTTGATAGTTAGAAATGACATAATGAAAAAACAGAAGGTCAAATCCTAAATGGTACACTGAATGCTATGGGAGTTGTAGGTGCTAAGTATCCTTTAGAATTTGTCCCTAACTGCACAGAACTAGTTCACAGTTATTCTACATATTTACTCATGGTCAGAACTACTCTTACACGTACATAAATTTATCTTTTCACTATACTGATTCACTATGGAAAATTGATGCAACCAGGCAGTCTGATAATGTAGGTATTATTTGTTCACATGTTAATGCAACAATCACTGAAAAACTTAGGCATATAGTTTTCTCACCTATACATACAGAAGTTAATAAATTTATTTGGGCATAAGTTTTCGTGGGCTATAACACACTTCATCAGATGCATGGAGTGAAAAATACAGAAGGTAGGTATAAATATACAGCACATGAAAAGATGGGAGTTGCCTTACCAAGTGGAGGGTCAGTGCTAATGAGGCCAATTCAATGAGGGTGGATGTGGCCCACTCCCAATAGTTGACAAGAAGAGGTGAATATCAACAGAGGGAACATTACTTTTTGTAGTGCTAACAAGGCCAATTCAATCAGGGTAGATGTGGCCCATTCTCAACAGTTGACAAGAAGTTGTGAGTATCAGAGGGGAAAATAGCCACTTCCAGTCTTTATTCAGGCCTAATTTGATGGTGTCAAGTTTACAAATTAATTCCAGTTTTGCAGTTTCTCATTGAAGTCTGT
The DNA here is from genome assembly GCF_016161935.1 of Mauremys reevesii. NCBI lineage: Eukaryota > Metazoa > Chordata > Testudines > Geoemydidae > Mauremys > Mauremys reevesii. The sequence continues at coordinate 86,575,151 of NC_052627.1, read as the reverse complement.
TTTTGAAGGGTTTTTTTTGTTGAGGAATGGCCCTGTCATGGCAGACCTGGTGGCTGAGCTTTGGGACTTTGTCCTTACTCACAACTATTTCAGATTTGGGGATAATTTATACCTTCAAGTCAGTGACACTGCTATGGGTACCCACATGGCCCCACAGTATGCCAACATTTTTATAGCTGACTTAGAACAACACTTCCTCAGCTCTCATCCCCTAGTGCCCCTACTCTACTTGCACTACATTGATGACATCTTCATCATATGGACCCATGGGAAGGAGGCACTTGAGGAATTCCACCTGGATTTCAATTTTCCACCCCACCATCAACCTCAGCCTGGACCAGTCCACGCACGAGATCCACTTCTTGGACACTACAATGCAAATAAGTGATGGTCATAACATAAACATAAACACCACCCTAAACTGGAAACCTACTGATGCTATACTTACCTACATGCCTCCAGCTTTCATCCAGATCACATCACATGATACATTGTCTACAGCCAAGCCCTAAGATACAACCACATTTGCTAAAATCCCTCAGACAAACACCTACAGGATCTCTATCAAGCATTCTTAAAACTACAATACCCACCTGGTGAAATGAAGAAACAGACTGACAGAGCCAGAAGGGTACCCAGAAGCCATCTACTACAGGACAGGCCCAACAAAGAAAGTAACAGAATGCCACTAGCCATCACCCACAGCCCCCAACTAAAACCTCTCCAGCCCATCATCAAGGATCTACAACTTATCCTGGAGGATGATCCCTCACTCTCACAGACCTTGGGAGACAGGCCAGTCCTCGCTTACAGACAGGCCCCCAACCTGAAGCAAATACTCATCAGCAACTACACACCACGCAACAGAAACACTAACCCCGGAACCAATCCCTGCAACAAACCCCATTGCATAACTCTGTGCCGGAATTTTGCATTTGTCCAGCTTAGATGGCCTCCACAAAAAACAATTTTGTAATTACTTTTTAGTACTAAACATACTAACTTCAGATGCTTTTGATCAGAAACAGTTTTAAACAGTTGAGCAAACAACATCACAGGACAAGTAATGGATTGGCAACATCCACTAATACCCTTAGTGACTCTGCCTTTGTTTCCAAGTAGTATTAACTACAGAAACTCAATAGGGCCCTCATCAATTTATCATTTGCTTGGTATCCCTTAAATTAATTAAGATTCTCTCTATTACTGTTTTGGCTTTGACTATAGCTTTCCAAGTTCATGTTTATCAGGCCAATGAATCCTAGTCCTGGCCTTAAAGAAGTTTTAACAAAGCAGATTACAACAAAGACACACAAAACAAGGAATGAGCATGATACAATATTGTAACCTCTTTCGGCCAACAACCTTAACTGTTTACCTGCTATAAGTGTCGAGCACACTTTTGGAACTTGTTAAATAATAAATTATACATCAAGTTTGCCTGGGGGAATATTAATATTAGGAATTAAGGCACAGAAGCTTATCTGAATTCCTAGCACACCCTAAACCACACGGTATTAAGAAAAGTGACATAAGACGGCTAATTGGATGGTTCTCACAAGATACTGTGATTTGCTGCAGACAAACAGACATGACAGAGCTTGTACCTTGCAGTCTCCTGGAATGAGAATGAGAAGATGCCTCCGCTTCCTTTAAATTGACAGAACTCATTATGGGTGCTTTGAGTACAGGAAGAATGGGTAAAACACTTCTAAAACCATACTGACTTTATTTTTATCCTACTTTGTTTGCTAGTTCTGCTACTTTATTTTTAACATATTCACTCTACTCTCAGCCCCTCTGCCCCTCCGTAGTTTCCCCTTCTCCCTTTCATCTGAAAAGTTAATATAGAAAAAAATGTTATTTTCTTGTTTTATAAGAAAAATAACTATAGAAGCTTATCTCAGTTTTTGTTTTACTATATTCTATTGCAATTTACCGGACATTTTTACAAGCTCTGTCTTTCCCTTTGTAAGGGCTTGTCTTCAGTACAGAGCTACAGGGGCGCAGCTGCACTGATACGCTGATACACTAAAGCTGTAGTGCTTTAGTGAAGATGCTACTATGCTGACGGGAGAGCTTCTCCCATCAGCGTAGTTAATCCACCTCCCTGTGAGGCAGTAACTGAGCTCTCACATCAGATTAGCACTGCATATATTGGAGGTTAGGTTGGTATAACTACATCACTGGATATAGGTCCATAGTGTAGACCTAGCCTCAGGCTTATATGCTACTGTCTGTTATGTGATAAAGAGGGAAACAGATTGTTAAAGATTTAAAATGTATCATTATGCTCAGAGTAGCAGAAGATCCCTCTTTCCTTTATATGCATCCCAAGAGAAGGACCCACTAAAACACCCACAGGTTGAGAAGGCAAGAAAAAAAAAAGCACAACCCTGATCTACCCCTAACAACTTTTAGACTGCTCCAAGCTCTGACATTTATTTACAGAAACTCTACACAAACAGAAGGTCAACGAGCAGAAGAATTACCAGAGCACTACAGCTACTCTCTGATGACTGCTATGGGCACTCTGGGCCAAATTTTCCCCTGGTGTAAATGAACATAGCTCCATTGAAGTTAATAAAGCTTCACCTGTTCAGGGGCAGCTCTAGGCATTTTGCCACCCCAAACACGGCAGGCAGGCTGCCTTCAGCGGCTTGCCTGCGGGAGGTCCCTGGTCCCGCGAATTCGGCGGCAGCCTGCGGGAGGTCCGCTGAAGCCGCGGGACCAGCGTTCTGACTCCGTTCTGGTCACCCCATCTAAAAATATTAGAATTAGAAAAGGTACAGAAAAAGGCAGTAACAATTATTAAGGGTATGGAACAGCTTCCATCTGAGGAATGATTAAAAATACTGGGACTTTTCAGCTTGGAAAAGAGATGACTAAAGGGGGATATGATAGTGGTCTGTAAAATATGAATGCTGTGGAGAAAGTGAATAAGGAAGTGTTATTTACTCCTTCACATAACTCAAGAACCAAGCGTCACTCGATGAAATTAATAGGCATCAGGTTTAAAAAACAAACAAAAGGAAGTACTTCTTCACACAACACACAGTCAACCCATGGAACTTATTGCCAGGGGATGTTGTGAAGCCAAAACTATAACAGAGTTCAAAAAAGAATTAGATAAATTCATGGAGGATAGGCCCATCAGTGGTTATTAGCCACGATGGTCAGGGATGCAATCCCATGGTTTGTGTGGCCCTAGCCTCTGACTGCCAGAAGCTGGGAGTTGGCGATAGGGGATTGGTCACTCAATGATTTCCTCTTCTGTTCTTTTCCTCTGAAGCACCTGGTACTGGCCACTATCGGAAGACAGGGTACTGAGCTAGATGTGCCATTGGTCTGACCCAGTACGGCCATTCTTGTGTTCGCTTAAAGGAGATTCAACTAAGAAACACACAGCAAAAGCCTAGTACACCACTCTGTTACACCAGTTTTACACCATTGATATTGATGAGTTATGCCAGCATAAAACTGGCATAATGCATTGGAGAATCAGGCTCTGGGTGTTTTAGCAGATGACAACAGCTTTAAAAATATTTAGGCAAAACTGTAATATTGCATGTAGGGTAACCAATTCATCAGTATTATGGGAAAATGTGTGTTCTATTGGTTAGAACAATGGCTTGAAAACGAGGACTTCAGTGCCCTAGTCCCAGTTCTGCCAAACACTGCCTAGTTATGGTTAAGTTATGTAGACTCCAGTTCAGCAAAGCACTTAAAAATGTAAGGATGGACTTAGCTGCTTTCATAACCATGGTTGTCGGTGCAATATTGTCTGCCTGAAAAGTTCAAAACTCATGAGTTATATTCTCTCCTTCCTCCCGCCTGCCCCCCCCCCCCCGTCCTTTCATGCTCAAACATACTCTGCCAGACAAGGGTGAGGGCCTTATAATTCTAAAAGCAATAATATGGTCGGCCTGCTGAGATAGTGTCTATATAATGGCCCCTTCAAATTAATATTCTTTTTTTTTTCTGAGAGAGTTTCAGAATTATCTTAAACACCTCCCTTTACACCCTTAAAGAATGGGCAACATGATTCTTTCATGCTACTGTATTTCATTTACCATGCCCCGAACAATTTTCCTCAGGTCACTTAGTGGCACTAAGTTATTTCTTCCCCTTTACTGCATATCTGTTTTGATTATCTGAGTGGTATTGAAAAGTTTTTGTTTGCATATCCTGTACCACTTGTTCAAAGATGGTCAATTTCTCTTCTCCTTCACTCAGGGCAAAATTAACTCAACCTGCATAAAGGAGTATGGCCAGCTAGAGCTGGTCAGGAACATTTCAACAAACCTTCCCCTCCAACTGGAAAATGCTGATTCATCAAAACAAGTATCAGAGGGGTAGCCGTGTTAGTCTGGTTCTGTAGAAGCAGCAAAGAATCCTGTGGCACCTTATAGACTAACAGATGTTTTGCAGCATGAGCTTTCGTGGGTGAATACCCACTTCTTCGCACTGCTTGCATCCGAAGAAGTGGGTATTCACCCACGAAAGCTCATGCTGCAAAACATCTGTTAGTCTATAAGGTGCCACAGGAATCAAAACAAGCTTTTTGTGGAAACTGGGTTTTTGATTAGAAGGTTTCTCAGGTCCAAGATGAAATTTATAATGAAGGCCAAAGAAACCTACCCACAGTATCCAATTGGTTAGGGTGCATGGTTGGAATAACCAAGTTCAACTCGCTGCTTTACTTGTTGTGAGCAGAGACTTGAACCTAGGCCTCCCACATACCGGCTCTAAGCGCCTACCTACTGGTGGTTCTCTCTCACTCTCTCTTTCTCTTTTCAAATCATCATAATTTCATTCTGCATCAGAACAGAACAAAATTTCAAAACCTCAACATTTTTCATGAAAAGGAATTCTTGTTTTCTGTCTAGCCCTATTGCCAACTCCAAAAAACATTCAAAATTCATGAGTCAGGCCACGAACCCCGCCCTCCTGCCCAATGGTCTAGGTTTGAAAATCATGCGATTTTTTAATTTTGGGTTATTTTTCTTTAGCTTTTTGGTTCATGCAGCACTAAGGTGCACTCAGCTCACATTTTCTAGCTTCTCTCTGCAACCATGAGCGATAGAAACTTACTTTAAAAAAAATGAACACTGATACTCATGTAACCATGTAACTCCAAACACTGGGACTTTCAGGAAAATTCCGGAACTTGTGAGATTTGCAATAAAATCATAAAAATTGACACTCTGGTTGTAACCGTGTTGCCAGTGAGTGGCCTCCTTGGGACATCCCCTTTAAGCTGTTCTTTGCCTCAGTTTCCCCTCTTGGTTCCTCAATAATTCAAACACTTTTGTCCATTCTCATCCCTTCTCAGGTTCTGCTTTATTAATTTAATTTCAGAATAAAGTTTTCAAGGCCATTTATTATCCTAGGCCTTTCCTACCTGGAGTCTATTTCCGCAAGTATCAGGTTTCTCTGCTTGAGCCTACTTGGTCCCAGCAGCCTCTGTACTCCCATGTTCTGAGAACTCCCCCAGAACTCCCTTTGCAGCTTGTTGCTTCTTTTATAGGGAAATCAGGTGATCCTTGTTCAGGTGTGCCCCCTTAATAATCAAGGCTGGCTGGTCCAGGCCTCTAGCCCTTAAGGGGCAAGCCATTCCATTACACAGTTACCACACTTTATACGGATGTAAGTGCATGTGAGTTACTATTGTGTAAAATACTTTCCCCAAAACTAGCATACCCCATGGCTGTTACTTGAGGCAATGACCTGGAATAACCTCCACATTTGGTCAGCACAACCTAGTGTTAGGGCCACTGGATCCATGAAAGCCCCATGCTCAATGGCACCCTCTCTTTGTCATCATACAAACCCATTAATACAGGCTGAGGAAAATGGCAAAATATCAGGTCAAGAGATTCTTTCTCCAAACTTAAATATCTCATCTGGAAGAGCTGAGGAGACAAGACAGGCATCGTTGCTATGATTAGGGCTGCTCTAGGCAGGCTTTCTATGGTTAGAGTCTAGAGACCTATAGGCTTCTAAGCACAGAGACTCAGCTGAGAGGACTAACCACAGAGACATAGCCTAGACCATAGTACCCCAACCCATCTGTGGCAGCAGATTTGGAGTTAGGGTTTGGATGACACTGGGCAGAGATCTAGCCACCACCTTGGCCCCAGGAACCTGCAACCTGTAACCAGGGAGCAGCAGCCAGAACCCTGTCAGCCAGGGACAAGGAGCCACTGGAGCTAGGCCAGTAGCCCAGCCAGAGCATCTCCCAGCAGATGGCAGGAAGCAGCCAGATCCCCCTCCTAGCCATGGCAAGCGGCAGCTAGAAACAGGGACTGGCCATACCCCTCCACCCAGGCCAGGACAAAGATTAGCCAGGGCACAGCCACCACAGTTACGCAGACACCAACCACAGAGATGCCAGAGCAAGCCAGGAACACAGCATTTTCTATGTTATTAAAGTTTACTCCAAATTTCAGCCTTGTCAGACCTAAGTTCTGGTAATTGCTGGGATTCTGGTAAACAAGATAATGGGTAATTGAATATCAAATGGGTGTTAAGTTATTTACATAAACTCTCCAGATTTCTGAATCTTCAGCATTACAGGTACATATTCAAAAAAACATCCTGTATCAGGGCATGTTGAATTCCTCTGAGTGGCTGTTCTATCACCACTAGTTGCCACAGAGAGAATGGAGGCCTGTTGTCAAATAAATTGTTACCTTGGGTGAACAACTGAAATAATATTTGAGTTCCTCCACAAGTGTTAAGGTTTCCATTTTAAAGGGCTGGGCTAGAGTAGGGAAGTAAACTTGAAGCATGGATCCAGCTTAACTTACACCTATATATTTAAAGATAAGGATTTCTAGTGCAAGAAAAGGAAAATCACGAGGAGACTGATTATATGTCATGTGTATGCCTGAGCACTGAAGCAGTTTCACTGGTGTGAAATTGTGACCAGTCTGAAGTTACCGAGGAACGGGAAAGCATGCTAAACAAAGTTTATTCTAGTTTGTCCCTTTTTCTGAAAAGGATACACCTAGTTATATTGGTGTGACTCCACTGACTTCAATGGAGTTATTCTGTATTTACACCAGTGCAAGTGAGATCAGAATCAAGCTTGATGACTTTCTGTATTGTCAGAGAAACCATAACCATACTTTTCTGCACATGATAGATAAGTTATCCAGGGTTAATCTGCAAACGTTATTTAATCAAATAACTTGAGACAAAGTTCTTTTACCATAGGTTTTTTCTATTTATATCTGTATATTTAGTCTATTAAGTAATACTATTTTAATATAAAATCAAATTGCTACTAAATACAAACAGGAGTACAACATAGCTATTACAAGGACATTGTTGTATTAAATATGTAGTAAAAGAGAGACATTCTATTAAATCATTACTTAAAATTTGATGCACTGAATGTCAAATAAGGAATTCCTAATTTATTTCTCCTGGATAATCTCAATGGATACCGCCTTTTCATCCTTGTAAGGATGTTTCTTGTAACTCTGATATATTTTATATTTTTATATCATTAGTCTGAATACTCCTATCCATAACTGAAGCTGACCACACAATTTTCCAGGGGAAAATACATGTGTGCAACCACAATCATAGCTTCATACTAGTTATACTCATGTTTGTGCAGTGAAAAAAGGCTCTAGATCTATGTGTGTGCATATCTACACCTGTTTTAAATGGCACATCCTCCTAAGTCCGTATATGCTTTTCCACTTATGCCCAAGCACATTAATTTCCTGGTTTATACATGTACATAAAGAGAGACAGAGTTTGGAATACAAACAGATCACTATGTTACATGCAGTTATCTAGAAAAACTTTGAAATAATTTGAAGTTTCCTTTAAAATTTGCCCAGGTTTTTAATATTGTATTAATATCCATGTTAAATATAAAAATTAAATACTTTTCTAGTCATGATTTGGGACATTATGACTTTAATAATTAGCTTTAATTAAACTAATGAGTGAGTTCTCCTGATGTCTTGATTTTCTTTGTATTAGATTTGTTCTTGAGTCACATAAACTGTATGTGTAGAAATAGATATAAATTTAAGCCTGTTAACATAAAATGATGGAAAAAATCTATTTCTGTTGCATAAGTTAATTTCTTCATTAATTAATATGGAAAGAAAGATCTGAAAAATATAGAATATTTTTAAGGTATTGAGGATAATTATTTCTCAGTACTCTAATTTTACTTAACTCTTGTTAGGATTGGGAGCAAGGTAATATTTTAAGTGCAGGTTAAGAAGATGTATAATGATTTTCAATCACTTACAGTTATAAGTAGGTGCCCTATATGTCATATTGACAATTTAAATCTCCAAAGTATAAATAAGCAAGACCTTTGCCCTGTCTAAAAGCAACTAGCTGGGTAAAACCAAGGGATTTTAAATTAAGGATGAATGTGCAATTACTTTAAGGAAGCATAAAACCAAGCTCTCCATTAGGAATATATTAGCAGCTGTAAAAAATACTGTCTGTTCATTCAATTAACTCTCAACCTTGGAGGCCACAGATCATTTCATTTGTCACCACACTGATTAGGCAGCTCTACATTTTGCGAAAGCTCCCATGCCATTAGATTATTAAATCTGGTGGCTTTGTTTTCTCAGAATTATATGACTACGTTCTGTACATTAGCTAATTAAGAAAGTTAAAGATTCATATCACGGTATTTTACAAATATAGTAACAAAGTGTTATGATAAGCACATTTTGGACTATATGAAACATTTATTTTTAAATCAATGTTCACATTTTAAAAATAATTTGTCATATCTGCGCTGTCGAAATCATACACAATCAAACCTCCTAATCTTTATAATGAACTACAAACCTTCCCTTCCCTACCATTTGTTTTACAGACCACATGTTTGAATTACACATCTTGTTCAAATAGAAAAATAGTCTTCACATATTAATTGGTTGCTGGAATTTATTCTATTCAATGATTTAGACTTTAAAACTAATTGCAGTCTAAGGCTTTTTTTAAAATCTAAATCTTAGGAGAGCACTGTATGTTTTTCCATTAAGTCAACATTGGTACCAAAGTGCCAAAAACAACATCATTTGAATAATTATAAAATAATAATAAAAAGCCTACATGTCATAATAAAGTATATACAAAATAATAGGTCACTCTCTTACCTTAGTCAAAGATGCCTGCTTCTGACTGAATGTAACAATTTTACTTACATCCCAGTAAACTCTTGAACAGTAATCTTGTTATGTGTCTACAGCAGTTTCAAGGGGTGGGACTTTAGTGTAGTGTAATGAATTCACCAGGGAATCTTCCCTTTCAAAGAATGCTGCTGCAGACCAGGAAACCACTTTACATTTACTATCATAAGCTTTTGGATGATTAGTTTAAGATTTGGAGTGTATATGTATATTCACCAGCACACAGGGAGGAGTTGCTGAATATGTTTCCTGTATATTGAAGCTGCTACACTTTTAATAATGGGACCGAATTAAGGGCTAACAAAGAGTTAAATAAACTTTACATAATACACAGCCAATTCATGGGCAGGATGTGTATTTGATTATAGGACGTGTTCCCCCCCGGATCATGCTCTGGGAGGAAGTGTGGGCCACTGGTTACAGCAGAGGATTGGCAGTCAAGCGACTTGATTTCTATTTCTGATATTTTGCCATTTACATCAGCCTGTATTGGCTTTGCACCACAGTCCTTGTAGGTCTTAATAGGGAGGGAAATTGTGCAGACGTCCATCTCTTCCCTGATCCTATCCCAGCCATGCATGATTGACCCTGCTTTCATTTGGTTTTTTGTGCCTTATGGGGTCCCTTCCACTTCCTCCTTGGAGGATATCTTCTTCAGCTGAAGGAATGGAGGAGCTGACTGGCATGTTTGTTTTTGCAAATAACTTGACAATATTTGGTGAGGCCACTCAGAGCAGAGGGGTATGAGTACTAAAGTTATTACAGTCATAATTTACAATTACATTAAAATATAACTGTACAGTAATAATAATAACAATAATAATAATAATAATAATAACAGTGATTATGTAAATCAGATACCCAGAGCCAATCAGAGCAGAGTGACTTGCACAACTGCATCATTAACTGTGCAGCATCACTTATGTGGTAAACATGTATATTAAAAGAGCTACTAAAGGAAAATCTCACACAACTTAGCCTACATGGATCTGGTAAGAGCAATGTGTTTCCTGTGGTTTAGTAGTGATTCTACTAATTCTACCTGAATAAGAGGTAAGACACTCCGACCAGGTATACACTCCATTCCAAACATTCATTTTAAATATCTGTTATTTGAAAAAACAATGAGCTGTATAAAGGGCAGACACATGATGGCATCAATGGCAATCACACATATCCCCACATTTTCAGTATAAAGCTAATGAAGAAACCATGTGACATTTTTAACCCAATAACCTTAAGAGAAATAACTTCCTGTACTTTCTGCAGGTCTGTATGATGGCATTTAAATTTGTCCCTCCTAAGATCTATGATTAAAACAAATTTGAAAAATAAATAATCATTGTCAGTAACAAGACAGTGTGCTAAAGAAAAGCAATAAAGGCCAGTTACACTAAAAACCTTGTAAGGTGAAAAGTTTAAGAGAGTTAGGGGGCTCTGGGCTATAGCAGCGAATGTGTAGATGGGTGAGTGCGTGTCTAAGGGCACATCTACATTACAGACTTAAGTTGACCTATGTTATGTCAGCTTACATCCACCGTAGTAATTACTGCAGTGGCTGATGTCCACACTACCCTCCTTCTGTTGTTGATGCGCGTCCTCACCAGGAGCACTTCCACTGACTGAATAGGGACAGTATGGGGGACTGAGAGCCAGAGCTCTTGTCTCCCCGGGCTTCTCGCCTCACTGATCAGGGAGCTGGGTGAGTTCAGCCCAGCTGGGAGCAAGGAGCCAGGGGCAGCCAGGGTCTAGCTGTCTGGCTTTCTTGTCAATTTGAGGACTCCATAATGGAGCCCTGAAGTTGACAAGACAGCCAACGGCTGATGTAAGTAATGCAGTGTCTACACAGACACTATCACCCTAACTACTCTGACATAAGCCCTACAGCTTTTGTGGAGGTGGAGTTATGATGTCAGTGTAGTAGAGCACTTACATCGGTGGGACATGACTGTAGTGTGTACACTGATATAATTAGGTTGCCATAAACTGCATTATGTTGACTTAAATGTTTAGTTTAGACCAGGCCTAAGTATTCCTCCAAGAGTCTTATTGACAATATCTATTATGGTGATTACATGGCCCCCATTAATGTAGTAACTGAGTGCATGACAACTCTTAATATATTTATCCTCACAATAGCCCTCCAAGGTGAGGAATTGCTATTATCTGCATTTTACAGATGGGGAAGTGAGGGACAGAAAAATTAAGTGATATATGCCAAGTCTCCTGAGCCCCAGGCTAGTGCCTTGACCACCCTAGTTTAGATCATCTTTCCTTTCAAGACCAACTCTAGATCACTATAAACCAGTTATTTTCTGAAGTGGAGCACTGATACAAATCTGTCACTGTCATAGGACAGTTAGTTAAGGGTTAAGGTCTCTTTTACCTGTAAAGGGTTAACAAGCAGTAACCTGATGAACACCTGACCAGAGGACCAATCAAGGGACAAGATAATTTCAAATCTCTGGGGAAGGAAGGCTTTGTCTGTGTCCTTTGTTTGATTTGCCGTTCTCTCTTTGGATTTAAGAGAGGCCCGACATATTCTTCAAGTTCTCCAAGGTTTCCTGAAGTATTTTCTTCTATTCAGTATAGTGAGTATTAGAAGGCGGTTTAGTCTTATAATTGATTTCTACATTTGCAATTGTGTGTTTGCTGAAGAAATATCTTTATTTCTGTTTGTTGTTACTTTGATTATTCTGAGAAAGGAGTGGGGGGGGGGGGAAAGCCTCTCCAGGTTTATGTTAGACCCTGTATTTTTGCATCCTGGTAATACAGAGATAGTGTACTTTTTTTTCTTTCTTTAATAAAATCTTTTCTTTTTAGAACTTGATTGATTTCTTCCCTTGTTTGGATTTTCAGGGGAGGAGGGGAAAAGTGAATCCCTCTTTGTTTGATTCAAGGAGTTTGAATCAAGGTATCTCTCCCAAGGACAAGGGGAGGGGGAAGAAGGTGGGGGGAATGGATTATTTCCCTTTGTGTTAAGATCCAAGGAAGTTGGGATATGTGTTCCCCAGGGAAAGTTTGGGGGAACAGGGAGTGTACTAGACACTGGAATTTCTAGTTGGTGGCAGCTTTACCAAATCTAAACTAGGATTTAAGTTTAGAGGAGTCCATGCAGGTCCCCATCTTGTGGACACTAAAGTTCAAAGTGGGGAATAAACCTATGACAGTCACAATTATGAAAGGGACAGCTAACATTAGATATGACAAAAGGTATTTAGTATTATGATTGTTCACTTTGAACTATTTACACAGACTATGACTCACAACTATTCGGGGGATACAGACAGCAGGGTCATTTCCTATGAGTCTACTTTCCACCACGCTCCTTTGGCATAAGTTCAAGTGCTCATAATTTTTTACACAGTGTCAGGACAGTCTGTCTAAAGCATTATGTTATGTTCATCACTGGGGCAGCTGAATAGGCCAGTTAGCTCAGAAATATCACCAGCCTCTTTACCATCCTGTTCCTGTATTGTATTGAAATAGTTAATCTAGACTAGTATCCTCATTTGACCTATCACAACTAACCAATGGCATTCAATAAGATGAAAATTGCCCATGTAGAAGCTCAGAAAAGGCTTATACCTGGCTTACTGAAAGTTCCACTTAAACCTTATTTTGTGAGTTTAAGTGGTAGGTTGACTTTGCATGGTTCTTCTGCATAGTGGTGAATTTCTCATAGTGAAAAATCAAAATCTCACAGAGAATTGTTTGACTCTATGGACTGGTCTCAATCACATTTGTTGAATAATTTTGAATAGCAAATAAATTTGAGAAAATTGCATCCTACTTGTGGATACTCTGCAAGCAGAAAGAAATGAAATTCATCAGATAAACTAATCACTGCAAATGATTTGTTCAGCGGTTTTGTCAATGCAAGTTGTGTACCGAGTATACAAATGTGAAGCATGCTGCCATCAGAGAGAATTTTATCCAAAATATAAATGCATGAATCATTTTTATAATTGTTTTGAGTAGAAGGGAAGGCATATTTTTGCTGTTCGGGGGGAGGATTATTTGCAATATCAATAAAAAAATCTTCACTCTGTTGATAATTCTCAGGTTGATTAAATTTGGAAAGGTAACAATTTTGTTTCTCTAGTCTACTTTACAATGGAAAAAAATGCTTTCTTCATGCCACAATTAAAGTTATTGCTCTAATTTGATTGTTTCTTTCCTATTCTAGACAGAGAAGTTCACTTTGTAACCAGTGTGTTTAAGATCCTTTTACTTAGCTGTATGAAAAGGTATGCTTCATATTCGATACAGATATGTATCTTGCCTAAGGTTTTTGCCTTAGTAGTCAGAACAAGTACAGTAAGGTAGCTCTCAGAAGTGAATTGTTCTGATCAACCATAAACTATTCTTACTTACGACCTTTTTTATTGCTGTGCTATACAGTGACACATGGCTTCTCCCCTAGGTCTGTGTAGTGCTTGTATTAAATTACTGTCTAACTGGTTTTCATCTACTTTCCAGATTACCCTAACAGACAATAACATTACTGTCCCAGGTCATTTTTTCTCATGTAAATACATTATATGCATTCCCCGTCTTTGTTACTGTTAGAGAGCTATTGAATTTGACAGTTACTCTTTTCCCATTTAGCAGCAGTTATGGCCCATGCATCCATTAGTGACTGACATATAGCTTTTCTTTAATTACATTATGTTGCAGCATTTTGTAGGTGGAATGTGTCCTTTGATAAGGAAAATTCAATTTAATGAAATGGTGCTTTCTGCTGAATACACATCTGATTTACTAGTACTAGCTTGGAGGAGCTGTATCCAGTAGTTAGCAAAATCTGTTCATCATCAGACAAACGCCTGGAAAAAAAAAACAATTTCATCTACATGCTGTAGATAAACAGAGATTCTAGCCTGCAAAACCAGACTGCACTAAAATGGTAACAACTGAATTTGGCACAAATAAGATAGGATTATTCATATCAACATTATCCCTTTTCTCCACTTCCACTCACAAGAGAAGCCCAATAAGTATTTCCTGGAGACTTGCAGATCCCTTTCAGTTGTCCCCTGCTTCTCATGCACCCTCAAGGAGAAGAGTTAGAGCTACTTATCCTTTTTGCTGGAGACAACTATCTGGGAGTCATTTTCCAGCGTGAGACACCAAGCCTAAACCATACTCATTTGCTCCAGTACATGGGAGCACACAAGAGAGGATGCTGTGGAGGCAGAGTGCCCCGGAGAATAAGATACAATGCCTTGAGGAGCAGAATGGGGGCAACTGTATCTTTTGGCCAGGCTGTAGCTGCAGAGAGCCAGCTCTCACTGGCATGGAGGTAGCTGGACCTGCCCATCTCTTCTGTGATGGCTAACACAGTCACCGGCATTAGCTTGGAGCATTCTTTATAGTCAGAAGACTGCAGGGCCTGCTATTGCGGCTGGCTTCTGCACAATTACTTCCTTGTAGTTTCTTACACGTTGGCATCTGCATGGACACCAGTCAATCTCAAGTGCTCAAGAAATGCTGGGTGAAATAGATGCTTTTTCTTCATGAAATTTACAGGAAGTCATGTAAATGAATTGCAGAGCTATAGAGATGGTGAATGTTATAAATACTGTTTTTGAAAAATTCCACACTATTATACAAATATCATATGAAATACATGGCAGCATTCAGAATGACACTTCATTTTGGATGTTGCCAACTGCCTAACCCAGTTAATGAGATTTAAGTGTAAAGACTAGATCTACACCTTTTACTATACACAATTTCCATAAAAGCAAATACTCTTTCCAGTCTGTCTTATTATTTCGAGAGAAGAGTAGAAGCAGGGAATAATGAAAAAAGCAAAGAATAGACTGATCACTGATGTATTCCTGTCTGTTCATACTGCAAAGAGTATTGCAGTGGAAAACAGTTTAAGAAATTTAACATCCCTCTTGATAAAAGCTTAGGAATATTTGTTACATTATATGCTCACAGTCTCTTTGCATCTTCCTGCCTTTGCCACTGAGTGATGCCATTACTATAGGAGTAAGAAGTATTGGGTAAAACATTTGAAACATTCACTACAGAGAAGGCAAGTTTAGGTTTATATTCTGCCCTCAGTCTACACAGAAGCCTTCATTGCCATCAAACAAATTGACTGATTGACAAGTAGAGTCTTCAGGGGCTTCCTGGAGGAAGGGGCCACACGCCCTGCAAACTTGTTATAGATGCTACTCTGCTCCAGAGCTCTACATAAATTAATGCAAACTATTTACCATGATGTAGATGGAACAACTGTTAAGCCCGAGTTTTTCAGTCATGATGAACACTGATGTTGACAGGAATGCACTTCAGAATTACGTTAGTGTGGGGATTGTCCTCACACGTTTTACTGAGGATACACTGTTCCTTCACTGGCTAAAGGAATCACTGTTCAACTACTTGTACTGGATGTGTGGGCAGAACTTCCTACCCAGGGATGAAGTGTACTACTTCTGTTGCATCCTTAGTCCTTGCCAACACAGGGCCCAGAGGGCCAGTATTTTGTTTTTATTGTGAACAGAATAATTAGACCTTTTATTTTCTGAAACCTTGGCACTGCAAAGAAAACAACCCAATGCACTCAGTTTAATGAGATTCTTTCTACAAAGCAGTCTGGTCTCCTGTGCCATGGAAGGAAATTCAAAGCGACTTTCCCTGTATTTAATTAAAGGTGCAATACAGATTAGTAGTCATTAAAATGGAAAGGACAGACCTTTTTAAAAAATGTAGATTGCTCAGGAAAATTAGTTTCCCTTTCTCACCAGTTCAAAGGAAAAAAGGCTTAGACTGTTAGTTTCCTAGTACCCTGAGATAAATAAATTTAACAGAAATACTGTATTACAGTAAATACTACTTTCTGATCACGAAGCATTAGGGTAAGACTCCTTTGGTGAAAAGAGAAATGCCTTTACCCATTCATTTCCAACTCTGAATGTATTAGGTTAATTCAAAATAACTACTTTGATGGTGCAAATATTCAGGTTAATTATAAGACATGACTCCTGCCTTTATGTCATTTTGCATTCCAACACATAATGTTCTGCCTGTGAACTAGTTCTTGCCTATTAACATTAAGCATCCCTCTCCCAACAGTTGCACACAACACAAAATGATGCTAAAACAACATGCTGTTTCTGACTTTTAAGTTCTATTTTAGGTATTTATATGGCCCCTATTACTATAGTATCTGAGCACCTCACAGTATTTAATATACTTAACCTAATTGCCCCTGAGAGGTAGGAAAGTATTCTATAATCCCCATTTTACAGACGAGGAACTGAGTCACAGAAAGACTAAGTAACTTGCCGAAGGTCACACAAGAAGCTTGTAACAGACCAGGGAATTTAACCCTGGTCTCTCAAGCCCCAAAATAGCCCCCTTACCAAATGAAGATTGAAAATGCTAAGACAACATATTATATGTAGGTTTTACAATACAACGACATACAAGATCAGAGAAAGACTGTACATTTTGGGTTCACCTTTTAAAACAGCACCTCTCCCCTATCAAAATCTAATTGATGCACCTCCACTGTAGTGCATGAACTAGGAGATGAATAGTGAAATGATTCATTAGGGCAACTCCAGACTTAACCAACTCATTGTAAGTGGCTCCAGTAGCTTATAGTTAAGGTTGCATTTCCATTATAAGGCCCTATTTTCAGTTGCTGATTACTTTGCCAAATTTGTAATTGTTTGGTCTGAAGTTTCCTAGAACAGTTGTCTGACTCAGATTAAATTTATTCAGTAAGTTTCAGCAAAAAAAAAAAAAGTTCATCCATTTCTGAAAGAAGATGGGGGGCAGGGAATAAATTATTTTGCGCATGTTAAAAAACTTCTGACAACCTCTGCACTTTGGAGAAGGGACTTGAAATTTGGCAGGGCATCACGCCAGTGCCAGGCGTGTACCTATTGCTATTCCTCTGAAAACTAACTTAGATTTGCCCAAATTATAAACCTCAAAGTCCCCTCTTCTCCCCCCAAAACCCCAACAGCAACAACAAAAAGAAAACAGTTCAAAGATGTTCAGCAGGGTGTTTGGCAGCTAAATTCTCCTAAGATTCCACCTGCACGGATTTGAGAGTGGTAGCCGTGTGAGTCGGTATCAGAAAAACAATGAAGAGTCCTTGTGGCACCTTAGAGACTGACAAATGTATTTGGGCATAAGCTTTTGTGGGATATAACCCACTTCATCAGATGCATGGAGTGGAAACTAGTTTGTATTCATTTGTATATAGTGTTTGACTACATGATAATGTATTTTTCCCCCCCCAGGACCCCTGTTTCACTTAGTCCATAGGATGGACATGGTCTGGGGATGGATGAGGTTCTGTATCATTTGTAGTACTGGGGCAGGCAGGTCATGGCCCTCCCTTTCAACTAAGGAGGAGGAGGAACCACTAAGCCGATGCCACAATTGATTTCTGCGGACAATACATGAAAAAACAGGAGCAGGATTGAAGTCAACAGGTTAAAAAAAAATCAGGGATCCAGAGGGGTATACCAAGCAGAGAATCCCCAACCACGCCCACTGTTCCTCAAAGGTGTCTGGAAGTCAGTGGACACTGCCCAGAGCTGTGATTGATAAGGGAGCAGAAACAGGCCCCACACTCACAGAGCACCTTCCCCAGCTCCGGCTTCTTTTTTGTGAAGGATGCTGTGGTCTGACTCCTGCCTCACTTGTTCCAGAAATTGGAAGGTGTGTAGTGAGTGCAGCAGGGAACTGCAGGAAGAGAAAGGATGGTTTTATGGTAAAGGACATTGAATGTCATGGTGGAGAATTGAATTCTGCCTGATGCTGGGCAAGATATTTAAACCAAACCTTTGTATGGGTGATCCATACATGTGTGTTCTTCATTTTCTGGGTATCCAACTTGAGATGTTGGGGGGTCTGATTTGCAGAGCACTCATGGCTGCAGCTAAAGTCAAGCGGAGCTGTGCTTTGAACATATAAAGTGCTACTCTGAAAAATGGGACTCCAGGTTTCTCACATTGGGCATCCAAAGTCAGTGGATACCTGTGAAACTATGTGCCTTAGTTCTTAGTGTAAAATGGGGATAATACCACCTCACAGATGTGCTGTGAAAATAAGTTAATTAATGTTTGTGATGTATTCACCCTAGAGAAAAACTGATGAGGAATTTAACAATTCTATAGTCAGAGCGAGGTTTGAATAGTATGCAGTAAATAAGGGCTAGGTTCACACCCCGAACAATGAGAATAAAAGAAAATATTGAATAGCTGCCCACCCTGAGTACCGCCTGTCCCGTGTACTGAATCGGGCAGAGGTCCTGTGGAAAAAATAGTATGTATTCATGTCATTACAGATTATCATAATGCACACTCTCAAAGGGCACCATAAGGTTACACAGTCCACCTGAATAGAGGCATTACCTAACTTTTGAGTGCTTGACTTGACACAAAAACATTATAAGAAAATTAAGCTTGACATTTTACATAAAATGAAGGGGCATTTTCAAGTTGCCAGCCTCTTGCTGCAGGAGAAGTGGAGTCCTGCTGTGTATGCTGGGTCTGTGCATGGTTGTCAGCATTTCAAAAGTTGTTTAAGGGACCTTTGACGTGGTTTTCATGGGTTTCAGAAACCAGTCCAGTGCAGCTGTACGGGGTAGGTCTGTGACTAATATCTTTTGGAAAAAGTCAGTGACAAATCTTCAAACTGAGCAATCACTTTGTATTTTCAAGGTAATCTTGCTAAATAAAACCCTGCTTAAATGAAAGTTGAGGTAGGTTCCCATAATCAGGAAGGCACACAGCCACTGGCTTTGCAGACCCTCTTTGTAGGGTCACCAACTATTTGGAAAGTCAGCATGGAGGTAAAATAGAGTCAGGCTGAAGTCAGCCATGTAGGGGTGGAACCTCAAGCCTAACAGAAAAACACAAAGAGAAAAAAAGTGATCTTCTTTGTTTAAGCACATATTATTGACAGACTCGTTCAGAACAGTTACACTGTTACATGCAAAGGTGGGGCCAAAAGAGTTAACAGAATCAGAGCTAAGAACACATGTTCATTTTTTGAAAGCAAAGCAGTCTTTTTTTTTGTATTCATAGCCTTAGAGCTACATTATGCTTATGATCATGACACAGTCCTCCATATCAGAAATTCAAAATTGTTTGAAGATATTGGGAGAAACCCTGGTCCCACTGTAGTCAAAGGGAATTTCACCATTGATTTCAGTGGGGCCAGGATTTCACCCATTAACATGCACAATAACCTTGCGAGGCAGGTGAATAATGTCCTTTTTACTGATTGAGAAACTGAAGTCAAGATAAGTTAAATGACAAGCTCATAGTTGCACACTGATTTGGTGGCAGAGCTGGGAATAGAACTGTTTATTCCAAGTCTCCTGCTCAAAACCACTGGCATATACTTCACTTACAGGTAATGCCAAATTATTTTCTTTTCTTTCTCTTATTTCTCATGAAGAACTGAGCGAGTTACTCCACATATTTCCCCTTTGATAGTGGTAGAATTACTTCAAACCATTATAATCCTTCCTGAGCTTCCCATCTCCTGTGTGGTATCTCAGAGCTCTGCTAGTGACAGTTGGAGCAGAGAACTCTGCTTTGCTCTGAGCTTCCCTCCCAGTTTCAGCAGAAATTAGCATAACAGAAGGAGAACGGAAGCACTAGTCACATATCAGCTCTTTATTCCAGACTTAGGCTAGGCAGCTTTGTTTGTTTGTTTGTTTGTTTAGTGGTTTCTGCTTGGCATTTAGGGCTAGATTCACAAAGAAACTTCTGGTGGTGATGCTGTATATTGCCACACCTAACCTGTAGGTGCCTCAAAGATCACTGGGATTACAAAGCCTAGGCAGCCAGGCTCCCTTTACAATGAATGGGGAGAGATAGTTGCCTTTAGAATGGGATTCAGAAGAGCCAGCATGTTGGAAGTTCCTTACCCAAACTCGCCAACAGGAGGTGCCAAGCCCCACCCACATAAGTCTGGATTGTAGACGGGCACTTCCCTTTGTTTGGGATTCTCAGTGGAAAGCCCTCTATTGGCATTAGGTGCCTACACTGTTTCTGCAGGAAGCATGGCAGGGCAGAGGAGGAGGAGTGTGACCATTGCTGGTGTCCTTACATAAATAAAAGATGTTGAAAAGTTGAGAAGGGTTCAGAAGGGAGCTACAATAATGATTCAAAGTGCATGTGAAGATCTCCCCATGATCCTCCAGTGCCAATGTGGCTGGGTGCCCTAATGCCAGGATTACCATCCCACTGTTCCTCTCTGGCCCCTAAGGACTCCACAACTGACTCTCGACACAATGATCTCTGGCAGGGGGAGGGGAAGAATTTATTTTAAAAAAATAGTACAAATAATCTGTAATAAAAGCCCCAGAACATAGTCCATTAATCAACCCAACTGCATATCCATCTTAAAAATCCCAAGACAGCTAGTCCATCAACATAGCACATACCACACTCCAGCATCTTCCCCTACAGATTGTCTTCAGTCCTCCTGTTGTTCCTCTTAACTGGCCAAACTGGGACCAGCTGATTTGGTGGGTGTGAAGGGGCTGGATCTTCTTTATTTAAAGGGGCCAGCCACCCTGGGACAGTCTGAAAAACCCACCTAACAGTGACAGGATAAAGAAGCTTAATCTATTTAGTTTATCCAAGAGATGAATTGATCACAGTCTTGTAGCCATGGGGGAGGGGGAATTTCTGCTTATAGAGAGCTCTTTAATTTTTCAGACAAAAGTATAACACAATCCAATAATTTGAAACTGAAGCTAGACAAATTCAGAGTAGAAATTTCTGGAAATAATTAACTACACAAGGCAATGTTATAGGGTCTATGGATGTTTTTGAGTAGTCTGTATTAGATTACATTTTTAAAAAAACCCAGTTCTTATTGGACCACTCTATTAGGCTTTTAACTGATTTTTCTCATGTAAATATCATTTTAGATTAATCTATACATGTTTTTAATCCCTTTTTATGGGATTAACACACATGGGATTTGATATTAAAACATACTGAAAAAATATTTGCAAAGGTTCTGCTTGGGAAGAGTATTCACAATTCCCAGTGCTCACTGTGCATTACTTTCCATAAGTAGGTCCAAGAGTTAATTTTTACTTTTTAGCAGGAAGCTTTTTTTCCCTCCTTTTCATAGAAATGTAACTTTGAGAAGAGAAGGGATCTTTTTGCCTTCAATTAGTTTGTGGTGTGTGTGTGTGGATTTAAAACATATAAATTTCACAGCATATAGTAAGAGAGGCAGTCTCTTAGACAAGCTGTAGCCAAGCCATTTAGGGCTTTACAGGCCAGGTACTTTGGTGGTACTGAAGGAGTTGATTCTGGCCCGTAAGCCCCTAAATGGTTTTGAACCAACCTGCCTCAGAAATCATCTGTCTGCCTGTGTGATCCTACCACAGTTGAAACCAGCAAAGGTTACTGAAGCTGGTATATAAAGCCCTGATTCAGCAAGGTATGTAAGCACATACCTAAGCTTAAGCATGTAGGTAATCTTGTTGATTTCAATGGGACTATTCACATGCTTAATTTAGGTTTAATTTATAGAACTCACTGAACTGGGACCTAAGAGAGGAGTCTCCTTGCAGGGTGCTCTCCACAAGGGACACTAGCCTTTGCAATTCATTCTCCAAGCCCTTGGTTGGAACTAGCCTGAATTAGTCTGTTCTAGGACATTCTGCAAAGTCCATTCATTTAAGCAGGCATTTAAGGAGGGCTGAGGGCCTGGGGGTTAGTAGTGAGGAGGTCTAGATTTTTAATTCTTGCCCTTCTGTGCTTTTCTCCTCCCCCTTCCCAACATATTAGTCACAGAATAGTCACAAGAGTTAAATCTCAGAGTTACTCTGGAATTATGTTCTCTTGTTTTATGCAGCCAGCATGTCATATACAATGTTTTAATGTGTGACAAACCAACCATTTGGTTGACTGGCAAATGCAATTTGGTCATTTGTCACAAATGCCACATACAACATCTGATTAACACTGTTTCCAGAGTTGCAATCTGAATTCAATGAGGCACCCAGGCTATATAGCCTTTGGTGTAGTTTCCCAGCTTGCTTTAGAGTTTTAATGTTATAAGTTTGCCAGAAAAGATTCCCCTCTCTATTCCATTAATGGTGGATTAATCTAAACAGTAACAGGGTACCCTTGTTCTGGAATAAGGGTGTCCATACATGGAATTATTCAAGAACAGCTGCTGCACTTTAAATTTATACCCTACCTTATGCTGCATTTACTTTCAAGTGGAGACAAATCCTTTGGCAGATGCTTGTACAATGCATTTATTCTCTGCTGGAAGTGTGCTGAAGATCAGATTCTCAGCTGTGCTTGGTGCAAGACTGGAAGGGTACAAAGGTGGCTTAAGCAAGTTTTGTGCTGGGGCCATCCAGCAGCAAGGGACTGATACAATGTAGAGATACATGGACTATTCTCTTTCTTCCCTGGTTACATCCCGTCGCATGCTGGGGTGCAATCCAGACCAGTGAAGGGTTGTGTCTCCGCCAGTCCCACAACCATGGGTGCCCCACAATGATTTGGTGTTGTAGTTCCCAACCTGGGCCACTCACAACCAGCATGCAGGTCATGCCCTGAGACGGAGTGGCTATGTGTGTTAGCCAGCCTTGGTTCAGCAGCTCTGACCCCAGCAACCTGTATATAGTCCTATAGCACAAGTCTGGCTTCCACTAATATTAGCAGAAAGAATGTACAGTACACAATTGTCATTATTTTCTTGTGATTAACAAGGTACCAAAATGTTGGAAATAGCAATTTCATATTTGGCATATAATTTGCTGCCTGGGAACTAACATGTCTGTAAAATTATGTTTCTGATGGTGCATACAAGATGCCTTAGTCATGCCAGGAAATTGCTAATTTTACATATGGGAAGAAAATTAACAAACAAAAGAAACACCGCTAGCAGGTAGCTTGGCAGGAACATAAATTGCCTCCATGTAGATTGGAAAGCTGTCACAGGATGCTCACTTACCAAGTAGGCAAATATGAGGCATAGCATAGAGATGATTATTTTGTGACTGGAGAAAAGACAAACCAGAGTATAGGTCTTGAAACAAAGATGTCTCCACTGAAGGAAAAGGAAGATTTCAGGGTACAGGAAAC
The DNA here is from genome assembly GCF_016161935.1 of Mauremys reevesii. Classification (NCBI taxonomy): domain Eukaryota; kingdom Metazoa; phylum Chordata; order Testudines; family Geoemydidae; genus Mauremys; species Mauremys reevesii. The sequence continues at coordinate 86,551,849 of NC_052627.1, read as the reverse complement.
AGTGGTCTTAGGCAGAAGACAAAAGGGACCACAAAACTGGACAAAATTCTACACTGATCTATATCCCTGCATCCCCATTCACTTCAGTAGGGTTATACTGGGTTTATGTCAGTGAAAAAATTGCTCCATTGTGTGTACTAGAAGTTTTGGACTATGTATTAAAGGAGTAATTACAGGTAGAATAGAGGTTAATTGCTAGTAATGGGTTTTCAAATGTGCGCAATTAGAATGTATACCTGTTTAATGGTATCTAGCACTGCATTTTGAAGGTTATAAGGGGAGTGCTACTAGCAACATGAAATAAAAATAATCTATATAAATCTGAATGAAAAGAAATTAGTTGTTTTGGTGAATTTGTGAAACAGTGGAGAAGAGAAACAAGCTTCAACAGTATATTTGTGCCATAAGTGAAAAGTAGATGTCACACAAAAATACTCTTGCAGCAAATATGAAATTTGTTCTTTATTTCATAGTAAGGCCAACAGGCAAATTTCATTTACTACTACACTCCTTTTCAGCAGTGCTCGCACTCAAAGGAAGAACTCAGAGACAGTGGGAAAATGTTTGAGAGGTTCCCAGGTGTAACATTTTAAAAAGAAAAAAAAATGTTTCTAGAAATAACAAAGGTATCTATTCATTTATTTCATATAAACCTTACTTTGCCATTTTATTATAAACAAGCATTTATAGTTATTGCAGTGAATGGTTTATTTATACAAAAATATTGTTTATTTAAATAAATATATTTTTAAAGATTAATTGCAATAAGTGGTAGAAATACATAGATAATTAATATTTACAATTTTGCCTTTGCACGCACACAACAAATTCAGTGTTTAAGACAGTCCCTAGGCTAAGTAGACTAACATATACAATATATGGATGCTTTTGAAAATTGCAGTAGATGCCTATCTGCATCTTTAAACAACTAAATACTTTAAAAATCTGGCCCTAAATCTTTGCGTAAAATCAGTTTCTCATGATTCAAATGGGGGTAATAGTACTTTCTTTCTCCTATGCTTTCTCTGCCTTGTCTATTTAAATTGCATGCTCTCTGGGGAAGAAGAGGCTCTGTGTGCCTATACAGTGCCTAGCATAATGGAGCCATGATCATTACTGCAATACAAATAAATCATAATTAATAGAAACATGTAAAACAAAACCCATCTTTGTCTTCAGAACAAGAGAATGATTAGCACTGGTTGGAAAGTTTGCAATCGAACAGTTTTCCATGCCAAGAATCCACGTGTTTAACAGGAATATGTTGATTTCAGTGAAATTTCCTTAAAAACACAAACCAAAATGAAGCATTTTGATAGTGACAATACTGGAAAGGAGCATTTCAGTTTTTCATTTAAAAAACGTGTTTTGAAATTAAATTTCTTAAAGGCAAAATGGAATGAAATATTTTAGTTTGATCACAAAACAAACTATTTTGATTGATCCCAAACATTTTTTTTTAAATTCAGTTTCACTGATAATTTCAATTTTTATTTTTTGGCCAAGTTGAGGAATGTTTGGCTCCCACCCAGTTCTAATAATGATATGGGGCTTAACTGCCCACGAGATCTGTGCGTGGAAGGAATCCTCCCTATGTCAATCTCACTGTTCCATACAGTATGCCTCCTAGGCTGTCAAGCATGCCTGCGAGGGGAGCTCTCAAGTGATCGGGGGAGAATGAGAGCAAGGTCAGTGGAACACTGGTCAGTTCTCCCATCTACCCCATGGAAATGTAATTCAGCTAGAAACTGTATTACCAATCTGCTGAGTTCCCTTCTCAGTGAGGAACTCTGGTAGAAGGGGATCACAGGGGCATCTGATCCCAGGGGAACCCTAGCAGTGTGAGCTGTGATTTCAGGAGGATGAGGTGGCTCACCAGGGCCTCCGAGCCAGAGAGTCTCTGGGAGGATAGCCCTGGACCCTTACAGATTTGAATGGATTTGCAGAGTTTAGGGGCCAGACTTACAGCATGTTCCAGGGAGGGAAGACCACACTCCCTGAAAGAATACGGGAGAAGATCATGGGGATTTAACTCTCTCCAATGGATTTTCCCCAGGGAGAAAGGCTTGTAATTTGGAATCTTCCTTGCAGTAGAGAAATAATCTCATATTAAATAAAATCAATAGGAAGTTTCTCATTGCAAGAAAACCTCTGAGAATAGGACTGGCTTTTCAGATGCAATTGTCAGTGTTCTCATTGTAGTAAATTTAATGAGTAAATAATACCAATATACTTGCAAGGGTTTCATTTTAGGATGATTAATGTTTTTCTGGTTTTGTTTCACACCACGTCACTAGGGAAATTGAACTAGAAATATAGATCCGGATTCTTCTCTCACTCACACCAGTTTTATTCCTCAGGAATTACTCCTGATGTACAACAGTATAATAAGAGGACAGGTCAAGCTTTCTTGAAGTGTAAGTTTAGGATTTTGTAGCAGAATCCTACAACAAGCAGCAGTTGCAAAATAAAATAAATAATAATAATAATAATAAAATCACAGATTACAGGGGACAAGGGGTACAGGATAGACAACATGAAGGGGGGAAAAGGCAAGAAAATGTGCAGAAAGTAATATAAATATTTGTGTTTAGATGATAAAGTTTGCAATAAGTTTGATTCAGCATATGTTTGTCCTGCATTCAGGTTTTGTTTGATTTTCTAATTATCAGTGGCTCAGAGGCTTATGCTGTGAACATACATCTGGACTTTGTCCATTCAGCTGCTTTTTATTTTATTTTTTTATTTTGCCCTTCTATTTAGGGATGTATATTCCAAATTTATTTTCACATAGTGCTGTACATTTCTTTCATTCCCCAACGGAGACATTGCTGCCAGATGGTATTTGCATGCACATATCATGCCTCAATTTCAATAGTTTTTCACAACATTTTGAATGTTAGACAAAGTTTAATATATCATACTACTTAGTTTTGAGTGCTTCAAATCTTTTTGAAAATGTAAGGAGAAGCATGAAGCTATTGGACTGTTCCTGTTTGTTTTTTAAATAAAAGTTGTTAAAAGAGAAGAGGACAGCATGGTTACAGTTTGGGGGTTGGTGTGTAGATAGTAGTGCTTATGTTTCCAGAGTCATTCATAATAGCAATCTTAGCTCTCTTGTTGTGTCCTTTAGCCCTGATTCCGATTTGGAATCATCTCTTTTAGAGAGAATAGGTAGGACATCCTAACATATTCTAAAGTCTTCCTTGAGCAGAAACTGCCAAGGTTTGTGGTCCCAAAAATAAAAAGATAATAATGCTTGGGATATTTATTTTTGAACTCTAGTCTTGCCCCATAGCCTGAAAAGAATTTGAACATATCTAAAGCTTTAGATAAATATCCAAGAACTATTACATAGTATTAATTGCTTCACTTAGCACATCTTAAAACTTACATTCCTTGTCAACAAACGTTTTATGTGAACATTTGTGAAGATAATCATTCTGGCTGTCTCCAAGTATTTAGCAGTGCTGCAAATTTTACCCTAGAAGAGAAAAAGAGCTTGTTTTAGATTGACAAAAAGGGAATACTGTTGTGATGATTTCCCAGAGTAGTCAGCTGTTGGAATCTGTTTATTTTTGTCTTATGTCTTGTTGCTATGTGCACCCTCCCCTCTATTCCTATTAGGTCACTTTTTCAGTTTTCTACAACAAACAACCTCCTCATTTGAGAAAATGCAAAAGAAATTAATTATTTTGAATATTAATGAAAACAGCCTGTACAATAACATTGCACAGTTTAATAGGATCCAGGTGTAATGAGTTCTGCTGCTTTTTAAAAAGGAAAATAAGCCCTCTTCATTTTTCTTCATGATATTTGTCTTTTTCTAAGATCAGCCCTGCAAGACTCAGATAATGGCCTGCCACTTTGCTCACACTGCTAATGTATTTCAATAGGATAGCAGTAATCTTCTGATGGAATTTTTATAACATAGATTCGTCTTAAGAGGGGCACTCAAAATAGTGTATCCCATTAAAGATATTATACTCTGTGTACAATGGTTAAGGCAAATGGTTTAACCTACGTTCTCTACACAGAGCATAATAATTAATATCAAAACACTGGGATAAGCTTCAAAACACTGTTTCAGTTTCTCTGAAAAGAGTCATTATGACAATGATAATTAAATTTTTTTACATACAGTGTCAAAACAATATCTGGGAATCAAACTCAGGTGTTCCTATATTACCTTGAATAATTTTGCCCTAATACCTGCTTACAGTAGAAGCAAATATTTGACTACCATTGCAACACAGTAACCACCACTATCTTCCATTCTAAGTGTAGCAGACAACATGAAATAGGCACCTATTGTTTTTACCAGCATGGTGTAAGGATATTTCATTATTGTGGGGTACTGAGGTTTGTTTCCTGGTCCTTTTGCAGACTAAGATGCGCTGTAAGAAAGCCTGCCATCAGTGTCATTCTGAAAAGAACCAGCCTAGAAGATAGTGGGATGAGTTGTTTCTCTCTGCCATAGAAGCAGCCTGTTTTGTCTCTCCCAGTTTTGGGGTTCTTCTCTGTTATAGTTCTGAATTCCAAGAAATAAAGTAGTTACATTGCAACCTGCCAGCAAGAGTATTTATGTTGTTATCTAATGTCTCGCTGTGTATTCTGTGTATGCTGTGAACATAATAAATATATTTCTACAGGGAGACTACATCAATAGGATATAGTGGCAAATGTCTCTGTAATTAGAGTATAATGCATATATTCTGGTAAGAGATATCTATTTTCTGGTCCCAGTTGAAGGATATGTAATGTTGTGCCCCTGTTAGATGGCAAGGAAGTGTCAATTTCTACTAAGTGACTGTCATAGTTAGCATTTGGATTATGGTTTTCATTCTCAACACACTAGATGAATTTAATCCTCACAACATTCCTATTAGGTAGGTACAATGGTTGACATTAAAACATGAGTATTCTACAAAATCTACCGCAGAGTGATTTCTGAGATTGACACTGTTCCTAAGGACATGTTAGTTTAATGTTACTCTTATATCTTCATTTTTTTTTAACAATGCAAAGCACAGGTCAGTTAAGCTTCTGATATTAATAGGAAGCTCATCAGTCTTTGTAAAAGGTATATAAATGCTGACACCTTCAACCAAAACTAATAGTTCTCCATATTAGAAGGAGCGAAAGAAACAGAGGCACGATATGAAAAGCTAACATAGGCCTGGTTTACACTACGCGTTTATACCTAATTTAGCAGCATTAAACCGAATTAACCCTGCACCCGTCCACACAACGAAGCCCTTTATATCGCTATAAAGGGCTCTTAATACTGGTATCTGTAATCCTCCCCGACGAGGGGAGTGGCGCTGAAATCGGTATTGCCATGTCAGATTAGGGTTAGTGTGGCCGCAATTTGACGGTATTGGCCTCCGGGAGTGCACCATTGTGACCACTCTGGACAGCAATCTGAACTCGGATGCACTGGCCAGGTAGACAGGAAAAGCCCCATGAACTTTTGAATTTCATTTCCTGTTTGCCCGGTGTGGAGCACCGATCAGCACGGGTGACCATGCAGTCCCAGAATCCAAAAAGAGCTCCAGCATGGACCGTATGGGAGATACTGGATCTGATCACTGTATGGGGAGACAAATCTGTTTTATCAGAGCTCTGTTCCAAAAGACAAAATGCCAAAACATTTGAAAAAATCTCCAAGGCTATGATAGACAGAGGCCACAGCAGGGACTCAACACAGTGCTGCATGACAAGCGTAATGGAAAGCCAAAGAATCAAATGGACGCTCATGGATGGAGGGAGGGGGGACTGAGGACTCGAGCTATTCCACAGTTCCCGCAGTCTCCAAAAACCATTTGCATTCCTGGCTGTGCTCCCAATGCCTGAAGGGTCAAAAACATTGTTGCGGGTGGTTCAGGGTATATGTCGTCAGTTCCCCTCCTCCCCCCGTGAAAGAAAAGGGGAAAAATCATTTCTCATCTTTTTTCAATGTCACTGTATGTCTACTGGATGCTGCTGGTAGATGGGATGCTGCAGCGCTAAACAGCAGCATCCCCTCTCTCCTCTCCCTGGTGGCAGTCGGTGCAATAGGACTGATAACCATCGTCATCATCCCGTGAGTGCTCCTAGCAGGCCTCAGTGAGGTCGGCCGGGGGCGCCTGGGCAAAAATGGGAATGACTCCCAGTCATTCCCTTCTTTAAGCTTTGTCTCCTGGAGATTCAGTCTTGCCTGGAATATCATAGCAGCTGGAGGCAGCGCTCCTCTCCCCGCGCCCTCCTTTAACGTCTAATGGAGATTCAGTCCTGCCTGGAATATCATAGCAGCTGGAGGCTGCCTCCCCGTCATTTTATCTACATAACATAAGAACATAAGAAAGGCCGTACCGGGTCAGACCAAAGGTCCATCTAGCCCAGTATCTGTCTACCGACAGTGGCCAATGCCAGGTGCCCCTGAGGGAGTGAACCTAACAGGCAATGATCAAGTGATCTCTCTCCTGCCATCCATCTCCATCCTCTGACGAACAGAGGCTAGGGACACCATTCTTACCCATCCTGGCTAATAGCCATTTATGGACTTAGCCACCATGAATTTATCCAGTCCCCTTTTAAACATTGTTATAGTCCTAGCCTTCACAACCTCCTCAGGTAAGGAGTTCCACAAGTTGACTGTGCGCTGCGTGAAGAAGAACTTCCTTTTATTTGTTTTAAACCTGCTGCCTATTAATTTCATTTGGTGACCCCTAGTTCTTGTATTATGGGAATAAGTAAATAACTTTTCCTTATCCACTTTCTCAACATCACTCATGATTTTATATACCTCTATCATGTCCCCCCTTAGTCTCCTCTTTTCCAAACTGAAGAGTCCTAGCCTCTTTAATCTTTCCTCATATGGGACCCTCTCTAAACCCCTAATCATTTTAGTTGCTCTTTTCTGAACCTTTTCTAGTGCTAGAATATCTTTTTTGAGGTGAGGAGACCACATCTGTACACAGTATTCGAGATGTGGGCGTACCATGGATTTATATAAGGGCAATAATATATTCTCAGTCTTATTCTCTATCCCCTTTTTAATTATTCCTAACATCTTGTTTGCTTTTTTGACCGCCTCTGCACACTGCGTGGACATCTTCAGAGAACTATCCACGATAACTCCAAGATCTTTTTCCTGACTCGTTGTAGCTAAATTAGCCCCCATCATGTTGTATGTATAGTTGGGGTTATTTTTTCCAATGTGCATTACTTTACATTTATCCACATTAAATTTCATTTGCCATTTTGTTGCCCAATCACTTAGTTTTGTGAGATCTTTTTGAAGTTCTTCACAATCTGCTTTGGTCTTAACTATCTTGAGTAGTTTAGTGTCATCTGCAAACTTTGCCACCTCACTGTTTACCCCTTTCTCCAGATCATTTATGAATAAATTGAATAGGATTGGTCCTAGGACTGACCCTTGAGGAACACCACTAGTTACCCCTCTCCATTCTGAGAATTTACCATTAATTCCTACCCTTTGTTCCCTGTCCTTTAACCAGTTCTCAATCCATGAAAGGACCTTCCCTTTTATCCCATGACAACTTAATTTACGTAAGAGCCTTTGGTGAGGGACCTTGTCAAAGGCTTTCTGGAAATCTAAGTACACTATGTCCACATGTTTGTTGACCTCTTCAAAGAACTCTAATAGATTAGTAAGACACGATTTCCCTTTACAGAAACCATGTTGACTATTGCTCAAGAGTTTATGTTTTTCTATGTGTCTGACAATTTTATTCTTTACTATTGTTTCAACTAATTTGCCCGGTACCGACGTTAGACTTACCGGTCTGTAATTGCCAGGATCACCCCTAGAGCCCTTTTTAAATATTGGCGTTACATTAGCTAACTTCCAGTCATTGGGTACCGAAGCTGATTTAAAGGACAGGTTACAAACCTTAGTTAATAGTTCCATAATTTCACATTTGAGTTCTTTCAGAACTCTTGGGTGAATGCCATCTGGTCCTGGTGACTTGTTAATGTTGAGTTTATCAATTAATTCCAAAACCTCCTCTAGTGACACTTCAATCTGTGACAGTTCCTCAGATTTGTCACCTACAAAAGCCAGCTCAGGTTTGGGAATCTCCCTAACATCCTCAGCTGTGAAGACTGAAGCAAAGAATCCATTTAGTTTCTCCGCAATGACTTTATCATCTTTAAGCGCTCCTTTTGTATTTTCATTGTCAAGGGGCCCCACTGGTTGTTTAGCAGGCTTCCTGCTTCTGATGTACTTAAAAAACATTTTGTTATTACCTTTGGAGTTTTTGGCTAGCCGTTCTTCAAACTCCTCTTTGGCTTTTCTTATTACACTCTTGCACTTAAGTTGGCAGTGTTTGTGCTCCTTTCTATTTGCCTCACTGGGATTTGACTTCCACTTTTTAAAGGAAGTCTTTTTATCTCTCACTGCTTCTTTTACATGGTTGTTAAGCCACGGTGGCTCTTTTTTAGTTCTTTTACTGTTTTTCTTAATTTGGGGTATACATTGAAGTTGGGCCTCTATTATGGTGTCTTTAAAAAGGGCCCATGCAACTTGCAGGGATTTCACTTTAGTCACTGTACCTTTTAACTTTTGTCTAACTAACCCCCTCATTTTTGTATAGTTCCCCCTTTTGAAATTAAAGGCCACAGTGTTGGGCAGTTGAGATGTTCTTCCCACCACAGGGATGTTGAATGCTATTGTATTATGGTCACTATTTCCAAGCGGTCCTGCTATAGTTACCTCTTGGACCAGCTCCTGCGCTCCACTCAGGATTAAATCTAGAGTCGCCTCTCCCCTTGTGGGTTCCCGTACCAGCTGCTCCATGAAGCAGTCATTTAAAGTATCGAGAAATTTTATCTCTGCATTTCGTCCTGAAGTGAAATCTCAATAAAAAGTCAGTGTTTCTTATTCATGCATTCTTTATTACTTCATCACACAAATGGGGAGATAACTGCCATGGTAGCCCAGGAGGGGTGGGGGAGGAGGGAAGCAATGGGTGGGGTTGTTGCAGGGGCGCCCCCTAGAATGGCATGCAGCTCATCATTTCTGCGGGATATCTGGGGCTCTGACCCGGAGCGGATGTCCTCTCTGGTTCTTTAGTAGGCTTGCCCCATATTCTAGGCAGGACTGACTCTACTTTTAGACAAAACGTAAAGAAGGGAATGATCTGGGGACTCATTCCTATTTTTGTCCATGCGCCCCTGGCCGACCTCAGTGAGGCCAGCCAGGAGCACCCATGACAGCAGCAGACAGTACAATAGCACCGGTAAAAGTCATTACCAATTTCCAAAGCAGCAGACAGTGCAATAGGGCTGGTAACCCTCTCTGCTACCTTGCAAAGGCAAGTGAATGCTGCTGTGTAGCACTGCAGTACCACATTTGTCAGCAGCATCCAGTACACATACGATGAGAGTGAAAAAAGGTTAAACGGGCTCCATGGTTGCCATGCTATGGCATCTGCCAGGGCAATCCAGGAAAAAGGGCATGAAATGATGGTCTGCCGTTGCTTTCACGGAGGGAGGATTGACTGACAACATTTTCCCAGAATCACCCACGACACTGTTTTTTCCCCATCATGCATTGGGATCTCAACCCAGAATTCTAGTGGGCGGGGGAGACTGTGGGAACTATGGGATAGCTATGGGATAGCTACCCAAAGTGCAATGCTCCGGAAATTGACGCTAGCCTCGGTACATGGACGCACACTGCCGAATTAATGTGCTTAGTGTGGCCGCATGCACTCAACTTTATACAATCTGTTTCAAAAAACCGGTTTCTGTAAAATTGGAATAATCCCGTAGTGTAGACATACCCAGAGTTAAACAACAACATTACTCCTGATTCCCTCAAAATCCACATTCTATGAAGATTAATATACCATCATGTACCCACAATATTTATTTTTCTTTAGGTTTAAGAAAAAAAAGAAAAGAGAATATTTATATTCCTCCTTTTAGTTTCCCCTTTTCTGTCTACTCACCTCAATCCCCATCCCAAAGACAACTATGCCTGAGAGTCTGCCCTGACTGGGAAAAGCCATCCATTTACCTGCTCCCAGTTTAAATAAACTGAAAAGAGACAATGTCTGCCCTTGAGTCCTTCCTGAATAGTCATTTAACAAAATGGATGATCATGCTATTGTACTCTACATGCAGCAGTTTTTAAAGATGATGATCTTAAAGATGCAAAATAAGGACCCAGTCCTGCAAGATGCTGCACACAGCTGCACTCTGTGCTTGAGTGGAGCACTGTTATCTTCAGCGGGGCTCCCCACAGACATAAGTGTCCACCCATATGAAGCTGATGGTGGGAACAAGGACAAAACCATAGATTAATTTTGAGGCAGGTAAAATACCGTACTTACATGTACCATGAACATGTTTCTGAACATGACAGACCACGGATGAAGAAGAAAAGAATAGATATTGACAAGAAAAGTCTACTTGCTATATTGTACCTTAAAAAAAAAACCAAACAAACAAAAAACCCAAACCCAAAAACCAACAATCACCACCAAAACCTAGGGCATCAGTAGGCTTGGAAAAAAACATGGCTTTGTTATTTTTCTTCTCTTGTAACAGTAGGGTGCTTGTTCCTCATATTTCAGTCCACATCATTACATACTGTCCAGATCTGAAGAACAATAAAGCCAGTTGTACAAGTGATGCTATCATGAGTCACAGAAGGCATGGGACTTGTGTGTATAGGGTGGAACAGAGTCATTCCACAGTTTGTTAAACATATCAACAAAATGAGTAGCATTGTTAGCAACAGCTTTATAGTTCAGCAGCAAAAGGTTATAAAAAGATTTTATTTAATCCATTAAATTTTCCAGGCTCTTCATCTGTTGAGCTTAACTTTCTATTTTTGAGTAGCATTTACTTTTTCAACTCAAAACACAAATACGCTATTGTCTGCCACTTAGTTTGGCTTTTGTGATATTGAATATACTGGCATAAGGCTAAAATCAGATCCCCTCTTCTTCCTTCTAGAGCACCGAACAATATGCAGTTACCAGGAAGCATGGAGGATGTAATGGGGCTCCAATCATCATGCTGGGCCCTCCTGCTGGCCCTCTTGGAGATTAGCTCTGCAGGTCGATATTCCCTCTCCCGATAGTGTCTTGTCCACTGTCAATTCTTCTCCTGGACCCACATCACTCCAAGGACCGCAGTGTCCTCTTCATGACACAGCCCTCCAGCCATGTCACAATCTGTGCTCCCCCCCTTAAGGAGGTGAGTGCTGCAATCCAACTGTCCCACCCCTTCCCCAGTGGCAACTGCAGCCAATTGTCTGACCGCTTCCCTGCAGCTCCAGCACCCTCTTCACCCTTGCCTCAAGGCCTCAGCCTGCAAATCCCAGCAGCCAGTCAGGAGCTCTCCCTTGCTCCCCCAGTCCCTGCTAGCAGCACTGCTCTGCCCAGGGTGCTAGCGTCCTTTTGCCTGCCAGGCACCCAGTCTTCCCCTCTTTGTGCTCCAGGGAGTAACTGACCTTGCTTTGCCCTTCAGCTCTTCTTATATTGGCCTGCTCCTCTCAGCCCCTCTCTAATTGACTGCCTCCTGTGCAGCCTCCCTAGGGCTCTATTAACTCCTTAGAGGTCAGTGTGGGGACCAACACAGAGGGCCAGAGAGCCATAATTCATTTAAATATCCTCACCCACTCACTTTCCTCTTATTTTTTTGTCATTCACCTTGGAAGAATGGAACACATACTCCAGTACCTCATCTATCCCTTCTCTATCTTTCCATCCATCAGCTAGCTGCACCTGTGGCTCCCTTCTGGCTCATTTGACTGCATCAACTCTGGTGTCAGGTCCTTGTGCCTTTACCTCTCCTAGGTTGGAATTCTTAGTTCTCTCACTCTTAGACTGGGCCCTGGGCTATGATACCCCGTGTACCAGCTGTGTTTACCCAGTAGGTCTTACTGGGTCTGGCACCAGAGGTTTTTCTCCTTAGGAGTCTGACCAGTGGTGTATACAATGACAAGACAGCCTTCCTAAAACCAAAGTATTGTTTATCTTAACAATAAGAAAAATGTGTTTAGAGAAAAAGGATTTTAAAATAGTCTGCATGCATGTCTAGCTTGCCTGATGGTAAGCTAAGCAGGCCCAACTTTTCTTCAGATACCTCTAGCAGGTGTCTGCGTGTCGGTCTGGTTCTCCCAAACATCTACCAGACAGTTCCCTGAATGGCTCCCACTCTCTGAGAGTCTCTTTTTAAAATGCTATAGTCCTTTTGATCTTCTGCTTCCCAGGCCTTTTCCTATAATGGTCTTGCTGCTGAACAAACCTCAAGTGTACGCGGTGAATTGGCTTATCTGAGTCATTTTGTTCCCTTCCTGTTTGTTTTTTCCTTAAAGCTCGTATTAAATTAAACCATTAGAGTCATACAGCAAACCTCCCAAGAAACAGGTCAACATACAATATTCAAAAATGATTACAGAGCAGCTCCATTTCAATGACACCATCTATCTCTGCTTTTCATTACAAGACATGAGGTAGAAAAAATACTAATAGGAATAAGGTGATACTGGGAGATAGAAACAAAATTCTTCAAAGGAAAGCATCAGATGGAAAGACAACTCTCAGGTTTTCAGTTGTGAAGGAGCATATGAATTTCTTATGCTGCCTCACTTCAAGTCTTTCTTGTAAGGTCTGAATCCTCTAGGACTTTTTGAAGATCAATGCTTGCTGTACATTACTAAAGCTGTAGTAGCTTGTCTTAACCTGTACACAGCTTTCCATGTACACAGCTTTCCAAGCTCTAACTATGTCTACAGTTACTACCGCTAGGACATATTGTCTATTGCTACAGATAACTTCTAAACCAACACCTTAGAGACTGACAGTAATAGGGATATTGTCTGGAATACATGCCAGGGCCCTACCTCTCAGAGAGTGTGACATAGCCCTCAGAAGACGAGAAGAGAATATCTCTAGATACAGAGAACCTATTGTCAAGGCTGATTCGCCACTCTGGCAGTTCGAGTGCAGAAGGTGGGGGCCCACAAGGATTCTGAAAATTAATATTGGCTACTCCAGGCTTATATTAAACTCCCAAGGTTACAGCTTTTCTTTGACCTTGGATTGGTAGATGTTGCCACCACTCAAGTGCAGAACCCCATTGAGAGCCCAGGAAGGTGCACTTGGGAATTCCTTTCTGTGGGGTACCCTCAAGCCCTTTCACACACCCCTTACCCCCAGGGAAGAGCTGAGAAAGAAAACAAAAGGAAATCAGCTGTTGCCACCAGCAAATTAAACAACATGTGCACAAATCTCTTAAGACACAGAAATCCAATCCTGTTCTTAAAAAAGGTAAATTTCATTTAAAAAAGAAAAGAAAGAAAAAGAATCTGGAGACTCAGGCTATTGCTAGATTTTAAAAGAGTAACTACAAGGATTAAGTATCAAAAATAGCTTTCTTGAGGTCTAGCTTAAAGGTTACAAGCAAAACAAAAGCACCTGGGGTTAGCACAGAGATAAAAAGAGATAAACCTAATTGTGCCTTCCTAGACATTTCCTGATCTTCTTATATATCTGGGGTTTCAAATGAGTAGTTTCTAGGTATGATACCGAGGATTTTTCATACCTGGCCCAAGCTCTTACAGCATAGCTCTGTCCTGTCTACGTCTCCCTGGAGAACAACAACAGACAGACAAAAGGTGAGTCATGTTTTAATTTTAACAAATTCTAACCTTCCTATTGGCTCAATTTGCCCCAGACCCCGCAGGGGCCCCCACGAGAATATAGTATTGCAATTTTTTTTATGGAAGGGCCCCTGTAATTGCTTTGCCCCAGGCCCCCTGAATCCTCTGGGCGGCCCTGTCCAATAGGGCTATGTCATTAGGCTTCTGAAGATCCTGAACTGAAGAACAAAATCTGTTACTTCATAGGAGCAAAAAGGAAAAATGAGTTTCATGTAATTCTGGGATTTTGATATGTTTCTTTGAGAGATCATGGTGGCCTTCATATTACCGAGAAAAAATGTTGTAAAAATGAGTGGGTGGGGAATACCCAGGAGGGTGTATTGTTGTGATTAATTGTTTAAGCTATTATTCATTATTTAAGACCTAATAGCACCCTCAGTGTTGTAGTGTTGTTCAAGACATAAAGGAAGACGTGGGTTCTGCCCCGAAGAATTTAGAATCATAAATATTGTTTGCTGGCCTTTTATAGCTTCTCACAGGTCCCACTTCGTACTTTTTAAGGCATTGCTTTAAAGGGCTACTGCCTTTTCACGTCTCAACTATTTGATTATTACTGTGTAAAGTATAAATGTGTGTTGAATCAGAGGTTAATTTCCTACCTGTCGTATTACAATCTGATGGATTATTGCTGCTCAGTTATCAGATAAATTTCTTACCTACTTTTCTTTTTTGTAGATTGTAGGTTAGTTTCTATAAAGACCTAAGGATTCAGAGCAATCCTGTGGGATTTGTGTCTTAAAACCTTCCAATATGTAGGTTAGATGGAAAAATATTAAGGGTGAACTTTTCAAAAATGTCGAGGTTCCATTTTAAAGTGATTTTGGTACTTGGGATTCTAAATCTCATGGAATTTCAGTGAGCCTTGTGCTTCAAATGGCCTGATTTTTAAAGGTGGTAGACACATCCAGCTCCCACTGTCATCAGCTTGACTTGTAAGAATTTATCACCAAAATGAAAGAAATCAATGGAAATTAGGCGCCTAAATACCTTCAAAAATCTGTCCCAAAATCTCTTTTGAAATTGTTTTCCTTACTGTTAATTGTTATGTTCATGGCATAGACACAGAGAAGTTGGATAAAAAACATAAAACACTCTTGTTGGCAGAATTCAGTGCAACATTCCTTCATTTCTTAGAATTCAGAACGATAACACACGAGAACCCCCAAACACAGAGACACAAAGCAGGCTGCTCCATAAGGAAAAGAGGCAAACTCACCTACCTTTTTCTAGGCTAGCTGTTTCCAGATTGATGTCTTAGATCCAGATTTCAGACTTCCCTGTACATTCCCTTAGCCTGCAAGGAAAACCAGGACCACCCCACCCTCTGGCTCAGATCTTTAAGTTCAGTTTCTATTTTTGACCTAACATGCATCAGTTACTGAATCCACCTCATCCACTTTCACCTTGAAATCCTAAAGGGTCTCTACTCTGAGTTCTCCCAGTTGTGTGAATGGGTCAAATCTCTCATATGCCATTAATATGTTTTGACTTGAATGAGAGCTTCTGGATGCCCTGGACCTTTGAAAAGTCATACCAATTATTTAGGTGGACTTAGGAGCCTAGCTTTAGGCACCCAGGATGTAATCCCATTCCTACTGAAATCAATGAGAGTTTTGCCATTGAATTCCTTGAGGCCAAGATTTTACCCCCAGTGTTGAAAATCTTAGCCTTTAGACTAAGTCCCTTGTGGCAGTTTATTTGTTTTTTTTCCCCCATTGCTTTTACTATGAGTCTGCTTGCGAACAGTATTATGCTGCTTCTTTTAGATCGTTTTTAATTTCTGAGGGCAACACTGTTAAGGGGGTCAGCAGGGACTGACTCCTGCCATGTGATAGTGAGCTTTTGTAATCCTGAGCTGTGTCTGGTGACTGGGTCCAAGAAATAAAGTTCACTGTCTTACCAGCACTTCTGTGTCACACAACTATTACACTGGTCAGGGACCTTGTCTAGCTATGTGTTAGCACATGTATACTTACAGTGCTACATCACTGAATAACTAATCATTGAAAATCTTGTTTATAGTCATACTTCCCTGCCAAACACAGTATTAAAGAAGAGCGTCTCTGTTAAGCAACTATAGGAGTACAAAGTTATGGAAGAATCCAGAAAGGAAGAGGAATTCAATCTCTGGAAATTATTATCTAGATCACTTCACTTATGGAAAGATTGTAAGATTAAAATCACCATTTAAGTTATAGCACCCTCAAGAGTACATGAGTAAAACCTATAGAATTTGTATTAGTTTTGCTTCCAAATACACTTTTCCCCAGCAATATTAATCCAGACACTGCAAGTTAAATCATGTACCTTGAAACTGTTACTGATCTCTCACGCTTGTTTTTTTTTAAACCATCTTATCAGTCAAGAAGCATTAAAAACAATACTTGTCAACATCAGTGTCAGCAAGAGCATACTGTAAGCTCTTCAGGGCAGGGATCTTTTCTCTTTGTATAGTCTGGTAGTACCTACTATGTGCTCAGTGACTTCCAAACAAGAATATGAATGTACAGTTTTTATTTATTATAAATTTTTCAAGTCAGCACTTTGCTCAGATAAAATGGTAATGAGTATAAATACTCAGAGTGATTCAATAACTATATTGTATATAAATATGGCTATTTTTAAAATAAGAGAAAAGGAGAATCTCGTTTCTCTAGAGTGGATAGATTCAGCTCCTGATGAAGTCAATGGGAAATTTGCCACTGATTTCAATTGGCACAGGAGCAGGTCTATAATTTGTCCTTATTCCAGGCTAACAAAAACTTCCCAAATACTGGTACACAGCCACATGTTGTAGAATATGGAAAAGACTTTGCTGTGAAAAGAGCTTTGGGGAAATAGACACCTTTTATTACAAAACAGAGCCAGATTTTCAGCAGATGTAAATCAGTGTTGCTCCATTTAAGTCAGTGTTGCTCCACTGACCTAAATCAGCTGAGAAGCTGGCCAAATTATATTTTTTTAAAAATACATTTTTCTCCAATAAAGACAGAGAGGAGGGAAAGAAAATGGATGATAGTAAAAAGCTGGTAATTTTATTTTGTCTGAATATGAGAGATTGGGAGAAGTGTAGTGCACCATAAAATTTAATTTAATTTGTTCTAATGAAAGGGTATAATTTTCTGTTAGAAAGATCACTACAGAACTTCATGGATTGGAAAAAAATACTAAGTACCCTCTTTTAATTCCTTCAGAAAATACCATAACCTTTACTAAACCCGCAAAGGAGATTCTGAAGAGTGAGCAATCAAAACTGCAGTCTAACCCGCTGAAAAGCCAGCATACCTCTTTCTAGCAATTTCTTAGCACAATTCTGTCTCAGGACACACCAGACTCCGGCTAATTAAATAGGCACAAACTGTAAAAAAGCGTTTGTTCCCAGGCATTTTTATCCAACAGATGCTCATACAGACTTATGCTTAGTTAATAAGTATTCATTTTTAGAAGCAATTAACCATTTAGCTGCTGATTTAGACTTATCACGCTATGGAAGCATATATCTACCAAAGTTATGCTTTGATGAAGAAAAATGCTTCAAGCTAAAACGGTATATTTAAAACATATGTAAGAAACCTTCCAAATTAGTGCCAAACACCGACATATATATATATATATATGTTGTATCATTGCTACTTCTAACTAACAGTGTGGAGAGTGGCTCTGAAATACCTTCTGCAACATATGCTGCTCCCATAGCCTAGAAGTAGGCTGTGTCACACCATGTGATGGGAACAGAAATATAACTAAGGAAATGTAATTCTGCATGTAATTCTCCCATAAGTATGAGATGGGAATCTGGCCAAAGAATTTCACCGGCACAGATATATGAAAAAGAAAAAGGGGGGAAAAAAAGCAGGTCAAATTTGGGATTTATTAATCTCGTGTTATGAGGCCCTTCAATCAACACAGTAGTCTAACATTGTGCCAGCAATGCCCCTCTGCCCTGTACATTGGCCAAACCGGACAGTCTCTAGGCAAAAGAATAAATGGACATAAATCTGACATCAAGAATCATAACATTCAAAAATCAGTAGGAGAACACTTCAGTCTCTCTGGTCACTCAGTAACAGACCTAAAAGTGGCAATTCTTCAACAAAAATACTTCAAAAACCAACTGCAATGTGAAACTGCAGAACTGGAATTAATCTGTAAACTGGACACCGTCAGATTAGGCCTGAATAAAGACTGGGAGTGATTGGGTCATTACAAAACCTAAACCTAATTTCCCCAATACTAATTTCCCCCTATTGTTACTCACACCTTCTTGTCAACTGTCTGAAATGGGCCACTCATTACCACTTCAAATGTTATTTTTCCTCCCTTAGTATCCCTGCTGTTAATTGAATGGTCTCGTTAGACAGATCTTATACTTGGTAAGGCAACTCCCATCCTTTCATGTATTTATACCTGCTCCTGTATTTTCCATTCCACGCATCTGATGAAGTGGGTTCTAGCCCACAAAAGCTCATGCCCAAATAAATGTATTAGTCTCTAAGGTGCCACAAGGACTCCTTGTTGTTTTAGTTGAACATCTTGTACAATGAGAAAACTGAACAAACAGGGACATCTTGTGGTAATTTTGTGGATCACAGGACCTATTAAAATAAAATCCCCATTGGAACATGTAGAGTGATTCCACTCTTAAGAACATAAAATATGTGCACAAACTTGTGGCACATTATTTAAACAAGTGCATAGATAAGGATGCTGCATTAAGTCTGCTGTGAGTTCATAAACACACACACTAAAAATAATATTATCATCTGGATTTTCCAATGTGTCTTGTTTCTCTATAGTATTTGTGTTTAATAAATCTTCAGAATAGAAAGATCAAATAATGTAAAATAAAGAAATAAATGCATGTAGAATGTAACCTAATCTACCAATGACAGAATTATAAATAAGTATGAATACTTACAACTGTAGAATGATTTGAAGCAGTCACATATTCCACTGTAAAATATTCATAAACCTGATTAAAAAAGCCTGCTACTATACATACCATGAGGAACAAGCTTAAAATACAAGCTACATGGACCAATTTCTGTCTGAAACTTTTATTGATCTCTCTCTCGTTTGCTATATAAACTTCTGCCGAACTGTAGTAGAACTTTTACAGTGTTATTCTGTTATGCCTAAGTATTTTTTAATTTAAAGTGTGTGTATCACTATACAGAGAGACTGTACATTTTTTTTAAATGCCACCCAATTAAAAATATTTTGATAAAGTTTGGCCAAGCTGTTAAAAGCATCTTCACTTTTTATATGCCCCAGCCCAGTCCCTCTTTATCTGAAAGCAATAACCCCCTTCCTAAACCTATATAATCTTGACTCTTCTGTGATTTCTTTGCTTTTTAGAGCTATATTCTTTGCTGGCTAGAAATTTGAATCATGCTAAAAATGTTTAACATTGCTCTATTCTTTAAACAGATTCTTAACTAACTTACACATATCTTCCAGTTCTTTTAATAATTGATCTTGTATGCAAATTACAAGACACATTTTATGTCTGTATGTTCTAGAAAACTAAAGAATGGTGCTGTGTCACTCACATCAGAGATGATGGACAACTCTGTATAACCAGGCCTCAGTGCCTGCAGCGTGAACAAGTAATTGCTCTGTTGCTGTGCCAATTCCCACTTGAATAGCACTGAAGTAGATAAAAGCAGGCAGTTTCTGTGCAACTGTTTTACGATTTTGACTGGTACATTGTGTAAAAACATACAGAAGTTATTCCTTTACATAACTTATCGGTATGAATTAATGATAATGCTATACAAATATTTAAGGCACTGAATCCCAAGCTTTCTGAAGCCTTTTCTTAAGTAATGGAAAAAACCCACATACCTCTCTAAATGTGTCCACCTGGTGTGTGGGTCTCAGAATGAGGTTAAAAACTCTGAATGATTTTTTAAACTTCATTGTTTATGCAGATAAGGCTTCTTGTAAGCTGGCTCAAGACTTCATGGTCACCATGACATCGGTGGGAATATCCCAGGAGGTTTAGGGATCAGTCACATAAATGACCACACTCTTAACCTCTTAGGACAGGGGTTCTCAAATTGGGGGTCGGGACCCCTCAGGGGGTCACAAGGCTATTACATGGGGGGGTCATGAGCTGTCAGCCTCCACTCCAAACCCTGCTTTGTCTCCAGAATTTATAATGGTGTTAAATATATATGTTTTTAATTTATAAGGGGGTCACACTCAGAAGCTTGCTATGTGAAAGGGGTCACCAGTAAAAGAGTTAGAGAACCACTGTAATAGGAGGTGAGGGTCTGGCAGGTCTTATCCACATCAGGAGGAAGAACATGTTGTATGGACTGTCTCTCAGATACTAGGCTGGCCTTTAGAGAGTTCTGAGGAAGAATACAGGATCATCAAAATGCTACTCATCTCTTTAGTATCTTGTAGGACACTGAGGGCTTGGCTACACAAGTGGTTTAAAGAAGATCAAACTGGGTTAATCTGGTCTGAAAATGGTTGTGTATCCATGACACAATCCATCACTGCTCATTAACTCCAAATTTGCAGTGACCTCTTGAGTCCTTTTGCCAAGTGGACTAGGTTTGCTGTGAGTTGGATTAGCGTGGTCTATTGTTCATGTGGATGCAATTGGTGCGCGCGCACCACTTTTGCATGTTTCTAATGGCTATCCCAACGTCCTCTATAGGTTGATGTTATTAACCTGTCCATTTACCTGTGTGCCCACTCCTGCTTTGGTGTCCAGTTCCCAGCATGCCCGCTCCCCTCTTTGAAATACGTTCTGCAACATATGCTGCTCCCATAGCCTAGAAGTAGGCTGTGCACAGAGCCAGCATTTGCCCATTTGTTCCCGGACCCCAGTGAATCAGCATTCTTGCAGTACAACAGCAATAACACCGCAGAAGCCCACAGCTTGCCTCATGCAGCTGCTTGGAGCTGTACTGAGACCCTAGATCATTGCCATCTGGTATCTAATTGTATTTTAGAGATACCTTTATTGGACAGCTCCTCTCCAATATCCTCCAGCTCATCCTCCGGGGGGCCTTGGTGGTTGTCCTCAGTGGGGCAGAGGGTGTGGGGTGTCTTGGACAGGTTGTGCTATCATTGTGTAGGATCCTGTCCAGTTCATCATATAAAGGACAGGTCACATGTCCCCTCCTATATTGTCTCCTTTTGTCCCTCATTTCCCCTGAGCTGCTTGATCTTTTTCTGGCTTTTGTCGGCGTCCGAGTCTTGGCCCCTCACAGACATCTGCTTTGCACTGTCCACAAAAAGGTCTTTATTATGGTCTCTGGCCCTAAAAGCTTCCTGCCCTGATGCTTCTCCCCAGCTAGCAATGATTCAGGATCTTATCACAGCCCCAAGCAGCTGAAGGAGGGATGTTGTGGGGCTTTTAAAGTGCTACCGCAGTTGTATTGCAAGAATGCTGATAAACGGGGATGCAGGAACAAATGGGCAAATGCTGACTCCATGCCAGATTTTCAAGGGGAAGGGGGCAACTTGGGAACTGGATCCCACACCAGGGGAGATCAAACAGGTGTGACAGGTCAGTAACATCAACCTGCAAAGAACTGTGGAAAAGCCACTGGAAGCATGAAAAAGTGGTGCGCAGCAATTGTGTCCACACGAACAATAGACCGCACTAATTCAATTCACAGCACTAATTCAATTCAAACCTAGTGTTCTTGGCAAGAGAACTTGAGGGGTCATGGCAAATGCAGAGTTAATGTGCAGTGATGGATTGCATTATAGGCACCCAACTGGTTTCAAATCAGATTAACTCAGTTTGATCTGCTTTAAAATGCTTATGTAGACAAATCTTTAGTACTCCCTAATCAAAGACTTATAGCCTTTAAGGGCAGAAGGGATCATCATGATCATCTAGTCTGACCTCCTGTGCATTGCAGGCCACAGAACCTTACCCACCCACTCCTGTAATAGGCCCCCTCACCTCTGAGTTACTGCAGTCCTCAAATCATGATTTAAAGACTTCAACTTACAAAGAATCCACTATTTGCCATCATCATAGTATTTAGCTTGATCAGCTGTGACTGATAAAGCTAATTGGCCATGTTGATTCTGCTAGTAGATCAAAGTGCACTACAAAACTTTCAGTGCATGGTTGTGGGGTCGACATGGCCAGTTTGTGCATGGCAGTGCATGGTAGATTTACACTGCTGCTAGCCACACATTCACTCTCCATATAGACAAGCCCATATCCAGTTATTTTAGATTGAACGCCCTTCAAAGCAGGAATTGTCACTTTCCTGTATTTTACATTACCCAGCACAACGGGCCCCTAGGTCTTTGAGTCCTAACTATATATTTACTAATATAAACCATCGTCACCTGGAATCCAGAGGATTTAGTGATCGAAGGCCTAGTGGCTCCTCAAAGTTCTCTACTTAAAAGAATCAATAACCTTTTTCAGACAGGTAAGTCCCTACCTGACTGTACCAACAGGTTATTACTGTCCTAGGTCCTTGAAACAACAACACCTCAGTGCTGCCTTCTCTAGACCTCCTTAAGAGGTAGAAGGCCTTGTGTTATATAGGGCCCCAGACTCTTCCCAGTCCCTGCTAAAAGGAAATTAATAGCTAGTTCTCCCCTCCCTGACTCTTTCAGTGGGAGAAGCTTATGCCACGCTATGTCTCTCTGAGGTAGGGACAGATGTCATTGGACCTACTTTCTTGCTTATTCCTGAAAAAAAGACCAAGTCAGAAAATAAGGGAAGCTTAGCTTCCTCCTTCTCTCAGGGTTTCAGCCTTACGGCCTGAATAATAACTGGAGGGAATAAGTCCAGTGTCTTAAAAACAGAATGTACTTTTCTTCTCCAATGAGCATGTTCTCTTTTATTGACACACACATTGTTACATATCAGTTTTCTGATCATGCTTGAGACCCATCATCCAAATGGCACAAACAACACAGAGAGAAAGGATACTCTTGGTAAGCAATTATTAGCAGAGCTAAATGTAAAATTCTGTGACCACTCAAAAGAGAGGTTTGAAAGCTTGGTGGCTGAGCTCAGCACATTGGACAAGGAAGTGACAGGTAATGAAAGAGGCAGTGGCAGATTAGCTACTGGGCCAACGAAGCCCATGCCCAAAGGCGCCAGCCAATTGGGGATCCCCTGGAAAAATGGGTGGCCCTGCGCCCTGACTTGCTTCGCCCACCTGCCCAGCGGGGAGCAGGGTTGGGGCACAGGAGTGCTGGGTGGGGAAGCCCCCATGCCCCAACCCAGCTCCCCGGCAGGAGTGGGGGGGATGGAGAGGGAATGCAGCAGATGGGATCTGGAGGGGCCCCCACTTACTATGGCTCAGGGCCCCACAAACTTCTAATCTGCCTCTGGAAAGAGGGTGGATTGCTTTGAAAAGAACACAGAAGGTAAAAGAAAACCGACATGCTGGCAATGACTGGCAAAACATTAAGAAACTTGCATATTATCAGAGGGCCTGCAAGCTGCTGTGAGAGATGTAGGACTCCCCAGAGATAGAGTAAAGAAAATCAAATTAAAGTTTTTCACTGCATTTTATATGTGTACAGAAAATAAAGCACACTTTAATGACCTGCCTTCCAAAATTAAGGTAATTAAAGAGGGACATTTACTGCTCCTGAATTTAATTACATTTTTCTTTTTGTCTTTTCTACAATGAACACTGTAAATAGATTTTATAACATTCAAATTGTGCATTAATAGTCTATTAAAATATTAAACATAAAAGTACTAAGATAGGTTAATGTTTTAAAATTAGGGTTTTTTTTTTAAGAAAATTGTTTTACAAGAAACACTTGCATAATAAGTGACACTGTGAAATTGTATAAAGCTACAATATTTATGAGAAGTTCTGACAAGGCATCACACACATTAAGCATGACAGCTCTTCAAGCAAGAGATAAAGGCACCAGACTGGGTTCCCTTCTTCATCTTTCACAATTCCTTTTCCCAATGTCTAGAGGAGCAGTGTATGGCATATGGACAACGCTGGGTAGCTAGCAAATCAGCAGCTTTTCAATTCCTTAATCTTAATTATTCCTATTTCTCTGGCTATTTCTCAGACTTTTAGTTGTTGAAGAGGTTACAGCTGGTAATAGTTGTTTCAGAATTCATTAATCTCTAAGCCTTCATCCAACTCAAACCTACACACCGCATACCAGTGCTGCTGAGTCATTAAAAGAAGACATCATAGGAATGAGATAATAATTATCAAGGGTAGAATTTAGAAAGTTAGAGGCATGCAAATGTATACAGCCAAACTGCACGCAGCCAAACTGAAAATCAGACACTTAAGGGCTACTATACAGTGAGTTTGTTAGAAACTTTAATATGTGGACAAGAAATGATATAAAGCAAACAGTGTATGGATTAATATTTTACCTTGGCTTGGCAAAGAGTAGCTGATATTTTGGAATGGACTGTCCTCAAAGAAAAACTAAGGAGTCAAAAACATGCAGAGACAGCAAAAATCAAACAACTTTATTCAGTCCATCAGCCACCAACCATAGTATTCAGGACAAGAGGCTTGAAGAGGGCAGAATTAAGAAGGTTGGGAGAGCCTTGAGTTGCTAAATTTTCCTAATATGCCTTTTATGACTGAAGTCCTGTCTAATATGGTTGGACAATGATGGACTGAAAAAAAAGTACTTGATTTCACTGTGTCTGTACAATTTTTTTTTTTGGCTAAGGTTCCTCCCAAAATGTTAACTACTCTTTGCCAGACTAGGTAAATACTAGTATATACCCAATTACTTTGTTAATGTATTGGTCACAAATGGAGTTTAAAAGGTGCTATGGATTAATATAATAGAAAAATGAAAGTGAAGAGAAAATAAAATATAAACCACTAGATAGCTTCTATTTGTCCTCAGAATATATATAGGAATGAGTAAACATCTAAAAATCCATGTTAAAAGCATGTTCAGGTTTAAAACTCAAGCACTCAAAAGATAACCTTAATTCTGGCTTTTTGTATCTATAAAAAGCTTCATTTGGCCTCCTTGTGCATATGCATTAGGATACAGTCTTTAATTACATGACCACATACTATTTTTCCCCACGGAATCCCGGCCTCATTCAGTGTCCTGTATAGTTACATTATTTCTTTATAGCCTTATCACTGAAGGTGTGGTTCATGGTTTATTTCCTGCCAACTATTCAAACCCTTCATTAAATACAGAATTATTAATTTCCTCATGAGCTTACCTCTGCTGCTCTCAGTTTAGTGCCTAAGTCTTTAGACACATTAATGCATTTATCTTCAGAACACTAAGGGAGATAGCCCAGAGAGCTATCTTTGGCAATAAAGATTCGACTGTTCAATTCCAACGTGAAACCAGTCCTACTGTATGGAGCTGAAACCTGGAGGACAACTAAAACAACCACTAGGAAGATCCAGACCTTCATTAATAGCTGCCTTAGAAGGATTCTTCAGATCCGCTGGCCAGACACCATCAGTAACATCCACCTCTTGGAGAGGACTTGTCAACCTCCAGCAGAGGAAGAAATTAGAAGAAGAAGGTGGGGCTGGATAGGACACACACTATGCAAGCAGCCAACCAACATCACCAGACAGGCATAGCGGTGGAACCCCCAAGGCAAGCGGAAAAGAGGCCATCCAAGAAACACCTGGCGACGCGACCTTCAGGCTGATTGCACAAAAATGGGCTATACCTGGAACCAGTTAGAGCAAATGGCCCAGGATAGAGGACTCTGGAGATCTGTTGTTGGCGGCCCATACCCCGACTGGGGTGACGGGCATGAATGATGAATGAATGAATGACTAAGGGAGGTGTGGGCCAAATACCATTTTTCAAATGGACAACTGAGACACAGAGATTAAATCCAAAAATATGAAAAGTGACAACTAATTTTGAGTGCCCAATTCGAAGCACATAGGACCTGATTTTTCAAATAATTAAATAGCATTTCATATGTTAAAAAACACAGCTCCCATTGACTTCAGTTGCACTTGTGAGTGCTCAGCACTCCTGCAGATCAACCCCAGGCTTTCAAGTTGGACACCTAGAAAATAAAGAACACAAAATGAGTGGCCACCTGTGAAAATAACTGGTTTAAGTGATTTGCCCAGACTCCCATGGGAATTCTGTGGCAGAAGCGGGGATACAATCCAATTCGCCAGGGTGATACTCAAAATGATTTACCCTTGAGACCCTCTTCTCTCTTCCTGCAGTCCCTGACTCATTCACTGCACACCTTCTAACTAGTGCAACAAACAAATCAGGATTCCTACAGAAAACAGCTTTATTCAGTATGAAATCCTGGTTCATTCTCAGAGCACAGTTTGTCCTGTGCATTGAATGAGGCAGGGGTCCTGTCACAAACATAGAGCTAAGGGGAGCATAAAATCCCTCCTTTACTTGTAAAGGGTTAAGAAGCTCAAATAACCTGGTTGGCACCTGACCAAAAGGACCAATAAGGGGGAAGGTTTTTGCTTTGTGCTCTGTGTGGGTGCTCTCTTCGGAACGGGAGAGACCAAGCAAGTAATCCAGCTCCTACTGAAACAATACATCTAATATTGCAGAAATAGTAGGTAATAACAAGGAAATGAGTTAGATTATCTTTTGGTTTAGCTTGTGAATTTTCCCTGTGCTAAGAGGGAGGTTTATCCCTGTTTTTGTAACTTTGAAGTTTTGCCTAGAGGGGAACCCTCTGTGTTTTAAATCTTATTACCCTGTACAATTACCTTCCATCCTGATTTTACAGAGGTGATTCTTTTACTTTTTTTCTTTATAATAAAGTTCTGGTTTTTTTAAGAATCTGATTAGTTTTTAGTGTCCTAAAACCCCAAGGGTCTGGTCTGTGCTCACCTTATTTACCTATCTGGTTGGTAGATTATTCTCAAGACTCCCCAGGAAAGGGGGTGAAGAGGCTTGGGGAGATATTTTGGGGAAACAGGAACTCCAAGTGGTCCTTTTCCTGAATCTTGTCTAACTCACTTGGTGGTGGCAGCAGTACTCCTCTAAAGACAAGGAAGGATCTGTGCCTTGGGGAAGTTTTTAACCTAAGCTGGTAGAAATAAGTCTTTCATGCGGATCCCCACATCTGTACCACAGAGTACAGACCCTGATAGGTCACTTGGGGAAAAAAGTGTGATCATGTAATCAAAGACTACCAGAATGCATACCCAAAAAGAGGCCAAATTAATGCTTCGTGAGCACCTTAATTCTGGCATTTCTTAACTATTGAGTGCTTGTATATGCATCCTTAATGTTCTTTAGGATGTAATTTCCTACTTAAAAAAACAAACAGATTAATTATATAGAACCATACTGATCTCTCACATGGGACATCAGCAGAGCTGGGATCTTTAGATCTACAGCATGGTCCTCTACCACAAATCTGAGGAACTGTCACACCATACAACATAAACACTAACCCAGGAAGCTATCCTTGCAACAAAGCCCGATGCCAGCTCTGTCCACATATCTATTCAAGTGACACCATCATAGGACCTAATCACATCAGCCACACCATCAGGGGCTCGTTCACCTGCACATCTACCAATGTGATATATGCTATCATGTGCCAGCAATGCCCCTCTGCTATGTACATTGGCCAAACCAGACAGTCTCTACGCAAAAGAATAAATAGACACAAATCTGACATCAGGAATCATAACATTCAAAAACCAGTGGGAGAACACTTCAACCTCTCTAACCACTCAGTGACAGACTTGAAGGTGGCAATTTTGCAACAAAAAAACCCTTCAAAAACAGACTCCAAAGAGAGACTGCTGAACTCGAATTAATATGCAAATTAGATACAATTAACTTAGGTTTAACAGAGACTGGGAATGGTTGGGTCATTACACTAATTGAATCTGTTTACCTATGTTAAGTTCTCCTCACACCTTCTATGGGTCATTTCGATTATCACTTCAAAGGTTTTTTTTTTCCTCCTGCTGATGATAGCTCATCTCAATGGATTGGCCTCTTAGAGTTGGTATGGGTATGTAAGGGTCAGTGTGCGGGTCCCCTTGTCAGGTGAGGGGTCGCTCTTCGACTTCGGGGTGCCTGGGAACCAGGCTGCCTCACTACAGGAGGCTGAGTAGTAGTGCAGTCACAGAGTCCACGCCCTAGACCAGGGCGGGGCGACAGGCAGTAGTCCTGGGCTCAGACCCTCAGGCGGGGCTGAGCAGCAATGCAGTTTGTAAGCCCAAGCCCTAGCTCAGGGTGGGGCAGCAACAAATACAGGGCTCAGACCCTCAGGCAGGGCTGAGCAGCAATGCAGTTTGTAAGCCCAAGCCCTAGCTCAGGGCGGGGCAGCAACAAATACAGGGCTCAGACCCTCAGGCAGGGCTGAGCAGCAGTTCAGGTAAGTCCAGGCTTCTGAGCCTGAGCGTTGGGGTTGAGGGGGAGACTGCCACCCGTGAGTAGGGTGGCAGGGGGGACACAGGCCCACCCACTCCACTGTGTCTCGGCCCGGGGCCCTAGCAGCGGCGTGGATCCGCTGCAGGCAGTGGGGATCCTGGCTGCAACACACTGACATAGGCTCAGTGTCAACTACAGCCCGACTGGGGTCGGCTATCCCCGGGCCACTTCCAATCTCCCCGTCCGTTGGTACCTGTATCGTCGGAGCTTCAGCAGGGGGGTCCACCAGCATGGGCTCCTCAGGAGACGGGTGAACGGGTGGGCTCGACTCCTCCTCTGGGTACCGGGCTCGGGGCAGGCTCAGCCAGTCCTCCTCTGGGTACCGGGCTCGGGGCAGGCTCGGCCAGTCCTCCTCTGGGTACCGGGCTCGGGGAAGGCTTGGTTCAGCAGGAGCTCGGGCACCAACGTCTGTCCTCTCCAGCGGCCGGGGCTCAACTGAGCGCTGGGCCCGGGCCATTATACTTCCTGTCCCGCCCCTTGACTTCCGGGGGGCGGGGACAGGTGGCGGTGGCCCCGCCTACTGAGGCGGCTGTTCTGGCTCGTCCCTCTCAGGTGCAGCTGGGAGCCAGGCCGCCTCACTACAGGGTACTTCCACCTTTTCATGTTCTCTGTATGTATAAATATCTTCTGTTTGTGTGTTCCATTCTATGCATCCAAAGAAGTGAGCTGTAGCCCACGAAAGCTTATGCTGAAATAAATTTCTTAGTCTCTAAGGTGCCACAAGTACTCCTGTTCCTTTTACAGATTGAAGTGTCACTAGAGGAGGTTTTGGAATTAATTGATAAAACTTAACATTAACAAGTCACCGGCACCAGATGGCATTCACCCAAGAGTTCTGAAAGAACTCAAATGTGAAGTTGCGGAACTATTAACTATAGTTTGTAACCTGTCCTTTAAATTGGCTTCTGTATCCAATGACTGGAAGATAGCTAATGTAACGCCAGTATGTAAAAAGGGCTCTAGAGGTGATCCCGGCAATTACAGATCGGTAAGTCTAAAGTCAGTACCAGGCAAATTAGCTGAAACAATAGTAAAGAATAAAATTGTCAGACAACTAGAAGAACATAAATTGTTGGGCAAAAGTCAACATGGTTTCTGTAAAGGGAAATTGTGTCTGACTAATCTATTAGAGTTCTTTGAAGGGATCAACAAACATGTGGACAAGGGGGATCCAGTGGACATAGTATACTTAGATTTCCAGAAAGCCTTTGACAACGTCTCTCACCAAAGGCTCTTATGTAAATTAAGTTGTCATGGGATAAAAGGGAAGGTCCTTTCATGGATTGAGAACTGGTTAAAAGACAGGGAACAAAGGGTAGGAATAAATGGTAAATTCTCATAATGGAGAGGGGTAACTAGTGGTGTTCCCCAAGGGTCAGTCCTAGGACCAATCCTATTCAACTTATTCATAAATGATCTGGACAAAGGGGTAAAAAGTGAGGTGGCAAAGTTTGCAGATAATACTAAACTGCTCAATATAGTTAAGACCAAAGCAGACTGTGACAAACTTAAAGATCTCACAATACTAAGTGATTGGGCAACAAAATGGCAAATTAAATTTAATGTGGATAAATGTAAAGTAATGCAAACTGGAAAAAATAACCCCATCTATACATACAATATGAATGGAGGCAAATTTAGCTACAACGAGTAAGGAAAAAGATCTTGGAGTTATCGTGGATAGTTCTCTGAAGACATCCATGCAGTGTGTAGAGGCAGTCAACAAAGCAAACAGGATGTTCGGAATCATTAAAAAGGTTATAGAGAATAAGACGGAGAATATATTATTGCCCTTATATAAATCGATGGTACGCCCACATCTTGAATACTGCATACAGATGTGGTCTTCTCATCTCAAAAAAGATATACTGGCACTAGAAAAGGTTCAGAGAAGGGCAACTAAAATGATTAAGGGTTTGGAACGGGTCCCATATGAGGAAAGATTAAAGAGGCTAGGACTTTTCAGCTTGGAAAAGAGGACACTAAGGGGGGGATATGATAGAGGTATATACAATCATGAGTGATGTGGAGAAAGTAGATAAGGAAAAGTTATTTACTTATTCCTATAATACAAGAACTAGGGGCCACCAAATGAAATTAACGGGCAGCAGGTTTAACACAAATAAAAGGAAGTTCTTCTTCACACAGCACACAGTCAACTTGTGGAACTCCTTGCCTGAGGAGGCTGTGAAGGCTAGGACTATAACAGTGTTTAAAAGAGAACTGGATAAATTCATGGAGGTTAAGTCCATTAATGGCTATTAGCCAGGATGGGTAAGGAATGGTGTCCCTAGCCTCTGTTTGTCAGAGGGTGGAGATGGATGGCAGGAGAGAGAGCACTTGAT
Organism: Mauremys reevesii; assembly: GCF_016161935.1. Classification (NCBI taxonomy): domain Eukaryota; kingdom Metazoa; phylum Chordata; order Testudines; family Geoemydidae; genus Mauremys; species Mauremys reevesii. Next base: position 86,521,444 of record NC_052627.1, on the reverse strand, counting down.
CATTACGTGTTAGCTTCACTCCCTCTGGGGCACCTGGCATTTGCCACTGTCGGTAGACAGGATACTGGGCTAGATGGACCTTTGGTCTGACCCAGTACGGCCGTTCTTATGTTCTTCTGTTTTCCAGATTGCTCACTTTTAAGATTTTTCTTGCAAACCTCAGCAATTGCTAGCAAATTATTTCCCCACATTTCTATATTTTCCTAAAAGCATTGGCATTTTATTGCTATATTTTAGCAATCATCATGTTTTGATGCATTTTGATAGTGATGTTTGGACCATTATGGCTTTTAAGCTATGTCCAGGCCTCTATATTATAGAGTCTATAACAAACCTTCTTTTGTAGTTTTGAATTTAGGTGGAAAAAATGAATTCCAGGCAGAGATTTACACACTTGCCCAGCATAATTATAGAAAATTAAACTAGAAGGTGTTAGCTAGGGAGCAAATGTTTTGAAAAAAGGTTGGTTTATTATTTATTGTGTATGGAAAAAATGTGATTGCAACCTACGTCAGCTGCTCCAATAACAAACAGGATTTAAAAACAAAACCAAAACAAAAAATTGTCTAGAAAATAGTTCATGCTTTGGCCAATACTCTACCTAGAGAGTAGGGGTTGCATTTTTTAAAGGTGCCTCAAAACCTGCTTGCACAGGCTTTTGCATCTATGGGTCTGATTCTTGTGATGGCTTTAGTGGGACTACTGAGCTACATTAATAAAATAAAAGAACCTGATCTGGTCTAATTTATAAGTCTCTCAAACTCAGATTTCTGCATTCAAACAGTATTTGCATCTGAACAATTTGGTGGAGCGGGAATGGAGTAAGAAATCTTCTCCTTCCCTTGCAGAGCCTCCATAAGAGCCCCCGCAGCAGCAGCAACCTTCCCCCGGCTACCCAGAGCAGTGCTCCTTCCCCTCCAACCCAGCTAAGATTTAGTCAGGGTTATATATTACAAGTCATGCTAGGTTGTCTGTCTTACTGTATTATTTATTCTTTTTTTGTTTTGTTTTGGCTAATGATCTGATTAATGGATAATAATTTCAGACTCAATTTCACTGTATTGTGTAGGTCCAGCAGAACAAATAAAATAAAGGCTGCAGCTATCCACCCTTAGGCATAACTAAAAAAAGTTTTCATCTGTTCTTTCATCCATCATCATTCACCATCACTCCTGGGATATAACAAATAAGGCTGCTGCTTCTCACATTGATTTTTTTATTTTCTAATGGCAAAATTCTTCTTTCACTCATATTCCAAAGCCAAATAAATGCCCTAGTGCATCCAATTTCACTCCTAGCAGGCTAACAGCTAACAGTCTTCAAAAGTGGTTTCAAAACTCCAGGACTTTTCTCTGGGCTCAGGTTAATCTGCTGCATTACAGATTTCACTATTACCCTGAGCACCATCACCATCAACCATTCTGGTATCACAATCATAAATGAGAATTTGTGCGCTAGCGAGACTTTTGTAGTCCTTGCAAGGCATATTTGTAACCTACTGGCATGCTGCTCCAGCAAATGTCTGCTGCAGAGATAGGGAATAATAGGGCCCGTTAGGTCTGTATTCCAAATTTTGTGACATAAAGCAATATAAAGCTCAACAACCAAAATCCTTTCACTATACTAGCAGGACTTACAGGATCAAACAAACAGATTTCCCTGTAGGGTGACCAAAAGAGAGAGAGAGAGAGAGAGAGAGAGAGAGAGAAAAGACCGAGGTATTATCAATGATATTCAGTGCTAATAGTCAAGAAGTTTGTGAATTCCTGAGCTTTCTGAAGTTAATTTAAAACCCTAACGTCTAAAGGCTGAACTTCATCAACCTCAAAATCAGAAAATGAAGTTCTACTTTGATGTGTATTTTTTTTCAGAACGACATGGGAAGCACTGCAGCCAGCTGTCTGCACCAGCACTTCTATTTCTTGAGGCAGAAAATGTCTCTTCATTTTCCTTGGCTCCTAAGAATTTCCCTAGATATTACGATAACACCAGATGTTAAATGCAGCAGCAGTTCTCACATCAGCAGAAAAAGGAGAAGCCAGATTTGCACAAAAATCCAGGGTTTTAAATATGAAATCCCTCAGAGTGTCTCTTTCATGACAGAGTTCTAAGAGAGCATCTCAGAATTCCCCTTCCATTTAAATACTTATTTGTGGAGATCAAACAAATAATGCCAGCTATAGAGGTTTATTTCGGTTGTTCCTTTAACGTGGGGGAGGTGTGTACCTCAGTTTTACAACAAAGCCTGGAACAAGAGCTTAACCTCTTCTAGATTACCTTAAATGATCTGTCAAAAAGGCACAGTAGTATCATGCAGATTACATGCTTTTACAGTCACATAAGACAGAAATGGCCAAGCATGTCACTGATATTGGAACAGTGCCCTCCGTCGATGCCTATACATTGTTGCATTTAAATTAAGGGGGGGGCAATTGTGATATAGTTATCTGACTAATATCACCACGATCACCTGTCACTCTTTGGCTAAAAGCCAATATGCAAGGGTGCAGTGGCATAAAGGATATGTGTACATGTGCATTCCTAGTAAAATATGCATTGTTCACTTATTTTCATAGAGTTTCTCTCTTACCTCACTTTTCTTGTCTTTTAAAACAAAAATTCCATGTGAATCATTTACTCCTCTTCCTGTGACAAAAAAAAACAAAAACAAAGCTGCTAGGGTTCACGTTAAAGAACCACATGATTATTTAGGAGGGAGCCCCTCCTAATAAAAGAGTTTCCATAAATATAGAGTTTCTCTTGTTTTCCTTTACATTTACATGTCAGTAAGTTTATGTGCATGACTATTGCATGACTATTTGTTCATGCTGCTGCTGCATCTACTTTCTAAGTCCTTTATAATTTTAGTATGTGTCGAGTTGGAAGAGTCTATTTGTCTAATACATTTGTCTGAGCTCTCTGTAATGCAATTTATTTTTCTATTGACTTTACTTGTTCTTTCAGGCTGTTATATTTAAGATGGATGAGGCATTTATTTTCAGTGAAGAAGCTATTTAAAAGTACACTGAGTTGTATAGATGAATTAATTACTACAATTAAATCCTTGTATGTATTTTGGAATGATTTGTTGACTTTCCATCCTAAGCACATTGTCTTTAAATCAAAGAGTACAGAAGTGCAGACAGTCAATTACTTGCTATACCTACTTCTACCCAATAATCCACTTCCTCCAGACAACTTAACCAACTGATTACAGACAAAGGTACTCTGCCAATATCTGGTAGCCAAATAGAATATCCAGGCAAGCTGGCATTGAAATGAGAGGCTTATTTTAAGTTCAATGCATATTGTTTGAGAGATGAGAAAAGAGCTTGTTATTCCCAGAACATTTGGAAGCCCCCAATTTATGCCCACTAGACTGCTAGCCACTTTTTATTAGTAGAGAACATGGCTTCTGCCTGCATTCTATCATTGACTCAATTGATTCAGCCTACTGGATAGAGTACTGAACGGACTCAGGAAATCTGGCTTCTATTCCTAGCTCAGCACTGGCCTGCTGGGTGATCTTGGGCAAGTCACTGCTCCTCTCTGTGCCTCAGTTTACCCACCTGTAAAATGTAAATACTGATACCGACATCCTTTGAGATCTACTGCTGAAAAGCACCATATTAGCGCTAGGTATTTTTATTACCTGTATGCCCCATATAAAGTATACGGAATATCACAGGAATTGATTCTCTCTCTCAAAATGGTATCAAATTGTGTGTCTGCTATAAATAAATACTGGTTAGATGCATATTTTTGCAATGTTAACCACAGTACAGTTTTATTGCTGAAATATTCATGTTTGCTTAGAAATCACTATAGCTATTAATTCAAAGATATCAGAATATATGGTGGTGTCACGTTTAACCAGGTATCCATACCATATTAATCACTGAGATATTTTAGCACATTATAAGTTCTGAAAGAACTTGCTATGAAGCTAACAATGTGGCATCATTAATAATTCTTATAAGAAGTTAATTTGGCTGCTTACATTTGTTTTCTTATAAAAATACCTTGGTGTAAAACAGCCCTATTATTATAGATTGCGCAAGTCACCTGTGAGTAACAGATGCAAATACATCTCCAGTTAAATGTATTATAGACAAAGAACTGCTGAAAAAGGAGCTAAACTTATGTCCTTGGAATGTGAAGTTCCAGTAAAATGCTAGGTAGACTGTGTGAAGTCATGAATATTCACCCATCTGGTCCCAGGACAACTCTAGAATGTTAGGAAAGAAAACAGGTGAAGAGAAGAAAAGAGAAGACAAATTTAAAAAAAGGAAAGGGAGAAATTGACAAAGAGGGGATTAGAGTCTGGGGAAAGTAACAGAGGCTGACTGCAGGTTTAGCCTCCCAGTAGTACCTGTAACACTGTCAACATACCCCTCTCAATCAATCATATTTAATATGTTCCATCTGCTCATAGAGTAGGATGTAGACCAAGCTGTTCATCTGTTCATAATGTGTGTATCAACAGCTTGAGGCTTATGAGAAATGAACCTAACTGTAGGGTAGGCAATTAGTGTCTTCAGATCTATTTCCCCCCTAATATGAGCTTTTTGATTTTCCAGTATCCTTTTCTTGACTCTGTACTGAACCAGTATGCTACTGTAGCATCTAGAAACCTATTTCTCACATTCTTTCAATGCACACATTTAGATGTAAGCAGGACTGGTTTATGTTCTTTTAACTAGGGTGGTAATATTTACTGGCTTTAAATCACATATCCAGAAATGGATTCTGTAGTGACCGAATAATTTATTGGAGACATGTTGCAGTTACACAGATGTAAACTGAGAGTAACGCCACTGACCAGTGTAACTGAGATAATGATTTCTTTCAGTTCACTGTCCCCAAGAGTAGAAGTCCTGAGAATTACGGAACCTGGTCCTCCCATATGTCAGAATAATACAACACTACAAAATATCTGGGTCCATCAATATTCCAGAGACAATCAAATATTTCCTGTTAATAGACTAGAAAATCTGATCTCACAGTGTTCATGACTCCTGTTAAAGGAAATAATAAAGGCTGGTAATATTTTAACCAAGCACTACCATGTATGTTCTGAGTTAATAAGAGAGCTGGTAAAAAGAAAAACATGCTAAACTGATCATTTGCAGATAGAGAGGCTCTAGAAACTGAAAGAAAGACATTGGGTCTGCTTGTGATTTATACTGCACTGGCACGGTGCAGTTCTTCCAAAGTCCTAGAATTGTCCTCTGTGAATAGGACATAAATGAGTTAATTATTTATCTAAGACTATTTATTTCATTTCATGAGGATTGTCTTCACATACTAACAATATTCAATATTCCTCTAAAGCTGATACAAATTTGCAGTCCAAGACGACCGATTCGCATCTCTCCTGCACACTGCTTTAACCTGGGTGCAATTCCTTTGCCTTTAGTGGAGTTACTCTGGATGTACACCACTGTGAGATCACAATCAGATTGAAAATATTAGTCTTAGCATACCTGTTCTGATGACTTTATACCCACCATAGAACTCCACAGCAGACTGGAGTCAGCAAGTGATAGGATGGGGGAGGGATTGGTAAGCCTTTATTTATTATTACTTTCCCCAAAAATGTACTTGTTTCAGGGTTTCAGATATATCTGGGTCCCTATTGGCCAACTCCAGTCTGCAATAGGTTACTGTGAGGTGTGGTATTATCAGAGCAGGGCATGTTGGATATTGCAATGAGTTGGAACCTATAGGGAGATCAAACATGTGAGCCTGCAAACCAAAAAAAGAGCTCTACTTTTTGAGCTAATTATGATCATGCTTCTGCAAGGTGCTGAATATGTAATGATTGCACTTATGCTTTGGGTAACACTGCCCTCAAAACCAGTGGCTGTTTATAATATAATATATCCAGTCTTCAATAACTGCTGATAGATGCTCCTGGGCAAAGTTCTTGCAATATCATAATGCAGAGCTTTGTGGCTGCTAAAGTAAATTGTTCTGAATAATAGATGATTTTATATATAGTTTCTGCATGCTGGTCTTAAAAGGCAAGTGAATTGTCACTATTTTGTATTCCATCAGGGGAAGGTTATTCAGTAGATTCAAGACTTTTTTTTTTTTGAATCACAATATAGCAGACCTGCATCTGACCTCTTCAAAAACAGTTTGCAAAGTGTGGACACTTGCTCTCTGTGTGCAAATCAATTATTCCTAAATTCATGGATTTAAAGAGTTGCAGCTCCTATTACTGTCTATACAAAATTTAAATTCAAACTCAACCTAAAAGGTACAGCAGATGGCAGTCTATCTCCAAAATATGCCTATGTAGGATGTTATCCTCTTGTTAAGGGAAAGTAAATACTGGCTACTGACAGCATACAGAAGATATAGAGATAAGCAAGCAACACTTTAAACTTTCTCTTTTCATGGATGATGTTCTGCTGTATGTTGCTGATACTTAGATCCCCTGTGACTGTTCTTTTAAAGATGGACTCCTTAATAATTTCTGGATATGAATATAAAAAACAGAGAGGTCAGTTTTAAATAAATGTTAGAAAGCACTGTTAGTTGTTTTTTCATCTAAAAGGTGTTCTGATGTTATCATATTAGAAGAAAGGCTGTCTTTTCAGTTCTGAGGAAGGAAATAACCTGAATTATGCCTGAAAAATGCCAACATTCTAAGATTTAAAGTGGTCTTCCCAAAATGTTTATGGCTGATGAAGATCAGATTCTATTCCAAAGATGACCACTGCACTGGATATCAATTATCCCCTTAGCAAATTACTTTTGCCATTCTAAAATTGCCTGTTTAACGAAATTAAAAGTTTCTTATCAATTTCTCTGGAGAAACAATGTGTATAGAATTTACCTTGATAAAATGCTTCTAACACACAAGGAGTTGTAATCTTCCCAGATACACAAAAGCTACTACTAACACCTTTGATCTAAGGGGAGGAGCACTATTTATCACTCACCAGAATGGCTAAAAATTAAAGAAACTTCAGCATCTTCATGGTAGTGTTCAGTGTTTCTTTCCTTAATGACTCTAGCAAGGGACATTCACAAACAGCTAAAAATAGTCCTACAAATCCTAGATACATTCCCTAAGGGAGATAATCTAAACTAAATGTACCTCTATCGTAACTCATTACTGAAAGTCAATAGCAAACCCTTCTTCCCTTGTCTCAAAATGGAAAGGCAATGGTATAGAGAAGTTGAGTTATCTCATTGGCTGAAATCTACTCCTATTCACAGGGCCCATGCACTTAAACTCTCAAAATAGTGCTTAGGTAGTACGTGGTGGGTGCTTTGCCCAGGAATTAATTTCATCCTTTGACTATAAAAATAGCTGAGATATAGATTTCAGTAATTGATCTCAATTCTTTAATGTATGTCTAAATAAGCAAAATTAGAAACCACTTCCAAATCCAGATGTTGTTGTGTGAAGTTGCAAAGATTCTGTTGCTTTTTGTTCCTCTCCAGTTTGGTCGGTATGGAGGAGTAACAGCTTGGGGGCATTATAGTCTTGATTTCTTGTTAAGTAGAAGGCAGCTCTGAGGTGGCCCCAGGACAGTGAAAGTGAAGAATCAGAGGGTCTCTTTTAAAAGAATAGTGACTTAGCTTTTTATCTTGTAGAAGAGGGTGATTTTGCCAAAGGCTGCAAGTCTTCCTGTCATTGTGGTTTTGTTGAGCCTTTGTACCTATACTTCTGCTTCTGAATTGATAACTTGGGTGAATCCTTACTAAACTCTAGGCCAGACTATGTTAAGTGTGTTTGCTAACAAAGATTCATATTTCAAGTGTTTTTCTCTTTTGCTGTAGCTTTTGGGTGAAGTCTTGCCTTCCCCACGTATAAGTGCTTATTTGTACTTGTTTAAAAAGGTGTTTTTACAGATGATTTTAGCTTATCCTGCATTTGAGCTTGATAGGTTAATTGTAACATCTGCGTCCTAACTATCTTAATTAGCCCTATGTAACATGTCTCAAGTTCTTAATGCAACAAAATGAAGTGATATATCAGAGGCAAAGGATGAACAATCATTGAATTATTTCCTGTCCTGATGAGGTGTCAGTTTCCATCCTAACTGTAATGTTTGCATGCTAAAAAGATGACTATAATGACTTAAAAAAAATACAGAAACCATTTAAGACCAATCCTTAGCAAAATACACATGCAGATTTAAAATTACTAAATACATTTTAATGCAAAATAATTGGAAATTATTTGATTTTTCAGAATTCTATGGTTTTTTTTGGTTATAGTTGATGACAGAACTGATATTTAAAGAGTAGAGGGAATGCAGTTCCCTGAACGGAACCTTGCTCTCAGATACTGGCAGGCATAAAAAGTTCACTGCATCTTTAAAATGTCTATCATTTAACATTTTTGCATGTGTTAGGTTAATAATTTGGGGATCCCATGAATTCTCAGCATTAAAGTTCACCTTTAAAACTCAAAATTTTCAAAATACTTCAGAGCTATTACCCCCATCAGGGAATTCAAGGTGCCACTAGAGTTATTAGAGAGAGACTGAATATTCTGTACCTGTAAATTTAGCAAACATTCAACTTTTCTGTAATACAGATTTTATTCCCTTAAAAGCATACCTTCATAAACTATGACTCCCTCTGTAGTTCATGGCAAGTCACCCAATTGCTCCAACTCAGTTTTCCCATTTGTAAAATACTTATCAAATTAACTGATGGGAGTTGCATATATGTTTGAAGAAGATTTTAGAGAGGCTCACCTCATAAAAGACAGTATTATTAATATAGGAATTTGGAGATGTGCCCAGGAAGTAGGGGCTGGGAACACTGCATGATTGTGTGCACAGCAGTTCATGAAAGCTGCTCTCCAGTTTCATTTATTAATTTATTACTCATTCACTGTTTTGATATTTAATGAACCCCAAGATCAATACAGGTGTGTTCAGAGGATTAACTAGTTAATATCGGTAAAGTACTTTGAAGAAGAAAAGCTCTATGCAGTGATCACTCTTTAAAAGTTAACACAGGTATCAGTTACTGTTATTTTCATTTCTAATTATAGAAAAATTACAGTAACTCAGACACCTTTGCAATAAATGTTGACTTTTAAAATAATGACCACTGTTGGGGAGCAATTGAATACCAAGGCTGTAAACTAAAATAAAAAGCACTAAAGGAAAAATTACTGGCAAGGCTTTTAATAATTTACAAGCCTGATGCTAGAACTTTTACTTAAAGTCCTCTGAAGAATTTGGAGAAAATAAGAAATGTTGACATTAAAGGTCATTGTGTTTTCCATAACTTTCCCATTAAGATAAAAAAGTAAAGGTTAACGATTAATTTGGGGTTGTATACAGGCTACACACATACTAAATTATTATATTAAAATATAAAGATAAAGAATTGTTGAATGGTAAAAATAAGGGTTTGGTTAATTTAATGTAATTGTTTATAATTATGAATAATGGATGAGTTTAAATAGGTAATACTTGTGCCAGGCTTTGGCCCAGAAGTGAGCATTGTTTAAATAATGCTCACAGCTGACAGGACACAGATGATGTTTTGTTATTTTGTTGGAAGATTTAGATCAGAGGAAGCTAGTTAATATAATAAAATACACAAAATGTAATGCTGAAAGGCTCTATACTCAGAAAAACAGGAGTGAGGTGACATGAAAACATGATGACAAAAATAGTGTAAACAGCAACATTTATCTAAATTGAAGCTTCTGCGTGCATCCTGTACAGGTTGCCTGACCCAGCAAAAAGTTAGCCAGGGGAGTCAGAGTACAGCCACTGCTGAACAGACTGGAGGTGAAAGACTGCCACTCTGCTGACTAATCAATGAGCCTTTGGCTTCCCCTCATTTAATGGTAGGAACAGCAAAACAGGGCACAACCAGTGGTAACTACTAAAAAAAAAAAAGGTTAATATGCCTCTGTATGCAGTCCAAAAGGTCAGGGGAGGGTCCAGAGGTCCAGACACACTAGTCGGTGCCACAGCATTGAGGCCACATGGTTGTTGGCAATTGAAACCTGTCCCTGAAAGGAGAGCCCAGGAAGAAGCCAATGCCATTTCTGCAAGCAGCCCTTTACTTTCTCCTCAGTCCCTTCCTAGTTCCTTAACATTTATTGTTTAGATCTGAAAAAGATCCCACCAATACCTTAATCCCAGAGGTACCCCACATAAATTGTTGGGGCAGCAAAGGGGGACCTCTACATTACCAAGAGCTTAGTAAGACCAAATTGGTCTTAGCCCAGTTAGTGCAAGCAGAAGACACTTGTTCATACAATTTTAAACAAGTGCTGAGTGTCTGCAAGTCACCATCCGATGTGATAAAAACTGAGATAGCATCAGCATAGGAAAGGATCCAGCACCCCAGCATAGAAAGACCACTCAGATGGCATCTAAGGAGTGCAGAAATGCCTCCAAACTCAGAGGATAAAACTTCCCAGATAGAGGACACCCATGATGAATGTCTCTGCAAACAGGGAAGCAATGGCTAAGACCCCCATTAATCTTTAAGACACTAAAAACGTTCTGGTAAAATAAAGAAATATATGAAGAGAACACTGGCCCAATTCCAAAAGCTTCTAATGTTTATAAAAATATAACTATGGTTAACTCTATCAAATGCCTTCTACTGGTCCACTGAAATAAGCCCCACATCCAGATTACAACAGTAAAAACACCACAAGTTAAAACAAATTATGAAAAATACAGCTGTTAGAAATACAATCTGTTTGATCAGGGTGTATCAATGAATCCAAATAGTCCTTCAGGCAGTTAGCTAAGGACCTGGATAAAATCTTATAATGAGAAGAGAGGAGAAATAGATCTCCAGTTCCATAAGTCACAAAGGACCTCTGTTTTTGTGCAGTAGGTTAATCACTGGCCTGTGGCAACTGAGGGGCAGCTTTTTCTCCTTGATACACTCCACCTCCACTAAAAAAAAAAAGCCAGGACCAATAAAATGCCAGAAATGCTTATAGAATTCAGATGGAAGCTGGTCAATACCCAGGGCTTTGCCTGCAGAGAGTTGCTGGACTGCAACAGACAGCTCCTGCAACAACAGCAGGGTATCCAGACACCACTGTGCCCTTGTTGCCAAGAAAGATAATGGCATATTGGGCTGCATTAGTCGGAGCATTGCCAGCAGATCAAGGGAAGTGATTATTCCTCTCTATTCGGCACTGGTGAGGCCTCATCTGGAGTATTGCATCCAGTTTTGGGTCCCCTACTACAGAAAGGATGTGGACGAATTGTAGAGAGTCCTGCAGAGGGCAACGAAAATGATTAGGGGACTGGGGCACATGACTTATGAGGAGAGGCTGAGGGAACTGGGCTTATTTTAGTCTGCAGAAGAGAAAAGTGAGGGGGGGGGAGCTTTGATAGCAGCCTTCAACTACCTGAAGGGGGGTTCCAAAGAGGATGAAGCTAGGCTGCTCTCAGTGGTGGCAGATGACAGAATAAAGAGCAATTGTCTCAAGTTGCAGTGGGGGAGGTCTAGGTTGGATATTAGGAAACACTATTTCACTAGGAGGGTGGTGAAGCACTGGAATGGGTTACCTAGGGAGGTGGTGGAATCTCCATCCTTAGAGGTTTTTAAGGCCCAGCTTAACAAAGCCCTGGCTGGGATGATTTAGTTGGGCTGGTCCTTCTTTCAGCAGGGGATTCAACTAGATGACCTCCTGAGGTCTCTTCCAAACCTAATCTTCTATGATTTTATGATTCACTGTTCGTCACCATTCAGATGTGGTAACCCTTGGTACAGATCCTCCACTGCTAGCACATCAAAGGCTTCCGGTGAATACAGAGTACTGTGAAAGAAAACAGCTGCTTTCTGGGTCACAGCAGGGTCAGCTGTTAGATGACCATCCGGCAGTAGGAAGTAAAATAATAATAATAAATAAATAAATATATCTGACAATGGTCCATAGTTTTTTTCCTCAACTCGAATCAGGGCCGCCCAGAGGATTCCGGGGGCCCGGGGTCTTCGGCAGTGGGGGGCCCTTCCGTTCCGGGACCCGCCACCGAAGTGCCCTGAAGACCCGCGGCGGGCCCCCCGCCGCTGAATTACCGCCGGAGCAGAACCCGCCGCCGAAGCGCAGCCCGGTCTTCGGCGGTAATTCGGCGGCAGGGGGCCCCCGCCGCGGGTCTTCGGGGCACTTCGGCAGCGGGTCCCGGAACAGAAAGGCCCCCCGCCGCCGAATTACCGCCGAAGACCGAGCTGAACTCGGCGGCGGGTCCCGCTCTGTCTTCGGCGGTAATTCGCCGGCGGGGGGTCCTTCCGCCCGGGAGCAGAAGGACCCCCCGCCGGCGAAGACCGGGAGCAGAAGCAGCTCCTGCGCCCGGCCCCGCAAGAGTTTTCCGGGCCCCCCAGAGCGAGTGAGGGACCCCGCTCCAGGGCCCCCGAAAAACTCTCGTGGGGGCCCCTGTGGGGCTCGGGGCCTGGGGCAAATTGCCCCTCTTGCCCCCCGCTCTGGGCGGCCCTGACTCGAATAAGAATCTTGTGGGAGCATCAGCTTCCTGCAGCTGAGTAAAATGGGCTTAAACCATGGCTCCTTGTCCCTTCTCTCCCAACAAGCACCTCAGGAGCCAGTACTTCTTACTTAAGGTTTGGTGAATCTGCACCAGATTTTCCACATCAAAGTTCCCATGAAGGTCCAAGGTGTCTCATTTCTGGGCACTCATGGCCTGATATAAGGACTAGGTGGCAGCCTGAGTACACTGCTGGCAGAACAGGTGGATATGGACCTTTCCGAAACCCACCATTGTCTCAGGGACTCATATAGGGATTCATGCTGCCACCACTGCTCCCAAAACACAACAAACATCTCAGTGAAATTAAAGCCCTGTAATAACTTGGAATCAAAGCAACCAATGGGAATCACAGGCAGGAAGAGGGAGAGACACACTGACAGAGACATAGGCCATTTCTATACGTATAGCGCTGCAGGGACGCAGTTGTAACAATAGAGCTGTGCCACTGGAGCATGTCTGGTGAAGACCTGCTATGCCGATGGGAGAGAGCTTTGCCATCAGCATAAAAAAACAACCTCTGCAAGTGGCATAAGCTATGTCGGCAGGAGAAGCTCTTCCGCCGACAGAGCGCTGTGCACATGAATGCTTATATCAATGTAACTTATGTCGCTCAGTGTAACTTATGCCCCTGAGCGACATAAGTTTTGCCGACATAGGCTATGGTGACATAGCCATAATGATGATCAGACAAGTGAGCGGAAGACATGGAGGACCAAACAAACATTCACAATGGCCTTCCTGGTATAAAGGCAATCCGATTTAGCCCCTGAGATGAGGTTGGGAGTAGCCTTCAGTCAAGAGTACTCCCTATGAGTGGGGTGAGAGAACCTCCAAACATTTACTAGCACCAAACAAGAATCATTTCATACATTCAGAGGTAGCAAACACTGTATAATCCACTCAATCTATGTGGTGTTTTAAAACCAGGTTCAAGGGCTATTCAGGGTTATTTAAAACCACGGGAACCCGGTGCTGGAATGACATAACGTCCCTCACATTTGGGTTTTTGCAGCCTAATGGAACCATCCTAACTGCAGAAACTACCTTTCCATAACAGGAGAGATCAGGCACTAGCATCTAGTTGTGAAGGAAAGGGGCTTGGGGCGGGGGTGGAGGGAGGGCATTAGAAAAACTACTTTAGTACCAGGAGTAAACAAGGGGAAAACTAGAACAAAAAGACTCCTTGACCCAGAATTCCTCTTATAGCAAAAAGATTCACAAACTGCTCCTGGGCTGCAAAAATTACTATACATGTCTCATTTGAGAGGCAGATTTTATACACAGCCAAAAACCTAACCTACACTCAGCAACACATCCTACACAGTACAGGAGACAGCAGGCACACATCAAATCCCATGCTTGTCGGTCAAAATGCTGAAGCCATCAGAAGTGGACCCTATTAAGAACCCCCCCATCTGACCCTAAGAAAAGGGAGAAAGCAACAACACCCCTAAAAACAAACAGCAAATAAACAAAAACAGATACAGACCAACAGAAAGTGCACACAGCACATACCAAACACAGCCTCTCAAAAGTTCCCACAATCCCTAGAGAAAAAAAGAGAAAGACAGAGACACTCATCTACCTATCAGGTTATTAGAAGAGCTTAACAATATAATAATTAGGTTATTTTGCCTTTCAATCTGAGTGACTACAAATATTGGTTTTTATCCCTACAAATTACAGTTTACAAAGTTTCAATTCCTAGAGTGAATTACTGAAATTCAGACATTTTGCTTGGTTTTCTTACATAGCCAGCAGTGTAAATCAGACTTTAAAAGGAGACTAGAAGGTAAGGTATAATCTTTTGGTTATACCTTTATATTTATTATCTGCACAGGATATTTTGGTCATGTAATTGAAGTATCTCATGTCATTATGCTGCTAGATTTTCCCTTCCATTTATTGCAGATTTTAAAAATTTTCTTCCTCCTGATATTGTGCCATGTTGAAAATCACTAATTATATTGGATACTTTATGCAGTTAAAGACCCACATGTATCAGTGAAGAGTTAAATGTTGAAATGTATGTATGCCTTGTGGGTCAGAATTAAGTTTTATGATCAGATGCCTGAGATACTTGGATACAAGATAGGGATGAACTAAAGTTAGAGATCTACATGCTCCCAAACTTTGGATTGCTGGAAATTCAGATCCAGGTGGAAATTTTGTGGCAGGTGTCCCTTTCTTCTTTACTGAATTTGATTACAGTTTGGACTTTTTGGGTGCTTCCTTATTTGGATTTCTCAATCTTTTTGAATTGCCTTCATCTTGCTTTAGCAGATTTGCCAAAAAGGAATCCTACTGGCCAGCTTTTCTGGGGGTATGTGAACAAAATGCGTTTGCATATTAGACTCTGAGGAAACTATACCTGAACAGAGCAAATCAGAACCTCTCTTGTTTATCCCTAAGTAATCAAAGTACTTTGCATCAAATTACACAGTAAAGGGGTTCAACCGAAGCAGAAAAATTGCATGAATTCCAGAAGGGAAAATTGGTGGTTTCACATATAGCCCATTAAATATGAAATATTGTTGAAATTTCTTCTACTTTCACTAACTAAAAATCAAAACTATGATACAACTAATATTGGTTAATGGAAACCCATTCATTAAAACTGTCTTTAGAACAAGATGATCTAGACAGATTCTGAAGTCAATGGAAGAACTCTAGTTATAAAATACTACTCCATGTAAGTAAGAGGGCAGAGTCTGCCTTGGTAATGATTAGATTCAATGGAGAAGTGTTGTACCATGCAATGAAGTATGCCATTCAGGCAGCAAAAAATAAATAAATAAAAATAAAAAAATTATAAATTCTAAGTATACAGACAATTATGTATTCCATTATCATTTTTTAATAAAACTGAACACTTGGAGGGGGAAAAGAACGAAAAACAGCAAATGGATTTTTTTGTTCTTTTCTACAACACTGGCTCAATCATCAAGCTTCATTAATAAATTACTACGTGCATGTGTTTTGTCTGTGCTTTGCAGTAGGAGTATATTCAGCTGTCCCAGGGTATTCTACCTAATTAAGAACATGTTTTAAGAGCATGTTTTTATATTAGAAAACAGCACAATACATCTGTGATTTAGCCCCACACCAGTCAGAGGGATTATTTACCTTTTCACAGTGACCTTTTTTATCTGCCAAGTTACAGCTGTATGGTTATAATAATCCCCAACGGAATTTCCCTCTCCGAGAGCTGTTATCCATGGTAGAGTACAACTGACATAGTTAATAAAACCTACAGAAAATGGCTGAATAAAAGAAGACTCTCCTATGCACCTGGTTAGATTGGGATATGACTTTGCCATTAATAAAATCTACACTAGATCGTTAGCAACTTCTCATGTTCAGAATCAATGTTATCTGACCACCTTAGCTCCCTCTCCCCCACTCTCTCTGAATTCAGTTTTTGGTGATGGGAATTAGGACACTCAAGAAAGCAAATTACAGGCATCTGCCCAGCCCTGCTTACCAGATAATTTCCCTCATCATATATTTTCCTCTATAGCTGTTTGCCTGTGGGAAGATTAGCCACACAATGTCATGTTTGGAAAGTGTGGTTCTCCTGTGATAAAGGCACTTTGTTTTTTATGAGACTTTCATTTAATTGTTGAGAAAATAAAAACACAATTTCTGGACAATGTTGATGCAAACTAATGGTAAAAAATTGACTAAAACATTTTGTTCCAACACTAATTTACCAACGAAGTCAGATTGGTGTTTGGATAAGCACCTTAATGACCTCAACAGAAAAAACTGCACTACAGGCTATGTCGGCAAAACTTATGGTGCTCAGGGGTGTGAATATTCCATCCCCCCTGAACGACTTAAGTTGCACCAATATAAGTGCTTGTGTGCACAGCACTATGTTGGTGAGAGATCTTTTGCTGCTTGTGGAGACATAACTTCTGCTTTTTTGCGGAAGTGATTTTTTATGCTGACAGGAGAGTGCTCTACCATCGGCATAGAGCATCTTCACCAGATGCACTGCAGTGACACAGCTGTACCCATTGCAGTGCTGTACAGATAAATGTGGCCTAAGATTGTAAGTTTCGGGGTATCAGATTTTTGATGATTGTTCTTTTCTATAACTTTGTAGAGTACTCAGCATAATGGGGCCCCACTCCAGATTGTCTCCCTTGGCCATTATTGTAACATAAGCATTATGATTTAAGGCCTGGTCTACACTAAGAACTTAAATAGGTATAGCTAAGTCTCTTAGGGGTGTGAAAATTCCACATCTCTGAGAGACGTAGCTATACTGATGTAGCTACACTGACCCAGTGTAGACAAGGTCAACAGAAGAATTCTTTTATTGATCTAGTTACTGCCTCTGAGGAGGTGGATTACCTATGCCAATGTTGACCGAGGGACTGTCTATAGTGAAGCTGTGCCACTGTAACATTTTAAATGTAGACATACCCTCAGTGCGAAACTCAATCATTGACATGAACCAAGTCTAAAGAGTTACTCACTCAAAAAGCAACACAGGTGGAACTCTGTCTTCATACCCCATAGCATCTACCCCAGCCTACAGAATATCAAGGAGAAGTGTGAAGAAGGCCCAAAGTTGCTGTAGAGAATATAATATGGACGCTCCCCAATTTACGCAAGTGTTCTGTTCCAGAACGCCTTGTGTAACTTGAATTTTGTTTAAGTCGGGAACATATACCCGACCATTACGCAAAAAACTTTCTAGCTTATGGAACTTATCGAACTATTTCCATAAGTGTGGATTTACGTAACCTGGAGAGCTCTGTACCTGAATAACAGCACAAAGACAAGCTATTGCTGAACCTCTTTGCTGCTTAAGAGGACACAGCAGATCTGATAATCCTAACAGTATAGGATATAAAAATCCATGCAAAACAAGACTCCAAATAAGATGGTATCAATATATAGTGTCAAGGAACACTATTACCTTACACAAATCAGACTCTGTGTATGAGGTCTAAAAATATAAAGTCATAAGCTTAAACTTTTATCTTCCTCAAGGGCATTGGGAAAGAGATACACAGTCAAAATGACACTGTTTTAACACCATATTATTAACACATTTCATACTTTATGCTATTGGTGATTTTCTATTAGAGACTCAACTATGTAACTTTGCCTATCACTTTAGTCTGATCCAGAAATCAGATAGAAGTGTTTACTTGTTTGAATGACAAAACTGGGAGGACAGATGTTCAGAGCTAACCTAAGGAAAGATGAGTAAATGCAAAGCAGGACTGATCTTAATCCTCAATGGCAGCCTTGGAGGCTAGCAGGGATTGTAAAGAACATTAAGCAGAAAGCTTTTGACAGGCCATCTTATTGATCTAGTCTTACCAGACATGCGAGAAGTTCACCAAACCACATGATTAATGTTAGGGTGAAAATAGTCTTTTCAAGCATTCTGCCATAAAGTGATTGCATTTTGTAGAACTATGGTAATGGGACCTCATGGGGACAAAATTTTCTACATCAATGATGACTGATAAAAATAAGTTTCCTGGAGTTTAGTAGGAGATGCACAGCAATCATAGCTGGCAAAGCCCAGTAGCTGTTGACTTTAAAGTGCGATCACAATTACTGTGTCTCATTGTGACTTGTTGTTGTGTGGAATTTAGAGAGCCTCTACTGTGGCATCAGCCATGAGTTTGCTAAATGTCACCACAAGAAGGGGCTGACTCAAGCCACAGCTACAGTAAGTAACTATCATAAGTAGCATGGTGGCTTGCTCCCTAAAATGCAAGATCTGGATTTTTATTTAAGTTGAGTGAAGAACAGATGTGGTACAGAGAGTCTCATTTGCAGAACAGCATAACATAAGAAATCTTTATTTTGTAAAATTATTAATAATCTCCAGTTTGGGAAGAACTGTTGATATCAGTGGAACTTTTGGGATTCATTTGTTTTTAAGAAAATAGCTTGAAAAGAAAACACATGCTACTAGAGAGAAAGACTCCAGCACTAGCAAACACAACAAATTAGCAACTATAAAATAAGTACACAGTCCACTTATTCTGTAGACATCCTAGCAAGAGTTCAGACAAACCAATTCACGCTATTTTTCTCAGTTCATAAAAAGTCTTTGGGCCAGGAACTATGTCCACCTTTATGTTTGCCTTGCACAAGGGGGCTTTAAACAGAGCTTTAAGAAGTAATTTATTTGTCTTGTCTGATCTGTTAACTAGCATGTGAAATTAGAACTATTATAATAAAATATAGATTTGTGACTATTTACTGGTTAAGTAGATAAAGAATTCTTGAATAAGTGGATGGGAACACTTCATACTAGAAATGCTAGAGGACTGCAAGTTGGAATCAAAATGTCAGTCACCATTTACTGCATGAAGACTTTTTATTAAAAAATTAAGATACTGGTGGAGGTGATGGGGCTGCATGATATCTACTGCCATTTCCTGGAGAGGGGAGAAGTGTAGGACTGGTTCAGAACCCCAACTCTATTCCCTTTCATTTTCTTCTGTTTGAATCAAATCAGAAGCTGTTAGGGCCATTGAAGCCCATAAAGGATTTTTGATTTTGGCTCTAAGTTGCATTTCCCCAGACACTGGCTCCTAATTAACTGTCCTAATGACAAGCCAGAAGTTATTGAAAGCAGCCAAAAAGAGGGGAGGTACTTATAACTCAGTGGCACCACAAAAAGAAATGTGAAAGAAGAAAATGATATATTACTGAAAACCAACAAACACCAGAGCAAGCCTTGTTTGGGACTATTGATATGAATAAAGTTAAGAGCTGTGCAAATGTTTGCCAGATTGAGACCTACAATAGACAAATACAAGGTGATTAACAGGACAGTGAAATAAAAGGAGAATATAGTGATATTGCTGGAAAGACAACAAGGTACAGCAGAAAGGACACCTGGAAGAAATAGGTTTCAAAGGGGAATGAAGTGGAACGCTGGGGGAACAGGAGGTGAATATCCCAAGAATAGGGGGCAGCATGAATGAAGGGGCAAAGCAAAAAATATGGGAAGAGAGAGAGGGAAGCAGAGAGATAGGATACAGTAACCAGGATGAAAAGTGACCAAGCCATGGGCAAGAATTTTAGAAGCCTAGACCACAAGAAAATTGATTTGGGTGGTATCAGACAGGAAGACACTTCAGGAATTTAGATAAGGTGGCTCAAAGTGTGGGCCTGGGAACTGAAGACTGTAGAATTGTCAATGGTAAGAGAGAACAGAGATAGTAGAGAGGAATTAGGAGGAAAGACGTTCATATTTGGAATGAGTTCAGAGTTGGTGGCAGTGCAGCCAAAAGGAGATGTACGACTAGGGTGACCAGATGTCCTGATTTTATAGGGACAGTCCTGATATTTGGGGCTTTTTCTTTATATAGGCTCCTATTACCTCCCCCACCCCGTCTCGATTTTTCACACTTGCTGTCTGGTTACCCTATGTATGACAGGACAGAGTGGGAGAGGCTGAGTAGGAGGAGAACTAGGAGAGTACAGAGTTGCAGGAGTCAAGAGCGGAGGAGAATGAGTGAGTACCTGTGTCAGAGAGAGCAGACAGATCAAGAAGAATGTTGAGTGAAAAGTACAATATCGCTAGGCTCACCTAGGAGGAGCTCAGTGGGCCAGGTGTCAGTGAAGAGGAAAAGAGGAAGTCTAAGCTTATAGGAGCAGACAACATACAAGGATTTTGAGAGGAAGGAGGACTTGAATGAAGGATTTTCCAAGATAGGGAATCTTGCATTTTATTTAGAATGTATTTTTAGCTAGTGGGAAAAGGAATCAGAGAAGAGAGTGACAGAGCAGTTAAAGATATGGAAGGAGGGGTCAGAAAAAGCTATGGGGCCAGGAATTGGGAGAAGATCAGGTTGAGGGGACAGGCTGAGTTTTGATATTCTGCTCAAGGATTAAATTATGTAGAAAATCCATCTAATCAGACATTAAAGCTCAAAGGCAGATTAAATTATAACATTTTATTTGAATACTTAACATATGTATTGTAAATTAGGGTTTAATATAGCTGTAAAATCTAATTTCAAAAGCCTTCTGCATTACGTCAGAATAGAGAGCTTTACACAGATAGTGGAATGTTTCTCAATTTTTATTTACTAAAATACTTAAAGCACATCAACAACTGGTGCTAAATTGTTCATTTAAGGTTCATGGAAAGATGCCTGGATGTGCGGTAATTTAACACATTTTAGCTGGATGCCAACAGAGATCTGGCATAATGCACTAAACTGGATGATGCAGGTTTTCTGATATTTAATTTAATTTATTTATCCATATTTATAACACCGATCATCCTGCTCCACTACTCTCCAAAGATACATATTATATATATAGTCTCTATGCTGCTGAAGAACAGTACCCACAGACACTTCCAGATCCTACACTACAGAGCTTTATTCATCATTTAGGAAGCAGTAGGGCCTAATGGATAGAGCACTGCATTAGGACTCAGGAGACCTAGATTTTATTCCTGACTTGACCACTGGCCTGCTAGCTGACTTCACTTTCCTGTGCCTCACCCATCCCGGCCGCCCCCCATATCTGTAAAATGGGGATAATGATACTTACCTCCTTTTGTAATGCTCTTTGAGATATACTCATTAATATCTTATAAGAGCTAGGCAGTATTATTCTTAGCAGCAGGAATTTGTTAGCGTTGATCCTAGAAGGTCACGGGCTGTGGTTTCTTCATTCCTTTAAAGTAACACTGCATAGAACACTACATAGCTGCCCGCCTAGAAAAGTGCCTTATATCACTTCAGGTTGTTTCAAGAGAGTTAAAATGTTGGGTTGATTTAACTTAATTTTGCTCATAGGCAAATGGTCTCAAATTTTAATGTGACTTTTTGTTAAAGGACTAATCAAAGAGACTCTGTAGCAGTGGCCCAACTCTCATCTCTGGGTATATAGCCACAGCCAGGGTTTCCCATCTCATTGGCTGCGTAGTTTAGACCTACAGAAAACAAAACAAAACACAAAAAACTCCACTTTTTCAGGAGCAACAAAAGTCCAAATGAAAATCCCAGCTTTCAGAGTCTATTTTCCTGAGATATAGACCTTTCCTTGGGGTCTGTCATTCTTCACTCCGCTCTAGGATGTAAAAAGTAGATCACCAATGCCAGGTTCTCTCAGTCAAAGGGCAGTTTGAACCTTTCCTCTTCTGCAAACTCTAACCACCAAGTCGCATCACCTCACTTCACTTCCCTCAAATCTGCTTCTTTTGCTCCACCACAGCCTATGCCCTTGAGAGAGAGACTGACAAAAAGTACATGAAAAGAAAGAAAAATACTCAAAAAGAACCAGTGAGAAATGCCACACAGTGATGCTGCTCTGACCTGGTCTCCTTTTGTGTTCCACAAACTGCCATTCCTGTTGCTTTGCCAGTGATGCCAGGCTACATCACCCTTCCTATCCTTCTGTCATAGGTGTCCCCATACCAAATTCTGTGCCGTTCCTTATGCATGTGATGCCCTCCCTGTGTATTCAGTGCAGCAACTAATACTCTATAGTCCCTCATAGATGCTTGTGAAAACAAATAATGGTGCCTTTACAGTTTCAGTTGATATATATGTCTGCTAAGAATATTTTCAAAATAATAACATTCCATCCTGAACTATTAAGCTCCAACCTGGAAATCAATACGGACAGCCTTTAGAGGAAGAATTTAGACTGTATATAAAATACTATTAATCTATTCCATACAGAAGCTTTTTGGTAGTTTATAAGTTGTACCTAATAAACTGTTAATTTATTGCATTGATCTAGGTGATCTATATGCACCTGCAGTAAGTCAGCTTCCAAAGTGTCCCCTTTGCACTTTTTGTTAGATAAAAGAGAAGGATGCTTCTGTTATATATCATACATACATAGCTATTTTAAAACTTTAGTTTCTTGGGCAGCGTTGCCCCCTTTATGCAAGTCACCAGCTGCAGAGGACTTGGCATGAGCAGCTGATTCACTGGGACAAGCCAAACAGTAGTCCCACATAAAGTAGTCCTACCTTCCCTAACAGGCAGCAGTCTCTCAAGCCATTCCCCGCCACAGCTCAGCCTCTCTCACTAACTGATAGCTGGAGATTCTGCTCTCTTTCACAGTCAGCCCATAATTGAGCTGTGCTCTCCCCTTTTAACTCCTTTCTCCTAACCTGACACTTATGGCAGGTGTAGCAGGGTGGTGCTGATTGAGCTCACAACAGCTCATTAACCATTTCCTGGCCAATGTAGGGTTTGTATACCCCAATGCAGGATTACCTTAGCCCTGGAAGCTCATGCTTAGCTGCTTATCTACAATGAAACCTAAATCCTCTCAGAGTCACTCCTCTCCAGAATACAATCCCCCCATCCTGTAGGTATAGCCTAGCACTGTATGTTCCTAAGTACCTTGCATTTGGTTGTACTTTGCTGAATTTAAATGTTGTGGGGTCAGATTTCAAGCAGTCTCCCACAACCTCTAAACTGAGGCATGCCGATTTGATTTGAAAGGCTTACCTATTAGCATTTGCAAACTACATGTTTGTACCTGAAAACTGGGTAGTTGCACAATTACCTGATTTCCATGTGCAAATGCTTTTGCTGAATGCTTAATTTTTCAACCACAATTTTAGAGGCTATCCTTGAAATTAGTCCTTTTGGTAAGTTTAAACCTCAGAAAACATAAATGTTGAAAGAGCTTTATTTTGCAGTTGATAATGCTTTATTATAATGTGCTAGAGAATTGTTTCTTTTGATTGTTTCAGATTGCAGTAATTTTATATTGGGTTTTTTTTTAGGCTATAAAATTAGTCACCATAGCATTAAAAGCATTGAGAAAAGATGGGCATAAAAATGGAAGAAGTTAAATTAAGATACAACATATGGTATATGAATGTTAGCACTATTTTTAATGCTCTTAAGGGATTTCACAGAAATGAAAGTTTGTCTAAGATGACTTCCTAGAAAAAGCTCATGAGGACTATTCAGTTTTATGGTATGTTTTAATAGCAGTTTATTTACAGGATAATCATTCTATGACTTTTGTATGACAAACAGGTATTAATATAAAGTATTTCACAAATAAGTACCAGTTGGAAAAGTGTATCGCATGCAGTGTCTGAGAGAGCCCAGAAGTGCAGATGCAGAATGTAAAACCAGCTTGATTTCTTTTTTGTTTTGATTTTTTTGTTCCAATACCATATGCCTTGGGAATGGGCAAGATATAAAGAGTAAGCAGCACATGGGACTAGAATACACTTAGTAGTGATAACTTCTCATAGATTGTGAATAGTTTTACCTTCCACCTTAGTTTCCTGATTGTTGTTCCAACTGTAAGCTGAAGGGATGGAATCATGGAAAATAGAGCTGGAAAGACATGGAGGTCATTTATCCCACTGCGAGGAAGATTGATCTCTATATATTTTCTATTACTTTATTCAGTTCCTAGTCTTAAGGGCTTTCACCACTCCCTTTCAAGACTATTTGAGAGAAGTAGATTGCACCTTTAGAAAATACTTCTTTAAATCAGTATAAATTTACCTTTTTAGCTTCATCCTATTGTTTCAAATGGTATAACTTTGTTACCATCTCTTTGGCGTTTACACACTTCAGATATAGTACTTGTAGACAATTACTGTGCTCCCTTTCAGTCATCGTTGCACTAAGCTGTACACGTTCAGATCTTTTGATTTTTTTCCCTTCTAAATCCATGCTTCTTGTCCCTTGTAAGCTTTTGCTGTTCTTTGAATTTGCTCCTGAATCTTGCTTGTAATAAGGGGCCAGGAACTGACTGTATTCAACAGAGCTGCTTGGAGATGGACTATCACCTCTCTGCTCTCTGATGTGTCTGCCACCCAGGCCATAGTTTCTATCTCACCGAATTGCAATCTCACATCAAATGTGTTGGTTACTCTCATCCTTACTGTAAGCCCCTCTTTGCAACTGCTTATAGTGCCTCTCTCCCAGAAATATTTTGTTTGGTTTATTTCCACCTCCCATCTCTCTCTAGTTTCAATGAGTCAGGGCCGCTCTGTCATATACTTAAAGTTAAATACATGCTTTCATTTGTGCAGAATCAGGGCCTTAATTTGTATTTGTCCATCTCATGGGCTGAAGGAACAAAATATTTCTAACTGCTTTGGGCTCTCTGGGATTATTTCTTTATGGCTGTTCATATAGCTCTATAAATGTTCACCTTTCACATATAAATAGAATGTGAGGTCTCTGCCCCAAATGGCACACTCTAATTTTTTTGTTTCTTCATATCCACTGGACCTCCCAAAATTTATCAGTTTAGTATCTTTTAACAATGCAACTAGAGGTGCTATTTATTCCTCTGCCAGATTATTAAGGAAAAATTTAAATAAGATTTGAACTAATACTGACCCTGGCAATGCTCCAGGACACCAACACCTCACCATAACTTTATACATTGATGTGTAATGATTACCATGACCTGTGTTAGAAGTAAAAAAAACACCCATTGTAATTATTAGATCCACAGCGGGATTAAACACTGTGTGACAGGTAAAAGCCTTTTACTGTTCATTTATAACAATATAGTAACCAAGTGATTTAGAGCAATGCAAAGTACCGATGATCCTGTACTCTGGAGCACAGTTTTCTAGTTTAATAATATTACAAGCTTTTTTAAGGTGGCAACCATTGTAGTAGAAAAAGAATATTGACATTTCCTGCATATAGGAGATCTAGGTGGGAAGTAACATTCCATAATTAATGAGGAACTTGATAAGATGCATCACCCAGTTTACAGATTTAGGGTGAAATCCTGACCCCATTGAAATTTGTAGGAATTTTGCCATTGACTTCAATGGAGCCAGGATTTCACCCATTAAGGTGAAAAAAGACTGTGCCATGTCTTGATGTTGATGAGTAATGCTGAAACTGAAAAAGAATGGGTATACGGAGAATTTGTAGATTTACAGCTTGAAATCTCTTTGGTCCAGTAACAGTTTTATTTTTTCCTTTATTCTAGACATTGAAGTTGCAGTCTTCTTAAACAAAATTCCTCTTTTCTAAATTCAAACTCTTGCTACTGGAGAAATTAAAGATGGGCTGGCCAAAGACACTATAATATTTCAGTCTGCTTTTACCAGAGACAACTAACCAAATGCCCGAAGTTAATTTTTACACCTATGGTACAGGCTTTTTACTTTCTATTTTTATATCCAACAGCTCCTCTAGGCTTCTAACTCTAGGCACTGACTCTCATAAGCTTCTATTTTCCATCTTTTTCTTCATGAATTGTCACTGCCTCCCCTACTATGACTACATCTTAATAAGTAGACATCACAGCACTAACCCTTGTGCTGACAATAGTGTGTATTTTCTTTCAACCCTATATCAATTCCATGCTACAAACTAATCAGTTAGGATGTCTCAGTAGGACAACACCATCCTCAACTTCCAAAGTCACACATTTGCACTCTGCAATGCACGGGATGTTTTCCCTTTCTGGGCTTAGATGTTTATGTTCTGTGCTAAATGCCATATTTCTGGCCCTAACTATTATTTCCTTAGAAAGATCCTGGTTGGAAACACAAGAGCCAAGAGTTTTTGGCATGCAGTGGCATCTTTTATTTATAAGCTGATATTTCTGTTAAGGACAGCACTGTTCTAAGAAAAATACCTTTGGAAACAAGTGCTTTTTTCCCATAAATCACTTAAATATTTCCCTTTAGGTTGCATCTTTCCTGTTGACTAATGCAATCTGACTGTTGTAATCCAACATGGGACATCACAATACAAATTTGGCAACATACTCCATAATCCTTCTCAACACTATTTCTTTCTAGCTCACAGATGATTTGTCTGTTTTGCAGAAACAATGTTACATTTTATTTATAACCACAAAAAACCCCAAACCATTTAATGGAAAATGTGCTCTTTTTGCTGAATTTAGCAATCAATACAAACCCACCTGCCTAGTTTGTCTCAAATCACTCACAGGTAACCCCAGAAGCCTCAGTTCCAGCTTCCCAGATTTCACATTGCCTCATGTTCAAACGTGAGTTGATGCAGCTTTTTTACACATACTTAACCAAATTCAATCCTTATGGAACACCTATCTTTTTGAGCAGGATCAATGACTAGGTTATTTGAGGCAGCCTGTAAAAAGATTAAACCCTGTAATATTAAAAAAGATATTTACAGATCTTTTCAACGTGAACAGCTAACATGATTAAAAAGGTAATAAATGGTATCTTTAAGAGTTGCAAAGGGATGGTTCAAATCATGTTAGTTAACTCAGGCTAACAAAGAAAGCGCGTTTGTCTATTATCTAGACAAGACCATAATTATGTAGCTGCTTCAAATATACAGTGATCATCTAGACAACCCCACCTCCCTATCCTCTTTGCCTAGAAAACTGTGTAAGATTTGCTTTCTTGGCTTAAGCCATCTTCATTGTTTATGTATAAAAAAGTTAGCTCAAATCCAAAAGTAACACCAATTATGTCAGTTTCAGTTGTATGTCAGTTGCATGAATAACCTTGTCTGGCATTTTGAAAGATATCTTCAATTCTACATTGCATCCCTGCTTAAGGGCTATCAAATAAAGGGTGTTGTTCCCCATTAGCCTGCAATTTATGTAGTAATTTACAACAGTGCAAAGTGGATGTGAAATGCTACCAAGACCGGGCAAATACCTCCTCTCTCTTTTTTGTGTGTAAAATGTTGTTCACCCAAACCAGGTTAGCTTTGACAAAATAGATTTGCCTGAAATATGATTATGTTCTCAACCCTTATTGCCCAAACTGGGTCCACAGATTGTGGATGTTCACAACTGATTACACATATCAAGCTCGCACTTGTGTACAAATGGGTTCAAGTTCCTATTTTCTATGTGTTACCTGTGCATGAATATATGTAGATATTTTACAGGTGTAACAGACACTGAGGCCTGGTCTACACTACACAGTTAGGTTGACACAAGGCAGCTTACATCTACCTAATTCTGTAAGGATCTATAGTAAAATGTCACTGATGTAATTTGCCCGCTACGCCAACTTAACTCCACCTCTGAGAGAAATGTAATATTTAGGTCGATGTAGTCAGGGTGACAGTGTCACTGTAGAGACTGCATTACTTAGATTGATTTTACTAGCCTCCAGGAAGTGTCTCACAACGTCCTACTGTGACCACTCTGGCCACCATTTTGAACTCTGTTGCCCATCAGACAGGTAAACAGATACAAGCCCCTCCCCCTTTCATGCCCAGCAATTTTTTGAAATTTCATTTTCTATTTGCTTGGCATGGAGCGCTCACATAACAACTGTCCAGCTGAGCGTGCCACCTCCATGCTGCAGACGTGCCCCTACCTAGAGCACAAAGGAAGTGTTGGATCTACTGAGTCTGTGGGGAGAAGAGGCTCTGCATGCCCAGTTCTGATTCAGCTGTAGAAACATCAATATCTATGAGCAGATCACTCGGGGCATGGGGGAGAAGGGCTACAACAGGGACCTGCAGCAGTGCCATGTCAAAGTCAAGGAACTGTGGCAGGAATACCAAAAAGCAAGGGAGGCTAACAGTCACTCTGCTGTGGGGCTGCAGACATGCTGCTTTTACAAGAAGCTACATGCTATCCTCAGCAGTGACACCCCCAAAGGGCTCCATGGATACTTTGGAGGAATCAGAGTCACAGGAGGACAAGGTGTTGGAGGAGGAAGAATAGGAGTAGAATGGGGGACAGGCAACAGGGGGATCCAGTGGCCCAGTGAGCCAGGAACTCTTTTTGATTCCAGAGCAGTCGAGCAAGTCCCTACAGTCCAGCACAGGCGAGCCTGAGTCAGAGGAAGGAACTTCTGATAAGTCCATAGATTGATTTAATATTGTAGGGAAACATCTGTTCATGTACTCTTTTTTTAAGTCATGCTAGAAGAGATAGTGAAATAACCAGTAGAGGTAGAGTCACTATCTGCTTCTCATTCCCCTGTACAGTTTATGTACACTGGGATGTCCCGTGAATCCTCCATAGAGACCTCAAGGAAGCTTTCCTGAGGGTAGTCTGCAATCCATTGCTGAAGATTTCTGGGGAGGGCTGCCTTATTTCTTCCACCATGGTAGGATGCTTTCCCATGCCACTCAGCAATTACTTCAGCAGCAAACTGGCTAGCAGCATACAGACCCAGTCTGCAGCCAGAAGCATGCAGGAGCTGTTCCCTTTCAGCTTCCCTTAACCTTAGCAGTGAGATATTAGCTAAATTCACCACTGCCTGTGGAAAATGGTGAAAGTATTCAGTTCAATTGCCCTATCCATATATACTCATGCCCATGAGCTCTTCGCCTCCCGCCCTCATTATGCCAACTCACTCTGTCTTTTCCCAGGGTCATACTTACCATGGCTGGGACTATCACCGTGCTCCATGAATCCCAAACAAAAGTGAGAATGTAGTGCTTGTAACTTGTGTGGATCAAGGGGAGTGAATACACTCACAATAGTACCTCTGTGCATTGTATTTTTTGCACCTGGAAATGTGACCTTGAGGAGCTCTCCAGCCACACCAGCAGAGTGGCTTAGTCAGGTAAGGAGGAGAAGGAAGAGGACACGGGATGGCATGTTCCAAGAGATCCTGCAAGTCTTTTGTGCTGCAGATATTGAGCAGAGGTCTTGGAGAATCATGCTTGGATAGAATGGACAGGGATAGTGTGGACAGGAGAAAAGAGCAGGAAATGGAGAGTGACATGCAGCAAGAGATGATAGCGCTTCTGAAGTGGCAAACAGACATGCTGGAGAGTCTTGCTGACCTGCAGGCTCAACAGATCCGTGCTCACCTCCCTCTGCAGTCCACAGAGTACTGCATTCTGGGACCTCCCCACACCTCCCCCACATTTCACATGGCATGTGGGGCCTCTGCACTACCCCTACCACTCCACCCTGGGGACAGAGTACAGATAATCAGAGTTGCACACACAGTGACCTTTGAGAGACACAATTGAGATATGTGTTTGTAAAATGAAAATGACTGTTCTTTCTCTTTCAAAGGTTCTTTCCCCTGAATTTATAGCATTTCACTCAGTTATAAATATATCTGTTTACATGGGCTTAGAATAAAAGCCTATTTATGGAAATGTTCATCTTTATTAGTTCACAACATATGCTGGCTAGGGCTGACATCATTCACAGATAATAGCAATAGGTGAATTTGCAATGTTATATTACCACATGCACAGCTCTCATTACAAGGTTCATACTGGGGTGCAAAAATACAAAGTCAGGCACACCACACAACAGCAACACACATTACTGTGGTTCATTATTTAAATGGTCTTTCAAAGCCTCCCTGAGCCGTATATCTTCCCCATTGAGCTATTGTTATCGCTCTGGTATCTGGCTGCTGAAAATCAGCAGACAGCTATTCCACCTCCACCCTGCATCCTAGTGGAAGCGTCTCCCCGTTTGCTTCACAGATATTATGAAGTGCACAGCAGGCAGTTGTAACTATGGGGACATTTTCCTCCCCACTGAGGTCTAATCTTGTGAGTAGACAATGCTAGCAGCCTTTCAAGCAGACAAAGGGACATTCAACTGTCATTCTGCCTGTGGTTGAAGCACTCCTTGCTGCTTTTGAGGTGTCCAGTGTATGAGCCATGGGAGTAAGGGTAGGCTTGGTCTCCCAGGATCACTACTGGCATTTTAACATCCCCATTTGTAATCTTCTGGTCTGAAAAGAAAGTTCCAGCTTACTGCATTCTTAAAGCTATGTGTGTCATGCACCTTCCCTGACCATCCTGCACTGATGTCAGTAAAACATCCCTGGTGATCTACCACTTGCAATACCATTGAAAAGTAGCCCTTTCTATTGATGTACTCTGCAGGAAGGTGGTCAGTTGCCAAAACAGGGACATGTGTGCCATCTATCACCCCACCACAGTTCAGGAATCCCATTGCTGCAAAACCATCTAGTACATCCTGCACATTGCCCAGAGTCACAGTCCTTCATAGCAGGATGTGGTTAATGGCCCTGAACACTTGCATCACAACTACCCCCATGGTGGATTTTCCAACTCCAAATTGATTTCCGAGTGATCAGTAGCAACCTGGTGTTGCAAGCTTCCACACAGTGATCGTCACTTGCTTTTCCACTGTCAATGAAGCTCTCATTTTGGTGTCACTTCACTCGAGGGCTGAGGCAAGCTTCTCATTCACTTCCAAGAATGTGGCCTTGTGCATCTGACAGTTCTGAAGCCACTGCTAGTCATCCCATATCTGCATAATGATGTGTTCCCACCAGTAAATGCTTGTTTCTCTGGTCTAGAACCATCACTCCACCGTGTCAGAAAAATCCAGATCTTAGCTACAAAAAACAAACAACTTGCATGTACATCTACTCAAGCATTAAGTTCAAACCCATCACGATTTTACAAATTGTGTCTCGACAGGCTTCTGCAAGAGCAAAAAGCTACATGTGATTCTGTTTGAAAGGAAAATAGAGGAAATGCAGACATTGCCTTCATCTCTGTCCACTGGAATCTTATTAACAGTTTAGTTAATATTTTCTGCCTTTTTGAAAAGGTCGCTTGAGGAATAAGGGATGATAATATAAGCAATTGTGCTGACATGTATTGTTCCTGGTACCGGTGTCACATTTGTAAGTATAAGAAGGGAATCTGAAAGTAACACTCATCCCACACCTGCATAAAACCTGTCTATGCTGTCTTCACAATTCAGAGCCATTAAAATGTTCAAAGGGGTACTATTAAATTGTTTGCTCTCTCTGCATCTGCCATTTTGTGAGGCAAAGTGATCCTTCACTGCATTCTCTGACGGGGACTTTAATTTTCTCTTCCTCTTATTGAATCTAAAATTTAAAAAAAGACATTAGAAGAATGTTACATAGGTTGCAAAGTCAAGCATTTAAAAGTTAGGGAATGCCAGATTTCAATTGTGCGGACAACCATAATTCTGCCCCCTTGAGTGTCCATCCTGCGCACTGAATGAGAAAGGAGTCCCATGAAATGAGCAGTATGTAATGATGTAATTAAAGACTATATCATAATGAATATGTATTAAAATGGTATGTTCCCTTACAGTTGATTCTTTAGTAATTATTGCATACTATAAAGTACAAAAATTTTACATTTGGTTTTGCTGGGAAAAATAAGGTGGGAACTTTGATCATTTTAAAATGGCAATGATTATTTGTCGAACAGTTAAGGACTTAACTTGTTAAGTGCATTTGAATCACCATATGTTATATGAAACAATAACTGCATTACAATAAACCTCTGGTCTATTATTGAAAATTACACTTAATTTAGTAGAAATCTCTTCTAATATCTAAAACAGATACGCTGGTTTATCTAATCACTGAGACAGCTAATAGTTTGAGTTGTACATTTTCACTTTAAAATACTTTATGAATCTATGAATTATTTCCATTTTCCATATCTTTCAGTGGTATTTTTATTTATTGATTTTTTCTCATAGGCTAATTTCTGGTTCAGTGACATTTCTGTTATCACCACTAGTAGCTTATTTACATTATTTGACTTTGCCTACAGTTTCTTATCTGTTTTAGGATTGTCTCTCATTCACCCCCAGCCTGCTTACAGTTAAAGTCGTTAAAAAATGAAATAAGAGAGGAGACTGGGGGGGAGGAGACACACACACACACATGCACACACACAAAACAAGTCACCAAAATTACTTTACTCTTCTTAAAGTGCTGCTATGCATTCTGTAGAGTTAGTGTGATAGCCCCTTAATTATCTACACTTCACCACTGCTCATTTAAATAATCTGAAACTCAACTCCAAGCCCATTTCAAATATGAATAAAACCAATTCAAACCCCTTGCTCATCAATGGTTGCCTTTTCAGAAAAAATGTTGCATACCAAGAAATATATTATATTCCAAAATATCCTTGTGTTAACAACCAAAATAAGTTACATCTACAACTGCATTTGAAAAAGACACATAAGAAAGAAAATAATATAATTGTTCCAACATACAAATCCTGCGTTTAGTACTACATTTACTCTAATCACTTTCTCTTATTTTATTTGTAAATGGAATATCATGGGAATGACTTGTTTCTATGATATTTCCATTACTGAACTGAAAAAAAAGGAAAATGGAAAGAGAGATGGGGTGCAGTGAGCTAACCACAAAAAGAAAGTAGATGTGAACTAAATGCCAAAGATTATGCTTGTGTCCAACAGACTGTTCAGGGGTTCCTCTATATCTAGTTCACATTACAGTGAAGAAGAATGCTGAATGGTTGTAAATACAAAATAGTAGCATGTACACTGGTATACAGTCAGCAGTTTTCTGTGGATGGGGTGAGGGCCAGGACTGCTCTTTTTATGACGTACTGTAGTATTGCCTTACCAACTAAATGTTACAAATCTCTTTTGATTAACCTTAAAATTCAAAGGTCAGCCTGCCATCTGTGTAAAATATCTGTGTTAAGTAGGCCTCATCTCCTTTCCTTCCCCACATTCCAATAGTTTTTATCTTATGATCTGTGCTTGATATAGTATGTGAATACTCTTATGTAAAATCCAAAACAGCCAGGAAAAGTTGGATAGGAAGAGAGGAAGATTGGATCCCCACCATAGCAAACCGTGAGCCCCAATGCCTCTTTCCTCGGCTCCTTTAAGGGGTGCTTTCCTTCAAACCCTTTTCCAATCCATTTTTTTCTGATCCTGTATCCCTTCCATACCGAGTACCTTCACTGGACATCTGCCATGACTTTCATATACTAAGTTGTGACATTATAACCCAGGGGTAGGCAACCTATGGCACGTGAGCTGAAGGCGGCACGCGAGCTGATTTTCAGTGGCACTTTCACTGCCCAGGTCCTGGCTACTGGTCTGGGGGGCTCTGCATTTTAATTTAATTTTAAATGAAGCTTTTTTAAACATTTTAAAAACCTTATTTACTTTACATACAACAATAGTTTAGTTATATATTATAGACATAGACAGAGACCTTCTAAAAACATTAAAATGTATTACTGGCATATGAAACCTTAAATTAGAGTGAATAAATGAAGACTCGGCACACCACTTCTGAAAGGTTGCCGACCCCTGATTTATACTCTACCTTTATTAAGACTCTAGGTAATAATAGTTTCTATACCAGGAGTGGGCAATAATTTTCGCTGGGGAGCCACTCCACAAATTTTGGTAAGTTGCCACGGTTCGCACAATTCTACTATATTAATGGAGGGGGTGCAGGGTCTGGGAGAGAGTTTGGGTGCAGGAGGGAGCTCCAGGCTGGTGCAGAGTGTTGGGGTGCAGGAGAAGGCGAGGGGTGTGGGCTCTGGGAGGGAGTTTGGTGCAGGAGGGGGTTCTAACCTGAGCAGAGGGTTGGGGCATGGGAGGGGGTGCAAGGTGCAGGCTCTGGCCGGGAGGTGCTTACCACAGGCGGTTCACAGCCAGCTGTACAGTGGGGCACTCAGGCAGGCTACCTGCATGCCGTGGCTCCACACCACTCCCAGAAGCAGCTGGCTGCTGCTGGCATATCTCTGTGTGCCCCTTGGGGGGGAAGGAGGGCAGCGGGTCTCTGTGCGCTGCCTAAGCCCTCAAGCAGCACCCCCGCAGCGCCCATTGGCTGGTTTCCAGCCAATCAGAGCTGTGAGGATGGTGCTAGGGGCAGGAGCAGCACAAAGAGGCACCTCCCCTCAGCAGCCGGCTGCTTCCGGGAGCAGCGTTGGGCCACGGCTGGCGGGCAGCCTGCCTGAGCACCCCGCTGCACCGCGGGACTTTTAGCAGCCTGAAGATTGCAAGGGGGCAGCTAAAGAGCCTGGCAGGCTGGACAGAAATGTTAGATGGGCCGGATCCAGCACGCAGGCTGTATTTTGTCCACCCCTGCTCTATATTGTCAGATTACTCAAATATTCCCAAGCTACAGTATGACCCTATTATAATTATTTTCATGACAATAAGGGTCTATAGAAACTTAATCTCCACTTCAGCAAACTATTTCACCATGTGCTTAGTTTCAAGTGTGTGTTGAAGACAAATTGATTTCATGGGATTTAAGCACATGCTTAATTTTAAGCTTGAATAATGCCAACCTACTCAGCAAAGCACTAAGCATGTGCACTACACTCAGGCATCTTTGCTGACTCAGGGCCCAAATAGCTTTTGAATGTAGTTTCTATAGAACCCTATATTTATTGATTTGCTTAAAAAAAAAAGGAAGAAGGTTTTACCAGATGATTGCTAAAGAAGACATTCTCTATTGCAGGCTTAAATCCTTTCTGTAGTTTTTGGAAAACTCTTATAGATTTCCATAACTAATGTAATTCTCTGTTAAAGTCTAGAGAATCATTTAAAAACTCCTGATAAAGGTTATCATCGTCTATTATAGTCTATAAAGATCAGTATTATAGTTGGCTTATTATTGTCTAGTTTTGGGGATCATGAACCTGAGAGACTGAATGAGCAGTGCAGATATCACTACACAGCATCCACAATCATTATTTTAGTAAGGAACCATAACTGACCAAACACTGTCAGTTATACTAAATCTATACCTCAAATTGTATGCTAGTTTTCTAGCATGAGCAGGTTCAGTCTCTGACACAGCCACACCTTCTAGAACAATGTCTGTTTTACCACCAGGAGTAGGATGATCAGTTATGGTCTCTTGATTTCAATCTATGTTAGTAGGTTGCCCGCCTGGTTTAGGTGGGGATAAGTAATAAAAGGAGAACAAAAAACGGGGGAAGAGTGTGTAGAGGAGTATAAGGAAATCTAACAAAGCTCTGATTTTTCCCATGATGATTACTTTGATGCTTTTTTTGAAATATCAAATATCAAACTTTTTAAAAAAAAAATCTCTTTTTTTTTGGTGCCCCCTGCTTTGCTGGTGCCCTAAGCATGTGCTTAGTCTCCCTATTGGGTAATCCAGCCCTGGTCTGTAAATTCTGTGTTGTACGTGTAGATCTATTTGTGTATACCTTTCAGTTATTCATGCATCATTATTTATAGCGATTGGATCACTTTTGTTAAATAATCCTCTCAAAAGATAATTAGTTAACTATAGTTTACTTGTCATGCTTACCAATGCGGGCTCATTGATTGCTTTTGTTTTCCCATCGGTTTATATCCACCTGCTGTCTCGTCTTATACTTAGGTTGTAAACTCCTTAGGGAAGAAAAATTCTTGTTGCTCTGTTTTTGTACACAACTAGCACTGTGAGTTTCTGGTCCATGGCTGGGGCTCCAAGTTGCATCTAGCCACATTTGTGTAACTTAATTCATAATAATGAGAAAATAATGATGTCAGCTTGGAAAGATTAGATTTTTTTTTAAATCATTAAGTGCTGGTAAATGGTGATTTCATCTCTCACACACAAGCCGACAAAAAATATTTCCATTGATGATAATTAAAGTTGACAGCATTTTTCTTTCTTTGACTGCTTGAAAATGTATTCAGGTCAGATTTAAGGATATTTACTTGGTGTATTTTGACATGTGATGCTGACAATGTGTGTTTTAACAGTTATCAAGGTTTAACTTTTTGAATCTAAATGTCTACTGTCATTAAATAACTGTCGGAGTGTGATGGTATGGATGTTGCTTTGGTCAGACATGGCACCACAGGTGAGCTCTCCATCACTCCCTTCACCCAGGTTAAAAAGATCCATCTGGACTTGCTGATAATCAAAGAGCACTTCCCTTCTAAGGGTGTCAATTATTAATGACACCCATAGTCACAAGGAGAGGCTCACTCAGATATAACTATAGCCTTAGACATAGTCCAGCTAGCAGTCTCTCGTCTCTTCCTTTGGGACACTTCTTTCCTGCACCAGAAGACAGTCCCTGATCCAGGATCCCGTCCTGGTTCCTTCATGGGGTTACCCCTTGTCAGTCCGTAAGCAGGAATCCCTAGCTCTCCTCTTTGGAACTGAGCAGTATTAGTTAATTCCACATTTTCTCCTCACCCAGGAGTCTCCCCAGCTTTCCTCTCTGGAGCTGAGTTGTGGATTAACCAATTGTTGGGGCCTTACCAGCTTCTCCTCCAGCCATCCCCCTTTTCCTTAATTAGGCTTCAGGCAGCTCAACAGGTCAGCTATTCCCTGCTGGTAACTCTGGTTGTCTGATCTGCTATGATGGAGGAGGCAGCACTGATCCTGGTCCTCTTCTCCCAGCTCATCCCCAATTGGTTGGGTGAGATGGGAGACTTTCCTCACCTTCTCTGCAAGCCTCCTGGCCCATGGCTCTTAAAGAAACAGTAATGGGATTTCCTCCCAAACACTTCTTACTCCCAGGACTGCTTCCTCTCTCACAGTGTCTCCCAGGTTCTTGTATACATAATAAGACCTTTCAGTCTCTTAAAGGGCCATGCTGTATGATGGGGCAAGATGACCAGAAGGCCCCATTACCCCTAAGGGACAGACTACCCATCACTCTGACCTGCCCCATAATTTCCCACAACTGTGAAAATTGAAAATAAAAAAAATCAACATTATTATCCATTAAAATATAAAAAAATAAAAATTGAATTCTGCTAAGCCTACTTATATGCTCTGACCTATTCCGCTGTTGGTTAACTAAACCCTGGAACTTCAAAAATATTTTCCAGGACTGCACAATAACATATAATAGTTTTTACGTGTTGGGTAAGGTATTATCTTCTAGTGGACCAACTTCTGTTGGAGAGAAAGACAAGCTTTTGAGCTTACACAGAGCTCTTCCTCAGGTCTGGGAAAGGTACATAGAGTGTCACAGCTAAATACAGGAGCAGATTAATGTAAGTAGTTAAGTTAACATATATTTCAAGGTATCATTCAAGGTGGAGTGGACTGTTAACACCCCTCCAGCCATAAGGGGGAGGGGAAGGGAAGGAGGGGGAAAAGAGGCAGGTTGGTGGGAGCGGATAGACACTTAGGCCTGGCCTACACTCTGCGGGGGAGAGGGGAATCAATCTAAGTTACGCAACTTCAGCTATGTGAATCGACAAACTTAGATCTACTTACTGCGGTGTCTTCACTGCGGTAAGTAGATGGCTGATGCTCCCCCGTTGACTACACCTGCACCCTTGCCCTAGTGGAGTCGACGGGCGAGCGCTCGGCAGTCAATTGATGTGATAAATTGACCCCTGCTCAATCGATCGCTGCCCGTCGATCCAGCTGGTAATGTAGATAAGCCCTTAGTGGGTTACAGATTCTTGTAATAAGGCATAAATCCAGTGTCTTTATTCAGTCCATGATTTTTAGTGCCTAGCAAAGTTATGAATTTAAGCTCCTAGCCTTGACTTTTGAAGGTGGTGTGTAGATTTGATGAGGACTGAAGAAAAAAAAAAACCCGTTCACCCCCAAGCAATATGGTGTTTTTGTTCTATCATTTTTCTGTGTGAGTTCATTCAAGAGCATAATGACAGTCTGTTTATAAAACTATTGTGGGTGAAATGTATTTCATTACCAAGAAGGAAAGCAGTCACTCTGAATGCTTGGTTTACAAAGTTCTTAGAGCACAGATTTTTTGCCCTGGGTCATGTGATAAATACGTCTGTGGTGTTTGGGAAAGACTCATTTGGTACTGTATTGTAACAAAATATTGAAAGTAACAGCAAGTTCATCATATTAAAGACTGTAAAAAAGGAAGCTATTCACTATAAATGGTTAAGCGCAATGCTTTCTCATACTGTGATTTAAAGGCTCAAATCCTTTTAAAAAAATAAAGTGCTGGGCTTTGTTTTATAACAACAGCAAGTCTATTGTCTAACATTTTTGTCAACTCTACATATGGGTCACACTTTAAGAGCCCAAAGATCCCTAGCCAGGGAACACACAGTGTGGTCCTACAAGGCACAATTGGTTTAAATCATGTCAACCTCTTTATTATAATGCGCCTACAGCAAAGGTGTAACCTTAGATTTTGACGGCAGATGCAGCACTCGGGGGTTACTTTGAAAGAAAATTAATCACTTTTAAAGCAGCTAGCAACTAGCAGGAACAGGAGGAGCTGAAAGGATGTACAAAAATGTATAGGAAAATATGTACAGAGAGAGAGAGAGAGACACACACACACACTTTCCAGCTCATTTTTACAGAAGGATCTGAACTTTTGAAATCTTAATGCGTATCCAAACCAAATCTTTTGCATGCTAGCCTTCAGTAGTCAAGACACAACATCATTTGTACATGTGCTAACAGAGGAGAAAATACATAGCTTAAGTCTGGTGTCTGCTACTTCTGCATTGCTATATATTGTTGCTGCCATCTGCATTTTTTCTTCTCTCTTAGTAGACTCATGTCACAATCTAGGTTCTCAGAATTCAAGAAGAAGCTCAATTTCAACTGACAAGGGACTGGAGTAGCAGTACTAGGTCAATTCTCAGAATGATGCGACAGTCTCTAGCCTCCGATTGAATAGTTTATATTTCCTCATGAGAGAGATGCATGAAGTCTTACATCACCTATTGCTAGAGTACATTAATCTTGTAATGATTTCATTCATAAATCATTTGTACCAATCATAACCTTCCAGAATCACATTAACCTGAATATAAATAACACTGCATAATCACATTGGTGTGAAGTAGAAATGTACATGGACAAGAGAGAAAGACCATAGACAGACAATGGTGAAGGAGGAGCTGTGTTCTCTACTACATTTTTTTTAATTGTGTCTGCATTTTCTTTCTCCCTCCACCCCAAGGCACGTGAACAAAAGTATTTAAGTAGCCCAGTTGAACTGAGTCTGTGCAACCTTGGCTAAATCTATGTCTCAATTCACATATTTACATAATAGGATAGTACTGTATTTACTTGCCTAAACCACCAGACAGTAAGAGACAGAACTGTTAAGGGTGAAGAGATTCTCAGATTGAACACACAAATTATAAATGCCAGGCATCATCACAGGTCTAAGAAAAAGCTCAGTGTCAACTGGCAAAGAACCAGAGCGATGGTTCTAGACAATCCTAAGGAATATCCAAGGGGTGGGGTGGAGAAAAAAAAAAAGTGGTGTGGATTTTTTTGCTTTCTAAGGATCTGAAGTTTCTGTACCATAGCCATAGTTGCAGGCTATGGTTTACTTTTAGAGCTGATCAAAACATTTAGACCAAAACAAGTTTTTTCCTCTTCGGAAATGTGGTTTCATTAAGAAGTTTTCCACAGAAAACTGTTGATTTCAATAATGTTTTGATTTTTCTCATCAGGTGAATTGAAAGAAATTGTTTGAATTGGCATTTTCAAGCATGAGCATTGATTTATAATGAACATTCTCAAACTGTTAATTTTTTTCCCATTGAAAATATTGATGTTCATTAACCTGAAAAGTTTAACAAAGTTTCTCTGTTTTGAATATGCTCCCTTTCATGTCTCCTTGGCTGATATCTACTTCAGACTGACAGCCAGGAAGATAGCTGTGTGTGACATACTGTAATGGGGTATGCTCCCCACCATGGCACCTCCTTGTGACTAGGTTTGGGGATCAGCTCACATCCAATCTAATGCCCCTCCAATTGCTTTTTCACCTCATAGTGCATGTGTTTCTCTCTCTGGACCCAGGATGCTCCCTCCTCATGACTCAACCCTCCAGCCAGAGTACTATAGTCCTCCCCTTCTGGGGTATGACAGTCCCACTGGGCAAACTGTCTATCTTCAATCTCAGGCAGTCTTCTGATCCACTTTAAAATCTGTGCCACTTTCCCAGTGGCCAGTGGGGGAGCCTGCACCCATCTGTTACTACAGATTCCAGCCCAGGAACCCTATACCCAGCAACCTCTGTCTGTTCAAGCTCTAACCCTGTTGCTGTTTCCCTGGGCTCTTTCCTACCTCTATTCTCTTTCTTGTGACCACCTCTGGGCTTACCACTGGAGCTTCCTCCGTTCCCCCTGCCAGAGTCTGTAGTGCAAGGCACAGTCCCAGGGCTTACACTCCTGCTAGAACTTCTCATTGTATCAACTCCACTTCTCTCTAGGGAGTGACTGCAGAGCTTCTCCTGGCAGCCTTGTTCCTACCACCAACTTCATCTCTTTATAAGCCTATCCCAGCTCCTCCCCCAGCTAGGCTTCATCAGCCATTTGGTCTTACCAGTCTCTATCTTTCCTCCAGATGCAGCCTGTAAGTTTAATTGACTTATTTAACCAGTTCATGCCTTGTGTGAGGTGAACACCCATCACACATATACACTGTTAATCTCTTCCCTGGCTGCTAGTTCACTCATAAAAGAGCCCATCCTTTGCTCTGAGGTTAGGGATATGAAATTCCTCCAGACCTGTGAGGTTAGGGATATGAAGTTCCTCCAGACCCCAAGAGCTATACTGCCATGTGTGGCAGATCTGAGTCTCAGTCTTTAGAGGGCAAAGGAGAGAGGATCTGGATATCCTCCTTGTTTAGCCTGAGCACAGGACAGACATGGGTGTCTAATTGCAATGTAGACATATCTTTGGAAAATAAACTCTTGCAGATGATGTGCTAAGGCAAGATGGATCCTGGGGAAGCAGTTTGCATATTGGTGCAAGCCAGAGAGATTAGCTTGAGGATGGCCCACTATGATTGCCACTGAGGGAGGTGGTGATGTGAAAACTTTGATCCCCTGTAAGAAAGGGTTGAAGGGACTGCTGAGTCTAATGAAGGACTTTAGGGATCATGCTGTTTTGTTGATCCCTCAAAAGGGATGGACTGCAATAGACGTTTAGCCACAGGGCTAAACCGAAACTCACCTGTCATCTGGGGAGACAAGAGATCAACCAGAAGAGGGAACTATGACACAGATATATGACTAATGCTGATTGGGTGACACAACCGTTACATGATGTAGCCTAGGTCCCTCACATTTAAGGTGTGGGGGTTATTTTTGTTACTGTCCTAGGTGTGTCGCATCAATTGGGAAATGTCCTGATATATTGTGACAGTCCTGCCTTAAGACTTCTAACATCCTGGGGGCAGGGCTAAATTGAATAAAAAGTTTAGCTTTTTAAATGTTGCACAAGGTTCTGTTTTTTCCCCCCTCAAACATGTCTATTGTGTATTGTATATATTATGGCAGGTGGCATTGCAACACTCAGACTTCTAAGTTTCTCTTAGCATGCAAGCCCAGTCAGTCTTGGGAAGATATGCTGTATGTTGTCTTCAGTTTTGGTATGCAAATGTCAGGGGAGAGGAAGCAATGAGAGCAGCAGGAAAGTTTGATTTCTGCCTTCATGACAATTCATAAGGCTGAGTTGGTCCATGGGCCTGGGCATTGGTTTGGGGTTGAGATTTCTGAAAGAAGGGATTGACTGCATGCTGTTGGTGGCCGCCTCTGTTCTAGGATTCATTTAAATAAGACAGTTGCCCTTAATATATACCCAGACTCTCTGTCACTGATTTCACTTGCACTAGGAAGCAGGCCTGCAAGGTCCCAGACAACTGTTGGCACTTAGAGTGGCAACAATGTAGGATCCTACACAATGCCAGAAAATCTCTGCACTATGCTGTACATTCTTGTGCATATTCTAAAACTGCATAATCCCAAAACTGTGTGGATTTTGTTTTTATACTTTCCCCCCCCCACTTAAAAGGAACCTTATGAAATAGGTCAGCTCCTCTAAAAAACATTAAACCCTTCAGTGAAGTTCCCTAAAGTAAGGGCTTTTTGTATCAATAACCTTATAGGAATGCTCTAATGTTTGAAATATTGTCAACTCAGAAATGTATAAAATATAAAACATGTATTCTGTTCACTCATGTTTTAAAATGTGTAATTTATCAGTGTTTCCTCAAAAGTATGACGACAAATGGAGTTCTGCTTATAGCCTTCTTGCTGTAAGAGAATGTGCTTGCTTTAGTGTTATACAGCAAGAACATCTATTTTATCAAAAGTGCTCATTATGTCAAAGAAAATGATAGAGGAAAGTAAACTGTGCTGAGGTTTGAGAAGTGACGGTGAGTGGCAGCCTGTGAGCATCAGGGGAACACAGTAAGAACACTCTGTATCTTGCAATTCATTCTGCTGCACCCACAGCAGGAGGAACTAAAAGGGAATAAAAATAAACCGAAACATGAAGGCAACTTTGATGTTATCTGGAGTTCTTACCACCTTTGGATCAGTACTATCATTTAATGGACATTTCCCACTGGCTAAAAAAGCTTAAAATTGCTAATATTTCTGCTCGGGCATTTGTAATGTCTACAGTACACATTTTTCTGTAAGTCACCAAGTAACATACAGCCCAGGTCTTTAATGACAGAGAGCTGCTAACATTTAATAGTTAGCATTTCTGGGAGTTTATTTCTAGGCAGTTTAAGACACTATTTAAAAATAATTGGTATTTTTTTTTTTAAAAGTCTTCCTTGATAAATAGAGCAATTTAAAAAAAAATCAACCACCCCCCCACCACCCTGGAATACTCTCCTAGTATTTTTAGGGCATACAGGCTTGCTTAAACAGGGATTTTCAAAGGTGAGAACTGACTCTCCTTCTTGAGGTAGTCCCACTAGGTAAGACCCTTTGGATAGTTGACAGTGCTGTATCCCAGTTATATCTGTTCTGTAGGTGAACAGAGGATTTCACTCTCCTATCAACTGTGTGCTTCTTACAAGCCTTAATTTTAGGTTTTCTTTTTAATAAAGATACAGTGCAATTTTGGTGAACCTAATGTTTGTTTTGTTTGTTGTTTTTAAGAACTGTGGGACCAATCTTTGGTATAATAGATTTCATGGTGTGAAACCCACAGCCAGGGCCGGTGCAAGGATGTTTCGCACACTAGGCGAAGCTTCCACCTTGCACCCGCCCGCCTGTGCCCTGTCCTGAGGCGCCCCCCCTTGCGGCAGCTCCCCACCCCCACCCTCTGCCCTGAGGCATCCCCCCCACCCCAGTTCACCCCTGCTCCGCGCACGAGCACCCCGAGCACCCATGGCTGCTTCACTTCTCCCGCCTCCCAGGCATATGGCGCCAATCAGCTTAGGCGCCGCAAGCCTGGGAGGCGGGAGAAGTGAAGCAGCCATGGCGTGCTCGGGGAGGAGGCGGGGCAGGGGTGAGCTGGGGCAGGGAGTTCCCCTGGATGCCGACCCCTCCCCTTACTTGCTGCAGGCGGCCCTCCCCATGCTCCTCTGCCCCATCTCCCTCCGCCTAAATGCCAGTGGCGACCGGGGCGGCCGAAGATCTGGCTGCCGTGGTCGCTGCTGAAGAAAATGGCACTCCCCAAATCCCAGCACTCTAGGCGACCGCCTAGGTCACCTAAATGGTTGCACCGGCCCTGCCCACAGCAGCACACCTGAGATCTCTGTTGACTGAAACAAACTTGCATGCATCAGCTTAATGGAGGAACTTTCCCCTTCAGGTTACATGTCTGGTTGTTTAGTTGCAGTGTAGGTGCTTGGGCTCAGTTTGGAGCATGGGATCTAGGACTCTGTAAGGTTGGAGGGTCCCAAAGTTCAGGCTCCAGTCCAAGCCTGAATGTCTACATCACGATGAAACAGCTCCTTAGCCCAATCCCCACAAGCTAGCATGGGCCAGCTCTAGGTTCTTAGTTGAAGTGGAGACTTACCCTTAGAGATCATGCTAGTACCCAGATGATGTTCCTGTCAGCTCCCAGCAGGTCTTTCTCACCCTGTTCTATAATCAGGAAAATCTTTATTAAGTCCTACCTTCCCCCAAGACTCTTACAGGCTTCTGCTTATACATAGCCCAGGCAGTCAACCGACCTCAACAGTCCTTGAATTAGTTTCATCTTTAAAGGTCTCACTCTGTTACAATTCCATCTGGTGTCAATAGATGTTTTGCCTGAGTGAAGT
Organism: Mauremys reevesii; assembly: GCF_016161935.1. Classification (NCBI taxonomy): domain Eukaryota; kingdom Metazoa; phylum Chordata; order Testudines; family Geoemydidae; genus Mauremys; species Mauremys reevesii. The sequence goes on along the minus strand of NC_052627.1, from coordinate 86,477,275 downwards.
CTAAAGAATCAGACCCCAAATATTTTAGTCACATGTTATGTGCCTAAAAATGCAAATCCATACATAGCCAAACTAGAATAATAGAATCATAGAATATCAGAGTTGGAAGGGTCATCTAGTCCAACCCCCTGCCCAACTAAATCATCCCAACCAGGGCTTTGTCAAGTCTGACCTTAAAAACCTCTAAGGAAGGAGATTCCACCACCTCCCTAGGTAACCCATTCCAGTGCTTCACCATCCTCCTAGTGAAAAAGTTTTTCCTAATATCCAACCTAAACCTCCCCCAGTGCAACTTGAGACCATTAATCCTTGTCCTGTCATCTGCTACCACTGAGAACAGTCTAAATCCATCTTCTTTGGAACCCTCTTTCAGGTAGTTGAAAGCAGCTATCAAATCCCCCCTCACTTTTCTCTTCTGCAGACTAAACAATCCAGTTTCCTCAGCCTCTCCTCATAGGTCATGTGCTCCAGACCCCTAATCATTTTTGTTGCCCTCCGCTGGACTCTTTCCAATTTTTCCACATCCTTCTTCTGATGTGGGGCTCAAAACTGGACACAGTACTCCAGATGAGGCCTCACCAATGTCCAATGAGGGGAATGATCATGTCCCTCAATCTGCGGGCAATGCCCCTACTTATACAGCCCAAAATGCTGTTAGCCTTCTTGGCAACAAGGGCACACTGTTGACTCAAATCCAGCTTCTCATCCACTGTAACCCCTAGGTTCTTTTCTGCAGAACTGCTGCCTAGCCATTCAGTACTCAGTCTGTAGCAGTCCATGGGATTCTCCCATCCTAAGTGCAGGATTCTGCACTTATCCTTGTTGAACCTCATCATATTTCTTTTGGCCCAATCTTCTAATTTGTCTAGGTCCCTCTGTATCCTATCCCTACCCTCCAGCGTATCTACCACTCCTCCCAGTTTAGTGTCATCTGCGAACTTGCTGAGGGTGCAGTCCACACCATCCTCCAGATCATTAATGAAGATATTGAACAAAAACTGACCCTTGGGGGACTCCGCTTGATACCGGCTGCCAACTAGACATGGAGCCATTGATCACTACCCATTGAGCCCGATGATCTAGCCAGCTTTCTATCCACCTTATAGTCCATTCATCCAGCCCATACTACTTTAACTTGCTGGCAAGAATACTGTGGGAGACCGTATCAAAAGCTTTGCTAAAGTCAAGGAACAACATGTCCACTGCTTTCCCCTCATCCACAGAGCCAGTGATCTCCTCATAGAAGTCAATTAGGTTAGTCAGGCATTTCAATTACTGGAATTAGGCTTTTCAAATACTGGAAAAAGAACAATAAAGTTCTTCACCAACCTTAAACACACTAATGTTCACACAAAAAGCTATTAAAAGTTTCCTGACTAGGGAACCAGACTGTAGAAAATAAGTCTAATCCCGCTAAAGAATTTTAGCTACTTATTAAGTCATGTGCAACATGAGTGTAAAATTATACCACCAGCACAAGTAGGTTGCATTTTTAGCTGGGTGTAATTGATGTGGGAGCTGCAAAGAAAGTGATTGTGGATCTCTAATCATGGGGCCAGTTCCACACTGGTCCAAGCCCTGGCTTACTTTCGGATTGTTCTAAAAATAGGCTTGCGGGTAATAGTTCTACGGGACCATCCACCAGCCGGTACCTGCAGGAATATAGTAATTTAGTAAGTTAGAAGCTACCACATCAGGAGAATCCCAGATAAAAAGATCTAGCTGCTTTACACCTCCAGAGTAACAGAAAGAGGCTGGATTGCTGTTCACATTATAGCCAAGTGAAGAAGTGAGTTGGCAGCATTTTAAGCACTCCTTGCATAAGCAATTCAATTTGAGAATCTGATTCATTGTTTAATTCTGATTTAAGGGGCCAAGTTCAGCTTTGATCTCAAGAGGACTGAATTCAAGCCAAGGAGACAGTTCTGAATATGGATTTAAGAGCGGGGACTTTATGTATTAAAAGAAAGAGTTGCACAAGTAATTCAGCTGTTACACAACAACATTAAGGACTTGATTGTGTCCATCCATGAATGGACATGCAGGGTGGGGGGGACAGAAGTGGGAAGAACATAAACAATCTCTGTCCCCTCCACACCCATACAGGGGCAGGACATAGTGGCAGTCCTTGAGATCTGAGTACAAAGAGTTACTAGTCTAGTCATCCCAGAGAGGTTGGGGCAAGAGGCAGAGTGGGGCTATGTCTAGCAAACATACCCTGCTGTGCATAAAGATGGCAACTACTTGCCCAAGAGAGGATGGTAACACACTCCACCCCCTTCATCTCCTGGAATAGTATTCCTGCCTGAGAGACACCTGCAGCAGCTCCCATGGTGTGGTGCATGCTCACATTCCCCTATTTCGCAGGCTGTGGCTACAAGTGAGCCATAAAGGAACAACATTTTTGTCCAGAAACCATTGATCTCCTGTGAGAGGTTTTATATGTGAGGGAGAGAAATCTAATATCCAAAAATAATAAGACATATTTAAATTTGACAAAAGATGAATAGCATGCTGCACAATCCTCTTAAAACAATCGCAAAACAAGAAGAAAGCAGCAGACAAGAGCCAAGACTTGGTGATGATGACAAATCTCACCGCCCACAAAACTGAAGTATTTGTAACACAACTTTAAGAGAGAAGGTAAGACTGAATGCTACTGAACAAAAACTCACACAAGTAACATTCAGACAATACCCTTTTGATTTGGAAGCAAAGTAAACACAGCTCTTCAGCTAAGGCTACTTTAGAGAGTATGTTACTAAAGATTCACACACAACTCAAAAGCTGCTAACCAGACATCTGTAGAAGAGTTGTCTGTCTCCTTAGGCCCCCTTGTGGCGAAGGGGCCTCTGCTCTCCCCTGCCCCTTACATTGTTAATCTCACTGAAATCTTAAAAAACAGAAATGAAAACAACAAACAGGAATTTCTCACTTCCATGAGTTTTTGGAAATATTTATCAGAAACTTATTTTGGAGATGGCTAAAGAAATGGGGTTTCCCCCACAATGAAAAAGGCAGTCTCCACACAAAAAATGAAAATTTCAAACATGTCAATATTACAGAGTTGTTTTTTTTTCAGATTTCTGTTGGGAAAATTGAAACAAAATGTTTCATTCTCTATCAGTTCCATGCAAATCAAAATATAAACATGAATGAGTCCAAATAAAAGAGAGACCAATCCCTATGCCAGAATATCCAATAGCCCAGTGGCTAAGGCACTCACCTGGGATTTGAGAGACCCAGATTTAAGTACCTCCGCTGCCTGGTCTTCCACATGCCAGGTGAGTGCTCCAACTACTGTGTTATTGACTACTCTGGATTGTGTGTGCGCGTGCGTGGGGAGGAGGGTGGGGGAAGAATGTCTCAGTGTTGTTCCAATGTGGAATAAACAAAAAACTGAAATCTCAAAAATGTTAATGTGACAGGAAAATGGTTTCCCTCTTAGCTCTCTGTATGACAGTTTGCGTTCCTACAGTGCCTCATGGGAATTTGTAGTTTGGGTGCTTCATACCCCCTTCTCCTCTATGGGCCAGGCTCCCTGGCCAGACTACAACTCAGCAGCTCAGGAGGACACAGAAGTTGAAAAGAAATAATCAGACATTTCAGAAGTAGAAATTTTTGCAAATTTCCATTCTGCAAAATAATTTTCTCCTGAATCAGGATGACAATTCAAAATAGCAAAACAAATTTTCAAAACATCAGAATTTCCTAGGGATAGTAATTCTGATTTTTGACCTACTCTACATACAGGAGTAGTTTTTAAGGTAGGCAATGAATTTAGGGAGATGGCAAATTTGCTTCACTCAAAGACTTTCTCATTAAAACTTGCACAACTGCTGCATAGGCTAATAATTGACTAAGTCCCACTTAAAAACTCAGTGGGTGGGATGGAGATAAATGTTTTCTAAAATGATATAGCTCAAAGTGAGGTACAGCTGAGAAAAATAGGAGGCAAATCCATTCTCTGACCTAGGCAAAAGGGTTCTGGATTTCAGGCATGACGTGCCCTCTCCCCAAATGCTATTGTAGCACAAGTCCAATACACACATCTGCAAATCAGACTAATACACATTTCCGAGATACATTAGATTTGTGAAACATTAAAAATCCTTTCTTATTTCTTTTATTATTCAATTACCCCATGTAGTTATTTTTCCAGTTATGCAAATTTTGCCACAGATCAAACAACAACAAACAACTTGTGCACAACTGACAGATAATTTTATTCCTGGGCTCTCAGGACTAGAGCAGTGCAAATAACTGATTTTTCAGTTCACTGGCAGCTTGGAAAAAAAATTGTTTTGGGTTAACCTGAATCTGATATTTTTGGCAAATCAACCCTGCTCTCACTCCTAATTATGTTTGGATCAAACAAAATGTTGAGTTTGGTCCAAAATGAAACATTTTGCTTTGGGGAATTTTTAACCATAGCTTAATAAAAAAAAATCAAAGGGAATTTGGAAATCAAGGGCTAGATTCACAAAAGTGCCTTTCACAAAATGGAGGAGGCGCTGGTGCCACCTGTGCCTTATCCTCTTGTATCCTATAGCACAATGATTAGAGCACTTTTGTAGGCTGTAGAAAACCCAGATTCAAATCCCAGTCTGAAGCAGACATTGAACGCAGCACTCCTCACACCCAAGGGAGGACCCTACACACCAGACTATCTGCTGTTTTGGACTGGGGCTCTCTCAGTCTCTCCTGTTGAAGCTGTTCCTTTTCATATCAATAATTAAATATTCAATTGGGCCAGAGAGAGAGAGAGAGAGAGAGAGAGAGAGAGACTATAGACCGGTGATTAGGGGACTCACCTTTATTCCAGTCCTTGCTCCAGTGACTATTCAAGTATTTTATACAAGGTGGAACAACAGGAGAAACTGAGCAAGACCAACCCCATAATAGCCAATAGCCTGGTGATCAGGGCACTCACCAGGAGAGCTGGGTTCAAGTCCCTGCTCCAGGAGAGTGATTAGAACCCATGTCTCCCATATCCCAGATAAGGCTTTTGGGTAAAAGGGGTGGGGAACATCACCCTCACCTCCTTCTGCTCCCACCGAATGGGGCCCAAGTCCCCTTGAGAATCTAACCCCCAAAAATCATTGTTTTGATTAAAGTGACAAAAGTTTTAGCCAAAATATTTTGCCCAGCTCTACTCAGGACTTGAATCCAATAGCAAAATCCAAAGAGTGAGAAACTCCCTGGGGAGTTTCCAACTACAGTCTCCTTCAGAAAGGTGGAGTTGGGGAGTTATGGTGGAGGCAGGTAGACAAATCTCCTCAGTTCCATGGAATGTAAGTACTAATGACATAAAAGGCATGCCTCACCATAGTGCTGCCCGGAAGCTTCCCTCTCTCCTGGCATCATGGTTCCCTGAGAAGCTGTGCTCCCATTGGTTTCTCTGCCTTTGCCAACAAAACAGATCCCTCCCCTGAGAGAGAGAGAAGTAGTGATAATACTGTAAGGAGCAGCTTTAATGTTAACAGAGGAACTGCACCTCCTTTTTTGCCACTGCCTATTTATCTCTACCTAGTTGAGTCTCCCTTCCTCTGTGGGTGGACACCAAGGGGTTGATGCTGCAACATTGAAGCCAATTGGAGATGGGTCACACTTACAACATTTTAGTTATATCCAAGAGCAGCAAATATTTTGCCTGTCCTGCTTCCAATAGCATGTTAGCTCAATCCAGTGCTGAAGTAATGTGTTGACAATTGAAAATAATAGGTCGTTTAATTAAGGCAGGAGTTTAATATCTGGGAAGAAACACAGGATATCTAAAAGGAGAGGATCTATAAAATAAATGACCTAGATGCTACAGGTGTTTGAATGGATGGCAGAAGCCTATTACTGGGATTATCTGAGAATATTTATGGCAGTGCTTGAGTTTAAAAGTGAATGCTAAAGTGGCTTGTAGACAGATTGATCACTGAAAAACAGATAGATGAATTAGGTGTTGAGATAATTTTTTATTTTCAAGAATCCAATATAAATACAGAAGCATTCAGGGTCACACGGTTCTCATTTGTCAAATGCAAAGGTAAGGCAAGGGAAAAACAAACTGAGGTGGGTTGGTGTGTGCGTGGGAAGACATGAATGGATTTTCTTCTATAAACAAGATTTATGTTATCTAATGATAATGTTTTATCTGTTGTCAGTAGCTGGGATTAGTAAGTTTCCTGTGACCTTCATTCTATATTCAGTCTCTCATCTGAACACAGAAGGCAGCAGAATCAGAGGTCTGCAAGTCACTTTGCATTGGCTTGAATCACCTGCCATATAAATTTATACTGAAGCTTTTTAAAGTGAACATTCTACACCATATCTTCCAATAGTATTTACATGAAAACTGTACCTATTTGCCTTTGGCCAGCTTTTTCATTTCTCAGCATGAATAGTCAGTGTAATGTTTTAACAACAACTGTTTAATAATCTGCCTTCTGGGCCTTTATAGTGGAGGAGCCATCTTGTTATATAAATGAGTTGTAGCCTGAGAGCCCAGCGTAAGAAGCAGTACTCTGCTTTAATACTGATCTAAACAACTGGAAGAAAAAATGTATCCAAACACTTATTTTTAAATTGTAAACTGGGATTTCAGAGGCAGAAATATTGGCAGGATACTAGAGAAGCAAGAGAGTCAGGAAAATCTCTACATGCTATGACATGAAACAAAATGGCACCAGGTCCCAGCCGAGAAGGCAATGTATCACACCTGCCAGTTGCAGTTCCAGGGAACAAATCCTTCCTTGTCTTTCCCTTCTACAATTCCAAAGCAAGAGAACAGGCCAGGGTGGCCTCAGAAACCAAATGACAGCAGAAACTAGTCGGGGTTTATGCCATATAGGACACCCAATGATTATCCAGAAAGAGAGGGAGGGAGTCTCTGAGTAATCACCTGCCGATCTGCATCAAGGTAATGAAAGACCTGTTGGAAGGTAACGTCTGCACCCCTCTCACTTTAAATGATGAGGGTGAGTGAAAGTGTGTGTGTATAATAAAGCGAAAAGAGGGAAAAAAGAAGCACAGAACAAAAAGACGCATACTCTACGTCACCACGTGCTTAATCGTTTGCTTCTGTTATGTGCTGGTGCCCATCCCTCTTCTGCTTGTTAGTAGTGCTCTACCGTAAGCTCTGGTTATATATCCATCCTGAAAGATGGATAGGGTGACTCTGGGCATGGGACAAACAATAATATTTTGATTGTAAGCTCCTCAAGTGGGGAAATTGGAGAAGATTCTCCTCTCATACAAATGTAAAGGCCTGATCTAACTACCATTTTCTTCTTCCCTTTATCTTTGATTCCAGTAGGTGGACTGAGCCCTAATCAGAAGCAAATCCAGTGGAATGATGGTCAGAAGAGAAAAAGGAATTGTTTCCTTATATGACTTATAAGTGCCTAGCCACCTTTGCAGTGAAATTGCATCCTTTTGGAGAACAGCTGTCACAAAACACTAAGGACAAGTGGATTGGGGAACATGCAATTTTTAGAGAATAAAAGAATCTAAGTGGATGAACAAATTAATTATGAGAACATTGAAAGCCCCTCCACCACTACTCCAAATTGTGCAATATTAATCATGAACTACATTTTTTAAAATTGTGGAGAGATTCAGTGTGGATTATTTAGCTAGGGATAAGTGAACCACGTAGATTTCATAGTTTTGCAAACATCTAAAGCCAATTTGAGTTTGCAATCTTTTATTCTATTAATTTTCTCCCACACCATTTCTAAGGGTGATTCATTATGAAAAAAATTTGCTAGCTAAAGAAGTCTATGATACATATTAGAGAAAGAGAGAGAGGGAAAAAAAGAAGCTTATGTTGGAATCAAAAGGTGCTCACTTTCCACATATGTTTATTTCAAGGTTTTTTTCTCTATTCCTCTTCCAACTATTTTTTTATTCTCTGCATTTTTCTTTCTGCCCCTTCTCTTCTCAGTTTTGCAAAAATGCTCAAACAAATTATGTTTTCAAACTAGTATTTGAGTGGTTGTAAAATTAGACAAAATTTGTTTGCCCACCCATCTATTGGATTAATTCCTTTGAATATTCAGGGAATTTATTCAGTATATACAATATTATTTAATGTACCAATTATGTAATGAAATGATCACTGGTTATACTGTGTATGCCACCCACTGAGTTTTTCCAAAGTGATTACAATTTAGTTAAAAGGACAGAATTATTCCCAATTTCTCTAGAGACCTTGACCAGCAGTGCAAATCAAAAACCCAAACCAAACAAGAAACCCTCATTTGTGCATCCCACCCTCTTAGAGAGCTAAGCTTATAATTACCAATACAGAATAGTTAAAACAGCATTCAAAAATTGCCTTTGTAATGCAATTTCAAAAGTGACAGTGCATACACCAGAACAGAACTGCAACTCCTAAAGTCAATGGACTATCATGGATGTTCTGAGAGAAGAATTTGAACCTATTCATGCAGGTATCCTTAGTTTTGGTATGTATGATACAGTTTGGAGCTAGAATTTGGTGTTATAGAGCAGGATTCCACTTAATAGATACACACAATTACTCCAAGTGTGAATAAAAATATTTAGTATTTTATCCATTGCCTTATTAATTAGTTCTGTATAAAGGGAGAACTAAATATTGTTTCTCTGAAAATAATGGAAAGTCATGTGACTCCTAACATAAGACGGTTACTCACCGTTGTAACTGTTGTTCTTCGAGATGTGTTGCTCCTATCCATTCCAGTTAGGTGTGCGCGCTGCGCGTGCACGGCTCTTCGGAAGATTTTTACCCTAGCAACACCGGCGGGCCAGCTGGGTGCCCCCTGGAGTGGTGCCGCTATAGCGCTAGATATATACCCCGGCCGGCCCAGCCGCTCCTTAGTTCCTTCTTGCCGGCTACTCCGACAGTGGGGAAGGAGGGCGGGTCTGGAATGGATAGGAGCCACACATCTCAAAGAACAACAGTTACAACGGTGAGTAACCGTCATTTCTTCTTCGAGTGATTGCTCCTATGCATTCCAGTTAGGTGATTCCCAAGCCTTACCTAGGTGGTGGGGTCGGAGTGAGATGTGGCAGAGTGTAAGACTGCTGAGCTGAAGGCTGTATCGTCTCTGGACTGTTGCACCAACGCGTAGTGGGAAGCGAAGGTGTGGACAGAAGACCAGGTGGCCACTCTACAGATGTCCTGGATGGGGACATGGGTCAGGAAGGCGGCAGACGAGGCTTGCGCTCTCGTAGAGTGAGCGGTGAGGCGGCTAGCTGGCACTCGAGCAAGCTCGATACAAGACGTTACCCAGGAGGAAATCCTCTGAGAGGAGACCAGCTTGCCTTTCATACGCTCCGCAACCACTATGAATAGTTGGGGCGAACGCCGGAAGGATTTCGTTCGCTCTATGTAGAAGGTGAGGGTCCTGCGGACGTCCAGGGTGTGAAGCTGTTGTTCCTGACTTGAGGCGTGAGGCTTCGGGGAAAAAAACGGAAGAAAAATGTCCTGGTTCAAATGGAAGGCCGACACCACCTTAGGGAGGAAGGCCGGGTGTGGCTGAAGCTGAACTTTGTCTGCATGAAAGATGGTATACGGTGGACCAGCCGCCAGTGCATGAAGCTCGGAAACTCGCCTCGCTGAGGTTATGGCAACTAGGAAAGCCATTTTCCACGACAGGTGGAGTAGGGAACACGTGGCCAAGGGCTTGAAAGGGACTCCCATGAGCCTGGCCAAAACTAGATTCAGATCCCAGGACGGGGTAGGACGTCGTACTGGCGGGAACAAGCGATCTAGGCCTTTTAGGAAGCGGGAAACCGTCGGATCGGAGAAGATAGACCAGTGACCGACCGGCGGTCGAAAGGCGGATATGGCCGCTAGGTGTACTTTCAACGATGAGACCACGAGACCCTGCTCCTTAAGCGACCAGAGGTAGTCCAGGATCGTTGGAATAAGGACGACGAACGGACTAAGGTCTCTCGGATCGCACCAGAGTGCGAAACGCTTCCATTTTGCGAGGTATGAAGTGACGAACGTGCACGATGCCATGTGGCCGAGGAGGCGGAGGCAGGATCGCACCGTTGTTGTGGGAAAGGATTGCAGGTCCCGAACTAAGGAGACCAGAGACTGATGCCGAGGTTGAGGGAGGCGGGCCTGGCCAAATTGGAATCCAGGACCGGCTCCGATGAACTCCACCCTCTGCGATGGAGTCAACGTAGACTTCTCGGCATTTATCATAAGTCCTAGGCGCTGAAACAGGGCCAGAGTCATGGTCATGTGACTTGCTACCAGTTGGCGGGATGGTCCGCGGATCAGCCAATCGTCGAGATATGGGTATACGTGTATACGACGACGGCGGAGGGCTGCAGCAACCACTGCCATGCACTTGGTGAAGACCCTCGGCGCGGTGGAGAGGCCGAAGGGAAGCACTGTAAACTGGTAGTGCATGCTGTTGACGACAAACCGCAGATAGCGTCGATGAGGAGGGTAAATCGCGACGTGGAAATACGCGTCCTTCATGTCGAGGGCGGCAAACCAGTCTCCTGGATCCAGGGAGGGAATGATAGTCTCCAGGGTGACCATGCGAATCTTGAGCTTGAGCAGGTATCTGTTGCGCTCCCGGAGGTCTAGAATAGGTCTTAGCCCTCCTTTCGCTTTGGGGATCAGGAAATATCGGGAATAAAATCCCCTGCCTCGCATTTCGCTTGGCACCTTCTCTATGGCACCCAAACTCAGCAGAGTCTCGACCTCTTGGGAGAGGACTTGCTCGTGAGAGGGGTCCCTGAAGAGGGACGGGGTGGGTGGGAAGGAGGGAGGGGGCGAAACAAACTGAAGACGGTAACCGGACTCTACCGTGCGTAGCACCCAGTTGTCCATTGTAATCTGGGCCCACGCCGGGAGGAAATGGGAAAGCCGGTTGAAAAATAACGGGGAAGGATCCAGTAACGAGACTGATGGGCTGTCCTCGGGCGTCCCATCAAAATCCCTGCTTCGGCCCTTGAGGGGCCTTGGGGGGCGCCTGGGACTGGGTGCAGCGGTTGCCAGATGGCCTACGCTGGTTCAGCCTGCCTCTATGCCCATTATCAGGCCGTGGCCTGGCCTGATTGAATGGCCAATACGGCTGCTGCCAGAAGGACCTCCACTGGGTAGCTGGCGTGTGCATGCCCAGGGTGCGGATGACGATACGGCCATCTTTCAGGGTCTGGATTCTGGAGTCTGTTTTCTCCGAGAATAGGCCCTTGGTATCGAAGGGCAGGTCCTGTAAGGTGTACTGGACTTCTGGTGGCAAGGTGGAAGACTGCAGCCAGGAGATCCTCCTCATGGTCACTCCTGATGCCAAAGTTCTGGCTCCGGAATCTGCTGAGTCCAGCGAGGCCTGGAGGGAGGACCTGGAGGTTTTCTTGCCCTCCTCAAGCAGGGCTGAGAATTCTTGCCTGAAGGATGATGGAATCAACTCCGTAAACTTAGAGAGAGCCGCGAAGTTGTCGTATGTGTAGCGGCCAAGGAGAGCCAGCTGGTTGGCTATCCATAGCTGAAGGCCACCCGCCGAATAGACCTTCCGGCCCAACAGGTCCATCCGCCGCACGTCCTTGGACTTTGGCGCCGGCGCGGGTTGCCCATTTCTCTCCCAGTCATTCACAGACTGCACGACAAGGGAGTCTGGGGTCGGGTGTGTATACAGGTACTCGTACCCGGTCGGGGGAACGGAGTACTTTCACTCCACGCCTTGAGCAGTGGGAGGGATGTATGCAGGCGACTGCCAGATTGTAGTGGCATTCTTCTGGATGGTGCGAATGAAGGGCAGGGCCACTCGCATCGGGGCCTCAGCTCCAAGCATCATAGTAACCGGATCCTCGTCTTCAGTGACCTCTGCGACCGGGAGGTCAATGGCTTGTGCCACCCGACGAAGGAGGTCCTGGTGGGCACGCAAGTCAATCGGAGGGGCATCCGATGATGAAGACCCCGCCACCGCCTCATCCGGCGAGGAAGACGAGGACAGGCCCTGGCCCATGGCTTGAAGCTGAGGCTCGTCCATGGGGTGCGAAGCCTCCGCCTCTACGGGATGCTCCGCCGGTACAGGCGGCGGTGGAGCCTTAGCCGGAGGTGATGGAGGGGGCCTGCTGACAGTGGTGTCTGACACCCTGTGGTCGGAGGCCCTGGGTCGCTGCAGGGAGGGGATGCCTTGAGCCTCGTGATAGGCCCAGGGGGTCCAGAAGCCCCATTGCTGTGGACCGTGGTCCTGCCCTTGGGGGTCTGCCTGGTGCTCTCCAGAACTGCCCTCGTGCGAGGCGACCGATGGTTGGCAGGAAGGCCACGGGGGGCAGAGGCGCTCAGAGACTGCGCCGTTGATGCCGGTAGTCTGCCCGTGGACGGTGCCGGGGACCGGTGCCGGTCAACGCGGTGCCGGGAGCGAGAGCGGGACCATCGACCGCGTGAGTATCGGGAGGTCGACGGAATCGGCTCCGTGAACGGTGACGGGAGCGGTGTCGGGATCCGGACCTTCTTCGGTGCCGACGGTCCGGAGACCGGGACCGGGATCATCTCCGGGAGTGCGACTGGTACCGCGATGAGGAGCGGTACCGGGACTGCGACCGGTGCCAAGAAGGAGAGCAGTACCGGGATGGTGACCAGTGCTGGGACCTAGATCGGCGTGCAGGTGACCGTCTCCGGGATCGGGATCGGGATTGGGAGCGGGACCTGGATCGCCTTCTATCCCGTCTGTCAGGGGAAGGAGGCCTCGTCATGGCCGGTTTACCCACTGACTGTACAGCCCGAACCGGCGGTGCCGGGGGCCGGAGGTTCGGTGCCTCTGTGAGCTCTATGAGCTCCCTCACCATCGAGAAAGTCTCGGGCGTGGACGGGAGAGGCAGCTCGACCACGGCTCGCACTGGGGAGCACAGAGGTACCGGACTCAACGGCCCTGACGGTGCCGGAGTCGACGGTACCGCGCATGGTCTATGCGCTGTCGAGGTCGGTGCCGAGGGGGCCGACACTGGCTGCTGGACAAGCGGTCCCGATGCCAATATCTTCATAGACTTTTGCTGCAGCTTTCGTTTCCCCGATGGTGAGAGGGAACGGTGCCAGGGCTTCGGTGCTGGCTGCTTTTTCTTAAGAGTCTTGGTACCGGACTGGTCGGGGACCGCTGGAGCGCTCCGTGCCGAGGACGACGGCGGAGCTGAAGGTGTCGGCACCACAGGGCTAAGCGCCGACTCCATTAGGAGCTGTCTCAATCTAATGTCCCGCTCCTTTTTCATTCTAGGTTTGAACGATCTGCAAATTGGGCACTTATCTGGTCGATGGGCCTCACCCAGACAACGCAGGCAGGAGTCGTGAGGATCCCCAATCGGCATGTGCCGCTGGCAAGCCGCACAGGGCTTGAACCCCGGTGTCTTGGGCATAAGCCCGCACCGGACGGGAAAAGAGGGCTAAGCCCCCCTAATCCCCTTAATCTACCTAATAACTAACTTAAGTAACTATATAACTAACTATATACACTAAATACAAAATGAGAAACAGAGGTGAGCTAGGGATGTGGAGGTCAAAGGAGCACTCCACTGTTCCAACGGCCGTCACGGGCGGGAAGAAGGAACTGAGGAGCGGCCGGGCCGGCCGGGGTATATATCTAGCGCTATAGCGGCGCCACTCCAGGGGGCGCCCAGCCGGCCCGCCGGTGTTGCTAGGGTAAAAATCTTCCAAAGAGCCGTGCACGCACGGCGCGCACACCTAACTGGAATGCATAGGAGCAATCACTCGAAGAAGAACTGTTACATTTTTCACCTTTTCTATTAATTTATTGGCCCATAATATTTTGCTTTCTCCAGTTATAATGGGTTCAGAGGTTTATTAAAGCATCTGTCATATCTTCAATAACTGAATTCCACACTTAGAAAATGTGGTCTATTTTCATTTGAAAAAGTTATCCAAATTTAAATCACTTTTAGTCGCTTAGTGATGCCAAGTCCCTGAAACATGTATTTGTGTTTTCCTGTATTGATTTAAGTAAATTCTTGTTTATCATTTGCCTGGAGCATCTCATAAACAGGTTTGTAGGCTGAGTGGCCATCCCTCCCTGAGGGAGGCCAAGCTGTTGTTTACCTGAAAAGGTGAGCTCAAAGCGGGGAATTAGCTACATCTAGTCCTTTGGTCCTCCGGCCAGGCAGCATATGAGCCCCAGGCTCTCGGTCAGGGCGGGGCAGCAAACAGTTCTCATGCTCTAACCTACAATCAAGACAGAGTGATTAAGTAGTCCTTGAGCCCTAGGCACTCAGCAAGAGTGGGGCAGCAAAGCAATGAGTAGGCTCTGGCCAGCAATCAGGGCAGAGCAGCTAAGCAGTCTATGAGCTCCAGGTAAGGGTGAGCACCAATAACAGTCTATGGGGCTCAGGTAGGGGTGTCCACGGAGCACAGGCTTCCTGGCCTAAGGAAGGGGAGTACTGCCCCCAGGGGTGCAGTAGCAGGGGGGACGTGGGCCCACCCAATTCAACTGTGGCCCAGCCCAGGGCCCTAACAATGGTGGAGTGGTCTGCTATTGGGTCAGCTGGAATCCACCCACAACACGCTGACCTTGTATCAGGCTAGACCCCAACCAGACTGTTGCCTAGTTTCCCTGGGTTGCTTCCTACTCCCCACCTCCCCGGGTCTACCTGTGTCTATCATCTTGGGGAGCTGTGGCCAGTCTGTAGGTGGAAGCCCCAGCAGCTCCTCAGTGTCTCGGTTGGCCAGCAGCCCAGGGAGATCTGGCCAGTCTTCAGGCTGCAGCCCCGGCAACTCCTCTGCAGGCTCCAGCAGCAGGCGGGATGCATCCATTTCCTGTGGTGGCTGCAGCTCAGCTGAGCTGCAGGGCCTGCCTTTTGTACATCCCCTTCCTATCCCGCCCTTCTGCTTCTGGTGGGGCGGACCTGGCTCTCCTCGTTCAGCCCACCACGGGACATTGTGGTCTCTCCTTGTCACTCTCTGAGGGAGGCCACACTCCTCGCTACAAGACTACTAATTCTCCAAAACTCTGCCGTCAGAGATCTTTGCAAGATTAGATAGTAAAGGTACTTTACCTGTTTTAGAAATACCAATACTTGTTTCCATTCAGGTAATGTGTTCATTTTTAGAATTTCACTACTATTATTGTTCATGTCCATTTACATAGATGATTATTTTTCACTTACAAAGTCTAATGATTTTCTTGGTGTCCTGGTGGAAGTAAGAGGAAATGGTTGGCCTGATCCAAAGCTCAACAAAAGCAATGAAAAACCTCCCATTAACTTGAAAGGGATGAGGCCCTTGTTAATAGGTAAGTTGTTTTTTTTTTTGTGTGGATAATATAAAGGCCAGCCAAAGTATACCCACTGAATCCTAACAAAGCCTCATTGTTTTGAGTCATGTTTGGTTTAATTCGGTTTTTTAAATATATTTTATTTTACAATATCTGTTTGTGCCCTCATCATAATCTAACAATCCATTTATATTTCTTACAGTCTTTTTCTTAAACAGGGTTTTGTAACTTCTTGTCTGGAGCAGGCAGGCAGTATAAACCATTAAGCAATTACCCTTCACTTTGGTAAAAAAAATTTAAAACACCATCTGGGTCTTGAGCACTATAGTCAGCATTTACCAAAGTTACACCTTGAGCTAAATCTTCGTGGATGAAGCACAAACATTGCACTGAAAAAAATCTAAGGCAATAATAGTATTTAATAAGCTTTACTTATATAGGTCCTCACAAAGGGCCTGGAATTTGCAGTTTATATTCTCTGAAGTACAGTTTATACTGTCATGATGCCACTGGCATGGCACATCTATAACACACCCCTTGCAACCTTCAGAAAGCCTCTCCTTAAAACAGTGCTTAAGGATACCATGAACTGAAATATGTACAATAAACCTGTCATGAGGTGCTCCACTCACCACTTGTCTGGCACCTCTTTGTGGTTACTCTGAGAATTAGCTCTCATGGTCAACGCCCCTTCCTGTGGTTGCATGCCATCACACTCTTTCTCACTCTCAGGTCTGCAGCTCCTCTCTCATCCCCTTTCTCAGAACTGCAGCATCCTCTTCGTGAATCAGCCCTCTGGCTAGGTCACTCAGTGTTCTCTCCTTCTGGGATACAGTCCTTCTTCTCTGTCACTCCCACAGTGACCCAAGCAGTCTTCCTGTTAATTGCCCCACCAGTCTATACCACACCCATGGTGGCTGGTAGGGGAACCCAGGCCCACCTCCTCCTCCAGGTTCCAGGCCAAGTACTCTCAAGCCAGCAGTTCTTGACTTTACTCTCCCAGTCCTCACTGCTTCTTCCCTGGACTGCTACCTACAACTCTTGGTTTCCCCATTTTCTCTGAGTTTACCAGCTCCAAATCCTCCTTCTTCAAAGGAAGTGACTGCCTTTTCCCAGCAGCAGACCCTGTCTATTACCAGCTTCCTGGCTTTATAGTCCCCACCTGTTCCTGCTTGCAATCAATTCCCTGCTCCCTGGCTCTTCTTCCAGGTGCATCTTTTTCAGTTAATAGCCTGCCTGGACACCTTACCCCCTTCCAGTCCTGTGTGAGGTGGACACCCCATCACAAGACCTCATAACTGTTTTACAGTCATTGTGTGACACAGGCTCAGATAGCTCTATGCCTAATGACCTTCTTAAAGCCATATAGCCTCCTCTTCACTCTTGGCTTTCTCTTGAACAACTTGTCTCGGTGATGGGCAAAAACAACTTGGGATTGTTTCATCTGTGTAGTCTGATCTAATGCTGTCCAGGTTCTCCAGTGAGTCTCTAGAAAGGCCTCATCCAGCTGTTGAGAGATTTTCAGAAAAGAATAACAGAAAACACCTGATTTAGATTTATGCAGCCATGGTTGGTTCCTTCGACCCTTGATATCTTATACCCTATCCACCTGTGACTCAGCTCCATACTTCAAATCTTTTGAGGAGACTCCCCAGCCTCATATGAGGCCTCCCACTTCTTGGGTTTAGACAATGGATGGGCACCCTGCTCTTAAGATGGCAACACAATTGCTTAGGTCTCCCGGTTGGATTTTGGAGTCTCCAGCAGCAGCTAGACCAGAGGGCTCCTTCAACCTCCCCCACCTTTTCCGAACAATCATGGATGTAGTACTTTATTTGCCGGTGCCCAAGCACTGGAGCTAAAACAAATCCTGTAGTTCTCATGGGGGTGGTAAAGGAGGCCATGTTTCCTTTCTGCATTTCCATGGTTTCTGAAAATCAACTCTTTAAACAACGTGGTTCTTTCATACCTTGAGTGCTTTGTGGGTTTCTGGGGCAATGCTACTCAACAGTGAATGGCTAAGCACTAGAGGCTAAATTTCTGGTCTTAATACCCTATCTGGTTGGTCTAGGGCTCGAGGGCCCACTGCCCATAAAGCCCCACCAGTTAGCTTATTCTTCCTATTAGGCATATACAGAGGACTCGATTGAGACCAGCTGATGGAGAGGAGCATTGGCAGGCTGCAGATGAAATCACCCCAGAAGTAAAAACAAATAATTGATTACTAGACATGTCTCAACACTGGTAAAGGAAAGAGGAGGCGCTACCATCAGTAGTCCTTCCCGTGCCCCATAATACATGGTCAGGGGATGCAGGACCTATGTCATACCATCTTAGCTCTACCCCATGACCAATCATTGCTAAGGATTGTGAACAGAATTTTACAGCTAGGGTATGAAAAGTTTGACAGGTGGGGAGTGAAAAAAATTGTCTAGGTGTGTGAAAGTTTAACAGCTTGTGTACCATATAACTACTAACCACCCAGCCTACACACCATTACTTTTTTGTTATCCTGGGCTTTTTCTTTCACTTAGTTTACCTCTTTCTGGGGTAAATTTTTCCATCTTCTTTTCTTAAAGCTTCCTCAGAGAACCTCCTGGCTATCTTCCCATGCATCTCACTGTAAGATATCACATCAAGTCTATTTGCTTCCTGAGCTCTGTAGGCTGAATAAGAAGCTTGTCTTCTATAGTTCCAGCCCACAGTCACAAGGTTGCTGGGCTATACTTCATATCAGTCCCTCCAGATTACAGCCCCCCAAATGTCCTACGTTTCATACTGCTACCCCACAGCCAGAACAGACTTGGCCTACATGGATCTTAGAGTCACTTCATTCTCTCTTACATCCCTATTAATACTATTGTGAAGGGAAGCGGACAGTGAATAGGCTTACACCACTGACTTCAAAACACAGTACTTGATATTTGAAGAGGAATCCAGGGTGATGAGCTTTACCTCTAGTGAGTATAAAACATGTGAAATAAAGTAAAATTGGGTGAAGAATTACATTGTTTTACTGTCTACCAAAAGATGCACTCTGTTTTATGGAAATATCATTGGCCACGGATCAGAGGTGATCCCACCATCTCTCAAATATTCCAGATTATTTGTAAAGAGTTCTCATTGCCCGGAAATGTATGGCTACTTTGCAAAGAAAAACCCATAGTACCGAGCTCCAGAGTCTGGGTCAATGGACTTGAACTGTGCGGCTAAAAATAGCAATGTAGGCATTTGTGCTCAGGCTGGAGCCCAGGCCCTAAAATGGTCTCAAAGACAAGACTCCAGCCTGAGTATCTAGAGTGCTGGTTTTCCCTGCAACCTGAGCCCTGAGAGCCTGAGTCAATTGACCTGGGCTCTGAGACTTGGTGCCGCGGGTTTTTCTTTGCAGTGTAGACATATTCTGAGTAAGGAAAAATGTGTTTCTAAATGTGTTTTCACAGACATGTACATTTTTATTGACTTTTCCAGTCAGTTATTAATGCTTGTTTATTTGTGGATAGCTGGTGACCCAGCAACAAAGCCAGTAACAATTTATTAAGGCAATTATCCCAGTTCTACTGTTGCTGAAAAAGAAAAATAGGCAGGGTGTGTGACAGTGCAGGAGGGACAACCAGGGAGGTAAATAGACCTCAGTGAAAAAACTGTTTGTCCATTTGACCAATGATCAAAAACCTCATAGCCTACGGGAAAAATTGCAAGAGATACATATTAACTATTCTTAGAGCTTCAGTTCTGGAACTGACATTTACCTTTAAAGACACCAACAAGAGGGATACAGATGATTACACTGATTAATTTAAGTCCCTGATGCTTTCAATGGACCTACCTTTGTCCTCCACCTACACTTAAACAGAACAAGTAAAAAAGTGACATCCCGCCTCCTAGCACATTTTCTCCAGCACTGACCTTTCATGCTGACACATCAATGGATTTGGTGAATAAGTGATAATGAGTCTAAGGGTATCTGCCAAGGTTACATACCTGAAGAGATATATCAAAAGAAGCATGATACTCTTTAACAACTATAGCAGAGGGGTTACTTGGCAGAAGGTAATAGAAACATGAAAGGAGATTCTTTGTCACACTGATATTCAGAAGAGGTATTTGGTCAACTTTTGCAGGACCGACCACTATATATCATGGCTACAAACTTGAGAACTGAGCTCCAATCTATATTCAGTGAGGGTGCCTTATTGGGTGGATAGTTATGACCTGTGGGTGATATTTATTATCTACGAGATGCTGGGTCCATCTTACTCTCATGTCTGTCAGTGCTAAGGGTGCTCAACAGTGATTAGTATTAGCCACTAAAGTGTTATATTGTTATATTGTTCAGCAACAGTACCTGCACAAACCCTGGGAATAACAAGATACATTAACCCGCATTTTATAGGGTATATATTTATACCATATTTCTATTCTATGCTAATATCTATAAACAATGGTCCAAATCCTGCTTGGTTGGCTTACAGGAGAAATCCCATTGATTTAGAAAAGTCTACTTGTATGAGGAAGGTAAATAGGATTTGACCCTCCATGCATGCAATGCATGCACCATTTCAGACTTTTGTAGGGTGACCAGATGTCCTGATTTTATAGGGACAGTCCCAATTTTGGGGTCTTTTTCTTATATAGGCTCCCCGTCCCCGTCCTGATTTTTCACATTTGCTCTCTGGTCACCCTAGACTTTTGTCCTTCACAAGGAGACATTAAAGCATCATTTATTAGCTTTATTAAACCATTTAAAAGTTTATAGGGGAGAACTCCTTGTGGAGTATGAGCATTTAGCTGAATTGCTTGTGTATACTTATTATAATTTTGTGTTTACTCTGCTAGTATGTATTTGTTTCTCTGAGTCCTCTATATAAAAAAATCCTGCTATTTGACCATCTTTTAGCTTTACAAAATCTGACCTGGTCCATGTTGTGCTAAGATTCTGTTTTCTAGAGAGTGTTTTTGTTAAATTAATATTTTATTTTCTGTGAAATTACAGCACTATGTCTTGATAATGTAGTATATTTGTCTGGTGACCAGAAGAGAGGGATATTAATAATTATAGATGTGCCTGTTTATTGTTGGAGAAACAAAATATTTCTTTTTTTATAGCTGAATATATTTCTTCTATGGCCGGCACTACCCACAGGCTCCATGAACTAGTGGGAGAAATGTCTGACTGAGTTTTCAAGAGCTCAGAAACAGCTGTAAACCTGATAAAATATGAGTGTTAAAAGGGTTTGGGAAGCCCTTTGTAAACAACTGATGTTACCAACAGCAAGAATATTCTATTATAAACAACTGCATTATAAGATTTTATATCAAGCTGAATTAAGACATACCACATCACAGATGAACTATTGTACTGCTAAACCCAGCAGATGCAACTCTGTTACTCTATGACAATTACATATGATATAAAGAAATCAGTAGAGTAATATATAGAGAGAAAGACAACTTTTATGATACATTTTCATTGCAATGTAATATTGTGTTTCTTGTCCAGAATCTATTCAAAGTAAGCCATGGATTTTATGGGGAAGAAAAAAAAGATTAAGAATCCATGTTGTACCAACACTTTAATGCTGCGCCACAAAACCATTTCACTACACATTTGAATTATAAATAAATAGAACAGAATAGATTGCAAAAATATTTGTTTACCAAATTTCTGTTTACTTAGGGTCTGCTCCATGCTTTTAGTTTCATTCTTTTATTCATATTCACCCACTGGTTTTCAGTCTGACAAAAATATCTATTTATAAATATATGGATAGATAGATATATAAAATTCCATACGTCTCCGTCTGATAGCATTAACTTAACAAAAAACTTAAGTTAATACAGTATAATCGCTTTTCTTCACTATTCAGTGTTGCTTATCAGTCAATTTTGTGGATTTTACACAGATGTGGATGTTGCTATAGTAAAAAGTGTGTCTAACATGCAAATAAAAAATGTGGGGATTAAACATTTTGAAAGCCTTATATCAGGAAGTGCCAGAAACAGACTTTAAAAGAGAAGGTATTGATAGTATTAGATCCACAACACTTTATATGTTCAAAAAAAAATAGGAAAAGAACAATTCTGCTGTACAACGATATAAGAAAGAGATCTAAAGTCTGAAGGCCAAGATGTTAAAATGATCCCTGAATGAGTCATAAGTAGGACCAGAGATGGACTGCCAAAATTGTAACATAGGACCCCTTTGAAGATTGCAAGTAGTCAGTAGTACATGTCCCCATTAGTTCTTGAGATGGGCTGGTCTCTTCTGACTAGTGGGAGTGTTCCTAACTAGCATAAGAGAGTTTAGGGTGTCGATAGAGGTTCAGATACCTTGGAACTTATACATTTAAAAGACTGATCCTCTCTCCCCAGGTGATCTTGCCACAGGAATGATGAGAGGGAGATGCTTGTGCTGGAGTTACATTAGTTGAAACTGGATGGAGCTGCTGATACGGCAACCTCTGTGAGGTAAATGGGTTTTTAGAGGTGTCCCTGACAGCAAAATGAAGACAACGGGGATACACAGAAGTAAGTGAGGGCAAAACTTTTATTACCGGATGTAAAGAACCTACATAGTCCAGTGTAAATCTGTGGGGCTGCCAGTTAGAAAAAGCATCTTCTAACTCATATCCTGAGCAAATTTGATATAGAAATCAGTTAGACAATTATTATGAAACCCCACTTTTTACAAAGTCACTTTTCAGAGTAGAATTGTACTTTAAAAATCAGATTAATGGAGAATGACAAAATAATTATGATCTATTCTGCTCATGATGAATAAAATGGAGGAAAATAACAGACTCCTGCTGTATAGTCATGGAGGTTATGAGGAGCTAGTTAATGTGTGTGAAGATAAAAAGCAGTAGGAATGCTGTGTTTCTGCTGCATTGATGGAGAGTCAGAGAATACACGCAATGTGACTCTGCATCCCAATGCAGACAATAGATGTAACTTTTTACTGCATCTCTGGAAGGCATTGTGAAGAGGATATACGTATGTTAGGAGCTGAAGCTGTGGGTCTGTTCTCAGAATGAATCCACATTACTAAAAATGGATGTAGGAACCAGTGAGAGGACTGTAATTCTCCTCTCCTGACAACAGCAGGGCAGATATCTGTACATTCTCAGTAGAGCTGATCAAAAATGGGAATTTCCATCCTGCAGAAAATCCTGCTATTTCAACATTTGTCTCCCCACTTGGTAAGGCAACTCCCATCTTTTCCTGTGCTGTAATATATATACTGCTTACTATATTTTTCTCTCCATGCATCTGATGAAGTGTGTTTTAGCCCATGAAAGCTTATGCTCAAATAAATGTGTTAGTCTCTAAGGTGCTACAAGGACTCTTCATTGTTTTTGCTAACATTAGGACAAAATTTTTCATGTGGCAGAAAGTTCTGAAAAATTTCAGTTCAGAAATATTTCATTTTGAGTCAATTTGACATTAAATTACATCTGCCTGAGCAGCCAAGGTGACTCATGGAAGTTGTAGTTCAGATTTCCCCATGTTTCCATTCACCTATATTGGTTGGTCTCCCTGGCTGGACTACATATCTCATAATGCATTACACCATGGGACTTCCATGATGCACTTTGGTGTCTCTGCCAGAGAAAGGAGACTGTGATGCATTATGGGATATGAAGTCCAATCTGAGAGCCCATTCCATAGGATAGAATGGGATATGAGGTACATATACTGCATCTCCCATGAGGCACTACAGGAGCTCAGACAGACATCAAGAAATGTCTAACTGACCCAGTATTACCAACTGTTACAAATTTTATCAGACGTCTTGTGATATTTGGTATTTTCCTTAAAGCCTGGCTCCTGGAATCCTGTGATGAAGTAAAAATCACAATTTTTATTTTTTTAAAGTAAGTTTCTACCTCTGAAGATTCCAGAGACAAGATTGAAAAAGTGGAATGAGTGCATATTAAAAAGTCACCACATAATTTCTTATTTTTTAAATGATTTTGTTGGTGCCAGATGCATAATTTTTTGAACATCACAAGATGGCACTAGTACTGATCCAAGGTAAAATGAAACATTTTAACAGATCAAAATGTTTTAGTTTGGGTCCACCCAAAACAAGAAATTTCATTTAGACTTTCCCTAAAAACAAAAATTCAGTTCAATTGACATTTTCCTACAGAAAAAATTGATTTTGTGGAAGCCACATTTTCCAGAAAAACAAATTCAAAGGACACTTCCTAACATGGTCTGAGTTCTGAACTGGCACAAAGGATTCCTCTCACCCCTCTGCTTGCTTCAAATTTGCCATTGATGAGTTGATGCAGAGAACAATACATAGAAGCTTTGAATTACATTAAAAAAATCAGCAGCCTCTATAGAAGCTGATGCTGCATCACTGACCACCAAGTTCAATGAATGAGAACTGCATAGGACAAAAAAAGCTCAAGGATTTAAGTCTTGGATCCATGTCTGCACTCCTCTGTTCTTTCCTCTCATGTTGGCACCATTATCATAGCCTTGACCTCTCATGTCAGCTGTTACAATTCCTGTATCTTCCAGCTTTTTAAGAAGCACATTTGTCATACCAGCTCCTGAAGTATCATCAATGCCAATAAATTCTAGAAAATGCTCTCTGACAGTCACCATTGCAGGGACATTTTCACTAGGTTCTGTTGTTGTTACAAAATGCACCATTAAAGTCATTGGTTCCGTATGGCTGATGTCAGATGTGCAGTCCAGAATAACAGAGTAATATCTTGCTGAGTTCAGATCTGCCACCCTCTTCTGTTTGACTTTTGTTGCCAGTAACAGTATGATCTCATTTTGAATTGTTTTTCCAAGGTAGTGGAGTGCCTACTCTTGGGGGTGACTCTTCTTAGATGCTCCTGGAGTACAGCATCAAGCTCAGCCATCAGCTCCACAATTTTAAGGAAGTGTCCATTGTTTGACACATATAGCTGATCTGAAGTGCCACGCAATGCTAGGTTTTGGGTAGCAAGCATTCTCACAATGGCAATGAGCCTTTTCAGAACATTTTGCCAGTAAAGAGACTCTGATGTAATCTTCTCTTGATGCTGATCATCTATGGTGGCCTTTAACCTTAGTCTCATCTTAAGCTCTTTCCACCTATGGAATGCTTTCTGGTGATTTGCTGCCCTCTCATGGCATGCCAGATTTCTCCAGTCCCTTGTTCCTATAGAACCCAATGTGGCTGGAACATTAGACTGGAAGAGTTTGCAACAAAAACAGCATTCTGGGTTTTTGAATACATAAGCCATGGCCTCTCCACTTTGTCACCATTGGGGATTTCACACCAGTAATGTGTTGGATGGAAACTTCTATTTTCATTGTCTTTGGGGAACATGACGTTTTTCATTTGCTATGGCCCATGAAGTACAAGGAAGTCCCTCAGGCTACTGCTCAAGTGGGTCCACAGTCCTGGATCATCTAGATTTAAGGAACTAAACTCAGCAGCAGTTGTTTCTTGTGCCTCCACCACATTCTTCTCTGATCTAACCTTTTCTTCAGGAATGTGCATGGTTACATCCATCAGAGATGGAGATATGGATGCTGCAGTAGCTGCCAGGTCACCTGCACTCTGACTAACTGGAAGATCAGGCATCTCCTCACCACTCACATCCTCACTGGGGCCAGAAGGCTCACCGTGAACATTTGTGTCTATGTATCACAGGAGAGCTCCTTCCTACTTAGCTAGAAAAGCTTCCTTTGCTTTCTCTCTTTTTCTCAATGTTGCCCCAGAGGAGTGTTTTCTTCTTTCACTCATGACTGCTGTTCAGTGCCAGCTATAGTGGCTCTGGGTACGTCTACACTACGGGATTATTCCGAATTTACATAAACCGGTTTAACAAAACAGATTGTATAAAATCGAGTGTGCGCGGCCACACTAAACACATTAAATCGGTGGTGTGCGCCCACGGTCCGAGGCTAGCGTCAATTTCTGGAGCATTGCACTGTGGGTAGCTACTCCGTAGCTATCCCATAGTTCCCGCAGCCTCCCCCGCCCCTTTGAATTTCCGGGTTGAGATCCCAGTGCCTGATGCGGCAAAAATCATTGTCGCGGGTGGTTCTGGGTAAATGTCGTCAGTCACTCCTTCCGCTGGGAAAGCAACGGCAGACAAGCATTTCATGCCTTTTTTCCCTGGATTGCCCTGGAAGATGCCATAGCATGGCAATCATGGAGCCTGTTTCGCCTTTTGTGACTGTCACCGTATGTGTACTAGATGCCGCTCACAGAGGCGATTCAGCAGCGCTACACAGCAGCATGCTTTTGCTTTTGCATGATAGCAGAGATGGTTATCAGCCATATTGTACCATCTACCATACCATAAATTGGTAATAAGATGATCGTGGCTACCAGTCCTTTTGCACTGTACCATTTGCTGCTGTCATAAGTGCCCCTGGCTGCTCTTAGCCAGGGGTGCAAAAGCCAAAATTGGGAATGACTCCCTGAGTCAATCCCTCCTTTTTGGTATCTAAAAATAGAATCAGTCCTGCCTAGAATATGGGCAAGTGTACTAGAGAACCACTGTATCAGAGAACCAGAGAGCACAGCTGCTCTGTGTCAGATCCTGCAGAAATTATGAGCTGTATTCTATTCACAGGGGGTGCTCCTGCAACAACCCCACCTGTTGATTCCGTTCTTCCCTCAGCCTTCCTGGGCTACCGTAGCATTGTCCCCCCCACTTGTGTGATGAAGTAATAAAGAATGCAGGAATAAGACACAGTGACTTGTTAGTGAGATATGAGTGGAAGGCAGCCTCCAGCTGCTATGATAGTCCAGACAGGACAGTAAGGAGTGTGTAGGAGAGGAGCCCAGCATCCCTCTGCTAGTTCAGGGGCACTTGAATCTTTTCTTTACACATGAAGGGTGGGGGCTGATGGAGCTCAGCCCCTGTTGCTATGACGACGATGGTTATCAGCCATATTGTACCATCTACCAGGAAAAATTAGTACCAGGCGCCATTGATCTACCTAACAGATGCTAGTCAGCATGGTCACCAGTCCTTTTGCACTGCCCCATGTGCCAATAGGCTGATGACGAGGACGGATACCAGTCGTATTGTACCATCAGCCAGCCATAGCGTGGGGGGAGCAAGGATGTTGGTGTTGAGTGCTGCACCATCGCGTCTATCTGCAGCATTCAGTAAAGATAGGGTGACATGTAAAAGAGTCAAGAGAGGATTGTTTTCCCTTTCACTTCTGGGGGCGGGTGGGGTGTGTGTGAAAATTGCCGAGCTATGCCCTGACCCACCGTGGACACTGTTTTTGACCCTAGAAGCATTTGGAGCTCAGCCAAGAATGCAAATGCTTTTCAGAGACTGCAGGAACTGTGGGATAGCTTGAGTCCTCCAGTCCATGAGCGTCCATTTGATTCTTTGGCTTTCCGTTACGCTTGTCACGCAGCAGTGAGCTGAGTCCCTGCTATGGCATCTGTCTGGAGATATTTAAAAAATGATTTTGAATTTCGTCTTCTGTAACTGAGCGCTGATAGAACAGATTTGCCTGCCCTTACAGCGATCACGTCCGCATCGTCCATGCGGGAGCTCTTTCTTTATTTTGATTTTTAACTGCATCACCACCCATGCTGATCAGAGCTCCACGCTGGGCAAACAGGAAATATTCAAAAGTTCGCGGGGCTTTTCCTGTCTACCTGGCCACTGCATCCGAGTTCAGATTGCTGTCCAGAGCGGTCAGTGGTGCACTGTGGGATACCGCCCGGAGGCCAATACCGTCGATCTGCGGCCACACTAACCCCAATCCGATATGGTAATACCGATATTAGCCCTACTCCTCTTGTTAGGGAGGAGTACAGAAACCGGTTTAAAGAGCCCTTTATACCGATATAAAGGGCCTCTTAGTGTGGACGGTTGTGGCGTTAAATCGGTTTTACGCTCCTAAAACCGGTTTAAACGCGTAGTGTAGACCAGGCTTCTCACTCAGTTGAGGGGGATAAATAAGCAGGCTGGTAGCAGGGCCTGAGTGAGGAAAGATATCAGCATCTTAGGGGCCTGACTCCTACTACTTCAGTTGACTGCCTGTTCTCCTCAAGTGGGTTCAGAGAAGCAGCAGGAAACAGGAAGCTCCCTGAGGAAGCTGATGTTAATCAGTCCAGGCTCCTGGGGATGCTAGAGAGTTACATAAGAGGCTCCTCCTCCTCTCTCTCCCTGCAGCTCCTGCTGCTTTCTGTTATTCCCTCTCACCTTCTCTCCTGCCTGCCTGTTATGTCTCTTGTGCCCTCCTTCCTCCAGCACAGCACTCCACCATCTCTGTGCAACTAGAGCAGAGCAAATACATATGCACCAGCAGCAGATACAATTTTATACACTCTGGGTCCTAGTGCCCCCCTACCTCCCACAGTCTGGCACCTGAGGCACCCGCCTCAGTTCACCTCATGTTAAGGCCAGCCCTGTAAACTTAGCCCTTTTACTCTGGCTCTGCATACTTGATCAGGCTTGATAGCAATACTAAGAACCAGAAGTTTCTTAGTTAATTAGACACTCAGATTAAAGGTGCACAACAATAAACACCATGATGGAAGGTTACTGTAAAATTTAGTAGGTCTTACTTCACAAAGTTCTTCAATGTTTGTTATGTTCCTCATGTTCACTAAAACACACAATGTTGTCTCTCATTATTTGGCACTATGGATGCTGTTTATTTACGGTAAAGGCACCTTCTATTGTTTCAAATTTTAAATTTGTCAGTGTAAGGAAATAGGAGGAATAGGAACTGAAACATGACTCCTCAGTAGTATTTCCCAGAATTGCCTTTTGAATTATTCCTTCTTCCAATAGGTGTAATTTTGCTACTATATGATGGGTAATAAATGAAAATTGTTTTAGATGCAGTTTACCTTATCTGTAGATTGAAATAGATACAATCTTTTTTATAATCATAAGCAAACCGATGCCAAAACCTTCCAACATACTGTGAAACTTAATGGTTTGTTAAAGAAAGGTGCCTTGGGGACTGAAAGAAAAACAAGGATAGAAAAATAGCAGTCAGCCATAACTTTCACACAGATGTGATCTCATCCATTGAATTCTGTGATTGCCATTTTATCATCAGAATCAATAATTGCATGGCATCTAGAAATAATTTAAACAGAGAGAGGAATGTTGTTCCCAAACACATTTAACATACATAAATATTTTAAATCTCTACTGCATTTTGAAATTCACTTGAGTGGTGGGTAAAATGCTTTCCTGTATGTATGCTTTCAGGGTGCAAGGGAATTCTAGTACTGACTCTGCTACTGACTTGCTGTCACAGTGAGACATAGGGCAGGTCACTTAAGCAGTCAGTGCCTCAGTCTCTCCCTTTGTAAAATTAAGATATTTAAGCATCTGCACCTGTGTAAAGCACTTTGGCAGTGGCAGATGAAAAGCTTTATGACGGAGCTGAGAAATTATTATTGAATTGCTACAAACCAAATACATTTAAGTTCATTTTTTCAAATCTTCCTGGAATATTTGCACAGATGCATGCTGTACCTACTGATCAGGCCATTCTCTTTATTATAGGACAGCAATATCTGTTCCACAGTTAAAACTGAAGCTAGCTTCTCATTTAAGCTGGATTTTTAAACCTCCAACTTTAAAATTCCCCTAAAAGAAACTGATCTTGAAATTTCTCATGCTATGTGTCATCACAAGATATGGTTTGAGAAGTCCGGTAAAAATCAGAAAAACTTTAAAATTGGGGAGTTTGGAAAAATGTACATGGAGCTCACTTTTGACATTATAACCGTTTATGGTTCTGGACATCTCCCAGAATGGCTTCATCTAGATACTCCAAATTTGGTTTGTCATTGTTGTGCCTTTTCATTTTTCAGGGACGGGAGAAGAGGCAGTTAGTTGGGAAGTTATATAGAAGTATTGTAACAGTGAGGCTTTGTCTTCACTGTTTTATTGTGGAATAACTAACATGTGTTAGCTATCCCAGTGTAAAATACTAGTGGAGATAAGGTCCTCAGAGTGTTTACCATGAGGCAACTGGAGGAGGTCAATACTATGTCCCTGCCCGTGCTTGACCTTGTCTAGTTTTCCTGGAGGTAAAAACTAGAGAGCCTTGTCTCCACTAGGATCTTACACTGGGATAGCTAACATGCATTAGCTATCTCATGGTTTCATAAATAAATACTTACCTTTTTTTGCAGTGAAGGCAGCCTGGGACAGCTTGTGATACACCACCCTGAGATAGTGAGGGAAGCAGGTAAACCCTGAAAACAAATATAGAAGGAAGCAGTGAAATGTTGAAGCAGGGGACCTGAGAGCAAACGGAAGTGCTTGCAGAGTCCATCCTGGCCAGCAAGGAGCAAGCGGAGGAAATGATGGACTATATACTGTTTGAGAGAGGACGGTTTGTTTATTCCCCAGCTAGGAGGTAGCACAGCATGCTATGGAAAAGTCCAATCTACCCGCAACAATCCCTGAAACAGTGTCAAAGCTTGAGGAGTGCTTTAGGGACAAGCTGCACACCAGGTGGGAACTCCCAAGGCAAGAGTAGATCTGGCCATTCTACAACCCCTTTGCCCCAGCAGAGCAGGGCAGACACTCACTCCACTGCACTGGAGAAGATCTGGGTCATTAAGTTTGTTTCCCCTTTGGCCAATAGAAGCAGATTTTGGAGCCATGTAGATCAGTTTTCCACTTGGAGCAGAAATCGATGATGCAGAGTCAAACATTTTACACTAAGAAAATACCTATTTACTGAATGTACACCAGTCTTGCATACTTTAACAGCAGTGATAACAGACTGCACATAGGCAACTCCCTTTTGTAAAAGGTAAAGCATCACTACTCCCTTGTCCTAAGAAGCAACTGCCCTGGGCCTGCCTCTCTCTCTTCAGGACTCTCAAAATGCATACAAATCCAACTATTTAAGAATGCAATACCTCCCTCATCCCCCCATAATTTATACCAGAGAGGGCTCTAGTCAAAGACTGGTTCCTATCAATTCATCCTGGGTACTTATACATCAATGACCCTGTTACATTACTCACTGCCTGAGAGCACCTGCTCATCGCAAGACCTGGCTTTATGGCAGTTCTGTCTCAATGTCTCCATACTGAATTTCAACCTCCTCCTGCCATCTAGTTGACATGGCCTTCTGGTTTAAAACATTCAGCCCCTTTTGGGGTAACTGACTCCCTTCATCCAAGTCCAAGAACAACATCACAACAAGAGACTTTTTGGCTCTCTCAGTCCCCTTTCTTACAGGTGTTCTCCCAATAGCCGTGGTCTGGCTCAAGGTATAGCTGTCAGCTCCTGGGCTCCAGTCAGCCCATTCAAGAAGGTCAGACCTAGCCTCCTGCCAGTAGCCTCTGGCAGACTGTAGACCTCATCCACCTCACCAGCTTTCTTATGGCCCAGGCATTCTGTTCTCCTCCCCATCCTGCACTCAACTGCTGGGCTTTCCTCCTTTTAAGTCCCACACCCTGTGCAGGTACAATGGAACAGTGCTCCTTGCCCTGTTACAGACCCCTAATCTGCAAACCAGTCTCATATTTCACCATAATAAACCTGTTGTCAGATTATTAGAAATGTAAGAACTAGGGCTGTCAAGCGATTTAAAAAAAATTATCGCGATTAATCGCACAATTAAAGGCACTGTTAAAGAATAGTAGAATACCATTTATTTAAATATTTCTGGATGTTTTCCACATTTTCAAATATATTAATTTCAATTACCACACAGAATCCAAAGTGTGCAGTGCTCACTTTATATTATTATTTTTATTGCAAATATTTGCACAGTAAAAAACAAAAGAAATAGTATTTTTCATTTAACCTAAAACAAATAATGTAGTCCAATCTTTTTCTCATGAAAGTTTAAGTTACGGAGGTAGAATTACGTACAAAAAATAACTGCACTCAAAAATAAAACAATGTAAAACTTTAGTCCAATCAGTCCTACTTCTTGTTCAGCCAATCGCTCAGACAAACAAGTTTATTTACATTTGAAGGAGATAATGCTGCCTGCTTCTTGTTTACAATGTCACCTGAAAATGACAACAGGTATTTGCATGTCACGGTTGTAGCTGGCGTTGCAATATATTTACAAGCCAGATGCGATAAACATTCATATGTCCCTTCATCCTTCAACCACCTTTCCAGAGACAAGCGTCCATGCTGATGACGGGTTCTGCTCAATAATGATCCAAAGCCATGCAGACCGATTTATATTTCTTCATCTGAGACAGATGCCACCAGCAGAAGGCTGATTTTTTTTTTGGTGGTTCAGTTCTGTAGTTTCCGCACTGGAGTGTTCCTCTTTTAAGACTTCTGAAAGCATGCTCCACACCTTGTCCCTCTCAGATTTTGGAAGGCACTTCAGATTCTTAAACCTTGGGTCAAGTGCTGTAGATATCTTTAGAAATCTCACGTTGGTACCTTCTTTGCGTTTTGTCACATCTGCAGTGAAAGTGTTCTTAAAATGAGCAACATGTGCTGGGTCATCATCCAAGATTGTTATAACATGAAATATATGTCAGAATGCAGGTAAAACAGAACAGGGGACATACAATTCCCCCTCCCCCAAGGAGTTCAGGCACAAATTTAATTAACACTTTTTTTTAATGAGCATCGTCAGCATGGAACCATGTCCTCTGGAAAGGTGGCTGAAGCATGAAGGGACATACGAATGTGTAGCATATCTGTCACATAAATAGCTTGAAATGCCAACTACCAAAGTGCCATGCAAATGCCTGATCTCACTTTCAGGTGTAAATGAAGTGGGCAGCATTATGTCCCATAAATATAAACCAACTTGTTTGTCTTAGTGATTGGCTGAACAAGAAGTAGGACTTAGTGGACTTGTAGGCTATAAAGTTTTACATTGAATGCAGTTATTTGAATTTTGCCTACCTTCCTCCTGAAAAATAGACGTTGTCCTGACATCATGCATGGCTAAGCAGAGGAGTTCATTGGTAGAATTTTTAGCTCTTCAGATGCTCCAATACCTTGCCTTGTCCATAATAAAGTATAGAAACTTCTTTGGCCCTTAGAATAATTTACTCACATTTTTGAATGTATCCTTTATTTTGTTTCCTAAGAAAAAATGCTTTTCATGACCAAGGGCAACCTCTCCCAGTAATGTATCTGCATATCGCTGTATTTCCCAATTCCACTCTATTTCCAGATCAAAGGCGTTTTAATAAGTTTCATAGATGTAAATGAACTTTTTATGTTTAACAAAACCACTGTATCTTTTGAGGTTTACCCATACAATGAAGTGAAATGTTATAGTATTCTATATTAATGTCACCCTTAAAAACTTTCTAATTGATTTTATAACTAAATAACATTACTATAGTATTTAGTGTATCAATCATAGGAAATACACTGAATACAGAAGTAACATTATTAGTTGCAGAGACAACACCGGAAAAAATGTAAAGGCAGTCACTCTGTGCATGTAAGTTTCCCCATTCACTCCTAAGTATCTCTGTCAGTATGCACATTTAATGTCATGAATATTTCATAGACTGAGTAGTGCATAAAAAATTTATCCTAACTATATATTTAAATTGTTTGTGAATCAGATCATTATACTCTAATTAGCAAAGCTCCTAATTGTAAATGGTTAATAATTTGACGATGGCTTGTCAGATTAATTCCATTATTATGTGGTTTATTTGTTTACATTTGCTATGATTTATCATCCTGGATAGTTTGATATCTTTTCTAATCTTGTTAATTCAAAAACAACTTGGAAAAAATTCTCATAACTTGAACTACCACTGATGAAATGATTCTACATTCATTTTAAAGACAACAGTTTCTAACAAGACTTTTTCCTGAAGTATACCTCTACCTCGATATAATGCTGTCCTTGGGAGCCAAAAAATCTTACCGCGTGATAGGTGAAAACATGTTATATTGAACTTGCTTTGATCCACCGGAGTGCGCAGTCCTGCCCCCCCGGAGCACTGCTTTACCGCGTTATATCCGAATTTGTGTTATATTGGGTGGCGTTATATTGTAGCTGTGTATTACAGAAATAAAAACAATTGCATTGGAAAATGAATTGAATGGAATATATTTTCTTTCTCGACCATTAAGTGTTAACTTATTATGACAGGTAAAAAAAAACAAAAAACAAAAAACTAAAAAACTTGTAAAGCAGATATGGTGACAAAGAAGAAAATTATCCTTTGCATTTGACTTAGACGTAAAACATTACCTAAAAAAGTTTCCTATCAAGCCTCTTTCTATTTTAAAATTAAGACCTCTTGCATGAACAAAAATATGAAGGCAATTGTGCACCTACATTTATGCACACTAACTTCAGCTGGGTGTGTAGCCTATTGGTCACTATGTGTTATGAGGCCTCTGACACTCTGTCTAGAATGGCTCATGAATGAGAGTATCAAACTCAAGGCCGATGGTCAAAAAACAGGGCAGAACCCAAACTGGGGTGTATGTCCTATAATTAGATTTCACCAACCCAATAATAAATTTAAACTCCCAAAGTAGGGCTGTCAA
Organism: Mauremys reevesii; assembly: GCF_016161935.1. Classification (NCBI taxonomy): domain Eukaryota; kingdom Metazoa; phylum Chordata; order Testudines; family Geoemydidae; genus Mauremys; species Mauremys reevesii. The sequence continues at coordinate 86,443,572 of NC_052627.1, read as the reverse complement.
GCGATTAAAAAAAATTAATCGTGATTGATTGCACAATTAACAAAATTAATTGCGATTAATCGCACTGTTAACAAAAGAATACCATTTAATTTAAATATGTTTGGATGTTTACTACATTTTCAAATATATTAGTTTCCATTACAACACAATACAAAGTGCACAGTGTTCACTTTATTTTTTATTACAAATATTTGCACTGTAAAAAACCTCATACAAGTACTGTAGTTAGGGTGACCAGACAGGAAATGTGAAAAATCGGGACAGGGAGTGGGGGCTAATAGGACCCTATATAAGAAAGAGACCCAAAAATCGGGACTGTCTCTATAAAATCGGGACATCTGGTCACCCTAACTGTAGTGCAATCTCTTTATCATGAAAGCTGAACTTACAAATGTAGAATTATGTCCAAAAACCCCTGCATTCAAAAACAGTGAAAAACTTTAGAGCCTACAATCCACTCAGTCCTACTTCTCGGTCAGCCAGTCGCTCAGACAAACAAGATTTGTTACAATTTGCAGGAGATAATGCTGCCTGCTTGTTGTTTATAATGTCACCTGAAAGTGAGAACAGGCGGAACCTTCTTTAAGTTTTGTCAAATCTGCTGTGAAAGTGTTCTTAAAATGAACATGTGCTGGGTCATCATCCAAGACTGCTATAATGTGGAATAAATGCAGACTGATTTAAACAGAGCAGGAGACTCTCCCACCAAGGAGCACCGTTATAAATTTAATTGTTGCATTTTTTTTTAAATGAACACCATCAGCATGGAAGCATGTCCTCTAGAATGGTGGCCGAAGCATGAAGGGGCATATGAACGTTTAGTATATCTGTCATGTAAATACCTTGTAACGGCCACTACAAAAGTGCCATGTGACATTGTAAATAAGAAGCAGGCAGCAGTATCTCCCATAAATGTAAACAAACTTGTTTGTCTTAGTGATTGGCAGAAGAAGTAGTAGGACTGTGTGGACTTGTAGGCTCTAAAGTTTTTCACTGTTTTGTTTTTGAGTGCAGTTATGTAACCAAAAAATAAATAAATCTGCATTTGTAAGTTCAACTTTCATGATAGAGATTGCACTTCAGTACTTGTATGAGGAGAATTGAAAAATACTATTTCTTTTGTTTATCATTTTTACAGTGCATATATTTGTAATAAAAATAATATAAAGTGAGCACTGTACACTTTGTATTCTGTGTTGTAATTGAAATCAATATTGAAAATGTAGAAAAAAAATCCAAAATTTCAGTTGGTATTCTATTGTTATAAGTGCGATTAATCGTGATTAATTTTTTAATTGCGATTAATTTTTTTGAGTTAATCGTGTGAGTTAACTGCCATTGATAGCCGTATCCCTAGATATTACAATAGTCTTATAATGGAGTCACAGACATTCCCCTTAGACACTCCAGTCTATCATGCCACCCAGGCAAACTGGACTATGTGATCACTGGTCACTTACACCACAGATCACAAAATATTCAGGTTGCTCCCGACCCCAAGAGACAAGTCACTCACCCCAGGTCTATTTGTACCTTAGATCCCACACCAAAGACAACTCCTGTGGCAAATCCTGTTATAAACTACCTCAAGGTTTATTCACTAAGAAAAAGAAATAAGAGTTATTTACAGGTTAAAGTAAGCAAACATATATACACAAATGTGTTTCTGTCAGTTTCCAAAGGTGTCAGAGTTGTTGTAATCTGTCAATTCAAAGTGTCTTTCAAGGCTAACCCATGACAAGCAGCATGGGGATCTCTTTGCTTATGTTTAGGAATCCTCGTCACTCAGAATCCAGACAGCATAAAAGAGATTCAATTTATCCTTGTCAGGGATTTGTATCTCCTCCACTCCAGAGTCCAAAATGGATTGGATGAGTTCATGTGTAGGTCTCTCCTTCCTGGAAGGAGTTAGGAATGCAGTCAGCAGGGCCTCTGTCCTTTGATGCTACAATAACTCAGTTGCCTCCAATGGGCCATACTTGTATGCAGGGTGAGCATTTTACCCTAACTAATGCTTCTTTTCCTGTTTGGTGAGTTATATAATTACAGAGATATACAACACAAATCTCAATAGAACTTTATACCATGGGCTATAGAGGTTCTAAATGAGATTAATATATGCAGCATCCTACAAACATTTTATAAAGTCTAAACACATTCTTAGCAACTTAACATTTCTTATCAATTTTGATAATGCTAGCCCACCAGTAAACAAGACTGGTTTCCAGCTATGCATTTGTAAGTGTTCAGTAAGGACTGGGGCCTTGGCATGGGCTGGCATCTGGTCTGCCAGGGTCACATCCTTCTCATGGTAAGCACGGTAAAAATGGTAAGCATATTTTGCAAAAAAATTCTCTCCAAAGAGTGTGACTTTTGATGAAGAACACTAACTCTCACAACTTTTGCACAAAACTGAAGGCCAAACATTTTCACTTTCACATAGAATGCCATCTATGTTGGGTGCTTCTTTGTCCATCTCACTTCAAAATTCATCATGCTAAGATCTGGTTCTTAATCTGTTTGCATGGGGGAAGTTTTTATTTTTTATGCATCATTCAAACATCAAAGTTCACTCACCTTGGCAGCTAGCTGTCTGACAACAACTGTCATGATTGGTGGGAGCTCCAGATTCTCAGTCTACTGTCCAAACTGAAAATTCATCCTGCAGGATTTTTTTTAAGTGCAGAGCATACATCTGCATCCAGCACATATCTGTACACAACATGTTCACCTTTACAGTCCACAATGCAAACTAAAAAGGCCTACTGGAACCAGACCTCTTCTAAATTTGTCTTACTCAGGAAAGGGAGACGGAAAATATCACTTGTGCATTTTGAACCTTCATAATAATTATTTTGTAGTTGTGAAATATGGTTAAAACAAAACTCTGTATTTTTGCCAATCATCAGAAAGAGAAACAATTAAAAAGAAAAGTTTTATACATTGTTATGCATAATATGGTACTTCCTATGTCTCAGCAGTGCTCTTAGAATCTTACATTGCTTGTGAGTTGTATGTTTATTTGCAGACATTCTATCATACGGTAAAAAACCAACAACATTATGTTATCCCTCAATATCCACCGGGTTAGTCATTGCTCTGGCTTTTAAACTTTTTCTTTAGCTACAAACCGGAACCACATCAGGAAGATTCACAATTCAAAAATTTCCAACTTACATTAAAAGCAAGTTAAAAGCCAGAAAAAGAAAGTTAATAGCTGCCAATGGGGCTAAGAAGTCATGTCAAACCATTAGCCAATAAATACAAAGGGATGCATTCCAGCTATTAAACCAATTATAATTTTGGATTCCCCTATTCTGTATCCTGGTAATAGAATGTTTCTGTCAGATAAAATGGATATTTTACATTGATTGAAATTCAACATTTTAATTTATTGCTGATGTGTAAAGGAAAAAGAATCCATAAATAAGGACTTCTGGACTCCATTAACTAATTTCACAACAGAAAAAGTCAACTAAGTGTAAGCAACAACAGAAGAAAGCATCTCGCACGTAAGCTAAACCTCCCAAAGGGAAAGAGAAAGTGGTAGAGAGTAAGATATCACAAAATGAATACCTTGGAATTGAGATTAATGAAATAAGAAACACTTTTGGCACAAATCACATTAAGAAGTCATCAAAGCAAGCAGTAACCTATATTCACTCACAGCCTTTATTAGCATAATGTGTGGTAGAGATGATCTATCCAGTTGACAACTGCTTATTACGGCCTGGAACACAGCATACTTTTCCTTTTTTACTAGCTTATACCAAACAGCAAACAACATTAGACTGTAAACACACAGAGGGGAGAGGACTAGACATTGCCAGCACAGATTATAGCTCTACTTCTTATTCCTTTATTAAAATACAGAGCAACTATTTATCTCACTCAATAACAGAGGCCCAAATTCTGTGAGATGCCAATGCCAAAGGCTGAGTCTCTTCCGCTCCTAATGACATCAGGGGGCATGTCATACCTCAGGATTGGGCCCGGGTAACCAAGAGTAGAACTATGTGAAATAAATGCAGCACAGCCTCCAACCCCACAAAAAAATTCCTCACCCTCAATTTCATCACAAACTGGAAAACCAGCCCTTGGTTCTTAAAGGTTTGTGAATATCTGGAGCAAACCCATGCTCAGCTGAGCTGAGTTTATTTAAAACAAAAAAAAATCATCCAGTGGATTACTTTGAAACAAATTATTCTGAGTTTCAGTTTAAAATTACAAGACTGAATAAGTAAGATAATAGTCAAATATGTAAGAGTAAAGCCAGGTTCTGAGAAAGCTTTCCTTACACATCTGCCAATGCACCCAAATCCTGACTACCGGCACAGCTGACATTCTAGACTTAAAACTCTCTGGGACAACACTGACAAGCAATGCTGAATTACCACATGACATACATGATTTTATGCTGAAGAAAAAAGGATGACTTATTTTCACTTGTGATCTTAGTCTGCCTCTCAAGCAAGGCCTCAATGAGTTGGGGGAAAAAATCAGTGTATGGTACTAATTTCTCTCTGAGCTCCTCTATTTTACTACTAGTGCACACTTTAAAATAGACATGCTCCAGATACTCACTAACTACAATATACTAGCACACAGTCTGCAGGCTTTTAGATTTCATCTAAGACAAGTATGAGAAAAAACATTTCACGGTGTAATTTTATGAAATCTTTTAGACAAAAAGGTGCCATTTGTTATTTTACAATCCCAGTAAGTATTATTTTTCTTTTCAGTTAAAAAAATACTCTCTCATATTTTCTGGCCACTTTCTGGAACATCCTTTAACAGTAATACTGGCTAGGACAGATTTTTTTTTAATTAGGTTTGCTTCTTGTAACATCATTTTGCCAAATATACTTTTATGAAAGGTCAAAATTCATTTCAGAGTACTCATTTAGCAAGCATGTAATTATTAGCCGGACCACTAGCCGCAGAGCCAGAAAGTCATTAAAATAGAAAGTAAAATGGACCACCTCTGAGGAATTACTGTTTAATAGCACATTCTGTTACAATGTATTCCTCTCATTTTTAAATTCTATAAGTGCTTTATAGTTTGAAGTAAATTGGAAAAAAGGAGAAAAATATTTTGCATTGTCTTTATATATCTTTTGTATTGATAGAAACCAGTTAAGTTCACGGAACTCATTACATTAAAAGAGGATTTTGCAATCTGTTGTGTGGTCAACCAGATATTAGTACAGTCTACAAGAGCTATAAAGTGTATCAGAGCCCTATAAAACATGGCTGAGTCCTATCATTTAAACTGAATTGCATTACTGCAAAAATTACAAATGCTCACAAAGTAGATTTTATGCATATTTTAGAAACAGTAATTATTTCAGTAATTTTGAAGGTACAATGCTCTTACATTTTTTATTTGAGGAAACAACTGTCACTCTTATTAACATCATACTGAACTGCTTTTGTAGGTTTATTAGGAATAAGGTCATTATGAAACTGTAGATAAAGATTTCATGTACTAATCTAAATTACATAAGAAAATCATTTTATGGACTATTCATGGGGCTCCTGTTGATTAGCTGAGATGTTTAATGATAAGTGTTTTAGAAATTAAGCTCATGTTGACACTAAGATGTGCTCTGTTTAGGATGACGTTAGAACGGCTGAAATTCACACTAATATGCTTCCAAAATTTACACTACTTCTGTGGCCAGTTCTTTTCCTATTAATCTTTTGTGCATCTGAGTGGGGATTGCATTACTTAGAATATTCAAACCAAGTAACTTCCAAGGTACACTGCATACACCTACCTTTGGGGTATGTAATGTAAATTTCCTGCCAGAAAGATACAAGCATAAAGTGAAATATGACACCATCTCCCAAGAAGCAAGAGGTAAGAAAAATGTAGTCACCCAGACCTACAATCTACAGGATGAAGCTATACTCACTCTCTCTAGTCAGTTAAGTTCCAAAGCTGATGGTACAAGCCAAGGGAGGAGAAGTAGGGTGAAGATCAGGAGAAGACTATGACAGCTGAATTGTTACTAAGTAATTTTCACTTGTCATACATCTATCCTCTTTGCTATCCTCCTATTATACTGCGCTAACAAGCAGTAGGGAGAGAAGGATTACTTGATATTGAAGGTTAGTGTGCCTTTCCACTAAAGGCAATCTCATTCAAAGTAAACATATCCCTTCTTTAGTGGAACACAATTGCATGCCAGGATGACCACACAGAAGTTTTGCAGCTTTTATCTATGGAAATCTCCACCCTTTCTGGTCTGCCTACTAGTGGAATATGTGTAGATTCTCCTAGGGGTACTTTACTCAAAACCAATGAAAAAGAATAGCAGAAGGCAGCTAAAGCTAGTCTTAGATTCAGGAAGATACAAACAAGCAGTGCCTGGAACTGATAAAAAAATCTTGGTTTGGTCTAATTAGAGTTTACAGTCATTTTAACATCCAGTGAGAAACATTTGTATTCCTCAGGACAAATGGAATTTAGAACAATGGCAGGCAAAGATAATTTTTTTCAGATCAAATACAGGAAACAAGAAACATGGCAAATGGAAGGCAGCCCTATCTAGAATAAAATGAAGATAATGAGAGGAATAGAAAGCTCCAATGTCACCCTGTAATGGGGTGGGACTCACCACCACAGTGCTTCCTGCTGGCTGTCCTGGGAATTAGCTCTCTTTCACCGGAGTGCCCTTGTCTAGTGGTGTCTCACCCGTTGTCACACTTGCCTCCATCTCTAGGATCCACGTTGCCCCCCGGACTGTGGCATCCTCTTCTGGACACAGCCCTCCGTCTGTTCCCCATTTGGTTCTCTCCTCCCTTCTGGGGGACCCGACAGTCCTCAGTCCAGCCACTTGCCTTGGTGGTAAACTGCGGTCTCTGGTCTACCCACTTGCCTCAGTGGCAAACTGTAATCCATACATTGGCCACTCCCCTCAGTGGCAAGTGGTGGGGAGAGGCAAAGAGGGGGTGAACCCGGGCCTACCTGCTACTCTGTGTCCTGGCCCAGGGACCCTATAGCCATCAGCCATGTACTGCCCCTCCTTATACTCTGCCATCTGTTTCCCTGGGCCACTTCCCTGCAGCCCTAGCACCTTCTCTGCCCTTGTATCAGGACCTCCGTCTGGCAGCCATCAGGCTGGAGCTCCCTCTTGCTTCCCTGACCCTGCCCAGCACTGCTCTGCTCTGCTCTGCTCTGCTCTGCTCTGCTCTGCCTGTGGTGCTCTCTCTCTCAACCCTCCTACAGGGCAGCCATGGAGAGACTGCCTCTGTTCTTCTCAGCAACCCTTCCTATATAGGCCAGCCTAGCCCTGATTGGCTGCTCCACTGAGCCTTCTTCTAATTGGCTGGGTTCCCACAATGTCCCCAAGGCTGCTTTAACCCTTCTACTGCCTATGTGGGGCAACCACCCCTCCACACACCAATTCTTCTGGCTGAAGTCCGGACTACCAAAAATATTACCTAGACAGTCTGGAGTTTAAACAAATGGAGCCTAAATAAGCCTTGAAATAAGTGCCCATGAAGTAAGTCCCATATAAACCAAACCCTGGATGAGTGTATACAAAAACATGTAACAAAAGAAAAGTATAGGGGTGAGTTTAACAGTCACCATTTTCACACCTTTATTAAAATGATATCCTGGGCAAAATCACCTTTCTGTAATAAGAAGAAATGTAGATTAAGGCAGAAGGCACCCTTGTGAAAGCCAGACCAAAGAAAACCCAAATGTACTAGATAAAGTGTTTGGTGAGAGCATTGGCTGCCTGCACACCACCCATAGAAAATATCCCAGATCTAGGTATAAGTCAGCAGTAGGGTGATGCTGGCTCAGAAGAATATTTGACAGGGCTCCAAAAACAAAACAAGAAACTGTGCTCTCCACAAGTGTTGCTTCTTCTCCAGGCAGAGAGAGAGAGACATTAAAATGACGAGGATGGGACCATGGGAAAGGAGATTCAAGAAATTCAGACTTGATCACCAAATCCACAGATACAACCTTAACTTTGCATTTTGTGATCTGAGTATTCAACTGCATAATATTAACATTTTATTTTTATTTTTTTGGATAGAATACATAATAAATATTTAAGCATGTTTGCACATGTGCAAAGGTTGACTATGATAATCAGTAACTGTGAAAAGTGTTTTGATTAACTGATGTTGAAGTAATTAAAAGCTATTCAAATTTTCTGTAAAATTAATTTTGTTGGAACTGTTACTTACTGTTATATACAGTTTGATTGGCATTTAACAAAGTCCTGTATTAAAGGATACTTTATTTTGGCACCGCTTATATAAAATCATCTTTCCAGAATAGAACATTAGATAAGATTACAACTACGTGGTAAGACTTGAATTGTTGTCTATTTACTTTATTACATGGATTATAACTTCTTGCTAAATTCTGAGCATCCTGTACTAATTCATATAATTTTATTATAGTCACAGGATCGTTACCTAGCGTTATTATTTCCTGTAACTATTATTTTAGTTAATAATCCATACATTCAGCCAGAGCTTGATAACTGATTTGTTTAATAAAGCAGGACACAACCACGTCTGTGATCTCACACAGAGAACCAAGTAAGCAGACACCCCGCACACATTTCCCCATGTGCAGCCTGACTAAAGTTAGTGGTCCCATCATGTGGTTGGTTCTCAGGGTAGGATCCAGGTCAAAACAAACAATATTTAATTATGAGTCATTAGTGTTTATACTATGCAAAGTTTCTGCTGTAGTGTGTCTTGTTCAGTTATGGGGAGGTTATTCATCCAGATCCATTTAAAGTCAACTGCTTTGTCATGTGATAAATGCCACCATTCTCCATGCCACTTAAGCTCACAATTTTAGGGATCATTTTCATTGTACTTCACCTCTCACATCTAGGCCTTTGACAAATGCTACTGCAACGCGTCCAAGATCTGCTTCTTGCTTCCTATCTTCAGTGTTAAGACCATCCATGCTTTGGTTTCCTGACATTAATATCAAGGAGAATAAGAATGGGACAGACTTTCTTGTGTGTATTGTTTAAAATGGGTAATTTGTAAACAAATTGATTTCCTTATTGTCATACTAGATGATTCATGCTCATGAGTTCATGGGAAGTTTAAACAGAGGCTAGTCTAGTTTCCGTAAGTGCAATAAAGAAGTCTTTACTGGCACTTTTATAACAAAAATGTGTTAAAGTTATGCCATGGGTATTAGTTTTTAATTTCTTGACTCCATTTGCTGTCTTGCTAGGGCATACACAAGGTAAGATATTTAAATTAATTTTCTTTATATGTAACTGTATCTGGGGAATCTTTTCCCCATCAGTATTAAAGACGAGATATTTCTTTGCTTCTTCCACCTAAAAGGAGTTTGTGCCACATAACTTGAGTTCCTGCTCAGGAAGGACAGTAGCAATTAGTTCCTTCTCCTCATTAGGAATTCCATCCAGTGCATATAAAGAAATGTAGTATGGATGATTTACGGAGAGGTAGTGCGTTCCAGTGAATAGGGCACTAGATTGGGACTCAAGACCCCTGGGTTTTAGTCCCATATCTGCCACTTACCTGTTGTGTGTCCTTGACCAAGTCACACCACTTCTCTGTGTCTGTTTCCCCTCCTATCCTTTGACTTGCCTATTTAAGATATAAGCTTTTCAGGGAAGGGACTGTCTCTCATTATGTGCTGGAACACTGCCCACCTCTGCTGAGTAGCAGAAGGCACTGGTCTCAGTTGCCCTTCTGTAATATCAATAATAAACGTGAAAGGTGTAAGTTATTCTGTGTGCTTGTAGAGTATTGACTGTTTAATTATTCTCCAGAACAGAATGAAAACTAGTTGTCTCTTCTTATTTACCTATTTCAGGAGCTAATTGGATAGTTGCACTGAGGCTGCTTCTCAGTTAAACTTAGGGACACAGACTAGCATCTTTCAAAGAAAGGAGAAAGCCTCAGTTCAATTTTTTCCTTCCTTTTTTCCAGCTCTTGATGGTAAAGGCTGTCATATTTGATAGGAGAAAAAGAATTGCAATTGCTCCCTTGTGCCAGCTTGATTTACAGAGAGTGTGAGAGAGAAAGAAACTGAATGTGTCAGCTATTTCCTGAAAATTGGAAGCTATTAGGCCCCAGCTAGGCCAGCTGTGGCTAATTTACAGACCCACAGGATGGTGGTCATGTAGGCTCTGGTCTCAGGAACTGAAGTCATAGGATTAAATGCTTTGCTTGCATGAGCAGGTGCAACTCTATCAACTTCAACTAAGTTGTGCTTGCTTGCTCCATTGGTGAATTTGGTTCTGACAATATCAGTGCTTTTTGAGTTTTGGGGAACTATATACTATGTTTAATTTTCCTTTCTGGTGTTGATAACTTGTTTATGCTTTTTACCACCACTTGTCCTGAGTTGTCATTCTGCAAGCCTACCGCAGTTGGTCAGTGACACATAGTAAACAACAGAATTTCTAGATCCTTCATTTAATAATAATTGCAATTTATTCTTTATGTGCTATTTAACTTTATGCAATGCTTCAATACCAAACTACTCTGGTGCTTTTGCAAAAACAAATATAATGTATTGGCAACATAATGTATTTTTCCATGTTTGCAAGCCAGATTTATAAAAATGTTACCCACAGATTTATGAATGTCTTTGTGCTTTTTTTTGCATACATCGATCTGTTTGAATTCCTTCTGCCCTCCACGTTCCGTGCTGCCCATGATTTCTGGTGAAACCTCACCAACAAACCCCTCTCTCCATGTGGACTTGTTTAAACTCAATGTATTACATATTTTAAACAGTATGAAATCTTTCTTTCCTTATAACCCTGAGCTCAAAATGGTAATTTTTTTAGCTTGCAAGAGGCTTTCAATCTGAGTGACACATTATTCTAGTCCCTGACCCTTAGTAAGAAAGCTTTTCTTGTAATGCTGAAAGGGTTGACATTTTATTCTTTCATTGCATAACTTCTATTGACAACCCACTAAATGCACATGGATATGGCCTGGCCAAATCAAACTAGTGTATCCTTAACAACATTAAGTACTGGAGCAGAAGGTCAGACATTGTTCTGGTTTTTAACCATGAAATGAAAGTCGTGAATTACTAGCTACTGAAATATACATTGCTAGGAATCAAAAAGGTAACAGATTTTAAATGACATTAATATTATTCTGCTGCTTTTAGAAGCTTGCCTGCAAAATACATTCCAGCAAACTACCATACTAAAGCACTAGAGAGTAATAATGGGCCAATAGTATGTTAATTTATGCATATGTCTTTGACACATACAGCCCTCAAATTTGATAAGTCTGCAAATAATATATTCAAACATTTTTAGGTAGAGATTTTGAAGAAATATATGTAAGAAAATTCTCTCTTTTATACTTGCAGCGTGAGCAGGAAGGTGATGTGGAAAGATTGGATAAATAAGGAAAGGCAGAGGAAGGTGGAGGCATAAAGGCATTTCAGAATATATATAAAGAAAAGTGTTGTTATGATTCAATTCACCCTTTTCAAATCAAGTTTTAACTCCATTTTTCTGCAGACACAACATTAGCATTTTCATATTTGGTCCCCCATCACAATGACTGTATGCTGCTTCAAAGAAACATATGTATATAAAAGATCCTTTATAATGGAAATACTTAAGTGACTTCAAGTATAGTACTCTGAACACTTATAATTAGTATCCTCTTACACTGCTTCTTCACGTAACTGGATTTTGTTTTCTTGGTTTACTTGATACATGAATGGGTATAACAGGGTCTAGTGGATTGAAAACACGTAAAAAAATCTGAAATTCTTTTGTTTTCATCTATGTTCTACTATTGACATGTTGCAAGGCCTTCAGCCAGGCCACTTAACCTCACAGCTTAAGTATCCATTCAGTGAAATAGGTATAATACCATCTCTACCTGGGGTACACCTAGTACACTGCAATGTAAACAATAGTAACGAAATAATAAAAAATAATATAATAAAACCAAGTGATGTTCCAATGGCACAAGCACAAAAAAGTGATCCTCAAACACCCTTGCCCCTGCACCCTCATACACATTATATATATGGGATTGATCAGATAAATTCAGAAAGGAGAAAAAAGTCTGGCATATGTACAGTTCAAAAGGAGTTAATAATAAATGTGTACTAGACTAAAGTCTGTGAAGGAGAGTTGCTGCTGTTGTACAAAATGTACCTATGTAAGCAATAATACAGGGGCGGCTTCTTCTTATGAACAACTATAATTCTGATCAGACAAAAAAGATCTGGGGGTCTTCTGTGTTGCTAAAGCTCCAGAAGATAACAGATGTTGGCTTTGCTTAGTCAACCTAACCAGGAGAAGGGCCAAACTGCTGTGGAAAAATCATAAAAAAGCCCCACAGCAAGGAGTTGCAGAGTACTTGGGATCTGACTGAAAGAGGAACAGGGTTTACATTGAGCTACAGCAGCCCTTTTCCATCATGTACTGCAGAATTTAAGCTTTAATTTTAAGTTTCTAGCTCGTTACTGCAAAGTAAATGTTTCAGATAGGACCCTGAGAATATCATGTCTTAGCATAACTACATCACTCAGAGGTGTGAAAAATCCTTGTCGGGGAAGAGCTTCTCCTGTCGACATAGCTGCCACCTGTTGGGGAGTTGGATAAACTACACCAACGGGAGACTCGCTCTCATCAGGGGAAAGTGTCTTCATTAAAGCGTGACAGCAGCAAAGTGCAGCTGCGCCGATGCAGCATTTTAAATGTAGACCTGCCCTGAGTCTCGAGAGAGGCCTGATACGATATCTTTGAGAGAGGTGTCAGTGGCCCTATTGATTTAATCAGCATGTTCAGTGGTGTCCATTTTAGCAGGAACATCCAACTGCTGGTTGTGGATGTAGGTAGAGCAAGAGTAGAGTTCACTTTCCTCACCTCAGCACTGACAGCCATGGATGACTCATGCCTTCCCATGCTGAGGGACCTCAATCTAAAGGAGAGGACACATGACCTCCCATGTGTCTCCTCTGCCTAGTGACCCTCCCCCCCTGCCTGTACATAGCCAAGGGATGCCATGTCTCCCTGCTCCATGTTACCTGTGGGTGGGGGGGCTTTATAATAAATGCAAATTAGAATTCTATTATTGTTTAACACCGTGATTAAAACTATGATTAATTTTGACCATTTTAAAAAATATAATCAATTTTTTTGAGTTAATCGCTTGAGTTCACTGTGATTAATTGACAGACCTACTCCAAATCAATATTAGGGAAGTCATGCAAGGTTAGCTCAGTAAGAAATTAAGGCAGTAAATCCAGAGATTATTTTAAAATTATTTTTTTAACATGAAATAATTTGTTACAGCTAAATATTTCAGTGTAATCACAGGCAAGCAGTAACATGACAAAAATTTTAGGGATATATTTTTGTGTAACATACAGGGAGTCAAAGAAATCAAAATAATTCTTGGTCCTGGTCTGGGAGCCATTATAATTGTGGTCATCCTATAAAAAAATCTTTCAGGGACAGAACTATGTACAGAATTCAATACACACACTATGTTGAGAAACCACTTCTTGGTAACCAGACAAATAAAGATCCAGAAAATATCGTGATTCTTGGTAAAATATTCTATTATCATTTGTATCTCAGATTTCAGTGCCTGACAGCCCAAACAGCTTGAGCAAATCAGAGAACAACAATGACTCCATTTTACCCTTATACAAAAATGGTTTATTAATTTTACCCCGGTAAAAGTCACAATTTAGCAGGGATATCTGCTACCAAATGAGAAATACAGATACAAGAAGCAGTAGAGAAATAGGACTCAAGCTGAGTTCACAACTAAACTCCCAAGGGCAACAGATAGATTTATAACAACAAGGGGCCATTGTCTCTGAGGAGCAAAAGAATTAGATGCTCTGGGTGACCTCAATAAAGCATGTTAATTAAAATTCGCGTTTGAACAGGATCAGTAGTTTGCAGCTGACAAAAACAGATTGAAATGGTTTCAATAGATTATATTTTTTCATGTTGGAGAGCAATTAAGAAGGCACTAACCTCTCAATCACTTTAGATAGAAATAGTGGTTCTGATTTTCTGCTCAGTTTCTGCAGTGTAAATCAGGACTAAAGCCATAGTAACTTTTTAAAACAAGCTGTTACCAAATCCTGTTAATTCTTTCTCTATAAAACCTAAAAAATTCAAGCCTTCTTTTCTGTCCCGACAGCTAAAATTCTTATCTGCTTGACTACTGCAGCTTTCCCTCTCTGGTCTCTAGTTCCTATGCTGTCTATTCAAAGAACAATAGCAAAAATCTTCTTCCTTACCTACTTCTCAGACCAAGTCACTCCTCTCTTCTACTGATTAAATGGACTTCCTTTCACATTATGCTGAACTAAGATGAGCTTTTATTCTTTGAACAACTCCACCCCTGCTGCATCTCTATCTTATTCCTCATTACTCTTCTTCTTGTACCTTTTACTCAACCAATGAATCTCATTCCATTTTTCTCTTTGTGCTAGCTCTTCCATGAAACTTCTGGTACTCTTTCCATCACAGCACAGACTTTCTTTCTTCAAAAAACCTCCTAAAAACTAACTTCTTCCAAAGAGCCTGCCCATGTTAATAAGAATCAGACATCCATCCATTCCACCAAATAAATGTTAAAACTCGAGCTTTAAGATAGCTTCATCTTCTGGATTACCCTCTGGATTCAGAGCCTAATTAGTTTATAGTGCAAGATCTTCAAGACCAAATCTTCATTTGAGCTTTGTACAGTGCCAAACACATGGCCAGCCAGTACTTAACAAAGACACTTTTACAGATTCATAGATTCTAAGACCAGAAGGGACCATCGTGATGATCTAGTCTGTTCTCCTGTATAACACAGGCCATAGAATTTCCTCAAAATAATACCTAGAGCACATATTTTAGAAAAACCTCCCATCTTGACTTAAAAATTGTCAGTGATGGTGAATCCACCCCAACCCTTGGTTAATTGTTCTAAGTAAATGGTAATTACTCTCACCATTAAAAATATACACTTTATTTCCACTCTGAATTTGTCTAGCTTCATGTATTCCATGTCTGCAATAGGCAACTCCTGTATTCTTTATTATTGTTATTTTAAATGTAAAAGTAAACATATTGCAGGGGAGTTCAGAGGGTTAGTAACTGAGGCTAAAGCCTTTTGTCTCTAAGTCACTGGTCTGAATCCAATGAATAAATCTGATGACTGTTCAGAGGCCTATATAACAAGAAGTGATGTTCTCAGCTGTTTGAAACCACTAAAAAAAATCCAAGGCAAACTAATTTGTTAAGCAACCAGACAATGTGCTCAGCATTATACAAGACACAAAATGCAGACGGTACCTGCCCCAAAGAGCTCACCAAGATCTAAATAAGAATTCTATCAATATCTATTGAGTGTACCATTCACCACGGTATCTGTCAATCTCATCAGAAAGAACGAGTGTTGAATGGGCATAGAGATTGAAGTAGTCTCTGATCCTGCCTGAATAGACTTGATATACAGTGGTGGGGCAATTTAGGAAAAGCTTGGACTATTGTTGTCAGTGATCTGTGCATAAAGAGAAATATACATTTTACAGTGTTACCAAATCTCGTAATCTTTACAAGTAATAAATTCACACTAGAAATGAAAGGAAAATGGTAAATCTACCATATTAAAAAGCCAGTGAATAGGATTTTTTATTAGGACTCTGTAAATCTGCGTTTGTTAGGCTCAGTCTACAATACAGAATGCTCCTGTTTGATGAAATCACTTTTCTGGCACATACTGACACTGTTAGAAAGTTCAGTGCTGTACTATTCTAATACTAAGAGAATATGGAACATTTTCCAAAGATGAAAAGCCTTGCTGCCACTAAATAAATAACTCTGTCCATCACAGCTCACTCTCCTCAATCTGATTAAATTCTGTTCTCAGGGGATCAAAAGACTTCTAATATCCTATTTAAAAATAACACCTCCGATTTTTATCATTTAAACTGACTAAAAAAAATCTTTAAAGTAACTCTTGCTGAAATGCTTGGAACTATATTTCATTTGTCTAACTAGGTTTATAAGTACTGTCTTTAGGCATTGAAGGGGAATGCCCAGACCACCACTTAAACTTACTGTGCTACATATGCAAATGCCAGGTTAGTCAGCTGCTTAAGGAGAAAAAATGAAAAATGTAACTAGCTCAGCAGGCAGGATTTGAAGATCTGCTCAGCAGTGGGGAAGTCCCTAACCCAGAACAATGTCACTCCCTATTTTCAGTCCATCTTTCCCCACCAGCCTTCTTAGAGAGTGAGATGTCACAAATACAGCACAGCTTTGTACACCAAACCTCCCCATTCATCAGTCTCGTCACCTCATCTTCACGCCACAACTGCCCTTCCCACCTGCCCATGCCACTCTGTTCCCTTTTGCCATTTAATTGACCTTCTAAAGGTCCTGCCCCCCTGCCCCGCACCCCAGATAATGGAATTAAAATGCTTGGTACCATCTCTTCGTTCACTCTGCTTCTGTGTTCTACCCCTTCCTCCACCCTGTGTTTGTTTTATTATTTGGACAATATTATCTCATGGGCTATGTCTACCCTGCACCTTAAGCCTGTGTCTGTGGGACCCAGGCTTGTGGCTTTAGCCTTTCCAACCCTATGCTTGAGTATCCACACTGCATTGTAAACCCAGGTTTACAGGTTTAGCAGACCTCACTGTCATGCTAATGCATCCACTACTACACTATACAGACCTCATGACTTTAGTCTGTGGCTCAACCCATGTCCACATGGAAAAATGACAGGACTTGGACCAGAGTCCCAGCAGGACTCAGACTCTAAACCAGCCCCTAGCAGTGTCCTAGGACCCTGATCCTGAGTGTTTGCTGAGCTGACCCTGACTTATGTGTGTGTGGATGGAAGTGAGGCTTGGGCTCAAACCTGAGTCAGAGCCCAGGCTTAGAGTATGTCTACTCTACGAAATTAGGTTGATTTTATAGAAGTCGATTTTTAGAAATTGATTTTATACAGTCAATTGCGTATGTCCACACTAAGCTCATTACGTTGTCGGAGTGCATCCTCACCACTATGCCTAGCATTGACTTATGGAGTGGTGCACTGTGGGTAGCTATCCCACAGTTCCCACAGTCTCTGCAGCCCATTGGAATTCTGGGTTAAGCTCCCAATGCCTGATAGAACAAAAAACATTGTTGCGGGTGGTTTGGGGTACAATTCATCAGTCTCCTCTCCCTCCATGAAAGCAACAGCAGACAATCGTTTTGCACCAGCCACCAGGGTGATTAGAAGAGCACAGCAAGGTGCTGTGCACATCAGAGAGGTTTTGAAACCCAGTGTCACACTGCCAATCGTGTGTGTTTCTTCTTGATGCAAACCCACCCTCTTTGTTGATTTTAATTCCCTGTAAGCCAACCACCCTCCCCCCTTCGAAATAAAATAACCATTATTTTGAAACCATGCACTCTTTCTTTATTAATTAAAAAAATGAGATAACGGACAAGGTAGCCTGGGTGGCGTGGGGGAGGAGGGAAGGACAAGGCCACATTGCTTATTGTAGCCATACTAAAATCAAATTGTTTGAATGACAACCTTCTATTGCTTTGGCTATCCTCTGCAGTGGAATGGCTGGGTGCCCTGAGCCTCCCCCCCCACATTCTTTGGCGTCTGGGTGAGGAGGCTATGGAACATGGGGAAGAGGGTAGGTGGTTATACAATGGATGCAGCGGGGGTCTATGCTCTTGCTGGCTTTCCTGAAGCTCCAACAGACGCTTCATCATCATGTCAGTTTGCTCCCCCAACAGACGCTTCATCATGTCCTTTCCTGGCCTCTGCCACTGAATGCCTCCATGCATTAAGCTGTGCCCTAGCAATGTGGGAGGATTGCAGAAGGAACATATGTTGAATAACCAATACAACTTTTGAAGCACCTTTGGGATGTTTCAAATCCAAGTACTGACGATAGCTGACTTTGCTTTATTTATAAAATATGAAACTATCACACTCTGAGGTTCACCTGCTGGTTACTTAGCTACAATGGAGCAAACAAAAATCAGCATTTATTTTATTGTGTACTATAATAGTTGCTTACCCTGAGATCATATTGTAGCAACAGAAAAACATTACATCTTGCTGCAGTATGATACATATTGAAATGAGGTGCTGTATAAATTGCCCCACATATTTCTTGCTATATTTATGGTTTTAAAAAAATCAGCACAAAATAATTTACAGTGATTTGTTTTTCCTCTCGCAGGCAAGTAGGAGCTGTCTCCTGCAGAATTTGAAAATATTTTAATACAAATATATAGCCAGACTTCATCAATAAAAACTTTTACAGTTAGTGCTTCTCTTTTCATTTGTAACAGTAAGTTTTACCTGTTTTTTAAAAATCTTACAGCCTTGAAAATATTTTAGTCCCCTACTGATATTACCATTGAACATTTATGTAGGATTGATTCTCCTCCTCTATTTCTTATGCAGGCATTATGGTTGTTTCATTTACTTGGTTCATTGTGAACCAGAACCACCCAGAGATGCCAGAGGGGAGGGGCTTTTGCCCCTGGTCCCCCATTTGAAAGGGCCACTAAATCAAGTGGTGTTGTGAACGAGTGTGCAGGGTTGCAGCAACACTCACTGAAATTTGGCCTTGTAGGTCCCCATCACATTAGGGGCATGTCTGGGCCAAACCTGTCATGGGACCTGGAGTGGGAAGCCATGCCCAGCACCATGTGGCAAGAACCAAAATGCCACTGCAGAGTGAGGGTGGTATGGGCTTAGTCTCCAACCCTGGGCTACCCTTAGTAGTAATATTTTTGGAAGGGTGGGGGGGCCTCAGTTTCAGATTTTGTCCTGGGGTCCCATAAACTTCTGTGCAGCCCCAATATCATTAAAGACTGAACAGCACCTAAACTTTTTAAGGTGCAGATATTTACACCTCTCTCCCAACATGACACTGAACCTATGTTGATGTCTCAGAAAATTAAACATGGGATCTCAATAGGTCTAGCAGCCTCTGACTGCCTTGCAGCTTTCTCCAAATCACATGAGGTTTTGAGTGTAAACTTCATTCTGGTGCACCTCTAAATTCACAATGCCAGAGAAACTTGCAGAAAGCTCAGAAGAGATAGCCAGACAGGCTGTGTGAAAACCACTAGTAAATTTAGTGCCTTAATTTAAAACAAATTTCACCTTCACTGGAGGATCCAATTTTCCACTTAAGAAGAAATCAAAGCCAAATAAGTAAAGAGACTCTTGTGAAACTGATAGAAGCTTTGTTTTATATCTGAAATACTTTGTTCATCCTGATTCTGCCTTTTCTTTAGAAAGTATCCATTCCATTACTAAACTACAAGAAGCGACAGGAAACAGTATCCAATTTTAAATTGTTTCTGTGTCCCTTTTCTCAGTTTCCATAGTGTTGGTGTGAGAGCTTTTTCCCTTGCAAATTCTGTTTCCAGGAACAGCCTTCTGATCTCTCTGCCCTGTAGGGAGATCTTTTGAAATCTCTGCTTAAAGCATATATTTTTCTCTCCTTGTGTCATTGGTCTCAGAATTATACGCATTAATTTATCCACCACACAAAGTTTTTAAATCAATGTAATTTATACTACATGGTATATACTATTTCATGGTACCCAATGCTAGGCTAAGACTTGCATGCAAGTTGCTACACAAAATAAAACTGTACAGTATAACTTCCAGATGCAAGGTGTGGCTATTACAGGTATAGTTAGTAACAACAGCATGCACTTTCTATACCTCTCTACAATCTAGGATTTCTGCTTTATACAACATCTCAAGCTTTCCTATTTATTTGCAATCTGAAAGTTTTCTGTTTACCATTTTCTGTATAGCTTCTATGCTGCTCTTACAACTCCTGCAGAATTTTAGAGCTCTTATCCAACTTTCATATTTGTATTCCTTTTTAACCTGACACCTTGAACTGTCGAGAATTGGCTTTCTTTTGAGATCTGGTGGGTTCCCACAGGACCATTCCTTGAAGAGTAGAAAGCTGAGCTCAGAGGTGACCTTTAGGCCTCTTCTTCATTTTGCTGCTTGTTAGCAGATTGTACGTACAGTCTGATGGCAGACAGAAGGCTTTGCTGTAGATCCACTTTGTGGTTTCCTCCTGTGTGCTATTTCTTTGCTAAAAAAGAAAAAAGATGGTCTGTTCTAACACTATACAGAACATAAAGAGATTATTTGGATTTCTGTATATAAATTGCATGTATTACAGAGTAATATCTACAAACTATGAGAGAATATTTAAATTAGTGTTATTTTATTGTTGTGTCTTTGATTATATTAACTTTTTCCTATTTATTGTTATTTATTTGAAGTTGTTTTGAATGAGAGTACTCAGTGTTAGAGACAAACATGGGATTTTCAGTCTGGTCCAGATGGATAACAAGTTTTCAAATGAAAATAAGATAAAGCTTTGTCTTTGAAACAAAGGGAGTTGCAGACATGTGTTGCAGTTATTCCCTCATGGCACATGTAGTGGAATACTTTATCCTACTTTAAATTTAAAGGTGAAGAGAACCAGCAGCTAAAAATCCCTAACTCCTGGGATGTCCCAGTGTCCCAGTAACTGTCCTCTTTAAGAATGAGAGGAGTCCAGTTTACCCTTTACTGATTACCTGTTGTCCAAATGGACTTATAGGAAGGCACCAGGGCCTCATAAAGAGGAAAACAGGAAGAGAAAGATGGGGAGGGCTAGAAGAGATGCAACTTTATTTGGGGTCAGAAAATCTCGCATCTATTAGAAAGGGAGAATGGATACAAATTAGGAGGGGGGAAGAGTAGAAGCAGAATCAGATGATATGATCTTAGCAAAAATGCAAAAAGTTGAGGAAGGAAATAAACAAAAGTGTTATAATTGTAAAATCCCTACCCAAAGAAATAAGATTAGGTGACCTTAACCCTGTGATAGTGGCTGACTGGATTAAAAAAAGCATAGGGGATAAACAGCCAGGAATCTGTGAGATGGGGATTTTTTTAGCTGACTGTGAAAACAAACAGCAAGCTGATAAACTGCTAAAAACCAAGATGCTATAGAAAGTTAAAATAAATGCCAGCTACAAAGTTATTTGATTGAAATGAAGGGGGTTATATATGGATTGCCGTGAGAACTGACCAATGATGAGATCATCAAAAACACCGGAGAAAAAAAAGTGTTAGCAAATAAGCGACTAATTCACATACAAGGAGGAAAAATCAAGCCATCAACAGCAGTGAGGATTACATTTAAGGGAGGGACTCTACCTGAGAAAGTAACATCAGGGTTTCAGTGGTTCAGAACTAAACCATATATTCCCCCTCCTCTAAGGTATTAAAAGTGCCAGTGGACATGTAACAATTGTTTGTAAAGGAAAAATGAGTTGCAGTTAATGTGGGAGAGAGCATTTCTATGAAAATTATACAGGAAGGACAGAGGTCAAATGTGGTAACTACGGTGGGAGTCACATTCCGGCATATAGAGGGTGTATTATAGCAAGACAAGCTAAAGAGCTACAAAACCCCAAAACTGTTAACAATATATCTTATGTAGAAGCTTTAAGGAGAGACTCAAAGCATCAGGCAGAGAAGTAACAGACAATCAGCACAGGAGAAGGGGAACTGCAGACACAACCTCATTCTACAAAGAACATGATAAACACTATGCAAGGAATAGGCAATGCTATATTAGTAATGAAAAAAGAAAGGTTTATTGCATTTATGATAGAAGTGAAACTGTACATCACAAACTGGGAAAACAAATCAGAAAAATATGAAAATTATATAGCAAGGTCAAAAGAAAAATACTTCTATATTAGCATTTTGTCAGTGGTCTGTATTCATACAATTTTGCATGAGGTTAATGGTGAAATATGATTGGTATGTGGATCACAATTTTTTGCTGGAATTTTGCTCACACATGATCAAGAACTAAAAGAAAATATGCTGGAAATGAAAATGAAAGCAGATATAAGTAACCAGGAAACATGGTTGAATAAAAAAAAGCCCTGCATTTAAAATTCCAGGGTATATTTCCTTTAGGCAAGACTGAGAACTAGGAAGCGGGAGAGGTGTTTGTACTTGCATGAGGGAAATATTAAACTGCATCGTATTAAAGAATGAAGAAGTAAACCTAGAATACAGTGGTGCTGAGTTCCCAATGCAGAAGAGAAATATTCTTTTAAGGATTTATAATATCTATAACCCGTGTGGGAAATTAGAAAGCTCAGAGCTACAAGAAATAGTGAAGAAGCTAAAAGACTATACATTATAAATGGTGACCTAAATAGTCATTACCTAAGTGAAACAAGTAGTAAGGAAGTAAGCTAACTGATAAAAATTGTACAAGCTTAGAAAAGTTCAAGGATGAAAATAATCCAAAGTTTTTAAATGGTGGTACCCCAACTAGATTTAATGCATCAGATGGTAGTTTTTCCTGCTTAGAATTGGGAATTATAATATAAGTTATTGCAAGGAATTGCAAATGGAAAATCTATAAGGACAAAGGAATGGGGAGCAATCATTTCTGTATAATTATTACCTTTCAAGGACAAGAT
This sequence comes from Mauremys reevesii, assembly GCF_016161935.1. Classification (NCBI taxonomy): domain Eukaryota; kingdom Metazoa; phylum Chordata; order Testudines; family Geoemydidae; genus Mauremys; species Mauremys reevesii. The sequence goes on along the minus strand of NC_052627.1, from coordinate 86,421,046 downwards.
AAGGTTGAAGGTAATGGAAAATTACCACCTGAAATTTTAATAAAGATAACTGGGAGCTATTTATGAGTAAATGTGCTGAATTTTTGAATAATCATCTGAGTGATGACAAGGCATTTCAGTGATAGTGTAATAAAGGGATTAATAGCAGCAGATACTCTAGCCATATCTAAGATATTAAAGTATCCCAAAACAGAAATTCAGTTCTAGGGTGGAATGAGGAGTGCAAAATGGCAGTGAATGAGAAGAACAAAGCCTATAAAAAGTGAAAAATACAATGAATAGTGAAGATATAATGAAATATAAAAGTATTAAGGCAATAGCAAAAAGAATTATTACCCCCCCCCACCAAAAAAAATCAGAGAAAGAGTTGGAGGAAGCATTGCAGGCAGATAAATAAAGATACCAAGACATGAGAAATACACAGGCAAATTAGAAGAATGGATGGAATTCAGACTAATAGTAGTCATAACCCAGGTCTCATTGGGATTGACAACATAGTTAGAAGTTCTGATAATGAGAAACCAACAGTTTTAGCAGAAGCTTTCCAACGGGTGAGTAATGATGAAAATAAAAGTGAAGTTTTCTGTCATATTAAAAGACTATTAATTGAAGACAGCCATGATCTATTATGTAGTTGAAGTAAACATGAAGATAATACACTGAATAATTTTGGATGTGAGAACTTGAGAAAGCTATTGATTTCTGCAAGGATACACCCCCAGGCAAAGATAACCTATCTAACAGTGTTTAAATAGCTCTGTGAAAGCAATTTGAGGGTTCTTTTGAAATTATGTAACAGTGTAGGATATCGGTAGGGTAGAAGCATGCAGTAGTAATACCTATACAAAAACCAGGCAAATTATCCACGAAGTGAATGCTTGTAGACCAATTGCCTTTATATCCTGTCTGGATAAAATTATGGAGTGAATGGAGAATGGCAGATTGGTTGCCTATTTGGCAAACAATGGGATTATAGACAAGGAACAGGGTGGTTTTAGGAGAGGAAAACACATCATTGATTACGTTGTTAAATTAGAAATTAAAATACATAGAAATAAAAGGCACAAAGGTTTTATGATCACTGTGTGTCTAGATGTTGAAAATGTGTATGATATGCCATGGAGAGAAGGCTCATTGTACAGTGTAAATGGACTAGGGATAAGGGAAAGAATATATGGGTGGACTAGAGAATTTTTGAGTAAAAGGACCACACAGGTCATAGTTGGGAACATTATGTTGAATATATATAATGTTAACACTTCCCTGTGGTGTACCATTTTTATCAGCCCAACCTTATTTAATATTATGATAAATGATTTCCCAGAACAAATAAGTGCTGGGGTAGGTGTCATTCTATCTGCAGATCATTGTGCTCTGTGGGTTAGGAGCAAGAATGTTGAGGTGGCAGAAAAGAAAATCAAAGCGTTACAAGAGACTTCTGATTGAGGAAATGCTGGGGTTTCAGTGTTTCCATTGCTAAAATCAAAGGACTGATCTTTACAAAAAGGAAAGTTACAAAGGAATGTAAACTGTATCTGTATGTAGAACAAATAGACATATAGTTAAAAGGTTTAAATTCTTAGGAGTAATATTTGATATTAAATTACTTTGGAAAGATCATATAGATTTTGTTTAAGATAAATGTACAGGAAGAGTATGTAGAAGAGATTTAATCAATGAAATTATATTTCTAATAACGCAAGTACTACAGATAGCTATACGTGTAGCATTAGTTTGGATCTCAGAGCATATAGGTGTAACAGAAAAAATGGTGAACAAAGCATCTAAAACACTATAAGAAATGGAAGGATTGACAAAGAAATATATTGAGCAAACAGGAATTCAAAAACCTAATTAAAAAAAATTAAAAGAGGAATGGCAAAAAATTTGGATTCATGAAACAAGAGGAAGAAGATATTTTGAATTGTGCCCTAGAGTTGAGGATAACAACATACTTCAGGACTAATGAAGTGATTTTGTTTAGAGTACTAAGTGGCCATTGTGGCTTAAACAAAAATATTTTTCAAGTAGACACAAAGATGGACTGTGTGCATGTAGCAAGAAGGAAGAAAATTGATCACATTTGATAAAGAAAGGAAAAGCTTTCTGAGGAATTTAAACATCTTAAGGTAACAAAAATAATGTTATGTATTCGGTAAAAACCCTGGGGAAATGGGGTATTAAAAAGTTGGTGTTATGTTATCTGAAAGACCAGGTGCAAAATGAGAGAATATAAACTGCTAATATTGAGGAATTGTGGTTGGTGATAGTTATAGGCTATCAGTCAAAACAGTTTCACCATTTAAAAAAAGAGAAACAAGCAAAAAGCTGGGGAGGTGCCTGCAGGTGAGTTTGAGGCTTCAGTGCTGCCCTCTCTCAGCCCAGGGAGATAAGGAAAGATTCCTGGGAAGCTGGAAGAGAGACAGTAGGAGAGTTGGAGTAGAAGATGGGTTCAGCCAAGTAGGGCTGGGAAAGATGGAATTGGGACCCTGAGGACTGTTATTTCATTGGATCAGTTTATGACAATAAACCAGGGTGTTACTGATAGAGAAAAGCCTGTATGGCGTTTCTCATGAGTCCAAAAAGGAAAATTGAGGCATGATGCTGCTGAACCATGTTTTGCCAGAAGATGATGCTATAGGGCAGGTATGCTATTTTACACTCAGTCATTCCAAATGGATCTGGCCCATATACTGCCCTAGTGCAGATTTTTCCTGTTGAGGCAGCTGTAATCTTTGCAAGATGTGGTGGGACTGACTCAAGAGTCACATGGTCTAAAATACATCAGCCATGGTCTTGAACTCTACAGTGCTCCTTTCTGTTATTCAAGCTTTAGGAATTCCAGAAGTGGAATGCAAGTTTTGTACCTAGAGTTTCCTCTCCTGGTTTCAATTTTTTTTGTTATATGTCTATGCACAGCCTGGGACTGAACTTGGACCCACAAGAATAGCCTCTTTTATGGTACTGATAGCTTGCTACTTCTGCTCCTGGCCTCAATCAGAATCAGGAATTGAAAGCGGCATGAAAATAAGGAGGGAAATAGTGAATATTCTCCATCTTTAGCAAAGTTTTGAGTTGGGCTTAACAGATGTGCAATGATTCAGGCTGGTTCTTATTTTATTCAGACTTGTTCATCTTTTGTTCAAACATCCACACATGCAAGGTCAACCACAACAATCATTTTAAACAATCTCCATGACACTGATGGATTTGAAAGCTGTATACAAGTCACGATAGCAACCAGTTCCTTTAAATCATAACAGTATTCTTTTTTCTTCCAATTCCAACATCCTTCTTTGCCTGTCAGTTTTTATAATAGTCTAAAAAGCATTTGTTCATAATTGTAATTCGATAAGGAAGTGACTGTAGGCCATGTTTCAGGTGGAAGGTTGATATTTATGATTTTCTGTGAAAACTATGACATTGGAGAGGGTTCAGAAAAGACCTGCTAAAATGATTCAAGGTCTAGAAAACCTGGCTTACAGTGAGACTTAGAAGCTCATTGTATTTCATTTATCAAAGACAAGGTTAAGAAGTGACTTTTTCCATGGTCTATAAATTCCCTTGTAGAGAGAAAATATGACACTATAGAACTCTCTAACTTAGAGAAGTACATAACGAGATCCAATGTCTGGAAATCGAAGCTAGAGAAATTTAAATTGGAAATAAAATGCGCTTTTTAAACAGTGAGGCAATTAACCATTTAAAAAGCTTAAAAATGGATCTGGTGGATTTTTTCATCACTTGAAGATTTTAAATCAAGATTGGATGTCTTTCTGAAAGATATCCTCTAGCTCAACCAGAGGTTATGGCTCGCGTCATGCAGGAGATCAAACTAGCTAACCAAATGGTCCCTTCTGGTCTTAAATCCAATTCAGTGGTTTTGCTTGGTTTCAACCTGAAAATGGGCAAAACTCACCTGTTTTGCCTGAATTTTACTTTGAACACATTCAAATCCCAAACCAAAAGCAATATTATGGGGTGTGAGCCCATACAGATTAAACAAAAAGAAAATATTTGTATTTAATCATCAAATCTGTAGAGTTTCACACAGCTTCTGTAAACTGAAAAGCAAGTATTTTTACTTCCTCTTCACACATTTATTTTCAACTAAGCTCACTTATTCAGTGGCACAAGTGTCTGAGCAGATCATTCACCTGCCTTCCCTGTCAAATTAAGGTGCAGAGTCAACAGCAGCCAATGAAGCAGAATATTTCATGCTAGACTTTTAGTCTGATAAATGTGGTCCATGTGACTTTTTTCCCCCTAACACAAATGTTTCAGATTATTAAACATTTAAATACCACACAAGACATTAAAATTAAAATGTAATGCAATGAGTAGTGCTATGGCCTGACAGACTATATGCACCGTCAATAGAAACCTTCCAAGTCTAGATTGTTATAATAGGCTAGAGCTGTAAGAGGATGAGTATTTGCAAATGTAGCTGCTGGGTCTTCAGTGGTAAAACACTGGGCTTATACTGAACCCATTTAAATCAGTGATGAAGCTCCTAGTGTCACCCATTATCTACTCATGCTAGATGACTCGTACAGCAGTTTAAAAAAAAAAGGAGCTATATCCCCATCTTCAAGGCTGGATGTGAGGAGCTGTAATGGAGAGAAGGGATCACCACCATCGGATAGGACAAAGATTGCTATTCTAGGTGCCTGAATGGTTGTTGGAACATGATTGAAAGGTAATGAGAATGTATTATAACAATGAGAAATGAATAATTTATTTGAGCATTCCATATCTGCCAAGAAGTAGTTAAAGTTTTGAAGTGGGTGAGATTGAGAAACTAATCAGTTCTCAGCTGACTAGTAGAAGAAAAGCATGAGGAATATGGTTTAAAAACAAAACACTTGAATATACAACATTTGTGCATCTAATTTCTTTAAAATAAATTATGCATGACAATATATAATATAAATGTATAAATATTGCCATATTTTATAATATTCAAGAGTCTTTTTGCTCTATTATAAAATGTGTAAATGTGTGTGGTCAAAGTAGTTTATGAAACTAAAAGCAAAACATTATTCTAGATAAGGTGTTTATAGACTACAAACTATGCCCTCATCAAATATCATGAGACTCAGAATAAAGTCATGAAGGTTGGCAACACTTAAATCCCATAGTTATTAATATGATGTAAGACAACTGATACGGTATGTTTAAATCTGGGTTTGGTTTAGGATATTTATGTTTATCTTTAGAAGGCATTTAGATACCAGCATCATGAAGGCAGTATAGGAATATATAATTGTATATAGGAAAAAGTGAATAGAGTGCTTAAATAGAGTTTTTAAATAGTACTCAACTATCAGTGTGTTGACCACTGGCTGAAAGTTGAAGTTGCCCTATGGAAACTGAAGTACTCAATCAAATGGAACCCTCAATTTGCACTCAGTTACCTCACACAAATTCCAATCATGCAAACCCTTTCCCATATCATTGGGAAAGAATGGAGAGGGAGAAAACAGAACTGAAAACTAAGAAATGGAGCTGGCCAAAAAATGTCTATCCCCCCAAAAAAAAGTTTGATGAAGCTAAATAATTTTTCATTGACATTTTCCATGGAAAATCTCAATTTTTGGCAGATTTGAATACCAACAAATTTCAGCTGAAAACGAAAACAAGAAATCGATTTGAAAATACTGTTGCATTGCCCCCACAGTTTTAGTTTGGATACCTCAAGCTCCCATTCTCTGTTGCCTGGGCTCCTTGGTTGGACCACATCTTCCATGATTCTCTCAGGCTCTCCTTTTAGACATGGGAAACATTACACCATGGAAACGTGAGCTCACTCTGGCATATTATATTCCCTGGAGTGACCTCTAAACTCCATTAACACATACACAAATATGGCAACCGACAAATACGTGTAACTATCCCTCAGCTTTCGTAAGCTGCATTCTAGACCATGTGCCCTGTTGCAGTCTCACGCTAAGTGTGTATCCTAATCCTATCTTCTAGCCCTGGACTCTATCTGCGGGGAGGTAGAGATAGCCTCTGCACATGTTTGCATGCAGGACTACTGCTGTGCCCATACACAGCCATTTGAGAACTGGGGTGCTCATCACTCATTATACTTAAAAAGATTTAAAAAAAACATGTGAGAGTTAACAACAGTCTAGTCTTAGACTGTGAACTTTTGGGGAAGGGGCTGTTACTAGTTTGCTCTTTGGAAAGTTCTTAGCCTATTGTGAGCTATGGCAAAACCTAATTACATAGATATAATAGATGATATATCATCATGCACACATATGGATTGATGGCCATCACTAGCCCTGAAAGTGTGTAGCAATCCCTCTTAATCACCTGCCACACTAGTCAGAGAGAGAGAGAGAGAGGGAAAGTTTCTAATTTCTAAGTTTTACTCCAATTTCAACCATTTTTAGCTTATGTTTTACTAAATGGTTGAATGAAGTAAAATGTAGAAATTATCAAAACAATGTTTTGATGCAAACTACTTTTTCCAGGTATTTGGTTAAAAGAAATTTGCAATTTCAACTTTTTCTCATGGTTTGGAAGAGGTTCCTTTCTCCTCCCTGCCATCTTGAAAATGTCCATGGGAGAGGAAAACTAGTAATCCATGCATGGAAGCACTCAACCACCCACAATCATTCACCGGCACTTAGCACAACATATGTGAACTAGCAGAATACTTTTCAAAAGTGCTTCAGCCAGAGACCTCAGCTTTTGATACTGTTTAGCTGTGTACTCATTAGCAGCTTACTGCCGCTTGACTGTCAATCTTCTTTCACATGCATTATACCAAGCTTCGGTTGTAAGACTGAACTACTACTTTTCTAGTATCATTTAACACAAGATAGCCTATTATTAAGAAAGTCTTTCATAAGAAACAAATAAAAACGTTTGATACCTACTTGCTATATTTAGGAAATTACATTTGAAGAAGACAAATAGACTCTTAATAAGCAAACACTGAAACAGCTTTCACAGCCATTCTAAAAATACATGCCAAATAAGTAGGCCCTATAGTAATATCAGAAATGTGAATGTTCAAGAGAAGTTAATAAAAGGAGTGGGACTTGATGCAAAATGCATAACAGCTGTCAAACTGGGAGATCTATATGTAACGAGACTCTAATAATTCGGCGACAACATATGGTTTAACGATGTAGTAATCAGGATTTAAAAATGTAACCTGGTAGAATGAAGGGTAGAAAGGACAAAGGCTACATTGCAGATGAGAGGTTTTTCTGTGCTTTAGGGCAGAGAAGCCAAAGGCTTGCTATCATAGTTAAATCTGTAAGCTCACACTCTGTAGACTCATACTAACCAGAAGGCTAATGAAAAATTGTTGCTGTCATGAGGTGCAGGGTGAGGAAATGGTACAAAATAAATCTTTAATTTTAAAGTCATCCCAGAATGTACAAAAATCAGTGTCAAAAGCCAGTTGAAACTATTAGGGAGCATCAGATAATGTGAAAATCTGCTATAAGAATTAATAGAGAAACCAGATTTCTGTAACACTTATATAGGCGAATTCAAGAACAGCATTCTTAGGAAAATCCGAGTCACTCTTGTATGAGAAAATGCATTTGTGTGCCAATGGGAATGGGATGATTAGTTGTGTATACACAAAGGTGGTAAAATATGTAAGAGGAATGCTTTTCTGTTGCAGTATATGTAGAACATGACAGGAAAGTTCACAATGACCTGGGATTAATGTACAAAGCAGACATTTTGAAAACTCACACCATCACTCCAGAAATGCCAGTTACACGGCTTGCCATACAGCATATAAGGACTTAGATGCAGTAAATCATCATGCCATACTGCATATAAGGAATTAAATGCAGTAAATCATCTTGTGATTGGTTTTTTCCACTATGTGGGTTGCATGGTGACAGATATAAAGGGATCATATAAGGGAATGGAAAATGACGAGTTTTATGTGATTCTGTCTGCAGGCAGCCCTAGGAGAAACAGACACTTCTGCAGAGAGGTTCTGCTTCCATTAAAGCAAATTTAAAGAAGAAACATGATCCTGCCTCATTCATTCGGCCCACCCACACCTATTCTTCATTAGTGTCAGATTGAGGGGATAGTGCTGAACTAAACTCATACCACCAAAGATTATACTAAACAGTGGCCATGTGTGTGCCTAGGAAAACCCAAGAGAGGGGGCTGGGTTGCAAGTAGGCAGGGAGAACTGGAGAGGAAGCCAGCACATAGAGAGACTCTGCTGAAAGTACCTAGTGAATAAATGGAGTTCTCCAGCCAACTGAGGAGTCCAGAGAATTGTGTGGGGAATCCAAGGCAGGAATGAGTCACACTTGAATGGTAGGAGAAGTAGTCAGGATCAGCAGAAGCACTTATATTTAATCACAAGGCGGGAGACTGGGAGAGAAATTTTCTTGATGCAATTTGAAATAACAAGTAAATTGATTGGATGCTCAAAAAGCAAAGATGGCATATTTGGCCACCTCAGTCAACATGGACAAGCACTATAATTATGAGTCCCTGTCTGAGGCACTCGCCATCCTATATGGGGAAAAGAGGCGGATAGAGATGGTTGATATCAAATCAGAGGAATGTTGGATTTTGCAGAGCTAGAGTGAGTGGCTTGGAGGAGGGGCATTTATTAGATACTTTTTGGAATGGAACAAAGGGGATTGGACTAGTTCATAGGTGGCTGGGTCTTTGACTGGCATTTTGGCAGTGGGGGGGCCCTTCAGTGCTGCTGAAGACGTGGAGCGACTGAAGGGCCCCCCGCCTCCGAAATGCCCATGAGCCCTGGCCCGGCGGCAATCCAGGTCTTTGGTGGCATTTCGGCGGAGGGAGGCCCTTCAGTGCTGCTGAAGATGCGGAGCAACTGAAAGGCCCACCGCCGCCAAAATGCTGCTGAAGACCCAGACCGCCACTGCTTCCTTGCTTTGCCCCAGGCCCCCTGAATCCTCTGGGCAGCCCTGGGTTAAAGGGAGTGATGGAAGGTTGGCATCTCTATGGGACACAGTTAAATTTGAGGTTTGTATTTTATGGTAATAGTAAGGTATGTGCTTTTGAGTGGAGGAGTAGAGGATATGGTGTGTCAGGTGGTTTAATGTTTGGTTTCCTTGCTTTTGTGGGTTTGAGTAAGGAGGCATGCTAAGTGTTCAATAACTAACTGATTCACAACGCCTTTTTATGGATTAGTTCTCTTTGAATTTTTAATATTTAATTGGGAGTGGGTGGGCAGAATTTGCACAAGCAGAGGGGTAGGAGCACTAAAGGGAATACGTCCAGGAGGCAGCCATGAAGTTGTTGACAGATCACACATTAGGTCAACAGCTTCCCATGAGCCCTTCTTTATTGTAGATTAAAATCTGTCAGAAAACTGCAGCTCCAGACAGAAGGGTGTGTGTGTGTGTGTGTGTGTGTGTGTGCACACATGTGCACACGGCCCCAATCAGGTTTGCGTGCTCACCTATACTCAGTAGGGAAGACAAGGAACTGTTTGAGTCATGAACAGTGGACACCAAAGATGAAAACATATGACCCTTTCTGTTGTAGAAGGAGACTTCTAGAACAACATAGCTTCAAAGAGTTTTGATTAAGGTTTTCTGGGCCAAGGTGGGCTATCTGAAGCTGTGAAAAGATGTGTTGTACAGAAAGTAGCCAACCGTGCAGGTGGACTGCATACAGTGGTAGCCAATTGTGGTATGTTCTCTGATTTTTTAAGCCAAAAAACAGAAAGTGAGAAACATGCGAACACTAGGAAAGGCCTTCTATCATAAGAAAGAACATCAAAAGTGTACTGAGTGGAATTCAATTGCTAGAGAAAGAGACCTTTACCAGGGCAGCTAGCAGAATATTGACTCAGTAAAGGGGCAAACATGAAGTCTACAGTGAGGGTCCCTGAGGAAGAGGGACTGGAGACAGCTGACAATCCAAACCATCCAGCCTCATGGAGTGAAGAGGGAATGACACCATTCATAAGCCACTCAGTGGAGGATGGACACACAAGCCTATCTGCCAACAGAGACAAGACAAACTATTGCCAAAGGAGACAGACTTTCTGAAATTTGCAACTCTGCCCTCAGAAGACATGACACCACATTTGAGTCTACATATGGTGGAGCATAGTGTGTAATGATTTTCCTCTCATCCACTAACTGGGTTGCACGTGAATAGGGCTATAGAGAGTGTGTAAGAAAATAGAAATTGAAAGTATTTTGTGGATGTGGTTGTATCCAGCTCCAGGGGAGGCTGGCACTTCTGTAACAAGGACTCCGACTTCATTAAAAACTGTTGGATTGAAAGACATAGTAATCTTGTTAATATGGATACAAGTGATGCTGTAATGTGCACAATATAAATTAATCCAGAAATAATATTCTCTCTGGATGTTGAGAAAATATGCATATTATGAAAAGCAGACAGGTTGATGCAGCTCAGATTCTGTTTACTAAAGAAAAAAATATTGCCTTTCAATGGAATGACATGACTCTGGCTTTTAATTGAACAGCTCCTCAGTTTCAAAACTCTGAATGGAAAGTGCTACATTAGTCAGTTCCCTGCCATGAAGCATCCATCCTAATGAGATCTTCTGCATTTACTTGTCATAGTGGCATATTTGCTAGGAGTGTGGTGGGGGGGGAAGTTAATTCTGTCTGTTTATCAACTCAACTTCTACTGGAAGGAAAAAAACTCAATAGGTGTTTTGGCTGCCACAGAGGGATAACAACAACAGTCAGGGCTGGATTGAGGTAAATGCACTAGAAATCTGTGCTTGAGGTCATAAGATTACATCAGAATCCCTTTTTTTTTTAAAGTGGCTGCTAAATGTCTGTAGCCTTCATGGTTGTGAAAAAAAGCTTGAAAATGTGACCTGAATATAACTGGTACAGCAATGGTTGCCTGCATTTGCAGACAGCCTGGGACAATAACTCTGAGAAGTGTAAACTGCACCATGCTGTTAAACAATAGGATTTAACTCCATGACCCTCTACTTTGGGTGTGGCAGGAGGAGAAGAGTGCCATGGGTCCAGCCCCTATACTTCATGGGGTGGGGAGGGAACTCCTAGCTAGTGCTACTCCAAATGGAGTTCTGGGCAAATGAAGTGCCAGGGTAGCCCCCCATCCCTCCCATTGTGGAATGCCAAGGGCCCTGAATTGCCTTAATCTACCTTACACACAAATATGTGTACACACAAAGCATATGGGAAGACTAGAAGGCCAGTGGATCTTTTGGAAACGTAAAATACAGACTGGGACAGTCTTTGGGTTTACTCTGGTGAATAAATCTTCACCTGTGCATCGTTCCCATTAGAGTGAATAGACATTATTATACATATTGAAAAGGAGAATTGGCAAGGTACATTTTGATATCAGTTAGAAACAATTGTCTCTGCTCTAATAAAAATATTTTTTTCTAGAAAAACATTAACCTTCATATTCAGTAATTGGAGTTAAAGTTTACCTAAGTTTCTCACTATATTTTATATCATCTGAATGATATGTTTGAAAATAGTTTGTTAAAGTAATGTTATGTGTTCAGTAATTGCATGGAGGGGAGGGGGGAGCAGATTCTACCAACCTTACTCATACTGAGCAGAAGCTTACTTTGCTAGCAGTCCCACTGAAATTAATGGCAAGACTCATGGAACAAATTACTATTCCATATGAAGAAGGGTAGAAGTATAATCTGGCTCCACAGAATTAAATATCTTTGCAACCAGAATCTTTTCTTGCCTCAGCTTGACTGTAGACTTTCCTCCATTCCCATTGTATGAATTTTTGAGTGAGTAAAGGTTTTGACACATACAGTTTACAAGTTTTTGCTATGAATGGTAGCTGTTCAGATTCTTCAACCAACAGCTGTTGTTTTGTCAGCCACAGTTGGTTAAATGGTGCTAAATATATATGTCTGGCACTTACTGTCCATTGCAGAAAGTCATCCTGTAATGTCTTTTTCATGCCTGATTTCATTACTTGCTATTGTATATCTCATTTTTAAATGAACTTGCCTCACTCATATCACAATGACAAAAGCAGCAGTTAAGTGTTTCTCGGGGAAAATATCATTGCTTTATACTGTATTTGGAGGGTTTTCCTGCAGAAATGGTGCATAGCAGCTCATGACTAAGGCTAAGATTTTGTCATGGTAATTTTTTAGTAAGAGTCACGGACAGGTCACGGGCAACAAACAAAAATTCATGGAGCCCATGACCTGTGCATGACTTTTACTAAAAATAGCCATAAGCAGGATAGGGGTGCCTAGCCCCGGTTGCAGCCCCCTGTGGAAGCTGTGGGGCAGGGGTGCATGGCCCTGGCTACAGTCCCCGCCAGAATCCTCAGGGCAGGGGCCCATGGTTCCAGTTACAACCCCCACTGTGGGGCGGGGTGGGGTGCATGGCCCTGGTTGTAGCCCCCACCAGAAGCCGTGGGGCAGGGGCATATGGCTCTGGTTTCAATCCTCAAGAAGTCACGGCTGTCCGGTAAAGTCATGGGATCCGTGACTGCCATGACCTCCGTGACTAAATTGTAGTCTTATTGATGACTAAATGAGACCTAAGAAATGTACATTTCTGGTGACGACTGAAAGCAGTGAATCAAGATCACCAAAATCACCCTTGCTTTAGATATAGAGTTGTGAAATGCAAGGACTATAGTTGCGAGTGCACCTACCTGTCTCAGCAGAGAGATGGAAGACTTTGGGTCCAGATATACTGGAGCTGAACCCCTTCTTGTGCCACAAAGTGCATGTGGGAATGTGCTTAGGGGAGGGGCCAAGAGGGATGAGGGGAGCTGATTAACTGTTACGTGCCCTTCCCCTCAATTTACAGACTTCCCATGAGTCTGGGGGCCCTCTTGCCATAATTGCTGCTCCCTGTAATTGAGGTATATTGAGCTGCATTTCCATGATACTGTGGGTCTGACCAATCATCTGTTTGTGGCCATGGACTGTCCCCCACCCAGACCAGCAGCAGTGGGGCCCTGGGCTACCCAGCAGCTTCCAGTCATAAGAAAACCTCTGCTTTACCTAAGATGTCTGCTGGAACTAACAAGGACTGTACCAGGGGAAAGGATTAGGCCCAGACTAGGAAGGAGTCTAGTCTGTGAAAGAAGCTTATTGGAACATCTCTGAGCATGAGATATTACCTGTATTCAGTTTCTTAATGTATTAGGCTTAGATTTGCGTGTTTTTGCTTTATTTTGCTTGGTGATTTGCTTTATTCTGTCTGTTATTACTTGAAACCACTTAAATCTTACTTTTTATTCTTAAGAAAATCACTTTTGTTTATTAATTAACCCAGAGTAAGTAATTAATACCTGGGGGAGCAAACAGCTGTGCATATCTCTCTATCAATGATATAGAGGGTGGACAATTATTGAGTTTACCCTGTGTAAGCTATATAAGCTTTATACAGGGTAAGAGATTTATTTGGGGTTTGGCTCCCATTGGGAGCTGGGTGTCTGGGTGCTGGAGATAGGTGACCTGCTTGCAGTTAAAGTCTGCAGCTTTGGGGGCATGGCCCAGAGCTGGGTCTGTGTTGCAGCAGGCTAGTGTGTCTGGCTCAACAAGGCAGGGTTCTGGAGTCCCAAGCTGGCACGGAAAATGGGCTCAGAGGTAACTTCAGCTCGTCAGGTGACAATCCCAAGGGGGTCTCTGTGACCGAACCCAGCACAGACATGTCCAACTATTCCTGGGTGTTTCCTGTCCTTGTGTTCTCCTTGGCCTTTCAGGAATATTTTGCACACGTGGACTGAGACTGGACTGCGGTGGATGAATGCAAAGGGTACATTTGTCCATTCCATGTGCTAGGGTTCATTGTCTGTTACATGGTCCAGGTGCTCCCTGAATTATCCAAAGGCTACACACTCTGCAGAGCACAATAACATGGAGGAGATTAGTCCATGGGGTTATAGAGCAGGAGTTGGCACTGGAGCCTGTGTCTGCTTGCCATGAGTGCAAGTAATCACTCAAACTGCTCCTTATGCTGCTCTGTCTTCCTACCTCAATCTGCAGTCATGCCCCCTGAATCCATCCACCAGTTTTTCCTTCAGTGGTGCAGCCCCAGTCTTTCTTTTCATGCTGTGTGCATCCTTATCCTTTTGGAACTCAATCTGATGATCTAGCAGTTCTCCCATCAGCTTATCTTGGACTCTTTCCTCAAAGTAGGTTGTTCCATGCCCCCAGGTTCCTGGTGTTGTGTGTTTGCCCTGAGGAGGTAAATTAGATTTCCCACTTTATGAAATGGGTTGCTTTAATGTAAGGTCAAAAGATATTTTATTCTATTCTACTAACAAAAAAAATGCCATCTGCTTCAGAGTAACACTGGAAACCAGCAGACATGGTAAGATACACATACAAAATTCAGTTGAAATTATTTTTATATCCCCTTCAATTTTTCTTGGTGGAAGTGAGGATAGGGAACTTATTCAGAGTCTAGTTACCAGTTTTTCAATTCCCTCAGGCAGGGTAAGCTCTGGAGAACAATGATATTCTGGAGAACAATTATATCCCTGTTAGAAACTTGAAATTCTGTTCCAGGCCAGCAGTGGTCAGCCATCTGTGCATACTAAGGAGCTATTTAGACATCTAGCGACTAACCATCACATATTGGAATGGAGAAGGCTTCCAAGTTACAGTAGCAACCCTAATAAGCATGCCCTGCCCTAGAACCTAACAGACTGTCTGGAGCTCCTACTCCATGAGTAGTTCACTTTTGTCTCCAGTCAGCACTGGGTGAAAATTCATTGTAAATATCAAACAGATGCTGATTTAGCTCGGAGATACAGTACAGCCTCCTTAACACTGCCATCCTCCGCTGCAATTTGGACTCACAATAAAGCTAGCTATGGACTCACAACAGTCAGGTTTTTGGGTACTCAGTGCGTAGGCAGTCTGGGACAGTGTGGGCATGAGCAATTTATAAGGTGCATTATATTAGATGGGAGGGTTGCATAAGGCTGTTAATTGTGGAGCCCCAATTCATAATTATAACAATCAGCGAGTAACTAGTAAAATTTTCATAACTTATTGTTTAACTTTCTTTCTCATTTTGCAGTGTTAATTTTAATCCCACATGGCATTAGGTGGAAGGAATGGCTTGAGTTCTGTCCTGAAGGGAAGCACATCAAAACCCCAACTTGTTTTAATAACTTTAATCCCTCCCATCTATATTTTAATAAAAACAACATAGCAGCAGAGACTTACCAGAACTAATCTGCAGTGTTTTGAAAATACTACAGGTGATTTTCTCAATCCTAATCTGCATTATCAACCTGACCAGCCAGTTGGGAAGTATCATTAAAATGGTCACTCCCAGGGAGAGATACACAGCTTCATTGCCTGAAGGGGATGCTGACACATTACAGATACTTTAAAGACTGTTTAGAATAGACAATTTTCCTTGATATTTAATATAATAAAAAAGAAAAAGAAAATACTTAAAAATTTAGACAACTTCATAGTGAAACAGGGAATGGAGTTCTATTCAACTTGTCAGACTCAAACATATCTAAAACCTAATTTTAAATAAAAGACTAGATTTCTCATTGGGGATAGTGTGAAATATTATTCAAGGAGTAGCACAAAAGTCTTCTAATTGCTTTTCCTATAACTCATAGGAAAAAGTATACATTAATGCTGGTAAAAATATTGTTATAAAGAGAGATATGACACTTCTTACATCTGACAGTAAACTCTTGAAACAGAACTTTCGAGATTTTTTTAAAATAATCTAGTTTGTCAATTAAACAAGATTATTTTAGAAAATCCTTTCACCATAACTCAAAACCTTAAATCAGAAAATAAATTCAAATATTAGAATTCTGCTTAAAATGTGGTCAATAGCTATGACTTTATTTTCATGAATTTTTCACTGATTCTCTAAAATGACAGATCTCCATGGTACAGTCTGCGAAGTCTTAACAATTTTTCTTGAAAAACAGAAGAGATGGTTTCCAGTGGTCTGATTATAACCTATCACTTATTATCTTAGTCTGTACGATCTTTGCTACGTGCCTGAAGTCTGTAAAACAGAATGTTGTACACCAAGATCAAGGGTGATTCTTAAAAAGAGACCTAGCTCAGACATCACCTGCAAATTTTACAATATAGAATACTTCATTCTGTGAAAAACCAAGATTTCCCTGAAGCTTCTGTTTCACTTGACACAGCAAATCACTTCGACAAAGTGAAACAAATGTATTTTCTTAAAAATAAAGTGGTTTGATGTAGGTCAAAAGTCTACAGATTTTGTCTAATTAATCTACACTTAGGCCTGGTCTACACTAAGAAGGGAGGTCGAATTAGGGTACGCAAATTCAGCTACGTGAATAGCGTAGCTGAATTCGAAGTACCCTAGTTCAACCTACTCACCCGTCCAGACACGGCGGGGTCGAACTCTGCGGCTCCCCCGTCGACTCCGCCACCGCCATTTGCAGTGGTGGAGTACCGGAGTCGACCGCAGTGCTTCCGGAGTTCGAACTATTGCGTCTAGATCAGACGCGATAGTTCGAACTCCGAGAAGTCGAACTCACCGCATCGACCCGGAAGGTAAGTGTAAACCTGCCCTAAGTAGCTAGACTATGTAGTAGAATAATTATTTCTCAGTTTCCTCTAGGTAGCCATACTCCTCAAGGAAGCACATCTTCTCTCCTTGTTTTAGTCATAATGTCCCAGTAGATATATATAAAAAACAAAACAAAACAAAAACAAACATTGAGCATCAAAATTAGCAATCAATCACTATCTATCTTCTGGTTTTATACTCCTGTCTATTACCATAGTAACATTCTCCAGCTGCAAAAACTTTCTTGCCAGAGGGCTGGTAACCGTCCACATACAATCAACAACAAAAGTATAGTCCCAAGTAGAGAATCACTGTCACTGCATGCAGATGACCTATAGGTTGTATTTGTTGAATCCACTGACTCAACAAGTTTGTTAATAGACACATTTTAAAAGCAAACCTGAGTATAAGATAATAGTTTTCCCTCAAATCACCTATTTATGAATAGGAAGACCAAATTCATAAATGAAAAGCTTATTGGCAATCTCAAACTGAAGGCAAGTACTTTAAGTGCTTCCTTTGTGTGTGTGTGTGTGTGTACCTGTTTGCACACTCAGATAACCATTTTCATTCCTCACAAGTCAAGAAACTTCACACTGAACTTTTTGCTTTATGTGCACAAATGTGGGGTTTGGCAATAAAAATAGGATAATCCACACAAAAGGAAAGCCCTTAAAATTTGCCCAATACATCTTACAGATGAATCGAAACATCACTATTGAAAAAGGTTTGGGGTTATGAAAGAAGGCTCGTTCTTCCAAAGTGATAATTGTCTGGAGCTTCCAGAAGCCTGCTATGTGTGAGAAATATTCATGTCAAGTCTTTGATATACTTTCTAGTCACAATTTGAAACCTGTGGCAGTCTGACTTAAACTGCTTCTTTTTGTGAGGGATAACAAGTATACCAGCTCCCCTTCAATGTATCTAATACTTTATGGGTCGGAAGTGGTACAGAACAGATGGTGTTCTTGTCCCATTCATCTTCTTTGTCAGGAATTTCTAGTGAACCACAAAATGCTTCTGTAATCCCACATCTTTTAGATTATTTCTTCATTCTACCATGGACATGATCCACAATTAGTCAGTGAAGGCTCCAGGCACCAGCGCTCCAAGTGCATGCCAGGGGTGGCAAGCCGCGGGGGGCACCCTGCCGGTCTCTGTGAGGGTGTAGTCAGGCAGTCTTCGGTGGCATGCCTGGGGGAGGTCCACCGGTCCAGTGGCAATTCGGCAGACCTCCCTCAGGCAAGCCGCTGAATCCGCAGGACCAGGACCTCCCGCAGGCAAGCCACTGAAGACAGCCTGCCTGTCGTGCTTGGGGCGGCAAAAAAGGCTAGAGCCACCCCTGCAATTAGTACACTATATATCAGGCCTGCACAACATACGGCCTGCGGGCCACATGCAGCCCGCGGAGCCTCACTGTGCGGCCCACGGGGGGATTCTAAATCCCCCGCACATGGCGCTTTGCGGGCAATCCAGAGCCCTTTAAATCCCAGCAGTGGCTGGGAAATCAAATGGCTCTGTGCTGTCCACAGCAGCGGGGAGCCCAGAGCCCTTTAAATCCCAGCCGCGGCCAGGAATCAAAAGGCTCTGGGCTGCCCGCAGAGATTCCCGGCCGCGACTGGGATTTAAAGGGCTCGGCTCCCCTCAGCGGCAGGAGCTCTGGGCCCTTTAAATCCCTGCCCCAGCCCCGGAAAGCTCCAGATTCCCCCAAACACCGGAGTCCCGGGCCCTTTTATTTGCCCCTGAGGGCTCCCAGCCACCTCTTCAGCTGGGAGCCCCTGGTTGATTTAAAATCAAGTATCACCTCCCCACCCCCAACCTTCCTTTTTGGCCTACAACTGTTTTGGTGGGGCAGTGCTGGGGAAGTAGGGTTTGTTTCTGCAGGGCTGGGCGGTGCTGGAGTGGGGTGTTTTTGCGGGGCCGGGAGGTGCTGGGGGGGTGTTTCCACGGGGCTAGGGGGTTTCGGCCCTCAGCTGTTTTCTTTGGAGTAATGTGGCCCTCGCCACTTTACAAGTTGTGCAGGCCTGCTATACATAGATGAATTTATGCAGGAGTGCCTTAAGGGTAGGTGGAAGAGAAGTATAGGCTTATTGCCTGGTCCTGGAAAAAGCTGCAAATGGAAATTGGGCCCATGCAGCACTCCCTGAAGACTGGGAAGGGCTAACTAGGCATGCAAATATAACTCCAGGGGGTGTAGGGGGGGGAACCCACCTCCCCCATTTAGAAAAGGACCTAATAGAGGCTGGAGGCAGCAGAGAGTCATCCGTTCTTAAAAGAAAAAAACAAACAAAAACCAATAGAAATTATTTGCTTGGTAGAAGATTTTGTACTTGACATATTATTCCTGCTAGGTCAGAGTTAAAAACTATTCCTAAATAGCCTGGCACTGTAGAACACAGTGTGTGTTCTCTAGCAACCACATTCCAGCTCTTACATCACTTACCTTGCTGCTGTGACTAACGCACTGTTTTAGTAGTCTAAGCAAAGATACAATTTTGGGGGTTTTGTTACTTCTGAAAATTGAACAGTGTCTAGGGCTAGCCAGGTGGGTAACTTAGGAACTACCACTGTTTTCACTGTCATTATGTCTCACTGTATATTGTACAATAGAAAAGAAAAGAACTAAGAAAAATACATTGACAGTTGTATAGTATTGTGTTATCAAAGCTGGGCCCTTTGAGCACCATCTGAGGCTGATTTTCATTCGGTTTTATTGATCATAGAACAGTTTATCTTTAGTAGTTACTGTAACAGGAAAAACATCTTGTTTGAAAATTCTGTAGCATATTGGCAGGTCTCAGCATCTGGTTTGTTTAAAACTGCACAAGTATATACACCACCTCAACATTTAGCAACCAATAAACTCAGACTCAAAAGGAGGCAGGGGTGAAATTGTCAAAAAGAAAAATGGCTGCAATAAGGGCAAAATTCTTCTCAACTACACAGGGCATATCTCAACCGCAATATTCTTATTCTGTATATTAGCAGACCTGCTATCATTGTTATTGAGAGGTGTAATAAGAAAATTATGTCCTAATTATTTTTCCTTCCAGTGGCATATGTCAGGGCTTTAAAATCTTTCTGGCATTTTACCTCCTGCAAGAGGTTTCTTGAAACCTATGAACTCTGATCTTCCACATTGGGTGAAAGAATGACAATAACCATACCCCTCAGACCACAAAGCCAAAAGGTGGGATACAATATGCATCAAAACACAAATTCAGGGCACAAAATTATTCATGCAGGAAACGTAAGATCATAAAGGACACTTTCCTTTTCCCCTGGATAGGGGAGAAGTAGATATGGTATATCTTGACTTTAGTAAGGCTTTTGATACTGTCTCGAATGACCGTCTCCTAAACAAATTAGGGAAATACAACCTAGATGGAGCTACTATAAGGTAGGTGCAAAACTGGTTGGAAAACCATTCCCAGAGAGTAGTTATCAGCAGTTCACAGTTAACATGGAAGGACATATCAAGTGGGGTCCCACAGGGATCAGTTCTGGATCTGGTTTTGTTCAGTATCTTCATCAGTGATTTAGATAATGGCATAGAGAGAACACTTATAAAGTTTGCGGATGATACCAAACTGGAAGGGGTTGCAAGTGCTTTGTAGGATTCAAAGTGATCCAGGCAAACTGGAGAAACAGTCTGAAGTAAATAGGATGAAATTCAATAAGGACAAATGCAAAATACTCCTCTTAGGAAGGAACAATCAGTTGCACATATACAAAATGGGAAATGACTGCCTAGGTAGCAGTAATGCGGAAAGGGATCTGGGGGTCACAGTGGATCACAAGCTAAATGAGTCAACATTGTAACACTGTCACAAAAAAGCAAATATCATTTTGGGATGTATTATCAGAAGTATTGTAAGGAAGAGACGAGAAGTTGTTCTTCCGCTCTAATCCATGCTGATTAGGCCGCATCAGGATTATTGTGTCCAGTTCTGAGTGCCACATTTCAGGAAAGATGTGGAAAAATTGGAGAGAGTCCAGAGAAGAGAAACAAAAATGATTAAAGGTCTAGAAAACAAGACCTATGAGGGAAGATTGAAAAATTGGGTTTGTTTAATGTGGAGAAGAGAAGACTGAGAGGGGACATGATAACAGTGTTCAAGTGCATAAAAGGTTACAAGGAGGGGAGAGAGAAATTGTTCTCCTTAATCGCTGAGGATAGGACACACAACATTGGGCTTAAATTGTAGCAAGGGCAGTTTAGGTTGGATATTAGGAAAAACTTCCTGTCAGGATAGTTAAGCACTGGAATAAATTGGCTAGGGAGGTTGTGGAATCTCTATCTTTGGAGATTTTAAGAGCAGATTAGAGAAAGACCAGTCAGGAATGGTCTAGATAATACTTAGTTTTGCCTTGGATGCAGGGGACTAGACCAGAAGACCTCTTGAGGTCCCTTCCAGTCCTGCACTGCTATGATTCATATAAACAGCTCTAATACCTCATTCTTATGGTTCTTTAGTTCTGAGGAATATACATTTTTAAGCAATATAAATGAGAGGACATCAAATATATGTAGAATATGAATGACTGATGTCCTTCAAACTAAGGGACTTTTGAGAATTAACAGGGTGAGCCTCGAAGATGAGTGGCTGAGGGACTTGGGCTGAGTGAATAGGAAAGTGGAGCAGAGAGAAATTAGAGAAATAGAAGTAAAAAGTAATTGATTGGGTGCTGAGGAGGGAGAACTTCAGTTCATCGGATGTGTATTAGCGGAGATGATGGATGAAGGCCCGCCATTAGAATCTAGTAGCAGTGTCTTAGTAAGAAGCCCAGCAAACATCAGTACCAAAAAGCCAAGAAGTTGGGCCATACTGGGTTTGGTTTTTTTAACCAATGCAGTGTCTTTACACAGTGTCTGTGGGAGCATGGTGTGAACTCTTTTGTATTGGCCCCAGGCTAATAGGTCTGTTCTTCTGCCTATAGTAGCTGTTAGGAACATTTTTTTTCAAGCCCTGACATATGTAGTCAAATAGGATCTTAATTATTCTCCACTAGTGTTCAATCCAGACTGTATCTACAATCTATTTTAATGAAGAATTCCATCATTCACTTGTTAATTAAAAATAATTCACACATTTGAAGAGTAGCTACAATCCAGAAGTTTTTATTCATTTTTAAATAAAGTTAAGACTTGAAAATACAAAATTAGAAATGTATAGTTCCTTACATTCTTGAGAAATCCAATGCATTCTGAACTATATGTGTTAGAAATCATTCTGAGGAATCGAGTACAGAAGGGTGCGGTGCACATCAGAGAAGCTTTAAAAACCAGTTTAATGACTGGCCAGGCTATGGTGTGAAAGTTCTGTTTGTTTCTCCTTGATGAAACTCCCCCAAACCCCTTGGTTCACTCTACTTCCCTGTAAGATAACCACCTTCCCCTCCCACCTTTGATCACCACTTGCAGAGGCAATAAAGTAATTGTTGCTTCACAGTCATGCATTCTTTATTAATTCATCACACAAATAGGGGGATAACTGCCAAGATAGCCTGGGAGGGGTGAGAGAGGAGGGAAGGACAAGGCCACACTGCACTTTAAAACTTACTGAATGCCATCTTTTTGTTGCTTGAGCAGTCCTCTGGGGTGGAGTGCTTGGGTGCCTGAAGGCTCCCCCACCGCGTTCTTGGGCGGCTGGGTGAGGAGGCTATGGAACTTGGGGAGGAGGGCGGTTGGTTACACAGGAGCTGTAGTGGTGGTCTGTGCTCAAGCTTCCTTTCCTGAACCTCAACCATATGCCGGAGCATATCACTTTGTTCCTCCAGTAGCCTCAGCATTGCCTCTTGCCTTCTGTCACCAAGCTGATGCCACCTATCATCTTCAGCCCGTTACCTGTCCTCACATTCATATTGTGCTTTCCTGGACTCTGAAATTGTCTGCCACCATGCATTCTGTTGGGCTCTTTCAGTGTGGGAGGACTGCATGAGCTCAGAGAACATTTCATCGTGAGTGCGTTTTTTTCACCTTCTAATCTTCACTAGCCTCTGGAAAGGAGAAGATAGTGTGAGCGTTGAAACATTTGCAGCTGGTGGAGGAAAAAAAAGGGAGAGTGGTAGTTAAAAAGACACATTTTAGAGAACAATGGGTACACTCTTTCATGGTAAACCTTGCTGTTAACATTACATAGCACATGTGCTTTTGGTACAAGGTCACATTTTGCCTCTTATTGAGGGAATGCTGGTTTGGTGTGAGAGATCTTTCATGCAGGGCCGGGCAACAGAATTTGGCTTGCAGGCAGCCATAGTAAGACACAGTCTTTTGGCTTCTTTAACCTTCATAACATGTGGAAATGGTTTCAAACAGCAGCAGCGCCCCCATTTCCCATACCAAGCAGCAGTTGTGTTGGCCATTTAAAATGGGTTTGCCATTTAAAAGGAGGAAGGGCTGCAGTTTTCAGGTTAAAGTGCAGCACAAACCCAACTAACCCCCCCTCCACACACAAACACCCAATTCTCTGGGGTGATCGCTTCACCCCTCCCCTCACCGCGTGGCTAATAGCGGGGAACATTTCTGTTCAGCGACAGGCAAACAGCCCAGCAAGAACGGGCACCTCTGAATGTCTCCTTAATAAAATTACCCTATTTCAACCAGGTGACCAGGAATGATATCACTCTCCTGAGGATAGCACAGAGAGATAAAGAATGGATGTTGTTTGAATGCCAGCAAACACCGGGACCATACACTGCCATGCTTTGTTATGCAATGATTTCAGACTATGTGCTACTGGCCTGGCATGGTAAAGTGTCCTACCATGTGGGACGGAATAAGGCTGCCCTCTCCAGAAACCTTTTGCAAAGGCTTTGGGGGTACATCCAGGAGAGCTTTATGGAGATGTCCCTGGAGGATTTCTGCTCCATCCCCAGACACGTTAACAGACTTTTCGAGTAGCTGTACTGGCCGTGAATGCCAGGGCAAATTAATCAATAAACATGCTTACTTTTAAACCATGTATAATATTTACAAAGGTATACTCACCAGAGGTCCCGTTTCTGCCTGGTGGGTCTGGGAGGCAGCCTTGGGTGGGTTCGGGGGGTACTGACTCCAGGTCCAGGGTGAGAAACAGTTCCTGGCTGTTGGGGAAAATGGTTTCTCCACTTCCTTGCTGTGAGCCATCTTCAACCTCCTCCTCAGCATCTTCCTCGCCCCCAAAACCCGCATCCCTGTTGCGTGCTACTCCATTGATGGCATCAAAGCACAGAGGTGGGGTAGTGGTGGCTGCACCATCTAGAATGGCATGCAGCTCATCATAGAAGTGGCATGTCTGGGGCTCTGACCCAGAGCAGCCATTTGCCTCTCTGTTTTTTTGGTAGCCTTGCCTCAGCTCCTTAAGTTTCACGCGACACTGATGTGGGTCTCTGTTATAGCCTCTGTCCTTCATGTCCTTTGAGATTTTTTCATATGTTTGGGCATTTTGTCTTTTTGAACGGAGTTCTGATAGCACAGATTCATCTCACCATACAGCGATCAGATACCGTACCTCCCGTTCAGTCCATTCTGGGGCTCTTTTGCGATTCTGGGACTCCATCATGGTCACCTCTGCTGCTGAGATCTGCAGGTTGGCCAAACAGGAAATGAGATTCAAAAGTTTGCGGGCCTTTTCCTGTCTACCTGGCTGGTGCATCTGAGTTGAGAGCGCTGTCCAGAGCAGTCACAATTGAGCACTCTGGGATAGCTCCCGGAGGCCAATACGTCAAATCGCGACCACACTACCTCAAATTCGACCCAGCAAGGTCAATTTCAGTGCTAATCCCCTTGTCAGGGGAGGAGAACAGAAATCGAGTTTAACAGCCCTTTAAGTCGAAAATAAAGGCTTTGTTGAGTGGACGGGTGCAGAGTTAAATCGATCTAACACTGCTAAATTCAACCTAAACTCGTAGTGTAGACCAGGGCTATGAAATATTTAGAAATATTAATAGGGGTTTAGAAAACATTGAAAACATGGTAAGGGATTACTAAGGTCTCTGTATACTACTCAGCATATTAGACATGCATTGTGCATAAAGATCCCTGATTTATTCATCAGAGCTGCACGTAATTATGTGTCAAATGGGGAATTATTTAGCAATTTATGGGAGCAGGGATTTACTCAAATAAGACTCAGGAGGTTCATATGACAGTTGCCTTCTCTTGGAAAACTCCTATTCTCACAGCTACTTTCACCAGTAACTGCCTCTGCACTCCCTCAAGGTCTCCCTTCCCACAGAACTCATCAGGCCTTCAGGGTTAGTGTGTAATATTAGAGTGACATATGAGAATTCTGGTAAAATGATGGTCTCCGTTTCCTGGCTGAGGACTTGCCTATTTGGGGGGAAAGAGGTAGCCCCTTATAGCACTGTGACCCACACTTAGACAGGGCAATGACACACAAACTGAAGCCACATTGATTTACACAGAAGGAGCTGCTCAGAGCATGCAAAGGGCTCCAAACTATGGAAATCATTCTCTACATTGGTCTAAAATAGCCCCCATATATTAACCCTTAGGGCACACAGCAAAGCAAATGCCTTTCTGAATTTTTTGGGTGGAAAATGGGGACTGAAAGTGGTGCTCTGAAATCTGATATTGTGGTTCGGTATGTTTTGTTTCCTGGTTAGGGGACCTGGGTTTACTTTGCTTCTTCTGGAACAACCGCATTTGTGATATGTGGCAAACATGCCTGGAGCCTTCAGTTATATAAATGCAAATATTTAACAGCTAGATTATGCCATTTGGGTGCAGCCCTTAGTAAGGAGAGATGCAGAATGACTCCCAGAACTTCTCTAACAGCAATGGCTGCTTGCCCACAGATAGAATTCTGTTTACTATAACTTGAGCTCCGAAGGCCATGTGAACACACAAAAGGGGAAGACACAGTCTGGTCCCAAGTAAATAAACAAAGAGAGGGACAGTCATCTGAGAATCAGGACAGAAAGAGTGATGACAACACAGCTTGGAAATTCTGCTCTGTTTTTACAGAGATAAAAAATAAGAGAAACTGTTGATTGTGTCTCCCCCAAGGCAATGAAGATTTTCATTTTTTAAAACTCCCTGTATCGTTACCTTCACCACTGTATTTAGTCTTGTGTCTGTGCTCTAGGTAGCGTTGGCGACACAGCCTGCAGGAATGTCAAGAGCTTTCTTAACTCTGCTGTACTCTGAGACTTTGAGTTAAGAAATCCTATACCCTTTACTGGGGCTAATATATATGGTACAGAAACAGCAAAGATTTAAGGTTTCTATAAGTCAGGATGGCAACTGTCAGATAAATTGACTGACAGCACTATTTTTATTAACTAGCAAAGATTCTCTGTGCTGAACACAGGCTGAAATTCAAGAGGTGTGGGTAAGAGGGGAAAGGGGAAGAAATGTATATAATTCTTTGCCTCTCTGACCATATTGCCTTCTTTTGAAGTTTTCACTCACTTTCACTTTTCTGCATCAAAGTTAAGCTTCATGTCCTCGTATTGAAGGCACTGAACAGTTCTGCTCCTGCCTACATCTCTGCTCTCATCTCCTACACATCATTCTGCTCTGCCCAAGCTTCTATCTGCTGCCCAAAGCTCCTTAATATGTGCCACGTGCCCTCCCTCACTTCCTTCAAAAACCTCTGGAATCCCATCATCTTCATGAAGTAAACCAGCTATAAAAACCATAAACTCCCTGTTATGCTGAATTATATCCACTCATACCTTTACACTATAGCTTCTCTTGGGGCAGGGACTCTTACTTATTTGCCTTATTTAGCCCCGTGCATAGTCACATCTACACTCATGGTGCACTGTGGCCCTAATACAGCACATACTTACTATTAAAGTCAGGCATGGTGTTAGTGTCATGGACTTCAAGCACAGCTTGGTCCTAAGGAAGTAAACCTGCTGAACACAAACCAAGTGAACATTTCCCTAGGAGAAGCAGATCCAAATTCTTACTTAATCCATTTCTGTTTTTTGGAAACCAACACACTGTTATTTAGCATTAAACAGAAATGGAAAATGCCTTATGCTATTAGAGGGGAAATGGTGCTACTGGCTGCTATGGACTTTTTAAAGGAAATGTTTCTACTAGAAATAAATTGATGTGTGTTCCAGTTTCAGGTAACAAGATAAGCAGAAGAAAGGATGATATGGACAAAACTTTCAGACATTACCTTTATTTATTTAGCTATACACACATCATGACTATTGTTTGTTTATTCATATCAATGAGTCACACAATAGCTCTATTTTGAAATTGGGGATGGTACTTCTGAAAACTGTGGGAACCACTGCTCTCTGGTACTTCTGTGTTGCTCAACATTTCACCAGTATTGGAGCTTGCTAAGTTTATTCCTATCTGTGCTACATTCCCTAGGGACACTAGGGAAGGAATATATGTACCATAGATTTTCTAGTGAGTGGCTCTGATGGCTCTCAATGGAGCAACACCTTTGAAAGACAGTAATTAAGACATTTTTAAAGAAAGTTAGAGGCCTGGATTGGTGATTAAACTTAGAGACTATGTACTCTGAGATGTTTTAGCCCAATATATACAACTAGAGGAATGAGGGCTTTATAGTCATCTTATCAAGCATCCTTCTAAAGATCTTGATATGCAGCTTTCCTTCTCACAGCAGACAAATCTGTAGTCAATTACATTTTTTTTAAATTGTCATTCATTTTGTAAAACTAGGTCTTTAGTTTTTCCATATCAATATTTCATTTCACTCACTGGATTTCTTTCATTCATCATTTTTTGCAGACAATCTAGTTAGGTGGAGACAGTGTCATCTTGCAGCACAGAGTTCTATATTTATGCTTTAATCATTATTCAACAGGACACAAGTACTAGCAAAGCTGTAAATTTGAATCATTATACCCAGTTTGGTCATATGGAAGTCAATAACATGCCTCGTCTATTGGGACAAATTATGTGGTCCTAGTTTCCCATTATTCATAAAATCTAGTTATTGTTGTGGTCCTTACAACTGGATAGCTATTTAGTTTGCTGGCAAAGGGAAGAGTTAGCTATGGGTTGAACATGTTTAATTACTTTTTCAGTCACTTGACACAACTGATTCTTCATCAAGGGAAATTAGTGTTAATGCTTTGTGAGAGTCTAAGTCACAGGTTCCCCATATAACATAGGAATAAATGTTCTGCCTTATCCATAAATGTCTAATTGAGTCTGAAGGAAAAAAAATGCAATGATCTTTTCTTGAAAGATAGTCTGCATGTTTTTTTAGACAGATTGTCTGCTGCATTGACATCACACAAGTATGACTCATATTCCAATGCTTTTCCTCAGAATTGTGGGACATATGAGTATCAACTAACACAAATCATTATCTCCTTGAATCCATTGTGCCACTGAAGTTAGCAATAGAGGCAGACGCAAAGGAACAAAGTTTTAGATTCATTTTAAAGAGCATTAGCCAGAGCTAAAGTCATTAGGTTTCTTGTTCAGGCTCAGGAACCAAATCCATGAAAACAGAATAATCACTGAAGATTTGTTATCAAGAAGCAATTAGAAAAGGAAGAAAAAAATACAGAATACACTTTTCTGAATCTTTCCTCCCCTGCTTGTAGGCAGAAAAATTATTTCTGCTGCTAAAGTGAAGCAACTCCAATGGGATAGTGAAATCCACACATCCAATATTTGAATACTAAAATCAGGAATCCATTAAAAAGCAAAAGATTAGAAAGAGTGAGGGGGCAGAACAGTCAGTTATGCACTGAAAATCTCTGCACATGGCCAGTTCATTGGGCCAAATTCATCCCTCTTAACCGCACTGAAATGAAAGGAATTGCTTCAGGGATTAATTTGGCCTATTGATTTCCATTTGCTCTGTGGAAAAAGTAGGTCCTTCTATATATGAGCTATTCCATGACAAAAATAAGGAATAATACAGACCTTGCATCTATAAATCAAAAGGAGAACATTCATTTTCCTTCTTTTGATGGACTGGACTAGGATGTTTGATCACCATCTTCACTTGATCTTCAACTAAATAAAAATATATTAAAACATTTACACTGTGCTCAGTGCTGACCAGACAGACAGAAAGATGTGCTAAGCTTTGCAGAGGAGAGGAAGGGAGAATAGAAAATTAGCACTCAAAAATCTTATGTTAATGTAGCATTAAGGTTGCAAATTTTGAGCCACAGGATGATCACTTTATTATCATTTAGAGTGAAGAACTGACTGGAAAACAGAATTTTCACATCATGGGTAATTCTGATATTTTGACTTTTATTTTTGTCACATTTTTAGACAAAAAGGTCAAAATTTCAATCCATTAAAAGTTTTGATAAGTTCTAAAAAATGTTGATTAAATAATGTCAAAACATTTGGTTTTGGGTCAGGTTACTGTTACATCTACCTGAGCAAGCATGGTGCCTCATTGGAGTTGTAGTTACAAGTCCCTAGTAGCCCTATTGTCTGCTACAAGCCCTGCTTCTGGGCTGGACTACATTTCCCATGATATCTTGTGGTCCATCCCTGTACTGAGATGCTGCAGAGCATCATGGGACTCCCACTTGAGCTGCCAGGGTGCCTCATGGATGCAGAAATTAATGCTGACATAACTGAAACTAAAACGTGTTTTTGACCTTCTTACACCGAATATTACCTTATTACATAAGTCCGTCCATTGGCTTAAAGGGGACTACTTGTTACATAGTTTCTATTCACAAAGAATAAGGGAATCAGAGTCTGCCCCCCGCCTCCCAGCACTCTAAGGTCAGGAAATAAAAATGTAAAACATAGGGATTTGATAGTAATATTAAGCTGGTGATATAGTACATATATTGCTATCTCATGTTGTTTTTTTATGTGAGTACTACTGTAAATATTTGTTGTTAAATGCACACTATAAATACATACAAGGTAGGTATCATAGCTGAGTTAACCTCACTATTTTCATCTCCTGTCTCCTGAGTTTTCACATTCAATATAAACATATTTGTGTGTTTATATATAAAAGGGTATATTTATACACACATTAATCTTTTTTTTTGGAGGGGGGGAGAGAGGGAGTGAATTAAAATAGTACAGAAATACAAGAGCCCAGGCACAGATAAAGTGGACAATGCTAATATGTCTGTGTCCGTTGGCACTGTGATAATACAGTAGCTTAGGGATTTAATAAGAGACAGAAAAAATTCAAAACACTTGTTATGGTTGTCCTAAACATTCATGGGCAACTTGATAATGGCACAGCTACTCAACTGTTTGAATACAGAAGCTGTTGAAAGAGATGACTTTGCATCTGATGAGAGAATGATACTTAAAAAAAGATATGCAGATTTTATATTATGCAAAGATCAAAGAAAAAGATAAAACTGTGAAATAAAACACACACACCCCCCTACCTTTGAACAACATTGCAGACTGTGGCAGCAGAGTACAGTGCATTTTGGAGATTACTAAAGCACCCTAATGATACTGACCCAGGGAAGTTACGGAAGGAACTTATGTATGGAAGGAGTTTATGTATGGAAATCACACAGGTTTCTTCTTTCAGAGACAGAATTTAAAAAATTGATTGCTAAGGCTGATTAGAGGAACAAACATTTAAAATGCTAAGACAAGAAAGGTTTAAGGTAAATATAAGCTCTTCATTGACTCAATATAAAGTGTCATATCATGGAGAATAATAAATGAAATAAATCAATGAAACAGCAATTTTAACAGTTTGGTAAGAACCAAAACGTGCCAAATATTGCTCATACAAGTAACACTGCTCTACAGCCAAAATGCTTCTGAAATAAATGTAGTCAAACTTTACTAATTCTGGGTCACTGAGAACGAAAATGATGCTTAAAATTGTTGATTGGCTCTAGTTTTCAATATATGCTATTGGGTCAGTATATACGACCCTTGATAAGTGAGTTATAAAGGGAAAGGATCTCAATTTAAACCAGAAATGACTAAAATACATCTTTGACTGGATCTATGAATAAATCTATGACTGGGTTTGGACAGTACTTGCTTTTTAGGCAAAACAATGAATGATGCAATCTAAAGCTGGTATTGCGTCATACATTATATGAATTGCATCATGTTATTCCTAGAAGTCATGGATGATGCAATCATAATGAAGCTTACATCACTCTGCTGAACAAATTGCCCTATATCAGCTCTAGAAATCATACAGTGTCGTGCTCTCTTATTTGTCAGTGTTTGATTTTGCAAAGGGACACATTTCTGTTTAGCCAAAGTGAGCAGAGATGCCTCGTACTTGTGTGAACAGTGCAGATAACTTCTGCTATGTTTGTGGTGAAGTGACTTTTGCATCACAAAAGCACAGTATAACCACTATGGTTAAGAAAGCCTATCACCTTTATTTTGGCTGCAAAATTGGAGATCAGGACAAGAGGTGGGCCCCACACATATGCTGCAACACTTGTGCAACAAATCTTCGCCAGTGGTTGAACAGGAAAAGGAAATCTATGCCTTTTGCAGTGCCAATGATTTGGAGAGAGCCAACAGATCATAACAGCAATTGTTACTTCTGCATGGTGCCTCCAGTTGGGAAAGGTGTTTCAAAGAAGAAAAAGTGGACTGTGCATTATCCAAATATTCCATCAGCTATATGCCCAGTACCCCACGGAGAAGGACTGCCGGTTCCTGATGCACCAGAATCATTCTCACTTGAGTCAGACAAGGAAGAGGAAGAGGATGAAACTTCTGGTCCTGAACCATCAATGACACAGGACCCACATTTTCTCCCATCCTCCTCCTCTGAACCACACCTCATAACACAAGGTGAACTAAATGACCTTGTCAGGGATTTGGAACTACCCAAGAGTAAGGCAGAGCTGTTGGGCTCCAGACTACAGCAGTGGAATCTCCTGGCAGGTGATGTTAGGGTTTCCATGTTCCGTGACTGTCCAAAGGATCTTGTCCCATTCTTCTTCATGGAAGGTGATCTTGTAGCCTGCAACAACATCGATGGTGTGATGGCAGCCTTCAACATCGTTCACGATCCAGATGAGTGGAGACTGTTCATTGATTCATCGAAGACGAGTCTTAAAGCTGTTGTACTGCATAATGGCAATGTTTTGCCATCAATTCCAGTTGGTCATGCAGTCCATATGAAGGAAACCTATGACAACATGAAACAACTTTTGAGGTGCATAAACTATGACCAACATCAGTGGCAGCTTTGTGGTGATTTGAAGGTTGTTGCTCTCTTGCTTGGTCTGCAGACTGGATACACAAAGTACTGCTGTTTTCTCTGCGAATGGGATAGTCGTGCAAGAGATTCCCACTACATCAAGAAAGATTGGCCACTCCGACAATCATTGGAGCCTGGGAGGAAAAGTGTTCAGCATCCACCACTTGTTGAATCAAGGAAGATTTTGTTACCACCCTTACACATCAAACTGGGTCTGATGAAGAACTTTGTCAAGGCCATTGACAAAACACAAGCAGCTTTCAAGTACCTCAGTGGAAAATTTCCAAGGTTAAGTGAAGCTAAGATAAAGGAAGGTGTCTTTGTTGGTCCTCAGATTCATGAACTTCTTCGAGATGATGCATTTGACCATGCACTGCATGGCAAGGAAAAGACGGCATGGAAAGCCTTCCAGTTAGTGGCAATAAATTTTCTCGGAAACAACAAGGCAGACAACTACAGGTTGTTGGTGGAAAACCTCCTCAAGGCATACAAAAGCCTTGGTTGCAACATGTCACTAAAGATACGTTTTTTGCACCCTCATCTAGATTTTTTTCCACCGAACTGCGGAGCAGTGAGCGACGAGCACGGCGAGCGATTTCACCAGGACATTGCAACAATGGAGAAACGCTATCAGGGCAAATGGAGCCCATCAATGCTTGCAGACTATTGCTGGACAGTGACAAGAGATGCTCCATTTAATGAATACAAGAGACAAGCCAAGAAGCGCCGAGTAGACACTGAATAGGACTAAACTATGTACATAATAGTTTTTTGCCTTTTGTTTCATAATAAATTTTAGTTAGATAACCCTTTTGCTGATTTTTAAAGTGTTACATAAACAGGACAGGTGAAATATTATCATGTAAAGCAACCATAAACACATGAAAAGACCTAGGTTTACAATTTATGATTAAAACTCTACTATCTACACAGTATACATAGACATAAAATGTAAAAACTTACATAACTTAGAAACAGTAACCAATCAGTTGTTTTAATTGTCATATTTGAATTCAGCACATCAAAATACATAATAAATAGCACATTTTATCTCTGAAGCAGACGACTTCTCAAAAATTGTAGACCAGTGTAACCAGACATCAATCAATGGCACTACTCACATGGCTAAGATGAGTAGTTTGGGCCAGCTGAATAGAAAGTTATCTATGATATTCTTTAAAGTGGAATATTTCTTCTAAAAATATAAAATCTTTAAGTGGCCTATTCTACAATGATTTTTTTGTTTGTTTCTTTATGAAATGTATAGAATTTACATCACTGAGCTATTCTTTTCCATTTTTGAAACAATATACTTTTAGAAATTTACTTTTTATAATTTTACAGTTATTGGGTAGCAAAATACCAGCAGATTTATTTGTGAGCTTTTTCCTATTTGACTTTGTGGGAGGAGGAGGTAACTGATGAGAGAGAAGGTTTGGAAATAAAGGGAATATAGGATTTCAATTTGAGATACAGCATCTGAGCTGGGCTTTCATGTGTAACCTATACCTATAATACCAAGAAGCAATATCATACCATTTTACGATCCCTGAAATTGCAGATGATCAGCTCTCAATTTGGGTTTCAGAAGACAATTTTCCTCAGCATGCACATACTCAGTGACTGTGTGAACAATTGTAGTAGGTGCTTTGATAAGCTTTCAATACAGTATTTACACTGAGCTATTCACTATAGTATCTAGCACCTGCAATTTCCTTTGGGAAACCAAGCAGAGTGCTTTTGGAACACTCAAACTATTGTTAAAAATAAAAAGGAAGACATATCATAGCTGTATATCACCAGTAGCCCAAATCAAATTTAAAAGCTAAATCAGGAGCTTCATACGCTGATCACAGCTAAGCTTTGCCTCCACTGTAATTTAATATAAATTCACTATTGAAATAAATCCCCTAATTATAACGGGCCAAGTCCTGCAGTCCTTACGCAGGCAAAGTTCTCAGTGACACCAGGAGGAGTTTTACCTGCATAAGGAGGAAAAGGGAAACAGAATTTAGCCCTAAGAAAATATAGGATCCCATTCATCGCTACTTCCATATTGGTGTCAAGTATCAGAGGGGTAGCCGTGTTAGTCTGGTTCTGTAGAAGCAGCAAAGAATCCTGTGGCACCTTATAGACTAACAGACGTTTTGCAGCATGAGCTTTCGTGGGTGAATACGGTGGTCTTGCATCCGAAGAAGTGGGTATTCACCCACGAAAGCTCATGCTGCAAAACGTCTGTTAGTCTATAAGGTGCCACAGGATTCTTTGCTGCTACTTCCATATTGTGGTGCAAATTCCATCTCTCTTCACCAAACTAGTCTCTTGCACTTTGAGGTGGAGGAGTAAGGGAGGGTAGGAATTTACATTAGATGGAGGGCAGCTTTAGTTTCCACAAAGAACTTCATAGACAGCAAAGGGATGCCCAGGCCATACCCACTTTCAAGCCAGCACAGCCTGTTTTTTCTTCTTTACATTAAGCTGCCTGTTGGAGGTATGGTTGTGGCTCGCTTATACCATCATAACCAGCACAAACCTGTGTGTCTTCCTGTTTCCAGGAACCACCTGCAGATCATAGAGTAAATTTGGTTAGCACTATTTTAAAATAATCAGTTAAATAGTTTAACTGATTGACATCTATGGTATTACATCAGGGATGGTTTTCACCAAAGAAATAGTTGGTTTTGAAGTTACATTTTCCCTTTGGCATCAGGTGTCCCTATCTCAATATAACAGATTAATCATAATATTTAGCATTCAGCTAAAACATCTGAATATTAACGTTTACTTTCACATGAATAGATATTCATTGACATTTACCTGACTACTGTTCTATACCGGTGCTTGCAAATTGAATTGATCTGTTCTTACAGCTCTGCTAATGCTTAACCTTCACCACGATGGAAGAGTAAGCATGCCACAAGCTTGCCCTAAAACACTTACTATATACTGACAAAAGAAAAAGCAAAATGTTTCTTTTTGGTCATAATTTTACAATAAAAAAACCCTTTCATTTACTTCTGTTTAGAAGTCATTTGGTTATTTTCCATGAGAAACATTGATGTTGCCATACAAAGATCAGAGATCCTGAAGATCCTGGGATACTGGGAGGAAGCACGAGCAGGAGAGCGCAAGAGGGGAGGACTCCTGTCTCAGACTGAGAAAGCAGGACGATCAGCAAGTTATCTTAAGTGCCTATACACAAATGCAAGAAGCCTGGGAAACAAGCAGGGAGAACTGGAAGTCCTGGCACAGTCAAGGAACTATGATGTGATTGGAATAACAGAGACTTGGTGGGATAACTCACATGACTGGAGTACTGTCAGGGATGGATATAAACTGTTCAGGAAGAACAGGCAGGGCAGAAAAGGTGGGGGAGTTGCATTGTATGTAAGAGAGGAGTACGATTGCTCAGAGCTCCAGTATGAAACTGCAGAAAAACCTGAGAGTCTCTGGATTAAGTTTAGAAGTGTGAGCAACAAGAGTGATGTCATGGTGGGAGTCTGCTATAGACCACCAGACCAAGGGGATGATGGGCAGGATCCCTTGGGAGAATAACATGAGGGGGAAAGGAGTCCAGGAGAGCTGGCTGTATTTTAAAGAATCCTTTTTGAGGTTGCAGGAAAAACAACATCCCGATGTGTAGAAAGAATAGTAAATATGGCAGGCGACCAGCTTGGCTTAACAGTCAAATCCTTGCTGATCTTAAATGCAAAAAAGAAGCTTACAAGAAGTGGAAGATTGGACAAATGACCAGAGTGAAAAATCAGGAAGGCCAAATCACACTTGGAGTTGCGGCTAGCAAGAGATGTTAAGAGTAACAAGAAGGGTTTCTTCGGGTATGTTAGCAACAAGAAGAAAGTCAAGGAAAGTATGGGCCCCTTACTGACTGAGGGAGGCAACCTAGTGACAGAGGATGTGGAAAAAGCTAATGTACTCAATGCTTTTTTGCCTCTGTCTTCACAAACAAGGTCAGTTCCCAGACTGCTGCACTGGGCAGCACAGCATGGGGAGGAGGTGATATTGGCCATTATCTTTGAAAGCTCAGGGCGATCGGGAGAGGTCCTGGATGACTGGAAAAAAGCTAATGTAGTGCCCATCTTTTAAAAAGGGAAGGAGGAGGATCCAGGGAACTACAGCCCAGTCAGCTTCACCTCAGTCCCTGGAAAAATCATGGAGCAGGTCCTCAAGAAATCAATTTTGAAGCACTTAGAGGAAAGTGATCAGGAATAGTCAGCATGGATTCACCAAGGGCAAGTCATGCCTGACTAACCTAATTGCCTTCTATGAGGAGATAACTGGGTCTGTGGATGAGGGGAAAGCAGTGAATGTGTTATCCCTTGACTTTAACAAAGCATTTGTTACGGTCTCCCACAGTATTCTTACAAGCAAGTTAAAGAAGCATGGGCTGGATGAATGGACTATAAGGTGGATAGAAAGCTGGCTAGATTGTCGGGCTCAATGGGTAGTGATCAATGGCTCCATGTCTAGTTGAGAGCTGGTTTCAAGCGGAATGCCCGAAGGGTCGGTCAAGGGCTGGTTTTGTTCAATATCTTCATTAATGATCTGGAGGATGGCATGGACTGCACTATCAGCAAGTTTGCAGATGACACTAAACTGGGAGGAGTGGTAGATATGCTGGAGGGTAGGGATAGGATACAGAGGGACCTAGACAAATTAGAGGATTGGGCTAAAAGAAATCTGATGAGGTTCAACAGGGATAAGTGCAGAGTCCTGCACTTAGGACAGAAGAATCCCATTCACTGTTACAGACTAGAGACCGAATGGCTAGGAAGTAGTTCTGCAGAAAAGCACCTAGGGGTTACAGTGGACAAGAAGCTGTATATGAGTCAACAGTGTGTCCTTGTTGCCAAGAAAGCTAACGGCATTTTGGGCTGTGTAAGCAGGGGCATTGCCAGCAGAATGAGGGAGATGATCATTCCCCTCTATTTGGCATTGGTGAGGCCTCATCTAGAGTACTGTGTCCAGTTTTGGGCCCCACACTACAAGAAGGATGTGGAAAAATTGGAAAGAGTCCAGTGGAGGGCAACAAAAATCATTAGGGGGCTGGAGCACATGACTTATGAGGAGAGGCTGAGGGAACTGGGATTGTTTAGTCTGCAGAAGAGAAGAGTGAGGGAGGATTTGATAGCTGCTCTCAACTACCTGAAAGGGGGTTCCAAAGAGGATGGATCTAGACTGTTCTCAGTGGTAGCAAATGACAGAACAAGGAGTAATGGTCTCGTGTTGAAGTGGGGGATGTTTAGTTTCGATATTAGGAAAAACTTTTTCACTAGGAGGGTGGTGAAGCACTGGAATGGGTTACCTAAGGAGGTGGTGGAATCTCCTTCCTTAGAGATTTTTAAGGTCAGGCTTGACAAAGCCCTGGCTGGGATGATTTAGTTGGGAATTGGTCCTGCTTTGAGCAGGGGGTTGGACTAGATGACCACCTGAGGTCCCTTCCCACCCTGATATTCTATGATTCTAAGTTATTTTTTGGATGAAATCTCTATAAATGCTCTCAGGAGTCAGTGACTTATAGATTTAGGTTATACTTTCTCTCTTCTTATGTGCTTAGATACACATTAATGTGACATACATTATATGCATATGTCATCCCATTTTGATATTCACAGGCTTTGGCTCCTCTCAGCACTCCTTAATACAGTAAATCAACAGTCAGCTCCTTGATAATGATATTTCTATTATATATGGCTCTTGTTAAACTATATATGGAATATTTCATTCAGTTATCATATTACTAGGGTTTCCGATGAATTGGATGGAGTGCAGAGAAAAGCAACAAAAATGATCAGGGTGCTAGAGGAACTTGGTTATGAAAAATGATTAAAAGAATCAGATGGGTAGTTTTGGCTAAGGTATTACAAGAAGAGGAGGAGACATGGTAACAGTCTAATAATATATGGAGGCTAAAGCCACCAAGAATTTATATATAGTAATACACGGGGTGTATATAATAATTAGAAATAATGGAATGCAATTAAGAATGAACAAATTGAGGACAAATATTAGAAAGAGCTCCTTAAGGGGGAAAGGTGAAAGACTATTCCTCATGCCAGTTATCCAAGAGAAGTGACAGAAGCCCTATCAGTTGGAAACACTTAAAGGTGAATCACAAAGGAAAAAGCCCCCAGAATGCTGCCTACTGCTTCTGAAGATAGGTGAAGCCTGTAGCAGCTTTAAAAAAAGTCATTGTGCTTGATTGTTACATTGGAACTCTCAGGTCTTAATTTTCTCCTCTTTTCTGAAGGACTTTGGCAAGATCTTTGGTGAACAGAAACGGTGAAGCCAAACAAGGTTTTAAACCTGAAATCTAGCTCTCCCTAACTTCTCAATTTTGAGGAAATAGAACTTTATCTGAGGTTCCTACTTCATCTGAGATCACAGCTCAAGTCCTTCAATGATCATGCCAGGGTCCTCCTGTAAAGGGAGGAAAGTGAAGACCGGAGATTTCTAATGTAAAACAATGTAAAATAAAACAAGCAAAAAATACAAAAACTGTCTTTTTAAAACATAAAGAAGCAGTATAGGACAAAAAAAAAAGGTTGCATGTTCAGCTCTTAAAGCAGATTGGGGAAAGTACCAGAAAATGTATGGCAACAATCCTGTAGTGGAAGGGAGAGGGCCTGAATAGATAAGCCAGGAATGCACAAATATTTACTTATATTCCAATTAATTAACTTTATCAATGGTCATGTACCTCTGTTTCACTCTGAGGAATATAAAATTCATCACTTAGTTGGCTGAACCTTGGGTGCTATCAAACTTTCACCAGTGACCAAATTGAATCTTCCCAAACTAGCCAGGTATGGCAGATATTACAACCACATGCAGCATCTCTGGGGACCACCACAGTGTATTTTATGTTCAAAATATGAAAACCTCAACAAGCCATTACACTGAGATGGTCCAGCCTGTATGAGCTTAAGAATATTCACAACCCATTGTATCAATACTGGTGATGTGTATTTGTGTGTTCCTGGCTCACTGCAGAGGTGGGTTTCCTGTGGAATCTGGAATCACTAGGGGATGAGTAATGCAAATTCCTCAACCTTGGATATGCAAGAACCAAGACTTTGAAGCTTTCCCCTGAGGAGAGGGTTATTAACTTGTTACAAGAGGCCAGAGATCAAAGGCCCAAACTGGATAAAGAAATGGTTGCACTGTCCCGAAGTGGTTCTTTTTCATGATGTAAAACGTGACATTAACTCAGGGGCGGCTCTAGCCAGTTTGCCGCCCCAAGCACGGCGGAACACCGCGGGGGGCACTCTGCCGGTTGCCGGTCCCGCGGCTCCGGTGGACCTCCTGCAGACATGCCTTTGGATGCTCCACCGAAGCCGCGGGACCAGTGGACTCTCTGCAGGGACACCTGCGGGAGGTCCACTGGAGCCGCTTGCCGCCCTCCCGGCGACCGGAAGAGCACCCCCGCAGCATGCCGCCCCAAGGACGCGCTTGGCGTGCTGGAGCCTGGAGCCGCCCCTGCATTAACTGATAATCAAGAGAGCAAATCCAGGTGAGGGATTTTAAAGCCTGACACCTACTAGAGCCCTGTGCTGGGCTGGTGTGACCTCTGGTAAGTTTTAACATACATATAGAGTCATTTATTGTTGGGGGTTTTTTTTGTGGAGGAGGGAGGCAGAGATTTGTGTTTTCTATATAATGCGTTTGCTCCAAGAATAACTGTACCTTGCTTTGGAAGATCTGCATGGTAACTTGTGACTGTTGCCACACACTAGTCATTGATCTCACAGAGAAAGGATATCACAGTGTATGGCAGTGAGCTGTGCACCTTTAAAACCCCCAGTCAGTAGTGAGAGACATGCATGTCTCCGCCCAATAGTTGACAGTGGGGAACCTGAAACCCTAAGAGGGTGCCCTTGAGGGACCACAAAGGGGGCATACAGGAGCAGTTCTCTCTGAAACCGTGACACACGGCACAGAACATTCCTTCATGAAACTGTTGAAAGGGTTGACAGCCAGTTACTGACTTATGGTAGAATTAATCTGTGCTCTTAGAACTATAGACAGGACTACACAGAAGATCAGTGATACAAGCCTTTTTCTTTCACTAACTTCCTCTAATTAAAGAAACATTGTCCCCCTAATTTACTCTAATATTGTTAAGACTCTGTGGGTATTGTTTCCCTTCAGGGCGGCTGATTCACTTTACCCATGGAAATAGCTTCCCAGCTGAAGTTACTTTACCTTAGTCAGAATTCCTCAAAATAATCTTGTCAATAGAAAAAAATTATGCTTTGAACTGATAAATTGCTTACATATATTATCATTTAACACTATTTTCCACTCTCCAGATCCCAGAAAACTTTTTAAAAACATGGTTGAAGTATTAGAAATAGAGGGTTAGAAATAGAAAGTTTGTTATTGTTGCCTGAAATCACCAGCTGATCAAATCCATCTCTTCTGACTTTGAGTCAGATGAATTTAGGTTAACAGACAGAAGGACTAATTGCTATAACCTTCTTTGTCTTAGTTTCTCAATTGGCAAGACATTAATTCAGTGTCCTTATTGATTACGCTCAACATCTTTCTTCCTTTTATTTTGTCCATTTTTTGCGAGTCAGATAAATCTTCTGCAATGTTGATCAGACTTCAGATTTTGTTTAGCTACTGAAGACAAATTAATCTTTAATAAAAATTAAAAAAAGACTATGAGGTCATTATAGAATACATTACAGAATTCCCAGTGATAGGTAATTGATGATCAAGCATTCTTTTTTATCTCCTCCTCCCTGCCCTCCTCACACTATTGCTTGTATTTTGGCAGAGCCTAGAGGCTCCACTGTTGATCAGGACTCCACATTGTCCTACTCACAGTACAAACACATAACAGAGTCAGTTCCTGACACAAAATATGCTGCCTAAGCATCTTGGCCAGACATTTAGCCACCCATTTCATAAGCAGCACTGAACACTAAGGTATATAACGAAGCATTTAAAATAAATGTTATTTAACCATATTTGACCAAGCTTCCCTCTGCCTTAATCCAAGTACAGTTCCACTGAAATCAATGATTGCACAGGGAGTAAATCAGAAAAGGTTGGCTCTCTATGCATATTTCATGAGGCAGCATCAAATTAAAATTATCTCAAGCCAGCTACGGTGCCTCACTAACAAGAGGCTTTGTTATTTCCCAGTTGCTCACATTTTTTCTCTCTCTCTCTCATCAGAGTCTCATCTCTTTGCCATCTCTTATCCTCCTAGTTCCCTGATGTGGCTGTGTCTTTCTTCTCTAGCTGTTTCCTCTGCAGTGTCAGGCTCTGCAAATCATGTGATTCAGAGAGCCCTGTTTTTCCAGGAATGCTCCTATTTGCAGAATTCTTTCCCGCCCCTTGTGACAGGTATCTTTTTGCTGTGGTTTTCTCAAGGCCTGAATATTTTTGGCACTCAGACTGCGTAGCCTGTGAATTTGGATCACTTTAGGATCACAATCTGAGCCAGAAGGAAGCTGCTGACCATTGTTCATAATTCTTGTTAAGTGATAAATTTAATTTCAGTGATGTATTCACTGAAGGAAAAGGCAATCCATAATTTCTTCTGAGCTGCAACGTGCTCCTACTGTACAATGCGTATTTGAGTAAAAAAACTGGAAGATCACCCCGATGTCTAGGAAGCACCATGACTGCTGTGTGTGCACATGCACGTGGATAAGGCTGAGACCAGCTCTACACCAATGGAAGGTTGAGTTTTTATTTACAGAGCATTAGAGGAAGAACATCCCTAGAATAAATCCAATACAGCTAGAAGTTAGTAGAATGTAGTACAACCTTAAAGCAGAGCTTACTGAATCACAGAATTTCACTTGCAAAGGTCTTTTGATACAAAACATGAACATAATTTTTTTCAAAGGTGGGACATTCATAGCTACATCCTGCCATCTGATCCACAAGGCACATTGGTGTGCATGTTTAGACCAGTAGCTGATGTGAGAAGCTATGTCCCCATTCCTACAAACTGATCTAAGCTAGCAGACCCATGCCCACTCAAAGCTCTATTTACCATCAATGGTATTCCAGGAGTGGCCCAGGAACGAACATCATCATGGGCAGGAGAACGATGCACAGCACAGAACCTGGCCCCTGCTTAGTATTCTCTGCTCTGCCAGAAGTGACGTTGAGCACCATCTCAGTTACCTGATCTGTAAGATAAAGTGAATGATACTTCCATGCCTTTTAACATAGAGATATGAGGCTTTGCTTAATAATAAGGCTGTGAAAGGCACAGAATTAACACCACCAGTCAGTGGAAGAAACTAAAACAAATGCCCCCTCTTGGCAACCAGCTCAACGCTTCTTCACTCAGTGATCTGAAGTAGATTCAAAGAGTAAGGGGAATTTTTACCAGCAGCATCCAAAGAGGAGAGGAACTTGCTAGGAGCAGGGGTGGCTCTAGACATTTTGCTGTCCCAAGCACGACGGCATGCCGCGGGGGGCGCTCTGCCGGTCGCCGGTCCCGCGGCTCTGGTGGACCTCCTGCAGGCATGCCTGCGGAGGGTCTGCTGGTCTCGCGGCTCCACCGAAGCCATGGGACCAGCGGACCTTCCACAGACATACAGCTGAAGGCACCCTTCCTGCCGCCCTCCCGGCGACTGGCAGAGCGCCCCCCGCGGCATGCCGCCTCAAGCACGCGCTTGGCATGCTGGGGCCTGGGGCCGCTCCTGCTAGGAGAAACTCTTCCCACAATCCAGAGAGAGGATGGGGAGTGCTCAGTCTGTTTTTACAGGGGCAGTTGCATCATTCCTACCCTTGTCAGGAGCTCAGAGGTGTTAGCAGCAAACCTCTAAAAAGCTCTGAGCATATGCAAATGGTGATTTTCAGAAGACTCATAACTCAGACAAATCTGAGTGTATTTTCATAAGTACAGCAAAATATTTTGAGTTACTTGTACAACTTTTAGATGCTAGAACTCTTCAAAGAAATGGGGGGGGTTGTTTGTTTTGTTTTTTAACACGGGTACATCTGCTTATTTTCCTCTATCCTCATTCTCAGAAATGGCTGAACACTTTTTCGCTAAAAATTCCCTTCCCCTCATCCCAAACAAATGCACTTCAGCTAGAGCTAGAGGCAGTGAAACAATTTTAGCCCAAAGTGTTAGAAGTTTTACAAAGTTAGGAAGAAGTGAAAACAAAGATAATGGAAAGAGTTAGTAAAGATTGCCCATCTGTGTTGCTTCCAGCTGTGCCTGTAATCTAAATAAATAGGGAAGCTTGTAATTTCTACTATCAGAAAATGCTTTCTCAGGCTTTCCTAAGCAAAAAAGAGAATAGTGAGAATACCTTTCTTTGTGAACACTATTTCTTTCCCTTCTTCTGACCTACAAGGGATGGGAAGTGCGAGGGGAGGAGGGGAGAGTCCCTTCTGCTCTGGGAATTTTTCCCAGTATAAGTATGGGTGAAAGAATGTAATATGCATACCTCTTATTCCTCTTCTCTGTTGTTTTTTTTAACATCGCTGCAGTGTCCTTTTTTCTGCTTTACCCTTATTAGTTTTTTCTGCTTTACCCACCCCCGCTCCCCACACTTGCACTCTTTTTTCACTATCAAAAATGGCTTTCTGCCTGAGGAGAAGCAACAGCCTTGTCTCTTTGGGGCTGGAACACCCTCTTTTAGTTATGTTTGTACAGGGCCTAGCACAGTTGGGCCAAACTCTCCAGACATTACCCCAGTGCAAATAAATAATAATAATCCTCCTCACACTCAGATGAGCTGACAAACAGCCACTAGCTGGAAGCTGCTGCCTTTGGGTAGAAGCACCATCAGATGTGATTAATTAAGAGAGGTACATGTGGACAATTAATTAGTAGCTCCCCAAGGGTCTTGAGCACCAAACTGGAATAACTTCTCCAATGAGGAGATGGTGAATGTCAAGCATAGGTTCTAATATAGCCTGGAAACAAAGTCTTATCAAGTTCTTGAGGAATAATAAACACTCAGAGGCTTTTCTTTTAGTTGTTTATATTCAATACATTCCCTATCTGTTTGCACCTCACCAACTATCTGAGTCCTGGTTTATTAGCTGGATTATTCCTTAATGGCACTGCTTCATGTTGGGGGAGGTGGAAGGAAGATGAGGACCTCAGTTAGAGCTCCAGGAGGGATTAGTCCATGGCACTTCTCAGCACACAGGGAGACCATGACTGCTGTACTTTCTATTAACAAGTTAGTGTAATATTCTCTTTGCAACTGGCCAATACAGAGTAGTCAAGGATGCACACCACCTACTTCTCCTGTTCTCCTCGGCGTTGCTAGCACTACTAGCCTGACACAGTCTTTGTACTGAACTGAGGGCAAGGACTGTGGCTGCATTTAGCTCCTATGTAGGCATATAAGGGGGGAAAGGTTCCGGGGCTGGGGGGAGGGGGGCGCGGTAAGGAAACTTCAGGATAAATCGTCCAATTCCTGAGCAAATAAATAGAAACATTTTCTCAAGGATGCAGTTTGTAAAAATTGCCTACACCAGTACATGATTGTGGAATTGGGTTGCCCCCAAACTCAGCAATGGACAGTACTGTATATTAGAACCTCAGAGTTACGAACTGACCAGTCGACCACACATCTCATTTGGAACCAGAAGTGTGCAATCAGACAGCAACAGAGACAAAAAAAAAAGGTGGCGGGGCAAATACAGTACACTACTGTGTTAAACATACATGACTAAAAACTAAAGGGAAAACAGCATTTTTCTTGTGCGTAGTCAAGTTTCAAAACTGAATTTAGTCAATGTTCAGTTGTAAACTTTTGAAAGAACAACCATAATATTTTGTTCAAAGTTACAAACATTTCAGAGTTATGAACAACCTCCATTCCTGAGGTGTTTGTAACTCTGAGGTTCAACTATATTATAGATGTTGGTGTTACCATATCCATAACAGAAAATAATAACAATGATAAATTGTTTTCCCAAGGACGCTTACAAATATATTCCCAGAGGTCCTATCCCCTTTGATGTGAAGATTGTAGTGGAGGGAAT
The DNA here is from genome assembly GCF_016161935.1 of Mauremys reevesii. Lineage (NCBI taxonomy): Eukaryota > Metazoa > Chordata > Testudines > Geoemydidae > Mauremys > Mauremys reevesii. Next base: position 86,376,354 of record NC_052627.1, on the reverse strand, counting down.
CAGATTTAAAAGAGCCTCAGAACATTTTTAAATGACCTCCCTCCAACCCCCCCAGTCTGAGTGAGATATTCCTGTTGGTAGTGTTACCACATTCAGTGTGGTGAAAAAAGGAATCATCTAAAAATATAAAATAGGTAATTCTTTTCTTATGAAAGGTACTATATCCCATTATAGTATATCCTTCCTTTACTAGTAACAGAAACAGTATTAGTATCAGTAATTTGAAATGTGTTTGCTGTATCAATTTGTATCTTCTTTGTAGGTAATGATTTCTCTGTCTACTAACTCCTGTCCCATTTCCACAGACCACATTCACATTTGAATCTTTTGAAGAAAATATTTTTTTTCTTCTGGTCTCAGGACAGATTATGGGAATCTGGGGCTGTAGGCACAGCACAACATGGGTTCTCCATGGCTCCACCCCTACAGCTCTGTCCATTTACTATTGCCATGTCCTTTACTTGGAGTAGTGGTGCTAGCCCAATCTTTCTACCTTCAGGAACAGCAGGGTGGTCACAGGGATTCCCCTCCCCATCTCTACTTAGGCAAGATAGCAGCAGGGAGTGGGGGCCAGTACTAAGAAGTAAGTGTGTATAGACTGAGCCCACCACATGGTGCTCAACCTGCCACACAGAACTGTGGAGCATGAAGTTAAACCCCATTGAAATGCACAGTGCAGTTTACACATCTCAGAGCTATTGTTCCAGGCTCTTGGCAGACACAGGTAGACATTAGTGCATCAGTTACACTTGGGTCATATTTTCAAGCTTTTTCCACAGCCATGAAGAGGCTTGTTGCTTCTTCTCCCCCCACACCTCAAAATGAAAACTGAGATTCTGATGTAAGCACAGGACTCCAGGAAAGGGGGCTTCAGGAGAGGATATATAGTGCCCATTCCTTAATCCATTTCTGTCTGATTTAAGTGAAAAATATTGTAGAAGTACCACAGCCAATATAAACAGCTAGTACTAAAGTGTTTAGAGGCCTTAACTTTCAATGAGTATTTAGCAAACTCCCCAAAGACAATGGTTAATGATTCAATGAGGAAAAAAATTGCTTAAATTAGATATGAAGGACTTTAGAGTTCATTATAGTCTGTGTAGCTAAATAGATCTAATGAAGATATGAACATTATTATATTCTTAATGAAAAAGGATTTCAAAATGTAGTGGGTAAATTTGTGATATATGAACTTACTATTCAATGTCAAAAGTTAATGAAGATTTACCTAATTAAAGTAGAGTCAGTTTTACCCTGGAGAAAAAAAAAATAGGAAAACAAGGTTCTAAGAAAAGTGTAGTTATTTCTGTGCCTCCTTTAAATTTTCAAGTTGCTGATGAAACAGTGAATTAATTGGATTCGTTGAACCCATTCTAACCTATTTTTGTTAAAGTTTAAACAACTCGGCTTTGCAAAGAACAGTGTGTACAAGAGATTAAAGCCTTCGGTGACAAATAATGTCTTTGTTAATCCAAAGAAAACAGTAGTATTGTGGTGTGTTTCAAAAAGGCTAACATTCCTGAAATGATGAACTGTCATAAGTTGCAGTGCTAGGTTCACTACACAAAGTTGTCTGTCTGGTTTTGCAAAGATTTCTAAAGCAAGAGATTTCCCTCTCTCTCTCTCTCTCTCCTTCTCACTCACTCGCTACCTCCTTGAGGATACTGTTGACAATGCAACCTTAGGTTCCCCGTATGACTTTCAAAGTTATGTTATATTTTATCTCATTTTTCCCCGTACTCTTAATTTCTCTAGATTCTTCCCAGAAATCTATTAACTATGTCATTTTGCTATTATTTATTAGACAAGAATTAGTAATTGCAAAATAACTTGCAAGGTTTAGCTAAAATGACACTCCCTAAAGATTTTATAATCTAGAAGACCAACACAGAAAGACAAGACACACTGTGAGAACCAGAGTGTATGCATGTATTAATACATATATAATGGATTATTTTTTGACATATGCATTCAAAAACCTTATGGAGTCTTTTTTAAAGCATTTAAGATCTGATCTTCTTGAGAGACACACACTTGAAACTCCCAGTCAAGCTTTTTGCACACATGTATTCTCGTGGAATTATCGGGCTTCAGTATTTTTAGTAGTCTTAAAGCCATTATAATTGATTATGTAATGGAAGCCAGGATTGGGGCTCTGTATTACAAGTAACTAGAGAGCAAGCCATGAGGCAGTGCATCTAAAAAGATTTGTCACTCCAAACACACTTCTTTAAAATATCAACAGGCTCAGGAAGAGGGTGTAACTGTTGTCTTTCCATTCCCTGATCCTGCACATGTGCACAAGTCTAGTTTCCTTCTGTAACTTGGTAACCAGGGCCCAACAGGGCTCCTGTGCCATATCCCTTTGCCCATAGCCACTATGTCAGCAGAAGGGAAGGGCTTCCATGTAGGAACTACCATACTGGACACCAAAAGATCCCCTAACAATGGGGTGATCCTCCTGCTGCTGGCTATGCTGAGTTTAGGGTCAAGTTCCTCAGAAATGTGGAAAGCAACGTGCAAAGTACCTGCAGCACTGCAGTGGATGAGTGCTACCAAATCTTCTTAGGCAAAGATGTCTACTGGTAAAAGCTTCTTATAAAACATTCTGATTTAATAAGGGAAAAATCTATGAATGGAAGCGTGCCCCCTTGCTCAGTGGTACTTCCATAGACTCAGTTGTCTCACTAAAGTTCCTTTCCATGTTTCCTCTGATATTGTGTTATGGGACCCAGTAATCCCCTGATCATTAGAAGGCTATACTTTTATCAGCTACTGTTAAAAAGAAAGTATCGGTACCCAGAAGTGTATTTTCTCCATTCTCGAATCTCTCATTATTTATCTTTAAATAATCTCATGTCTGGAGACACAGCACAGATTACTAGGTGTAAATTTTACAGCTCCTTTGGTATCTTAAATTGGACTTTGAGTCTGTGGAGGGGGCTGAATGGTAGGAAGTGGCCCAGGGAGGGAGCCTGGAATCATGTCCTGGTCCCTAACATTGGGTGACTCTCATAGGGCCCTGGACAGAGCCTAGTGGAGTGGGAGGGCCCAGGCTCCCCTGCCAAACACCCTTGCCATATAGGGACATAAATCTAATGAGTAAAGAGAAGATAGAGATGCTGAAAGTCTCATGGCAAGGACAAACCACCTACAGGGTCCTGGAGATAAACTAAGGGCCCTTCCCTTCAGAAGGATGCAGGGATCTCTACAATTCATTGGACACTGTTGCCCCAAAAGGGGGGTTAAGCTAAATCAGTGACCCAGCAGGAGGGCTGAGTCACCACCCACCAAAAGGCAGGCCGTCCCAGTACTGGAGAAGTTGCCAACAGGAGCCACCAGAGACTGAGAGGGGGAAATTGAGGAACCAATGACAACCACTTGGTGGTAAGCCCAACCTTCTGTCACATAAGTGCATTTATTTTGCAAAATATTATTAACTAGAAAATTGGGGTGTGGGATAGAGTGGAGAAAGTATTTGCCAAAAATAGAATTGGAAAATATCCTGAAATAACAACAGATGTAGCGGTTCATATAAAACTTTCTACAGGGCCATTGCTCAGATTTAAGTGAAGCAATACCAATGACACCAGTTGAGGATCTGGTCCTCTGCGTGCATATGTAAACAGCTGTTCAGTATCTCCATAAGTATTTACAGTATACGCTCATCTATATGCCAATGTAAATTACATTCAGAATACTGAATTCATACAAGACAGGAGACAATATATTAATGGACTATAAATTGCCTCTTTTTCAAATATACCAAATCGCATCCTTGCTATCTAAATAACATTTAAATGGTTTAATAATTACACTCTTTTTTGCATGAGTCATCATGAATGCAGGTGACTTGTTTAGTCTTCTTCATTATATTACCACTAGAACGGTGGAAAGCAAATATGCAAAATCACCCTTTGTACTATTTTTGCTATTAGGCAGAAAAATTCTCTGTTTACTTGGAACAGTTTTATCAGTCCTGCCATAAGCAAAAGATATTTTCACTGGTAGAAAGCTGTGTTTTGTCACGTAATTTGTAAAGCTTGCCTCCCACTGGAAATAGGGTTGAAGTTAAAACTAAAACTGTAATTTTCAGCTTCAGTTGTTCTGGATCTGACTGTTGTTCATATGATAGCCATAAAAACAAAAAGCCCAGATCTAATGAGTGGCCTTGGCAAAATGTTTTCATTTTTATAAAAGTTAACATAAAACTAAAGTCTGTTGCACTTCCATTTATTATACTCAAAGAAGATCCCAGAACTTTCCTAGAGACTGTAGCTATGTCTCTAAAGACTGAAGGTCAGTCTAAATGTCCAGACAACTAGTAAACTAAGGATATTTCAAATCATGAGTTTCTTTTAAGTAAGATGATGTGAAAATTTCTGGCCAGCTCCTGACCACTTAGCCAATTGCCTGGGGATCCTGGAAGCCAGGCAGCTCAGGGAGCGAACCAGCTGAGGAGCTGGTCACTGGGCTCTCTGGATAGCCCAGGAGCTGTGCTGCCTGCTTTCCACACCCCCACCAGGCAGGCAGCCCAGAAAGTTGGGCAGCCCGATAGCCTGTCCACTAAGTAGACCGGCAGTTCTAGGAGCTGGCCAGCTGTCTGAGGGAGCACATTCACCAACAGTGCTGCCTAATGGTTAGGCGGGGTTTTGGCAGGGCTCCTTCCCTCTGAAATCACAGTCCCTCATCATCCCTTCCCCCAAGGGTTTCCAATACTCCTGTTTAGTCCAGAGACTGTGTGGGAGCTGAGTCCTTGGACAGTCATGGTCTTTTCCAGTAGGTCCTTCACTTAAGTGAAGGCTCCTGGTGTTGTCATGTCTTCAGCCTTCTGGGTCCAAACTCGAGTGGCTAGCCTGAGTCTCTGCCCCTACAGCAATGGCCACTCTGCTATTTTTAGCATGCTAGCATGAGCCCTGCTAGTGCAAGTCTCTCTACCCAGGCTGGAATAATTGCTTCCAATTGCAGGGTAGACATAACCTAAGTCTCTCCTTTCAGTCTCTGGTTTCACTGTGCATACAGTAAATCAGGTGCATACATGCACTTTCAAATCAGTGGAAGTGGTCAGAAGTTTCCATTACAGTTTGGTATTCTAATGGTTAAAAAACAAGCATTTTCTGTGAAAGGATTTATTTGGGAATGTGTTTTGACTGCCCCTGCCCCTAGGGTGACCACATAGCAAGTGTGAAAAATTGAGACAGAGGGTGGGCGGTAATAGGCACCTATATAAGACAAAGCTCCGAATATCAGGACTGTTCCTATAAAATCAGGACATTATTACCTTACCCCCTGTCCCCTTTTTCACACTATTGCTTAGTAAAACCACATCATGCTGTTAAAATAGAATTCCTTTGTTCCCATAGGAGCAGCCACCAGTTTGGGGGGCAGCAGGACAGAGGTTTTGGGGGCCCTAAAATGGCCTGCATTAATAAATCCTCTTTAATTGCACCTATCAGAATCCCCTTCATCTGGCATTGATTGGCTGGATCTCAAAGAGTCCTGGGTCCTGGCTGACAGTTGGCCCAGAGCTATCTGCATCCTCATTCTTGGTTATTTCCTCCTGGGTTGCCAGTTCTCTGGTGTCCTCCTCTTTAGTTTGCAGTGTCACTATCACTGTTAGGGGGCGGATCTCTACTCAATATGGCGTAAGCAGGTCTTGGGGACGACATCAGATTGGAAGTTGTTCTCCTTTGTCTTCTGGTAAGCCTGCCATAGATCTTTCCCCTTAGTCTAGCATCAGCCCTCTTCTGTGCTGTGCTCCAGGTTCTCCACGGCCTTTGTGATGTGCGTGTACACATTATTATTCCAGTGGGAATTCCGTTGTTGTGCATGCACATGTTCTTCACCCCACAGGTTGTGGAAATCTAGGACCTCTCTCCTGGACCATGCAGCATCACAAGGGTGACTTGGAACTGGAGTCAGACTTGCACAGGTATCAGAGAAAGAAACATTTCCAAAACACATTGTGGATTTTAAATGAGGGTGGGGTGGGGTTCTGGTCACTGATCTTCAGGCAACACAGTTCAAAAATACAGTCAGATCAGTGACTGATGAAGCACTGTGGGCTTCTTGCTGGAGGATTACTGTACTGGAACAGGTACTTCTGGATCTACACAGGCATTGTGCTAGTAGAATTATATCGGGGCAAGGCTTATGTCATTTAGGGAGGTGGCTTACATTTGCCAGCAAAGCTGAGCGGTTTGCTGCCAAGAATCAAAACTGTGGAGTATATGCAATGGCTGCAAAAGGAAAGTTTTGCTGGGAAAGCTGTCTAGTCTTAGAGGGAGGCAAAATTTTAGACACAGGCCTATAGATGCTGAAGGGGGAAAGCCCAGATAAAACATCCGTAAGCATTGCATAATTGGGAGTTTCTATCATATGGCATGATGTGGCTTAGTATCTTTGAGACTTAGGCTATGTTTACACTACAGACCTTACAGCAGCACAACTGTACTGCTGCAGCTGCGCCGCTGTAAGCTCTCCCACATAGCTGCTCTATGTCGACGGGAGAGAGTTCTTGTGCACGCATAATAAAACCAACCCCAATGTGCGGCGGTAGCTATGTTGGTAGGAGAGCATCTTCCGCTGACATAGCACTTGTCCAGACTGGCATTTTTGTCAGTCAGGGTTTTTTTTTTTTTTTTTAACCCCCACACCCTCGACTGACAAAAGTTTTACCAACAAAAGTACTAGTGTAGACCTAGCCATTCTTTGGAGCATTTCGACTTACAGGCAAAGGGTATATCATATTGACTTGTCTTCCTTTCAGAAAAGAACTACTAAAATGTTTTCACTTTCGAGTGGTTGCAAGACACAGAAATTCTCCAACTTTGTTGACACTTGTTAAACAGTGCTATCAATCACTTCATCCAACAGGCTGTTCTCTCCGATTGCCCTAGCATTCTGCCAGCCAAACATGAGGTAATAGAGCTTGATGATTTCATTCTTAGTGTCCTGCTTCACTGACCAAAAGGGACCTTTTGAATGCCCCAATAAATTCTCCCAATAATTTTCAAGTGACATCTTGCTGTTTATTCTGCTCCATGCTAGGAGAGATTAACAGTTTAAAGCATCCAAAAATCCGAGGCTTCTCTGCAGCCATCAAAAGCCCTTGTTTCTGCTCTCAGTTTGGCCTGACGGCTTAGAGTTTCTCACCAAACAAAAAATAAATGGTCATGTAAGCTAGTAATTTCAGTTAAGCCATATAGCTTCTTATTTATACAGCACCATAGGTGGGCACAGGGCATTACAGATAAATAAAAAGCTGTCCTCAAAAGCTTACCCTCAAAATGGCACATTACACAGAAAAAAATATAAGCAAAATGCGGGAGCAGGAGGATGGGATGGAAACACAGTGAGTTCTAAAAGAGTGAAGGGTTTCTTATTACTGATTGTGTGGCTTCTCCTGTCAGGTAAGCCTGTATGACCTGCCTCACTCAATGGGCTGGAGAGGTGAATGCCCGGGACACTGAGCATTGTGATGGCGAATGTGCCTTCCTGAGACAAAAGACACATCTAGCATGCTGACAGATTTGGAGATGCTCTGTATTGATTTATGAATACTGTATGTTGGCCTTGTAATTGGGATGTTTACTGTATGAATATATTAGGTTAATTCAATAGAGGGCTGTATAAGAAAATAGGCAGGAAGAAAAATAATGGCTCTGTTTAAGCCACCCCTCAGAAGAGTTGCTAATGGACAAAGCCAGGACCATTGGCTCAGAGGACTGTGTCTCAGTCTCCTGATGAGCCTACAGCACAGGTTTTGACCAGAGGGGTCAAAGCCCAGGAACACAGAAGTGCAAGAGAATTATGGCAAGGTTTAAAAAAGATAGTTGTTTGGAGGACTCAGACTGAGAAACAAGAGGTGATAGTGGTTTGGAGGACTCAGACTGAGAAACAAGCACTCATTGAGGTGTCTGGAGGTGCTAAACCTACGTATATCACAATTAATGGATGGTACGGCTATAGGAAAGAAAAATATATATAGACGTTTAGTTGTGTTAAAAAAACCCTTTTCTCTAAAAGTTTTGCTCCTACTGCAAAATAAACAATACTTTCTGGCTAAGAAGGCTGTCTGATCATGGGATACCTGTGATGATGCAGTTCTGGCGGGACCCAACTGAGAGTGCCAAATTAGGACCAATTGCTTAAACAGGGTAGTCACAGCCCTAGGCTGGGGTTTTTCCACCTCTAAGGCAAACCAAACCAGCCAGACAAAACGGACTTTGGTCTCACCCCACTGGCTAACCACAAGTCACACAAGCAATTTCCTTAGACACTCCAGTCTCCCAGTATCACCACCAGTGCACTCGTCACCACCAGTGCACTCGTCCATAAATGGTTATGAAAACCAACACCCCAATAAAAGGAAAAGGTTCTCTCGATCCCAAAGGACCAAGCCCCAGACCCAGGTCAATATACACATCAGATCTTACCCACAAATCACTCTGTTGCCAATCCTTTAGAATCTAAAATCTAAAGGTTTATTTACAAAGGGAAAAAGGTAGAGATGAGAGGTAGAATTGGTTAAATGGAATCGATTACATACAGTAATGGCAAAGTTCTTAGTTCAGGCTTGCAGCAGTGCTGGAGTAAACTGCAGGTTCAAATCAAGTCTCTGGAACATCCCCCGCTGGGTTGGGTCCTCAGTCCCTTGTGTAGAGCTTCAGTTTGTAGCAAAGTCTCTCCAGAGGTAAGAAGCAGGATTGAAGACAAGATGGAGATGAAGCATCAGCCTTATATAAGCTTTTCCAGGTGTAAGAATCTCTTTGTTCTCACTGTGGAAAATCACAGCGAAATGGAGTCTACAGTCACATGGACAAGTCTCTGCATACCTTGCTGAGTCACAAGGCGTGTCTGCCTTCTCTCCATGGGTCAATTGTGTAGCTGATGGTCCTTAATGGGCCATCAAGCAGGCTAGGCAGAGCTAACACCAGTTTTTCTGGGAGGCTTCCCCCAGAAGCACAGCACAAACTTGAAATACAGACAGCATAGAGCCAACATTCATAACTTCAACTAAAATGATACAGACATACAGACAGCATAATTATAACCAGCAACCCATAATCTGGTCTTAGACACCTTAGATGACCCCCTTTATCTAAGATTTGGTGCCACTGCAGGACCTTGGTTGCAACCCATGTTCTATATGGTCCCAATTTATATCAATAACATCACAATACCACTGGTTATAGACTCCCAAAGGGAAGAACTGCAGGTGTTGGAACTTATTTGGACCTGCTGGGTGAGCACGGTTGATACAAAGGGTACTGAAGCCGAGGGCCTGGTCTGGCTGACAGAACTGCATACTTCCACCACAGGAGAGGTAAAGGCATGGATTGGCACTTGAGCGGATGCAATGAGGGAGACCAGAAAATGGATAGAGGTGCACCTAGTCCTGTAGCCTTGACACACATGCAACTGAATCAGGGAAGATAGGTGTGTAGAAGGAACATCTTTTCAAGCCTGTTTTAGACTAGGGTGACCAGACGTCCGAATAAAATTGGGACTGTCCTGATTTTTAGGCGTTTGTCCCATGTCCTGATCAATGTTTGGGCAGGATGCAATTTGTCCCGATATTTTGCACTCTGGGTTTTTTTTTCGTTTAGTTTTTTTGGTTTGGTTGGTTGGTTTTGTTCTGCCAGCGGGACTCCGCCCTTTTTTTTTCTTCTTCTTCTTCCCTCTGCCTGTGGGACTCTGGGACTCTGTTTTGTTTCTTTATTTGTTTGTTTTCTCTCTCTCTCTCTCTCTGCCGTCAGGACTCCATGTTTTTTCTTTTCTTTTTTTTTTCTCCTCTCTCTGCCGGTGGGACTCCGGGACTCCATTTTTTTTTCCTTTTCCCAGCTGGCGGGACTCCGCTTTTTTTTTTTCCCCCTCCTCCACCAGTGGGACTTCACCCCACCCTCCCATAGGTCAATATTTTCTTCATCCCATCTGGTCACCCTGTTTTAGACTCTGCCTGAGACATGGCTCTGGCACTGAGTTGAACCCTCAAGAGCTCCAAATGCAATAGTTATGGTGACTGAACAAAATTATATAAAGTCCTATGAAAGGGAGGGAAAACTTAACTTGCACTATAAAAAAAACTATATGAAAATATTGAGGTAAAAGGCACTCAAAAACAAGTCTGCAGTGTACACACCTGCACATCCAGTCAACAGCAAAGTTTTCTGTATTCCCTGCCATGGAAAAGGAGTAATAAGAGGGTTGAGGGCTTTTTCAACCTTTAGTGCCAGATATTTGACACCACAAGGGTGTGCTTATGGAGCCCCAACAGATACAGCTTCTAGAAGGTTCTGGAAGGTCAGATGCCAGGGCATTGTTCCCATGAGTAGAAGGTACAAAGGCCCTGTGACCGGGGTCCATGCAGGGCCACACTGAGGTTACTTAATTAGTGCAAACTGGAAATAATAGGGCAGATAATCCCCCAAACTGGTGGATATTCCAATACTTAGATTTACCAAGCCAGCAGAAAACTGTTTCTACAATACCTTACTGGAGGCACAGAAGCCAAAACACAGTTCCCTTATAGCACCCAGACTCCCAAGTTAAATATGATGACGATTAATGAAAATCTTATTGATCATATAAGAAAGTTCTATCAATCCCAAAGGATCAGACACATTACCTCCCAAGTTAATGAATATTTTAGATCTTACCCAAATACACACTTACAGCCAATTCTTATTAACTAAACTAAAATTTATTAAAAAAGAAGAGAGAGAGAGAGTGTATTGGTTAAAAGATCAGTAGACATACAGATGTGAGTACAGTTTGTGAGATCAGTTTCATAGTAGAGATGGTGAGCTTCATAGTTGCAAAGAGTTCTTTCAGAATTAGTCCAGAGGTTATAGTCTAATGTTCATATTCAGGGTGATCCAGATGGGACTGGAGATCTCAGTCTGGGTCAGGGGGAATCCAGCCACGAATGCTGACCAGGTCTCCAGTAGCAACGCAGCCAGACAAGGGTCGACTGCCCCTGGGCCTTCCCCTCAGGTTGTACCTGGATCTGTAGGGGGTCCTCTGGTTCATCTGGGTAGAAGGCCAGTTCCAGCAACTACTTGATACCTTTGTCAGTGGGTGGATCCAGCAGCCCTGGCCAGTTCTCAGCTCAGGTCGGGAGCAGGCAGGAGGTGTCTGTCTCCTTTGGTGGCTGCAGCCCAACTGAGCTGCAGGCCCTACCCTTTATACTTCCTATTCCACCCCCTGACTTCTGGTAGGAGGGGCGAGCACAACCTGGCTCTGCCCACCAGGGTTCACAGAGTGGTCCCTCCCCCTCTGGCTCAGTGGGAGGCTACTCCTTATCAGTACAACATTTCACTGTAATGAGTGACTAATTCAGTAAACAAATAATCCACACCATTTATCAGTTCAGGGATATACAAAAGCCACTTCAGAATTTGTTTGGCTATCCTGAGTAATGCAGAGTGCTTATGGTATACAAGGAGGAAAGCACCTCCTGTGGAATCTCCATATAGTAAAGAAATAGTTATTTAGCGCTTTTGCTGTTGCCTTGTTACTTTGGGCTTGTCTACGCTATGCAGCTTTTAGCGACAAGGCTATGTCGACACAGACTTGTCGCTAAAAGTCAGCGTGTGTAAACGCTCTCTGTCAGTATGACGGCACTTCTGCCAACAAAATACTTCCAGCCCCATGAGCAGCATTAGTTTTGTTGGCAGGAGTGCGTTCACACTGCCACTTGCAGCTGCAAAACTTTTGTCTTTCACGGTGGGGCTTTTAAAAGTACCCATGAAAGACAAAAGTTTTGTCAACAATGTCACAGTGTAGACAAGCCCCATGTGATGGCCCTAATGCCCCTTTGTTGTGAAAGTATCAGCCAGAATTTCTCTGTGAGGATACAATTCATGGAAGTGGGAATTGCAGTCATATCAGGAATCAGCCACTCTTTTGCCTAACTCACTGAAGTGACAACTGATTTGATTGATGTAGCTTGAATTCCTTTGGAAGCCAAGAATGTCAGCTTGCAACCAACTCTGTGAGCAACTGATAACGCTTCCTTTAATTAATTCTCTTATTAAAAAAAAAAACAAATCTTTAGTTTAATCTTCTTTTATTAATTAGTTTGTTGGATCTCTGTATTTTGCATGCTTGTTATTGTTAGATTAAAAACAAAGTAAAGCAAACCAAATGAGTTAGCAAAGTGCAGTCCTAAGTGAAGAACCTGCTGACTGTTAAGGTATCTTATTTTCAAGATACAGAACGTGCAGCAGGATTTCGTCAGGTTAAAAAAATAAGAAAAATGACATTAACAAGAAGCAACTTACATTTTTTATCATAGGGCATAATAAAAAATTCTCCCACAGGAACCAAATCTCCCTACGAATTATATATGTATATCTGCTACCTGTGTGGAGAAAATATATAGGTGTTACAAGGAAATTCACATGATGAATTTCTGAGCCATATGATAAATGAATTTATCATGGAACTTTTTCTGACCATCTACTAATTCATCTATCTGGACTTATTCTAACATCCCAAACCACTGTAACAGTTTCTAACAATCAAAATAAATCTTAACAAAAACCAAAACTTCCCTAGAAATTTTTCCTCCATCTTACCCCACCTCACAAATGAGGAATTCTTCCCTTAAAATTACTCAGCCTGAGCCCCAAGATGGTCAAGCTTCAGTTGTACAGAAGTAACAGCTATTCTCCACCGAACCATGTCATGATAGCATCAAGTAGCCCATAACTCTGCAGACCTACAAACTGGAAATTATGACTGGAATGGGGGATTTCCCACTTTCTTAAATGGCATCCACATCATTTGCTTCTAGCCCTGGAAGATCTTGAGAAAACAGATTATAAAATCTTGACATTTTTAGGTACAGAAAACTATTTTAGAGGTTTTCATAATTCACACCAAGCTCCATATGGTTGAAATCATGAGGCCTGATTCTCTACATATGGATGACAGGGGGAGTTTTGCTGGTCCCTTCAACAGATGCAGGGCTGGGATTTGTCTTTTCAGACTGGGAGATTACCAAAAAAAAAAAGCAGCTTCAATATTTTTTTTAAACTCTCTCTGTAGCTTAGTGGCATACACAGAATATATGATAGTGAGATGTTGTCAGCACTTATGTGTAATGTGATCTTCCCAAACTCTTGCTGATAAAAACATTATACCACACCACATCATCATAAGTTCCATATACTTGCATAGTCCCAAAGTTCAACATTTCACCTGTGCTACAAGAGACTTGCCTGCCCTGAAGCACAAATTCTTTGTTCTGGACACATAGGAAGACAGACAGTATACAAGGGATGTGGTTTAATTAGATCACAGCTTCAAGTTAACACATTCGAGAACTAACTGGTACCATGCAGGTCATGATTCTTCAGTTTTTTCCAGTCCTCTGCACCTGCTCCCAGCCTGTTGCTAAGATCCCACTGCCCATCCCTGGGAAGGGGGTTAGGAGGCTGGGGAAAAGGAGTTCTGTCCTAGCTGTGCTAGACATTAGGAGCCCCAACCCCAGATTATTTATGGAATCACTTCTTCTAAATCCACTTCTAGCTCCAGGTATCAGGGGACTGGATTCCCTATGGAGCAAGTACTAGCATTGGATACCTGCCATGAAGAGGCACCAGCAATTAGAATGGATGGTAATGCTTCCCTACAGGGTCCACTGCCCTATCCCTTGTCCTCCATGGGAGGACGTCACTATGCTCACTACTCATGGCTCTTGCAGCTGCTACCAACCATGCTCTTGCTCTGATGAGGAGGGAGAAGAGGTTGGCCACCCTACTTCCGGAGGCTCACTTACCACCCTGGCCAAGGAGAAGCTCCCTGAGGAAAAATCTCTACACTCCATGACTGCTGTGTGTTCTCAGCTAGACTTCTGCTGCCGTGTGTTCTCCACTGCTGCCCTGGTTCCTTCTGTTGCAAACCTGGGGCGATTTCAGCTCAGCCTGAGACTCCTTTTGTATTGTTGTAGCCAAGGCCTTGCCTGACATGAGTAATTAACAATACAAGAAGGCCTTAGTTCTTGGAAGATAGAATTAGGGAGGCAAATGAATTATCAGGCTGAAAACAGAACCTTTGTGCTAAATAAGTTAAGTAAATAGGTCAGTAGGCTAAGATGACAGAATGGCGGAGCCAATTAAGATTAGAAGGAGAACACCCAGGGAACTATCTACTATAAACTAAATAACAAGGGACAAAATAACTTAGTAATGTAGAGATGAGGCAAAGTGAAAGTAGAACCATGGTCAGTGCATGCTGAACAGGGATTGGTTCCTGCAAAGCAACCACTCAAAAACATGCGTGATGCAAAGTATAGTAAAATCAATGAAATATGTAATGTACATAAAGGGAGAGGGTTTCTCTGTAACTTTGGAGTTGTGATGTACCCTGCATCCATTCCCCATGTGTTTGAGTCTGATCAACTCAGTGTTGCACTGCTGTATGCCAAATAAAGATACCTGAATGACAAGGGCTGGAGTTGAATTGAGTTCTTGAGAAACTGAGTGGAAAGAGGTCTTTGAGGAAATCCCAACATTATTGGTACCATGACTTGATTTACTGGTCATCCTGAGGCTCCTTGTGTATTGTACTGTTTTATCTTTAGACAATACATTTGGTTAGCTGATCTCTTGAAAATTCTTAATAAATCAGAAGTGTAGCCAAGCAATTGATTATCCATATTAATTAACAAATTGATGAACCAGCCAGGAGCCATTAGCCAAGCATTCGTCAAACTAATCTGGCATGGGTGTGTAACCTGCCATTTGGATTTGGGATAATCATCTCTGAAATTGGATGTGGGGGAGGAGGCTTTACAGACACTAAGTAGACTTACAGTATTCTACTCTGCAAAATATGTAACAGCGCTACTTAGGCAAAACACCTTGAATAAATGGTTAATACCTATTTCTAAATGTTTACTTGGCAGAACACCATATATAACTCATGGAAAATAGTAAGGGAGCTCTTGAATATTTTGTAAAGAAAGTTGTAACTGTCCCTGGGGTTTCTCCTTCATATGGAACACAGGAGCAGCGCCAGGGTTTCTGGCGCCCTAGGCAGAATTCGGGGAGCAGCATTTTGTGCGCTCCCCACGGGGCGCGTGGGAGCTTCCAATTCCACTCCCATTGCGCCGCCGAAGAAGGACCCTCCACTGAAATGCCGCAGGCAACAGCGGCAGTCATTGAGCTGCTCAATTGCCTGCCGCTGTTTTCCGCGGCACGTCGGCAGAAGGTCCTTCTTCGGCGGCGCGATGGGAGTAGAACCGGAAGCTCCCATGCGCCCGTGGGGAGTGCACAAAATGCCACCCCCTGAATCCTGGCACCCTAGGCAACCGCCTAGGGTCGCCTAATGGAAGCACCGGCCCTGGTGGAACATGATGTATATGTGTAACCCCTGGCATTATGTTTGTCCTCCATGTAAAATAGAAAAAAAGACAAAAGGAAAAAAATAAAGAAAAAGAAAAAAGGGAGACTAGGGAATTGTTGGATGAAAAGCAGCCAGCAAAAGGAAGAGAAGTTAGGCCGGTACGGACAGGAATTGAGTGGCCCAGGAAAAGTTAACTGCAGCCAAACTGGGCACCACAGCAGATCACTTAGCATGTAGAAAGGAGAAGGAAGAGTTAAAGGAACAGGCTCAGGTTTTTCACAGACAGATAGCAGTGCTCACTCTCCTGCTATAGCCAGGATAAAACTCAGAAGGCCTTGCTCCCAGCCCACTGAATGCCACTCCCCTCCCCAAACCAGTAATATAATCTTTTTTCTAATATTTTTATGTATGGTTCCACTATTTCCTTTATGTTCTTTCTCCATTCAGACCTTCCTCTTTGCTTTTTTACTTGTATTCCTCACTTGGTTCGGTTAGCTGAATTCCCTGCTGATGGCTGTAATTTGAAATGCCCTCACAAAAGTCAATTAATCTCCCTTGGATCTTGTCTCCCTTCTTTCCTACATTGCTTCCTGTGAGCCTTTTGGGGGCACCCTAGGCTATGAGTCACCTTTGTAGCACCTGCTTCCAGCTTGAGGGAGTCTTGCCTGTGCCAGGTGGGTGTTGTAACCACTCAAGCACTCTTCTCTGGTCTAAATCAGAACTGCTTTCACTCTGCAGGTTGAAATAAATGCACCCCAGGCCCCAACTCCCTTCAAAATGTTCTTGTGTGGCGTTTAGCCGCTGACCACAGGATTCCCACAGAAATTCCAGATCTTCTATTCCCAAAAGAACAGTGTAGCCCAGTGCATGCACATCCTTACCTCTAGGGCACCCCCTTCTGCCTGGACACAGCATTGCAGGGAAGTTTCCTTCTCAAACTCCATCTGGTGGCCACTTCCTGGGTCAGTCCCAGCTGGTCCCTTCTCCAGATTGTCATACTTTGTCTTCTGTGGCTTGGCTCTCTTGTCAAGTGACACAGCAATTCAATCCCCTTTTGGGGTTCAGCTCTAAACTAAAAAAGGTCCTTCACCCAGACTGGGCTTCTACCTAATTCTCTGGTCTCAGACTCTAGCTCAGGAATTCTCTCCACTCTAGGGCCCCATCACAGGAGTTAAACTTATTTCTGCAGCTTTATTTTCTGTCCACAGCTAGTCCTAAAATACTAGGTCTTGCTCCAGGCCCTGTAGGAGGACTTCTCCTGAGGTTCCTCCCCTTTGAACTGAGCTCTCTCAGCTCCTTATACAGTCTAGTGCTGCCTCCCCTAGCCATGAGGCAATCCCTCACCTCCCAGGTGTGGCGCATAACAAATTAGATACTTTCTCTAGATTTTCAGGTAATGAGGTTAAGCTGGTTTTACCTTAGACCACTGCTCCTGTATCACACACAGCACTTGAGTTCAATTATAGTAAAACAAAAGAAAATGTATTTACCAAAAAATAGAGATTCAAATAGAAACAAGTGTGAGTTCTGGAAACAAATGGTTACATTTAAAACAAAATAATAAAACATGAACTAGGGCCTACACTTATTAATAGTTACCTTTCCAGCTAATAAAGTAGATTCTCATCCTTTTACACCAGGCTTCTGCCCTTCCCTCTGGGGTCTGAGCACAATGAATGATCTAATCTGTACATCGGAGTCAGTGACATCAGCTGCTTCTTGCGCAGATGCTGGGAACTGATCCACGGCTGCCGCCGTGACTTCCTCAGTGCATTGTCTCAAGAAATGTCCTTGGGCAAAGAGGTGAAATAACCTATTATAGTCCTCTGCATCTTTACCCCTGGCCTTATCAATTTTTCATCAAATCACACATTTTATAAACACACTCCCCAGGACTCATTTTTATCACGCTTGTTAAGATTTCTAAATCTTAATTAATATACCTCTGGCTGATCTGAAATCCTTTTTAACAGTTTTCTTAAACTTTTCATAAATCAGTGCCTCCCCCTTGTCCATATCCTTAAATATTTGTAAAGCTTTACCAGATAGTTTGGGAATTAATATGGATACTTTGTGTTCTTTAGGAATTTTGTGCAGTTCAAACAAATTCTATGGCGGGCCATGAATGCTCACAAAACTGGAGTTGGGACATGGGAGGGGGTGGGGGTTCTGGGGCGGGGCTGGAGATGAGGAGTTAGGAGTGCAGGAGGATGCTCCGGGCTGGGACTGAGGGGTTGAGAGGGTGGGAGGGGGATCAGGTCTGGGGCAGGGGGTTGGGCTGCGGAAGGGGTGCAGGATCTGACTGGGGATACAAGCTGTGGGTAGGGCTGGGGATGAGAGGTTTGGGTGCAGGAAGGTGCTCTGTGCTGGGATCAATGAGTTTGGAGGGCAGGAGGAAGATCAGGGCTGGAGCAGTGGGTTGGAGCGCGAAGGGAGCTCAGGGGTGCAGGCTCAGGGTGGCTCTTACCTCAAGTGGCTCCCAGAAACAGCAGCATTCCCTTCTGCAGCTTCTATGCGGAGGCGCGGCCAGGCAATCTGCACACTGCCCTGTCTGCAGACACCGCCCCCACAGCTGCCAATGGGAGCTGTGGGATCGGCGCTTGGGGCGGGAGCAGCGTGCACAGCGGAGCCGTAGGGGGGGCCATGCCACTGTCTGGGAGCCATGTGGAGCAGCCCCTGACCCTGCTCCCCAGCTGAAGCACCGGAGGGGGGCCATACCACTCCTTCTGGGAGCCATGTGGAGTGGCCCCACACCCCACTGGGAGCTAGAGGGATGGATTAAAATGGCTGGTGGGTCATATTTGGCCCACGGGTTGTAGTTTGCCCACCCCTGCTCTAAATACCTTTATTGATTACAATATAAACCCCACTCACTTCACATTCACATCCCAAACATGCTGCACCAGAGTCCAAAGATTAGAACAAAGTCCTGATGGCCAGTTGCGGTTCACTCCAATCATAAGGCATGGGGAGCCAGCACTGCATGCCTCTTCAAAATCAGGGCTCTGGTTCAATGTCTGACTCCAAATTTCAGATTTGTCAGGTACCTATTTATAGACCAGTCTGTCACATCATCAGCTCTTTGTCTGTTTACTAAGCCTTTCACCCATAACTCCAGGAAAGCAGTTCCAGTCAGGCCGCCATAATCCAAGATGTTCCATTTCCCCCAATTCTTGCTTAACAGCACAGCTGGTGTTATTCCCTTTTCTGCTAATTCTTCATATTCCCCATGGACATTACAAAGTTGTTTTGCACAGACAGTCCTTGACCGCTCATAACCTTAAATCCTCGCTTCAGTTGCCAACACACAACTCACGTCAAGCATACTGCATTCATACTCTGCCTCAACGGGCTATAGCATATTACTGTGTGTGTGTATATATATCCCCACATGTGTATATTCCAACAACTACACCACTGTGGCACTTCTCAGGACACCAGGCCTGGACATCACCTTGTTGCCAGTGGCTTCCAAGTATCCCACAACACATGGCAAAGCTGAAGTCAGCTTTAGCATTAGAAAATAAGAAACTTGTCAAAGCAAAGATGGGTGAATACTTTGTACCAGTAGAGTTAGGGTGTCCTTTCATGGCATAAGAACACTTACAATGTAGTTTTCAAAAATGATATATGGAGAAGTATAGGTAGGTACCAAGGAAAAATTGGCACAACTTAGTGGGTTAAACATACTTAAACATTAAGTGGTGTATAGGGGGCTTTTAGCTTGTAAACCACCACAGTATAAACAGAAGTGGGTTTGAGGGTATATCTTTGAAGCATACTGTTAGGTTATAGATATTCAGGCCTGTCTGCAAAGGCCTATACTTTAAGAATTTAGGTGTATTTTTATTACTTAGCTAGTTATAAAAGTATAAAAGAAAGAATTAAAATCACTGTCTGCCAGTGTAAGGGCCTTCTTTTACTTTGACAGTTTGAGGCCCTGTTCTTAGGCTAAGGTCTTTGGCTAAGCAGCAGAGGCAGCCATAAACTGGGAAGCAAATGGTTACAGCCTCACATTCCAGATTAGTTACAGTGAAATAAGGCAATCTGGAGCTGTTAGAAAGGTGATCTGATTTATTACCTTCAGAGAAAGGGGAGAGCCTGAAAGATTTAAAAAAAACAAAAACAAAAACAAAAACCTTAGTTTGGTAGCATCCTGTCTGGCAAGAACTCACTTATCAATAGCTGGGATGTAAAATCCTCATTTTTTTGTTGTTCTATTACTGTAACCCCATTTCCCTATTGTTTGTCTGTATAATCTCTGTCTGGTTCTGTAATTGTTTCTGTCTGCTGTATAATTAATTTTGTTGGGTGTAAACCAATTAAGGGGATGGGATATAATTGGTTAAATAATTATGTTACAATATGTTAAAATTGGTTAGTTAAATTTCAGTAAAATAATTGGTTAAGGTACAGATAAGCAGAACTCAAGTTTTACTATATAGTCTGCAGTCAATCAGAAAGTAAGAGTGTGGGGAGGAATGGGGGTGGGGCATTTGGATCATGTTTTGTTAAGGGGGTGTGGAATGGTAACAGGGACAAGGAAACAGGCAAGGCTCTGTGGTGTCAGAGCTGGGAAGGGGGACACTGAGAAAGAAAACTGAAATAATGCTTGCTAAAAGTTCACCCCAATAAACATCAAATTGTTTGCACCTTTGGACTTTAGGTATTGTTGCTCTCTGTTCATGCAAGAAGGACTAGGGAAGTGAGCAGGTAAAGGAATAAGCCCTCTAACACATACCTTCTGTGTAAGGTGAACATGTTTAAAGATAGAATGCTTCCCAGAAGGATGGCATGTATGTCTCCTTTTTGGGTTGTACTGTTTTGTCTTTAGGCAATAAAGTTGGCTCAGCTTGGTTAGTCTCTTGAACATTCTTATTAACAAACAAGTGTAATCAAGCAATTGCCTATGCATATTAATCAACAATCCTTAAAGAGCTACTAACTCTTTTCCCCACCCACCCAGACAAAGAACTCTGAGATTGCAAGGCGTGCATTTGACTAATAGTGAGTTCATATAAAAATTTCCTATGGAAATTTAAGGTTTATTGTTGATGTTCACCCTGCAGGTAAAAACCTCCTTTGTTTTGATTCTTCAAGCACAGTTAGACCCAAATTTACTTCCACCTTACACAAGTGTGCTGCTGCTCCCAGTTAAGTCAATGGCAACAATACCATTGAATTCAGTGAGAGCATAATCAGATCCCTGGTCTTGTTTCATTTTTGGATGTTTACAGCAGAAATTTTAATCATGAAACTGAGATTAGAGAGACACTCAGTTTTATGGATCTATGCCAATTTACACCAGCTGAGAATCTATTTATGCTGAAGACATTAATCCAAGTTGGTTGAAAGCTTTCTTCATTTTTTTCACCTAGTGCTCATACTTCTTTCTTCATCCAACATATGGTGCAGACTAGGTCATTTTTTCTGGAGCTTTTCTTTGAATCTTACTTTTGTTACACTAGCTATTGAGTATTTAGTTCTGTTTTAAACTATTGATAGGAACTCTCAAATGTCTAAGAGGTTGTGTGTGTATAGGTACCTACGACTGAATATTTACAGTATGAGATTTACCAATATACTGAGGCAGTGGGGGGCAAGCTGTAGGCCGCACGCAGCCTGTCAGGGTAATCCGCTGGGAGGCCACAATACAGTGTTTACTTGACTGTCCGCAGGCATGGCCGCCTGCAGCTCCCAGTGGCCACGGTTAGCCGTTCCCAGCCAATGGGAGCTGTTTGCTTTTGATTGTTGAAATTATGACTTTAGATGTAACCTGAAAATGCTTCAAGTGGCCTCTATTGATAATTATTAAGCACTCTGAGGTCTTCTTCACCTCTGATACTGCCCTCTCAAAATGTATTTTATAAGGATGGATGGATTGCAGTAAATTGGGCCAACCTGACTGAATAATTTCCCACAAACTCTTATGGAACAATATATAACAAATTAACCACATATTTCATCCCATGTAATCCAGTTTTACCCTTGAAATAGGATTTGCTATTACATAATTGTCAATAAGTCTCACTTCCCTATCTTCCAAAAAAGACTCAAACCCAACCACATGCCATATCTGCACATGCTAAGTAGAACCCCTCAAACTCTTGGCAGATGTAATTCATAAAGGAGACCCCCTTCATGATGCTAGGATGTGTCACAACTCAGAGCAGTGACAGGAAGGCAATTGAGATTGTGCTATCCATATTTCAGTACACTAACCATGATTTCACAAAACTTCTGATAGAAATCCTACATGAGTAAAGAGGGACCAGAGTTGCAAAACTCAATCTGGTCCTGAATCCAGTTGCAATTTCTAAATGAGCATCTATGGAGTAGGCTTATTTGTCAATCAGTTTTGGCATGGCATTTTGGGGGCCTCTAAGCACAGAGGGATTTGGAACAAAACAGCAGAAATAAGATAAGGAAGGAAAGTCATTGGATTTCTCTTCATAACAAAGAATATATGGTAAGTTACAGAATGGCTTTGTTACTAAAACAACAACTAGCTAGCTAGACAACCAGTTCAAAACTATCTGTGCAAAATACCATCTACTATGGGTGAAGCCTTCTGTCTCTTCATATTGTTGCAAAGAGCAGTTGAAGAGAGAATGGAAGGTCAAAGGGAGGACAAAAGTGAATAAAAAGAAAGGCATGGGAAAGAAGAAAAGGAGAGGTGAAAAAAGAAGAGCAGGATAACAAAGACATCCTTTCTTCAGTCTATACAGATTTACTGACCTGCCTACCTCTATGCCAATTGCAGATCCCAGCCTGTCACAAACATCGCCTGCTAATTTAAATTTAATATGAACTCTTGATCTTTCCTCCATAAATCATTGCAACTCTCCCATTCTCTGTCACTTTGACAGTACCACCATTCTTCCTGTCTGCAGGGAAGGGACTATATCTACCATTTTTTGTACAATGCCAGCTACTACTTGGACAAATCCTGATCAAGGCCTCTGGCTGTTACTCCGATGCAAATATTAATGAAAATAATAAATAAAAATAATAATAAATGTGTTATTTTCTTAGACACACAATACATTTATAAATGCAGTCCCAGAATTGTTAGACTTAATACCACTATTGTAGTCTTCACAAGCTCAGTAGGAGTCACTATTTCCTGAATAATCTTGCTGAAGTCATCTCCTTTTTCTTTAGAAAAGTGTTGTACTCGGCCTGAAAAATGAAGGTGTTGCCTAGACCCTGATTCTGCGGTGACCTTTGCGCAGATGTTGGGATACTTCCATGCAGAACTCCTTTCAGTATTCAGGACTTAATTCATAAATCAGGTGAGTTGAGACACAGGTAGCGGCAATTTCACATTCCCCACAACCACCTCCTATTTACAGTAGGCTTCATCCATATTCTGGAGGGAACACATTTAGAGATTAGAAGGGACTTCATTCTCTTTGCTAAGATTGTCTGCTGAGATTGCCAACAAAGATGCCAGTTTCTATCCACTTGGCACTAGATTCACAAAAGGACTTGACACTTAACTGCCCAGAATCAGATTCCACAAGGATTGGCAAACCACCTCTCAGTTGCCTACAAATCCTGTAGGTGTCTAAACTGTTGTTGTGGTGAATGTTCCCTAGACGACTATGTTTCTGCCTCTGAGCACAATCACTGAAGCCTCATCCCAGGCATCCGAAAGCTCAGCCCCAGAGCAATGCAGGATTAGGGGGAAGATAGATAGCCATTTCTTCCCTAATTTGCCTGCAGGGACCAATCCAATCTGTGAGCTCTGAGCTCACCTACCAAATCGGGTCCTATAGTTTACACAGAATGGTAGGGGGCAGGGGAAGAGGATGACCTTCCTTATAACTTTTATCCCAATGGTTAGGGTACTCACCTTGGATGAGGGAGACCTCTGGGTTCAATTCCCCCTGAAGGGGAAGAAGGGATTTGAACAGGGATCTACTATATCTCAGGTGAGTGCCCTCACCGCTGAGTTATGGAATATTGTGATAAGGGGCTCCCTCAGTCTCGCCTGTAGAAACTGTCTACTAAGTATGCAGACAAAGCGCCAGACTCAGGCTTCGTGAGTCCTAGTGATTTTCTAAAAATTAGGAGTGGTGATGCTGAGCATCACTGCACCCAAGTGTCTTTGTGAATCCAGCCCTTGGTGATTTTTCTGCCATTTGGACACTGGTTCATTAAAAACACCAATTCATTTTAGAAAGACCACTAACTAAGCCAGCTTTAGGAAGGGTCTTGGCTGACAGCTATATATTTTGCCATCTATGACTGATTAGCTAAAGTATCCCAGCATTTAGTGAACAATAAAAGTATCCATTAAAGATATTTTGCTATTCCAAATGGTATAATATACAATCAGCTGCACCAGAAAAGCCTATCAACTCATTGAAGAGTGTCATTAATCAGATGATACCTCTGCTACAAGTGGCAGCTGTTGTGCTCTGGACTGTAGACAATTAGACATGTACATACTCTTTAGACAATTCACGTCACTTGAGCATTGTATTAGCTGACATCTCTGTATCTGTACATCCTCTATTTCCTTCTCAGTATCTACACTTCATAATTATTGAAAATATACATAGAAACATTCCCTAAAGAAATCAGATTACACAGAAGCTGATATTACACCATGCTCTTTTTTCTTTATTTAAATATAGGCTCACATTCACAGGAAGGTTAGATAAGTTTAGTTACGGCCTTTCCCTAGTCATTTAACAAATATAAGTAACCAGGTTTAGCTCCTTTTAACAGAATGATGTACTCCAGTAAATATATTTTTTAAAATCCATAATCCTAGTATGAATTTAAAGATATTTAAATTTAAATAGGAGGTGGTTGTGGGGAATGTGAAATTGCCGCTACCTTTGCCTCAACTCGCCTGATTTATGAATTATGTCCTGAATACTGAAAGGAGTTCTGCATGGAAATATCCCAACATCTGTGCAAAGGTCACCACAGAAGCAGGGTCTAGGCAACACCTTCATTTTTCAGGCCGAGTACAACACTTTTCTAAAGAAAAAGGAAATGACTTCAGCAAGATTATTCAGAAAATAGTGACTCCTACTGAGCTTGTGAAGACTACAATAAAAGAAAGAAGATATTTTTTCAGAGTATTGTAGAATCCCAAATTAAAGGTGTTGACTGGAGTCACAAATTATTTGATATGCAAAAGCTATAGATAAAGATGAAACTGGAGTCATTAATATTGTGCATAATACTATGCTGACACTATAAGGAAAAGAATAAAAATCAGTTATGAAAGAGGGGAAAAAAAGGATCCGTCCATCATAAACCTTTATCTTTTTATGGAACAGATCCAAACATTTTTTGCTTATTATTAGCTTCTTAATGGACTAAATTTGAGAGGACTCAGCAAATTTGTGATAATCATAACTGGATTTGGTGCAAATATTTCATTTTCTGTTATGTTTTCAACCATTCATGCACTCCCCACTTCTTCTCTGGTTGGCAGCCTTCGTGAGTGCATGCATAAGTTTGTGCATAGCTACACCTACCCTTAGAGCTATGGTTGTGAGACTCAGCTTCAGTGGACAGACTCACACTAATACTCATTGCGCTAGTAAGCTAAAAATAACAGTATGGCTGCACTTGCACGAACAGTGGCAAGTGGCGGCATGGGCAACCACCCTGAGTATATGCCCACAGGGTGCAGGTGGGTTTGTACTCAGAGCAGCTAGTCCATGGTGCCACTCACCACAGTCCATGCAACTGCAGCCATACTGCTATTTTTATCATGCTAGCTTGGCAAGAGGTGGCAAGTATGTATACTGAAGCTGGGAATCACACCATCTGCTCCAAGTGTAGACATAGTCCAAGAGAAGCAGGAGGCCCCCACACACACACAAATAAAGAGACAGATAGCATGGACAAGCATCATGTGTGACCCCGAGAGAAGCTTAGAGATGGGGCATCTTGGGTCTGCTGTTGGCAAAAGATGCTTGGGTTTTTTTAAGCAAAAAATCCTCTCTCCTGCTGTTTGGTTCCCCCTCTGTTTAAGAAAACAGGACTGTGTATATTCTTGGTAGATAAACAAGATTGCATCAAGGAAATACCTAACATCAATTTCTCCTCCTAACTGGAGCAACCTGCAACACCCTGAATTTGGCTAACTACTTAGATTGAAAGGGAGAACAGTAAAATTAAATGGCACTTGCCCTAGAGCAAGTCACAATAATAAAAAAGTTGCTAACTCCACTCAGATTAAGTCTATTACTTAATTTAGCAGCAGTGAAAGCCCTTCAACTCTATTTTTCATCTAGCGCAAGACAACTTTAGATTCCAAACTGAAAAATGAAGGCCTATTAGCTTACTATGGTCAAAAGTGACTTTACTCCCTTGACAGGTACCAGATCAATTGCAGCAGAAATATTAAATTCCCTCTGTAAATATTTTGAGATGGTTCAACTTTCTGGAAAAAATACTAAATTCATATTTTATGTAAAAAATAAAATAATAATGCTTATGACAGGGGCTACTTTGAAAAGTCTAAAGGGGTCTCCCCCAGCATAGATGGACTCATGGATTAGGTCAAATACTCTATCTAAATTCCACTTAGGCCTTTAAATGGTGCACGGGGCTTTATTTAAGACCAATGCAGTGGGGTGACTTTCAAAGTATAGGCTGTACAGATTTAGGTCATTATCCTGCAAACACTTAGGACTTGGCTACACTTAAAATGCTACAGCAATGCTGTTGCAGCTATGCTCCTTTGGAGCTTTAGTTTAGACACTACCTAGGCTGCCAGGAGGGGCTCTCCCATCTGATTAGGTAATCCACTTTCCCAAGAATTCTTCCATCAATCTACTGCTGTATACATAGGGACTTAGGTCGGCTTAACTACACGGCTCAGGGATGTGGATTTTTCACACCCTTGAGCGACGTAGTTGTGCTGACCTAATTTTGTAGCACAAACCAGGCCTTATATACCTGTTTAACTTTATACATTTATAAGCACAGATTGGATCCTCAGGGACTAGACCTGAAAACTAAATGTGTGGGTAGCTTTACTCATGGAAGTAATCCAACTGACTTCAGAGGCATTGTTTGAGAAAAAAGTGGGGTGGGCAAAGTTGTGCAGCATATGATTATACTATATCCTGAAAAGTCAGGAGTGGAAGGGGACAAAAAAAATAGAAGCCATAATGGTGCATCTAGACCTAAGAAAAGGGGCTGGCAAACCAAGGTCTAGGTGTGCAACACCCCCACTTCTCCCATATCAAATGAAGCCTCTGATTAACTTCAATGAAATTACTCATGTAAAGTTACTCATGTGCATTAGGAGGGGGCACATCAAAAATGTAATGTGCTCTATCTTGACTTGAGGGACCACCTGTGGAGATCAGAGGTCAATACAGTTTGTATGCTCATTCAATCCTGTTCCTCTTGGCTCAGGTTTCTCAATAACTGGATCGATTATGCTGATTCTGACTGATGATTTGCTGTATGTTCTTGTTGTTTTAATGTGGCTACTTGTCCACAAGTAACTAGATAGGTACAACCAATTAATTTCTCATACGTCATTGAGCATTGTCAGTCACTATTGCACCAATGTAGATTCGAACCCACATTATAACAGTGAAAGACCCCATATGTCATGGTCAGTCCCTTAGCCTGTTAGCTATAAGTGATTTGAGCAGCTTTGGCAATGTTTCAGCGTTTCCATATAGTTCTATTTCTCTTATACATCAGAGGTTTTCAAATTGAGGGGCAGGCCCCCATGGGGGTACATGGAATATATTCTGGGGAGGGAAGACTTGAGAAGGTTTAAGAAAAATACTTACTGAGTACATTTTACCAACAGCAATGAATAATTAGCAAAGCTGATTCCTCCAGACATAGCAGGTCCTCAGATGGCACTGTGCACTTTGCAAGCTTAATGGAAATCCATCATAGTATTATACAAAGTTTTTGCCATCTGTACATTAACACATTTGCTACAATGCAGCATGCACATTTAATTGGAAGCATTGACCACTGTAAAAGGTTTGCTTTTGCTTTTATTACAATGGATCGTTGAGTCTGTTTGAAACAATACTTTGCTGTTTTAGTGAGAATTGCATGGTTTTTTTTTTAATCGGTATATGTACTTGTGTAGTCGGAAGGGAGGGCATAAACTACTACAGACACAAAGAAGGCCGGCACAATCAAATACATTTGAGAACCACTGATGAAGCTGTCTTCTATCATTCTCAACCCATGCATTTTAAATATATTCATTACAAGAAACTGTAACAAAACAAGGACAAGCAACATTAAAAAGCAGACAATAAGCAAATAATATCTAGAACCAAAATTAGCTCAGATTGAGGCATAAATTAAAGTAAAATAAGAAGGATTCAATGAAGTTGAAATGTCTGTTTCAGTGGTGCATTAACATGATTAATGCTGTAATATTGTAAGACACAATCACCAGCTTGGAATCATCAGGGGCAGCTGAACAGATCCCACAGTTGATTTTTCAATATTTCTGGGCCCTCTAGGAAAACACATACTATTATTTATTGAGTTTTTCACCTGGTCAGCTTACCTATAAAATTGTTTTTGATCAACATATAGGTAAAATTTTCACTCTGACATTAGGAAATCTACAAACAACTATACTGATCAGCTAGACGCTGGCAGGAAACATAATCAATTGTGATTGAGTAACATAATGTGCTAGGTTGGGTTAAAGCTTGTTGTTTTAGGTTGGGGGTAACTGCTGCCTTTCATTCAGGATGAGAGTAAAGAGATGACTGAAATAGTAGTAGTCTACAAACCCAAAACATAGACAAGTGTCTCTGCCTACTAAGGGCAGGGCTACACTAGAAGCACTACATTGGTGCAGCTGCACCAATGCAGCTGCGCCACAGAAGCACGACAGGTGAAGACACTGTATGCCAGTGGGAGAGCACTTTCCTGTTGGCATAATTACTCGACCTCCGTGAGAGGCAAAAACTATGTTGGCAGGAGAGCATCTCCTGCTGATATAGTTCAGATGTGGACAGTGCTTAGGTTACTTTTTCACACTCCAGAGTGACGTAAGTTAGATCAATGTAGACCTGCCCAGAGTGAGTGATCAGTGTAGACCTGCCCAGAGAGTGAGACAGACAGACAGACACACACACACAGCCTGGACAAGCATGTCATATGACTCTGTACATAAAGAACCACTCTCCTGATGTTTATTTCTCCCTGTTTTCCAAGAAACAGGACTTTGTATGTTATTTGTAAATAAAGAAGATCACATCATAGAAAATACCTGACTATCTTCAATTTCTCCTCCTAACTGGAATGTCACAGCTGAGACTGGGTTTTTGAAAAGTTGTGGTTCTAGTCCACCTGTGACTAGTTAATGGAACAACCCACAGCACCAAATTGGTTTAAATATCTCAACAAATTCTTCAATGAGGTTACCTTCTTTCTCCTTTAATATAGCTACAGCAGAGCTAACTGGAATTTCTGTGGTAAGCCACACATCAACATTCCCTGTTAATTCTAATAGTAACAACACAGACAGCAAAGTCATCAAGAATACTTGATACTAAAACATCATACAATGCAGTAATAATGTTTTTATTATATTCCCCATGGATGTCCTATAATAGAGTGTATACAAATGGAACATGACATTTTTTTCCTTTCAGAAATATTGCAGTGTTTGAAGCTTTTTAGGATAATTTATCATATCTAACATGCTACTATTTCCCCCCTATTATTAGCTAAATATTAGTCACCAGTCATGTTTTGTGTGTTAAAGAAAACTGTGTTTTACCCTCACAGATACTATTGTTTTGGATTACAAAATGCAAAGCACATACCACTGTTAACCAAGCCTAAACAGCAACATTACAGGCTACTGTGGCATCTTAGACTTACCTTAGCCAGTGAAAATGACATAGCTAATAGTATAAAATGCACAAATTACCTCTAGGGTAGAGTTTATTTGAAGGGAGAAAACAAGTAGTTGTTTTTTTCCCCTGAAGCAACATACTATATCCCACTTTATAGCTCAAACCTCTAACAATTTAATATCCTTTAACAGGAGAGATAAATACTGAACTATCTTGTGCTGCAAACAGAAGGCTAGTTAAACAGTGAGATATATTATACAATCTTCAGTCGTATGATAAAATCCACTCTAAATATGAGAGATCATAATTTCAAGCACAGAAACGATGCCACACCAAAGTGGGACACTATTTACAACTGCTTCTTTTAGCAGGTCAGCTTAGTATGTCTGGGGAAAATCTGTTTCTCTTTGCTTCTGAAGAATTTCTCTTGTGAGGAAAATGTGTATATCAATATTACTTCCAGTGTTAATAAACTGATTGTTGGAATGATCTGCTTTTTAGGGAATGGGACACAGAGGAAAATAGAAGTCAGACCCCCACCCCCGCCCTGAGACTTCATACAGTGCTCATTTTCTGACTAACCTAGTACATTTTCTAATGGCTTTTACTAATTTCTTTCTTCAGAGAAAACTCAGCTTCAAATTCAAAACATTTGAACAGAACAAAACACCCGTATAAAATGATAAACTTATTCTTTGAAATCTTCACAATTTTGAGAATTGTGAATGTTTTACAAGTTTGGCAGTTCGATATTTTCCTATACACTGGACCAGTAAGCAAAGCAACAACCAGGAGTTGACTGCTTCTTTGGGAATGGTCATTTCTATTCATGGATGTGGCTAAACTTATGATTTCTCTTACTTGTGTACTTGGATTTGAGATGAAGAGGCAAAGGGATATAGGCCAAGTCACTGAGGGGAAAATCCAATTAAATTGTATCCAGAACACCATGGGGAGGAAAACAAGAGTGAATATGGCTGCGTCACCTCTCCTTCTAAAACTGAGAAATGCTGAGGCTGTGTGGTGTTTAGATGTTGCTTGTAATTATTAGAACTGGGAGCACTGGCTGTTGGGAGTCTGAAAGGACAGGAAACAAGAAGGAGGCAGGAGGAGTTCAGGAGGCAGAGTGAGAGTTACAGAGGGTGCAGCAGCAGCTTGGCAAAGAGATTTCCACTTTATTTTTAAAGTCCTGTTGAAGTTTGTTAGTACCTTTCCTCGTTGATACAACAGGCTGGCATCTTGAAGGTCTTTTCTGAGGGGACGGGGCATACTGCTGAGAGAGAAATGGGGAGCAGTTATAGGAAATCTCTTCAGGAAATCTGAAGAATTTCTAGCAGAAAATCAAAGCAGGATTCCTTTGGAAAGGGCAGGAACATGTCAGTGAAGAACTAGAAGTAGCCTAGATCCTGCATGAGCTGTGTAAGAGAGGAAAGTGCTGGAAGAACACAGGCTCTTTGTATGAATGCTTTGAGAACCCTGGGGTTTAGAAAAGCATCAGCATCCATGTCTTTCAGGGGCTGCCCTGCCTACCCTTCCTCCAGAATCCACAATGACCAGAAAAGGATAATTTATCCAGTGAAGAGGATGATTTAGCCTAGAATCATTTGGCCAGGAATTATGACAAGATCTTTGACTTGTGCTTATGAAATGAGGAATTATTTTCACCCAGCATTTCTAAAACATCTTCAAGCTTCTATGAAAGTGTCACTAAGAAAACTTTGAGTCTCAATCAGTTTTAACTTTGCCTGGTGTTTGCAGTCAGGAAAAATTCTTCTTAGCAATGAAAAAGCAAAAGTAACTTGTTTGGGGAGACATCGTAATGTACCATTGTCATGGAAGTTTTACAGTATGGGTATTCACAACAGACCACTCAGTGCATGAGGAAGGAGGCAAATGTTCCAAAGGAAAAACAAAAAGTTATGAAATCAGTATGCATGAGCAGACTACTCTGAGATGGAAACACAGAATATTTTCTGAAAAGTTAGGTCAGTGTGGTTCCCACTGGCTGGTTCATGTAACTGATCGCCAAATCTTTGTCTCATCACCAAAGTCAATATTATTGGGTTCATATTTTCACAAGGATGAGCTGTTTTTGAATGATATTTCCTATGCATTTTATCTGAAGATCCTTCCCTGCACCACTGGAAATGCAAATGTTTCCTTTTTTCTTTTTCTTCCCAAAAAAAACATTATGGTGGCAAGTGTAAGGAAAATTCCATTCTCCGTTTGTTTGAGTTCTCCTCTGACCCTGGGAGAATAAATAGGGCAGTGACACAGTTCAGGATCTTGTCACACTTTACAAACCAGTTGCTTGCTTGCTTTTTAAAAATCCCCCTCCAGGATTCCAGTGTCATAGAACAGCTGGTAATATATAGCAGCCAGCTCCACTAGTTCCATCTTTTGAGGATTGACACTGATTAACTGTGCTCAATGCCTGAGATGGTGCAGTAGTACCTTCCACAATGGCTGTGCAGACCATGTTTGTGCAAGACCATCATAGAAAGCAAACGGTGCTGAGGCAGATATGCTGTGAAATCAAGCTGCTACTGCCCACTGCATGCTGGCAAAAGGCTATTTCCTTGTTTGCTGAACAAGTTTCAAGTATATAGATAATGTTAAGATCTGCGTATGTGTGTATACATCACTTTATATGGCCAATAGCTGTGGATTCACTCTGGTAATTGATGGAATCCACACTTTAATATACAGCTAACCAAAGCACACTGAGACGCTCATATATGGCCAGAGTCGGTTTTTTACTATATGTGCAGAAAGCAACCAGCATGTAGTGGATGCAACATAATCCAAATAACCAAGTACCTCTTTTGGTGCTTTTTGATTTGATGCAGGCAGCTGTGCAAAGAAATCACATAGATATACAAAGAGAAATGGTGAGGAATAGCTCCTCCAATTAGTGGTTTACTACTCTAATCAAATAGATAAGACTAGGACATTGGAGACCAATCTGCAATTTCCATTCACCTCAGTTCCCTTGTAGTAAATCATGGCCATTCAATCAGGGCCGGCTCCAGGGGTTTGTCCGCCCCAAGCAGCCAAAAAAAAAAAAAAGCCGCGATCGCAATCGCGATCTGCGGCAACTCAGCGGGAGGTCCTTTGCTCCGAGTGGGAGTGAGGGACCCTCCGCCGAATTGCCGCCGAATCCCTGAAAGTGCCGCCCCACTCCCGAGTTGCCGCCCCAAGCACCTGCTTGATAAGCTGGTGCCTGGAGCCGGCCCAGCATTCAATGCTTTGCATTATATTGCTTTAGTTCATGAAGACTCTGTGCCAGCAAAATTCTTAAGCATGATTTTAACTTTAACCACATCATGTTATCTTCAATGGGATTACTCATGTGCTTAAATTTAAGCACATGCTCAAGTCTTTTGATGGATCCTAGCCTATGCATTAAGTAAAGGAATACTACTACAAGTACAATGAACACTCAAAGGATAAACTGATAATATATGAATGAACCCAAAGAATAAATTGACATGGTATGAAAGAATATAGCAAAAGAAATAGGGTTTCTGTAAAGAAAAGAACTTCTCTCCCTTCCAGGAGAGGAATCAAAAACTTCTACAAGATTTAAGAGGCAACTCATAACACAAGAAAATATAAAGACCACATTTACAATACTGTAAAAGCAGCAAAGAGTCCTGTGGCACCTTATAGACTAACAGATGTATTGGAGCATGAGCTTTCGTGGGTGAATACCCACTTCGTCGGATGCATGCTTTTACAGATCCAGACTAACACGGCTACCCCTCTGATAATTTACAATACTGTATATCTTCCCAGATTCATTTCAAAGAACAGGTCACCAGAGTGGTTAAATAATTTGAGGTTGCACACTTAACAATGGTTTATATTAAAGATTTTTATTCACATTTATTTAAAAATTGATATAACAGTTTCTCATACTTCACAACAAGGTAATACATTTATATACTTTTTTCCCAGTAATTCTAGTAATAAACAACTTTTCTTTTCTAAAAGGGAATAATACACCATTTAGAAGTTTTTGTCTTGGAATGTAAATACTTAGGTATCACAATAGTCTAACTAAAGTGATGCTTGATAGACAAACTGTACGGTGGCAAATTTGATTAAAGTTTTGTTACATTTCCTAAAACTAGATAGGAATATTGCCTAAATCAACTGAAATCATACCTGAAAAATGAGACAATATGGTTTAAATGTATTTTTCCCTTTCAGTTATCAGCAACATATGGCCATTAATAAAGTGTTGTGGTGTAGATATATAATTTAAATCTCCTAAAAAGTATATAATGTACTATAAACAAAAATATAAAACCAATCTTAGATTAGAACCATGCAAGATTTTGGAACCTGGAGGTAAATAATCAAATCAAGATATATTATAGAGTGACTCCAGTAAACTGGTTACTCATGTGGTGCTTTGCTCATTAAAAATATGTTAACATGCATAAAAAAACGTTCATTTTCACTGTCCTTCAGAAAGAACTTGCACAGTGTCCTTGACTTCCCCAAAGGAAACTGGAGGTACAAACGGTCCACATTCAGTATCAGAATTTCGGCAGGTCTATTGTACATCTAATGTGCAGATTTACCTAGAGAACTTGTATGATGGGACATATTGATCATAAAGGATTTGTGTGAATGACCTTATGTAGACTGTGTACTACCTAAATCACAACTACAGATGTAGCCTGTTCCCTCACATGAGTAACTGTTGAAACTAAGATAACAGCAGGAAGAGTGGTCCCATATAATTTAACATGAATTTTAAGGATTTTGAAATGAAATTTATTTCATGAAGAGATATTTCTTTTATGCTTTCACTGTTACCTTTTCATACGTGCTAGAGCTACATTGCAAAACATAAAAAAGTTGCCGTTATTTGTTAAACTCATTATTTCACAATTATTTTTCTACTGTCATTTTTATATAAGACTGTTTTCTTTTATAATTTTTCTGGGTGCTGTGACGGTGATCACAGGCAAACTCAAAATGCCAGAAACTGATTTTTTTTGTTTTTTTAAATTATGTCTAATGGAGAGAAATACAAGAAATGTATGATAGGTTGGTACTGTTTTATTTTTATTTTTTTAAAACCATTAGTGTTAATCCTAACCATACATAGATGCACTGTACATCTCCCTATTTCCCAACTGGCTCTCTGGCTTTTTTCCATTTACCTAGTGTAATGGTTCTGAACTTACATTCCTTGGTGCGCCTGACACCTCGCTGGAAGTCCTTGGGCTCTGTGTGCATATAAATAACTTTCAGTCTTGCTCCCTACCTGCTCCTTTTCTCCTGCTGCTACTGTCAGAGACAGAAAAGCTCAGAAGTCACCAGGAGGGGCTTGGCACAGCAAACACTATAGTAACCTATAAATAGCCTATACCCTCCATTTGCTATCACAAATACATATCTAATCCCACAAGAGACTAGCAAGTCAACAGCCTCCTGAAGGTTTGTCTCTTCTTTCCATGTTTTAAAACATGTCTGGTGAGCAAACAGAAATGTAAAGGAGGAATTAATTACCCTAATTTCTCTAAATGACAACATCTTTTTTTTCTAGGCTCTTCCCCTTCTCCACTTCTTTTCCTCTGCCTTTTTTGCTCATTGGTCTCCTTTCCCTTCTTTACATTCACACATCCTTTACATCAGTATTTCAAGCTAGGCCCAGATGCGATTGCACCTCCCACAGCAGAACCTGGAAGTGGGTGAAGCATGTCCTTAGTGATCTGAGCTTATTTTATTTCTATTTGTCACACACACACATACCTAGAGCACATCCTCATTATTTGAGAAGCAGAGACATTTCTTTCTAGGATTCTGTGTTTGACCCTTTCTGTGGATGTTTCCCAAGAAGAGTCAGAGAGAGAGTGGAAAGAGAGACTAGACTTGATTTATATACTATATGACTGCCCTCCCTATCAGCTCTCTAGCTGTTTCCTCTGGGTTAATAATTGTCCTATAGGGCAGCAGAATGACTATTTTCATCCATGAAAGAAATAAGCAAGTTTTCAGCTACATTACTTTTGGGAGAGCCACTTTTGATGTACTGCCTGAGAATAATTACTGCCCTCCAAAAATTAAATAAAATGGTCAATATCTGCTCCCTGTTCTTTCAATATACAGGATGAGTCACTTCTGGGACAAGCAGGCACAACTTCAGTGACAGTGTCATGGCCAGAAGTGAATTTTGCCAGTGGGATCAAATATTTTGATAGGCAGAGCAGCTGATCTTGACTATCTGCCTTTATGACAATGTTTCTTCTAGGCCCTTTCAGTCTGCCTTTGGCATTCCTTCCTTACAAGCTCTGGAATATTTGTCAATGGAACCCAGATAAGTATCTGAGCTATTCTGAGAATAATAAATAATAATAATAATATCTGGCTCTTATATAGCACTTTTCAGCAGCAGATCTCAAAGCAGCACTAGAAAGTACTGAAAAGCACAGCAGAAATCACTGAAATGGAAAACCCTTAATTTATATGGGATATGAGAATCATAGAAAATTAGGGTTGAAAAGGACCTCAGGAGGTCATCCAGTCCAACCTCCTGCTCAAAGCAGGACCAATCCCCAACTAAATCATCCCAGCCAGGGCTTTGTCAAGCTTAACCTTAAAAACCTCTAAGGAAGGAGATTCCACCACCTCCCTAGGTAACCCATTCCAGTGCTTCACCACCCTCCTAGTGAAAACGTGTTTCCTAATATTCAACCTAAACCTCCCCCATTGCAAATTGAGACCATTATTCCTTGTTTTGTCATCTGGTACCACTGAGAACAGTCTAGATCCATCCTCTTTGGAACCCCCTTTCAGGTAGTTGAAAGCAGCTATCAAATCCCCACTCACTCTTCTTTTCTGCAGACTAAACAATCCCACTTCCCTCAGCCTCTCCTCATAGGTCATGTGCTCCAGCCCCCTAATCATTTTTGTTGACCTCCACTGGACTCTCTCCAATTTTTCCACATTCTTCTTGTAGTGTGGAGTCCAAAACTGGACACAGTACTCCAGATGAGGGCTCACCAATGCCAAATAGAGGGGAATGATCACGTCCCTCAATCTGCTGGCAATGCCCCTACTTATACGGCCCAAAATGCCATTAGCCTTCTTAGCAACAAGGACACACTGTTGACTCATATCCAGCTTCTCTTTCACTGTAACCTCTAGGTTCTTTTCTGCAGAACTGCTGCCTAGCCACTCGGTCCCTAGTCTGTAAAAGTACATGGGATTCTTCCTTTCTAAGTGCAGGCCTCTGCACTTGACCTTGTTGAATCTCATCAGATTTCTTTTGGCGCAATCCTCTAATTTGTCTAGGTCCTCTGTATCCTATCCCTACCCTCCAGCATCTCTACCACTCCTCCCAGTTTAGTGTCATCTGCAAACTTTCTGAGGGTGCAATCCATGCCATCCTCCAGATCATTAATGAAGATATTGAACAAAACCGGCCCCAGGACCAACCATTGGGGCACTCTGCTTGATACCGGCTGCCAACTAGACATGGAGCCATTGATCACTACCCGTTGAGCCCGATGATCTAGCCAGCTTTCTATCCACCTTATAGTCCATTCATCCAGCCCATGCTTCTTTAACTTGCTGGCAAAAATAAAATCAAGGAATAACACATCCACTGCTTTCCCCTCATCCATAGAGCCAGTTCTGTCATCATACAAGGCAATTAGTTTAGTCAGGCATGACTTGCCCTTGGTGAATCCATTCTGACTGTTACCGATCACTTTCCTCTGCTCTAAGTGCTTCAAAATTGATTCCATGAGGACCTGGTCCCTGGTTTTTTCAGGGACTGAGGTGAGGCTGACTGGCCTGTAGTTTCCTGGATCCTCCTCCTTCCCTTTTTTAAAGATGGGCACTACATTAGCCTTTTTGCAGTCATCCAGGACCACCCCCAATCACCATGAGTTTTCAGAGATAATGTCCAATGGCTCTGCAATCACATCCACCAACTCCTTTAGCACCTTCGGATGCAGTGCATCCAGCCCCAAGAACTTGTGCTCGTCCAGCTTTTCTAAATAGTCCTGAACCACTTCTTTCTCCACAGAGGGCTGGTCGCCTTCTCCCCATACTGTGCTGCCCAGTGCAGTAGTCTGAGAGCTGACCTTGTTCGTGAAGACAGAGGCAAAAAAAGCTTTTCCCACATCCTCTGTCACTAGTTTGCCTCCCCCATTCAGTAAGGGTTCCACACTTTTTTACCTTCTTCTTGTTGCTAACATACCTGTAGAAACCCTTCTTGTTACTCTTAACATCCCTTGCTAGCTGCAACTCCAAGTGTGATTTGACCTTCCTGATTTCACTCCTGCATGTCTGAGCAATATTTTTATACTCCTCCCTGGTCATTTGTCCAAGCTTCCACTTCTTGTAAGCTTCTTTTTTTTTTGTTTAAGATCAGCAAGGATTTCACTGTTAAGCCAAGCTGGTTGCCTGCCATATTTACTTTTCTTTCTACACATCAGGATGGTTTTTTCCTGCAACCTCAATAAGGATTCTTTAAAATAAAGCCAGCTCTCCTGGACTCCTTTCCCCCTCATATTATTCTTCCAGGGGATCCTGCTCAACAGTTCCCTGAGGGAGTCATAATTTGTTTTTTTGAAGTCCAGTGTGCATATTCTGCTGCTCTCCTTTCCTCCTGGTGTCAGGATTTTGAACTCAACCGTCTCATGGTCACTGCCTCCCAGCTTCCCATCTACTTTTTCTTCCCCTACTAATTCTTCCCCATTTGATACAGAATGCTGTATCAAAGAAATAATATTTTGTTTGCTGTTATTTAATATTGTAAGCAGTACTGGCTAAATTTAGGTTTGTAATAAAGTTATTAATACAATATAGAAGCATAAATTATTAGCACACTAGTAACTTCTCTATTCTACTCATATACAATGCATATCTATACTGTTAATAGTATAGAATATTTTGTTATGTATTTCTTTGATACTTGTGTAAATCTTTTTTGTGATTTTTTTAAAAAGGCATTGAGGTAGGAAGAATTATGGGGAGCTGAATAATCCCAAAACTCTCCCTACAATAAGTTAAACTAATTTGGACAGTTTCCTTTATTTTTATTTTCCTGAATGTATATACCAGTAATTTCCACTGATCAAACAATTATCTTTTTGGACAGAATAAAGTTTCTTGGCCCAGCAATCCTCACTAAGGTGCACCTCCCACTAACTCATATTTGGCCCTAAAACCTTTGGTGAAATCTTGTGAATGAGTGCACCTGTTCTCACACATGGGGGCTACCTAGACCTATGGAATGCAGGGTGAGGATTTGCCTTCTAGTGAATTACTATAGTACTTAGGGTGAGACTATCAAAGATACATTTCATTTAGCAGGAAAAGTGCACACATCACAGAACAGAAAACTTAGAAGTGTTTCACTGGGCCAGACTCCCTGGTATGGGGAACTCTCCAAGGGGTGGAAAATATTCTAACCCTCCTCCCAATGTAGCTGACAGCATAGGGGGCACACTCAGTGCAGTAACTGTACTTTGGCTATCTCTGGCAGCTGAAATAGTAACTCTAATTTACATCTAATATTGTTTAATGCTGCTGGTTTATGCCAGAATCTGAGCTGGTCCCAG
This sequence comes from Mauremys reevesii, assembly GCF_016161935.1. Taxonomy (NCBI): domain Eukaryota; kingdom Metazoa; phylum Chordata; order Testudines; family Geoemydidae; genus Mauremys; species Mauremys reevesii. The sequence continues at coordinate 86,337,563 of NC_052627.1, read as the reverse complement.
AATCAAGGAGCTGTATATGTGATGTAGAGACCTTTGCTCCCCACCTGAGATCCTGTGCCAATTGTAGCATGGCCAGAAAAAAGGCCCATTGTTTTTTCTCAGAAAACAGCTTCTAAAGCTTATTTACCTCTTTTCTGAGGTACTTCCTCAAAAGGGTCAGATGCTCAGAGAAGCATCTAAAATTTGGCTGCTTCTCATCATTTTATTGGTCTAATAGTGGTTTCTGTCTCATTCATGTGAAACAAGCTTAGTTGTGGTACATGAATGGTTGTTACAAGGAGGAGGGAGGAATTTTTTTCTTCTTAACTTCTGAGGATAGGACAAGAAGCAATGGGCTTAAATTGCGGGCAACGGAGGTTTATGTTGGACATTAGGGAAAACTTCCTGTCAGAGTGGTTAAGCACTGGAATAAGTTGCCAAGGGGGCTTGTGGAATCTCCATCATTGGGGATTTTTAAGAGTAGGTTGGACAAACACCTGTCAGGGATGGTCTTAGTCCTGCCTGGAGTGCAGGAGACTGGACTAGATGAACTCTCGAGGTCCCTTCCAGTTCTATGATTCTATATCTGGTACTTTCTGATGTGGTCTGACCAGATATACAGTACATGATTTCTTCAGGGTATTCCAGCACTTTCCCTTCCAGTCCTGGCCCAAGTCACAAACTCTACAGGTGTGCGGTGATTTTAAAAAACAAAAATGTCAAAAACATGTAATTTGGGTTCAGCTCAAGGCCCAAGCAAAGTTTCAGGTGAGTTCTTATTTTAGACAAAACAGTTTGTAAGGATCAGTTCAATTTTTATGCGTTGGTGGTCTGTGTAGACTCTCTCTTAAAATTAGAAGAGTATATAAAATTATACTTACTTATACAGGTTTAGTGGGATGGGAATGACTAATTCAAGCCTGCACAGAATGGGCCAGAATATTTTTGTTTTATTGATTACTGTATTGGTATTTTTGAATTAGTCAACACAGGCCTGATTCACACTTACATTAAGGCCACTTTACACCACTCTGACAGTGTAAAGTAGAAATGGCTTTCCATCCAGCTAATATTTTCAAGAGTTCATCATTTTTTCTTGTCCTAGATTGGGACAAAAAGTTAAAATCTCAAACATTTGTGTGAACTGAAAAGCCAAACTATTGTTTTGTTCAAGTCAGTTGAAACATTTTGCTCTGATCATTTTGAAATATTTCATTTAAATTTCAACCTATTTTTCTCTTTAATTTTAAGTCTAATTAACTTAAATTTTGAAACTAAAAGTAAAACTGGAAAAACTGATTTTTTTTGTTTTGTTTCGAAAGTATTTAAATGAAACATCTTTAAAATACTTTTTTCAAGAATATTTTGAGTTGGGAGATTCATTGAAACTGACCCATTTTCACAAACAGTCTTGCTTTCAACACCACAGGACTTCTCAATCAAAAAATGTTTCATCTAAAAATTTCCAATCAGCTCTAAGATTCAGGGGGGGTCTAAGTAGGTACAAATATAATTTATATTGACTTTAAGGATCCTTTTCTTCAAAAGAGTGGTGCAAAGTGGCCTTAGTATAAATTAGAATCATGCCCTTAGCTTTAACTTCTCCAAGCTTGGCATGAAAATAAAATCCATGCATTTTGCAGGTTGGAATGTCTGCAAAGTAGTCAATCTAAATATGTTGTTGGTGGTTTTCAAATAAAAATAAAATAAAAAAAACAACCAATCTGTAGCAGTCTCTGTTTTGTATGTAGTTAAGAAAATTAGATTGAACCAAGAAAAATAAGTACCAAATTGCAAATTTAGACAAAACAGATAGGACATGTGCAAACAGAAGTTATCTTTAAACAGAAATTACTCAGAAAAAACATGTTTCTCTTCTGTAGTAACGTTTCTATTCTCCTGATGACATTTGATCATCCTGAATGAACTCTGTTCATTGTTTTCCTATTTAATCTATTACATTGTGGTTATACAGTAGCACCAGATGAAAATACTAAGACCAAATACAAAGTACAGTACATATTGTAAATTCTGTGTGTTAATCACATGCTGCAGAACTTCCACCTTTTCAACAAAAGTAATTTCCAACTTCCAAAACCTTGCTGTTATACCATTAAAAAACAAACCAAGCAAAAAAAACTTGAATATACAGTATACTGCTTTTGAATAAATATGTTATCTACAATTTATAGGACAAACAATCAATTTAAATAGAAAAAGATTTGTTTTACATAAAGCAAGAGAGTACAAAAGCACAGCTTTTGTAATTTTGGTAATATTGCAATTTTACAAACATTGCATAGTATGTTTAAGAAAATATTTTCATCTTTTTATATATCTATACACAAGAAAAACATTAACATAATAGTTACAAAACAAAACAAAATGGTTAGCAGACCTTTTTTGAAGTATGATTTTAAACAATACAACACTCAAATCCTTAACCCAGTTTGCATCTGCATTACAGTGAATCAGCTTATAACACCAATATTCAATGTTTGGCTTTTATTTTGTTAATATGTAGGCAATGATTTAGAAACCCTAAGAATATCACAGGTTATTACAGCCGAATATCCTTAACATCCCTCATCAATTTCTTTCGGTCCCTATGGCTGTTTCTTCAATCCATACTAAATAGCCCTCTGTTTCTAAATTAGTCTAAAGTGAATTGTGTTATCCAGTCAAACCACTGTGCAAACAAAATAATGTAAATTATAAATTCAGTTGAAGTAAGCAACTTTTTGGCACATTTTGGAATACACATTCTTTCCTCTTCTCATGATCTCATAATCAGTGAAAGATCCTGTTATGTCTGAAGAACAATGTAATTGGACAACACTGACACACTATCCCTCTGGAAAAAAAAGCTACAGCTCAAAATGCTGCACAGAGCAAAAGTACATTACCATTTCATGTTGTAATTACAACGTCTCCTCTCTTCCTTCCAACAGAATAAGTGGAAGCACCCTGTCATACTATTAGATATAATAGAAGTGTCAGTCTTTGGTCTTTAACATTTAACCAGTCAATGAACTGCAGTACAAAACCATACAGGTAACAGTGCTCAAAGAGGTCATACAATGTTTTATTTTTTATTTTTTTAAAACAAGAAAGAGACAGTATCCTTTTCTACTATAACAGGGACATTTTTACAACATATTATACTATAATATATATTAATACATGTAGCTAACAAGGTCTTTTTTATATTTCATTGTGGCCATATGAGCAATTCTGAGGAGGTCAGCCAACTACAAAACCACTTCAGTAGTGCCCAAGCTAATAGGCTAATAGAAAGAGGCAGTATGTGATACATGTATTCATATATAATAAAGCACCTTAGAGGAATTTTTTTAGCCCCAGATATTATTTTCCAGATTGGACATTTACTAATTTAAAGAAAAAAAGGTTTAAAAATGATTTTGTGACTCTTGCCCCTACACTACAGCTGTCACAAATGCAATGACCTGGAAACTGGGAAGGTGTTGCCTTAGTCATACCTTTTCCAAAGAGATGTATCGGAACATTCAGCCAGTCAAGCAAACTAATCGGGGAAAGGGTTGCAGTTGCTTTATCATGAGCATAATGGTAGATAGTATAAATGGCCATAACATTTAAGACACCAAGAGACTAGGCAAGGCAACAAGATGACAGGTGACAAGGACAACAATGAAAAACATCCTTCGGTTTTGAACATGTGGCCTCCTTTAGTTTACACCTCAACTTCCTAAAATCAATAGACGAAACGTAGTGATATCACTCCCTGTTTCTGTGTGATCTATTTGCTGAGAGCATCCACTTGCCCTTCATCGAAAACTTAAATACATGGGTGTGTGCAAATTTTTTTTTTTGGTTTGGAGCACTATCACCAGTTGAACTGGGAAACATGGAGAAACATTAATTTAAAGCATTTTACGAACTTGTAACTATGGTTTGTTTCAGCATTCCTTCTTATTTGGTCTTTATAAACATACATACAGTACTGCCAATTCCAAGCATTCAAAATTCATGAGTCAGCCCCCCAAAATAGTGAGATTGGCTTAAAATATTTTTTCCTTTTTTTTTTTAAAAACGGTCACATTTTTAAGCTTTTCTCCATAACCTTGAGAACTAGAAACTTACTTTTTAAAAAAAAATGAATGCTGAAGTTCTTACATATTCACTTGTTTCTAGGAGCTGGGGTTTAAAGTAAAATGTCCAGTTTCACAAGACTCACATTAACGTTGGCAACACTGAACATACAAATGCTAGTGGAAAATGAATTCAGTCTTGTAGCCAAAATTAATCTCATCACATAATTAAATTTGTTTTTGCAATGTAATGAATTTCAGTTCACGCAGAAGTAGAAGTAGTTTATACAAGTTAGGTCATTCAGACAAGGAACCAAAACTCTACCATATGATTCAGGTGACCAGTCATACAGTTCGAATAGCATGAATGGAGAATACTCACAGCAAACTATTGCAAGCTATTCCCACAGGCTGACATTTGTTTGCCCAAATATTCCGCAATACAATTTAAACAGCAAAGAAATATTCAGTCTGTTTGCCAACACTTTGAGAACAGCACAAAGGGTTAAATTCACTGAATCAATGATCCTCTGCAATTTTTTGCCCATCTTTTAAATTACCAGTAGACACCTGTGGGCACATGTGATAGAATGTATGAGCTCAAACACACACACTCATTCAGTGGTGTCCTTCTCTCCCTGGAATATCATTTGTCCTGGTGAGTTTTACACATACATTCTGTTACCTATGTGCCCAACTGAAAGATCTCTCTTTCCTCATAAGGTCTTTTGAAGGTCACGTATACATTGACAGTTCCTACAGGTTTCTTACAATGCTGCTACTTTATTTCCTGTATTGCAGAGAATGAGCTTACTAGAAAAAGGAAAACAAATGACTAATAACAGAAACATTTTTCTTTATTAAAGACAAGGAATTAAAGTCTCAAAACAAACACTTTAACTCAATAGTTAACAGCTGAAGAAATCTGAGCAAATGAAGTAGTCTAATTAAAATCCTTGTTTGACTATGTAGTAGCAGAGGGGATATTTCTTCCTTTTCGGTGAAATTCATCCCTACACATAAGAGTAGAACGAGGCCAAGTACCTGTGAGGCAGTGTACAGACCTTGTGTTGGTCTTCTGCATAAGGGTGAATGTCACCTATAGTGAACAAAATAAACCCTATAGATGACACTAAAATAGAAAATTAATCACATTTTCATGGTTGCCAAGTTTCACTTTTTATTTTTTACCCCCCTAATACTACTCTCCCTGACCTCAGACTTAGCTTTGGGAGCTAGTCTGCACTGGTGTTCTTATAGTTAGACACAGCTAAAACTATGAGCTGGGTGGGATAACTGAAAAGATAATAGTTAAAAGCACACTTACCTTATTGTTATCAAGTCATCTTCCCACAATAGGAAACATTTTTATCTGTTTTACATTCCTGGATTCTGCAAGTTTCAAGATACTCTTGTTAAGCAGCAGTGAGAGAAATTTTCAACAACAAACCAAAGTGTCTTTTGCAGGAGCTCAATTACTAAAACACAGGTAATGAAAAATGGAACCGAACTAAGTTCCCAGGTCAAGCTAGTCAAAAAGAGCTACTACTGAAAGCTGAGGGGAAATATGATAGCTTTATCTAAACACAGACCTGGTGGAGTCAACACAATGTCAATGTACTTGTTAATATTCTATGTCATTTCATATTTGCTCATGGATTTTTAATGCTATTACTTTAAAAACCTTAATAGCAGATGACAAAAGAAAAAAGGATAATAAATCTGAGGGTGCCATTTCAGTTGTAAATGAATTGCTTCTTGGTGTTATGCATTATATTAGTATTTATGTGTTTGTATTAAGTTCAAATAGCAGTGGATAGACAAGCTAGAAATGCTATAAAATGGACAAGATATAACTCTAAAGAGTGTGTCTTTTTTTTCCAATCATAAATGTTTTCTGAAAAATACCTATTTGATCAGACAGTTCCATATCATCAATATTTCCCTCTTTATCCTGCTGTTCTTTTCCAGAAACTGTACATTTTACTTAAAGCAATCACTTCATGTGCAATAACCCACTAATAACTGTGTAAGGCTATTCAGATCTGACAAACAAGAGTGGATGTGTTTTGAACACTGGAAATTTAATATTGCTGAGTGCTTGCAAAATAAATGCTTACCTAAACATACAAAACCCTAGACGTAGAAGACAGAGTAACAACACATTTGTTTTAAAGAAACAAAACTCAGAGGGATTCTGTCTCTTTTTTTTTTTTTTGTTAAAAACCATGTACTGAATTTTAATTGTTTAGTAAAGCAAGCATCACACAATGTTTCAAAATTTTAAAATTCAGGGATAAAAGTTTACATCCAAAAAGATGAATGGAAAATTGTGCTTTCAGATAGTAAAGTTAATTATCATACAGGGGTTACCTATTCATCTCATGATTGGATTCTGGGCAAATTTGTATAAGTACTGTATATATGCGTGCAGTTTATATCCAGGTACTGCATAAAACTAAAACTATGTGCTTCACTTCACGTAGCAAAGGCACCTGTGTTATTCTCTCTTTTGGACAAAAGATGATATTATGATCCAGGTTTCCTGATGAAGATTACATTTATTTTTGAATATCTCACTCCCATCTCTACGTTGAGTGGTAACATGAGCCACAAGAGAAGGCAGCGTTGTATTCCTGCTTACACTGGAAGAAGTTGCTCTGCAGGCCATTTGAAGCTTCAAATTTGTCACAAGGGAAACCGAGCAGAACTGTGAAGCAGAGGGACAGTAACAAAAGGCTATTCTGGTGTGAGGAGAAACTGGAGTCATTTCAGCTCCACAAACAGATGTTGCTAGTGGATTGACAAGTAGAGCCTGCTCCTGCCGGGGAAAGGTACAGTTTACCATTGGGACAAACGCAGAGCTCATAGATAGTCTGTCGAGGAGTTGAGGAGCTAGATGGGGAAGATGAAAAGGAACCCATTGGTAGATTTCCCAGTCGGATTATATCTGCATTTAAAAATATCTGCAGAGGGGAAAAAACAAATAAAACTGAATTTAATTTCTTTTTCCATCCTTTTTATAAAATATTTTAAACTTTATTCTAATGTGTGCCCAAGAGATTAATATGAATATCTAAACGACATACATTTCTACTGGTATTGCTGGCATGTGCTTTTGAACACACATTAGTGCACATAATTACAGTTTATGCAAATACCTCTTAACTCCTCACCCAAGACATTTATTCAACCGTAAGTGGGTGCCCATACAAAAGCTTTCTGAGAATATTTCCTGAACAGGTTGATTTTTCTCTTGTATCTTTTATGATAGAAATTCATTCACTCCATGCAGTAGCATCACCTTACCTCGAACAATTTGTATTTTAATAAGTGTGAAGTGCTATTAAAGGTCATTCTCTCATGTATTACTTTAAGTAGCAGAAAATTTGTGGTGAAATATGCTAAACTGTATAATCTTAACAATAACTACATACACATAATAGTTAAATAATCATATGTGTTCACATACACTAGAAAATGTGCTTATTGGATTTGAAATCAGATGAAAAAGGTTTAAGGTTAAAGTCTTGTTAAGAGCACAATCAGACTATAACCATTTGATTTCTGAACATTGTATCTGAGTTAGAAATGTCCTTTTTACTTTCTCTCATCCAAAACAACACTAAATGTTCTGAGGCTGGCCAGTTTGGAAAGGATAATGTGATAATGAATTTGTTTATAAATAGTTTTATAATATTTTGAAAGTACTTCAGCCATCTGGAAAATTGCTCAGGTTGGTGAATAAATAACCACAGTATAATGAATCTTCATAAAAACAGATGAATAAAATAATAAAAAGATAAGTCATTCAGAGGGACAGACTGATAGAGAAAAAACCTGTGAAAAAAGTGAGCTTTTAGGTGTTTGGGTTTTGGTTTTTTTATTAATGAGGGATGAACTGAGGAAGATAGTTTGAGTGAGAAAGTTCCACACCAAGCTAAAGCAAGATCAGCCATTGCCCTAGGTGCAACACTGGAAACTCTAAACAGCAGAAGGAGTTTCAATGCAGATACAAGCCCTGGAGATAGCACTATGAGACTTATGAGGTGGTGGGGATCCTGAAATACTGCCCAGTGCCTTAATATGTTATCTACCACATTATAGGCTGTAAATATATAGAATGCATAATGGCACAGTATATACACTGCTCCTCAATTCAGTAGGAAAACATTCTTTTACATTCAACACCAGCTGCAAATAGCAGAGAAGCCATGGGAAAGCACCACTAAACCCCTAATGGAAGTGGATGATGATGGGCAGGCTATGATTAATCGAAAAAAGACCAAGAGGAATTCTACACAGCTAGAAGTATCCTATTGTTATATTGTCATTGAGGAAACTGCAGAAAATCTCTGAAGTTCCTGGTGGGAGGAATGGAACACAGAGCTGTATGGGACATATCGTAACCCACAAGGCAATCAAGTATGCCCACAAAGAGATCTCCAACTGGCCAAGGAAGACAGATGACCCTTGTTGGAGATTCCATACTAAGAAGAATGTTAAGAACATTCTGGAAGAGGCAGAAAGACACAGGATGGTGTGCTGTCTTCCTAGAGCCAAGTAAGGGTCAACCTGCATAGTTATAGGCTTGTCAGACTGACATTACTCCCAGCAAAATAATGAAATGCCTGTCAAGGGACTTTATTAATAAAGAATTAAAGGAGGGTAGTATATTTAATGCCAAACAACATGGGTTTTTAGAAAACAGATTTTGCCAAACTAACTTGATATCCTTTTTGAATGAGATTACAAATTTTGCTGATAAAGGTAAGAATGTTGGACTTGGTACCACACAACACTTTGATCAAGAAACTAGAATATAAAAATCAACATAGCATACATTGAATGGATTAAAAGCTGGCTACCCAATTGGTCTCAAAATGTAGGTGTAAATGGGAACTCGTCATTGAGTGGGTGTGTTTCTACTGGGGAGTCACAAGGACCAGTTTTTGGCCCTGTGCTATTTAACATTTTTATCAATGACCTGGAGAAAAACAAAATCGTTATTGATAAAAGTTTGTAGATGACACAAAGACTGGGAGGTATTAGTAAATAATGAAGAGGACAGACCAGTCTAGATTACTGGGTAAGCTGGAAGCAAACAACAATATGTGTTTCAATATACTCACAGGACATGGGACTCTGTTCTGGGAAGCAAAGACTCTAAGAAAGACTTGAGGGTCACAATAGATAATCAACTGAACATATGATCCTAGTGCAATGCTGTGGTCAAAAGAACTAATATGATCCTTGCCTGTATAAACAGGGGAATATTGAATAGGAATAGAGATGTATAACAGAGTAAACTGGCCCTTTCAAACTAAAGGGGACCAGAAAACCTGATTCCAGGAATGTTGGAATAAACTTAAAAATGGTCTTGTCACAGACAGACAGGAAACAGTCCTGATGCATTAGTAGATGGATGGGAAAAACCAGGACATTGTCCCTTTAAGATCCCTGGACCAGGAGCCTGTACAGAAGGATGGGGACAAGGCTCCCCTCTCTCCTGAACAACTGGGTGGGAATGTCTCCAAAAGAGGGCAGTATATATGCTGCCTTATCCCTCAGAAGAGAGTGTGGAGTGACGGGGGAAGGATGCCAGAGCCAGTAGGCTGAGCTCCTGCTAGGAAGGACAGCATCGTGGGTCCATGAAGAACAGTCTGGGGTAGAATAAGAGCTCCGTATGCAGAAGAAGAACCTGAGCTGAGTTTGAACTATTGTGTTTATTTTGGAGACATTGAGGACCACTGTGCACTGCTTTCACCTATTAACCCAGCCCCACGTGGTGGTCAGGGGTAGTCCAAAGAAATACTGCGGGGAGTTCTTAAGTGGCCCTGAATAGGGAAACCAGAGTGAGCATGCTGCAGAGTCACCTCTGGCCAAAAGTGGGTGGTCAATAAATGGCAACCTCGCTACAAGAGATGATATTGCCTCTGTATTTGGCACTGGTGTGACTGCAGCTGGAATACCGTGTCCAGTTCTGCTGTCCATAATTCAAGAAGGACTTTGATAAATTGGAGTGTTCAGAGAAGAGGCATGAAAATCATTAAAGGATTGGAAAATATTCCTTAAAGGAGCTCAAACTATTAAATTTATCAAAAAGACGATTAAGGGGTGACAATTACAGTCTAAAGTACCCACAATGCAGAGGTATTCATTCTAGCAGGGAAAGGTATAACAAAATCAAATGACTGAAGTTGAACCTAGACAAATTTCAGACTAGAAATAAAGTATAAATGTTTAACAGTGAGGGTAATTAATCTGTAGTGCAACTTCACCAGGATTGTGGTACGTTCTCCATCACTGGAAATTTTTAAATCAAGATGTTTTTCTAAATGATATGCTCTAGTTCAAACAGAAATTAATTTAGGGAAGTTCCATGGCCTTATAATCTAGACTTCTGGATTTATAATCTATGAATCTATAATGGTCTTTTTTAAATAATTGTAGCTATGATTGTTCAGAACCCCAGTGTAGGTGTGTTGTACTGCTGTAGATGGGAACTTCAATGGAATTACCCTGGTGTAAGTCAGAAGGGAATCTGCTGCAATTATTTTTTCTAGTCATCTGAAGATTTGGAATGTTGCTTAACTTTAATTTCTACTTCAAGTTTCACATTGCGATGCTGTGACAACTTGATTTTGGTTTTGCTACAATATAAAAAGCAGCATTTTTGTTTTCCTTCCTGTGATTAATTGCTATGAGGCATGCATTTGGCCATGCAATATGACATCATGCAAATGGAGTGGTAACAGAAGAAAGGGCAATACTACATTATTATTTGACAAGACAGCCTTGTGATATAATGATCTTCATAAGGAACAAATCAAAGCAAAGTGAACCTTTTGACAAAAAAAGATCCAAACCGCAATGGGAATTCATAAAAGAGCATACTCTAGCTATGAGAAATGTTTAAATGAGTTAGAGCTACTAGCAGGGATTTTTACTGTGTTTACAGTAAAATTATATTGAATCTCCTAAGATTTGGGCAACAAGATTATGAAATTCTTTGATTTTTTCATGTTCAGTAGCAATACTGTGACAAAGTGCTTTCTTACATTAGCTCTGGATGTTAATTAAATGCTTTTCCTTTGAAAATTCTGTGCCACAAGTAAGTTTTTTGTTACAGTAGTTCACAAACCATATCTAGGCCAGAACCAGGCATGACATGAAATGCACAGAGAAGAAAGGACAGTTTCCAGTGGAAGCATACAAGATATTTGACTAGTCAGAAAAACAATATGAAAAAAAAGCTATTACATTAAAACAAAATATTGTAATAGTCTAAATAAAACAAAACAAAACAAAGGGTTTCAAAACTGTTCTGAGCCAAATGTCCCAGCTATTATGATCCCCACTTTGGCAAAATTCCCGTTCTATTCCCACACAGCCCATTCCTTCAAACAACTACTAGAGCTTGTCAAAAAAAATTCCAATTTTCTTTTGATAATTTTGAAACATTTTGTTTCCATTTTGACCTTTTTAATTTAACTTTTTTTTACACTATTCATTAACTTAAATTTTAAATGAAAAGTTGTTTGGAAGCAAATATCAGAACTTTTCATTTTGAAAATATCAAAATGGGATAGTTTAATGATTTTGAAGTTTGGTTTCAACCAACTGGCATTTTTTGATGAAAAAAAAGTTTAATTGAAAAGCTCCTCACCAGCTCCATTAATTACATTCCTACCTCACAAAGGTGACACATAATTAGTTAGAGTTTACAAAGTGATCTGAAGATGAAAAAAACAATACAATTGTTAAGCATTATTCTGAAGGGTGATCCAATAGAATATGAAGGGTGATCCAATAGAATAGCTGTCTACTACTTATTTGTTCTCCCAATTCTGTTTATCACTAATTTTTAATGAATTCATTTCAGGCATTATTTCATCCCTGAAATTATAGTTGCCTTCAAAAAGTCATTCCTACTCAGGCAACACTAGAGCCAGGCAGAGAAAAGTCATTCATTTTCAAGGAAGACTTAGAAATTTCAAAGGCTGGATTTGTTCCAATGCAGAACAAAATCCACAAATTTCAAAATTCTCTGCAAAAGGAAATGAAGCCATAGTTCTGGGGTCGACTGCCTGGTGGCTTGCCCCACAGCTGTGGCTTCTGAAAGCCAAGCATTCCCTGCTCCAAGGCAAACCACCACATGGGCTGTTTCCTGGAACCCTGTATGCTGAGGAGCCATGAACCTTAAGAACGGGGGCTCTCTATCAGCCCACCAGATGGCTGTCAAAGAATTGGGAGCCTGGAAGCTGCTATTAAGTAGGCTGGTAAGAAACATGCCTGATGGAGTTCCAACAGAACTAAGCCTATCAGAAATAAACCCTCTCCACAAAAATGTTTTGATTTTGATGAATCAGGAAATTCCAACAAAAAACATTTCACTCGAATTTTTTCAGCCAGCTGTAGTCACAACCTTCACTGTCAACAGATCAGACTTCTTTCCAAACTTACTGGACCAGATAATATAGAGCCATATTAATACTTAGATGACCAAAGTGAATTCTGATCTCAGTTACACAGCTATAAATCTGGAGCGACTCTGTTGACTTCAATGGAATTTTCACAAGTGTAACTAAAATTGAAGTTTGACCCAAGAATTATGATTTTTTTATTGAATGATATCATTTATTTTGATGAATAAGTCACAGAAGCCAAAAGATATTAAGGACAAAAAGCCACAGAAGATCAGGAGAAAAGTGTACTGTCAACTGTCTTGTAAGGTTTGAGAAGATACAAATAATGGTGTTTTAACCACTTCCTTGGGGATGAATGTCAACAGTCTCACAGTGAGATATTTAGGACATATATCATAATATTCAGCATAATTTTTAATGTCATTATTTATTTATTATTATGGTAGTAGTCAGAGGCCCAAGACAGGGATTGGGCCCCATTAGGCTAGGTAATGTATAAATTAAAAAAATAAAGACAATCCTCTCCCCAAGAGATCCTGCAGTCTAGGATTATAACAACTAGGCACAAAAGGTGGATAAACAAAGGGGGATGGAGTGGGGGAACAAGGTGACAATAAAGATGGATATGTTTGCATATATGAGTAGTCTCAGAGGGTATGTCTACACAGCTGCCGGGAGCAAGTTTTGCAGCCATGGTTAGCATGCTAAAAATAGCTGTGTAGACATTGCTTTGAGGTTCTGGTTTGGGCTAGAGCTTGGCTCTGAAGCCCACCCCCTATCCCTCAGACTTCAAAGTCTGAAGCCCAGCCCAACCTGGAATGTCCACTTTGCTATTTTTAGTGGACTTTCTAGCATGAGCCCTGCTAACACAACTCTGTTGACCCAGGCTGCAAGACTTGTCCCAGCAGCTGTGTAGACATACCAAGAGTCTTTTTCTCTTGATTACACTTGGCCTTTAGCCAATGTGATGCTGCTAAAGTTCAGAGTCTGTTACATGGGAGCAGTTTGGATAAATATGAGAATCAGAATTAGGTTTCATAAGAGCTGGGCTATGTAAGTCATATTTTGGACCACTGAGTTGTCAAAATCAAATAATCCTTTAAACTTGTTACTGTTATATGCTGGTAATGTTTTGGTTCAGCTCAACAAACATCTATGTATTTGCAGAAGTACCAAAAGCTAGTAGCTACAGGATGCAAATAGCATTATTCAGAAATGATCTGAACATCTTTAAACTTTTCTACTGTGTTTATGTGGAAGTAATAGTCAACTAGAAGCCGGGGGATGCATTTGCAATGATGGAATGTTCTTTTTTCCTCTTATGTGAGCTGATAGGATCTTTTAATACCCAGAGTTTCTGATTCCATTTTATGTGTAAATGATTGCTCCTTTAAACCATTGGCTATGGATTATTTATAGAGTAATACATAGTTCACAATTAAATGCCAAGCTGTAATTGAATCAAAGGATTCTGCTGATGCCTTGAATCACAAGGGTGCAGCTCAAGTGCTTTATAAAGGGCAGCAGAACCTGAGACTAAATTACAGCCTCCAGTATTCAATCTGGGATCATGCATTATTATTTATAATACGGATAAAAGGATTATTATAATACTGAAGTAAATAAAAAGAAAATGCATCAAACAGCAGAAGGCAGAATGCTTGCAAAGACTTTCAGTTTGTGCTGTGGGAGGCTAAGGATTATACTGCACAAGAAATAGAATTGGAGGAAAAGTATTTGGTAAACTGTTATAGTCTTCAAAAAAAACCCCACAAAACTTTAAAATTCTTCTTAAATAAAAGGGAAGTCTATCTTTCACTGCTTAAACCAAGGTAAATTCATAATGTTCTGCTAATATGGTTATAACAAATTTATTCCAAGTGCTATACAATTCCTTCCTGGTAATATTTTCTACAGAAAGAAAATAGAGATTCAATATATTTATCTCAAGTGATTTACAGAATAAGTAAATGTCTCCAAACCTTATGAAGTTCAATTTGATTAGGCAGTATATAAACAAAACAAAAGAACTATTTTCTAGTATAAAACCTCTAGTCTCAAATATGGCAAACACCGTGTGCACAAAGACTGATTGACAGAGGCTGTGTTTATTACAGAAGGGCAAAGATTTCTTTTAAAATGTGTCTGATTGCACTTACGAATGTGATATACTAATAGAACAATAATGATAAACTCTCTAGTCATTAGTAAGTTAACAAGGAAATAGATTGTAATCTATTTATTAGGAATAATTTTTAATTGTATTAGTCTCTGTGATTGAAATTCTCTCATGTAATTTTTCTCCACTTACTTGCTTTGTCAATTTCTTATACAACTTAGTGCACATGAATGGTGCTGGACTGCTAGCCTTGAACACTGAAGTCCCCTGCATATCCACAGAAAAACACAAAATGGGCATCAACAGTCATGCTCTTCCAGACTGCTCAACCAAAATGTATTCTAGAAGGGCCACTTTTGGGATAAAAAGATAATTTAGTCTTCATGCTCAGTAAGTCTTTGGGCTATTTGCTGGGAACTGGAATGGCATTCTGGTGCTTCTGGTACTATCATCTATAGGTGACAAAAAGCACATGGGGACATGCATTCCAGCAACTGTGATACAGATGTTCTGATGTGGAAATCTGTCCATTAGGAACTGAATTAAGTCTGCCAGATCATGACTCATAGGTTCCCTACCTACCATCAGTTAGTCAGTACCATTTGCTGTCACCAATGACCCGGATGACAGATGAAATGCTGACCCACAAGAACCCAGTGTGGTAGCCTGCTACCAATCTCTTGAGCTATCCGTTTCCCAGAACCTGGCATTATAAGGACATTTGGACTTTTTGTAGGGGATGAGGGAAGAGGGGAGTGGAAAGAGGGTAAGATATCTGCTATCTCTACATTCAGCAAACCCCCTGCCACCTTCTCACAGCATTTGCTATACCACACAAAGTTGCTAAGGCCAAAAATTTAACATGATGGAGACAGGGATTGAACATTTGTATGGAGATCAAGAATATCCACAGTTATCATAATTAATGGTAACAAAAATGTTGTGGAAAGGATAATTAATCTTCATGCTTCAATGCTTAAAGCAATCTCTGTTAGAGGTTAGGATGAGTCCAAAGGGGTGGGGAATCACAAATTATTTGCCTGTGCAGATTGCTTGCATCTTCCACTGAAGCATTTTGTACAGCCCAATTTTGGAGAGAGAATACCAGATATGATGGACCTTGGTATGATCCAGTATGGAATTCCTGTGTTTATTTTGGGCCAGATCCATGGATGTTCTTTTGCTGAACATAAAAGTTACCAGCATTAGAAGAATTAAACAATGTCTCATAAGCATATACAATAATTTTTGCTACGATAACTATCTATTGGGGGTGGTGCTTGTGTGGTAGGGGGTGGGCAGGAAAGTAATGTTTCATGACAACTATTAATGAATTAACAAATCATTATGGCATCAACCACCTGGGAAATCCCAGAAGTGTATAAAGTTTTGGTTTCCATGCTTTTCACGTTGATTTAAGAATTAAACAAATGCTCCAATTTGGAGTTCAGCCAAGAACCTGTCAGGTTTGTGTTGAGATAATTTATTAACATTCTAAACAGAGACTTGTGTTAGGAGTAAAATATCTGCAACCCTTATCTGAGAATGGGGCCTTCTTTTATCATCTGAATAGTTTTGTCAATCTGACATCCACAGGCAGTTAAGTCTGAATACTTAAGTGAATCTGAATTTTGGATAAAGAATCTAATCAATTTAACTTTCCTTAGGTGCTTATTAACAAAGTATCTAGGCTAAACTAGGTCATTGAATGTCATTTACAAAGATACCTTACATGGAGATGAGAGAACCATTCTTCACAAGAATGGTCAGGAAGGCAAATAGCAGTCAGGGTACATGACAAAATCCCTCATCAACCCATGGGCTAGAGGTTATCCTCACAACCGTTGGTTCACAATTATCACAGGTGCCACCTTCCTTCTTGACCCAGGAGTGCTCAACCCCTGCTCTGCCCCAGACCCCGTCCCACCTCTTCCCACCCCTGTTCTGCCCCCGCCCCTGAGCGTGCCTCCACTCCTCCACCTCCCCACAGTGCCTCCTGCATGCCGCAGAACAGCTAATAGCGGTGGCGGGAGCTACAGGGAGGAATGGGATTGGCGGGGCCACTGGTGGGTGGGAGGCACTGGTGGGGAGGAGGGGAGCTGGATGCTGGTGGGTGAGAAGCACCCACTAATTTTTTTCCATGGGTGTGCCAACCCTGGAGTCAGCACCTATGATTATTATTATAATAAAACATTTGTAAAAGCACCATAGATGTGCATAGTGCTGAACCAAGAAATTAAAGACACACTCACTGCCTTAAAGAGCTAACAGTTTAAAAAAAGTTTGAGTATTACATTAGTATATGAGAAATGCCATTAAAGGTAGAGCAAGAGTAGTAAGACACAGACACTAGGTGGAAAACGTAATATGACTCAAGGACGTCTTAGACTGGGCAAGGGTGAAGGAGGTTGGAGGCTAGTAGAAATAAAATCTAGATTGTCACTTGCCCAGTTTTAGAGCAAAACTAAACCTTTAGGCTCAGCATTCTGCAAAGGACAGCGTATGGCCACATTGGACACATTATTTTTGCTCTCTCCTCCTCCTCAGCGGCTGACGTGAGAGAAGACCTGCACAACCTGTATTCTCCACTATAAGAAAGTCGGTGGGAAGGTGCTAAGAATGGGTGAGGAGTGGATAGGGAGTGAGCAGAGCCACAAATTCACTCCCTCCACCCAGACACAATGACCAGTGGAAATAGTGGAAGAAGCATTTGTGTGGAGAAATAAGCTATGCCTCCAAAGAATGAAGTCCTTTAGGCACCCCACATAGCTAGGGGGAATCATGGGAGAAATGGTTACTGTGACATACCTTTAGGGTGTTTCTTTGGCCATACGCTGTCCTTTGCAGCATGCTGAGCCTAAAGGTTTAGTTTTGCTCTAAAACAGCTGTTTTCTTGGGTTATTTTAAATGCATCATATACGTTCCTTCTCTTTAAATGAGATTTTCTGAGGGTTGCACTAATATGAAGGGATTGTGGGAAGAAGTGGGTTTTGAAGAAAAATTGAAAAGGAGGCACAGAACAAAAGTGGAGAATCTAGGATTAGTGCCAGAAAAAATATAATTGTGCTTTAAGTATGCTGCATGGAAATTAAAGATCCCTTGGAAATGTTCATAAAAGTAGAGCTCTGACCCAGAGTCCTTGGCCACAACATTCCTGTATGTATTGTAATATACTATGCTGTGCAATGGTTGGTGGCTACCCATCACCACAGATGTGGGTATATTTCAAAGCTGTTATATGCATTTTGTATAGTTTGTGAAACATTTGGGATTCTTTGGGGAAGCTGTGATATATAAACACAAGGAGACAGATTTTCAAAAGAGCTCAGTTCTCAGTTAGGTACCTAAATGAAGTGGCCAGATTTTCAAAAGTACTTGGAACCCAGCAATTCCCACTAAGAACATTTTGAAAATCTAGCCACTTCACTGAATTGTCTAGATGGGAACTGAGCTCTCTAGATGCTATCGTCCAAGATTTCTTCTTCTTATTTCATTTTTAGGTAAGAAAATTAGAAAAGTTTTTCTCATTCCAATCACCACTATCACACATTAACTGAGTTACAACAAAACCAAGGATCTGATTCTCATTTTGCTCTGGTAGCATTTTATACCCACTTTGCACAGGTATAAATGACCATACAAGCAGAGAGCCCTGCCCCAAACATCTATTCATATTGAACTGATCACTGAAATATCACATGGATGGTGTGGTATATCATTGAAGTAGAGCTTTCAGTTTCTCAGAAAGGCAATAATAATTTAAGGAGAGAGAGCAGTTAAACCGAATTGGGGAAGTTAGAACATATAACACCTCTTCCTTTCTCAGGCCTTGTCAAGATATCATTCCAAATTTAAGATTCATTGATTGGGTCCAAAATTTCAATTTAACACTCTCTGTGCACATTCACACAATGTAATTGTGTATATATGCAAAATCCTAGCTCATACCTACCTCTGTACCAGGACTCCGGTGACAGATTTGGGGAAACTTGTCCTCTGCTGCTCTGTTAAGCAGCATTCCATGCCATGCTATTTCTAAGGCAAATACTCACATCTGTATTTTGTTAACATTCTTTTTCCTGAGAGAAATGGTGTGAATAAAATGTAACCATTCACATGATTTTTTAGAAAGCAAACAAAGAATAATTCATCAGCCAGGGTGAAGTAAATCCACTTTTCAATTCAGGCAGCTACAGAGAATTTCTTACCATATACACCTGGTTCTTACATACAGTATCACTTAAATAGTTTCTTTATAATATTTACTTTTTTTGCTGGACAGAACTGCATAGTATTTCATTGCAGACTGAGCTTACCTCCCCTTCTGTGGACTGCAAGTGCAGTTCTTTCCTACACGTTGCCTTTAAATCTCCTGCAGCTGCACTAACTTGGACTCCCCTTGGAGCTTCCATTATCAAAGATCTAGTTGGAGATTCAAGTCTGAAAAAGAAAAGTATCCATTAATAAAGAAACCCAATCCTCATATAAACAGCATGTGCTGATGAAAATCCATTGTCAAGACAAAGAAAATGAAAATTGAAATGTTGCATGACTTATTATTCTTTCGGACTCCGATTCAAGAAAGCACCAAAGCATGCACTTAAGCCCATCATTGTTGAAGAAAGTATTTAAGTATGTGCCTAACTTTAAGCAATGGGATTTATGCACGTTTGCTGTACTGCTTAGGGATGCTTTCTTGAACTGAGGCCTAATTTAGTTGATAGTTGCTCTGAGACTGAATTGTCGTTAGTACAGATATGCTTTCTACTGTGACTATATGCTGAAAAGTGATGTCTAACCTGAGTATGCAATGCCAGATGTACATTTAAACAAAATCCAAATTGAAATGTTTCCTTTGAATTTTTTTAACAACAGTTTCAATTCTGTTGGACCTCTTCTTCCTTCATAACATACAAATAACTTCTACTAACTGCACTGGAGCTACTCACATGATTGGGGATGAGGCGGCGATTGAGGAGTGAGAGATCGATTAGGACAGGGGTCGGCAACCTCTGGCACACGGCTTGCCAGGGTAAGCACCCTGGTGGGCCGGGCCAGTTTGTTTACCTGCCGCGTCCGCAGGTTCGGCCGATCGCGGCTCCCACTGGCCGCGGTTCACTGCTCCAGGCCAATGATGACAGCAGGAAGCAGCACAGGCCAAGGGATGTGCTTGCCGGGGCTTCCCACCGCCCCCATTGGCCTGCAGTGGCAAGCCGCGGCCAGTGGGAGCCGTGATCGGCTGAACCTGTGGACGCAGCAGGTAAACAAACTGGCCCGGCCCGCCAGGATGCTTACCCTCGCAAGCCACGTGCAAGAGGTTGCCAACCCCTGGATTAGGCCCTCAGCCTATATTACTCTGCTTTCTGCACACATTTCACCCCCTTCTGCAAAATGCTCACTGACCGCTTCAACCCCACAATATCTGCCATATTCTCTGTATCACTTCTCATTGCAATTACCACATTTCTCTTTTTGTCCATCCACTTCTCTATCTCTTCTTTTCCTCACACTCTCTGTTCTCAAGATCCTGGACCACTCAAAGCCAAGAGGTGAGCTCTCTCTATGTATTGCTAGGTCACAGTACTCCACTCTTCTCTGCAACTGAGAGTTGTAGTGGTAAGGATTTGTGGTGATGGTGCTCAGGTGCAGGACTTATAAGGATAGATGATCTAGTGGACAGGGCCTTGCACTGGGATTCAAAAGGTGTGGATTCAATGCCTGGATCAGCCAAAAACTTATTATGTGATCTTATTTGATATGAGCAAGCTTGAACAAATCACAGTCTACACAGTAGCTCAGTTCTCCATTTGTAAAATGAGGATAGTACTGCCTAACCTCACAGGGATGTTATGAAGATGAAATCCATTAATAATCATGAGGTGCTCAGATCCTATCACAACGAGAGCCAGTTCATCAGCTAGATAGATAGCTGGGAGAAAAGTGGCAGAAGTGGTTTGTTCCTCTGCATTTTCCTTCTGTCAGTTTGACCCCTGGGTAGTATGTAATAATCACCCAGAAGTATAACAAAATGCATTTATAAGGGGAAGAAGAAAGGAATTGTTTGATATAAAGGATTTGCCAGCTAAAGTCAACTGAAATAGCTATTAAGTAGCATAGACAACTGGATTTAGGCATATTGTAATGTTTTATTTATTTATTTTGCCGACAGGAGATAGCAGTCTTGGATTATCTTCCTGAAACCAAAAATACCACATTATATCAGGGATAATGGAGATGAGGTATGAGTTGAATGTCATGAAGATAGCATCTATAAAATATTTCTGACTGCTGGGTGTCACCGGCACTCAACGGGAATAAACCTGAAAGCTATTATTTGAAAGTACAAAATATAACGTTGTTCAGATATGAAATGATCAGGTACTAAGCATTTTAGATGCCTGTGTTTAAAGGCAAATGCAAAACATGAACACATTATCTTCTGTTAAAGAACGAGAAAGAGTGCTTTTTTGAAGACACATGTAAGATTCTTTGTGCTGAATGATTTTGTTTCATGAAAAATGAAGCAGCAACTAGTCCTGATTATTAATTATGGTTATCACCAACATAAAGCACATAAAGGAACAAAGAATAGGAAATGGAGGTAAAGGGAAAAAAATCTCTAAAGGAAGGAAGGAAGCTTAAAACATCAATTGTTAAAAATGACAGTTAATGAGAATCACTATGAAAAATACACTCTTTAAAAGGACCCATCCTTTAGGTTTGAAAAACATGATTGAGCCTTTCATTCATCATTTTGGGGTAATTATATTATTATTGCTATTATACATAAAGGCAACTGGAAAGTATCTAACTTTAGTATTCTGTAGTGGATTCTCTTCATTCTTTTTTTTTGTTTAAATAGATAGGTGCTAGTAAAAGATTTTGTGGCTACTTTCACCAATGCAAGAGAATGTACATATTCATCATGATGTCATATAAACAAACAAAAATCTCTAATATGTAGTTATATATTCTGTTTATCATCATCATCATCATTCTTTTACCATTCTTGTAAATCAAGAACAGAGACCTGTATATATAATATATATATTGTAATTATCATAATTTTATTCTACACTTTTGACATCTCTTTTTTAAGCATCAGATTGCATTCTCCTGCAGTAACCAGAAGCCAGTCTAAATTGTTTTCATAGGAAATATAGGACACAGTTTAGTAGTCTGATCCACAACACACAAATGTTGGTCTGTGCGGATCTCATTGCAGAAATATACATATTATCCATTTAGATATTTTATTAATGTTATAGAGTGGGCTTTTAAAATGCTGACTTTTGGGATAATTCAATTTTAGTATATTTCAGTATATTTCAGTGTGTGTAATGTTATTTAGAACTTTATTTTCTATAATCTCTATACCTCCTATGAGTTACCTTCATCATCTTTTAGTCAGGAGGATATAACTGCCCTCTGTTATATATATTGCACTGAATGGATGACATTAACAATTCCACATTGCTGGCTTCAGAAAATCTAAACCACTATTGATTTTGCCTGGAAGTTTTCCAGTAGCAGGTATAGTGCTGCATATGCTGATCTGTGTTGGGTAATATCTGTCACAGCACTGGAATCTTTTCTAAAGGATCACTAACCATTATTTGCAATAAACATGCCACAGTACAGCTCAGAATTGTCTACTCTAGTTTCAACATGATTAGTCAATTTTCCACCAGTTTTATGAAACTGGTAAGTCAATGATTGCATGAATCTAAAAGTTCTGAACAATGAATTCCTGAAGAAGCTATTAATATTGTATTTCTATGCACAGTTGAAAGAAATTTGAGCATTTTCAGAAAACAAAAGAATGTAAGCAGTTAATTAAAACTATTAATTTCAGCAATGTGATGTAAAGATGAATTGCTAAGGTGATTTGCAGTGTAGTTTTAAAAAGCTGCTAGTACAAATGATTTTTCCTATCTTTTTACAGTTACTTCTGTATTT
The DNA here is from genome assembly GCF_016161935.1 of Mauremys reevesii. Classification (NCBI taxonomy): domain Eukaryota; kingdom Metazoa; phylum Chordata; order Testudines; family Geoemydidae; genus Mauremys; species Mauremys reevesii. The sequence goes on along the minus strand of NC_052627.1, from coordinate 86,315,007 downwards.
TTATTATTCTTTTACTTGTTATACATCTGGAAAGAATCTTAGGGGATGTGTGACTTGAAACTATCAAATAGAAAAGTAAAAGCCTATAGGTTCAGAGAGATTTTTTTCCTCAGTAGGTGTTGCTAGGGGATACTCAGGCCCGTGATGTAGAACACCACTTGTTGTTTGTCTCAGTTCTATTTTCTAAAAGCTTTTATCTTTGCCATAAACCTATTGCAACATTGCATGATACCATATTCATGTCTCTAAAAATGCATAATTTAAAAGGCAGCAAAGGTCTCTTCTGAATTCTGCTTTCCTTTCAAATTTACTAATGGCCTATCAGAGTGGCATTTACTTCTGTGAGTGATTTCTAGTCACATGATTTCATTTTTTTCTACCCAAGATAACAAGCAGATCCAACAGAGCAGAAAACTTTATACTACCTCTGTTATTAGACAGACACCTTAATGTAACAGGAAAGAGAAGTATGTTTTAAAAACAAGGATCTTTAAAAAATGTAATCTGCCAATTCCAGACAGAACAGCTATCCAGACTAAACCAATCTCAATATTTCAGTTCAAAGGTCAAATGACACGTGACACTAAATTGAAATGACACACGAACCTTACATTTATGATATTCCATTGTGCTGAATCTGAGAAGACTGGTTGATGGTCCACTAGTGAATTGAATTACCCAAACACCGTGTACTGGGCAACGAGCAGATTGATGTTACCAATCTTACATTTACATTAAACCTTTCACCCAGAGGGATCCTCAGACACTATTACAAACAGAGGATCACTTTGTCTGCTTCTGAAGGCCAACCCTTTTGGAGTGAAATGGGTCATCTGTCCACAGCAATACTATACTTCAGCTACAAGGAGCAATTTAGGAAGGCATAATTTAATTACTCACCTCAGAATATGGCCAAGAATAACATATGATGGGTAAGGGGCCAGGACCTGAGTTTCTCCATCTCATGCAATTTCAAGGTACCCTCTGTTGAAAAATTGTTAGGGGGGCTTGTTTTGCTTCATTGCTCCTCTTCCTCATCTGCTCAGAAAACATACAGGCCCTGATTCACAGTGAGCTGGTTGTGGCTTCATGATTCTCAGCCACTCAATGGAATACAGAGCACTAGGGAGCCTAATCTAACTTGTCTAATGGAATTTACCTCAGTGGAGCATCAGGCATAGGGGCCTCTGCTCCACTCCAACCCTTTCCATGTCTGCCTCATTGCCAGTCCACCACTTACATGTCTCTGTCCTCCCCTTTACACAGAGTTGGTAGGGAAGCTGGTATAGGGTTACATCAACTGGCTTTACATTGGCAGAGATTCACCCAACACAGGGAGAATTCTTCTGTGGGAATCTGATAGACTTCAGTTTGCTTTGTGCCCCTTGAGCAGAAAATCGAGCCCACAATATTCAGTAGAACCATCAAACCAAATTTCAATCTGTATAGATAGGGCCTGTAATTTCTCTTCCCATGGTATCACTGGAGTCCTTTCCCTCTAGCATGTGCAAGTAGCTAGTAAAACTTAAACCATTGTAGGCTAAGTCTGCTAAAAAGGAACAGGCGTATTTAAAAATGTGCTGCTAAACAGAGAACATACATGAAGAAGGGCATCCATTCCCCCTTATCCAGATTCTTTTTCAGTTTAGTATTATTTTATGGACTTCTATAGTATTACAAGAGTAAAGATCCACTAACAAAAAGAAAAAAATATATATCTTTGTCTGTTAGGTATCCATTATGAAGATTTTGGCATATTGAGTGATGCGTGTCAACCATGTGATGTATCCACTTGTGGGCTGTAAAATTGTCTTAGATTGGCAACTGAATCAACAACTCAATAAAGATATGAAAAAGTGCCAGGCAAATATTCAGTGACTGGATAAATTGTTCACCGTGTTCTGTCAGTGGGAGCAAATGAATGTAGCCTATGAGATCCAAACTTTATTTTAACATCACAGATTGAAGATCGAAATAAGACACTTGGCTGATCACAATTACACATATTCTAGTGTGACATGCTGAGAAAGTAGTCTGGCATATGTTTGACATCCTAGGTTACAGTGACAATGTCATGGATTATGGCAGAGAATCATTAGGAAAACAAAAAGCAGAAAGTAAGGAAAGGGAAGTAGAAGCAAAGGATAAAGGAACAGTGAGATATCAGAACTTCAAGAGTACTGCAGACAAATTCTAATGCCACTGTGGTCGTATTCAACACTGATTTACACTCCTTATTCAATCTCATTGAATTGAATAGGATTGCAAGTTAGCACAGAGTTTGACCATCTGTCTTTTGAGAATAATATACATTAGATAGCAACATGATTTGCCAAATAGAGGACAACTCCAGATATTGCCATCTCAACTGTGGAACATCCCCCAGGCAGCATAACTTTTGTGGTTCTCCTGGAGTTGGGATAGAGAAGGAGGAGCCTATGCATGGGGGAATTTCTCTAGAACTGGGATGGCAAGATCAGCGTGAGAATCTCTTCCCTCTGTGGGAAAAAATGTCTAAAGGTTGTAAAGAGCACACCTGTGCCCCATTCGCCAATCATTCCCCTAAAAAAATACCCCAATCTATGTCATACTCTTCCAAGAGATGGGAGACACAATAGATGGGGCAATTAGCAAAGGGACTGGGAAGAAGCACATGTGCCCTTTTCCACAATCCCTGAAAAACTGGCAGCCTTCCAGGGAGAGTGCCATTCCTCCCATAAAAGACACAGTTGAGGGGGAGGACAGGGAAAGACAATATCTGAAAAAACATGTAGCAGACCTGAGATGTGGGGATCAGTGGGAGAGCACTCATCTCACTAAAAGCTGGCAGAGAAGCATAGCAGAGACCTCAGCACTACTTTGCCCACTATTGCTGGGGAGCCTCATTCTACACATTATCTACTCTTCACCCTGCGTCTCTTTGATCTGCCACACAGTGGAAGGGAAGAAAAGGTGAGGGCTCTACCCAGGCATCTCTGACCTATAATTCACCTACTCACACCTGGAATAGGGACAGAGGCCATTTCCCATCTCTCCAGGCAGGACAGCAGGGCCTTACAATTGTGCCTTGTTTCTTTTTGCTCTGGAAGAATGTTCTATATTAGCCTCACCCAAGAATTACCAGTTCTTTGGAGTGGGAATCCCTTGCATGGGTCTTTCAAGCAGAAGCAGCAGCCTCTCTTTTCTTACAGTAGAAATTTTCATTCCCCCCGCTGATATATGTGTCCAGCAGGGCAGGGTGACTTGGGGTCCCTAAACTTCCAAGAGTCACCTTACATATTGAAAAATAGTTTTTTTCAACTGTGACATTATTAGGTAGAAGTGCACTTTAATTCTGATAAATAACAAGTACAAATTACGTCAAAGGAGAGAGACAAAATATATTAAAGGGGCATTAATCAACACTGACAAGCAGAGATGTTGACTCTGCACAACTCATGGCTCTCCCTAGAACTTGCATTCATTCATGAGCTTGTTTCACATAAATATTTGTTTTTTTTATCATTATTATGATAAGGTAATTTATTGCCCTACGTGCTTTGACTGTGGGAGTCAGGATGCTTGGTAATTAAAATTATTATTTTCACTTTATTCCCATTATTTATGCTATTATTTATAATATTTATTATAGTTGAATACTCCCACTTTTTTAAAAAATATGTAAAATGTTATTGAACAAATGTACTGAAAAAAATCTTTTCTTGATTTATTTAACCTAGTACATTGCCTTGAAGGTCAATTTTCCTGGACCTTATTGGACACCAGTTTCAAATCTGTACATGAAATTTAAAATAATTGTTTGTAATCACTGGAATGCAGTAACTCCAGGATCTAATCAATTCTGTTATTGGAATTAAAGGGAAAAGAAATATACATCTATGTGCCAGACTCATAGAATCCTAATTTTATGCACTGATTGTCAGCTGTATTCTAAAGGCTGAAATCTGTCCTCAGACGGACACATGCCACTCCCTTTGACTTCAGTGGCAGCCTGACACATACATTCAAGGGCAGAATCTGGACCTAGGTGTTGTGATCTCAAAGGAGCGAAGTGGATTCCCTATGGAAATAGTGGGGATCCCTTCCTGAAAACCAGTAAATAAGAATTTTTCACTTATACTTTCCACAAACTTGAACAGCTTAATGGAAGTAAATCGGGGGGCCCAGATAATCTTCATCCTAGAATATTAAGGGAATTGGCGAGGGATATTGCTAGCCCATTAGCGATAATCTTTAATAAATCCCTAAATTCGGGGATTGTACCGACTGACTGGAGATTAGCTAATGTAGTTCCTATATTCAAGAAGGGGAAAAAAAGTGACCCGGGGAACTATAGGCCTGTTAGTCTAACATCTGTAGTATGCAAAGTCATGGAAAAAATCTTAAAAGAGAGAGTGGTTCCGGAGCATGAGGCCGATGGCAACTGGGATAGATTACAGCATGGATTTACGAAAGGTAGATCGTGCCAAACCAACCTGATCTCCTTCTTTGAGAAAGTAACAGATTTTTTAGACAAGGGAAATGCAGTGGATCTAATATATCTGGATTTCAGTAAGGCGTTTGATACGGTACCGCATGAAGAATTACTGGTTAAATTGGAAAAGATGGGGATCGAAATGAAAATCCAGAGGTGGATAAGGAGCTGGTTAAAGGGGAGACTGCAGAGGGTAGTATTGAAGGGGGAACTGTCCGGTTGGAGGGGGGGTACCAGTGGAGTTCCTCAAGGCTCGGTTTTGGGTCCGATTTTATTCAATCTATTTATTGCTGACCTGGGAACCAAGAGTAGGAGTGGGCTGATAAAGTTTGCAGATGACACCAAGTTGGGGGGTATTGCCAATTCGGAAGAGGATCGGGATATTCTCCAGGGAGATTTAGATGACCTTGTAAACTGGAGTATTAGTAACAGGATGAAATTCAATAGTGAGAAGTGTAAGGTTATGCATTTAGGGATGACTAACAAGAACTTTAGTTATAAGCTGGGGACGCACCAGTTGGAAGTAACGGAGGAGGAGAAGGACCTAGGAGTCCTGGTTGATCGTAGGATGACTATGAGTAGGCAATGTGATGTGGCCGTTAAAAAAGCTAATGCGGTCTTGGGTTGCATTAGGCGAGGTATTTCTAGTAGGGATAAGGAGGTGCTAGTCCCGTTATATAAGGCGTTGGTGAGACCTCATTTGGAGTATTGTGTGCAGTTTTGGTCTCCCATGTTTAAGAAGGATGAATTCAAACTAGAACGGGTACAAAGAAGGGCCACTAGAATGATCCGAGGAATGGAAGGCCTTTCGAATGAAAGGAGACTTGAGGAGCTCGGTTTGTTTTCCTTAACCAAAAGAAGGATAAGAGGAGATATGATCACACTCTTTAAATATATCAGAGGGATAAATACCAGGGAAGGAGAGGAATTATTTCAGCTCAGTGCTAATGTGGACACGAGGACAATCGGATATAAATTGTCAGTCAGGAAATTCAGGCTTGAAATTAGATGAAGGTTTCTAACCATCAGGGGAGTGCAATACTGGAACAGCCTACCGAGGGAAACAGTGGGGGCGAAGGACCTCCATGACTTTAAGATTAAGCTAGATAAGTTTATGGAGGAGATGGTATGATAGGATAACGGGCTTAGTCAATAGGTCAATTAAGTGCCACACTGGTAAATAGTACAATGGGTCAATGGTATGATATCTTTTCCAGAGGGTTTGGCTGGAGAGTCTTGCCCGCATGCTCGGGGTTCAGCTGACCGCCATATTTGGGGTTGGGAAGGAATTTTCCTCCAGGGAAGATTGGCAATGGCCCTGGAGGTTTTTCGCCTTCCTCCGAAGCATGGGTCAGGGGTCGCTTGCTAAGGAGTGGGTGGATCGGCTTATGTGGCCTGCATCTTGCAGGAGGTCAGACTAGATGATCATAATGGTCCCTTCTGATCTTGAATTCTATGATTCTATGATTCTATGATTTAACTTTACAGGTCATTGACAACACATTTAAATAAAGATGAAACCTTTGTGACTGAGTATCAGGACAGTAAGGCAGTCACTTTACCGTTGGCTGTTATGTCCACTTTCATATCTAACCAATATCATTGGCTGTAGAACAAGTCATTGTCACCTTTATAGTTCCTAAAGCTCTCATTAACCCAGAAATCAACTCACTGTACTAAAAGCTGAATACTAATTGCACTGCAAACTCCATTACTTCGTTATAGTGGATCTGCATTATCGTAGTAACTGAATACTTGAATATTAATAGACCTACACAGGTTGGGAGGAAAATCACTTCTTTAAAGGCCAAGCTGCAGGATCTCTTCTGAGAACCCAAAAGAAAGTTAGATGAGGAAGAGAGAGACATAAAATGGAATAGGAGAGGCTCTGAAATTGTCATTATCTTTATTTATTACAAGTACTAAAGAATTAGTGAAGAGAACATAAGAATGGCCATACTGGGTCAGACCAAAGGTCCATCCAGCCCAGTATCCTGTCTGCTGACAGTGGCCAATGCCAGGTGCCCCAGAGGGAGGGAACCTAACAGGTAATGATCAAGTGATCTCTCTCCTGCCATCCATCTCCACCCTCTGACAAACAGAGGCTAGGGACACCATTCCTTACCCATCCTGGCTAATAGGCAACAGCGTTTCTGGAGAAATTCTGGAGAAGTGTTGGAGAGGGCAACAGCATTAAATTGACTGCACCCATCAAGTGTAATGAAGCTTCAGGAATGACCAGGAGGTCTGAGGAAAGTTAAAGAGGTCTAGTGTGTGAATCTATAGATCAAGGGCATCCCCAGGATGTCTAAGGATTTATGAGAATACAGGGAAACAACCCACAAGACAAAGTAGTATAAAAACAAAACAAACCTTGGAAAATTGGAGGAGGATGGAAACAACCAAGAAAGTTAAATGACTGTTGAGCATTTTAAGGGGTGCAGCTAAGAGCCAATGTTAGTAAAGTAAATGAGACAGCTATTAATATGGAATCTAAATTTACAACAGAAACTTATTTACATTACATTTATAATAGTTTATGATAGATCCAGGGGTGAGAATTGTGCAGGGGGGAAATAAAAGCCTTTAAATGATTTTAATTGTAGGTCAGTTGTCTGTCCATTACCCAAGAAAGCCTGGGAACTGCTTGATAGTTTTCAAAAACCTTTCTGAATGTATTATCTTATTTTTCATACAAAAAAGTTATTTTTTGTTTTATATTTTTAATATCTAACATGATAGTACTTGAAAACCTCATCATTACAACATTCTGTATTGACCACCTGAGGTTTACTAGGACTTAAACAAAACTGACAGTAGAACGATTCAGCATATTTGCTTGCACAAAGCTAACACATCAGACATTAGAAAATGAAAACATTACCTTGCCAAGTGAAAATGTGAAACAGAACAAGATCTTTTAAAAAATATCTTGTATGCTTTAACTGAGGGAGGCAAAGTCTGGTTGCAAAGTGTAGGGGTATTTCTCTAAGTCTTTACAGGGATACCACAGATGATCTAGTTCAGAAAAACCCGCAGCAAAAGCTTTTTTTCATCTTTTTTGTGCAAGCCACCATGTTGGCTAATGTACTGGGGAATGAACTGGAGATTTTCAGTGCTAAAAATCATAAGCTATTACAGCTTAAGTAAAAGCTCTCTGAGGTTCTAACAGTTTCATATCCTACAGCTGAGTGGAGGATGGAAAATCTGTTTTGCAAATGATTTCAAAATTTTGAAATCTAGCTTTGTTCCCAATTGGAGTGAAAACCAACAATTTCAAAATTTGCTGTAAAATAAATAAAATAGTTGCAAATCAGTTGAAATGCTTCATCATACAAAAAGTGAAACTAGGCCAAATTATGAAGGAGGAATATTAAAAAAAACAAAACACAACACCACAAGCATGTAGGGACAAAATTTGAAAGGCTAAGGCATAAAATGAAGTTAAACTATCTAGGGACATTAAAGGTAAGAAGAAAACATTTTACAAATACATTAGAAGCAAAAGGAAGACCAAGGACAGGGTAAGCCTATTATTCAATGAGGAGGTAATGACAATAACAGAGAACATAGCAATAGCTGCAGTGTTAAATGCATTTTTTGCTTCAGTATTCACCAAAGAGGTTAACATCAGTGTAAATGCGGTAGGATCTGAGGCTAAAATTGGGAAAAACAAATTAATAATAACTTATCCAAGTTAGATGTCTTCAAGTTGGAAGGGCCTGATGAAATACATCCTAGAATACTTAAGAGATATTGGAGCCATTGGCAATTATCTTTTAGAACTCTTGGAAGAAAGGAGAGATCACAGAGGACTGGAAAAGGGCAAATATAGTACCCATCTATAACAAGGTGAATAAGGACCAGCCAGATAATTATATGCTAGTCATCTTAACCATGGTACCTGGAAAGATAATGGAACAAAATCAGTCAATTTTTGTGCATGTAGAAAATAATAAGGTGATAAGTAACAGTCAACATGATTTATCAAGAACAAATCATGTCAATCCAAACTAATATCCTTCTTTAATAGGGGCAATAGGCCTTGTGGATAGAGGGGGAGCAGTAATGCTTTTGATAGTATCACATATGAACTTCTCATAAGCAAACTAGAGAAATATAACCTAGACAAGCCAACTAAAAGATGGTTTCACAACTGGTTAGAAAACCATGCTCAGAGAATAGTTATCAATGGTTCACAGTCAAGCTGGAAGGATATATTGAGTGGAATCCCCCAAGGATCCGTCTTGGGTCCTGTTTCCATTCCATATCTTCATAAATGATTTGGATAATGGCATGGGGAGTACACTGATAGTGGATCACAAACTAAATGAGAGTCAACAAGGTAATACTATTGCAAACAAACAAACAAACATTGTTCTGGGATGTATTAGTAGGCATGCTGTAAGCAAGACAAAAGTAATTCTTCCACTCTACTGATAAGGCCTCAACTGGAGTTCTTCAGGAAAGATGTGGACAAATTGGAGAACATCCAGAGGAAAGCAACAAAAATTATTAAAAGCCTAGAAAATATGACCTTTGAGTAAAGATTGAAAATGTAGGTTTGTTTAGTCTAAAGAGAAGAGGAGACTGGGTGGGGACTTGATAATAGCCTTCAAGTACATAAAACATTGTTGTAAAGAGGAAGAGGATAAATTGTTCTCTTTATGCAGTGAGTACAGGACAAGAAGTAATGAGCTTAAATTGCAGCAAGGGAGATTTAGGTTAGATAGGAGGCAAAACTTCCTAGTTGAATGGGTAGTTAAGCACTGGAACAAATTAGCTAGGGAGGTTACAGAATCTTCACCATTGGAGGATTTTAAGAACAGGTTAGAAAAACACTTGTCAGGGATGGACTAGATAAGACTTAGTCCTGTCTCAGTGCAGAGGACTGGACTCAACCTACTGAGGTTGAGTCTAGTTCTACATTTCTATTTTGATTTTGAATTTTTACTCTATATTCTATTTTAAAATAGAATACAATTTTTAACAAAGTAATTTCAAAACAATAAATCAACAGGGTAGGGTTAGCTGAGTGGTTTGAGCATTAGCCTCCTAAACCCAGGGTTGTGAGTTCAATCCTTGTGGGGGCCATTTTTGGATCTGAGGTAAAAATCTGTCTGGGGATTGGTCCTGCTTTGTGCAGGGAGCTGGACAAGATGACCTCCTGAGGTCCCTTCCAACCCTGATATTCTAGGATTCATTTTGAAACACTGAAATGGAACATTTTAACACTGTTGGAACTTCTTTTCCCAGTTTTTTCCTCCAAAACAAAATTTCAGGGAGATAGATACACTTTGTGAAATTGTGTCAATTTTGATGGAACTGCATTCTCTTACAGAAAATAGTTCTGTTGAAGTTTTTCAAACTTCATAGAGGAGAACCTGTAATGCACACTCCCCAGTTGGTTGCACTTGCACTCAACCATACCTTTTTGTTTTTGAAAACAAGAGTCAGGAAAGATTTGGTAAGTCAATTTATTTTCAGTTACCTCCCTTATGACAGGGACTGTCTTTAGCAGAGACCAGACATTTCTTTCTATCCTTTGGCAGCAGGCCATGCCACCAGAGGGGAGCCAAGTGGCCCTTTCTTCCTTTTTGACAGTGAATTCTATCTTCAGAGCCACTGAAGACAACAAAACTACAGAGACAAGGAAGATAATCATTTCCCTTTATTCTGTACTGGTTAGACTACAGCTGGAATACTCTGCATATATACATGCATTATACAATAGAAATGATAGAGAAAACTGAGAGATTGCAAAGAGTAATGAGAATGATAAAGCATCTAAAGCGAAATGTAACACAAAGGGGGATTAAGGAAAATAAATGTGGATTAAATAAAAAAGCCTCTTACATCAATCCAACATTAAAGCCTGCACAGTTAACATCACAAAAAGACGAACTGCAAATACTAAGGTTTCAGTAGCAATTTTGACTCAACTGCAGTGCACACATCCTTAATGATGCACAACACAAGTTTTATGATGCACAAATTTAAACAGAAAAATCTGATAGACATTACGCAGGTGTAATGTGGCAAGTTAGTATTTCTGTTCAAACCCAAGCTTTGCATTTCTTGTTTTTATCAATTAAGTCAAAATGTTGCATTAACATTTTAAAAATGTAATATTCTTGTTTTTAAGAGAAAAAGAGAAACCTCCTGTGCTTAAATAACGTTAGCCTTTAAATGAGTGCAACTAGTCTGAAGTTCACACGTCCCTGTATGGTTGGAGACCGGTTTCTGAAATGCTAGGTTGTTAGAACAGCAGTATAGTTGTTTACATTGTGATGGCTCTAACCTTACAATATAACAAGCTTTTTAAAAATAAATAAAAGCTTGCATATTAGGCAAACATTGGAAGGGTGAAGATAAGATTATAGGATTTGAAGGAAGTGTTTTTGCACCCATGATTTCCTCCTGAAGTTAATACAGGGGTTTTTTTTGGAGAATTTTGCTGTTTTTCCCCCAAGCCAGCTTGATTCTCTGAGATGCTGAACACTAAGGCTCTGCTCCAAAAAAATACTCAAGCATGTCCCTGACTCAAGAAAATAAGTCTTATCATAGAATCATAGGACTAGAAGGGACCTCAACAGGTAATCAAATCTAGTCTCTGTTTTCAGAGTGGTAGCCGTATTATTATCAGCAAACACAACAAGGAGTCCTTGTGGCACCATAAGGTATGGCTACACTTACAAATCTGCAGCGCTGGTCATCCAGCTGTGCAGGGCCAGCGCTGGTGTGTGGCCACACTCACAGCTACCAGCGCTGGTGTGTAGCCACATTTGCAGCGCTGTTGGGAGTGATGCATTATGGGCAGCTGTTCAAGTGGCAGCAACGTGCTTTTCAAAAGAGGGGGTGGGGGGGTGGGGTGGGGTGGGGTGGGGCATAGTGTGACAGGGAGCGGGCGAGAGAGAGAGTGTGGATTTTTGGAGCCAACACTGTGTGTTACCTTCCTGCCTTGAAAAATCAGAACATGTTCCCGATCCCTTACCCTTAACTCTTAACTGCAAACAGCCTGCAGCCAATGGACTCCCTCTCTCCCCTCTGCCCCGTTTCTGTCAAGCAAACACTCACTCCCTGCCTCATTATCTCATTTGATTGTTCACAGATTGATCACAGCAAACAGGAGCTGTGTTTGTAGATAAGCAGCTCTGGGATCAATGGAGTTCCGAGTTCACAACAAAACAAAGAGAGGCTGCATAACAAAACAAAGAGTAATTTATAAAAGCATTCTGGGATATCTGCTAATACCCTGGAGGCCAATAACAGCGCTGGTGTGTGGCCACACTTGATGACCAGCACTGCAGCACCAGCACTGCAATCTTTATTCCCCATGCTGAGCCAGGTGTACGGCCAGCGCTGCAGCCAGGGAGTTGCAGCGCTGGATGTGCCCTGCAGGTGTGGACACTTACTAATTGCAGCGCTGGAAAGCCTCCACCAGTGCTGCAACTCGCAAGTGTAGCCATACCCTTAGAGACTAACAAAGTTATTTGTGCGTAAGCTTTTGTGGGCTAAAACCCATTTCATCAGATGCATGGAGTGAAAAAAGTAGGCAGGTACAAATATACAGCCCATGAAAAGATGGGAGTTGCCTTACCAAGTGAGGGGTCAGTGCTAACGAGGCCAATTCAATTAGGGTGGATGTGGCCTATTCCCAGCAGGAATCCACATCGACCCTAATTGAATTGGCCTCATTAGCACTGATCCCTCACTTGGTAAGGCAACTCCCATCTTTTCATGGGCTGTATATTTATACCTGCCTACTTTTTTCACTCCATGCATCTGCTGAAGTGGGTTATAGCCCACAAAAGCTTATGCACAAATAAAGTTGTTAGTCTCTAAGGTGCCACAAGGACTCCTCATTGTTTTTTCTAATCTAGTCTCCTGCACTCATGGCAGGACTATATTATCTAGACCATTCCTGACAGGTGTTTGTCTAACCTGCTCTTAAAAATCTCAAATGATGGAGATTCTACAACCTCCCTAGGCAATTTATTCCAGTGCTTAACCATCATGACAGTTAGAAAGATTTTCCTAGTGTCCATCTTTAACCTCCCTTTCTGCAATTTAAGCCCATTGCTTCTTGTCCTATCTTCAGAGGTTAAGAAGAACAATTCCCTCCTCCTTGTAACAACCTTTTATGTACTTGAAAACTGTTATGTCCTCTCTCAGTCTTCTCTTTTCCAGACTAAACAAACCCAATTTTTTCAACCTTCCCTCATAGGTCATGTTTTCTAGACCTTTAATCATTTTTGTTGCTCTTCTCCAATTTTTCCACATCTTTCCTGAAATGTGGTACCCAGAATTGGACACAATACTCCAGTTGAGGCCTAATCAGCATGGAGTAGAGCGGAAGAATTATTTCTTGTGTCTTGCTTACAACAATCCTGCTAATACACCCCAGAATGGTACTAATACACCCCAGAATGTTCACTTTTTTTGCAACAGTGTTACACTGTTGACTCATATTTAGCTTGTGGTCCACTGTGACCCCCAGATCCTTTACCTCAGTACTCCTTCCTTGGCAATCATTTCCCATTTTGTATGTGTGCAACTGATTGTTCCTTCCTAAATGGAGCACTTTGCATTTGTGCTTATTGAATTTCATCCTATTTACTTCAAATCATTTCTCCAGTTTGTCCAGATCATTTTGAATTTTAATCCTATCCTCCAAAGCAGTTGCAACCCCTCCCAGGTTGGTATTGCTCATAAACTTTATAAGTTAACTTTCTATGCCATTATCTAAATCACTGATGAAGATATTGAACAGAACCAGACCCAGAACTGATCCCTGCGGGACCCCACTCATTATGCCCTTCCTGCATGACTGGATAACTACTCCCTGGGAATGGTTTTCCAACCTGGTTTGCACTCACCTTATAGGAGCTCCATCTAGGTTGTGTTTCCCTAGTTTGTTTATGAGATGGTCATGAGAGACAGTATCAAAAGCTTTACTAAACTCAAAATATACCACATTTTACCACTTTCCCTCTATCCACAAGGCTTGTTACCCTTTTCAAAGACAGCTCTCAGGAATGTTTGACACGATTTGTTTTTGACAAATCCATGCTGACTGTTACTTATCACCTTATTAGCGTCTAGATGTTTGCAAATTGATTGCTTAATTATTTGCTCCATTATCTTTCCAGGTACAGAAGTTAAGCTGACTGATCTATAATTACCCAGGTTGTCCTTATTTCCTTTTTCATAGATTGGCACTATATTTGCCCTTTTCCAGTCTTCTGGACTCTCTCCCATCTTCCATGACTTTTCAAACATATGTTTGAAGTTAAGCATGTATTTAAATGACCCCACCACACCAGAGGAAGGTAGCAGTGTTTTACGGGTGGGGGTGGGGGGTAGGTGGTCAGAAACTGCTACAAAAACATGAGGTGGGGGGGCAGCTTGGCAATACTGACTCATCCCCTGGGAATGTAAGGGAAGAAGGTTTTGAAAGGTGCAAGCCCTGACATTAGAATCCTTTTCTCCAGGCAGTAACCAAGGCAGCCCCACCCTCTCTCCCCTCAAGGTGGCAAATATCAGATTTGGTTAGGACCTGCTGTGGGCATTGCACTAGTTGCTCCTTTTTTAGGGGGGGGGGTGAGAAGGAATTTTCCCTCATCACCAGATTGGGCTAGATGGAGTGTTTTTGTTTTGTTTTGCGCTTTCCCCACAGTGGGTATTAGGGAGGACTTATTATGGCGAGGAAGAAAGGAGGTTAGGCTGTCTGTTGCAACTCATTTTGTAAGTGTGAGGCAGATGTCCGGTGTAGGTACTCCATAGGGAAGGCATCCAGTGACCAGATAAATGGCCTGGTAAAGGACTTACAAAGAGGTGCTGGTTAAAATAATGGAATGGGGGTGGGGGAATTGAGGCTCCTAAGATTGGTATGGCACAGAGCCAACCCCCTTTCTTATAGCCCACCCTTAACACTGCTACAACGTGGGTGGATGGTAGGGTCCAAGCCATGGGCTGGCAGGGGGACCTGGATGGAAAATGAAGGGGGCTGGTGGAAGCCCTGAGTAGTTATTTCAATGAACATGGAGTTGCCTGCACTATACACTTATCTGCCAGTAGTCCCAGATATCTAATAATAAAGTTGTGATCTGATTCAATCCATATCAGTTGTCTCCTGTCCTTCTTTTGGTATAGCTGAATTGTTGGATTGGAACCAAAGTGCTCAGTACCTTGCACAGTTGAGCTTTGAGACACAACAGCACTCAGAGTAGCAGCTAATGTCTCAAACCTCCTAGTCAGGCCAGAGAGGAGAATCATGAAGTGCAGTGACCTTAAAAAGAGGATGGGGTTTCAATTGGCTCTGCTAAAAGGTTTACTTAATTGTCACTGAGCATGCTCATAAGTGATTTTTCAACAGCTTAGAACATTAGTGTTTAACTGAGGACTATGGCATGCTGCATTTCATGCATTAGCTGTTTCTGTTAAAGGGCTGTGACAAAAAAGTAGAGGTGTTTTTTTTTAGCATTTGAAGAAGTGTAGATTTCTCACTCTTTGATCTTTTAAAACAGCAGAAAGGATTTGGGCCATATTTTTTCAAAGAATAATTATCTCTGGGCTTGGACTAAGGGTCCTAAATATCAATCCAAGAGGTGAATGTTTTTGAAAAATGCAAGCATATAAAAATAGAAGCATATAATGGAAGCTCTTTGTCAATCTTAAAAAAAGGTCAGAACTAACAGGTGCCTGTCATACTAACCAGGGATAATGGAGCATACAGGGGACATGGTGATGGTGTGCACACCTCCCCCTCTCCTGTAAGTATAAAGATAAGGAAGAAGTTATTCTCACCAATTAGAGATATGATTGAAAAATGGATTTGTATCAACACAAAAACATATTAGTTTAAGTACAGAATATCTGAAAGCGAGATCAACTTGGGAACGAAACCAGTTTGTGAAAAAAAGTCAGAGAATGAGAGAGTCATTAAAATCCTTCTAGTCATAGCTCGAGAGACTGGCAATAGTTTATAGCCATTAATGTTCTACAAAAAACAACAACAACAAATTAAAAAAGCAGGGGCTTGGACTGTCTCAGGCTATAGCATCTTCTCCCTTGTGTTGAAGATTGGTTTGTTAGCTTTTTCTGGATAAAGTGCATGTACAGAATATCACACCTCTCCTGTCAACTTCAAATAGCTTCTCAGCCTCCTAGCTTCTCTCAACCTCGATCATTTCAATGACAAAACTGTGTCACCTCTTCTCTGGCCTCAAGCTTTTACAGAAAGGACACAGTGCTATGTTAGCAGGCTACCTACTGCAGCATTTTAGACAGAGGTTCTTAGAGATGTCATGTGGCTGTAGCTTTGTGGAAAACATAAAACCATTCTGTGGGATTTGTGTATCTTCGATACTGATCAGAGTCAAAATGAGATCGTATGGGCTTTATCTGTTTCTTGCTGCTTGATCAATTTCCATCTCATTATGCCCAGCACTAGCTTTCAGGATTAGCTAATAGTTAATGGTATACTAGTCTTGACATAGAATTAAAAAAAAAAGCTATTAAATTTGATCTTCTAGTTCTCCCCAGAGGTAGAAAACAACAACAAAGTAATTTACCCCCTTATTAAGAAAGTGATTCAGGGCATAGCTATCAGCATATAACCACTGGCTGACTCTTTTGTGCATAGATATTACCCATTAGTGCACCATGTTTTAATGCATTATTATCATTAAAGCCAATATTTTAGGGCTATAATCTTGGCAGTTTAGTTCCTTCACAGCATTCTTGTGAGAAAAGGTATCAACGGAAATCTGGAGATTTAATTATCAAAATGTAATTCATTTTGCTCATTCTAAAGCACGATTCTTTTATTCTGCATGTTTCAGCTAATGAAAGTCAGATTCAATTATATTTTGGGCAATGGACTTGATCTAAAGGGGTTTATCAGCTTTCACAAAGGATTGTAGGAAAACATTTTGCTAGCAAAAGCTGGCTGGTTAGATTAGGAAAAACGTAAGGAAAAAAACACAGAAGAGGGGACAAATATGCAGTTGTTTTAAAGCTGCACCGTGTATGATTTTTAAAAGGAACATTTTAATAGCAAATATTAGAGATGGGCCAAAGTCTGAACACCCTTACATTTTGGTGGGGATGACACTGTTCAGAGTATGAACCAAGCTCCAGAGCTGAATTCTGCAACCCACCCTTTTGTCTATAATGAGCTGAGCCGAACTGTCAGATTTTGAAAAACAAACAAACAAAAAAAACCCTTAATTTAGTGGGTGTCAAAATCTGGGTTCACATCCAATTTTGTAGTTCAGTCTCATCTCTAGTAAACATGGTCATAATTTTACCTTCTAGTTTCAGTGGCAGATTCTGCTGCATATACAAGGTCATTATTTAGTAAATTGTCCAGTATCTTCTGTGCTAGACTAAAATATATTGTCAGCTTTCATAAAATCCTAATTCCAGAGGTTGATAACTTCACTTTGTTTAGATGACTTCAGAGCTTTCAAATGCAATAACCCTGAACCCTAATGAATACATAGCAGTGAACATTTCGGGGTAGCTGGCAGAGCATAATACATATTCAATAAATGAAGAATAAAATAATTTAATTGTAAATTAATGCTGTTAGCCTAAAATGTTATGTGCACAGTAGGAGTTATTTCAGTTTCATAAACCTCTTATTTGATGATGATTGGTGCTGAATCGTCCTTCTGTGTGTGTTCTCTAAATCAATCTGATGTTAGAAGAAGAGGGGAAGGCTAGCTGAAGAATGTTGAGGAATTCCCATTAATTACAGCACATGTGATAACAAATGATTTAAGGGACTGGTTGGTTTGGCAGCTATTCATTGGGAAGGAGAAGCATGGAAAAGAGAAATGCCAAAACAGAACTAGGGTTGGTAGTAGACTGCAATTTAGATGCGAGTTTGCAATGGGTTGTGATGGCAAATAAAGGATAGTGCAATTTGCATACACAAAGGCATCAGGGAGATTACAGCCCTACTCAAATGAACCCTTAAGATCACACCCAGAATACTGCATGCTGACAAAGTACATCTGCTTGTATCCTCCATATTCTTTAGGGTGGCAAAAGTACCACTTCTCCCTCACATGAGACTGTTGCTGCTGGTTGTGCCATTTTGAAACAACAGCAAGTTGTGTTTTCTCTTCTGTCTCTGCTGCCCTCCTAACTGTTAGTAATCCTGCCACCTGGTTACTGTAGACAACAACTACTTTTAACAACAAACAGCCAACAGCCTTTGGCAGGGGGGCAGGAGGAAGAGTGTTGCACACCCTAGAGCGCCCCCCCCCCTGCCAAAGCCTTACATTAAGTTTAAAATGTTCTGTTTAAATGATCAATTTTGGTCAGACCCTTCCATTTTCTGAGAGAGAGAAAAAAAATAAAGGCCCCAATCCTGCATGCTGTATGGCTATGCAGAGCCTCACTGAAGTCAATGTTAGGTTGATGGTTCTTTAAAATGCATGGAGGGGGCCTCATCTAACCTCCTTCTGGAATCCAGTGAACAGCTTGGCACTGTAAATGTTGCTAGGCAGGCTAACGAGAAGGGTTTATAATGTGCAGAAACCATGGAAGAGTTGCAGTAAACTTTGATGTAAGTAAAACTAGGAAAGATCACAAAAAATCCTTAGATTCTAGTATGATTGTTTGTTTCACATTTAAATTTCATCTTTCCATCATTTAGTGTAAATTAATACCTACCACTGAAATAACATGCAAACTTTATGAAAAGGCTTCCATTGGCAAGTCATTCTAAATTACCTTTTTCTTGGTCTTATAGACTCTTTAGTAAACTTTAGATTTTGTCCTTTTACAATTTACTTATGCATACACATCCATATACACATACAACCATCTCAGAATGACTTTGAATACATTTTGAGAGGTAGACTGGCTTACTTAAAAATCAATTCCTAAAGAAAAAAAACAACCCTTTAAAAAACCCACAGAAGTATTGTATGAAGGACAAACCTGAGGCTGTTTACTTTCTGTTGACATTTTAGCTTTTATCTCCTGCAATAGCTCATAAACAAACAAGACCTGGGCTTCACACTGCTAGACAGCACTGTATTAAACTGGCCTTTAAAAAAAAAAAAAAAAAAAAAAAAAAAAAGGTTGTTCCAAAAAGTATAGTGTGTGTACAAACCCCAAACTCGATGATTTAGATTAGTTTGGCACTGGAGAAAGTTACATTATAAAAAGTAACGGAGTGTGCATATCATTTGTGATAAAGGATATTTTTCTCTCTGACTGTGGTATCATCTGTTGTGAAGTCTGTGGGTGTTTTAGATAGATGAGGAACAGGTCAATAGAATATATATAAATGAATGACCTAAATGATATAGATTACTTTATAAATAAAAAATAAAAATCAAGATATCTTAATTGGTGTTGGGAAAAAATAAATTTTAAACAACTCTTTTAACAAACACCTACTTGAGGTCTTGGGAAGGTTCTGCTCTGATATGGGGTGTCTCCACAGAGTGCCCAAACACTGCCCCTTCTGTGCCTAAAATAAATACATAAATAAAATACAGTACAATTATACTGGAAAACAAAAACACATTCAATTCTAGAACGATCGACATTCTAGGGCAAAATACTTGGTTGATTCATTTGTTTATGCTTCTGCATCTCATTATCAATAGGCTTTCTTCAGATTCAACTTTTTTAGCATTAAAGAAAACGTTATTGCTTATGCCAAAATCTGTATTGAGAGTACTAGAAATTGCAGTCATCTATATATCCATAGAAGGACGTTAACATAAATAATGGAATTCCAAACTTTCCAGCACTTGTGTGCCCATCTCAACGCTTTTGGAGAAATCATATTAAAGGTCAACATTTTAAAAAAGATAAAGAACATAAGTTTGAATAACAAAAAACTATGGTCAAACTTTCAGAAGTGTCCAGTAATTTTGTGTGCCTCAGATTTTATGTGTCTAGCTTGAGATATCTTGTACCTGGTCTTCAATGGTTTTGAAAATGCACAGCTCCCTTATTCTTCTGAAGATACCAACTATTTTGAATCTCATTACCCTTTTCACGACTTACATTCCCTTGCCAGGAGACACTGGCTCACTAATTTACTGATGACAACATTTCTGAAATGGCCACTAATTCTGAAAGCCTCATTTTTGGGTGTCCAACAAGAGACACCCTGGTGTGTGTTGCTGAGCACCCAAAAACTGAGGCATACAGAATAAAGTGAATATTTCTGAAGACTCAATTTATATAAGCATCTATAATTTCAGATGCTTATACAAAGCTTAACTAATAAGACTATTTTACCATTTTGAGTCAAAACTGGGTTTTTATGAAAAATGGGGTTTAATTAAATGAAAATTTTCACAAAAAGAATCTACTTTCCATGAAAACATCTTGACTTTTCATTTAAAACTGAGAAAAAGAAAAACTTTTGGTTTTCAAACAAAATTTTTCTTTTGCAACAAAAAGCAGAAAGTTTCTGACAGCATTTTCCCCTCACAGTTTTTTGACTAGTTCTTTTAACTGACAAGCTTAAATAATACTCTGATCTGTTCCCAAATGAGTTGATCTTTCCTATACTTAATCTTCTATCGGTCTAGACTGTGGATATAAACTATGCACAGGCAGCCTGACCAAGAGTCTGGGAGTGGGTTCTTTATTTGGAGTGCCCGTCACATTTCTAAGTGCAAGGAGTGGCAGCAGATAGGCATAATTGACTCTTGCTGCAGAATAAGTCACTCAGCTTGGTCTCTGGAGAACAGACCCACACCAGACTAGGCTGGGTGTTTCTTGTGCACATGCTCAGGCCATATGAGAGACTGGGAAGGAATTTCTCCGCCGGTTAGATGAGCAAAACCTCTGGGCTTTTTTGACATTTCTCTGCAGCGTGTTTGTGTGGATCGCTTGCCAGGATTATCTGGGTACCTCTCATTTAATCATTTCCCTGCCAATGCAGAAGCCTCAGGTACTGATGAACCTCAGTCCTTCCTATTCTGTGACTGTGGCACATAATTTCCATAGTTTCCTGTGGGTCTCATTTACTTTTGGTCTCATTTCCATTGCCAGGTGTAGTGTGTGGTTACTTGGTGGTGTTGGTGGTCTTTGATATGCAGGAAGTTAGATTAGATGATCTAGCGGTTGCTTCTGGCCTTAAACTCTATGACTCTAGGAGTGTAATGTACCTCTACAATTAATAGGGGATCAAGGATGGAGAAACAAGCAGACTGATTGGCTGTCTCTAGAAAAGAACCTGCTGCTGAAGGCAAGATATGGTGGTTGCTACAGGGTTGGTCCTGAAGCAAACATTTTCAATCATCTAAAACGATCATGTGTTTACACAAAAGGTTCAGATTTGTTTGAGATTTGAGGGAATGTTCAGTGAAATCTTTATTTTATCCAAACTAGTTTTCCCATCTCAGATAATTAATAATTTCAAAACAAAGATGCAAAATTTGACAATTTTTTCCACTATAAGCCTTTCTTTAAAACATACTGAAGAAATTTTGTATCATTTAATAAACATCCCATTAAAGCAAAAAAGGCTGTTTGCAAGGTGGGAATAATCAGGAATGTAATAAGAAGGCTAAGAGGACAGATACTGACTCTCAGACAAAAGTTTCATAAAACTGGTATTATTCTTGACACAGAGACACATATAACAGCCATTTATATGAGTAACTTTATGTATTTTAGTAGATAGCAATTCCAAACATATATTGTTAGACATTCAGAAGATTAGGCCTTTTTTTGAGAATATACTGATATCTATTTTTGTTTATTGCCTTTGTATTAGAGCCATATTTTATTTTTGTTAACCATTCTCTCTACAAATTTTCTATCATTGTTACTAAATCAACAGCCATGTGTCTGTAAGCTCTCTCTCCCTCCTTTTTAAGATGGAATAGTGGACTCTGTGTAATAAAAACAGATTCGATGTTATGCCATAGAGATGTCCTCACTAGACCACTGACAATAAAAGGGAAAAGAAATACATGAAATTAATACATTTCCACTTACCCTATATTACTAGAAATAGGGCTGAGGAGAATGTCCAATATCCTAATGCCTGATCATTAAATCTTCTAGGATTAAATACTGTATTTTAAATTGTTTCTGATATTTCTTTATTTTTGACCACTACTCTTTTGTATTTACCTACATAAACACAGCTTTTTACGAATCTTATTAAATAATTGTAGAGATACAACGAACAGTACAGATACATCACTCTAGATGTAACAATATTTTAAACACTTTGCTGAACTAAACTATGATAAGATTAAGAAAACAGCTCTAGCCAGCAGATTAAAGAACAAAGAGAACTGAAATGGGATGCTACATTATTTTAACATTTTGCAATGATAGAGGGAAAATGTCCTCAACTTGAAGCCTCAGTTAAAACTGAAGGATGGTGTTGATTTCCTTGGCTAAAAATGATGGTAGTTATTCTTCTTCTAAAAGCTGCTTGCACAGGAGTTTTTTCTGAAATGGTTGATGCTACTATGGTTAACAGAGAGAGGGGACGTAGGGAGGTCTAATGGGCTGTAATAGCAGCAGGTATCGATATGCCTGAGATAGCTTTAATCTTGCTAGCTTGGGTACTGACAGTGTAGCCACAGCAGACCTCAGCATGGATTAAAGCTCTAGGCTTTCATCTCCAGAGACGTAAATGTTGTAAATCATTATTTAGGTCACAGTGAAAACCAGTTTGGTGGATTCATCGCAGCTGCTATTTTTTTTTTAAATGTTACAAAAAATAATTAATGGGACAAATCCACTCTGAACCACCAAACCCAGCTGACTACTGTAGAGATCTATAGGAAAGGTGAGGGAGAAATCTTCCTTCAACACCACAGAACATGAACAACACTGCATTATGGAATCTACTTTCTTGTTTGGAGTAACCTTTGCAAGCCTAGTACTGTCAGCAGACAGGGATGAGGGGAAGAGACGGACTGGAGCATCTGCATAGTGATAACTTCTCCAGCTATACCCTTATGCTGCCTTGCTCTCAAAACCTAAATCCTGCCTCCACATGTAGTGCCATGAAAGGAACTCTTGTGGAGCTGGATTCCTTGCCACAAAGAGGGTGCTCCCTACATATCCTCAGCTCCTCCCCACATCCTGGCCAGCAAAGCTGCACACATTTCACATCCAAGGGGCCTTCTGCAGCTGTGAAGGTGGGAACAAGACGTGAACTCATCAGAAAATTGTGTACAGTTTAGAACAACCATCAGTCTCTACCTATGGGAGGTCCAAAATTATAGTAGCAGAGGTGGTGGGAAGTCAAGATTGAGGTGCTTAGGGGAAGCTTGAACAAACCATCTCCATACCAAGGGCCATACTTTACTCATATTCTATTGTGCAAAGCTATCACAGACAATTCTGTGCAAAGAACAAGAATAGAACACTGGCTCAAAGGCAACATTCATAATTTTTCAATTTCATGAGTACTTTTGCTTATGAATTGAGATCCTCCTCCCCCATAATACAGATTTGTTAAAAGGCAAATCCATTACACAATCAGAGAACTTTAACATGAAGACAACTAAACCAAGCAGATTTTAAATTTTAGCACTGGGGACTAAATAGAATCCTTAAAGACACAACTAACGTTCAAAGACGGATGTGTTTTCTTTTACCTTCAGGAACATAATCCCACATACCTTTCTTCTCTCTCTCTCTCTCATAAAACTAGTTATACTTTACTTTTTTGAAACAAGTTCTTGATCCTCAGAAATGTGTCATTCTGCTCACCAGGGAAATACAAGTACATATTCCTTACTCCCTAGCGGAAGAGATGTGATCACATATATATTATCTTGTTTTTAGCAAGAGGTGAAAAAGATCAGTCCTTCAAAATCTACTGATATACCTCCCATGATAAAAAAACAAGATTAAGAAAAACTCAAAGAACTAGCATAACAACTACAAATACCTTATTACCAGAAGCTAAAAAGAAGAGGAGAGTGATTAAGGGATGTATTGTATAAAGCTATCATGTTTTAGGTATCTTTTCTCTCATCCATGTGTATGGGGAATGTTCGGTGGATAACTCCTATTAGTATTATAGGAACTATATGTAAGCCCCTCCAGTCATTGATGGCTCCTATCTACACCCTTTACTATAAAATGACACTAGAAATGTGTGTGCCTATGAATATTACATGCTTTATCATAAATCATATCTATAATGTAAAAGTCTGATTGGTTTTCTGAAGATAAATTGGGATAAATAGGAAGAAACATACCCTTTATTTCTTATATTCTGAAGATTTGTCCTCAAGAATAAACCAAAGGATATTTTAGTGCTACTTGTTTTACTCAGAGATAAAATATGTGTCTTGTTTTAATGTATTGTGAAAGCTGCTTTATCTGGTACCCAAGGCTCACAAGAACTGACAATATGAATGAGTGAGTTAAAAAATGATGAAAATTTAAATGTCACACAGAGAAAAGTTCTTCATCAGGATAAGGGAGGTCCTTTTAAAATTTCCTAAAGTTAATTCAAAATAAGGATTATTTTGTGTCTCAGTGACTGAAACTTGACAGGAATGAATCTCTCTGGAAAGAGATGCAAATCTAATGAAAATCCAAGAAAATCGATAAACTTATCGAATGGTAACCAAGATTTACACTGAGAATGAAAATCTTGGCAGAGATTAATCTATATAAAAACTAGAACCTTTTAGCCCTTTCAAGTATACTGCAAAGTGATGTAGTTAGGGTACTGAATTCAATGGAACATGACAGAGAATGGATAACAATAAAAAGTGAACCTTTCAGAGGAAATAAAATAGAGAGGGCACTGACTAAGGTGCAAAGGAGGTAAAAGCAAAATCACAAGTATGAGTGGAATTACTGTCAACTCCAGCTCTGGAAGAGAATGAGTTAATAACACAACAGACTTCATTTAGAAAAAAAGCATCCCCCCTCCCAACAGCCTAATGGACAATACGGATAATCTACACAGAAACATTGAAAGAAGTTAAAGCAACCTGAGGCAGAATGGATGTAAGGAAAGAAATCCCCAGTATACATTGAGATGGCAGGTTTTTAAAAGAGATTTCTCTGACAGAGAGCACAGCACAAATCATATTAATCCTAATTCAGTACAAGCAAGATCTAGTCATGCATTCCCAAATTGTATTCCCCTGAAGCTATGGAAACTGAAAATGTATACTTAGACTGACTGGTGTAAACTACTTACTTCTGCTCAATTTACTACTTACTGATTTGCAGCTTTTGGAGAATGACAAGTTTCATTAATACATCTGGAAATATAAAGTTGATGTTTGGTAGTGGATGATATTATCTCATTCATGTTCTCATGGAGAAAAGCTGTTGGTTGATTTAGGCATAACCAGCAAACTATGGCTCATTAGTTCTCAAAAGAAGTTTGGTGGCATTCAGTGCCTTACTAGTAGGCTAGCAATTAAAGGTCCAGATTCTGCATTATTGATTTCCCTGTGAATATTGTATAAGAACCAGATTAAAGAACAGTGAAATTATTACTTTTAAAGGTTTATGAATGAAAATAATCCAAGAGCACTGTGCCATTTGATAAAACTAAATCAGGATTGAGTGAGATAAAACAACTAGTTCTAGAAGAAGTTGTTGCAGAAGCATTGATCAATACAAAAAGTAAGTAAGTTCTTGACCTGATGGCGTACCAGCAGAAGTATGGAAGTGCAAGTAAGCATGAATATATTGGCACAACTGTTTAATTTCATCATGATGCCTGAGAAGATGCCTGATTTGTGGAGAAAATGCACATTAGTACCAATATTTAAAAGAAAAAAAGACAAACAAGACTGTGGTAACTATTGCAGCATTAAACTCATGAGCCACACAATGAAGATCCGGGAGGAAGTTATTGGTAAGATACTGTGAAGAGAAATAAAGATTAGTGGCAATCAGTTTGGATTTGTGTCAGGCAAGTGAACAATGGATGCTATCTTTGCATTAGGATTGCTTGTGGAAAAAGATAGCAAAAACAAGAGAACCCTGCACATAGCATTCATTGATCCTGAAATGTCATACGACCATGTCCTGAGAGAAGTCATCTGGTGGTGTATGACAATGAAACAGCAAAGAATCCTGTGGCACCTTATAGACTAACAGACGTTTTGCAGCATGAGCTTTCGTGGGTGAATACCCACTTCATCGGATGCAAGAGCTCTTGCATCCGACGAAGTGGGTATTCACCCACGAAAGCTCATGCTGCAAAACGTCTGTTAGTCTATAAGGTGCCACAGGATTCTTTGCTGCTTTTACAGAACCAGACTAACACGGCTACCTCTGTGATACTTGACAATGAAACAGATACCCAAAGACTATATCAGATTAATCCAGGACATTCTTGAGTGTGCTGTTACCACAGTTAAAAGGTCACATGGAGAAAATGAACACTTTCTAGCAAAAGTTTGTATACATCAAGGCTCGGCATTAAGTCCCTTTTTGTTCATGTTAGTGTTTATGTACTTACAGAAAACATCCAGGATGCATCCTTTTTGCAGATGATGTAGTGTTCATGGGGGAGAGAAAAGAGGGTGTGGAAGAAGATTTTGAGCCACAGAGGTGCACATTGCATGAAAATCAGAAGAAATAAAACAGAGCATATGATCTGTAGATTTCATGATATCTTGCAGGAAGACATGAGGCCAGTCAATACCGAAGGTACAGAAGTTTAAGTATGATAGTTCAGGATAATGATGAACTCCATGATGAATTTATAAGAGAACAGGAAAGATGGACCAAATGGAACAAAGTGAGTAGAGTGATCTGTCATAGCAGAATACCTATCAAATTAAAAACTAAAATCTACAAGATGGTAATTAGGCTGCACTTTTGTATGGCCCCAAATTCTGGACACTGAGGAAGAGACAGGAGATGAAAATGGGAAGATAAATGCTTGGAGTTACAAAAATGGACCATTTTGGAATGAACAAATCAGTAAAGATGGTATCAATCAGAGAAGCTGAGGGAATCCAGGCTTAAATGTTTTGGGCACGTGAAAAAAAGATTGGAAGAATATATAGAAAAATAAGTTATCAAACTTAGAAATGGAGGGTGAGAGAAGGGTTGGAAGAACCAAAGCTACCTGAACAGATATCATACAAAAGGACTAGATTAGCTGCGGCGTTTCCAAAGAACTGCTTCAAGACAGACTGGAACGGAGAATGACTCAAAGAGCTGACCCCCTAGAGATGGGACAAAGGTTAGACCAAGACGACACTGGATTTTGTGTGTGAAAAGAATGCAGGATTACACTTAAAGTAAATGAAAACAGGAACCTGAAAGCTGGTTAAATTATTCATTGTGAATAAAGGGCTAGATACTGGCACTGTCCTGCCTGCTTTCCACTTGTTTTGCACCACAGAGCATACTGAAAGATGGCTTAATTGGACACTAGCAGATTCTCCTAAAATAGGAAGGGAGGTTGTGATGCGCTGAAGAGTGCCATCCTCTCCGGCTGTGAACTTGTTCTAGGCTTTCCGAAAATATTAAAAAGGACACATGGCAATGGTTTTCCAGACCCTAAAGGCCAGCCTTGTCACAATCTTGTCAGAGTCTGTAAGGAAAGTCAGAATAACTTGTGATCTTTAGGTATCAGTGACAGACTTTCAGTCCTAGTGAACAATGCATCAGTTACATTCTCATAACTATCATCTTAAGGAAGAGAGCTAGAAACTTACTTTTAAAAAAGGTGAGATTCTCCTTTACTTTTTTAGCTCTCCCAAATTAGAGGAGATCCTTAAAAAGGGCTGTTCTGATACATTATCTGTAGTTATCTATGAATGAAACTGGCACATACAAGGAAAAATAGATTTCCCAAGTTTAATGTCAGAGGGGACCAATAAATTTCACCCTATTATCCCTGCGTTGAGCCCAATAATTTCTGTCAGACCAAAACATAACTTTCAGAAAGTCATCCAATCTTGCTCTGAAGGCATCAAAAGAGGGAGAATCTACCACTTCCATTGGTAAGAGAACTTTATGAAATGCTAGTCTTGTGTATATATTAGGATGTAGTACCAGTTTGTCCTATTGAGTTTAAAGGAAAGGCTGTAATATCTTCGTTATGGTGGAAGCTTGACATTTAATTCAAAGAGTTTGTAACAGGTAAAAGTATCCACAGTCTAACTTTCAAAGAGAAATAGGAGTAATTAATCAGGATTGCTTTGCCATTGCAAGGACCTTGAAATTACAGGCTTTATGCTCTAAAAGGTTTAATTAAGATAGAAAAGCTTAATAATTTTTGTACTCTTTGTTGAGAGTTAACCTTATTTGTCACTCTCTCCATAGGATCAGGCATTCTCCTATGGACTATAACATGTGAAGGCTTGATTAATGCTACCTCAAACACAGGAATATGCAACCAATCAGAAACAGTACATCAAGGCATCATTTAAGAACACATTCATTTGACTTAGTATTTAAAAAAAAGAAAAGAAAAAAGTGAGCTATTTTTATTATGAGTTTAAGGCAAAAGTAAAGTGCAGCTTGTGGACCAAATGCAGCTTGTACAGCCCTACAGAAAATGTCACCATTGCCTTTATTTTGATACAGGATCCAGCACAAAATTCAGTCAGCCTGCTTAGATCAAGTCTGCATGCTGGAATCAGCAGTTTCTACAGGTTGCACTTGCCTAGTAAAAATTAGTTAAACTGCACCATTTTATACAAATAAGGTTGTGGTGATTCCTCAGCCTCATGGACAGTAGACAGTGTAACCCCCTAAGTGGCCAAAATTTAAATGACTAATTTTAAGTTTTGCGTGACCAGCAGGCATATCATCATTAGGGGCTTCATTATGCCTATGATCCATATTTGATATTTTTTCTCCTATTAATAATAAACCATGAGCGAGGTCATTAAGTCCACCCCTTCCTATGAGGCAGGACCAAGTAAACCTGAACCATCACTAACAAATGTTTGTCCAACCTGTTCTTAAATCTCCAGTGATGTGTATTCCACAACTTGCCTTAGAAGTCTATTCCAGAGTTTAACTACCATTACAGTTACAAAGATTTTCCTAACATCTAACCTAAATCTCCCTTGCTGCAGATTAAGCCATTTACTTCTTGTCCTCTCTCCAGTGGACATAGAGAACATTTGATCACCCTCCTCTTTATAATAGTTCTTAACATATTTAAAGGCTGTTATTAGGTCTTTCTTCTGTTCTTTTTTTCCATCAAGACTAAACTTGCCAAGTTTTTTAAATTTTTCCTCATAGGACAGGTTTTCTAAACTTTTTATCATTTTTGATGCTGTCCTCTGGACTCTCTCCAATTTGTCCATATCTTTCCTAAAGTGTGGTACTCAGAAATGAACACAGTACTCCAGCTGAGGCCTCACCAATATGAAGTACAGTTGGCCAATTACCTCCCATGTCTTACATGACACTCCTTTTAATACACTTCAGAATATTTCCCTTTTTCACAACTGCATCATGTTGTTGACTCATTAAATTTCTGATCCACTATAACCCCAGACTCTTTTCAACAGTAGCCTGTTAGTCCCATTTTTGTAGTTGTGCATTTGATTTTTTCCCCCGTAAGTGTAATACTTCTCACTTGTCTTTATTGAATTTCATCTTGTTGATTTCAGACCAATTCTCGAATTTGTCAAGCCCATTTTGAATTCTAATCTTGTTCTCTAAAGTGCTCGTAGCCCCTCCCAGCATGGTGTCATCTCCAAATTTTATAAGCATGCTCTCCACTCCACTATCCAAGTCATTAATGAAAATATTTCATACAGGGCACTAGATCTATCTTCCAAGTTTGACTGCAAACCATTGATAACTGCTATTTGAGTATGGTCTTTCAAATAGTTGTGCACTGACCTTATAATAATTTAATCTAGACTACATTTCTCTAGTTTGCTTATGAGAATGTCATGTGGAACTGTGTCAAAAGTGTTACTAAAACCAAGATACATTACATCTACTACTTCCCCTATCCACCAGGCTAGTAATCCTGTTAAAGAAATTAGGTTGGTTTGGCATGATTTATTCTTGACCAATCCATGCTGTCCATTTCTTATTACCCTACAATCCTCTAGAAAGTGGTGTGGGCCGAGGGACGTACTGGGGGACATACTGGCCGCCGCTTCCAGCAGCTCCCATTGGCCTGGAGCAGCAAACTGCGGCCACTGGGAGCTGCGATCGGCCGGACCTGCGGACATGGCAGGTAAACAAACCGGCCCCTACTCACCAGGGGCTTTCCCTGCACAAGCGGCAGAACAAGTTTGGGAACCACTCCATTACAAAATGATGGTTTAATAATTTGTTCCAGTATCTTTACAGGTATGAAAGTTAGGCTGAGTGGTCTATAATTCCCCAGGTACTTGCAGTTCCCCTTTTTAATATCAGGTACTGTTTGATTTTCTTCAGGTCTCTGGGACATTGCCCAGCCTCCATGAGTTGTCAAAAAATACTTGCTCATGCTTCAGAGATTGCTTCAGTTAGTTCCTTAAGTATCCTAGGCTGAATTTAATCAGGTCCTGGTGATTTGAATACATCCAGCTTATCTGAATATTCTTTCACCAGTTCTTTAGTGAAGACTAAAGAAAAATAGGTATTAAACTGCTCAAACATCTTAGCTCCCCTTTCCCACTAAGTAGAGGACATACACTTTCCTTTATCTTTCTCTTGATTCTAATGTATTTAAGGACCCTCTTCTTATTAACTTGCATGCCCCTTGCTAGATGTAACTCATTTTGTCCCTACATGTTTTTGCTATTCTTTTGTACTCCTTAGCAAATTTGTCCATGTTTCTACTTCTTTTAGGATTCCTTTTTGATTTTCAGGTTTTTAAAGAGCTCCCAATGGAGCCATATTAGCTTCTTACTATTCTTCCTTTATTTTCTTTACACTGAGGGCTGGTCTACACTACTGTGGTAAATCGATCTAACTTACGCAACTTCAGTTACGTGAATAACGTAACTGAAGTTGACGTACTTAGATCCACTTACCACGGTGTCTACACTGAGCTGTGTCAATGGGAGAGCATCTCTCATCGATTTCCTTTACACTTCTTGGGGAGGTGAAGTACACAAATTGATGGGAGAGTGCTCTCCCATCGATTTAGGGTGTCTTCACCAGACCGGCTAAATTGACACTCACTGCATTGATGGCAGAAGTGCGGATCTACGGCTAAGTGTAGACATGCCCTGAGATAGTTTGCAGTTGTGTCTTTAATATTGTTTCCTTGAGAGACTACCAGCTCTCCTGAACTTCTTTATCTCTTCGATTTTCTGCCCATGGGATATTACCTACCAGTTCTGAGTTTGTTAAAGTCTGCTTTTGAAGTCCACTGTCCATATTCTGCTGCTCTCATGCTGACCTTTCCTCAGATTTCATGATCACTTTGACCTAAATTGCTTTCCACCTTCAGATTCACAACCAATTCTTCCCTGTTGGTCACAATGGGGTCCATGTCTCCTATCAGTTCTCCTTCCTAGAACAGCATCCCATTGTGGAGGAATCCAAAACCCTCCTATCAACACCATTTGTGCAACCATGCATTCATCTCCAGGCTGTGAGAATCCCTGTCTGGGCCTTTACCCTTAATTGAGAGGATGAACAAGACCACCACCTGCACTTGCAACTTCTTCTCCCTTGCTCCCAGAGCTCTGTAGTCACTGCTGACCAGCTCATGGTCATACCTGGCAGTATCATTAGTGCTCACATGGATGAACAGGATGGGGTAGTGGTCAGATGGATGCATGAGCCTTGGCAACCTTTCGGTCATGTCTTGGATTCGGGCTCCACGCAGGCAGCACAGCTACTTGGACATCATGGTCAGGTTGGCGGCTGGATGGCTCTGTTCCCAACAGAAGAGAGTCCCTGACCACCAGCATCCTATTCTTACTCTTTTTGGTTAAAGTGGCTGTGAGCTTTCAGCCTTTGGGACATGTGGCACCACCTCCACAGCCAATGGTGTCTGCTCCTCACTTCCTGCTGCCAGTACAGCATACCAGTTCTTGACCATGATTGATAGGGCATTTGTATTTTTGTAATTATTGTACATGTTCCTGCTGCAGTATAAAAATGGGCACAGAAATAATACTATCTGGATGAAAAACTATTAAATCAAGATTTGTAAATAAAGCTTTTTAAAAATCACACTCACGTTTAATATTTCTATTAACTGTGAGTGAAGTTAAAAAATCTGTAAGAATTTACTAAACACAGGATTTTTAAAAATCATTTTCATAATACATTATTTTTCCCTAGGATATGTAGCATATGGATATATACAAAAATAAAAATGATTAAGTATGATATTTTCTGCTTGAATTGGTACAGTCTTCCTGAAAAGTTTAAAGAGCCAGATACATGGTTAGACTTGCACCTTACCTTTAGAATTCAAATGAAGCAACTCCAGAAAAAGGCATGGGTTTCTTTTCTTAAATAAATGTTGTAGCCCAAATTCAGTCCTTTCTTACCCTGACGCAAACTGTTCTTGGTTTATACTAGTGCAAGAGCCGAATTTGGCCCTGTCTGTCTTTTCAACAGCAATCATTGCAGAGTAATGTCAGGATTTAGGATTACACCAGCATGGTCTATGGTTATGCATTTCAGATTAGTCTTTAAAGAACTGATACTCTATTTTTAAGGTTAACATGTTATCCAAAATACATTAAAATCCTTAATGAATAAGTACATACTTATCAAAAATATCTACAAATGAATATAATATTCTATGAGGATTTAAATAACAATACTATATATACACACATTACATGTGAGTGCATGCCAGTAAAGAATATTGGGAAACTCCCATTTAATGACAGCCATATAAACCCACGTAAGGCTTTATGTGGCCACCCATGCTGCTGAGAGACTATCCTGCAGCTGGGATCTCAGGACTGGAATGACATCTGGGGAGTACTTGGTATGGTTGCTGCCTCCCCTAAATTTCTAACAGAGCATGGGTTCTTCTCTGGCTGCCTAACACTCCATCACCCGGGAAAAAATTCAAAGGCCTAAGGTGGCCCAAATCACCCTCCATAGCTGTCATATTCCAGAAGGACCCCATATAGTTTGAGGTAACAGAGCACTTTGAGCCCCAGTTTCTCTCTTCATCACAATCAGAAGGCTGATGGAAAGAAGGCTCCTCTCTAACCAACATAAATGAAGCACTCACACTTGATCAGAGGCAGGACCTCATTTTCAAAAACAAAAACCTATGCCGTACACCTTTCCATTCTCTCTCCTCTTTGTTAATGTCACACAAAAGCAACTACAGTAACAACTGCACTGTATTTAGCCCAACTTGGGATGGATGGCAGTGATAGCAAAGATGGTACTAGGACATGGATTGGGGGACTAGGAAGGAAGTGTATTCCAAGACTACTATACAGTTTTGATACTATGCAGCAAGTGCTTTTGTTTCTCCAGTTTCCTCCTCTGACCATTCTGAAAAGGTCATATGGGTGAGAGATGTATCTGTATGACACAGATGGATTCTGTCTGGTCTGCTGCATAGGGCCCTGGAGAAGGAGAACATAGTCTTTTTTTTTTTTAAATAAGTGCCTAAATTTATATTCCTAAATCCACATTTAGAGGTCTAAATAAATGGCTTGACTTTCAGAAATGCTGAGCACGCAGCAAGTGATCAGGAGTTGCTAGGTGCTTAGCCCTTTGGAAAATCAGCCCACTGATTTTCATGTCTAAATAGGGACTTAGAAGCCTAACTTTAGGCACCTAGATTTCAGATGTCTTTGAAATTATCCAAGTTACCTTTTATTTTATAGCTGATTGATGCTATTTAAAGCGACTTATATAGGCTTGTGTTGCTATGTTCTTGATATGTTTTGCAGTAAGATCATCCACTGTGCTAGGGTGGCTGTCTCCTGAAGTCAGAAGAAATATGCATTGGGCAAGATTACACATGAATATGCAATTACTCATCTTTTTATTTATTTTAACAGTTACAAGGAGATGGGAAATACTCAATCTTAGATAAAGGTTTAATGATTGTTTTAAGATTCCCAAGTGAAAGCTCAGAGTTGATACTTATTTAGCTCTAGGGACATGTCATTTTCAGTTCTCTCGCTGACAATAAATTCTACTACAGTAATTATGGAGAATTTTAATTCCAGTTGTCCAGAGACTTGAACTACATATTTGATTGATTTTGAATGCTTTATTTTTCATAATTGTAATCATGTGAATATGCATACCTGCCTTCTCTTTTCAGTTTCAGTACATCTAAAGTAATGCATCTCATTCTCCATGGTGGCTTTACTTAAATAGTAAAAATAGGTAGTGTCCATCACGCTGAACAAATTTTATTCTGTTTACAATTCTATTTCTCTATATTCTCATACTGAACCAATCACCGTGCTAGCCACACGTCAAAAATAAACATCTTTCCTCTTCATTCTTCCCTCCAGAGGGTGAAGTTATATCGATGTGTACTTGTGGATGTTTGATTTTTGTCTGTAGCTAATCTGTGAAATTGGCATGTTCCTTTATGAGAAAGGGATGTCAAATAAATGATTTGGAAGTGAATGTGGTGAGGTTTGTGGTCATTCACAGGTTGTGTCGAGTGAATTCCACAACCTTGGCCTTGACCTGGAGGAAGCCCTGTCTCCCTCAAATGAGCCTGACATTTAAAAGTTAGATAGAGCCAATGTTCTTGAGAGTCAGTGTTCTAAGTCATGGGAGGTGGGGGTCCTGAGACTGTGGCAATCTTTAAGGAATACTAGAATCAGACCATTTAAAGCCCTGAAATTAAGGAGTGAGTCTAATCCTGATGTGAATTTCTATAAGAAGCCAGTGGAAGGAGTAGAGTACAGGAACTCTGATCTTGGGAAACAGTTTCCGAGGAGACATGCCACTACTGCATTTAGCTCCGGTTTTAGTGTTTTGAATTGAAGGGTGAGGTTTTCAAGGCCAAACAAATTACATTACAATAATCCACCTGGAAGGGATAAAAAAGGCAGTCAGATATGAAAAGTGTTTCTTGCAGATGCTAGAAATGTTTATTTCCTGGGGGTTCCCTTTTTGCTGTTCTCTTGGCTGATCTCAGTCTGTGGTGGAGAACTAGGAGAGTTAGCACAGAGTTTGCACCTAGCCAAGTCTTCGCAATTCAAGCTGTATTTGGAGTTTCATGAACAACAAGATCATGATTGGCATGATGCTTGTTGATGGAAGATCATGGCAAATGAGGGTTGAACACAAACATATAAGGAGACAAATAGGGTCCTGCTGATAAGTATTGAGGGTTTAAGACCGCTGTAAAGGTTAATAAGTATCTAATTAAAGGCTTTGAAATATAGAAATCATTGCCAGGATCAGTGTGGAATACTTATTTCTCCTTTCAAAATGCAATTCCTGAAGCTTTGCCAACACAAAAGTCAAAATCAGACCCTGCAATTTAGAAGTTTAACCTCTGAAACAGTCAAACTTAGATAATGAGATCCAACCCGGAAAGCTTTGGTAGAGACAAACAAGCA
This sequence comes from Mauremys reevesii, assembly GCF_016161935.1. NCBI lineage: Eukaryota > Metazoa > Chordata > Testudines > Geoemydidae > Mauremys > Mauremys reevesii. The sequence goes on along the minus strand of NC_052627.1, from coordinate 86,280,087 downwards.
TTCTTCTTACCTAGTTCTAAAGTGAGCCTCATGGTAAACAGAGACTGTGAAGGACTGTAGAGAAAAAACCTCTCAAGTGTTGATGAATCTCTTGCAAAGGAAGCTGCTGTCAGAGAATAGCAGAGTACTTCTGTTCCCTAATTTATAATTATTAAAGATTATCTGTGAAACCTATGTGCTGGTGTAGTAGTTGGAGTCTGCTGGATTACTTATTACTAATGAAGCAGTAGTACATGGGTTTATAGCACTGCAGGATGAAGCCACCCTAGGGCAATATTATCACCAATGTTTTAGAAATGTTATTATTGTGCCTATGTAGTGCTGCCACATAATCGAACACTGATTATATTTCATCAGTAGAGGGCAGTAATACACACACAAATTCTGGGAAGATGGTTGCATAAAAACAGGGTATTATGTACATGATTTTTTTTTTCAAAATGTCAGTCCACAATGCTTTCAAATAACTCAGAATACAAGAAGAAATAAAAAAAGATGAGAAAAGTCCTTAAATTTCCTTCCTAACAAAATGAAGAGGCATTGATATTACTTGCTTTGCTCCCTAATAGGCTAAATTAAATTGGAACAAAAATATTAGCAACTTAGATTACTGAAAGTCATAGATTTTATGCAAAAATGTGGAATAAATAAAAGCTATAGTATCAGTTCTTCAGAAGATTGTTAAGAAATTTCTATTTTGCTTTACCGTTAATTCTCTTGATTATTACCTACTCTGACGGCCTTTGTAGTCATGCTCTTCATAAATGTTCTGGCTTTGTGCACTGGAACTAAATTGCACAGTTGAATACAGCACATTCAAACCTGTCATTACTACAATGCAAAAGGGAAAGTGACTTATTTAGACATGTCCTAACTGTAGTTTAAAATGGAAATTCTGCAGCTGTGAGGGAAACGGTAAAATGTAGAACAGTAATTTTGTCACTTTAAAATATTCCCAACTCCAGCTCAGCATAACTGTGAAACAAGCCTTTTAATTTAGCAACAAAGTGGAAGCAGGTGTATTTTAAAGCAACTGCAGTGACTGGGAACCAGAAATGGCCACATCAGCCAGAATATTAGGAAGACCCCTTATGTGACCTTTATTCATCAAGGAAGGTGACCATGTTTACAGCAGTAAAGGAGTAGCTTCTGCAGCATATGGCACTGTATCATTACAGTAACTTTAAAGACCTTGCTTGCCAAATGAAATTTGTATGTGTTTACAAACTCTTAAAAAAACATTTGATGAAGAGTTTACCTTGTGAAGAAACAGAATCACTGACTGTTTTTCCTTTTCTCCTTTTTGTACCATTTTAAAAGTGGTGTTGATTTCTATAGCACATAACATTGTAACTATAAGGAGATTCAATTACTAAAATTTAAAATAAATAATTAGCATGTGCCACTCCCCAGAGGAAGAGATGCTGTTAGAACTGTTGCCAGCAAGTCTTGGAAGACCAAATGTTACATAAATATTCAAAAAGAGCCAAATGTAATCAACAAAATCAGTTAACCAACTGCTAAACAAAAAATGAGCCTTATATTGTGCTCTGAAGTTCACCAAATTCAGGCTCTGCCAAACCACTAAGGTTCTTATCTGAGTATGTCCTGTTGACGTCCATCAGCAAAAACATTCCCTGGTTTTTAACTGTTGCAGCATGGTACAAGGTGAGAGGATGTCCCAGACGATCCACAGTTTTAAAGATTGTCATTAATAGCATCAACCTCTTAGGATGATGTACTCTTCATTTTGCCATCACACTGTCACACTTCCTACATAATGTTTGTTGTGCAATAATAATGGCTTGGGAGGAAAGCTCTCTACTTGAGATCAGTGGTAGTTACGCACATGAATAGGGAGAGCAGAATGATGGAGTTGAGACTCACTTTAAAGATCTAAAAGGAGATTTTTGCCCTTTGCTTTATACTTTGCAGTCCCTATTATCTAGAATTATTGCAAAGTGCTTTCCAAACTGATTAACAAACTACAATATACAACAACTTCAGCCACATCTGAAACTCATTCACTTCTAGACACGTGCTATAACATACATTCCACAAAGTTCAGCTTTTCTGCGCTGGTAGTAGGTGACACAGACAAGTCAGAACATCTAGACAGACGGATCGCCCCATTTCCACACTAATGCTACTGTACACTTAGGTTAGTAATTATCACTTAATCAGAAGTCTAACTGGAAAAATGTATACAAAAATAACTATCTTCCATCAACACAAGAATGGGAAATATGGCATGAAAAGAGCACGTGCATAGTAGAAAAAAAGAAAGGCCAACTTGAAGTACGAACCCCCCTTTAAGGGCCAAACACACACTTTTCATTCTTTAGTCACTAGAAGAAGGGGATAACTATATAGTGCTAACTGGGAATGATCTTTGGTTTTCAATCATTTTAACCATAGATGCTTCAGTGTGCCCAGATGTAATCAGGAAATGTACCTTTATTTGTGTGTACTCTTAGATCCACAACATTAGAGTACTCTGGCCGCGATCCTGCAATGCATTTCAGCATGTGCTTTGACTTCAGTGGGACTACTTGCATGTTTAAATGAAGCATATGCTTAAGTGCCATGGAAAATCAGGGGCAGAATGCTCAGCAACTTGGAGTACCAAACCCAAAGAACGGGTAAAGTACTTCTTGGAAAATCTGAATATACTCAAACTAACAAAATAGATGAAATGCATCCTCAAGGATAAAGGATTTGCAATTAAAAATATTGAACCACTAACAATTATTTCTGAGAAATCACGGAGAAGTGAACCATACCATGAATCTTCTATTAGACTAGCCAAACTGCAGTACTTTGGTGACCTTCAATATAACAATTTAGTTTATTCATTTAGGATCCAATCCTGTTCCCATTGAAGTTAATCACAAACCTCCTAATGACTTTAATGCTGCAAGATCAGCCCTTCAGTAAATAAGGCTTCACAACTATTAAAATAAATATGTATGTTTTGTGTTAGCTTTCAGCAAAATGTCCAGAGAATGATTTTACTGGCTCAAATGTTTGCTATAATAATGTTTCTAAAGCAAATATGTTAAAATATGTTGAAAATGGATTTTGTAATTACGAGTTTTGCACTGGAAACCTGATTTCAAGAATTAGACTTGTTCATTAATTAAACAAACATACTTGTGATCTATGTCAAAACAGCTCAGATTTCAAACACCAACAAGGCATAACAAAGTATTCATGACCAAGACATAGACTATTAATTATTCACTGACATTATTTAGTGAATAATTTCAAAAACAAATACAAGAAAAAACAGTTTTTTTCATGGACACTTCACAAACTGAAATAAGCAACATTCTTTAGGGGTTCTGGTAAAGAAAATAAAACATTTGGTAGCTTTATTGCTGTTAGATATATGTTGGACTTTGATGATATTCATAGATTCACAGATTTTAAGGCCAGAAGGAACCACTAGATTAGCTAGGTCAGACCTCATGTATGTTACAGGCCATAGAATTCCACGCAGTTACCCTTGCAGTGAGCCCAATAATTTGCATTTGTCTAGAACATATCTTCCAAAGGCACTGAAGCCTTGATTTGAAGATATCAAGAGACACAGAATTGAACACCTCCCTTAGTAGTTTGTTCCAGTGATTAATCACCACCACTGTTAAGAATGTAAGCCTCACTTTTAATTTGAATTTATTTGGCTTTAACTTCTAGCTACTGTTTCCTGTTTTGCCTTTTTCATCTAGATTGAAGAGCCCTTTAATATCTGGTACTTTCTGCCCATAATCAAGTTACTTTTTTTTTTATAATAAACTTATGAGTGAGAGCTTTTTAAGTCTCTCCCTGTAAGACATTCTCTCCTGTAAGTCATTTTTGTGGCACCTCTCACATTTTCCAGCTGTAGCCCTGCACCTGACCCACCCCTCCTGCACAGCTTCTGTGCTGGTGTGTGCACCTATTCTGGTGCTCACAAAGATATCCTTGGGAGACTAGCTTGCAGCTGCCTCCACAGTGGGAATCCTCTGTCAGGCAGAATCTGGGTTTTTAGGGCTCCTATACGCTGCTCTCATCTTTTTACACAGAATAAAAGGGCTGGAGCAGGATGAGGATTTTAACCCAAACCTAGAAAACCCAAGTGTTCTAAGCACCAATGGACTTCAATGAGCCTAGGATCAGGCCCTAAAATATCTTAGCATTTAAAGTGCATAAATAATAATATAGAAGACTTTTTTTTTAAGTTCTCTTTGTAAGATAAGCACCTGCATGACTTGGAAGCCTAACTCCCATTTGCAAAAGTGCCAAACTCACAAAACCACATGAAATATAAGGCTCCTAAGCCACTTAGGCACTGTTGAAAATGTTACCGATTATCTTTTCAGAGTCACTTAATATTTATTTGCCAATGCTTTTTACATAGCATCATTAAAAACGGTTTCTTTCTTTAGACTGGGTCATATATTTTAACATGCTGTAGTTGAATGATTTCGTGCAGCATCTTCAATATTATGAACAATAGGATCAAAATTAAAACATATAATAATAATAATAATAAAGCAAGACCTTTGGGACCAAATTTGATATTGCACGTACATATCAAACACTGTCAGGAACATCAGTGATCCAATATGCACATACAAAGCCCTTCCAATATTTGCTTGATTTGTAAGCCTCAGGATAGCTCCCATGCTCAGAGGAGGTCACTCCTCCCATATGACATCACCCTGCCAACACCAACATTGCCACAGCAACAGAGCATGACCCTCTTGGTCATTCCTTCCCTTGGACCTGATGGAAGTGAAGTGACCCAGAGCCTCCAAATGTCTATGCCCATGATCCCACGACCCCGTGGATAAAGGCCAGGGCTGGCTCCAGGCACCAGCATTCCAAGCTGGTGCTTGGGGCGGCAATCTACAAGGAGCGGCAGTCCCTGTTGTTTTGCCCCCAAGCAGCATGCCGAATTGCCGCCGCGGAGGATGGAGGCAGTCCGTGTGCCCTTGGGGCGGCAGGCGCGTTTCCGTACGCTGCTTGGGGCAGCGAAAACTGTAGAGCCAGCCCTGATAAAGGCCATTCACCCACTTCCTTAACCTACATGTGTATTTTGCATATCACATTTTTTAAAATGTAACCTTTCAAATGCTGAGAGACTTGATACAATAATCCACAAAATGCTCTGTCTTGTGCTCTGTCTCTGGGATGCTACTATTTCTGTGTTTGACCTTTTCTTTTTAAATCACTAAGAGTTAGTCTACAAATACTGTATGTTTAACTCTGGAAAAAAAAAATGGGTGAAAATGTTCCTGTGATTTGGGATAAAGAAAAAGAACTGCAAATCATTCATGAAGGGGCAAATCATAGCTGGGCTTGTGCAGCCATGCAGAAGAGTTAGAGGGTGTAAGGGGCTCTTTCATGGAAAGTCTACACAGGAGAGTAGTGTGGGTAGCTGTGCAGGTAGGGCTCCAGCCTCTGTGAGCCGTTACCTTTCCTACCCAGACACATGGGTACAGAAAGGTGGTGGGAGGGGGATGAGAAGAACCAACATATTGGCCAACACTGTCTGTGGATGCACACTACACCAGGTATAGGCCTAGAACTGGACATTTCTTCTCCAAGAACAAAGGGGAAGATGGGAGGCAGATTTCTTCAAGGCTCATGGCAAGGCTACATTTAAGCCCTAAATAATGAGAGAGTAAAAAGTTTAAGATTGGGTAAACTATGTGTTACTCAATCTATCTTTTATAATTGATATTTCTCGCCTGATGTTTGGTCTTTTTTCTATTGATGAATGTCTGCTCTAAAATCATTTGATGACCTTCATATTAATTTAAGCCATCTCATTCAAACTTTGAATTTTGGATTTTCCAAGGAGCTTACTGTAGTTGGCTGCCCAAATGCCATTGAAAATCAATAAGTGTTAAGGCACCTCACTTCATTTAGATTCCTTTAAAAAATCCAAATCTGAAACAAAAAATGGATAAAGTAATTTAGATACAATCATTATTTCTTTTCATTCTAAAATATATAAAATAAAGTCTACTTCAATGCGTCAAAACACCTCCATGTGTACCTCACTCAGAAGACTTCATAATTGGTAGAGAAGGTGCTGATTTCATCACTGACTATATGTAGATATATATAGATGTATTTTAAAATATAGATTTCATAGAGTTTAAGGCCAGAAGAGACCATTAGATCATTCAGTCTGATCTCCTGTATATCATTAAATTTCACCTAGTTACCCCTGTGTTAGGACCAATAACTAGCGTTGGACTAAAGCATTTCAGTTCTCAGGAGGCTAAAGTATTGTGTGCTACAGGCAAAGAACGAGACAGAGGTACCACCAATATCTGAGGCCTCTGCAACAGCAGGGAATTTATTTGATGAGATATGCCCAGATGATGGACAGAAACATAGACAGTCATCCACACGCACATACTGTTTGTTCTTGTTTGCTATGCTGAGATCTTTTTGTTTATACTAAGCATTGTGTTATATCTAGCTATTTTTACAGATTGCAAATAACACTAGCAATGAAGGGAACTCCAACTAATACCCCGCTGAAAGAGTGTGCAAAGCAGACAAAGTTGAAACTTTGGGAATTTTTAGACCTGCTGATCTGGTACTGCTGTTTATGGAATAAGAATGCTAGTACAGTGGCTCTTCCAAATGACCTTCACAGTTACATTGTGTAAGTCTAGCGAAAATATTCTGAAGTCTATTTTACTTCAAAAAAAATTTTAAGAGCAGGTTATACAAATACCTGTCAGGGATGGTCTAGATAATACTTAGTCCTGCATGAGTGTGGAGGACTGGACTAGATGACCTCTCAAGGTCCCTTCCAGTCCTACAACTCTATGATTTCATAATATACTAATTTCAAATCCTCCATTCAAGTTGCAATATATAAATTGGACAATGATAGTTGCACTCCATTTATCTCCTCTCCTCATCCTGAAATTCTCCAATTCATAAGTATCCTTGGTTCTAATAGTAGCAAAATCTTGTTATTTCCCATCACAAATCCAGGTGTGACTCAGCATTCCTTTGGTGTCTGAAAAGACTGATGACATAATACATTTCCAAAGCTCAAAATAGCATAAAACATTTTTAAACACATAAAACATGTTAACATTTACAAAACAATTAAAATTAGCTTTCAAAAAATAAGATACAAGAAACAAACTATATATAATATCCAAAATAAAATCAAGTAAATTAGTAAAATCAAATATATTAGAGAAGGAAAAAAAAGATTTGGTTAACAAGCAGAGACAGAGTTAAGCATTCTATCGGGTAAGAAGAGTGATTTGTTCAGAATACTGAGAGCTATAGAAAGTAGCACAGTGTTCTCTCATATAGGATCAAAGAGAAGGATTTTTTTTAAACTTATCTGAACCAGTTTGTGACTAGTGGTAAAATGCTAACTGATCTTTCATCTTATAAGGGTCCTTTTTGTTCCAACACCTATGCTCAGAACAGTACTGAAAAGCCAAAACTTGGGATGGAATCATAATGCACTGTCTCATTTTCATCTCCGACAATATATGAACTTCTGTACTGAGCTGTTCAGTTGACAAAATTTGGGCTTGCTATCCTTTCACCTGCAGTTCAATCAGCATTCTTCTCACTTGTAGACTTACTGGATGGTATTCTGCAGGTTCTACAGATGCATTGTGAGTGGAATATTTTAGAGCCTATATTTTTCTTGTTCTATTTCCTCTGCGCAACTATGTGCATCTGCAATCTAGCCTTCTATCAGGATTCGCAAGGGAAATCACATGTCAAGCAACATTTGTCACAGTTCCTCAAAATATATCCACCAGATTTGTTAGGAATGATCTCTTCCTGTTTGCTGGTAAAACCATGTTGACTGTCCTTAATTAAATCATATCTTTCTAGGAGCTCCCTTAGTTTACATGATGAACATTTTTTTGTTTGCTTCTCTTCTCTGATTATGAGATTTCAGGGTCTTTCCTACAACCTTTTAGAATATTTTATTGCTGTTACTCTTTTATATGTCTATCATTTTCAAAGACTTTTAAAATGTATCTGCTATATAGTCTTCTTTCCAGTTCCCCCCCCCCCGCCCAGAATTTTGGGAAGCATTTGTTGGATCTAGAGTTTTGCCAATCTACAGATCGTCTCTATATTTGAATCTCCTTCAGTGGAACAATAATTATTGCATTTTCTTTTGCTTTTTCTATGTAATTCAAAGTTCATTTTTGCTACTTTCCCCTCTGGAATTGATATGCACTGATGCTCATTTCCAACTTTCAGTCTTTATCTGTGTACATACACTATTGTATATGCTGAACACCCAGTGAAGGCATAAACATACATTTACATTATATACTTTTAATACAAATATAAGGCTCATATATGTTGATTATGTGTTTTAAGAGTCAAAAGGATGAATCACGATGCTTGTGTATAAGTGTATTGAATATACTGCTGTCAAACTGAAATGTAAACCCATCATTATTCTCCACCCAGACAGACATTTAAATGTACAATGCAGGCAGAAAGCTTCAGCCCATATTTTTGTGGGTGATTTAATATTTTTCTGGAGTGCCTTTCCTTGGGTGAAAGTATTCTTAGCTCACAGGAGTCTGCTACCAATAAGGTTTGAGATGCATTGCACCAAAGAAATTTCTTGAACATATCTTTCACAGCTTTACCTGCATTCTGCTGCTTTGGGCTTAGATCTACAATAGCAAATCCCTTGATGCTGATGCTGCAAAACTAACATCCCCATCCATGTAGATGTTGGTTTCAAATTTTGATGACCCCGGATTCACATATCAGTTGTTTGGCAGCTAGATTCATTCAAGTCTAATGGCTTTCAATCACGGGCCCTGTTATTTTGGGAAGGGGCTGAAACTGTCTGCTCCCTCTGACACTCCAAAACACCAGATATCATATACAGAAAAACACAATTTTGGGGTATAGATCAATATTTACCAAACTGCCATATTCTGTTATAACTGAACTTTTGCTTTTTTGCTATGGATAGAGAGCTGGGTTCAATAGGAGTCTACTAATTTGGCATGTGTACTTAAATTTTGCCCAGTCTCTATTTGGATTTTTTTTTAAACAACTACATCAAACATAGCAATTTTGCCAGTGCCACCTATGATTTAGCTGAGTAAGCCAGGTGAATGTTATTAAGTGCTTCCCCTACTCTGCATCAGTTCTCCCTCCAAAATGCATTTACCTGGAATGATGATGCTTCTACTGGGCTTGGCAAATCCAAGATCCTCTCTCATTGAAATTCCTAGTCAGCCTTTGAAAACACTATATATATTTCTGCTCTCAAAACCACATATCAAATAATCATTTATTTTCCTCTATATTTCATTACTTGTTATAAATGTTTTAATTATATTCTTACAACCTAATCTGTAATTCACAAATATTCCTAATTTCCACATATTTGTCATCTTTCCATTTTATAGCCTTAAGCCACATTTCTACTTTATTATCTTATTTTAACTATTCTAGCAGCCCTCTCTATATTATTTCAGTTACCTCCAATCCTATATTACAGTCTTAAAATTAAAACTAAAAGGTCTATATTCTCTCCTGAATGTTCATTTTGAATGATAATTAAAATATAAGGGTGGGGGCATTTATTAGCATCTGAGCTACCCATCAAAGCCTTGATCCTATCTCCACTGAAGTCAGTGGCAAAACTCTTACTACTTCAGTGGGAATAGGATTGGATCAATATTCATAAGAACATTTTATCTATTGTAATAAAAGAGATATTTGTGATTGCTAATAGATTTTTTTTTATCTAATACTACCCTGGTATCAAAGAGTCTTGTGGCACCTTATAGACTAACCGATGCCTGTTAGTCTATAAGGTGCCACAAGACTCTTTGCTGCTTTTACAGATCAAGACTAACACGGCTACCCCTCTGATACTGGTATCAAAGTACATTTGACCTATGCATGCCCTGCAATAATCTGAAAGTGTTTCTGCTAAACCTGCCTTCTCTTCCTCTCTATCCTTGTGCCTTTTTATGTAACTGTATATTTTCTCCTAAAGACACCCAGGAGGACAAAATGGTTTCCAAAATGTCTAACTATTTTCATCACCCCAAACACCTCTGCTATTCATCTCATCAAACTCCAGTCATGGGACAAACTAACATGCTTGAAATATGGGAGCAAATAAAGTGATTGTCAACAAATTAGATCAATTCAAACAGTGTACAGCCATGAAAGTCCATGGTCCTAAAGAGTTACATGCCTCAAATATAATGGAGGCAGTAGAATTTAACCACCACCTACCACAACTTCATTAAATGCATTGATTGACACACTCTTATTCATTCACTTTTTAAAAAAAACAGGAGAAATTACTGATAAATACTCCATCATTCATAAAATCCCATTTCTTTCAGAAAGACCTGGGGGAATCAAGGCAAGCACACTGCTATGCGTAGATCATACAATTACCTACTGCATCAGTGGAGAGACAACCATAAACAAACCAAGCAAGTAAATAAAACAGCCCCAGTTACAATAGTTCAGGTTGTTCCAAGGCAGTTATTTTTGCCAGCCAATATTTTAAGTCACCAGCTAATTTGGAACGGACTTTGTAGTAAAATTTGTTACAATTTGACCATTTCCTGCAACTGTAAAACACAACTTAATCTGCTTGTAGGACAAACGATGGTTTCTCTCGAATACTTGATTAAAGCTTGACAATTGAAAATGTAGCTGTTACTGCTAGACTTGGGCAGCTTAATTTGCAAGTTGATCTTTTCCTCACCCATATTTTACACACATTACTATAAAACGCTATGTGCGCAAAGACTTAGCTGATATTTAAAAAGTTGTTGAACACCTAAAACACATCAAGTTACTCTAGTTGTTTTTATCATTTGTGGAGGGGTTGAGGGGAAGCCTGTTGTGGATTAATACACATGACACAGAAGAATATGCTAAGCAGAGAGACTCAGATGTAAACCCATTTTCCCATAATTCATAGAAAGACAAACATCCATGAGTTTCTTGTCATAAAGATGAAATGTTTAGTATAATTTGCAGATAGCATAAAAAGCTTAGTGATAGGAGCACTCATTTTCTAAGTATATGTATGGCCTTTGGAATGAAATTCCTTCATGTACATGAACTGCTTTGCTGGAAATCCACAGAAGCCAAAAATATGTCATTTTGTCCAATTAACTCCCATTTTACTAGATTGTCCTGGTGCTACATTTTATGACCAAACAAAAATTTGTCTCTTTGTTTAAGGTTGCTTACACAATAACTAAATAGGATTTCAATAACAGAGATTTTTAAATATTCAACAACCTGCAGGTCAAATATTGCTTTAAACTTGGATCAAACTATATTAACATTCATGGAATGGCTTCATAGAGAAAGCGGCAAAATCCCTTAAAGTAGAGTCTTCAAAATAAATATTGAAAGCTAGGTTTCTTACTGTGCTTGCTGAAAGAAACAGTGACAGATGTGCATTTGAGCATGAATCAACATACATCACATTTGTATACAGACCTGTCAAATGTCATGCATATTGCATTACACTCATGCATTTTCAAAGTTTGTCACACTTTCCTGCACAACTAGCAACATGTTGTTAATAAAAATTCTAATTATTAAATAATTAACAATAAAGGGGGAAGAAAAGGATCTTTTCATTTTGTATTGGGATTTAGGGAAAGTGGAAGATAGGGAAAGGGCCTACACAATTATACATCCCGGATACCCATTGAGGTCAAGGACCTGAGTTCTGCAGGAGGACTGCAAAGGGTATGTAACAGTGATATGGAAGGATTTTGAGCGGCTCTATCATGTTTGCAAGCATAGCACTGGACAACATTGCTCTGCTACCAGTAACTGAAAAGAGGAGAAAACTGAAATAAAATTAATTAAATTAGTAAGAAATGGGGTGGCAGCATTGGACCAGAACATTAAGATTTATAAATTTGCAAATAAGTATTGTGACAAAGTTCCTCCTCTGCCTTGTGGGTCCTGCACTTATTGGCAGATTTGCTCACCTCAGAGATTCACGGCAACCCTCAGTTTGGCCACTTTTGCTAGTGGCTCAAACCTGCCGTTCACTCAGCTAACCTCATTACTGGCCAGCATGGGGAAAGGGAGGAGTACAATCCCCGCAGTCTCTGCTGACCCACCTAGTGGGTCGGGGGATAGGCCAGGATGGGACCCACAGTCCTGGTCATCTCCTCTTGTCTCAAATACAGAGTTGAGGGCGACGGGGAGAACCCGGGCCCATCCTCTACTCCAGGTTCCAGCCCAGGGCCCTGTGGATTGCGACTGTCTACAGTGTCTTTTGTAACAGCTGCGTGACAGTTACAACTCCCTGGGTTACTTCCCCATGGCCTCCTCCCAACTCCTTCTTTATCCTCATCACAGTACTGGCTGGGTGTCAATCCTTTGGGTGGACAGCTGTATCTGTTTCCTCCCAGGTGTGAACAGATATAGTCTGTTTGGAGGAGTTTCTGGAAGGGCATAGAGAGATCCTTGGTAAACCCTTCCTCCTGATTTCTGGTAATGCTTGTACTTCGCAGTCCTCCAGCAGTATGCCTACTCACTCTCAGCTTCTTGCATCTCCTACTCCCAGCTCCTCACACGTGCCTCACTAACTGAAATGAGGTCCTTTTTAAAACCAGGTGCTCTGATTAGCCTGCCTGTCCTAACTGATTCTGGTAGTGTCTTAATTGGCTCCAGGTGTACTAATTAGCCTGCCTTAATTGGTTCCAGCAACCTCCTGATTGTTCTGGAACAGCCCATTATCTTACTCAGGGAAAAGAGACCTGCTTAATCTGGGGCTAATATATCTACCTTCTATCACTCTCCTGTAGCCATCTGGCCTGACCCTGTCACAGTATTTATTAAAGAAATAAGGTAATTGTTTATAGTTTAAAAGTTTGATAATTGTAAGTGTGCACACAATGTTGTCGCACAGCCAAGGACAGTGACTTGGCAGTTCCAAGCAGTTCAGCCTATGACTAAGAGGTTGGTAGGCAGGGTGTGGACTGAGGTCAGGTAAAGGTGACTCCAAAACTGTAGGGAGGGATCATACAGGCATACTCAGTCCAAAACTAGGTGAGGGTCACCATAATAGTAGCATCCCATAATACTTAAAACTTGTTGTGTAACAGCTTTGATTGACAGCAAGATTTAACAGTTGTCACTGAGGAATCCTGTGGCACCTTATAGACTAACGGACGTTTTGCAGCATGAGCTTTCGTGGGTGAATACCCACTTCTTCGGATGCAAGCAGTGGAAATTTCCAGGGGCAGGTGTGTATATATAAGCAAGCAAGAAGCAAGCTAGAGATAACGAGGTTAGATCAATCAGGGAGGATGGGGCCCTGTTCCAGCAGCTGAGGTGTGAAAACCAAGGGAGGAGAAACTGGTTCTGTAATTGGCAAGCCATTCACAGTCTTTGTTTAGTCCTAAAGGAGACTCTGGAAAAATTCCACCATGATTTCAACAGCTTCCACCCCTCCATCAACCTCAGCCTGGACCTATCTACACGGGAGGTCCACTTCCTAGACACCACGGTGCAAATAAGTGGTGGTCACATTAACACCACCCTATACCGAAAACCTACAGACCGCTATGCCTACCTTCATGCCTCCAGCTTCCATCCCGGGCACACCACAAGATCCATTGTCTACAGTCAAGCACTGAGGTACAACCGTATCTGCTCTAACCCCGCAGACAGAGACCAACACCTAGAAAATCTCCACCAAGCATTCTCAAGACTACAGTACCCACACGAGGAAATAAGGAAACAGATCAACAGAGCCAGATGTATACCCAGAAACCTCCTACTGCAAGACAAACCCAAGAAAGAAACCAACAGGACTCCACTGGCCATCACATACAGTCCCCAGCTCAAACCCCTCCAACGCATCATCAGGGATCTACAACCCATCTTGGACAATGATCCCACACTTTCACAGGCCTTGGGTGGCAGGCCAGTCCTCGCCCACAGACAACCTGCCAACCTGAAGCATATTCTCACCAACAACTGCACACCGCACCATAGTAACTCTAACTCAGGAACCAACCCATGCAACAAACCTCGATGCCAACTCTGCCCACATATCTACACCAGCAACACCATCACAGGACCTAACCAGATCAGCCACACCATCACCGGTTCATTCACCTGCACATCCACCAATGTAATATATGCCATCATATGCCAGCAATGCCCCTCTGCTATGTACATCGGCCAAACTGGACAGTCTCTAAGGAAAAGGATAAATGGACACAAATCAGACATTAGGAATGGCAATATACAAAAACCTGTAGGAGAACACTTCAACCTCCCTGGCCACACAATAGCAGATTTTAAGGTGGCCATCTTACAGCAAAAAAACTTTAGGACCAGACTCCAAAGAGAAACTGCTGAGCTCCAGTTCATCTGTAAATTTAACACCATCAGTTTAGGACTAAACAAAGACTGTGAATGGCTTGCCAATTACAGAACCAGTTTCTCCTCCCTTGGTTTTCACACCTCAGCTGCTGGAACAGGGCCCCATCCTCCCTGATTGATCTAACCTCGTTATCTCTAGCTTGCTTCTTGCTTGCTTGCTTATATATACACACACCTGCCCCTGGAAATTTCCACTGCTTGCATCCGAAGAAGTGGGTATTCACCCACGAAAGCTCATGCTGCAAAATGTCTGTTAGTCTATAAGGTGCCACAGGATTCTTTGCTGCTTCTACAGAACCAGACTAACACGGCTACCCCTCTGATAGTTGTCACTGAGTTATAAGTATGGACCAACCAGAGAAGGTCTAAAGGTGATTGGAGGATTGGTATGCTAACGATAGATGAAAAATAACCAATCAAAACAAACCGAAAACTGTATATAAAGCAGAGAGCAGGCAGGCAAAAGTCAATCAGGTAGGAGCAGGAGAAGATCAGAGAAACCTACAAAAGCAAAGAACAGCCAGGAAGAAGACCTGAAGAAAGAAGCAATTGCAGGGTGACAGCAGCATCAGACTGCTGGGACAGAGCAGAAAAGAAAGAATCCTGAGACAAAGCAGAAGGATCCTTAAGAGAGGGAAAGAATGCTATGGAGAGTAAGCATGTCAGCCATAGTATAGGATATAGAATAGAAATAAGGTTAATAAATGTATATGCTTGGGATAATAAAGATGTGTGTTAGTGTTATGAATGTTACCTTGTTCTATATGCATAAAGTTTAGTTCATTAAGATTGCTGTTAGTGTCCTACATATGACTGATCACCATGTGCAGAACATAGTCACTTAAGCCATTCCAGCTGTAGGACATTATAGTCTTGGGTACTTTAATTTATATACCTGTGCTAAGGCATTTATATTTATGTTTTAATTTGGATTTAGATTGTTTTAGGAAAGGCTGGTTACACTAAAATACATTGTTTTGGAAAAGTACTGCCTGGGTGTCAATCCTTTGGGTGGACAGCTGTATCCGTTTCCTCCCAGGTGTGAACAGATCTAGTCTATTTGGAGGAGTTTCTGGAAGGGCATAGGGAGATCCTTCGTAAACCCTAGGAATTCTACTGGGACAGACCCCCTCCTTTCACCTTGCAGGAGCGGATTGATAGCTCAACATCTTGAGAACCTGGATGTATGAAATAGGAGGGCTGCCCTGGGACCCCTGAATCTGTTCTTGGGGTAACAACTGGGTACATGGAGTCAGCTGGGAGCTCTACTGCTCAGCCCTACTTCCCAGCCCCTTGGCAATATCCACACTCCCCTTCTTCCTATGCAGCCTCCCTGGGATGTGTTAAGGCTGGCAACGGGAGTCCCAGGGCCAGGAAAGACAGCTGTCCTCCACAAAGGTTCAATGTTCTGTCATACACTGCAATGAAATATAAGGTATGACTCAGAAATCAGAGGCTGAATGATTTATTATGAATTCTTTTTTTTTAAATCCCATGTTGTACTTTTCATAATGTGAAGTCCTGTGTGAAATTTTGGGAGTAACTTCAAGACTGTTATTTTTAGAGGCCCCCAAAAAGGTGGCAAGTCTCTGTAGAAAATTTGAAAAGGAGTGATTTTAAATGTGTCAGAACTCTGAAAAGAAGGTCCTAAAGACTGTGAAAAAGACCTAGAAAATAAAGATTGTCCAGTCAAAACCTTCATTTCTGTGAATTATAATTCTTAATTAGGAGATTAATTTGCACCATACTTTAGGGGAAAAACTAAGCCCATCCTTAAGTACAGAACCACTAAGGCATCTCCATATGCAATGTTCACAAAGTGGTTCGATTCAGCCTGAGAACTGACATGTAGGAGAACTTTGGATCCGTAGCTTTATACATTTTGTTTATCCACCAGCTCCCTAAAGACTATTCTTTGAAGTAACTTCCCTGTCTGGCTGATGTTCTACAATTTAAAATAGAAAAGGAAGATGTGAAGTTTTAAGTTTGTCACAAGAATGCAAGCTTTCAGAACATGCACAGTCTTTTTCTCCCTTTGTGTGATAAAGTAGGAAAGAACTAACACAATTTAAAGAAACAGAAAATGGTGGTGGAATGAGAGATACATAGAAGTTCTATAAATTATATCAGCAAACTCTATATCATCAAGATTTTTAAATTAAACTTTGGCACCTCCGCAATGCGAGTGTGAATTATTTTCATTATTTAGTGAGGTTCTCATAAGGTAAAGTGTCAATGGCTATGGTGACTCCATTATTTTTAGTGGCAAAATAACTGGAACTCCTATGCTCACCTTTTGATACAATATTTATCACATTTCAAGGTTAGCTATGAAGCTCCTTAATGGGGAAATCCATAACTCTATTTTTTTCTGGAAACAAAAATACAGCTTCTGCCTCCAGGTCTTGCTAGTCCTGGAAGTATGTATACTCATTTTCTCAATGGCTGGTTTCACCAGTGTGCTGCTGCCACACTTTTCTTGCACAAAATAAGATTCCTTGCATTCTAGATAGACAAATAAAAGTGTCACAAGCTTTGTAGCTTCTACTTCATGCTTAATATTTCAAGATCTCTAAAGATAGAAATTGGCTAGGTTGCATTGCAAGCTGTGTTACACCAAATGTTTCGTGATTATCCAAAGGGAGAAAAAGAAACAGAGTTTGGCTCTGTGGCTTTCCGCAACTCATCAGCGGTGTAGCCCTCAGAAGAATCTTGACAAAAGTTGCTGACTATGTAGTGGGTTCATTCATGAAGTGGAGATTCCTGAGAGAGACCTCTAGGACACAGTTAAGTAAGAAAACAAAATCTGGTTTACGCTGTAATATCAATCCTGAATTACTGTAACTTGAAAACTTCAGATTTTCCATCCACAAACATTGTTCTGTTTCTGTTCACTGTTTGTTTATTCGAGCTTTTCAAAGTCCTGCTTTCCCCTCTTCTTCCCTACATACCACCCCAAGGCACTGTGGTTATGAAAGTGTTGTCTTGAGAAAAATACTTTTTTTCTTCCAATTTCCATCTGATGCTTGGCACTGAGACACCTTGCCAGGTTTCATCAGTCAGATCATGTCATATAGTGTAATGTAAATTGACTGATGCAACCCACAGAGACTCATCACGTCACCAGGTTTTTCTGAAAAAATTAAAAGTAGAACACAATCCTTGGTCAGAACTCAAAGACCTGTGATATGAAGAAAGTGTATTTTTTCCCCAGGCTGGGGATTTTACCATCTTTTGGCAAGATTTTAGTACTTTCCATGAGTCTACATGTAGACTCATAGAGTTGGTATAAACTATTTAGTTCCTCTCTAATTGACATTCCTGGATCAATAGTCTCAGTTTTGGTCTGCAGTGAGTAATAAAGCTTATCCAACTTGCTACAGCTTTGACATTTGGCTGCAGCATAGTGCATGCTCCGTTTTCTTTTCAGGGAATCTAAAAGTTTGGAAATCAGGGATTTTTCTGTAACCCATTTAGAGAAGGTAATTAAATTGATATTTAAAAATTCCAATATAGAGGATATTTTTGTTTTCTTATAAGCTGATTAAAGAGTTAACATAAAAGAGTACCCAGAGTTTTTACAGCACAAGGGTTTGGATTCTAGCTAGTGTTTCATCCTAGTTACATTATAGGCCCCTAAATTTCTGGGCCATTAACATCAGTTTAATGAAGCTAGTCAGGAAGTAACTGTAAAAGAATGATCTTAAGAAGATAACCATAATGACCCAATAACCATATTGGGTCAGGCCGATGATCCATCTATCCCAATATCCGGCCTCTTGACAGTGGCTGGTGCCAGATGATTCAGAGGGAATGAACAGAACAGGCAATTGTTGAATGGTCCATCCTCTGTCATCCAGTCCCAACCAGCTCCTTACAGTCAGAGGCTTAGGGACACCCAGAGCATGGGGTTGCATCTCTGACCATCTTGGCTGATGTCCATTAATGGACCTATGACCCATGAACTTACCTAATTCTTTTTGAAACACAGTTATACTTTTGGCCTTTATAGCATTCCCTGACAATGAGTTTCACAGGTTGACTTTGAATTGTGTGAAGTAATTGCTTTGATTTGTTTTAAACATGCTGATCATCATCATCAGGTGACCCCTAGTTCTTGTGGTATATGAAGGGATAAAACTTTCCTATTCATTTTCTCCACACCATTCATGATTTGATACCCCCTTTTAATCATCTCTTTTCTTAATTGAACAATCCCAGTCCTTTTAATGTCATCTCATATGTTAGCTGCTCCATACTCCTAATCATTTTTGTATTTTTTCCAATTCTAATATGCCTGTATTGAGATGGGGAGACCAGAACTGCACACACCGTTGAAGGTGTGGGTATATCATGGATTTGTACAGTGACATCATGATATTTTCTATCTTATGATGCATCCCTTTCCTAATGATTCCTAACATTCGGTTAGCTTTTTTGACTGCCATTGCACATGGAATGGATGTTTTCAGAGAAACTCCAAGATCTTTTTTTGAATGGTAACAGCCAATTTAGGCCTCATCATTTTATTTTTTATATATATCATTTATAGATATATATAGATGGCTTCACTTCCTTTTATCTGATTTCCATGCACACATTTTGCTTTTTGTGAAATATTTATAAAATGGCTTTTTTTTAAAAAAACAAAAACAGTGAAAATACAAACTGCTACATGTTCTGGTGCAAACTATTTTTTCAATTGAAAATGGGCTCAATTTCTCTTAAAAACTCATGAATTAAAATCTGAAAATGGGAAGATTCTGTGTACAGTGTAATACCCTTAATGATTTTTTTCTAACAGGAATAGGTCCGTTTTTAAGTTTGCAAATAAATGCAATCACCTATCTATATATACACAATTGTTAACCAGTTTTACACTTCAATGTATATTTTGCACAGCTCTGTCCTTACATTGAGAAAGGTAGGGCACAGGAAGCAATGGGAACTAGAGATAATATATTTAGTAAATAGCAGCTCTTTAAGGTCTGGAGTTTGTTGCTACACTCACACAAGATATACCAGCCAAACAAAGCAAAAGCCCAAGAATACTCATCTTTAAGGAAAAAAAAACATAAGCAGAAAATCTCGATCGTCAGTAAATAACTTGGATGCTAAAAGACACCATAGCAACAGCAAGGACCTCTCCTGCATTAGAAAATCCCCTACTAACACTTTCCATCAATGACTAGTACTGTACAATTACCATTCGTCTCCACAGCTTGGAGAATAATTGATTTTTCATTTTACTGACAGCTCTGAAAAAAAAATCAGTTCAGACCAAACCAAATCCAAAAATTCAGTGAATCAAAAAACATTTGTTTTGGGCCCAAAAATGCATGTTGTTCAACCTGAAATGTTTTGTTTCCAAGCATTTTTAAAGAGCTAGGTGAGACTTGGATTCAAATCCCTGCTCCAAAGAGGGAGGGTAGGCCTCCTTCCTTCAGGGTGAATGCCTTAACCAGCAGGCTATATATTATTCTTGGGTTGAGCTCAAGTTCTACTGCTGAAGTTCTTCCACTTTATATAAAATAGCGGAATTGTCCAGGGGGACAGGATGGGACGGGACGGGACAGACAGACAGACATACTCTCTCCATAGTATAGTGGCTAGGGCACTCACGTGAGAAGTCCAGGTTCAAGTCCCTGCACCAAAGAATTTGTAATCATTTATATAAGCAGAGTTGCTTTCTGTTGAAAGTATCGAGCCCAGAATAGCCTATAGTCTGCTGTTTTGGTCACTCACTTGGAAGTAGGGAGATGTTGGTTCAAATCCCAGGATTTCCCACATCCTACGTGAATGTTCTAACCTAGTTATAAGGTGGGCACCTCCTCTCCAGCCATTTTGTGGATCTAGCCTGTTTTTTCCCTGGCCCAAAATGTTCAGCAAATTTGTGTCAAAATCACAAATAGTTTCAGGTTGACTAAACTGCGTTTATTCAGCAAATAAACTATGCTTTCAAAAAATTTCACCCTGCTCTAGCAATCTCTAATATATCCAAACTCCCACAAATCAAAAAGATTGTTCCAAAAAGAAAAACAAACAGGCCAAATTTACCCAGGTTGTCCTCAGCATTTGCACACCCCTATATTGCTTTATAAATTCATTCACTATGATCATTTAGTGAATCCGCACCTGTGTTCCAGAGAAGATCCATCTAAATACCTAGGGACAGCTTTTCAAATGTACTTAGCACTCTGCAGCTCCTACTGAAAACAATCGGAGCTGATGAGTATGTTTATCAGTCTGGCCCTTAGTTCATAAGGTGAAACTTGAGAACTTTTCTATTGCTTAAAGTACCAGTAGATAGCATTACCAAGGTATATGCAGTATTCTCTTGGGCCCTCACCCTACAGACACTTACACGCATGCTCAGCTTTACTCATGTGAGTAGTTCCCATTAAACTCAGTGGGACTGTTCACATGAGTAAAGCTAAGCCTGTGCATAAGTGACTGCAGGATCAGGGCTTAGTTTGCACTTAGCAGCCACTGTATATACAAATAAATGTTAGATCATAGCTACTTCAATTCACTCTACTATCATGAGATCCTGTGGTGGAGGACCATATATATTACACACATACACACACAGTCATCCCTGAAACTCATCTAAAGGTGACAAAGCAGCATTACCTCAAATTTTCCTGGCCTTTGTGGGTAAGGTAAAATCTTCAGTATTTTTAAAAAAAACTATACTTGTTTTTTGCTTAATATTAGATATATACACTTTGGTTTCTTTCATGAATTAAGAGAAAAATCCCTTTCTTTGTCACAAGGAAAAAATTTATTGGCCTGATTTTCCCTACTGGTCCTATTGAAGTCAATGGGAGCTGCTTAGACTCAGCCACTTTGAAAATGTAGCCATATAAACTGAAGTTAAGGCTCACTCATACAATATATTGCTTTTCAAAGTCTTTAAAAAGATACATCACATCTACAGCACACAATTAGTTTTCCTAATGGTGACAACTCTAGCACTTCTATGTCCTTTGTCGGACGTGTTTTCTTTTGTTCCCTTTTAATAGCTGCTTTGAAAGCTTGTGTCAATTGTGTAGATTGAATGTCTGAATATTTAACAATCTGACTGGGAGTTTGAATCCCAGTGGGGCTCCAGGATGATTCTGCCTTTTTCTTCTAATGTTCTTCCGATGTCTCCTCTATTGTGATAAAAGTCTTCTAAAACTTCTATCTGTGAAGAGCTCCTCTGAAGCAATGAAGAACCCCTCCCCCATCCTTGTAAACAGATGGAATTAATGCTATTTCACTGGACAGCATTTATAAATTGTCTGCTGTGAAAAGTCTTTGATTATGAAGTACCAGCATGAGAAGAAAAGTGTGGGCTGTGAAAAATAAGTAGAGATCAGGTAGGAATGGAAGAACAGGAGTGAATTAAAAAAAATTCTTTATCTATTAATCAATATTGTTGTAAACAGACAACTTTGTTGATACTTAAAAAGAAAGTTTCGTTAACTGCCCTCTGCCCTGGCTATGCCTCTGGATTTCCTGGATCCAGTCTGGACTGGAAGTAGAAATAGTAGAATAGTATGAGAAAACCATTTTGATATATCTGGCCTGACTGTAAAGTAGTAGTAGTTTCTAAAATCTCACAAAAAGCCTAGGGATTTATAGCTTAATTTAACAGACAAAAGAGGTTCAGATAGCTCCACTTAAATATGGGCTCAAAAGAGAACCATCCCATTGAATTTTAGAGAAGTCGAATCATAATCTGAATTTTGTAATTCAAGCTTCTCTTAAATGTGGACTGACCTGGTACTCTGAGTCCAAACATATGAATTGTGGGGAAGTTCAGATTTGTATCTAACTTTGGATTAGAACTTCATAATTCAGACCTAGCTCTAGTTCAGATAAGGCTTTTTTAATTATTGAAAGTTTAGACGCTTATCTAAACTAAACCTAGCTTATTTGAGCCTTTTAAGGCTCACCCAGCACTACAATCAAGTATATAATAATGCATCGATGCACCTTCTAGGTATTGATGTTCAGGAAATGTATAAAGATGCTTTAGTAATAATCTATTTTACACTGATAGTACATAAATTTTACAGATTTGTCCAAAACTGGGTAATTTGCCTCCCAAGTGAGAATTCTTTCTAATTCTTCTATTAACCAGACTAAGCTTCACCTCGGAAATAGGCTTCTCCTTCTCAAATTCAAGGTGAGCATGCTTTAGTTGAGTACTAATTGGGCATACAGAAATTAGATTTGATATTTTCATGACAGAAGAACTGCAAAACATACTACGTAATGGTAGCTCTCACACAATTAGGAGGGGACATTATTTAAGTAAAATCTTTCAAAATGGCACATGTACCATAAATCAATGCTTTATTAATGACAACATATAAAATCATCCCTGTTAAAAATGAAACATACAGTTTGTGGTCATATAAACATCATTCAACTCTGGTCACAAAGAAATGTATTCTGAGCTAGGGTGACCAGGTTAGGGACACTCCTGATATTCAGGGCTTTTTCTTGTATAGGCGCCTATTACCCTCCACCTCCTGTTCTGATTTTTCACACTTACTATCTGGTCACCCTATTCTGAGCATTAGAAAATGTCTTTCATACATGATATTATGCAGCACCTGTTGGTTGCTCATCCTAGATTATTCTGAACAGCTCAAGCACTCCCTGCTAATGCTAAGAATCTGCCCCCAAACACCCATTCATTGCCATGGGAAAAGAGTTTATGAAAGTTTGAGAGATACAAGTTCATTAAGTAAAATTATCAGGGTTATTAAAAATGCAAACAAATATTTCTGAGAGACCTGATTTGTTACTCTACCTGTTACTTTGAGTCTGTCAGCTCCAATGATGATCTCATCTTCATCTGCAGAAAACAGCACCTTTTCACCTTCACTTGCCCTCACTTCAAATCTCTTACACTGGGCCTCCACAGCATCAGCTCCTGGAATTGAGAAATAAGACACTTAATCTAAGAAAATTGAAATGAAAAGATTAATAATCAATACTTCATTTTGAATCCCTGAAGCTCGTACAGTACCTCAAGTTTTGAGCAATATTTTGGTCTGTTGTAGAACACTTTGTATTATAAAATCTTTCAACAGTTTCATAGTACAAATGATGATTATCCCAGTATTGTCTATTAGGATAGGATTTAAAAATAACAAATAAATAGTATATATAATTTATTTAATTGACAGTGGAAGGAAAAGTGAACTAAAATTCAGAGATCTTGAAATGTCGATTCAGAAAGGTTTCTTAGATTGTATCTGTATAATTTTCAGATTTGCGTCAGTAAGAATAAAAGATAAGCATTGACATATTCTGCCAACACAAACAAGCAAACAAATTCACTTTGTGGAAAAGCTATTTTTTCCAGTTTGATTTTTTAGTCCTGTCATATACAGTACTTTCATAATTTGATAACTTAAAAAAGCATACACACACAATTTTGTCTCATCACTTGTTTGACACGATGTTATGGAAGAAAAATTCCTAAATATCTTAGGGCACCTAGTGCCTTACTTACAGTTAAAAGATATCAAAGTCCTAAGAGAATGTCCCGACTAGAGCATGCGGAACAGGTTTTAGACAAATAGCAGATATCAAAGTCCTATCTACTATATTTAGAATGCAATCCCTTTTTCTTCTCATACTTCAGTATAAATTCACTCTTTTTTTTTAATTGTATCCTCTTATTTCACTCATCATTAGCAATGAAACAGAGCTTTAGTTTTCCAAGTGAGGGTGATAAATGACAAATTATGTTCCATTGACTAACAGTAAGAAATCCTTCAGCCTTCTTGTGCAATGTTATTTCTATGACACTCCTAGGTTTTCTCACTGAACACATTTAGTTACATTTATAAAGTTAGATTATCCCCTCAAGATACACATGCAAAGAATTATGGGGGTGGTATTCTAATCTCCACTGCAGTTGTCATCAGAGTTCACATACCAGCCCCCCAGCTCTGTTGAAGCTAGTAGATATTGTGCAGCGAGGAATGCACCTGCTTACATAATGCTGCAGTCATCAGTTCAACATATCAATGGCCATAATAAAAAACCGGAATTCAACCAGAGATATAAAAGCCTTAACAGCCAATTTTGAATTAGGATTTTCTGATGAGGGTCTTAATATTCAGAGCCAAGTTAAAAAAAAAAGAAAAGATTAAGCTCTTGGAAGGGTGATTACCCCACTAAAGTGATATTATATTTACACTTTATAGAAGCTAGAATTATATTTAGAATATAAATACAGAAGGTTTATAGTAATATAGGTGCAGCTCTCTTCCTTTGAAATTAGTGCTATATTTTCCCTGTTGTAAAAATGCCTCTTATGCAGAATGTATCTGATTCCACCTCCATGTCATGTTTTTGCTTTATTTTTAACATTATGACTGTGATCATCAGGTTTTGCTACAATTTTTATTTACTCTGTGTAGTGAAAGAAGTGAACAGGTTTCTGAAGTGCTCTTTATAACCACGTAATAATGACCAGATCCCGAGAGTCTCTCAGAACCCTCATATCCCATTAACGGAGGGCTTGTCTACACTACAGGGGGAAATCGATCTAAGATACGCAACTTCAGCTACATGAATAACATAGCTGAAGTCGAAGTATCTTAAATCGAATTACCTACCATCCTCACTGCGCGGGATCGATGTCCGCGGCTCCCCATGTTGACTCCGCTACTGCCGTTCGGGTTGGTGGAGTTCCGGAGTCGACAGGAGCTCATTTGGGGATCGATATATCGCGTCTAGATAAGACGCGATATATCAATCCCCGAGAAATCGATTGCTACCCGCCGATACGGCGGGTAGTGAAGACGTACCGAGAGACTTAATCCTGCAAAGGGCAGAGTGCTTCCAGAGAGGCATTCACTCCCATGCTCTCCCATGTGACAAACACATGCTAA
The DNA here is from genome assembly GCF_016161935.1 of Mauremys reevesii. Lineage (NCBI taxonomy): Eukaryota > Metazoa > Chordata > Testudines > Geoemydidae > Mauremys > Mauremys reevesii. Next base: position 86,254,753 of record NC_052627.1, on the reverse strand, counting down.
CCATAACAGATATGAACCCCTAAGAACTGAACCTGCCGGTTTGTAATCCCTAAGCACTATAAAACCAAGATGGCAAGGTTCAACAGCTCTAAAGTGGCTTTGTTTTCTTTTACTGCATTGAGGATCCTGTGTGTGTATGTGTGAAAGTGCCCACTTACTTCTCATGCAGCTTCTGAACTGTGAGGCTCACATGTCCCTCAAATCCCATTTAAGGGCCTGATCCAACATGGTGCTGAGGTTCCTCCACTCCCACTTGGATTTTTAAGGCAGAGTGTCTGGTAAAAAAAGGTTAAATAGCCCCCTATTACCCTCATTTCTGAAGTCTTCACAGGACAAATGACTGGTTCACCCGTACATCAATCTTCTTTGTTGAGATTATCTAGTTGGGACCACTACCACCTCCTTCTACAATCTGCTAGAAATTTGAGTGTGTACAGCTTATTTCTCCACCATCCTGGATAGTGGGACTGAAAAAAAGCTGTTTACTCTGCTTAAATTTATTTGGGCCTAAAACACCCCAGATTCCTCTGTACTAAATGATATAGTCCCCAGATTTAATCTCTCAGAGACAGGAGTAAGAAAAGAACCGATTCTGCAGGGTGGTCACACTCTACATTCCCAAAGGTTATGGATTTACTGAATGTGTACCATATAAGATCAGACTATAAATAACCATGAATACTCTTATCTGTTATCAGTCCTTCAGTCTTGCTTGCACTAGGGAAATCTAATTAAATTCAACATGTGTAAAACAGAAAGAGTATAAACTTTGGCATGTGAAGTAAAAATATAAGAAGGCAGACCAAGAAAGAATTTGATTAGCAACTAACTAAATACCACAAAAACTAACAAAAAATATTGAAGTATATCAGAAGCAGGAAACCTGACAAACAATCAATGGGGTCACTGGCTGATCGATGTGCTAAAGGAGTACCCAAAGAAGATAAAGCCATTGCAGAGAAGCTAAATGAATTCTCTGCTTCAGTTTTCACTGGAAAGTATGTGGGGGAGATACTCACATTAGAGCTATTCTTTATACGGAACAAATCTGAGAAACTATCCCAGACTGAAGTGTCAGTAGAGGAGGTTTTGGAACAAATTGATACATTAAACAGTAATAAGTCACCAGGAACAGATAGTATTCAGTCAAGAGTTCTGAAGGAATTCAAATATGAAATGGCAAAACTACTAACTGTGGTATATAACATATTATTTAAATCAGCCTCTGTGCCAGATAACTGGAGGGTAGTTAATGTAATACTTTTTTTTTTAAAGGCTCCAGAAGTGATCCTAGCAGTTACAGACCAGTAAGTCTAACTTCAGTACCAGGCAAATTGGTTGAAAAAACAGTATAGAATAGAATAGAATAGAATAGAATAGAATTATCAGACACAGATAAACATGGCATGTTGAGGAAGGGAAGTCATGACTCACCAATCTATTAGAATTCTTTGGATGTGAACAAGGGTGATCTAGCAAATACAGTATACTTGGACTTTCAGAAAGTCTTTGACAAAGTTCCTCAGTAAAGGCTATTAAGCAAAAGAAGCAGTCATGGGATAAAAGGGAAGTTCCTTTCACAGATCAGTAGCTAGTTAAAAGATAGGTTAAGGGAAACAAAGGTTTGGAATATATGGTTATTTTTCACAATGGAGAGAGAGATAAATAATGGGGTCCCCCAAGGATCTGTATTGAGACCGGTGCAGTTCAACATATTCATAAATGATATGGAAAGGGGGTGAATAGTGAGGTGACAAAATTTGCAGAAGTTACTACATTACTTAAGATAGTTAAGTCCAAAGCAAACTGCGATGAGTTACAAAGCGATCTCACTAAACTGGTGATTGGGCAAAAAATGGCAGATGAAATACAATGCTGATAAGTGCAAAGTAATGCACATTAGAAAAAATAATCCCAAGTATACATTCAAAATGATGGGGTCTAAATTAGCTGTTACCTCTCAAGAAAGATCTTGAAGTAACTGTGGGTAGTTCTCTGAAAACATCTGCTCAATATGCAGCAATTTTTTAAAAAAGCTAACAGAATGTTAGAAACCATTAGGAAAGGGATAGATAATAAGTCAGAAAATATGTCACTATACAAATCCATGGTGCACCCACACCTTAAATACTGTGTACAGTTCTGGATGCCCCATCTGAAAAAAAGCTATATTAAAATTGTAAAAGATACAGAGAAGGGCAACAAAATGGATTGGAGTATGGAACAGCTTCCATAGGAGGAAAAGACTGGAACTGTTCAACTAAAGAGAGTTGACTAAGAGGAATATGACAGAGGTCTATAAAATTATGGTGAATGGTGTGGAGAAAATGAATTAAGTGTTATTTATCCCTTCACATAACATAGGAACAAGAGGTAACCGGAGGAAATTAAGAGGAGCCACGTTTAAAACAAACGTAAGGAAGTACTTCTTCACACAGCACATGGTCAACCTGCATAACTCATTGCCGGGGATGTTGTGAAGGGCAAAAGTATAATTGGGTCCAAAAAAGAATTAGATAAGTTCATGGGCGATAGTTCCATCAATGGGTACTAGCCAAGATGGTCACGGATGCAACCCTATGCTTGAGGTATCCCTAAACCTCCAACTTTCAGAAGCTGGGGCTGAATTACAGGGGATGGATCACTCAATATTGCCCTGCTCTGTTCACTCCCTCAAGAATCTGTCACCGGCCACTGTCAGAAGACAGGCCGTTCTTATATTCTTTAGTGTAGGCATAGGTCTTTACTCATTTTGGATATGAGCAAACTTATACAGGAACCACACAATGATACATAAACTTTGCATTTAAAACAATGGACATCAAAAATACTTAAACTTAATTCAAAAAGTTCTCCCAAGGACATGCAGGAAATTGTCATATCTGTACCAAGTCAGACCCTATATTTACTTTCCTAGGCACAACTATACAGGCAGAGGGCATCAAAACAGATGGGCTGGATATAGAACTACTTTCAGGTCTGGGAAAAGGAGAATAGTGTTTTGGTAAAAATGATGGGGAAAAGTGAGAGGGGGAAAGATATCTATTACAAGTAATAGCCCAGCTTTTAATGACTCACATGTAAAACCTGGTGTGTTACAAACAGTACAGTTTTTCATGCAGAATGCTTAACAAGCTAACCATCTGTAGCAGAAATGATTGTTACCACCAGGAAACTTGTGAGATATTTTAAACCATTGACATTTGTGGCTCTTTTCTTTTATACTATATCAAAATATTCCTAGAAATCAGTTACTCCACAAATGTCATTACAAAAGTGAATTCCACTTTTTCTACAATAAAAGAAATACACTTTGCGTATATGTTACACTAGGGAACCCAATGGTGCTTTATTGAGTAGTACTCTATTATTGCTGAAACAGTAGTTTCATAGATTCAAGGACTGGAAGGGACATTGAGAGGTCATCGAGTCCAGTCCCCTGTCCTCATGGCAGGACCAAATACTGTCTAAATCATCCCTGATAGACATTTATCTAACCTACTCTTAAATATTTCCAGAGATAGAGACTCCACAACCTCCCTAGGCAGTTTATTCCAGTGATTAACCACCCTGACAGTTAGGAACTTTTTCCTAATGTCCAACCTAAACCTCCCTTGCTGCAGTTTAAGCCCATTTCTTCTTGTTCTATCATTAGAGGCTAAGATGAACAAGTTTTCTCCCTCCTCCTTATGACACCCTTTTAGATACCTGAAAACTGCTATCATGTCCCCTCTCAGTCTTCTCTTTTCCATACTAAACAAACCCAATTCTTTCAGCCTTCCTTCATAGGTCATGTTTTCTAGACCTTTAATCATTCTTATTGCTCTTCTCTGGACCCTCTCCAATTTCTCCACATCTTTCTTGAAATGTGGTGCCCAAAACTGGACACAATGCTCCAGTTGAGGCTTAACCAATGCAGAGTAGAGCTGGTATATTCAAGTCATTTGTGGAATTATCCAGAGACATTAAGAGCATGTCTGATGTGAAACCATTGCTGACAAAGTCATAAATGCTATGACAACAGAAATGCTGGACTGTTTTGTTACATTTCAACCATGCAGAAGGAAAATAAGTGTATATAGTTGCATGTGTGATAAATTTGTGTTTCATCCCTTCAGTTACAATGCACACAGTTGTGTCTCAAAAGCAGTCAGCAAATACATGATTTGTGAATCTGTGACAGTATGTTAAAATAACAAAAAGAAGTAAAGTATGACAGAACTGTCTCTCAAGACATCACGTATAAGTAATGTACATCTGTTAAGTTGTTAGATAAAACTTGTAGAGCAATCACATCCTCCAGTTTACTCATTTGCAATGGACACAGAATAGCATCTCTCTCTGAACTATAGATTCCACAGTTTGTGGAAACATACGTCTATCTGTCTCTTCCAATTTTTACTGCATTGAGAATGTCATTTCTGGGAATTCCTCCAATTAGTGAGCCATCTGAGAAACTCTTCAGCTCCGCTGAGCACATACATGCATACTACTGGGGCAGTCTACTTCCCGAGGGTTAGAGTCTTGTCCCACCAATGTGACTGTCCAACCTCTTATTGGCTTAAGTGTGCTCAGGATTTGGGACTAAGAACCCAGAGAAGTTTAAATGCAATTTCAATTTATAAACTACTGACTCATTTGAAGCAGAGTTTATATTTCAAAAGCCTAAATATTATTTCAGTGTCTTCCTTAAGTAGTTTATAAATAATCCCTGGGAATTTAGCTGTGATTTCAAAGCAAATTAATAGTGAATGATTTAATACTCTAATATTCTCTGTGAATTTGTATTTGCTGAAAATGTGAAGAATGAATTTTAGCATTGTTTGCATTCAAGGGGATTTCACAATACAAATAATATACTGTACTGTTTCTTGCAGACTATAAAGCTGAATATTGAGGTAAATTGCAAGTACAATAATGTAGGAAAATTTTGGCTGCCTCTTTAACATGAACTTTCCATACATAAATTTATCAAAATAAATGTAGTTATTAAAAGACTAGAATGAAAGGTGTACAGGAAGCCATCCTTATCATGCAATCTCCAATTGTAAGAGACTCACTCAGAATGACAGATTCTGAAATTGGGTATTCTCAAGCCATTGTGCAAAGGGGCCACAATCCAGCTACAAATACCTGGTAAAAAAAAATCTCTTAGTGGAGGGGAAATGCTTTGTGGTGTATTTACACTGTAGCCAGCCCCTTTGTCCAGCCTTGGGGGAATGTTAGTGGAATGTTATGTTTTGGAGGCAGAAGGTGGGCATAGTGGAGCACTAACTCCACCATGGAAACAGCCATTAAGAACCCTGTGTCAGTGCTTGGAAGCAGCACTCAATGGCATCAGTGGCGGGGAAGGCACTGAGAAAGTCATCATAACTGCCTCCCTGATGTCTGTTCTCACATTCTTAACCCTATCCTTACGTTGAGCAGAGCTCTGGCACAGGAGAGAATCAGACTCAAAGTATTAATAATGCCTACCCCTTACATACTTTTCATCAGTGTGTCTCAAAGTACTTAATCAAGGTCAGTATCACTATCACTATTTTGCAGATGGGAAAACTGAGGCACAGAGTGGTGAAGTGACTTACCCAAGGTCACCCAGCAGGCCAGTGGCAGAGCTAGGAATAGAATCCATGTCTTCTGAATCCCAATCTAGTGCTCTTTCCAGTAGGTGACACTTCAACCAAACATATTGTGCACAATTCTGAAGTGTACCTTTGTTAAGCAACCAATTCCTGTCATTCCTTTGCATGACAGCTTAAGGCAGTTGTCATTGTACTTGCATCCATTTTAAAATTATTTATGACTGTGCCTTTATAACTTACGCTTACTGCACATTTGCATGACCAAAGTTAGCATTGCACCAACTGTGTTGTGTATTTGTATTAAATCATTAGCAAAACACCTTTAGATAATTCAGAGTACAAATGATGAAAAGTATAAAATTTTGAATTCTATCTTATTTGGAATTATGACATTTATATATAACAAACAATTGGTCTGACGATGCTGTAAGTTTATAGTGGAATATGGTATTATTACTTCAGTTATAAGTTCTTTAGGACAGGGACTGGCACTTTGTCATATGTTTATAGCATAATGAGGCCTGGGGTTATTTGAAGCATACAAATAATATGTAATAATAAATGTTTTATAGCTTTGCTAAAATAAGATAATACTTTGCACAATTTTCATTGGTTATTCAACAAACAAATGATAACCATTATTTCGAATTATGGTACATATTAACAAATACTCACCCCTATATTGTCCCTAAGATTTAGGCATCTCAAAAGTGATTTTCCATGTTCCCATGACTGGCATGCTCTTGAGTTAAGAAAAAAAATGCTTTAGAGGCACTTAGGCATGTTATGCAACCCAATGATCAGTGAAGATTATTTTTCCCATTCTGTACCTAATCCATGGAAGACATTGGTCTGTTCTAGAGCTCAACTACAAAACTTAGCTCAAGCTGTAACAATTTCTGCTTTTAGCTCTAGCTGTCCCTGGTTCATTCCTTGGTATCAGCCAAGATGGTAACCATCAGAAATGGATTAGATGAAGCGGAATTTACTGGAGAATATGCATGGAAATCTCCCAAATTGAGGTAAGTGATATAATGCCCTACCAAATACAGAGCTATATTTTTACATTACACCAAGTTCGTAAAGGAACTGCAGACAGTACTTCAGTGACTGTGGGAAGGTAAAGCTCATAATTGCATGCATAATAGATGTGCTCTCCTGAAAAAACTAATGTAATTTAGTATAGAGATGCCTTTTTCCTTGGCATTCCTAGGAAGCTTGTTGCTGCAGAATGTACACTCTGCAGAAACCTTACCATCAGATATTGGCCTGCTTTTGCTGATATCTCTGTTGGTATAGCTCATCACAAATTCTTAGATGCTCTGGATTGTTAGATGCTCTCTTGTCTCATGCCAGCCTTGACAAGATATCTGCAGGCTGCAAATCTTCACAACAGGCGTTTGTGACTATGCATGTGGTGCATCATGACACAGACTCGTGCGTCAGATTTTGATGAATGGTGGTCACCTTTGAGCACCTATTTCCTGCATAATTTTTTCATAGATTTCACTCTTTCATGTTTTTCTGCTTTCCATACAAAAGAGATCATAATAAGGATAATGATACTTACCATGTGTGTAAAGCTCTGAGGTCTACAGATGAAAAAGTGCTAAGTATTTTTTTATGTGGACCAGAAAGAAACTCTGAATTCCCTTGGTTTTAGGTTTCAGTCAGAAACTTTGCATTGTGTGGTTTCCTTTTGTATTTAGTGTTGCAATTGTTTATTATTCACATAGCACAAAAATGTGCATGGAACTTTAAAGATATGTCTTTCTCCAAGGAACTTACACTCTGCATTATTCTTTCTGTCTTGGCAGTAAAAATCACCCACTCCCACTGCTATCAGCAACTATAAAAGAAATTCAAAGCTTTGCAAGAAAATAAAGCTAGCACTTTCATTGCTGTACATTCTGCTCTGCTTCCAGGCACCTACAGTACATTTTTAATCCATCCTCGAAGCACCAGTGCATGAATTGAAACTGAGGTGCCTGAAAAGCATCAATAATACAAAGCATCAACGTGTTCACTGCAATGGCTCCTTTAAAATTACAATATACCCATTCTATACCTGATTCACAGAAGCCCTGCTTAGTTCCTTTAATAACTCCTTTTGATCTAACTCCATAGCTAGTAACCCATCATCAACAAACATAGGGAGGCATGCATCATATTCACAAAAAGTAATACAGATATCTTCCAGTTCATCACAACGGCCCACAGTTCAAAGTGAATTATTGAGGGCTCATGATATCTGTGTATGCAAAAAGTAATGAAATTTGCACTTAATTTACAGTGTTTTGTTTCTTCAATAAAAACAAGCTGTTTAAATATTTATTAAATACAGGATATTTCTTGATAAAGAAAGATTTGAAAATGTATGGAGGATAAAAGAGATAAAGCATTTTTAATAAAGAGGCAACCCCCCACAGGATTTAAACTCAATATTTTTTAATATAAAAGGCAGATAAAGTATGTGGTAAACTACAGAGATTTTGTTTAATATTCATAGGAACTTCAGGTATTATATTATTTCAGCCACTAGAGGGCTCCCATATTTTTCAATGAATGCAAAGGCAATAAAGCAGTGGTTCTCAAACTTTTGTACTAGTGATCTCTTTCACATAGGGAGTCTCAGAGTGCGACCTCTCCTTATAAATTATAAACAATTATAAACAATATATTAAAAACACTTTTTAATATATTTAATACCATTATAAGTGCTAGAGGCAAAGCAGGGTTTGGGGTGGAAGTTGACAACTTATAGCACCCCATGTAATGACCTTGAGGGGTCCCGACCCCCTGCAATAAAGCAAATGATAAATTCATACTAATTCCATACTCTTTACACTCAATTTAAACAAATGTGTTCCCTAATTCATATGAAGATGCCAGTACATTCAGATTTCCATGAAAACAAGTGTTTTCAGAGTTATATTTTCTTATGAATAAATAAAAGATGATTAACAGCAATTTTTCCCTATATTTTACATATGAACTGGGCCATGAAGAAGTTCTCTTAAATTAAGTTTATATGTTAAATTTAAATGACTAGGTCTGTTAGTTTTTTTTAAAAAAGCACATAATGTGACAAATTTTTCAGTATTTGGTCTTGTTAAGACACTACACAATTTTTCCTCTCAAATTTGGTCTTGTATAGCTAGCTACAGAAACACATTTTTTCTATTTTGTTTTTGAGTCAATACAGTATTGTTATTCTCAGTCGCATACATCCAATTAAGGTTGAAGTTTCAAGTGAGGAGTTATGGAGATAACATGAAAACAAGGCTCATCTACAATAGCTTGTACCAGATGCACATTAGGACTATTAATCCAGAGGACGATGATCAGGGATCTACAGCCAGTAGGTGCAGCATAGTTAGAGAGTACAGAGAATGCATATATGCAGAATTCCCTGTCCTTTCCATAGAAGCCATCTATGAATCCAAGTTCTCGCTCCATCTGCTGAGGTAGTTGGAACTCCTGCCAGTAGGTGGCTCTGGGGGTTGATGGAAAGTGGGTGGAGAAATGGAGTGAGCTCTCAAATGTTTAGGGGGAGGGTGTGTATGGGGAAATCTTGGCAGACCAGAAAGTGTCCAAATCATTAGTGCTTATTGTCCTCTTCAGAAATTCCCTTTCCATAAATATACATAATTAAATCTAGAATCTGGCCACTACATCCAGATGCATGGGACTGAGTGAAGTGCGAGCCCCCAGAAGAATTCCGGCTGACTAACACAGAATTTCCTCCGGGGACTCCCTGAAAGCACACACACAGTGGCAGCTCTGGCACCCTTGCCATAGGTATAATGTATGCTCCACTCAGAGCACAGACAGCTCTACTGCCTGATGCTGGTTGGAGGTGTGAAATGGACCATCCCCTATAGGTAGACAATGCCCGCAGGAACACAAGCATAACCAAATGTGTTATGTACCCACAGAGGGGGCAAGATTCTGTGCTCCACCTCTAAGAAGCAAAGTGCAGGAAGAGAGGGATTCAAGATGACTTCAAGCCACCTTTGTGCCCTCCTGATTCTGTTTTGCTCTGCAAGCTGCAGTGGCCCTGAGGAGCTGTCTAAGTTAGAGCAGACTTGTAGGGCTGTCCTAGGTGGCAGCAGAACTGCCTGGAATCTCCCCAGCACTATGTGCCCAATCAGGTTCCCAACATACGCCTTACATCAGGGCTTACAAGGGGGTCCACAGAATAAGTCACAGACAGTTTTCCTCAGGTCCTGCATGGGAGAATTCTCTCTTGGATTGAATTGGGCATTTAGGGTCCCCCTTTAATGTAAAGGGGCTGAAAATGGGTGAGAAGTGGGTCCCCAGCATGTTTCTCTCAGACATTTCTCAGCTCAGTTATCTGCAGGTCTTATTTTCAAAAATTTATTTTTGTTGCTCCACTTTGAACCTCCTTAAGTCTTTTTTTTCCCCCTAAACATGAACACAATTGAATTTAGGCTTAGATGCAGTACAATGAGTTTACAACCTTACTTGTTTTATGCATGATACTTGTATTAATAAAATCCAGGTTAGTATTTGTCTTTTCTGCAATAGTATTGCATTGGCCCATACTTCATTTATTATCCACTATAAACCACAGATCCTCCTCTGCAATACTAACATGTAGCCAGATTATATTTGATTATTTCTTCTCTAATAAAGTCTTTTAGCTCTACTTTTATCAACTCACCTTTCATTGACCTTAGCCCAATTGTTCAATTTATCAAGATCATTTAAATCTAGTTTCCAAAGTATGTGTATTATCTATCAATGTGATCAGCACACTTTCCACTCATTTCTCTAAGTGATTAATTAAACTTGAGTAGTAGTAGTAGACCCAAACCAAGTCTTTGCACTTGACACCACCCTGAAACTTGGAACTGAAACATCTGTAACACTTTGTGTATTCATCATAATGTACTTCTGTCTAATCCACATTCTTCTGGTAGTATGGTGTGTGAAGCCATATTAAAGACCTTATGGAAGCTGAGGTGACTACTTTTCCATTATGCATTAGAGGACTGATCCAAAACTCATTGAAATCAATGGGAATGTTTCCATTACTTTGATGGGAGTTGGATCAGGCCCTATATATACTACCTTACTGAAGAATAAAACATTAAGTTGGTTTTCCATTGCATGTTTTATGACAAACCCAAGTTGCCTACTATCTCTACTATGTATATTATTTACATGTTATTAAACAAAAAAGAACATGAGAAGCTGAAAAGTGAGGGGATAATATAAAGTACAATATACATGACCATCCATTGTACATACTGAAGAACACATCAAAATCAACTAGCAGAGCATTCATAAGAAAGAACTATTATGAATATGAAACTTTTTAGTTATGTAAATCCAAAATCTAAGATTCACCAAAATCTTTACATTTCCCTCTGAGGAAATATAAAATCCTCAAATTCACTAGATCACTGGATTCCTAAATACTCTATAATATTATCTCCTATTTATCATCTTATTTTCCTCCAGGTGCTTTCATTCTGACTGGTCTATGACTTGTTCTAAAAATTTATCAGCTATTGAAGTTAGACTCACTTATCTGCAAGTCCCTGCATGCTTTTTTTTTCTCTTTTTATAAATAGGTTTGATGTCTGACTTGCTCCAATCTGCTGAGACCTTGCTTGTAATCCACGAGTTCTCAAAAAATTGCTCATGGTGCCAATAACTTTTCTCCTACCTGCTTTAGCACTTTAAGGTGAATTTTACTGGGCTATGAGCATGCAAAATATATTCATATTATCTAAGTGTTCTTACACTTTCCCGTTTCTGATTGTACCTCGTGACCTTTCCCTTTCCTTGTTAACTATTATTGTATTGAACATCTTGCTTTGTGAAGACTTCAGAAGAGCAGCATTTCAGTTTTCTCCTTGTCAACTCTTATTTTCTCTTTCTCTGTTAAATATTAGACCTACACTTTCTGTGCCTTGTTCCTTGTTTTTTTTATGTACTTACAATTTTTTGTGTGTGTTTTTATAACTTTGGCGAATGGCACCTTATTGTGTCCATTTGCCTTTCTGACATTGCTTCTTCATATCCTTATTATCCTATTCTTATTTCTATTTACCTCTTTTTTATAATACTCATTTAATTGCCCTTACTAATATTAAGAGTTCTATTATGGACAGACTGATAGCTGATTCCATTGTTTTAAGCACCATGTAATATAATCTTGTCCAGAGTAGGAATTCCTACACTAGAAAAAAATCATTGCAAATATTTATTTTTGCTAAAACGAGGTCAGGTCCACTGGAGTAGCTATGTTGGGACCCCTAATGTAAATGGGCTGCTGTCAGGTGCTGGCATTTCAAACAGCATGTTGATTATACCTGCTCTAAGTAAGGTTTGTGGACCCAGTGCTTAAACTAATGAAGGCAATTTGTGGTCCATCTGCACCATGGCTTTCAACAATGCTAACACCAGCATTAGATGAACCAGGGTTAGCAATGGTCAGAAATTGACCAAAGTCTGTTTATTTTCATTCTATTGCCACTTGACAGAGCTACGGGCTGCAGCAGAGGCACTGGAGCCATTTTCAGACTCAGGAAGATGATATAACTAATGCCCACCATTAATGTGTCACATGGAGACCTGTGTCTTTAAGGATTTCACTCACAGCCTCCAACCTGTGCCTGATACTTCCTGGACCATGGGGCTTATAATCCAGAGATCACTTGGCTGTGGGCCAAGACTAAGCTGAGAAGTAAGCAAGGTAAAAAGCAAGTCCAGGCTCTGTTGATGGAGAAAATAACCAGTAGCTACTCGAACCACGTCTAGGAAAAAAACAACAATGTCTTACTGTTGGGAGGAAGTTGGCAAGAGATCCAGGGAGCACAGCAGCATGTTGAGTAAGTTCTCCTTGGATTCAGGGGTCAAGATTGCCAGCAATAGAAGTTCCCTGTGGGGAGGAGAATGGGAATTGAGCTCATAAAGGTCTTGACTGAAAGAGCCTGAGAAATGCCTGAAAGGAGACAAATAAACATAGAAATGGCTTCTGGGAAAAGTGAAGTGAATGTGGAAGTGGAAGCACACCGCTACTTCATTAGTAGGGCTTTGGGACTGGTGCCCATGGAACATGCTCCCTGCATTTCAGTTGTACCTTTTGGATGGGTTGAGCTAGTGTTTTTGAGACTAAGTGGGAAAGGAGTCATGTAAGCCCCTGCAAGAAGGGGAAAAGGTCAATACCCTTGAGAGAGGCATTTGGCCCAGTGGTAAAGAACTGTGAATCCTGCATTGAGGGGCAAAGGAGTATGGAACTGTTTAGCCTTGGAAAGGCCAAGAAACTTTTTAGCTTGAGAAAGGCCCAGGTCACCTAATGAAGGCCTATAGTAAAGGAGGTCAATGAATGGGGAGGGACAAAGATGTATTGTACTTTGTTTTGAACTTGTTTACTGTGGAAGGGGAAAAAATTGCTTTGCCAGAAAGCCAAAGCACTGAAATCACTCTACTGGCCTGGAGAAGCCTGTCTTTAGCAGGAAATTGAGGCAGTGGCTATACATTTGACATCAGAGATGTATGCTGCTTCATGGAGTGAAGAAGATCCAAGAAAGGAGACAGGACACCCCTCCTCCCTGCTAGAAAGCTAGATAAGAAATATAGCAGTCACATCACCTGTCCCTACAAACAGCAGCCTGGAGAATCTGAATTGTGAAGAAGTGATAGAAAGATCTTTCTCTATTCCAGAAGCAAGAGTGATCAGAAGCTTCAAATGTATAAGGCACCTAACAACCAGAGGCCTTTAAAGCAGGATCCAGAGACAACACTTTACTGGAAATTCAGCTGCTGAAGGTGGCAATGAAGTGAGCTTTTCAGCAAGGTGCTGTTCCATACCTCCCTGGGATAGACTCTGCCCTCATTTTCCATATATTCCTTTGACTTGTAAGTTAAGTCCATCTGCCAGTAGACGTTTGATACATTTTTCATGGTCTGGCTTAATGATCTCTGGGAATCCTAGGCTTTAGGATCTGTAGGGGATACTGTCCCTTTAAGATCATTTGAGGGACCAGTTATCTCATTGCAGGGGTCTGAAACAACCCAAACTAGACCTTGATTATGAGGAAGATGGCACTTGGGAATGTCTGGGAGGGGAAAGGTATAAGGAAAGGTATAAGGAAAACCCAGGCTATTGCTTCTTTAAAGGCCTAGGACAAGAAACCTTGAAGAATGGGTAGGTAAAGTCTCCTAGCCAGCACAGACTGGCATGTGGAGTAATTAGACTCCCCTTGGAAGGCTTGAGTGTCAGGTGAATAGAGCCAGGTGACTCAAGAAGGAGACTCCTCACTCGATCAGGGAGATTGCTGCTGCGGGAAGAACTCAGCCAGGACACAGCCCCAAGAAGATGGGCCGTGCAATCTCTGGGAGGGGAGAGTTTACAGACCAGGGAGATCCAGATGGGAACACACAGGTCCCAAGAGGGAGGGTTATGAAATGCTGCAAATAAAAGGGAGCTGGGAATCTGAATACATTAGATCCCAGATGAATGGGGAATATTGTTTTAAAGACTCTGGGAATATGTGAATTATTCATGGGACTCAGAGCAAAACTGAGGCAGGCTGCATGGAGGTCACCCTAGGCCATGAGTAGGGCCCTGGGATGGCACTGGCCTACAAGATTTAAACACCTTGATAATTCAAGGGGAGGGAGAGGAACTCAACTCATTTAAGAAACAATCTGGTGGAAACTCCACAGATGAAAGCTCATGACATTTCCAGTCTCCATTGTAGGAATACTCTATTTACTGGACAATACTGCCCTTAACTTTAGTTGAGAGGAAAAACTCTGATTTAGGCTTATTATGCTACTTGTATATAAGATATGTCACCATTTAGATGTACTGATTTGTTCTGATTGCTTCTGAGAGTCATTGACTGGAACTTGACTTGAGCTATTCTGATCCCACAGTGAGATCAAACAATGATTGTTTCAATGATTCTTAGTTATTCCATGTGATTAATTAATTGCAGGTTTATGGAATATTCTTATTCACAAAAATAGAAGAATGGTGGTAGCTGATTATTGAAAATAACCTATCTCACCAATTCAATGCCATCAGTTCCCTCATTCTACTGAAGTACAGTATTTCTTATCAATTCAAATAACAAATGAAATAGAAATATCAAATCTTGAATGCTTAGTTACTAAAGAATTTAAAATTACTCATTAAAACTATCTCCAGCTAAACCACCATCTAATAACTTTTAATTTACCCTATAGAAAGGGAAATCTGTCAGTTCACCATTCAGCTTTTCTATAAATATCCGTGATGAAGCTCCATGTTATTTTGAATGGAGGCAAAACAATACAAGCAGCGATAAATGTAATTAACTTCATTAATTAGCACACTAAACATAACTATTTTCTATTTATGGTCATTAATTGGTATTGAGAAGTTTTTATGGTTACAAGACTTCACTGAAGTCATTTGAAGGTTTGAATTCACTCTACTTTTGATTACTGTACTGAAACAAACAAAGCAAATCTTGATATTTGACATATTCTTAAAAATAGGCAGTAAACATAACACAATAATGGACTATTCTGTGGTCCAATTTGTCAACAATGTGTACCAGACCAAAGGTATTTGAGAGCAAACAAGCTTTGGTGTTAGCCAAGTGATCACCAGATGATATTTCTAGGAATTGCACAGCTAATATGGATGGATTCACAGATAATCTTCAACAAAATAAACCACTGATATTCTTTTAAGGCATGATTCAAAACCTCCAGAAGTCAACACTTGGCTTTGACAGATTTCAATGAACTTCAGATCAGGCCCTAAGTGCATTATACACTAGACTGGAAGAAGCACTGATCAATATGCAGTCTTCTGCAATATATTTCACTGAGGCTATATATTTCATATGCTCCTAATTTTGCATTCAAATATAATATATTGTACTGCAAAGTGATGCTTAGAAGCCTGATTATCCAATCTACATGTGTAAATCCTATCACACATGGACATTGAGACTTTTTTCTTCACATTTGACTCCATAAGATATTAAAATAATAAGAGTTTCAGTTCAGACCTCTGTAAGAAGTGCAAATCTGGATATAGACTCCAAATCTGCAACCATGTATTCCTACCCCTCATTTTCTTAACAATATGTCTCTGTTATCATTTTAAGATCTTATAGTGTACAGTAGCTTTTTTTCCCCTAGAGGAGGAAAAATGGTGAAGTCAAGAAACATGCTAGAAAGACCTGATGATTTCTTACTAGGTGGTTTTTTTTTTAGTAGTATTAAATTTCTAGATTTAATAGACTAAAGTTACAAAATGACATTAAATTTGCTTGCCCTTTTTTATGCCTTTCTCCTAAACCATTCATATATAGAATGGCATATTCTTTCCAAAATTAATGAGCTGTCTGAATGTCAGAAGGAAAAAAAGAAGTAAAAATAAAATCTTAATGTCCTGTCAGGAACTGTTAAAGGGCCAGATGCTGCAGGTAATTTAATTGTGCTTAGCACCCAGCAGCAGCTTTGTGAATGTCATGACAAATGCACAGCACCTGCCTTAGCAGTTCAATCAAGTATTAGTAGTTACGGGAGTTAAAGACTGAGAATTAACACCATCTTTTGAAGATGTACACCAAACCACTGAAAACATATTAAAATTCCTTTGAATAGTGTCTGCTTTCCCCCTGCCCCCACTTTTCGATCCACCTGCTACATAACCAAATCAGCTTTTCCTACTTTAAACATTTCTGAGCAGCAGTTATGCTATCTGTATTGGCTGACTGAGCTTGAGGGTTAGCAACATCAAGACATATGGCAAGGGATTAATGATTGAACACTAACACCCCTGTACTGCATTGGAACCATTTGTGACTTCTTTTCATTCATTAACTAGGACTTCTACAGTTGGATCCAACTATAACGCAGAGTTCCATGTCAGATAGTAGCTTTAAGGAAATGCAGTTTCCTTTCTAATGAATTGCTATAGTCTGCTAGACAAGACATTTCCTTTTCCTCCTCCTTCATGCTATCTGGCAACATGGAGACACTATACTAATCATGGTTCTGATCATGCAAACAGTTTCAAATACAGGTAGTCCCACTGAGTTCAATGGGACTAGGCACATAGGTACACATAGACACAGGTACATGCATTTGCAGGATCAGGGCTTATTTTATTAAGAAGCCCTCCCTTTTATTTCTATGTCTGAGATGGACATTATCTCAAGACAAGAGATAAACTTCCTAATATGACAAGATATGAGCAAATGTATGCAGTTTCATTACATTTTCCACATCTATGTTTCTCCATGAAGAGGATTCACCATGCTGGAGCAATAAAAGGATCACTTCAATCTCTTATTTCCTCACTAATTGGAAGAAAGGGGAAATTAAAAAGGAGGTGGGAGAAATCTCAACTGCTTTTGTAAACTAATCCATTGTAAAAGTAGAATACAACCAATTCATATGAAGAAGGAAAATGTGTTGACAATATGCTTTGGACTCTTTCACTAACCTCTAAATAGATATGAAGTGCCATCATTATGGTGAATAATATACATGTATATCTTCAAGTGAAAACAATTCTATGTAGATTGCCTCGCTACCTAACCAAACTATCATAAAAAAGAAAAATGTTTTTTTATTTAAAGATAAATGTGTAGCTGACTAATTGTAGCTGTATTTGTAGCTGACTAATTGCCTGCTCTAAAGTCTGTTTCTTGGCACTTATGTAGACATAAAAATGCTAGACAACCAAAACAATAAAGTGAAATAAAAGAAATAATTAAGCCCCTTTAAATAGTGAAGAACAAAAATCATGGTGGTTACGATGCTGGAATACAAAATTAAAGCATGCTTCTGTAACATACTTCAGCACATACTTACCTTTAAGCAAGTGAACAGTCCCAATGACTTTAATTGATTTCAGCTCCTCACAGGCTTAAGGCTTGTCATATGCTTAAGCATGATGCTGAACTGGGGCTAATACACGTGCCGACTTTCTGATTTCCTTGAGGTACTCGACCCCTGATCTGCCCTGGAGCACCCACAGAGTTGGTGCCTCTGGGCTAATATCTAGAGTTACTAATTACTTCCAGCCATTTTTTTAAAAATGAAAATATTGGTGTAAGTGAGAGAAGAACTTATAACAAAAACTGGAGTCGGGGGGAGGGAAAGGTTTTCCCTCTATCATAAATATAACACAATCAAACTAGGGAATGTTTGCTAGTGAATCAGTATTGTCTAGGGGTCGTATAGAAAAGCAAGGTACTAAAACAGTCTTCAGTTTAAAAAGTTGCTTTAATTCTAGAATATCACTTCCTCTCCATGCTTCCATAAACCATCTGCAGATTGTTCAACAGCAAAACCATACTGAAAACCAGGAGTTACACATATAGATGGGTGAAATCTTTGGGATGAAACTATTTTATCCACCAAAAAAATGTAGATTTAGGTCAACCAAAACATGAATTAATTTGTGGTGTATTTGCTGAATTGTTTCAGTTGGGAAAAAATAAAACAAAAAAATACTGAAAAATTGAAATGACTTTCATTTTGATTTAACTTCAATTTAAAAATGGTAAAAACTAAAAAAACCAGTGAACTGAAAAAAAATCAGTTATTAATACAACAGAGCTATTGAGTATATGTGAAAAATGAATTACCTACCCAACATGTGACAGATTGGGAAATCTCTCTGTATTAAATTAATGCATCATTGTGGGCCAGAGAATGTATGTAATTTGTATGTAATGATTTAGTTAGAGTTGGTCCTGCTTTGAGCAGGGGGTTGGTCTAGATGACCTCCTGAGGTCCCTTCCAACCCTAGTCTTCTATGATTCTATGAGTTCCGTGGAGAAGGTGATCACAGCAACTTTATTCAGGTTGCAACATCTTCAGAGAGATACCACCACCAAGGGAGGCTCACACATACTAGTTCAAACTTAATTCTGTAGTATAGTGGTATAGCTGTACATCAAATGTAAAAGTATTAATTAAAATCTAAAAAAGTACAAAAAATTAAAAGCTATCAAACATTTTGTAATAAACACCTTCAGTTTAAGAAGGAATTATTGCCAAGCTAAAGAGACCACAAAGAATACAGCAAATGGTTTGAACAAGGGTATCTATTTTAAATTGAAATGCAATCTCTCTCTACATAACTAACTAATAAAGATAACAAGATATTTGTTTTATATTGAAAGATTATATTTAAAAAGGTGATAATCAGTTGGTATAATGAGAAGTCAAATGAAGTGAAGTGAAAATCTTCAAGGTAAACCCAACCCAATTAGGTCATAGGCCTAATTAACTGTTTGATGGCAGTTACACTGAGACATCTTAAAAATTAAGTGATCCTACTACCTTCAACTGAAGTGAAGGAAAAACTTTTATACAGATGTGTCCAGATGTTTTGTATTATTTCATTACCTGTTGCATTATGTTGGTGTTGCATTACTGAATGATGAACTACTAAACAAGAACACAGTTTCAAAAGGAATCTGAGCTGACTTTACGTAAAGACTATTTTTACTTTAAAACGGCTATTTTGGCAGACACCTCAAAGTACTGGCAGAGCATTGAACATGGGAGGGAATATGAAGTCATGCAAAGACCATACTGCAAGAGGGTCTTTAACTTGTGGGAGTATGCTGGTGACTTGAGCTAAATCTGCAGTTGTTCAATGTATAGCTCAAGATCTTTTACACAAAATGTTTTTCATGAAGATTATGGCATTTGTCAGAGACAAAATTGCAAGAAGTCGCAAAAGTGACACCACATTGCACACTGGAAGATAAGAAGGGACACAACTTGTATTCTAGTTGGACATTTCAACCTTCACCGAAAGCGTGTGTCACCTTCTGACTGGCCCACATCAGGTTTGCCAAAAAGATATGTAAAGCACATTACCTATCAGAAACTATATAAAACAGGCTTACTGTGTTCAACATCACTTTCTCAAGTGAAACATTCTGATGAAAGATATGGAGAGAGGCCTGTTGGCTGGCCACTGAGGGCACTCCCTATCTCAGAACAAAAATTTTGTTACTGACAAGCATCCTCTTAACACTTTTCTTTTTTTTTTTTTTTTTACAATTTTTCCTCTTTATTTCAAGAAAACCATCATTGCAATTGCGAAGCTGAGCTAGAGAACCTACCTCTGTGCCAGTTCAACTGAGAAGCAGAAAAAAGTCTTCTCAATGATGAGTTGGTTATCTTAAGCTAGATGCTTCTTAGAAAGTATATTCCCGAGTAAAAATTTCTGTAAATAACTCAACTTTATATGTATAATATTTTGCTAACAAGTTTAATCTTAACTGTCTAGATATTACTTTAAAATCAACAAGTAGTTGAAAGTTAAGTCTAGATGAACTCCTCAATGCTGCTCATAGGGCCTGATGTGATGGGCATTCTCAGAGGCTACCTAACAGCTTAGATCACATACAAAAAAAAAATCACTATTGTAGGAGATGATGGTGGTGCCTGCTTCACTTTTTAGCCCCATCCTTATAGCACTCACCAAGGATGTGGGAGATCTGGGTTCAGTTCCCACCTTTGCTTGTTATGGAGCAGAGATCTGAACCCACATCCCCCATCTCTCAGTGGAATCTCTCCCTTTGAAGCCATTCTACAACATATAAATAATTAAATACTCATTGGGCCAGAGTAATAATGAGAATGAATCTGTAAAAGCAGCAAAGAGTCTTTGCTGCTTTTACAGATCCAGACTAACATGGCTACCCCTCTGAGAACGAATCTGTATCCTAGTAGTTTTGCACTCACTCCAGTTCAAGTCCCTGGTCCAATAGCTTTTTAATTATTTATCCAAAGTGGAGTGGTTTTAACAGGAGACATTGAGAGATCCACTTCAGAATATCCTATAGCCCAGTGGTTAGGGTATTCTCCTGAGACATGGGTTCAGATTCTCTCCACATCAAGCAGTGGGAGGAACTGAGTCCAGGTCTCCCATATCCTGGGTGAGGGCTACATCCACAGGTCTAAACATTATGAGAGTGCATCACCTTGTTTTCTTGTGAGAAAGGACTTAGGCACCTAACTCTAGGAGAGGTTCACAGCTGTGAATCCTGAGTGGAGATAGGCACCTAAGGCACCTTGAGGATGCGGCTTAGGCCACAGCTCCTAACTCTCTCCATGCATTGTATAGGGAGCCTGGGTGCTTAACTCAGGGCTCTTGATTCAGGTGGCAGGGTACCCAACATTAGGCATTGCCACACTGAGCCTAAGTCCCCTTTCTGGAGCTAGCCCATGGGTGGAATCCTAACCCCACTTAGTGTGACCAGATGTTCCAATTTTATAGGGACAGTCCTGATTTTGAGGTCTTTTTCTTATGTAGGCTCTTATTACCCCCCACCCCTGTCCCAATTTTTCCACATTTGCTGTCTCGTCACCCTAACCCCACTAAAGACAGTGGGAGTTTGGAAACTGACTTCCGTGGAATCATAGGACTTGTCAGGTCACTTACAACTAAGCAAGGCAGGTAAATGCCATATTTGCTATGTATCCACACAGTAAAATATTCAAAGATATATTGATATAATAAACAAGGAAATCACATTCTGCTCTCAGATGTTCTGCAAGCAAAGCGAGGTAAAATGAACAGTTTATCTGATGAACTGCATATTATTCATCCCATTCTACCTGTAATCATGGATACATCAGTCATCAGGCATAAATGCAGGTACCAGAACTCACCAAACTTTTGGCTTCAAAGAACAGATAAGACTACCTACCAAGTGAGCTGAAAAAGATACTTCAGAATCTCATCTGGCAGAAGGAACCAATAAATGTTTGACTATGTCCAATATATTCCACCCAGAGTTAAACAGAAATTTTATTTGCTAGGAATTTTAATCATACATCTTTGTTATCACCTTCTGAATGTTACATATGTATTGTATACACATACCACTCATCATAGCTATAGAAGTAATGGCAGCAGTGTGGTTATCTGCTAGGCTATCAGAATGAATTGATCTAAAACGTTTAATGTTTGTGTAAAAAATAAAAATACTTCTCTTGGATTTATCACAAGAAGTTCAGTTAGAACTAAGTTAGCCATGGCTGTTTCACAAACAGCAATCAGAGCTATGCTTCCTTCATTAGAGTTCTTGTGTATGAGTTTGTCCACTTTAAGAACTGCCCAATTGTTTCTTGCCTAAAGGGTCATCCAAATGGCCAACTATTTACCAACTTGTCTCATTAATTTACATACCACATCTTTATATAGCTGAGCTTTTTTTTGTAAATTAGCTGTCTTGCTACACGTTAAATGTTTCTGTTCGCTTTCATTGAGAATTAATTTCTTCAACTTAAAGTGAAAAACACGTTATTATAAGAAACAAGTTTTGAAATCATTGCCCTAAATACTAAAGAGACTTTATTAAAGGAAACCATCTCCCAAAATAATTGTCTTTATTTTTAATTAGGAGCAGCAAAAATTTAACATATTTATGTTTATAGACTTTTAAAAAGGCAGACTGCCTATATCAGACCACACTTTGCACATCAAGCAAAATTTCATGAATATGACATTTTAGTATGTAATTTGTTTATTCAACAAAGAGGCTGAAGTGCAGAATAGGATTGGTCATAAATTTTCTGACAAAATTATGTGTTTTGATTAAATGAAAATTTTCATGGGACGTGTCATACAGAGTTTTCTGCGAATAAAGGAATTTAAAAAAAAATTAAAGATCCTGGTCCACAAATTGGAAAAGAATTCAAGTGAAGATTCAAGGAGTTTACCACAGTAACTCACATGGTGCAAATTAGGAAAAATAAAAATTGTAATAAGACTATGGAAAGAAGAGTGTGGTAACTAATGAGGTGGAAACACAGAAGACCAAGGTGTGATTCAATGCCAAAGGAGACCTGACCAATCATCAAGTAGGATCTATAGTCATGATCCAGGCTCCCTACCACCCTTTCCGAAAGGGTATGTGATATTGGATTGACTTGCCCTTCTGTATGCTTAGTAGACCTGGTAAGTAAAGAGCAAAGTTGGGTTCAGGGAGGCCAAGGCAAAGTTCATGAAAGTAAGTAAAGAAAGAGGTGAGAAATGGTTTCTTGCCTTTTTTGTCTTATAGATTTCCAACAGTGAAGTCCTGGAAGCTTACAAGGTTGTGTCCCTTGATGTGGAGGATGGCATTGCTCCCAAGTCTTAGAAACACTCCAATTGATGATTCCTCAGTCCCAAGGCCACCTCAGAAGTACAACAGACTCCAATTGCACCATAAGAATGGAGGGGGAAATAATATACAAGCCACCATCTGGAACTAAACAAAATAAAACTATCTTTCTAGGAAATTTGTCTTGTTCAGACACAGGAATAGTATCGGGAGCAGTTGGAGAACTACCAGGGGTGTGTTTGGGTGGTATTTGTGGGCCAAAATTCACAACTGGGGAAAGTGCTGTATGATTTGAGAGTTTATGGGTCTATAATACATTCCAGGAAGGTGGTGGCATATAAATGAGTCTGGGGCTTTTAAGCAAGACTATGGAACATTGTAGCATCTAAACAAATATGGGGTTTACCTAAAGGAAAATAATTTTACTTTAGTAGGCCCAATTGGTGGGCTTGTATGTAAATAGAACCCATCTGTTTTGGTGGTGAATAACAACATGCAACACCCCACACCAAAGCCCAAATATGTACCATAGAATCATTTAAATATGATGCTCTATAGAAACTGTACAGCCAGAAGGGACTCTGAGGCAACTATACCGGGTGGCCTGGGAGTTCGGGTGTATCTATGGAATTCTGCAAACATTGAGGGATTAAACCTTAAAATTAACTTGATGATTGATAAATTTGATCACCTTAGCATTGATGTATGCCAATAGAGATACCTGAGTGATGAAAGCTGGAGTCAAGCTGAGTTATTGAGAAGCTCAGTGGAAAGAAGTCTCGGAGGGAATCCCCACAAGGTGGACACTCTTACTACTCACTAAAAGCGTCTTTGTGCACTTTAGATTAATATGCTTTAAAGTACCCTAAACAAAGGGTACTTTTAGTACTTAAAAAGAGCATCCTCATGGGGAGTTAATGCAAAGTAGCTAGCACTCTGCCAATTCACATGCTATCTTGCTGAACAATAAATTCCTGTGTAGACAAACCCAGTCTGTGTATTTATGTAGGGTAGATGGAAACACATGGCAAACTAATAGAGATAGTATGAACACATTAATGGATGTTGCAAATCTTGTGTAAATGGAGGGAAAGGGTAGAATTAAGGTTATGTGGGCGCCTTGAATAATAATTCCTTTACTTTTTTCATGTATAAATTCTGAATTCTTACTGGGAATTAATGAAGATTTTTGCCATTGGAACTTTTGGTTTTTTTGTCTTATGATTTCAAAAATTAACGTATGCACTACACATCAGTGCTAAGTGCTAGCAAAGTTTAAAGGCATAAACAAACCATTTCTGAATTACCGACTTCTAAAAAGTCGGAACATTTTTTAGTTAGAAGTTGTAGTTGGAAACAGTTTTTTTTCCTTTCTATAAACCTTGAATTTTGAAATCTCAGCTCTATAAAGCTTTCAAATTAAATTATTTTTTTAGAATTTCTGGTACGTAATTAAACATGAAAATATTTAAACCAAAAGGTTGCTTATGTTTGTTTGTTTTAAATAAAGCCAGAAGGGATTCAGAAATAGGATCTAGGTCCAGAATTTTAAAAAATGGGTGCCTAAAGGTTAGACTCCAAAGTTCATTTAGACACCTAAATAAGGGGCCTAATTTTCAAAAATAATGAGCATTCAGCTGTTGTTATTGAGATCAATGGGAACAGCTGAGTGCTCAGTGTTTTTACAAATTAGGCCACTGATATAGGTGCCTAAATATGCAGTTAAGATCCTAATCAGGCACTCATTTAAAAAAAAATGGCTAAAACAAAATGCATCTTTCAGCATTACCCATGTAATGACTACATGATGAAAAAATGTATTATTTCTGGAGGTAATTTTTTTTCCCTTATCCAATTGTTATTCTGCACCTGTCCTACTTGCCTATGCTGCTCAGTCACTGACATTAAAGTAATCTTTGCATTATTGCAATGTTCCTAAAGAGATCCTTCAACTAAAATTAGGATTTCATTACACAAAATGAAGGCTCCATATTATCTGTCCAAGGTTTTTATTACTAAAAACAAATATCATTTCAGTAACATGCACAAACACAACATATGCTTCTTCAGATTCTACCTTTTGCCTGGCTGTTTAGCACAATCCATAGCGATACCAACACAGAGAGCTGATGTTCCTGTGACTTTCTCTCTTTGTAACTTTTCAGTGTTAGCATCAAGACAGCTAGCACTGCACACTGATAACAGACATGGCCTTGCTGTTATTATAACGACTCAGAGCCATGACTTTATATTTAAATACATATAATTGAATTGTCCAGTACTACCTGTCACCATTGTTTATATACTTTCCACCTTCACATTTGTAGATTGGGATGTGATCCAAAATGTCTTCATGATATACTTTATTACCCTCCTTTACTGAATATACTTCATCATCCTGAGTCTCATGGAACTGAGTACCTCATTTATTATTAACAGGTTTATTCAAGGTATTCCATTTCCCTGAATGATCATACCTTACTTTTTTCTTTTCTTTAAAACAGAAAATGGTAGCTCGATTAATCTTCCATTTGAAGATCCTCAGAAGGGCTTAAATTGTCATTGAGTATTTCCCAGAGACCCGCAGGGCACTGTGGGGCTTGGGGCATTAGCCCTATGGGACTCACAGGGGTTTCTGCGGGTTTGACCATATTTACCGGAGCTCTGCTCCAGATAGCTCTGGCTGAATTTAAGCCCTGCTCTTCAGACCATTCTAGTCTAGCATGGACACTTTTCCAAATATCTCAGATGAAGAGTATGTATTATCCTAAATTTTGACCAGTGCAGCAATTTGGATGTCAAGATCTGGGTCCAGATTATCCACAGTGTGGCCCCTTGTGTAGGCATTTATATCTGTGTAAAGTGGGTGTAAAATGCTACTGTTCTGATTTGGTAGTATTTTACACCTGTTTTTTACATGTGTAAATACAAACTGTAAGGTAGTAAAGAATCAGCCACGAAAAGTCTTGTTCCTGAGATTCTCAATAACATTGTGTGCACCTATATTCCTTTTACATGCTTACAGGAGCATTTCAGATTTTGGAACGTTCACAAACCAACGTTCTTTTCTATTTGTTCCACTTTTAGGACGAATTGACAATTCAATTCATTTTCCATTTTAGGTCACAATTAAATTTCTCTGAATCCTGATGTTCATAAATAAAAGAACATTCATAACTTGTATTATCAGCAATCAAAGGTGTTAGTGCTCAGAATTTCTGAAAAATATCAGGCTACTCACTCCTGACAGACTTCACCAAAAAAATAGAGAGAAAAAGATAAATGGGACAAAATGTAAATGACACTTATAGTTAGGAACATTCCACTCTCTTGATTTAATCTGCACCAGCTGTAGACCAACTAAACAGTTCCCAGGTGTTCACATTAATGACTAAAACAACAACACATGTTTTCTTTAGGGCTATTTAAGTATTTATAATATTAAACTCAAATACAACATGTCTAAACAGATCAGGTTTCACACACACACACACACACACACACACACTTTTTCAATGTTGTATTGACTAAACAAGAGATAGTATCAACAACCAGAGTACCAGATTCACCGCTGCAGATGTAAATGAGTGTCACAGAAACCCCACCTTTTAAATGTATCAGCTGAAACAGAAAGTTTTAATAATACATCTGCTAGAAGCAACAGGCACAGGCAAGTACAAAGTGGCTAAAACGATAGTTTAATTTCTTTTCATCTGTATCTGCTAGCAAGTCTGGTTACTTTTGCACATCAATTTCCCATGGTCATTTAGAATAATCAGCAGAGATGAAGGGTTTCTGTGAAAGATACTCCCAAACAAGCGTAGTTTCTACAGGCCTGAAGCAACAGTCTTAACTCCATGTGAAGACAAAAAGTAGTAAGTCATGAAAGCTAAAATTTACAAAGAAACTAACTGTAAAACTATCTGAGTATTCTTGAATATATGACGTAGCAGACCATAAAGAATGCATGCAATAGGAGCAACATTGCTTGATCTATGGAATTAAAGGAAAATGAAACCAGACTTTTACAGGAATTACTGATTAATGAATATGAATATCTGTCAAAAAAATCCCTGCCCCCCATCTCTTAACCCTCCCTCCTAAAAAAGCTAGATATGTTTTTCTCAGTCATCAGACAAAACAGACATACTGTAAGAAGAGAGGTGTCCTGACTGCTTAGAAGCTGGAGCATCTCCCTTGAGAACGAACTTCAGAAACAGTAATCACAACACATGAAACATCTAAAACAAATTTCAGTCCTCCCCTTGTTCAGAAACAACACATTTCCATTACATGCCCATATCTTTGCAGTATGGAGAAGTTCTGTTATTCTGAAGTAAAGCTAATAAATGAAAACATTCCTCATTACTACTCTAACTTTCTCCTTACTCACAACCCTACACTTCATTTTTTTCCTCTAAATCTTGTGGCTTTGTTGTAAAATACAATGGGCAATCACTGATAGCACAAAATAATAATAATAATAACAACCTATTTAAAAGTAAATTTGTGGATACCAAATGGCTAGTTCAAATATGAAAGTAGTATGTAGAATTGCCCAAAGAAGGAGATAATTTACTAATGGCTGATTTTCATCCCAAGAGATGTTTAACCACTTTTCTTGCAGGAACTAAAATAATATCTATTATGGAAAGAGAGTGGAATGTATGTGACAATCTACTGGAAATATCTTTGAGAGATAAACGTACTGAAGTTTTGTAAAAGATATAAAAATGATGCATTTCAGATGAGGACTCCAAGAAGATACAGAAGCCTGCAGAAAGCCTTATCATTGGAGTAGGATATAACTAGAACACTGATTTATTTAATGTAAATTATAATCTAATACACTGCATTACATGTCAGAAATTGCCAAATCAGGATTATAGCTATTCGATGAAAGATACTATAAAATATCTGCATTTAACAAAAAAGGATAAAAATGCCCTTCCTAATTTTAAAAATTGTTAGGACTTACATATGGATGTTTATGGGTGGAGAGAAGAAACTGACGTAACTATTTCTGAAGGGCTCTTTTTTCACCTCTGAAATGTTAGCTTAACCATTTTCTTAGGAATGCAAAACTACTAACTGAAAGGTAATGTATGCTTTGCTTTCAGTGAAATGGGGAAGAGGCAGCATTTTGCCTTCTTAAGTAGGACTCCACATCTATCACAGAAGTCATGGATTTGGTGAATTTCCGGGACTTCTGCAGCAGCCATGTGGCTGACCCCAGGGCTGCCCAAGCAGCTAGTTCTGGGGCCAGCTGCTCAGATGGCTTCAGGGACAGCCACAGTGGCTGCTGCTGGAGCAGCTCTGCAGCCAGCTTCTTGGGCGTCCCTGTGTGGCTGGCCCTGGGGACTGCCTGAGCCATGGTCCCAGGGTGGTCAGAGCAGCTGCTGCCTGACAGCCCCCAGCAGCTGGTGCCGCTGGCTCCATCCCCCCAGCAGTGGCCCCCCAGGGCACTGCGCCCCCAGTACCATTCCCTGCTAAAATTTAGTCATGGGTATTTTTAGTAAAAGTCACGGACAGGTCACAGTCTGTGAATTTGTTTATTTCCTGTGACCTGTCCGTGACTTTTACTAAAAATACCCATGACTAAATCGTAGCCTTACTCATAAACAATAAACTGAGCAATAAAAATTTATAGAATTTGCAGATAATGTTTCTTCAAAAAGTTTTGGTTTTAACCAAATAGCATGTTCCAACAAAAAATATTTTGTTGAAAAATTCCCAACTTCTAGTAAAAACTTCTATAGAGTTATAAATACAACATTCGGAGTATGATAGAATCATAGAATCTCAGGGTTGGAAGGGACCTCAGGAGGTCATCTAGTCCAACCCCCTGCTCAAAGCAGGACCAAACCCAACTAAATCATCCCAGCCAGGGCTTTGTCAAGCCTGACCTTAAAAACCACTAAGGAAGGAGATTCCACTACCTCCCTAGGTAACCCATTCTAGTTCTTCACCACCCTACTAGTGAAAAAGTTTTTCCTAATATCCAACCTAAACCTCCCCCTCTGCAACTTGAGACCATTACTCCTTGTTCTGTCATCTTCTACCACTGAGAACAGTCTAGATCCATCCTCTTTGGGACCCCCTTTCAGGTAGTTGAAAGCAGCTATCAAATCCCCCTTCATTCTTCTCTTCTGCAGACTAAACAATCCCAGTTCCCTCAGCTTCTCCTCATAAGTCATGTGCTCCAGCCCTCTAATCATTTTTGTTGCCCTCCGCTGGACTCTCTCCAATTTATCCACATCCTTCTTGTAGTGTGGGGCCCAAAACTGGACACAGTACTCCAAATGAGGCCTCACCAGTGCTGAGTAGAGGGGAATGATCACATCCCTTGATCTGCTGGAAATGCCCCTACTTATACAACTCAAAATGCCATTAGCCTTCTTGGCAACAAGGGCACACTGTTGACTCATATTCAGCTTTTCGTCCACCGTAACTCCTAGGTCCTTTTCTGCAGAACAGCTACCCAGCCATTCGGTCCCTAGTCTGTAGCAGTGCATGGGATTCTTCCGTCCTAAGTGCAGGACTCTGCACTTGTCCTTGTTGAACCTCATCATATTTCTTTTGGCCCAATCCTCTAATTTGTCTAGGTCCCTCTGTATCCTATCCCTACCCTCCAGCGTATCAACCACTCCTCCCAGTTTAGTGTCATCTGCAAACTTGCTAAGGGTGCAGTCCACACCATCCTCCAGATCGTTAATGAAGATATTGAACAAAACCGGCCCCAGCACCGACCCTTGGGGCACTCCACTTGATACCGGCTGCCAACTAGACATGGAACCATTGATCACTACCCGTTGAGCCCGACCATCTAGCCAGTTTTCTATCCACCTTACCGTCCATTCATCCAGCCCAGACTTCTTTAACTTGCTGGCAAGAATACTGTGGGAGACTGTATCAAAAGCTTTGCTAAAATCCAGAAATAGTACATCCACTGCTTTCTCCTCCATCCACAGAGCCGGTTATCTCGTCATAGAAGGCAATTAGGTTAGTCAGGCATGACTTGCCCTTGGTGAATCCATGCTGACTGTTCCTGATCGCTTTCCCCTCCTACATTACTCAGTATTTTGTGTTACTTCTTGAATTTAGAAAGAATATGACAACATTCATTTGGACATATCCTTTTCCTGTATAATATATAGTATGTTGATTCTCCAGGTTGAATACATCTTAGGTTTCATAACATGAGACAGACGAGTTCTTTATTTAAAAAATCCCTTTTTAATATCCTTTCCCCAGGGAACACAAAATTCATTTATCCAAAAGGTTTACTACATAGACAATGATATAAACCCTAGCAGAAATATTACTTTCATGAAAAACTTTTTACCACAGCATCCTGTATAGTAGAACAATGTATTAAAACTGTTAATAACACTAACACTATGTAGCAATTACTAACAGAGCATAGAGGTTTTTGTTTTTAATTCTACCCTCCCCATGGCAAGATTTGTGATAGACAAGATCAAGAGATTTTTAAGGCAACAATAGTTCTGACTTTTTTTATATTGTTAAAGGAAAACCAATAAACTTTTGGTTTCCCAGGGAGTATACATTTACTTTCCTTCTAATATATCAAGAGTGGGCAAACTTTTTGGCCCGAGGGCCACATCTGGGTGGGGAAATTGCATGCAGGGCCATGAATGTAGAGCTGGGGCAGGGGGTTGGGGTGCGGGAGGGAGTGCGGTGTGCAGGAAGGGGCCCAGGGCAAGGGTTTGGGGGTACAGGAAGGGTGAGAGGGGTACAAGAGGGCTCAGGGCAAGGGGTTGGGGTGCAGGCTGCAGGAGGGGTGAGGGGTGCGGGCTCCGGCCTGGCGCCACTTACTTGGAGTGGCTCCGGGGTGGCAGCAGCATGCAGTGGGTCTGAGGCCTGCCTGCCTGCCCCGGCCCCACACCACTCCCGGAAACAGCTGGCACCACATCCCTGCACTCCCTGGGGAGGGGGCAGGGAGCAGAGTGCTCTGCATAATGCCCTCCTGCAGGTACCTCCTCTGAAGTTCCAATTGTCTGCAGTTCCCCATTCCCAGCCAATGGGAGCTGGTGCCTGTAGGCGAGGATAGTGCACAGAGCCCTCTTGCCCCCCTTCCTTCCCCCCAGGCCATAGGGACACGGTGCCAGATGCTTTTGGGAGCGACGCGGGGGCCACAGTCCCACGGGGGTGGAAATCCTGCAGGCTGGATCCAAAGTCCTGATGGGCCAGATCTGGCCCACAGGCTGTTGTTTCCCCACCCCTGTAATACATCCTCTATCTGGGACATTTAATTATTTTAAAGGGTACCTCAGTATTGACCTTTTTCATCAATACTCACAAGAAGGCCATGAATGAGAGTCCTGTGCTCGACATTAAAATATACAGCCTTATTAGTTAGAGCAATATGCTTTAATTTTTAGTAAATCATACTTATGATATAGTTGAATATTAGAAAATATTAGACTTAATAAAAGCAGGATAAAGTAAAAGGAAATCAAAATAAAATGGACCACATTAGTTACATTAGGAAGTTAGTAACATTAGACCACTTTGAATTTTAATTTCATTTGGAATTTTTAGCTCTTATATTTTGTACTTCAATTGTAAAATAAAGATATATGAAATACATTTCCATTAATCACTGGAAATATGTTCCATATTATACTGGATTACTGTACAATTATGTCCTGACAACACAGACAACATTTTGCTATCTGGGAAAGAATTTCAAATAGGTTTACACTATTTACATTCTGTTACTCAGATTGTGCAATCCAATCTGTCCAGGACTAAATTCAGAATCCGGGCTAGGGGGACCAATTCAATGCTCATTGAAGAGATGGACATATTTTTTTGTTAAAAAACTGATCATTACTTTCCATGAAAAAAATTGAAAGCAGCCAGAAAAATTTTGTTTTGTGCAAAACAGTCTGCTGAAATATTTGATTTTTTGTGACAAAAAAGAAAAATGAATAAATAAATGTGGATTAATGAAAAAGCCACTTTCTTTCTTTTTTTTATACTGGCTCTACTTTCCATTGACAGCAACAAGTGAATCAGGCCCAGCATAATCTTATTCTTCAGTACGATTATCAGAGCATTTGCAATATATATTTTACATCACTGAATAAAAATATTATTCATGATACTTAAATAGTACATATAATCTTCTTTAAAGAAGAACACTCACCTACAGTCAGTTGTCCAGTTAACTGTCCCATGTGGTTTCTTGCATTCACCGTTACGTTCCTGTCAGACTGTAAGACCAGTGGGCTATCCTGGTAAACATGTATAAAATAAGCAAATGAGAGAAAAAAAATGTAGAGGTGGAATTCAGTTAGAACTGTAAAAATAACCCCATACATATGATGATAGGGTCTTGCCAAAACACTATTCTTATTTTACATCAAAATTCATGTAAATATATACAAAGAACAAGGACAAAAATCTTAAAAATGAAAATCTTACTGTACAGCCTCTATTTTTTTTTTTAAAGAGATCAGACATGAAATCATGCTCTAGAAATAATGTTTTATTCTCCGAGGATCGCGTTTGGATGATACAATTTATGAACTAAAAATAATAAAATTGTTGCATTTTATCTTAACCTTTACCATACAACAAAATCTATGTATTCTTCATACAATACCTTTAGGATCATCAACAAACATTATAATGTTTGTAAAGTAAGATTATAAATGATATTAAGCCTTTGGAGGAGTAAGTGTTATTCCTATTTCTGGACTGATGAAAACAGAAGTGTAGAAAGGTTACAGAGGACATCACCAAGTTAACAATCACAATGAATTATTTTCCCTACACTTATTACCAATAGTGCCTGAGATTTGAGGGGATTTTCTTTTTATAGCTTGTTAGCTTTGTTCATTTGAAATGACCTTGTGTAGGATCAGTTCCACTATTTCCACTAGTTAATTTGTCCAATTGTTTACGTGGGTTTTTCCATATAACAGGGGAGGGAAATACATTTAAAATAGACATGCAATACACCCTCGCTATAACAAACCTATTGGGATCCAGGCCATTTGTTCATTATAGCTAGGGGTACGTTATAGCAAAAAAATCCAATCACAATGAGGCCTGTTGGCTCCTGACAGTGGAGTGGGTCCAGGGTGTCAGCTCAGCTCTCAGCCCCGTGGCAGGCTGGATAAAAATTGTGCACGCATATGCAACATCCTTCCCCCCCCCTCCTTTAAAAAACAAACAAACAGTACAGTACTGTAGTTGGGATCCAGGGTCTGTGTTCATCATAGCTAAAAGTTAATTATAATGAAGGGAATTATAGCAAGGGTGTGCTGTATGTTATTTTAAATCCACAAAAATTGGCATATATGGCACAAAGAATATTGCTACAGGAAGCCAGTCATGCATATTTTTAAAATTAGATTTATAATGGAAAATTTAAAACAAACGTCATAATCCTACTCAAAATCAGTGAGTTTATGAATGTTTGAACAGCACCTCTAAAGTTCAGAGGTATGGTTTGGACTGATTTGATTTAGATAAGCATGCTTGCATGTTAGCTAAAAATTCTGTTTTAAAAGGTATTGGTTTGTGATTTCAAACAGTATTACATTAAAGTGCACTAGAACTTTTAATACAGACCACTAAGGTCTATACAGAGCAGTGCTTACTAACAAGTTTGACAGTGATATAGACGATGGCCTGAGATTATTGTTGTATTTATCTATTACATTGAACAAATAGAGCTGGTTGAAGAAACTGACAAAACCATAGTCTGTTGGAATATTCGTTCCATTGAAATAGAAACTTCATTAAATTGGGTCAATTATACCAGATTTTATTTCAGAAGAAAACTGGTGGAAAAAGTTTCAATGATGTTGAAACAGCCAATTTTAACATTTTTTGGAATGAAACATTGATATTTTGTTTTGAAATGGCTTTTGTTTTTGTTTTCTAACTTTATAATATACAATAAAAATGCAAAAAATTAATTTCAGAAATTCAGTTTTGTTCTGATTCTGAACAAAGCCAAATTTTGAAATCCTTCATGAACCAGGACTTCCATCCTCTGCACAGCTCTATTAACAACCTAACCCAGGACTGTGACTAAAGTAAAATTTTTGTATCAAATAACCAGTTCCAAGAGCCATCCAGTCCTGCAATTTATCTGAACTTATATGAACCTAATTGGTCTAAAACTTTGATTGTGCATATGGCAAGATCAGGTTTTGACTTAATAAGCTTTAAATTACCTGGGATGAGCCTACCTAAGAGACCACCTCTTTCCCTGTGAAACACTATCACAGTTACACTCAGCTGAGCCATTGATGCTAGATCCTTTCTTGATATAATAGAGTTGATACAATAGAGCATAGGCAGGGCATTCTCTGTTCTCATTCAACCCCTGGTACAATACAGCCTGAATTTGCAACTTCCAGGGCATACTGCAGGATTCGTTTGTCTCATCCAGCTTTTGTAGTAGTATTAAGGTATAGACTGAGGTACAGGGTGATTAGCATTTGATTATGAGCTGCTGCTTTGGCACGAAGGGTGAGTTGACTGAACTGCATATTTAGTTTGTGAATTTAAATGACTGTAAGCTTGATTATGGGTTCCTTTGTTATTCTAACTAAAAAGAAAATTAAGAAAATAAATTTTAAAAAAATAGCTGCTTGTGGTCACTTTTCTAGAAAGAGGGATCATCTCCTCCCCACTAACGCCTCATCATTGCTGAGAAAATGGGGAAATGACTAAAAGTCACAGTTGGACTTATTTTACTTGATAGATGAATTGTAGCTGTACTTCAATCTGGCATACCCCATCACCTTTTTCTTCTGGCACAGGGCGTTCTTTTATCATAAAAAGCTCTTCTGGATTGTGTTTCCAGTGATTGTTAATCCTAAAATGGTACTCGGTCTGCAGAAAGGTCTGAAATTATTTTGACCTAGTTTCTAAAACAGTAAGTGTGTTTTGTCTTTTACTGGACCCTACAACAATCTTATGCATTTCCCTGCCAAACAGCTTGTCTATTTTCTTTCCAGGTGCAGAACCATAACTATCTGAGACACTGTGTTCAGAGCAACCATTTGAGCAGAGAATATGATCATACCAAGGGATGCATCAGCAACAAAAGCAGCTGCTATGGATATTTTTCTCAGCACTGATTTGATTTTCATGTCCTTATGGACCTTTGAAGATCATTAGCACAGGCAACTGTCTCTCTGGCAAAAGAAGTTGTAATACACATCTGAAGCTTCAAAATGTATCTTTAAAGAGCCCTTTACTCTGCTGGCTAGTCAATTTTTCAAAAGAGACCCTTCTCACCCAGAATAGCCATATCCTTATCAAGAGGGGCTATTATCATGTCTACCTTTGCCTGCTGAACTAAATCTTTAGATTCAGCAGTTTACTAAAATTGAGTAGCTATCTCAGAAGTCTTTGCATTCTCATCCAAAGGGTTTTTGTTTTCTTTTCTCACTTAGGAGAATAACTAACTGGATTATCACATGCTTTCTGTTCCTCAGGTTTGTTGAACTAGTGCTCTGATTGTAAATGAAAACCTAGGGTAGAAACTCTTAAGTGTGACTGTTTGGTGTGTGGTTGTTTGCTCGAAAAGTGTGAATTGGGAGTGCTTTGTTCCAGGTGGGCCTTGAGTGGTTGATTGAAGGGAAGGCTTTGCGCCAGGCCAACTGCTTTGAGCCAGCAGCCTTATAAAAAGGCAGCCAGTTGTGAACAGAGGATAGGCAAACGGAGCGAGTTTGCCTGGGAGTTCACCTGGGGCGAGTTGCCACAGAGTGTTTTTGCCTTTCAGGCTTCTGTGAGCAGTAAATACACCATCTGAAGAGGCTCTTAGAAGGAAGACATTATGGATAGTGAGCAATCAGCTGTTGTAACCTGCACAGGATGTGCCATGTTTGTCTGTCTTTCTCCCAAAGGATAGAAGCAACTTCATCTGTACGAAGTGCAAGCTGGTCTCCATATTGGAAGAGAAGGTTAAAGGACTAGACACCCAAGTATCAAGCCTGCACTGAATCAGAGAAAATGAAGACTTTCTGATTAGAAGTCAGCATTTGGTACTGCAGCCACAGCATGCTGAAGAATCAGAGAGGGCAGTGCAGAACAGGGAAGAAGATTGGCAGCTTATGATCTCCAGAAGAAGTAAGAGGAGAACCCATGTACCCCCAATGCAGGAAACCATTTTTAGGCTCTCTGCACAGGTGGAGAATGATTTGGTAGAATTATCTGAGAGAGGGGATCAGAAGGAGACCCCATCAACTGGAAGGCATGGGATGCATTGTCCTAGGGATGGGGGTTCCATGACCACCACTCCCAAGAGGAAGAGATGGGTGGTGGTGGTCAGGGACTCCCTCCTACTGGGGATGGAGTCATCCATTTGCCATCCAGACTGGGAGACACAAGAAGTGTGCTGCTTTCCTGGAGCTAGAATATTGTTGCCGATGCATCCCTTGGTATGATCAGGATGTGACGGCCTGTCTGCTGAGATTGATCAAGCTCCTTCCTACTTTTCCATGTGGGCACCATTGGTACTGCAAAGAATGACCTTGGGCGGCTCATTGCAGACTACGTGGCTCTGGGAAGAAGGATAAAGGAGTTTGAGGTGCAAGTTGTGTTCTCGTCCACCCTCCCTGTTGAAGGAAAAAGCCCTGGTAGAGACCATTGAATCATGGAGATAAATACATGGTTATGTAGCTGGTGTCAGAGAGAGGGCTTTGGATTCTTCATCCAGGGGATATTGTTCCAGGAAGAAGGGTTGCTAGGAAAAGATGGGATCCGCCTAACGAAGAGAGGGAAGAGCATCTTCACAGGCAGGCTTGCTAACCTAGCGAGGAGGGCTTTAAACTAGGTTCACTGGGGGATGGTGACCTAAGCCCAGAGGTAAGTGGGGAAGTGGTATACCGGGAGGAAACACAAGAAGGAGGGTGCAACAGGGGAGGCCTCCTGATTCATACTGAGAAAGGAGGACAATCGGCTAGTTATCTTAGTTGTCTGTACACGAATGCAAGAAGCCTGGGAAATGAGCAGGAAAAAATGAAGTCCTGGCACATTCAGGGAACTATGATGTGATTGGAATAACCGACACTTGGTGGAGTAAGTCACAGGACTGGTGCACTGTTATGGATAGGTATAAACTGTTAAGGAAGGACTGGTGGGAGAGAAAAGATGGAGGAGTTGCACTATATGTAAGAGCAGTAATGTTAAAAAGTTTTTTTCCTGTTTGATTCCCACTTAGATGTTGGAAAAGGAGCATTCTTCATTACACTTACATTATTTCTTGGCATTGAGTTCACTTGAATATATTCAGAGAAACAGGTGGGAGGGCATGTCCTTCTCCCCACAAATACAGTCCCAGCCATAACTGCCCACTCATGAGTGCCTTGCTAGCACAACTTGGGTTACAAAGTATCTGAACAGAGAGGGAGGAACAAGGAGAAGTCTGTGACATGGTCCTCCTCTTACATCTGCTAACACAGCTGGCCAGCCCTGGAGAGGAGTCCTTACTACACCCTCCTAATAGGTGGCAAAACAGCTATGTTCACAATACTAGGGGGACTCACTGTGTCTTCCTGAGGTACAAAGCATCCTGGAGATACCTTACGCTATACACAATGCTCCAATATGGACCAATAATTACTGTCACAATCTGGTTTAACATACCAAGCTGAAACCCATAAAAATGTTAAGTACACATAAGAACTTTTTATATATAGTATATATAAAAATATATGAATGAACTGGACAGTCAGCATTTGTTTTAACCCTTAGGCATCTCCCACATTGGAGAAAGAACTGTGTGATAGATAGTCCACTCCCTTATTCTCCTTTTTTACTTTCACTGTGGATCCCACAAACCACTGAATCTGTGTACTGAAAAAAAACCAAAAAACCTTACACTGGTACAAACTTGCAAAAACAGAAAATTTCATGCAAAAAGCAAATGAATTTATGAGATGTAACCAGTATCATCCTGCATTTCCCCCCAATAGTTAATGAAGGTATTTTTGTCAATATAAGTAATTTTCACCTTAATCCTCTTTTCTGCTCTGGAGCCTGTAGTGAATCCTGAATTTCTGACACATAAAACATTGTCATGGAAGTGTCTTTGATGTTACTAATTCAGTACCAACTTCTTCACAGAGTCATAAGTGAGCTCTTAAATAGAACATACTTGATGAAAGATACATCTTTCATCATTAGCTGAAAATACTTGGATTTCTTTCTGTAACTCTAGGTAAAAGTTTGACATTTGAAAGAAATTTGGTAAATGGATATTGAGGCCATACCAGAGTCTATAATGCAATTATTTAAAAGGAACATGACAGGAATGCCCTTCTCTCCTTTAATTTTTGCATAAAGCCCTTAGCAAAAGTGACATTAAATAATAAAATCAAGGGGATTAAAAGGGGAGGTGAGAAGGAGTTTAAGAAGTTGAAGCATGCAGATGATACAACCATTATAGATCACAAACTACAATCCCTGAAATTTTTGATTTTGTTGTATTATATTAAAGACAAACTAGATATATCATCTGATGCCACTGTAATCAGGCTGTTACCTGGATTAATCTTGCAACTGGAATATACCTAGCAGCACACAGGTGAACCCATTTAGGTATACACAGAAATAACTTAAAAGAGATTCATTAAATTTGAATCTAGTTATAAACACAATAGGAACATTGGGGAAAATTAAAATTCCTTTATCTTTCCCTGTGGAGCAAGATGAACTTAATTAAAATTAATGTTCTTCCAAGAGTATTTTGTGATCTTTGCTGGCTGATGTTCCTGTGTATTATCCGAATATTACTAAAATGATGGCAGGAATTTGTATGCTAGGAAACCTAGACTACCTTCAAAACCCCAAAGTTTCAATCTACAGAACTTGAGGGTTTTGGAGTCCCTTTAAAACACAACCCTGTAGCTCCAGTTACTTGTCAGAGCAATGAAGCCACCTTTTCACAGGTCCAGTTATGACCAGCACCCCACTTTGTACCTCAAGAAAGTGGTGTTTCTAGCTTTGACTGGGTCATTTCTGTGCACTGCATAAATGTTTGACCAACTCTGAGGTAAATTAGACAAGCAATTTTTAAGGGTATGTCTACACTACAAGAGTAGTTCGAATCAACTTAAGTCGAATTTGAAGAATCGACCTTACAAAGTCGAATTTGTGTGTCCACAGTAAGGACACTAATTCGACTTTGTGAGTCCACACTAACGGGGCCAGC
Organism: Mauremys reevesii; assembly: GCF_016161935.1. NCBI lineage: Eukaryota > Metazoa > Chordata > Testudines > Geoemydidae > Mauremys > Mauremys reevesii. The sequence goes on along the minus strand of NC_052627.1, from coordinate 86,215,835 downwards.
GTCGAAATTGGAAGCGGTGCACTGTGGGAAGCTATCCCACAGTTCCTGCACTCCCCGCTGTCCATTGGAATTCTGGGATTTCCCCCCAATGCATGCTGGGGGAAAAACTGTGTCGAGGGTGGTCTTGGGTAACTGTCAGCATTCAACCGTCACTCCCACCGGCGGGAAATCAGTTCGCACACTTTTCCTGTTAGTGACAGCGCGGACGCCACAGCACTCCACTGTGATCATGGAGCCCGCTGCGATCATCGCTGCACTTATGGCCGTTGTCAACTCCTCGCACCTTATCGTCCACCTCTTCAACAATCAGATGCTGAGAAATCGAGCGAGGAGGGTCCGGCAGCACGGTGAGGACATGAAGTCTCAGAGTGGCACAGACCTCTCACAAAGCAGGGTACGCCGTGCCGTGGAGATCATGGTGGCAATAGGTCATGTTCATGGTATGGGACGGCGATTCTGGGCCCAGGAAATAAGCACGGACTGGTGGGACCGCATAGTGCTGCAGGTCTGGGATGAATCACAGTGGCTGCGAAACTTCAGGATGCGTAAGGGCACTTTCCTTGAACTCTGTGACTTGCTGTCCCCTGCCCTGAAGCGCAAGGACACCCGGATGCAAGCAGCCCTGACTGTGCAGAAGCGAGTGGCCATAGCCCTCTGGAAACTTGCAACGCCAGACAGCTACCGGTCAGTAGCGAACCACTTTGGCGTGGGCAAATCTATCGTGGGGGTTGCTGTGATGCAAGTAGCCAACGCAATCATTGAGCTACTGCTCTCAAAAGGTAGTGACCCTGGGAAACGTCCAGGTCATCATAGATGGCTTCACCGCGATGGGATTCCTAAACTGCGGTGGGGCTATAGATGGGACTCACATCCCTATCCTGGGACCAGCCCACCAGGCCAGCCAGTATATTAACCGAAAGGGCTACTTTTCAATGGTGCTGCAAGCAGTGGTGGACCATAGGGGACGTTTTACTAACATCAACATTGGGTGGCCGGGCAAGGTTCATGACGCGCGTGTTTTCAGGAACTCTGGTCTGTTTAGACGCCTGCAGGAAGGTAGTTTCTTCCTGGACCACAAAATAAGCGTTGGGGATGTGGAGATGCCTATAGTGATCCTCGGGGACCCAGCCTACCCGCTAATGCCCTGGCTCATGAAGCCCTATACAGGCGCCTTGGACAGTGACAAGGAGCTCTTCAACTACCGGCTGAGCAAGTGCAGAATGCTGGTGGAGTGTGCTTTCGGACATCTCAAGGGGAGATGGCGAAGCTTACTGACTCGCTCGGATCTCAGCGAAAGCAATATCCCCATTGTTATTGCTGCTTGCTGTGTGCTCCACAATCTCTGTGAGAGCAAGGGGGAGTCCTTTATGGCGGGATGGGAGGTTGAGGCAAATTGCCTGGCTGCTGATTATGCTCAGCCAGACACCCGTGCAATTAGAAGAGCCTAGCGGGAAGCGCTGGGCATCCGGGAGGCTTTGAAAGCTAGGTTCCTCAGGGAGCGGGGTAACCTGTGACTGTTCAGTTTCTTCACGGCCCCTGGCGCACCTCCTTCTTGTTATTTTGGGTGAGGGGAGTATGGGACTTTGTGGCGGGGGAGGGCGGTTGCAGATACACTGCAGGGGGGCTCTGTCCTCCTGCCTGCGGTCCAGTTTCTTTACAGAGAAGCTGAACCTGCCCCTGCTTCAGTTACTGTTGACTTTCTTCTGCGGTTACATACCCCGTTCACCATGTTTCCCCCCTTCCAACAAACGTTTAAAAATAAAGTTAATGGAATATTGTTAATTACCAACGTTTTCTTTACTAATGAATTCACGTTAAAGGGTTGAAACAGGGATGCAGACTGTGGTGGGTAGGGTGTGCAGTGATGTACAGACCGCTTCTACACTCGAGGAATGACAGGCTCTTGCCCCTAGAGCAGTCAGCACTGCCGGACTGGTTGTTTCAACGGAGACTGCCATCCCTCCTTTTCGGGACTCTGTGTGCGGGGGCTATGTGGCCTTGTGGCGGGGGAGGACTGGGGGCAGGACGTTTACAGGTGGGTGTGAAGGAAGGGGTGAGGGGTGCAGGCTCTGGGCTGGGGGTGGGGGCGTAGGAAGGGGTGAGGGGTGTGTGGGAAGGGGGAGGAGGTGTAGGGGGATGAGGGCTCTGGCTGGGGCTGAGGGTTTGGGGTATTGGAGAGGCTCAGGGCTATGGTGGAAGGGCAGGGTAAGGGCAGCCTGCCTTGCCATTTGTGGATGACAGGCGCTAGGACCCTGGGGCACCAGACAGCATTTCTGCGGGGAGCCGCTCTACTGTCAGGCAGGTACGGAGCGCAGCGGGGAGACCCGTGGGGGCCAGGGCCCGATCCAGGCAGGAGCGGGGGAGAGACCCAGCTCCAAATATAGCTGGAGCAGGGCACCTGCCGCCTATGCACAGAACATGAAAAACACCTCCCAGACTGACCAGGGTGCCTAGTGACTGCACTATGTGTGTGTGACCTGCTGTAGATCCTGCCCCCGTGTATGTATCCAGGTAATGGTGACCGTCCTATGCAATTACCAAACCCCTCCCCACCCTTCACACAAAGTCTTCTGTAAAGAAACAAGATGGAAACAGTAATGAACAGCAAACTATTTTTAATAATCAATTACACAGTGAGGGAACGAAACTGGGATTTGGGCTTGGGTGATCCAGGAAGGGAAGGACTTCTCAAAATTTAGCGAATGAGAGCTTTTTGGTACTTGAGCACTCTGCTGGGGTGGAGTGATAGTTTTCACGGCCCCTGGCGCACCTCCTTCTTGTTATTTTGGGTGAGTGGGGTATGGGACTTTGTGGCGGGGGAGGGCGGTTGCAGATACACTGCAGGGGGGCTCTGTCCTCCTGCCTGCGGTCCTGCAGAACATCCACAAGGCGCCTGAGCGTGTCCGTTTGCTCCCTCATTAGTCCAAGCAGCGTTTGAGTCGCCTGCTGGTCCTCCAGACGCCATCTGTCCTCCCGTTCGCTGTGTGAGCGCTGCTGCTGAGAGAAGTTCTCCCTCCACTGGCTCTGCTGGGCCGCCTCGGCTCGGGAGCAGCCCATAAGTTCTGCGAACATCTCGTCCCGTGTCTTTTTCTTGCGCCGCCTAATCTGCGCCAGCCTCTCTGAGGGGTATGCTGGAGCAGGTCGGGATACAGGTGCAGCTGTGTGATGGGGAAAAGGGATTGACTTCCTTATAAAGATACATTTCCGCAAAGAGGAAACATAGTCTAGTCAGTCTCTGTGAACAAGACCATGCACAGCACTCACTCAGGGAAAGTTCGAATTTTCGGAATTCGCTTTCATTGCCTGGGGGATTGCACTGCAGACCAGACAAGCGGGGCGGGACAGCAGAATCCGTGGAGCAGCCAGGCATGGTAAGCCAAAAACTTTTGGCTGCTTAAAAGTCAATGTATACCACTGTCCTCTTGCTACAGGCAATCCTGAAAGCATAAACTCTGCCCCTCTTGCACCCCCTCGCGTCTGTTCCCTGGGAAAGATCCCTGTATGCTGCCACTCTGCAGCCTCCACCACGTGGCTGTAAAGTGACACTCATTGTTATGCAAAGGAACAGTGAAGCACTCCCAATACTAATAGTACACAAATTACTGTAATTAAATGCAGGAGTCTCTGAGCTAGATCACCCTGAGGAGGGTCACTGAGGCAGATAGAGAGCGCGTGCTGCATGAAAGCCAGCACAAACCAGGGGCCTATGCGGCCATGCTCGTGGAGGCAATGCTCCCGGAGTACCTGATGATAGCTTGGCGCGGAAAAGTGTGCTACCACGGAGCACCCAATAAGGCAGCTCTCCCCAGGAACCTCATGCGGAGGCTTTTCGATTACCTGCAGGAGAGCTTCCCGGAAATCTCCCAAGAGAATTTCTGTTCCATCCCCATATATATTGATCTTCTTTTCGCATAGTTAATATTCCTGTTCTGTTAGAAAAAAATGTTTACATGTTTAAAGCACTTACCGACTGATCCTTCCCCTGATTCAGGGTCCGGGGTAGGCTGGGGAGGGTTGGTAGGGGATCTCAGTGAGGGTGATGAAGAGATCCTGGCTGTCGGGGAAATCAGCGTTGTAAGCACTGTCGACTGCCTCGTCCTCCTCATCTTCCCCGTCCGCGAACATCTCCGAGGAACAGTCCGTCGACAGTATCCCATCCTCAGAGTCCACGCACACTGGTGGGGCAGTGGTGGCAGACCCACCGAGAATGGCATGCAGTGCCTCTTAGAACCGGCATGTCTGGGGCTGGGCTCCGGAGCGTCCGTTTGCCGCTCTGATTTTTTGGTAGCCTTGTCTCAGCTCCTTGACTTTCACGCGGCACTGCGTTGTATCCCGGCTGTATCCTCTGAGTGCCATGGCTTTGGAGACCTTCTCGTAGGTCTTTGCATTCCGTTTGTTGGAGCGCAGCTCCGAAAGCACAGACTCCTCGCCCCACACAGCGATCAGATCCAAGACTTCCTGGTCAGTCCATGCTGGGGCCCTCTTTCTAGTCTGAGATTGCATAGACACCTCTGCTGGAGAGCTCTGCATCGCTGCCAGTACTGCTGAGCTCGCCACGACGTCCACACAGGAAATGAGATTCAAACTGGCCAGACAGGAAAAGGAATTCAAATTTCCACGGGGCTTTTCCTGTGTGGCTGGTCAGAGCATCCAAGCTTGGACTGCTGTCCAGAGCGTCAACAGAGTGGTGCACTGTGGGATATCTCCCGGAGCTACTAAGGTCGATTTGCATCCACACCTAGCCTACTTCGACATAGCCATGTCGAATTTAGCGCTAATCCCCTCGTCGGGGAGGAGTACAGAAGTCGAACTAAAGAGCCCTCTATGTCGAATTAAATAGCTTTGTGGTGTGGACGGGTGCATGGTTAATTCGAATTAACGCTGCTAAATTCGAATTAAAGTCCTAGTGTGGACCACGCCTAAGAAAGGAGAGCTGAAAAATTATGGGATAAATAATATACAGCAAATACTCTGAACACTTTTGAAGTACCATGTCTCAATATTATGGCCTAAAAAATTGGTTTATTCATGAGCTTTTAGCAAAATCTAGAATCAGGATATATGTTTTTGAAGTTATTCATTGTCTAGTTAGAAATGTCAGAGTAGTCTGTTAGGTTTGGAAAAACTGACATTTGCACATAGTCTGACAGACTACAAATTTCTCATGTCTGGCTGATTTTACAATGGATTGGACTGATATACAAGGCCCTTTTCAGTTTTCATTTAGCTGAAAAAATCCTGTGAATTATCAATGTGTTACAAAAATTTAAAAAATGGCTGAAAATTGGTGTGAAAACAGTTTTCTAGGTATCAGGGGACAGGAAAGACATTAAAAAAAGCAACAAATAGAGACAAGTCAGAATATTGAAAGTAAAAGCTGTTTAATGCCATGGTGGTTTGTTTCATATGCTATATTTAGCTGCATAATACATAGATGGGTACCTGAACTAACTGGAGCCTCAAGATATTGTAACTAACAGAAGTTAATGTGGTTCAGTATATGGTTTATTAAAAAAGAATACTTCTCTTTTTAACCTACGTTTAATATAAGGGGCTTTGTATAAATTCCAGAAGTCCTAGGTAGCAAAGGCTTACAGCAGTTTTTTTCAAAATGTCTGTTTCAAAGCTTGTTCTCCTGCAGCCTTGGAGTCAGACAAATTTTAAAAAGATTCTCTCTGAATTAGGTGGGACACTGAGGATGCAAAAAGTAGGCTCAAATTTGGAAAGTGAGTGCAGTGGAGTTTTCAAAATTCAAATGAAGTAATGTTGCCACTGTCTGGTGGAGACATTACCATGTACAGATGGAATTCACTTTCCAGTTGTGCCCTTTCTTCATTAGGAGTCACAAAGAGGAAAATTATGCACAAGTCATCTTTAAAGCTTCTTTAGTACAGGCCACTCTTTTGCAATTGAGGTCAAACAAACACAGTGACTTTTCAGAACTATCATTCACTGTTAAAAGTTTCAGGGGACATATTATGAGAGACAGTAGCTTCCCACATCTTTGACAGCTCTTTGTGAAAACTTTGGAAAATCTTTCCAAGTATATACTGCTCACTGACTGGCAAAATGGGTATGAAAAGATTTGGGGTTTTGTTCCGGAATCTCCCCAGTTTTTTGTGTGACAAAATACTGCAGACACCTTGTTGACCAGAATGACATACACCTCTGTGTTAGACAACACAGAGTCTGTTGTAGAACGGGATTCCAATTTTTTCTGCGCTTCATTCAATGGCTGAAGGGTTTCAATCAGAAATTCAAGTTTTGTGCAAAGGATTTACCTAGTTTCAGTAGCTGCTTTATTGATCAGCATTTCAGCTTTTGTGCTGCTGAACTCTTTATGATCTAGAAGGTGCTTTAGGACACCCCAGGCCTTCTGACAATTCTGTGCAGCTAAGGACAGACTAAACCATCTTGTTGGTACAACAATAAGTGGAAAACGGCATTCCAATTTGATCTCTTCACAGAAGATGTTTTTCATTTTCCTGGAATGCTTGAAAACCTCATATTCAGTTATGAATGTCTTTAAATTAGCCATTTCTAGAATACCCATTGCAATGTGCAGTAGATGAGCTGGGCAAGACAAAGTAATTCAGATTTTCCATTCAGCATTACATTCTGTGTGAACTTTGTGCAGTAAGTGGCTAAATCAGAATTCACTGATGCCACATCCTACCAGGAAAGTTCATCTTCACATAGATTTACTGACACAGCATCAACTGTGTGACTATTTGCTAAAATTACAATTTCCAAAACTCCCAAAATAAGTACAGGCTTTTCCACAAAAAAATACCAACCAAACAATCCTATGAAATTGCCACTGCAGGTCAATCCACTGATGATTTGTCCAAAAAACAAACAAACACCTAACCTTTCCTAGCCAGTCACACTTTAATTTTGTTGTTCAGGGTAACATCATTCTCCTCTAAGTATTTCTTGGACAGGTTGATTGACTTTGTTGGGGATTTTGCAGCCAGGCAAAAATTTAGCACAAAATCCCCCAAAGGACCATCAGCAAGTCCTGAAAAGTACAAGACATGGTAAAATTAACTTACCTCATAATGCAGAGATCTGTTTTCTGCTGTGTTGTGTGGATGTTGCTTCCGATGTATGTTTGCTTTTATTTTTATTATCTTCTTTCAGCCTCAAGTAGAATTTGCTTTCTAAACATTCTTTAATCCAGTCAGCCCAGGTGTCCACTTCCATGGCACATTTGCAGTACAAACATTCAACTTACTCTTCTACTGTTTTGTGTTTGTTTTTTTTAATAAATATTGAAATGCAATTGGACAGTTTTTCATTTTTGATCCACTTTAGCAAGAAAAATAGTTCACTAACTTGTATTTGCTTTGAATGTTGATAACTATCCACACTATCTGTAAAGCTGGTAATGTGATGGGCATGGGATCGACAATAATGCGCGCGCACACACACACCCCCCTATTTTTCATCGGGCTTTATTTTAACAGACAGTCACACATTTACACTAATTATTTTTAAAAGACATCAACATATTGGATTTGTTTTAAAGTTCTCAGTATTTCCATGTACTTGATTGGTCTAAAATTTGGGTGACAATTGGTAAAAAACAAATAGGTTTTGTAAAATGTAGGAAAATGTTGATTAAAAAGAAACGGGCCTTGTTGATACAGTAGCAGAGCAAGAAATTTTGCCCCTTCTATACTTCCTCCATCATAAACACGCAGTTCTGCTACACATAAAACAGACTTTCCATCCACCATTCCCATACGTTTGGGCTAATGAGCTTAGGGCCTGATTTAGTGCCAAACTCCAATATACTTCAGTGGACATTAGATTGGGTCCTTACTACTGCAGAGACTAATTCCTTCAAGATCTCCTGGAAAGTTCATGAACTGTGCAAGGTTTCTAATATATATATGTGGTTGATAAATCTCTGGTTTCACTTAGAACAGGTTGGATTCCCTGTTACCACGGCGAATATTTGCTTTAAACACAATCTCAAACCCCAACCCAATAATAAATACATTGAGAATAATGTACTCACTGTAAAATGAATGCAAATGTCACATACAGATTATTTCAAGTCTTTAGAAGAACCATCCAGATTAAAGGAATTTCCAGAGGCTTATTGAAGCCTGCAGTCTTTTAATAGTCTTAGCAGAACAGGATGATTAAAAGGCTTTGTCTCCACGTAAACTTACTGAAAAAAGTGAATGTTTAAAGTTCATAGATGAACTAGTAGGTTGAAAGAAATCAAGAAATCCAGAGGCATAGTTTTGAAGAAACCTTGGTGCACCATTTTTCCTTCTACTTCAAATACATAAACAAATCCAGAGGCTGTCACCAAGGGGTAGATGCAAAGCTGTCATAAATTATCATAAGTCTGTGAAGACAGAGGGTCTATGACAGTTTACATGAGTTGAGGATCTGCTCCCAAGCATAATTTTTTTTTACCCCAAATAGTTAAAGGCAGAGTTTTAACCTTCTAAAATAAGAAGGTTATAATGGAAAGTGATATACAATGTGAACGTTAACTAGAGTTGTTCACACTGCCTATAATAAACATATTAACAAAGTTAACAGTTAGATCTTCAGATTTGTGCCTCTGCTGCAAACTAGAACCACTTGACATTTCATGCTGACTTATACTTCTGTTTCCAAAATTACAGCCCATAACACACGAGCCTCTGCAACAGCTGGCAGCTGTATAGATGCATGAAACCCAGTTGCACAATTCTGACTAACAGAGGTGGTGGTTCTCATACACCCTAGCATGTTTATTAACTGTGTGCCTCATTTCTGCATTGTAGATATCACTTGATTAAAACAGATATGTTAGCCAATTTTTTCCTACTCCAGTGCCAAAGTTAGGACGTGCATAAATGCTGAGGAGGAATCAGGCCACTTATTTCAACACCTGGACTCTGACCTGGTCCCAGCTCATGGCAAGGTCCCAAGCCTCTCTGAACACTGACAAATGCATAATTGGAAACCAGTCTTGCTCACCTGTGGGTTAGTATAGTTAAAATAAATATTAGTATTATATGAATGTGTTTAGACTTTATGGAATGCTAGTAGGATACTATACTAAGCCTACTAATAGTATCTATATTCCATACAATAACATAATACTTAAGTGTTTGCTCTGTAACTGTAAAATGTTTGTTCTGAAACTCTAATTCAGCAAACGGATTAAAAACAAACTTCACCTATTGCAAGATGCTGGGTTCCTACAGAAGGTGTTATCTCCTGCCCATCAGTAAGGACTACTGAATCCAACTGGGCAATTGGGAACGAAAGACTGTCAATTGCTCTGACCATCCACACATGAAGGGGTTATGAGCAGAAGAACTCTAGGGAGATGAGGATACAAATCTCAAACCAGAAGGAATTGGGTTCTCTTTATGCTGTCTGGATTCTGAGGGGCAAAGATTCCAAAACATAAGCAAGAGTTTCCCATGCTGCTTTGCATGAGTCAGGCCTAAAAGAGCTGCTTTTCATAAAAGCTTATATTACCTTTTTTAAATCTAGATAATACTTACTTCTGCCATGAGTGCAGGGGACTGGACTAGATGACCTCTCAAGGTCCCTTCCAATACTATGATTATCTGACTATAACCCATATGTGTGTGTATGTTTCCTGTTTTAACCTTGTAAATAACTCTCATTCCTTTTCCTAATTAATACATCTTTATTTACTTTATTATAGGAATGGCTTCAGCTGTGGTCTTTGTTTTGAGATCTGAATACAGCTGACCTGGGGGTAAGTGACTGGTTCTTTGGGACTGGGAGTAACCTGAATGATGCTGTGATTTTTGGTGTAAAATGACTATCACTAATTCCAACTTGTCTGGATGGCAAGGTAGACTGGACTATACAATGGGACTGTCTGACTCCATAGTAAGACTGTTATAGTGCTTTCGGAGTTCACACTTGTTACTGGCTTGGTGAAATCTAGTATAACATACAACTAGTTTGGAGTTTCTGCCCTCCTTTTTGACAGTCTGTCCTGAGGTTGGCAATCACGGTTGTAAGACGCACCAGACAGCCACATTTTTTTCCTGTAGAAAACAATCTGGCATAGTTCAACTTTAGTTTTTAAAACAAACAATAAGGAACACCTTGGACTTTTTCCCAAAGGAACTGTTCTTGAGATCTGAAGTAGTCCAGTTAATTGTTATTGAAAATTATTTTCCTTTTTCACGCCAACTTTTCAGACTCAAGAGGTTTGGATAAATATTCAAACCAACCCTAGGTCAATCCATTCATTCTCCAATGGCCAGGCTGATTATCTCTGTAATTATCACCAATTGCATAGCAAGCAGAAAAAAATCAGTTAGTTAATTGACATTTTTATAAAACACACTAGTTAAAGTAGTGATAATTTTTATGATTTGACCTCTAAAATCCACTTACTAATCTCATGTTCACATATAGTGCCAGATTTTCAATGTGATGCAACTTTTACCTTATTTCCCAGATAGTTGAGGGAGGAACAAAGTGCTCTTTTATATGACTTGCCTACACGAGTGAACTTTGAAGATGAGGACTACATTATCAGCAAACAAAACCAATAATTTTTTTATTTAGTGGGGGAAGAATAGCTCAGTGGTTTGCGCATTAGCCTGCTAAACCCACGGTTGTGATTTCAATCCTTGAGGGGGCCGCTTAGGGATCTCAGGCAAAATCAATACTTGGTCCTGCTAGTGAAGGCAGGGGGCTGGACTCAATAACCTTTCAAGGTTCCTTCCAGTTCCATCAGATAGGTATATCTCCATATATTTATTTTTGATTGCACAAATGATTTGATATTGAAACACAGGGCAAACCGAAGGGTCTCAATTAATAGCATAAAAGAGACAAGACATTTAGCTATCTAACAGAAATTATACTTATGCACTAACGGACATTGTAACAGAACATATTTTGTAAGAGTTAGTTCTTCTTGTTGGGCTAGGTCCTAATCACCTCTCTCATTCCTGGTCACTTTGCCCCTTTTTTACATATGGTTGACTAGGACACAAGACCCCCTCCTGTGAGATTTAGACTTGGCTATGGTGATTCATGACCTACAGTCTTGACTAATACAATGTATGATAAACAGGACTGAAACCATAATCTTTATAAGGCTCCAACTGGTGCAGAAAACAGCAGCTGGCTTATTCAGCAACATACGCTGCCAAGAGCACACCAGTCCAGTGCCTCTCTCTCTTTACTGGCTCAAGTTCAAAGTTTCAGTCTGAATTTTCAAAGCCATTTATGGGATTGGCCACAGTGACAGAGAAATTGATAACGTGGATCAGACATGGGGCTCATCTAGTCCAGTATGCTATACTGTAACCAGTACCAGCTGCTTCAGAAGACCAAACCCTGTACACAGATTATTGGATAACAGGCATACGGGGAAAGCTTCTTATAAACCCCAATCATGGCCAGGTGAAGGCATAGACCCTATTGGCCTATAACTAGGGTTCCAACTCCTGGAGTTATGTGATTACATCAGAATGCCAATTTTTTTCCGCTAAACATAATTTCTTAGCCCACGAGATTGTACAGAAAGGATTGAAAATAATAATAATAACTGAAAGTAACTCATGCACGTCTATCTTCCCGGGGCTGCAGAAAGACTGACATAATAGTTCTGAATGATGAAATAACTTCCCAGCACATGCATGGGCTGTGTGAATGTAGAATGAATTATATTACAAAAATAGATAGGATTAAAGAAATGCTGTCTGTACCTTTAAGGAAAATCGCTGGAATGCTGGAGTCCAGGTGTCAGGAATACAGACATTAACATAGAACAATTGCACCGTTTAAGGGCAATTGGTGAAGCCTTAGATCGATAGGAGTTAGTAAGGAAGTAGGATATGCATGCTATGCCCCAGGTGAATTTTGCTGTTTTTCTCCTTTGTGCCTTTGTTTTATTCCCGCTCTTTTATCTGTATAAATAAGACTGTTTGGGTCTTGCATGGCCACTCACATTATCTGAGTGTTATTGGCGGAGCGCTGCGCTAATAAAAACAGAGTGGTCTGACAAATTGTGAGTCTTGATTCTAACTTTGACAATTTGGAGGTTCCACCGAGATGGCAACCGTCTTCACTGGGGCTGTGTGAACCCTGATCGTTTTGTGGGACGACCGTGGCAGCCGGCACCTGGGCATTTGGCCCAAGCGGTACTCCTTCTGAACGGAAGGGTGCATGACCACAGTGAAGTCTACGCCATCGAACCTGTTGGTTCCCACTCTGTTCTGGTAGGGATCCCAGGATCTGGCATCAGGAATCTGGTCAGGTAATTATATCTGTGTTTTGTCCGGACTGAGGACTGTCCTGTCTCTGTGTCTATCCATCCTCTCTGTGGAGTGTTTGAGTCTGGGTGCCGTCTCCGTCCGGGGATTGGCCGACCAAGGGGTTCCTGTCCCCGTGGTCTGAGTGAGTGAAATCTGCACAATCGCAGCCGCACCGCACCTTGGGTAAAGCCCCTGGTGTGAAAGCAAGGGCGATTGAGGCAGTAGCCTGTGGGCTCCTTTTGTGTGTGGCACTGGGCATCGCTCTGACAAACCCAAATTTCCTTCTTGTGTGATTGGTGTGTAAAGTCCTCCTGTATGGGTAACCAGACGTCTAAGTCGGGACAGTTCCCTAAAGGAACCCCGGCTCATTTTGTGCATTTTAGGAAGGGTCCGGACTCCTGTAAATTTCTGGAAAAATGGTCTAGGCTAACTCAGGGAGATCCCAAAACTCAGTGGCCACTGTTAGGATCTTGGGACAAGGACCGAGTAGACGTCTTAAAAGACAAACTCGGCCAATCTAAAACTAAATTGGCAAAAGGAGAGGTTGACTGTTTCATGCAATGGTGGGAAGAGGCAAATCGTAGATGGACAGAATCGAAACTCGCCTCTCTCAAAGATTTGAATGATAAGTTAAAAGCTTTATTGGAAACCTCCTCTCCCACCACTAGACCGAGCGCTCCCCTTTATCCAGTTCTCCAAACAGATCCCCCTTCATACTCCTGTCTCCGGGTGGGAAAAGACGAAGAAAACCCCTTGCTAGATTCTGGGGACGATGATGAGGAAAACGCATTAATTGGCCTGGCAGCCTTGCGTCGGATCAATAGACAGCCACCCACGGCCTCAGCTCAGGAACAACTGTCACCAGATTTCTCAGCTCATGAACAATTCCCAGAGATCTCCAGTTCAGACCTGTCTGGATCATCCAGTATGGCCGAGGCCCATTCCTCTGAACCCACTCTGCCCCGTAAAAGCTCGCGCTTGGGCCTTTAAAATGTCCAGGCTCCCCTCCGAATCCTGCATACTGGGGGCCAAGAAGGGGGTCCCACTTGGAGCTATAAACCCTGGACTCGCACAGAGCTCCTTTCAATTGTAAAAGGCTTTCCAAAGCCCCGGGAAAATCCTACCAAATTTGCAGAGGAATTTTTATTAGTATGTGACACCTATGAACCCTCTGAGGCAGATCTCCTGCAGCTGTGCAAGCTACTTGTAGCAGCCCCAAGTGAGCATGAAAAATGGCTCACAGCAGCAAATTGGCTCACTGCTGACCGCCACTCTACTTTACCAGACACTGGTCCTAATGCTGATTACCGGAAAAAGTGTAAAGAGCGAGCTAAAAATCTATTTGAAGCCATCCCTCAGGTATGGACTCCTAAAACCAACTGGATGGTCATAAATGGCTGTAAGCAACGACAGGGAGAGAACCCGGGTGACTATCGCACTCGGCTAACTGACATTTTTCTGCAACATTCTGGTATACAACAGCCAGATAGAAATGGACAGGGCGCCCTGGCTAGTGCGTTTGTTAATGGCCTCCTACCTGCTATTGGCAATATGCTAAAACGAATAAGTGTTGGGTGGGAGACTGAAACCATGGACAAATTGCAAACAGTGGCAGAGCATTGCCAACGTACTTTAAAGGGAAAGGAGGAACAATCAGCTCAACAGTTAATGGCCCTGCAAATACAGCATTATTCAGGGCAGGGCAAACAGTTCCGGGGAAGGGGAAAATACCAGGGACGGGGACGTGGTCAAGGGAGGGGCAAAGGAACTGGTTTTTCGGGTTATGGGGATGTTTGTAATTACTGTAAACAGCCCAGACATTGGAAGAACGAATGTCCCAGCCAGCCTGGTAATTCTGTAAATAACCAGCTAGACCCCCTCGTCCGTTTAACAAAACATGGAGCAGCAATGACACTTGGGAAGCAGTGGGAATAAATGTATCTAACTGGATAAGTGTGGTGGAGGGAAAGGGTCACTGGTGTTGGGTGTGTAATGGGACAGGGCTGGATCTGGGAAAAAGCCGTTGCCTTCAGCATATCGTGGCCAATGGTGTATGGGATTATTCAAACAAAACTAAAGAGTGGCGGGCTGGGTATGGGGATATGAATTTTTTCTCAACCTGGGATCAAACAGAAAAATCAATCTCATGTTCCCCTTACAGTAATCTTAGTAAAAATAATACAATCTTTCAATGCCATACAAACACTACCACTCCTCGTAAGGAGAATTACCCTGTCCCCTTTGGAGGATATTACTCCTCATTTGTAGACACCTATGTAATAAATGTATGCAATCGACCCTTCCCGGCATTAATAGGCCATCATTGGGTTTGTGGAACCAAAGCTTATACTGCATTACCAGCTAACTGGTCAGGTATCTGTTATCCCGCCCAACTCTTCCCACAATTCCGAGTGCTAGGTTCCTTCCCATGAGAACGCCTCCGTAATTTCAGGCGAAAAAGAAGGGACTTACCAGATGCCCAATGGTATATAAATAACATAAGCCCCTTAACCTGCGAAGATGCCATTGGCGGTTCCCTTATCTCACTTGGGGGAGTAATACACCATGCAAAAAGGCTCCTGAGGTTACAAGCAGTAGTTGAAATAATGGCAAATGAAACCAGAGAGAGTTTAAAAACTCTGGCCAAAGAAACAGAGGCGATCCAACAGGTGGCCCTTCAAAACCGTCAGGCATTGGACATAGTGCTGGCGGCCAAAGGAGGGACCTGTGCACTCATTGGAAAAGAATGTTGTGTGTATATACCTGACAATACCAATGAGGTAATAGATCGCGCTAGCCACTTAGAACAAATCACATATCTTCCCCATGAAGAGCCGAGTTCTTTATGGAAGTGGCTAAGCAACCTGTTCAATTTCTCTGGCCTAGGAAACTGGTTGTTTCAGGGAGCCCTGACTATCCTGTTTGGAATCTTAGTGATTTTTGTATGTTTTCAGTTAATCTCCTGTTGTATCCAAAATTGTGTAAAATATGCCACCCAGGTGACTGCCCCAAAACAGAGTGCTAATATGATGATTTTAAATATCACTGATGAATAAAAAGATAAAGAACGGTTAATATGTGGAACCCAGTCCATCGTTGGTCATGGTGAAGCGTGACCAAAAGGAGGGATTGTGAAAGTAGAATGAATTAAATTACAAAAATAGATAGGATTAAAGAAATGCTGTCTGTACCTTTAAGGAAAATCGCTGGAATGCTGGAGTCCAGGTGTCAGGAATACAGACATTAACATAGAACAATTGCACCGTTTAAGGGCAATTGGTGAAGCATTAGCCTTAGATCGATAGGAGTTAGTAAGGAAGTAGGATATGCATGCTATGCCCCAGGTGAATTTTGCTGTTTTTTTCCTTTGTCCCTTTGTTTGATTCCCGCTCTTTTATCTGTATAAATAAGACTGTTTGGGTCTTGCATGGCCACTCACATTATCTGAGTGTTATTGGCAGAGCGCTGCGCTAATAAAAACAGAGTGGTCTGACAAATTGTGAGTCTTGATTCTAACTTTGACAGCTGTTAGCACCAAGACCCACTGATCTGCGGGGCTTCAAACCACCACCCCAAAAGAGGACTATCTAGCAACAGCAGCAGAGTGAAGTGAGCTTGCTTCATCAGTGACACAACTACACCCCAACTGATGATAGAAGGACTTAAAGACAACCTGCTGCCATCTTTGTGTCCACAGGCAGGAGAGGGAAATCTCTTCTGCTTATCCTGAGAGAAGGGGAGCCCCTGTTCTGGTGGCATGCTGGAAGAATGCTGTTGCCCTGCCTGTCTGGGAGAAGAGTCACCTTCAACCAGATGTGTGTGTGTTCGTGTATGTATTTACAGTACCTCACTGATTGCCTTTAATCTGATCCTTCCCCCAGAAGTAAGACATTGGTGTATGCCTCAGATCCTGAATTACTTGAGGGATCTCTTCCTTCTGCATGGCCACAACAGCTGTGTTCCACTGGAACAATTGAACGGACAACCTCAAGAATGAGCTCAACCTACACAGGGCATAGAGGTGAGCTCTCTCGGAAACTGGCCTGTGTCTGTGGAAACTAATTCCAAAAGAGATTGGAATTATCATGACCCTCAGCACCTACTGAAAAACTGTAAAACCCACCTCTTTGACCAAATCACCAAAAATCAGCTTACAGAATGAAAGAATGAGCGAGAGATACAGAGACCTTATCTACATTTTTAATCATTTTAATGCATTCAGATACCCTGGTGTGGGATGCTCTAAAAAAGCCTGGACAGATAGCTCTCCTGTTTCTATTTCTCTATAATTTGCCTATTGGCACTTTTCAAAGACTTACAGTCAGATATTAGTTCTAAGGACTTGCATAATCTTAAACTGCAAAAAAAAAAATTGCAAAAACCCACAAATTGTAAGGACAATAAAGGGCACAGAGATCTGGCCACCAGATTGGAGAGGGAAGTTAAGAAATAAGATGCAGGGAAAATTTGTCTTTTAATAAGGTTTATTCATGGAATTCTATTTTTAGTGTGCTTTGAACTTAATGGAATACTAAACAAAGCTGAAAACCACAAAATCGTATATGATTTAAGTAACTCTACTAAAATTCTTAGTTACTCGAACAACAAACCGGAGATTGTTCTATCTAATTTTTGTTAGCTATACATAACTGTATTTGTTTCTACAATGCTGAGGCTTCCTGATAACACTTTTTGAGGTTTGGATCACAAGCCGTGAAGAATCAGTTATTGTTACATCTTAATTATTTCACTCTGTTGGCAATGCTTTCTGTAATGCTGGTTCTATCTATTGTTCCCGTGTTAAATAAGCAGTTTACATATCTCCAATCAACTATGAATGGCCCCATTGAAATGTAAAAATTATTCATATTATTGTTGCTCTCCCTCCCTCTATACCCACATATTTGCTTATTTCATCCAATTCTTGCATGTTTTCATGAACCACAATTGTAGTCTGAGGTGGGGATTATGTTTGTATAGAACCTGGTGCAATGGGGCTCTGATGAATTTAAGGTACTTAAATGAGGCCTGTAGATGCCATTGTCACACAAATAATAAAACATAATAATTTGAAAGGTAAATTAGTAAATCATCTCTTGGTTAAGGGATAAATTATAAAAAATGTTCTATATCTCCAAAATGTATCTGTCTTGCATAGGATCTAGGAATTTTGCATTTGTCCTAAACAATGGCAGATGTCGCATCATCCAGCTTTACTCTTGACCATCAAGAACATGGATTCAGCTCTGGGAATGCCCTTGCTTTGCCCCTTTCAAAGTAAAATCAGTATGTATCTTTTGCCGCCTTATTCACTTTGCCAGACTTGAAGGATCAACATGAAAACTGCAATATATTGTATAAATTAGGAGGAAAGGAATAGCCAAATTTGACAAAATGAAATTCCCTCTGCACATCAGATTGTTACCCATAGTTCTGACAAACCAACAATCTTAAGTGAGTTTGAAAAGAACATCCTCATACTCTGCTTCTGCACATTCTTTAACCTTGTAAAATCTTTAACAAGCAGCTTAGTCATCAGTAAGACACAAATTGGCTCATATCTGAGCTTAGAATTTGTTAAATGGTCTTCCTCTAAAATTGGTCATCTGTAGAGAGGAGTTATTCAGTATCGCCTCTACTCTAGGACATGACTCAGTGTTTCAATACATTTCTAACAGAAAGGCAGTTTGCCATGAGACTTGACAGTCACAGATAAAGAAAAGTCACCAGCTCTGTTCAGAAGGTCAAAATAAAGGAACTGAGATTCTACAGAAATGATTATTGTCATAGGTCTCACCCCCACTCTGAACTTTAGGGTACAGATGTGGGGACCTGCATAGACACTTCTAAGCTTAATTACCAGCTTAGATCTGGTCTCGCTGCCACCATCCAGAATTTCTGAGTATCTGGATCACTCCCTTTCCCCCCCAAAACCTTCCCCTCCCTGGGTAGCCTTGAGAGACTCCTCCACCAATTTCCTGGTGGACACTGATCCAAATCCCTTGGATCTTAAAACAAGAAGAATTTAACCATCCTCCCTCCTTTCCCCCCACCAATTCCTGGTGAGTCCAGATCCAATCCCCTTGGATCTTAAAACAAGGAAAAATCAATCAGGTTCTTAAAAAGAAGGCTTTTAATTAAAGAAAAGAAAGGTAAAAGAAAAAAACCTCTGGGAGACAGCATACAGCTGACCTCACAGACAACAGATAAAAAACACAGGATGTTCCCCTGGGCAAAAATCTTAATACACACACAAATACCCAATTTGATAATTCACTTAATTGCACCAAGACAAGTTACAAAGAAAATAAACATAAACCTATTTATCCCTTTCTAAAACTTACTACTCTGATAAGAGGCTGATTTCTTGATCTTTTTCACTCCGGCTGAAACTGAAATTGACTAAACAAAGGAAACTTCCCTCCTTCCTTTTGAAACATCTTGTTCCCCCATTGGTTCCTCTGGTCAGGTGTTAGCTAGGCTAGGTGAACTTCTTAACCCTTTACAGGTAAAAGAGGCATTAACCCTTAACTATCTGTTTATGACAATTATAGTTCAGGGAGAGAGCACAAGACACATCCCTGGGTCGGGGAGGGGGGATATTTTTCAGTGACTATGGCATTGGCCTCTACTCTTTAGTTGCAGATAATTGCAAACTTTGAATACTGTGGATCTTTTCAAAATGAAATCATTAGGTATGTCTCCTCTCCTACCATCTAACTGCTAATTATTTAATTCTGCTTTGGTAACTGTCTAATTCTTTGGTGCACAACATTTTAGGAAGTGCTCAGTTACAGATATTTGAAGAAAATCTCTCACTTTCACTTTAGGCTACATCTACACTTGAAGCTAGGGGTGTGACTTCAAGTTTGAATAGCTGTATTTGCAGTAGCGCTCATTAAGCTAGCATGCTAAAAATAACACTGTAACTTGGCTAGCACGGACAGTGTCAGCATGGGCAACCTGTCCTCAGTACACATCCTCCCAGGCCACTTGGGTAAGTACTCGGGGTGGCTAGTCCAGTACTACTGTAGCTGTAGCCTTAGTGACTTCAACAAATGCAGTCCTGTGGCTTATAGCTTTCTACTGTCTATATTCAGAATAGACTAGCATAGGAGATCCCCAATAAGATATTATCCCTTCAGTCAATAGAACTCATAACATCAGAGAGTTCTAAAAAAAGTCTACAATTATTGTAGTTCTAAGAAATCCAACTGTTGGATTCTTTTTGGCTACAAGATTACAGTGCAACTTGGGAACTGAAGTAAAAACCCAAATGCATACATTTTCTCATCAAGATTTATATGATCAAACTTTTAAAGGGGCCTCATTCTGGCCTATATTATTATTCCCGGGGGGGGTGTTTTAAATATAAAAAAAAATTTGCTTGTGCACTAAAATCTAAGTTTTCAGAGTCTGCTTTGGAAAATTTTCCTTACAATGCCTGCAACTGATGTATCACTGGCTTTGGTGTGGTATATATGTGGAGTTTTTATTCCTTGTAAAGTTCTTGGCATCTGGACAAGATCTAATGAGAGGAAAGGGTGATCAAACATCTTCCTTTCTGAATATTACAGTAGTTGTCATTAGCAACTATTATATTTAAGCTTCCATTATAACTCTTAAGATTTTATTATAACTTTATTAATAATCTGTCCAAAAGGGTTTCTTGTGGGACTGAAATTTAAATGCCTGGTCTCAAAAAAACAAACACATACTCTTGGTCAAATTAAAAATGGAGCAAATTTACCACCTATTTTTAAGTTACAAGGCAATGTTAAAAATACACCATTTTATATTCTGACCACTAGTTTCTGTGTAAAGAAAACTAAAAAATGGCCGAACTTAGACAGTTCAAGCTTGTCCCATAAAAAGTTCTCATTGAAAAACAGAACCTTCGGTTTTGAATATTAAGTTATAAGCATCTGAAAATGCTCTTTGGCATAGTTGTGACCCAAAACCTCTTAATGTCAGTTGGCAGAGAGCACAAGAGTACACAGGACTTTGGGGATCCCTTGTGTTCACCAAAGAGGGTCATGTAAGGTCTTTACTGAAAGCCTGCGTCACACTGTCATCATCATAACTGTGTGATATATGTATGGAAAATGTGCAGAGTTATTTATATATGCTAAAAATTATGTTCTCTAGGCCCTGTAGTTAAATGCAGGTCACTCAAAGACAGCAAATTCTGAGACAAACTTCTCCAGACAAGTGGAAGGAGACATTTATCTCGCTGGTGGACCCCTGAATATTGTGTATAACACAAGTCTATTAGCATACTGAGTCAAATGCTAATGAAGAGCTGTGGAGACTTCAAAAGGAAATTAACAAGAAATAGTAAATAGTGGGGGGGTGTCCTGAAACCCAGTTATGATAAACAATATCAGGTAGATTTAGGATATAGAGGTGAAATACAAGTATTACTTAATGTTGTAACACAGGGCCTCCAAGTCACAGGCCTATAAGATATTTAGCTTAGTTAAACATGTCCTTTCGCCTAAAGATAGTGACAAAGTTCCTCCTTTACCTTGGTGGGTCCTGCGCTTATTGGCAGATTTGCTCACCTTAGTGATCTTCCCCTCTGGTGGAACCCACAGTCTGGATCAACTCCTCCTGTATCTGATCAGGAGTTAGGAGGTTTGGGGGGGAACCCGGGCCTGCCCTCTACTCCGGGTTCCAGCCCAGGGCCCTGTGGATTGCAGCTGTCTATAGTGCCTCTTGTAACAGCTGCATGACAGCTACAACTCCCTGGGCTACTTCCCCATGGCCTCCTCCAAACACCTTCTTTATCCTCACCACAGGACCTTCCTCCTGGTGACTGATAACACTTGTACTCCTTAGTCCTCCAGCAGCACACCCTCTCACTCTCAGCTCCTTGTGCCTCTTGCTCCCAGCTCCTCACACGCCCTTCCTCTCCTCTGGCTCCTCCTTGCCTGACTGGAGTGAGTTCCTTTTTAAACCAGGTGCCCTGATTAGCCTGCCTTGATTGGCTGCAGGTGTTCTAATCAGCCTGTCTGCCTTGATTGGTTCTAGCAGGTTCCTGATTACTCTAGTGCAGCCCCTGCTCTGGTCACTCAGGGAACAGAAAACTCTTTCTCCAGTGGCCAGAAGACCTCCCTTTGCCTTCTCTGCTGTAGAGGGTAGGAGGGAGAGGGCTGCTGCTGCTGTTCCTGCTGGGCCCTTGCTGCTGCTGCTGCTCCGGCTGCTCCCCTGGCTGGGCTAGACACCACCACCTGTAGTAAGTGCAGGCCCTGATAAAGGCCCAGTATGAGGCCTGAGGCCTAAACTAAAGTAATAGTTAAAACTTTGCTAACATAAAGCAAAGTTAAGCTGTGAGCCAGAGGCAGGCCCTGCTCACAGAAGCTGGCAAGGAAAGGGCTAATGCTGCAAGAAGATACGTACCTAAAAGGTACTGAATACTAGATATCAGAACATTCACATACTTGTACATTCCACACAGATAACAAAGAACAGGCTGGCCCATCCCAATGACAGGGGCAAAAGGGTAATATGATGGATAGAGTTGTTTTGATCGAACAAGGCGGCACCTTAATACGTAGAGAGGTTGTACCTTGCTACGTGGAGGGGTGGCACCTCAATACGTCAGGAGTGATGTGTAACTTGTTTGTACCTGTGTATAAGAATGTACCCCTGGGGCGGTGTCTTTGTCCAGCCTAGGGGGCAGTGGAAAGTCCCGCCACTGACTGAGCTGAGTCCATTGCCAAGAGGCATTTTGTCGCAGTATGCCCTGTAGACTAAGTAATCTACGGGAACCCTGCCAGGGTGTCAGAGGTCGCAATAAACCTAGCCAACGTGGACTCTGTGGTTATTGGGGGTTCTTGTCGGGTCTGCTGTGTCAGCTATCTGCGCAGAGCTGGGGCAGCACACAGAGGGAACTCACGCACGCAGCCGAGTGATATCAGCATTGGAGAGAGCAGAGCACCACACCGGTACAACTCTGACAACACCACCCACCCCCTTTCTCGGCTATCTGCTTGCTGGCTGGCTGGCTAGATTTCCCCCCCACCACCTCAGTTGCTGCTGTTACTCCACCCACAGCCCCTTGCGGCGGAGGGGGGGGGGGCTGCTGGCCTTCTCCCCAGAGGAGGGGAGTGAGGGACCCCAGCTCCAGCCCTTGTTGCTGAGGGCTCCACCACCACCATCTTCTGAGCGGGGTCCCTCCTGCCTGGCCGCCAGACCACCGCCTGGAGCTGCTGTGTTTGCTGCTGGGGAGCTGCTAGAGCCCCGAGGAGGAGAAGGAGAGGACCGCCTGCTGCTGGAGGACCTCATAGAGGCTCTGAAGACCACTGTGGAGGGGGCACTTGAGGACTGAGTATTTTTGGACTGTGTTCTTGTGGTGGGGGTTTGGACTGTGTCTGTTGGGACACCGGGGGTGTGGCGTGGAGCCTGCCCCCGGTCCATCCGTGTCCCCCTTCGCCCCCACTACCATCGTTGCCCCCTCCACCACCCCCGCTGGCTGTTTTCTCTCTACCTCAATCTCCTGCCTCTGGGACTGAGCTGCTCACCTGCCTTGCCATGCCCACTTCTGCCATTTGGGCCTGCAGCAGCAGCCAGCTACAATTGACTTTTTGCACTAGTGCCTGTGGGCGCACCCCCCACTCCCACCCCCTTGGCCTGGCCCCCTCTCCTTTGCCGAATTTGTCTGCCCCACCCATTTTCTCTGTGGCCCTGATTGTCCTGCCCCAGCCCTGCAGCTAGCCCCTTGGTCCCTCTGCCCCGCTCCTAGCTCAACTTTTTCCCCCACTCCCTGTGCTTCCCCAGCCCTGATTAGCCCCTCCCCTCGTGCGCCCATGCCCCCTTCCATGCGCTTGTGCTCTTCCCCCATTTGAGTTTGCCCTTGTTCACTGCACCCCCCTATGCTGTTAGCCCCCCATATCCCGTAGTGCAACTAGAGGAGCCGGAATTCCCCTCTGGGTCGGTGACCTGCCACCCTCCCGCCCCTGGGTCCTTGATTGCTCCCCACGCCCCTTTAGCCTTCCCTTTCTGGCACCCTCCTCCCCTGCCTGCAGCCTAGCGGGGAGGGGCGGTCACCTCCTTTCCCTCCCCTCCCCTCGCTGTTTGTCCCCCTCCCCGCTTTCGTTATGGCGGGGGACGCGGCGGGGGAAACCCCTCGCGATGCTCCCTCCGCCCCTCCTCCAGAAACCCCCGTGTCCATTCCCCAAGCCTCTACCTCGACCGCTGCTGCCGGTCTATCTGCCGCCGCCCCCGCTGGGGCACCGGCAAGTACTGGGGAGACGTCCGCTGCTGCCACGTCCCTCGCCCCTTCCGATTCGGGGGGAGCCCCCCCAGCCGGTGGGAAAGGTCAGGGTGGGAAGAAGGGTAAGGGCCCCGCTAAAAAGACCAAGCCCTCCATGGCAGGGACTACCCCCGC
This sequence comes from Mauremys reevesii, assembly GCF_016161935.1. Lineage (NCBI taxonomy): Eukaryota > Metazoa > Chordata > Testudines > Geoemydidae > Mauremys > Mauremys reevesii. The sequence goes on along the minus strand of NC_052627.1, from coordinate 86,192,171 downwards.
TGCCGCGGCCCCGCTATCGGCCGCAGCATCCCTCCCCGCTGTTCCCTCTACCAGCTCTGCAGGTGTCCCTCCCCCGGCCCCCAGGGCGTACGCCCAGGTGGCAGCGGTCCCTCTGCCTGCCGCTGCTCCTCCAACCACCACTTCCGCTTCCATCTATAGCGGCCGGGTCCCCTTCCTCACCTTGACCAGGAAGCACGGTGTCCGTTGCCTCCTGGTGCCCGCCTTGCCCCACGTGGAGACCTACGTGCGGGCATTGGCGAGGGTGGTGGGGCCCACGACCATCGTGGCGGCCTCCAAAATGTACGGGAGGGTAGTCTTCTTCCTGGCATCAGAGGCCGCCGCCCAGGAGGCGGTAGAAGCGGGTCTGGTGGTGGTGGTGGGGGGGGGGGGGTGTTCGTACCCCTGGAGCCCTTGGAAGACCTGGGGGTCCGCTTGATCCTGATCTCCGTCCCTCCCTTCCTGCCCAATGCTGCCCTGCTGCCTGCCCTGGGGCACCCTATCTCCGTCATCAGCCCTCTCCCGTTGGGCTGCAAGGACCCTGCCCTCCGTCACGTCCTCTCGTTCCGCCAGCAAGTGCAGCTTCAACTGCCGCCGGCGGTGCGTGACGGAGAGGCGCTCGAGGGGTCCTTTGTGGTCCCCTACCAGGGAGCCCGCTACCAGGTGCATTACTCGACGGGGGAGGCCCGGTGCTACCTCTGCCGGGCGATGGGGCACGTCCGGAGGGACTGCCCCTTGGCCCGGCCTGGAGGAGCGTCCGGGACCCCCGAACCCCAGCAAGGCGCCGGCCCTGTCACCGCCAGTGCCCCTGGCTGCCCGGCACCTGAAGCTGCCCCTCCTCCTTCTCAGTCCACCGCTGTGGAGGAGGGTGTGGCGGAGATACCGCTGGGCGTGGGAGAGGGCACGCCCCAGGGAGACTCCTCCCTCGTTCCTGTTACCCCTCCATTGCCTCCCCGAGTCTCTAAGCCATTGCCCTTGCCCCCAAATCCGACCCCTGTTCGCCAGCCCCCGGATGATGCCATGGAGGGCTGGTCCTTGGTGCAAGGGAAGCGGGGCAAGCGGAAGGCTCAGGCCCCGTTACATCTTTCAGATTCGGAGACCCCCCGGAAGAGCAGGAAGGGGGTCTCTGATGATGAGCCTTCTGCCTTGCCCCCTGACGATGCCCGTTTTGTGGTGCCGGCTGGGGACGACGTGGCAGCACCGGACGGCAACGCTGCCCCTCCTCCGGGGTCCCTTCCCGAGGAAGCCACCGAGGGAGCCCCTCTTGCTCCCTTGCTATCCGAAGCCCCTGCGAGCGCTGAGGTGGGCGTCGGTTCGGGTGTTGGCAGGGAGGGCCCCGGGGTGGCAGACGGCGATCTCCCCTCCATCTACGAGGAGATCAAGGCCCTGGGTCTGACCCCGGTTACGCAGGGGGAGGACGACCCTTTGCTAGTGGGCCTCGATCTGAGTGATCTCACCTCGGTCCCCCTGTCCCCGGGTTCCCTTCCCCTGACTGCTGCTTCTGCTCCCACCTCTGAGGGTCCCCTGGAGTCTTCCATCAGCCCGGCTGCGGATGGCACCCCGCTGACGGCCGCCGAGCCCATTGGGGCGACAGCTGGTGCCCCGCTGCCCGGACCCGACTCCCAGGGAGTGTCCCTCTTGGGTGTGGAGCAACCGACCTCCTTCCCGGATGGGGACCCCATTGCTGACTTTCCAGCTCCGGATGCCGAGGCTGCCACACCTGCCCTCGTGGCTGAGCCCGGCATCGTTGAGGGTCCCCTACTCACCCCCCAGATCCCTGAGCCTGACCAGGAGCGGCCAACTTCCTGCGACCCGATTACTGGGACTCATGATCCTGCTTTCGCCCCTCTCCCCAATTCTCTTCCCGATCCCACCCCTACTCCTGACTCCTGCCCTCTCCCTGATGCCGGCCCCGTCCTTGTCTCCTCCACCTCCCATGACGCCATTGCTGCCCCTGGGATAACCCCCCAGGGAGCGGCCTTAGTTGTTTTTTCCCTGCCCTGACCCTTCTGGGGCTGCTGTTCTCCTTCCACCGCCCCCTGTTGAACCGGGGAGCGGGGCGGGCCACGTGGCGTCGGCCCATCGGACGCCACGCCGAGGGTCTGCCCTCTGCCTGCCCACCTCGGTGGGCCACGGGGCTGTGATGGGGGCCCCGCTGGGGGATGGTCATCGGTCCGTTACTCCGCCCCCCCATGCGCTGAGGGAGGAGCTGCGGGAGTTCCTTGAGGATGTCTGTGGCTCCCGTAACAAGATCCAGCTTGCGCTCCAGAGGTGGGGGGATTTCCATCTGATCCTCCAGGCCGCGAGGGCCCTCATGGGGGAGGGTAAGAGGAATGGGAAGCAGGCCACTGCGGCCTACCGGCGGGTCTGCCTCTTTGGTAGCTCTCTACTCACCTACGGTGTTGGTCATGGATTGCTGCGTGGCCCAACGGAGGCCGTGGGCATGTCTGCCGGCGAGGATCCCCCCCAGCTTTCCTCATGGCGCCAATCATCTTTGCCACTTTGAACACCCGGGGCTGTAGGATGGGTCTCTGCAGGAGCCAGGTGCTCTCCTTCCTTCGGGACGGGGGGTACTCTGTGGTTTTCCTGCAGGAGACCCATACGGATCCGGCCGCTGAAGCTAGCTGGCGGCTGGAGTGGAGGGACAGGGTCTACTTTAGCCACCTCTCAGTTCGCTCGGCAGGAGTGGTGACCCTGTTCTCCCCCGACCTACAGCCCGAGGTGCTGGGGGTCGCCGAGGCTGTGCGGGGCCGCCTGCTGCACCTCCGGGTCCGCATGGAGGGGCTTGTGGTTAATCTCGTCAACGTCTACGCCCCGACACACCCTCGAGGAACGGGACCGCTCAGGGACCGAGCAGTGCCCGGCCGCCGCAGACGTCCTCCAGGAGATCGTCGAACGCCACTCCCTGGTGGACATCTGGCGCAACCACCACCCAGACGACGTCTCGACGTTCACCTTCGTCCGGGTGGAGGCCCATCGGTCGCGCCACTCCCGGTTGGACCGCATTTACCTGTCACGTTTCCACCTTTCACAAGCCCACTCCTCCAGCGTTCGGCCAGCCCCCTTTTCGGATCACCACCTTGCCACCGTGACGGCCTCTCTCTGCGCGGAGAGGCCGGGGCCGGCCTATTGGCACTTTAATAATAGTTTGCTGGAGGACGCGGACTTCGTGGCGTCCTTCTGGGAGTTCTGGCTGGCCTGGCAAGGGCAGAGGCGTGCCTTTTCCTCGGCGCGGAGGTGGTGGGACCTGGGGAAGGTGCGCGCCCGGCTCTTCTGCCGCGACTACACCCGGGGCGCCAGCCGACGGAGGGATGCGGCGATAGAGCAGTGGGAACGGGAGGTCTTGGAGCTGGAGAGGCGTCTGGCCGCCAGCCCTGAGGATCCATCCCTCTGCGGAGCGTGCCGGGAGAAGCGGGAGGAGCTCCGGGCCCTCGAGGATCATCGAGCCCGGGGTGCCTTTGTTGGATCCCGCATCCGCCTCCTTCAGGAGATGGATCGCGGCTCCCGCTTTTTCTACGCCCTGGAGAAAAGGAGGGGAGCCAAAAAGCACGTCACCTGCCTCCTGGCGGAGGACGGCACCCCCCTCACGGATCCGGCAGAGATGTGCGGGAGGGCCGGGGCCTTCTACGCGACTCTTATCCCCGGATCCGACCGATCCTAATGATTGCAAAGTGCTCTGGGACGGACTCCTGACGGTCAGCGTGGGCGACCAGGACCGGCTAGAGCTGCCTCTCACTCTGGCCGAGTTCTCGGAAGCCCTCCGTCGCATGCCCACCAATAAATCTCCGGGCATGGACGGGCTGACCGTGGAGTTCTACCGCGTGTTCTGGGACGTCTTCGGCCCAGACCAAGTCACCGTCTGGGCCGAGTCTTTGCGGGGCGGGGTCCTCCCTCTCTCGTGCAGGCGAGCCGTGCTCGCCTTACTGCCGAAGAGGGGGGACCTCCGCGATTTACGGAATTGGCGTCCCATCTCGCTCCTCAGCACGGACTACAAAATCGTTGCAAAGGCCATCTCGATGCGGCTAGGGTCCGTGCTGGCGGACGTGGTCCACCCGGACCAGACCTACACCGTCCCGGGCCGCACGATCTTTGATAACCTGTATCTGGTCCGGGACCTCCTGGAATTAGGGTGTAGGGATGGTCTGTTGTTCGCCCTCTTGTCCCTGGATCAGGAGAAGGCTTTCGACAGGATGGACCACGGGTATCTCCTGGGCACTCTGCAAGCGTTTGGCTTCGGACCCCAGTTTGTGGGTTTTCTCCAGGTGCTGTATGCTTCCGCGGAGTGTCTGGTCAGGCTCAACTGGACCCTGACCAAGCCGGTCAGCTTCGGGCAAGGAGTACGTCGGGGTGTCCCCTCTCGGGTCAGCTGTACGCTCTGGCGATCGAGCCCTTCCTCTGTCTCCTCCGTCAGAGGCTGACAGGGTTGGTGCTCCGGGAGCCGGAGCTGCGGCTGGTCCTGTCGGCGTATGCCGACGATATGCTCCTCGTGGTCCAGAACCCAGGTGACTTGGCACGGGTGGAGGCTTGCCAGGCCATTTATTCGGCGGCCTCCTCCGCCCGGGTCAACTGGGTCAAGAGCTCTGGCCTGGTGGTCGGGGACGGGTGGCAGGCGAGCTCCCTCCCACCCGCGCTTCAGGCCATCCGGTGGAGTGCGGGTCTGCTGCTCTATCTTGGCGTTTACCTTTCTGCCACACATCCGTCTCCGCCAGAGAACTGGCACGGTTTAGAGGGCGGGGTGAGGGCGCGGCTCCGGAAATGGACAGGACTACTCCGGTGCCTCTCTCTCCGAGGGAGGGCACTGGTGCTGAATCAACTAGTCCTGTCCATGCTCTGGTACTGCCTCAACACCCTGGTCCCAGCCCCGGATTTCCTGGCCAACCTCCAGACGGCAGTTCTGGAGTTCTTCTGGCCAGGAACGCACTGGGTCTCTGCAGGGGTCCTCCACCTGCCCCTGGAGGAGGGGGGACAGGGCCTGAAGTGCTTGCGCACTCAGGTCCACGTCTTCCGCCTCCAGGCCCTGCAGAGGCTCCTGTATGGTGCTGGTAGTCCGGCGTGGAGCGTATTGACACACGCCTTCCTCCACCGCTTCCGAGGGCTCCGATACGACCGGCAGCTCTTTTATCTCCATCCGAGAGGTCTTCCGCGAGACCTCTCCGGGCTGCTGGTCTTCTACCAAGACCTCCTCCGGACCTGGAAGCTCTTTTCAACAACCAGGTCCGTGGCGGCCACTGTGGGGGTCGATCTCCTTGCGGAGCCCCTGCTACACAACCCCCAGCTCCGTGTGCAGGTGGCGGAGTCCCCCGTGGTGCGCCAGAGGCTGGTCTTGGCAGGAGTCACCACGTTCGGAGACCTCCTGGACTACGACCGGGGAGACTGGCTGGATCCCCTGATGCTCGCTCAGCGCATGGGGCTCTCAAGCCCTCGTACCCCCCGGCGCGTACTTCAGGAGGTGAAGGCCGCTTTACTGCATGCTGCTCGGGTTTACCTCGACCGGGTCCTGCAAGAGGGCACGCCCCGCCCACCTTCCACCCCGGGCCCCATGGATCTTTTTATCGGGCCCCTGCCCCATGGACCCAATCGACCCCCTTGCCCTTTCACGGCGAGCCAGCTGCCCGATCTGCAGCCGGTTCTGTTCCGGACCACGCCAAGAAAACATCTGTACACGCTCATGCTCCACACTCTTCACCACCTCACCCTCACGTCCCGCCCCGATACAAAATGGCGGGACCTCTTGCCGTCTCTCGAGGGTGAGGAGCCCCGGTGGGCCAGCTTGTATTCTGCCCTGGTCCCAAGGCCCACCGGGGATGTCAGTTGGCGGCTCCTTCATGGGGCCATGAGCACGGGCGTGTACTTGGCGCGATTTACCCCTGTCCCCAACACCTGCCCCTTTTGCGGAATGAAGGAGACCCTGGCGCACGTTTATTTAGAGTGTGCCAGGTTGCAGCCCCTGTTCCGGCTCCTCTTGGATCTCCTCTTGCATTTTTGGTTGCACTTTTCCCCTCACCTGTTTATCTATGCACTCCCCATCCGTGGCCCCACAAAGTCACGGGATCTCCTTATCAACCTCCTCTTGGCCCTGGCCAAACTAGCCATCTATAAAACCAGGGAGAGGAGGTTGGCCGACGGGATTTCTTGCGACTGTGGGGCCTATTTCCACTCCTCCGTCCGTTCCCTTTGTTTAGCCCTATGACCTCACTCCCGATCCTGTTTTTTTCATTGGTTGTCCCACGTAATTAGTTAGTGTCCCGGACCTGTGGATCCTCCCCTTAGGCTGGGGGGGGAGGTCTTTTAGCAGTGGGCGGGCTTCGCCCGCCCACTTCCTGGATACTAATAGGACCAGACTCCTGTACCACACTGGTCTGGGTCTGTCACAATAGGTATTCATGGTAGCCTAACTTATGCATGACCCATGGTTACAAGATAAAACATCTATTCCTGTGACTGTTTCAACTGTTTCAACTGCTGGGGGGGGAGGTCTTTTAGCAGTGGGCGGGCTTCGCCCGCCCACTTCCTGGATACTAATAGGACCAGACTCCTGTACCACACTGGTCTGGGTCTGTCACAATAGGTATTCATGGTAGCCTAACTTATGCATGACCCATGGTTACAAGATAAAACATCTATTCCTGTGACTGTTTCAACTGTTGCTATTTAGTACATATGTACTGCAGTGTACCAGTTAAAGCTGAGTAGAGTATTTTGGGGATTTTTGCAGATGTTGGGTATGAGCAACGTGATAACCACAAGTTATGGTGAATGAATGATGTCAGTGTTAATAAATATGAGGTGTTCATAAACCAGCCTATGAAAAATGTGGCACCCCAAAGTAGTGGGGTGTAGAAGTTCAAATAGGAAACCTTCATAAGTATGCATGAGCCCCATGGGCATGGTCATAAGTGTAACATTATAATAGCTGTATCCTGGCCTGCCTGCCTGGGGAACCATTAGGAAGACAACCATTCATGGTGATTGCAAAGATAATGACAAGCACTCCGGTGTTCCCCAGCGAAAGGTGTGAATTAGGCCCAGTCATAGGGCTAAACACTTTGTACAAACTCTTTATCTGTTGCTGTATTTCAGTGTTCATTGTTTATCATCTGCTTAGCGGATTTTTTAATAAGGGGACCTGTGATAAATTACAATTGTTTCTTGTGTGCTCCTCTGGTCTCATTCTAATAACTTTGATAGTAATATTTCTATTGCTGTAGCCATTTAGAAGACCAAACCCTTATTGGCCACTGAAGTTTAAGAAATTGAATCTATTCATGGTGGGTTGGTCCATCAATGGCTATTAGCCAGGATGGTCAGGAATGCAACCACATGCTCTGGGTGTCCTTAAGCCTCTGACTGCCAGAAGCTGTGACTGGATGGCAGAGGCTACATCACATGTTTATTGCTCTGTTCATTCCCTCTAAAACATATGGAAGCAACTACTATCAGGAGACAGGATACTGGGCTAGATGGACCATTGGTCTGACCCAGTATGGCCATTCTTAATCAACACACCAATTCAGTTACAGCACTCACCTAGGACATGAGACTCAGGTTTGAGTCCCTGCACAAATCCTACCGAGCAGGACTAGAACATTGGTCTCCGACATTCCAGGTGAGAGACCCCCAAACACAGGGCTACTGGCTATTTTTGGGTGGGTCTATCCCCCGTCCTGGGCCTCAAACAAGGGCAAAACAGTCTCCAAGGTACCACAAGGACTCCTCATTGTTTTCATCAGACTTAGTGGCTAATCCTTTCCTCTCTCATGGCCCAGACATGTAATGCAGACCTTGACTGAATACCCTTGATAAGATATTTTTAAACTTCTGCTTATTTACAGAAAAATTACACATGAGAATCTCAAGTTTAACACACAAAACGTTAATGAGCATCTTTATGAGATGATATCTAGAACTTTCTATCTGGTGCCTTCCCCATGTGGCCTAATGGGTACTCACACACACATGCATGCACACAGCCACGCTTTCACTTCCACATACTAAAAAGAAAGAAAATGAAAAAGGTTGAGACATCTCCCAACTAATAAAAAAAGATAAAATTATAAAAAGTACACTTAAAATAGTAAGGAAATCTTCAACTGGGGGGAAAAAACCCTCAACAATTCTTTTCCCTTAACCATAAAGAAAGATAACGTAAGCAGAAAGTGAACACAATTTTTTTTCAGTGTAGTATTCATCCTAGTCTTATGGGTCGAGATCCTCACCTGGCAAAGATTGTTGTAGTTGCAATGGAGAAAATAGTGCTACCCTAGATGAGGAGCACTGATTGGGGAACACAACTTTACCCACAGATTTCTCCTTTTTTAGGTCACATGTACCCTACAGACTTTTGCTAGCATAGCTATATCAGTAAGGGCTAAGAAGAGATGTAATCCTTCTTTGTTAGCAGAAGCCTGTAGTATAGACACAGGTATACTGGCATAGCTTGTTTCATTTGTGGGGGTTGGTTTACTATATTTGTACAGAGAAAAACTTTGCTGATATAAGTAAGTCCACACTAGAAGCGCTTTGCCAATATAATATACCAGTATAGGAATACTGGTAAAGCACTGCTAGCATAGAGCTCACCTCCCTGGAAGTTATAGTCTTAACCCTGAGCAAATGGTGTACAGTGAGGTGGGTGAAGTTGAGCCCAAATTTACCTTTGGTTTACTGGGGACTAGGTAGTGACCCTATTTGTCACATGCCTTTATACCATTTTAAGGATTTAAAGCAATTTTGGGTGCTTTAAATACTTAAAACAGAATAACCAGCTAAAATCGCTCTAAGGAGCACCTTCTGCCTCCAGATAGTAATGTACAACATTCATTTTAGTCAGTGGGAGTCCTGTGTGAATTTCTGTCCTTTTCATTCCTAAAATAAGGCTGTGCTCAAATTCCTCCCCTGATGAGCATATTTCTTTTGTTTGGCTGCAGGGGATTATGTAGATGGTTAGCACCCTGAGTATGAGAGATTCTATTTTATTGCATAGCAAAGCTATTTGAATTCAAATTTTGTCACTGATTCTCATAATACAGCTAAATGGCGTTTCTGGTCAAAAAATGGCCTGTTAAATATTTTGTGTGACACTTCCCAAAGCCAATTTGTTTGCCAGTTGTTCACAAAATTTTTAACTTTTAGAAAGTCTCCTAATAAAGTGGTATAAATATTAAATTTGAGTTTTCTGTTTCCTCCTCCACTCCACACATTTTGGTGAAGTATTGTACTAACATCCTGAAATGATAGGACAGCCATTTCCAGCTATCTGGACATTGACTTTGGGGGGCGGGGGGAGGCGGGGGAGAAGAAAAGAGGGGAAGGGAAAAACACACACACACACACACACACACTAGAGATCCTAACAACTTGTCATTTAAAAAATATAATTACATTTTTTAAGATTGTTTAGCTCCATTTTTTTAATGCCTACGTTTCAACAGAGTAATGAATTACACACTGCTTACCTAAAAATCCTTCCTTCTGCCTGCCCATTACAAATTAAATCATTCACTTTATTGTCTGCTCTTTAAAACTGTTATAGATTGCAACTGTGCACTGTTTTGACTGAATCTAGCATCTTCCACACCAGTGGGAGCTACATTTCAGTGAAATGTGCAGTGATAATTGTGGATATTTTGTAATCGGTTCTGTAAAGTTTGGGATCTCTGGATGAAAGGAGTTAATATCCAATATTATTATTAATGCAAAAACAATTATGAGTTTAGCCTGAAAATTATTCTAACTGCAGATGCTAAAAGGTGACAAGAAAGCTAGCAACAGAAAAGCCACAGTACATTCTGATAAGGTCCTGAAGCTATCAAAACAACTACACCTCTACCCCGATACGTGACCCGATATAACACAAATTCGGATATAATATGGTAAAGCAGGGCTCCGAGGGGCGGGGCTGCGCACTCCAGTGGATCAAAGCAAGTTCAATATAACATGGTCAGATTTTTTGGCTCCTGAGGACAGCGTTATATCGAGGTAGAGGTGTATAATACCTGTAAGTTCTTGTCTTCATTAAGGGCAGGTCTACACTTAAAACGCTGCACTGATGGAGTTGCACCATTGTAGCACTTTAATGAAGATGCTCTACACCGAAAGGATAGAGCTCTCCCATCGGCATAGTTAATCCACCTCTGTGAGAGGCTATAGCTATGTCAGAGGGAGAAGCTCTTCTGCCAAGTTTGCGCTGTCTACACTAGTGCCTAGGTCGGTATAACTACATCACTCAGAGGTATGGATTATTCACACCCCTGAGCAATGTAGTTATACCAAAGTAATTCTGTAGTGTAGAAGGAAATTTAATTATGTTTGAATGATGTTTAACAATTAATTGAGGTGACACAATGCTCACTTGTCATTGCAGTCAAGAACAAGTCACAGTTATTAAAAACAATGATTAAACACGATTGCATTTCCTAGAGAAAATGAGTTCTAACTGCTTTGAAATACTTGCTCCTTCTACAGTGGTCAACAAATAGTAGAGCTTCAACCAAAGCATTTTATAAGCCAAGCACAATGTTTCTTTTGTATAGTGCTTTCCTAAAACTGTACCTTAACAATAAAATTTTTCTGAGTCAGATCTTTCTGATTCTTCAAATATATACTCCTTGAAGGGTAGAAGAAAAAATTAGTTTGAAATAATTCTAACCTGACTCAATTAATGGCCTTTAGGCTTTAGTAGGCTACTATGAAAAATTAGCTCTGGGTTTTGTTAAATACTAACAAAAAATCAAAGTGATGTGCAAAAGACAAAAGGCAAAAAAAAGCCCATTAATATTTTTCTTCCTTGTACATTTTATCAGAATGAATTATGAAACTGAAGTCCTAACAGCATTGGTTTGACATTATACTGAGGGAAGTGTTGAACAAAAACAATATATTTCAATTCTTACCTTCAAAAACATGTATTATTCCAGCTGTGAATATCTCATGAGACTGACATCAGCTGTGTTTTCAGCTTGATATGGGAACACAGTATATGGATTTGGAGAGAACAGATCTTCAAAATCATGGTTTTTTTGAATAAAATTACATATCCACTGTCCAAGTCTCTGGGCACATGAACATCTACTGCTCAAAATCAAAAGGTCAAAATTTCAAAATTAGTGTGTAGTTTTTGGCCTGCAGTTTTGTACCCATAGCCGACTGATGGCAGAAAACTGCAAGTACAAAATTAGCAGCTGGGTTGAGGCCTTTGAAAATGTGGCCGGCCCATAACTTACACACACAAACATCATAACATACTGCTAATAACTGTGTCCCAAACAGATGATTTCCAATATTCACAATAAAGAGAAACTAAAGAACACCATTCCTAAGGGCTTATCTAACCACTTCTTTTAACATGAGGAACCTCTCAACCAACGTAACATCAGATAAGGACCTGAGTGAACAGATGGGCTTGGCATTGTGATGAAGGTCAGAAAATGTAGTTTCTGGCAGATTAACATGGAGACTAAATTCCAGAGTTATGCATCGTCAAAAAATAGTTTTCCCCTTCTGCAAGTTTTCCCCTACCCAGTGTACCAGGGCCTACTCATTTTTCTCTTGCCACCTGATTCAAGAGTTTAATGTAGGAGGATTTAGACTCAGGTTTCCAGAGGGAAGAAGGATGGATATCTAACATTTAGATAGTTCCCTTAACCCATCTCAACTTAATAAAACACATTTTATTTTAACTTTCCTTTTGTGAAAGAAATGCACGAGTCTCAGTCAAGAATTGATTAGAAAAACATGGTATGTGCCATTCTGTCCTTTTAGTGTTGAAACATTTCCATCTTCCATTGTATTGTCTCACTTTTTATTTACTCTAATGCTTTGTATAAAATGTCTACAGGTACTGCTTTATGAATGAAGAGGTTTATTTGGATTCATTCATTCCACCATATTACCTGTGATTCATGATATCTAGAGGCTGTTCCAAAGCCATAATTCAGTAGGACTAAACACATTACAAGTGTTGTAACAAAATGAGAAGGGCTGTAAGGTTTCTAGAGGAAAAATAACCAGGTTATAACAGAAGGGTTCTCCCACTGACTCTGCAATAAAAAAATCAATTTGTGGGGTGAAACCTGAATCCCAGTAATATCTTACATCAGGTGCATTTAAATGCATCCCCAGCTTGACCTTCACTAAACATTTAATTGACAATTTAGACTGAGGTATGTGGCCGCATATCGTTTTTTGCTCATGAACATTAATAAAGGGAAGCCTGTGACATTTCATTCACTCTGTTTTGCTTTCTATGTAGAGTCTGTTCATTTCTTAGTGACTTTTGTCCATATTAAATCAGAATTCAGTGAATCGTATAAACTAATTGTACAGCCAAAACTACCTTTAAAAAAAGCTATCTTGCCTGGTAGAGCTAATGTCTACAGACTACTACAGTCTTGCTTTAAATTTCATTAGTAATAAAATGAACTTCTACACAACAAATCCAGTCACCTGCTGGTGGAGTTTTTTAACTGGATAATGTGCCCTAATGTCTTTTCCACCAGTTCATAGACAAGTATAACTGCAGTATATTTTATTCTTTTTAAAAGATGGAAGAAATATTAACTGTAGGTGTACTGACATTAGTGATAAAAGTGCATAAGTCAACATACAAAATGGGAAATGCTGCCAGTCACCTAGCTCCAAGTGTAGCTGTAGCCTTAGTGACTACTGTGGAAAGGGATCTGGGGGTCATAGTGGACCACAAGCTAAATATGAGTCAATAGTGTAACGCTGTTGCAAAAAAAGCTAACATCATTCTGAGACATATTAGCAGGAGTGTTGTAAGCAAGACATGAGAAGTAATTCTTCCACTCTACTCCGCGCTGATTAGGCCTCAGCTGGAGTATTGTGTCCAGTTCTTGGCACCACATTTCAGGAAGGATGTGGACAAGTTGGAGATAGTCCAGAGAAGAGCAACAAAAATGATTAAAGGTAAAAAAAAAATAACCTATGAGGGAAGATTGAAAAAATTGGGTTTGTTTAGTCTGGAAAAGAGAAGACAGAGGGGACATAAGTGTTTTCAAGTACATAAAAGGTTGTTACAAGGAAGAGGGAGAAAAATTGTTGTTCTTAACCCTGAGGATAGGACAAGAAGCAATGGGCTTAAATTGCAACAAGGGAGGTTTAGGTTCGACATTAGTAAAAACTTACTCTCAGGGAGGTTATACTTCCTATCAGCACTGGAATAAATTGCCTAGGGAGGTTGTGGAATCTCCATCATTGGAAATTTTTAAGAGCAGGTTAGACAAACACCTGCCAGGGATAGTCTAGATAATACTTAGTCCTGCCATGAGTGTAGGGGACTGGACTAGGTCACCTCTCAAGGTCCCTTCCAGTCCTATGATTCTATCTAGTTCTATTTTTTAATCTGGTTATAGTCTTGGCCTTCACAACATCCTCTGGCAAGGAGTTCCACAAGTTAACTATGCATTGGGTGAAAAAATACCTGCTGCCTATTAATTTCATTTGATGACCCCTAGTTTGTGTGCTTAATTAGAAATATAGCAATTTCTCCAAAAGCAGCATGATAAGTGATTTGCAATAACTTCTTGTAAAACATGAGAGGTAATTGAAGAAATCTTGCATCTATTTTAAATTTACTTTACATTGGATAAATTTAAGGAACTTTGTGTGTTATATTAAATAGTCATCCAATTGAAATATTATAAAAATATCCTATAAAACAACAACTAGCACACCCTACAGCCTTTACTCAGGTAAAACGCCCATTGACTTCCGTGGATGTCTTTACCTGGGAGAGTGCGGGGAGAGTGGCTAATTAAGGACATAGGATTTTGCCCTAATTGATTTGAATTCTACAAAATCTGATTATTAACTATTTAGCATTCATTCTGCCTTGATTAAAATACATTATTTTCACTATCCCTACCCTCCAATACATAAAAGTGGGTCATCCTGGAAAATAAATAAGACATCTCTTTTAACTGCTGTTTTTAACTGTTGGGCATGCTGCTAGCAGTTACCAAGTGTCGTTCTTCCAAAATGCTAATGCTTGCATAAATATTTTAAAGTTTCTAAATTCATTTTCATCAGGTGAGGTGAGATGACATGAATCATGTTACATACCTATGTCCCTGAGCTGCCTTTGCTCCAACTGTCCTATAAGCCTATTTGCACACGGCTTTCAAAAGGTCAAGAAAAAGTGGCTGGCATACTGACAATTCATATTTATTCTAATTGCTATAATCTAGTAGAAAATTACCTTGGCCAATCAATCACTTCCAAGCATTCTTTCATAATGCAAAGCTAGCCTTTATCACAAGGCCAGCTGTCAGCTTTTTTTTTTTTTTTTTTTTGAAGACAAAACTTTGGATCTATAAAACCCATAAATTTAATCTCTAATATCTGAGTTATCAAGAAAAATTAAACTAGCTATTCATTTCTTGTCCAACATGGTTTACTTTTCATTAAAAAAGGAGAAGCTTGAAAAGAACATATATTATTAAATCAATTTCGATCACTCCTATGTTTATTTTAGCTTTCATATTTCTTGTTTTGTTATTCAGTTGGTATAATCACACAATAAAATAAGATATTAAAATATATATTTTCCTCATTTCTAATGCATGGGATTGTATATATTCTTGCCTACAGCTAGCACACCAGAATTAGTACATTGTATTCACATACCTAAACTATGATACAATGGTACTAAGAATCTGACTAAACAGCAAAAGTAATGGAACTAGGAGTTCAATTTCACCATTTTATGTGTAGGCATTGAGGCCCATACTTTGTTTTATGGTCTCATGAACTGAGACTCTCCTGAAATGCTGTCATACGATGTGTGTGTTAGACATCAACCTTACTTTTGGATTTGTTTCCAGTAAAAATGGGTTCCAAAAGTAACTTTTGATTTTTTTTAAGCTCCCGGTTTCTACTTTACTAAAATATATTTTGATGCTTTGAATTCCAAATGCTTGCTTTGTAACTGACTCGCTTATCCATTGATTCTTTGGAACCACAGTCACAGTTCAGGGCAACTGCACATGTATTCCCTCTACATTGTGCACCCAGGGCACCCACTCTAGGCTCCTGGCTCCTCGGTGCATTTGTCTTGGTTAGATGGCTCTCTCTCCCCCACCCCACCCCGGACACAAATTTTTCCAGGCTGCACAGTTCTCCACCTACACTGTGATATTACCAGCAAGCCAGACTGCCTAAACAGGCCAGCAGCATCTCTTATATACTTTCTCTCCAAAAGCTATGCCAAATAGTCACAAGTTACCACACAGCTTTTTATAAGTAAGCACATTTATCCTAAAGGGAAAAGCTTTAGAGAGAAAACATTAAATACAAAAGAAGAATCTACACATATATTCTAACATGTTTAACAGATATTCCCCGCGCCCCATCATCCCCCAACTCCTGCAGGGACTCTGGTAGGAGACAGTCTTTTAAATCCCACAAAGGGTTTTTTCCCCTATGGCTACAATTTCATAACACCCTTAGGGCAGGTCCATACTCACCGTGTGGGTCGACGCGGTGAGTTCGACTTCTCAGAGTTCGAACTATCGTGTCTGATCTAGACACGATAGTTCGAACTCCGGAAGTGCTGCGGTCGACTCTGGAACTCCACCACCGTGAACGGCGGTGGCGGAGTCGACCTTGGAGCCGCAGAGTTCGACCCCGCCGCGTCTGGACGGGTAAGTCAGTCGGCCTTAGTTCAGAATCAGAACAACCATGAATAGGTTAGTCTTTTCTTTATACAGCTTGGGCCTTTGACTCTGAGAACAGGTAATTAGCAGACAATGGTACTTTCCTCAGGGTATTGCTTCAAAAGGCTGGGGTTTTGCCTAACTGGAGATGGGGGATTTGGAGTCACCTTTAAGATTCCTCAGGCAAAATTCACTTGATACTGTTTGTCCCAAAAGTCCATTGTTGTCTGGCACATTGTTGAATACTGTAGCCTGATTTATGGTGTACTGATAATATTAATTTGGACAATATGGAAATTCATTAATTTATTTTTTATTTAATTTTTAATTTATTAATATTAATAATTATTCTTATCAATATTAATTAGTATGGGTTTTAGGCTCACCAATCTGTTTGATCAGAACATAAAAGTTCTTGTCCTGAATCAGGTTCCACAGAATTTACAAAGAACCCTCGGAGGTATGACAGGAAGCTCACACCGAGACAAATATAGTCTTAAAGCCTTTTTATTAAAATCAATAATAGTAAATAAATGGTAAAATACCCAGAGTTACAAAGTTACATATGCTAATATAGTATTATATGCAACAAAGCTTTGGTTTATATACTCACACCCTTCCTTGATAACCTGGTGGTAAGAGACACAGGATCAGCCTTGCAATTCAGGTTTCTCTATTCTTGAGTGAGGAATGCAGTGCTTAGAAGAAACTAATGCTATGAGCTATTAAAGTGAACTTAGGGTTTACTTGACTAACTTAAACTTAAAATCAAAACCTAATAAACAAAGAATAAAACGTAGGGAAACCAAGCCTTGCCTAGTTCCTTTGAAACTTAAAGTTTAAGAAGAACAAGTACAGCTTACTAATAGTAGTAGCCATCATAGATAGATAGAATAGATAGAGAGAAATAGAGTAGAAATAGAAGAAGAAAGAATAAAAATGGAGTCAGTAAGAATGAAGTATTCTATCGAGGTGTGTCACCTTTTTATAGGGCCCAATATAGATATGCTAAGTTTGCTTTAGCTTAACATACAGGATATGGCCTGTAGGTCTCTTGCATTAGGGCCAAACGTACTTTTAATATAAATCTATAAACCAATTACAATAAACCAAATACTTAAACTATAAGAACTATAAGAAGATATATACACACATATATACACAAGCAAGCAGGTTAGTCCTATAGGCTACAATACAGTTCTTTGAAGTTCATAATAATTTCCATGTCTCACATTCCATCTTCCCCCTAGAGAGGTTCCATACAATCCTGGCCGACAACAATACATCACCTTTGAATTTGTGTATTTGCCCTTAATATTCATTCACAGAATATATATTGTACTTTAACTCCTTTGGAATCCTTATGATTACTGCAGATGTCTATAAACTAATAATGGTACCGATTTTTTTTTTTTGGTGGGAAGTGGTGTAATTTTCAATCCTCAGATTTCTTTGCCCCTATTCAGTCTGGCTCCAAGGCTGGGTGTGTGAGCAGAGTTCAAGTCTTTTGAGAAAAGTATTTGGTGATTATGGGTTTCTCTCTCTATCACTGAGAAGGCTTCTCCATCCTTTGTCCAAGTTGAGTCATAGTTTTAGGGTACTCCTGGAGCACTGGTAGCCATTGGTACCATTTTGGATTCCAGCAGCAAAGAGCAATCTCTCTCATTTGCTTCCAGCTCAGCAATTATGACTTATTATTTCAGATCCAGACTTTGCTAAAGTAATCTATGTCTTTATGACTTCATTGATGAATTATTGCCATTTGTTCTACAAGGGCCTACAGCGGAGAATCATTCATAAATGACAGTGGCAGATTGAGGATAATATTAAAGGTGGGAAGCTGCAAAGAGGATAATACTAATTTTCCATTGGCTTCTTCCCTTCTAGATCAGAGGGGTAGCCGTGTTTGCTGCTTTTACAGATCCAGACTAAGTCTTGTGGCACCTTATAGACTAACAGACGTTTTGGAGCATGAGCTTTCGTGGGTGAATACCCACTTCATTGGATGCAACATGAGCTTTCGTGGGTATTCACCCACGAAAGCTCATGCTCCAAAACATCTGTTAGTCTATAAGGTGCCACAAGACTCTTTGCTGCTTTCCCTTCTAGATGCAATTCAAAGTGTTGACATAGAGATAGGAAGTCCTATATGGTTTGGGACCCAATTATCTGAGGGAACACCTCTCTCCCCATGTACTATTACAGCAATTGAAGTCAGTTGGGGTACTCAAGACAAAAATACCATAGTTTACACATCTGTAGGCCAAGCTTTATTACTGGATGGAAATAGTTTCAACCACTGATCTGACAAAGCCAGAGTCCACTGATATTTAGAACACAATGTAGGTCTCATCTCTGTTCTCAAGCATTTGCTTAAGGGATGGTGGGGTCTATTCCTATTTTCATAACTTTTAAGACAAGAAGAGACCATTATTACTGCCTAATCTGACCTCTAGCTTGACAGAGGCCACAGAACCTCAACCCAGTAGTTTCTACATCTTTCATAAACTTTCATAATTTTCAGGAGCGTCTACTCTCTTCTTTCTTGGAAAAGAGGCAAAGATTATATTTTTGTTAAAATTTTATATGCATCCTGTCACAGGGCACCCCCCCCCTTTTCAGGGGATTAGCTTCCCCTGGTTTGGTGCCCCCTTAAATAGTTGCACAGCCTATTCTCCCACTCACTCCACCACTCTCCTCTTGCTCACAGAATTGTAGTGCAACTACTTCGTTACTCAGCCCTCTGGCATCATGGTTTCCCTTCTGGAGACTGGGGGATACTTTTCAAGTCTCTCCAGACTATCAGCATTCAATAGTGCTCATTCCCACTACTCTGAGCCTGTTATCTCTGCCATGACTCAAGAAATCTGCTAATTCACTGCCCTTGGCAGTACCACTTGGCAATGGTTGGTAGGGGAACTCACGCCTGCCTTCTACTCTGGGTTTCAGTCCAGGGCCCTTTACCAAGCAGTCAAGGTCTGCATCTCCCCTAACTTTACTGTTCTCACTTTTGAGCTACTTCCTACCTTGCTTCCACTCTTCCTAGTCAGACCCTTCTCCCCAAGGGTCTTCTATCCCTCCTTCCCTCTCTCTTACCTCACGGAGAGTGACTGCCACTCTTAACCCTACAGCCAGTCTCTGGGCTTCATGCAGTGCAGTTGTAGCTGTGTCGGTCCCATGATATTAGAGACACAAGGTGGATGAGGTAATATCTTTTATTGGACCAACTTCTGTTGGTGAGACCACAGACCAGGACACCAACTCAAAGCAGCACCAGACCCTGCCAGAACATCAGCTGCAAAGCCTGCAGACATATCTCCATTGCCACAATGATCAACACCTCCACAATACATCTTTCGCAATCCACAGATCCTACACATTCTTATCTCAACATGTGGGCAACCCAATAGCAAAGTATGTGAGTGAAACCAGACAATCACTATTCTCTCAAACTCACACAGGAAAATGATTTACAAAAAGCACATCTACCAGTGTGATATATGTCATCATGTGCCAGCAATGCCCCGTCATGTACATTGGCCAAACCGGACAGTCTCTATGCAAAAGAATAAATGGACACAAATCAGACATCAAAACGGTAACATTCAAAAACCAGTAGGAGAGCACTTCAATCTCCCTGGACACTCAATAATAGACTTAAAAGTGGCCATTCTTCAACAAAAAACAGATTTCAACTAGAAACTGCAGAACTGGAATTAATTTGCAAACTTGACACCATCAAATTAGGACTGAATAAAGATGGAGTGGCTGGGTCACTACAAAAAAGTAATTTTCCCTTTGTTGATATTCACCCCTTCTTGTCAACTGTTGGGAATGGGTCACATCCACCGTGATTGAATTGGCCTCGTTAGCCCTGGATCCCCCACTTAGTAAGGCAACTCCCATCTTTTCATGTGCTATATATTTATACTTAGCTACTGTATTTTTCACTCCATGCATCTGATCAAGTGGGTTATAGCCCATGAAAACTTATGCCCAAATAAATTTGTTAGTCTCTAAGGTGCCACAAGGACTCCTCATTGTTTTTACTTTTCACAAAGTGATCACTCTATATCTGACACCACAGCCCTAATCCTCAAAGGAATACTGTGCAACATCTTCAAAAGGTGAGCCTGGGAGCTTAAATTAATCACTCTGCTAGACACTAAAAACCATGGACTGAACAGTGATACTGGATTTTTGTCTTATTACAACCACCTGTAACTTACCATCCCCCTCTTTTTGTTCTATGTCTGCAGAGATGTTAACAGACCACCTTGAATGGACCCTTACAATATGTGCTAACTACTTATGCTAAACAATCTGTTCTACCTTGCATTTTGCTGTGATTTGGGGAGTTCCTTTATGAGATCTGAAGAGCAGTTGTGTGGCTTGAAAGTTTGTCTCTCTCACCAAGAGAAGTTGGTCCAATAAAAGCTGTTACCTCAACCAACTTGTTTTTCTTGGCTCTGTGTAAGCCTGCTCCTTTACATGAATTTGCTTCCAATTAGCAGCCTCCTCATGGCCTAAATCTTTACCTGATTGCCACTTAATTGGTTGATTGGGCCCGTCTGACCTAATTCAACCCCCACAGGGCCAGTACAGGAAGCCCACCCTGTCACATGCCCCAAGGTATGATAGGGTACATTTCAAATATCTATAAACAAATTCAGGGTTCAGGGAGTGAAGAATGGACTTCAACATTACCTATAGAGAAAGCAGTAGCAACTGTAAACACATTCACAACTTAAACCGATTGATACAATTCTTTAAAATTAGCAGCTTTGTACAAAAAGAAATCACTTCTGATAAGAGAGACAAATTGTCAAGCTTCGACACAGAGCAAATTCAAGCAGAAAATAAGTTTACTGTATAATGGAAATGCTGACTGACCCTTACTTTAAAAATATCTCATGCATGTTAAATCTATCACCTGCATCTCCATAAATTATTCATTTGATACAGCTCCACTAGAGTTCAGTGATCATTTTATAATATTATATATGCTGATTTCATTCTTTGCAAACTGTAAAAACCAATAATACAGTTATAGTGATGTCATCAAGAGAGGTACCATAATACCACTTGGTTAATATTATGAGAGTGATAATTAATACTCTATCTCACACATCATTTAGGCCTTGTCTACACTGGTGGTATCTCAGGTACATGCAGTTATACAGGTGGGAGAGATAGCTCAGTGGTTTGAGCATTGGCCTGCTAAACCCAGGGTTGTGTTTTTAATTCTTGAGGGGGCCACTTAGAGATCTGGGGAAAAAATCAATACTTGGTGCTGCTATTGAAGGCAGGGGGCTGGACTCGACCTTTCAGGGTCCCTTCCAGCTCTACGAGATAGGTAAAAAATGGCTGTATCCACATTGGGGTGCCTAGCTACATGCAGCTGTGAAATGCTCTGGCAGTGGGGAGGCAGTCAGAAAAGGTTGTCAGCAGGGAGTTATCAGAGTCTTTCCCCACTGCATCCTCCCTGCCAGAGCCTTTGCCTGCTGCTGGAGCCTTTCCCAGGTCTGGCTCTGGGACCCTATACTACTAAAGACAGCAATACAGATCTGAGAGGCATTGCTTATTTATCAGTCATTTTGAATTCTAATCCTGTGCTCCCAACTACTTGCAAACCCTGCCCCACCAGCTTGGTGTCATCCAAAAATTTTATAAGCATATTCTTCTCTCTATTATGCAAGTCATTGATGAAAATATTGACTAGGTCCAAACCCAGGACTGATCCCCTGGTGGAACACACCCACCTACACCATCCCACCAGTTTAACACCAAACCATTGATAACTACTCTTCGAGTTCAGTCTGTCAACCAGTTGTGCATCCACTTTATAGTAGACCATACTTCCCTAGTTTGCTTATGAAAATGTAATAGATGAATAGATTCCAAGGCCAGAAGGTCCCATTGTGATCATCTAGTTTGACCTTCTGTATAATTCAGTCCATAAAATTTCTCCGAAATATGTGCTAGAAAATATTTTATAAAAAAACATCCAATCTTGTTTTAAAAATTGTAAGTAATTGTAAGAATCCACCACAGCCCTTGGTAAGGTGTTCCAATAGTTAATTACTCTTAATGTTAAAATTGTACACCTTTTTTCCCTCAATTTGAATTTGTCTACCCTCAACTTCCAGCCATTGGATTGTGTTACATCTTTGTCTGCTAGATAAGTCAAAGGCCTTACTATAATCAAGATATATCATGTCTACTGCTTCCCACCATCCCCTAGGCCAGTAAAACTGTCAAAGAAGGAAATTAGGTTGGTTTGACATGATTTGTTCTTGACAATTTCATACTGGTTATTCCATATAACCGTATAATCCTCTAGGACAGTGGTGGGCATGGCCCGCACAGCTTCCTGCAGCTCCCATTGGCTGGGAACGGCAAACCACGGCCAGTGGGAGCTGCGGGCAGCCGTGCCTGTGGACAATCAATGCAAACAAAATCTCACAGCCTGCCAGAGTGTTACTCTGATGGACCGTGTGCAGCCCACGGGCCACAGGGTCCTCACCACTGCTCTAGGAAATTACAAATTGTTTCAACCACTTGTTCCAGGTATCAAAGTTAGGCTGATTAGTCTATAGTTCCCTTGGTCCTCTCCCCCACCCCAGTTTTAAAGACAGGTACTAGCCCTTCTCGAGTTCTCTGGGACCTCATCTATCCTCCTTGACTTTTCAAAGATAATTGATAACAGCTCCAAGATTGTTCTTTAAGTAGTCTAGGACAAATTTTGTCAAGCCCTGCTGACTTGAATACATCTAATTTATCTAAATATTCTTTAACTTGTTCTTTCCCTGTTTTTGGTTTATGTTCCTCCCCCCTTGTTGTTAATATTGTGTTCAGCATCTGGTCACCATTTATCTTTTTATGGAAGACTGAAGCAAAATAGGCATTACACATTATTAAACAAATAATTAAACCATGAATAATTCTGCTACATCAGAGCTAAGTATTATTATTATTATTATCATTATTAGATGATGATGACAGGGCATAGATTACAGGTTTTATTGTTGAATCACTTCCCAGAACTGCCTTTCCCATTATTCCAGTCTCCTAAATTGCATTAAGCTACTCAACATGTTAAGAGATTTAATTTTATATCTCAGATTTGCCAACCCCTATACAAGGACAAGGCCTGATTACTTTCCAAACAAGTCTGAAAATAACTAACAAGCAAACACATGGACAGATGGCCTCTCTCTCTACTGATATTACACGTTGGAAGTATGCTTAGAGGGAAAGTCTATCAAGACCTTTGGAGTCGTGTCTGTGTTATTTATTTTAAAATTACCTAATGTAGTGTATGTTTTTTTCATTGTTTTCCTTTTAGCCTTAAAGTTTAATCCGAATTTATTTATAAATGTGTTTTAGATTTTTTTTTCTTCAACTTATTTCCATTTAAAGAAAGCATAAAAATTTACTAAACTAAATTACCAAGTTTAGTTCAGTAAAAATTTGTTATAACCATTTCTTATTTCATTTAAATTAATAAAAAATACCTATCTAGATTATAGGCATCTGAAAACTCTGAACATCCAGAAGTTTCTAATTAGGTTTGCACAGACATTTTTAAAAACCAGCTAGTTTACATAAATACTTCATCTAGATCATTTATTTTGAAGGCCACTGTACTGGGACAAAGTTTTAGGGAGTACATAGTGCATAGGTAAAATATAAGATGATTTAAAACATTGAAAGGAGTCGAAAGGAGGTGAGAAAAAGTGGTAAGTTCTGTTTTTATTTCTAGGGCCCCTATCTGATACCAGCTTAGAACTTATAACATGCATATGCACCTTCCTGATATAGTGATATAAGATTTTAGGACTAGACTGACATGGGGTCAAGGAGCTGTCACTTATTCATTCAGAGAGCAGACCTTACTTGGGATCCAACACTCTGCCCTGCCTCAGATACAAGCTCTTTGTAAACCCTTCACTCCCTCCTTCCCATGTTCTTAAATCAGCTGATACTATGGCCTGGTCTACACTACGAGTTTAAGTCAAATTTAGCAGTGCTAAATCAAATTAATCTTGCACATAACTCCATGCTTGCCATGGTAAGGTGTCTGCACAGGTAACCCAGGAAAAAAGGTGCAAAACGGTTGTCTGACATTGCTTTCAACGAGGGAGGGAGGGAGGGAGGGGGAGGAGGGTCTAACGACATGAACCCAGAACCACCAGTGACAATGTTTTTTGCCCCATCAGGCATTGGGATCTCAACCCAGAATTCCAATGGGCGGGGGAGACTGTGAGAACTATGGGATACGCTCCGGAAGTTGACGCTAGCCTCGGTACTATGGACGCACACCGCCGAATTACTGTGCTTAGTGTTGCCACATGCACTTCACTTTATACAATGTTTCCAAAAATCGATTTCTGTAAAATCGGAGTAATCCCATAGTGTAGACATACCCAAAAATGCAGCTTCATCCAAGACTGCAGTACAGCCTCTCCACCATTATCTGGTATTGCAAGAAAGGAACACTGAATGTAGTGACATATCCAATTACACCCAAACAGATAGTTACTCAAATTGAAAGGTATCACCTTTGAGAACATAGAAACATGACACACTCGGATACAGACTAACACGGCTGCTACTCTGAAATCTATTTGGGTTGGCTACACACATTTAATTATACAGTATTTGCAGAGTGTAAATGTGTGTCATATCTTGCTTTTTTTCCTAAATAGTCTAGCCATTTGACATATTAGAACAGGTGCATCTACCCAGCTACATTGTATGCAGTTTGGGAACAGAAGAGGATCGTTTACCATGCATCTTTTGAAAAAATAAAGTAAAATATTCAAAGTGCATTGTTCAAGTTTAAACACTTTTCTCTATTTTAATATACTGTATCTAAGCTGCATCACATACTACTTTGCTAAATGGCTGCTGCAGCAGTGGTCAATAGGATTTTGAACTGATTAAGTCTTCAGCAGGATGTTGTCAGTGATCAGGATGTATGTGGTCATGCCTATAGGTTAGAACAGGCATCAGTATCCAGGACTAGGAAACCAGGGTCAGAAGCAGTCAGAGACCAGATGCCTGAGCCAAAGGTCAGAAACAAAATCAGGAGTCAGGAATCAAAGCCAAGGGTCAGAGCTGGGTTACCTGGAGTGAGGCAAGGCAAAGCAGGGACAGGGCTAGGTCTAGGCTAGGGCTACAAACACACAGCAATGGGCAAATACTTTGGGTAGCTGCTGAAACACTACAGTTGCTTCTGGGCTTAAGAGCCAGTCTGCTAACTCTTCCACAGGCAGCATAGCCACCCAGGCAGCCTACTACAGGCCAGCTGTACTTGTTATGTTGCCTGGAGACTTGCTCTGCTTCAGGCCCTGAGTCCTGACAGATATCACCAACAAAGAGATGCAGGCTTGCTTCTTGCTATGAGACCTACATGGGATTATTACACATTGTATGTTTTAACTAAGGCAGCAATACTGGAACCATAGACAGTGATGAAAAATTGGCAGAGCACAGAAAGATCAACTATGTTAAAAAATAAAACCCACAAAATTGTATGCATCTGGCAAGGGGATTAGAATTCTTGCAGCAAGAACGTGTGATGCATGCATGGTTTGAGATGAGCAGAAGTCTGGTTGAAGCTTCCTGGAAGCTTGAGTCAAAGCACTTTTGAGAGTGAACTGACCCAGTAAGCTGGTGTTGCATGATGCAGTCAATTCACTAGCAGTCCCATCTCTTCTAGTTTAATATTTAAAAGCAAGAAATAATCCCATTTTTCTAGCCTCTGCAGTTGCAAGGTTAATCTAGTGAATGTAAAGTATTGCAGATGAGCCTTGTTTTAGGGCTTGATCCTGACAAATGCTGAGTGACATCAACTTCTATTAAAGTCAGGGTTTGATGAGGGGGTTCATCACCTTGCCGGATTGGCTTTTTACTGATTTATGGACAGAGAAAAATGTTTTAAGATATCAATTGCAAACATTCATATCAATAATTGTATTTATTCTTCTTGAATAGTCACAGGGAAAGAATAATATAGTTTTGCTACAAGAGCCAAGACATCTATGGTACATCCCTGTGCTCATAATTACAATTTAAGGGCCTGATTTTCAGGTCCATTTTAAAAAACAGACATCTTAGAACCTACAAAATTCTGTTCACAATTATTATAGGGCAAAATATCAAGGGCTGACTCAATATTCTTTTGAAAATCAGGATGTCAACAATAACCAGTCAAGTGATGATCACTGTAGCTGTGGAATACAGAGTTTGAGCTCGTCAGAAAAACATGTGTAGAGTTCTGCAACTCCTCCCGCCTGGCCCAGATCTAAGGCCTAGTTTATCCTAACCAAACCTCTGAACATTAAGAAAGTTATATTTCTGGTAATGTAAAGTTAGCGTATAAGTGCTTATTTTAAACCTGATTTTGGAGGAGAAAAAGCTACCCAAAAACACACACAAAACAAGGCCAAAACCACAGAAATCTAAACTACAGTTCTCAAAATATTCAGAAGAGTGGACTGCTTCATTTTTACACCATCTCCAAACAACATGCCCCTTTGTTTTCCTTCAAAATATATTCGTGCAATCCAACAGGCAATTGCACTCATTATCTCTCCCACAACACTGGAAATGTGGAACACAAACAACTGTAGAGAGTGTAGTTGCATGTTGCAATCCCTCAGTAGCCTGGAGCTGAAGCAGCAGTGATAAATTAGCTTTCTTTGTTAAATCAGACCAAAAAAGGCTCGCTCCTCTTGGGGAGTAACAGCATGAATTTCAGGAAGGTGGATTCAGAAAACTGACTCCTCCAGGCAACCAGCACATTTCTAAAAGTTGAAGTCTGGTATTGATGCCAAATCCCCTCACTCCCAGTAAACGTGATTATGTTAAAAGTATTCAATAATCTGCCAGTAATAGGCCATCAGATTCTATGGTGATCAGTACAAGATATAGACAAGGTACATGTCTCTTCTTTTTCCCATATATTATCAAACAAATGTCCATGAAAAATGGGATATAGAATTGATGTCCGGGCTCTTACAGCAAAACAATACAACTTTCTTTGTAATTGTTCAAGAAGAATGAATAAAAAAAAACAGTGGGGGGGTGGGGAGGGGAAGAGGGAGAAGAACAGGAGTACTTGTGGCACCAGAGACTAACAAATTTATTTGAGCATAAGCTTTCGTGGGCTACAGCCCACTTCATCAGATGCATAGAATTGAACATATAGTAAAAAGATATATATACATACAGAGAACATGAAAAGGTGGAAATTGCCCTACCAACTCTAATTAGAGTATGGCCTTGAACTCAGAGGACTTTGGTTTGCAGGATTATTTATTCACAGAAGAGAGAGAGAATTGTATTCTGCCCCACTTTTAGGCTAAGTTTGTAACTGAACTGGAGCAAAGGGGAGAAGCAACTTCCTCTTTTGCATCTTAAGATATACATTTCTACACTCCATGCAGTCACTGATATAATCAGTGTGCTACAAACCACAGGACTGACTTCACACTGTTTTCCAAGATAATATGAGGCAACATTATCCTGGGGCATGAATATTCCATTTTGTGGCTTCTGCTACATTAATTGGCAGTTATTGATGCAAAACTCATTTGCCCATTTCCCCTTCTCCTACCAGGGCCAGCTCTAGCTTTTCTGCCGCCCCAGGCAAAAAAAAACAAAAACAAACAAAACAAAAAAAAACACGGCAGCCGCAGGGAGCTCGTGAAGGGCAGCACCCGCCCACTCCCTCCGCCCCTGGGTAGCCAGGCACTGTAGCCCACTCGCAGCTGGGCGAGAGGGGCTCCCCCCTCCGGCTTGGGGTGCCTCTCCCGGCCGGACAGGCTCCGAGGGGGCCAACACAGGCAGCACTGGCTGGGGTCTGCGAGCTTGGCACAGGGCCAGCATTGCAGCGGGGCTCGGCACAGTGCAAACGGCGGGCGCCGGGATCAGTGGGGCCCGCCTCCCCGCTGCCGGCCGGCCGCCGCAGAACCCTCCCTCCTTCTGGTGCCCAGGGGCTGCAGGAGGTGGTGGCTCAGCTGCTCCTTTAAAGGCAGCTTGGCCAGGCCGGGCTCAGAGCAGCGCGGGAGGTGGAGGCCGGTGCAGGCAGTAGGGAGTGGCGTGTCCCGGGGAGCACGATGAGCGGCGGGGATCACTAGTTCCTGCCCCGCCCCCTGGGCCGGGATCCGTGCCCCTGCAGGGCTGGACTGGCCGCCCTAAGATTGGCCAGACTGCTGCCCCTTTCACTGTCAAAGAACATGGTAACAGTTTTAGCACTAATATGGTTTCTTCCATCTGAGGTTCTCAAGGAGCTCTAGAAACAATAAGGTATTTAACCTCACACCTACCCTATGATGTAGGATTAAGCTCATTTTATAGATGAGGAAACTGAGTCAAAGAAATTAAGTTTTCAAAGTCAATCAGAAAGTTTATGGTAAAATCAAAAATAGAAGTCATGTCTGACGCTTATTCCTATGCTTTAACCATAAGGCCATCTTTCTTCCTATGCTTCTGAGAACCTACTGAATCAGCCAAAACAGCTGAAAACCTCATAAGAACACTTCCAGGACAACATGGAAGTGTCCTCAAAGAATACTTCCAGGACAACACTGAACAGTGCACTGATACACAGTTACTCTCCCACCAACAACACAAAAAGAAGAACTCCACATGGACTCCTCCTGAGGGTCGAAATGACAGTCTGGACCTATACATTGAATGCTTCCGCCGACGTGCACAGGCAGAAATTGTGGAAAAACAACATCGCTTGCCTCATAACCTAAGTCGTGCAGAACGCAATGCCATCCACAGCCTCAGAAACCATCCTGACATTATAATCAAAGAGGCTGATAAAGGAGGTGCTGTTGTCATCATGAACAGGTCTGACTACCAAAAGGAGGCTGCCAGACAACTCTCCAACACCAAATTCTACAGGCCACTTCCCTCAGATCCCACTGAGGAATACACTAAGAAACTGCACCATCTACTCAGGACACTCCCTACACTTACACCGGAACAAATAAACATACCCTTAGAGCCCCGACCAGGGCTATTCTATCTACTGCCCAAAATCCACAAACCTGGAAATCCTGGACGCCCCATCATCTCGGGCATTGGAACTCTCACTGAAGGACTGTCTGGATATGTGGACTCTCTACTCAGACCCTATGCCACCAGCACTCCCAGCTATCTCCGTGACACCACTGATTTCCTGAGGAAACTACAATGCATTGGTGACCTTCCAGAAAACACCATCCTGGCCACCATGGATGTAGAGGCTCTCTACACCAACATCCCACACGCTGATGGAATACAAGCTGTCAGGAACAGTATCCCTGATGATGCCACAGCACAACTGGTTACTGAGCTCTGTGCCTTTATCCTCAGACACAACTATTTCAAATCTGATGACAACATATATCTCCAGATCAGTGGCACCGCTATGGGCACCCGCATGGCCCCACAATATGCCAATATTTTTATGGCTGACCTGGAACAACGCTTCCTCAGCTCCCATCCACTCACGCCCCTTCTCTACCTACGCTACATTGATGACATCTTCATCATCTGGACCCATGGGAAGGAGACTCTAGAAAAATTCCACCATGATTTCAACAGCTTCCACCCCACCATCAACCTCAGCCTGGACCAATCTACAAGGGAGGTCCACTTCCTAGACACTACGGTGCAAATAATTGATGGACACATTAACACCACCCTATACCGAAAACCTACCGACCGCTATGCCTACCTTCATGCCTCCAGCTTCCATCCCGGGCACACCACAAGATCCATTGTCTACAGCCAAGCACTGAGGTACAACCGCATCTGCTCTAACCCCACAGACAGAGACCAACACCTACAAAATCTCCACCAAGCATTCTCAAAACTACAGTACCCGCACGAGGAAATAAGGAGACAGATCAACAGAGCCAAACGTGTACCCAGAAGCCTCCTACTGCAAGACAAACCCAAGAAAGAAACCAACAGGACTCCACTGACCATCACATACAGTCCCCAGCTAAAACCCCTCCAGCGCATCATCAGGGATCTACAACCCATCCTGGAGAATGATCCCACACTTTCACAGGCCTTGGGTGGCAGGCCAGTCCTCGCCCACAGACAACCTGCCAACCTGAAGCATATTCTCACCAGCAACTGCACGCCGCACCATAGTAACTCTAGCTCAGGAACCAATCCATGCAACAAACCTCGATGCCAACTCTGCCCACATATCTACACCAGCGACACCATCACAGGACCTAACCAGATCAGCCACAACATCACCGGTTCATTCACCTGCACGTCCACCAATGTAATATATGCCATCATATGCCAGCAATGCCCCTCTGCTATGTACATCGGCCAAACTGGACAGTCTCTAAGGAAAAGGATAAATGGACACAAATCAGATATTAGGAATGGCAATATACAAAAACCTGTAGGAGAACACTTCAACCTCCCTGGCCACACAATAGCAGATCTTAAGGTGGCCATCCTGCAGCAAAAAAACTTCAGGATCAGACTTCAAAGAGAAACTGCTGAGCTCCAGTTCATCTGCAAATTTGACACCATCAGCTCAGGATTAAACAAAGACTGTGAATGGCTTGCCAACTACAGAACCAGTTTCTCCTCTCTTGGTTTTCACTCAACTGCTAGAATAGGGCCTCATCCTCCCTGATTGAACTAACCTCGTTATCTCTAGCTTGCTTCTTGCTTGCACATATAAACCTGCCCCTGGAAATTTCCACCACTTGCATCTGAAGAAGTGGGTATTCACCCACGAAAGCTCATGCTGCAAAACGTCAGTTAGTCTATAAGGTGCCACAGGACTCTTTGCTCCTCATAAGAACAGGTATTCTTGTAAGATTTCAGGTACCTTTGTCTTCTAATTTGGAGGAAATAGTGTAGGAGAAGCACATTTCCTGATGTATTTTGGTTCTTCTGGTCCTGGCCAGAGTCAGGAAAGGCCCAGAATGAAAATACATTGATTTAAAGAGTCAACCAAGGTATTTTAAATCTCACAAAAGGCTCAGTTTGGATAAGCTTCTATTTGTGGGCACAGGTTCAAGTCCGTTTTTATTGCAGCTAAACCAGTACATCCAATCCTGAGTCAAGCACCCCAGGCAAGAGCGGCAATGTGTGTAAAACAAAAAAAACTACTGTAAAATCTTAAATTGAGAGTATATTGTACAAGCCTTCCAGATGCAAGCACCATCTGAGCAACAATACTGTTCTGTAATTCATGAGACCTATGCATAGTCTCAATGTTGCTCCTAGAGAGGTAATTGCAAAACTCCCAATGACCACTGGAAGCAAGACCAGAATCTCTATATTTACCATAAGTGCAATCAAGCAGGTATGTGGCAATGATTCCTAATGGCATCTCTAATCTTGTTCACATCTATGGTTAGGTAAACTTTTAGCCTGATACACCACTGCATCACTCTAGCTTTAAACCGTGTAACTGAATTGAAATCAATGGAATTATACTGGTGATAAAAATGGAGTGACTCAATCTGGCTCTCTGTCTAACCCCCCCTCCTTTTTTTTTTTAAACTGTCCCTTGCTTTGTATAACTATATGGGGGGAAATAACTGCTTATCTTGGATAAAAGCAGAAGCAATCATATAAAAATATAGTGGCAAAAGTACACAAGAATAAGATTTAACTGATAGTAAGAGTGTAGCCGGGAACATAAATAGCTAAAGGAGAATCTATCAGAAAAATCTTATGAATTGCTGTAAGAGGGCCACTCAATACACTGGCCCCACCATATGCTTTGGGAAAGAGAAAGTCACATGGGACTTATGAATGCCAATTTGTCACAGTAAAATCGAGACTGGCAGTGAAATTAAATGTCATAAACAGTCACAGGAACCTCTTGTACTGTGTTATGTTTATAGGCTTATCTGAAACAAACACTCATTTGTCCCTAACCTAAGGCATCCTACAAGTCACTAGCTAGTAATGATAGATAGATAGATGGATAGAGAAAGAGATAGAGAGAGAGAGATTTGTGTCACATACACCTGGCATCAGTGATAAGAAACTTTTGGCACTGGATGGCCCAATCTCATTTTAACATAAGAATAGTGTTGAACCTATTTCATCCAGAGTAACAGCTGTCTGAAATGCCTATGTGACATTTCATTGTGCCATCTTTTCATTGTGATAAAAAAATGTTAAGACAATTTTCTGGACCTTTCCCTACACTACTGGCTGAATAATTTCTGCCATATTTTACCTGCAAATGACTAACCATCATCCATTCTGCAACTGGATTGTATTAAGTTTTTAAAGAACAAAGGAATGAAATGATTCCAGTGCTTGAAAAAAACCTCACACTGGTGGTGATCTATATTAACTGCACATAGACTCATAGGGACCTCAGGAGATCATCTAGTCCAACCTGCTGCTCAAAGCAGGACTAATCCCCAAATGGCCCCCTCAAGGATTGAACTCACAACCCTGGGTTTAGCAGGCCAATGCTCAAACCACTGAGCTATCCCTGTCCCCCTGCTACTATCTATGGTCTATGCAAAAACATTTTCAATTTTCAGAAGACAGAACCAAGGTAGGTTACTTCTCATAATTTTAAGTATAATGAAAATATTGTGCAATGCTCATCTCAGCCAACTAATTTTTCCTGCTTTGTATAAAATCATTAATTACTTTCAAAACACAATTCTCATAATATGCACTATCCACAATGTGGTAGGAGAATTTGCATTCTGGGGAGAGGTATCGGATCTTCAGCTACTGTTAGTCCATATAAAGCAGTTTCTAGGAAGGCCTTTTTTCCATCTGTCTAAAGCAGGATCTTGTGAGATTTTTCTTTCTATTGCAGACACTGCCATTGTCATTCATGCCTTTACCACCTCAGGAGTAGATTACTGCAATGAGCATTACCGAGAAACATGACTTAAATCAGCGTGGTATCTGAAGCTGTAGAATACAGCTGTTCACAACACTGGCAGCCTTAGGATTTCTGGGAGAGGTTTTTTTTTTTAAATCAATCTATTGCATAGATCCCTAAATGGTGTGGATGTGCCTACTTGAGAGAATACTTTATTCTCCACCATGCTGCCAAACCAATGATCAGAGAAGGTGCTAGACCTAGAACTGTCTTGGAATAAATCAAGAGGATTTTGGTGGCAGAAGGTTCTTCCTGAGGGGCCCTTCCTTTTAGTCTACACACAGTCACTGAGAAGTGCGATTGCCAGCTTGGGTAGACATACGTGTGAAAGCTCTGCTCAAACTAGTGCACTAAAAATGTCAGTGTGGCTGTGGCAGCACAGGGAGCTGCTTGGGTTAGTTGCCTGAGTACTGTCCTCTCTATCCCCTTAAGTACATACTCAGGCAGGGCCGCCCAGAGAATTCCGGGGGCCCGGGGTCTTCGGCGGCAGGGGGCCCCCGCTCAGGGGCGGCTCTAGACCCGAGCGCGCCGAAGACCTGGGGGGCGGCATTTGGCTCCGGTTGAGCTCCCGCAGGCATGCCTGCGGCAGGTCGACCGGAGCCCGGGACGAGTGACTGCGGGAGGTCCAGGCGAGCCGCGGGACGAGCGCCCCCTCCGCAGTCATGCCTGCGGCAGGTCCGCTCGTCCCGGGCTCCGGGCGACCGGCCGCAGGCATGCCTGCGGGAGCTCAACCGGAACCGCAGGGACCCCAGAAAACACTCGTGGGGGCCCCTGCGGGACGCGGGGCCTGGGGCAAATTGCCCCTCTTGCCCCCCCCTCTGGGCGGCCCTGTACTCAGGTGGCTAGCCCGAACCACTGCCTCTATTGCCCGAGCCACACAGATATTTTTAGTGCACTAAGGCCAGAGGTATGTCTACCCGAACTGAGAATCACACCTCCTAGCTGCTGTGTAGACATACCATGAAATATGGGGGGAGGGATAGCTCAGTGGTTTGAGCATTGGCCTGCTAAACCCAGGGTTGAGAGTTCAATCCTTAAGGAAGCCACTTAGGGAGCTGGGGCAAAAATTAGTCCTGCTAGTGAAGGCAGGGGACTGGACTCAATGACCTTTCAAGGTCCCTTCCAGTTCTAGGAGATTGGTATATCTCCAATTATTACCTATTTTTTTATTACCTTTTACCTAATATACTTCCTCATCTTGGTCTAAAATAATGTGAATTGGTTGACCAGCCTATCACAGCCTGAGGCTGAAGGACCATAATAAAAACTGGTGTTTGTGATAAGGGGTTGGGAGACATGCTGTTGGGTTTCATCTTATTTCTTCTGGTTTTGGAGAGAAGTTTAGCTGCTGGTTCAAAGTATTTTTAATTTTTTATGTGACCATATTTTTAATTCATTACATTACCTAGAGTCTAAACAGGTACCTATTGTGTGCTATAAATTGAAAGAAAAATAAATGCATAAAATATAAAATTGCCTATGGTAGTTGTAATACATTCACTGACATTTGGTTAAAATTTGCAAAGCCAACACCTTAAAAACACAGGCATATGCTGGGTATGGGCAGCCAAGTCCACTGCCTTCAATTGAGCAGTATAACAAATACTTGACAACAATAAAATCACAAATCAGAGAAGTTGGCTGTGTCTAGCACAGAGCATGAAGTGGAGCAAAAGGATTATCTTGAGAGTACATTGAAAATGAAAAAGTTTCCGAAGACATTTTGACCCTGAGACCTTCTTCAAGAACAATCTGTAAAATAAACTTTAAAGGGCCCATTTTAAACATACACTAGATAGCCTAAGGCCTGAAAAGCGTTCAATAAGAAAAGGAAAAAAAAGAATGAAATGCATAGCACTCCTTCAGCAACACAAAGCTGAACAGCAAAAAAATGGTATCCCTGTGAAAATATACAGAGAACTGTATACATACTTTTACATAGCTGATTATCTGTATAGACAAGTGTAATGCGATTCCAAATAAGAAGGGATCATCAATAGTCTTATATAATGAAGAATTTTAAGGAGCCAATGTACTGTTAGTGGTCAAAACCCAAGGCTCCTTATTTATTCCAGGATAAATAGTGACTTTGCATTAACTTTTCTACTTCAGAAATTTTCACCTTCAAAGAGATTCCCAGGTGCCAGTTTTGCTTCATTGTAAATGTGTTAACTTCTCCCAAGCATGTCTCTCTGCTGCCAGCTCAAATGTTGACTTGTCTTTTTTAAAAAATAACCTCTGCAGTCTTGGACAGTTTACTTAAACTCTGATCGATTTCCCCAGGGATAATATGAGAATACTACTTATTGCACAGGAGTGTTGTAAAGGCTAATTTGTGAATGTTTCTCAAGTGCTCTGAAGAGGCAAGGTGCTATGCAAGTAGGAAGATTATTATGAATATTAGTATTAAGTGATGCACAGATGGTCACCAGCTCAGGGGATATAGGCCCATCCCTCCTGCATACTAGTATGACAATGATCCTTTACAATTTTAGACACCGAGGCATGCTCTTTTCATATATGATGGCTACTTTTAGAGATGAGTCTCCAAAACAATTTTTGTTGGATGGAGGGGATGTATGTGTTTGTTGGCAGGTGGGGTGGTGAAAAGACTCGAGGGAAGAAAATGACTAGCATATTTCACATTGTAAAAAGTTTTAAATTTAGTTTTGTGACTCTTTTACTTCTGTGAAATCAAACACCATGGGCCAAACGCAGTAGATGTAAATGATGGTGTAACCTACAAACTATGAGAAGGAAGGACTCCTTCACCCTTTGGTAGATTGCTTTACAATAACCCTGCCTTTCTGAGGGCTTACTATGTAATTTCCACCAATTGGCACTCTGATGTGCAAGTTACACCATCATTTATATAACTTCCCTAAGGACCAAATTCTATCACTCGTGCTGAACAATTCATAGGACTACTCATGGAATAAGCTCTACTATTCAACAGGAGGAATGTTGTGGAAAAATCTAAACCAGGGTTGGGCAAACTTTTTGGCCCAAGGACCACATCTGGGTGGGGAAATGGTATGCAGGGCCATGAATGTAGGGCTGGGGCAAGAGGTTGGGGTGTGGGAGGGATTGTGGTGTACAGGAAGGGGCTCGGGGCAAGGGGTTGTGGTGCAGGGTTCAGGAGGGGGCTCACAGCAGGGGATTGGGTTGTGGGGTGAGGCAGGGGGTTGGGCTGAAGGAGGGGATCAGGGCATGGGGTTAGGGGGCTCAGGACAAAGGTTTGGGGTGGCAGCGGCGCACAGCAAAGCTAAGGCAGGCTCCCTGCCTACCCTGGCCCCAAGCTGCTCCCGGAAGTGGCCAGCATGTCCAGCAGTGGTTCCTAGTGGTGGGGGAAGGCTGGGGACTCCCCCATGTGCTGCCCTCACCTGTGGGTACCACTCCTGAAGCTCCCATTGGCCACAGTTCCCATTTCCCAGCCAATGGGAGCTGTGGGGGGCAGTGTCTGCAGGCAAGGGCAGTGCAGAGCACTCTGATCTCTTCCCTCCACCCCCAGGGGCCGCAGGGACATGGTGCCGACCACTTCCAGGAGCGGCACGCAGCCAGGGCAGACAGGGAGCCTGCCTTAGCCCCGCTGCACCACAGGGCTGGCAATCCCATGGGCCGGATTGAAAGCCCGCACGAGCCGGATCCAGCCTGCAGCCCATAGTTGCCCTCCCCTGATCTGAACAATACAGTTGAGAAAACAAGTGTGGAGCATATTGTGGCCCAGAAGAACAGATCCATACATCATATTCACAGTCAGACATAAAGGGTTGGCTGTGTGATTTGTGCAGAATCTGTGCAATGTATCCTCTGCAGTTAAATCTATTTAAGAATAAAATTGACTTCTCTCTTACTGTATGGTAGTGGGGGATACATATGTGATATATCCAATACCTTGTGAACATAATCTGGGCCTGGATCTTTGGTGTGGTGCGATTTTTACTAAAATATTTCTCAAAATGGATTTTGTTTAATTGTAGAATGTGCAATTTTCCCATGAGACTCATGAATCTAGGGTTTATGGTTGCTGCTATAGAAAGCTGGTTAACTAGCCTTGTCAGTTTTCTGGCTCAGCTGATTGGGTACTAGTTAACATTCTAGAAGGTTTACAAGTTTATCAAAGGTGGTGACCCAAATATTAGGGACTCTTTTCCTCTAGAGTTAATTTGATTCCACAAAAATCAATGGAAAAGAAAGGTAATCCATGGATTTAAAGAGAAACAGGTAATTTATCAGGTCCAACATGAAACTCAGTAAGGCCTGGTCTACACTACGAGTTTATGTCGAATTTCGCAGAGTTAAATCGAATTAACCCTGCACTCGTCCACACAAAGCCCTTTACTTCGATATAAAGGGCTCTTAAAATTGATTTCTGTACTCCTCCCCAACGAGAGGAGTAGCACTGAAATCAACATTGCCATTTCGAATTAGGGTTAGTGTGGCCGCAATTCGATGGTATTGGCTTCCGGGAGCTATTCCACAGTGCCCCATTGTGACTACTGTACGCAGCAATCTGAACTTGGATGCACTAGTCAGGTAGACAGGAAAAGCCCCGCAAACTTTTGAATTTCATTTCCTGTTTGCCCAGCGTGGAGAGCTGATCAGCACAGGTGACCATGCAGAGTTCATCAGCACAGGTAACTATGCAGTCTGAGAATCGAAAAAGAGCTCCAGCATGGACTGTTCGGGAGGTACTGGATCTGATCACTATCTGGGGAGAGGATTCCATGCTAACAGAACTACGTTCCCAAAGACGAAATGCCAAAACATTTGAAAAAATCTAAAAGGGCATGATGGAGAGAAGCCACAATAGGGACTCACTGCAGTGCCGCGTGAAAGTTAAGGAGCTCAGACAAGCCTACCAGAAAACCAAAGAAGCAATCGGAAGGTCCGGGTCAGAGCCACAGACATGCCGCTTCTACATTGAGCTGCATGCAATTCTAGGGGGTTCCGCCACCACGGTCGGGATGGGGTAGTGGATTCCGAGGAGGGGGTAATCTCAACCATGGCTGAGGATTCTCCAGACGGGGAAGAGGAGGAGGAGGAGGAGGACGACGAGCTTGCAGAGAGCACACAGCACTCCGTTCTCCCCAACAGCCAGGATCTTTTTCTCAGCCTGACTGAAGTACCCTCCCAACCCTCCCAAGGCGGTATCCCAGACCATGAAGCCATGGAAGGGACCTCTGGTGAGTGTACCTTTGTAAATATAAAACATGGCTTAAAAGCAAATGTTTTTTAATGATTAATTTGCGCTGAGGACTTGGGATGCATTCGAGGCCAGTACAGCCACTGGAAAAGTCTGTTAACGTGTCTGGAGATGGAGCGGAAATCCTTCAGGGACATCTCCATGAAGCTCTCCTGGAGGTACTCTAAAAGCCTTTGCAGAAGGTTTCTGAGCAGCGCACCCTTATTCTGTCCTCCATGGTAGGACACTTGACCACGCCATGCTAGTAGCAAATAATCTGGTATCATTGCATGACAAAGCCTGGCCGCGTATGGTCCCGGTGTTTGCTAGCATTCAAGCAACATCCGTTCTTTATCTCGCTGTGTTATCCTCAGGAGAGTGATATCATTCATGGCAACCTGGTTGAAATACGGGAATTTAAGAGGACAGAGGTGGCTGTTCCTTCTGGGCTATTTTCCTGTGGCTGAAAAGAAATCCTTCCCTGCAGTTAGCCAAGCCGGGGGTGAGGTATTGCCGCTGAGATGTTCGCGTTTGGCTAGCAGGGATCTTCCCTGATACCAGCCACGTGGTGGGGGGAGGGATAAAGCGATCATCCCAGAGAATTGGATTGGGGGGGGGATGATGGAAAAAAATTGGAAAAAATAACCCCAACTATACATACAACATGATGGGGGCTAATTTAGCTACAACAAGTCAGGAAAAAGATCTTGGAGTTATCGTGGATAGTTCTCTGAAGATGTCCACGCAGTGTGCAGAGGCGGTCAAAAAAGCAAACAGGATGTTAGGAATCATTAAAAAGGGGATAGAGAATAGGACTGAGAATATATTATTGCCCTTATATAAATCCATGGTACGCCCACATCTCGAATACTGTGTACAGATGTGGTCTCCTCACCTCAAAAAAGATATTCTAGCACTAGAAAAGTTTCAGAAAAGAGCAACTAAAATGATTAGGGGTTTAGAGAGGGTCCCATATGAGGAAAGATTAAAGAGGCTAGGACTCTTCAGTTTGGAAAAGAGAAGACTAAGGGGGGACATGATAGAGGTATATAAAATCATGAGTGATGTTGAGAAAGTGGATAAGGAAAAGTTCTTTACTTATTCCCATAATACAAGAACTAGGGGTCACCAAATGAAATTAATAGGCAGCAGGTTTAAAACAAATAAAAGGAAGTTCTTCTTCACGCAGCGCACAGTCAACTTGTGGAACTCCTTACCTGAGGAGGTTGTGAAGGCTAGGACTATAACAATGTTTAAAAGGGGACTGGATAAATTCATGGTGGCTAAGCCCATAAATGGCTATTAGCCAGGATGGGTAAGAATGGTGTCCCTAGCCTCTGTTCATCAGAGGATGGAGATGGATGGCAGGAGAGAGATCACTTGATCATTGCCTGTTAGGTTCACTCTCTCAGGGGCACCTGGCATTGGCCACTGTCGGTAGACAGATGGACCTTTGGTCTGACCCGGTACGGCCTTTCTTATGTTCTTATGATGGTTTCTGCTGCTGCATGTTAACAGAAAAACCACAACACTCAATGGGCTTTGCTTGGTATGTGAGAAAGGAGGGCGCTGCTTTAATAAAGGCCGCAGAAACTGAAAGACAATGGCTTACCAGGGCCACATGCAAGCCAAATTCTGTTGCCCAGACCTGCGTCTGTGATCTAACATCAAAGCCACAGGCACTCAACATTAAGATGCAAAATGTGACCTTGTACTGAAATGTGAATAGTGTTTATACTTTTTCACAGTGAACAAAATTCTTCTGTAAAATGTATCTTTTTAAATAGTTCTCTCCCTTTTTTCCCTCCCTCCCGCAGCTGCAAATGTTTCAAGCCTCCCTCCTCCGTCCCAAAGGCTATCTCAGATAAGGCGGCGAAAAAAATGGAAGCGAGACAAAATGGTCTCTGAAATCATGGAATCGACCTGCAATGAAAGAGCTCATCTGAATGAGTGGAAGAACATGGTATACAGTACAGGAAAGATGCCAGTGAACGTGAGGACAGGAGGGACCAACGTGAGGACATAAGGGACCAATGTGAGGAGAGGAGACACACTCGAGATGAAAGATGGCGACAGGAAGATCTGAGGTGTCGGGATGCAACACTGGGACTGCTGCGTGAGCAAATAGACATGCTCCGGCGTCTGGTGGAGCTTCAGGAATGACAGCAGGATCACAGAGTGCCGCTGCAGCCCCTGTATAAGCGCCCTTCCCCATCCCCAAGTTCCATAGCCTCCTCACTCAGATGTGTAAGAACGTGGGGGAGGGGAGGCTACGTGCACCCTCCCACTCCACCCCAGTGGACAGCCCAAGCAAAAGGCTATTATTTTCAACTTTTTTAGTGGCCTTTTCCTTCTCTCCTATCCTCCTCCCAAACCCCACCTGGGCTACCTTGTCAGTTCTCTCCCTCTTTTTATAATCAATTAATAAAGAATACATGATTTTTAAATGATAGTGACTTTATTTCCTTAGAAAGCAAGCTGTGATCGAAGGGGGAGGGTGGGTTGCTTACAGAGAACGAGTTAATCAAGGGGGCGGGTTTTCATCAAGGAGAAACAAACAGAACTCTCACACCGTAGCCTGGCCAGTCATGAAACTGGTTTTCAAAGCTTCTCTGATGCGCACCGCTTCCTGGTGTGCTCTTCTAATCGCCCTGGTGTCTGGCTGCGCGTAATCAGCAGCCAGGTGATTTGCCTCAGCCTCCCACCCCGCCATAAAGGTCTCCCCCTTACTCTCACAGAGACTGTGGAGCACACAGTAAGCAGCAATAACAATGGGTATATTGGTTTGGCTGAGGTCTGAGAGAGTCAGCAACATGTGCCAGCGTCCCTTTAAATGGCCAAATGCACATTCTACCACCATTCTGCACTTGCTTAGCCTGTAGTTGAACAGCTCCTGACTACTGTTCAGGCTGCCTGTGTATGGCTTCATGGGCCATGGCACTAAGGGGTAGCCGGGGTCCCCAAGGATAAATATAGGCATTTCAACATCCCCAACGGCTATTTTTGTTCTGGGAAGTAAATCCCTTGCTGCAGCCGTTTAAACAGATTAGTGTTCCTGAAAACGCAAGCGTCATGAACCCTTCCCGGATATCCCACGTTGATGTTGGTGAAACATCCCTTGTGATTCACCAATGCTTGCAGCACCATTGAAAAGTACCCCTTGCCGTTTATGTACTGGCTGCCCTGGTGCTCCGGTGCCAAGATAGGGATATGGGTTCCATCTATCGCCCCACCACAGTTAGGGAATCCCATTGCAGCAAAGCCATCCAATATGACCTGCACATTTCCCAGAGTCACTACCTTTCGTAGCAGCAGCTTAGTGATTGCTTTGGCTACTTGCATCACAACAGCCCCCACAGTAGATTTGCCCACTCCAAATTGATTCCCGACTGACCGGTAACTGTCTGGCATTGCAAGCTTCCACAGGGCTATCGCTACCCGCTTCTCAACTGTGAGGGCTGCTCTCATCTTGGTATTATGGCACTTCAGGGCAGGGGAAATCATGGAACTTTGTGACTTGCAAGTGCCCTTACACATGTGACAGTTTTGCAGCCACTGGGAATCATCCCAGACCTGCAACACTATGTGATCCCACCAGTCTGTGCTTGTTTCCCGGGCCCAGAATTGGTGTTCCATGGCTATAACTTGCCTCATTAACAGCATGATCTCCAAAGTGCCAGGGCCCGCGGTTTGAGAGAATTCTGTGTCTGTGTCCATGTCCTCACCACTCTCGTCACCACATTGCTGTCGCCGCTTCCTCCTCGCCTGGTTCTTCAGGTCCTGGTTCAGCACAGACTGCACGATAATGTGTGAGGTGTTTACAATGTTCATGACTGCTGTCTTGAGCTGAGCGGGCTCCATTCTTGCCATGGTATGGCATCTGCACAGTTCACCCAGGAAAAAAAGCGCGAAACGGTTGTCTGTCATTGCTTTCACGGAGGGAGGGTGAGGATGTACTCGTAACCACCAGAGACAATGTTTTTTGCCCCATCAGGCACTGGGATTTCAACCCAGAATTGCAATGGGCAGGGGAGACTGCGGGAACTATGTGAAAGCTATGGGATAGCTACCCACAGTGCAATGCTCCGGAAGTCGACGCTAGCCTTGGAACATGGACGCATTCTG
Source organism: Mauremys reevesii (assembly GCF_016161935.1). Taxonomy (NCBI): domain Eukaryota; kingdom Metazoa; phylum Chordata; order Testudines; family Geoemydidae; genus Mauremys; species Mauremys reevesii. The sequence goes on along the minus strand of NC_052627.1, from coordinate 86,150,281 downwards.
CTGAATTAATGTGCTTAGTGTGGCTGCGTGCACTCGACTTTATACAATCTGTTTCCAAAAATCAATTTCTATAAAATTGGAATAATCCCATAGTGTAGACATACCCTAAGAGTCAAAACTAAAAATACAACTAATTCTTCCTTCATGGATTTTTGATCTATATTTCTGATCCAGTTAATTAAAGCTTTTTTTCACTCCAGACTCTCACACCGGACTTCAGTAAAATAACACGTTCTTTTGTTTTCCTTCTTGTAGCTTGCTGCACACAGCTATGTACTGCACACAGCACTCTCTATCATGTATCAGTGCAATGACTTCAGTAACAGTATACTGTAAGGTGCAATCCTGCAAACTTTGAAAACAACTATCTGCGCTTGCTTTGCAGAAAAGGCAAAACCAAGTCAGCAGATATGAATGAGTCCTGTAGCTCCTCTAGCTCAAGAGAACCTGCCAACTTCAGAGTAAATGCACAGATGTTCATCTTATGAAACTAATGCTAACACTCTAATGATCATTTCCAGGACAAATGTGATAATTTGCTCAGCTGTCTCCTTATAAAACTTTTGCTTTCCCTATGAGTTTTCTTTATCCCAGCTCACTTATGGCTTCAATCACGGATATGCAACTGTAATTTTTCGTAGTACCAGTTCTCTTGATTTTGTTTATTTAAATAATTTCCACTTGACTTTCTCTGAAATCTTACTCTCCTAGTCCCAGTGCTATGGGACATAAATAATACATTGAAAAAGCAAAGATATACAAATGTACATGTAAAAGATTGATTTTACTATTAAGCTAGTAAGAATTGATTGGTATTGAGAAAAATACACTGAGGATCTGCCCTGGAGGCACTTACAACTCACAGCTCCACCTTAACACATTCTTGGAATTTGAGCTAGTGTCATATTATTAAATGGATTTCAATGGCACCCATCACTAAATTATGCTTGAATAGGGACTGCATGACCAGATCCAAAGTCAGACACAAGGAACACAGCTTAAAGTACTGGAAGTAGATTCAGTCTCAAACTGTTATAAATCTTGTTCTCAGAGAAGCCTAAAAATCAGGTGTGGAAGGGTGTGTGTTACTGAATAAGTTATAATTAAGAAATGTTTTAATTTATTGATGCAATTTTTCAAATTCATTTTTTAAATGTACTTATAATAAATGTGTTTTACACTCATTGTCTTGTCTGTGTCTCTACTTAGAACAGAACAGAGTTCAAAATCATTTGGTTTGGCAAAGTTGGATCCAGACAAAACTTAGGGTTGCCAACTTTCTAACTGCACAAAACCGAACACCCCTTCCCCGCCCCTTCTTCGAGCCCCCCCTCCGCCGCTCACTCCATTGCCCCCTCCATCTTATGCTTGCTTTCCATCACCCTCACTCACTTGCTTATTTTCACTGGGCTAGTGTGAGGGAGGGGGTGAGGGCTTTGGCTGGGGCCAGAAATGAGGGTTTCAGAGTGTGAGTGGGGGCTCCGGGCTGAGGCAGGAGGTTGGGGTGTGTGAGAGAGGGAAGGCTTTGGCTGGGGATTTGGGCTCTGGGGATGAGGGATTTGTAGTGCAGGAGGAGGCTCCAAGGTGAGGCCGAGGGGTTCGGAGTGTGGGAGGACTTTGGGGAGGAGGCGGGGGTTCGGGTTTCGATAGTGAGTTTGGAGTGTAGCAGGAGACTCAGGGATGGGGGTTGGGGAACAAGAGTGAGTTCCAGGTGGTTCTCGCCTTGAGTGTCTCCCTGAAAGCAGAAACATGTCCCTTTGCTCCTAGGCAGAAGTACGGTCAGTTGGCTCTGCGATGCCTTCGCCTGCAGGTGCCGCCCCCGCAGATTCAATTGGCTGTGGGAGCTGGCACTTGGGGTGGGGCAGTGCACAGAGCCCCCATGGCCATTCCTCCAGATAGGAGCCAAGGGACATGTCACTGTTTCTGGGGAGCCATGCAGAGCCAGGTAGGGAGCCTGCCAACCCTGCACCAACCGGACTTTTAATGGCCTGGTCAGTGGTGCTGACCAGAGCTGCCAGGGTTCCTTTTCTACCGTATGTTCTGGTTGAAACCTGGACACCTGGCAACTCTAGTGATACTGAATGTGCTAGCAAGCATTTAATTTAAGGTTAATATTATCTGTTCTTATCACTACTGAATGCAGCACAATCACAGAAATTACATTGTCATTGTTCTCGGAAAACCACGTTTCTCCCCAAATATTCTCAAAAGAATTAAGCTCAAAGCTGATTAGTGCAGAAATGTTAACATTTGCATAGAAATTCTCCTTTACGTGGCACATGTGTTAAAAAAGAAAAATCAGTAGTGCTTGCTAAATGGAAACATTTATTAAGCACAGTTCTTGGTTCTGTATAGACATACCATAGAGAAAGACAAAGTCCCTGCTCTATAAAGTTTACCACTGAAGTCAAATACAACCAATAAAGTTTAAGTGGATAATGCACAAGGAGAGGGCTCATCCTTGAAGAGTTGCGACTCTCCGTTTTACACCTATAAAGGGCGATTATTACAGGAAGACATTTTGAAAGCCTGTGTTAAGGAGGTATTGAGTGAACAATATTTTAAGGATCTGTGTGTAGTCAAGGCTGGTGATATTTTTCCCTATACTAATTGCAGTAGGAGAAAATACTGAGGGTGGAAAATACAGTCTCTGGTTTTAAGAAGCACATTCTGTATTGAGCCAAAAAGAACCTTTGCAGTTTGGACCATTCTATCACAATACTCGACATACTTTACAGATTAACGCAACTCTCTTTGATACAACCAAGCAGCTTTGCTGGGAAAAAGGGCTGCAGGCAGAAAACATCTAGAAGTCCCATTACTAGAGAGATGGGAAACTATTTTGGGATACAGCAAAATATTGAACCAGGTATTGTCAAAACTGAAAATTCCATAGCTGGTGACCACGTACTTAGGGAACCAGATGGTCATCCTAACTTGATTTAGTCCATACAATATGCTAGGTACTGTAAATTAAACAGGCATGTCTGGTATAAAGGTTGAAATGTTTTTGGAAGGCCCCAAGTCCTTAACCTAGCCCAGGTCATTTCCAAATATTGCTAGCTGAATGCAGACACAGTGAGTAAACTGACTAGAGCTGAAATTAGTTACACTAGAAATGTGTTAACATGTGGAACAGGTGAACAACAAAAAAAAGTGTTACAAAGTGATGCAGGAAAAGCTAAAGGAGATGGAAATCAGTATGGCATTCAGAGTCTTTGAGGATAGAGAAAATAGGAAAAGTACTCTCAAAGATGGAAGGATACAATATTATAAATAAAAGTAAGAGGAGGTTGCACTAATCACCTATAGTACAGGAACAAGTGATTAGTCCAGAGAAAAGCTGGATGATACAGTTATGGGAGATATTTTCTCATATAGGGCTACATTTTATGATTAGGCAAAGTCCTGTATTGGGTGGGGAGTGCCTGTTTTGCAGAAGAAAAGGTGGGTAAGGAAATATTTTTTATTGGACCAACTTTGAGTTTCTGAGCCACACAGAGCTCCGTCTCTCTAATATCAGGGGAGGCTACATGGTTACAATTACACTGCATGAGGACATTTTAGGAAGGCATTGTGTTTGGGGCAGCCTCCAACTTGATCTGCAGGATGTCTGAGGTGCTAAAACCTTAACTCCTTCTGTCCCCATTGGTCGGCCTTATGAATACTATGGAATTTGGGAGACCACAATATTTCATGGACATTTTTCCTTCCTCTGTCTGTCCAGAAATACCGTGAGAGCAGTCTTTCAGCATTTCTGCTTGCTGCTGAAATCCATGAGTGCAGACAAAAACAATAGGGAGAAAATTAGTCAAACACAAGAAAGGTTCAGTCTGAGCAATGAGTAAAGATAAAAGATGATTTTTATTTTAATTTGAACTGGTTCATCAATCCCTAGAAATAAGATATGATTTTAGAAAAGATGAAATGAAAACAAAAAGATTGTGCTAAGATTTGTGTTTGAACATTCACAAATTCTTTACAATCCCAAACATACTTTCATGTTTTGAGTGATGTTTATTTCAGTAGATATTAATGATCTGGCAGCTTGACTTTTTAAATGTATTGATTATAAATGATTTACATAAAAAGATTGTGAAAAAGATTATGAAAAATACAAGGTATATTGAAAGCAAAGTTACAACATCAAAGAGAACTTGCTCTGACAAATTATGCCTATATGACTATACATTGCTGTTCAACTGTATATTTGACATGAACTGAAGATTAGCGAAATCGATAGATAATGGATAAATAAATAAAGAAGCCTACATTTTACCAAGCTCAAAGTTCAAAATGTCAAACTAATTTAATCGGTCTCAGAATTAATATTTTATGAATCCCCTTTCCTTCTTGAACTGATCTTAGAAGTTTGTTCTACCGTTGAATTTATGGGGGGATTTTTATTCCAAAAAATGGCTTTGTGGCTGTATATGACAACTCAGAGATTTCTGTCTTTACTACCACCTTAGAGATAACTGTAACTCTGAACAGCTACAAGAGCAATGTTTTCATTATTTTTCTTTTTATGTTCTTTTCATTTACTTCTATCATTTTTTCTTTTTTTTTTTATATTTCATCATTAAACTTTCTGTTCTCAGGTTTGCCTAACTGGGAATAGTGGATATGAAGGACCAGAGTTTCTTCGCATTAAGAAGCAATTTGTATATCAACATTTTTAGATGTAGATATATTGAGTTATCTGAAGTCCCATAAGTATTTTTTGAAGTGAAATGTCTCTGTAATGTGTTAGTAACTAGAGATTTACATTCTAACAGAGGGTTCTTCTGGAATTTTCCAGTGAGATCTATGGATCTAATGCAAGTGTGCAAGATAATAAAAAAAATTTTTTCTCTTTCCGTTATAAAAAGAGAGAATGTAAGATTGTGTCTCAGTTCTCTCTAGTTTTTCAAGTTCTCACCTGGGTAGGAGTTTCTTGTGAAATGACACTAGCATATTTTCTTTGTCTAATGCATAAAGACTGTCATTTTCTTGTTATGGGACTTTTGGTACTCTGTAAATTCTAAATTAATACTTTAAAATCTAAATTAATTTTCAAGAACATTTTATGTACCTATAGTGTACAGTCTTAAGAAGCTCCATTTGTCTCATCAACACAAGGAAACAGGAATATGGGGCTTGATTCTCCACTTCAATATATAGGTTCTATGCCAGTCTAATTCCATAAACTTCAGCAGGATTGTACTGACATAAAACTAGTATAATAGAGTGGAGAATTACATTCATTAACTTTTTATATTTTGAAACTTTGAACAAAAACTTATTTTTATGGTGAATGAACACTATACAGACAGAAGTTGAAGTTCTGTGTGTTCAACTTCTGTTTGTGGTTTTATTTTCCTCCCTCCCATGAATAAACTAACTATAACCAAAATGTTTATTGATTCCAGTCAAATTTTACCATTGCACTAATGAAAAGAGCTAGGGTTTTATTATTTATTGAGGGTGCTACATAGTGAGTGATGCTGATAGGAAGAGCCAAATGCTAATAACCTTTAGCCAGCAATTCAAACAAACACTCAAATCCCCCACAGCCCCACCACAATGATACTTAGCACTCCATGCAAAATTATGAGACGAGATTGTATCAAGGCTTCTCCCATATCATGCAACTGAAGGACACAGATTTATCAACTAGAGAGATATAGAATAATAAACTGGCCTCACTGAAGACTGCTTACTATGGAGTGCACACTGAGTGCTCAGATCCACAGCTGAATTAAATGATAATACAACATACATTAACAGTTACATGATTAAGAAATGCGGACAAAACTAAATACGAAGGAGGGCAAAACTACAACATCTGGAATATGATGGCAAAGAGGCCTTCATTCTCCTTCACTCTCAGAGGAGATGCAATGACTAGAAGAACAGAACGAAATTCATACTGAACCTGGACTGGTCTCCAACCAATCAAGTGGTAACCTCCCAGACTGATATTTTCAGCAATGGCAACTGGAAATTTTTATTAACTGTTGAGCTGAAGATTTCATTTAATACAACTTGCCCTGAGAAAATTCATCCTCACCTCCTTCCCTAAAAAGCCTCACATTTAAATTAAAAATAACAAGTACAACTCTGGATGAGCTATATGAAGGATCAGATAGATGAAAAGATCATTACTAAATTGAAAAATTGTACTTGTTGAACCAGCATTTACACTTGATGGAGCCAAGGCTTCTGAAAAATCAAGATGGCAGTAGCAGGCAAAGAAGTTGCTGGCACTTCATGACTTGGAGAGGAATTCTCCCCTTCCTACCCCCCGCCCCTTCTCAGAAATCATCCCCATGCCAAGGCCAGCTACTCAGGCCTGGTACAAGAGAGGGTGGATTTCAACCACTGATGATTAGTCAGGGGCATTGTCATCACCTAAAACTAAAAGCATGAGTAATATTAGCTCAGAATTTTCAGTACAAAAGTCTGACATCTGCTTTAATAAACAATAAATCAGTGAAATAATAAAAGGAGTACCAGGCTGATTTGAAAAAAAAAATAGATGTGTTCAAAATAGAGTTTTACAACTGGATGACCCCAAACTAGTTTCAGTGAAGTAAAGCAAATCAAGGACACCGTCATGAATCAGTGTGTCCTTAGGTGTCCTTGGAGAATGCAGACCAGCCAACTGAACTCCAGAATGGCAGTCACTACACAGACTACAAGCAAAAACAATAGTGACTGGTCCCTTGGCAAAGCTTGTGATTAAGACAACATTGTCATGTTCATAGACAATAAACTGACACCAGACTCTCAGTACATTCATTCTGAGAGCAACAATGAAACAGGGGGCTCTTTATTCCACAATGTCGACTTTATCCTCACCAACAGGCAAATAATCATGAAGGCAAGTCAGGCGAGTAGATTTCAGCATTAGGAATTGGGGAGCATTTTAGATTTTATCACACTACACAGGAAGGGAGAATTTAGTCATAAAAATAGACATTGTACTTTACACTGAAAACAATGAGGGGTGGATTCTGTGTTCCTTTGTGCTGCTCAAGCAATACAAAGATAGCATAGACTAGACCCCCCCCTTTTCAATTCCCCAGCATATAAGAATCCTCAATGCCTATAGATCTCACATAGCTACACCAAAAGAGTCTTCTAGATCCCCCAGCACAAATGGCATGTCTGGGATGGAGAGGAAGCAGCAGAGAATCTGGCCCTGCATGTATACGAGAATATACTTGGGAAGAAAGCCCACTAAATAAAAAGATAGCTCTTGCAGAACATTAGAGCAAATTATGGACACCTTCCAGGCATGTACTGTGCAACTGGTAAATAACACAAACATCATAATACTACATTACAGATAATGTACAAAATAATGTGTGCTCTTAGAGCAATCTCTTGAAAGCACATGATCCAGGAACAGAAAGGACACTCTTTTGACCCTATTAGCTGGACAGAAAAGACAGCATATGAAGCAATGGATTATAGAATAAACAAAAAAACATTCTCCTTCTCCAAGACAGGCAGGGAGACATTACAGGGGTGCAAATTTGTGCTTCCTTAATGCTTCAGGCAACATCGTATGGTGAGTGGTAAATAGCTACTCAGGATTAAGGAATTTGGGAGAGTTGCCCGTTATACTTGCAGTATATTTAAAACTAATAAACCTTTACATTGATAGCAGAGCTTTGGCAAATTATATTATTTGCATATCAACAATTGATCTGTTTGATGCTATTTTAATTGTCATTTTATTATAGTTACTTGCTAGATTAATGCAAATGAGAACAGAAAGCCATTTAATGGAAAGAAAATAATTTAAAACCATAATTAAACCAGTTTAGGGGAGGGTCATTTGGCTGTTCTGTTCCAGACAGACCTTTTGGCAGCTTTTGACACAACTGACCATGGGTTGCTGCTTCAGAGATTAAGGGATGCTGCTGTGTGGCCTGAACTTCCTCCAGTTGTTCAAGTCATATTATGGATTGAAGAGTCAGTTGGCAATAATGGAAAAAACGTATTATTGCCAAGGGATTTGATTTGCAGTGCACTACAAGGATCAATCATATTTCCCTTGTTCAACATACATATAGGATTTCTTGGTGACAATTTCATAAAATGGTTTGAATAGATGCTGCTGATATGGAACTATATATCACTGAATCTATGTAGCCGGCAAGTGCAGTCTCTGTTACAGATAGGCCATATGAAAACAGAGCAGCCTTGTCCCTTGATCCTGAGAAAACAGAAGATTTGCTGCTGGGTAAATAATTCAGAGATAGATTTCCATGAAAAAGATGTGGTCAAGAGTGATGCCAAAAATTTTTAGTCCACTTATTTGTTGGATATATTTTGATTTTTTTCCCCAGTAGTTCAATTTATATAGGCTACATCTATTTATGCTTGTGAACATTTTACAACAGCAACACATGCTTATGGGATCACAAGATTCCATTACTGTAATTCCCTTTCTGTAACAGATTACAGTATGGCTCCTTCATCACTTGCAGCTAGTTCAGGATGCAGAATTTTACCCATACACCTGACATCATTATACAATACTTGCCCTCTTTTCTTTACATTGGCTGAATATACAGCAGTAGATTGGATTCAGGAAGGGGCAGTTAGGGAACATGGTAGATGCTCTCCTTGGACCTGTTTGCTATACTCCCTTTCATCACTTCTCCTTCCTATCCCTCTTTAGTCTCTGTGCTATGAGTTGAAGGGCAAGCTTAGGATCTAGGTATGCTGGCTGAATTCTGGTGTCAGATTGTGTGAAGCCTTGATCTCCTATAAAGCATCAAGAGCACAATCTGATTTCATAGTGGGTGGATTGCCTCTGCCCTTGCTTACACTTGTCACACTTTGGCATTTTAATATAATGCTAATATGATATTTCAACACATCCCAGGGTCTGGAAGAGTCAAACAGGGTATACACTCTGAACAATTCTAAAATTTAGAACAACTAGGAGAAAACTATTGCAGCAGCTGCTCCAACAAAATTCAGTGAGTGGGCAGCACATGAGATGAAAGATATGTATTGATTTACCTGCTGAATTGGATTTTCAACACCATGCTGCAGCTATACTAGCTCAATTGTCATAGTTTTGTTTCCCACAATGAGCCAAATGTATAATCATAGCTAGAACAACAACAAGGAGTCCTTGTGGCACCTTAGAGACTAACAAATGTATTTGGGCATACGTTTTTGTGGGCTATAACCCATTTCATCAGATACATGGAGTGAAAACTACAGTAGGCAGTGTGACAAAGTTCCCTTGGTGGGTCCTGCTCTTATTGGCAGATTTGCTTGCCTCAGAGATTCACCATGTGGGTTGGGGAACAGCCCAGAGACCTTCCCCTCTGATGGAACCCACAGTACAGGTCGACTCCTCCTGTGTCTGATCAGGAGTTGGGATGTTTGGGGGGAACCCAGGCCCATCCTCTACTCTGGGTTCCAGCCCTGTGGACTGTAGCTGTCTAGAGTGCCTCCTGGTACAGCTGCACAACGGCTACAACTCCCTGGGCTACTAACCCAGGAACACTAACCCAGGAACCAATCCCTGCAACAAACCTTGTTGCCAACTCTGTCCGCATATCTATTCAAGTGACACCATCATAGTACCTAACCACATCAGCCACACCAGCAGGTGCGCATTCACCTGCACATCTATCAATGTGGTATGTGCCATCATGTGCCAGCAATACCCCTCTGCCATGTACATTGGCCAAACCGGACAGTCTCTATGCAAAAGAATAAATGGACACACATCAGACATCAGGAATTGTAACATTCAAAAACCAATCTCCCTGGGCACTCAACAACAGACTTAAAAGTGGCCATTCTTCAAGAAAAAAAACTTCAAAAACGGACTTCAGTGAGAAACTGTAGAACTGGAATTAATTTGCAAACTTGACACCATCAAATTAGGCCTGAATAAAGACTGACAGTGGCTGGGTCACTATAAAAAGTATTTTTCCCTCTGTTGATACTCACATCTTTTTGTCAACTGTTGGGAATGGGCCACATCCAACCTGACTGAATTGGCCTCATAGCACTGACCCCACACTTGGTAAGGCAACTCCCATCTTTTTCATGTGTTGTATATTTATACCCACATTCTGTATTTTTCACTCCCTGCATCTGATGAAGTGGGTTATAGCCCATGAAAGCTTATGCCCAAATGAATGTTAGTCTCTAAGGTGTCACAAGGACTCCTTGTTGTTTTTTGCCAATACAGACTAACATGGCTACTCCTCTGAAACATATCTGTAATATCCTCCCCAAAACAAAGGAGGATATCAATGAAATCTACAAAGCTCTCAACCACCTTTGTGCCATCTTTTGAAACCCCAATACCCAAGATATTGGTTCCAGTCAGGAGAGGTCTGCAGTATAATCAAACATAAGAGAAATATTTAGCTTTCCCAACCTTGTTGAAAATGGTCTGCCATACTATTCTTGTTATCAAAATGAATTTATTAGTGGGATATCAGTTTGATAAGCATGTCAGTTTGATAAGCAGTACTTTGCCGTACTGGCCTTCATAACTTTCACATGATCTCACAAACAACTAATCATATACCTTGCAAGCAATTCAAGTAACCCCCCCAAAATTACCATTACAAGAACTAATTTCTCATCTAAAACTCTCAAAGCTCATCACCTATGTACATCAAAATATCCAAGAGATGATGCAAAATATTCTACCACATCCTTCTGCATCTGATAGCAGATTTGCATACCTTCGCTAGTTATACAACCCTTTTCCAACCATTCTGCAAGTTCCATTCAGTAAAGATTGTCTCCACATATTCCCTCAAACATTCGTATTGACATATTTGCTTGCTACAGTAGAAAGTTTATAGACCCAGTTTTATGGTTCACAGGGAAGAGGAGGAATTTGACTGGAAAAGCAAACAAGCGAAACAGAACAAGGAGGCAAGAGTCAAACTGTACATCCCAGAGCAGGTAGACAGATTCATGATAGATCAGCTTGAGCTAGCATGTTAAAAATAGTAGTGTGGATACCGTGGTAATGGCAGCAGCTCAGACTAGCAGCTTCAGTCCAAGCCCACTGGCAAGAAGTAAAGTAAAAAACAAAACAAAAACACAAGGCCCTTGATGGTCTGGACCCAGCTCCCCTGGAACCATTTGATATCCCTTCACATGGCCTGGCTCAATGACTGCTGGAACTCTCCCCATCAGGGGATTTATTAATGGTTTCATTAGACCAGAATGAGGCAGAGAATCTTTCCCTTTATATTTGAGACCTTGCACATCTGTATTCAGACACCAGCAACCATTTAAAAAATTCTCATTATCATGACTTCAACCAGTAGGCAAGCAGGAATCTACTACTGTGGTGTGCCCTAGGCTGTAGAACTCCCCCCTGAATTTCATCTCACAACTTCTCTTACCACTTAAAAAAAAAATTAGAGTAAAAAGATTGTAAGTTCAAAAGATTGACGATTAGTTTGACAACTGTTGGCCTTATCGGAATGGGGTTTTGTTACAGACGCCATAGGGAGCTGAGTTGGAACCATTAGTATCATCCTTCATCCCTTTTCTTTTCCCATTTTCAGCTTTATTGTTAAGCTTTTTTAGAGTACAGTATTTTATTTTATTTCTTTAATGTTTGTTAAATTGGTTGTATTATAATGAATAGCTTCCAAACATTTTGGCAGGAGTTAGGAGACATGTATACAATTATAACAACAATTCTCTACATCTAAAGAGAAAAACAGACACATAATGCAGCTTGAAGTATCACAAAGTTCAGGATATCTAAGAAGAAGATTCCGTATGAAAGGTTCACAGTATATTTTCTTACACTAGTTCAGTTCCACAGTCATAATGCCTCTAGTATACTGGAAGTTATTGCACAAAGTCCCAGGGGTACTAAGTCAGTTAAAGAAGTTTATGAAAAAAAAGGTCAAGAGCAGAGTTGATACACAAGGGACTTTGTCTGTGGTAATGAACTTCTTACAGTCTTTCAGAATCTTATAGCTAGATAAATAAAGTAACTTTCTCAGGCTAAAAACAAGAAAAAGATCAGATTATCTGCGGTTAGGTTTTAAGAATCAGATATCAGTTCAAACAAATGAAATATGTATATTTCAAAATCTAGATGTTTTGAATAGAATATCCATGCTTCCCCCAAACTTTTCTTTCCTCAGGTATCTAGGTCCACAAGATGACAGATATGGCAATATCCATGAAAAATGCACTGAATTAAGTTTACGTATCTTTGGTGGCCATTGTAATAAATGCAAAATGTATGTATTAATGTGGACCAGAACTGTATGCAACTTCTCTAGGGGAAAGATGGAATATGAACCCTGGGAAATGTTATGAACTTCCAAAGGACTATATTGAACAATGGGCCAGACAAAAATGGAGCTTTGGACAAATAGCGGGCAATCTCTAGGTGGAGGTGAAAGCAAAAAGTCAGCCTTTTGAAGCTATGCTCTCAGAAAAGGACCATTGTCTATTGTTTACCTGTTCCCAGCATCATAAGATCAAAGGCCCAAGTGGTATAAAGAAAAGACTAATCTATTCATGGGTGTGCTTGGTCTGAGCTAAGGCTGTTATGAATTTGTAACTACAGGAAAAGCCCCCTTTGTGAAATCTGAAGCACTGACTCCTGTCAGAGCTCTTGTTGGAGTTGGGGGTAATCTCTGGTAAGATTATTAGCAGGTGTGTAGGTTCTTTTATTGTTTTTAATGTGTTTTCTCTGCAATATTTTTACTTTAATAATAAATGTGTATGCTGAGAAAGAGCTGAGTGGTAACTAATAACTGTGGCCAATTATCTGGTGATTGCCTTCAAAGAGAAATCCAAGTACAGATGTTGGCCTGTTCATGCAGTCTGGCTTGCTAGGAATATCACAGGATAGCCAGAAACCTGTGCCACCTGGAAAACCCTCTGTCAGATGGTAGAGAGACACAAGTCTCCACCGAAGAGACATGACAGCTTAAGAGCTAGGAGCCTACTGTCGGTGCCTTTGAGGAACCACAGAGGAGGAAAACAGGTGCAGTTGCCCCGAACTGTGACACACAATTCCTACAATGAGTTTTCAGACTTATTCTACCAGGGAGTGGGTACATCAGAGGGGACAGCGCCAGACCTATCAGTCACTGGCTGCTGGGCAAGTTGCACCTTACAAAGAGCCTATCAGTTATGTAATTTCTACAGCCAAAGTAAATATGAATATTTTGTTTACATTTCTGGGAAGCAAAACTTTGCATAACTAACTAGTGCTACCACTTTACCATGATGAAGAATAGGACATCGCTTGAGGAAGACTAACTCCACACTATTTGCTAAGGGTAAACATTTGAGAAAGCCAAATTCCTAGCATCAATATTTCAAATCTCCAAATGGGCTTTTAAAAATGGTTAGCACTTGCTTTTCATCTTAATTTTTCACTAGGTGAAAACCCCTTTATCATATGGATGTAACTCCTAAAATGACAAAAAGCTAAAAATAACCCAGAACTTAAAATTGAACAGTTACAGAGCATGAATCCCAGTGATGATTGAATCTGGTGATATTCTAAATAAGAAGAGCTCTCAGATATCCTTGTAGCTGTTTTCATCACTTCATACTGACTCAGACATTCTAGGCTTCAGAGTGACACACAGAGGGAGAATCCTAGAATCTTATTATACAAATGTTTCTGAATTAAGTAGTTAGATATAGAGTAGAGGATTTGGAATTTGTACAAAAACCAAGCAAATCATCTGCAGTGGATTTTGGTCAGTGGATTAATAGACATGGTTCCAACCCTGGAAGTTCCCTGGCGTCTACCAAGCTCAGTTCTGCCTTGCCCGAGAAACGGTGAACCTGGGGGCTTTATAGTGCCCCCAGGTGTGCACAGAAGTCCCCATGTGACCTCTCTACAGCCTCCCACCTCTGTGCAAGGGAAACAGATCAGAAAATATTTTTGCACAACTGCTATCAATTGTCTCAGCTCAAGTACTAACAACCAACCAACTGCATTTCACTGTCTACCTTCTTTTAATGGGAAAATGGCAAACTTTATCAAAGAGAAGATATTTGTATATCAGACTTCTTATGGGTTCCATTTTCAATAGTATGGAAAATAAATCAAACAAAAAAGAGCATGTAATGTCCTCAGATTCAGTTACATCTTTTACTCCCTGATGTACAGTACTTGCATTAATAATAATATTTCACCATGGGTTTATACTATCTCCAGGAAAAGGGGGGGAAGAACCTCATTCTGCTGCTTTATTATCCTTCTCACATTTTAATGTTTTGTATTCTTAATAACAGATACACATTTTTTTTCACGCAAGCTGTGACACTTATGGATTAAATCACAAGGAAGATGCAAGTGAGTAACCTTGTAATTTCCAAGTGCAGAATTTCAGGTGTGCTCCTTTCAAAAAATGGCTAAGGTGAAAAAAAAACAATTATTCTTAAATTATTTTCTTTATTTGCATGTGCAAAGCCTATTTCAAGGGGAAACAGAAATTCACATATATAGTTTAAATAATAATTCCCTTAGGGGATCTGGGATGAGTATCCAACCAGCTGCTTACATCTGTGCTATAACTTACAATATTCTGTTCACACTGATACTATCTGAATTTGATGTTAGTTTATTATAGAAGCTGATTATTATTAAATCTAGAAAATAGCAGATAAGATTTCTTATCTCATCTAAATAGACAGTTAAACAAAAGGAAGGAAAGAAAATAAGTGGTAATAACAGAACCTATATTATCTCAGTCTGAATATTAAGTATTGTTTATGAATCACATAGTTACTTCTACTTTTCAAGTATCAGAGGGGTAGCCGTGTTAGTCTGGATTTGTAAAAGTAGCAAAGAGTCCTGTGGCACCTTATAGACTAACAGACTTATTGGAGCATGAGCTTTCATGGGTGAATACCCACTGCGTGGGTGAATACCCACTACATGCATCCAACGAAGTGGGTATTCACCCACGAAAGCTCATGCTCTAAAATGTCTGTTAGTCTATAAGGTGCCACAGGACTCTTTGCTGCTTCTACTTTTCAAGTATCAGAAACAATTGCCAATAATGGAAGATAAAGAAATTTAAGTTTGGGGAACATTTTCAAGATTGATTCCTGCAACGTAACACAAATAAAGTCTATGTTATAAAGAACATCAGGAAGTTGATGCTGTGAGAATGTGTTTATTGTTTTCCTTTTTATTAACCTTCTTACTAGTTTACTACAATGGTGATTTGATTTTCTCTGTAAATAATCACTTGTTGCTGTCAAAAAGGTCAGAAATCTATGCATGCCAGAAAGAAAATGAGTGTATGAGACTCGCATGTTAACCCTCCCTATGGGAGTAACAGTCTCTATTTCCCCACCCCACTCCCCAAAAATGCCAACATGCTCAAATAAATGTGTTAGTCTCTAAGGTGCCACAAGTACTCCTCATTTTTTTTCTCCTAATACAATGTAGTTCAACAGATTTAAATTGTGTTTACCTCTCATCCTGCCATCAAAAAATACATCCCAATTTATTACTTTCAAATGGTGGTATTTACTATATTTGTGGCCCAGACAATCAAGCCTGCTGGTTCTGCATATCCAGGGGAAAGGTCAGCCTGGCAGGAAGGTCCTAAAATAATGCAAATATTCCTCAGCAACTAGTAGCAGAACTAAAAAAACACCATGCATTTCCAGCTTTAGCACAGCTCCAGAAGCATCTTTCACTCCCCCTCCTCCCATCCACACTTTTACATGCCACAATGATTACTACAGCCTTAGGACAGTCTCCATTATATATTAGTGTTGGGAAGTGTTAAGTAAATACTGGTCCAGAATATAGGCTCTGTGACCGAACGGGTACCCCAAACCCTTTCCAAACAATGCAGCTACAGCTATCCTCTTCCCCCTTTTTTCTTTCTATCTAAATATATAAATATAAATATAAAAGGACTTACTCCCAGGCCTACCTTGCTCCAGCCCCACAGCTGCCATTTTATATTTTGCCTATTTCTCCACCTAGTAGTCCTCTGGGAGACTATCTAGTCTTCTTGGCACACCAATCTTTCATAGGACTTAAGTATATGCTTAACTTTGCTTATGTGAGCAGCAGCATTGGCCCCATTGAAATTAATGATAGAACTCCCTTTGACTTCAATGCAGCCAGGATGTCTCCCATTGATTTCAACTGGACTACTTCACATAAGAATGGCCATACTGGATCAGTTCAGTGGGCTACCATTATCCTATCTTCTGACAGTAGTCAGTGCTAGATGCTTCAGAGGAAATGAACAGAACAGGCAATTATTTAGTGATCCATCACATTGTCCAGATGCATCTTGTAATAGTCAGAGATTCAGGGATACCCAGAACATGGGATTGTGCCCTTGACCCTCTTGGCTAATATCCCTTGAAGGACCTATCCCCTATGGACTTATCTAAATGTTTTTTGGACCCACTTATACTTATCAACATCCCCTGACAACAAGTTCCACAGGATGACTATGCATTGTGTAGAGAAGTATTTCCTTATATTTGTTTTAAACTTGCTGACTACTAATTTCATTGGGTGACCCCTGCTTCTTGTATTATGTAAAGGAGTAAATAACACTTCCATATTCATGTTCTCCACACCATTCATAATTATATAGGCCTCTGTTATACCCCCCACCTTCGCTGTCTCTTTTCTAAGATGAACAGTCCAAGTCCTTTTAATCTCTATTCGTATGGAAGATGTTCCATATCCTTATTTATTGCCCTTCTCTATACCTTTCCCAATTCTACCTGTGTGAGCAAAGTCACACTTGCTTAAGCGCTTGGCAACAGCAAGGTCTTGGTGGATAAATATAATATAATTCCTATAAGCCTGATTATCACACACAGCAGTTATGATAGACAGAATCACAGACATCACCCATGGGAAGGAACTGTCATAGCATACTTAATCTGGCTTTCTGTGACCACTAGGAAGGAGCTGTGTTTTCCCCAGTGTAGTTACAAGGATTGTCGAGTCTGGGGAATTTGCAAAACTTCCATAAACACTGCATTTGTAAGGTTCCTATTGGCTGGGTTGGGACATGGATGCTTCTAGGAATACTTGAATTTATTTTTTTAGCTTTATTTAAAAATGTTCATGAAGTATTCTGCAGTTTTTAAAACAAGTCTTATATTTCCTACATTAGGCCCCAGTATCACCCTTAGAATATTAGTGATTTACTTTGTTACTTCTGGAAATAATAAAAAAGCTAAAGCTAAGTTAGTGTATCAAGGATCATTGAGTTACAGAGATGTACGAGACTCTTAGGAAGATTATTTTTGAGAGGGTCTTTGTGCCTTTCTGTAGCATGACACTTTGAAAAAAAAATTATTTGAGGGGACAATTCCAGCCATAGTTGCACGTTCATTTATTAGAGGGCAGAATGTGACCTTAAATGCCTATTCCTGTTAGAGATGACTAATAAAATATATACAGGTCATTTTTGTGAGCTTAATCTTTTGGTTGTATCATGATCTAAATCAAAGCGATGATATTTGCATTTCTAAATATATTCAGCTACCTTGTTACTGAAGATTTGCTTATAGATGTTACACTAATTACCTTTTCCTATTTTTAGCAAACCTTTCATAAGGAATATTTTTCAAAAGGCAGGTCTTAAGGGAACAAACTGATTGTGAATAGAAAAGTCAAAGATGATTATCAAATAAAGTGATCAAAACACAATGACTATTTTGACATATACACAGATTGATAAAGTGTTACATGATATTTCAGCTGGCAGGCAAACACTCACGATTCTGTAAATCTTCACCAGTTTTTTTGTCTTACAGATGAAATGGACAATTAACAGCTCTGTCTCCTTTAACTGATTATTTTAAGAACTAAGTGTTGTCAGATGTTGGCTGCATTTGTGTTTGAGTTGTTCTGTCCCAGCTATGCGCAGATAGCGAACACAGCAGACCTTGATAGAACCGCCCAATAACCACAGACTCATTTAGTAGTGACGGCACACAGTCAGGTTTATTGTTGATGAAGCACAGCCCTAGCTCCCTGGGTTAACGTCTACAGTTACACTAGCACATGCATGCCTGTGACAATGGACACAGCTCAGCTGGCCAAAGACATTTCCTCCGAGACCTCACTTCATACACTGATACAAACAGGTTACATATTGCCCCTCTGATGTAGTTAGTTACCACCCCTTTAGCTTATCCATGGGTTCAATCAAAACATCTCTATCCATCATACTGACATCCTGACCTTATATTTAAGTGGGGTGAGGGAAGGAGAATCAGTGTGTCCTATCATCTTCAGAGAGTGTGTTTGTACCATACTTGGTATCGGGGTGTTCTGGTATCACCCTTCTGGAATGTACTTTCCTGAGTGCCTATACTTCTTAGGAATGTATCTTTTTGCAATATCAGCCCTGTTTTTGCCAGTTTCTGTGAGCTTGCATGCAAGCAGAGTCTGACGTCTGCTCACAGCCTGACTTTTGCTAGCTTTGCTTTATATTACAGGGCCTGACTACTATTCTAGTTCAGGTGTCAGGTCTCATAACAGGACACTTGCACCAGGCCCATTTCTCAGGCTCTCTCTACTACACAAAAAATATAATCATGAAGGAAAAATATCCAGGTGCCACTTATAAATTTAGATTTTAAGCTTATTGTAGCCTATAGTTCTCATGATACATTTTCATGCATATACATGATTGTTTCTACTGCCTGTTGAGGTCAAAGACCTTTCTGAGGGAGATTTAATAGTGGAAAGACATTTTTAATAGCTCTTCATTCCTGTCAACATTTGCACTATGCATATTAAAATTCTCTGTACTTCATTGACTAAAACATATTTTAATATTCCTCTCTGATAGCATTTGTATAGCAGCAAGAACTTAATAGAATTCAAGTACTGCAATTTTTTTATTTTTAATATATCTAGGAGAGCTACAACTCAGCATGACTCAGTTGAAATGAGCTGCGTTGAACTTTTGAATATATAATGTCTTGATTTAACGATTTTTTCTATAATGGCCTGCTGTTAAGTGATAAAACAATTACATTTTTAGCAATATTACAAATGGGTTGCCTTGAAAAAATCTCCATCCGAGTGTACATTATCCAGTTTTAATAAAATTCCCTGTACCTAATGAAAAAAATTAAACTAGCTGAAGCTAGAAGGTACTCAGGTGGAGCTACTTGAGTATATATGAAACTGTTCATTCTTTTCATTGCATTTTGCAGAACTTGTGTTGCTGGGTTCACATCAAATTGGAAGAATCAAATGTTCCATTCACAGTGCTGAGCCCCCTCTCCTGAAGATTAATGTACATATTTTGTTTTCACACATAGATGAGAGATGATGGCACTTTCTAAGTAATAGCACAGGAACAGAATGTTTCAGATAACAGTGAATATCCACTTCTTAGATTAAATCTCATTTTTGGCACTCATGAGCCTTTCAGTTCTCTACAGTGCTTTCTCTTAAGGTATTCTCAAAGCAAGCCTACACTGAATGCCAGTTTAAAAGGGTGCAGAAATCCTATCCTACATTTTCAGGCTGAAGAAATTAATCTGAATTATCTGTAAATAAACCCAAAAAGATCTCAAGCTCCTACCTTTCGGGAATGTATTTCTTTCACATACAATGGAAGTAGAAATTCAGATATGCCTTCAAGTCGAATTCCTTTTTTGGTGACTCTCAGATTCCCCATTCCATCCTAAAAACAACAACAAAATTATTTCACTTTTGGAAGTGACCACTGTGAAAAAATAAAAACCATTCAGCCCAAAGTCTAGAAGCAGTGAACGCAAAGAATAGGGAAGCAAGGTGAAAGGGACTCTGAATCTGATCTGAGAGATCAAACTTTTCATGCCCTTGTCGATAAAAACTTATTAAACTTTTCAAAAGCTGCAAAAATATTTTTTAAAATTAACAAATAGTCATCCAGTAGGTTCACTAGCTTGAAGATAAACATTACTTTTAAAATCACTAGTCAAAGTCTTTGCTGGTCTGCAGTGAGCAGGAGAATGAAGGTTTTTGAAGCCTCCTGGAAATTCCAGACAACAGTTTTGAGTAAAAACAAAGATGGTTAAAAAGGATCTATATTTAACATCCTGATATGAAAAGCTGTATTTTACACCTGTGTTGATGGCAAATCCAGCTTTTTTCTTTGTAATTCTGTAGCAAAACCAATACTATTCCACTGAGCAAAGGCTAGGTCAGGATCTGGGGATCCCATGCAACATGCTACCACTCACTAGAGAATTGAGGACAACTTCACCAGCTCTAATTTTATAAGGATGCATTATCCATGCCCCACTAGCATCTCTTCAGTGGGGCAGGGAGGCTACTCCAGGCCCAGAGGATGGATAAGCAGCTATGGAACAGCATTGCCACTGTACAGTGGTTTGTGCAAAAGCAGCAGTCACTAAAACATAGCTAAGGAACTAGGGTTGTGAAATATTAGCTGGGATAAACATTGGCCTGAAAGTTCTGAGCATGAGTGCTTTATTTTCCCTTTTATTTTCTTTTAAACTAAATTAGAGTACAATCAAAGAATGGCAAAAGAATTTTAAAAAGTTGTTTAAATACAATTTTGTTTATAAGGCCTGGTCTACACTAGGCATTTAAACCGATTTTAGCAGCGTTAAACCGATTTAACGCTGCACCCGTCCACACAACGAAGCCCTTTATATCGATATAAAGGGCTCTTTAAATCGGTTTCTGTACTCTTCCCCGACGAGAGGAGTAGTGCTGAAATCGGTATTACCATATCGGATTAGGGTTAGTGTGGCCGCAAATCGATGGTATTGGCCTCCAGGTGGTATCCCACAGTGCACCATTGTGACTGCTCTGGACAGCAATCTGAACTCGGATGCACTGGTCAGGTAGACAGGAAAAGCTCCGCGAACTTTTGAATTTCATTTCCTGTTTGCCCAGTGTGGAGCTCTGATCAGCAGAGGTGGCAATGCAGTCCCAAATCCAAAAAGAGCTCCAGCATGGACTGTACGGGAGATATTGGATCTGATCGCTGTATGGGGAGGCAAATCTGTTCTAATCACAGCTCCATTACAGAAGACGAAATGACAAAGCATTTGAAAAAATCTCCAGAGGCCACAGCAGGGACTCAGCACAGTGCTGCGTGACAAGCGTAACGGAAAGCCAAAGAATCAAATGGATGCTCATGGAGGGAGGGAGGGGGTACTGAGGACTCCAGCTATCCCACAGTCCCCGCAGTCTCCAAAAAGTATTTGCATTCTTGGCTGGGCTCCAAGTGCCTGAAGGGTCAAAAACATTTTCCCGGGTGTTTCAGGGTGTATGTCGTCAATTTACACCCTTCTTTCCCCCCCAAAAAGAAAAGGGGAAAAAATCATCTCGCCTTTTTTCAATGTCACTCTATGTCTACTGCATGCTGCTGGTAGACGGGGTGCTGGAGAGCTAAACAGCAGCATCCTCTCCCCTCTCCCCGGTGGCAGATGGTACAGTACAGAAGGACTGGTATCCGTTCTCGTCATCAGCCCGTGAGTGCTCCTGGCTGGCCTCGGTGAGGTCGGCCGAGGGCGCCTGGGTAAAAATAGAAATGACTCCTGGTCATTCCTAGCAGATGGTACAGAACGGCTGGTAACCATCCTCATCATAGCAACTGGGGGCTGAGCTCCATCAGCGCCCCCTCTGTCATGTATAAAGAAAAGATTCTGTACTGCCTGTACTATCACAGCAGCTGGAGGCTTCCTCCCCCTCATTTTAGCTCATTAAAAAGTCTGTTTCTTATTCCTGCATTTTTTATTACTTCATCACACAAATGGGGGGACACTGCCACGGTAGCCCAGGAGGGTTGGGGGAGGAGGGAAGCAACGGGTGGGGTTGTTGCAGGGACACCCCCTAAAATGGCATGCAGCTCATCATTTCTGTGGGATCTCTGGGGCTCTGACATGGAGCGACTGTGCTCTCTGGTTCTCTAGTACCCTTGCCCCATATTCTAGGCAGGGCTGACAATTTTTAGACAAAACATAGGAAGGGAATGACCCAGGGGGTCATTCCCATTTTTGCCTATGCGCCCCCGGCCAACCTCAGCGAGGCCAGCCAGGAGCACCCATGATAGCAGCAGACGGTACAGAATGACTGATAACAGTCATCTCACCGCCAATTTACAATGGCATGGTAGACGGTACAATATGACTGGTAACCGTCTCTGCTATCTTGCAAAGGCAAATGAATGCTGCTGTGTAGCAGTGCAGTACCGTGTCTGTCAGCAGCATCCAGTACACATATGGCGACAGTGACAAAAGGCAAAACGGGGTCCATGATTGCCATGCTATGGTGTCTGCCAGGGCAATCCAGGGAAAAAGGGCGCGAAATGATTGTCTGCAGTTGCTTTCCCGGAGGAAGGATCGAGTGTCGACATTTACCCAGAATCACCCGCGACACTGTTTTTGAATTAGGATCTCAACCCAGAATTCCAATGGGCAGGAGACACTGCGGGAACTATGGGATAGCTACGGGATAGCTAGCCACAGTGCAACGCTCTGGAAATCAACACTAGCATTGGTACATGGATGCACACCGCCGAATTAATGTGCTTAGTGTGGCTGCGTGCGCTCGACTTTATACAATCTGTTTTACAAAACTGGTTTATGTAAAATCAGAATAATCCTGTAGTGTAGATGTACCCCAAGACAGACAATTGAAAGAGCCTGCTCTTGCTTAGTTATGGCAAAATTCCCAGTGGTTTCATTGGGAACAGAACTGGACTGAAAGTAATATTTAGTCTCTAATGTGGAGAAAGGAAGCTTCAAAAGATGGCTGCTAAATCAGTGTACTCTGCATGTTTTCCCATCAGGCTTTTTAGCACACATTTTCAAATAATTACAACAAAGCCCAGATTCTGTGTACACTATGAGGACCTACTAGGACCACAGAAACAAAAAAAATATGCATGGCACAAGTATCCCCAGCTGCTCACAAAATGACGCAGTAAGAAAGGTGCCTCAGGCTCGGCACCCCACTGTCCAGGGGAAATACTCTGCAGGGCTCTCCACAGGAGGACACAGAATGAGTATGTAGAATGTTGGGGCATAATCAGTGAGGCAACACACAACAGCAATCCAACTAGGCTAAAATCTCACATGAGCACATCAACCACTGCACATATATCAGATAGCAATGGCTGCAGGCAAGCTACACAGCAGCTTCTGTAGATGGACCTGAGGGTTTCTCTCCTCAAGCCCAAGACTTACTTAATACTCAGATTTTACTTGAATATGAACCCTTACTTTGCATTTTGCATGAATGCTCCCAGAGTCACTCATGAATCACACAGATAAAGGCACCAGCCAAATACCCCAGCTCCCAGCCTTGGACCCTAGGAATATACCATCTTGAGCTACTCAGGACCCTTTCTTGAGCAATGCAAGTTTATTAATTGATTATTAATTTATTAATCCACTTCAATAATGAAAAGTGGATATACACCAGCCTTTGTAACCTGAGCAGATTTACCAAGCACTTCAGTCAAATTCACTAGTAAGGATAAACACTAGAATAAGTTTATTGATTTAAAAGATATAATCACTTAAAATCTGTGATAGGTAAAAAATCAGATTGGTTACCAAAATAAAATAAGCACACAGTCTACACTCTCAGCCCTGTTAGACTGGGCAACATCTAAATTAAGCAGTTTCTCACCCCACTGAATATTGCAGGCTGATTACAGTTTTTCATTTGCAAGCTTTTTCCTCTTTGCTCAGGAACCAGTCTCTTCAGCTCCAGTGTTCTCGTTGCCTTCAGCATAGGTGGGGGAGAAGAGGAAGGATGAAGCATGGGTCCACTGTGTCCTGTTTTACACACTTAGTCCATGTGCTCGGAGAACATAGGTCCAGGCATTACTGGCAGACATTGCTAAGTCACCAAGCGAGATTGAGCACTTGCCCTGGCTATAGCCTTGTGCAAGTGAGTCATTGAATTGTAGCTCCCTTGCTGGACAATGGCTGTTGATGGTTATTTGACACCCGCCTAGGCATTGGTTATCGCTCTGGTTATTGTCTTTGGGGAGCTAGTATCTGGGTATTTCCCATACCCACAGCATATTTTAGTGACAGTCACACAACACTATTCTCATAACTGCATATACATTAATGATATACATATTCAGATGAAACAGTGGGTTTTAGCAGATTATAAACTTTCCTATGATACAAAACATGCCTTGTAATGTATGCAAAATCACAAATGTATTCAAATGATGAATATGAGGGTTACAGGGTTCTTTCCTGGGGTGTAGAGTGTCATACTCTCTTTATGGCTGGTGTAGAATCCATGTCTAAGGCAACCCTGAGCCCTGCTGTTCCACAGCTACACATTGGCCTCTTGGAGCTGTTCACAACCCCTTGTGCAAGATCAAGTAGCACTCAGGTTACTTTAAATTATCCTGAAGGATTGGTGTGGTGCAGAGCTGCCCCAGGAACAGGGGAGTGCAGAGATGACCTTTCTTGCCTCCTGATCTGAGTTGTGTTATCCTCAGCTGTAGCTGTGGGCTTTTGGGGCCTTTGTATTTTCCAGAAACAAACTACAAATCTTAGTTTCTACAAAGGATTCCAAAGAACACTAATTCTCCTCTTACTCCCCCAGCTTGCTATTCAAGTGCTTTTTCAAAGAATGTAAACCATGTAAATCTTATCTGGGATTTAGAAGTCTAGAAGATTATCAAATAAGAGTCATATAGAGGCAGTCAGCACTAAGTGATGTTGAACAAAATATTAATTTTTTCCCCAGTATTTCACTGCTCAAGACCTTTATCTTTTACCCAAATTCCACCCTATGTCCATGCTTCTACTGAATGTCAGAATAAATTTTAGCATTGCATGTTGCCTTCTATACCCATTTATATATTGAAAACTATCCCATCTACAAACTCAGGCTATGAACTGTGCTCCCCACCCAAAGAAACCTAGCAAAATGCTAAATGGAGAAATTAACATTAAATCAAGGTCCTACACTAAAAAGTTGTACAAAATGATATTGTGGGGTTCAACATACACTGCACATCTGAAGTTGCATGCTCTAAAGTTGAAGATAAGGCCTCAGTATTCAAGACTATAGAAATATGAAGTGTTGTATGCTTCATTTCATACCTTGATAGTGTTTCATGTTACTTTTTACATCTGCTTTCTTTTTGCTTTTAAAGAAATAAGGAGATTTGTTTTACTATAGTACAGTGATGCTCAAATATTTTAGCAGTTTGCCCTTGACTTAGGTGTGTTCTTAGCCCAAGAGGGCTAAAGCACGTAAGGCCTCTTTGAACATTAAAAGTTCAAGCATTTGTTTTAAACTACAATTGCTATAGGGGGAAAAAAATCAACAGAAAGTATTCTAATATGCATAGAGGACAAAAGGGCCACAAAGACATGGGAAAAAAAATGAGATTCGGTATAGAATGAATAAAGGAAATTCAAGAAAAGAATGGATCTCAAATTTATTTGCCCCCTTGTCCAATAAGGGCTGTACGTTATTTTGTTTGAGCTATTCCTCTTCTCTCCCTCTCTAAATAATTGGCCCATATTATTTTTAACTTTCCAGGATATCAGTCAACTATTATTCAATAATATTAGCTGAATGTATGTTTCAATTTTATCCTAATGTAACACATTATCTTAATATAGTAAATGTGAGTTTTACCAACTGCACACCAGGCATAGTACTGCTAGTACATTTCTTGATTGAACCCAAAAGTTCATAACGTTAGCATCACTATGTAATAATAATAATACTTGAGTAAAGTATTATTTCAAACATGACCCTTTATTGTTTGGTACTTAGTGCATACCAACTGTATGCTTTGGCACCACTATAAGGTGCTTGAAACCTCCAGATGCCTTGTCTGGAGTCTAATGTATGTAATGAATCATCTTAGATTGAATGTGATTCCTATTTTCTTGCCAAGCTCTAGTACTTGACAAATTCAATTTTATTACTTGTTGAGAGTTAAGGCCTTTCTCTACCTTATTTTTAAATTCACTAACTGTGTTGTTAAATAGATCTACTGCAAGATTCTGTAATTAAATGCTACAGGAAACCAGACCTGAGGAGGGCTCCTGAATGTTTGTGGCAGAATATACACAAGTGCTAGACCTAGACTATGGAAATCAGTATCCAAAGAGATAAGAATTAACACAGGCCTCATATTCCTGTGTGTAAGACGGACCTGGGATTCCTCCAGTAAGATTGTTTTCTCTCATTCTTTTTCTCCTATAGGCTGGAATAGCTGCTAAGTTTTGTCCATATGTGATCTCTCAAACAATTGAGAGAGATAACCACTTATTTTCCCCTCAGGCTGCTCATAAGCAGTGGGAAGTGGGTACAGGCAGAAGCCTCTCTCTTGCAGTTGGCAGAATCAGAGGGAGAAAGAAGGTGGATCCAGGGCCAGCATGGGTGTTCTGGGAGCCTGGAGAAGCCAGGGTGGGAACATAGTATTGAAGAAGTCAGGAGCAGACTGTGGGATTAGAGTATAAGGGCTTATTTGAGGAAAGGGCAGAAGATTTGGGGTTAATTGGGGAAAGCCTGTTCACCTTCAGCAGTTATACAGTCTGCCTGCCCTCCATGCTAGTGCCCAGTGCAAAATACTGGAAAATCCTTCCCAGTCCCTGTAGCCCTGCTGTATGCATAAGATCCAGCTGACCTACAGAAGTATGTGAGGGAAGAGGCAAATGCTTGAGTGCTATGCCTAATGCATGCCCTGGACTAGAATTGAGACAGGAGAAGGATAGTGTTGTTGTAATTTCTCATTTTAAATACTTGAAAACCTCTCAGAAAATATGTTGGTGGGAGAGGGGAAATGGAAAATAAGTAATTATTACATATTTACTGTTGTCTGATTTTACCTGTGAAAACTTTGGTCTGGGATCAGAGGCCTGTCTACCAGTGTTACTGTTGAATGTGAACTCTTGGGTTATTTAGTTCCCATTCATGCTCCACGGTACGTTATTTTCATTTTATCAAACCTTAAATTCAAAAACTTCAGCCATTTCAATGGTTGTTGGTACCTGGAGGAGAGTGAGACCAATAAAAAGGTGTAAGGTCACATAAAATTAATCTTTTCTCTTAACATTTGAAATATAATATTTTGTATATGGTAAGAGTATATAGTGTGATTTCAAATCATTGCTTCAGTTTTGGAAGTCAATATGAGATCCATTATTACACCTTTTATGATTTATGGAGGCCATAATAGTTCAACAGTGCAAGCAGTTGATCAGACAATTGTTGATTTCAAGGGGATTACTGCTTCTAGCAGAAAGGATTTGCATAATCAGCCCCCTTGTTTGTAAGTTTGAGAGACTTTTAATTTTAAAATAAAATCTAGTTCTGGACAAAATGATCAGCTCAGGGTTCTGGTTTTTTTCTGTTTTTTTTTTTTTCTTTTTTTTTGGCACGCACTTGAGGCAGCTTGCATCAGAAGCTGGGCTTTGAGACAATCTTTTGGTGTTGGCCAGGATCTACTTCTACTGGCTGCCTCAACCCTGGTAAATTCTGGCAGCAGCCAGGCCCTCTGGTGAGGTGATCAACCTGACCCTGGGCAGTCCCGCCCCCTCAGTCTATATCACACAGTTAAGAAAACCAGATGCACTTGGTCTCAGATTGAAATATGTGGCAAGAGCAGCACCAGGAAGATAAAATGAAGATTTTGGGTCCCACTGCTTTCTGAACAGAGAGTGAGTCAAGCGGAGGGGGTGGGGAAGGAGGGGAGCGGAAATGAGGGTAAAGTGAAAGCCAATATGAAATATCCACTCTAATGAAGATATTTTGTGGAAGCTGTAGAGAAAAGATTAGGACTCAGGCAATTTATATTACTGTTCTCAAAGATAAGATTTGGGAGTGTGGATTAGAACACTTCACTCTGAAGTGCAGAAAGGGCACAAAGTAGGCAGCCAGCCATGAGTAAGATACAGTGGAGGTGAAAGTGTGTAAGTCACTTCTAGAGACAGTCAATGTGGAAAGAGAGACAGGATATCCAATGGGAAAGAAGCTGGTGGCTAAAGTTCATTTAAAAAATTAGGTTGTATATATATGAATACCACCGCCCTATACTGGGTACAGTCAGAACAACTCTTATGTCATTTGCCCGGTACTGCTAGGAGCTGAAATAAATACTCCTTTAGTTGAAGTGATAGGGATGTATAGTTTTCAATCTCCACCCACTTGGCCACAGGGAAGCTTCACGTAAGCCATGGTGTTTATTATTACAGTCATGAAGACATAGATGGTTGGTTGGTACTATCTAGCAAAATTATTCATTATATGGAAAGTGATAAGAATCAGTCTGAAAAATGCAAATTAATAACTGAGAGACCACTAGAGTAAATCCCCTTTGTGCAATGTAAAACATTTTAAAGGGCACTAAAATACATTACACAACTAGTCAACTTTAGAGTCAATCAGTAAGATGTATGGTCTGCTGCATCACTTTATTTACAGGAGTCCTCCGGAGATTTTATTATTTACTTTGTCAGAGAAATGACATGAAGCCTTTCATTAATCTAATTTACTAGCATAATATGAAGCTATTATTTTTATGTTAACTGGAGTAAAAAAAAATCATATCCACCTCAGATGTACTTCTGTAGAAAGTAAGTGACCTGTTAGATTAAAAATTTGGTCTTTCAGAGCTGGCTCTTGAAGAAAAGAAGATTTTTTTTAAAGAGGTTTGTGTAGATTAAACTCTGAAGTGATCAAGGATTAAAGGGGCTTGACATTAGATTTTGAAATATATCCAAGGCTACATTTATACACAGACAGCTTAGCCATTTGTCAAAACAAGTCTTAATGCCACCGAAGAAAAAGGAGGAATACAACTCACTTCCCAAGGACATAATTTTCTAGTACTTGTCTTCAGAATTTTAGATTAGATGCCATTTCTATCTGCACCACCTCAAAGACCAACATAATATATTGAATCAAGATTTGATCCAAAATCTAAAAGAAATACTAAGTCACTGGCTGCAGCAATATTGGTTGATTTATACTCCCTGGTATCCCACTTTTATGCTCTCAAATTCCACTAGGTGAGTTTTATCAAACAACATAGCAACACAGTAGTGTGAGTGGAACAAATCAGCATGTTTGGCAGGCATGGAAATTGATTACCAATTTTTCTTGCTTGGCAGAATTACTTCTCTCCATTCACACTCTTCACTGTATTGGGAGCATGAAGCCTCAGTCCCATAATCTTTTGTTCTGTGGGACAGTTAAATTCGCTTCAACACGTAGAAACAAAAGAAGGGTAAGTTAATATCTTTTACTGGACCATGTCTGTGGGTGAAAGAAACTTTTGAGCTACACAGAACTCTTCTTCAGGTCTGGGAAAGGTAATCAGAGTATCACAGCTAAATACAGAGTGGAACAGATTGTATTTAGCAGTGACAAACTGATTACCTTTTCCAGACCTGAAGAAGAGCTCTGTGTAGGTTGAAATAATGTCTCTTTCACCAACAGAAGTTGGTCCAATAAAAGATTTACCTCACCCACTTTGTCGCATATCCCGGGACCAACATGGATACAACAGCACTGCATAAAAATGTAAGATATAATTTTTAAAGACCAGTTTCCCCCTTCTGTCTGTACTATATATATCTATATCTATATCTATATCTATATATCTATATCTATATCTATCTATCAGAGGCCCCCTTTTTCCTTTCTCTGATGTTGACTCCAGTTCCCTCTGGCACTTCAAAACCCAGCGCCTAACTAGACTTGTTTTTTCTTACTGCTAACACCACTGTTAGTAATATTCTGATGTTGTTGGCTTAGTGATTTTTCTATACCACATATCAGTTCTACACCGGAAATTCAAAAAACAAAGAATATTAAACCTCAGAAATAGGGAAACAAAACATTTATTATATGCTGCCACTGAGATGATCTTGCAATAATTTTGGTGCATTTGAATGACTATGTCAAGGTGAATAAAGTCCTAAGTTACAATTTTATTGAAAGTTGTTGGGAAGGAAAGGAAGTCTAATTTACTGGAGCCTATGAAATGGGACTGAGACACTTTGAAGACATTTTTCTTTATTATGACAAATGTTTCTGCTCTTGAAAATGCAACAAAGTGAATAATCAGTTCATGGAGTCAATCAAGCTTTTAATACCAACATTCAGGAATTTTTGAAGTCTGGAGCTGTAAGTAAGTGAGCACAGATGCTCTTAAAGGAATTGTTAAATGGGTTTAGTGTATATGATTGAATATCTAAAATGAATCTTAAAGATTAAAACAAGCAAAAAGGTCTTTCTAAGGGCAAAAAAAGATTTAATTCCTTCAAGCAATAAAAACTTTTTATAATTCCAGGTTAATATTCTTTACTTTTGTTAGATAAGCCATTTTATACACACCATTACACAAAGCAAACAACACGAGTGAGCTATGACTCCTGTTTTCCAAGTCAGGAGGTTATTTAAAAATGCTTTGCTAAATGTAGGGAGGTTTAAGCACTGCTAATGGAGTTAAAAGGAGATAGCAGTCTGCCTTAATTGATCCTGTATTGTACTTTATGTACAAAGGATGGGAAATAGTTTTAAAAACATTAAGGAAATGACCAAATGAACCTAGTATGGATTCTGTCTAGATATCCGACAAACAAAAGTGCAGAATATCAATGGTAACAATACAGATACACCAGTCATTTAGTTCCTTTTAAAACAGACTATACAAAGTTAATTGGCCCAACATTTGACTTGTGTGGAAAAAAAGTTAATAAATCTTGTAACTCAAGTTTTATATGATGGTTTTAATTTTTATCATAAAAATAAAAGACAATCATCAGTTTGGCACATTTGAGTAGGGACAATAGGGAATCGGTGAACAAGGAAATCATGAATTGCAAGGGTTTAAGGGGTCTCTCTTATTATTAATAATGTGGTAGTTGCTTTCCAAGTATATAACAAGGCAGTTTCTACCTTAAAGAGCTCACAGTCTAAGAAAACAAGCAACATACAAAGGGGGGGGGGGTGTTGAGGGATGGGAGAGCAAAGTACCTTAAAAAAGGTACTAGCCATATCCACTGGCCTTCTATTTAACAACTAGGTATTAGTCAGCAATTTATTACATGTATTTTGACAGAAGCAGATATTCCAAAGGAATTTTAAGGTGAAGATAGTAAACTTATGAACTACTTCAGAGTGTGTTTTGTGCAGAAGGGGTGATGTTGAAAGAAATAGAAATACTACTGAAAGGAAGGGGGGGAAAGAGGTGGTTAGGGCTAGAATGATGGGTAAACTATTGACACACATAAGCAGATAAATAGGGAGGGGCAGAGTTGTGAATTTCACTGAAGGTGGGGAGAAGAACCTTTAATTTGATAAGGTAAGAGACAAGCCAATGGAGAGATAAAAAGAGTGGGTTGACAGGGCTGAAGTTAAGGACAAGGTAAAATGATATTAGAAGCTGTACCATCTGTGGTCTGGAGGTGGGGGATGAGGGTATTGGGTGTGTGTGGGGGGTGTCAGAGCAAAAAGAGTAGACTGCAGTAGTAAAGATGTGAAAAGATGAGCACCAGGAGGAAAGTGTGGTCAGAAAGCAACGTTTGGATTTTAGAAATGTTAGAGAGAAAAAGTGGCACCATTTGTATAGCATGAATGTGCAAAGAAAAGAAGAAAAGAGATGGTTTGAAAGGGGAAAAAAAGAACGATGAACAGAGGTGGCCAAATATGTTTAAGATGACAGAAAGGTATCCAAAACGAAGATGTTAGAGTGAGAGGTTAAAATACAGTATTGGACTGATAGAAAAAAAGTCAAAAGTGGAAAGTTAGATTTGAGAGACAACAACTGCAAACAGTTCTTGAAGCCATGTAAATGTGAATGAGATCATCCACAGAAACACAAAGGAAAACTGGATCCCTCCAGGGAACAGGTGAGGGAAGGAGGACTCACTGTAAGATAATGAAGGAATAATCAGAATTAAGGAGAAGAACCAGGAGAAGATAGATGAAGATGGAGAGCAAGCTATAAATTTTAGCCCGGAAGAGTTAACGAGAAACTTTGGTGAGAGCAGTTTTAGTGGAGTGAAGTCAGATTAGCGGGGATCCAGAATGGAGTTGGAGAAAAAAATGTGACATTTGCTGACTATATATTGTATCCTTCAGAATGTAGATTTAAAAAAAAAAAAAAGACAGTTCAGAGTTCATTGTCTAGTTGCTGAAGTAAAGTAGCCTTGACAACAAAAAGTTAGGTAAATTATAGCAGTTTTGTTGAATCTGTAGTCTAATATACAAACAATACCACTGAGTGAGGTGTGAAGTTTGCCCATTCATATTAATGGGGTGTCAAGTATGAAGACTAATTAGATAATTACTACCATAATTAACATAAATAACTGAGTTATTGTACCAGAAACACTTGGTTTATGCATTTAGTACCAGTCATAAAATGTTTCTTTTATTTTAAAGTATGATCCATAAGAATTATATTTTTAATGTGGAAATAATCAAAATTTGATTACAAATATACAATTTGATGGAATATTTACTATTTGAATAAAGCTAGATGGAGAGATTTCTTCTAAGCCCATAGTACAGTTATGCATAGCTGCATTGCCTTAGGAGTAGAGGTAGACCAACCACTATGATTAAACTTTTAAATAAGAATCATGGAATTTAGGTGACTGTAAATCACAAAATTTAGTTCCGATCAAACGATACACTTTGTATGGGATAGTTGAATTTCATTTTATAAGACAATATGGTTTTAAACTATGATAATGTATAAGAAACATATTGTCTAGTGGTTTTAATGCTGTTTAAAAGAACATTTTCAAGAAAAAACTGTTTTTAATTAATATATATAATAAAATAGCAAGTAAAATACATAAAAATCAACCAAAGAGAAAATAGGATCCAGATTTGGACAAGTGTATAAAGTTTTAGGCAGATAAAAAAAAAAATCACAAAAATTTTCAAAGCTGCTAAGCATCTACAATTCACACTGCAGCTAGTGGGAGCTGTGGGTGCTTTTATAGTCAAAATATTTTATACTGGTATCTAATTATGAATGTGTCCCCAGCACACCCCATGTTTGAAAAGTTTTGTCACGGATCTTAAAATTCATTATTTATTCAGCTGTTACCTATTTTAAGATTTTCTATAGCAGTCTATTATCCGAGCAAGCTTGAATTATTGTAACTATACTTTCAATGTGTGGTCTTTTTCCAGAGTAGGCCTAGTTATAGAAACAAAAACTGGCTGTTTATTCTTTCAGGCTGATCGGCCTCTCTCTCTGCCTTTTATCATTGCATTTTGCTTTTGCTGCTTTGCAAGACAAAGGAAATATATATTCCAGAGTATCTAAGAGATAGGCAAGATGAATAAAAACCTTTGTACTGCAATATGAGATGTTCTTTGAAAGTTTTGTACATCCATCTACACCAGTGGTGGGCAACCTGTGAGCCGCACTAAACACCAAACACTAAAAACAAAGTTTTATATTTCAATTAAGTGGGGGAAATAAAGCAAACAGTAACACAATTTAATAATTAAACCGTAGCCATAGTAAGCCAGATCATGACCTAGACTGTGTAGACATACTGCTGCAAAAGCAGGGTAACTGCACCTCTACATAAGAACAGCCATACTGGGTCAGACCAAAGGTGCATCTAGCCCAGTACCTGGTCTTCCGACAGTGTCCAATGACACATGCCCCGGAGGCATGTTCCCTCTCCTCCCCCACCCCCGCCCCATAGTCCATTCCAGGAGTATCCAGTCAGAATCAGGTCTCCAGCTATAATCAGTCTCTAGGAAGGGACTCTTGACCCACTCCCTTCTGACCAGGGTAGGGTTAATATTGCATAGATCCCTTCCTAACACTGATATCCAAGCAAACCAGTCTAGCCAAAGGGTAGTTCCTCTGCTTTGCTTTCTTTCCACAGGCTATGAATAGTGTATTGCCAGTATTTACATGTTACTGCACATTTTGGCAAGCCAGTCTTGCCTGACCTTCCACAAGGGTTGGGGCCCTGTTTGATCCAGCAAACAGAAGGTTTTCTTGTCTGTTTGCTGGATCAGAAGGAAGGTCCTGAGTCAGTTTAAATCCAGCCTTTTTATAGCCAAAAAAAGGGCACTTGATTTGCCTGTTAGTCTCTGGAACCAGTCTGACCCAGTACATTCAAGCTTCCCCAGGGGGCAATTCCTTTCTGGAGGCTTTTACAACCTAGCTGAGTCATCTTAATCACCCCCTCTCATCACCACCCCCTACACACACACACACACACACAGTTCCTGGAGAAGCTGCAATAATCCCCCCCTGGAGTTGCATACAATCCCTGGCCCACAGTGATACATAAACTAAATACAATCTGGTCCCCAAAGGTATTGCATGTCGTTGTGGTATGTCACAAAATCCACCCTCTTCCACACTTCCTGGACCTTGGATCCACCCAGATGATCTCCTTCCAGTTACTGTCAATAGTAGATTACTAACCCCTGGAACAAGGTGAGACCAAGGATAACATTCGTTCATCTTTAATGGATAATTCTTTCCCTCTGGTGCAGGTATGTGTCACCTATTAACCAGGGAAGGTCATTTAGCCACAGTCTAATCCAGTGAGAGAATCTACTTGGACCTATTCTGAAGTGTTCAGTTACTTAATTATATAGTCCATGTAACAGGGGTCCAGTCCAGCATTCACTGAAATCAGTGAAAATAAAGAGAACCCCACTGAATTTAAGAGGAGTTAGACCAGGAGTACTTGTACCCCTATGGGTAAACAGAGGTCTTCCAGGGGTATAGAAACTTGTCTAGATATTTGGCTAGTTTTACAACAGGCTACATAAAAAGCACTAACGAATTCAATACAAACTAAAATTGCACACAGACAATTACTTGTTTATACTGCTCTATATACTATACACTGAAATGCAAGTCCAATATTTAATTCCAATTGATTTAATAATTGATATGGTAAAATGAGAAAGTAAGTAATTTTTCAATAAATAAATGTTTTGTGACATTTTTGTATTTGTAGGTCTGATTTTGTAAGCAAGTAGTTTTTAAGTGAGATGAAACTTGGGAGTACACAAGACAAAGGAGACTCCTGAAAGGGATACAGAAGTCTGGAAAGGCTGAGAGCCACTGAGTTAGACCATGCCCAGTTCAGACCTGTACCATAAGGTTACATTAGTTAGCATATATTCTCTTCCCATTTTTGAGCATTGTGTCCATCCTGTTAAAGAGGTCTCCTTTTGTGGGTATTTTCCATATCAGAATTAATAGCATAATGTTTACATAAACCACATCCTGAATACTAATCTGACTCCTCAGCATGTATTTTTCTAAACAATATACAGTATAAATCAAATTAGTATCTTAGATGTCTGTATACTAATGCAAGAAGTATGGGGCAGTCTGGGGATTGAGGTGTAGGGTCTGGCCAGGAGCTAGAATGAGGGAGGGGGCTCAGGGTTGGGGCAGGAGGTTGGGTGTGGAGCGCTTACCTGGGCAGCTCCCATTTGGTATGAGGGTGCAGGTGGGAATGTGTGTGGCGGGGTGCAGGGGTTTTTGTTTGGTGCTCAGGGTGGGGATGTGGGGGGTGCAAGAATCAGAACAGGGGCCTGGGGGTGTGTGAGGAGGATGCCAGAGTCAGGGGAGTGGGGGCTGGGTGTGTGTGAGATGGGTGTAGGGGTCAGGGAAGGGCCCGGGGAGGTGTGGGGCAGGGGGCTGGGAGCATCCCCACAACTGCAGCCCACACTCCCAGCCCCCTGCCCTAAGCAGCTCACAGCAGGGGGCTAGAAGGGACATTGCCCTGATTCCACCCTCCTTTCCCAAGGCCCCATCCCTGCCTCTTCTCTGGAGCAGCGAGCAAGCTGCATCTACGGTTCCGGCTCCGCTTCTCGTTGCATTCCCAGTGGAATTATTCTTAATAAATTACACTTTCTGCAGAAAACAGACAAAGAAAATCATTTAATAGAAACCCCAATTTCCAATCAAAAACAGTTTCAATAGCCATTTTCAACTAACTCTCTAATATATATTTCAGTCATACTTTGCCTTATGTTTTATATCCCTCAAATTAAGGAGTGGACATCACACTACTGAAAACTAGCTCTCAGCAGAAGAATTAAATTATTCACTTTTACTGAGAACCAAGGACTGAACAGGCATGGGGACTGAGCTACCCCAACTGGAACCATTCTTAAGAACTGAACTCACACTTTCAAGTTAAAACATATCTTAATTATGTGCACTTAAAAGACTGAGTCACACAGGGCCCAATTCAGCTACCCTTGCTCACACTGGGTAGTAAGTCACTTGATGACTAGTCCCATTGTTTTTCTCTAGACTACCGGTATAGTTAGGTATTACTTACTGTAGGTAAGGTTGACAATATCAGTCTGCAGGGATTTCCAAAATTTAGAAAGAAAAAAAACGTGCTTAAGGAAAAAATAATTTAGTTGATTAGAAGCATTGATAAAAACATTTCAACTTTCTAAATAATATTAATGGAATTGGCCTTTTAATATATTTAGGTGGTTACCTGAAGGACTTACATTGGTTATAGTGGAATATTAAGGATCATCAATTAACTTAAATACATATTAAATTGATTACCCTGTGGGAAGTAAAATTCTGCATTTGTCAAGTTTGATATAACATCTTTTCCCTAACTTTTAAATGATTATTTAAAATAATAATTTTCCATTGTGACATTATTTGTAGTAACACAATCTTGTTTGTCTTGAAACTTATTGCTTTCTGTTGAAGTATATGCAATGTACTTCATCAAGGAAACAGTGTATCTACTAATGAAAAAAAGTCTAGTTTGCTGTAAGGGAAGCCAGCTTTGTGACATATAGGTAGTGGCATAGCCAGGTGGAGGGAACAGGGGGAGCATCAAAAAAAAAAAAAAAAAAAAAAAAGGCACCACCCACTGCAGCAATTTTACTGAGGAGGCCCCAATTCAGGAAGGTACAAGAACACTGCCTAAGTGTTTACATAATCCCTTTGAAGTCAGTCAGTGAAATTATTTATCACATACTTAAGTACTTTCCTGGACTCTAGGCCAAAGGGAGCTGCAGAGAGAAAATCTTAAGGAAAAAAAAAACTCATGTAGCTTAAAACCACATTAAATGTTTTCAGTACAACCAATGATGAGCTGCCAAAATCTTAACAACTGGTTCCCTATAAAAAGTTCTGATTTAAGAGGGGGGGAGTGGGGGAGGGGCTGGGGCAGGGGGAGACATACTTGTGGGGCCGGGGGCCCCTGCAGGGCTTGGGACAAATTGCCTAGAGCTTGCAGCCCCCTCCCCACTTACCGTGCCGGCAGCTCAAAGCAGTAGGACGACTCCTGAGCTCAGCTGAGCTGCCCAGCTGATGCCAGTGGCTGGCCACACTGCAGCTGGGGGGAAGCGGGGGAAGGGCCGGGGGAGCCTCAGCCTCCCCAGCTGGGAATCCTGGGAGCAACAGGATGGTCCGGCCCATGGACCGGAGTTCTTTGCCTACTCCCTGGCCCTTTAACAACCGGTTCTCCACGGAGGTCTAATTTTAGCAACCGGTTCTTGGGAACCTGCTCCAGCTCACCACTGAGTATAACACCTTCAAGTAATGTAATGAGTTCATGTCTGATACCATGACCAGGGTTTATATCCTGGAATGATATTGCAGTTCAATACAAATGAGCTCGGGTTGTGTCTTCTTCAGAGTACAGTAAGAGTACAATTCTCATAATTAAAAAGTCAACATTTAACAATATTCACTGTACAACCATATCTGAGAGACCATAATGATTTATTTTTCCATAAAGAAATACTACATAGTATATTAACATTTTGAAGATGCTAATTATACTTATATTTCTGTGATGCCTCCCCCAGTCTACATAAAATGTTCATGGGTGTCTTTTGTAGATGGATAATTGTATTGTGTATTGGTGTACAGTGGCCAATCTCTTGGTTTTGAATAAAGTATTATGAAAATTTTACAAGAGGACTAGTAACAGTATGCAGAAGATGGTATTTTCCGCAAGTTCATATTTGATTTAAATACAATTGTGAACTTTTCTATCCCCTCACACTGCATCATATGAACATACGCAATGGGG
This sequence comes from Mauremys reevesii, assembly GCF_016161935.1. Lineage (NCBI taxonomy): Eukaryota > Metazoa > Chordata > Testudines > Geoemydidae > Mauremys > Mauremys reevesii. The sequence goes on along the minus strand of NC_052627.1, from coordinate 86,112,232 downwards.
AATTTTGTTAACTGAATGTTATGTATATTGCATAGCCAAATTTCTAATTAGTGGTTCTCTGTTTGTTCCTCATTTTCCAAATAATTTTTTAAAACTCTAATGGAATGAAATTCATCCACGCAAAGAGGGCTCATGCAAAGCCCTCTTCTCCTTCACTGGAAATTTTTAAATTAAGATTGGAGTTTTTCCCCTTAAATGTATGCTCTGGTGCAAACAGAAATTATTTCAGGGAAGTTGTATGACCTGTTTTACAGAGGAGATCAAACTAGATTATCACAGCGCTCCCTTCTGGCCTTGAATGAAAGAAACTTTTCTAATTAAGTTCTGCAGCATGGCTATGCGGAAGTGAGTAGCCAATGGGTTGGCTCCAAAGAAAGTCCTTCAGAGATCTCTTGGGCAATAAAGGGGACCCCACACAGAGTCCAAATGTGTGTAGATGGAGCAAGTGTTATTGGAGCTGAGCTCACATGGATCCAATGGCCAAAACCTCCATGTATGGGGCTGCCTATCTGCTCACAAATTGTAGAGATTAAACTGGTCCCACTCATCACTGAAGAGGACTTCACATAAAACCAAATTAGACTAGCTTTGTAAAGGTAGTCTTTAAAATAAATGATTAGAGTTAAATGGTACAGTAAAAAAATAAAAATAAAAAAATAAAAAAATTCACAGCTGGATACAACATATTTCAAGTTAACAATGCTTTACTTTGGATTACTTAGCTTTGTATTATCTTACATGTGGACTATTTATTTCCTTATGTTAATACCATAAATAAATTTACCAAAAAAGAAAAGCAGAATGCTGGCAGTCTAGCTTTGCAAATAAAAGCTTATAACAAAGCAAAATTTGTATTTTCCCATCTGACTTTTCCCCAGTCTTGAAACAGATAAAATGAGAATGTTGTCAATGAAGGAAAATTTTTAAAGGCTACATAGACAAGTTGTACAGAATCATTTTCCATCCTTGTTCCTTTTGCTGCAATAAGCATTGGAGTTTGTCCTAAGCCTGTCCTTGAATACAAATATATCATTATATTTATTTATGATGTCAATTTCAACATTTATTGCACATTTTACTGATGAGCAAAATGTATGTATACTTTGTTAGTTTACAAACCACACAGATGTTTTGCAATAATAGTGTCATGACTATGATACAATTTATGTCTTTCTACCAGCAGTGAAACAATAGCAACATTTTATTGGACTGAAAGAGTTCAAAGTTTCTATTCCTAGCTTTAATGACTATTATTTGAGTGTATAGCAATAAAAATGGATTATATTAGAGTGCTTAGACTGAGTCTCGTTTATTGTTGCAGTACACAGAGTAAAGAGCATGGAGGATATCCATGTGAGAATCTGCAGCTGGATTAAGTATACTAGAAATCCCACATTTGCAGGTTCACTCTGATCCATTCACTCACTTGAACCCTTTGCACACATTCCCAGAAGACCAAGTGAGTGAGTTAAAGGACAGAGGGAAGAGTATAAAGGAAAGAAGAAAAAAAGAAGGGGCATAAGGAACAAGAGGGTAAGAATGGGTGAGAGTAGATAATGATGGAAAGGAGAGTTGGAGAGAAAAATATTGAAGGTATAATTTGAAAATAACTATCTTAACTGCATTAATGTACATCTTCTCGACATGACAGAGTAGCAGAGTATGTGGAAAGGAACTAGGGATTGAGAGCAAGAGTAGAAAAAGGGGAAGATGGTAGAGAGAAAAAGTGAGCAGATCCATGAGTGAATGTGGCAGAGCCAGGATCCAAAACAGACGCTCTAAAAGAGGGGAGAGGAGTACATCTTTTGGGGAGAGACCTGCAGTTTGTTTTCAGCTAGCCAGCATACCAAAACTGCAAATACCATCAACTCAAAAGTAGTAAGACAAAACACATTGTTGAAATTAGCTCTCCTTTCACTATGAAGTAATCACCCCAGAGCAGCAGCAGCATTCTTTAGTATCAAACTGCTTCCTTAGGTGAGGTCCTTATAAGTGGGTGCAACATTTTGCCCCTTAAAATGATTCCCCTGGAGCCAAGCTTTTGTTTACACTTATTCTGCAAGGGAAAAATCAAGGGGTGAGGAAACGGAGATTACAAGGCCCCTCTGAAAAGTCAGTACTGCTTATCATGATGAGAAAAAGGATGATATCACCAATAGAACACAAGGACAGCCAACCCAGGAGGAACAGAGTGGAGATACAAAGAGAAAAGCAATAATCGAGCAATAAGATAAGACTTGGAGGTGTTTTTTTGGGGGAATGGGGGGGGAAGCACATGCTTGCTGGTCTAGCAGATACAGGATAGAAAACACTACAGGGGTTAGTACAAGGGACACAGATAGGTAAATAGGATCCTCCCACTTTCAACCCCCCATTTACCAGAACATGTCCTGTTTTATACTTTGAAAATGGACAGAGTGATAGAGAAGAAGCTAATGAGGTTGCTTGGCTGATGAAAAATGAGGGTTAAAAAGCCAGACAATCCTTTTTCTCTGCACCCCTCCTGACAAAAATGTCCAGAACACCGCCCCCGAACATCCTCTCCTTCTCCACGCCCCCTTTCTCACACACATTAAATCCATGATCTGTACCTCCACCCTGATTAGAATCTCATTTTAGCACTTTGAAAAGTATTTATAACCGGAATTCAATACAACATTAAAGCAAATAAGGATGCAGAGAATTTCAGGGCAGTAAAATAATCCTTAATAAAAAAAAGTTTACACTGTGTTAGTCCAGTTTTGTTATCTGCAACATGTGCTCTCAAGTTATTTTTTCTCAAACAAAACATATTTTAAATAGACCTAAGGATTTATTTTACATTTAAGATGGCACCTATTGAAACTTGAGCTGAATATCCATTATTGAACGATTTTATTAGAAAATAAATATTAAAAGTTAGAATAAAAATCCATTCACTAACTTCCTGTCTAAAATTCCTGCTTTCATGAATATTTTTCAAGTCTTAGACATATCCTGAAAAAAAACAAATATTTTCAAAGTTATGTGTATTGCATCAGCAGAAACAAGAGACTCTTAACAGCTGGTTGTGTGTGTGTGTGTGTGTGTGTGTGTGTGTGTGTGTGTGTGTGTGTGTGTGTTTAATACTTATGAATTTTTTCTTCATTTGCAAGTACTGTGAAATTGCCACAGAATATGTCATCACTGTGTACATTCCACATTACAAGTGTCTGTCTGACTAACATTAGTGATTATGAAAAAGATGCTCTGTTGACACCAGATGGTGGTACCATGTACTTCTAGTCATCAATTACTGTGAAAGATCTGCTTTGGCAAGCCAGTTGCATCTTGGATGGATTTTAATTTTACTGTGTTGGGAACAGAGGATTAATAATCAACAAAGATTCCAAAAATTGGCAAGAGTAATGCAGGAAGAGAGAGAAGAGAAAAAACAACAAACAAAAGAGAAAGGTGCTCCAAAGCTATCCCATCATATCTTTAAGAAAAACAAACAAAATTACCTTCCAAACATACATCATAAATAGGGGCCTGACTCAAAGTCCCTTCAAGTCACTGGGAGTCTTTCCATTGAGCATCGGATGAGGACCTATGCTCAAATAAATGTGTTAGTCTCTAAGGTGCCACAAGTACTCCTGTTCTTTTTGTGGATACAGACTAACACGGCTGCTACTCTGAAACCTCTAGTTGCATGTGTAGCCCAAGATCCAGTGTGCTTCAACAGCAGCCCTGGGAACTACAAGTTGTGGATTACAAACTGTGGCATGTTGGGAGAACTTCCTGGTTCCTGCCATGATGTACCCACTGCCCCCCTCCCCTGGGCAGGAGGTGTCAGCACTGACTAAGATGGGAGCACACAGTGGGCAGAGAGGATGCTGCTGGACTGTAATCCCGTTCTATGTTCTTTACAGGTAGGACTAAAAAGGGCTTAAAGAGCACCCTGAGAGGAGTTTAAATGACACAAAGGAGAACATGGGCATGTTTGTTTTGGGGTTCAGTTATTGTGGGAGTTAGAACATGTTTGTAATGAGGCTTGTGTTGTACAATGTACCCGCTGCTCTCCCAGCAGGAGGTCTCAGCACTGACTGAGCTGTGAGCACGTAGCAGGCTAGCAGAGAGGAGGCTACTGGACTGTAATCCTGTTCTATGGTTCTTTACTGAATAAAGCCTTATTCCTGGTGGTTTGTCTGAGTGGGTCTGGTCTGAGGTGAACACACACTGATACACAACGCAGAACACACAAATGAGCCTCAGGCCCAGTTTTCCAAAGTTGTGTAAAAATGTTGCAAGGTGAGCTTCCCATATCTTGAACAACCTCCTACGGGGCCAGTGAACAAGACCGGGGGCTACACATGTATGCAGTAGGTCAAATATATTTAGGCTCCAGTGGAAATGACAAGTATAGAGTCACCCTGCTCTATTGTCAGACACTGTATGAGGCAAGCAAATTTTCAGAATAATCACTAGCAATGTGTATGATAGCACAGGAACAAATTACTGTGTTGATAGCACAAGATTTCAAAAGCTGATAAAAATGTCTCACTACAGATGCTCTCTCTTACCAGTGATACATTTAAATTAAAGTGCATTTAGTTAGAACCAGGATTTAAGGCAGATATGGTAGCTAGACAGTAAAAGTGAAAGTTAGTTGAGGGCAGAAGGGGGGGGGAGAAGAGACATTCTGTAAGCCATCTGGAACCAAAACATCCTTCTGTTCTAACTGTATCTCTTGTGCTTGTTACCTATGGTTATAAAACAAAGTGTATAATGACCACATACTGCTGCTTCAAAAAGGAAAAAAAAGATACATCAGAGGTGTAGAATGATGCTCTGCATTGCTGTGATCTTTTTCACTGCAGAACATTTCAATAAGTAACTTTTCACCTGTACTGTGCTGCTTTTTTTTTTCCTGTTTGAATGGCCACATAATAAATGACTAATATACTATTGTGATATCGATTGTGTTAAAAGGGTACAAAAAGATTGTCCAGGGGTAACTGTATATTTAGGTACTTTACCATTACTTTTTGAGATAATGGAAAAGTATATACTAAAATAAGAGTTTCTACATTTAAACTGTAGAATGTTATTTTTATTAATGAAAAAGTTAGATACAAGAAATATATGTATATAGATACAAGCCTAAATATATTTTAAGCTATTCCTCTAACTTGTCACTTTGAAAAAGGCCCTGAAAATTGCATGCAGAGAGGGCATCCAACAACTCCTCCACATCATAAATGTAATTCCATGTAAATTAGATCCAACGTTTGGAACAAAAATGCTACCAGTGATATTACAACATTTTGGCTAGTTGCCCAGTCATTCAAATAAATGGTTGTGTCAAGCAGAAAAGCTTTCTCCAAAAGACAGAACAATTTGACTATCATGCTCACCACTTTTAAATATGTTACTGCATCTAAACTCTTTATCTTTTGTATTTCTGTAATGAGAATGTAAAATGTTCAATTAGCCCCTCAGAACATTGGAGTTACTGCAATCTTCCCAAAGATTCTCAAAACTATCACAAAGCAGAGAAAAAAAACAAACTATTAATATCTGGAAGATCTGCTATTAAAACTTATTGAGGATACAGACATCTAAAAAGGCAGGCTGCCATTCAATGCCAGGTTGGCACCTGGTTAAAGTACGTATAACTTGTGCTATTTTGCTAAATCCTTTTGTTAAACCTCCTAGCAAAAACACTGAACAAATCTACAACACAACACTATCAGCATAGCTGCGCCACTACAGCACATCTGGTGAAGATGCGCTATGCCAATGAGGGAGCACTCTCCCGTTGGCATAATTACTCCACCTCAGCAAGAAGTGGAAGCTATGTTGGCGGCCATCAATATGCCAATGTCACCCAGCTCTGACCCAGATGATGCAGATTGTCAGCTTTCCTACTATCCAAGAGTCAGGTTACCTTTCTTATGATCAGTCTATATAAAACGCACTTGATGCTGTATGGCCAGGTAAAAAACCAAAAGCAATCTCTCTCCTCTTGGCAGAGGAATTTTCCTGTGTTCTATTGCCATTGCGTGCAACCAACGGGGTCTTGTTGGACCATGCCCCATTTCTGGAAGTCTTGATAAGCATTCTTGGCCAAGAATGCTATTTTTCATTTAGACCTGGCGACTATTTTCCCCTGTTGCAGATCTTCTCTCAGTTATCTATACCTATACATGTATGGGTGTACAGCAGTTCCCCCCCAAAAGGGCCATCTTTTTGGAGTTTAATGTATCCATCTTATAAACACACACATCATTTCTCATTTGAAAACTTATTTTATGTACATTTAGAGGAGGGATGACGTGGAGCTGGAAAGTGGTGCTATAAGAATGTAGGCAAGATGGTACCCAAAATGCAAATGTCATTTTTTGCATAGTTCCAGAAATGCTGTGACATGACTATGACTATAGTTTTTCCTGTTTAAGCTGATTTCCACACCCTTAAGGTGGTGGGTTTTGGTCAAAGCTATAGAACAACAATGTATGAAAAAAATGTATTTTTATGTGCAATTTTTTTTTTAACGAAATGATGAAACTGTTTAGCATGTGGGAAAAATCAACATTTTGTGATATAGTGAAATGAAATGTTTTCACATCACATTCTTAAATGTTAAAGTATCTCACAAGTGATAATAGTTTTTCAATATTTTCAATGGAAATTTGCTGACCAGCAGATTATTATTAGTGCTCATAATTTGAGGGCTAATATAAATGTGTGTGAAATACTAATATAATGCTTCTCCATTTGCATGCTTTTGCACATACAGTGCAGCATCTAGTTTATCTGGTAGACGGTTTTAATTTGTAATTACCTATGCATGCAGTAGTAGTCTTTGAACGATTCTAGAAATTAGCTTTTTAATTCAGTGACACTTATGTCAAAATTAGTGTTAGAAATGACAATATACAACTTCAATCAAAGTGCTCACTAAACAAAAATGGCAATTTCATATTAACATATGGATCTAATTTCACACAAATCTGTATGTGTGTACAAAATGAAAATGGTGGAAGTGGTGGTGGTAATCCTAACAATATATTTCGGGAATTTTACCTCCACAGGAAGTTACATATATGAAGACATGGAGGATACAAGCCTCTTAAAGAGAAAAGAGCAAAGAGAAAAAGACTTCACAAGAACTGAAAAATGTTATTTTTCAAGAAAATCCAAAGAATGCAGTGCTGGACAGAATTCTTTGATGCTGGCAGCAGAAGCCAGGAGAAATTAATTGTATTGGTGGTGTGACAGACTCCCACCAGGGTGCCACTTGGAACTGGGGTACCACTGAGCCTGCCTGACCCATGAGCCTGTGTTCCCTTTATACTGTACTGCTGTGACAGGCTCTCAAGCGCCTTCCAGCACACACACAGGTAGAGATACACCCAGCTGCAGCTCCACACAGATGCTGAGATCAGCTTTGCATGGGAAGGCTCATCTAAGAAACTGTTCAGTTACTCAAGTGCACACACCCCTTGGAAGGGTAAACCCAAAATTATACCATCTTGTGCTGCACAGGGAACTGTACAGCGTAAGCTCATGAAATTCACTCCTTCCCTCAATGTGGAGGACGATATGCAACAGCTTTCTGTCCCCAGTTAGGGTTGTCTCACACTGTTTTTTAGAGAAAACAAAAATAAGGTTATTAATTACAAAAGATAGATTTTAAGTGATTATAGGGGATAGCAAACAAATCAAAGCAGATCACTGAGCAAATAAACAAAAACACAGTCTAAGCTAGATATACTAAAGAAATTAAATATGAGTAGCCAATTTGCCCCCTAATTGTTGGTTTAGGCAGTTTGCAGAGATTCTAGAAGGCAAGCTGCACTTGCTTGCAGCTTAAAATCCCAGGTATACCTTCCACAGGCTAAAAATCCCTCTAGCCTGGGTTCAGCCCTTTCCCCCCAGTTAATAGGTAATAATTGGAGATGTACCAATCTCCTAGAACTGGAAGGGACCTTGAAAGGTCATAGAGTCCAGTCCCCTGCCTTCACTAGCAGGACCAATTTTTGCCCCAGATTCCTAAGTGGCCCCCTCAAGGATTGAACTCACAACCCTGGGTTTAGCAGGCCAATGCTCAAAACACTGAGCTACCCCCCCCCCCCCAAGTTCAGTCCTTGTTTCTCAGGAGTTTCCAAACCTCTCCTTTGGGAAGTCAGTGAAGGAGAACCAAGATGATGTCACTCCCCTTCCTTAAATAGCTTTTGCATATGGTGGTAACCCTTTGTCTCCTCCCTTTCAATGGAAAAACACTGGTATTCTATGATGGAGTCCAGTACCAGGTGACTTGGTCACATAATCCCATAGTGTCATAGCCGCCATGAATCAGAGGCTGTTTGTAGCATCCTCAGGAAGGCTCCCTCGTGGGAGATTGGCATCTTCCAAGTCCCATAGTTCTTCCTAATGGTTCTTTCCAGCCAGCCATCTAAACGGATTGCATTCTGCCCAGTGGGCAGACCCAGGTGTAAACACATTTATAATAGATGCATAGACAGTATTCTTAACTTCAGATACCAAATGATACATGCATACAAACAGGATAATCATTCAGTAAATCACAACCTTTTCAATGATCTCACATGACCCATCTTGCATAAAGTACATCATAGTTATGCCATAATCATATCACAATAATATCTCTATGAAGAATATGGGGCCTAGTTTCATGCTGGCAGCAGAAGCCAGGAGAGATTAATTGTATTGGTGGCTACTGGATGAGTTTTCTAGTTTAGATGATGTGCCACCTATACCCTTTCAGAAGAGTTGCTTTCCAAAATACACAAACAAGTTGAATTTGGCATGTCAGAATTGTACTGAATTTAGGAAAGAAAACAGACTCAGTCTGATCTGAAAGCATCATGTTCACCTGCTTCTATAGTTAAAGACTCAATGAGCAGCAGTGGGATTGTAGGATAGACAAGAAAAAGCCAGCTCCCGTCAGATGGACCCTCACAAAACGTCCTGAGGGAACATGCAAAACCTATACGAGAGAGAGAGAGTTGAGGACTTTATCATCATCACCCCGCTCCTATTCAGTGCTGAGGCAAGGGACAAAAAGCATGTTACAGCTCTTACCAAGCATTTCATAAATAATATGACAAACCCATTTGACCCTGACTCACATCCAGAGGTGCTTATCAACGTATCTAGTGGACTGCATGAAATATCAGATGTACACAAGATGCTACTGAAAACATACAATTTTGGTACACAGTTATTCTGAAGGCATATGTAGCTTCTTCAGCCCAGTCAAGAAATCTGACATCAAAACATTTGCTAATATGGCCAAGACCACCAAATTTAAGTCTGGCAAGGGAGGGACAAACACAGTAGCTATCAGTCCAGAAATTGTTTTCCCACAGTGCCCTGTCCTTAGCAAGATGCCGAGATGATGTTTCAATGGTGACTGTTCTTGGTCACCCAATTGGACCTGTGCCCCTCTCCTGTGCTCCCAGAACAATGAAAAGAACAGACTAAGATGAATTAGGGCATCAGCTAGAAGCTCCATCTGAAAGAATTCATGAGCCCAAAGGTATGCAACAAAGAAACTATAGTGTACATCACAGATGCCATGGCTGAATACAAATTAGATGAGTATTTTTGAGACAGGTCCTAAAAGGATATGACGAAGTTAATTTTGTAATCAAAATCTTTGATAGATATGACAATAGTAAATCTGGAGAAAGACAGAATTGGACTGGATCTAAGGTTGGATGCAAGAAATATCGGGTGTTTGGTAAAGGTTCCTAAACATGGCATTCAAGAAGCAATCACTTGTAAAATTCCTCTATGAATATATGGTTCAAAATGCACCTGACAATCTAGGAGCAAACCCAACAAAACACTCCTCCTTGGGGTAGGCTTTTCCAGTGGTGAAGTCAATCACAGCAAAGGTGTTGAAGAAACCCTAGGCTTCTGCAGTACTGAGGAAGAAGTGGACACAAGGATGCTTCTGCATGCTGCATGTGCCAATATGTCTTTTGGTTCTCTTGTTGAGACAGGAACTATAGTAATTGGGTTATCTGATATGGATGTTTTGGTCTTTGCTGTTCACTGCTTTCCAAAACATTAGAACCTATACATAACATGTGGATCAAAAAAGGCAATATTACCAGCACAACTGACAAGCATCACTTAATCCCCAGGCATACAATTTCTGGTGCACTCACTCCTGACTCTGCAACATACTTTCTGCTGTACAAGCATTAACAGGATATGACCGTATCATCCCCTATTTGGTATTGGGAAAAAATTCTGTTTAAATCTCCAAACAGAGGGAGCTTACTGCTTTGGAGATCTTGCCAAACTGGGGAAAATGATGGACAAGCTGCAATTTCTGCAGCAAGGAAATTGGTAGCAGTGCTGTATGACCAGAGCAAAAAGAACAGGAAACCTACAGAGACCTGAATTGCTTGTGTATGTAGCCACAAAAAGAACAAGTCACTGGCCAAACTCCCACCATGTGAGGGCAGTTTTAAAGAAAACGTCAAAAGAACATCTTGACAAACAAAGATTTGGATAACTTCAAACATAGGTAAACCAGATATTGGATCACCATTGTAACATGGATGGAAAAAACGTGAACGAACTACTTCCTGTATTGTTCAGTGGCCCAACAGCATCTAAACTTCTACAGGCCTTTATTTGTTCCTGTGCCAGTAAGGGTTGTGCCACAAACAACTGTGAGTGTAGTCAGAACAATCTTCCCTGCACAGAACTGTGTATATGCCAAGGCAATCAAGAGTGTGGTAACCCACACTCTGAGTTCATGATGATGATAATGATGTTGACTAGAAATGTCACCATCACTATTACATTTCAATGATACCTGTACAAATGTATTAGATTTTGTTTTACCCTTTAGATTGTGATTGTGCTTTGAGGTCACAAAGATCCAATTGTATGGCTTAAAAATAATACATAGAGTTATTAAAGTAACAAATGCAAATATTTCAAAGTGATCATTTTAACATGTTGATGGTGTCATTGTTTATCCCTCTTATCACTTGACAGCTCCGTATCATACTTTATCTTACAGAAGACATAATAAGCTTTCAAATGATGTGTGACATATGTGTGTAGACAGTATATATTAAGTTGACCAAATCAGGGGTGTCTGCAAACTTGCCTATTTGTTACTTCCAGACTCACTGGGCTGGGATACAATCGCAGATCACTTAAGAGTTTAACTAGTGCAAAAAAACAGCTGCCTGTGTATATAGCAATGTTTTTCAGGGAGCACACAAAGGTGCTCCAAAAACTATACTGACTTCCAATTAGTTTCCAGGGACAATTAAAGTTGTTGGTTTTAACATGCAAAGCTTTTGATCCTCTGTAAATGAAAAAAAAAAATACCGCTCTGTGTTATATGACAACTAAAATCAGATGAACCTTCTGAGTTGGGATTGTCCGGATTTGTTTTGAGGCCGGTGGCAGATGAGGGCCATGGAATTCACTCTCCTCCTTGATTTAACAGGGAGAGTCCAAATGTGTTGCTCTTTGGGAAACATTGCAAAGCCTCTCTATCTAGACTTTTACTGAGACTAGGATTTTTTTTTTTAAAAATTGTGTGTCTTCGACCAAATACTTTCTGGTATCTTGAAACAGTAAACCCTATCTCCCCCAAAGTGGAGGCACTAATGTGCTGAAAAAGCAATGTTAACATGTATTTAAATTCTAGCTGACATTGCTTTACAGACCCTTTGTGATATTTCCGTAACTTACAGAAGACAGAATTTAGGTGGCCATCTTCTACTCTGAACTGCTGCTGCTGAAGATGTTTTTTCTAGGGTATGACTATGCTTGATTCATGTTAAATCAGGATTTAATTATGTTTAATACAGGATTCTTTTAACAGTCTGCCTTTTTGTCAGCACTTTTGTTGGATTCCAGAGCAAAAGATTTGTTTGATTACATCCTCTTAGCAGAAAACTTAAGCAAAGCCCCATAGAGTACAAATCTGGTTGTTGGTACTCTAGCAGCATGTACGCTCTAAAAATTAAGGTATCTGTTGATGTGGAAAAGCATGTCAGATGGCGACACATACTGGGATGATAAAAGTGTATTAAGATCATGTCATAGACAGACATATGGCAGCTGGTAACTAACAGCAAGACTTTTTTATACAAAGGGAAAGATAAGCACTAAATGTTAAAAAGGAACACTATCTAGTATATTTTCATCTGTGAGTTTTTACACTTCAATTAACTGTATCCAATTGCAAAATTACTTTAGAAGAGAAAATACTGCATCCAAAAGTTTAAGTATGTTTTACATTATAAAACATTTTTTTGCTGTATTAACTGTGTTGTTTCTCTTCCTTTAATAGAAACATGGATACTACTGATATTAGTAAAAAAGTATTTTTCTGGATTTGATTTCTTAATCACCACATTACTTGTGTGTATATTATATATAAGTGAACATAAAATGGCAGATTTTTACATAGAAACATTTGAATTAGAATTATATAGGCATGATTAAAAATCCAGTGAAAAGCTCCCATTGACTTGAATGGATTAGAATTTGGAGTCAGGATTTCACCCTTAAGAAAGTAAATGGGAGTTTTGACATGGATTTACTAGGGCAGTATCTAAAATCTTAACTGACCTTTACTACCTTAAGGGAGCCATACTTTGAAATATTTCAATGTGTTTTTCAATCCTTGGAATTGTTTACGTGTAAGCCATTGCAGAATTTACCCCTTTTTGTTTTCTTACAACAAAATTCAATCATATAGGTACTTTCCATTTATTCACATTTAAAACTTATTCCAAGCTATATACTATTTTTAAAAGCACACTGTTTTCAAAAGTGCCTAAGTGACTTTTCATATATTCACACTGTTTAATGCCAGATGGGACCATTAGATTATCTTGTCTGACCTTCTGTACATCACAAGCCATTAAATTTGAAAAATTCGAAAATTGTGACATTTGAATTTGTCTGCTTTCAGCTTTCAGCCACTGGTTCTTATTATGCCTTTCTCCATTAGATTAAAGAGGCCTTTAGTACCTTGCATCCCCACCCCAGCAAGGTATTTACACACTGTAATTATGTAATCTTTCAATTTTTTTGCTAAACTAAACAGATTGAGCTCTTTATGTATCTCACTGTAAGGCATTTTCTCTAGCCCTCAAATCATTTTTATGGCTCTTTTCCTCACCCTTTCTAGTTTTTCCATCATCCTATTGTAATTGTGGCCAGCATAATTATATGCAATATCCCAGTATTTATCTCACAGATGGGCAGGTACAGAGGTAAACATATGATCATCCTACTTCGACTCACTACTCCCCTATTTGTACATCCAAGGATCACATTCATCCTGTTTGTCACAGTATTGCACTGGGATCTCATGTTCAATTGTTTGTCCACTATGACTCTCAAATCTGTTGAGTCACCAGGATACAGTCCCCTATTCTGTAGGTATTGCCTGCATTCCTTGTTCCAGAATTCTAACTCTCCATCTGGATCTGTTCATATTTATTTTGTCTGCACGGGCCCAGCTTACCGAGAGAGCCAGATTGCTCTGTATGACTGCCCGTCGTCAATATTTACCACTCTACCAATCTTTATGACACCCACAACTTTTTTTTCAGCAGTGATTTTGTATTTATTTCCAGATCATTGACAAAAACTATTAGTAGCATTGGGCCTACTCCCAATCCCTGTGGAACCTCACTAGAAACACCCCTCTTAGATGAGAATTCCCTATTAACACCTATATTTTGAGATCTGCCAGTAAGCCAGTTCTTAATCTAAGAGATGCTTTATTGCCGTTTGATAGTGTTAATTTTTTAAGCAGAACGTCACGTAGTACTTAGTCAAATGCCTTACAAAGGTTTAAGGGCTTATCTACACAGGGAAGTGAGTGTGCAGGAAGCTAGGGTCTGAATTTACAGTGCAATAACTACCCCACACTGACTCCAAGTGGACAGCCTTACTGTGCACCACAAGTGACTTTAGATGAACACTTTTTAAAGTGTACTAAGGGAAACCACCCAAGAGCCCTTGCAGTGCATACTAAGAGTGCCCAAATGGGCAGTTAGTGCAGAGTTGCTAATGCATCTCAAATTCAAACTTCCTGTGCACTCACTTCCCCATGTAAACAAGCACCAAGTTATATTACACAGTAACTTTTATCCACCAAACTTGTAATCTCGAAGAACAAAATTAGGTTTAACAAGACCTACTTCCATAAAACAAGGTTGACCGGCATTAAATTATTTTACTGACTCTTCATTGACTCTTTATGAATTGAATCCCATATTAGCTTTTTCATCACTTTGTGTAGTACTGGTGTCAGACTAACAAGCCTATAGGTAGCCGGTCACCCTGCTTAATCTTTTTGAATATTGGCATAGCAATCTTCTGGAATTATTCACTAGATATTTGAATGGGTATCCAGATATTTAAATTATGCAATTCTTATGGGTTTGAATAATTAGGATGGAAATATTGTGGGATGTCCTTGCTCTCAAATGAAGCTGAAAGGTGCAAGAGCAACTTCCCTTGCGGTATTTCAGCATTTATGTTTCTCTTTTCACCTGCGTCTACACTGCAGTCAGGAGTTATACCTATATGTGCCGCAATCATGTCTGAGCTAGCTTTGATCAGCTTGCTAAAAGTAGCAGTATTTCAGTGGTGGCACAGGTGACGGCATTGATTACCACCCAACAATAATCCCACCCAGGATCCTGGGTATGTACCTTGGCTGGATACCACCCATGCTTCTGTAGCTACACCTCTATTTTAAGCAAGCTAACTTGACCAAAGCTCGCTCGGGTATACCTTCTGATGCAGCCATGGACATGCTCCCAGAATACAGCTCTTCAGGAGGCAGGTGAAATTTTTTTTCAAATTTGAAAAAGATTTAGATTTGTTCAACCATTGGGGAAAAGTTGTCAGTTTTCATCTTATTTGAACCATTATTACTCATGCTTATTACAAATCCATCTTCCTTTGTGTATCACAAACTGTTTCAGCCCCAAAGAAAGCCCTCAACGGATCATTACAAACAGGAGCGGCTCTAGACCCCAGCGCACCAAGCAGGCGCGTGGGGCGGCCGTTTCCGGGGGGGCGGCATTTGGCTCCAGTGGAGCTCCCGCCGGCATGCCTGCGGCAGGTCCACCGGAGCCCGGGACGAGCGGACCTGCCGCAGGCATGACTGCGGCGGGTCCCCTCTTCCCGCGGTTCCGGTTGAGCTCCCGCAGGCATGACTGCGGCAGGTCCGCTCGTCCCGGTCTCCGGTGGACCTGCCGCATACATGCCGGCAGGAGCTCAACCGGAACCGCGGGAAGAGGGGACCCGCCGCGGGACCGGGGAAGGGCGGCGCAGCGCTCCGCGCTGCTTGGGGCAGCCTACTTTCTAGAGCCGCCCCTGATTACAAAAAGGGGAAAGGAAGTATAATCAAAACATTGTTGATAGAAATGGATAGAAACTAGATTGAGGTCCTACCCTGCAAAATGCAAAATTAAGCAGAAAGAAAGCACTTGTCTCCTGAGCACAACATTAAAATCTACAATTAGTAGTTGGACAGAGAATGTCTCTGTTTTCAGTAATGAATCTTAAATCACCTAATTATTTGTTCATCAGCTGCAGACTGCTTTTTGTTTGTCACCACCTTCTACCAGTGCAACTTCTAAATGGTAATCTCAACCCAAACATGAAATCTATCCAAAAAAATAAACCAACCAACCACAGAATAATATTTTGCTATTTGTTTTGCAAGTGGATATTTAGAACCACAATAATCCAAATCTTCAGTATACATCACTTGATTAATAATTAGAAAGTAAGATTTAAAAACAAACATGGAATTAATACCAAACTTCACAGAAGTGTTAGCCAAGCACTCCTTGTATTGCACTGTTTATTGTAGAGTGCCTGAAGATAATTATGAGAATGAAGATGGCACCAATTCCTGAATTGATTTTCAAAGTTTCAGTGTATTTTTAGTTACAGAAGTCTGGAAATCATAACTGACAGATATGAATACAGGACTCAACTTCAATACTATGAGATTCTAATCTTCTACCATATCTATAGGCTCTCTATGAAATGCTCATTACATAAAACTGAAATATCCTTGTTTCAGATGTATCTCTTCATTTCAGTTACTTTACAAACCATAGTATATTTCAAGGAGGCCTTTGGAAGTTTACAGAATGAATTAATACAATAACTAAATCACATTCAAAGCCAAATTAAAACCAGCCAAAGAAATAAATACTATCATACCAGACAATAAATAGTTTGCTGTCACAAATCAAAACTGGATTATAATATAGTCTAGAAAGTTTATAGCTATACAATTTATATTATCAGTCTGGGAATTGTTTCCACTACTATGAAAAAAATTGCTGTAAATTTAAAAAAACCATAATCCTAACTGTTCCCGTCTTTTATAATCTCGGATGTTCACTGTCTTGCTGCATTTCTGATTTTCTTTTACATGCAGAGCCTGAGTTAAGAATTGATGTGGGCTACAGATAAGAGATTAGAATCCAGTTTATGTATTTAAGAAATTACAGAAAAGCAGCTATAATAATGAAACATGAACACAATTCTTGTAAATGCATTAGTCATCTCCACAGTAGATGTGTGGTACATGTCAAATACGAATTTATTTTTGAAATATTACAGTAAGTCAAGAATTTCAGCTCTAACAATTAAGAATTTCTGGCAGGAACATCTTTTACAGTTCTACTGTACTAGCTAAATTTATTGTGTAAGTTTGAAACATATATTCTGTTTTTATCAGATCAATAGTATGCTGGCATCATCATATGTCAAAATTAATGGCTTTTTAATGCTAGTCCTTGCTCATCACAATCACTTGAAATAAGTGGGGTGGGGGTGAATGTGTTGCTTTAGTTCATGTTTAATATGACAAAACTTTCAATGGTGTGTAATAAAATGATTAAAAGGAATAGATATTTTTGTGCTTCTCAAAGTAAAAATAAGAGTAAGTTACAGAAACAATATCTTATTGTATCATCAGCAATTTCTAATGGCCCTTTCTACTACAGTACAAAGCAAGGTCCTTCGTTTTCAGTTTTTAACTGTGTTTAAAATTTCCCAGGAATTTATCAGTTTTTATTATAAAAACATTGAACATGGGTGAGAATCTCTAAGAAAAAAATAACTTCAGTTTTCTGAGCAGTAGCAGGGTACAAGAAGACAGAAAGAAACCAAGAGAGAAAGGTAAGTGTGTTGAAAGTAAAAGCAGTTTAATGCTGTGATTTATTTCATGAACAGAACATTAATGGGATGTATATACACATGCACGCATGAGGTGTGTTCCCACTACACTGTCTTACTTTGACAGCATCACATTTACACTTAGACTAACTTATTAAAATCTACACATCTACCTACTATAATGTATTGGGTTTTCTTAACATAATCACGTACTTGAGTGGTCCAATATTCAGGTGAAAAAATAATTGGTAAAAACCAAATAGCAGCTTTTGTAAAACCCAGGAAATTGTTACTCTCCCCTTCCCGCCCCGCCTCAGTAAAACAAAAACAATGGTAGAACTGCAAACAGAGGGCCTTAAATGTAAAAGCTCAGTTGGTAATATAAGATTATCATAGCATATACTTGAAAATACAGAAAAAAATATACAGAAAAAAATAAAAACCATCATGAAGTGTATATGATCCTTGACTTACCATGTGATTTTATTTACCTAAAACTATCCTTGCTTCCCTCATTTGCTCTCTCACTTGTCATGCCACATATATCTAAATTCTAGATTGTAAACCAGGCCCTTTTGGGAAGAGGTTTGTCTCACTATTTGCTATGTGAAGTATGTAGCAAACCTTTTTACATGGCACAAATAAAAACAAAGCAATGACTCATGTATTTTTGTCAGAAAAACTCCACAAAGCACCAAGTAGCAAACAAAGCAGCATTAGAAATGCAATGGATTATTTGCATAAGACATTTAAAATGCTACTTCTGCTTGAAAATGTACAAGTGTGAAACTGAGTGGTGATGGTATCTCTCAGAGGGAATTTAAGATGGAGAGGTAGGTGGTTCTTAAGTTACACTGCCATCCTCTAAAATGACTAGCACTAATATTTTTTTAGTCATGCAGAATTAACAGCATTTAATCATGAAGTAGGTAAACATTCCCTTCATTTCATACATAGAAGTGAGCTATGGCCAAGGTCACACAGAAAGCCTGTATCAGAACTTGGAATGGAATCCAGATTTCCTGAATCCAGACCCAAGTGAAATCCATTAAATCACTGTCCTTGCACAGGCATGTAAATTTAACTTTTGAGACAAATTCTGTCCTTAGTTACTCCAGATTTACATTGGTATAACTGCATTGATTTATTCAAGTATTATATTTGTGCAGCTGAGAACAAAATTTAGCTTTCTATGTCTGTGTCTCAGATCAATCTGTAAAATGATGGTAATACTTAACTATAGCCTATAAGTAGAATGAACATTACAAATCCTGTTTGTTTGCAGATTTCATTTACTGCATTGTTATGGTGGGAATCATCAGGTGGCACTGTTATATGTAGTCTTAAAAAGTTTTTTAGTGTGGAAGCAGTCTTTGAAGAAAAAAATGCTTACGTCGTTAGTATTGTGATGAAGCTTTTGCAAACAGCAAGAGGTTGTTCTCAATCTTAATTGTTCTAGAATAGTTTGAGACACTAATTGTTTGAGTAGGCCTTTGAAATTTAGCAGGAAGAAAGCTGCTGGAGCTAGAGCAGTGCATTGTTTGCCACATTCAAGGTAGCTGAGTTGAAAACTATTAAAAATTGCCATTTCCCTTCTATTTGTGTTTCTCAGGAAAACACTGACAGCTCTTTAAAATAAGAACTGAACATGAGCATTCTAAACCCAAGCCCACACACCACTGCCAAAGCAGCACCACCACCAATGCACTATGCTGCAGTGCACTGTAAACACCTGGGAACTGCTGGAGCGGCTGTAGTGGTGGTTGGCCAGGAAAGGCACCCTCACGTCCCTATCTCAGACCAGACACATGGCCTCCATTTTCTCCATGTCCATTTGTTACTCATTACCTCCTATGAGAGAGTGGCAATTCTGTTTGAATGCAGTTGTCCCGAAAAAGGGTATAGAACAACAACTTCTGGATGTAGGCTTGGTGGTGTTCTACTGTCCTTACATGCTCTCTCTCAAAATTCACCACATACCAAGACTTCAGCTTCTTCCCCCCCCCACCAACAGTTTCTTTTTTAAACTTTAGTTACATTAGTGTCAGAACATGCCTGAAGATAATTTATTACATAATAAACTTCACACTATAAAGTTCCCACACCAACCCTTCACCAGGTAAACGAGATTTCAAAGAAGGACAAATTTACTCTGAGATAACTATTAACTTCCTATGGTGCAGACAGGGCCCTAAACAAAATGGTGCCCCCAGGCAAGGATCATCTTCGTTGACCCCAATCCCATTTGTTAAACTTTTGAATACCTTATTTTTTATCGTATTTGTAGCCCCCTTCAGGACTTCGATGCATGATTTGCATGCATTATTTATTCCTGTAATAAAAGATGATGAATTTGCATACTGGGATCTGTAAATCTGTATGTATTCACGCTAACACCTGCCCCTAAATCTGACTCTGGTTGCAGACTTCCTAGATCTTCTGCCAGAGTTAGTGACAATGCTACAGATTGTGCAACCTAAACAGGTTGAAAGAGACGTTCTAAAACCCTCTCATCATTTCACTTTAACTTTCAATTTTTAAAAAGGTGTTCCCTTTGCACAGGAATTTCTCATGCTTACTTTCATTCAAAAGGTATTTTCTGTGGTCAGAGTCTGAAATAATTCAGATGAGCTGTGTGCATACGTATGTATATATGCGCACATACATAAGTTGCACAGGCTTCCATGTCCAAAATATAGTATAAATCCTATTTTTGCTGTCCACTGACTCATAGAATCATAGGACTGGAAGGAACCTCAAGAGGTCATCTAATCCAGTCCCCTGCATTCCTGGCAAGACTTATCTAGACCATCCTTGACATGTTTGTCTAACCTGCTCTTAAAAATCTCCAGTGAGGAAGTTTCCACAACCTCCCCAGGCAATTTATTCCACTGTTTAACGACTCTTGCAGTTAGGAAGTTTTTTCCTAATGTCCAACTTAACCCGCTCTTGCTGCAATTTAAATCCATTGCTTCTTGTCCTACACTCAGAGGTCAAGGAGAATAATTTTTCTCCCTCCTCCTTGTAACAACCTTTTATGTACTTAAACTATCATCACGTCCCCTCTCAGTCTTCTATTCTCAGGAATAAATAAACCCAATTTTTTCCAATCTTCCCTCATAGGTCATGTTTTCTAGACCTTTAATTATTCTTGTTGTTCTTCTGTGGACTTTCTCCAATTTTTCCATATCTTTCCCAAAATGTGGCACACAGAACTGAACACTCTACTCCCATTCAGCACAGAGTAGACTAGAAGAATTATTTCTTGCGTCTTGCTTACAACATTCTTGCTAATACATCCCAGAATGAATTTTTTTTTGCAACAGTGTTACACTATTGACTCTTACACTCATGTTTTTAAACTTTACTCTTGCCATACATTTAGTCTTCAACTAAGATAATTGTCTTTGTGTTTGAAGGAACATGGTTCAAAATTTGAAAAGTTGCAAGTGACTGAAAATTACTTATGGGCTACTCCAAAACATGAGATGGGAAGTTTCAGTCCAAAAGGAGAATTTGCAAGACCATCACCAGAAAGTGCATAGAGTTCTAACAATATTTGGAAAGCCCTATCAAATATCTGTTTGAGTCTAGTTGCAAAATTGAGAAGAAAATCTCATTAGACCAAACATCTTGAGTGTCTGTTATTTCCTGTTTCAATTCAGACTAGAAATACTATAATCAAAACCTGGACTCAACAAGGAATAGGAAATAAAGAACTACTTGGGAATTGGAAATGAAGTTATCTTCAAAGCTTTTTAGTTCAAACTGGTTCTTAATTTCTCCCAAGTCGCATCTCTCATCCATAATTAGGATGCAGTAATCCACCTACACCACTATGAGGGAGATTGCATAAGGGTAACATTAGAATGCCTATATGCATGATGGAACTTTATGGGGAAAAAAAAGAAAAACAAAAACAAAACCACTCTGCCTTAGTAAGAACTCTGAAATTTCTGTTGTCTACATTATACATACACAAAAAATGAGTTTTCTATTTAAAAATTATAATTGTATAAATCCTCCATTATACAATTAGAAATCTTTAAAACATTTGGTATCTTAAATAAGTCTTTACAAAACCCACAATTTTTCAGTTGTTACATGGACTAAAATAGACAAATGTTTAATACAAATGTTTGAGAAAAATAATCTACAGTGATTTATTTTAAATGGTGTTATGATGGGTTTCTTTTAAGAGTGTTAACTTTTACTTTTAAGGAAAAAAGTTTACTTTTTACTTGGAAGTCAAAGCTAAAGGTTTCAAATTACTATTTACATGACAAAGCTACTTGTTCTGCTGTATCTTTGGAAAGCATAATGGTTTGAGGCTTCCAGAATAATGTAGATCATTTTACTTGTATAAAAAAACCTGTTCATTAAAATTTAAACTGATTCATAAATAAAACATTTAAAAATGAGTAAGATTCTTTAAAATACAGTCATGGAGATTTATGAGTTAGACCAACAGAATTAGAGCAATTACTTCTTCATAACATATAACATCTTGTAATTCATTTTTATCTAGTAAAGCAAAACTTGTCTTAAATTTTCTGGTTTTTTTAAGATTATAATTTGAATTTGTACATCTTACAGTACAGTTTTAAATCCTTCCAACATGTATCATAAATAAGAACAGATACAAGTGATGGAAGACCTGCTCTATAGGTATATAATACATACTTCGATCATAAATTCCTTGGGGCAGGGTCTGTCTCGTTGTTACATGTTTGCACAGTGTCTAACACAATTGGGCCCTGGCCTATAGGTTCTACTGCAATACAAATACAAGACTACTGTTATGATATTGAGCTAAGTTTACCTTCACTAAAAGAAAAATTCTTCAGTAAACCCTATTATGAAAAAAAATAAATACAGGAAATGTGTCGGTTAGGGTTAAAAACGCACCTTTCAGTTGTATAGAGTTAAAGAACCCAATCAATAAAAACGGTTGTTGGAACATCAGAGATGTCTCCCTCCACACACACTACATGGACAACTAGAAGATCCTACTTCAAAATGTTCGGTTTTTACAATAGTATTTTTTTCATTTTTTAATAAAAAGGTTCTCTCTCTCCTCACTGTTGTGTATGAAAACCGCACAAACAAGACAGAAGGAAATTGACTGACTTTAGAATATAAACTGTGAGATTGACAGTACACAAAGTGCTGCCAAATACACAAATATAGTAGACTGAAAACAGAAAAAAAAATCTCTACTCTAAGTCATAGTCATCTGCGGTGCTATTTGTAACAGTAGTCATATATATATATATATATATATATATATATATATATATAAATAAAATAAAAGACAGTAGGAAATTGATGGAGTCACTTTAACTTGTATTTTAACACAGAAGAATAGGTCAGGGCGTTCTCTTTCAAGTGTATAGAACAGGTAAACAGCAGAAAACCCATTTAAATGGAAATTTCTGTAGGGCCTATACAATCATTTTTACCTTACTCCTGGGTTTTTTTAAACCACATTCTAGCTTAGTATCCCATCAAATCCCCCTTATTAAGCTAGAGCTTAATCTTGTGTCAAGGCTACCCACTTTTCCATCCTTTAGAATTGGTCCCGCGCTTCTCTTATTGAGCTGGAGGGGATATTTCTTTTAAGCTTCTCAACAAAGCATTGTTAGCAGCTCTAATGAGTTTATCCTTATTTTCTTTCCAAAGTAGCCATTAATTTTTATCAGTGCAGACACTTCCCTGTTCTGTCCTGCTTTTGACCCTATTCCAGGGAAAAAGAGAAGCTGTGACATTTAAGATTAACCTCTGCCTTTCTGCTGAACTCAGAAACGGAAATACCAATTCAGTCTCTTTGTAGAGCCTAAGCAGGATGCCAAGCTCTCTCTATTGTCATCAACTATTTGTGATTAATTTGTCCCTTTCATTCTCATCTATATTTTGATTACTTTTTAGTCCAAATTTCAAAATTTGATTTTTTTTTAAATCAGCACTAAATCTGGTCAGAAAATGGGATGACTCTAGTGTGAAAATTCACATGAGCTCTAATTCAACTGTAAATGCCTACAAGCTGTTGTGGTCTCCATAACCAAAAATGGAATCTTTTATGCAGGATTTTTTGACTTGATGAAGGCTAATTTCTGCATTCATATACATCCATAAAACCATAGTTAAATGGATAAAATGAAAGTAGTATTTGGTCCAGTTGGATGATAATTTCTAGGATTACTTATGTTTTCAGAGAGACCTTGGTCAGGGCTGTGTTTATAAATATAGGAATGATTTTTAAAGGTATTTAAATTCCTTGTGGAAAGTGCATGCTTTTGACTAACACACTAGGTATCTAGGCACTTGCCTGCATTTTTAGTTGCCTAAGCCCCTTTAAAAACTAGCCTCTTAGGGAATGTCTACACTGAAAAAACAAAAATGTGGCAGCGAGTCAGATTCCATGTCTAGAAATTTGGGTCCGCATTAGGATGATAAATCTAGCCACATAGATGTTCTGACTTGGGCTAGAACTTGGGCTCCAATGCCCTGGGAGATAGGTGGGCTCCAAGCCATGAGCTCCTGTCCAACCCAGAACATCTACATGGTTATTTTTAGCACCATAACTCAAACTCCATGAGCTCAAGTCTAAACCCAAGCTCTGAGACTCACTGCTGTGGTGGGTTTTTTTTTTTTTTTGGGGGGGGGGGGGGAGGGCAGTGTAGACAGGAGCACTAGAAAAATTTGTATAGTGGGGGTGCTGAGAGCCATTGAACCAAACTATAAACTCTGTATATGATGGAAACCACTTCAAGCGAGGGGGTATGGCAGCCACTCCACCCCAGCACCCCTCTTTCTGGCACCTATGAGCTTAGACAACTTCAGGTCAAAATTTTTAGAATTGAGTGCCTAAAATTAGCCACCTTAATCCATACATAGCCACTTAAACAGCGGGTGTGGGGCAATTTACTTTTGTGGGAGCAATCAATATTCAACACCTCTGAAAATCATACATAGGTCAATTTGTTAAAGTGCTTGGATTTAGGTAAAAAACTTTGGGCACATAGTTTTAACTTATTGACCTTTCTTAATACCGAGGCAGTGCTGGCATACATTTCTGAATCCTGAAAAGTACGTAGCCAGCTCAATCACTTCATTTCCATGTTTTGTAAAGAATTTACTCATTTAATAAAACAGGGGGATCCACAGCAACACTGGATTTAAGGCTGTATTAAAAAAATTTGATACTGCATTTTAATTCTATCTAAATTAATTCTCTCTCTCAGCGCATTTGTTCCTTTGTACTTTGCTGGGGTCGTATAGAGATTATATAATGTTTTAAAATAAAAATATATAGTTATTCATGATCAATATTTTGTTCAGTATTTTTGCACAGTCAATTTCATCATTTTTGTCTGTCTGAAATGCATGTATAAAACATTTAGTTCTATCAGACAAATATATTTATTATTGCCAGTAGAGACTCACTGCCTTTCATCTACTGAAACTGAGAAGTCATCTGCTGTTATTACAGTCTCTAGCTAATAGGATATGAAATGTGGCATGTAGTCAAAAGTGCCTCTAAGGAATTTCTGTGCGGGGACTCTTGCTTACCTAGTTCATTGACATTTTGGATATTTAAAAGCTGGTTGAACTGTAGGATTAAATGCCATACAAATGCTGAACAAACTGCATACTAACTGAGATACTGTTTGAAAGGACATCAGAATGCCTGAAATAAACTTGTCTTTCAGCTGCTTACTTTAAAATACAAGTTATGGTCTACTATTTATATAATATCTAAGCTCACCTTTTTCCTGTTGATATACTCAACAGCAAAAAAATCACTGCTGAGGTGATTAAGTTCTAAGTAATCATCCTGGTTGGCTGTCAATATACAGTATCAAAAATGTGCACTGACCTGTTTAAAATAGGTATATCTCCATATTTATTTCATAGAACTGGAAGGGACCCTGAAAGGTCATCAAGTCCAGCCCCCTGCCTTCACTAGCAGGACCAAGTACTGATTTTTGCCTCAGATTCCTAAGTGGCCCCCTCAAAGATTAAACTCACAACCCTGGGTTTAGCAGGCCAATGCTCAAACCACTGAGTTCTCTCTCCCTTCTTCCCCCCATTAGGAACTAAAGGAGCAAGTTTACATAACTCAAGGAAGCTCCTCCTTCACATCATACCTATGTTATTTATCTTTATCAATATTTTCAGACACCATTACCGAAAAGATGGTACTTCTCTGAGTGACCTAACAAAGGATGGTAGGTCAAGCAGCTTTAGGAAATTCTGTAGTGCCATTCTCAGAAGCGCTAATTTTAAGAGTTTTGTAGTCAATCAATAACATTTAAAATGACAATGCATAGTTTGACTACCTGACATTGTGTGGGGTGTGGGAGGGGGTGCAGTGTGCAGGAAGGGGCTCAGGACAAGGGGTTGGGGAAGAGGGGTGTGAGGTGTATGGGGGGGCTCATGGCAGGGGGTTGGGGTGCAGGCTCCAGCCCAGCACTACTTACCTTGAGCAGCTCCGGGGTGGCAGTGGCGCACAGCAGAGCTAAGACAAACTCCCTGCCTGCCCTGGCCCCGCGCTGCTCCCGGAAGCAGCCAGCACCACGTCCCTGCAGCCCCAGGGTGTGGGGGAGGAGGCAGAGGGCTCTGCCTGTTGACCTTGCCTGCAGATACCTCGCCCGAAGCTCCCATTGGTTGTGGTGCCCCATTCTTAACCAATGGGAGCTGTGGGGGGCGGTGCCTGCAGGCAAGGGCAGCACACAGAGCCCTCTTCCCCCCCCGCCCCGCAAAGGGCAACAGGGATGTGGCATCAACCGCTTCTGGGAGCCACACGGCCCGGGGAACCAAGGGGGGTGGCAATCCTGCAGGCCAGATCCAAAGCCCTGATGGGCCAGATCTGGCCTGTGGTCCATAGTTTGCCCACCCTTGGACTAGATAGACCACTGGTATGATCCAGAATGGCATTTTCTGGAATCCTTTTTTAAAACCTATACAGTGTAGATATCACAAGCAAGACTATATGGTCTGCTAGGTTTTACAATGTGACTTATGGACAAAGCACCTTATAATATTTTTTCCCCAATCAACATTTTCTTGATGTTATTGTTCTTTATATTTTTCTTTTTCATGGTGCAGAGTACTGTAGAAAAAGGAAAAACAATTAAAAGTCTCTCCTAGAAGTTTTCAGGCTATGTCTACACTGCAATAAAGTATTTGGCTGGCCTCTGAGTTAGCTGACATAGGCTCACGGGGCCATAAAATGGCAGTATAGTTTTTTGAGCTTGGGCTGGGGCCCTGGCTCTGGGACCTTCCATCTTGCAGTGGCCCAGAGTCCAGGCCCCAGCCTGAGCTCAAATATCTACACTGCAATTTTATTGCCCCGCAGCTCAAGCTCCATAAGATGGAGTCAGGTGACAGAGGCCAGCCAAATACTTTAAATTAATTCTTAGGGTACTTCTACACTGCAATATTTTTTTAAAAAATTAAAAGTGCTATACAATTTATAAATATTAGTTGATGAATAATTTGGACCATTATAAATAAGGATTTAGGAACTTTTTTTAAAAAGTGGATTATTGTGTGTATATAATGTGCAACAGTCACTGATTTTTTAAAAACAGATAGACTGTAATGGCTCCAGCTATAGTAAAAAATTATATTTAGTGCTGTTTAAAATGCAGATCACTGCCCAACGGACAACCACTCCATCAACCAACATGATTTTGCACAATGAACATAAAAATTTCACCTGAAAGAAATAGTGAAGTAATATCCTGAAAATAAAGGGTTTATAATGGTAGTATGGAAAGACCCTGCTTTCAGTACCCCCTGTAGGAACCTGTATTACACTTACTTAAATATAATACATCACCAAACAAACAAGCCAACCATAGATATGGGAGAATTATCTGACATTTATTGGACTTTCAAAAACTTTTGGGCTAGTCTACACAAGAAGCACTACATCAGTTCAACTGCATTGGTATCGCATCTGGTGAAGATGCTCTGTGCAGACGGGAGAGAGCTCTCCCATCAGCATAATAAAACCACCTCTACAAGAGGTTGTAGCTATGCTGGCTTATTCACACCCCTGAGCAACGTAAATTATACTGAAGTAAGTGGTAGCGTGGATTTGGCCTTAGATAAAGTCCCTTACAAGCGGAAACTAAGGTGCTAGTCCTGCAAGAAGAACCCAGTCAGTTCACCCTTTCACGTCAGTAATTTCAGTGGGGATTCATGCATGCGTATGGAATAGTTGGACAGAAAACAGAATAAAGACAATGGACTTCAAGAAGGCAGACTTAGTAAACTAAGAGCTGGTAGGCGAGACTGCATGGGAAGCAAGTCTAAGGGCAGGAAAAGGTTTAAGAGAGTTGACAGTTTTGTAAAGAGACATTATTAAGGACATGAGCAAAGAGTTCCAATGCATAGGAAAGATAGGAAATGTGGGAAGAGACGACCCTGGCTTACCCAAGAGATTTTCAATTACCTGAAACTCAAAAAGAGTTATACAAGAAGTGGAAACTAGGTCAAATGACAAAAGGATGAATATAAGAACCACCACCACAAGCATGTAGATACAAAATTGGAAAGGCCAAGACATAAAAAGAAATTAAACTAGCTAGGGACATAAAAGGTAACAAGAAAATATTTTACAAATATGTTAGAAACAAAAGGAAGACCAAGGACAATGACAAGAGAGGTCCATTATTCAATGAGGAGGGAAAGACAATAGAAAATGCAGCAATGGCTGAAGTGTTAAATGCCCTTTTTGTTTCAGCAAAAAGAACAAGGAGTACTTGTGGCACCTTCTTAGAGGCTAACAAATTTATTTGGGCATAAGCTTTCATGGGCTAAAATCCACTTCATCGGATGCATGCAGTGGAAAATACATATACACAGAGAACATGAAAAAAATGGGTGTTGCCATACCAACTCTAATGAGACTAAAAAGGTCATCAGTGATTGAACCACTAACACAGTGAACATCAGTGTAAATGGGGTGGCATGAGGCTAAAATAGGGAAAGAACAAGATGAGAATTATGTAGAGAAGTTTAATATCTTCAAGTGGGCAGGTTCTGACGAAATACATCCTAGAATATATGAGTAACTGGATGAAGAAATCTCTGAGACATTAGCAATTATCTTTGAGAACTTATGGAGAATGGGGGAGATCGCAGAAGACTGGAAAAGGGTAAATATAGTAGCTATCTATAAAAAAAATGGTGAATAAGGACAACACAGGGAATTATAGACCAGTCAGTTTAACTATGGTACTGAGAAAGATAATGAAGTAAATAATCAATTTGTAAGCACATAGAAAATAAGGTGATAAGTAACAGCTGGGGACCAGGTGAAAGAAAGTATTTTGACTCCTTAGTGGAACAAAATACCTCCTCTGCCAACTTCAACATTGGTGCTATGGTGGCTGGTGCCTGCCAGAGCATCTTGGACAGCTCAGGGATGGCCTCATGAATTTTCAGCACTACCCTGCTCAGGCCCAAGCTGTGCAGGATGTCCAGCAGCCTGTGCAGAACCTCCTGGATCCTGTTCCAGGGGGCTTTGCAAGACCTCTGCCATACTGTAAACCAAGTTCTGAAAGTCCTTTGGGTCACCGAGGCATGGAGGGGAAGCCAGGATCACAATTTCATCCAGAGAGGACAATGACAAGCTCACTGGTGTACTGTCCTCCTACTTAGGCTTGTCCTCCCATTCTGAGGGTTGTCATAGCTCCAGGAAAGGCTGTGGAGAGCCTTCCTCCCACCAGGGAGCCTTGTGCTTCTGAGGCTTCCTGATCCCATGGTGTGGGTTCGCTGGGCCATAGGCTCATCAATCTTCTAGGCCCCAATATTGGCACTGATTGGTGCAGGTCCCCAAGGTGATGGGTATGAGCATATTTAGTGTGGTTATTCCCTCAGACAGGAGTACTGCAACACACTGGATGCTCTATCCAGACTCAACCCTCCCCATGAGAGTCCCCTTAGGGATACATCTCCTTGACCCTGGCATCCCCCTTTGAGTCTGAAGATTCAAAGCCTAAGTGGTACAGGGAAGCTCCCAGTCCCAAAGGAGGTGGTGACCTGCTTCTACTCATTAACGATAGCAGCAAAATTCAGGATCCCACCCCCCAGCTTGATGAGGGATTCACTGATTGGTTCCACAGCAAGGTTCGTGTTGACTGGTGTCCTGTTGCCAGGCATGGGTCCCCAGACAGTAATGGTGACTCTGGTTCCAGGAGGATCAGAAAGTTTTCTGGTCCCAAGAAGTGGACCAGAGTCGATGGATTCTCTGCCTCCTCCTCTACTGCATGAGCAGCTAGTGCTGCACACACTGGAGCTGAGGGTGCTGTTCCAGCTACAGCCACTAGAGATGCTCAGGTACTGCTACTGGTAATGGAGATTGCAATGCTTTGCCTTTAGTTGAAGTCCTGGACAGGACAGTGAGGGCTCTTCCACCTTGGAATGGGATGGGGACTTCTGCCTCTTCTGCAGCACTTGAACTAGTAACCTTCCCTCTTGTCTCTATGGGAGTGCCCATGTTTACCCTGGCTCTGCTTACCACAGTCTCTTGGAGCCAATGCAGAGAGCAGAGGCCCTGGAACTGGTCATAGCCAGATTCGCTCTCATGTTCTTCTCCATGAAAAACCTCTTAAGCCAGAACTCTCTTGACTGCTTTATCCTCTTCAGAAACAAACTGCAGATATTGCACCTGGAAGGGATATGGCTGTCTGTGGCAGTACAGACAGGCATTGTGATCTTCTGTTAGTGGGAAGGGCTTCTGGCAGTCCACAGCTCTTGAAGGCATGCTTTCCCCACTGCCAGCAGTGAAGATAGAAGGGGGAAAGGAGAGAGAAAGGGGAGCAGAGATTGTTCCCCTACTCAGTGGGATTCCAACCAGGGTACCAAACCCCCAAATACACTAAACTATAAATTAGTCTATTTTAACTATTTACGAGTAAGGCCAAAGAGGCACAAACACTGAAGCACCATCGCAAACCACGAGAAGCAACTAAAAGAAGTGGTGGTTTGATAGCCCCCTTATACTTGTGGTGTGGAGCGCGCGCGCAGAGAGAGAGAGAGAGAGAGAGAGAGAGAACATGTGCAGACCAAGCAGACACTACTAGGAAGAATTCTCCAGTTCCAAGTGCACAGAGCACGTGAAGTGTGCTACACACAGGGACGAGCCCTCCAAGAAGAACTAATGGTACTACACAAAAATTGTGTGCTGTTATTAATCCTCTCATAATACAATAGCAAGGGACCATTGAGTGGAACTGAAAGGTAGCAAATGTAAAACTAGTAAAAGGAAATGTCCTTATTAACACAACACATAACTAACTAGTGGAACTCATTACCACAACATATAATTAAAAGAATGAGGAGTACTTGTGGCACCTTAGAGACTAATCATCATCAAGGATCTACATCCTATCCTGAAGGACAATCCTTCACTCTCACAGATCTTGGGAGACAGGCCAGTCCTCAATTACAGACAGCTCCCCAACATGAAGCAAACACTCACCAGCAACCACACACCACACAATAAAAATACTAACCCAAGAACCTATCCTTGCAACAAAGCCTGTTGCCAACTCTGTCCACATATCTATTCAAGGGACACCACCATAGGACCTAATCACATCAGCCACACCATCAGAGGCTTGTTGACCTGCACATCTACCAATGTGATATATGCCATCATGTGCTAGCAATGCCCCTCTGACATGTACATTGGCCAAATCAGTCTGTAATTGAGTGACCAGGGAGCTTGAAGTGTTCTTGGACTGGTTTTTGAATGTTATCATTCTTGATGTCTGATTTGTGTCCATTTATTCTTTTGAGTAGACTTAAAAGTCGCAATTCTTTAACAAAAAAAACTTCAAAAACAGACTCCAATGAGAAACTGCAGAACTGGAATTAATTTGCAAACTGGACACCATTAAATTAGGCTTGAATAAGGACTGGGAGTGGATAGGTCATTACACAAAGTAAAAACTATTTCCCTATGCTAATTTTCCCCCTACTGTTACTGAAATGGGCCATCCTGATTATCACTACAAGAGTTTCTCTCTCTCCTGTGGATAATAGCCTACCTTAATTGATTAGTCTCGTTAGAGTTGGTATGGCAACACCCATTTTTTCAGGTTGTGTGTGTGTGTGTGTATATATATATCACCTGGATCGATTGGTTTTCAGCTGTCGTTAAGACTGCGCCGATCACAACACATCCGCCATTCTTCTCTCATTCTTGTCTTTCTTCTCCATATTCGTCCAAAACATTTTACAATGTCATCTTCCCGTCTTCTTGGGGGCCAAACAGGTGAAATCTCTTCCTACTGTATTTTCCACTGCATGAATCTGATGAAGTGGGCTTTAGACCACAAAAGCTTATGCCCAAATAATTTTGTTAGCCTCTAAGGTGCCACAAGTACTCCTCCTTTTTGCTGAAACAGTCTAATACGGCTACCACTCTGAAATATATCATTAAATACAGGGGTGAGCTGCAGCCGGTTCGCACGGGTTCACGCGAACCCGTTGTTAAATTTAGCAGCCATTTTAGAACCGGTTGTTAAGGGCTGCTAAATTTAACAAAAGTTCCGGCCCAAACTCACTTCCCGCTCCTCTCCTGCTCCGCCCCCTTCTCCTCCCCCTCCCCTGCTTCCCGCGAATCAGATGTTCGCGGGAAGCCTGAACAAGCAGCATGGAGGCAGGTAAGCTGGGGCACGGAGGGGGAGGGGAGGTGCGGCTGGCTCAGCAGCTCCCGGTCCCAGACCGCGGCTGCCGCCGAGCGGCTGGGCCCTGGTGCCGGCCCGGGGAGTCGGGCGGCGGCTGCCGCCGAGCGGCTGGGCCCAGTGCCGGCCCGGGAGTCGGGCGAGCGGCTGCCGCCGGCGGTGCCTGCTCTGGTCCGGCCAGGCTCGGGAGTTGGGCCCGCGGCCCAGGTCGTGGTCCTGGCAGAGTGGACCCGGTCCCCAGGCAGTGTGGTAAGGGGGCAGGGAGGTGGGTTGTGGGGGTGGATAGGGGTCAGGGCAGTCAGAGGGCAGGGAACGGGGGGATTGATTGGGGGCAAGGGTCCTGGGGAGCAGTCAGGAAAGAGCAGGGTTGGATGAGGTGGTGGGGGCACTCAGGGATAGAGAGAAGGGGTAGTTATATGGGGTAGGGGTTCTGGGAGGCCATTGAGAATGAGAGGAGGGGTTGGGTGGCGGCAAGGGGCAGTCAGGGGACAGGGAAGGGGGGGGATGGGTCAGGGGTCTCTGAGTGTGTGTGTCAAGGAACATGAGGGGTTGGATGGGGCACGACCCCCCCCCCCAGAGGGGGGGGGGGAAGGTGGGAACCCGTTGTTAAAATTTTGGAGGGAGGAGGGAACCAGTTGTTAAAAATTTGGTTCTTAAAAATCATCACTGATTAAATACCCATGCTTCAGGGCATGAGCCAGTCATTCACTAAAAGGGCTTAGAAGGATACTTATCAGGCTGGTATTTCCATAACTGAAATTCCATAATTCCACAATAGATTTCTTACACCTTCCTCTGAAACATCTGGTACTAGGCACTGTCAGGTTATGGGACTAGGTGGACCACTATTCTGAGGCAGTATGGCAGTTCCTATCTTTTAAACATATTGACAGACCAGAAGCACCTGTGATGAGACCATGTAGTTTGATCTTTCACTTTCCATAATAATCAGTCAAGTAGGGGGCTGCAATTTATACCACTATGAATTTCAATGTCCAGCTGTTAAAATAATGTATGCTTAGCTCCAGACCAATACATTATTACTGCCAAATGCTATTTGTCATTTCAGATCTTAAATTCTTTGTGATATTAATTATTTATAGGGCAAAGCCAACTTATTCTTTAAATGTAAAACAGGAATACAAAGTTGCCTTTGATACATATCTTTTGAAATTTAAAGTGTCATAAAACTTCAAATCAGGTACCTTTCCAGTTTAAACTCTGAATTAGATAAATTTAGCAGAAATGATTTTGGATGCTGCTTTGTATAGTTCAGTGTAAATGAATCACCATTTATTCATCCACAAACTCCGCATTAAAGGTAGATGTTTACAGTGGGCATCTAAATGATAAATCTCTCATTTGATATAGTCCCATTTTTCAAGTACCATTAATTTTAATCAGTAATTACCACAAACTATAGTGTAACTTTCTTACAGAGAATAACGCATTGCATTTGCATCTCTACCACTGATCAAAAAAAAAAAATCCTTTCAGGACCAAAGTGACAAGGCATCAGAATTCTCTGTATAGAACGTAAGGATGACATGATTTTAATTAGTAATGCCTGGGTTTTGTAAGCTATTTGACATTTTAAACCTTGATGGATACGGCCTGCAAAAATGAAAGTCAGCCTGGCTGGTACAGGCGGCCAGGTGTCAGGTTAAAGTTTAAACTATTCTAGAAAGTTTCTCAGTTTAAATAATCAGATGCACAATTTAAAAAATAGTCTACCGAGCAAGGTGCACATTACACTTAACATTTTTAACAGCAATTATAATCTAGCTATATATTTTAAAGCTAGCAAGTTAAAAATATATACATGTATTTAAGCAAGAAGGTATTCAAAAGACTTAACAACAACACTGTTACTCTATTTTGTTTACTTCCCTAAGTATACTTAGGTCCTAAACATGGAAATGGGTATTATGTGCCAATTTATGCCCTTTCCTGGAAAGAAGTGCATAGCGTAAAATGTACCCTAGCACCCCATCAAATCTAGGTAACCTTATAACATGAGCCTTAAGCTGTGTCTTTGTTTCAGTGGGTGGGGAAGAGTCAAGTAACACTTAGTTAAACGCTATAAACACACCTGCATTTATGGCTCCTTGGAGACACAAACCAGAGCAAGCCATATGTAACCATGTCACAGTGAGGTCTGATTTCAGAGATTCCTGTTATGCTGAAGGCAGAAGTACAGTAGAGCAGGGAAGTAAACAAAGCAGGCAATATATGCTGGCTGGCTCCATATGCATGTATAAATAATGAGCCTGATTCTCCACTACTTGGGGCATTGTGAAATTGTTTATGTCTGTTCAAAGTGGATGTAAAACATGGATGCTGATCTGATAGCATTTTATACAAATTTGCACAAATTTAAAATGACTACTCAAGAAACCACATTCTCCATCAGTCCCCTCACCTATAGCATCTTATGTGGATCACTTCTTTTTCCAGTGCTAGTCCTCATTTACACATGACCACTAGAATTACTGGTTAAATGTACTGCTCTGTCACAATGGCATTGTCTACCACAAGGGTAAAGCTCATTTGTGAAGGAAGACAGATTTCTGAGAAGCCTGTCCAAGAATGCAAAGCTCACTTCTATAGGGCTAGCTGAAACTTTTACAAATAAAATATAGCACACCATAAAATATGAAGAATCCAGAGTTTTCCTCTGAGAGGCATGCAGAGAAAAGAAGAAATTGCTAGTCACATTGCAAGACACTCAGCATGTTGATGGGCTTAACATTAGACCCTGAAAAAAATCAGAATACAACAGAACAGCCGTTGAGTACCTGGTTTCATTATGTTTATCAAATAGTACAATATTTAATCAGCCAATCTTTTCATCAATTTAGATACAAGTGGGTAACAGCATCTAGTACTACTACTCTGCATATGCCAGTGTTCAAAGCAGTCATATATACAAATCACAAACTAAACTATACTTCCCTAATATATTTAGTTAATCATCAAAACAATATTTAAAATGTATTGCCATCTATAAGTGACCTAAGATCACAGCTTGACTACATCAGTCTCTGAACTGCACACCAGAAAGCTTGTGACACACATCTAGGAACAGTTAAATTTATCCCCTAAACAGGAATTAAGGATGACAATGTGTCATATAGGGGTACTGACAAAATTATTGAAATAACCAACCTCAGCTATTTTATATGCAAAATGAATGAATATAGAGGTATTAAAATATTATGAAGATGAAAATAGTTTCAAATATGTAATGAAAAATACTAAAGCTACACGTGTTCTCATGTTATAGAAGATTATGGTAGTATAGAACCTTGCAGTGTTATGTGATCAAGTAAATAAAGACAGTGTCATAATACAAATGCAGATTTAAGGTTGCACAAGCAAATTTAACTACAGCCTTTTTGAATTTTTGAAAAAAAACTTAACCAGGCAGTTTGTTCTCTTAACATAGTATTTTAGTAATATTCCTTTCAAAAAACTGTCAACAGTAAGATCTTATTTAATAAAAAGATCAGTTACAGCTGTTAAGATTATTATTTAAAATGTTCAGTCAATCAATGACTATGTGATATCATTAGTTCTGTCACTTTTATATTTTTTAGAAAGTGAATAGTACATTCTCTCTCAATAACTGTTGCAACTATAAACAACGAATAATTTGTATTCCTGGGCCTAAAAATTGTAGTAAACCTCTTATGAAAATCTGTTTAAACTTTGATGCTAAGAAGATGGTAGATTTTTTTAGTTCATTCTGAAACCTAAACTAAAGTTGTTATAACAGGAACTGAATAATGTTGATATTATTCTACAAGATATCACCTTGAATCAGGTCATCACCATAAAGTAGAACACAACATTTTATTCCCTATGATACAGACACCAGGTACTGAACTCAAGATAACCACTTTGTTACCCTGTTGATGCTGACTTCCTGTATTAACCTTTTCCTATTAATAATCATAACAGTACTTTGCACTTATACAGACTTTAACATATATAGTACTTTCCAGAATTAATTACTGCTTGAAGTAAAATAGCTAGGATGTGTGTCAGAAAAATAAACATCCAACCTTGCTTTAAAAAGTGCCAGTGATCGAGATTTCATGACAATCCTAGTAAGTTGTTCCAATGGTAAATTATCCTCATTGTTAAAAATTTATGCCTCTCTTTTTGTCTATATTTGTCTAGCTTCAACTTCCAGCCATTGGATCTTGTCATACTTTTGTCTGCTGATAGACTATTCTTCCTCTATTACTGAATTTCTGTTCCTTATGTAGATACTTATAGACTCTAATCAAATCCCTCCTTAGCCTTCTCTTTGTTAAGCTATATAGATTGAGTTCCCTGAGTTTCTCACTATCAGGCATCTTTTCCATTTAATCGTTCTCTGAACCCTCTCCAAATCATCACAATCCTTCATGAATTGTGGGCACCAGAACTGGATACAGTATGTCAGAAGTGGCTGCACCAGTGCCAATTACAGAGATAAAATAACCTCCCTACTCCTACTTGAAATACCCTTGTTTACACATCCAAGGATTGCATTAGCACTTTTAGCCACAGTGTCACACTAGGAGCTCATGTTCAGCTGATTATCCACTATGACCCCCAAATCTTTTTCAAAGTTACTGCTCCTTATTCTTTAGATATTGCCTACATTCTTTACTCCCAGAGGGAAACATATATTGTTTGCTTGCACACAGCTTACCAAGCAATCCAGATCCCTCTGCATAAGTGACCTGCCCTCTTTTGTAATGTTTTTATGTTTTCTTCAACATCATTGATAAAAATATTAAATAGCATTGAGCAAAGGACCTGTGGGATCCCACTAGAAACACACCAGCTTAATGATTCCTAATTTTCAATTACATTGAGACCTATCAGATACCCAGTTTTTAATGCATTGAATGTATGCCATGTTGATTTTGTATCGTTCTAGTTTCTTAATCTAAATGTCATGTGGTACCAAGTCAAATGCCTTACAAAAAGCTAAATATATTACATTAATGCTATTGATCACTTTATCAACCTAACTTGTAATCTCAAAAAAGATAAGTTATTGTTGCCACATAAATATGTATGCTAACAAAGACACAATAGGAGTAAAAATGATGAGTTTGAGCAAGACTGTAGCTCAGCCTTGCTTTGTCATGGTGCAGAAAGACACAACCTTAGGGGAAGCACCAGGAAGCATTTTATCTCAGGGAGGCAGAATTGTCTTCTGGAAATCCCAGGTATGCAAAGGCATCTTGCTCATGGCTACACTTCTTCAAGGGGGTTAGTTTAAGCTATGTCTACACTACGCAGCTTTTAGCGACATGGCTGTGCTGCTACAGCCGTGCCACTAAAAGGCATGCAGCGTAGCTGCTGTTTGTCAGCAAGAGAGAGAACTCTCCTGCCGACAAATAACTTCCACCCCCAACAAACAGCATTAGCGTTGTTGACAGGAGAGCACTCCTGCCGACAAAGCGCTGTTCACACTGGTGCTTGTTGTTGACAAAACTTGTGTCTTTTGGGGAAGTGTTTTTTTAACACCTCTGAACGACAAAAAATTTGTCTTTCACTTGCCAGCGTAGACAAAGCCTTAGTACCTGCACCAACTCCTGAATGGTTGTCCCTCCAGTGCATGGTGAGAACAAAGCCATGGCCATGGCCGACATAAGATAAAGCTCTGCCTTTGTATTCCTTTTTCCTATGTTCACCTGCATGAGGGCACATTTTGACCCTAAACAGAAACAAGATTTCTTACCTTCGGCAAAGAAGCTATTTTAAAACCATAATGCAATATTTTGCTTTCAGCCTTGATTCTGTTTTGTGACAGATATAGCACTTCATTACTAGTGGATCTAACTATGATTCCCTTAGTGTTGTCATAAGAAAAGAGAGGTTTTCAATTAAAAATATTGCGACATTCTCCCAAAGCTCTGTGTAATATGATATATATAGCAAAACATCACAAAGTATTTTCCATCTGAAAGCAATTACTTTTTAAGTTCCATTTCCATTAGTTGCCTGAAGCTTGAACATGGTCACTAGTCTCAAGTTAATTTCTAATGTTTCCTCTTTAATGTTTAACGGAAATATATAAATTTTTAATAAAATGCTGAAGAAAAAAATAGCAGAAAAAAATCAGTGTTACAAAAATATAAATGTCTACAGCATACTATACACAATGTAAGTGGGTATCAATAATGTATAATTCACACTTAGTCTGACTTTCTTGACCATTATGACTATGTATAATTAATATCTTTTGCCCACTATATTGAAGGATGTTATTCCAAATATAACCCTATCCAGATTGCTCCATATTCCAGTCCCTAATCTGCTTATTTTTCATTTTATATCACTTTACCTCAATCAGCTTTCTTGTGACCAAAAAGATGGGGTCAGGAATTCTACTGCATCTTTAATATTAACTCTCAACCTTATTTACAAATCATTAATGTTTTGCCTGTTTATTTCTCTATAAAATGGAGCCAATGCAGAGTTTAGGAACTCTGCAAGGTTCTTGTAGTATCTTCCTTTTCCTCGGTCTGCTCTTTTAGTTTTAGATAGGTATAAGGAGCTCTGTAGTGCTCCAAATTCCCTCCCCACCTCTCCCTCCATGTGGATGTTAGCATCTCTGCAGAGGCACAGCTACCTTTGTTTCACATTGCAGGGACAGAGCTTTGCAGTTCTGCAGGGTAACCAGCTCCCTAGCTCTTCATGGCTTCATGTACTCCAGGAAGCTTTTCAGTTCTAGAGGCCCTTTGGATCCCCCTTGGTTCTTCCATCTAGAAGAGCTTAGAATTTCTTTGTTTCCTGTATTTTCCCACTGTCTATTTGTACTGCAGAAACTTTACAAAGCATCCAAGGG
Organism: Mauremys reevesii; assembly: GCF_016161935.1. Classification (NCBI taxonomy): domain Eukaryota; kingdom Metazoa; phylum Chordata; order Testudines; family Geoemydidae; genus Mauremys; species Mauremys reevesii. The sequence goes on along the minus strand of NC_052627.1, from coordinate 86,073,469 downwards.
TTCATGCAGACATCATAAACCACACATCACTATTTTAAATTATAATGCTCAATTTTATAAGTCATTTAAAACATTCATTAACTCATACAATAATTTTAACCATATTTAAATGTATGTAAAGTAGGAAGTGTTAAAATTAAACCATTAATTTCCAAACAGTCCCTCCTCATAAACTTTAGATGATCACGACGATCCCTTCTGACCTTTCACACTTTGCAGGCCACAGAACCTCCCTCACCCTCTCCTGAAATAGATCCCTAAGCTATGAGTTACTGAAGTCCTCAAATCATGGTTTAAAGATTTTAAGTTACAGAGAAGTCACCATTTACACTATTTTAAACCTGCAAGTGACCCATGCCCCATGTTGCAGAGGAAGGCAAAAAAACCTGGGGTCTCTACCATTCTGACCAAGGGGAAAATTCCTTCCCGACCGTAAATATGACAATCAGTTATAGCCTGAGTATGTTGGCAAGACCCACCAGGCAGACACCTGGGAAAGAATTCTCTGTAGTAACTCAGAGCCCTCCCTATCTAGTGTCCCATCTCTGGCCATTGAGGTTTTCTCCTACTGGCAGTCGCTGATGGGCCATATACCATTCTAGGCAGTCCCATCCTACCATCTCCATAAACTTATCAAGCTCAGTCTTGAAGCCAGTGCCTTGTATAATGGTACTAACACTTCCGTGTCTCAACTGGAAATACCTCGCCTGATGCATCCTAGGACTGCATTAGCCTTTTTCATGGCCACATCACATTGGTGGTTCATAGTCATCCTGTGATCAACCAGTACACTCAGGTCTTTCTCCTTCTCTGTCGCTTCCAACTGATAAGTCCCCAACTTGTAGCAAAAATTCTCATTAGACTCTAAGTGCATGAGCTTGCACTTTGCACTATTAAATTTAATCCCATTCCTATTACTCCAGTTTACAAGGTCATCCAGACCTTTTTGTTTGATATTCTGTTCCTCCTCCACAGTGACAATACCTCCCAACTTTCTGTCATCTGCAAATTTTATTAGCACACACCCACTTTTTGTGCCAAGGACAGTAATAAAATTGTTAAATAAGATTGGTTCCAAGACCGATCCCTGAGGATCTCCACTAGTAACCTCCCTCTAGCCTGACAGTTTCACCTTACAGACTCATTGTAGTCTCTCCTTTAGTCTCCCAACAACCTACCCATGCAGTCCCCTCTTCCTTCTTGCTGAGCTGATTCTAATGAGACACACCTAGTCAGACTGCTCAGGTGAGTCAAGAAAATAGATCTTCACCTGTCTGTCTAACAATTGTATAGGATATTTAACTATATGAAAAAAGGTGTTTTTTTTGGGTGGGGGGAGTAACAAACCATTTTTTAGGAAGAAGAACGTAAAGAATCTTTAGCCACTATTCCGAATTTCAAATCAGAGTCATGTTTAATGACTCATGTCATGGTGTCAGCCCCACTCTGAACTTTAGGGTACAGATGTGGGGACCTGCATGAGATAACCCCTAAGCTTATTTACCAGCTTAGATCTAGTAGCTGCCACCACCAAATAGTTTAAACAAACGTTTATGGGAGAGTCATTTGGAAACTGTCTTCCCCTCAAATATTTCCCCAGTCTTTATCCCCCTTTTCCTGGCAGGATTGAGACTGATTCACCTCCCACCAATTCCTGGTGAGCCCAGATCCAAAAAAACCCTTGGATCGTCAAACAAGGAAAAATCAATCAGGTTCTTAAAAGAAGACTTAATTAAAGAAAAGGGGTGAAAGGAATACCTTTGTGAGACTAACATGCAAGCTACTCTCTCAGACAACAGATTCAAAACACAGAGGATGTCCCTCTGGGCAAAAACTTAAAGTTACAAAAAAGAAACCCAATTTGATTCTCCTTCTTATGCAAAGTGAAGTCACAAAAGAAAATAAACATAATCTAATACATTCCTTCTCTAAACACTTAAAAGTAGTAAAAAAAGTTAGATGGCTGATTCCTGGATCCTTCACTCCAGCACAAAATTTTTCTGAGCAGACAAAGACTGATTTCCCTCCTCCCTCTTTGAAAACATCTCGTCTCCCCATTGGTTCCTCTGGTCAGGTGTCAGCTAGGCTATGTGAATTTCTTAGCCCTTTACAGGTAAAAGAGGAATTAACCCTTAACTGTCTGTTTATGACAACTCGTGTAATTCAAAAAAAAGTTTGATGAATTGTCTTCAGTCTTTACAAGAAAATTCTACAGCCTTTTTGGCCTTCAGAGTAAAAACTAGTTGTTTTCAGACAAATTGTCCTCACTGAAGTTATAGGGAAGCTAAAAGTAGGATTTATATTGTAAATTGGCTGCATCCTTAACCACAGAGCTAGGACCATTATATTCAAGATGTTAAAAAACATGATATAATTTTTAGTTATGGTTCTTTGACTGCAGGCAGTGGTGAGCTCGATCCGGTTGTTAAATTTAAGCAGCCATTTTAGAACCGGTTGTTCCAGGACAACCAGTTCTATAAGGGCTGCTAAATTTAACAAAAGCTCCGGCCCAAGCTCTCCTGCTCCGCCCCCTTTCTCCTCCCCCTGCCCTGCTTCCCGCAAATCAGATGTTCGCGGGAAGCCTGAACAAGCAGCAGGCAGGCAAGCTGGGGAGGGGAAGTGCAGCTCCGCGGTGCGGCCTGGCTCGGCTCCTGCCCCGGGCTCTGCGGCAGGGGCTCCTGCCGCCGGTCCGGGCGGCGCGGCGGGGCAGGGCCTCCTGCCGATCCGGGATCCGGGGTCTGGGCGGCGGGGCGCAGCGGGGGCTCGGCTCCTGCCCCGGCGTCTGGGCCCCAGCCCCAGCCCAGCTGGGCCCCCATCTCCAGGCAGCAAGGTAAGGGGAGCAGGGAGGGCGTGTTGGATAGAGCCTGGATGGGGTAGGGGTCCTGGGGGGCCATCGAGAATGAGAGGAGGGGTTGGGTGGGGCAGCAAGGGGGCAGTCAGGGGACAGGGAAGGGGGGGATGGGTCAGGGGTCCCGGGGTGTGTGTGTCAAGGAACATGAGGGGTTGGATGGGGCACGACCCCCCCCCCCCCGGGGGGGGAGGAGGGAACCGGTTGTTAATATTTTGGCAGCTCATCACTGATTGCAGGTAATTCAGGACAATCAATACAGCATGAAAACAGGTCATGATTTTTCTTTAAAATGGACTTTCAAAAGTATAACCATGCAGTAGCTCTCATTGAAGCTCTCAGCAGTTTGAAAATCAGGCCAGTTATACAAGCATATAACTACGGATTTAGGCCCTTAACTTTAAGTATCCATGTTTAAAACCTTGGCTCGGGCATTTTAATGAACATACCAGCCTTTGCAGATGTAATATTTGACTGCAGGTGTGACTGTGCGATGATGGTAGAGGGGTGCATTAAAAATAAATAATTTTAAATACTTCAGGAAATGAAAATAAATTTCACCTCAATACATGTGATCATGGTTACAGAAATAAATGTATACTTTCCTATGTAAACTTGTCATTACATCTCTTATTAAATTATAATTAAAAAGCTATGGTAAGGACAATGGAGACAGATTCCAGTGCATTCTACAATCTGAAATTACATTTTTTCCACAGAGAATGATACTTATTAGCAAAATGCTTCAAATTAATCACTTTTTAGGTCTTCCTGAGTTCATTTGATAATGCTTCAGAAAATGTTAATATGGTTCTTGAAGTTTTAGAAAAATAATCGTAACACTTGGGCTTTTTATAAATTGATTTAATAAAATTACATGGCACAAATAGTATAAAGCACGGGAGATTGTGGTACCCAGTGACAATGAAAGAGACACTGGGAACCTGGCACATACTTGGTTCTATAGGATGTCGTACTTGCTGATTTCCTAATTTAGTTGGCGAAGTATGGAATGTCCAGGTGTAATGGTTAAGTCAAATAAATTATAAGGTATTAATATTTAGCTCAATTCAGTAGTACATTTGCTTTCAGAAATAAAATGCTATTGCTTTAATACTGTAATCTTTATTGAGGCAACCATTCTCTCTCTAATATTTTCTATGGGAGCTTTGCATGAACAAGTGCTGCAAGACCAGACCCAAGACTAAAATTTAGCTAATTCTGAAAAAAATAAGTCAATGGAGTCTCATTTTACATGATTTATAGCATCTGTATTTCTTGTAAGTTCTTTTCATCAAGTGACTTGACATATTTAAATGGAAAATTAAGTTATAGTTATTGAAAATAGAAGAGCTAAATTAAATATAGCATTATCTGCCTAATTCTAAGAAATTATTTTAATCCTGTAAGGGAAAAAGTAGTTCCTATAAATGACCAGGATAAAATCTTAAATGGAAGTTTCTTCCCATCCTGCTCTCACTGAAGCCCATGGAAGTTCTGCCGTTAACTTTAGTGGGATTAGAATCAGACATACCAATCAAGACTAGTAAAATACTGTGTTATGTTGGGGTGCCAACAGGAGCAAGGTAAGAAGGGTAAGTGTTAACTGAAAATAACTTAAGAGTGACTCAGAAGTGTTAGCACTTCTTGGGGTCACGAGACATGTTGCGCAGAGGGAGGTACTTGAAGTTGTCCAGGGTAACAAAAGTTAAATACTTTTAAGGGATTGAGTTTAGGGGAAAAAGGTATAAAAAGGAGATAAGACTGAATTCATCCACATGCATCAACTGATAAGATACCAACCCAAGACTGTGCTAAGATCATGACTGGTGAACAAGACGAAAATGGAAGCAGAAATTAGTGGACCAAAATTGGGATCAGAAATTAAGCCTAATGAGTGAACCAAATAATGAGGGGATGGACTATTCCACTCATTGCCCGCTTTTGGGGTCCTTAAAAGAGACTTCAGGGAAGGGTATCAAAATAATAGAGAAAAGTGAACTTGAAGGAGTGAACTTTACCATCACAGCTGCCATGCCCTCCATCTCCTGGGCTCCACCATGATATTGTTCAGCATCCATCATCTTGATTCTATAAGGAGTCCTAACTATACTAGGCCAGAGAGGATGTCAGATGAGATCACCATCTCCACCAAAAATCCTGAACAGCATCTGGTATGTAAGACATTGGTTCTTATTCTCCCCCCATCCTTCATATGCCATTTTCCTTCCTCCATCTTATTTCTTCTATCTTTTTACTTCTGTCTAAGCAGAGCCTGACTTATCTGGCCAGGAAAACCACATCTCTTGCAACACTGCTGTGAGCCTGTGACTAGTGAGACAGCTAAAAGCAATGCCTTAAACAGGCCAAAACTGGTACAATTTTGCCAAGTATTGGAGTGGCTGACAAGACCATGTTCTGGACCTATGTTTCTCCAGCAATGAGATTGCAAGTAAGAGTCAGCACCAGAGGCAGAAGATTCATTTTCTGTCTTTGCTATTCTTTTTGCTTCCTTTGTGTCTCTGTGTGTCTTGTTTTGAATTAAAAATAGAAGGATTGTACTTTAACTACAACTCCAGTCTATCTCAACTAACCTTTCCCCTAAGAGCATAGTTATTGCCATCCTTAATATCTAAACAATTGCCAGGCAGGGGGGGTTTCGCTTATAAAAACTCTACATCCAAAGGGAAAAGGAATAAGATTATTAAAATGAAAGCTTCATTTCATATTTTATATTTGAAATGCTTTAACTCAGCGTTTCTCAAACTGGGGTCCACGGACTGCTGGGGGTTTGTGAAGGTACTCCAGGGGGTTCACGAGCCCTTTCTCCCTCCCTTGCTCTTTCACACCTCCCCATTGTTTGAGGGAGGAATCAGAAAGAGGTGGGCCAGAGGTGGAACAGAGGTGGGAAAAGGTGGGGCGGGGATGAGTCCTTGGGGAAGGGGTGGAGTGGGGGCAGGGCCTGGGGCTGAGTGAGGAGTTTGGGGGTCAATAGCAAAATTTTAAATAAAAAAGGGGGATCCCTGGGTTATTAAAGTTTGAGAACCACTGCTTTAACTATCAGAGGGGTAGCCGTGTTTGTCGCTTTTTACAGATCCAGACTAAGAGTCCTGTGGCAGCTTATAGACTAACAGTATTGGAGCCAGGGCCAGCTTCAGGGGTTTTGCCGCCCCAAGCAGCCAAAAAAAAAAAAAAAGCCGAGATCCCAATTGCGATCTGCAGCAATTCAGTGGGAGGTCCTTTGCTCCGAGTGGGAGTGAGAGACCCTCCGCCGAATTGCCGCCAAATCCCTGAAAGTGCCGCCCCACTCCCGAGTTGCCGCCCCAAGCACCTGCTTGATAAGCTGGTGCCTGGAGCCGGCCCTGATTGGAGCATAGCTTTCGTGGGCGGATACCCATTTCGTTGGATGCATACATGGAAGCTTATGCTCCAATATTTGTTAGTCTATAAGGTGCCACAGGACTCTGTTGCTTTTTACTGCTTTAACTGTTTCCCCTTCTTTTTCTTGCATCTTTAATAAAAGGTTATAAACATTGTAATGGTAGTTGCTGCCATGGTACTAAACTGACCCACAGCCCTGGCCTATGTTTAATTGTTTAGTATTGTGCAGTGACAGAGTCATGTTAACACCTTTTATTCTCTGGGCCTATTTAATAGAAATTAACAGACCTACAGTTAACTGCAGACCTCCTCTTAACCATATAAACACTCTAATGAGGCCTAACTATAACTTTAACTGATAAATAGGATAGACTCCTGGATCTCAATCTGCTCAGAGGATTATTCTGCATGCAAATAATGGGTGGTTGGTAGTTGTTTCTTTCCCCTCTTTGATTATATGCTAGTCCTTTGCCTTGCCCTTCTCCTTAGCAATGGTTTTGGAGTAAAATTTTCATAGGCTTCTATGTCATTTAGGCATTTAAGTTCCAGTGCCTTTTGATGATACAAACTAAAATGACTTCAGCAGTTATGAATCTATCTGCTGGTAAATTCTGTAATCAAGTTGCAGACACCTCAAATACCATCCTTTTTCTCAGGAAACAAGCACAACTTGATGGGCTTACTTGCAGCACTAGTACCCCTTAAAACAAGCTGCAGACAAAGCACAGCTGAATAACTTCTGCAATTTCTACAGCACTAAGTTATGGAAAAATCCATCTCTAAAGTTTTGATTTTCAGTTGTACAGGAAAGTTGTTAACTAGGAAAAACATTCTAATCAATTGTTCAATTTTATTTGTCATTAGGAGGATAATAGGGAAGTTGTTGACCAAACAAAACATCTTTATGGTTTTATATTTGATTTTGCCATTGATAGCTCATGTGTAATGTATAGTGCAACTTTGTACCTTCTTCCAAAAAATATGAATCCACTCTCTATGCTCAATCTTATTTATAAGCCTAGGCCCCACAGCAGATCAGCAGCAGCTCAATATATACCACACCTGCAGCTGTGGTTGCCCTTATTCCAGTCCCTGCTCATTCTAGCCCTTGCTCCAGCCTGCTTCCAGTCCCTGCTCTCCTCTAGCTTCAGGCTTCTGGCTTTGGCCCCCACCTCTGCCTCCGGACTTTGCTTAGCCCTCTGATTCTGGCATTTGGCTTCTGTCTCTCCAGTACTGATCCCTGACTGACTCTGGCTTACAGCTCCACCCCCAGATCTGGCATTTGCTCCTCTGGTACTTGGCTTGTTTCTGGGACTCTGCCCACCCTAGACCCAGCTTTAACTTGTAGGCCGAATTCTTACTGTCACCATTAGGTCTGACTGTCCACAACCTGGTCAGCAACATTATCAATGAGGAAGAGGAGACAAGATTTGAATGGTCTACAGAGATGAGAGAGCCAAAGATGACACAAGATCATGGACTTGAGTGACAGGAACTATAATAGACTATAAAGGCTATAATAGACTAATATTTCATCTGAAATTTCATTCAGATTTAAAAATAAGTAAAATAAGAGATTTCCCTTCATACAGTACAAACAGACAGCATACATTACCATGGCCCCACAGCCAAATTAATACCATTAACCCTCAGGATTCAGGGATTTAACAGCTTGCTTTCTGTCATGCTAAACCTGCTAGTAAATAAAATTTTCTTTTGCTGAAAGTAAGACCCATCAAAATTGAATAGCATTTCCAGAGCTGAATCTTTAAATAGAATGTCAATATTGAACTGATGGACATAGTGCTTTGAAGAAAAAAAAAAGAATACTGTGCATGCATAAATGAACAAAAAGCATAGAGAACATAAAAGCTAGAAGGGCTTGAATCTGATCTCAGATGCCCTGGTTTTATATCACTGATTTCAACAGAGTTAATCACTACCTCAAGGGAAGGCCCAAAGATAAGTAAAACAAGAATTAGGTTTCCACAGTAGAACTTATGTTTTAAAAAATATATTACTGGCATTTACAAAGGCACTTAGGACATGTCTACACTTGGAAAGTTTACCAACATAGCTTTCTGGACCCAGAAAAAAAAACTTGTATAGTTTAATCCACTTGGAAATGGATTAAGTTAAATTGGGTGTGGAGAGTGGGGGGACTCTTATTCCATTCCAGAAGTAGTAGTTTCATACAGGGGTTTATACTGAATTAACTATTCTGAATAATTTTTCCAGTAAATTTCAGTTCTGATCAATTTCCTCTGTGTGATGCAGTCTGTATCTGAACCACATCTAGGTTGCAAGTAATACAACTAGTATTTTTCCCACTGAGAGAACACAAGGACTGTAACTGTTTTTTACTCCTTACAAAGCAGCAAGCACAGTCTGGCCCTAAATGATTTGACCTAGCTCACAGAAAATCCATGGCAGAGTCAGGAATAGAACCTGAGATCCCCTATCAACCATTCCTCTGTTTTCTACTATGAATCAAGTACAGGAAGTGGTGGATTTAGAGTTAGTGGGGCCCTCTCCTGAGCTAGCCAAGAAAAAACAAACATTCTCTCTTATCTCCTGCACCACCATTTTTCATTTTTTTCCTTCATGCTCCTCCTATAAGTAATAGGAAGTAAATGAAAATAAAGTGAGGTACCTTGATTGTTTTTGTAATCTAACTTTTTTTTTCCCCCACAGACCACTTGAAAAGTATTGAGGGTCTCAGCGGACCACTTAATGATCTTTCCAAATATTGCTTGTACCGTTAGCTAGCTATTGTAAAGTGTTTTGGATAAGAGTGCTTTATTAAAAAAAACATTTCCTCGGTCCACCTGAATGGAGTTCTCAGACCACAGTTTGAGAACTTCTGGTCTAGATGAAAGCTTGTATTTGCATTACGCTAATATGAAAAATGTGTAAAAATAAAAAAAAGTATAGATGATGAATGAATGGAAACATACAAGTTAACTTCCTCTGAAGAAACATTCAATTTGGAAAAAAAAATATTCAGATAGCTTTTTTTCTACACCTTTATTTTATTTTATTTTTTACACAAATTCAATTAAGACATCATTAGTAATATTTTGTAAAGAAGCACATTCAATTGTTTCTAGCAAAGCTACAGCTTGTGTAGTTGCAGCAGAGCGCTGGGAGAAAGCTCTCTAGTGCTCTAAAAAACCCACCTCCACGAGGGGCATAGCTACCAGCACTGGTGCACTGTCTACACTGGTGCTTTACAGCATTGAAACTTCCTGCACTCAGGGAAGGTGTTTTTCACACCCCGAACGAGAAAGTTTCAGCACTATAAAGTGGTAGTGTAGACAAGCCCTAAGACAATCAGTTTAGTCATAGAAAGGATGCACTCTGTTCTCTGGAGAAACTCTAAATAGGTCAGGATGTGGAGCCAGCAGCCCCTGTTCTGCACTGCCCAGGATGGAATCAATGACTTTGGTTGTGTCCTTCCCACTTTAGGTATTTTCTTATGTTCAAACATTTGTCTGCATGAAGAGCTGCATTCTGCTCTCTTGGGCTGCAGTGGCAGGGGTGAACAAGAACAGTACTGAACACCCACCAGAAGGTGAGGGTGGGGCATGGTTCCATTGGCGGCCACCTGAATGCCCTGCTGTCTCCATGTGCTCATCTCTGCTTGCCTGCCCCAGTCTGCACCCCCACCTGCGGGCTTTGTGTCGGTTCCAGCGGCCAGCCCCATCCCCCGTCCCCCCACCTGTTGTATGGACTGAGCCCAGCCACCGATCACCAGGCAGTGGTGAGTGGCAGGAACCCAGGCTAGAGGACTCAGGAGGAACAGGGGGAAGCCATACAGTCGGAGAGAAGCACTGGTTTCCCCTGCAAAGTGCTGCTTCTCTCTGGCTGGCTGCGCCCTGTACTCCTCCTGCATCCTCCATCCCACGTTTGCAGCACTCACCACCACCCATACCTCCTGCTCCCAACAGCTTCTGCTCCTCACTGTGGAGCGGGCTGCCCGAGTGCCCAACCCTGGGGCCCTGTTGTTGGGGGGTCCCGTGCCAAGGCACGGTATGTTTCATAGTAAATCCACCCCTGATTACACGAATGGGCAAACTACAGCCCATGGGCCAGATGCGGCCTACCAGCCATTTTAATCCAGCCCTCAAACTCCCACTGGAGTCGCCTGGCTGCACCTCCACACAGGAGGTAGAAGGAGGGACATTCCCCTCCTTCCATGAGCCGCTTGAGGTAAGCGCAGTCCAGAGCCTGCACCCCTGAGCCACTCCCCTCTGCCCCCATACCCCAACCCCTGATCCCTCTCCCACCTTCCAAACCCCTCAATCCCAGCACCCTCCTATACCCTAAACACCTCATCCCCACCCCACACCCCCAGCCAGAGTCCTCACCCCCTCCTACCCTCCAATCCCAATTTCGTGAGAATTCATGGCCAGCCATACAATTTCTATACCCAATTGTGGCCTTCAGGCCAAAAAGTTTGCCCACTCTGATCTAGTATGATAATCTAAAATTGATTGCTGATATAAATCACAGAATAAATTTAACCTTATGGCTGAAAGAAATATGTTAATGTGACCATTCAGTGTGCAAACAAAGAAGTTGCCTAAGATGAAGGGGATATTAACATACTAATAAAACTTAGGCAAAAGAGCCAGTCACAGCTGGGAATATGACTGTTGTTCTGAGAAGATACCAGACAATACCTACTGTAGATGCTGTTAATTGGGTATTCTAGTGAAACAGCTTTCAGTGACTAGACAAAAAGGACATCTGAAAGAAATACTAAATTTGGAAGGTATTTCCTTCAATTTGGGGGAACAATTAAGTTTCATCATTTAAACACTGGATAAACAGGAATTCACAATGGGGATTGGTAGAAATGCAATTATGTTGAAATCCTATCTCAATGCTAATTTTGTTCACAATTACAATATAGGATATTACAAATGCAATGTTACAAAGATGTTTGATTAGAAGTCAGATGATAATGATGACTTTACTCCTCAACAACAAAATCGGATAAACAATATAAACACGGAAGAGAAGTCAAGGACAAAAAGGAACTTTTAGAGGAAGTTGTGAAACACTGATCATGAGTTGCGTAATACAATGAGATTTAATGTTACTGAACAGAAGACTTGCTGGCAGAAGACTGTTTGCTTAGATTAAGATATGCAGTTGTAACTAGTCATCTCTAGCTTTGCCTAAACTGAACTTCTGCCTAAGTAACACCCTGGTGATATCAAACATGCTATTTCAACAAAGAAAACCACAGAGGAAGTGGACATGAATATCACCTGATGGGCAAATGAAGAACATGATAGGCTTTGTGTCTGTGCACTGAAGATGGAAAACAAATGTGTTCTCATGTAGATAATTTGTGGGTGATATTGGATCAGATCATGAGTTATTGCTGAAGTCAATGAGGTTGAGACAGAGTAACAAAGAAAGTGTCAAGAATGAAGATCTCACCTGGATAAACGTAAAGGACCAGACATCAAGAAAGAATACAAAGAAGCCAGGCAGAAAACCATCAAGTCCCTGGTGAAGGAAGGAATGAAAGTTGAAGAGAAATGGAAGATTGAAAATAATGGCATTGAGAGAGTCGCTGAACAAGTGTTAGGCCACAAAGTGGATAACAGATAAAGTGCGGCAACTAAGAGACAGGCAGCTGATGGAGAATAAAAAAAGATGCAAGATTAATAACTGAGTAAGATGGGTTGACCAGATAGATAAAACAGAAAGCAAAGAGAAACAGCTGGATAAGCAAACAATGTAAAGATACGGAAGACAACATGAAGAGAAAGAAGGCTTATACTGCAAGATAAGAGAACTTAGTGGGACACATGGAGTTGAAATATCAGAAGTGAAAGAGAAGCAAGAGGAAATAATTGAGGACAAACAAGCAAAGAATAAGTGATGCAAATAATACTTTGCAGAGCTGTACAGTGTGCAGAACACATTGATGAATTAGTCCTGGAGAAGCTGATGGAGATCAGATTCCGGAATTCTCAGAGGAAATAGTAAAGGTCTCGATAAAAAGTTTGAAAAAGAAGGTGGTCCAGGAAGTGACAACATAACCAGAGACCTTTTGCAAATAGGTGGTAAGGATAATGCAAAACCTATTCAATAAGATTTACAAACAAAAACAAGTGATGAGTGAATAGGGGAAAGCAATGATAATACCAAGTCTATAACAAAGGAGACACGGAGTGAGTGCAAGAACTGCAGAGGAGTCAGAATATTGGATGTGCCAGGGAAAGCATTCAGCAAGACATTGCAGAGGAGACTGACGCGACACGTCGAAGCAGGACTTGCAGAGTAATAGGCCAGATTTACACCAGGTGAAATACAATAGACCAGCTATTTGTGATAAGACTCACATTGGAGAACTATTGCAGAATACAACTGAACCTGCTACAACAACTTTAGACTTCAAACTGCCTTTTGATAACATTTTGGCAGAAAAAGTTAAGGCACGTTTTCAGAATGCATCATCCCTGAGAAATTGATCAAACTGATAGAAAACAGAGAGCAACTTGATGGGTGCAGCCTGGTAAATAAGAAGGAACTGACAGAATGGTTCAGGACAACCATAGGGGAGAGACACAAAGATTCACACTATTGCCAGATTTGTTCAACTTGGTATCGGAAGGTGCTACAATTGTTACTGCAAGCAATGAAATAGGAGGAGGCATGTTATATGAGAAAACAGTGAAAACTTTGATTTGCAGACAATATTGACCTCATAGCATTGTACAAGGAGGATTTACAGAGAACAACTGACAAGATAGACCAGGAAAACAGAAAATTAACATTAAAGATGAGCAGAGCAGAGCAGAGCAGAGCACACACACACACACATGCACACACACACAGCTGGAAGCCAAGAGGACAAGGTAAAGATCAAAGTCAAAGACAAAGGCTGCAAATATGTAAAGCATAATCCCACCAATGGCACTCCAGAGAAAATTATTCTTAGTGGATTTAATCTGTTTTACAGATGCTGGAAACACAGAGACAGGCAAAAGAGAATTTAAAGAGAAAACAACTTAATTTAATCTCAAGTAGATGCATTTAATCTACTTTAATCTCAAGTAGATGCATTTTTGTAACTTCCAAAATTCTAATATGAATTTCAAATTAGTGTTATATGAACTGAGGCCCTGATCCTGCCTTGTGAGCAGTGTGGGATTATGGAGATCAAAGCAGTTCTATGAGGGTTCAGCAGTCTGTGTGGATCATAATACTGGATCAGGGCCCAAAGCAGTTTAGGATAAGAGAAATAATTTGTTCCAGCCTGATTTCTAGACTTAAAAACATAAGAACAGCCATACCGGGTCTGACAAAAGGTCCATCAAGCCCAGTATTCTGTCCTCCAACAGTGGCCAATGGAAGGTGCCCCAAAGGGAATGAATAGACAGGTTATCATCAAGTGACCCATACCCTGTCACTGAATCCCTGCTTCTGGCAAACAAAGGCTAGGGACACCATTCCTGCCCATCCTGGCTAATAGCTATTGATCACCCTATCTTCCATGAATCTATCTAGCTCCCTTTTGAAGCCCATTATAGTATTGGACTTCACAACACCCTTTGGCAAGGAGTTCCAGAAGTTGACAGTGCATCGCATGAAAAAAATACCGTGTGTTTGTTTTAAACCTGCTACCTATTAATTTCATTTGGTGGCCCCTTGGTTCTTGTATTATGAGAAGGCACAAAACACTTCCTTATTTACTTTCTCTATACCACTCATGATTTTATAGACCTCTATCATATTCCCCCCCTTAGCTGCCTCTTTTCCAAGCTGAAAAGTCCCAGTCTTATTAATCTTCTCTCATATGGAAGCTGTTCTTACCCGTAATCATTTTTGTTGCCCTTTTCCAATTCCAATACAACTTCTTTGAGAATGGGGTGACCACATCTGCATGCAGTATTCAAGGTGTGGGCATACAGTGAATTTATATAGAGGCAATATAATATTTAATATAATATCCCTTTCTTGATGATTCCCAACATTCTGTTCACTTTCTTGACTACCGCTGCACATTGAGTGGATGATTTCAGAGAACTATCCACAATTACACCAAGATCTCTTTCTTGAGAGGTAACAGCTAATTTAGACCTCATCATTGTATATGTATAGTTAGGATGATGTTTTCCAATGTGCATTACTTTGCATTTATCAACATTGAATTTCATATGCCATGTTGTTGCCCAGTCACCCAGTTTTGCAAGATCCTTTTGAAGCCCTTCGCAGTCTGCCTGGGACTTAACTATCTTGAGTAGTTGTGTATCATCTGCAAATTTTGCCACCTCACTGTTTACCCCTTTTTCCAGATCATTGATGAATATGTTAAATAGGACTGGGCCCAGTATGGATCCCTGGGGGACTCCACTATTTACCTCTCTCCATTCTGGAAAGTGACCATTTATTCCTGCCCTTTGTTTCCCATGAATTGAACAAGTATTGAAGAAAAGTTATTCCACAAATATTCCTTCATTATTTTAAATAAATATAATAGCCTTTGTACCCTCAGTGTGTTCTTTCAGTGATTAATACTGCAAGACAATTACCTCTTATGAACAAGTCCTGTAGAATTTAATTAGGATGAAACACCATTAGGACTCTAGAAATTTATTAGGGTTCTACATAATTTAATATAATTATATTCTTTATATATTTTATTTTTGAACCACTCTGTAGAAGTGTAGAAGGAATATAATTCCCTGTTACATATAAAAGTTAGTTTCTTTTTAATTAAATTCTACAAGACAGGAATTCTCAAACTCTTATAGTGTGGCTCACATATAAAATAGATGTTCTTCTGGAGAACCTCATCTCTCATTTGTGCTTGCATGAATCATGTCCCTTTCTACTCTAAAGTCCATCACATGCTTATGATAACTATAACAATCAGCCAGGTATCAGAAATGTACCATGTGACATAGGTATCCAATTAAAATTAACAGCAATTGAATTTCAAATATTAATATTTTCAATCAACAGCTCATGAAGTATCCACAGACCAAGATTATTTTTAGAAATGTTTTCCAGTTGCTTATATTGGAATCTTGCTTGTTCATGGGTTTATTTATATACAGAGAAACAAACCAACAAAGACCACTTTAGCTAAGGATTTTGACATTTCTGTTTTCTATATCCCAAAATTCAGTCAGAGGAAGAACATAGATGGATTTTGGGCAGGTACACTAAGTCTTTCTTAATGTTTACAAATGTGCTGAATATTTCAAATACTGAATTTTGGAATCAATCACAGGTGAAACAAAATTAATCTGGCTGGTACAGCCGGAAAAAATCTTATGCCTTATTGTCTGTGTATTAAAATGAGACTATATTGGGATAGCTCATTGGTTTGAGCATTGGCCTGTTTAAACCCAGGCTTGTGAGTTCAATCCTTGAGGGGGCCATTCAGGGATCAGGGGGAAGAAGAGAAAAAAACAAAAAACCCACACCTGTCAGTGACAGTACTTGGCCCTGCTAGTGAAGGCAAGGGACTGGACTGGATGACCTCCAAGGTCCTTTACAGCTCTATGAGATAGCAATATAATAATATATGGAGATGTACCTATGGCAAAGGTGTTAATGAAACACATGTTGTCTGGTGGATGACTTACATGACAGAAGCTAGAGCTGGTCGGAACATTTTTGCTTAAATTAATTTTTAGCAAAATATGTTGTTTCATTGAAGCTGAAGAGTTTTGCAGAGACACATCAATTTCCACAAAACTCTCATTGGGAAGTGTAGAGATATGTTTATGAAAGATTGTGATTTGGAAATGCTCCCTCATCAGGGACTGCATTGTGAGTGTGGGAATTTGGAGATGTGCCCTGGAGGCACATGGCTCTGTGAAGCAGTTTACCAGAGATGCTCTTTGGTTTGTTTTATTAAAGTTTTATTCTTTTCTCATTATTTAATGAACCCCAATATCATTACAGGAAGGTTTTTGGGCTGGGGTATGGAGAAGAAAGAGAAATACATTTGTGCATGCACACACAAGAGTGGGAAACCCAGGTTCAAGTCCCTGCTCAATCTGATGTGAAGGAATGGGAGTTAAACAGCTTTTTTTTTTTTTTTTTTTGAATTAGGCACAGCAGAGACTTGAATCTACATCTGTCACATTCCAACCCAGGGCCTTTGCATGCAAGCTACAGGGGAAAACATGATGGATACACATTTGCAAAAAAACTTGAAAGGTTTTGTTTTAATTCCAAATGAGAGAGAAAAAACACTTTGAAACCTTGAAAGCTGCCACAAAATGAAATTGCGCTCTAATTGCAGCTCTAAGTGTAATATAAAAATCAATGGTTGTAAACTATTTAGAAAGGATTGAGTGGGAAACAGAGGAGCGAGGAGTGGCATTCTATGTCAAAAATGGCATGGCTTGTTTCCAAGTCACTGACAACTTGGAAGCAAATGATCTTGAATACTTATGGATCATGTTCTAAACAGATAAAACAGAAGATGGGGTACAAGTTGATGTCTGCTATAGACCACCAAATCACACTAGAAAACAATGACTGGCTCTTTAAGCACCTTTCTATAATGCATAGATCTGTCCAAGAGGAGGTACGGCAAGTGCTGAATTAGGGGGGCTGTGTTGGTGAGTATCTGAGTGTCTGTTGCGGGGATAGTGTGTCAGTTTGACAGAATGCTTGATTGTTTGAAAAGTGTGAATTGGGAGTGCTTTGTTCCAGGTGGGCCTGATTGTTATAAAAAGGCAGCCAGTTACAAGCCAGCTGAGCAGTGAACAGAAGGAGTTTGACTGGGAGTTGACCTGGGGAGAACCCACTGTGGCATTCACCTTGCAGGCTTAGGCTTCTCTGAGTAGTTACTGCAAAAGCTGAGGAAGCTCTTAGAAGGAAAGCAATATGGATGGTGAGCAATCAGCTGTTATGACCTGCACAGGATGTGCCATGCTTGTCTTTCTTCCACAGGACAGAAGCTACTTTGTCTGTACAAAGTGAAAGCTGGTCTCCATATTGGAAAAGAAGGTTCAAGGACTGGAGAAACAAGTAGCAACCAAGAGCTAGGATTCACAATGTGATGGAGAGACTGATGAGACTCATCGATCCCTTAGATTGCTACCCCTTCCTGCTTCTCCATGTGAGCACCAATGATACTGCTAAGAATTACCTTGAGCAGATCACTGCAGACTACATGGCTCTGGGAAGAAGGATAAAGGAGTTTGAGGTGCAAGTGGTGTTCTCATCCATCCTCCCTGTGGAAGGAAAAGGCCTCGGTAGAGACCGTTGAATCGTGGAAGTCAACGAATGGCTATGTAGGTGGTGTTGGAGAGAAGGCTTTGGATTCTTTGACCATCAGATGGTGTTCCAAGAAGAAGGATTGCTAGGCAGAGACAGGCTCCACCTAATGAAGAAAGGGAAGAGCATCTTTGCAAGCAGGCTGGCTAACCTAGTGAGGAGGGCTTTAAACTAGGTTCACTGGGGGAAGGAGACCAAAGCCCTGTGGTAAGTGGGATACTAGGTGGAAGCACAAGCAGGAGAGTGCAAGAAGGAAGGACTCCTGTCTCATACTGAGAAAACAGGACAATCAGCAAGAAATGCAAGCAGCCTGGGAAACAAGCAGGGAGAATGGGAAGTCCTGGCACAGTCAAGGAATGATGATGTGGTTGGAATAACAAAGACTTGGTGGGATAAGTCACATGACTGGAGTACTGTGATGGGTGGATATAAACTGTTCAGGAAGGACAGGCAGGGCAGAAAAGGTGGGGGAGTTACACTGTATGTAAGAGCAGTATGATTGCTCAGGGCTCCAGTATGAAACTGCAGAAGAACCTGAGAGAGTCTCTGGATTAAGTTTAGAAGTGTGAGGAACAAAGGTGATGTCATGGTGGGAGTCTGCGATAGATCACCAGACCAGGGGGATGAGGTGGACAAGGCTTTCTTCAGGCAACTAACAGAAGTTTGGACAAATAACCAGGGAGGAGTATAAAAGTATTGCTCAGGCATGCAGGAGTGAAATTAGGAAGGACAAATCACACTTGGAGTTGCAGCTAGCCAGAGATGTTAGGAGTAACAAAGAAGGGGTTCTTCAGGCAACAAGAAGAAAGTGAAGGAAAGTGTGGGCTCCTTGCTGAATGAGGGAGGGAACCTAGTGACAGAGGATGTGGAGAAAGCTAGTGTACTCAATGCTTTTTTTGCCTCTGTCTTCACAGACAAGGTCAGCTCCCAGACAGCTGCACTCTGCAGCACAGTATGGGGAGGAGGTGACCAGCTCTCTGTGGAGAAAGAAGTAGTTCGGGACTATTTAGAAAAGCTGGACGAGCACAAGTCCATGGGGCCAGATGCGCTGCATCCGAGGGTGCTAAAGGAGCTGGCAGTTGTGATTGCAGAGCCATTGGTCATTATCTTTGAAAAATCATGGCGATCAGGGGAGGTTCCGGATGACTGGAAAAAAGCTAATGTAGTGCCCATCTTTAAAAAAGGGAAGAAGGAAGATCCAGGGAACTACAGGCCAGTCAGTCTCACCTCAGTCCCTGGAAAAATCATGGAAGAGGTCCTCAAGGAATCAATTCTGAACCACCTAAAGGAGGGGAAAGTGATCAGGAACAGTCAGCATGGATTCACCAAGGGCAAGTCATGCCTGACTAACCTAATTGCCTTCTATGATGAGATAACCGGCTCTGTGGATGAGGGGAAAGCAGTGGATGTGCTATTTCTGGACTTTAGCAAAGCTTTTGATACAGTCTCCCACAGTATTCTTGCCAGCAAGTTAAAGAAGTCTGGGCTGGATGAATGGACGGTAAGGTGGATAGAAAACTGGCTAGATCGTCGGGCTCAACGGGTAGTGATCAATGGTTCATGTCTAGTTGGCAGCCGGTATCAAGTGGAGTGCCCCAAGGGTCGGTGCTGGGGCCGGTTTTGTTCAATATCTTCATTAACGATCTGGAGGATGGTGTGGACTGCACCCTTAGCAAGTTTGCAGATGACACTAAACTGGGAGGATACGCTGGAGGGTAGGGATAGGATACAGAGGGACCTAGACAAATTAGAGGATTGGGCCAAAAGAAATATGATGAAGTTCAACAAGGACAAGTGCAGAGTCCTGCATTTAGGACGGAAGAATCCCATGCACTGCTATAGACTAGGGACCGAATGGCTGGGCAGCAGTTCTGCAGAAAGGGACCTAGGTGTTACAGTGGATGAAAAGCTGAATATGAGTCAACAGTGTGCCCTTGTTGCCAAGAAGGCAAATGGCTAATGGGTTGTATAAGTAGGGGCATTTCCAGCAGATCGAGGGATGTGATCATTCCCCTCTATTCAGCACTGGTGAGGCCTCATTTGGAGTACTGTGTCCAGTTTTGGGCCCCACACTACAAGAAGGATGTGGATAAATTGGAGAGAGTCCAGCGGAGGGCAACAAAAATGATTAGGGGGCTGGAGCACATGACTTACGAGGAGAGGCTGAGGGAACTGAGATAGTTTAGCCTGCAGAAGAGAAGAATGAGGGGGGATTTGATAGCTGCTTTCAACTACCTGAAAGGGGGTTCCAAAGAGGATGGATCTAGACTGTTCTCAGTGGTAGAAGATGACAGAACAAGGAGTAATGGTCTCAAGTTGCAGAGGGGGAGGTTTAGGTTGGACATTAGGAAAAACTTTTTCACTAGTAGGGTGGTGAAGAACTGGAATGGGTTACCTAGGGAGGTGGTGGAATCTCCTTCCTTAGAGGTTTTTAAGGTCAGGCTTGACAAAGCCCTGGCTGGGATGATTTAGTTGGGTTTGGTCCTGCTTTGAGCAGGGGGTTGGACTAGATGACCTCCTGAGGTCCCTTCCAACCCTGAGATTCTATGATTCTAAGTTACTAGATCACAGGCCCTGGATCTCATGGGGGACTTCAATCTCTGTAACTGACTGTTTTCTATAGCCACAGTAGGTCAGATTCTATTATTGGAAACAGAGAAAAACCCTAATAGGTTGAAAACCAACATTTGTAGCAAAATATTTTGCATATGTGTGAAGATGGGGGTTCATATAAATCTTTCTAATATGGTTACTTTTACCACCAGAATTTGTGTGATTAATTTAAACATAATAGGAAGTGAATCCTGTTAATGCCGAGGTTTTTAAATACCAGCAGCTATGGATATTCATTCTAAATAGGTTCTGTACACATCTAAGAATTTTAAACAGCTGAGCTCCATTTGTCTGTGTTTTATTCTATTATGACCCAAAAGTTAAATAAAAAAGGTTTAAGCAGCAGTAGAAAAACAAAATCAATACAAACATAGTTCTTAGGATAATCCACTCATTTTCTTGGAAAAACAAAGGGCTGAGACTTTGTTTCAAACAAGCCTCATAGATAATTGAAATTATTGCACTTTGTTCAGTGTTTTCGCTAAAATTCCCCAACCCCAGTTAAACTGGACAACTGGTAAATGCAAATGAATGACCCTGGCTGACAAAAGTTATACATACACATAAATGTGCCTTGCTTAAAATGTGCGCTGAAATCCTGGGGCGGCTCTAGCTTTTTTGCTGCCCCAAGCACGGCAGGCAGGCTGCCTTCGGTGGCTTGCCTGCGGGAGGTCCCCGGTCCCACAGATTCAGCTGCTTGTCTGCAGGAGGTCCTCCGGTCCCCCGGCTTTGGCATATCCGCGGCCAAATTGCCGCCAAATCCGCGGGACCAGTGGACCTCCTGCAGTGATGCCGCTGAAGGCTGCCTGACTGCTGCCCTTGCAGGGACCAGCAGGGCGCCGCCCGTGGCTTGCCGCTCCAGGCATGCTTTTGCTGCACTGGTGGCTGGAGCCGCCACTGCTGAAAATCACAGCAAACTACTTAATTGCCAGTAGTTGGACACAGGATGGAGAAAGGAAAATGAATTTCACATTCAGCTGTTACCTATGTTCCTGTCTGACTGAAAAGTTGCTTGATCCCTTTTTGCTGGACTATAAAAGTTCTGCTGATGAAGCCTGTCTAAATGGCTAAAATTCAGAAAACAATATATTGCCAATATGCTACAAAGAAATGCTGAATTTCTTTCAAGTCAGAACAGCAAGTGTGTACTGTGTTAAAGAAGAAACAAAGTTGAAAATGGAAGTCATTCTTGTGTTTGGTGAAGTGTTTCTTTTCTGGGATTTAAAATGCAGTACAGAGAAGTCTGATTAATTGTGCTCTTGAAGTAGAGATAGAAATACAGTAGACTGGACTTTGTTTTCCTCTCTCAATATTTAATTTAACTGTTACTTTTCTTTTTTGTGTGACTCAGTCTGTCTAGGGGTATTTGGTGATCAGTGCATTGTGTAGTATCTACAATATTGGTATGTAGAGTTTATTCTAATGATCAATAAAGGAATGGGTGTTGATCTGTATGAATGGAACCTAGCATAAATGCATGGCTTTATTAGCAACTCTTTGGGAATGCTTCATAATGTAAAACAATTGTACTGGTTTTCTGTTGCCAAGTCACATTAATGTTACTTAAGTATCTGCAGAACAGTTACTTCCAGCACTAGAACATTTGCTTTCTCGGATCCCAAATATATGATCTAATTGAGGACTATCTTCAGTTTTTCTTGGGAAAAACAAATACGCATGATATTTGGTATACAGTAGAAGCCTTTGTGTGTTGACTGGCTGAAATTGTGAAATGCTATAAAGGGATGTGAAGTTGCAAGATGTGAGAAGTACATGACATTATACCACATTATTTACTGAGTGCATTCTCGCAATCTGATACTAGAAGTGTCTCCTTTTTAACATTTAAAAATTAAAAGAAAAAAGTTTAAAAGTGATGGAATTAGGGGGAAAATGAAGCATGAAAAAAGGAGTTCATGAACACACATTCTAAAATACATTGGTGGGTTTCTTTCTTTTTGATTTTTGTAGGACACTATCAAACTTCCTGGCATATTCACACATTTGTCCTTTATCACGGAGTCTGCCTCTGGGATGGACTCTGTGGGTCCAAGAGCTCAGACTCCAGCCTGAGCTTAGAAGTCTACACAGCAAAGAAACAGCCATGCAGCCCAAGCTCCATGAGCCTTAGTAGGCTGGCACAAGCCAGCAAAACGTCTGTTAGTCTATAAGGTGCCACAGGATTCTTTCTTTGCTGCTTTTGCAGAACCAGACTAACACGGCTACCTCTCTGATACAAGCCAGCAGTGGGTTATTCTTTGTTGTGTAGCCATACCTACATAGGAAAGTAGGCTCTGTGCTTTTTTGGTAATTGCATGTCACCAGTGACCAGCATAGACAGGCTCCTCCTCCTTTTCTCTTTTTTGATTAGTCCAGGTAAAAAAGTAGATGTTCTTAGGGTGTAGGGCAGTGGTCGACAACCTGCAGCCCATCAAGGTACTTCACTGACGGGCCACCAGACTGTTTGTTTACATTGATCGTCCTCAGGCATGGCCTCCCACAGCTCCCAGTGGCTGTGGTTCACCGTTACTGGCCAATGGGAGCGGCGGGAAGCTACATTTGTGTCTGTAACCATCCCAGCATTTCATTCAATTGCAGGGAAGGGTGAAAGATGGGGCCACCTTTGGACCACCTGGATTATTTTGCATGGTTCCCCTCTTAAATCTCTCTTATGCTTTCACAAATGCTGCCTGTTCAAAATGGAATATAACTATGGGCACTCATGTACTTAGAAATGCAACCTTGGTAATTCATGTCATGTTGGGAGTTTGTCTCTTAGGGTCTCAATCCTATCTGAAATTTCCATTGAAGTAAGAGGACTATTTAAAAAAAATAGGACAGTTATGCAGTCCTTAAACTAGCACATCCTCAGGGAACTATGGAAAGTTAGTCAATTTCTTGAAGATCTTGAAATATTAGAATAGGAAAAGGCAACTTTTATGCATTTTCTGTTTTCTCCTTTTCATAGTTTCCATGAGTATTACCCAAAATAAGTATGCAAATTGTGCATTATTTCCTCTTGCTTTGAATAAATGCTAAGCAAGACCACCACATAGATAGCTGGGAAATCATGCCATCAATTATATGTGGCAGGAAGCCATTAACATAAAAGTGAGTCATTTCATGAAAACTGTGTCTTAAATAACACTGCCTTAATGTATTAAAGAATATAAAGCAGCTACTCCATATGATTCTGTGTTTTAGGATAATTCTTTAAGTTAGTATTTTATGGCCACTACTATCTCCAAGGACTTATTTACTTTTAAATAGCTATATTTTTACTCTGGTTTTCAGAAGTCTATGAAGCATTTAATGTTTTTCAGTATCAATTTATACAAGCCCTCTCTATTAATTTTCAATAATTTTAAGGAATCTCTAATGGTCTGTATAAGACTAAGATATAATCTTGTGGGAAATGAAAGCTTCTTTTTTCTCCTGTGTTGTGCTGACTCAAGGGACATTTGAGTCAGCACAATACATAGAATGAGGGCCTCAGATAATTTACTGTGAAGTCTAATATTAAACGAACTATTTTTCTATCTTCTTTTAGGATGCACAAATAAAATGAGCTTTCAATAGGCAAACTGTTGGATTAGAGCAAAACAATTTGCCATGTTTATTAATTGAAATGTTTTACAGTTTTTCAGAGAGCTGTTGTCAAAGACAGGATTCACAGGCAAATTGCACTTAAAAGTGAGAAGTTTTTAGCTGATAAATGAAGCTGTAAAAGTTATAATAGGTTCAGAAACAAAGATATTTGTGCTTTGACTTCCTCTGCAGTTAATTATAAAGTAACACTCCAGGGATACATATAAACAAGTCAGCTACTTCTACATAATGAAGACAGAGGCATGAGAAAGATTGCTTCATAATTCAAAGACTTAGGAATTCAGGGCTCCAATTCAGCAGCACTCAGATACTGTCACAATGGGTGCCCTGGAAGTGGGACCTGAAGAACTCAATTTATCTTTGTTAACCTATTATTCTGTTTTCTGAGTTGTCAGAAAGAATTGGGGGGAAATCCGGGCTCCACTGAAGTCCCAGAGCCTGTTCTGTATGGAAGAACAGACAGGATATGGGGAATACTGCAGAGTTTATCTTCCCCTTAGTCCCCAGGTTTTTAATAAGGAAAGAGCAATCATACCCTGTGTTATTAGCCCAGTCTGTTAGGGCAATAAGTGGAATTATTTAAAATGTTATCCTTCTAGAGCAGGTGTCCCCCATTTGAAACAATTTGTAGCAATAAAAGTATGTTTCATATTTTACCACTTCTGCCTCACTTTTTTAAATGTTGTGAAGAGGATAGATAGAAAGAACGATGAGTGAACAAATTGTGGCTGAAAAAAAATGCCTTCCAAGAGGAACCATCCCCATAGGCAGTTTAATAGCCATGGCAATTTCAAATAAAAAAAATGAGCATAGGGGGCTGAATAGAGATCAATGAGAATGCCAGCCCAAATCCAGATGCTGCTGCTGCAAAAAGACAGATTTCCAAGTTCACCATCTGGAGTCTATTACCGCCAAACACATCTTGTCAGTGACCACTGGTATCGTCTGTAAAGCTGGGGCACATTAACTAGGATGCAGAGGACTGCACAACAGTCACTTTTCTAATATCAGAAGGCAAGCCTAACTGAAATTAACCACATGTACCAATTTCATCTGGAGTAGAACTGTCAATAAGAAAACTGCTTTCCATATGCAAAAGCACAGACCTCAATGTTTGGAATAAGCGTCTCCAAAATTCAATAATTTTTAGATGAATTACTGAATACTTTAAAAGTGCTAGCTGCTAGGGGCTCCCCTGTTAAGCTATCAATAGCTATTTTTGGTATTCAAATCACACATCAGATACTGATGCCTGTGTGATTAAAGGTTGCCCTAAATAAAAGAGCAAAGGTAAACTACAGCACTCAATCTGTCATCTGTCGTTCTGTTGCTGTTAGTAGTTCTCATTGCAAAGAGCATGAAAATGAATCAATATATGTAAGTTGTAATCAATCACCAAAAACCACCAAAGTGCAAAATTTCCACATAATAGGCTACTCTATTGGTCCTATTGCTTTAATACCGAGTTCTAAGTCCAGGAATCATACAGAAGTCATATTTATCTTTGCTTTTCAAATATGTTTTTTATCATATTTAAATGCCATAGTCAGGGATGAACAGACTAATAGTAAAGTCTTGTACTGAATTCTGAAAACATTCAGAGACAACAGCCTTCTATTTTAATCTACTTGGAACTTCAGGATACACAGCAAGGGCTTGTTGCAGTGGTTTTAGAGGGAAATAAAGGGAAATGTGATCACTCACATGCCTTAAGCCTAGTTTTTCATTTTATTCTCCTTCAGTGTCACATTGGCATCATCTAAAAGCAGATAGAAAATGGTGCTGTCATGAATATTCACAGGCATGCTGTGTGATTATTCACTGAGACACAATGTGGAAAACAGCATGCAGCTAGCTCCTTGACACATCCACCTCTTAGAGCAGAAGGTACTTGGTAAAGAGTGCTCTTCAGCAGCAAAACCCAGTTATTACTTTTGCAGATTGTAAATTATGGACACAATTATGGTTTTGCCACAAGCTCCCTATAAGGGGCAGTATGTTCCTGCACCGCCTCGGAGTCAGGCTGTGCACTAGAATTTAACAGTCACACTCTGGTACCTGGTTTCTAAATGTGGCCCAGATTGCTTCCTGCAGTGTGCCAGCTAAGCTGCACTGGGTGGAGTGGAAGCCCAGGCTCCTACCACTCCTCACCCCTACTTGCCCACCTGAATGGGAGGGGAAGTAGCACACCTGCAGAAGGTTCTGTCCACCCAGTGTTGCTACCCCCGTGCATGGCAGTGTAAGGTAGTTCACAGCTGAGTACTACTCAAATAACTAGAGACTTCCACAAACAGAACAGGAGTACTTGTGGCACCTTAAAGACTAACAAACACTGTAGCTTTCTGAGGTACCTAAAGTTTGCTAAAACCAGTGTCTTTTTTTTTTTAATTGGAGATATACCTATCTCCTAGAACTGGAAGGGACCTTGAAAGGTCATTGAGTCCAGCCCCCTGCCTTCACTAGCAGGGCCAATTTTTGCCCTAGATCCCTAAGTGGCCCCCTCAAGGATTGAACTCACAATTGTGGGTTTAGCAAGCCAATGCTCAAACCACTGAGCTATCCCTCCCCCCTCTCCAGCATAACTAGTATTAATATTTGCAAATGCCCATGTGACTAGCTCACTTGAATTTTCTTTGTAGTGGATTTGGATTATGATAATGTGTTGAAAAATATACATAATTAAATAATGCTATAATACGCATTAAATGCAA
Source organism: Mauremys reevesii (assembly GCF_016161935.1). NCBI lineage: Eukaryota > Metazoa > Chordata > Testudines > Geoemydidae > Mauremys > Mauremys reevesii. The sequence continues at coordinate 86,047,039 of NC_052627.1, read as the reverse complement.
TGAGATAAAGAGAACAAGGCATACTAAACATATTTTAATAGCCATTAAAACTTTATTGTTTGATGTTAGAGTATTACTTTTCAGAGTTTTAATATTTCAAGTAACTTTCACTGTATGTGTAGTGGGTTTAAATTATTCCCCAAATTGCATCACTGTTTGATTTTTTTTTTTTAAGATGATTTGTAGAAGTTCACAGCTGTGCTGCATTTTTATATTAAAAACTCTGGAAATGAAAAAGGTAAAACTGGTGCTATCTACAAAACATAAGTTTCTAATATTTCATAATTTAAAGGGATTGTTATGGTCATCTAGTCTGATAACTGGTGTAACCAGAGGTGGTCAGGAATTTTGACAATGTTTTTTTTAAATACTATTTTGTTGAAACCCAACCTTTTTCAGGCATGTCCCAGTTTTGATCAAACTTTCATCAGGAAATGTTTCTCAAGTCCAGGATGGAATTTCTGGTTAAAATGAGAGCATACTGCCCCTTCTCCCCAATCCCAAAATAGCCTCTTTGTTAGGGCACTCACCTGGTTCAAATCCTGGTCTCAGTCAGACTGAGCAGATAGTTTAAATACACACAGTAAATAGAGACCTATTGAAAGTCACCATTCTTGCTAGAATTTGTTTCTAAAATGTATTGACAAACTGGGCACAATCTACCTTCTTTCATATGACCGAAAATGGCTGAAGATCTGTAGCTTGTGTTTGAATCCCAATGAGTGGGTCTGGTATATAGGTATTGAAGCTACTTGGTAATTCATAGAGCTTCCTTGCATTATTTTATGCAATCCCTTAATATAATTTGAGGTGTAGCTTCCAGACATTCTGAGCTCCGTTGTCAAAATCATGATGCTCAGTGTATGGATATCCATCTTGAGATTATTTTGTCCTCCTAAGTAGAGTGGTGGCTTTCAATGACTTAAATGCATGCAGTAGTCAGTTTCACTAAGGATTTAAAATTTTCCTTCATTCTGAAATTTAGGAATGGTTCCTAAAGTAGCTTCCTATGCTCTTGTGGGAGGCCTGCAAATGAGTTAAACCTCCTATCCCAGGATCAGATCAAGTGGTTTTGAAATTAAGTGAATATTTTTCAGAGCTCTACCAATAATTCTGATGTTCCACATACATTAAAATTCCAGTAAGCAAAATCAACGGGTAACCTATGGCATAGTGCACCTGATCACTGTCTAATAGAGATAGGTGATTCTCTAGTGTGTTATACCAGTGAAGTAATTTGACACAGCACACACTTGAAAATGTGAAAAATATTTTCCAAAGTCTGGTCCACACCAGCACTAAAATGGAACTGCATGTGAAAAAACATTCTCAAATCATACAACACTGTTCTCAAAATGAGCTTAGTGCACCCACTACCTACTACTATGTCATCACAGCTACAGCCCTCTACAGATTAACGCGCACAGTTGGAATTTGGTTCTCCATATCAGTTCTAATAATGATTAGATTTGGCATACTGTGCTATCAAATTAAAGCTCATTAAGCTACTTGGTATAGGTTAGCTGTGCTAACAAGGACAGGGGCTTGTTTTTCTTTTGTGTGTCTCTCTACTAATCTTCATTCTTGAAGGAAAAACCCTACACTGTACAAAAGGTTCTAGAATATAAACAATAGCTATTCCCTTATTTTGCAGATACTTTAAAATAAGCACTCTTCATCTTTTCAAATATAAAAAAATGATATAACATTTACCCAAAGAGATTTAGAAGAAATTGACTTTGTTACTTCATGAAGTGATTTTCTTGGTTAATACTACAGAACTCATCACAACTGAGTTGTGTATTGTAAAACAGGGAAATTGATTTTTAATAATAATAAGTTGTATAAGGCTGTCCTCAGCTCACATGTCATCTCACAGGTGTCAAGCATGTATCATGTATCAAGCAGAGAGTAAGTGTGAGAGGAAAACAAAATCTAATAATAATCTGAAAAGCAGAATTGATCCAAAATATTTTTAAAGAATGAGACTGTTTAGGATAAGTCATTAGAAAAAGATAAGTTACGTACCCTACAGTAACTGTGGTTCTATGAGATATTGTAATCAATGTGGATTCTACCATAGTTGAGCACATGCCTCATGAAGATGAGATCTGAGTCTTTTTGAACAACAGTGTCAAGTGGAGCTGTGCATGTCCCCAGAGCTCCTTGCACTCCTATGCAAGGGCACAAAGGCAATTTGAAGCCCATGTTGCTGAGCGCTCAAAGTAGGGATGGAAGCCAGACCATGGGATCTGCACTGAGTAAGGCATGACAAAGAACCAGTTACTGTATGGAAATAACTGTTCTTTCTTCATATGTGGATCCCATTATAGGTGATTGGCAAGCAGTATCCTATGGCGAGAATGAGAAGTTTCAGATGCATTAGTCAAATTATGATTGAAGCACTGCTCTCACAAACTTGGCACCTAATCAAGTTGCTAAGTCAAGGTCATAATGTTTGACAAAGGTCAATGGATTATTCAATGTTCCTGCTTGCAGATCTTAGATATTGGCACATTCCTGAAGTAGGTACAAGAAGTTGCCTATGCTGTCGTAGAGTGAAGTTAATTTGTCATCTGATAAATGGAAGGAAATATATCACATGATCCACTCGGATTTTCTGAGATTTAGGAGGAAGATGTTTAAAGCCGATGTGGGAATCGGAGCTTTTAACTGATAGATAAATATACAAGTTCCTTTTGAGGAACTTGGATATCATTGGATGTGACAAGACCTGGCATGACTAAACCAGAGTGTGACACACTGCTATTGCTCCGATGTGGACCTTAAGAGAGCTAAATGCTAGGCCAACATGTTTCAAGTGAAGCATGTAGTCAAGTCATCATGACTCATGGGCTGGATGCAGTATCTGACTGATTTTGGGATTATATGTCCAGATGAGCTGGAAGATGGAGAAGAGGCTCACTGGACATGTGCAGTAGGTCCGACAGTCAAAATTTCCCCAAACACTAAGGAGCTAGGAGGATTCTTCTGGCCTTGTTCCATCTGATTTTTGGATATCACTAGATCTGACTGCCCTAAAACAAAACAAAACTTTAAAATCTCAGATTTCTCTATTCAGTACCAGGACCAGACAGACTTTTTTTTCCCCCAAAGAGACCAGCCCGCTTCAGAATAGCCAATAACTCAGTGCATAGGTCACTCAGTGATTGTTCTCCCACTATGTTTTTAAAATTGAACAGCTCAGGATTATACAACATGAAGACTGATTTTGTTTATTTTAGCACCAAGAGGAGTAGAGAAAATAATGAGCCCATAGACATGTAATACAGGAAAGCTCCTCCTTAAACAGTAAAACTTACAAGCTTTAAATAAGTGCTGGGTGTGGGTCCCTCAAAAGGTAGGGATCAGTATGGAAGGGATGTGCAAGACCTAGTGGCCCCATCATGTTTCAGGGCATAAGCCAGCTTCTAACATTGGGAGTTAGGAGGAAACTTTTCTTTCCCCATAACTGCTTGCTGTTGGGTTTCTTACATTTTCCTCTGAAACACCTGGTCCTGGCCACTGTCACTGACAAGATACTTGACAAGACGGACCACTTATCTGATCCAGGATGGCATTTCTATTGTTTCTGTTAGCCTGAGGTTCTATAGAAAGTGCATAGTATAGTATTTGTACCTTGTCATTAGCATTATACATGTTAATCAAATCTCCCTCCTTGCTTAAAGAAAAAATATATGTGCACTTCTCAATTCTACTACCAAGCTAATTTTGTAAGAGAACAAATATCTGGCCAATTTCTTTTATGATTGTAAGAAAAATTCCTAATGTATAATTTAAATCTGTTATTCTGTAAATGAGAACTCCAATAATGTATTATGCCCATTACATTTCCTCTTCATGGAGCTCGAACAGGTTCTTGTTTGTTAGCTTCACATACTTATAAGCTGTGAGAGTAGGGACCTTCTAAATAACTTCATTTTCAGTTCCACCAACTTTGCATTATAAAACAATCCTAATCCCCTAATAAACCTTGCTGCCCTCTCTATATATTGTCTAATGTTTTAATATGTTTAACCTTGGAGCCCAGAATTGATGCAGCATGACTGGGGCTGGGTGTTTTGTCGTCTTCAACTGAAAAACGTAGAATACATTTTCAGAATTAGATCAGTATGTTTGTCAAATCTAAAAAAAAAATCGTTCATGATTCAATAAAGTGTGGACATTTTCTGAGTCATCTGTAATTGTGGCATCTGCAAAATCATATTGTGAACCCTAATGGAGCACCCACAAAACATTTGACTTTTGGCAACTTTTAACTAATACAGCCTCCTCCTTCAGAAAGGAATAGCTAACTAGCATCCTCCACAGTAACTGGCCCCAATATTGCTTTAGACAAATACCACGAATCTCTTAACTAAGAGTAAATAGAGGAAGGTTGAAATTAAGAGTTGCTGAGAAGGGAGAAAAGATATTGTTTTGAAGAAGATGAAAAAACTGATAAGACTGATAACTGAGTCTGTTCTAAATTATAGGAGTGGCAAAAGAAAGCTTTTTTAAACAAAAAATATTGGTAAGATTATGGATAAATCTCTATTGAATTCCTTAAAGCAGTATGTAAAGTACATACACTTCATGACCCTCTAGCATAGGTATAAATAGCAGTGTAAAGTACGTACCTTGCAGAGCTCTCTACAGGTCCAAATGGTGCATACACCCCATCTACACTGCTACTTTTAAGCTGTGTAGTATCCCACTGCCTCCCCATGCCAGAGTGTTTCCATGCCCATGGAAACGCTCTGGCAGTGGGGAAAGGCTCCAGTAGGGAGAGACAGCAGGGAAAGGCTCCAGCTGCTTCCCCACTATTTGAGTCTTACCCCTTTTCCCCAATACAGTTAAAGACTCCAGCAGCAGGGAAAGACTCTGCTGGGGGGACCTGCCAGAGTCTTCCCCTGATGCCTCCCTCCTGCCAGACCCTTTCATTGATAGGTGTAGCTACACTGAAGCCTGCTTTTCACTGTGGCATGTGTCTACACATACACTACATGCTGCTACCAGCAGTGTGTAGTGTAGATGTACCTTATATAGAGGGACCAATAGCAAGTTCATTGAAGATGAGTGGAAGGATGGAGTGAAGCTGTGAGTATAATAGAGACAAGGTAATAAGACTATTAGATTCTTCATAAAAACTTAGATACCATGTTGATGTACACAGTATAAGAACCTAGGAGCAAGAGACTGAAGCGACAGGTTAGAAGAGACTGATAGAGCGATTGCTGAGGTTGGGACGAAAGGAAGGCATGATAAACTGGAATTGGGTAAAAGGAAAAGAGTCTAATGGGGAGAAAGTTACGTAACCTCTTAACTATATACTGGCCTTTACTGCCCACCAGACCAGCTCTCAGAGGAAAGTCTACAGGATGGGAAACAGTAGGAGGGTTACCATGTGCAGGTATTATCTGAAGAATGCGAAAGGGAATCTGAGATCTTGGTAGAACCAAGGTTTGTTCCCTCCTGGTCTGTTTTTACTTCATTTCTGCATGAGCCTACATAGTAGAAGCAAATTAACTCCTTAACTAGCTGAACTGTGCCCAAATAAATTTGTTAGTCTCTAAGGCAGGGGTAGGCAACCTATGGCACGGGTGCCGAAGGTGGCACATGAGCTGATTTTCAGTGGCACTCACAGTACCCGGGTCCTAGCCACTGGTCCAGGGGTCTCTGCATTTTAATTTATTTTTAAATGAAGCTTCTTAAACATTTAAGAAACCTTATTTACTTTACATACAACAATAGTTTAGTTATATATTATAGACTTATAGAAAGAGACCTTCTAAAAATGTTAAAATGTATTACCAGCACGCGAAACCTTAAATTAGAGTGAATAAGTGAAGACTCGGCACACCACTTCTGAAAGGTTGCCGACCCCTGCTCTAAGGTGTCACAAGTACTCCTTGTTTTAGCTGAACTGTGTAAAGCAAACATAACAATGAAAGATTTGGCAACCTTGGTACAAACAACTAGAAGGGAATCAGGAGGCAATCCAGGAGATAATCCAAACTGTAAGTAAAGTAATATTGAAATTTTTTAACACAGCTTTAGCCAATCGGTATTTGACCACAGAACAATGTTTGGTCTGACTGACAGATTTGTCCATGAGAATAAAGACTAGACATTATAGAAATTCTCTCTCAGGTCAGTATGTCTTGTATGGAAATAGTTAATGTTTCCTGAGACTGATGTTAAAAATTCCCCACTGAATAGTGTGGCCATGTACAAAAGTTAGATACATCTGACCTTACATTTGTTCCAGCTTTTTTTCTTCTGCTAAATAGAACACTAAAAATGAAATGTCCTGTTAGATTAGAGAGAAATACTGAACCCTCCCAGAGATTCATTTAATGTACACACAGGATTCTTAAGGGGATGTATAAAACAGTGAAATAATGTATGACATAATGGATTACAACATTTAAGAGGATTTCTAATCTTAACTGTACAATATTCAGATCAGATTTTATACATGGGCACATTACTTTCAGCGGGGCACTAGTAAATGAATTGGAAATATCTGAAAATTTGGGGCTCAGTAATACAAGGTTCTGAGTATTCTGGCCTTACTTCAGCATGTACTTCAGATTTTTCCTGAACTGAGGCCTTTATTATTTTTCCCACCAAAACATTTCTCTATCTTCCTTTATTCCACCCTCACGAATGAGTAATTTGTACTTTACCTTAGGATCAAGGCCTCATACAAGGGCTTCTGACCCTAGTCCAGCAAAACACCCAAGCAAATGCTGAATTTTAAGCATGTGAGTATTCCCATTAAAGCTACTTTCAACAAATACAGTCATATGCTTAAAATTAAGCACTTGTATAAAAGGAAGATAGAGAAATGTTTTGGTGGGAAAAATCATTAAGGGCTCTGTTCAGAAAAAATCTGAAGTATGTGCTTATTTCCCAATGAAAGATAATGGGAAAGGAGTGGGGAGGTTTCCTCAAGATGCAGAATGGGAAGATTTTGGAAATCTCAAATATACATAGGATAAGAAAAGTGTTTCCCACCCAATTCTAATTGTGTTATCTTGGCAAGCCCCCAGACTCTGTACTCTCAGTGCCACGTGGTGGACATCAAGAGATGTTTTGAGAGTTAAGTGTAACAGAATATATATGGCATATTATGTTTTATAGCTTTTTACATTGTTACACACTCTTTAATAATCACTAAAGTCAAAGTGTATATTTAGGTTTTTTTAAACACAACATTTGGCTTGAGTTTTAAACAAGTTAACAAAGCTTGTCAAAATTTGTGGGGAGGGGAATCAGAAAGAGCGTTGACATTTTCGGAGTCTTCTCCCTGATTTTTGACTGACTAGAAGGTGGTTGAAAATTTTCAAATGTTAAAAGTTTGACTTCTTGAAAAAAATAAGTTTTCACCTTTTTTGATTAGCTGTATCAATTAGGTAAATAACTGCACGCACAAGTTGTACTAGCAAATAGGGAAACTGCATGAGCAAATGACTAATTATGGACATTTGTGCACCCAGTTACCCATGTTTTGCATGGTAATTGTGTGTATGCATTAACCAAACAGTTTGAACAACTTAACTTGTGGCCTATTCAAATTATTTAATTTTAGAAAGAAAAGCAAAAGAAAAGCAAAATGCAAAGAGGTTGCCAGGATGCTATTAAGCCTTCACACTGCCTGTTTTATTATTCAGTAAAACACAGTCATAGCAATGGTTATAAATAAATGTATTTGGCTCAGTTATAAATTAAAATGTAGATATTTAAAGGAATGGGATTTAATTGTGAAGTGCTAACAATGCACTGTTAAAACAACAGAACATCATTTTAATGTCTACTTACAAATGTTTAATTAAGGTAGAATTCCTTCGAATACACTTTAGCATCCATATCACTATGAAATGAATTCAGTTTGACAGTATCACTGCAAACACCTGATGAATTCATAATAAAGTGTGAACCACAAACTCCCCCAGAATTCTGGTATAGCCTTCTGTCAGTTGATTTTGAAGAAATACACCTGTTTATACAGAGTTTAATATTCAAATAAGATCAGAGCTGATCTTTGTGTAAAATCACTGTATGTGAAGAACATATTAGTGTATGTATGAAATAGTTGCTTGTATTACATGTAGTGATTTTTAAGAGCTGTGTAGTGACTATAAAGGACAGAAAGATAAAAGCAACAAGAATCCTCATACAAAAACTGCAATAAAATGAACCTAAGCTGCTGATTAAGTTTAAAAAAATTGATCACTAAAAAATATGGCACACAGCAAAAATGGATTGAGTTATGCACACATTCTGTGGAAAAGCTTCACTGACATCAAGCTGTGGCAAGCATTCTGCATAGAAATAAAGTTTCAACTAATTATTTCTTGTCTCACTAAAAATATTCTAGAATGTGAAGTCACAAAATGCAGGAGTGTTGTTATAAGCCATGCAATGCATGGTGTTTGTGATGTCACAGAATACCGTATTTATATAGTCTTATCTGTCTTCTTCATAGTATTACTGTTGGAAGCCCATCCATTGCCAGGTATTCTAGCGTGTACCTCAGATCATGAACTTTTCACAACACTGACCATCCTTAAATGTTTGGAAAGCGCATAGCACATATTGGGATCTATAAAAAGAGGACAATCTAAGAAATACCGTGAGTATTTCATATAGTCAAAACATTTTAAAAAAGTTAAGTCAAATTCCATGCTGAATGCTTCCCCACTGCCTGATGAGAACAGTGACTGGAGCAGGATTTAACACAAATATTTGGGCTAAACTCATTTTCAATTTCCTTCTCCAGTTCACTTTTTTTTTTAATGCTTATGTGTAATTTCTCACCACAAGAAATAGGAAACGGTAAAATACCCCCAAGCGCTGTCATGGCAAGCTATTTTTACTGCATCATTTCCAAGAAAATATAGCACTTCCATCTTAGCATGCCACTAATGAAAGAAAAATCTATTCCTCTGGAAGAAAAAATCCATCATTTAATTAACTTAACCATTATAACAGGTCAAGCTATGAACAATCTTTGCCAAATCTTTTCCAAGACCTTTCTGCAAGTTTCCCAGGCCACTTAATTTCACTGGGGCCTTGTGAAACATTCTATGCCCTGGCTTTCCTTTTAGGCAGTAGCCAAAGACCTCTCTTTTTGTTGTGATTGCCTAGAAGGGAGGTCAGGGTAAACCCTTTACTGTCACTTACCAATGACATGGCAGTCTATGTGGATTTAAGTACTCTGTATATTTAACTATGTAAGAAGAGGACTTAAATACAGATTAGATGTTGTATGTATCAAACTAACAAACCCTATAAGTATTTTACAGAAATAGGATGAACAGATTGTGCAAGCTTTCACCACGTAGCTGCAACTGAAAGGCTTGGAGGTGTTGTGGGTAAGTGTTCTGCCTACCCAACTAAAGCGCTAAAAAGTGGTTCTTTTATGAATGAAATTATAATGCCAGTGTAGCAGAGTGGAACCCTGCTCCTGCCCTGAGGGGTTTAAAAGCAGCCTGGCAGGGCTTGAGAGCTGCTGCTCTAGGCTGGGCTGATTGAGGGAGTGGCTGCAGGTGAGGCCATGCCCCAAACTGAACAGGGCCTTATAAGAAGCCCAGGGAAGCTAGAAACGAAGACAGTCTTCCTCTGCCTGAAGAGGAAGAAGGGCCTGGCTGCAGGGGCTATAGGCAAGGTACCTAGGGTGAAGCAGGGCTGGGGAAAGGCTGAGGAGCTGGGGAGCTCCAGCCTAGAAAGCCCCAGGCTGTGGCCTAGCAGTGGGCCAACAGGTACTAGGGGTTGCAGAGGCAGCCCAGGGGTAGGCCAAGGCAGCAGGTCCAAACCCCTTTGCCTGTGATGAGTAGGCTGATACTGCAGTCTGCCCCAGGACGTGGGGCTAGACAATGACTGGCAGTAGCCAATACTGAGGCAAGGTGGGGCTAGAGGGTGGGGGTTCCCCAAGGAGGGGAGACCCAGAGAGAAAGGGGTTACTGCCAGGGGCAGCACCCCATGTGAAAGAGCACCGGGTCCAGGGAGGGACACAGGGGCCAGAAGACAGGCAGATCACCGGCCTGCAGAGGGTGCTCCAGCACTGGACAGCGCTAATTCCCGGAGTCACCAGCAGGAGGCGCCGCAGGGGTGAGTCCGACCCGTTACAGCCAGATAATGGAGAAAAATTCAAACATTAGCATACTTTTAGTCAACTGTAAACAGCTAGATCACTATATCCTCTAATTGTAGCTCATATCATAACTGCAACACCTGTTTTGTCCATGCCTAACTGTCACATTCACTTGTATAAGATTTGAAAAAATGTGAATTGATAAAACAAATTGTCAGCTAATAATTTATCAACCAATACTCTAACATTACATTAACCTTTTATTATGTCAGATTTAAAACTGATTTGAATCACCAAAAAGGGGGAAAAATGGACTGACTATATAAGTAGCTCATCAGAATTGTTTGCATATTCTGTATCAAAGACATTTGTTAAAAGCAAGATAGAGAAATATCAGAGCAGAGTGATAGTCTAGATTTATTTTTAAACTTTCAGACAGCCCAAATTTACACTGTGTTAATCAATATGAAAAATTGCAGAGAATCATCTATACACAATACCAATAGATATGGTCCCTTATTGCCAGTGACTAGCCAGTACTTAAAGAACATTCCTCATTAAATGTGTTTTGTATTTTAATTCCAAAGACCATCAAACTTATGAAAAATATATATTTTGTATCAGACACCTCCTTCACCAGTCTTTAGTACAGTGCAAGTTGTTGAGAGAATGAAATTTGTTTGTTCCATTAATTTTGATAAAGAGTTACTAGGATACATAGCCAAAATGTCAGCTTGTATACAGAGTGATCCCGGAGTCAGCCAGGATTTGTTCAGTTCAAACAAAGGCTAATGTTATACAGTTACAGTCCTGAATATTTTATTTGATCTTTAGTGACCTCGTTGTAGACTGACGACTCTCAGTAGGGTGATACAGCAAATGATTTGCTGCATTCAGTGTTTGTATGATGGCAAAATTAGTTCCATTAGGTTCATTCATTCCAGATTAAACATTTGTTCTACCCATTTGTATTCATCTAATATTAACACAAGGACTTTTTATTCATCCTGAAATCTAAACCACACATGGTTTGCTGTGACATACTTAAAAGTGATTCATCCATGTGTTCTCGACAATAGTTACCTGGATTTAACCCTGGTGTACACTGGGATTTCAGCCACTACTGTAGCAGCACTGTGCAACTCTTTAGTGTAGGCACAACTTACACTAGTGCTTCATGTCTGGACAAATAAAACCAAGTGAACACCACCAATGCAAATTGAGTCTACACTAGGGAGTTACATTAATGCAGCTATACCAGCAACTGAAACCCCAATGTAGACAAGACCTTAGTTTCAGTTATTGGCCAGATGGTTTAGCATGAAGCAACTATTATAAGCGTTAGCATTTCCAGATTGCCAGCCAAAGAGGAGTGTTGTGTAGCAGTTACATAAGAAATCTAGAAGGAATTTGGACTCCAGGGTTATTTTCCCAACTGAGCCATTGACTTGGTGTTACATAAATCACCTAATCTTTGCACTTTTTTTACCCACCCATCAGATTAATAATTACCTTCAAAAGCACTGTAAGAATTAGGATCTTAGAGTGCTTTCTAAAAAACTTAGTTGTTACTTCCTAACTGGCCCATTCTACCTCTCTGCTAGAGCAGGAGACACTTTCACTTCCCCAATGATTCCTGGAATTGCCAAAGAACCTTACCTCCATGCTGTCAACAGCTCTGAATCCATACACTGAGTCCTTCAGTATCCAAGACTATCAGGAGTTTAAAAATGTTTTTTAGACATGAGGAATCTCTCCAGGTGGAGTCTGACCTGGGAGACCACCACCCACTCCCTTTCTCCCGCAGCAGAAGTGAAGGCAGCACCAAGCACCAACCACAGCAGCCTTCAAACACAAATGTCATAACTGAATTCTATTTTCTTCTACTTTGACTCTGAATTTTCTCTCCTTTCTGCACCATAATTGGATCCAACCTTCTTCCCATCCTCCTCGCTCACAATGTATTTGCTGCAGCCACACACTGCCTTCTCTATATCTCTCCATTCTCTCTCAATATTTCCTTCCTTCCCCTTCTCCTACTCCTATTAACTCATCCTTTTCACCTTCCATCCTCACCTGTGAGATTATCTATAGAAGACATAATGAAATGAATTTAAAAGAATTGAGACCATCCAGACCAATCTCAACAACTGCTGCACATCGCTGTGTTTTGTATGGCATTCCTTCCCCTACCAACTGCCATTCACCTATCTTGTCTGTTTAGTTTGTACATTTCTCCAGGGAAGTGACCGTTTTTACTACATATTTATACAGCAGTGGGGCCCCCACCTTATTTGGGGACTCTCGGTACTATATCTATAATAATGTGTGGCATACCCCAACTATTAGTTAGACCCCCACCTGTAGGAGAATTATGGATAAAGGATATGTCCAAGACCTCTTGTGGTTCCCAAGCTCTGCCTCCTAGAGCAGCTCAGGCTGGACCAAATCCTCATGCACCAGTGTCAGGTGGTACTCTGAGTCCATCAGGCCAGTTACTCCTCCTCTCACCATCCTTTGAGGACCCTGGACACTGCGGTCTTGGAATAGAATTCTCAAACACTCCTGAATGACATAGGAATCTGTGTCACTGGAAGTCAGTGGGCCTTAAGTTTCTAGCTGTGGAAGTCATTTTAGAAAATAGAATTTAAGCAGTTTTGAACATTTTTACCCTTAGCCTTTTTCTTCATTCTGGCTTCAGGTTTGACCTCTTTCCCTTCACACTGGCCTTTTATTTTGTTCACACTTAACTTTTTTATTCTTCTCCTTAATTTTAATCTTACCCTTTCTTCTCCATAGCTTTAGATCAATACTTTTTCTTCTCATCTTTGACATTTTGTTTTTGCTGAATTGGATCTAGCCCACTAGCCTTACTATGGAAAGAATTGTGAACCAAAACTGTAAAATACACCTTGTTCACTATCACATGAAAGACACATGGGGCAGTTTAGGCCCTCAAAGGGATACAAATGAACTAACATCTGCTTTGAAAGGTAAGTTGAGATAAAAACAACCTTGAGCTCTTGGATTCATAACATTCTGCTCTATTTTGAGGTTCTCACAGAAATGAGATGCATAAAGCATAAAGCAAAAAATTGTGAGCATAGTAAGCCAGCAGGCGTCACAGCTCAGTGTCACCTTTCCTGATGCAATCTGTAAATATATGGGAAGATCAAGTTCTCAGGCACAAAGTGCAAAATTTAGGGAATAAGGATGTACTGGAAACACTTTTGCCTTAGGTACTATAGATGTAAAAGCATCTATGTCTTCACATTACATGCTCTAAAATGAGCTGAGCCATCTCTCTCTAAATTGCAGTGGCAATGGACTAGTCAGCTTGTCTTTGAAGGCACCACTAGGCAAAAAGGATTTGGATACTGTGTATTGCACAAAACCATAAACATTTCACCTTCAATTTACAGCAATGAAGGAGCACAGGCAGGATCAATCTAGAACATTGCATCTGTGGTCCACTCACCCTCCCTTACTCTCAACAGTGTTTGGGTGTGAGAGACAGCAAATCAGAAGCATCTTTACTGGAACAGTTAAGCTTTTGCTATAGTTTGTGTTATATTAAATTAAATGACAAAGCAGAAGCCTGATAACTTTACGTTGTGTTGTGCCTGAAAGCCTCTCACTAGCCACAATATGAGCTTGATTTACTTCATACACACACTATTAAACACTGAGCAAAAATGCCTGTCTTTTCTCCATTTGGAAATTGGGACTATTAATACCTGAAGGATCTCTTTACCTCGCAGGGGTATTTTTAAGATAGATTAATCAAAAAGTCAAAATTCAGGAAATTTTGACCAATTCTATTAGCTTTGAGAATTCAATTTGACTGAAAAAATTGAATTTTATTCGGCAAGATATCTAGTGAGTCAAAATTTTGGCAATTAAAACAATTAAGAAATTTTAACATTTTAAAATTTAAAAAAATCACCATAAGGTTTTACTTGCTCTTGTTGTTAACAAGTTTAGCTTGTAAGACCAGAAAGGACCATAGTAATACATTACTTAGCTCTCCTGTATATCACAGGACATAAAAATTCACCCTCTAATACTTGCTGTTTGCACGATGCTTTATACAAGGCCGATTAGTGCCATAAACACACCTATGAGAAAATGTCCTTGTCTGGAAGGTGTGCAGTAAATAAGACATGAGGCTAAACTTTGAATTATGAGGGAAAAAAGTTAAACCGCTCCCTTCTTCACTGATCACCATCCTACTTACTGATGCAAGGGTCCTATGGAGAAATAGGATGTGATCATGGAAATAAAATCTGCATCATCCTGGTTATGCAGAAGGGTGGCAACCAAGGAACCACTGGCTCCTGAATTATGGCATTTCCTAACTGTTGAGTGCTTGACTTTGCAACCTTAAAGCTCTCTGAAGGTAGGTAGATTTTGTAATATGGAGGAAAGGACACCCTGAGTTTGTGATGCCTGGATGCACACCTGTGTAATTGAGCTAAGCCTCCAATATATTCAAGGTTTACCTAGTACCGGAATCTACAGTTTAAAATCCACTTTGTGACATTATGCTAATTGACTAGATTACATACTTTGGCATAGCCCTTAGTAAGAACTATGTAGAAGCACAATGACAGAGTGAACACCAGAAAGCATTCTGCTTCACTGAGGAAGAGTGCTTTACCACATCTCTTGTGCAGAGGCTTCAGGCAGCTTGCTCCCAAGGCAAGCCATAAGACCATCTTTGCCCACCACTTCCTGCCTCCTTGGGATGCGTTGTGTCCCACAGAGGAGTATGGAAAGGACAGGGATTAGAATTCTATCTGCCCCTTATGTAGGCTCAATAAGGGGAACACACAGGGACAGGAGGGGGAAGTTATTTGTGCATGTGTGCACATAACCCCCTTCCCTTACCACATACACATCAGGCAGAACCAAGCCCTAGAATATCATACTAATAACACTGCAAAATTCTCTCATTCTATTTAGTATAACAATATTTTTAAATACTAACGTGAAACTACTTTACTTTCTAATGCATACTAAAAAACCCAATTCTTTAAATGCCCACTAGACATTCACTCTAACATTATTAGACAATACAGTATTTTTGCATTCTTAGATACTTTGTCAAGGTTTTAGTCTTTCTAATGTGTTATGAAATGCAGCTAGGTTTGAAAAGGTCAGGTCAGGTCTGGTTGAAATAAAAACCATTCAGTGCAACTCATTACTAAAAACTGTGGGTGCTGTTCATTTTCAGACATGGTGAGGATCTGAATTCTGCCAACAATGTATATTCTGTTCATGTAACTTTTTAAGTCTTATCTTGTGTAAAAAAATAGCTTATATTCATTGTCAGTTATGTGTGTTCACTGCTATGGAAACGGACAAGGACACTGTAGCAGCAAAATAACCCACAAAAGGAAACAGCAAAGCAGTATTCTATTTACATATTTGAAATGTGATTATCACTGCCTTCAGTATGGTTGGGTGGAGTTTTTCTAAGTCTAAAACCAATTCTACTCATGTGCCTTGGTTATGAAATATAGATTGATAAGTTGTAGCACACTGTGCTTCAAAGCAGCACCCTGGAACCTCCATATTCACCAGTGTCCTATAATTATGATATGTCTTGTACAAAATATGTGATGTGAGGTATCATTGTATAAGGGTATGGCTACACTTACAAATTTGCAGTGCTGTTGGGAGTGATGCATTATGGGCAGCTATCCCAGCGTTCAAGTGGCAGCAACGTGCTTTTCAAAAGAGCGGGGTGGGGTGGGGCGGGGCGTAGTGTGACAGGGAGTGGGTGAGAGAGAGTGTGGATTTTTGGAGCCAACACTGTGTTACCTTCCTGCCTTGAAAAATCAGAACATGTTCCCGATCCCATACCCTTAACTCTTAACTGCAAACAGCCTGCAGCCAACGGACTCCCTCTCTCCCCTCTGCCCCGTTTCTGTCAAGCAAACAGTCACTCCCTGCCTGCCTCATTATCTCATTTGATTGTTCACAGATTGATCACAGCAAACAGGAGCTGTGTTTGTAGATAAGCAGCTCCGGGATCAACGGAGCTACGGAGCTCCGAGTTCACAACAAAACAAAGAGAGGCTGCATAACAAAACAAAGAGAGTAATTTATAAAAGCATTCTGGGATATCTGCTAATACCCTGGAGGCCAACAACAGCGCTGGTGTGTGGCCACACTTGATGACCAGCGCTGCAGCACCTGTGCTGCAATCTTTATTCCCCATGCTGAGCCAGCTGTACGGCCAGCGCTGCAGCCAGGGAGTTGCAGCGCTGGATGTGCCCTGCAGGTGTGGACACTTACTAATTGCAGCGCTGGAAAGCCTCCACCAGCGCTGCAACTCGCAAGTGTAGCCATACCCTAAGTCTTGATCTGTTGCACATTAGTATCCTGTTGGATTATATGTGCTATCCTTGGATGGGAAGTTAAAGTTTTGCTGTGTGTACGTTACTGAAATATGTTGTAAGAGTGGGAACATTCAGAGCCAGCCTTTCAGGTGCATAGTGGACGAGCCAGACACTGCTGATGGCCCATTAAAGGAATCCACACTCCCAAGGACTATCCCAGAAACTGTACAATGAAGACTTCTCAGAGATAGCATGTAGATAATGGAGATGGCTCAACTCACATCACATCAAACACTCTTCCCAGAAAGCTGGGAGAAACTATGAGAGGGAAAGTGATGCCACCACTTGGCCTCTCTTCCCCCTACAACTCAACACCTGGAAACACATCTGGAGGACAAAGGCTGAATGGGGAGGTGGTTTTAGGATGAAGTCCCAGCCTGTGTATGGAAGACCTGTAACCTGCTTGTATTATCTATCGGGGTGAGACGCTGCTTGATTCAAATCCTGTCTAGTTTATAGAACTCAAACTAATTTTATTGGTTAGGTAACCAATTTGTATCTGTACACTTAATATTTGTAACCACTTAAAATCTTTCTGTAATTAGTACATCTGTCTATATTTTGCCTAAAACGCATTTTGGTGGGAGTGCTTGGGAAATCTGCTCAGGTTGCAAGGGCTGATGAATGTTCACTTTCCTTTGTAAAAGCGGATAATACACTTAACACTGGTCAGGCTTCTGACCAGGGCAGGGGTCCTAGGCTGAGGAGCAAGGGAGTTGGCTGGAGCCTCTATTGTTGGTTCATGAGTAGTTGTCAAAAGCATTCCTGTAACTCAGTTGGGTGTGTCCCTGCCTGTGGATGTCTGTGTAAGTAGATGGGGTGAGTAGTCTCTTGGTCTATCCAAGGCCGTGATCAAGGGTCTTGATGTTTTTGGTCTTTTGGCCTCGAGATGAAAACCTTGTCTGTGTCTTGGGAACCTTGAGGTAAAAAATTATCTAAGTTGTATCTGGAGACATTTACAACCTGTCACAACATCACAGGTTGTGAAACCAGGGGGAGCAGCCATACCCCAATTCCAGCTTGCACCCCAGGGAACCCAGAACACAAGTCACAGACCCTATTGACTGTATCCTATGTGCTTCATCCTGAAGCAAAAGCCTGATAAACATAGATGGCTTGCTGGTTGGCTAATAGGGGCTTGTCCTATTAAAAAGTACTACAGTAGTGGCCCCTTGCTGGTAAGATGCATGTTTGGGAATATTAATGTAGAGTACTTCAGATTTATTATTATTCAGTGGTATGAGGAAGAGCTGAGCAGGAAACTATCTTTCTAACCTACAAACATTACTGAGGTACAGAATAGAAAAAAAATTCTTTCCCAATCAGAAAAAGTTCAGGTCAATCAACATAATTAATTAATCTCAAAACATTTTCATTCGCTTTTCACAGTTGTCCCACTATAATTAGCTTACATTTCAAAACAGGATGTAATTTCAATCTGGAAAAGCAAAATTTTACATTTAGAAAAGGTGAAAATGAAACTGACAATTTCAAAGTTTTCCGAAACCCACCTTTTCCCATGAAAAATTTTGGTTATTGACAAACTAGCATTTCTCCCTAACAAAAACAACAAACTGTCAAAAAATTCCCAGCCAGCTCTAGTATGAAGCACTGTTTGTTTAGTCACTAGACCAGGATTCAGACGACTGATTAGTGGCTCTGCCACTGGCCTGCTGCATGACCTTTGGCAAGTCACTTAACCTTCCTGTTTTCCCCCATCCTGTACAGTGGGAATAGTGATGCTGACCTTTGTAAAGTGCTCTGAGGTCTGTGGATGAGACATGATATGAAGGGGGGGGGGGTGTGTGAGAAAAAGATGCTGTACAGACCAAGCTCATGTGGTCTCACAACTCTGAGATCTGAAGATGGTTGTACCCTTCTTAAAGATAATGAATCCATCAAAGAGCACTGGAAGTAACACTACCAAAAGCTTCTAAATTGAGAATCGATTGTGACTGGCAACACGATCAACTCCATCCCTCAGCACCCAATCTGTGAAACGTGCCAACCCACCGACACCTGAGGAAGTCTGCAAAGCAATTAAACAAATGAAAAACAAAGCACCAGGTCCTGATGGCATACCAGCTGAAGTACTGAAAGTTGGGGGAGAAACACTATCTAACAAGCTCCATTTGCTGCTCCTCAAAATCTGGTGCACCAAAGAAATCCTTGCCAATTTACACAATGCTAAGATTGTCACCTTTTTCAGAAAGGGAGACAGTGCCTTGATAATTACCGGAGGGGTAGCCGTGTTGGTCTGGTTCTGTAGAAGCAGCAAAGAATCCTGTGGCACCTTATAGACTAACAGACGTTTTGCAGCATGAGCTTTTGTGGGTGAATACCCACTTCTTCGGATGCATCCGAAGAAGTGGGTATTCACCCACGAAAGCTCATGCTGCAAAACGTCTGTTAGTCTATAAGGTGCCACAGGATTCTTTGCTGCTTGATAATTACCACAGTTGGCCCTGCCTTCCTCTCCATGGCTGGGAGGATTCTTGCTAGAATCTTACTGAATCGCCTGCTCCCTCTTGCAGAGGAAGTACTTCCAGAGTCCCAGTGCGGCTTCAGACCATCACGAGGCACCACCAACATTATCTTTGCAGTCAGGTAAATCCAGGAAAAATGTCAAAACCACCACCAGGAACTGTGTATAGCCTTTATTGATCTGAGCAAAGCCTTTGACTCTGTCAACGGCATGGCTCTGTGGAAAGTCATGTCAAAGTTTGACGACCCAAGCAAATTTATCACCATTGTAAGACTTCTCCACAAGATGACTGCCTCCATCCTGTGCAGTGGCTCTACCTTTGAGTCCTTTGTCATCCAAACTGGCATAAAACAAGGATGTGTACTGGCACCCATCCTTTTCTCCATTTTTTTTGCAGCTATAAAAATATTAACCCAAGACCATCTGCCACAGAGCATTGGCATCTAATGTCGGATTGATGGCTCTCTTCAACCTTTCTAGACTCCGTGCCAGAACTAAAGTAATATCGGCAACAATAACCAAACTCCAGTATGCAGATGATCGTGCTGTAGTTGCACACTTAAAGGAGGATCTTCAAACAGCTCTTAATTTCTTCTCTGAAGCTTACAAAAGCCTAGGACTAACTCTTAACATCAGCAAAACAAAAGCTCTCCACCAGCCAGTCCCCAGTCAATCAGACCCAGCAAGGAACATCTATATCGACAAAGAAGAACTAGAAAATGTAGAATACTTTGCCATCTCTTACAGAGGGCAAACATAGATGTCAAGATTCAGCAAAGAATCTGCTGTGCCAGCCTTGCCTTTGGCAGACTGTCCCACAAGGTGTTCAACAATCACAACATCAGAACACATACTAGACTTCTAGTTTATAAAGTGGTGGTAATCCCAACTCTCCTCTATAAGAGACTTGGGTGACCTATAGAAAAAAAAACTAAAAAACCTGGAATGCCAGCACCAGCACTTTCTTCAGATGATCCTCTACATAAAGTGGGAGGATTGTTGCATTAATGTCAGGGTCCTCACAGAGGCCAACATCTTCAGTGCTGAGGCGCTGATTATTCAGCACCAGCTGAGGTGGAGCGGGCACTCTGTGTGCATGCCTGATATACGCTTACCAGAACAACTGCTGTACATCCAACTCAAAGGAGAAAGGAAACGGGGAGGCCAAAAGAAACTCTTTAAAGATGCCCTCAAGATACACATCAAGAGATGTGGCATCGACACCACACACTCAGACAACACCCCAGGATAGGGATAACTGATGAAGACTTGTCAGGGATGGAATGTCCACTTTTGAGGAAAATCGCCTTGCTCTGGTCACAGAAAAATGCCAGAAAAGAAAGGACAGACAACTGCTATGCAGGCCCAACACTGTCTTCCAAAAGCACCTGCAATGTCTGCTAATGAGCCTGCAGCTCAAGGATTGGACTCCTCAGTCACCAAGGGACCTATGAAAAATAAAACCCATGAAATAGATCATATTTGACTTCGAGGGACCGCTGATGATTGAGCTCCAGTGCATGGATAGCAGGGAAGACAGCCTCAAGGAAGAATTGGATGACCTACTTATGGGGGACTGGCACACAATTCATCTGCAGTTCAAACGCATCTACAGCAGCTGTATGGATAAAGATAAATACGTTGGGGATGAGACAGCTAGGAAGTCTCTCCCACCTTATTCCTCCTCAACCAATCTTGGAAGGAGATTTGTTAATACATATTTTTATAACTGTGAATGTTCTATTTCTCAGATGCCTCTAAGGAGACATCACAAGGCAAATATAGACTAGAATACTGAAAATTCTTTAAGCAATTTCCACAGCGTGGGATACAAGCTGTTTTAAAGCTTAAACACATGTATAAATAATATGCAGGCGTTTGTGTTAAACACAAAGTACCTTATTAAAATGGCCATTAAATTTTTTTGAAAATGTGGCGATGATTTAAAATTCATTTCCTCAGTGTAATGTCATTGAATGTGCTGTCACCTTAACAGCTAATTGGAAATTCATTTACAAAGAATTTTTCACAACTGTCTTCACCACAAAGTTTGCCCTGAAGTAGGATCATTACCTTCTTAGTAAAGAATAAGCTGAAAATACATTTTCACTTCAATACAAGACAAGTCACTCCAAGTTTTGTGATTGTGGAGTTGTTCAAGTAGTATGGTATGTCTGATTTTTTTTAAAACCAAAAGGAAATATTTTCTAATTGGTTTTATAATTCACCTGACTTAATAGCTTCAAACAACAACATACTGTGTTGGTCCCAGTCTATTAGAGAAACAAAGTGGGTGTCTTTAAAATAATCTAAAATACATCTTGTGCAGTATGGAAACAAAATGTTTAAAGTGAAAGCCACAGGGTCAGTTAAATATATATATATATACATACACACACACACACACACACTCTCTCTCCTAGCAGCCTAGCTCACTGTTACCCATCTCCAGGGCTGTATTTCAAAGATCAAACTTCAAAGCAAGAATCTGATACCAGTGACCACACTCCTTTGCTTCACAACTGCTAATTAATAAATGGTAAAATGCAGCAGATAAGTTTATTATCCTATTTCTCACCTGTTGGCCATCAGGAGTTCTCACATACTGTTAAGTTAGTCACATCTTTTTTATATTCTAAATGTCATCAGTTACACTTACAGAAATGATTCCTCCCCCCATATTATTGCTAGAAAGGCTTGCAACTGCTGTTCCACAGTATTTTACTTCCCCCTTATCTGATATATGGGAACTGCCAGAAATTACTAATAGGCAAGCCTTAAAGGCTTGCTGGTTCACTTGGGATAAGTGTCCAAAAGTTCAGATCCTCATCTGAGACTCAATTGACCTTTTCAGAAACTTTGGTCTGGGAATCTCTGAAGAATAGACCTTCATGTGAGATTACCAGTACATCCTTGCTTTTAACTGGGTTAGAAATACATCAAGAATAGCCTCCCTCATTAGATTACTATTTCAGATGAAAACCAGTGTATGAGCCGAGGTTTTCAAGTGAAGAAAGATCGTAACCAAGCTCCATAAATGTTCCAGTTGGGATGGATTCAAATTTTGTTGGAGTATTTGGGGCAAGTTCTCTATTTTATCCAAAGCTCTTCTGAGCAACACCAGATAATTCTACTAAACTCCTGTAAGCATTAGTCATCTTGAAGAGACATTACCAAAGCATATCCATTATCAGCCCTTTTAATATATAATTGTTAGACCTTTTGTTTTTAGGTACTTAAAACTAAAGTAGTAACCAGTTTTAAGATGTGACTGAACTATTCACTTAACATGATCTCTTTGTATTCTGAATACAAACTGTACTAATTTGATGGTGGACACCATCATTAACTACATGGACCGCTCACCTAGAACCTTGTGATACATATGTAGTTCTTAGGATTTATTGTACAATTCTAATAGTCTCATGCATGAGTTCCATCATTTTATCATTATAACAAATCAGTTACTTCACAATTTATCTTTCTGAGAATTCATTGGAGTGTAGACCCCTATTTAAAGTGCAGTTATGATCTATGATCCACTCAGTTGTGCTCTAAAATCAGCTATTAAAATATAATACTGATGGGCTTCCCCAGGACACCCATTTGTAATTTAAAATGTTGCACCAGGTTACCAGATAGAAAAGCAGTATAAAAATAGACTACATTAAATACCTGCTTTCATCTCTAACCTAGTCCTCCACTTCAAGTTTGTATTAAAAAAATGAGACTCAGCCAAGAAAATTAAATATCTAGAGAGGAAAAATATAGGAACAAATTACTGAAATGTATTCAGTTTCAGAAGTTTCTTGCTAAGACATTAATGATTTTGTTCTTTTTATATTGCTTCCATAGCGATACTTGCTTGAACTAAGTTACTTTAAGCTTCCAGTTCTGTCCTCATCTTTAATGTTGCATATGACTTTTAAAATCAGAAAAACTGAACTAGCCAATTTCTGACAGCAGTAGTGTTGAAGTATCAGGGGAGCCCCAGAGGTCCAGGTGACAATGCAGGATACCTTATACTAACTGTTAGCAATTGACATTTTACGTTATGTTTATGTTTTTTAAATATTATTTGTGACAGATATGATGAACACAGGCATACAGGAAACCTATTGTATTTAACATTATAAATGTTATTTTATATGTCTGAGCCAGGGCTTGAATGCATAAAAACTTCAGACATGATATTGAGATGGACCAGATGATAGATTCATACATTCACAGCCCTTTGTATTATTAAGTGTTGTATATATGTGTGTGTGTTCCTCACTTGTGGGGAGAGGGTAGGGAGATCATCATGTTCCCTGCAAAATCTGGAGTCAATAAGGGGTCATTAATGCAAAAATCCTAAATCTAGTTATGCATATCCTCAGTGGCCAAGCCTCAAAGGGATGGGTAAAGGGACAGTGACTGGTTTTACTTTTCAGGATGCTGGTAGACAAAGCAGCAGTTTGGGTATAAAAAGTCTGTTTGAACTGACACAGGGGCCTTTTTGTTTCAACAAACCAACATGACTTTTGTCCAAGGGAAAGCCACCCCCTATGGAAGGATTGGATGAACTAGAACCTGCCAGTGTCTCCACAGGAGTGATGCAGGCTACTGGTAAAATTTAAGTATGCATTGAGATCATTTTTTTCTTTCATGTTTTCTCTGTATGCTTGTGTCTTTAAATAAATGTACTATGATTTGAAAGAGATGTTTGGTTAATCTTAAAAACTGGCATTCATTGGTCCCCGAGACCCCAATCCCATCTTCTTCCCCAAGCCAAGAATATACATTATATAAATAAAAGTTCCAGCATAATTATATATGTAGACTTGATGCAGAACAGTATCTTTATTAAAAACTAAGGCAGCCAATTCCCAAAACATGCCTACCTTAAGTGATCAAAAAAATCATGTGTCTCCTTCTCTTCCCCATCCTCCCTACCCTCCAGAAAAAGCACTGAGATTTTTAAGCCAATTCTGATATTAAATAAAATAAATAAATAAATGTTGGGTTATTTTTATTTGCCTTTTGAGTTTTCAGACTTTATTGTGCACTTGATTCACATTTCAAGTTTTCTCTGCAACTACAAATGTTAGAAACTTTAAAAAAATGAAATCAGATTCTTATGCAAGAGATTAATTCCAGCAGTTAGTACTTTAAGGAGAAAACCAAAAGTTGCAGGACTCTCAATAAAAATCATAGAATCATATTGCTGTACATCTCGTTGCCAATAAAATAAACCTGTAAGAGGGAGCTGAGAAAGTGCTTAATGTTTTATTCACAACAACATTATATCCATTTTATGTCATTTTGTCCTAAAAGCCTGAGCAGGACTTCCAAGGCTTAGCTGTCATGGAATTGAACAGGAACCAAGGATTCTTCTGTACATGAAATTTAATCTCATGTTTTTAGCAACTCTAAATCTGACACTCTATGCCCACAGTATAGCTTTCCATACGTTCAACATCCTGAAAGTCGGATTCAGTTAAGAGTAGCTAGAGATCATAAACAGAAAATGGACTTTTAAAGCAGATTGCAAAACCTGTATTCAAATTAAACATCCACATCCTTGCTTATGTTTATGAGTGCTATTGCTCTGAAGACCTGATGTTCTGCTTCCTGATTATTACAATAGGTGTCCTGTCATGTTCCTAACCAGGGGGGGCAATTTGCTCCTGAAAGTAATTAACTCTTCTGAGGGTGATTATTTCCCTTTTAACTATACTTCCATTACAATCAGGAATGAACAAAATCTCTGTCCAGGGCTTTGATTTAGGCCTGAAATTGCCTTTGAGGGGGCAGGGGAACACTAATATGATGAGAGAATGTAGTCTATCAAGTGGAGTTGGAGAGTTTGAGTCATTTGCTGCTGTCAAGTTGCCACAGAAGTACATTTTAAAATATGGTAGAAAGCACTGCCCCGTGGAGAAGAATGCCTTAGTGGTCAGTAATTCACTAATTTCATCTCTACTATATTAATAAAATTCCCAAAGCATACAGAGACTATTGACCTGAATCTCCTCTTAGTTACATTGGTATGAAAAGAAGGAACTACACTGAAGTCAGAGATACACTGGTCCTTGAGTTTAACATAGTATTTGATACAGACACACGTACAAAAATATAACCTACCCCCTCTTCAGTTCTGGCCGAAAAATTAAGGAATAATTAAATTAAAGTTGCCAGTGGAAAGTAAGTATTTTAAATTTAAGCAAAATAAAAATATTGCTTAGTTTGATTTAATAGAATAGAGAGAGTAATCCAATGGCATTGGAATTTATAGCCTGATGAATTTTGATTAATATTCACATATAATTTATGAATGCTTGACAGATTTCATCAACAGATCATCAAGACATTTCAGGAAGAGTTCCGAGTTTAATGCATAGGGAGAATGACAAAATCTTGATTTGTCAAAGAGCCCATAAATTATCAAATGTCATGACAAAAATTGTCCCTAATCTATAAAAATCATAACAGCACTTGAAATATTTAAGCATACAGTGTGTGTGTTGTATGCTAAAAATTACAGTTTCTATTTCCTTATTAAAATGAAGGTTTAAAACCTCAAAAGCATATTAAATCTACCATTCTAATAGTAAACATTTCCAGGGGTGAATTTCATATGTTTCCAGACACTGTTCTCCTTTAATGGCATTGGAAGCATGCCCTTTCAAAGCAGTCTATTTCTAAAATATCACCTGCCATTTATAATTCTCACATGGAAAGAAGATGTGGTTTCATAAAAGCAGCACTATTCTTTTAAGCCTTATCTCATGGGGTTTGAGAGCTATTCTGAGCATGTTCAAGTTGTAAGGCAATCTCAATTTTTTATTTTCTGTATGTGAATAGTGAGAGTTTAGTTCTGAGTAAAATTTATACCAAACATATCCTTTACTTGTTAAGTGTAAACTCCTTGTATAAAAACACATAGCAATGTGTACATTTGAAAATAAATCCTCCAATCTAAATGTGCAGTAAGCACATAATTCTCCCCACAAATAACTGATTTTTTTCAGTTCAGTGCCAATTCCAAATAATTAAAAGTTTCAGGTCAAGGGAAATATTTTGGTTTTGTTCTGCTTGAGGTGAAGTGTTTAATTTCAGAGGGTTTAAAAAAAAAACTGAAGTTAAATTCTAGACAAAAAATAAATTTGAAACATTTCATTTAAAAAATGTCAAAACAAAAAATGTTTCAATTTTTCAGAATTTTGTTTCAACCAAAACGATTTGGGAAATCCGATGTGAACTCATGAAATAGTCAACCCAGATCTGCATAAAAAGGTTCATCCAAAAAAAAATAAAAAATACATTCATCTCTACTGATGAGGCTCTCTTGTATACCATCACATCAATTAAGGGTTGTCAAACAGTGAGTTGTGACTTTAAGGGCATTAATATTTTTAATCATGCAGCTGTCATTTAACCACTTGCTGTTTGTGACATTTTTCACTTATAGAGCACATTTCAGCTGAGGCTCTCAATGTTTAAACCTCAATCTGGCAGGCAAATATTACTGTAACCATTTTACTGATGGCTAAACTGAGGCACAGAAAAATAAAATGTCTTAATTTTCAGATGTTCAGAGCAAATACTATTTTCATTGATTTCAGTGAGCCTTGGAGCTCTTGCAAAGACCCGCTGTAATTAACTTGTCCACCCTCACACAGTGAGCCAATAAAGAATAAACCCCATGGGCCAATTCCTGGCTACACTGAAGTCCCTGGGACAAGATTTCACCCCATGACTCCTGAATCCCATTCTCCTATTTTAAAATATTAGATAGAATCCCCATGCCATGCATGAAGCTGGGGGATGGAAGGTGACAACCACTGCAACGAAAGATAAATCATCTTCAGATATGAAGCATGTATTCATTAGCTGAATGGCATTACATTTTCCAATGAGCTGTTGCTGAGGCACAGCAGATGACACTAATTGAAAATGCTTTTCACCTATGTAAGCTATCAAGTTCTTTGTTGGGTTTTAAGTGCACAACTTTCAATTAATCATGTCAGGTGCCACAAGAGAGATGGATTATCAGACATTCAGGGTATGAAGAGGAAGTTAGAGACAATGTCACTGAAAGGATACATCTTTCTTTGGCTGCAATACTGTTGAGGTGGCCTTAGAGATCTGCCTAACACAAACAGCATTAGTTGTCTCTAAGGCATTCATTATTTTCCTGCATTTTGTATCACTATGATTATTTAATTTGGGATTAATGCTTCAGTACTAGAAAAGAATTGCAACAAAATGTATATAGTCTTCAAAACTGAAAGAGCAGAATTACTGAAAAACAGCAAATCTAGAACTATAGCAAAGCTTTAGGGTCAAATCTTACAGTCCTTGTTCAGGCTTTAAGGAAGCAAAACTCCCACTGGATTGTTGAGTGAGTAAAAGGATTTGGTCTATATTTAAAGTCCTCTCCCCTTCTCCTGCCAGCCTCCACTCAACTCAAAGACGGGAGTCTAGTAACAAGACAGAACTACAATTACACATTACCTGAAAGAGAACTTCCATTCATTAATATCTTACATGGAGCAAATACAAGTGAAAATTCCAGAGGGATGCATATTTTTTAGTTCAAAATGAGTTTTGGCAAAGCTTCAGAAACAAAGTTCTAGAAATCTACATGGAACCGGCATTGTAATGTTTAGACAAAATATTAAAACCTATCATCATGTGCAAAGAATCCAGTAATTTGTTACGGGAGATAGCAGTGCAAATTATATATGTGTGTGGATATGTTTCTGTTGGTGTATCATAATGCAATATGGTAGCAAGGAATCTAATATAAATAAGCTATAACTTATGCTACCAGATTTTGTTGCTCTTAGGGTATGGCTACACTTACAAATCTGCAGCGCTGGTAGTTGCAGCGCTGGTCATCCAGCTGTGCAGGGCCAGCGCTGGTGTGTGGCCACATTTGCAGCATTTGCAGAGCTGTTGGGAGTGATGAATTATGGGCAGCTATCCCAGCATTCAAGTGGCAGCAACGTGCTTTTCAAAAGAGGGGGGTCTGGGGCAGTGTGACAGGGACCGGGGTGGGGAAAGAGAGTGGATTTTTGGAACTGACACTGTGCAAAATCAGAAAATTTTCCCACCCCCTTACTGTTAACTGCAAACAGCCTGCATCCAACATACTCTCTTTCCCCCCTCTGCCCCCTCCCCCTGTTTCTTTCAAGCAAAGCAAACACTCAACCCCTGTGAATGACTCCTTTTCTCCCTGCTGGTCAAGCAAAATGCAAACACTCAACCCCTGTGAATCACGCAGGGAGGAGGATCTCATTTGATTGTTTACAGATTGATCACAGCAAACAGGAGCTGATAAGCAGCTCCGGTAGAGCAGCTCTGGTAGCAACGGAGCTCCGGAGGTTCACAACAAAACAAAGAGAGGCTGCATAACAAAACAAAGGGAGTAATTTAGTTAAAAGCATTCTGGGATACACCCTTATACCCTGGAGGCCAATAACAGCGCTGGTGTGTGGCCACACTTGATGACCAGTGCTGCAGCACCAGCGCTGCAACCCTTATTCCCCATGCTGAGTGAGGTGTACGGCCAGCGCTGCAGCCAGGGAGTTGCAGCGCTGGAAGTGCCCTGCAGGTGTGGCCACTTACTAATTGCAGCGCTGGAAAGCCTCCACCAGCGCTGCAACTCGCAAGTGTAGCCATACCCTTAGGCTCCAGACTAAATCACTGTCTGGCTTCCATAATCAATGCCTAACAGACTCAGAGCTGAGCAGGATCCTCTCCAGGGCAGATTCCTGATATCTCCCTTCTCCTACAACCACTGCAGCCATCCATACTTAGGGTATGGCTACACTTGCGAGTTGCAGCGCTGGTGGAGGCTTTCCAGCGCTGCAATTAGTAAGTGTCCACACCTGCAGGGCACTTCCAACGCTGCAACTCCCTGGCTGCAGCGCTGGCCGTACAGCTCACTCAGCATGGGGAATAAGGATTGCAGCGCTGGTCATCAAGTGTGGCCACACACCAGCGCTGTTATTGGCCTCCAGGGTATAAGGGTGTATCCCAGAATGCTTTTAACTAAATTACTCCCTTTGTTTTGTTATGCAGCCTCTCTTTGTTTTGTTGTGAACCTCCGGACTCCGTTGCTACCTACCGGAGCTGCTTATCAGCTCCTGTTTGCTGTGATCAATCTGTGAACAATCAAATGAGATCCTCCTCCCTGCGTGATTCACAGGGGTTGAGTGTTTGCTTTGCTTGAGAGAAACGGGGGGAGCAGGCAGAGGGGGGAAAGAGAGTATGTTGGATGCAGGCTGTTTGCAGTTAACAGTAAGGGGGTGGGAAAATTTTCTGATTTTGCACAGTGTCAGTTCCAAAAATCCACTCTCTCTCCCCCCCCCCCCCCGGTCCCTGTCACACTGCCCCACACCCCCCTCTTTTGAAAAGTACGTTGCTGCCACTTGAATGCTGGGATAGCTGCCCATAATTCATCACTCCCAACAGCGCTGCAAATGTGGCCACACTGCAGCGCTGGTAGCTGTGAGTGTGGCCACACACCAGTGCTGGCCCTGCACAGCTGGACGACCAGCGCTGCAACTACCAGCGCTGCAGATTTGTAAGTGTAGCCATACCCTTAGATACACACAGATCTGATCCTGCTACCTCCCTACAAAATAGACTCCTTTTCCACTCCTTCCTGACACTCAGTCCCCTGACAATGCTTGATACATCACTGACAGCTCATGGGACTAGGTTGTGAAGTGGAGGATAACCACATATATCTCTTACACACACACGTATGTTTTGTCTCATTAAATAAGACTTAGTTTCCAAAAATGACCAGATAGGCAACAAATACCTAAACCAAGATCATATGTCATGTCAGGTTCTGCTGCAGAAAACCCATGAGGCTGTACATGTGGATGTTTTTAAATAAAAATGCATCTATCTATACCTGGTCTGTCTGAGACGCCACTGACCAAAATAAGTATCAAAAAAAGTATTTGAAATTGAATATCTTAAGGAAAAAGAGAGTGGGTGAGATAGTATCTTTTATTGCAGTGGTTCTGAACCAGGGGTACATGTACCCCTAGGGATATGCAGACATCTTCTAGGGGGGTACATCAATTCATCTAGATATTTGCCTAATTTTACAAGCTACATAAAAAGCACTAACGAAGTCAGCACAAACTAAATTTCAGACA
Source organism: Mauremys reevesii (assembly GCF_016161935.1). Taxonomy (NCBI): domain Eukaryota; kingdom Metazoa; phylum Chordata; order Testudines; family Geoemydidae; genus Mauremys; species Mauremys reevesii. The sequence goes on along the minus strand of NC_052627.1, from coordinate 86,016,880 downwards.
GACAATGACTTCTTTATCCCATTCTATATACTATACACTGAAACAAACACAATATTTATATTCCAATTGATTTTATAATTATATGGTAAAAATGAGAAAGTAAGCAATGTTTCAGTAATAGTGTGCTGTGACATCTGTATTTGTATGTCTGATTTTGTAAGCAAGTAGTTTAACTGAGGTGAAACTTAGGGTACACAAGACAAAACAGATTCTTGAAAGGGGCACAGTAGTCCTGAAAAGTTGAGAGCCACTGTTTTATTGGACCAACTTCCGTTGGCAAGAGAGACAAGATTTGAGATGTACAGAACTCTTGTACAGCTGCAGAAGAGTTCTGTGAAGCTTAAAAGCTTTTCTCTTTCACCAACAGAAGTTGGTCCATTAAAAGATACTACCTCACCCTCGCAATTTCTTTTAGCATGAATGAAACATTGGTCAGCCAAATCAGGTTCTTAATCTCTCTCTGGTAATTTTCAGGCTGTTAATTTAATAAACATTCACAATTTTGCTGCACCTGAGGAGAAATGAGTTGTCCACCCACAAACAATACCCGTACATTCAGATTATTAGCTGAATGTGAGAATTTCACAAGTACTTAAATATTGTTCTTATTTTCATTTTAATGGATCTTAGGTTTCTAACAAAAATTGCCTTGTAAAACTAATTTAGTGATAATAAATCCTGAGTAAAAAAAGAACTCAAGAAATATTTGACAGTTACAAACCGGAAATGGTTAGTGTGTTAAATTTTCTTTCTAGTTTCACTGGTTTGGAAAATGTTATTGTCATTTGAAAACAAATGGCTAATTTGGAACATCCTGTCGTCTATTAACTTTAGATCAGAAAGGCCTACAAGAGACATAGCAAGATGAACAGAGATGTAAAATGAAGGCAAGTGGAGGAGTGTGGCATGCAAGAATAAAGACATAAAAGATGGAAACAAGGTACAGATACCCTAACATATCCAAGACAGAGAGATAAGATTAATAAGAGCACAAGGGAACTCAGAAGCTCAACTATAAGTCGTGAGCCAAGTAATAAAAAGGAGTTACATTAATGAAAGAGGCAGCAACAATCTTGACTGATTACTCCACAGATAGGAATTCCGACATCATCCTCTCTGGCTCAATAGTGAGAAGAAAACAGTATGCAGCCTTGTGTGCATCACAATAAGAAGGTCTAAGAATGATGGAAATCCCCACTAACAATTGTCACCATGGGAACACACACCATTAGGTGATGAAAGATTAACTATGTCAGAAGTCACTTCAGGAACCTAGCAAGAGGAAGGACAAATTGTCTTTCAGAGCTTCTTCCAGTACGTGAGCGAACAAATACCAGAATCCGTTACATTTACAGTCTGTGCTATCTAATCAGATGTAATACTATCATGTCTTGGAATAAATCACACATAAAAAAATGCTGGTTTAGACGTTGCTAAATTTGGGGCCATCTTAGTCAGAGGGACATCTGCTTCTGCTGCAAATAGTCACACAAGTCTTTATATTATTCTAGCCAAGAGTCAGAACCTTTGTTAAGCATATCTGGATATGCTCAGATGTAGTGAAAATAATGCACCTCTATTCCTTGTTTGATGAAAAAGTGGTTATTTCTCAAGTAAAATACTTTTAGTCAGAGGCTAAAACAGGAATAAACGGGCCCCAACTCCTTGTGTGCTCCTTGATCCATCCTATGATGGTGGTGGTAAGTTCAGTTGAAAAAAGGCTGTTAAGAATCTCAGAGGTCAAAAAAAGGACTGCCCTCTCAGTGTGCACCAATAACTGCAGGAAATTACGAGAGACTATTCAACCAACCATATAATGGAGGAGAAGGCAAGGACAGCCTTCATCTCGAAGAAAGGAGATGGAAGTGAAATGGAGAGATGAAAGTACCATCACGTTGGGAAAAGAAGGTGTGAGAACCATTGGAGGAATTGGCTTAATCAACAAGGAATGGTCTTCAAAAATCATCCTGCAAATTCAAGCCATCGCACATCAGAGTGCTACCCCTCCAACTGAACAGCACCTTCAAGATTATTCAGATCTATGCTCCCACACGCATAAGCAAAAATGACGATGTGGAAGAATTCTATCAGGAGCTCGAGGAAACCCTAGCTCAAAAATCCACATATATGAACGCTATGGGAGATTTTAACACCAAAGTTGGAAAAAGGAAAGAAGGTGAAAAAAGTTTATTGGAAGGTATGGCATCAGTGAAATGAATCCACAAGGATAATGACTGGCAACTCTGGCGGAGATTAAAGAAATATTCATTGGTAACACCTGGTTTAAGAAGATAGCCAAGAAGAGGTGGACCCCTCTTGCAAAGAACAAGAATGAGATTGACTATATTTTGATCAATAAGCAGCACTTTGTAAAAGACATCTCAATAGTACCATCATTTAACACCGGTAGTGACCATTGCTTGCTTAGAGCATGGCTCAACTTCAACCAAACGGTGGAGAGAAAGCACTACAGATGATAAATCAAAGACAGTGGTCAAAAATATTTGAGGCAATCTTGAAAGTGAACACTTCCAAGGAATACTGGAGTTTTACAGATAACTGATGAGGATTATAAAAACTTCACTGATAAATTGAGACAATGAAAGAAATTAACCAAGACAGACTGAAAAGAATGAAGGGAAGAATCTCGGAGGAAACACAGAACTTGCTAGAGAGGTGGAGGAATATGAAGTGAAATGATGGGACAAACTTGAGTACTCTCTCCTCTGCAAGTTGATAAGACGATGACTTTGAGAAGTACCAAAATGAAAAGCTCTTAAAGACGGCTGAAGATCTCAGAAGCCTCAAAAAATGCAAAAAGGGAATTGACACTGTACAGGTCAACAATAGTAGCTCTGAAGAATAGGGATGAAAAAAAATCAGTAATTGTAGAACACTTCCATCCCCGTTCTGTCAAAGATTTCTACACCAAACTGTTTGCGTCTCAGATAAATGTCCCAGTACCAACACTTCAGACCAATGAGCATGTACTCCCGGTTCTTGTCAGCGAAGTTCAACATGCAGTTCACCAAATGAAGGAAGGAAAAGCCCCAGGTACACATGGACTGACCATTGGAAGATAAGAGCTGGAGGCCAAGACCTCTGAGAAACCCTTGCTCAGAGGTTAAACCATTACTTGGAAATGCAGAAAATACCATCTAGCTGGAAGGAGTCTAGCACCATTCTTCTGTACAAGAACAGCAAACCTGATCTAAAGAACTATCCAATTTGCCTGCTCTCACATGTCTACAAGCTGTTTACCAAAATAGTAACAAACCAACTCTTGGAGTCTGGATGAGCAGCAGCAGAGAGAGCAGGCAGGCTTTTGAAGGAATTTCAGTATAATGGACCATATTTTCACTATAAACCAGCTATTAGAATGCTCAAGGGAATACAAATTCCCTTTATGTATTGCCTTTGTCAACTATGAAAAAGCATTCAACAGTGTAGAAATAAATGCAGTGATCTTGCAGAGCAGGGCATCGACACAAACTATATCAAAACTATTAAAGGAAGCAAATTCTGACTGCACTACAAATATAACTTTGATATCCCCTTTCACATCCCACTTAAAAGTGTAAAACAAGGTGACATGGTTTCATCAAAACTCTTGAAAGCCTGCCTCAAAATGGTAATGAGGCAGATGAATTTGAAGGGTGGAATCAACATAAACGGAGAGCAGTTAAACCATCGCAGATTCATGGACAATATTGTGTTGATCACCGAAAATACTATCAAACTACAGAAAATGCTGCAAGAACTCAACACAAAAAACAATCAAGTTGGACTGAAAATTAACTGCTACAAAACAAAATTTATGCGGTCCAATACCTTGTCAAAAGCCCAAACAACAATCAAGGGAGAACAAATAGAAGTTGAGCAATGTGTCTATTTGAGCCAAGAAATTAACATGCGCCATAATCAGGAAGGTGAACTCTTGCAAAGAAAGCAAGCAGGTTGGTGCCAATTCAATTCTATCAAGGATCTCCTCCAAGGAGGGGAAAAAAATATCAACAAGGCAACATACGTCAGTATCTTCAACTCAACAGTACTGCCAGCAATCTTGTATGGCAGCGAAACATGGGCACTGACGAAGACAAAGGAGCAACAACTGTCTGTCACAGAGAGGGCAACAGAAAGAAGAATTCTGGGAATTACAATCTGCAACTGAGATCCCAGTGAAGTCAGACACCAGAGTGGAGTTCAGGATGTCGTTGTTGAGAGGAGGCATAGTAAAATGTGATGGGCTGGGCATATAATGAGGCTATAGTCGATGGACTGCAGCTGTCACCAAGTGGTACCTACGGGAGCTGAAACAACCACTTGGCCAACTCAAAAGAGATGGGGGAAGATTTTATCATGAAAAGACATGGCTGCACATGGAGAAGAAAGGCCAGGATATGAGAAGAATGGAAGACGTGTTGTGATCAGCATCATCTATACAAGGGCTGAAAGACTGATCGATGAAGGTCATCAAGTCAGAGGAAGATATTTTCCAAAACATTTTTATGCAAACACAAATATACAAGTATGCATACACATGGATTCTCCTTCACACATTAATACATTTCAACCTTTTACCTAGAGGAAGGGAAGTACAAGGTTCATAGTCAGTGGGACTACAAAGTACTTCATAGAACTCTCAGCACCTTGTGGGTTTGGATCTTTACATTTCATACTTGTATTCTATTTAAAATTGTACATATTGAGTACTTTTATAGTTCTTGTAGATTGGGACACTATTCAAACTTCTTTGTTTAAGGAAATGTTGACTTCTTAAGACCCATGATTTGAGAAAAGTAATATTTTCTACTTTTTTGTGACTGACATTATGGATTTTAGTAGTGTCATTGTGGTAACAACCGAATATTTAAAATAATGTATAACGATTTAAAGTTCAACCATTTGTACTTTTTTGACCTGAGTAACAAGATCCCAAATCTTCTGTAAAAATTAGTTTAAACTACTTTGTTATCTGACAAGTGTATGAAAAATACTTGAAGATTTTAATAAACTTGTTGGTAATTATTCAGAAGTGTCTAATTTGAAAGAATAATTTTCTTGATTAAAATTTTGAGTAATTCCTCAGTAGGTCAGCAGATACAAAATGTTACTCATTAGCATTGAATCAGCACGGTTTAGAAGGAACCCAGTGTACCACTCCATCATGCACTTAATTATTTAGGCATCTGTAGTCACATCACAACTTGTTCTCAAACAGATTGCACTTGTACTGCCTAATTTCAGAAAGGAAGAAATGAAATGAAGGAATCTAAATTTTGTTGCCCAAGGAATTTCTCACTAATCTCAAACTATTATATGAATTTCCTGAACTGATTACCAGTCTGTAGGTGGTGCAAAATCTCTCATTTATCTTGGCGGTCTCATCTAAAGCAGAGAAAACGTTCAGTTTTCTATCATTTGATTTGATTGTGGTAGGACAATTCCTCTGTCAAACAGTCACTGTTGTGCTTAGCTTTAGATAATTATAAAATGCCTGAGCCCTGTCTACACTATAGCCTTTGCCATTCCTATTACTGATGGAGAATTATGAATCCTGTTTTTGCTAAGAAAGAGACAGACTGAGTTTGAGAGAAATATGAGGGAGAAGATTGCACCGTAAAGAGACAGATGAGCATAGAGGAAAGAGCAAGAAGATAAATGAATAAAATTTATAATGGGAGGAGTGGTCATACTGTCTCTTCTACTACCCTTCTTTCAACCTTACAAAAGCCTGCCACCCCAACCCAAGCAACCCTGCCCTGGAAGATCCAGTCACATTAGGTTTGATGGACTACTGTATTTGCTTGCCTCTGTTATGTTTGTGTGTTATACTAGGTTCTTACAATAAAATACGAAGAGTTATTGTAGCATGCTAGTTGGTTGAACAATCCTATTTTAGACACCAAACACAACATAACTTGACTGTATTTTAATGAAACAGACTGACTGAAGTAATAGTGCACAACTGTCTACACATCCAATGACCACTCATACACCATGATACAATGTGAGGTACGCAGGCCTCCAAACAAATGCATTCACCCACTGAGTAAATATGGTAAGCTTGTAGACTTCAAGATCAGCATTTAGTGTTATAAAATATATGCTCTTTTATAATTTATAGTTACTGTATACTGGTCCATGTAACTACATAGACAGCCAATCAGATTCCTTCTAGAAGTTAGGGCCTCCAAGTCTCTCTCCATAAAAATTAAAAAAACAGAAGGAAAGCATTTATCTGAGAGTTGTCTAGCTGCTGAGAGTGGTTTGCAGACTCACATCCTGTACCCATCCTGCAAATTGGATGGGACACAGGGAGTCACTTCAAGTGAGCAAAGTTTAGGACCAGCAAGGACTTAAGATTCATAGACAGACATATGACGGAGACTGTCTTAGTACTCCCAGGCAAGGTCCTCCCACCCATTGCTTGCAGCACAGCCAGCTTTCTTGCTGAACTGCCATAAGTTGATAGTCTGTAGCTGAACTCTGGCTATGATCCTAAACTGAGGCTATAACCCTGATCCAAAGTCCATTGGAAACATTCTCCTTTACTTCAGTGGGTATGGATCATGGCTGGAGAGAGGGACTTAATACTGTTTCAGGAAGTATTAACTAATTCATGGGAGAAAGAACACGTGACACTGAGCTGCTGTTTTCAGACTTGTCCCCAGTGCTCTCTGCAGAATCTGTGCAGCCGGCAATGGGGGGGGGACCCCAATATTTCATCATAGCTGCCTTTCCATTTTGTACAATCTTCCACACATTTAATCAAGTTGCATTTATTAGTTTTTAATATAGTACCATAAATGTGAATGGTGCTTTACAAACAAAAAAAGAACGCATAAACTAACAGCTTGACTGACCCAAAAGCTTAGAATTACGGCCCGAATCCTGCGAAGCTATACCTGTGAGTATTTATACTGAACAGCAGTATGGGCTTCAGCATGGGCCATTTGCCAGACTGTGCTAGCCCACACTGCCATATCTTCACTGCTATTACTCACACTAGCTAGATTAAAGGTAGCATGGGTATGCCTACCTGTGCTACAATTACACCTTACATTGCAGTGTAGATGTACCCCAGAATGCAGCTATTTCTGATGGGAAGCTGGCAACCATTAGCAACACAAACTCTGTGTAACATCCTTAAAAACTTGACCCTTCCTATTTTAAGGAATTTAGGCACTTCTAGTGCAGATAGGGGCCTAGCTGCTTAACTCAAATTGGGAGTTAGACACCCTGGTGCCTTAGAAAAAATCTTACTAGGCATCCATATCTAATTTTCAAATGAATGAGGTGCCTAAATACTTTTAAAAATCTGATCCTAAGTAAAGAAGAGCTGTTTCTGAAGAGGAAAGTTAAGCAGAATAGAATTTCCTGATTTGCAATTCAGCCAGAACAAAGCTTATCACTCCACTTCTTATAGAAAGTGCCTTTGGATCTTAATTACCACAGGAAATCAGGACTTCTGCTTTTACTCTTATACAAAACCCCAATATCTCCAGAAGCATTCAATACCTAGCCAAAGGAACAAGTTCCACCTATTGAATGCTCAGCACATTTTACTTCCTAATTATGCTTTTCCTCAGGTGACCCAGCCTAACTTGGGTTTGTTTGTGAGGTTAAACAGGATCACAGCTCTCAGGGTAATATGACTCTAAGCAGTTAATACACAACTTTGAGGATACTGAAGAAAATAAACAGGTAAAGACATGAGCTGAACTGGTAAACATGAATAAACAATCAGAAAAAACAGATAGTTGCATTAGCACAGATCTCTTCAAAATCATATAGAGGCTAAAAAACTGTTCTATGTGATCAGTATATCAGAAAGGTTGCATAACTTATTGATTAGAGAACAGCAGTGACACTCAAGAAACCCAGGATTGAGTCCCAGCTCTGAGAAAGACTTTAAGGAATATTGACTTTCCCAATAATGCTTCCTCACCTATTAAAATGGGCAGAAGTGTTTTAAAATCTTCGGATGAAAGAGCTAACAAGTACAAAGCAGTATTAATATACAATAATTTATGAGCTAAAACATATCTAGTAAGGCATTCTGAAGGATCTATTGTCTCTACTGAATTGCTAATGTTCCACTAGAACTTTGGCACTTAAAAATCATGTTTTAATGACACCTTTGCACTAGCAAAGTGGGTAAATAAGAGGTATGTATTCCTGACAGTTAAATATTGAATAATGTATGTGTTCTCAAGATTTACTCCAAAATAGCATTTCTTGACAAGTATATCCTGTAATTAACAGGAAGTAGGTAGGTAATGTAAAAAATCTTCCATCTTGTAAAAGCTGCAGACAGAAGATTGCATTTGGGTGCTTGTTTTTCTGACCTGAGGTTAAAGGACTCCTTAGCGGATGCATAGAAATATTGTTCAATAAACACCCCACAATTTCAGAATAAGAAAGCAAGAACAAGGTCAAAGAAAGAATAGTTTCTACAACACACAAACTATAGATTTATTACAGGCTTGGCTGAAAAAGCTGAAGGAATTTTTAAATGTGAGATGTTAGTGAGTCTGTAGATTCAAAACTACTCCTAGTTTGTTCTAGAAGATAAATACATTGATGTTGAACAGTTTATAATTTCATTTCAAATGCAAAACTTTTTTGGCCTGCTTTTCAAAAATCCACTTTGTCACAGTCTCCCACAAAGTTAATCTTCTTAACAGTAGCTACAAGTTTCTGCTTATATTAAAAAAGCTTTTAATTTTGTTATTTTGGAAACAGAATAAGGCTTATGTGCAGTCTTAGGAAAATAGAAGTGAGGAAAACAAATGGACAAAATGGCCTTATCTTATTTCTAGAATTTAAGCTCTTTTCTCTCAATTCATTCTCATACATGAGATGATTTCTTCATTTGAATTTTACAGTATTCATTCACTAACCACTATGATAAATACAAGCTTGTAATAAATTATTGTAAATGAAAATACTTTAGCTTAATTAAAAAACATGCAACTTCAAATAAATTCTTACTTTTTTAAATTTGCTAATATAATTAATCAAGCTAGCCTGCAGAACACCCATCTAAATCTCTCGCTGACACATCTTGGAACTAATGCTGACACAAGTTAGAGTGAGGTAATTCAGAAGCAACATCACTGAAGTCAGTGTTGGTTTAAACCTGGTGTATAACTGGAGATTAAAAATCAGCTCTCTTAATTTCAGAGGTAGTAAGTGATTCAACTGATCCAACTCCCATTGAAGTGAACAAAGACTGAAGGTATTTCCAGACTGCAATTAAAAACCTGCAGCTGGCCCATGCCAGCCCTCTTGGGCTTGAGCTAAGGGGCTTTTTTAATTGCAGTGTAGATGTTTGGGCTCAGGCTGGAGCTTTCGGACCTGCAAGGTGGGAGGGTGTCATAGTTTGGGCTGCAGCCTGAGCCCAAACATCTACACTGCAATTAAACAAGCCCCTAGTCTGACTCAGTTGGTACTTACCAGCCAGGGGTGTCTGCAGTTTAGACATATCTTCAGACTCCAATAGAAGTCGAGTTAGGAATCTATGTGACTTACCCAAAAAAGTCTGTAGTAAAGTTGGAAACAGAAACTAGGTCTGTTGACAAACAACCCTATGTTTTAATCACAAGACCATCCATATTCCCTTACATACTGAAGTCATCCTTGGAATTTCTGGTGCATATGAATGGGATTGTGACCAGACAGCACCAATGCCCCGGAGAGTGGCCAAACAGGATATGTCTACACTGCAATTAGACACATGCAGCTGGACTGTCTTAGGCTCAGGGGCTGCATAATAGAAGTGAAGACATTTTGATTCTGGGACCCTCCAACCTTGAAGGATCAAGACCCTGGGTGCCAGCACAAGTGGGAACGTCTAATTCACAATTCAACAGCCCCATTCTCTGATCCCAAGACAGCTGGCATGGGCCAACTGTGGGTGCCTAACAGGGGCGGCTCTAGGAATTTTGCCGCTCCAAGCACGGCAGGCAGGCTGCCTTCCGCAGCTTGCCTGCGGACGGTCCGCTGGTCCCACGGCTTCGGCGGACCTCCCGCAGGCGTATCTGTGGGAGGTCTGCCGAAGCCATGGGAACAGCGGACTCTCCGCAGGCAAGCCACCGAGGGCAGCCTGCCTGTCGCCCTTGCGGCACCGGCAAAGCGCCCCCCGCGGCTTGTCGCCCCAAGCACGTGCTTGGCATGCTGGGGCCTGGAGCCGCCCCTGGTGCCTAATTGCAGTGTAGACATACCCCTAAAGGCAGCACCAGGGGGCTGCAAACAAAACATGTAGAAAGTTAAATGGGAAAGAAAAGGTGGAGCAGCAGGATAGTGGTAGAAAAGTGAAATACTTTATACCAACACTGGAATTTGCTCTTGATCTGTTTTCCAACCCTTGGTTTTTGTCTTCCTCTGAGATTTTACGCAGGGGAATCTTAGGCTCACAATTTCTGCATTTCATGATAGTATCTAAACACAACTTGTTTCTTTTTTCTCCTCCCTCCCTCTTTGTATGTATTTCATTATTGAATATAAAAGAAAAAAAATGAACTTAATATAAAAGCTTAAAGATTGCACCTAGCATTGGCCTTTAGAAACCATTAAACCACTACCACTTCAGTAAAGTGAATTTCAATCAAGTGAGCAGGCTTTTAAAAAATAAAAGTAAAATGAAAATAAATTAGCTACAGAATGCTTGCACGACAGAATGGGTATAGAAGGAGCAGCAATATAGAAAAGTTTTACCTCATGAGAGCATAGACAGGAACACTGTTTTTAGCAGATCTAGCGGCCCAAAATTGTTGCCCCCAAATTAGTGTGTATGAGGAAGAAAGAAATTTGTGACCAATTCCAGATAATAGCCCAGAATAACGGTTACTAACACTTTAGAGTGTAGCTCTGTAACCTCTAAATTGGGAGAGATTGTAGTTGCATTCTCTCATCTCCTGCGATGTCCCCTTCATGCAAAGCCTTGTTTTCTTAGATCCTAAGCACTGTACAAATACCCAAGGAATTATCTTATGAGGGAGAAATGGATTTCACCCTAAGAAATTAAGTTAACTGCCACATAAATGTTGAATCCATTCATTAAACCAGAATTTGGAATTTCCTCTGTCTTTAAAAAGATGATTTACATATAATTTTAGTTACATACCATTAGACAAAACTGATTACGTTAGATAATATCTACTTATCTGCTAGAGTTCTCAGTAGACTAAATTAGAAATGACTGTCTCAGTAAAGTATAATCTATCGCCAACTCAGCCTATAATCTTTATATCTCAATAGTCATTTAAATTATATTTTATCATTTGCAATTTCTTATATAAGCACCAAATCAATTCATGTACAGTACTACATGCCGGAATGTTATAAGAATTCATTGCTATATGCTTGGCATACTTGTTTTAACTCCTATTCAATTCTCAATTTAGTTTTCAATGTATATGGAATTTCTACTAGTTCTCTTCCAAAGCAGACAGAAAATTCTCATGTCATGTATCCATAAATGAAATAAGTGAAGTCAACATGTATTATTTTTCTTAATTACTAATGTCTTTACCAAGAGTGCCTAGATTTTTGAAGCTACTGACCTCTTTTGTGCAATCAGTTCAAAAGTAACGTCACAGAAATTTTGGCCGTAATTTAGTTTCACAACAAAATTTAATGCATTTTAAATGATATTGAAATACTAGATGGACCTAACTAAACACACTGGGTTGTGCAACCAACTCCTATGACCCCAAAATTATATAGCTTTGTATAGATTTCTTCAGGTATTTTAATTGTGGGTATAAATGGAATATAGCGTATTCCCAGGAAAAGATCTTTAACATGGTGAAATTAGCAGAGAAGTGAGAGTACAGACTGAAGCAAAGACCCATCTCTCAGCCCATGTGAACCTCACAAGCACAGAGTGGGCAATTTTACTTTTGCCCTAGTCCCTACATACATTCACAATATTCTGAGATTACAACTAAATTAGTTTTGCACACAAGGGACTTCCTTAGCTGCACATTTTACAAGTTTAGCTCACGATCCTGCAGTGAGCTCCCTTCAGGTGAGCCAGTATAGATATTACCATAATCTGCCTGGAATTTAATATTAATTGTGCTGAAGTAGTACCAAAAGGCTCCCGGCAGATTTGGGATCCCATTGTACTAGGCACTTTACAAATAAAGCCAAGTGTCTGCTCCAAAGAGTTCACAGTGTAAACAGGAACACAATGAAACAAGGCAGGTGTGAAACACAATGGAGAGGCAAAATGAGATACCAGGATGACTGTAATGAAGATGAGATGGTCTATACTTGCCAAGCATACAGTATGGAAGCTACATTTTTTCATTTTAAGATTAAGATAAATGAAGAGATGTTAATCACTAACAGGCCATTAGCTTAGACATTAAGCATTATCCTCATGGTAGAATACCCACTTTATATTGTCCTTATAGAGAATCTGAAAAAAAAAAGTGTTTCTTGGGGGAGTGTAAAAGCACCTGCAATTTGCTGATTCATTTAGATTAATGTGGCAGCTCTGGAATTAAATATGTATGCTTAGAGTGATCATTTAAATAAGGAGTGGGTTCACATTCTAGGGGGAAAAACTTTGCCTTGGCCACAGGATGAAAATAGACCATGAAGTGAGAGCACAACCATTTTAAGCTAAAATAAAGGAGTTCTGTGGACACAAATGAACAATACATATATGTCCATGAAAATGTGATAAAAGAAGTAATCCTATTTAGATCAGCCAATTAGGGAACATGCTAGCAAGGAGACTTATTTTAGGGTATATCCCTTATGAGTAGGGCCCTACCAAATTCACGGCCATGAAAAATGCATCACGGACCATGAAATCTGGCTTTTGGTGTACTTTTACCCTATGCTATTTCAATGGGGAGACCAGCATTTCTCAAAGTGGGATCCTGACCCAAAAGATGATTATGGGGGGTGTGCATGATTATTGTAGTTGTGTCATGGTATTGCCACCTTTACTTCTGTGCTGCCTTCAGAGCTGGGCAGCCAGAAAGTGGCAGCTGCTGGCTGAGGACAGTAGCAATACCATACCATGCCATCCTTACTTCTGGGCTGCTGCTGGCGAAGGTGCCTTCAGAACTGGGCTCCTGGCCAGCAGCCAGGTGAAGGCAGCACTGCCACCACGAGCAGAAGTAAAGGTGACAATACCACAACCCCCCTACAAAAACCTTGTGAGCCTACCCCCACAACCCTCTTTTGGGGTCAGGACCCATACAGTTACAACAGCATGAAATTTCAGAATATTGAAATCATGAAATTTCCAATTTTTAAAATCCCATGACCATGACATTGACCAACATGGACCGTGAATTTGGTAAGTCCTTACTTATGAGTAGAAGGTTATGCAACTCTCCAATTAGCTTCAGTTCTCTAATTTTAAAATAAAGGTGGTAATACTTCTAAGATTATAATTTGTCCTCTTCCTGCATATACATATAATACCTAGCACACTGGGCCCAAAATTTGTTTTTCTGGTGGTGGAGGTGTGAGGGCTGCGATACCATAATAAATAATCAAGAATACTATGAACAATAATTCCAAGAGAAATATTCATTTTGTGATTGAAAGAACATATGAACAGCCATACAGAGTCAGACCAAAAGTCCATCTAGCCCAATATTCTGTCTTCCAACAGTGGCCAGTGCCAGGTGCCCCAGAGAGAATGAACAGAACAAGTAATCATCAAGTGATCCATCCCATTGCTCATTCTCAGCTTCTGGCAAACAGAGGCTAGGGCAGGGGTCTTTAGCACACGGTCCATCAGGGTAATCTGCTGGTGGGCCACGAGACATTTTGTTTATGTTAACCATCCTCAGGCATGGCCCCCTGCAGCTCCCAGTGACTGCAGTTTGGTTTTATGATACCAATATGCAAAAAGTATATTGGTTCAATATAGACTAAGTTCTAAGCATCATATTCCATGTATAACTTGGAGTAGTTTAAAGCATTGACACTTGACAATCATGTCCAAGACCAACATTCTACTCTGAGCTCCAGCAAGATCAAAGGAAATTGGAACATGTTTTAGGAAGAAAAGTTTTTCCATACTGGATCAGGCCACTGGTACATATGTTCTGTTATCTTGGCCTCTGACAATGGCCAATACCCGATGATTCAGAAGAAAGTGAAGATCTCTCCCTCCCAGTTCCTAATAAGGCATCTATAGTGTTAGTAACATCTTGTGACAAAATCAGGAAAGTTGTGGTAATCTCACAAGTCTTAAGATGTTGGGTATTTTTCTTTAAGCCCCAGTACCTGGAATCTTGTGATTCCATCAGCTTTCATTGAAATAAATTTACTAGCCCTTATTGTTGCAGAGATAACCTTGAAAAAATGAACCCTAGAGGCTCAAAAGTCAACAGGTACATATAAACCCCTCAAAAATTATTTTAAATGTCATAATTTTGTGCAACCTGAGTCATTTTTGAATGCTCAGTATAGCCATACTGTTACTATCTGCACAAAGTTATTACGTACAGAACACCTCCATGGTAACATTTACTGGGCAAAAGACAACATTTCAGTGGAGACTTATATAGGCAGTTGTGCAATACAATAAATGGAGGAAATAGTTCTCTCCAGTCCCTCAGAGGTAATCAGCTTACTTTTGAAAGCACAACACCAGATTACTCTTATCATTTTAAAGTGACTAGCCACAAAGTTGGGTCAGCTGTCAGGAAATTAGCTATCTTTGAAAAAAAGTATCAGACAGCACATGATTCGGCTTTCTAGAGTAGTGAGTTTTATTTGCTGACTAGGTGCTGCATAAAACAGTATTTATTTTTTGGTTATTCCAAATTTATTTCTTTTAATTACATAAAGATATCCTTATCCTTGCGTAAAGAAAAAGGTCAGCAGTTTAAACTACGCCTTTAATACTTTTAACCCAGTCAAGGCCCTTATAACTTTTTCAGCCTTCCAGGATAAATAATACTATCTTTTGCCATTTCTTATCATATGCAATTATTTCTGTGCCTGTAGCCACCTTTGCTGCCCTTCTCTTATTCATCTTTGTTTCACTTCACCTTAAGGAAGCTGTATGACATGAATGCAGATTTAAAAAAAATTCATAATGCATCAAAGCAGCATATTTTATTTAACTGTAGCTGCACATTAAAGAGACAATTTATTGAGCTATCCATGATGAATCTATAAGAACAGCCATACTGAGCCAAACCAAAGGTCCATCCAGCCCAGCATCCTGCCCTCCAACAGCAGCCAACACCAGGTATCCGAGAGGAAACTGAAGAACAGGCAATCAAGTAATCCATCCCCTGTCACCCATTTCCAGCTTCTGGCAAACAGAGGCTAGGGACACCACCCTGCCCATCCAGGCTAATAGCTGTTGATGGATCTAGCCTCCATGAACTTATCTAGTTCTTTTTTGAACCCTGATATAGTCTTGGTCTTCACAACATCCTCTGGTAAAGAGTTCCACAGGTTGACTGTGCATTGTGTGAAGAAATACTTTTTTTGTTTGCTTCAAACCTGCTGCCTATTAATTTCATTTGGTGATCCCCTAGTTCTTGTGTTATGAGAAGGAGTAAGATGTGAGTTAGCTAAAGGCAGATTAAAAATACATGGAGTAAAACCCAATAAGAAATGTAAAGGGAAAGATATCAAATACAGAGAATGTATCTTAGAAAGCAGCAAAATTATACAAGTATCATTTCAACTGTGCTCTGTTGAGCTTAGGTTCTTTCACAGATGGTCATACAGCCATATGCTTAAGGGCAAGTAAGACAGATGAGAGAAGCCCTTACCTACTTTGCTTTAGTACACCTGATTTGAGCCATCTACCTACGTGGCCACTGTTCCTGACGTCTGAAATTTCACTAATCTTCTGACCTCATCAAGAATGCTAGAGACTAGCATGCATGAGCAGCATGAAATCAGATGTGCCATATTGTTCAGCATCTGTTCTTAACTTTACATGAAATTTTCCCTGCAAAGAACACAGGGTTGTCAGATTCAATAAACTCTGCCCTGATCTGTCAGTAAGATGCATTTGTCTTGCTCTATGATAGCTGTGATTTGAGGCCAAATGCATTTCTAAATGAATATAAAATTATAGGCATTCATTAGTTGGTAGAGTAATAAAGGATCAATTAATGAACAGCTTCAAGGTACTCAAGACATGCACAGCAAGTTAAAATATTTCAATAAATAGTTAAACATTTAAATAATAAAATCTGATGAACCATACCCTTCATGTTTCTCCAGTAACATACATAAAGGCTATAGCATCATTACCAGCTCCAAAGGCTCAAATTAAGAACACAAAAATGTGATACTGATTTTTTTTTAATAAAATGTATGGATTTTTTTAACCTGAAATTCACACAATAACTTGTCTTTGTAACCGACAATAAAACCAGTTCAAGTAAGCAGATCTTGCAGAGAAACTTGAACCACTTTGACCAGAGTTATGAAGTTATTTCCAGTGAGTCCAATCATATATCAAAAGGTGCAATGAACCATTATCTTCAGTAAGAAAAACTGAACCTTTCTAATGGCCCACCCTATCAACATTTCAGTTAGGCTACTTGTGTGCATAAAATCACTCAGAGGCTTATGTGATTATGAGATTAAGCCCTAAATTAAGACAGAATAATAAATACAATTGGGCTCTTGACTTCTCTTTAATTACTTTCCTTTCACACACACACACACACACACCCCACTCTATTCCTATTACTCATCCCCTATGTGGGTTTTCCTCCTTTACTTTCCTGTTCCTCTTGTTTCCTTTCCAAAACCATAGACAAGAAATAATTGTTAGGACTGAGGAGCCCAGATAGCAGGTACTTTAAAAAAATAGACATCCTGCTCAAAAAGTATCCGTCTTCAACCACCTAACTATTCAGAATTAAGCCCTGATGGACAAAAACTAACATGCATTTTTTTTTAAAAAGCATCAGCTGATGGCTCCATAATTAATGTACAAAATATAAATACAGCTTTTTCCTTTTACTCCCTCACAAAACCTATTTAAATTACAGCTAATTATACTTTCAGACATGTAATTAAAGGTTATGCATTTACAGTTTAGGTATTTTATTTTTGTCGTTTGATGCTATAACTATAAGAACATTCAATACAGCTAACCCTCAAGTACCTGTTCCAAACCAACCAACACTCATTGATTTTTAAATCCAAATTACACCATTTACACTGAACAACCAGAATTAAACTTTGCCTGCATTTCACCCCTGAGCGAACATCCGCTGTTTGAACTTTTAAAAACTTTGTGCAAGGGCAATGGCCAAAAGAACAGGAAAGTTATTAAAAGAAACATTTACACACTTTTTAAAATTAGTATTCCTTGAGTTTTTAATAATCAAGACATTTCCAATATATTTTTTTCCATTCAGCAGATCATTGCTTCTGAGTTGTCATGCAACAATAGATAGCTGAAATGGAAATGACCTGTGGGATTATCTAATCCACTTCCCCAGTGGACTAGAATCCTAGAGAATTCTAGCGATCTATGTACTTATATGGAGTTCATTATGCCAACTTTAAAGCACCTAGCATTTGCAGACAGCTAAATGAGACAGCGTTGGTTGGGTATTTTTCTACAGAACACTTTTTTTGGTCAGAGATGTAGGGACTTGAACCGGGGTCTACCACATCCCATGTAGTGCCCTAATCACCAGGATACACAGTGTGTCTCTCTCTTTTTCTCTGGCACAATGAATAATTAGTTATACAGATCCAACAAGAGAGACCCATCCCAGAACAACCAATAGCTTGGGGGTTAAGGTTCTCAAGTGGGATGTGGGAAACGTGTTCAGGTCCCTTCTCCGAATCCAATACGTGCCCTAAGCACTGGACTATTGGTTATGTTGATCTCTCTGTTTGGGGGAGGAGGAGAAGCCTGGTTTCATCCAAATGAAGAACAAGAAAAATGTCAGTTGTTCATTGGATAGGAAAATGGTTTCCCTGCCAGCTCAACTGGAAACCAAACCCTGCCTTAAACCCAAAACAATCTTTCCTCCAGGATTCTTCCTTGCGATATATTCTCTAGTGCTCTCTCCACTTTAGCTTTAAGTGGCCCAAACAATGGAGCTTGGGTTGCTTACCTTGGGGTATTATTTCACTGACAGATCTTTTTCTCAGGAAGCTTTTTTCTAATAAGCATATTTGTTTCCCTTTTCTTAATTTCACTGTACTGCTTCTCACTACAACCTCTTTACCATGTTAAGTCCTTTCTTTTCTTGATGTTCAAACACTTTCTTACCATAGCTATGAGGGATACTTGGCCCATATGGTAACAAACTGGTAACATATGAGAGTATTATAAGGACTCATGAAAGCTATGCTAAGAGAAAAAGAAGAATTACTAGTTGATGGATTTTATATTGCTTATAGAATGAAAATATATCGACAAGCATGATCCAATTTCAAAACCTATTTTAAGGTTGTTTTCATTCTTGTGATTGGCTAATAAAATAACTAAAACCACACGAAAGGGCAAATAGAATGGAAATATAGGAGGGAACATGATTCCCCTTGCCTGTGCATAACCACAATGTGACATTAACATATGACTGGAAAATGCATAAAATGTTCCAAGCCATAAAAGACAAAATGAAATAATTGGTGCAGACATGTGTTTTGTTTTGTTTTTAAACTCACTAAGCTTTGTTGTGAAATCGGTTAAATTGTTATGCTGGAAACGTAGGGCATAATGGAATATGACATTTGCTGGTGACTGGATAATATTCACTATGCAATTAACTTCAAGTTGTAGAAAGTAATAACTAGTCCATAAAAAACAATGAAATTATAAACCAATTTTGACTAGTCCAAGCTAGCAACCATTGAGCCCTGTATGGGTGAGTACAGCTTTTCTATGTTTTGCTGGTCTTTTTGGTTAGAACAATCTACTTTAATAAACCCAGGTGAGCATAACTATTTGACATATAATGATCTAAATGGAACTCATTATTTACCCCTTCAGACATGAGTATTAACTATTACATTCCCTTTAATCTTTACTAAACCAAGCTATAAATATTTAGGCCCCCATACGTCAAACATGTAGATGCCAAGCTTTACACATGAATAGTCCCATTGTCATGTACAGGAGTAGTCCTGTGCTATTCTACTCCATATAAATTCATATACAACAGTCATCACTGTAGTATCTGAGCCACTTCTGTTAGTGCACTAGGCAACATTAGGCAGACTAGCATCTGTCACACACAGATTTTTTTAGGACTGAGGCCTTTAGTCTTAATATTGTTTCTTCAATTAATTCCATCAGCCAGCTCATGATCATGTTTATGTATTTATTTTATTCTCCATTGTCTTTGAACTACCTCCAGTTTGTCTACATCTTTTCAGTATTGGTGCCTAGAACCAAACACAATATTCAAAGTATGGTCTCACCAGAGCTGTACAGAAAGGAACTATTACCTTCCTACTTCACAGCCCAATTCCTTTGCATATGCTGCCCTAAACTGCATTGGCCTTATAGTTGTCATATGACACAGAATTAATATCTAATTTGCTGTTCACTACCACCCTGAGATTTCTTTCAACAAGACCACGTCTTAAGTTTCTCTTTCCCATTGAGTACCTGTTTTCATTTTTTCCCCAAAATTTTCAAGATTAAACTCATTTTGTCACTTCCTGTCTATATTTCTATGCTCTCCAAGTCCCTTTATTATGCTTTGTATAATTTCCTCCCAGTTTAATTTCTTCTGCAAATGCCATGTGTTAAACCATCACTCAGGCTATTAATAAGGATATTACATTGATGGGACCCAACACTGATGCCTCCAGTATCCCACTACATCTCTTCCAGTCCAGTACATAACTGATTCTTACCGTTTGTTTACTGTCTTTCAAACAGATGTCAGTCCACGCAAGCTTCTTTATCAAAGCCAATTTAAGCTAAGTCTTCATTCAAGATTTCAGGCAATACAATACCTGATTTTATAATATTTATATATTATAAATGTAAACACCACATATTGGGACCAAAGGAATTCTAGATAGATTTTGAAAAGCTGGGAAGTCCCTACCTGCTTCTTTGTTAAGGAGAAGGGGGGAAGGGAGGAGCTAAGATCTTGAATTTATGAAGAATTTAATTGATATATATATTTAGCTGTCACTTCACATTTTGTCAAAGGAAATTGTGTCCTTTACTTTATTAGCAATGTATTCTCCATTGTATTCCTTTGTATGGCCACTTAAATTATAATTAGAAAGTGATCCTAGATACCAAAAGATGTACTCAGAATGAAGGAAAATATATATTGAATTAGAATACCTGTAGCCTCCTGCGAACATGGTATAATGGATTTCTGCTAGGTTTAGGATATTTTTTTTTAAAAAACAGTGAAAGATATTTTCTTTTTTTAATAAAAACACATGCCTACAAACAATACTAAATATTGTATTTGAAATTTAATAAATGGGGAAAAGACAAAGTAGAAATAACCAGTTAATTGCAATGTTTCAGATCAAGAAAGCTTTCATGAGCAGGTCTCATGAAAAACCTCAGACTCTGGTAGCGGATATAAATAGATGTTTAATCATTCCAATGTGTAAAATCTCTGAAAAAGGATAAAACCTTATTTCCTAAAGTCAAATCAGGATTAATACAACCCACATTGTTCAATTCTTGGGTTCTCATTAGCTTTTGTTTGTGTTTAAAATCTGTCCTTAGTGCCTGAATCCTACAAACCCTGGATGTTTTACACCCCATGAGTCTGATTCTGATCTCATCCTGCTTAAATTAGGGGGAGTTAGAGGTGAGAGATCAGAATCAGGCCCGTGTAAGCAAAAATGCCATAGCCAGCTAGTGATTTGTTGTTCCACCGAGCAGTCACATATCCTCATTCTCAATTCATGCTGTGTTCTTTCATCCCCAAATGGCACAAAAAAAATTCTCTCTAGTTCAGTTAGAACACCACCACCACCTACCATTTGTGTAACACCTTACATATTCAAAGCACAGTATAGACATTAATTAGCACTCACAAAACTCCTTTGAATTATGTGAGGGAATATTATTAGCCACATTTTACAGATGGGGAAACTGAGACAAGGGTGAGTTGACCCTTGCCACTGTCACATGCCTGGCATATATAATTAGGATTCCAAACCACCAGCAAATTCTTCTCTCCATTTGCACACAGAATATAGGATGCTAGATTATTATTCTACTCCAGGAAACAGTACTTCCTGGGAATGGCAATGTCTAATGTTATATAAAAACATTTTAGAGTTCAGTTCATGCTCTCATCTCATTATTTTAGGATCTGAACAGCATTGATGGTTCTTGCACTTGGGACAATTTGATATTTCCTGGCAGGTTGATGGTTTACTGGCATATTAGTGACTTTTTTGGGGGGGGGGGGTTAATACTGACCCATGAGTCTAATGGGTAACAGCAGAGTGTTGGAACATTTGGAAAAAATACACCTTTCAATGAAATTAATTTAAATGATTCCCTGAAATGCTAAATCCCTTATGCTTTCAATACATTGTAATTTTCAAGTCAGTAGCAAGCACTTTCTGAAAATATCCAAAAACATTTTTAAAAAATGAATTAACATAAGCTTGACACTAAATTCATATCTAGAATGGTGTGGTGCTCATATTAATAGCGATCCAAAACTAAAAACAATTTAAAAATTCAGATGACAGCAAGGTATTTAGATATCACATGGTTTACAAAGGCAAAAATACTTCAAAACTTGGAAATGAATAGTTGAAGACCACTCTTAAAATGCCCCAACAAAAATATGCATATCAGGGGAGGTTTTTCAAAGATGTAAATTAGGTGCCTAACTCATATTGAAAGGCAATGGGAGTTGGGCACCCAACTGCCATCTATGCCTTTGAAAAGTCTCTCCCATTATTTTTAATCAAATGCAAAGAAAAGCAGGGTCACCAGATTACTAAATTAAAGGAATGAGCTAAGATGCCCCCCTCCAATAATTGCCAGAAAACATTTATTTTGTCTTAGTAGTTTTGAAACTCTTATGGAAATAGTGTGTCTACAAGCAATACATTTTCAGGATGTTTGTAAGTCTTAAGGAAATCTGTCAACTAGATCACAGTGTACACACAGTAAATCATCCCAATATCTTTGCTTTGGCCACTGATGAAAAGAAGCAGCTGAATTCAATCATCTGCTTCTGTCACTGTTCAGGGGGATCTGCACCTGTATTCCTCCTTCATGGTCCAGCACCATCACCCATTCTTGGGCTTCTGGCTCCCCAGCAGTATTCTCTCTCTTGGGTAAAAACTTGTGTTTGTCTCTGTCCTGACTGGTATATTTCCAGGCTGTCAGCTCACTGCCTATGCTGTTAATTCCCCAGCAACGTCAAACAGCCTAAGCAGGCCTGCTTTACTTTCTTCTCAAAGGCCTGGTATACACTGGGGGCGTGGGGGGAAATCAATCTAAGGGTATGTCTACACTATGGGATTATTCCGATTTTACAGAAACCGATTTTTGGAAAAACTGTATAAAGTTGAGTGCACGTGGCCACACTAAACACATTAATTCGGTGGTGTGCTTCCATGTACTGAGGCTAGCATCAACTTCCGGAGTGTTGCACTGTGGGTAGCTATCACATAGTTCCCACAGTCTCCCCCATCCATTGGAATTCTGGGTTGAGATCCCAATGCCTGATGGGGCCAAAAATGTGTCTTGGGTGGTTATGGGTAAATGTCAATCAATCAATCCTCCCTCCATGAAAGCGACGGCAGACAATCATTTTGCACCCTTTTCCCTGGGATTGCCCGGGCAGACGCCATAGCATGGCAACCATGGAGCCCGTTCAGCCTGTTTTTCACTGTCACTGTATGTCTATTTGATGTTGCTAACAGACACGGTGCTTCAGCGCCACACAGCAGCATCCCCTTGCCTTTTGCAAGTTAACAAAGACTGTTACCAGTCATACAGTACCTTCTGCTGCTGTCTTGGGTGCTCCTGGCCAGCTTCGGTGAGGTCGGTCGGGGGCGCGTGGACAAAAATGGGAATGACTCCCGAGTTCATTCTCTTCTTTAAGTTTTGTCTAATGGAGCGTTAGTCCTGCCTAGAATATTAGGCAAATGGCCTCTCTGGGTCAGAGTCCCAGACATCCCGCAGAAATCATGAGGTGCATGCCATTCTAGGGGGTGGCCCTGCAACAACCCCACCTGTTGCTTCCCTCCTCCCCCACCCCTTCTGGGCTACCGTGGCAGTTATCCCCCCCATTTGTGTGATGAAATAATAAAGAAAGCATGGATTTGAAACACTGACATTATTGCCTCTGCAAGCAGAGATCCAAGCGGGGAGGGGAGGGCAGCCTCCAGCTGCCATGATATTACAGGCAGGACTGACTCTCCATTAGACAAAACTTAAAGAAGAGAATGACCTCGGGAGTCATTCCCATTTTTGTCCATGCGCCCCTGGCCGACCTCACCGAGGCCAGCCAGGAGCACTCACAGGACAACAATGAGAGCTATCAGTCCTACTGTACCATCTGCCGTCTGCAAGGCAAGGCAAGGCAAGGCAAGGCAAGGCAAGGCAAGGCAAGGCAAGGGGATGCTGCTGTGTAGCGCCGCAGCACTGCGTCTGCCAGAAGCATCCAGTAGACATACGGTGACACTGAAAAAAGGCAAGAAAGGATTTTTTTCCCCTTGCTTTCATGGAGGGGCGGGGGAGGGGGACAACGACATATAGCCTGAACAAATCGTGACAATGTTTTTGACCCTTCAGGCTTTGGGAGCTCAGCCAAGAATTCAAGTGGTTTTCGGAGAGTGCAGGAACTGTGGGATAGCTACAATCGTCAGTCACCCCACCCTCCATGAGCGTCCATTTGATTCTTTGGCTGTCTGGTACACTTAACTCAGATACTTGTCTCAGCTCCTTAGTTTCACGCAGCACTGTGTTGAGTCCCTGTTGTGGCCTCTGTCCATCATGGCCTTGGAGATTTTTTCAAATGTTTTGGCATTTCGTCTATTGGAATGGAGTTCTGATAGAACAGATTCATCTCCCCATACAGAGATCAGAATCAGTAACTCCCGTACTGTCCATGCTGGAGCTCTTTTTTGATTCTGGGACTGCATGGTCACCTGTGATGATCAGCTCTCTATGCTGGGCAAACAGGAAATGAAATTCAAAAGTTTGCTGGGCTTTTCCTGTCTACCTGGCCAGTGCATCTGAGTTCAGGCTTAAGTGTAGACCAGGCTTAAGATACGCAACTTCAGCTATGAGAATAGATCGACTTACCTCCCGTCCTCATGGCATGGGATCGATGGCCACGGATCCCCCGTTGACTCTGCTTCCGCCTCTTGCCCTGGTGGAGTTCCAGAGTCGATGGGGAGCACTTTCAGGGGTTGATTTATCGTGTCTCATCAAGACGCGATAAATCAATCCCTGATAGATAGATCGCTACCCACCAATCCGGCGGCTAGCGTGGACGTACCCAAAGATGGTACACAGTGTCATTGCCACAGTTACATTACCACACAGCTCTTTCTAAGTGGTAAGAAATTTGTTCTTAAGGCATTACAGAGGAAACGCATTAAAACAAGAAGAGAAAAAAATTATAAACAGTCTTACCAGAGAATTCCCTGACTCCAACAGCTCTGGCTGGTGAATAATCCTTCAAATCCCACCAAAGGTTGTTTTCTGTGGCCACACATTCATAACTATTAGCTCAGAACAAGCACACAGACTGGGCCAACTCCTCCCAACCTTTCCAGGAAGGAGTAGGCCTCCATTAGATAGAAAGTCTTGTCTGTTTCTCGGATCAGAAAGAAGACTCTACATTAGTTTAAAAACTTAGGCTACTTATTCAAAATCATTCATGTGCATCAGTCTCTGGAGTACCCATTTGAACTAGTATATGCTGGCCTCTGGAGATGGTGGTGCTTCTCCGGAGATGTTAAAACCTGAGTGAATTTGCCTAAACACCCCTATTGAAATATATACAATCCTGGTTCATAAGGATACATAAATCATTCATTTAACAAAGACTCCAAAGATATTAAACTTAATTCGCTAAAGTTTAACTTAATTCAACAATGTTTGTTCAGGATATTGCAGGAAATTGCTATTCCTGGTACAGCTTCTATTACAAGGAACTGTTTCTAGTTTTCAAATAATGACAAATGTTATTAAGATTTTACTCTTTCTGAATTTGAATACTGCACCTGCCATGGGCCAAGTCAAAGTTTATCCATGTTTCAATTTCTGTGATGTTATGCATCTTCACTGGATAGATAAGATATGAAGAAAAAGTAGACACTTCATAAAAGTTTCAACACAGAGCCATTTGAAAAAAAATTGTAATTTCAAATGTATTTACTCAGTTTACAAGAAACACTGGTATTTAATGTTAACTATGTGGAAACTTGAAAATTTTATTTTTCCTTTCTAAAAATATTCATTGTGTGGTTTTGGTAGTCCCCACCATATATTAGATTTCAAATATTTTGAGATTTCCAAAAAAAAAAAAGTTTCCTATTCTGAATCAGGGTGAAAAGTAAAATCTTAAATGTCTCTTAAACCAACAAATCAAAAAATGGTTTGATTCAAAATGCTGTTTTGACAATTTTGAAATTTATTTTGCTTTAACCTTTTTAACCTTTTTTTTAAGAAAGGTAATTTACACTAAAGTTAAATTTAAAAAAGAAAAGTAGATTAAAAAAATTGTTTCAAATATTTTGACAGGATGTTATTACAATTCTAAAAGTCCTCCTCCCCCCAACCTTCAAGTCAGGAAATTAATCAGAACCAACCTGTTCCTATGAACAGTTTAGGGTTTGACAAATGGACATTTTCAGCAAAAATAAAAGAAATGTTTTGTCAAAGTTCCTGATCAGCTCTAGACAGCTGAAAATAGAATATAGAAATAGAATAGAATATAGAATAGAAATAATAGAAGGTATCCAATTTACCCAGGCAACCTGTGTTGGCTCACCTCTACACTGTCACACAGGGGTGGAGGGAGAACTAGGGCTCATTCCTTCTCTGTCTATTCCTCACCCACACATGTACAGAGGAAGTAGTGCCACTTGTTCTCCTCCACACATACAGAACAGTAACACACATGGAAGTAGGGGTGACGTAGCCTTACATGAATGGGGAGAAAGCAGAGGTGTGATTTGTGAAGAATAGAAATAAGGCTGGGAGTGACAGCACATGTGTATTGAAGTGTGAGGTTTCACTATTCTGAACATGCTTGAATCTGGGAGATGCGCTACCTGGGGAGTCTACACAGAAGAGAGTAGTAATAGTCAACCCAAGAGGACAGCATGCAGATCAAATAGTCAACTTACTTATCAGATTGTAAAGAGCTATAGTACAAAGGCTATTCTATACACTCCCAAATTCCAAATACTAAAGTTTTACCATGCTATCATTTCATAGGATTCCAGAGTCCTGATCTAAATGAACATAATGACATTAAAATATCAGGAACAAAGTCGATTTGGACACAACCCAATTTCTTGATATAAAACTTAATACGTTCAATATTGTTTTGTTTAATGAAATTCTATCCATTTTGACAATAAAAAACAGTTATAAAAACTTGTTCTCTCGCTCAGGTCCCAATTGAGCAAGGTAGGTAAGCATAGTCCCATTGAAGCCAACGCATCTATTATCAGTAGAGAGCCTCCAACAGGTTACTTATTGATAGCTTTAATCCTTTGTAAAGAAAATGCAGGGCCAGTGCAACCATTTAGGCGACCTAGGGTGCTGGGATTTGGAGGGCGCCATTTTCTTCGGCAGCGACCATTGCAGCCGGATCTTCGGCATTTAGGCAGAGGGAACTGGGGCAGGGGAGCGTGGGGAGGGCTGCCTGCAGCAAGTAAGGAGGGGGCAGCATGCAGGGGAACTCCCCACCCCACGTCACCCCTGCCCCGCCTCCTCCCCGAGCACGCTGGGGACAGGGGTGAACTGCTTCACTTCTCCCGCCTCCCAGGCTTGCGATGCCAATCAGCTTAGGCGCCACAAGCCTGGGAGGTGGGAGAAGTGAAGCAGCGACGGCGTGCTCGTGTGCAGACCAGGGGTGAGCTGGGGCGGGGGGTGGGGGGCCTCAGGATGGAGCTGCCGCAATGGGGGGTGCCTCAGGGCGGAGCTGCCGCAGGGAGGGGCGCACAAGGTGGAAGTTTCGCCTAGGGCACGAAACTTCCTTGCACCGGCCCTGATAAAGTGTATTCGGTATTGTATTTAGAGATAAGTGAACCGGTTGAGAAATCAGACCTGAAACCTTCACCTAACATCAGATGAACCCAAACTAAATCTCTGAAGTTCAAAATATTCGAGTTAGGACAACATGGTCTGTTTTTGAACTGAGAAGTCATTGCACTTCCATTTCCTTTCTGACCTGGAACCAACGAGTGTTAAATATCTTGAGAAGCATTATTCTTGCAGCATATCTGAAAGCCAATACAGAAGCAGGAAATACTGCCTCCCCCTCAAAAATCTTGCAAACTCCAGAGATTCAAACTGTTCAGATAAAATTTGACTAGAAATCTGAAATGCCAAACCAGACCCACAAACTGTTTTATGTTGCCCATCACTAATTTTATTCACAATCCCTTCAAATGACAGTGAGGCACATAGAATAAGTGTAACTATATAACTTTAATAAAGGTATGTAAAAAAATGTAGCTATTTCTAGTAATCTGACAGATCATGTATACTATCCATTACTTCAGTCAGGGTTATTGAGTGAACAACTCCCCTGCTTTGCTTGAAAAAAAAAATCTGTTGATCTTGTAAGGTTGACATGACTGTAAAAGTCATAATATCCTAACTGCATAATGTGCAGCTAGACAAATGCTAGATCCACATTTCTGTAACAAGCTACCTGGAGACCAAAAACTGATCATTCAGAGCCACAGCCAATGGCTCAGGTGAAAATAATGGATGAGTTGGGCACTTTTCAGTACAGGTATTTTATGTAAAACCGTAACTTTTAAATCACTTCCAGAACTTAAAGGAAACATGAGAAACTAAAGTTTAAAAAGTTGAGTGGAAAAATAAAATATTTCAAAACCCAAACTAAGAAAATGTCTAGTCAACAGCTGCACCTATAATGTAGCAGCTTTCACACCTTCAATATTATTTTAATCCATCAATTTTAATATCTAGAATTTATCTTGAAGTGCTTGGACCATTCAATGACTCAAGCTTGGACACGATCTGTAAATTAAACCATACTGGCATTACTGATAATTTTGATTTTTGTCTCCAAATCCAATATTTAGTTTGATAAGATTTCAATTTAGCTCTGCCCTGCTGTGCTACATTGCTACTCAGCAGGTTACTGAATAATTTTGTGAGCCAATTTTTCTACATAAGAAAAAGAAAATTTCTCCCAAGCTAGATTGTGGTCTGGAACTAAAAGTATCTGACCATTCTTTCAGCAGACAAAACACATTGCTTACTCACAAATATTGCACAGGAAACCTGATGGTTTTTGCCAGAGACTTGTGCTGTAATTCTGGATGATCCAACATTTGTTGGTCACCAGATGTTTTCACCATGTATTTACTTTTCATCAGGGATCGGGGTCTAATTGCATCAGACATTATATAAACCAAATGAAATGATGACCCAGCGCCCAAATCGTTCACAATCTAATTAACACTGCTATATAACAACATAAGAAAGGCCATACTGGATCAGACCAAAGGTCCATCTAGCTCAGTATCCTGTCTGACAGTGGCCAATACCAAGTGCTTCAGAGAGTAGGAACAGAACAGGTAATCAATTGATACACAGTGACTCCAAAAGGTGACAAATGGAAGAACCACAGAGCTAACATTTTTACACAATAAAAGTCAAATTTTGTCTAATTCATTTTTGTAAAAAACAAAATTAGTTGCTACAAACTTGAAACTAGAATTTGCCCATATTCAGCCATGCCTATCTTTAACACAAAAACCAAAATGCACCATATGAAGGAACCAGAAATGTCAACTCCATGAACTACTCAGCACACATATTTCCCCCCTTCCTCAATCAGAAACACAATCACATGTTCTTGTATAAAATTCTTATCATTTTCAGCAGACTACATGTTGATAAATATTCTGTTTTGTAATGTAGTTTTCAGGTCTTCAGTAGAGAATTTCTCAGAAGTTTCTCTGTTACTAATTAAATGCACTGCATGTTATAGCAATTACTATTTGAGAAGATCTTTTTATTTCTGTTAATAAACAGTTGCACATTATATGCTTATTATCAAACTTTGAAATATTACTCAAGCATACAATTTCAAACAAGTAGGGCATAATATTGTGAAATATTTATGTGCCTTGATTACTCAATTTGACTTTTTTAAATTCCTTGTGAGTGTATGCTAACAGTTGGTGAGACTAACAACAGTATAATCTCATCAGAAATAATCTAAATATGTCATAATTCATACTGATTTTCACCTTAGGAAATGAGGCAAAAAGTTAAGAAACATTCTTTAAACAGCTTCAGGAAAAAAAAATTCTCATTACATGTTTCAC
The DNA here is from genome assembly GCF_016161935.1 of Mauremys reevesii. Classification (NCBI taxonomy): domain Eukaryota; kingdom Metazoa; phylum Chordata; order Testudines; family Geoemydidae; genus Mauremys; species Mauremys reevesii. The sequence continues at coordinate 85,987,381 of NC_052627.1, read as the reverse complement.
TGTACAGTTGCTTTACATAAATGATTCAATTCTAACCTGGACCCTAGGGCATCTGAAGTCATTTTTTGTTCACACACACTATGAATCCGAAATCCATAAATATTTCCCTTTAGAAATGGCATTCATGGTCTTTTTCCCCTTAATAAAAACCTTCATCTGTTATCCAATTTTATTTTCTTGAAAGTAAATGGTTTATTAAACTTGAGTGAACTAGAGATTATAGCTTTATTAAATCTTACAAGAGGAGTACAATAGTCTTTTGACAAAAACTCAGATAACCATTTCATTACAGGATATTTATTTCTTCACGGAGCCTACTACAAAATAGACTACACTCCCTCAGTAAAACACAAAGGCGGGGGTTGGGGGAAGTTTGCCCAGATTATTTTAAGCGGCATGTGTACAAGATTTGCCTCCCACAATGTAATGGAGTAAAAGGTACAGCCTACACAACCTGCAGACCAAGAGGGATTCTCCCAGGGATGCTGTGTTTCTGTATTCCTGGGCCCTGTAGCTCTCCTTCATAACCTAGTCAGAGTCCCCAATGGAACCAGCCCCCAGTAGAACCAGGATAACAAGACTTTCTCCAGCTGTGTGCTGTCCCCTGAATCCCCTTAAGACAGGTATGGGGGGAGATGTTCCAGAGCACCAGAAAAAAAAACCAGCCCGAGGTTATTTAGCCTTTTTTGCATCTCTGAGAGATGGGGTGCACCTTCCCCTCACTCTGGAGAGAGGCCTCTGTGTGGGTCAGATGAAGATTAAGTAGAAATTGTTGATAACCCAACCTCATACAGCATGGGCAGGGGAGAGCTATATGCAGAAGATCCCCTCTGCACACATTTTAGGAGTCCCACACACTCATTCGGGGTTCCTTTTTTGAGAGTTTGTCACTATAACCAGTGGAGGGGTGGGGGAGAGGAGATGTATGAATTTAATGCAGTCTTTTATCATCTATAAATTGTATGAAGAGAATCTGTACTGTAAAATTTAAGGTTTTTATTTTTGTCTTCCAGCATTTTACAATAAAGTAGACAACTCAATATGTAGATTTAGCTTCTCTCTCGCTGCCCTCCCTCACTCTGGTCAATCTGAACCTAATTGTCAATTGTCAAAAATACAAACTGCTAAATTTTTAGTGTGCAGGAGGTAGCCAAGTAGACCTCGCAATGATAAGAGTGACATTCGCCCTTGGGGAAAAGATAACATTACCATAGCTACATTTTCCAAAAAACACATTAGACTGGCAATAAGACGATCTATAAGCACAGGGACTGAAGAAGAAAACACCCGAATGGAAGTTTCAGGTTATTAGTCCTTGCAACCAAAATGGTTTATAAGTATGTGAAAAATTTTACTCATTCTGGCAAGGTAGTAGCATTTTATCTGACAGGATCTTTCCTCAACAATTTGGAGGCTATTGCTGGAATATGGTTGTTGATTTTCATTCACTTTTAGCTTGGTCAGTTCCATTGATACCTTTAATTTAATAATTTCAAGACACCTTGCTTTTATGAACTCTTTAAAAATAATTTTAAACAGGTATTTTATTTCTTACATGAAACAAACCAAAAAGCTATACTCTGGAAAATTCTACAGCCAAACTCCTCCTCAAACCAGTTGCTAAGTGGTGATAAAATACTTATTGCCTCCTCAAATCATTTACAAACCTTGAAACACCTAAAGCAAGAATGAAAAATTAAGGACATGAAAAGTTAAAACTGCCCACATACAAAAACCAAGCATTTTAAATCAAGCATCAAGATATACATATTTCACTACAACACAACCACCTTAACTATGACTTCAATAGTCTTAGTAGTAATTTTAAAATATAAACATGCTGTACAAGCCCTTCTGAAAAAACCACACACGCCAGCCTCAAATTCAAGTCCATGTGCAGGCATAGTTCATCTTCAATTGATTAGGTTATAAAATGTTTGCTTTTAAACTAAATATAAAATTATTCTTAAAAAAAAACACACTTTACCTATAATTTTATTGCCTCTTGATAAATAGCTAAATGCTAATATCCGCCCTGCCCCACCCCCCACAGCAAAAGTGTCTCTATACTTCTGCATGGGCGGGCAGGCCAAAAGTAAGACTTTCCTGCTCCAGATGCCTGTGTGGACAGCTCAGACCTTTAGGCATCAGCTGTACTTGCTGCCCCCCATAAAGCAGCTGCGCAGGAAATGAGTAGAGCACTAGTCCTGCCACTACAATGTACAAGCTTACAGAGCCAGGCCAGCATCATGGGTGTAAGTCAGCAGCAAATTTATTATCCCTCGAAAGCATGGTGGAAGCAGGAAAGAAGTTACATTTTTCAGGGCCACAGTTCTTTCCCTGAGATGCTCTTGAAATGGTGCTGTAATCACTTTTCTCTTTACTATGGACTCTGTCCTTCTAGAAGACAGTAAGGGGCAATGTGTCACTAGCCAAGCCAGCCTCTTAGGATGTGTCTCACAGCCCTCAGTGGCAAGCCTCCAAGCACAGGTGAACAGACTTGGGTTAGAAGGTCTCATCTACCACTCTAAAAACAGCTGTGTAGACATTGTTTGAAGTTGCACCTTGGGCTGGAGCTCAGACTCTGAAGAATAAGGAGGGATGTGGTGTGACATTCTGTACCTTGAAGGAACACCCAGCACCCCCATGTTCATCTTTATAATATGATTGTGTGGTATCTAATGCAAAGTTTGTCATGCCGGGTGTCTTCGGAAGGCTCACGATGTACTAAGCATTATCATTATAGTAATGTTATAGATTGTAATTTCATGTATATGGTTATGAGGCTAAGAATCTGTCCTCATGGCTTAAAGCAAACTCAGGCAAAAACTCTCCAAGAATAGAGGGGCAGTACATACCTCATCATGGCATGTATGGGACAAACCCAGCGAGCCTCACTGGAACAAAGAACACTGGCTTAGGAAACACAGGATCTGTTGGACTCCAGTGAGTTACCCCCCTTTCTTTGGTCAGTTTTGGACTGCAATAAGGTAATGCTCATCTGACTCTGAAGGGGGTGGGACAAAGCCAAGAGGGAAGAAAGAACATAAAAGGAAGAGACATTTGACCTGCTCTTCCTCTCTTCCACCTACATCTACAAACACCACACCAAGTGACCAAAGCACTGATCAAAAGGGGAGAGCCTGGCTGAAGAGCAACCAGCCAGCCTGTGGTGAGAAGCATCTAAGTTTGTAAGGGTGTTGAAAGTGTTAAGATCAGTTTAGAATGTGTTTTGCTTTTATTTCATTTGACCAAATGTGACTTGTTATGCTTAGACTTAGAATCACTTAAAATCTATCTTTGTAGTTAATAAATCTGTTTGTTTACTCTACCTGAAGCAGTGCTTTTGGTTAGAAGTGTGTCAGACTCCCCTAGGGATAACAAGCCTGGTACTTCAGAAAAGCACACTTTGACTCCCGTAGGGAATTGATGGGCAGGATCCCCTGGAAGGCTAATATGAGGGGTAAAGGAGTCCAGGAAAGCTGGCTGTATTTTAAAGAAGCCTTATTGAGGGCTCAGGAACAAACCATCCCAATGTGCAGAAAGAATAGCAAATATGACAGGCAACCAAATTGGCTTAACAGTGAAGTCTTCAGTGAGCTTAAACTCAAAAAAGAAAGCTTACAAGAAGTGGAAACTTGGACAGATGACTAGGGAGGAGTATAAAAATATTGTTTGAGCATGCCGGGGTGTAATCAGGGAGGCCAAGGCACAATTGGAGTTTGAGCTAGGAAGGGATGTGAAGAGTTTCTACATGTATGTTAGCAACAAGAAGGTGGTCAGGGAAAGTGTGGGACCCTTACTAAATGGGGGAGGCAACCCGGTGACAGATGTGGAAAAAGCTGAAATACTCAATGCTTTTTTCCCCCCTCAGTCTTCACAGACAAGGTCAGCTCCCAGCTGCTGCACTGGGCAACACAGTATGGGAAGGAGGTGAGCAGCCCTCGGTGGTGAAAGAGCAGGTTAATGACTATTTAGAAAAGCTGGGCATGCACAAGTCCATGGGTCCCAATCTAATTCATCTGAGGGTGCTGAGGGAATTGGCTGATGTGACTGCAGAGCCATTGGCCATTATTGCTGAAAACTTGTGGTGATTGGGGAAGGTCCTGGACAATTGGAGAAAAGCAAATATAGCACCCATCTTTAAAAAAGGAAAGAAGGAGAACCCAGGGAACTACAGACCAGTCAGCCTCACCTCAGTCCCTGGAAAAATCATGGAGCAGGTCCTCAAGGAAAACATTTTGAAGCACTTGAAGGAGAGGAAGGTGATCAGGAACAGTCAACATGGATTCACCAAGGGCAAGTCATACCTGACCAACCTGATTGCCTTCTATGATGAGAAAACTGGCTCTGTCGATATGGGGAAAGCGGTGGATGATATATATCTTGACTTTAGCAAAGTTTTTGATATGTTCTCCCACATTATTCTTGCCAGCAAGCTAAAAAAGTATGGATTGGATGAATGGACTATAAGGTGGATAGAAAGCTGACTAGACTGTCAGGCTCAATGGGTAGTGATCAACAGCTCCATGTCTAGTTGACAACCGGTATCAAGCGGAGTGCCTCAGGGGTTGGTCCTGGGGACGGTTTTGTTCAACATCTTTATTGATGTTGACACTAAGCTGGGGGTGGGGAGAGATAGATACACTGGAGGGTAGGGATAGAGTTCAGAGTGATGTGGACAAATTGGAGGATTAGGCCAAAAGAAATCTGATGAGGTTCAACAAGGACAAGTGCAGAGTCCTGCACATAGGACGAAAGAATCCCATGGACCAACTGGCTAAGCAGCAGTTCTGCAGAAAAGGACAGTGGATGAGAAGCTGGATATGAGTCAGCAGTGTGCCCTTGTTGCCAAGAGGACTAACAGCATATTGGGCTGCCTTAGGAGCATTGCCAGCAGATCGAGGGACATTATTCCCCTCTATTCAGCACTAGTGAGGCCACATCTGGAGTACTACATGCAGTTTTGGGCCCCCCACTACAGAAAGGATGTGGACAAATTGGAGAGAGCCCAGCAGAGGGCAACAAAAATTATCAGGGGGCTGGGGCACATGACTTACAAGGACTGGCTGAGGGAACTGGGCTTGTTTAGTTTGCAGAAGAAAAGTGTGTGTGTGTGTAAATTTGATAGCAGCCTTCAACTACCTAAAGGGGGCTTCCAAAGAGGACAGCTATGCTGTTCTCAGTGGTGGCAGATGACAGAACAAGGAGCAATGTTCTCAACTTGCAGTGGGGAAGGTCTAGGTTGGATATTAGGAAACACTTTCACAAGGAGGGTGGTGAAGCACTGGAATGGGTTACCTAGGGAGGTTGTAGAATCACCATTCTTACAGGTTTTTAAGGCCCAGCTTGACAAAGCCCTGGCTGGAATGATTTAGTTAGTGTTGGTCCTGCTTTGAGTAGGGGATTGAACTAGATGACCTCCTGAGGTCTCTTCCAACCCTAATTTTCTATTATTCTATATCAATTTATTTGTTAAATTGACAAACTCATAAGCTTGCAGTGTTCAGCAGGAATAACTGGACACTGCAAGACAGAGGTTCCTAGAGCTGTGTCTGGGACTGGAGATATTGGCTAGGGTCATTCAGTTGCACAATCCAAGGAGCAGCTTACATGCCAGAGGCTGTGCGAGGACAGCCCAGGAGTGGGGGTTCTCACAGCAGAGCACAGTAAGGCTGGCTCTCAGTGTTAAGGATTGGAGTCACCTAGTGGATCACCAGTCTGGGTAACACCAGAGGGGAATGTCACAGGTGGGGCTCAGAGCCTGAGATCCAGTCCAAGACACAAGTTCAAAGCTCTGCCTACACACCTTTTTTTAGTGTGCTATTGCAAGCCCCACTAACCCAAGCTGGTTGATCCAGGCTGGGGACCGAGGTGCTAGCTGCCACTGTGTAGACATACTTCAAGAAACCAAACTCAAAATAAAACTACTTGTGGAAGTCTACTGATGAAAAATGTTTTACAGGAGCCAGGAATTGTTAGTAGTAATAGTAAAAAAACCCTGAATTAATTGGTCAAGCATAAAGCTGTGCGGCAATAAAATATGCATTTCTTTGTACTTGATTAAAAATATTATGTGGGCAGTTTGTTACTTTTAAGTGGCTGAGTTTTGCAAATAATGTCATAGATGAGTATAGTATCTTGTTTCTCTAAGTTTTTTGTTTCTGGAACACTATTAGTAATTTTCTAGTATGTATTACATACAAACAACTTATCCACTTGGACTAGAAGCAGCAAAGAATCCTGTGGCACCTTATAGTCTATAAGGTGCCACAGGATTCTTTGCTGCTTCTACAGAACCAGACTAACACGGCTACCCCTCTGATACTTGGACTAGAGAAAAGGAACAATTAAAAAGACAATTCTGTGCAACAAAAAATACACATTTCATTATTATGAATGTCATTGAAAAAAGACCTGATTTATTCTCTTAGGTGCAATAAACCCCAACTAACTAAAATAATTAATTCTGTTTAACTAGAGGGCAAAGAAAAAAAGGAAATTTTCACTACAGAGTTTGGGGAATAATGCACAATTGAGTGTTTTATTAGCATGAAAAACTAATGTCACAGAAGTAGCTTGCAACACATTGCCAATTGCAATGAAATCCATTTTTTTCTTTCTTCACTTCATAAGTGACTGGGGAAGATGCATTAGACTGGATTTTTTCAGGAAGAGCTGGCCAACATTACAATCTGAGGCTTTTGACTTGTGTAATCATGTTGGCTTGTGCTCTATGATGCTTTAGCAATTTGTGTGTTTCTATATTGTCTTAGGAAACATTCGTATTCTGGTTTTATTGGTTTACTTGTTTTTATTTTTTTAATAGTCTCTAGCTGTCTAGAAACATACAACCTTCAAGCGTCCACAGTAAATGCCAACTGCCAGACCCATGGGATAAAATAGAGCTTTCCTCAGAGGTTCCATGAAGATCCATAGAAACATTTAATTCATATATATGATGAAAATTCGTATTGCCATTTTAATCCTGTTTAAAATGTTTGGTGGTTTCATCACATTCCTGGTGAGATGAAGGCAGCTGGGAGACTAAGGGAGTTCACCAAAAGGGGAAGGCAGAGAGGCAGAGTCTTTGCATCCCGTCCACCCTCGCTTAACTTGCGGGCAATCTGAGGAAGAACCTGCAAGGGGAAGAAAACGGCCTGTCACCAGCACCAGTTGGAAAGTATTTGGAAAGTTGGAAAACGGCCTGTCACCAGCACCAGGTGGAGAAAATAACTAGGCAGGCAGCTACTTTAGATTTAATTCTAACTAGCAAGGAAGAATTGGTTGCAAATTTGAAGGCAATTTGGGTGACAGTGATAATGGAGATGACATCTCATGACTGTGAGTAAAGTGAGGAGTGAGAATAGCTTCAGAAGGACAATGGACTGAAAAAACCTACAGCCTTTAACAAAGTCAGAGAACTGGTAGGTAAGGTCCCCTGGGAAGAAAAAATCTAAGGGAAAAAAGGAGTTCAGGAGAGCTAGCAGTTTCTCAAAGAGATAATATTATAGGCACAACTGCAAACTATCCTGATGAAAAAAAGATAGGAAGAATAGTAAGATGCCACTATGGCTCCATCTGGAGCTCTTTAATGAGATGAAAATCAAGAAAAGGAATCCTATAAAAAGTTGAAACAGACAAATTGATATGGATGAGTAAAAAGAATAGCAGAAGCATGTAGGGATGAAATCACAAAGCCTAAGACACAAAATGTGTTACACCTAGCAAGGGAGATAAAATAAAGTTATTTAAAAACATTAAAACCAAGAGAAAGATGAAGAACCTCCATTTAGTAGGAAAAGATCTAATAACCAATGACATCAAGAAGGCTGAGTTGTTTAATACCTATTTTGCTTCAGTTTTCCGTAAAAAGGTCAAATCTGACCAGATATTTAATGTGATTTAATATTAACAAGCTGCAAGGGACACAAGCCAAAACATGGAAAGAACATGTTAAAGAATATTTAGATAAATATTTAGATAAACCTGGTGAAATGCACCCTGGGTACTCAAGGAACTAACTGAAACAACCTCAGAACTATTTAGAGATCATCTTCAAGAGCTCATGGAGGACAGGCAAGGTCCCAGAGGAATGGAGAAGGGGAAACCAAGTACCTATCTTTACAAAGGGGAGGGGTAGGGGGCAGAAGAGGACCCAAGGAATTAGACCTCAGTCTAATTTCAAACAGTTAACCAGTCACAATTAACCACAAAGCTTGAATAGTAAACTGAGTAAGATGGTATTGTTTCTGTTCCCCAGTAGGACAAGTGTAACTATTAGCATTTGGTTTCAGGGTTGAGCGTTCACATTTAAGACCTCAAAATTGTCCAATATTCCTTTAAATCATTGTTTCCACAAACATTCCTGCAAGTAAGCGTATTTTCTAAAATACTAATAGAAAAGGAACAAAGAAAGGTCAAGGACAGAACTAATGTTAAGTTGCTTTTTAAGTCATGCAAATATTTGAAGAATGTTTTATGAGGTATTTGCCCAAGTTTAATATACACAATGACTTACTGGCTTAGAATAGGACTTCTTGTGAACACTGCTTACTCACTCAAATGCTTTAATGATTTGGAGGTGCTCTTTGTGATGAACACTGAACTCCATTTAGCAAATTTATCCCTCATGTATGTCAACCTCCTTCTCACTAGCCTCACAGCACTATCTGAAATTACTGTTCCCTTTTGAGCCAATACTATGAATATTTTGATTTTTATATCCTTACTATACTTTGTTTAATGAAAAATATTGACAGAATTTCCACTGACTTTTAGAAGAGGTGTCTTACATTTGTAACTTCCTCAAATTTTGTGCAAAGGCCACCGTCTTGGCCAAAACATCATGGATTGAATGGAGGATTTCTAGAGCTAAAACCATCAGCTGCTACTGCTGGAGCTAAAGAGTCTAGTCTCTCTAGCTAGGGCTGTAACTGATTTGTATCCTCTGCAGATTAGGCAAAGGGGAAACTTGTAATAAACACTTCATCAGTGGGTTACACTTGGACATCATGTTTGCAAAAATGACATACATCCTATTACAAGGTATTTGGCATACCTTAGGCCCTAATCCTGCAAGCTCCTTCGAATGGGCACATCCCTATGCCCATATGGAATGTTTGCATAAACATTTAGGTACTCATGCAAACAACCTTTTGGGAGAAACAATCCTTAATTGCACGCGCACACACACACACACACTTTTATTCCTTGCAAGTAAAAAGAAAACTTGAATTCTTCAGATATTTGTCAATACAATTTTACAAATCACGTCTTAAATATGATTAGCAGTCCATAGAATGAATTTAAGCTATAATCTCAGATACTTGCTAAAATTATTCACCAATTTTCCAGATACAGTACTTCTATTCTGTAGTGCAAAGTAAAAGTAGGACTAATTACCTCCTTAGATGCTTAGATCATGGTTCCCACTGAAGTTAAACAGAGCTGCATGTATATTTCTAAAGATTAGACTAAAGTCAGAAAAATGAGATCTTCCATTTTGATTTTAGATTTATATGTCACCAAACACCACCACATACAATTATTTTAAATATAGAAAATAGAGATGTATAATAATGTCTTTATAAACACTGGCCTTTTTAAATGTGTTTTTCCAGTATAATATACATAGGCTTGTTGTGTCTTTCCTAATGTCTCAGTTACATGGATGCACTGGTGTATGCTGTCTCTTTCAGGGCTTGTAACAATACTGACTCAAGAATGTAAATACATCATATGAGAGTATATAGGGGTAGATCACATGGAACTTGATCTTGCTCCCTCTGAAGTCAATATAAATATTGCTATTAGCTTCTATTGGAACAAGACTGGGCTGATGGCTTTGCTTTAAATCGTGCATGGAATATTTCTTCTATCTGTATTCCTGTAGCAAAGTATAATAACTATGCTCTGCAATGTGTTCCAAACTATGTCATGTAGATTTATAGTCATTTCCAAAGGCAAGCCCAAAGCCTTCATATCTATGCAAACCAAAGAAGCCATAGAACTCAAAATGAAAAAAACAAAAACAAATCTTGAATCACATTTATACAAGTAAAAAAAATCAAACAATTATCCATTTAGCCTCCACTTTACTAGAATTAATAGAATTCTAGCTCTGCTTGATAAAGGTGTGAAACTGATCTGTCCTACCTGAATGTCTGATCTTTTTTCATTATAAAATGCTTTTCTCTACAGAAATGTTTCAGCAAAACATGAATATTCAGGACATTATATAAAGAAATCAATTAACAAATACATCTGCAAAAAAATAGATATCAATGAGTTATACAATAGAATATAAAATCATCTATGCTCTTATATCACTGTCATCGCCATAGGATATGGCCAACAGTAATGCTGATAAGTGAGATGACTAACATCTGTCATGATTTATACAGTTGATAATAGAAATTATGTAATTCCATTAGTGACAAGGAACAAGACTCGCAGCTAGCCAATGGAGGCACTTTGCAATCCTTAATGACTACCCAAAGAAATTGACAGCCAAGAAATAAACAAAGGGCTGTGTGTGTGAAGCAGATAACATAAGGCCTGGGACATGGCTGCTGACAGCAGACCTTGCAGGTGGTTGCAAGGGGATTCACACTTTTCACTCAAGTATGGGACAGATTCTCTGTGGCACCCACTATCTGCTGTCAGAGTGGTAGACTAAAGGAGGTGGTATGGATCCCAGAACCTAGAGAGGTTCTACACCAGGCATTTGGTAGAGTAGATCCAAGGCTGTTCTAACATACGTAGACTGGTAATGACCCCACCAGGGTTCAGAGTACCCTCCATGCTTCCAACAGATTCCTATGCCAGGCAAGGTTTAAATGTAGTATAACTTTAACAGTGACAACCTACAGGATATAATGCATTCCTACAATTAAACAATTCAGACTGTATTTACAACACATGTCCTTGCTGAAGTGGTTTTACTATGAAGTACTCTGTATAAATAAATTGGTTTTAAGTTCCCTCACATCAAAGGGGAAGGGAGCAAGGAGAACAAGGTGAAAGGACTTTGTCCTGTGTGCTTGCTGAAATCTCAAACAATATTCTTCCAATAGATGCAAAATGAGAACAAATCCAGAAATTAGCAATTTTATTTTGTCTCTCCTTCTGCGCAGAGGCAATTTGAACTCCATAGAGAATTTATATCTCAGGAGTGACATACAGATTAAGACTATAAAGTGCAGTTATACATCCTGAAACAATCTTATGCAATAAACAATGTAACTAGCTATGATTCAACAACAAGTTATTTATTTTTAATCCATTTTCCTTTCTTTAGGATTTAGTCAACACATGAGAGTTATGTATGTTACTTTATCTTCAGGGAAAGGCGAATTCTTATATTATATATACACACACACACTTTGGACATTCTTCATTGCAGAAGAAGTTATTTTATTGGTACACAAGGATTCATGGAAATTTTATTTAGGACTGTCATGAGCGTACAGCTAAGGGTAGCATAAAATCCCTCCTTTACCTGTAAAAGGTTAAGAAGTTCAAATAACCTGGTTGGCACCTGACCAAAAGGACCAATAGGGGGAGAAGATACTTTCAAATCTGTGGGAGGAGGTTTTTGCTTTGTGCTGTGTGTGTGTTGGTCTCTCTGAGATAAAGAGAGACCAAGCAAGTAATCCATCTCCTAATGAAACGATACAGCTAATATTACAAAAATAGTAAGTAATAGCAAGGAAATGTGTTAGATTATCTTTTGTTTTAGCCTGTGAACTTTCCCTTTGCTAAGATGGAGGTTTATTCCTGTTTTTTTGTAACTTTGAAGTTTTGCCTAGAGGGGAACTCCATGTTTTAAATCTTATCACCCTGTAAAATTACCTTCCATCTTGATTTTATAGTGGTGCTTCTTTTACTTTTTTCTGTATTATAAAGTTCTGTTGGAGAATCTGATTGGGTTTTTAGTGTCCTAAAAACCCAAGGGTCTGGTCTGTGCTCACCTTGGTTACCTATTTGGTTGGTATATTATTCTTAAGCCTCTCCAGGAAAGGGGGTGAAGGGGCTTGAGTGGATATTTTGGGGGAAACAGGAACGCTGAGTGGTCCTTTTCCTGAATCTTTGTCTTACTCACTTGGTGGTGGCAGCAATACCATTCCAGGGCAAGGAATGTGTGCCTTGGGGGAAGTTTTTAACCTAAGCTGGTGGAATATAAGCTTAGGGGGTCTTTCATGTAGGTCCCCACATCTGTACCCCCGAGTTCAGAATGGGGAGGGAACCTTGACAAGGGCTATGTGCAGTAACCATCACAAAAGAATCTAGACACACTGGGCACTGATGAAAATACAAGGGAAACATGCTTTGCTCCTTCTAGTGCAGGAAAAGAGGCACACAACTATCTAGGGAGATTCTACAGAGACAAAAAACAGAAAAAGCAAGTCTACGAGAAAGCTTTTGTTCATAACATTAATAAAGTTGTATTTGAGAAGAGCTACTCTGTACTATAGATACATAAATGTGTAAATCTGTTCATTGATTGTTTTACTCCAAACCAGAGAGCAACAGCAGCTTCACAGAACATCCACGGCCACCGCTAGGGTTTGAACTCAGACAAAAAGCAATAAAGGGGATCAGGAACTACAAATGGCAGCTTGGAATTAATTGTTGAGTTTAACAATGTAGCAAAGTTCTTCTATTGACCCTTCCTATTAGCAAGCGTTGGAACCTTGCATGAAGCCAACTGATTCATCAGTGTGTGAGGCTGCTTACCTCCATCTTAGGTGCAACTGGGGTTGGAGTACTATAAATGAAAACAGATAAAGGTTAAAGATATAGTCTTCCCTTAATCAATATTCTGATTTCTCAGAAACATCTCAGTAGTGAGGGCAGGTGTATCAGTTTTAAATCATTGTGTTTTCTTGAGTCTAAATAGTCACCACTGTTGGGACATCAAGCTTTGTATATGTGCATAAGGAACCATTTACAGTCTAAAAGAGCACTTTTTGGTAAGTGAATGAGCTATGAAACTTATGCTTTTTGAGTGGATAAAAGTACACTCTTTAGTAAAAGTACAGTCACCAATAGAGAAGTACTTCTTTCATAAGGAATAGCCTTTGTTTGCCAAACATCTACATTATTTTTGAGCGGTGGTCAGCACATCCCCAGTAACTTTGAAAATTATGAATGATTTGGACTGATTAGCTGGCATTTAACATCTGCATATTGGAGAATTTTTATGTTTCTATTAAGTGATGCCACTATTCATCCTAAACTGTTTGATCATGTTCCTTTTTTAGGATTATTTAGAAATGAAATGAGCTAACACTGAGATGCTGTCTATCACCCAGACAAGCCATCAGACCAGCAGAATTGATGATATAGAGATTACTGGATCAAACACAAAATAAATAGATCTGGGTGGTCAAAACAATCTGTTACATCAGAAGCAGAGATGCTCCCCCTAATACTGTGATACATGTGGAGAAAAACAAGACCGTATTACATTTTATTTTTGCAAGAAGATTACTTATTCATTGGTAATTCAGAGGTGATTTGCTACCATAGTCAAACTTTTGATTAAAGCACTAAACAATTGCTTCTTGTTCTGAACCAGTAAAATGAACTGAAGGCTGATACCTTGAAGAAATGAAGGATTTTCCTAATGCTGAACAGTAAACTCAGCACCAAATATGGATCCAGTTCCAGCCACTGGGAAACTGAAAAAGCATTTGGTGCTTTTCAAAGATTTCTGTGATGCATTCTATTTAGAAACAACTCCCTTAATACATTTTTCTACCCCTCTCTCTCTCTCCTCCCATTATTTAGTACTAAAAATAGTCATCAGGCTTTAGTCAGGATCAAGGAGCATTGTACTGACCAGCTTCTGCCCCAAAGAGCTTACAAACTAAATTTGCATGAGTAGAATGCCTTTACAACTGAGCAACAAATACTTGATAGAAGCAATGTTACACGTGGAGCATTGCAATTTCTGGGAGTGTAGATTCTTGATTGGGATTATATTGCAAGTCATTAGCTCATTGGTAAATTGAATGAACCTACCAGAAACCTGAAAAGAGCATTTAGTGATTAAAAGTTCTTTTCACTTTTGTAATCTGCACTTTCTGGCATAAACTCCAGTACATCACAACAAAGACTATGCTCTCATGTTTTCTGACTCAAAGAAAACAAAGTACCAGGAATCTCTCAGAAAAATCTTGTTCTTGTGCGACTTCCAGTAAAATGTTGTAGAATTATAACTGTTTGGATTACTAAGGTAGGCATCCAGCTTTTAGATGTATATCTAAACCAAGGTCAATCATCATCTTGGACTGTTCCTTAAACAGAGAAGCAGGACCAACAAATGTGGAGTATTTTGTTCTCTTTAGCCACACATGAAAAGATGTTTTTCATACAGAATTCTTTTGTCAAGTTCCCTATTCCTCAAGGCAAGTACACAACCTGATCTTTGAACTGCAAAGGAATGAATCCAGTCAGACCCTTTTGTCTCCAGATAGTATTTAGTTGAGAGCTATAAGGTACTTTCATAGGCTAGTACCTATATTTTGAAACCACAAAGCAAACTAGCTGTTGCCTTACACAAAATAATTGTTGGTTGCTATAAATGACTGATCATGAGATCATTTCCTCTACTACTGAGGTATTATGTTTGACATACAAACATCCACAGATGTGCTGAAGTGTAGGCACAGGATGCTGATGCAAGTGCCTGAGTGAAAGACTTGAGGATAGTGTTATTGCAAAAGTTAAGTGCATTTGAATTATTATGCATGCTGCCTATTTAAACCTATGCCTGGTTGGCATGTATGTCCTAGGGCAAGCATCCAATCAACTGGTAAATTGGCATCAAGCTGTCCAAATAGATGGACCTAAGACTTGGCAGCCAACAACCACTGTATGTTCAATTGTGAATATGAAGGAAAATATCCCAGCCAGGAAAACCAAAAAAGCTGTTTATCCTCATTTTATGCTTGCAGCTAGATTTATGTTCAATTAAAAATAGCTTTCCTTGCTGTGCAAGGTTTTACTTGGCCTATTTGAATCATGAAAATGCTGAACCAGGCTGCAGAGGGATTTTTTATGTAATCTTCTTTAGCGCCTAATTGTTTGGTGGAGACTGACTCTATACATCCCTCACACCTTAGATACTACTGCAATAATATTTACAGAAAATATGATTTGTGGTACCATATGGAAGCTAACAACATGTTGGTTATTAATATAATTGTAAAATGCATGTGTTATTATATTATATTATATTATATTCAAAGTTATTAATTCATTCTCTAGAACATGATTAAGACCAGACAGCCTAGTCTAGGTAAAGGTGATAAACAGGTCTGTTTTAGACAAAGGAATATGGGTTTACCTCAATTTATGTATTAGCAGTAAAGAAAGCCATCAAGCTAATCTGGCAAGGGTTATCCTGATCAGAACTCAAGAACAGAGAATTAACATGGCTCCTGCACCCCAAAGAGACTCAGGAGAGTGAATCTGCAGTAATCCTTCCTAACTTGTAAGAAAAAAGCATCCCTTTAGGGATATGAAGGGAGAGAGACTCTTTATCCTTCACTTTAGGACACAAAGAATCCAAGCGATTTGATCTTGGATGAGTCATGGTCTGGCTGACCAGCAAAAGGCTGGAAAGCCGACTGAGGGAGAGAAGCCATCTTGAACAAATGACTATCTTGCTAGATTAAGTTTTAAACTATTAGATGTATATTTTCCACTTTTTATTTGCTTGCAACCTTTCTCTCTTACTAGATATCAGTTAATCCATGCTCTATAGTTAACTAACTTGTTTGGTTTTGATTATAAATCATCCATGCTGTGTAAGTTCAGTAAAAAGTGTGTGCTTCTAGAAAGCTGACAAGTTGAGATGTTTAACTGTGTCTGAACCGGGCTGTGAGGGTCCAGTGAGAGAGGTTGGATTTGGGAGGGAAAAATTTGAGACTGGAATGGTACTAAAGCTCAACCTGCAAGAGGTAAGCAGGTTGGGCAAAGCCAGGGTGAGGCTTGTGGGCTGCTAGGGTCAGAGCTCTGGACCAAAGCTGCAGAACTACAAGACACCGAGGGTTATTAGACAAACAGTAACCAAATCCCTTACTGGCCTGGGACCCCAAAAAAATCTGAGTCTCCTTACATTGCAATGGCTAAAACAGTCTTCATTGCTTGGCTGGCTTGGTAAGGTATCCAGCATTTCTGGAGGATTCTGCATGCTAACAGCATCCATGATACTTTGTCAAACACCACCCATAAAAATTAAACATATTACTTCAGTTTAACATTTATTTACACTTAAAGTGCAACTCCATAACGATGGAGGAGTTGAAAGTGAGTTGGTAAACATTAAACATCTCTTCACAAATGATGATATCTTTTGTTCTTGCTATTTGGCATGACTACTGCAATGAATAAGAGTTAAAGCTCCACCTTGCAAGCAAACACTGCCCTCATCACAGCAGTCAAAAATTGCCAATGTTTTATTGGAAATTGCAAATGACTGCGGAGATGTGAATGGGATATCTGGGAATTAGATTATGCGGGGGACTATTAGTAAAATAGACAAAACATTTCGCTTCTTGAACTCTGGTTGGAATTGAGACCACATTTCCCATTCCCAGATTTGGGAAACATGGGCAGAGGCTGGAAGGCAGAAGCTGATATAAGTGAGCATGTTAGAAGAAGATGGTGGGCGGGATAGTGGTTGTCTCTTTATGTTGATTCAAGGGGCTGGGAAACCCACACGAGAGCTCTCAGACCACTGACTGGTGGAACATTAGTGGAGGAATTACACTGAAGCCCTATGGCTTGTTCTCCCTTCTCATAGTTCATTTTCCTCCACAATGCCCTATTAAATGTCTAGGTCTAGGTCAGCTACAATGTTAACTTTTCTGAAATTTACAGACTCTCTAAGAATACATTGTACCAAAACACAGCTCCCCTTAGGTTTTGAAGGCCATCACTTGAAGATGTTACACAATCAAGACAGCAACATGGAATGAAGGGCAATTTCAATATTAAAATTAAAATGGAAAAGCTAAGTCTCAATGTTATGAGAGATCTGCTATAATGACATGAAAATGTAAAAATAGGTTAAATGTTTTCATTATCACCAAAACTTAAACATATATATTTATTGTGTAATTCAAATCAGGAAATATCTACAGGATAGTATCCAGATAATATATTCACAAATTATAGCAGTGCACTTTTTTTTTTAAAGGAGTATTCACACTTTTCTGTGAATGCCTTCAGTTACATAGGAAGGACCCTTTACTTTCTTTGGTCAGCTTTTCTCCAGCTTTGTCCCTTTATCTGAGGCTTTTTATAGCTCTTCTTTCATTTCCTTATAGGCCTTTCCTGGCAGGATCTAAGCTTCAACTTAGTGTGACAGCCATTATCTTGGCCAACACAAGGAATTGAAGAGGGGACCTCCGGAGCTAAAAGCACAAGCTGCTACAGCTTTAGCTAAAGAGATGTTCCAACATAGAACTGTAACAGATTTACATGCACACACACACGGTTACATTATTCTTTTAAAAATGGGAGGTGACTGGTTAATTCAAAGCCAACATTGCTGTATTTCTGATCCAGAAATTGTCACTATGTGTTGGTCACTCACTGTCTTCTAAAAAACTGATTGTAAAGAAACTCAGAGGCAGCTATGTCACAATTTAAACTACTTTGAAAAATTTGAAGTTGTTTATCTAGACAAAAGGGATTAATTTCTGCTTTTAACAAACCATAGATTATAAATTACATGAAATAGTGTATACATTGTACCTGAACAACACTAATATGTACGTTAACTCAGCTACGTGTTCCAGCTTGGTAATCAGATCTCCAAGTCAATTCCTCAATTCTCATTACTCTCAGACACATATGTAATTCTTTAGATCTTAAGCTTAAATCAATATGAATAAACCATGTCCCATTCTTAGTTTAACATCATAGCTACTTCTGCTATGCACATTAAAAGTCTAGCCAGCATGGATTTTACCACTACCACTGTTTATTTTTTTAACCTTGAAAATCATCCAGCGAATTTTGGTTATATTGATGAACAGGCATTTTCCATCAATATTAATAAAAATTACATGTATACACTAACTTGGTCATTTTAAAGATGCTTTAAAAAGAACAAAGTCAGTCAAAAACCAGTAGGATAGCACTTCAATCTCCCTGGACACGCAATACCAGACCTTAAATACCTTAACTGAGGCCATGCTTCAACAAAAAACAACTTCAAAAACAGACTTTAACAAGAAACTGCAGAACTGGAATTAATTTGCAAACTTGACACCATCAAATTAGGCCTGAATAGAGACTGGGAGTGGCTGGGTCACTACAAAAAAGTAATTTTGCCTCTGTTGACACTCATACCTTCTTGTCAACTGTTGGGAATGGGCCACATCCACCCTATCTGAATTGGCTTTGTTAGCACTAACCCCCCACTTGGTAAGGGAACTCCCATATTTTCATGTGCTGTATATTTATACCTGCATACATGGAGTGAAAAAAAAAGTATCTGATTAAGTGGGTTATAGCCCATGAAAGCTTATGCCCAAATAAATGTGTTAGTCTCTAAGGTGACACAAGGACCCCTCATTATTTTTGAGGAGATAGACTAACATGGCTACCCCTCCAAAACCAGTGAAATACTAATATGCCAGAAAATTTAAATAGACAAGATTGGAGCTAATAGTACTGAGCTAATATGTCAGAACATATAATTTAACTGAAAAAATTAGTCTTATTTTGCTCACGAATGCCCATGAATAGAATAGATTTTTTCAGATTAACAAATTAGAATTTTCTGAACAATTTTTTGGGAGGATTTTCTATCACTGACTTCACAGTGTTTGATACAAAGGGATTTCATGTGGGCGTTTAACTGTGAAGAGTTCAACCACACCCTTTACTGATAAGAATCCATTCCCTGTCACGCTCTCACACATGGACAAGTGCAATAGTAAGATTTATGATATTTCTTAAATTATGTATTATCATAAATAAATGAAATACTACAGTGACTTAAAAATATTTGCAAACTATAAAATATACAAATTGAGTAGGAACAGTCATTCAGAATTAGAAGATCATAACCCACAGTTAAGATTTAGATTTATAAACCCTGTTTTCTGTAACAGGCTAACCAGATGATATGTCATGAATATATATAAATGTTTGGCGTGAGAAAATAATCAGTCCCAAAATAGTATACATCACCAAACAAAGCTATTACACATTCCACCATGTGAAGAATAAAGGTTAATAATCCAGTGTCAACAATGATGTACTATATACAAATGCTGGTAAAAATGATATACTAATGGAACCACCATAAAGTAAAATGATTCTTCCCGTCTACCTTGGTACAGAATCTTATGATAACATTTCTTATTTGAACAAGCTGGATGTGTTTAACAGATGAGTATGAATTTATGGGACAGTAAATGCAATAATGAAAGCGAAATATAATGCTGGTAGATCAGTAACATTACCTGCACAAATTGCACATTATTTTCTACATTTCAATGTCATGATGGGGTGATTTTTTCTTCTTATGCTATTAACAATTGCTTAATTGAATACAAGAGTAAGGACGGGTGAAAAATAAAATTATTTTTACTCTTAACACAAGGATTAAAGATTAATTCACATGTTAACTACATATAATTTAATTGGATTTGTAATATTTCAGGACTGTTAAAAATCCACATTGTAGATTTTTGAACTGCAATATCCAGCATAGTCATGAAAGACAGCATTTAGGTATAAACTGTATTACACTTCAGTTGTTATCTTAGTGAAATCATTAAGCTCCCATTCATTTAATTATATTAGCCACATGCATACTGCTAAAACTACTAAACCAAAGGCTTCAATCTGCTACATAGTAAGCAGAAGCATTGAAACAGATAGATTTGCATTGTGCACTAAATGTGGGATTTGATTCTATATTCCATTACAAGTTATGAACTTTCCAGTAAAGCTTCTATATGGTTTTGTTCCCAAAGAGTGAAGCTGAATGCAAGGTAAGTTAAACAAGAGAAACTTTATTAAAGCCTGTGGACTTCTCTTTCCATGTGGCTGAGCTGTCCTTTAACCTAACTCCCTGCATTCCGTATTCCTCCGGTGACATTTCAGTTCCACTGACCATGATATATCTTCCCTGTTTTACAAACATTTTAATATAAAATTAAACACAAAATACACCTCTACCCTGATATAACGGTGTTGTAGGGAGCCAGGGTGGCTTCCCTCCGAGCCTGAGGGGAAACCGCCACGCTCTCAACCGGAGGGGGCGGGGTCAGGCCAAGTTTGTTCCGACCCCAGCGATGGGAGGGGCGGAACAGAAGGTACAAAGGGCGGGGCCCTTTGCTCAGTCGGGGCAGCACAATGGGGGGAGGCGGACGCAGACTGCACGCTGCTCCCTTCCGACCTGGCTGCCAACCCTGGCGAGGCGCGGGACCAGCGGAAGTCCGAGCAAGAGGACGGACGGGACTCCCCGGCGCCGAGTGCTCCGAGGGACAGGAGGAACCGGAACCGGTGGAAGAGCTGGAGCTGCCAGCCGCGGTCTATCCGGCCGAACCTAAACCAGGCTTATGAGTTGTGAGGAGCATCCGTCTTCAGGGTCAATAGGTTCTCCTGTCCTCAAAATATGATTCTATCCTGCACACTCAACTAATCTTTAATTTGAAAATATGGTTCTGATTGTTTCTAGATTGTGTTTCTATTGGCTATAGGTGTACTGATGGAACCCACCCCCAGTTCAAAACCATAGCCAGAAGCTCTTTCTATTTTGTTCAGTCCCTGACTGGGGTCTGCTGGCATAAGTGACTGGCTGCTTCTGCAAAAGAGCTACACCCAATCCTCTCTGATGCATCACACTGGAGTGGCAGTCTCTCTCCTGGCTGGACAGGGGCATCCATTATCATTTGTTTCAGCATGTCAAATGCTTGCTGTTAGGGACCTGCCCAGTCCCTCTCAACATCCTGCCTTGTGAGCTGACAGACACTTGTACAGGAGCTGACATATGGGTTCCTCTATTGCAGCCAAGTGTGGACAGAAAGTATCTCATTCCTATAAAAGCACTGTACCCCTTCAGGAGTGCAGGAACAAATTGTATAAGGAGTGCTGAGAGCCACTGAACCAAACTGTAAATCCTGTATATGATGAAAACCACTTTAAGCCAGGGGGTGCAGCACACTCAGAACCCCTGATTCCAGCACCTATGTACCCCTTTCACATTTACTAGAGCTGGAATGTCTGATTGTCTTCATTTTGATGGGATCGGCTCTCCATCCCTCTGTTGTGAGCAGATGTTTAATGTATGTCACCTCATGCTGTTTGAGTCACATTTTATCTACATTCAGTTTTTATGTTCTTGTCCCTGCATCACTGTAGAAAAGCTTGTCATTTCCTGTCATGGTCTCATTCAGCTTCTGTATTATGGCTTCTTTCACCTACAATGAGGATATCATCTGCAATTTTTTTCACCCCAAGGAGTCCTTACAGCACTTGAGTCTTTTCTGGAACACTTCTGGCACAGCATGCATAGCTATCTGTAGCGACCAATTGTTGCACAGGTTGTCAGCATACTGACTCTTTAACCAGACCTATGGGTCAAAACCCATTCCTCACACCATAGACCATACAGGTTCTGGATTAGGAAAGTTCTAGCAAGATTTGATCTATTGTGAGCAGTGGATATTTTCAATGCCGGTTTCAGTGGCTTTGGGTCTATGCAGATGAACATACCTGATGACATCTTCACCACCACCTGGCTGCACTAGCCTCTACAAGCCCTATAATACTCCTGCTCCACACACTTTTGAACTCCTGGACTACATAGTGCCATAAGACACTCTTTGCATGCTTACTACCAGATCGGAGCCATGATTTGTATGGCTGTATTCCCAAGAGAGGTCTGGGGTGCTTACCATCCACCACCACAAACTCCAATTGGTACCATCTGTTACTTCTCAGATTAGTTACAATGAGGTCACATTTTCCTTTGGGTTCCACTGTGTTCTCATTTTACATTATGACTGCCCTTTGTAATGGGTGTGTGCAAGTCCAACTCACCCTGAGAAATCACTGCACAGGAGACCTCAGTATTCAGCTGAAATCACAAAAGGTGGGTTCCTATTAACATGGTTCCATGAATGGAGGATGGGACTATCCCTTGTTGTTTCTTGACCTGACCGCTTGAACTGATATGCCCTCTGAGCCCAGGAGTCTCTCATGATGTTACCACTGCTGTCACAGGCCACTGGATCGCACCCACCCACTCCTGTAACAACCCCCTGATTTATGTATGAGTTACTGAAGTCCTCAAATCATGATTTAAAGTCTTCAAGGTGCAGAGAATCCTCCAGCAAGTGACCCGTGACCCACACTGCAGAGTAAGGCAAAAAAAAAACCCAGGGCCTCTGTCAATCTGCCCTGGAGGAAAATTCCTTCCTGACCCCAAATATGGAGATCAGCTAAACCCTGAGCAGGTGGGCAAGACTCACCAGCCAGATACCTAAGAAAGAATTCTCTGTAGTAACTCAGATTCCACCCCATCTAAAATCCCATCACAGACCATTGGGCATATTTACTGGTAACAGTCAAAGATCAGTTAATTGCCAAAATTAGGCTATACTATCATACCATCCCCTCTATAAACTTATTAAGCTTAGTCTTGAAGCCAGATAGGTCTTTGGCCTCCACTACTCCCCTTGGAAGGCTGTTCCAGAACTTCACTCCTCTGATATTTAGAAACCTTCATCTAATTTCAAGTCTAAATTTCCTGATGGCCAGTTTATATCCATTTGTTCTTGTCCACATTGGTACTGAGCTTAAATAATTCCTCTCCCTCCATGGTATCTATCCCTCTGATATTTATAGAGAGCAATCATATCTCCCCCTCTTCAAGATGGTTCAACCTTGCCACATTCCTTATAATACTGTCCTACTTGGGGCATCTTCTCCTTTACCTGCTCATGCTGTCTCACACAATAAAAACATCTTGCTATGTTTATGGAAACCAACTGCTTTCCTTTCCTGTTGTCTCACCCCAACATGTAGTCCTGGGGATGTGATGCGCCTTCTAGGGATTTCATCTTTCCCCTCAAAGCTTCCACTGCATGCCTCATATCTAAGCATCTGTTTAATGTGAGATCACCTTCCCAGAGCAAGCGCTCCCAGAGGGGATGATCCCAAGTGCCACAGACCATCCTGTCCCAAATTAGGGAGTCTGTCAAGACTCCAACATTGCATGTAGCAGCCAGTGTTTGTAAGGCAGTAGCATGGAGTCTATCCCCTCCCCTTTAGATTGTTCTCTAGGGAAAAGCCTGTGTCACTCCACAGTTTTGTCCTACTTTGGGGACCAATAAGTCCCTGGGGCTCCTAGGATTGCTCGGAGGCTTGAGGCAGTGTGTGGTTCACAGCGGTGCAGATCTCTCTGCCTTGCTCCCCAAGAAGGTAAACTAATAGTTTTAATTTCCTGTTCTTGCTGTCCTCCTGCATGGCCAGGTCTGTGTACAGCTCAAACTCCTCCTTCCACCAGCTACATCACTGGACTAGGTTTGTGTCTGCAAAATCCAGACCACATTACATGACTCATTCTGCCAGCTGCTACACTTCAGAGAATTCCCTGATCAGACATTGCCACCAGATTTTATTTACAAAGAATGAAGCTGAAGCAGGTAAAATTGAACAACTGGAACTTTATAAACCCAGTGTCCAGCTGGCTGAGTGGCTTCCAACATAACTCCCCTCATTTGCCGTTCCCTTGGTTTCCCATCAATAGCAGTGCCTCCAGGGAATGTACCCTCTATGACTCATGACTCCAGTTCCACTGATCATTTTACATTAGGCATAGAAAGAACAGTTTTGATATTTCATTTTTGTACAGCTGTAATTAAGGTATTTTAGTTTTCGAATAATTAAAATTCTAAATTAGGTAGTTCTGTGGTAGGCTGTAGTCCTAAAAGCCAAGTCAGTCCCCCAGGTACAAAGGTGTTTGTTTAGAATATTTCATCAGTATGGCCTTTTCTGCCCTGGCCTCAGTATGGTACAATGTATCATCAAACCAAGCATACAGGGGAATTATTATGCATTTTAAATACATCTTTATAACCGATTTAAATATCCTTTAGCTGTATTTTTAACATCCCCTCAATTTGGCTTATCATCTGAATAAGAATGTTGCATCATCTCAAGCAAAGTCTGTAAACACATTTAAAATATGTATATATACATTAAGCAGATTCCAGAGATTTACAGAGACAAGGAAGTCACTAAATCTTCCTACAGTAGAGTGATATGTTGTGATCCATTAAAAAACACCTTGACATATTTACATGAATAATAAAGCCAATTAGTTGTTAAAATGCCCATTCTCCAGATTCACCTGATGTAAACTGACAAGTCATTTTTCCTAATTTCCAGTATCAACAAACTAAAAACCGTAACCTTCCATTTTTAATTAAGTAATACACCTATAATGTTCCATCGTGTATGTGTAATGTGTATGCTGAGAGTTTAGTAGAATCTCATTAAAAATAACTTTCACATTAAAGAATAAATGAATGTGCACTGAAAAAAGGACAAGCTATTAACATGAAGATAAAGAGATGTAAAATCATGGTGGTACTTACCACTGTGAAATTCATAACCTTCAAAATCCAAATTGTCATTGCTAAGTTAACAATCATGGTAACCAACAGCAGAAGGACAAAGAAGTATAAGCACCTCTTTCGCCATCCATAAATTCCCACTGGATAAAGTTGTGGATTTTCAATCCTTGGTAGGCTGTTCTGCTGTGTTGCCAGTATATACTGTTCTCGTGTCATCTGGGGGAAAAGAAAATAAATGTAAGAAAATGAAAAATCGTCATTTGATAGATTTTATTCTATGAAGATTATCTGAATAGGTTTCCAAAATCATCATATTACAGCCACTGAACTGTGTTAAAAAAAATTGCATTGAGCCAAATTCTACTACACCAATTTGTTTGAGCTAGGCTTTTAGTACCCATGTTGTGATTTTTAGCTATTTGCTGCTCCATGATATAAAGCATTCTTTTTCTTATTATCATGGATTATAAAGTGACTAATAGAGTAACAGATGTGATTATAACCAAGTCAGGCTACAAGTTTCAGTAGTATGTGGAAAATATGGGAAAATAGGAGAAAAATGTAGAAATGAAAATAGACCATATGTGCTCGTCTCAAATACTATATTATAGGCTTCTTCATAGATGAGTGTGTCACGGAGATTTTTGAAAGGTAAGTCATTCGTATCTTTAAATATGGAAAGAGAAAAATAGTGTCATGCTTTGGCTTATAACGATTTTACAAGTGAAATTCTCACTGTTTTATCATGTATGCATCTTCTTACATATATTTTATCCCATAGAAAAGCATGCATTATAAGAACATTAAGATTACAAAATAAATCACTCAGTCAATAAGTGCCAAACTTTCCCAGGCAACCTTAAGTCTTCCCCTTTGAGCATAAGAGTTACTATAGTGTTTAATTATTTGTTCACAATTTTTCTTCAGGACCCTTCCATCATTCAGTGTTCAGGTTGGACAGTACACTGTGAATGAGGCAGCTCTCTGTTGTTTTAATCCTTACTGCCTAATTTAGGGACATTTTCCACATTTCAGGACAGACTCACACACTAAGGTCAGGAGAGACAATTACGATTGTCTAGTCTGACCTCCTGCACAACGCAGGCTACAGAATCTTACCCACCCACTCCTGCAACAACCCCCTAACCTATGTCTGAGCCATTGAAGTCCCTGAGCATGTGGGTAAGACTCACCAGCCAGACACCTAGGAAAGAATTCTCTATAGTAACTCAGATTCCACTCCATCCAACATCCCATCACAGGCCCTTATGTGTTTTCAGTTACCAAGGTGTGAATATAGATTTACATCAATGTAATTGCATAAAACTACAGCACCCCTGTAATGTAAATATAGTTAACTACCACCTCTGTGGGAGGAAAATTATGTTGTTAACAGGAGGAGCCCTCCCATTGCCATAATGCTGTCTATAGTGGGGTTAGGTCGGTATAACTGGATCACTCAGGGGTGTGGATTTTTCAACCCCAAGTGACCTATTTATACCAATGAAAGTGTGTAGTGTAGACACTCTTGGTCAGGTCTATGTGGAAGGATCTTCCCTGCTGTTTTCCCCCCCGCACCTGCTTGATGACCCTGTTTACTGCTTACATGCAAATTAAGGCAAGCACACATTCCTTCCTTTGTTTAAGACTGACCTGATGTCTACCTAGACAGGACTGTGGGGTTTGGAACATGTATGAATATAATCATAAAGGCAAATCTTAATTTCGCATGCAATGTTACCACACATTTTATCAAGACAATACAGACTGGCAAATTGTGGAGTTTTCAAATGATACCTTACAAGACATACCTTGTTCAAAGATAAAATAGTGTGTTGAGTGTCAGTGCAGTGGTGTATTCTGTCACAACATCCAACTCAGTAAAGGAACCCTACCTCCATCCAAATGAACACTCATACATCTGGATGATATTCCATACTCTTCTTCAGAGACTGAAAATTCTACTCACATTACAGTGGGCAGTTAACCTGATCTTTTAACACCTACAGGCCCCAGGCAGGATTGGACATTGTGCATACAGCTGTACATACAGACAGACATGCAGTCATTATGAAGGAAGATTAGTGAGTGTTACAAAGAAAAGGGACGGAAATGGGAAGGGTTGTGAGCATACCCTATACTTATAATGTGAAATACCATGAGGATCAATCATTTCTTATTTTAGCAGTAGAAAGGTAAAAGAAAAGTTAACTGTGCCCACTATACTTCAGCCATCTGTATTAAGTCAACAGAATGTTGTGGGATGTAGCAAAGAGCCCTTTTTTAAAGCTCAGTGATCATGGGCAAATATAACACTGATGTACGCAGGTCATTCTCAAGCAGGATTGAACCTGGGACCTGTGAAGCTAAATGCATGAGCTTCTACTGCATGAGCTAGAAGCCATATGACTCTTAGCTAAGGCTGTAGAGCAGACTCAAACTATAAGTGGTCTCGGTGCCACTAGATGGGACAGAACACCACACCCAGGTGGTGTGTGGGTTACACAAAAACCATATTTAAACCTTTATAACACTACCAAATCAAAATGGATTATCAGTAGGCTACCAAAAGGCATAGTCTTTAGATCCCATATATGTCCTAGGAGTCAAGGTTCTAATACAAATCAATGAGGTGTCATAGCTATTACCCCTCCCCCACACCCCAAAACCCCCTCTACCAATAACGCAAAAAAAAATCCAGTATAACCTGCCCTACCAAAGAATGTCTAAGTGGTTTTGATTCTTCATGACTATATAAAAGGGAAAATGCAAAGACATGGTCCATAAAAAAACCCAGATAATTCACTTAGCCCAACTGAACAAAGTAAAAAAGGTTACAAAAAACATTTTCAAATATATTGATTTCAACTACAACATAGAATAATAAAGTGAGCACTGTACACTTATTTTATTACAAGTATTTGCACTGTAAAAAGAATAGTATTTTTCAATTCACCTCAAACTGTAGTGTGATCTTTATATTGTTAAAGTGCAACCTACAAATGTAGAATTACTTTTTTTTTTTTTTTTAAACACAACTACACTCAAGCACAAAACAATGTAAAACTTTAGAGCCTACAAGTCGAAACAGGAAGGGGAACACAAATGTTTAGCATACCTGGCACATAAATCCCTTGCAACACCAGCTACAACTGTACCATCCGAACGCCTGTTCTCACTTTCAGGCAACATTGTAAACAAGAAGCAGACATTATCTCCAGTAAATGTAAACAAACATCTTAGCGATTGGCTGAACAAGAAGTAGGACTGAGTGGACTTGTATGAGGTGAATTGAAAATACTGTTTTTTTTAAGCAGTGTTCAGATTCTTTAAAGAGGCCTTTTTGTTGTTTTAAAGAATGGGAGGGGACAGGAACAAAAAGGAAAAAGTTTCAAATGTAATACCCTGTGATGTGGGGATAGATCCCTGTACTTGGACTCCTGATTTCACAGCTGGCAGTGTGAAGCTCAAACTATGGTGGTGGGGGCCAGTCACTGCAGAGGACCCATTAAGACATACGTAGTCCTCAACAGCAAAATTTTGGCAGCTCAGCTTCTGCTTCCTGTTTCATAGAATATTAGGGTTAGAAGAGACCTCAGAAGGTTATCTAGTCCAATCCCCTGCTCAAAGCAGGACCAATCCCCAACTAAATCATCCCTGTGGGTGCTCCAGCCCCCAAGCACCTACAGAGTCGGTGCCTATGCCTCCCCCTCTGCAACTTGAGACCACTGCTTCTTGTTCTGTCATCTGCCACCACTGAGAACAGCTTAGATCCATCCTCTTTGGAACCCCCCTTTAGGAAGTTTAAGGCTGCTATCAAATCCCCCCCCCCTTGCTCTTTTATCCAGACTAAATAATCCCAGTTCCCTCAGCCTCTCCTCATAAATCATGTGCCCCAGCCCCCTAATCATTTTCGTTGCCCTCTGCTGGGCTCTCTCCAGTTTGTCCACATCCCTTCTGTAGTGGGGGGGGGGGGACCAGAACTGGATGCAACACTCCAGTTTCATTCAGCCTTCCCTCCACTTAAGGCTGATGATGATTACTGCTGGGGCAGGGACTTTCTGCTGCTCCAGTTTTCCCTCTATTCCACAGCCCTGAGTGCAGGCAGCTGGAAGTAGGGGAAGTAGGAAAGGAGAGATTACAAGAAGGAAATAGAGATGGCCACAGAATCTCCCAAAAAATATTCCTGCGGCCTCGCTGAAGCAGCACTGAACTACAAACCAGCAGCCCATAAATTCTTTCAACTTTTCCAGTGACTTAATCTATACCTTTCCTGCTATGAATTATTAACTAAAAAGGTCTCATACTCCTACTTTAGAGGAAACAAATTATCATTTACTAATAGATAAAATCCCTGAAACCAGAAGGGAGCAGAGTTCAGGTTGATGTTGAAACCACAACTAATTTCCAGACTTAAGGTTTTGAGATACCAGTACAATGGCCTTATTTTCTGACTATCAAACTTTTTAAACCTTTACCTTCAGATGTTCTGACACTTAAACCGGTGAGCATTTTTTTTTTAAATTACAGAATTATTTTCTGTTTAAAGCTTTAATTCTATCAAAGTTATTTTAAAGCAATTTTAGAGAGATTGTGAACTTTTAATGACAAGAACTAAGTATAGACATTTCCTTGACATGGGTGGAAAAAAAATATACCTGTATCATCACTTTTAATAATAGTTCTATCACAAGGGAAGAATTTGTTGATTCAGTGTGACCATTTTGTGCAACTCGGTATTTTGTTTTCACTTTTTTGTCTAACGGAGCATTCGTAATATTAATAGGTATCATTACAGAATTCCATCATAGTACATTTACTAAATGTCTAATAATTTGCAGAGTATTTACAGAGTCTTCCAAAATCACTAGCTAGCTTTATTTACGCTTTTAGGCATCGTGCAGGATCATCAACATCTTTAAAACACATGTAAGCTTCAAAATGTTTACTTTAATCCACAAACGATTTTTTAAAAATCCATCAAGTAAAATCTATTTCCACACCCAAATTTTGCTACATTCACAAGCTGTGAGAATTCAGAACCTAATCTTGCAAATTAAGTATGCCGCATACGCCTAGAGAGATAAAATAGATATCCAAAAATTGAGTGAGTTTTGCTACCTGTATTAGGATTTTAACAAACCACAGTACACTGCTTACAGATCTTGAGCATTTAAGATTTAATCTCAATGACCTTTAAGTAATTTTTTTTTAATTCAAGCACTGAATGAAAAATGTTAAAGGAATAAAAAGCATATATAAAATATGACAGTAGTCAAACCAAACAATGATATAGGCTGACAAGGGACCTCCAAGCAATCAGGTGACCTGTAATGGAACAGGTTTTTGTGTGGTGTTTTCTACCAAAGCAGACAATGAACCAAGAAGAGAAAATATAGTTACTAAGATGAAACTGCTCACATGGGCATTTAGTGTGAAAGAGAAAAGCAAAAACAATTTGCTCTTAACCAGCCATAGCAGCTCAGCAGAACTATTTCAGGACATTAGACAGGTAATTTGCCAGAACCAGCTGGCTTTCCTCACTCACCCTGACAGTAACATGCCCTCTAGCCAGGCAGCCCAGGCTGTGGGCAGCTCTCTTTTGTGTGCGACATGTCAGCAAGTTACTCACTCTTTTTCCAATTTGTACAAACATGTGACATTAAAAAAAACCTTACAGATGAAATATTACTTTAGGTTTTCTTTACAGTCTTTAGCTGGCAATCTACCATGTGTAGTGTAACGTGGGTCTCACAGAAGTAGATGCTGCATAGGCACAACAATAATTTCTTATGCTGAAGACTCTAAAGCAGGGGTCGGCAACCTTTCAGAAGTGTGCCGAGTCTTCATTTATTCACTCTAATTTAAGGTTTCATGTGCCAGTAATACATTAACATTTTTAGAATGTCTCTTTCTATAAGTCTATAATATATAACTAAACTATTGTTGTATGTAAAGTAAATAAGGTTTTTAAAATGTTTAAGAAGATTCATTTAAAATTAAATTAAAATGCAGAGCCCCCCGGACCAGTGGTTAGGACCCAGGCAGTGTGAGTGCCACTGAAAATCAGCTTGCATGCCGCCTTCGGCACTGGTGCCATAGGTTGCCTACCCCTGCTCTAAAGCATAAAATATACACATTCTAAAACTGTCTGAAATTATTGGATAAGATCAAAAATGAAAACTTTTGGTGAGGTGGGTTATATGAAGAGAATTATTAATGGTATAATCAGTGGCTCGCCTTTCTCTTGCATCTCTTGTAAAAGGCATTACATGTAAAATGAATTTACTCAGAAAGATTTTAAATGACAAACAGATATATGCAGAGCTCTTGCTGTCACTTCCAGTTTGCATAGTGCATGCTAACTTAGGTTTCCTTTGTCACCCAAGGGCTTAGACTTCGCTAAGAGACTTATAGAATGTTAATATATTTTCTGGTAATCAGGATCATAATACTGGCCAGTGACTATCACCTATGACAGAACAGGCAACACTAGATTGAGAGGGTAGTGAACATTGCTTTCTTAAATAATTAAACACTGGAAGGGAAAATAGCTTCCCTTGGCATCATCAAAAACAGACGTTAACCACATATTTTATATTATATATAAAGACTAATTAGACCTAAGCACAAGGGAATTGGTATTGACATTCTGTTGGTAAGAATAAAAAAAGTGTTAGCTCATACATGCCTTGTCCTTATTAAAAGGTACACTATTTAAATTATATTATCGATATAGAAAAACACTATTTTACTTGCAGCAGGTTAATGGTGTGCTACTACAATGCCTTACTACAGGGCATAGAGCAGGGGTAGGCAACCTATGGCACGGGTGCTGAAGTCAGCACGTGAGATGATTTTCAGTGGCACTCACACTGCCTGGGTCCTGGCCACCATTTGAGGGGGGGGGATCTGCATTTTAATTTAATTTTAAATGAAGCTTCTTAAACATTTTAAAAGCCTTATTTACTTTACATACAATAGTTTAGTTATATATTATAGACTTTTAGAAAGAGACATTCTAAAAATGTTAAAATGTATTACTGGCACATGAAACCTTAAATTAGAGTGAATAAATGAAGACTCGGCACACCACTTCTGAAAGGTTGCCAACCCCTGGCATAGACCTTAGTACTGAGTGTAATCCCCATTGTGGATTATTTAAAATGATCAACTATTTAAAATCAAATTAATTCTTTATTAGCGGTATTGTTTACTTTTTCATTGCACTGTTTGGTAATGAAATTGGACTTTACTGTTTAACTTTGATTATAGTAATTTTCTAACCAGTTGCATTTTCTCACTCCTGTGTACTACCATAATGCTTTTGTACCGTCAACCTGAAACAGTGAAGAGCTGTGAACTACATAAGGCCAAATTCCTGCCCCACTGCATAGTAGAAACAGGCTGCATAGTAGAGACCTAGGGTGTTGTTGTGACGCTGTGGTAGAAGGAATCCTTCTCCCCATGCAATTCCTTGCCAACAGACATCAGCTAGGGTAGCCTCCATGCCACTTGTGTCTCTATTATAAGGTGTGTGTGTGTGGGGGGGGAAGTTTGGTGGATTAACCTAGCAGTGGATTTACCCACTCTTCCCCAAATCCCCACTGTACAATGGGACAGAGACTGCTCTTCCACATAAGCTCTGCAAATCCTGCTCCACATACTGTAGTGTATGGCATTTTAAGCTCTGCTACATGAGAGTCCTACATAGGTGCAATGGAAGGAATTGGGTGTGAACTGCTTTCCTTTCTATGCCTGGGACTTCTGGGAAGTTTAAATGGGCTCTCTCATATACATTTCAAGATTTACAAGCACTGGCAGCAACTTAGCAAAATCTTCTGACTAGTTACCTGCTAGACAATGCGTCAAAGGTTGGATCACCTATGAATAATGAAGTCCTATATCTTCTATCTAATCTCTCTGATAGCCATTTCATTCTTGAGGGCCACAGTCTCTTTCCTATTCTAAGTCCAGGTAGCCAGTTTTGGCAGATGGGAACTCTACAAGGGTTGAAAAGGAGAAATCCCAGTCTGCAGTAGCCTTTCCCACATTTGCATCTTTGGCCTGTGAGGGCAACACCAAGTAGAAGTGTGTAGCAGATGCCAATGTTCTGCTGGACAGATAAACTCCACAAAACTTCTGCCAGATGGTGCATGCACACTCCCCAAAAATTGCTCCTATCTCAGACTATGCATCTGCTGTTTCTAGTATCTGAGGGTCCTTCAGCAAAGATGGAGGGTCCTTCATCAAAGTTTTCTAATAATTGACTGGCGCATGTATATTTTAGAATTACTTTTTCTTGCATATCAACCTCAAAGCAGTCCAATTCTCCCTCACACCAGTAAGCAAGTGAATTTCTTAATATTGTGGAATTATTCAGGCACATAAACATCTCCCCAAACAGTAGGGTGTCCAAGTGTTATTTTAGAAAATAGATATCACAAGAGTGTTTAAATATGCAAGCAAATCAATGCATGCTTGTGAAAAGTCAGGAAGCAAAGCAAAAATAAATATGAAAAACCTGAATTTCAGAGCTCATGGGTTTTTCTTTTCATAATTTAAGGGGAAAATGACACTCAGAGTGTAATTGTTCTCTTTCAAATCCTCAAATTTCTCCTTTGCCATGATGCCTACAATAAACTTGACAAGTTAGGCTGCTAGTGTGCTATTACCACTACCTTTCATATTTACCAATATTGTCTCATTGTTTCCTGTTACTTCCCCATCAATCTGTATCCATCTATTGTCTCTTGTCTTGTACTCAAATTGTACCTCCCCTGAAGAGCTTTCAATCATTTTATTGTGTTTGAGCATTAGCACAGTTGGATCTTGGTCCATGACTAAGTGCTATGAAATACAAACAACAAACAACAACATAAGTGGTCTTAAAACTCACCTAACTTGAAGAATTCAACATCTAGTGGTAGTGAAATTCCCTATTTTAAAGGGAAGTAAGTATCTATGCAACCAGTCAATTATTTCAGACCAAATTTAATTTTTTAAAGTGCATCTACTATACCTACTAGGGAAAAAGGCATTTTATGATACGAGCCAATTTTGAAAGAGTATTGAAAAAATTAAATGACACTACTGAAGTCAATGGTTGCTTTGCCACTGATTTCAATGGGGACAGATTTCACAACAATTGTATGCATTTGGAGAATTTGGTCCTTTCAGGGTTTGCAGAAGGAGATATATCGCCTTTGTTTTGGGACCAAGGATGACTTGTCATTCATTCTGAGTTTAGTTTGAGGCTTAGACTTGTTTTCTTGAACTGCAGGTCCGGGCGTTATGTAGCTTTTCCCCTTCAAATTCTAGCTTTTAGCCTGACCTCTACATTTCCTGAACCCCAAAAGCTGTATTTTGCCAAAGAGCTTCAGTCAGGAGGCCAGATGAATAATGAAAACAATTTGTTTTTCAAGCTCCCAGGAGACCTTTTGAGCAAATAGGAAAGGAAGCTCAAATGTCTCTCTCATAAGATGGCTTTTCTATTTAGCAATAACACTGGCCCAGAGAATCACCGACTTGGAGGAATTCTCAGTCAAAAGGCTATAAATGCAATTTTTCAGTTTAAAGCAGATCGAGCTTTTGTCAAACAAAATATTAACTTATTTTAATCAAATTTTCCTCTGACTGACTTTCCTGTTCTAAACCTCACCACATATCAGATAAGCAGTTATGTACATTGCTTGTGTTCCGAGTTTATTTTAATCATTGTTTCTATCGGGAAAGGAGAGCAAGAAAATTTTACTAAGATATTCTATAGAAGCTGCTTTGTTCCATTGTTTTCTTAAAAATTAACACAGAAAAGTGAGACTGTTGCTTGAATCAGTGCTGATGGATGTCTTTAGCTTGCTTGCATTCCTTAGCTATGGCTATTGGGTCAGGGATCCAGATGTCAGCTCAATGTTCCTTAAGTACCCGTAGCAGGAGCTGATGGAAGCTAGTCACGGGGATGAGGACTAGCTCTTTCATGGCTGAGCTACAACTCTATAACATCATGGGTTTCCCCTTTCCTACACTCTTTCCATGCTCCAAATAGAGGTGGGAAGGTGAGGGTGAGATATTACATATGTAATTTAGATTTTAAAATGTGTCCATATTGGTGATTAATAAGACATAAGTTAGGATTCAATATAAAATCTGTTCCAGCTCACCCAAAGCTCCTCTCTAAAAAAAGGGCTGGATCTCAGTCCTCTCCACATGCAAAAGTGGAGGGACTGATATCACTCTCTAAGCAGAAGTGAGAAAAGCAATTCATGGGCCTTGAATTGCTTTTCTCACTTCTGCTTAGAAACCAGGATCATCCCCTACAGTCCTGGAATACCTCAAACTCCTTTTAAAATAATCACAAGGGATGCAAGTAGGTAAGGAATGCAAGACTGGAGTTCCAGATCCCACCTAAAGACAGTATACTAAGTTGATTGGATAATTTACATGTTTGGAAGTTTAATAATTGAAATGCATCTGACTTTTCTTCTTAGCCACAGAAAAATACTTTTGACATCAGTGTCAACTGGGCTTAAGTCAGCATGTCTCTTGTGATAGTGCAATTTGCTTGGCTTTATGTTGTCAATTAGAATTCCACTTTCCTGCTAAGTCGATACAATTAGATTACTACAGAGACTTCATTACAGCCACAGGCAGGACAGCAGATGAGGTATACAATTTTCTCCCTGTGATGCCAGCACTACTAAATAGTTATTGGAACAACTGTCTATAAAAGAGGACAAATAAATGCTTCTACCTTAAATATTGTTTTCCAATAAAAGTTAGCACATCAGAAGGAAAGACTAAATAGTAAAAATGGACATAAGCTAGATGTTGCTTGCTCTTGGCATTATAACTTACTGGGAACATTTACTGCTGCTCTGTATTTAACATATATCATTATGTTTGTCATACAGTCAAATTCATGGCATGCTCACAAGAATGAATAATCATGTGATAAGTACAGGATCATAATTTTTTTTCCACTGAAGATGGAGACTCAATGCATTGAAAAGTTACTGAACAATACTGCTCTGTATTTCATTGAGTTATACTGCTCTGTATTTCATTGAGTTATATAAATGCAGGGACTCAAACACTTTGCAAACTTGAAGTTTCATAGTAATCTGTTTTTCCTAAGTTATACCTTTAATAACCAGAATAATTCCATGTTTTTCCCCCTGTACATGCAAAACTCTTTGAGCACAAAAGCTTAGTCATCTCTGTGCTTTGTTTCATACCATCTGCCTCAATACATTAACATCTTAAAGAAAGTTTAAAACCAAAAATATCCAGTGTGTTTCAATTTAATTGATTCTGGTTTTCTAAGGAACTGAAACTCAGTAGAAGCAGCAAGAAATTCAAGAAATTAAAGCAAAGCAATGGCTTTCAGTTAGAGGGTGTGACTTGCCAGAATTTTCTTTAATAATCATCCTTCAAACTTATATTGTGCCCTATCAACGTCTCTCTAGGCACAATGCAAAATTAAAATAAAACATGGGGTGTGTGTGTGGGGGGGTTATCTTGCCTCTCCGGATCCACAAGCAAAAGGTTAATTTTCCACTTCAGGGGCAGAAGTGTGGCAATATTGTCTTTTGTGCTGATTTCCCCTCTTTGAGGAGGCTTTTGGTGAAAGTTGCAGACAGGGAAGTCCCTGGCAACATGACTAAGTGAGCAGTGTTGCCATGAGAATAGTTCTAGAATAGGATTCAGGAAGGAAACTAGAGTTAAGAATGACAGACTCCTCAAGGGGAAGAATTTAGAGAACTCAAATTTAGAGTTGGGGGTAGGTGAGATCTGGATGAAGATAAAAGCAGTGAGAACCCATTGGGTTGGGGAAAGAGGACACCAAGAAAGGAGGGAAAAGACCTAGAGAAGAAACAAAGTGGGAGAGCCCAGGGGGACTACAGGAGGAAGTGGGGAGAGAGAAGAAAACTAAGCAGTATGGAATGGTGGTAAGGAAGAAGACAATGCTCTGTCTTTATTCCTCTTGTTTACAGAATTAATGACTGCCTGAGTTAAAATCTGAAACCTCAGAGAACAGTGGAAGAGAGATTGTGCAGTCACTCAGTGCACAGGCAGAGGAGAGAGGGGAAATCCACAAGACCCCTTCCCTCAGGTCAACAGGATCAGAATGGGCAATGGTGCATGACCTAAGTAAAAACATACATGGTGTTTCCCCAAGCTGGTGCATGTGTAATGCTGCCCCACTATCCCCTGGCTTGCTGGCCAAGCATCTGAGATAGGACCTCTGGATTTAAAAAGTCTGAACTAAAAGTCCCACCTCAGTTAACTCAAAGGCAGAAGCAGACTTAAAAACAAGTCCAGCAACACTGAGTAAGCCTATGTTATACATGCATGAACTTGGAGGAGCATTTGAAGGAAACTGAAGAAACAAAAGAACTGGGTATGAGAAGGAGAGATCAAGATTGAGAGGGCAAAAACCATGAAAAAGAGTGAAAATGGCATAGAAGGAAGGAACATTTTAAGTTAAAATAGAA
The DNA here is from genome assembly GCF_016161935.1 of Mauremys reevesii. NCBI lineage: Eukaryota > Metazoa > Chordata > Testudines > Geoemydidae > Mauremys > Mauremys reevesii. The sequence goes on along the minus strand of NC_052627.1, from coordinate 85,950,264 downwards.
GAAATAATGAGGCAAACTAAGGTACTTTTTATTATTTATAAATACATAGGTGCTAAAATATTATGATCTTCCACTTGCCCACACCTGTATGGTTGATACAGAGTGGGAGACAGGAGAGAAGGGATTTTCCTAGCTTATCAAAAACTCAGTTACATTGTGTTTCATATTAGACTGTTAATGATGTGGGGCAAGGATTGGGACGGCCTGTGTGTTTGTGCAGGAACTATAGCATCCTGGGACAGACACCAAGATCCCACTTTTAATGCATTTCTACAGCTTGTCTCAGCTTTCTTACCTCAGAGTAGCTGGCTCCAGGCCTAATACTACACGAAAGAAAGAGACGTTGATATAAAAGGTGACAAGACAAATCAGGTGCTCTCTAATACACATGAAGCAATTCCTTCAGCTTATGTAAGTACCAGTAGTGGTTGAGTAATCAGATCTTTTAGATAAGGGCCAAATTTAGCCCTGGTGTAAGCTAGAAGTTACATCAGGAAAGTTACATCAGGGAAGAACTTGGCATGTAGTGATTAATGAGAGTAGAAAGATCACTGTTCCTAGCTGCTTTGATTTTTTTCAAAGGAGAGAGGTATACATAAATCAGTTTGAATTCCTGTACTAAAAATTAGATCAAGTGATAATATTACTTTGTTATGCAACACTCATGCTGCATAATAAAGTGACCCAAAATTACTGCTTCCCGAGTAAAACATGCACTTCTCAGCTAAATTACCAGTATAATCCGATTTCTAAATGAAGGCCTCATATGACAGTGCCTTTCAGGGACACATCCCCAGTTGCTGTAAACTGGTGTGGCTCCATCAACTTCAATGAAGCTAGGGAAATTTACACTAGCTGATTATCTGGTCTTCATCTTTTAAGAGAACACTCTTCTTTTCTTAGTTACAGTCTCTTGTCAGACAAAGAATCTGAACCAATACCTCCAAACACTTACTAGTCTGATACCACAGCAGAAAGCCTGAGCCGCTTCAGACACTACAAAGTCAATGGATGCCATACTCTGTTCTGAGATACTGCAGTTACAATACAAAATAAGACTAGCATTTCACATACCACAATATGGTAACTGTTGAAAAAATATTGAAATTTTTAAAGAGAGTCACACTATATTGACAATATATACTATACAGTTTCTCTGTATAATGGTAGACAAATTACACACACACACACACACACACACACACACACACAATATAGAGAAACTCAGATGCAATAGGATTACAGAAATAATGCAGTACTACCTCTGTCTCCAATGCCAATTCACTTTCTGTATCTCCCCAGTACATTTTCATCAATTAAAAACCTTTAATTGCTTAGTATAGATTCTAAATCCAGAAGGGACCACTGAGATCATCTAGTCTGACCTCCAGCATAATGCACTTTTTTTTTTTAACTGAACAGATTGAGCTACTGGAGTCTAGTATGAGGAGGGAATGATCGAAAATATTTATGTTCCAATTCAGGGCTTGACTTTGTATGTTACTATGTACCCCCGTGATGCTGATAAGTGTTGAGGACACAACACCTTGCAAGAGGCATTCAGAATTGAGCCTTAAATTTGACAGTCTGATCTCTGTTTGTGTCAATGACTACTTCAAATACAGCATGGCAAAGATATTTTTCTGCACTTTCAGAAGTAGATTTTTAAAGTTGGGGAACATTTCAGAACTGTCCAAATTGAAATTTTATAATACCACTTTTCATAAGACAGGTTATGTTTTAATAATATCATGCAAATGAAGGTCCGGATCCTGGAAGCCACTACATGTGAGCCAACATCTGCTTTAAACCAGGGCCACACTGAAGTCTGTTGAGTGCTTTGTAGTATAGGAGCTCAAAAAAGTCAGAATTTTTTAATCACAGGAAAATCTGTTCACATAACAGGGATAAAAAATATGCTGCATCTCAACCTCTCTTTTTATAGCACCTTGCACAATGGGGGCCCAGAATTCATTTAAGAGTTATACAATGTAAACAAAAAAAACAAAACCACCCCACCAATAAGGTATATATTTCAGCAGGAAAAATGCTAACATTCTGGTTTGAACTACAGTAATTATACTAAAGCTTTATGTATGTGTAGTATATTTAAAGCACCCTGAAAATACTACTTTTTCCCATGCAGGCTATAGTCAGATCAACAATTACATACAGAAAATACAGGATGTGCAATTGTGAATTATGAGGCTATAAATCTATTGATTGGATTCAGATGACATCAAACCCAGAGAGAACAGCTTGAGTTGTTTGTGTAAGCACTAGGACTCTACAGTGGAATTATAGATCCATCATTCAAAATTTTAATTTTATATGATACATGGGTATGATTCTCTAATCTGTTCTTTTCCTCCCTAGAATGAAGCTTCTTCTTTCTCCTTGCTATTGATGGATGCAATGCTTTTCTGTGATTTGTAGATTTTCTTAATTAGCAGATGTGGCTTCACAGTAATGAAGTATTTATTTTTATACACAGGCCATGAAATTTTTAATCCTGTAATCAATGTCTATTGTACATTTCATGCTTGCCTTTGTAGTGGTCATGTACATAAAGATTCAATAATCTCTTACAAACTGACCTTAGCATTGTGATGAACATAAACTGGTATTTATAAAAAACTTAAGATTGAGAATTGTCATCTGTGATCTTGCGTGTGTGTTGCCAAGATAATGTGGAATGGTATCCTCTTGCTTGTGTTATGTAAATTTTACAATGTAAATCATTGTAGTAACAATTTTTGACTGTTCTAACCTGTGTGCAATACTCTTTGAACCTTAAGTGTTTCTATATTTCTATTTCTTTAAACTTTTCATCCTTAACCTTTTTGCATGTTCTTTCAAAAAATAAATGCAAGTGTTAAAATTGTCAAAAGCACCCAAAGTGACTGATTTTCAAGAGACTTGAGCCTAAGTTCCATTTTCAAAACTGATGTAGGTGCTGAGGAGCCTAAATCACCTAGGCACATAGGTGCTGGAACTGGGCATGCTGCCTCACCCACAGGCTTGAAGTAGACGACATCATATACAGAGGGTTTACAGTTTAGTTCTCTCAGCACCCCCACTATACAAATTAGTCCAGCACCCCTGCTTAGGTGCATTAAAACTTTCACTCATTTTTCATTCAACTCCATATTAACAAATCCCTAATTGTTTTTTCTCCATGCCTTTATGGTCCCCTTTTGTCTTCAGACTTCCATTTTCTCTGATCTTTTATTTCCCTTATTTGTACCAAATGTGATTCACTGTCCTCTAGAGATGCTCTTACAGTCAAGCTCCTCAGGTTCCTCTGCATGGATACTATGAATATTTTGCTTTATTGTTTCTCCTCCCCAAGAACTGGAGGAGGCGGCGGTGGCGGCAAGGTACTGAGCATGCCAAATATGGGCTTCTTGGATCAAAAAAGTTCTCAGAATAGCATCTTTGCTTTGACTAATTGGGAAAAAAGCCCTCCTACTTTGTTAAATAGGAAAGGAAACAACAACAAACAACAACTGTGCCTTGGTAACAAATTTGCCAAACAATAGTGCAAAAGGCTAGCATATAAAAAGGAGAATCCACCACTTCTTAGAGAGAAATAGTCCATTGAATTAAGTCTCCAAAAAGGATCCACCAGGAAACAAATCTTGCTGTGCAACAGAGAGGTCCAATGGAGGTCTCAAAGCCTGCCCTTGGCAAGAGAGGAGTGCTGCCAGCTGCCTTCTTATGGTGAGTTCAACAGAAGTGGCTTGGTACTACTTACTCAGAGGAAAAAGCAAACACTATAAGTTGAGCCTGAAGGTAGAAAGCCACAGAAAGTCCACTCATTCTAACTCTCTAGCAGGAGTTCAGGGAAAGGCCCAACTGGTCATTTTACGTCTTTACTGTCTGTGACCACACCACACCTCGGGGGCAGGGGAACACGGGGATTTGGCTGGCTGGCTGAAGAAAGGGAATAGTGCTTTATGGCTGGGGAGGGGAGAGACAGAGGCAAACTGCTGCAAAAAGGGACAAAAGGCAACACTGACTCATCCCCTCGAATCTTGGTGGCTGGAAGAATCAGCCCATGCGGTGAAGCCCCCTTTCACATGGAGCAGGCTGAGGGAGCACCCACCATCCCTCCCCTTTAAGTGGTGAAATACCAGGTTTGGTTAAGACCTGCTTTGGGCATGGCACTAGCCACCCCTTTTTAGTGGGGCTGGGAAGGAATTTTTCCCTTCCCACCAGATTGGCTTAGGTGGATTTGGGTTTGTTTTGCCTTTCCCACAGTGGTTTAAGGAGGGGTCTGTTCAAGTATGGCATGAAGAGAGGTAGGCTACATGTCACAATTCATTATATAAATGGGGCAGATGCCCCGTGTAGGTACTTCATAGAGAAGGTATGCAGTGACTGGATAAATGGCTTGGTAAAGGACTTTAAAAAGGACGTGTTGGTTAAAGGAGTGTGTTGGGGGGAGAGATGGGGACTCCTATGACTGCTATGGCAGGGTGCACACACCCCTTTCTTATAGCCCACTTTAACCCTCCTACAAGGGGGGTGCATTGTAAGGTCACAGCAATGGGTTGGCTGGGGAACCTGGATGGACAAAGAGGGGAGGGTGGCAGAAGCCCCCCCTAAAGTTATTGAATGAGCATGGAGTTACCTACACTGTACACTTATCTGCCAGGTAGTCCCAGATATCTAATAATCAAGTTGCAGCTACCTTCACTGAAACAGCCCATTTTTCTGAGCAATTACTATGCTAAGAGGACACCAGCTTACTCAACTTCGATGAAAATCTGAGATACAGTAGGTGAGCAAACAACTGAACTGAGCTTGTCTGATAAGTTTTCAGTATTCAGCATAGAACACTGTTCTGTTAGCTAGATTTATCTGGACTTTGAATCTTTAAACCATAATGCTTTCATGATCTCATCTAAAATTTTTAACACTCTATGGGCAACCTACATCCTGCAGTATAGAAAACTTGAGGGTTAATATCCTATATTACTTGCCTGATATGTACCCATTTATGACTCTCTTTTAAAAGGAAATAATGGTCCTGAAAATTGTATATAAAACCTCCAAATTACCTTCTGGGAAAAATAATTTAATACGGAAGAACCAAAACTTCCATTGTATAATTTATGAGAACCTGGCATTTTACTTAAGCTGATAAACATTTTAATATATATTTGTGTACATGGCTTTTAATATCTGTTTCTGTACTTGGTTGTAGTACAGTTTATGTCTTTCACCCAATCTTTAATAAAATAAAGCTAGTTTATTAAACCAAAGCTTCTAAATTTAAATGTTCAGAAGTATCAGTTCCTCTTTCTTACAGTAACAATCAATGCATGAGGTCAGTTTGCAATAACACAGTTTCTACATATTTAAAACTTTCCTATCTATATATAAAGGTAATAATTGGAGATATACCAATCTCCTAGAACTGGAAGGGACCTTGAAAGGTCATTGGAGTCCAGCCCCCTGCCTTCACTAGCAGGACCAATTTTTGCCCCAGATCCCTAAGTGGCCCCCTCAAGGATTCAACTCACAACTCTGGGTTTAGTAGGCCAATGCTCAAACCACTGAGCTATCCCTCACACTTTACAAACACACTTTACAAACATGCATTTTCCGATAATGAATTTTCTGCACAACTAAATTTTAGCTTATTTTTAAATCAAGGATCAAGTGCATCACCCCTTGACTGTCCTACAGCAATGCAACACACCTGGGCATGAAGACTTTAGCACTTAGGAAAACTCCTATTGGTACAGAATGCTGCAGCAAGTCTCCTCAGCAACACAGGTTACTGTGAACACATCAAACCTGCACACTGCTCTTTACACTGGCTTCCCATTGAATATCAAATCAAGTTCAAGCTCCGAGTCCTCAGCTTCAAGATGCTGATGGGCCTTGGCCCAGAGTATCTAAAATATCAGCTAAAGCTCTTAGATGAAGACCATGGGTGAGAACTCATCTGGCACAATGAAACTCTACAATAAAGATAAAGCTCATCTTTGCAGGATACAGAGCTTTCTCAAGAGCTGGCCCAAGATTGTGGAATGAACTCCCACAGGAACTAAGGACTATCACAAGCCTCAGCATCTTCTGCTCTAAGTGCACGATGCATTTATTTGAATCGTGCACTCTTTAACATCAATATATAGTTCTATGGGTACACACGTATGCATGTGCTTGTGTATTTACACTTCTGGATTTTTTTAAAATACGTAACTGTCCATTGCACACTTCTTTCCCTGGAGAGAGGATGGAAGAGCAAACATGTGGCAGATGTTAGTCACCTTATTTAAGGCACTACTGGAAGGTTCTCAGATACTACAGTGATGCATGTGGTATAAGAATATATAGAACAGAATAAATTACTTTAAAAACAGATCAAAGTTATTCAAAACCCAGTGAAAGATCACTTTTAATTTAACCTATATTGCTTTCCTAAACTCAGTATTAGGGTATCTATCAGTTTAATAACATCATCAGTGTGCTAGTAGAGCTTTGTAGATTAATAAAAACAAGACAGCCTCAGTCAAAACATCAGACGTACACAACATATGAATGTTGGGAAAGAGGGTGGGTAGGAGGCAACAAAAAAGCATTGTGACTCAGCAGTGTGATAGGCATGGCATGGATTTTCTTTCTAGGTCATGGTATAAATATCTATTTATACATACACACACTATGATTATATCAATTCAAATGGGTAATGTATTTGAGACTGGTATCTTTCCTACTACCTGTTTTTCTCCAAATTATAACCTAGAAAGACCATGTAATATAGCTATTGCAAAGACAGGTAAGAGAATGCTTAAAAAGGTGAACAAATACAAATCAAGTCTGGAGAATATGCATCCTAGGGAGTTAAATTTAATTAAATATTAAATGTATTGAACCACTGATTAAGAAATGGGGAGTATAACGAGGTAAATAATCAAGTAATTCTTTAATTTTTCTTTGAGAATTGTCTGCCAACAAAATCAAGATGTGTTCACAGATAATTTGTGATCAGTATAAGAGGTAAAATTCAAATAATTCAACATAGATCATTCTCCAAGCTCTATTTCGAAGTGTAATTTCAATCTCTAGTCAGATAATAGAACAAATATGAAGTGAACAAATGGAAAAATGAGCAATAAGCAGCATGGCTATAAGCATGTCTTATTGTGCCTCAATTGCATTACAAAAATGATTCATGTTAGATTGACTATGAACACTGTCACAGATGTAAAGCTGACTGAAGGATAGTAATAAGAAACATTATATTGAATTGGTGGACGACATATCTGATGGGATGGTGAAGTGCTGGGTATGATTTTATTTCAGTTTTTCATTAAAGTGCTGAGAGAAGGAGTAAATTTCACATTAATTAATTCCACAAATACAATTGAGGAAAAAAAGATACAAAGGGACCTTAAGGCTACAAATACACAAACATACTTTTAAAAACAAACAAATATTTGACTTGTAAGATACCAGCAAATCCATCTGCAAGAAAATGAAAAAAATAATCAGTTATTCAAAAGGGAGGAAAATCATTGTAAAGTAGTAATTCTGAAAGGGAGGTAGGAGTGTTAGTAGTCAGCAAGTGAGGCAGGAGTGTGCAAGGGATGCGACAGTGAAAAATAGTCAACAGCATATTGAAAGGCATTACATCACTGACAGGACAAGCAAAATTCCCTGTCTATTTGGTTCTGGGAAGACAGCCCTGGATTACTGCACATCTGGTATCTCATTACTAGAAAGATGTAGCAAAGTTGGATGGAGTTCAGAAAAAAGAAATAAATATGAATGTGGAAAGACTGATTTATGAAGAAAGATTAAAAAAGCGAACAGCCACATTAGCCCTAGTACTCATTGTGAATACACAAGTGAGGGCAAGTAGTCTTCTGCATCTCCACACCTGGGTCCCTAACTTAGGGGATCACAGTACTGCTTATTTTTACACATCTGGGGGGATACCCATCCCTCCAAAGGAGTGAGGGTGCGGGTGGAATGAAGCAAGAGAGGCTATGACCTCACTCTACAGATTGGTTGGTGGAGATGGCTGGAGCTATAGGATGGTAGAGCTTGCCCAGTTCCCATGTGCACTAAGTATCTGACAAAGTATAATCCTTCCCCCCGCCTAAATGCCACAATCTTTCTTCTGCCTGTCCCAGACCACCCATCCTGTCCCCCAACACCAGCAACACTCTCCTGCCACCCCAGATCCCACCACACAACAACCCCCACCACATATATTCTCCAGATAACTGGCTTCTGCACAGAATTGTTCTAGGAAAATGTATCAAAGTGTTGGCATATCTGGGCCAGATAATTGCAACAGGTAAATATTATGCATCTGCAAGTGTGCATTTTGCAATACATCATTTTCTTAAAGCACAATACCGGCCCTGTGTCAGAATGTGAATATTGCACTGATCATTTTTAGATCTACAAAACTTAGTGTTGTGTGTGAACTGCAGTTGCAATATCTTCAGTATTCTATGCCTGGATAGGAATTTATTTCCTTTCATTTTAGCTTAATGGTAAAGCCTGAAAGAGTTATCAATCCTTTTGGAATTATGAGTCTTGAAACAGAGCGAGGGAATTTAAAGGATCTAAGGAAACTAAAATGAAATACATTATCTCCAGCACTGGGTTTATTGCTATTGTTCTAAAATAATACTCCTGACATTTATATGATTATAAATAATTGTCAGCAATTGATATTCTGACTGCTACAGTAATTAAAAATCTATGCAGCAAATATGTTAACATAGCATTATATCTGAGGATTTAAACATACAAAAGTCAAGGGGGATTGATTCTGTACTCTTATGCTAGTTTTATGCTGGTGCAACTCAGTTGAGGTAAGCAGTTACACGAGCATAAAATTGTTTTAAGAGTATAAAAGTCAGGAATTGTCACTATCATTCCCAAGTCCCATGGTAATGGTGCCTTGATTCTCTTATTTATGAAGTAGAATTTTTACCATATCAGATATTAAATCTGAAATAGTCTTAGGCTACCCAGAGCATGGAACTGCCAAAATCTGACCCTTTCCTATCCCAAAAGACATTGTAGTACACATGCCTTTTGCAAGCCTTCTTCACTGGGATGAATTTCACCCAGCAAAAGTCTTGCTCACCTCGCTCTGGCCACTTCCGTATTTACTTTATACCGTCTTAGAACTTGTCTATACAACTATTTAGTTCATAGAAAGCTGGAGTGTAAATTAATCTTGCACTTAACCTGCTGCACACTAAGTGTCTGTGCAGACCCTCACACTGTACACCAAAAGTTCCCAAGTGCACTTTAATCTACTCCTGTTTCAAAGCATTCTACAGAAGTGTGTCTGCAGCAGGCTACTCCAAGGTAGATTTTCATCCTTGCTTGTGGCAAACTAATGTGTTCATTTAGACATGCCCTTAGCCTCACATCCACTTAGTGACATGTAATTTGCACATCACTTTTGGGAAAGTTTAGCTGGTATAACTGACATACTAAAGAGAAGGATGTGGCAAGAAATGCAACAAGAGCATAATATTTAAAATAGAGAGTGGGTGGGTGAGGAAACATCTTTTATTGTACTAACTTCTGTTGTACTTACAGAGCTCTTTTTCACATCTCATGAAAGCGGGTGTTCACTATCTTAGAATTCCTTAGATTTGTGCCAGATGTGAATGACAAAGATAATCAAAGCAATGGAATGCAAAGCATATGAACAAAGGCTGAAGGAAATGGGTACGTTTAGTTTGGAGAAGAGGAGATTAGGGGGTGGGGGGGAACATGACAGCAGTCTTCAAATACTTGAAAGGCTGCCATAAAAAAGATGGAGAAAAATTTCTCTTGTCAGAGAGGGCAGGACAAGAAGCAGTAGATTAAAACTACAGCATATCAGATTCAGATTAAGTTTTAGGAAAAACTTCCTAACTGTTAAAACAGTAGGACATTGGAAGAAACTGCCTAGGGAAATTGTGGAAGCTTCTTTCCTGAGCTTTTCAAAGAGAGGCTGGAAAGCTATCTGTCTTGGATGGTTTAGACACAACAGATCCTCCATCTTTGCAGGCGGTTAGATTAGATGACCCTTTCAGTCCCTTCTAACCCTATGGTTCTATGATTATTTATGTTGAATGGCTATATATCTTTGCTGAAATAATGAGAATTTGAAATCAAGTTCTACTGACGCGGTGTCAAAAAATAAAGAAATACTGCTCTTCAGTGATGGAGAGGCAAATTGTGTTGGCATATAAATTCTATGCTCTGCCCTCTCCTCATGCTCTGAGTTTGGAGAGAAGTGGTCATTCCTGCTATAGTAACCAAGCTGCCATGGATACAATCTCATGAGACCCATGGGAGTTAAACACGGTTTCAAGGGAAGCTGGGTGTGTACAACTGAAGGTAGAATTTGTCTTAAAAGGAAATACATTGCAAAACTTTATTTCAATTTCTAATGGGGCAGTTTACATCTAGGTCAGCAACCATCTTTTTTTGTTTGAAGTGACCTCTGAGATGAAGACTAGTTCTATGCCAAGAGGAAGGTAACATTTTGTCATTTAGGAATTTTATTCTCTCTGAACATGAGTAAGCTTTTTCAATGCCTGTAAATTCCTCTCTAAGGAAGATTTTAGACAAGGTTAGTCAAGGTTTCATGCTTGAGCTTCGTTCATAAAATGGTGAAAACAAATATAAATATCTGTACAAAGATATTTCATGCCTTAATTCTAATTGATGAATGCTAATAATGCTATTGGCGGCAGAGGCTTCCTTTCAGCTGAAGAGAGTGAAAGAATTGCTAAGATGCTAAACACAAGTATGCTGTCACAGCTATCTAGACTTGGAATAAGAGGATTCCAGTTTTCTGTTTTATTAGGCTGATTATCTTAAAACAGAGCAAATGTACATCTCCTGATTTAAAATAACCCTTTTCCAAATAGCCATTATGTCAATACCACCGCAAATGAAGATATTGTACATTTTATAGGCATGCAGATTCAGCTGAAGCTATACACAGTGCACCACTCGAGTGGTGCACAAATTGACAGCCAATTTCAATTAGCTATTCAAGCTGTGAGCTCCAGCAAAATATACTGGGTAATGCAATAAAGTGACTGATCAAATGGTCAGACAGCGCTATTGATCTCAACCTGTAAAATCTTCACCAATAAAGCGGTGGGATGGGGGAGCAGCTTCCAGAACACAACACATAACTGCACAGTTCTATCAATAGTGCAACACCCGCACCAATCATATTCTACCATATATTTTCCTCCCACCAAAAATGCACTACATTTATATTTCAGCTATTGTACCATAAGGAATGTCATGTGTGGCTATAAAATCCCAATAACGATACTGGAGAGAAACAAAGGTAGATTATTTCTGGAAGAGGGAATCTGCTCTGGCTACAAACAAAAGAAAAGCTGTTCCTGTTACAAAAAGACACAGAATCATGCCTTCAGAATGTTTCTACTGACAGAAAGGTGTTGTGAATTTAAAAGGAATAACCAAGTACGGTGCTGCTGCCTTTGCTTACAGGCCGTGAGAATGGTGCAGACATTTATGCTACTCTAGAATTTGCTTTTGGAGCACTGCACTGTTGGAGATTACTACAGTGTACAATAAGACTCCAAAAATATTTCTGAAATCTTCTAAAGTCCAGTGCAACAAAAACTGACAAATACCACTTCTATAGTCTCATCTGAAACAGCACAGTATGAGGAATCAGTTTCTAAGGACATTCAAATCTGATCTGTGCTGCAAATGTTTGTTTCACACTAGTTAGTGAAACCACGGCGGTTTTTAAAATCAGTGTTAAAGTTATGTATCAGAGGGGTAGCCGTGTTAGTCTGGATCTGTAAAAGCAACAAAGAATCCTGTGGCACCTTATAGACTAACAGACGTTTTGCAGCATGAGCTTTCGTGGGTGAATACCCACTTCTTCGGATGCAAGAGACTTGCATCCGAAGAAGTGGGTATTCACCCACGAAAGCTCATGCTGCAAAACGTCTGTTAGTCTATAAGGTGCCACAGGATTCTTTGTTGCTGTTAAAGTTATGTTTTCTGAAAAAGCATATCCAACGTGAAAGTTTCCAAAGCAGGCCAGTTTATCTGTGGCCCGCTACATCCTCAGTAGGTTTCCAATTCCTAGTAGAATCTCCCAACACAATGATTATACGAGTAATATCACAGTCTTAGCTGACTGCGCTTGTTTGTTAGCTTAGATATTTATTCAGTGCTCATGGGCAATGGCTTGCTGCTAGGATTGCCAGTTTTGGTTGGATGTATTCCTGGAGATTTAATCACATGACATAATCTAATTAAAGATTAATCTTTAATTCCTGGAGAGTCCAGGCCAATTCTGGAGAGGTGGCAACTCTTCTTGCTGCTGATCTCAAATACTGAAGTACATGTACCGTAAACACATCCTTGCTGAATTACTGTAATTGTTGCATAAGTTCTGTAGCTAATTTTATTCAAAATCAGTGTTAAACTCACATTTTGCACAAAATGGAACAGAAAATGAAAGCTACTAATATCTTGTATTTACTATAGGACTGTCTCTCCATAAAGTCCCCAAAGCACTTCCTAAACCATTTAGAAGATTCTCTCAGACACCCTTGTAGTAATATCTACATTCTCAGAAGTGCCCTCTTATTCTGCGTGCCCATTTTTTGATGCCTTTAGCCTGATTTTCAGGAGCTACTGGACACCCACAGCTACCACAGACTTCAATTAAAATTTTAGGTGCCCAGCACTTAAGAAAACCAGGTCCAAGGGCTTTGTCTGAGCTTGGATGGAGGGGAGAGGAGGTCCACATGTAGCAGTTCCAGCTTCCCGATTCAGAGCGACCTGGAACCAGTGAAAGTTAGGTTCCTAATACACACCAAGTCTGCCCTCCATCCCCCAAATTCCCCTGGTTTAGAGTTGGTGGCTGGTGTAGCATTGCAGAGGTAGGTTGCCTGTTCATTTTCAGGAGCAGTTTTGGGAGTTACAGCAAAGGAACTAAGGGGAAGGAGGGACAGAATTTATTGACTGGAGGAGGGGGAAGAGCCCCAAATTAATTAGCTGGCTGACTGATCTTATTTGGTACAAATTTTTTTTAGAAACAATCTAGGAGTAAGAATCTAATTACCAGCCCCAGCCCCACCATTTGGGCACCAGCTGCCAGTGTCTATGAGAACGTGATCCTCCATGATGTTGTCTCAACTTCTACATTGCAAGATCAGGCCTTCATAAAAGTAGTACATTTACCAAATTTAATTATTGGGGAGGAGGGGAAGAGATAATTCTTTATTCTGACAAAACACCTATTTTTGTCATAATAGAATGTCAGTTATGTTCATCTGAGTTTATTTTATCCTCCAGTGAGAAAATAAAGGCTAGTGAAGAAAAATGTTGCTGAGCTAAATTGAATTTAGGCTATTTTAAAATAAAACTGAATTATTAATTAAATCTTATATGCTGTTGGGCATAAAATAAAATAGATTCAGAGAATAACGGAATCTTTCTAATGTGGGGTACATGGGCATTACCAAGAATACAAGTTTGAGAAAAAAATCTAAACAGCATTGTGCTGCATTTAGCTCAATATAAAAGTGTCTCTGCATTAATTTAAAAGTTATTTTGCATTAAGGAATGCAAAAGCATGAAGCACTAGATACACATTTTAACAATGAGGGATGAATTAAAAAAATTAAATGGTCTATTTCCAGAATAGAGTAGGGTTTGTATGAGTTCCTCGTCCTGCGCCTCAATTGTATGCTGTAGGTATTCTTGCAAGCTTATTGTATATGTCTGATGAGAAATTTGGCATCTGAGGGCAATCTTAGAAAATGTGTGTGGTTATCCACACCCAGAAAATACTGGGGATGTCTGGATTCATTTTTAAGTGATAACCAGTATGTAGGAGAAAGTGGATGACTATTTTCCCCTGGAATTCTCCCCAGAAGAGTGTGCCATATGGAGATGTCAGGGACTTTGGAATTCCAATTTCCATTTATATTTTATATGTAGTGACTAGACTGTTTATCTCATTTAGGGCTCCCTAAATTCTGGATGTTAGGTCTTGCTGTTTGCATTAGCCTTTTCTATTCATTTTCAAGTTTGGACAGGAGTGGTGGTATATTTCCCTAACTAGATCACTGCCTGAATTATGTTGCATTGTATTTGACAACCAAATGACTTGTCATCATTAGTTATGACAAACTGTTTTAATTTATGCCCCACGTTCATGCTGCATCAGACAGATGCAACATAGTGTATGCAGTTAGATGCTACCTGGTGTTCTTGAAAGCAAAGTGATAACCAGTATGTAGTATGTAACTCCTCTTTTACCCAAATTGGAGATCTGAACACATTGCTAAAAATACAAATGACTGACAGTTTTATTATTATTATTAATAATAATAAAACTATGTTCTCTCAGATGTCCATAAGGGAAACCATTTTCAAACAAACCATTTTGGCCAAATCCTGCCCTGTGTTATAAAAGCCTTGCTCCCCTCCTCTCCCAATACATTCATGTAGGTGCCCCTATATGTGCACCCAACTGCTGCAGCTCCCACTACAAAAAAAATCAAGAGTTTGTCTTTTATCTTGCTTCTCTTCACAGTGGGAGGTTAAGTGTTAGTGGGGAAAAGGCAGAAGATTAAATTTGGAGTCTGGAGTTATATAGAAGTAATGGGTTCCTAGCATGAAGGAGAAGAGAGAAGAGAAAGATTATAGTTCTTGAATACAGTGGTGAAAGCTAAAAAATTACACTACAATGGACAAGTGATTGTCCCCAATTAAATAGGCGTTCCTTTTGTAAAAACAGGAAATTTAAAAAAAATTCTTGAGACTAAATTTAATACAATACTCCACTGAATAAAACAAGAGGAAAAATTGTTGTCAATGCATTGTGTGTGTATTTCTTTTTAAATCTTCATTTAAAAAAATTCTGGAAAAGGCCAATGTTTAAAATTTCACCACCATTCATCAACACGTCCATAAAAAAAAATCACTGTAGATCCTTGGCACTCCACATTAACTCTCTAATACTGTCTCAAATAAGTAGAAATTATTGCCATCCATTAGACTAAATGGATGTGTGACAGAATAAAGTTAACAGGGAAATGTATTAAATTTGAGTGCTGTCTAAGTTAACAGGCAGGGAGCTAAATTCTGATTGAGACATTCAGCAAGAATCAACTACTAAGCATGTTCAACTACCCATTTAAGCATGTGCACTATGGGCAAAATTCACCCCATGCCACAGTTCACCATTGGATACCCATTTAAACCTTTTGAAGCCTTAACTTGTGCTGTCCCTCTATGGGGCAAATTTCACCCTACATGAATTACTCTTCTTTTAACATTTGATGTAATTACAATGAAAGGATTCCCAGAAAAAAAAAGTGTCACTATAGTTCAGCCATTTTAAATTCATGTTCACATAGCTGGATAGCCTCTTCATATTTTGATCTTAACAGAAGTTACGAATGGACATATAGCATGCTGCTAAGAAGCCAGCTAACCACACTCACACAGCCCATTCCTCCTGAACACTACTATTTACCGGAAACCAGACAGAAATGAGAAACTATCTAGGTTTTTATAATGCATTAATCTGAGCACCACCTTGGTAAGCTGTGGCCAATGAAGATTCCAACGTACAAAGATCAAATGTGAATTAGCACTCACTGGCCACTCAACAAACTTGTCTTTATCAGTAGCAGACTAGGAGATAGTGGTGAATCAGGGTCTACTCAAAGCTGGGCAGACCTAGATACTGATCATCAGCTAGGAGACTAAACTTTCTCTGCCAATGAAGACATTAAATCCACTACAGAAAGAAACTATTAACAACTGAAGTTTTAGATCTGAACATGATTATATAATGTTTTCCCAAAATATTTAGGGATTAAGAAAAATAAATGGAAAATAATTTCTTGGGACGATTCATAAACCATCTTCAAAAGGGACACTAGTATGATAATGTGGTGTAGTGCAGAAGGTTTCAGTGGAATCTACTTTCCATTGGACAACGTGGACATGAATTAGGTATCTTATAGTTAGTGCTAGCAGGGACTACCCGGGGCAGTTACAGCACAACACTTTAGCAGGTACTGCAGCTTACACCCCCATAGTCCAGACAGCAGGGCCACAAACAATCCCTTACACTTCCGTATGACATTTGACTTTGACTGTGTATTTAATTAAGAAACTAGAATGATACAAAATTAACATGGCACACATGAAATAGATTAAATATTTGCTGAGCGGTCTCAAAATGCAATTGGTATCAAACAGGTTTGCTTCTATTGGATCCCACAAGGGTTCTTGGCCCTACACTATTTGATGTTTTTATCAATGACCTGAAAAATGAAACCATTATCAATAGTTTGCAGAGGATACAAATATTAAAGAAGTAGGTAAATAATGAAGAGGACCAGTCATGTATAGAGAGATCTGGATAGCTTAGAATGCCACATTAAATCAAACAATACATAACTACGTTTAGCTGTATTAAAGTGTGTAACTAAGAACAAGATCTGTAGGCCATACTTGAAAAAGAGACGGGCCTATCTTGGCAAGCAGTGAAAGAAAAAGAGTTGGAGGTTACTACGGATAATCAGCTGAACATGAGCTCCCAGTGAGAGTCTGTGGCCAGAAGGGCCAATGCAATTCCTGGATATATAAATGGGGGAATAGCAAGTAAAAAAAGAAGAGGTTCTCTGTATTTGGTACTGGTGTGACTGCTGCTGCAATACTCTGTCCAATTCAGGTATACACACTTCAAGAAGATGTTGCTAAACTGTCGAGGGTTCAGAGAAGGAAGGGCCATGAGAATGTTTAAAGAATTGGAAAACATGCCTTATAGTGCAACACTCAGGGAAGCCAAACTATAAAAGAGGATTAAAAGGTGACATGATATTTGACCTTAAAGCAAGGTGGAGTGAGCAGTTCCTCACTGCCTTAGCAAGCAACCTGTTTTCTCTGTTTTTATTTAAATTTCTTTGCAATAGAACATTGTTCTGAATTCTATCTTCCAGCAACAGAATCCATGTTTTTATCTAACTTCCTTGAGTGCCCGCTGCAAACATAAGAGTTTCAAACTCACCCTCCCACTTTCCTCGAGTTTCTTTGATTAAGATGTTAACACAAATTAAACAAACTAAAGTCCAGCCCAAACATTTCCCCCCATTTTGGCTGTTATAATCTTTGAACTGCTCAGCCCAAACCCTAGCTTCTTCTAAAGAGAGGCCATTCCACCACCCTTATATCTAGGGCATGTTAAATGAGCTACACCTTCCACAGTGAGTCACTAGAGCTCATATAGCATCTGACGGCAGGGAATCCATATGAGTAGATCCTGAGAAAAACCCAACCTCCCTTTAAGTATTTATACCAATTCATATACACACACACACGGTGGTAATATGAATTACAAAGCCATGTAATAAATTGCATTTAGCATGCACTTTTGACCACCTCACTTGTACCAACTATTTCACCAGTACTTAGTATAGTATTTAAAATTTTTGAGCAGTTTGAAATTGCCAACATTTTATGCAACAACCTGCCACAGATATATTTCCTTCTTCTTCTTCCAACAAATGTTGAGTGCATGTCTGTATTTCTTTACTAAATTGAATAAAAACATTCAGATCTCTCCAAAGCTTAGGGCAATTACTGTGTATATTTAAGCTAACCTATCAAAAGAACTTTAAGTGGCCATTATTAGAAGATGAACATACTACTCAATAAATAATATATTTATGCTCTTTTAATCATAGATATGCATTTTCTTTGTTAGAATACCATTAGAATGATCCATGATGATTTGGATTTAACATTATTGGAAAGAGAACATGTTAAGGGACAGCTTTACCATTAAAACAATTTAAAAGCTGAAGAGACAATTGGATTTCTATTGTTGGAGAGAATGTCTGGGTTTCATTAGTAGCTATAGACATATTTTCAGTATTATAGAGACTCAAATGTGCTAATCAATATCCACTGTATCTGGCAACTAACAACAATCCTGAGTCAAGAAAGCATCCTGCTTCAGAGCAGTATTTAAGTTATGTACTGAGCTTTAAGATCTATGGGTATTAAGCATTTAAGTCAACTGGATTAAAGAGCCCTCCTGAATCAGGTCCCATATTATAACATGTCCATAACATGGAAAAAATTCAAGTAATTACATTCCATAATACTTGGGAAAATATAAATAGGCTATTGTAGGAACATTTAGAAAGTATAGATGATAGAAAGAAACTTAAAAAAAATCAGATAATTATGGGAGTGAGGTGGGTTTTAGAAGCAACCTTTAATTTCATGTGAAGGCTATTTGTCCTAAAAGAAGGGGACATACCAGGATTTAAAAGCACAATCAGCAGTCATAAATTAGCAACAAAAGAAACATAAGGAAGACTAACATCTGGAAAGAAATGGCATAATCACAATACGATACAGAGAACAAAAATAAGCTATAGGTGACAGAATCCTACAACTCATTCTGGATGACAATAAAAAACAGCTTTTAGGGTATCCTTAGGACTCAAGATGTAGGTATATAAACCCATTAATGTTAATGGGTATTATTTCCCAAAATCCCTGTGTCAATACAAATATTTACCTCTTTGAGGGATAAAATGAAAAGTTCTGTCTAACCGCAGAATATAGTAATCTCTTCACTAGGATTTCACACAAATTGCAGGTCACTTAGGCTTAGATATTTAATTATAAAAAACATAACATTGTCAAGTGAAAGATGAGGATTCCAGATTAGATTCCTCATATTTGACTTTATAGATGCAACATTTAAAAAGAGGAAGAATCAGTAAAATAATCACATCCATACTCAATGAAAAAAATCCACCAAGTTTCTTAATCATGTACAAGCTGAAAAATACTATTTGCTAAAGCCTAAAATAATTGTAATCTCTTTGCTAGCAACGTTATTCAGTTTCCCCCTCCTTGAATATAATTGCAAACTATCCAATACTTGGTAGTGGATAATTTAACTAAATATAAAAATTGCCAACATTTCAGTGTCAGTTGTCTCCAAAAACAGAAAAATAAATGACATGACTTAACATGCCCAATGAAATTATTTCTATTAGTAAGCAGATGAGGTCAAGTATCAACTCCTATCCAATTTCCTAAAAAGCTACAAATCCATTTAAGGAAACAGAATAATCACGATCAGCTAGACAGACAAAAATATTAATACAATAGCTGACACTCATATGCAAGTCAACTGTTATTATGAAAGCACTCAGAATATAAATACCCCAAATAGTGAAGAGACAAAAGATAAAACAAGTGAAACAGTGACTCAGTGTAACAATCAATAGAAAATCATCTATGTCAATTATTTTTTTCTAAGAGCAGTCTTGCATAGATGACTAGATGATAAATGAGTGTTTACACATTCTAGGATAGAAGAGAAATTTGAAGGGACAAAAATAAAAAAAAAGTATGAAGAAAAATCTGAATATTTTGTTCCCAAAAGGAAAAATCATAGGTTGGCATGCAGACCTGGACACCCCCCCTCCATCCCCCATAAAACAAATGAAAAAAAACCTCAAAAACACAAATCCTCTGCCCCCAAAAACGTGCAATATAACCTCCTCAACAATTTGATGTAACCCTACATTAAATAAAATTAAGACAAATAGCCTCTTATAGCATAGCCTTTATACTCCAGATTAAGGTCCTTCACTATTTAGAAATCCCTATAATATCTAGGACAAGAAAAAAAAAATCAGGCTCTGATCCTGTAAATATTTACAAATGAACTGAATTTTACACACTGCAAATAGTTGTATGGCCCTCACTGAAACATGTGTGTAAAGTTAAGCATATGTACCTCTTAGAAGAATCAGGGCCCAATTGGCACCATTAGTTTTTAAATACATTTCCTTTCCTTGTTTAAATTATGTTTAAAATGCTTTCCAAAAATTAGTTTGGGGAGGAGATTTTCAAAGGGCAAGAGGACGGTTAGAGGCCCAACACCCATTGAAAGTCAATGGGAGTTGGAAGTAATTTCTGCCTTTGAAAAATCTTCTATATGGTTATGGAAAATAAGAGAGCAAGACATTTTCATTGTCATTACATTGTGTCAGACATCAGAGAAGGAATCTATTTGCAACATTTCATTTCTCATCATTAAGTCATATTTGACACTGAGGGACAGAAAGGCTTAAATACAGCAAGATTTAAAAAAAAAAAAAAACACACACTAGCCAAACTCATTCAAATCAAGTTTCAGAGCAGTAGTCATGATAGTCTGTATCCACAAAAACAATGAGGAGTCCAGTGGCATCTTAAAGACTAAGGGATTTATTTGGGCATAAGCTTTCGTGGGTTAAAAAACCCGCTTCAGATGCATGGAGTGAAAGTTAGAGATGAAGGTGTAATTATAACATGAAGAGAAGGGAAGTTACCTTACAACTGGAGAACCAGTGTTGACAGGGCCAATTAAATCAGGGTGGATGTGGTCCACTCATAATAAATAAGATGTCACTAGCAAGAGAGGGAAAATTGCTTTTGTAGTGAGCCAGCCACTCCCAGTCATTATTCAAGGCCAAATTAATGGTGTTAAATTTGCAAATGAACTGCAGCTCTGCAGTTTCTTTGCAGTCTGTTTTTGAAGTTTTCTTTGTTGAAGAATGGCTACTTTTAAATGTGCTATAGAATGTCCAGGAAGACTGAAGTGTTCTCCTACTGGCTTTTGTATGTTACCATTCCTGATGTGTGTGTCCATTTATTCTTTTACATAGAGACTGTCCAGTTTCACCAATGTACATGGCAGAGGGGCATTGCTGGCACATGATGGCATATATCATATTAGTAGATGTGCAGGTGAATGAGCCCCTGCACATGGGGTAGCTCATGTGGTTGGGTCCTATGATGGTATTGATAGAGTAGATATGGGCACAGAGTGGCCAACAGGGTTTGTTACATGAATTGGATACTGAGTTAGTGTTTTTGTGGTGTGTAGTTGCTGGCAAGTATTTGCTTCAGGTCGGGGGGGCTGTCTGTATGTGAGGATTGGCCTGCCTCCCAAGGTCTGTGAGAGTGAGGGATTGTTTTCCAGGATCGGTTTTAGATCATTGAATAAAGTGTAGGTATGTAGGCAAACGGTTCAACATGAAGTTCCAGCCTAATGTGAATTAGAACAGCACAGTCATTAACTTTTCAAAAAACGAACTGTAGAATGGAAAATCTGACTGGATCCTTCATTATGGAAGTGCTACTGCAATCATAGGAATAAAGGACAAAAAGAATACGAGTTCAGGAAACCAGCAATTTAATAGGAAAAAGGTCCAAGAAGCATCTTATGTCTTGTAGAAACTGTCAGTTAAAATGTCATCTTTAACATTGCCTATCATCTAATGGACTATGAAAGGTAAGGAAGGGAAACTCAAGGTTAAAGAGATCTTAGAGCTACTGATTTGAGCCAAATTAAAAGAGTTTGATCATAACATAGCATGGAATTGTGGATCCCCTGGTTTAAAACCAACCAACCAGGGCCCTCTTGACAATTTTAAATGGAAAAATAAATCCTGTCCTTTGGAATAACATCTCTGAATGTTTTATAGGAACTCCGTGTACATGTTCATTCATATACATAAACTCATAATAGACAGTCCAGGAGCGGGCAGATTTGTTCAGATTTTAAGAAAATTCTTCCCCTATTTTTAGAACCATTCTGAAGTGTTCAGATAATGTTTTCTTCATTTCCAGGTTCATCTTGAAGCCAATTCAATGGGCACTAAAAAAGGGCTTTTTCGTGGTAATCCAGCTGGGACTAAAAATAAATGTGCTGGCTCAAGAAAAATGAGTAATTCAGTTACATTTGGCATAAGAATTCAGCCTGAAGCTTTTGATCATTGAAAGAAGCCACTGGAACTTTTTTAGTGTTCCATAAAGTGGGAGAAGGATTGTCAGGAGAATAACAGGAATATTGGGGGGGGGTCTTTGAATGTTAAGATTTAAAAGTTAAATTTGTGTAGTCCTGCCAGATTCCAAATGGAATCTGCATGTTAGCTAACATGACTTAGCAGCAACAGCTCGTCCTTTGTATTGTTTAGGTCTTGGACACAGTGGCACTGTGCAGATACAGTGGCAAACATATAGGAATGTGTTACTTAAGTTTGCTCTCTATGCTTGGCAGAATGCAATGTGGCAGAAGCAAGCATATTGCATAGAATTTGGGGTTGGGACTGACTTTCCCTATGGGAACCTTGAACTCCACAGAGTTAGTTATAAAGATGTGAGATGAAATCCCAGCCCCACTGAAGCCAATGAAAATTGTGCCATTGATTTCAGTAAGGCCAGTATTTCACCCATGCCTTCTGGGTCTGTCCAATTCCAAGCTAAGCATTTTCAAACCCCTTTCTCCCTCACATTTTTACAGGTTAGTGGCTTGTCAGCACACACTGGAAAGCTAAATCTTACACTTGCATGCTATACAATATTGTACACTTTATTAGGAGGACTGAAATATAAGAGCAATTTGTGCAACATGGAAACATGCCCCACAATCCACTACAATCTCTTCTTTCCTCACCCCCCTCTACATTAATCTTGCACATGGCCTAAATCTCTGAATTTCTAGGTCTCTGCTGAATTTTCAGCAATTTATTGTTAGTCCTATTAACTTACAAAAAATTGTAGTCTAACAGCCCATATAGATTTAAGGCTTTTGTTCATGGCTATTATGAATATGATGGGGGTATGTATACTAAGGTCTTATGTAATTGTCTCAAACAAACTCTTCAGTGTCAAAATGCACATAATGAAATATGTACTGTAGAATATGCCAATCATTAAGGCTGAGCTCAAGATGTTACACAGCTAATTACTACTCAGTTTAGGCTGCAACAATTATAGATGTTGAAACTTGCCTTCTTTCTATAACCTTCTGTATTTATACAAGAATACTGAATTTCAAAAATAATCTGAACATTTTGCTGAGCATTCTAAAAATTTTTGTCATGACAATAAATTTCAAGTTTAAATGGTTTAAATCTAGCATGGTGGCTGAATTCAAACACTGTTTATGAAGAGACTACTATTACTGCCAATAACACATTAATTTAAAGTATGTTTCTTACCCTTTGAGAGACTATGAAGGAAAGATTACAGAAAAAAACACTGTTTTGATTGAATATTATCTAGAAAGTTGTTTGCTGTGTTTTATAGCCTTCAAGTTTCAATCTCTTTGTAAAAAAGAGTACATGGCAACATAACCTAATGAAAATGTTCTCAGTCACAGATGCTATAAAGGAGTATCTGGGGATTCATTTGCAAATCCCTGATAAGAGTCAGGGAAGAAGAGAGTTAGACCCTACAGTGGATCTCAGTTAAAATTGCTTAACTTTTAATGGAGAGACTTTCATGACAAACCAATTGTTCTACTGAAAATGCCAGATGCTGCTGTGTTTTCATTTCTGCAACAGATTGTAAAAACACTTACCTGAAAAAGCCTGGCACACTGCAGGAAATTCTAGAACACCATGCGGCTCCTCTTCTCCCCACAATTTACCTTTTCACAGTAAAACAGTGGGTTTGCCACTATTTAAGTCTGAGATAAGTATCTCAGTTTGTTCTGCAAATTTATGGCAAGATGTCCATCACTCCCATTCTGGGAGAGTGAATGAACTAAGAAGAGGACCAGAGAGAAGTGCGAAAGAAAAACAGATCTATTTTTTTTTAAATGGGACTTTCAGTTGCATGGTAATGAGTGAAGAATCCAATAATACATCACTAACTCCCACTACAGAGGTTGTTAGTATACTTGAGCTATTTGAAGAATTAATCTGAGAAAATAATGCACATGGATCCTGCATCCCCATTATCTTATGAACTATGTGTACTTTGAAAGCACTATGATGCCAATATTCCTGCTTTTTAGTTCTTTATACTTCAGTCATCTGAATACAGAACAAAGATGTATAGTTTCATGAGTGATGGATCCATTTAATTGTGGTGCAAACTGTTCTGATGATACAATAGACTTCTAAGCATTTTCTGAACCGATCATACTGAAAGCCAACAGACAACAACAATGATGAATTCACACTAGTAATCAGATCATATATGAAAAACTGTTCATCAAGAAATCAGGTATGCATTATTAAAGACTGTTTGGGGACAGCATTTTTAAAAATCTCAGGCTCTGGTGTCTGCTTTGGAAACATCTCTATAAACCATGCATTCCATGATCGAGTTCTCGGAATGGCAAAAGGAGAACTCTGTCCATCTTCCATATCTCACTGCGTTTGCAAGATAATTCCTGGTAGCTCTGCCAAGCAGTTTGCCATTTGAGAGCATTCAGTGACATGGAGAATATAGATGCAGATCACAGGCACAATTTACTATGATGATTTTGAATTTGAAAAATTAAATTTTAAGAATTTGCAGCCTACATAAGCATTTAGTTATATGCTATTTATTACTGCTTCTTTCTATTTAATATTTGATACATAATCACCATGTATGTATCAAGATAATATTTCAGCAGCATTAGTTTTTATTTTCGAAGGATAAGTAATATATTTCAAATGGCAAAATTAAAGTTAATTGATGCACTTGTAATAGTAACTATATATTGAGAACTATGAAATTGTTAGAAAAAATGAAATTGCAAATGAGCATTACTTAAATTCTAAAGAATAGCTAAAATAAAAAGACTTTCAAGTTGCCTGTTGTATTTATTCATGTGTATGTTATTCTAAGAATGTCAGAAATTGCATTTGATTGTCAGATGTTCAAAAAAAGTAGTAGTCCTACTGGAAATCTCCAGTTACTGGGGCATCCAGCGGTCAATAAAACAAAGACCTAAAAATTATCTATTCATATGTACTTCCACATCAATAAGACTCCACAGGAGGCCTGGATAACTGACAACCAGTTCTTATTAGAATTGTCTCAACTGTCGGAGCTTTCTCTCTCTCTCGAACAAGTCAAAAACTCAAGAGACTGACAGTATTTGATGATTTTTTGGTAACAGTTCCCACCTGGGAGAAATGCACCTACTGTTAGGTTTCATTGACAACATGAAATTTCAGCTTGGTTCAACTAAACAATTGCAAACTTGGCCCCACCTTTTGGGTTTGCATAATTGGAAAAAAACAAAAAACACCCTCCTTCCTTCCATATTCTGACAGCTGCTCTCTCCTAGCCAACAAATCTCATTACTTTTAAAATTCTCCTGTAGGAAGCCTGGTGACCTGTATCTTTTCCCTCTTTTGCCATGTATTCAGGAGGAGGAATGATTAGTTCCCTTTCATTTCTCAAGATCTGTAGGGAGCCATGGTTGTCACTCTGCCTCTATCCCAAAGAGAGAATATGGGTTGTTCAACCCCAACTGTCAACAAGGTCTGCCAAGATCCTGTTCTGCATGAAAGGAGAAATTGCTGTGAAGAAGATTCTGTTCTTCATTGAGCTATTCAGCTTGTTCAAGATCTCAGCCCTACCATTCAGCTGATTCAGGAACAGATTGACATTTTTCAAAAGAAAGTCACTTTTCATAAATGGCCTTTATGCAAAAAAACTTTAGAAAATATCTTTAAAATCATTTTTAAATACAAAGCAATTTGATGAAAATATTTCATATTTCAAAATTTCTACCGTCTCAGAGGAGAGGATGCAGTTCTGGAGCCAGCTGAACAATTTAACAGTTAACAGAATATTCAACAAAAGCTAAGGAGTACTTTGTTGAACATTCTGTTCATGAAACTCTTTAACCAGTTCAGACAAGTCTTAGTCTTCAACAAAAGCAACAGCTACAATGACTGGGATTTTTGCCATAGCAGAAATGCTCAGCAAAGTACAGAAGTGACTAAATGTTCAAGGCCTGAGGGTCCTGGTCCTTGACAAACCAGCAGCTATTACTTCAGAGCGAATCCTCATAGTTATAAATCTTGTACTCTGTAGAATAACTGGAACATGTTAAGATTCAGTTGTGTCAAATAATGTTTTGTTTGATTTTTGTTTTGCTAATTAATCAAATAGTCACATAATCCTAGCAAGCCAACCATTATTATTATATAGACATTTTAAAATTTCTACATCTGTTGCTTTAGTGTCAGCTCGACATGGAAAGTCATCAGATCTCATATGTAAACTTTTTTAGTGGGCCAATGTTTCAGTAGGATTTGGAAAGTAACTAAACCATTTTATAGAAGCTTCTCAAAATTCAAACTTTACTCAAATTGTTGAAAATTTGGGGCAGATGCACTTTATTTTTCATACAAAATAAAAAGGTTAAACTCCTGCTTTAAATGTAAAACAGAATTCAACCTTAAGCATTGCAATGGCCCCAATACAATATTGGGAGAATTACCAATGAATAACTGATGCCCCGTCATAGGTTTCACCCACACTCTGAACTTTAGGGTACAGATGTGAGGACCTGCATGAGAACCCCTAAGCTTAATTACCATCTTAGATCTGGTCCTGCCATCATCCAAATCGTTTAAACAAGCTGTTTATGAGTCATTTGGGAAATACTGTCTCTCCCACCCCAAAATTTCTCCCTGGCAAGTACTGTAACCCTTCCCTGGGTAACCTTGAGAGACTTCCCCACCAATTTCCTGGTGAACACCGATCCAAACTCCTTGGATCTTAAAACAAGGAAAAAATTATTCAGGTTCTTAAAAAGAAGACTTTTAATTAAAGAAAGGGGGTCAAAGAAATACCTCTGAGATTAGCATACAATCTCACAGACAGATGTTCTCCTGGGCAAAACCTTAGTTACACAAAAGAAAACCCAATTTGATTATCCCTCTAATGCAAAAAGACAAAGTTAAAGAAGGAAAATAAATTTATTCCTTCTTTAATACTCACTACCCTGGGTGATTCCTTGATCTTTTAACCCAGCAAAGAGTTTAATGAACTAACAGAACAAAGGACTTTTCCTTCCTTCTTGGGGGAAACATTTTGTCCACCCATTGGTTTTTTGGGTCAGTGTCAGCTAGGCTAGGCGAACTTTTTAACCCTTTACTGTTTGTTTATGACACCCCCTCCCCCCCATAGACAGATACTAGGCAATGGGATTAAACACTTAATCCCCAAATTATGAAGCAGAAGTTGGGGAGTGTTATAGGCCACAAGCCCTCCAGAGAAGAATTCAAATGCATAGGGTGTCTCCCAATATGAGAGCATAAGAACGGCCATACTGGGTCAGACCAAAGCTCTATTTAGCCCAGTATCCTGTCTTCCAACAGTAGCCAATGTCAGGTGCCTCAGAGGGAATGAACAGAACAGGTAACCATCAAGTGATCCATCCCGTCACCCATTCCCAGATTCTGGCAAACAGAGGTTAAGGAAACCATCCCTGCTCATCCTGGCTAATGTAATGAATTTGTGCCCTGATATCAAATGTCTACTGTGTCTTCTCCCTCACCTCATGTTGAGGGAGATTGTTACAGCTTTTCTCAGAGAATCAGCAGCCTGAGATGAAATTCTTGAACTCTATTGCCAATGCCATGTGTGCGCTCTCTAGCGCTAGAAAGATTCCCACTATTTGGGTCTGTAGGAGGACAGGGAACCATGGAAGATTGTGTTACGGCCTAGCTTAGGCAGTTTCGCTTTCTCAGCACCTGGTTATTGTAGGACATGGCATGCTAGTTCCAACCTGCCATAACCGTCTGGAACCGCTGCGTGGAAAGCCCCTGGGCTGTTGGCCAAGGGGGCGGCCCCGAGGGTGGAAAGTCCCTATTGCATTATGTATGAGCTGGCTTGCTGCTGTTTATATAAATATGAGCATGCTTTGTGCTTGCTTTTGGACTCCGTACCAAGCCAAGCTCCGAGGCGCTGGGTTTCCTGTCTCCGTGACAGCAACGCTTGGAGTCCCCGTTGCAGGTGTGTCACTTTAACCTTCATTAAAGCCAATAACTCAGTGTGTGTGGGCCTCGTTCTTGCAGAGCATCTTGGGAGGGCCTACTGCTCCCATAGAACCTAACAGTGGCCTTGGATTATACCACAACTACTGCCGATAGGGAAAAACATGGAGGTTTGCTTGGAGTTTTTGGTTTGTGTCATTTTGAAACAGCAAGCAAGCCTGATGAGTGACAGTAGCTGAAAAGAAAAATCAACAGCTTAGGTTTACAAAACAAACCCATTGCTTTCAGATCTCTACAGCTCTCCTTTCAGTAGTTAATTTCCATTCAGAATACCTCACTTTAGAAAATATACCGTTGCTTCTGTGGTGACTCCTGATATAGCCATAGTGTTGCAGAAGTGATATCTACATTGCAATTAGACATTTGTGGCTGGCCCGTGCCAGCTGATTCGGGCTCGCAGGACTCAGGGGCTGTTTAATTGGGGTGTAGACATTTGGGCTTGGGCTCCAGGCTGAACTCTGGGACCCTCCCATAGGTTTCTAGAGCCCAGTTTGCAGACCACACCCAAAACATCTACACTGCAATTAAACAGCCCCATAGCCTGAGCAATCTGGCATGGGCCAGCCACAATGTCTAATTGCAGCGTAGACATACTCTAAGGTATGTGAGAATACAATCTTAATTTACTCGTAAAAAAAATGCAAAACCATCCATGCAACTTTTGTTTATAGGATTAATTCCATGACACTACATATTCCCTAAAATCCTGCCCCCGCCCCGCTTAAAAAAAGTTACCTACTTAAATTTGGCTTAGAAGACAGTTACTGTCATTCTACCTGATGAGGTGATATTTCATGGGATTTTTTAAATCTAAGAACAAGCTGCATATTTGAGAGAGAGAGAGAGAGAGAGAGAGAGGCCAACCTAAATTTTTAAAAATTAATATCAATAGAAAATCTTGCATGGAGTGTATTTTAATAATTTCCCAGGTAAAAGTAGTTTTTAGGGCTGTCAAGTGATTAATCATGTTTAATTTTTTAATCACACAGCTAAATAGAATACCATTTATTTAAATTTTTGATGTTTTCTACATTTTCAAATATATTGATTTAAATTACAACAGAATACAAAGTGAACGGTGCTCACTTTTATTACAAATAGTTGCACTGTAAAAAAACAAAGAAATATTTTTCAAGTCACCACATACAAATACTGTAGTGCAATCTCTTTATGTGAAAGTGTAACTTACAAATGTAGTTTTGTTGTTACATTACTGCACTCAAACAGAACAATGTAAAACTTTAGAACCTACAAGTCCACTCAGTCCTGCTTTAGCCAATCAGACAAACAAGTTTGTAAACAAGACATGGGCAGCATTATCTCCTGCAGATTGTAACCAATGTTACCTGAAAGTGAGAACAGGTGTTTGCATGACACTGTTGTAGCCAGATGTGCTAAAGATTCATATGTCCCTTCATGCTTCAACCACCATTCCAGAAAACATGCATCCATGCTGATGACAGGTTCTGTTCAATAACAATCCAAAGCAGAGGGGACCAATGCATATTTATTTTCATCATCATGAATCAGATGCCACCTGCAGAAGGTTGATTTTCTTTTTTGGTGGTTCAGTTCTGTAGTTTCCGTCTCGGAGTGTTGTTCTTTTAAGACATCTGAAGGCATGCTCCATGCCTCGTCACTCAGATTTTGGAAGGCACTTCAGATTGTTAAACCTTGGGTTGAGTGCTGTATCTGTCGTTAGAAATCTCACATTGGTACCTTCGTTGTGATTTGTCAAATCTGCTGTGAAAATGTTCTTAAAACAAACATGTTCAGAGTCATCATCCAAGACTGCTACAACATTAAATATATGGCAAAATGTGGGTAAAACAGGAGACATAATTCTCTCCCAAGGAGTTCAGTCACAAATTTAATTAACACTTTAAAAAAAAAAAAGAGCATCAGCATGGAATCATGTCCTCTGGATTGGTGGCCAAAGCATGAAGAGGTATATGAATGTTTATCATATCTGGCAAAAGTCCCAAGTGAATGCCTGCTTTCACCTTCAGGTGACATTATAAATAAGGAGTCAGCGGTATCTCCCATAAATATAAAGAAACTTATTTGTCTTAGCAGTTGGCTGAACAAGAAGTAGGACTGAGTGGATTTGTAGGCTCTAAAGTTTTACACTGTTTTGGTTTTGAGTGCAGTAATGTAACAAAAAACTACATTTGTAAGTTACACTTTCACGATAAAGAGATTGCACTACAATACTTGTATAAGGTGACTTGAAAAATACTAATTCTTTAAGATTTTTACAGTGTAAATATTTGTAATAAAATATAAAGTAAGCACTCTACACTTTGTATTTTGTGTTGTAATAAAAATCAATGTATTTGAAAGTATAGAAAAACAAAAATATTGAATACATTTCAATTGGTATTCTATTGTTTACCCGTGTGATTAATCACTTTTTTAAATCAGTTAATTTGAGTTAATTGTGTGAGTTAACTGTGATTAAATCAACAGCCCTAGTAGTTTTATATCTTTCTTTAATAATTCCAAGACCCAAAACAACTTTAAGACTAACTAATGAGCTTTAAAAAAAAATCTGAGCTATACTTTCATAAAAAAGCTTACACTTCTGCTTAGCTTCAAACTGATGAGAAATTCAAGAATGCAAATTTAAGAGAGGCAGGCAAAAAACTGTTTAAATTATTTACAAGCATCCACAGCCTTTATTGGTAGCACATTTAACATCCCAGTAATGACACTCACAATTGGGGAATAGTTCCACATTATGTTTCTAACATTTGGTATTTGCCTGCATATTTAAAACATTAGATGAGGACTAAAGGATCCTTCAAATGCAAACCACAAGTTTTCTTCTGCTTATTTAAAGGGCTAGTAGTCTCTCCAGTACTGGATGAGTCTTTTTTCCACTTGCTGCTTCAGCTTCCTCCCCTCACTCAAAGCCTTCCTAAATGATGTCCAAGAATCTTGCTTTGAAGGACTTTTGACCATTGCCCCTGGTCAGCACACCTATCTAAGTACAACTTGTCCACTGAGGAACTCAAGTCTCCATTAGAAGGGGCCTCAGCTTCACTTCTCAACCTCAGCTTTTAGTTACCATCTACTGTCACTATACTGGAGCAGAAGGTGAACACAAGGTACATTGCATGGCCTAGGACAGGATGTCTTCCCTCCCAAAGAGCTCTGACCTAAGCAGGGCTATACTCTACTCAAGAAACCAAAGAAGAGCTAATTATTCACCCATTATATCACTTTTCATTTTCATAGCTGCCTGTTGCTGTAGCAGGGCAACAATCATAACACAATCACCAATGCTGCACCAGCCAGCCTCTGAGTAGTGCCAGTGCCTTGGCAGTAGCAGCTCAAGGACAAGCCTGCTGCTGCTAACCAGCCTCACAGGAGGAGGAGCAGAAAGGTACAACGTGTAACAGTCACTGTAAATGTATTTCAAGAAACTTTAAGAACATAAATAAAACAAAAACAAATTTACACTTAATCTTTCTAGTCCTATAGCACTTTGCCCCCTGGAATTCTGCTGGCAATCCTAAATGACAAATCAAAGCTGACCTCTTTCTTGCACATGTATCAATATTCTGTACACTACAGCATGTGTTTCTCTTCATGGCTGCATGAGCTATCAACATGGCAAATTCCTCTTTCCAATTACCAGACTCAGCCTGTCTGTACAGAGCTGAGGATTAACACAATTCAGGGCTAGCTCTGAGACTTTGTAGACAAAAGCAAAAAACCCAAAAAACAATTTATATAGCTTGACATGGCAAGAGTTGTATGAAAAATTGAGCTATAATATCCTATAACACTTTCAAATGAAAGTGTCCTGCAAAGAAATCCCAAAGAAGATATCTTGGAAAGCTGAAATGTCAAGTTCATTTTTGTGCTAATAATATCCTTTGACACAGGTATGCGTCAGCGAACGCACAGTGCTAAGTACAATAGCCCCCAGGTCAGTCACTTTCATATCAGGGAGGTTTTAAGAGGCCATAAGTGGGTTGTGCTGACAGAGTAGGCAGTTGATCAGGATTACAGTATACAATGAATCACTTCAGCAGTTTCTGTACAAGCCCATTTGTAAATGAAAGCTCCTCCTCACAAAGATCCCAAGGAAGGCTGGTAGAAGTAACATGCTATTTACTTTAATGAAACTTTTGACTAGGGAAGGAGTCAGACCCTTAATGGATTCAAACTGGTTTAATACATGAAATATTTGACGAAGAAGGCCTCTAGTAACAGAAGGGCAGTAAATGCAGTTAAATGAAAGAGTAAATACAGCAGATTGAAAGAGTTTAGCAATTGGGGGGGAAGCTCTATAAAGATAAATTATATGTATAGAACAGATGGGGGAAGAAAGAACATGGAAACAGATGCAAACATTATTCTAAAGCATGAAAGATTTATCAAGACAGCAGAGACTGTGCAGAGCAGTTTAATGTTGTCCACAGCAAGGAATTCTGGGTTCCAATTCCTATGAATAGGAGCAAATGCTTATATACTTTTTAACAAACTTAACAGAATATGTTTTGGTGGTGGTGTATTCCACATAGTTCTCATTCATGAACCGGGTGATATTCATAAATAACTGAAGTAAAAATTAAGTCTACATTATGCTATTGTGTTGAATGCAACTTTAAATAAGATATATTCCCAGTATGCATTAAAGAATCAAGTAGTACAAAGCAAAGTGCAGCACATAAACACCATTGATGGGAAATAATGATATAAGCACCTTGTAGAGTAAACAAATTAAATTGTACACACATGCTAATTGTTGCATTATCACTCTTTTTATGGAGAAATTTAAAAACATTTTCTGTCTCGACTATCTTTCACCATTATTTGGCTGTTTGGCTAATGCACTACAAGAAATGCTGATGGAAAAAGGTCAACAGCTGTGCACTGCATGGTATATAAAACAGTCACAAAAGAGAACTCATAATAAAAACAGCCTATTCTCCCTTCAATGTGCTGCATATATAGCTTGAGTTAATGTTAACTCAAGTTTCACACACGCATCATATCATACAGGTACATTTAGCATAATTACTTGTTTTGCATAAGTAATTATTCAAAACAATTATGCAAAATGTTTTTAAACCTCAGTATAAAAAGTGGTTAATAACCTGCTTCACTATACGACCTTATTTGTGTAATACTGTATAGTTTTACAATGTCCAACACTGGATGAAGAAAAACTAGAAAAAAACTTGAAGTGTCAATATTTTGACCCTATACTCAGTACACTTAAGCAGGGGCGGCTCTAGACATTTTGCCGCCCCAAGCAGGGCAGCATGCTGTGGGGGGCACTCTCCCGGCTTCGAGGGACCAGCGGACCCTGTGGGAGGTCCACTGGAGCCACCTGCCACCCTCCCAGCGACCGGCAGAGCGCCCCCCGACAGCATGCCGCCCCAAGCACGCGCGTGGTGTGCTGGAGTCTGGAGCCGCCCCTGCTCTTAAGATGTCTCTTTAATATTATTCAAAAATATGAAGCATGTCCAAAGTCCTCTGAAATCAGGGGGAGTTTTTCAATTTATTTTTATGGGTTTAGATCAGTACCTACAAATACAACTAACATTTTTTCCTAGACTTCACCCTTTAGTAAGTAGGTCTCCCACTTTTTGTTGCTTGCTACTACTGAAGTACTAATTTTAGTAACAGTATGTTCAGAATGGCTATATTTTTATGACATGGAGATTATAGGGTCTGTTGTGGCCAAAACATTAAATTATCTTATTGAAATAAGCCATGTAATTTAGGATGTGATGGGCTGCTCAGGAAATGCTCATGCATCCCAGCTCTGTTACAGACTACCTGTGTGATCTTGCACAAGTCAAAATCTCTCTGGGTTCATTCCTGGCCCCATTGATATCAATGGCAAAGATCCCCTTGGCTTAAAGAGGGCTCAGATTTCACCCCACAATGTCTCAATTTCCCAGTGTAAAATGAGATGGCCCAACCCCTTCCCCAGGGTTCTGAAGAGAATACAATACATCAATGGGAGGAGCTCAGATCATGGCTATGATGTGGGACATAAAAGCAGGTATTCAGATAAATAACTACTGTACAACAACCCAGGACTTGGGTGGATTACTCACTGACATATACATGGCTGCATTGTTATAAAGATTGTCTTTCAGACAGTGTTTCTTTTCATACACTCTGGTTGTTTCTGAGAT
The DNA here is from genome assembly GCF_016161935.1 of Mauremys reevesii. Classification (NCBI taxonomy): domain Eukaryota; kingdom Metazoa; phylum Chordata; order Testudines; family Geoemydidae; genus Mauremys; species Mauremys reevesii. The sequence goes on along the minus strand of NC_052627.1, from coordinate 85,916,216 downwards.
CACTTTGAATTGTCCACTCTGAATAACTGCAGTTGAACATTAGGTGCCTGGTAAAAAACAGTCACTTGGATAAGTGACTGTCTTAATGTGACGAGATTAGTGCAGCCTATATGAAGTTAAGGCACCCATAGTTGTCTAGTGCAACAAGGAAGAGTGTCTGTGCAACTTTAAGCCAGATAATCAGTTTTGCAGGAAACTTTAAACCCTAGCTTTATTTGGTAAGAGTTCTGAAAGTAAAGCTTCTTGTAATTAAGCAGCACTGCTGCTTTTGGTCTTTAGTCCATCTTTATTCAAGCTCAAAAAGAACTACAGGAGTATATGGCCAAATTGTCTAGCATCTTGTACCTTGCATAATCATTTGCACCTGTAGAAAACAAATGTAAAATATTCTGATCTGGTAGTGATTTACACCCACATTGTACGGGAGCATATAACTAGACAAGGTGCAAGGCAGTGGAGAGACAGAACCATACCAAATTGAGAGATATTAGGAAAAATTGTTCTGGAAAGAATGTCAACTCATTTCTATTCCAAAAAGGAATTAAGTTTCTTTGAGGAGAAATCTAATGTGAAACCTTACTGGAATTAAAATGGCAGGGGAGGGGAAGTTACCTTTCCAATCACATACAGTGCCACTTTTTCTTCCTACTAGTTCAGAAAGAATTTATTCTTGTTCATTTATAAGATAATTGAGTAAAAGGAGTTGAATCCTAAATATACACAGATTTGAAGTAGTAGTGGATTAACAGCTTTTCTGACAAAAACTAAACAAGACAATTTAGGAAAGTTTGAAAAGTAAAAGTGCTATATTACTGAAGTTACAAGTTGTAGCATTTGGAATATTTTCAACCAACACATTTTCTTCTCAAACTACAGTGTGTGAGTCATGCATTAGCTTATATTTCCTTACCTTGATTTATACTTATTTTTTATAAATGCACTATTTCAAATTTTCCCCAAGACAGTTTTCCATTTGATCTTAAGTCTGGTTTCTTTTGCTGCATTTCTTACTGTATACACTGGACATTTACTTCCACATTTAAAAAAAAGTTTTTTCTTTATAGATTAACGAGGTATGATAGCAATACAAAATCAGTCTCTAAAAAAAATCTTTTATTTACCATTTTACACTTCTTAAATTACATGTCCTCCTGCTAGCCACTGAAACTTGATTAGAGCAATTTATTATTACTGCATCAATTACAAACTAAGGGTAGGAAAGCCAGTTTATATAAATTAATTACCCCAAACTTTTGCCCAACACTTAAAATGACCCAGAATGACACTTACTAAAGGTTGAAATAGATTGGAAAACTTTCCTTTCCTATTTTCATGCAACTGTTTCTGGGCAAGACAAGAAGAGCAAAAATATATAATAAAGCTTTCATGGTATTTCCAGTCTAGTTGAGTAGGTCAAAGCCATTCATTTTTTAAGACAGACATCCAGACTTGTGTATTTAATCTAAACGTTTTGGATATTCATGAAATAAACAAAACCATCTTTTTGAGGTTCACCTGTCATTAGCTGTTTTCTCTCACTACCCAAGTAGTGGCATCTCTGGAAATGACATTGTAAAAATAAAGGTCATTGAGTTGTTTACATTTTGATTATCTGTTTGTGAGCACTGCCTGTCAGGAGTAATATTTCCAAGTTCTGGCATATCTCATCCCATCACAGTGCTTATGGGCAGGTCAGGTACATGCTATATTAGCAAGCTGGTTCCTCTCTACAATTATTAGCATTAGCCTTTATTTTCCATATGACATGCTAGAACATGTACCACCATAGCTCCTCCCTAATACCTAAAAAACAAAGTTTGCAAAATATCCATTGGAGAAAATCCCGCCCTCTGAGGATCCTCCATACCACTCAAAGTAGCAGAACAAATAAGGTTCCAGGTTGGGTGACCAGATGTCCCGATTTTATAGGGACAGCCCTGATTTTTGGATCTTTTTCTTATATAAGCTCCTATTACCTCCCACCCCCCATCCTGATTTTTCACACTTGCTGTCTGATCACCTTAGTTCCAGGCTAGGGGTAGAAGGATAAATTCTGGTACCCCATGCAGAGTGGATCTGCACCCCTGTGCTGACTCTGTGGGAGGACTCTCCGTAGGGGAGAAGAGTTAGCAGTAGGAAGCATTCACAACTGCACAGATCCCCTGGCTGTCTCCCTACCACCTCCACCACCCACACAAATATATGTATATGAGTGGATATGCTCAGGTGTCACAAAGGCCATCGTAGCATGTCTAGGGGCATGCAAAGAGGGAGATTTCTAGGCACTAGGGAAGAGAAGCAAACTCCCCAGAGCACAACTTGGTTTGCTTGGCTTGTACACCTCAATTAGCATTTGCCTTGATGACAACTCTGCTTATTTCCTGTACAGTCCCATAAACCATATGCAGCTCATTTACAGTCTAGTTCCATTGTCATCATATTGTTATTCAGTGTGTTTTATGCACATTTTAAAAATGTACTTCTCCCATGTTGGCTGATAGAATACTGGGCTAGATGGACCATTGTGTCTTCCAACAATGACCAATGCCAGGTACTTCAGAGGGAATGAACAGAAGAGGCAATCGAGTGATCCATTCCCTGTCACCCATTCCTAGCTTCCAGCAAGCAGAGGCAAGGGAAACCCAGAGCAAGGAGTTGCAACCCTGACTATCTTGGCTAATAGCCTTTGATCCACCTATCCTCCATGTGCTTATCTAATTCTTTTTTGAACCCCATTGTAGTTTTAGCCTTCACAATATCCCCTGGCAACCAGTCCCATAGATTTAATGCACACTCTGTAAAGAATTACTTCCTTTTGGTTGTTTTAAGCCCATTGGCTATTAATTTCATTGGGTGACCTCTGATTCTTGTGTTATGTGAAACAGTAACTAGGACGTATTACTTTCTCCATATAATTCATGAGTTTATAGACCTCTACCATATCCCTCCCTAGTCATCTCTTTTCCAAGATGATGAGTCTGTCTTTTTAATATCTCCTCATATGGAAGCAGTTCCATACCCTTAATTTTTGTTGCCCTTCTCTGTACCATTTCCAGTTCTAATGTATTTTTTTTGATGGGGTGACCAGAATTGCATGCAGTATTCAAGATGTAAGCATACCATCAATTTGCATAATCACTCAAACGAAGACACATTTTGAAGGTGATATGGGGACAGAACAACTCAGCTTGCTCTTTTAGAGCTCCCTTGCTCAATCCATGGATGAGTCCCATTGCTGACGATGCCAGAGTGCCAGGCACCTTGCCAAGGGCAAAAGCACCAAGCCAGTGACTACACATGGGGAAAGACAAAATGGCGACTCCAGAGCTAATAGGGTATTGGAATACCCGGTCTACAATGATCCACCAGATGTGGGAAAGATGATCCACTGTTCAGAAATCCACTTAGGACCCACAACAGAAACAGAAAACTATAAAAATGAAAACAGTTAATAAAATATCAAGTAATAGGTCATGAAAGATTAATAGAAAATTTTCTTGACCAATGCAAAATAATGTGAATTACCATTAATGGGAAAAAATATGTACATAACAGAAAGAGATGGGGATAAATTGTGAGAGCTGCCAAAGACCTCCGTTGCCTATAGAGCCAGGGAGCAGTAGTACCACAACATAAAATAACGTGAGCCCTCTCTAGGAAATATATTGGCAGTAATATTTCAGTGCCTATTATTTGGACTAAGCCCACACTACATACTCGCTTTGTATAAAGCTCAGAGACTTTAACATTAGTGGCATTTCTGATCCACCAGGCTAGCTCACTACAAGTACCTAAACAAAAGTTAACATAAAAACCTAGCTTTGTTTGTTCTGAACACAAGCAGAGAAAGATTTGCAATTCCAAGCACAAAAAGACTACTACATTGTTCTTCCACACTGCTCCTCATTTGCATAATTAAAAGCTGGCAGCTCTTCATTCACTGTTCGCTTCCTTTACCTATTTGAAATATTATGATCCACTTTTTTCAGTGTACCTAATTAAAATAAATTTATAGCCTATAAATTAATAATACTAATTGCCAACAATCTAGTTTAGGAGGTAATCAGTTTCAGATGACTTTTCTGTAACTCTGTATTTTAGAGCTAAATGCTTCCCCACCCACCCTATGACAAGATGGAGTAGCCAGGCACGGCACAGGGTGGATTTCATGAAGGTTGGAGTGTGGGGAAAGAGACTCCTCTCAGGTTTCCAGGATGCAAGGTGGTTGTAAAGCCCAAGTCCCTTCTGTTCGGCATCCCTGTTTCATGGATGCCAGCCAGTGGAGCCACATAGCAATCTATGTGCTGGCACCATTTTGCCTATCAAACCCTGTTCTGCATCACCCAGGGATTGAAGTCACCTATGCAGGCTCTCTAAACATGGCCATAAACACAATCATGCAGACTGTCTCTGGAGCCTTCTGAAACAGCAGGAGACGACAAAATTTGCCTTTTTGTACAGCATACTGCGTTTTGTAAATCAGAGTACCCTTTATACTAAAGAGACATTATGTAGTGGTATGCCATAATCACAATGTCTAATCAAGGCATTTTTACTTGTTTTCAGAAATAATAAAAACACTTCAACTTTCAAGATTACATGGACAAAAAGACTTGGGAATCCATTTTCCTGCCTAGTCACACTATAGCTCATCACCTTTGAAGGCCTCATTTCAAATTCCTTCCCAGCCGTCACAAAGCAAGCTCAGCAACTCAACTAAAGAGGGGTGATCAAGACATTCAAGTTCACATGCTTTTCAGATTCTTTCCGAAACTTATCCAAACCAATTTGTTCATTTGGGCTGGAAATCAATAGGCTCTCCTAGGAAACCCAAACAGTTCATCAACAGGGTGAAACTAGCACTCTTTGTTGGAACTTTGTCAGCAGTGTCTTCTCTCTCCTATTTTGTCTCTTCCTTTCTCTTTTAATTAAGTCTGTACTCTAGATGTCTATTCCTGCCTTCATCTCTGCTCTCATTTCAACTTGCTTTCCCTGTCCTTTTCTCTGCTGCACCCAAACCTCCCTGCCATTAAAACAAAAACAAAACACTTTTCCATTATCACCTTCATTGTTCTACTTTCTTCCCCCATTGGAACTCACTTGCTTTCTTGCTGTGGCTCCCTCAAATCCTCCTTTAAAAACATACCACCACTGCATAGCCTATCTTCCAATTAAATGAATATTGGTAGGCAAAGAAGAGGTTTAGTTAAAATAATTATGATACTGTGCAGAAATACATCTGCTGATTACTTAGTACGTTATGGGCCAAATTCTGCTGCCTTCTACACAGAGGCAAGTTATACCAGTGCAGCTGCACTGCACAAATGAACATGATTTGAGGTGCCTGCTAAGAGGGGCTTCCTGCGCAACTCTGGTAGCAGGCAAGGGCAGGGTGAAGAAAACAGGGGAGACCAGTGGATCCATTGGTCAATACTGCATTGCTGAGCAGGAACACAAGAGCACTGGTGATTTTCAGAGCTGGAATAGCACATGCAGAGCAGTTGTGTTGCTCCTCCACCCTGCTGCAGACAGCAAGATAGGAGTGTGTGTATGTATATACACACAGGGGAAGGGTATAGGTGGTGGAATGTGGCCCTATAGGTCTACACTAAGAATTTTAGAATGTAAGCTTCTTGCCTTTTTCTGTACTGTATAACCATGAGTGCACTGTTTGTAGTACACAAGTAAACAAAAACATTGACTGCCAGCATTAACTAACTTTACAATAAGAAGTTAGTTTTGAAATGGTTTCAGTTACCTAAGTGTAATTTAGTTTAATGCCAGTACATTTTATGATTGGCATACACCCTATTAAAAAAAACGCTTTTCATGCAGGTATTTTGGTACAGCTATAAAACTATCTCCAATCTTGGCTCCTTCGTTCAGTTTGTTAGTGGCACTGATTATGCCTTTAATAGAGCAAAACAATTTTATCAGCCCTAGCTTTTGTCCTTTTAAACTGAAGAAATCTGAAAAAAAAATCTTAAAAATACCTTGTTTAAGATATAATGGGGAAAAATATGAAAAGCCAATAAAGTGCTGCATGTACTGAATAATGATTATTTCCTGGCCAACAGAATTACTTATCAGTGGTAATTATACTAAGTAAGTGTTTATTGGAATAGTAATGGAACATGTTGCCATTTGCCTATAAATCACTTTGGACTGAATGTGGTCTAGTTCCGAACACATTTTTAATGGGCAAGATTCCACATAGTAGTAATAAAAAGAAATCACTACTCTATTGGGTCTCTGAGCAAAGAAGCCCAGAATTCAGATATATGGGCTGAACTTATTTCCACAAGTGGTTCTTCCACGCCATTATAAGTTACCTCTATTTTGGTAATTGTAATAAATGTTGTACAAACATAAGATACAGTAATTACTTAAAAGAATATACAATGTAATTTAAATCAAGAGCACAATAAGTGGATATAACAGACAATAGAAGAAAAGGGGACAGGGAGGAAGAGAATGGGTGCAATCTACTCTGTATCTAGAAGTTGCAAATTCAATTCAAAACATCTTCTTAGCCAAGTGCTGCTACACATTTCTTATCAATCCCCACTTTATTCTTTTCAAGAGGAAGAAGGGTATGCAGAAGTGGCCAGAAGGAAGTTACCTGTACATTTATTTTAACTCGCATAACTACTGCTGATCTAAAGACATTTTTCAACTTTTTTCTACATATAGTGGTAAAGAATTGTGTGTCCAACTTTTTAAACTTACAGTAGATTGGCTAACACATACTCTAGCTCCTGCTGTCCTGAAAGCATTTTCCAAGTGGCACTTTTCTGTACAGTAGGAGGGAATTTAATAGCGGTGAACTTAAATGTAGATAGATTTTAAAACGATCCACTAAACTCCTGCTGTCCTGCTAACTTTCTGTAAAAATATTATTTGGAGAGAGAGTGGGATGTGCTTCTTTTAGCAGTTCATTTCCCACCTTTTTTCCAGCTGGAACTACAAGAAGTTTCATTTCACAAAAGTTGAGAAGTATACTGACTATTTGGCTCTATCCATTATCATCGGTTTAAAAATACTACTGATCATATGCTTTTGTCCTCAATGCCAGATGCCATTTGCTGTTGAAAAATCCCTCAAGAAATACAGTAGTAGCTGGGATCATAAAAAAAGCCTGATCCAAGATTTTTCTACTGAAACTTCCACAGGATTTTGATCAGACAGTCACGACTGAAATAGTGGCAGTAGGATTGCTCCTACGTGTTCAGTAGTGAGGGCAAAATTATATGACTGCTACCAAGGTTTTGAGAGAACCACAATCAAACCTAAAAATACCTTTGGTCTAAGAATCCTTTGGATGAGGTAGTATTCAGTACCCCACTGTTATAGATCAGCCCTAGCCCATCTAGCTAGGATGGGAGAAATATGGATGAAGAGAAGAAACAGGAAACAATACACATGTAGCTCCCAGTAAAGTGTGTATATCGCAAGGAAGCATGAGAGTTAAAATGTGGATAATCAGGGTCCAATCACTTTAAAATATTCTAACATCTACTACTTTTTCTATAATTAACACTTCAGGGGTCTGCTCTGAAGTAAAATGATTTCATCATTTGAAACCAGTTCCAGGTCATTCTATATTAGACATCTATTCTGTCCAATAAAGATGAACAGGTTATGGAACTAAAAAAATGGTGCAAGTGATAATTATTTAACTTCAGTTGCTATGTGCTGTCCAGTAATTTTTTATTTTTATATATACACACACATACACATGGCCTTTTAAAAGACCCATTTCCCAAAGATGAAAAACAATCATGAGCAAAACGGAGTGGGAGGAAATATTTAAACAGAATATATTAATAATAGAGAATTTATGAATGTGTTATTAGCTGAACCTCTCAGGAAAAAAAAGCCAAATTCTACTCTCAAAGTAGAAGAAATACATGAAAATATGGAGAAACTCAGCAAAGATTGCAAGTCAGACAGATTTTGCAAGAAATTGATAAGGGAAGCTAAAAGTATCAGTAGTAAAAAAAATTAACCATTAGGTTTACAAAAAGATATTTAAATAATTTTAAATTTAATATCAAACAATTCTAACAGTACAGGTGTGATACTTAATGAGGATGGTAGAATTGTCAGTCATGATGCAGAAGTATTCACCAAATGTTTGTTCTGTATTCCATAAGAATCAGGATGATGTATTTACATTTTACAGCGATAGCCCCTCTTGGAAGGGATATTGCGTTAAGAAGGATTTTTAATTAGAGTAAGCTGAACATATATTAATATTATTCCTAACAAACAAGTTTTTGGAAGTTATTATACTCTGACAATTCTATTTACCCATGTCAAATATCCCATAACACCTTGTATTATGGGAAGTTAGCTTTGGCTTTAGAAAATAGGAAAATTGTCAGGATCAGTGTATACACAAGTTTTACACCATAGCAACATGTAGGGAGTTACTCTCACAGGCTAATGTTGGAATGTTCTAAAGGAAAATAAGACATATGAATGTTCTGCTCCTGTACAAACCAAGGAAGTGACTTCTCATCCCTTCGAACCCAAAATGCATATGTTCAGAACAAAGACTTAGGCAGTGGAGGGCAACCTGAGGTCTGTCAGGCGGTTTGCATTCCTGGCCACTGGGAGCTGTGGGCACCCATGCCTGCGGATGGTCAAACCAAAAAAAAAACCTGTCTCACAGCCTGCCAGCAGATTACCCTGATGGGCCATGTGTGGCCCACGGGCTGCAGGTTGCCCACCACTGCTGTAGGGTAATAGGGGGTGTAAAGTCGAGGAATGAATGTTACAGTGCTGCACAAGATAACTTCCCAGAGACTGGTATCATATTCAGGGGCAGCTCCAGGCCCCAGCACGCCAAGCGCGTGCTTGGGGTGGCATGCCGCGGGGGGCGCTCTGCCGGTCGCTGGGAGGGCGGCAGGTGGCTACGGTGGCCCTCCCGCTGGCGTGCTGGCGGAGGGTCCGCTGGTCCCGCGGCTTTGTTGGAGCATCCACAGGCACGCCTGCGGGAGGGCCACCGGAGCCGCGGGACCGGCGACCAGCAGAGCGCCCCCTTGCAGTGTGCCGCTGTGCTTGGGGCAGCAAAATGGCTACAGCTGCCCCTCATCATATTGATCCTTTTTCCAGTACTGTTATTGTTGGCTTAGAGCAGTAAACTTGACTGATAGTTATTTGGTCTTGAATGTATTTAATAAAACTAAAGTGTGGTCAAACAATTCACTATACAATTTATCATCAACAATTGTAATAGTTGCTGCTTAAACATTTTTAAGTCAGCAGGAAAAAAGTAATTTGCAACCAAGAATACTAAAAAAACTTGCTGAGGAGCTCTCTGAACCATTAATGTTGATTTTGAACAATCTCAGAACACTGAGGAAGTTGTAGCGGACTGGGTGGGGGATGGAAACTCATGTTGCACCTGTATATTTAAAAAAGGATACATGGATAATGTAGGAAACTAACCAGCTTGGCTAGACACTGATCCCAGGACAATTTGTGAAAAAGCTGATGTAGGTTGTGATCAGTAAAGAATTAAAGGATGGTAGCCCAACCCAACATAATAGTTCTAATGGTTGCTCTCTTTGGCCCTACTATTCTTTCATTATTTGTTCACAGTGCAACAAGAGAGAGAGCCCTCACATCAAGATATCCCATAACCCAGTGGTCAGAGCACCCACCTGAGAGGTAATGAGGGAACATGAACTGGGGGGTTCTCCCATTACAGCTGAGTACCCCAACCAATTCTTCCTCATTCTTCCCTAGATTTTTTTGTTTTTAAAAACAGTGTAGGCATCTAACACCAGGAGGGGGTTTCCAGCTAAGAGAGGTACTCCTCTGAAGCTGAGGTTTAGGCCCCACATTTTCAGAGGGGCTAATCTAAGTGAATCTATAGGTGAAAGTAAGCTGTACACCCTGGTACGGTGTACCATCAAGAGCCGGAAAGCCGTACCGGGGTGGATCTGCTTCCCCTGGCAGCAATTTAAGGGTATGGGGCTCCTAGCAGCAGCTGGAGCCCTGGGCCCTTTAAATTGCCACCAGAGCCCTGGGGTAGCGGCGGTGGGGCTGCGACAGCTGCTACTGTCCCGGCCCTTAAAATAGCTTCCGGAGCCCCATTGCCACCGCCCCAGGGCTCCAGCAGCAGGGCTCTGGGGACAATTTAAAGGGTCCAGGGCACTGGTAGCCACTACCGTTCTGGCCCTATCAATCATCGCCAGAGCCCTGGCGGTGATTTAAAGGAGCAGGAGTTCAGCCACCGCTATCACCCCACCCCTTAAACTTGCTGCTGGAGCACCACCACTGCGACCCCAGGGCTCCGGGGATGATTTAAAGGGCCCAGGGTGGTAGCAGCAGCTGGAGCCCCAGAGCCCTTTAAATCACCTCCTTTAAATCTTGATATAAAGTGCCCAGGGATTTAAAGGCCCCGCCCCGCCCCTTCCTAAGGACTCCAGAGTACCAGTAAGTCCTTTAAGTTACTTTCATTCCTGAGTGAATCCCATTCTGAGGCACCTGTTTCTCCCCATTCATTGTTTTGGGAACATAGGTGCTGAACTCGGGCATTCAGACTCCCAGTAATATTCTAGGAACCTAGAAATTGGATCTGGCAACACTCAGCCTCACCACACCTAAGTTTCTGTGTGAATCTAGCCCCTGGTGTCTTATGTAGATACAGAGGTGAAATCATGTCACAATGTATAAAGTAGCTGCTTCAGAACTGGCTTCTCTCCATAAAAACAAAATTAAAAATAAGTGTCTTCTTGAATAATAGAAGTGTTGATCATAAAATAAATCTTCAGTAGGCAGTGAAATATACTCTGATGAAAGCAGCAGACAGTATTGGACTAGACTCAGATCATTCAGATAAAGCAATTCTTAGTAAGTTTTCAAAGCAAAGCATGTTTCAATAGTAATAAACATCATACATTACTGTACAGACAGTGCCCAGGGGCAGACACTATTAGATAAAAGCAACCAACAGGAGAACTGGCAGTTTAATAAATTACTATACTTTTATATCTTAAGTAATAATTACAAAAATAGTAAAACAAACATTAAAGAAGATTAAGAAATATGCAAAATAGAGACATGTATGTATCACTCATGTGGTGTTAAACCTTAGGAAGCATGTTTTAGTAATCAGTTGGTGGGTACAACAAAATGTTCCTGTGTTCACACCTTAAAATATTATAATCTTTGTACAAAGTATGTTTTATGAGATATCATGTGATTAATGACCAGCAAATTGAGTTATGTCCTGATAAATGGTATGTGGGACCATTGTATGTGAAGTTACAAGATTCCACTGTATAGTGTTACCACCACATGTTCCAAACTGAGGTTGGCAAATAGGTCTGTCTCAAAGAAATGTGTGCTTTGCTTAATTTGTATTTAAGCAATAAACAGAGTCATCAAGCAGCAAGGTGAAACAAAGGAAGCCCCAAAAGATTAGGAAAAGCAGCAGGAACATCCTTCCATATAAACTGTTATTGTCCAGGATAGGGGTGGGCAGTACACGATGTACATTTTCAGGGAAAATCTAAGACTGGAAGTGGTTGAGGTCATCCTGCTATATAACCAAGGTTGGTAAGGGCCTTGGTGTGGCTGGCTGCAACACACACACACACACACACACACACACACACACACGAGTGACTTGCATGCTGGAGACTGTTTCTGAGCAGTCAACACTGGAGGTTACAGCAGCAAAGCAGTGTAAAGGTGACCCCAGGTTAGAGGGCAGAGGTGACATCTACTCATTAGTCTGGATTGTACCCTGGTATGTCACAGTGGTATAGCAGCCATTTTCAAATGAAGGACAAATTCTGGCCCTAGCAGAAAAGCACTACCAGGCTTCGTAGCCATTGACACCTGAGCTGCTTGAGGGCAAGAAAATGAGAAAGGACCTCATCTGAGGCAGCAACAACTATAATTTTCCCTCAAGAGCAGAGTCATGGATTCCATCCAGTCTGACATTTTATCAGTTGGACCCTTGGAGAGGATCTGGGTGAAGGCACTAGGTATGTGCTCTGCTGGTATACAAAGAAGGTACTGCCCTTCCCTCTCTATACTGGCTTCCTATAGAATATTAGGGCAAGTTGAAGGTCTCTGTCCTTACTTTCAAGGCACTCAATGGGCTGGACCATGGCTACCGAACACATTGCCCAACACTCTGGGATGAGGACCAGGGTTAATGACTCCTCTCCTCAGGCACAATGGAAATTTCTACAATAGGGTAAAGTTAGTGTGTGGGAGACAAAGCTTTCCTGGGGACTGGTCAAGATGGGGGAAAATGTACTCTCACAGAGGCTAAGGACCATCAGAAGTCTCATCACCTTCTATTCCAACTGAAGCTGCACTTTGACTTTGCCTTCTTTAACATATCCACAGAGTGCACATAAAAAAAACCACCTACCAAAATCTTACACTGCACACACAAAATTCTCCTCCTGGAAAGAGGTTTAGAAAGAGAACAAACCAAATGTGAAAAATATTAGTTATGTTGTATAGTAGGCTACAGGAAGGCATTCCGATACTCTAGAAATGAGTGAGATATAAGAACCTGAATAGAACAGAATACAGTATGTTAAGATTTTAACAGGCTTTCAAAATCAAAAGCAGAGACTAATTCCTGAAGTAAAATGTATCCTGTCACTTTATGTTTCTTAATAAGGGAAACACCTTGTGCTGGTGGGCGATCCTATCAGCCAATCTACTGGGAAAATAGAAGAGCAATTACTCTAATCAACATTTATTCTGTTCTTTAGTGAAATATCCCCCAAAAGAGAATCCATCACATGTTGATAACCACGACTTTAAAAGTGGCACTAGACTGCATACCAAAGAAAGAAGCGTCCATGATGCCAACTTGTATGTTGGTATCTCTGCTTTCTGCATCTGAATGGTAACAGAAGTCTTGTGTTGGCTTCAAACTTCAGTCAATGCCATTTGTACTATCAATACTGTAGCGAATCATCAGTTTGTTAGACTAAGCTACTATCAACATCAGCACATATGCAAATGGTCCCAAAGTGATAGCGAGAGAGGAAACAGACTGGCAATACTTTTTTTCTTGGCAAGATCATGCATGTTTGGCTCTGATCTGCCTTGTAGCAGTAGAGTAAAATCAAGACCCTAGCCTGGCTGCACAAAACATTTGCATCCCCGAAAGCTTTTATGTATTATCTCTGTGTTGATGCAGCCATCATGTAGGGCCATATGCTCCACTTCATGCCTAAAACAGCATGGGAGGAAAGCAGCAGCCACCTGACGGATCCATCTGCTGTATCCTTCCCTCTGCCAGACCAATAGTTGTGCAGAGCCAGAAGGGGTCATAGCAATGATTGATATGATTTACAATGCAGCCACATGATCTGTCATAAGGTCAGATCCAATTAATCTTAAGTGAAGTCTCTGCGTGTATGCACTTCTGCACCCATACCCGCTGTGGTAGCATTGCTTGTATGAGTGCTGACATTAAGTGGCAGCCACCAGTCCCACTCCCATGATCTATTAGAACCACAGAGGGAGAATTACTGCTCTTCTGGGCTTTTGTAATTTACACTGTTTTGTGCTTACTAAGTTGCACACTGAGTGCCTCTTTAAGACTCTGCCCTTTTCCCACATGATTTGACCAATGTGCATTATAGCTCTTTTGACATGAGAGAGTGGATAGAAGTTCATACTGCATTATTTCAATCTTTGGCTTCTTTTCACCAAGTGTGAAGAGAGGTATATAGGCCTTCTGTCCCCTTTAGTCTTTATTCAGGAAGAACTCAGAGAGCAGAACACTTTGATCACTTCAAGGTAGCCCCGTAAATAAGGATTTGATGATGATTAACATATGCCTGTGTAGGTAGAAAGAACGGTTTTGAAGGCAATAAACATACCTGATGGCTTTTCAGTTTAATAATTCTATTACAGCATAGGATTTGAGAATGATCAAGTCAGGCCTTTAATATGTGGCCTTTGCTATGAACTAATGTAAGGGTTTCTTTTCTTTTGGCGCGTGCTTTTGTGGTGGTTTGTGATAAAGACAATCTTTTACAGCCGTTTTTACATTACATACATTCCATCTCACAGAAGTAGAATCAGGCATACATTGTATCAATTACTTTCCAACTCTGCAACATATGTAACAACTGTTGAGTTTACCAGCTGAATTTTCCTTTAGATAGGCCTAAAATATCAACATGCACTCTACAGAAAACAGAAATACATAAAGTTTCACTGCTTGTAGAGGGACAAGGATTATATATGTTACTTTCAAAGCCCACTGCAGACAGAATTGAATTAGAGATATCAGTGTTTAGCTTTAAAAAGAGCAGAAAAGTGCTGTGTTTAATCATTCCACTACAACACTTGTTATAAATTAAATCTAGCATCATCTGGCTGGTATAATACGGATTCCGGTGGTGTCAGCTATTGAGTTTGTTCAGATACTAGCTTTGCATGTTCCATGGAATATACTCCAAGATTATTAATAATAAATCCAATATGGGAGTGTTACAGAATATACTAGACACTGTTTGCTTAGTATTGCGGAATCTTAGTTCTAATGTAAAAATACTTAAATGCCCTCTATTTGAGCTTAGGAAAGGGTCACCTCTTTCAGCAACTGTACTATTTTGAAAGTCAATTTACCAGGGTAACAGTTACAGTATTGCTGTTTTCTATGCATTTGGTAAATTATCTACTTCTGTGACTTGGTGAGATTATAAACATGTTCATGAATGAATTGCTCATTTAAACTATAATAGTGAGTAATGTATATGGATGTATTTTCAGTCACTTCAAAGTATTTACTTAGATCCATGAACTACTAAGCTGGGGGGAGAGGTAGATATGCTGGAAGGTAGGGAAAGGGTCCAGTGTGACCTAGACAAATTGGAGGATTGGGCCAAAAGAAATCTGATGAGGTTCAACAAGGACAAGGGCAGAGTCCTGCCCTTAGGAAGGAAGAATCCCATGCACTACTACAAGCTAGCTGGGTAAGCAGCAGTTCTGCAGAAAAGGACCTGGGGATTGCAGTGTACTAGAAGCTGGATACAAGTCAACAATGTTGTTGCCAAGAAGGCTAATGGCATATTGAGCTGCCTTAGTAGGAGCACTGCCAGCAGATCAAGGCAAATGATTATTCCCCTATATTCAGCACTGGTCAGGCCACATTTGGCGTATTGTGTCCAGTTTTGGACTCCACACTACAGAAAGGATGTGGACAAATTGGAGAGAGTCCAGTGGAGGGCAATAAAAATGATTAGGGAGTTGGGGCACATGACTTACAAGAAGAAGCTGAGGGAACTGGGCTTATTTAGTCTGCAGAAGAGAAGAGTATGGGAGCATTTCAGAATAGCCTTCAACTACCTGAAGGGGGGTTCCAAAGAGGATGGCGCTAGGCTGTTCAGTGGTGTCAGATGACAGAACAAGGAGCAATTGTTTCAAGGTGCAATGGGGGAGAGTCTAGATTGGATATATTAGGGAAAATCTTTCACTAGGAGGATGGTGAAGCACTGGAATGGGTTACCTAGGGAGGTGATGGAATCTCTATCCTTAGAGATTTTTATAGCCTGGCTTGACAAAGCCTTGGGTGGGATGCTTTAGTTGTGGTTGGTCCTGCTTTGAGCAGGGCGTTGGACTAGATGACCTCCTGAGATCTCTTCCAAGCCTTATCTTCTATGATTTTATGCTATGCAAACAATTGTTTATCCTATATTTGATAACCCTGCTACGTTATGGCTGACCTAATTAAGAAGGAAGGAATGCTGCCTTCATCATATCCTACGAATTTAAAGATTAACACAGTATGGCCAATGCCAAGCTTTTATTTTTATTTTTTTTAAAGTCACTCAAACCACACAAAAAAAAATAATCTGACTACTACAAAAAATAAATTAAGTATTTTTATCATCATCATCTTTGAGCCTTTTGTGTAACTCACTTCACACTCGCAGGCTTTCGTTTGTCAGTTTGATGGCTAGAACTTTTTTCATTATAAAAGAGGTAAATGACATTTTCTCAATCACATGCTTGTAGGAGCTAGGGCTTTAATAAAATCCATTTAACATATTTGGCAACTCTGAAGCTCACTCAATGTGCATTCATTAAAGAATCCTTTCCCTATAATGAAGTGTGACTAATTTTCCATTAACACCTCAAAAACAATGACTATTTACTTTGTTACCTGATCTTTAGAAGCATCTACTATGAGGGATAGTATGGAGATCCATACATTGGTGGACAGAGCGATGTTACATGACATGTGTTACCTTAAATCACATGTAACACCCCCCGCCAATGCCTAAAATTGAAGGTAAATACCCATACACAGTGCTGTGATATATTGGAATTTCTTGAGCAGTGCTGGATCTGTTTAAGTGAATTTGTAGTAATAGTTTAAGCAGTTGCTTATGTTGAATCGGTTATATAGTGCCTACTATATTTTTCTTCCTTCTCTCTGCAATAGAGGAGTCAGCCATCATGGTACCAACCACATGTACATGTCTCTTTCTAATCAGGGACTTGTGCTATATCCACCATACACAATTGGAGACAAGGATTCCAAGAACCTTCTACGCACCAGAGTAGCAAGACAGTCTACAATACTGATAGATTAAGGGAGAGAGAGGAGAGATGTCTGCTAAAAAAAGAGTACTCCAAACTACTAAACTAACAGCAAGGTGAAGTGGCAGCCTATACTGTAACAATGGAGACCTTCAAAAGTGCTATAGAGGAGTGGCCCACATATAGAGACCGACTAGAGCAGTATTTCTAAGTGAATGAGATTCCCCCAGAAAAACACATAACAGCATTACCAAGTGTGATGGGGGGGGGGGGGAAGCACACAGTTTTGTACGCAGTCTGATGACCCCACAGAAGCCAGCAAGTAAAATCTTTAAAGAGATGGTGCAAATTGTTCAAGAGCACTTTGCACCCTAGGCCCAATTATAGCAGACTGCTTCAGGTTTCATAAGAAGAATCAACTTGAAGGTGAATCTATTTTCTTCTTTACAACAGAGTTAAAAAGATTATCAGAATACAGTGCTTTTAAGGCTGCGCTTAGCAAGGCCCTAAGAGACAGACTTGTGTGGATTGCTTAATAAAAGCACACAAAAGAGACTCTTAACTAAAGAAAATCTTACTTTTAAGCACACAGTAGAAATTGGCGAAGCAATGGACACTGCATCAAGGGATGCAGCAGAATTGCATACCGGAGCTAAAACAGATATAGAAATACATCTACTATCAGTAACCCAAGGGAAAAGCTAGTCCACTCAGCAGATAGACATGGTATTGTGCAAAAAGTGTTCCATGACCCTTCTGATTGTCCATTTAAAGATGCATATTTCAGAAGCTGTAATAAAAAGGTCATATCCAAGCAGTTTGTCACACTGGCCTCTTCCTGATTTTGCTTCATCAGGGTCCAAAAAAGAAATATCAATTTACACTCTAAACAGAGGCAGTAGTGACACAGAACACAAGAGTGGAGAAGCCAGCCTAGATATATACAGTGAAAGCAAAAATGTCAAGCCAGCAATTTGGTTGACACCCTAGGTAGTGGAAAAATGATAAAAATGGAATTGGATACATGATCTGCAGTGTCTGTTATTTGCTGTTTGGAATATGAGAACTTAATATCAAACAGACATTGGATGTGGCTAAATCATGCACAGGAGAAAAGATAGTGCCAATTGTAATGATGCAAGTGAATACGGAATACAACAGTAAGCACTGTTTTAGACTTGTATGTTGTTCAAAGGGATGAGCCAGCGGGGCCATGAATGGTTACAAAATTTCCTCTGCACTTGAAATCTATAACGATGCTGCAGTCACTTTCAATAGACCCTGTTACAACAGTTGAACAACAGCTAGAAGCATACTAAGTCAGGCACTGGAGTATTCAAGGAGGATATAGGAACTCAAACACAGGAAGGCTAAAATAATCCCAGCTGTGGGGGCGCAGCCCAAATTTTGCAAATTTAACAGTATCTACTCAAAGGTAGACACTGAAGAGAGTATACTTTTGACCGTGGCCTGGAGCGAGTGGAAAACACCTATTATTCCAATTGTGTAAAAAAAAAAATAGTGATGCAGTAAGGGTGTATGGAGATTTTAAGGTCACCGTAAACCCTTTACTGAAAGCAGAAATATCTCCCCACCTTGAACTGAAGACATTTTTGTTACAGCAGCAGGGGGACAATAATTACACAAAATTGAATTGTCGCAGGGCTACCTACAGATGGAAGTTGAATAATCTAAGTCATACCCTGCAAACATACAAATGGGTCTGTACCAGTAAAAAAGGCTAACATTTGGTATAGCTTCAGCTGATGCTCTATGGCAATGGGCCAAGTTTCGCAAGTTAATCTGAGAACACATTGTTATTTGGAGGACATTTTTGTGACCAATGGAAATGAGGAAGAACATCCGGAAAGGTTATTAGAACATTAGATATAATACAAAGGGAATTAGAATGTCTAGAATAATATGGGTTATAGCCAAGCACACAAAATGAGACTTTTCAAGAACTCAATAGCTGGGCATGTTATTAATGCAAAAAGGCCTGCATAATTCTCAGGAGATGATTACAGCAGTACTGCAAGGTCCACTGCTATAGGAAGTGTTGCAATTTTAGATTATTTCTAGAATGTATTGATTACTATAGCTAATTTTTACTAAACCTAGCAACTGTATTGCATTCACTGAACTGTTTACTGCAGCATGGTCAAAAGTGGGTAAGGCCAGGTGAGTGGGGAAAAAACCCTTTACCAGAAGCAGAACAGCTGGCCACATCAGTCTGTGTGTTTACATGCTTTAATCATCCCTTGCTCATCAATTTAGCATGTGACGCTTCCTCACATGGAATTGGGGGCAGTTCTGTCACACAGCATGGCAGATAGCAATGAGATCCATAGCATTTGCCTCCTGATCTCTCTCAGTGGCAGAACACAACTATGCACAAATAGACAAGGAGGCTTTAAGTCTGGTGCTGAGTGTCAGGAAGTTCACTTATCACTGACCAGCAACCACTTTACCCAAGAAAGGGACTTTCTGTGACAACGCTGGACTCTTCCAAGCTGGTTACATCTATGCCATCAATTTTAAAACAGGAGCATACGCTCTTTTCCCTACCTGTGCTAGCTGAAGGGCAACTTGTAATAGAGACTAAATCTATTGAATGTATCACCTTGTTTCAAATTGAGGGTGCCCCAGTGACTTAGTTTGATCAAGCAAGAAACCAAGAGGGATTACACACTAGCTCAGGTTTATGAAGCCATTCTGAAGGGCTGGAAATATACTGACAGTCCTGATCTGGCATGCTTTTACACATACAGAGATGAGCTTACCATATATCAAGGCTGTATCATATGTGGAATTCATGTTATTATACCTAGTAAACTGCACACAAGAGTCTTAGAGGAGTGCCATGTAGGTCACCTATGGCTAGTAAAAATGAAGACACTAGCCAGAAGTTTTGTACCGTGGCCAGGCATTGACCATCAAAGAACAGCTTGCTAAGGAAAGTTTGGGATGCCAAAAGATAATAGCATGTGCCTAAGCCAGTACTATTGTACCTTTCAGAATTGCCATCAACTCTCTAGCAACAGCGTCTGCATATTGTTGATTTTGCAGGACCATTTTTGAGAATTATATCTAGTAGTGGTAGATACCCATCCCAAATGTCTGGGAGATTTTTGCATGAAAACCACCACAGCTGCACAGACAATAGAAAAACTTGTTTGTTTGCAAGAATTGGATGTCAGAACAACTATTTAGTTTAGAAATTGTGGAAGTTCATGAATTAAAATGTTATTAGATATATCACCCATGGTACCATACCACCCAGCCACAAATGGCTTGGCTGAATGGTTGGTACAGACTTTTAAGCAAGCTCTACAATACATGACAGATAAGAAGGGGTAATTCCAGCAGCAGCTAGCATGCTTCTTGCTAGCATACTGAAGTACATGCCATGATGAAACAAACACCTGCAACACTGTTTACTGGCTGAAGTCTCAGATCATGCTTGGACTTAAAGCCAGATCTATGTCTAGAAGTCAGAAGTCATCAAATAAGGCAAGCTATGATGAGAGGGACCAGCTAAAAGTGGGTCAAACAATGATGGCACATGATTATTGGGGACCCAGTACATGGCTTTTGTTAGTGTGCTGAAAGGTCCCTTGTCCTATACTCTACAAATGGCATGCAATAGGTTTTGGCGTATCCATGGTATCTCCATGGCTGACAAAATAGTAGAATTCCCCTGCTGCCAGTTGTTCCAACATCAGTGCCCCAGCTTGAAGCAACAACCCATAATGTAGACTGAAAAGCAAGTGTCCTGAACAACCTATATCACCTAAGTCAGACTTTGCTGCAAATAACTCCCTTCTAAGGTAAGTGTTGAAATATTGGCAGACACTATTCAGAAAGAAAATGCAAGCCACCAAAGACTTGATTTGTGGGGAGAATAACCCAAGGCCCCGTTACAGGTGCCTCTGGGTGTTGTGCCCATATTGGTGAGCGAGGGGATGGGTACAATAGATGTGATATATCTGACTATATTGAGCAGAATATTGAATATTTGTATGAATTTGCAAGTATTGTTTCTTTAGTAGCTTACGTTGACTCTTCTGTTATACAGTGATTACTATGTTTTTGTTCTCTTTCTGCAACACAAAAGAGAGCCATCATGGCGATGTGT
This sequence comes from Mauremys reevesii, assembly GCF_016161935.1. Classification (NCBI taxonomy): domain Eukaryota; kingdom Metazoa; phylum Chordata; order Testudines; family Geoemydidae; genus Mauremys; species Mauremys reevesii. The sequence continues at coordinate 85,895,530 of NC_052627.1, read as the reverse complement.
ACACATCCTTTTCTAAATCAGAGATTTATGCTATATCCACCAGATCAAAACAATTATTCCCACCATTATCTTATTATGCAGGCTGGTCAAACAGAAGATTTTAGGGGCTGCTGAATGACAACTCCTTGTCCCACAATACCGCAGTCAAAAGATTACTTTCTTTATGCTGAGAGAATAATTTCTGCAAGTCCTGTGTCTGGTGCCCTGTGTACTCTGTGGCATACTGGACATAAAAACTGAACCATGGCCCCACTAACTTCACCCAGTTCTTTAGAGCAGCAGGGCAGAAATGCTGCAGAAAAATAAAGACTGAAAGAGTCATTTTCATACTTAATTCACTAGATTAACACTCAAACACTCACTTCTGTTACTGTGATATTAAGATGAACTTATTTATGCTGCCCCATATCCTGAAAAGAAAAAAGTTGTACTGACTAAGTATACCTAGACTGTGCTAGGAAACACAGTTGGAAGTATTGGTAGCAGTGCTGTGGTGCTTTTTGCTCTTCTGAAGTTAGGAGAAGCAATCCAGGTTTTAGGCACAGAAGGAGTCAGTTAAGGTTTTTGCCACTGGGAGAGTATTACACCTTCCCATTGTGGGCAGAAGTGGAGGTTACAATTTGAGAAGGGGCAGTGTTTTGATATCCTCGTTGCCCCACTCAACAACTAAGTGCCAACTGCATCCATCCAAGTATCTGACACTGCATTCCAAAATAATGGATAAGTACGTTAGTAAACACATTGTACTGCAATAAAGTGGTCAGTACAGAAATAGTGCACAAAAGTGGAGAAGTTATCACTGGGTCTTCATGTCAACACCTCATTGAGATGAATAAGGCAGTTATACCATCCTGACCTATTGTTTCAGGCCAGACAGCACTTTAGTTACAGCTGACTCATGTCTGGAAAGTTTTCTTCAAAACCATAAGGACTAAGGAATTTTTTTAAATTACTAAACTAAGGAGGTTTTTTTAAACCTCCACTTCTGCCCACAATGGGAAGGTGTAATACTCTCCCAGTGGCAAAAACCTTAACTTTAAATTAGAGCTTAGATTCTGGAGTATAGTTCTGTGTCAAGGGGGGACTCCTGCAGAAAAGTCCATGTTAGAGGATATGTGGGGACTTTTATGCTTGTTTTGAATTTCAGAACAATCTAAAAAACCATCAGTCAAAACAAACATGCTGTTGAGCAATGTGAAATTCTATTTTCTTAATAGTTTTGTTGCCTAATGAATTAAGGTTACAAACTCCCTTTTCCTACCATTATTTTATGAAATAAATAGGATGGACTAGGTTATTCTAAGATACATCACTGTCAAAACTATCACCATGAGGAACCTGCTCCTAACAGAATTATATTTGGATTTTAGTGGATTTATAAATGCTAGATATCAGTTAAGACATGCAGCAATATGCAGAGGCATTTGAAATTATGTAAAAGCAAACCCCATGAAGTTACATACAATATAAAAACATTAGATCCTTCAAATTTTAAAGTCTTGCTTCATAGTTCAGTTACTGTCGCTAAATGCTTGGAGGGATCACTCTGAATAAGTCATTTCAAATGCAGATAATGTTAAATCACAAGGATTTAGAAAGTAAATTATATATTGCTTTCCAGTGTATTCACTGAACTACTAGACGGAAAAATATAGTTCATTCCACAGTAGTTTTAATTAGTGAATCTTTATAAAAATAAAGAAGTAGCTGCAGATAGAAGCTTAATTTGGAGGAAATGGACAGAGCTACAGATAACACACAAATCATAAATAAGCATATGTACACACACTTGGTGTTTGGCTTGTACTGAACTCTTATTAGAGGGACATCTTTCTTAAAGAAGCCATAGTCCTAACCACTTGCTCATTTCAAAGAGTCTAAATGTGGCCTTTGCTGCAGCCCACTGGGCCCTGGCCATAGGGGCCACCCCACATCAAGTGAGGCTCACCAAGGCATAGGAGTACCCAATACTCCTTTCAGAAGCTCTTTTAACAAGTTTAACAATCTATTCCTCCTTCCATGACTGACAGCTTTCACATAGTCTTGTTACATCGTGAAGGCCCCCCTTTCTAGAACATTGATTAACCTTTTCTACCCCTTACTGGGGTAGAGCATCCCCATCACAGTATTCTATACATCTTTTCATGAAAGATCTCCATTCTTTGAAAGTGAGGGTCCAGTAACTATCATTGATTCATACAACTAAAAATGACAAAAAAGCCAATGGTTCCCTGCCATATGGTCTTCAGACATCAGAATACCATTTTCCAATCAGTGCTAATGTGCCCCATGAACAAAAAAAGGTGTATGAGCAGAGGGGGGAAATGATGCCACTTGGTGATGTGACGTGTATTATACAGCGTGTGGCATTTTGGGGGGATTCCAATTTTTAAATTCTTCAAGTGAGTGAATTACATTAATAAATAAAGTAAATTCTGCTTGTATTTTACTCACGTCATCCTTTTCTTAGACTCTGATTTCGCCCAAGATGTAAAATACATTTAAAAACACGAAGTCACAAACATTGTGGAAGTTATTTTTCAAAGAAAAGACATCACAAATTTTAGGATCTCTAATCATAACATCTTACTAAAAAGTGATTTTTATTTATCTCACTCAGATGATTTATTCCCTCATTTTTTTTTTATGCAGAATCACTCCTGAGTTGCTGGAGAGGCTCTTGAAAGCTTTGGGAATTGCACAAACCTTTTGTGGCCAGAACTAGCAGGCCTTTGGGATTCACAAAAAGGAGTCTCAGCTGCCTTTTTTTAGTTTTATTTTTTAAGAAAAATCAAGGTCTTCCTTGCAAAGACAACTTTGAAAATATAAACCAAATGAACAGATTGCTCAAATTGGAAGGAGAATTCAGCTGGGCTCCACTTCTGCAGCAGGCAATTAGTAGGTTAGGGAAACTTCCACATATTTATGATGGGAAATGAATCAGAAGTTGAAGATTTCTCCCCCCACCAAGAAATCCAAACAAATTACCTCAAACTCCCCCAAATCCTTATGCCCGCAGCGTTGAGCTCAATATAATCTGTTTTATGCTGACTTTCCAACCATTCAGTAGAAACATTCCTACACCAGAGTCTACCTAGTGGAAGTCCCAATGGTCAAGGGAAGCCTGTCAACCTAGATTACTGTCATGGGTAGCCTCACCTGGAGTACTCTCCAGCAACAGACTGTGGCAGAACAGGCTTGTCCACCTCAGTTTCCCTCTTTCATTGTCCCCAGTTCCTTCATGCAAGATTTCTTGACTCCCTAATAACTTCCTCAGGGTCAGTTTATTACTAATACAGTGCAGATAATCCACAACAGAATTCCTAAGCATAGTCCTTTTAATAGCCCAATGCACATAGACCTTAAAATCCCAAGCCTTCTAGTCCTTCCACACCTCACATACCACACTCCAACATCTTTCACCCCACCTGGGCTCTTTGTCAGTCCTCTCTGGTCCCTTTACTGGCTCACTTGGTGTCTACATATTCATGGGGGGAAGATACCTTGGCACCTAAGTTTCTGCTTCGGAGATTATGCACTGCTGCCTCACTCTGCGCTCCTGGTTCCTAAATCTCAGTGATTCACAAACTGGGGAAAACAGTTCACTTATCTCACATTGGGAGCCTGATCTAGAAGGTGTGCTCGCAGGCCACCTATTGGATCAGGTCCCATGAAAAAAATCTGTCTGAAAGAAAGTGTTGGTGGTGACCACCTTACAACTTGCATCCCAGTGATCGGAACATTTGGCTGGGATGTAGGAGACCCAGGTTCAATCCCCCCCTTCATCTACCTGAGGTGGGAGAAAGCATTCAAAGAGGTTCTTACACCTCTCAAGAGATATTCTGATATGGGGTTCCCTCAGTCTCTCTTGTTGAAGCTCTTCCACTGTGAATAACTCCTTAAAAAGTATTGAGAGAAAGAGAGAGTGAGAGTGAAGACTAACCCAGTGGTTAGGGTACCCAACTAGAAGTGGGAGATCCAGGATCCAGTCCCCCTACTGTAATGACAGGGGGACTGAGGGAAAGACTGCTACAAGTGGAATCAACCAAAGGCAGCATGACTCTTGCAAGCACTGTGCTGCAACAAGACAAGGGAGCCAGTGGGAAAAAACAGACACAGGAGCCGTCCCAAAAAAATAGTATTAAGTGGTCTCTTCCACACAAATCTGCATGGTTTGGAAGCTCTAAGTCACTCAGGGCTCCAATCCTCTGCTTCTGGAGAGTAAATTTAGCAGGAAACCCTCCAAGTGCAACCTCAGTTTTTCTGACCCTCTAGCCCCTTCATGGAATGGGACAATCTGAGTATGATACATTGTAACCATAACACCCTAACTGTGTGCAAAATCCTTTAGTGGATTTATACATGAGAGGAAATATTGTTCAGCTCATTAGGGAAATCACTATGGAATTAAGTGCCACACTAGGTGGCTTACTAAACTCAAACTGAAAAAAAATGGTTTAGGCTTGTTTTGGGCCCTACTTTGGAAAATGGAAGAAATTAGTAGTGACTATTTTTACCTGGTCAATTAATATGATTTAGAGAAAACACTGGGGAAAGTGAGGCTTAAGGTATCTAGTGAAACTAAATAGGCTGATTAAAACAAGAATTTGGTTAATAAGCTATGAATTGAGAAGTTAATTGTTTTTCTCCAAAAATTCTCATTTCGTGCCATTTAGAAAATATATCCACATGCCAAGGTCTCTTATTGTTCAGTCACTGCTTTGACATGTTGATGAGGCAATGGGTGCCACACAGTAAAAATCAGGAACAATTAACTTGAGGGAAAAAAACAAAACAATCAGTAGAAGCAGCAAAGAATCCTGTGGCACCTTATAGACTAACAGATCACAAGAATAATCAAAACCTGGCACTCACTGATTGTTTTAAGTATCAGAGGGGTAGCCGTGTTAGTCTGGTTCTGTAGAAGCAGCAAAGAATCCTGTGGCACCTTATAGACTAACAGATCTGCTTTCCTTTATCTGTGTTGAGCAGGTCTATGACTGCAGATTTGGCTCCGTTCTCATTCTGCATGTCTAAAAGTTGAAAGTTACACATGAAATACCATTCCCATGTGGAAAAGACTTTAGATGATACAGTAAGTAATGCCCAGAGCAGTACAGCTTTCTCTAAGGCTTAAATATATGTGAATTTAATGCATCTCCACTATATCTGCTCTGCCTTCGAGTACCTCTTTCTCCTTCCACTACTCTTCAACTTTATTAGTCTATTAGCTACTTCCACCCATTAACTATTTTTCATTCATTATTTACCACTCAGCTATTTTTTCTAGTCTTTTCACTGGAAATTTTAGTGTCCATATTCTTTGCTTCTCACACACTAGGCATTTACTGTGATTTCTAATTTATCCCATTCACTCCAGATGGGGCGGCTCTAGCCATTTTGCTGCCCCAAGCATGGCGGCACACAGCCCTGCCGGTTTCCAGTCCCGCGTCTCTGGTGGACCTCCCGCAGGCGTGTCTGCGGATGCCCAACGAAGCCGCAGGACCGGCGGACCCTCTGCAGGAGGTCCACCGGAGCCGCCTGCCACCCTCCCAGCGACCGGCAGAGCGCCCCCCGTGGCATGCCGCCCCAAGCATGCGCTTGGCGTGCTGGGGCCTGGAGCCACCCCGACTTCAGAGAGGTCACCCCTTAGCTAGCATCTCCTCCTTTTCCTCGGACTTCAAGCAGTAGTTGCTTTCCACAAATTTAGCTTTGTAACCATGCCAGAGACACACTTTGGATCCTGAGCTCAGTTCTTTAATGTCCAGGCAAACAGTGGATGAGAGGCGTTGAAGTGTTGAACTATTTTACATTGCTGTCCACTACTTGATTACAGGCATAGTAAGTAGCATTGGGAAGTTCTAGATGGAGATATGACAAGAAATTTCACAATTGTAGAAAATCACTTAAGTCAACCTATGAGAAAGAGTGCTACAGATGGATGGCACAGGGGTAAGTGTTGGGAAATGGAGTGATCCCACTGAACTATTGCCAAACTTTTTTTTTTGTTCTCTAACCCACTTCCATAGAAAGACATATGGGGAGTAGGAGTGTGTGTGTGTTTTACTATCCACTGCAACAGCATTTCTTCTTGAATGAGTGGTCCCTTATTTTCCATTCTCCATATGGATTTGTTAAGTCTACAATAGCAGCCTTTCCCTGGCTTTTTAACAGCTTGCATTGCAGTCCTATTCCTCTCTCGTTCTTGACTTGCAACTTGGGAATCCTCCATGATTCCTCACCAATCCAAGCTGTGCCCAATTTGAAATCCCTTGAGAACAACAGTGGTGGATGTAGCAACTGGCCATTGCAGCTCTGTTTGATACAGATTTCTCATTCATTTCAGATCTCTGGGAAGCCCCACCTTTCCTAATAATAAATGCTATGTTGGGCAAACTGTCCAACATAGCATTGAAGTAATACTTCAGGAGGTGCACATTGCACCAGCAGCTCCCAGAAGTACTCAAAATTTCATCCAACTTCTGTCATTATCCACACAAACCCACACTGTGCCCACATCTGAATGTTTCTTTCCTCACAAATCTATATCTAGACATCTCTCGCCATAAACTTTCCTCTATCGCACCATCATGTGGTGATCACCACCTCATAATTACTCCAACTTCATCCTTTTTGGCTTAACACTCTTGTTTCCTCCCCCCATCTCTAAAGTATCAGCTAAACAGTTTGTCTTTGCATATTGTGAGCACTTAATACATGCAACACTAATACCCATAGTTTTGTACCACTAATTTACTTTAGCACATGACTCACCTTCATGAATTCTACTTTAACTGCTGACATCAGGAGATGGTGCTCCTCAAAACTCACAGCCTATTGTAAAGGCCAGCTGACATTTCAACCATTCTTTAAGGGATTAGACTCAGATTTAATCATAAAATTACCACCAAGAGCACTGGTAATTTGTGCTATCTGTTCCTTACTTAATTTCACATTTACAGTACCTATAAACTTATTTTAACTGAGTGCTTTGAGATGGCTGCATTATTCTGAAGATCAAATAAATGCACAACAACTTCAATGTGGCCTGAAAGCCTACTGCCTCTTTGGTCCATTCTCAAAACCTTTATCTGCTCTCTTCTTGCTGCTTCTGAAGCCATCGGTAAATTCCTCCTTCTCTATAAACAAAGCACTTCAGTAGATCTTTCAGCTTCAGTTGTGCCTCTTGCCTCCTTGCTCTTGCTTCTCATATCAATGCTTTCATCAGTGGAGTTGTAGAGGGACTGGATTTCCACTGCTCTCTAAATTGTTCCTATCCTCTTTCGGTATAGCTCTCTCCCTCAACTCTATTTTAGCTCTTGCATCACAACTCCTCCAGCTTTTTCGTGTACAAGTAAGATTCTGAAACCTATTCTTCCCTGATTTCCAGAGCCTCCTCCAGACTAGCTTCCAGTAAAAGTAGTAATATTTAGTCGTGGAACAATGGCAACACTGAATGCTCTAATTTACCATTTTATTACTCAATTTCCTGAATAAAAGGTGCTCCATGTTTATTCACCCCAGCTCTCATAGTAAATCACATTTATTAATTTGCATGCAATGAAACATTTTTTTCCAGTCTAGACAACTCTTAACCCTTGTACCTTAGCAGTCTTTCAAACTAGAACATTAAGCTATCTTATTTCATTTAGAATTTCCATATTATAGAGGGCATGTAACAATGCTTCATGTTGAAAGCTATATGCATTAAGCACAGTACTATATTTACATTCAACACTGGGATTTCTCCCTCTGTCAACCTTCCTTTTTTGACACCGTACATGACAAACAAGCACAGCATTGAAAGCTATAATTTAGCTTTGTGCTCCACAAGGAAGGTTTCCAACAACAATTCATTTGTTTTACTGCAGTTATTTTGATATTAAGGACCAATATAGTTTGAGATTTTTGGCACAGTAAGGGTCTTTGTTATTGCTGGCATAATTAAGAACTAGGTATAGTGAATTATATTATAAAAAATTACACCTCCTTACCAGGGGGAGTAATTTGCCTACAGAAAATCTGTTATAACATTTAAAATGAAATTGTTAATCAGGGACTATTTACAGTTGCACCTGCTCTTATTTATAGTGTTCAACTGTGTAATTACTCAGTTCTTCCAGATCTAGGCAACCGCTAACCATTAATACAACAGAAGCACAATTAAAGAGAATCCCCATCTGCTGTATTACACCAATTTTGTTGGAAAATGCGGAACACAGATACAGAGGGCATCAAGGAAAAGAAGGTGTGCATAGCAGTTTGTTTTGCTTAAATGGTCACTTTGTTAGTGCCATGAATGTGAATCCCCTAAAGAAAAATTACTGCTTCAAATTAATTTCTGTGATTAATTAGGTGTACATCAAGCTATGACAAAATGGTCAACAACCCAGGAGCTGAGTGGGTGGAGTTTTCAGAGAAGATATAGTCTTCAACTGAGTCACTAAGTAGTGAGGTCTACGGAACTGACTAACATTGATCTTAAAAAAAAAACACAACCCACAACTTAGAGCTTGTACTTAAGTGGCCCAACAAGATCTCAAACTATGAAATAAGGAGTAAAGTTTGTTGTGAATTCCTACCAACTGTATATGTTTTATGAAAATCTGGAGAAAATGTCTAATTGGGAGAAAGGATATAAACAGAGGTTTCCTTTTCAGAAGGGTGCTCTAACCACTGAAGCATGGAATATTCTGATGTGCGGCTCCCTCAGTCACTCCTGTTGAAGCTGTTCCACTTTGTTTAAATACTTAAATACACTAAGACACAAGGTGAGAATGACCCTATAACCTAATAGTTGAAGGTACTCAGCTGGGTCGGGTCCAGTCCCTGTGCTCCAGTAGCTGTTTAAGTATTTATACGAAGTGGAACTACTTCAACATGAGATTGAAAAACAAAAATATGATGCTTAGGACACATCCCTTTCATTGGCATCTGCTATTGACTAGCTTAGGAGTGGAGCTACCTAGAATGCTGTGTTTTGTGGATCACAGTCTGAAGCATCTGCCCATCTGCACTCATAGAAATCTGAGGCACTGAATGCTGGCTTTGTGGGTTCCAGTGATTTTCCAAGTTCCTGAAACTGTGGAATGAACTCCAAGAACTCTGGATCACCACAAACTTGATCACTTTCTGTTCTAAGTGCAAAGCACATTTCTTTGACCTTGCCTTCTAACTCAGAGCAGTAGGTATAGTCGCATTAAAAACAAAAACAAAAAACCCACAAACCAACCACACCACCCAAACAAGACACTCCTCCCTCTGTCTCTCTGGAGAGAATGAGAGAACACACACAAAAGATGTTAGAGATACTGCTTAATACACTACTGGAAGGCACTCTGATAATACAGTAATGAGCTTTGTATAAAAATCTATATAGAATAGAATTTCAAACTCAAGTAGACATATCTATGCTAAGTCTAATCAAGCTAGCAGACTAAAAAGAGAAGTGTTGCTGCAGAGGTGCAAGCAGCAGGACAAGATAGCCACCAGTGTATGATCTTGTCTGAAACCTTAGGTATGTACTTCCATAGCTGCCCGTCCCACTGTGCTGCCCTGGCTACACTTCCGCTTCTAGTGTGGGTATATTGATCTGAGCTGCAAATTACTCCTCTAGCACTAATGAAGATAGTCAGAAGAAGTCTTCAGCAAAAGAGAAACAAGTTTCTCCTGTGTACCCAGTAAATTAGGCAGTAAACCTCATTGTAGACAAAGTTCTGTCACATGAATGAGAAACTTGAAAAACAAAGTAGAGGAAACCTTAATTTCTTTTAGGCATAGTCATGTTAGGTGTCACTTGTAATTATAGTAGAGACCGTTTCAGCCACAAGTGGACTTCTAGGTATGACGAATAAATCCAAAATATATATATATTTTTTTTTATAAACAAGCCACATAGGAAAAGTAAAAGTTTATCTCTAAAAGATGTGACGCTTTTAAAAATACTTGGAAAGAAATCAAATGCATATGTATGAAAATAGTGAACACATGATTAAATCACATTTGCTCCACTTTCTTGAGATGACCCTGATTCAAAGTCCACTGACAATTAAGTGAATGTGAGCCTTTTCATTAACTTCAGTGAAGTTCAGTTTAGGCACTGTAGTTTCATACAGGGGAGTTCTGAATTTTCCAGAGACTAAGATAGTTTCGGGAGCGGTTAGAGTTGATTGTTATGTAATTTACAATTAGTTTATAAAAAGGTCTGTGTTGCTAAATCTCTGGGTGAATTTTCCATAAATATTCACTTCAAATTTGCTGTTTCTGCAAATATTCTTCTCAGTAAACTCATTTGTGAAAACACAGTCACAAAAGTAGCATGAACTCAATTTATTATTTGAGCCACAACTTTTGGAGGCTCAGTTCTAGTCCATACCATCCCACAATCAGGTTAAAATAAGCTTTTCATGGTCTTCCACACAAGTTTGGTTTCTTTTTAAAATGAAATTGTCATTTAAAAAAGAATACAAGGAACTCCAATGGAATGAATTGAGAGATTTAAGTGTTAGCTTTTAATTTTCTCTACTGAATGCAGTTATTTTTGTCAAAATTGTGGTATAATTTAAATATGGCATTTTGTCTGAATGGCCATGAATTACGCAGGACCCTGTGATTACGCATTACATTTAATTTTCTAATCCTAAACGGTCTTATTCTGATCAAATGTCATACAGTTTTATTATATTTTATGGAAATAGAAACTTATGAAATCTTTAAGATAACATTCAAGCCTTTGGATGAATTTCAAAATGGGAGATAATGAAATGAGTAGGAAGACAGGTATTGTATAATTACTTTAATGCTCATGAGGTGGACAGAAAAAAGATGCATTAATATTGGCATGTCTATAGTGCTGGTTTCTTGACAGTGATGGGAACAAAGACATTTCTCTATGATAGTGTAATATTGAAATTATCTAAATTTGTTTTGAATAAAAATATTTGCATGTTTCCAATAAAAAAAGTTTAAAAACACTCATCTATTCAAGTGGGGGCTGGTGACCTCTGAAAAGTGTAGACTGACACTTAAAGTATGGCCAAGAGTAAGCTTAAAACTGGGGATAAAGATTATACATTATCTGATTAACAATTTTTAAAAAGTTGGCGGGGATTTACATTGGTTAACTGATCAGAATTAATGTAATTGTTTGACATTGCACATTGGTTCTGAAACTATACTGATCTCCTGCATTTCTGTCTCTTTAAAATATATCTCTCCTATTCTAAGAGGACCTGACTCTGCCTTCTTCAATCATGTTGAGACATAAGCCCTCACTGGTTTAAACTGGAGTACTTGTAAAATAAGGTGAGGTCAACATGACTTAAGGTGAAAGAAATCAAGTCCAGAATATGATTTGCAGCTAAGGGGCACTCAAGTAGCACTTTCTGCCTGATCAGAGACCTGGAATTAAGTGGAATGAAAATGGTGAGAAAAGCTCTCTAGTCAAAGAAAAATCAGAGGTAAGACTAGAGGAAATAAGGCACTCCTATAGAAGAGAAAAACATGGAAAAACAGAGACAAAGATTTGGCAGTTTTTCAAAGAGACATTAAGGGAACAAGAGCAAACTATCCCACTGTGTAGGAAAGATAAGTATGGCAAGAGACCACCTCGGCTTAAGCAAGAGATCTTCAATCATCTGACACTGAAATGAAAGTCTTACAAAAAGTGGAAACTAGGTCAAGTTACAAAGGATGAACATAAACAAATCAGACATGTATGTAGGGACAAATTTAGAAAGGCCAAGGCACAAAATGAGATTCAACTAGCTAGAGACAAAGGGTAGCAAGAAAACATTCTATAAATACATTAGAAGCAAGAGGAAGACCAAGGACAGGGTAGGCCCATTATTCAAAGATGGGGGAAAACAGTAACAGAAAAGGTGGAAATGGCAAAAGTGCTAAATGACTGTTTCAGTTTTCAGCAAAAAGTTTAGTAGGAATTATACGTCTAACAGTAAATGCCAGTGAAAATGAGGTAGGACCAGAAGCTAAAATAGTGAAAGGAGAAGTTAAAAAAGTTACTTAGACAAGTCAGATCAAGTCTCCAGGGCCTGATGAAATACATCCTAGAATACTCAAGGAGCTGACTGAGGAGATATCTGAGCCAATATTGATTATCTTTGAAAAGTCATGGAAGATGGGAAAGATTCCAGAGAACTGGAAAAGGGCAAATTTAGTACCAATCTATAAAAAGGGGAATACGGACAACCTGCAGAATTACAGACCAGTCATCTTAACTTTAGTACCTGGAAAGATAATGGAGCAAATAATTAAGCAATCTAGGTATTTGGCAATAGAAGATAATAAGTAACAGTAAAGAAGGCCATCATATTCCAACACATTCACAATTCTACACAACCCAAGACTGGATTAATTCTTTGCTTTATCTCATGCCACTCACCCTGCATTTCTATTTTGAATTTATCTGATATCCAGTCCTAGACTACTGTAAGAGTCAGAAGCTATTTATGCATGACAATGTATGCAGTTGGCCTGTTTCTCACTCATTACTGAATAAACCCCTCTGGTTTTGCTTACCTTAACATTGACTAACTGGGAATTTTAGTTGGATTTTTGACTTTTGGTCTCCCTCCTCCTCTTCACTTTTTTCATTCATTGAGATCCTTAGATTACATAACAGTATCTATTAAAAGTCACAGCACTTCAGCTCCATTATGTCTATGCCTTTCTATTATGTAGGCTAGTTGAGACTATCAATCTATGTATACTTTAAGGCTTCATAAAAAAATCTTTATAGATGAAAATTACTATTGCAGCATATTGATTTGCTATGCCAGATATATTTCCTAAATGGACTCAGCTCCTCTGTTGAGAAGGAAAAAGGTTCATGGTATTGGTGAGATGCTTGCAGCATTGTCTAAACAAAAGGGTGCCTAATAGGTCACTTTGATATATGTGACTACCATTTCATGGATCAATAACAGGGTAATCCAATGGGAAAACTTCACTAAGTAGCTAGGATTTGATAGATTTTAGAGCAGCTGTATCTGAAAAGGAAAAAAGGAGAAAATTGCAAATGCATTTAATATACCAATTTCAGTGAAAATGTAAATCTACCTCAGATGGTGACATTCCATTGGTGGAATTCTGTAGGATTTTGGTATGCTAATTTGTTCCTCAGTGCTTTGGGGCTCTCAAAGGAGAGCTAGGTTTCAGGAAATACTGGTTTTATTGCAGGTTTGATACATGTGGTCTATTGTTATCAAGGTTATACCACACTCAAACATTTACATGCATAATGATTTTCATTGCTACGTTCACTCTTGTTTAACACTGCATCTCATCTGACCCAGTTCTTTTTTTAAATTACAGCATACCTTTTTAGGAACATAGGTTCCTGTTTAATCTAACAAACTCCTAAAGTGTGTGATTTAATTAACAGATAATTAAATTTCAGAGATGGTAACTTTAGGGAGTAACACATTATTGAAGCAGAAGAATAAGAGGTACTTACATTTAACAAAAAAGATTCTCAGCTGGCTGAATGAGGCTAGGAATTGCAAGCTAAGGCAGAACAACTGCCAGTTGATAACAAGCTGTTCATTATTGTACTGGAATCCTCAGTTTGTAAAATGCCAAAGATGCTTTCCCACATCTATACACATGGAAATTAGAATGAAAATAAAATACTGCTTTGCATTTGCAATGTGTGGCAGAGTGCCTGTGAACAATGCACTGTGTACCTGTTTGGAAAATCCTACTAGCCATGTATGCTTTTTCCACAAGCAGTGAGATGGTCTCTTTCATCAATGTATTTATTCATTCTATCCAATAGGATATGCAGGTTTTCTTATTTTTTGCTTTCAAACAAACATGGCTATTTCCTTCTGTGGTATTTCTGTTTTCTAGTGGAGTCAGTGTTCATATGCTGAGGACCAGAGCCAAATCCCTCAAATAAGCCAGACACTACATTTAAGATAACAAATGGCACATAGCAAAGTACACAGAGAAACATCCAGCATTCATGCCCTATGAGGAAGGCATAGAAAGCTCAAGGATTTATGAGGTTCACTGTCTATATTCCTTCCCCTTATTTAAACAGAAGAATCCCTGTAGCCTTCTCCAGTAGATTGTAATATGAATTTCCTGAGGTATCTTGCACAAAAAGATGGATATGTGAGTGGCTACACTGTGTCCACACAAATGATATACAAAACAGGCACCACACAGTAGTGTGTAAGTGACATCATGCCAAGTGCACACTGGAGTGTATATTTAAAATGCAGGCACCTGGGTGCACAAAGTAATAAAGTTTTGGGGTTTTTTTGTTTTAAATATTGTACAATATACAGCAATGAAGAGGCAGACTCTTTACTGTGTGGGAAAATCAGGCAATAAAAACATTGGATAAATCTGTAAGATGTACAGCAATTTATCCATACAGCATCAGCAAGGAAAGGGGCAATGGCTCAAGCCAAAAATTGGTGGGTGTGTTAGGAATTCTAAATGGTTTTCTATTGGCTTCATTCATTAACTAGGTTTGTTTAGATTTCAAACGTAGTATCTATGTCACTGACAGCCAGGGCCGGATTTTAGGGACAAGCAACTGCCTAGGGTGCAGGGCTTCAGAGGCACTGGACTTGGGGTGCTGTATTTGTTGTCAGTGACAAAAGGAAAAATAGAATGTTTGAAGTAACATGTTTCAGGTATTTCATATTTACTTATATATGGCATAAATATAGATTTACAGATCCTAGCATTCAAATTTATCTTTGTGGAAGCCAGTAAATAATTAACAAGGATTTAAAGAGATCTTAATGGATGTTAGTTAGCAAGAGTCAGGCCATACTGTAACCTTAATGACGTAAGACTTGTAGGAAAAGAGATAGTGCGCGACACACAGGAACTGTGTACAAAAGTATTTAAAGTTGCAAATCAACCAAAAAAAATGCTTGCATTTTTTTTTTTTGAGACAAATAAGATAAAGCTTTTTTGCTTTGTATAAACAAAATGTAGTTGTTGTGCTTTTTGTTTTTGTTGTATTGTTTCTGTTAAAGTGTAAAAAGGTATAAAGTGTTGTGATGTTTTGAGAGTTGTGTGACAGACCAGGACCCTGTGTCCCCTGGCTCCTCCTCCATCCTTCCTCTCCTCCAATAAAAATAATAATTTAATAATAAAATTTTGCAAAAAAACAAAAACTTTCAAAAGCTTTCTTTTCATCTTATATGACAGGGATAAATCATGCATGCAAATTGTCCAAAGTCATGAAATGGGCTAAAAGTAAGGTATTTAAAAGTTTAAACACATGGAAGGGGAGGCACGCGCCAATGATGCCCCTCACCTGGGGCACCATTTGGTCTAAGGCCAGCCCTGGTGATAGCAGCTATAGCATATGTTCTTCAGTCAGCCTCTCATCTTTGGATCATTTACCCATTGATAACTATGTCTGTTTTCATCCAGCTGTGTCCAGCCATATGCTGCCCGGACAATTCTTTGGGCTTCTTTAAATCTTAATTTTAGGTTTATCATGCTTTGACTTTTTTTTAAAATAAATATCCTGATCTTAGGTTAAGATCACTGGCCTCAATAGATGTGGACCATGAGAATTTTTCAGATATTGAGAAGTTCATTCCCAAATTGGGACAAAGTTCAAAATATCAAGAATTATTGCATATTGGAAATCTGAAAAGAAAATCAGAGTGGGTCAATCAGAATGTTTTGTTTTGTGTTTGACCTTTTTTATACACTTGAAATTATTAAAAAAAATTCTCATATTAAACATGAAAAATGGAACTTCCTTTTTGAAATGTTGAAACATTTTGGAAATTTTTATTTTTTTGGCCTTCAAACTGACTCTTTCCCATGATAAACTGGGTAAATTCTATATAGGTACAGTATGTTTCTAATCAAAGGTAGACAAAACAGAATCAAGTATGTAATATCACTTCACTACAGTGTAATGCCATGTACTGTATAAATAGTTTGATTAGCTTATGCCATCCTGAACAAAATACATTCTGTATTCTTCACCAGGCTTTTCCAAGGCTGATCAAGACTGGTAATCACCATTCATGACAGATATTCTATGGCTGTTTTCACTTGACATTCTTATTTTTTCAATCTGGGTCACTCTAGACTGAAATGCATTGCAAGAGACCACGACATAGCTCAAGACTCAGTGTTTACATTCTACTCAGAATAGGCGAGTATCACCTGTTGGGTAAATGACATCAAGAATTCTCTTACATACTCAGGATCACACTTCATGCCTAATATAAGTAAGCAAAAAAGTCCACTGACTGCATTGGACTTGTATTTCATTTCCATCAAAGATGAAAGTCTTCAGAAGTAATTTGCAAGCACATTGTAAGGCCAGGTTTTATTTATATATGCTAAAAAGCTAATATTTACTATTGAATCAAATGAAGACAAAAGTGTTGACAGCTGTCTTAACACATTTGATCTTTTTCTGACACAGAATAATGTCAGATATGGTGATAAAACTAGCCTTTCCAATTAAAAAAAAAGGCTAGATTACTACTATACCACTATGACCTTCCCCAGTACAAGTCTGAATGAAATGCCATATTTTGGTGCTACAAGATTCCTTCCATCTCAAAAAGAGGTTGCCATTCAGTAATGGTCAAGACTGATGCTATGTCTACAGTGCAATTAAAAACCCACAGTTGGCCTATGCTAACTGACTTGGGGTCAGGCTCAGGGGCTGTTTAGCTGCAGTGTAGAGATTCTTGCTTGGTCTTGAGCCCAAGCTCTACGATCCTTTGAGGTGGGAGGGTCCCAGAACTCAGGCTGCAGCCCAAGACTGACAGTCTACACTGCATTTAAACAGCCCGAGCCCTGCAAGTCTGAATCAGCTGGCATAGGCCAGCTGTGAGTGTCTAATTGCAGTGTAGATATACTCTAAGTGTCCCACTTCAGTTTGTTGAAAAAATAAGGGGTTCTTCCATTCTACTGTCCAAAGAAAGAATTGCTTCCTCTCTCATTAAGCCTTTTCAGTGCATACCCAATATACTCAAAGCTCTGTTCCCAGGATTTGATCCTGTACGTACAGCCTTCTCACCCATAGCACATTGTATCTCACCCCTTTCTCTTATCAATAGCTGGAAAAATAAAAATGAAAGTCCCCACTACTCATCACTTCACATGCCTTCCTTAGGGCTGACTATTTCCAAAATCAAAACCCTAAACCCAGACCAAACCAACTCAAGCTACCGGATAACCGCCAATCAAGGTCTTGCCAGCTGGAAAAAGGGGATGCATCCACTCTTTCCCTTTTAGAGCCCTGCCCAGATCAGTCATGTGATAGACAAGAACCTTTAATGAGCCAGAACACCTTTACACCTTGTAATAAATACACATCAGGATCAGAGCTCCTTCAAAATCATTGAAGTTCTGGCCAATAAATAAATTACACACAATTTACATTCTATTTCCCAAGAATTTTCTCTCATTTTCCTTACTCTTTTAATCTATGTACCAGGTCATTCACATTAAGCGAGTTTCCATTTCTCCCTAGAGAGCTCAGATGTATGTATTGTTTATTTTTAAGCATTTTAAAATGTAATCACTACAAACTTTAGGGAGCTACTCTGGCCTGCACAGAGAAGGTATTTTGGTGAATGAGCAGAACAGATTCAGAATGCTTAGTGGCAGTTCAGAATATGAAAGACTACAGAGGGCAGAGACATCAGAGCCAAGCAGTGGTGGGCCAAAGCAAATTCCAAGGTAAGCAACATAGTTGAAGGGAGTTTCACTGAGATCATGAAGACACCTAAAGATGTCCATGAACAAAACAAGACTAGGAAAATAGTGTGGTACCATTAAACTCTTGTATATTGCCTGACTCCATCCTTTCTACACAGTAGCTATTGATAGACTGTTGCTAAGTAAAGAAGCTCAGGAGAATGGCTGATAATGAAAAAAAGAGCTAGATTAAAGATCTAAGGCAAGTCTGCTTTGAAGGAGAAAACCCCCAGAGTACTGTACATACTAATCAGCAAAGGAAGAATCTCTCAAGTTATATCAAAATCCCTTATCCACAATGATGTGAAAAACTTTAAAATTAGTGTTTAAAAAAAGTCCAGGAAGCAAATGCTCCAACTCATTTTGGCTGTAAGTCAGCCTTTGAAGAATGTATTTCCCCACCAAAGCAAACAAACAGTCTCTGAAATACAGTTATAGAAACATTATGTATTGAAGTAGTATTCTGAACTTTTCAACATGGATAGAGTTTTAATAACCCAGTGGAAACTCAAGTTCTCGGTGACATAATATTTGAGGGGGTGAGGTTTATTTACTAAAATGTGCACACAGTCTCAGATTATCACACAAAAGCCACTGAACATTTGCTGACCTAGAGCCTGATATTCCAAGCCACATATGCACAGCATTTCCAGTTGTCAGTGACAATTCAACCTGTGCATGGCCCTAAATTACTATACTTAATATTTCTACAGTAACTCATGCCAACCTGCCACTTACAGTCAAAACTCTTACAGATTTCAGAGTTGTAGCTGTGTTAGTCTGTATCAGCAAAAAGAATGAGGAGTACTTGTGGCACCTTAGAGACCAACAAATTTATTTGGGCATAAGCTTTCATGGGCTAAAACCCACTTCATTGTTATGCCACAAACCGTACAATGATCGCATTGTGCAATTTCAAGTGAAAAAGCAACAAAGAAAATCAGAACATTTTCTTCCTACAGAACATTTGTATTAAAGTGAGAATAGACCTCTCTAAATTTAACGGAAAAGCCAAACATTTAAAAACTGAATATATTTACATTTATTCTCTTTGGTTTTTCTACAAAAAAAATTGTCCAGGAAACCAGATATCCTCTATAAAAATTTTCATTTAGTCAGAACCACAACTTTCTGTCAAAAAAGCTTGATAGAAGATTTTCAAACAAGCCTAGGAAGTATCCTCTATCCACCACACTTGTTCATATCTGCTTTTCCTGCAGCCTGTACCTCACTACCCCAGTTAAACTGGCTAGCTTTGATAGTAGCAATTGCCTTGTGTAGTCCTTGAACTCAGAATGCACAAGGACTATTACTGTGTCTAGCCCTGTGATCCTTAGGCCTTTTTGTGCCTCTTCCCCATCTTCGTGCACCTGCAAAGGAACCAGGCATAACCTTGCTCTACAATAGTAAATTAATGAGTATTTTCCAACACTTGGAAAACATAAGCCATGATACAAGTGCCAAGTTGCTCTTTAAATAAATAAATAAAAACAAACACCCCCCCTCTTAGTGGGGTGGGGTGGGGTGGTGGCAAAAACAGCAAACAACCTCTGCAAAAGAAACAAAAACAGGATTTTGCAAATGTTTCTCCATAATAAAAATGTCTCACCCAGACAGCTCCTGATAAGACAAAAAAAAGCGGACTTGTAGACTGATCTTGGACCAAAGGAAATGGTAGATTAAAACTAAATTAAGGATGCAGTGGCTACTAAGAACTGTAATGTTAAAATCTGAATGCTCTCTAAAATCTAAATCAGCCAAAAAGATGTTTTGCAGGATGCCTTACTAGCCCAGGCATTCAGCAGGTTCCAGGAGAGAAGTTACAAGTAAATCACTAAAAAGAGATATACCCTCTCTTTTTTTTTTTTTTTTTTTTTTTTTTTTAAAGTTTGAGCACCTGCCATGTGGATGAGTTTTGCTTGCTTTGATAGCAAAGGAAAATAAGATGGCATTGTGGTTTGAACACCAGGTCTGCAAGGTGTTGGGATCTGTCTCTGCCACATCATACCTGCGTAACATTAGGTAAATCTTTTTGAAATTTTTCATCTTAACCTCCTTGTGTCTCAGTTTCTTCATCTCTATAACAGGGTAATAGAGATGTGTTGTGAGGCTTACTTTATGCATTTCTAAAGCAATTTGACATCCTTGGCTGAAGTAGAATTGCAAAGATTTAGAATTATTAATGCATCTGTATGGGGTGAAATTGTGACTTTGCCACAAGAGCACACAGAATCACCATCTCATTCCTAAAGTCAGATGAGACTCAGTCTTCAGTGCTGCTCCAGCTACCTGCATCATGTGTCACACAGGTATAAGGGGGACACTGTCTCCTTAATTCCCTGCCTGGGGTCATCATTAGGGCCACAATCTGGCCAATTATGTATGTTTTAAACTATACTTTTTTTCTGATTTTGGTAGTTTCAAATATTTTAAGCAGGCTTTTTGTTGTAGTTTTTTTACAATACATAATTTGATTAACAAAGTATTTTGCAGTGATGTGCAACTCTATAGAGCATATTTATAAGTTTAAAACAACTAATAATGTTTTATAATTGCTTGAAGTAGTGCTCAGGGTTAATGAAAATTCACTACAAATTATTCATCTACAGTCTGGTGTCTGAATTGTTTTTGGTGACTCATTTTATTTCATTGCTCTTTATAAATGTAATGTATTTTGCGTTCCCAGAATTACCTCATTTAGAGTAATCAGTTTCATTTATACATCAGGTTAGTGTTTAAACAAGCAAAAACAGAGAGCCCCACCTTTTCTCCGAGAGTATTAACAGTGACATTCAGGATATACCACTATTTCTTTGTGCTTTTCTTGCTCTAGAGAACTTTTCAAAGTCTAGGGACCTATGAAACTCCTCTCTTTAGTGATAATAATGGGATCAACACTCTGAAAGAAGAAGAAATGTGGCCAGAGGTTGTTTGGCACTGATGAGTGCTATTACACATCTGCTTAAAAAAAGATTTCTAAGCTTATTTAAATACAGTAAATGAAGACCTCCAAACCAGGGCAAAGGAACTGATAAAGCACTTAAACAGTGATAACCAAATACCAGAGTTTGCTGCAACACTCCAATCATCTCGTTTCCGAAATGTACTGAAAACCAATTCTTAAATCCAAACAAAGTCAAAAGGCAACCAAGATGAGACGATTTTGGATATTGTCCTCTCCAACAAGGAAGAAATAACCAGTCACTGAGACAAATGAGACTTGGATAAATCAATGACAAAAGAACTGAATTAGCAATAACCGAGGTCAAAGCCTGAACTCAACTTTGCACATGCACACTGTCAAAAGTGAAATAATCTGATTTCAGGTGCTCAGAGTAGCTTGTGCACCAAGGGCTGCACTGTGACTTGACATGACAGGGCAGGGGAGTAAAGGGAAATAATACTATTAACTTGAGTTGGCTGCTTGGACCACATAGCCGGGTATGTGGGATCAGCAGATGCATCCTGGAATAGAGGGGAGGAGAGTGCTGGGTAATGGGTAGATCCAACACACCAGTCAGTGCAGGAATGGTAGGGAATTGTAATTATTTGCTTGTAGAGGCTAGCAGCAAACTGCTAACCTTCTCTTCCCCTCTCTCCCCCTATCCCCCTTTTGCTTGTGGTGGGGGAGGGAACCCAAAGTACTTGCCCCCAAAAGGCATGTCTGAGATGCAATGACTTTCAGGGACACCTCTCTCAGAGCTGGAAAGCCCCCTGCCTTCAGTAGCAGGACCAAGTACTGATTTTGCCCCAGATTCCTAAGTGTCCCCCTCAAGGATTGAACTCATAACCTTGGGTTTAGCAAGCCAATGCTCAAACCACTGGAAACGGACACGGACACACACCTTAAGTGTGTGTCTATGCTAGTCAAACCCAGTACTAATGAGAAAGAGCAGGTGAGGGAGGACAAGGCAAAGAAAAATAAGAACATTTGTTAACATAAGCCAGCAATGTGCAGAGCTAAAGTTTTTTTAAAAGTGAATTATAAAACAAACATCAGTTGGTTATCCATGTATAGCTGTCTTACATACATGGTTATCGATTTTCTTTGCCTAAAAAGCTGTCTGCTTCCACTTTCTTTCCTCTCACTGTCTGTTACACTGAATAGGATATGTACAGAGGTCCTATGTGGTTGCTTCTCCTCCCTGCACTTGCAGTTAAAAACAAGATATTATGTACACATCTGTTGCTAACAGGGTGGGGCTTGCCCCTGATTACTATTGCTCTGAGAGAGAGAGAGAGAGAGAGAGAGAGATCAGCTGTTGTCCTCTCAAGGGGTAGCAGGAAGCTAAGGGAGAGCTCAGGAAACTGTACCTAGAGTGCTGAGTGAGAAAGGCTCCTGCAGGGAAGACCCTAAGACCAGGGAAGTTGCCCTAGCTAGAAAGGGCTGAGAGTAACCTGCTAGAAAAGAAAGACCTGAGACACCTGTGGATTTTGGGGCTGTGCCCAATTTAAGGCTGGAGGGAAAACCAGTATTTATTTTTGAATTTTAAGTTGTTAAACCAGATCCTAAAGAGTGGGTCTTCTTACAGGAGTTGTATAAGACTTCTGTTTCCACTCTGAATTTATTGAGGAATCAAAATTGAGGGGCTGCTTGCTGGGCAGTCCTGATGCCCCAAGGGGATGCTCCAGAGGAGGCTGTCCATTGACACTACCACAAGGAAAAGAAGCCCCTGCCTTGGAGCCTCACCCCAGAGTTGAAGAGCAGTGATTCCTTTCTCTACTCTAGTTCTTACTTACACCTCATGTGTAGAATTTGACCTGCCTGTAGCAGATTTAACCACCACAGCATGAAATCAAGCAGAAGACATCGAAAGACAGCCCCAACACTAAGGAACTTATAGTCTAGAAGACTGACCGAGGAAGACAAAACAATGGAGTGACACAGACGAAAGAATCACCTTAAGTAAATTCCCAAGCCTGCATGTAATCATCATTTCCCCTTGATCCCTTTGAATGTTTTCCATTATGTTTATTGTGAGGTCTTGCCTCTCTCCTATATGGTGGCCATTTATAGTACTGGAGGCACTTGGGCCAACTGTGTTTTCATTGAAGGGTATTCACCTCTGGACATTTGTTCCCTGTTGGCCCAAAAGTTCAGACAAGGCTATCCATTTACACAGGCTCTTCCCTAAAAAGATGTATGAGCAGAGTCAACTAACTTTTTCTTTGAGTAATGGAGGAAATTGGCAATGAGTCATTATCTAAGTTTAATGTTTTTTTGTTTGTTTAAGAACCTGACATTTAATATTTCTGATCCTTTTCATATTTTATCCACATAAATACTGGATCTGAAATTATATAAATATGGATATTTTGATAACATCTTCTGTTCACTTCAACCTATTCAGTGCATGTGCTATGCATTACTTGTTTCCCTTATTTCTTAAGGAATCTTTTAAATTTAGCAAAATCAAACTTAAAATTATGTTCAGAGTTAAAAATAGTTAATTGTGAAATACCCATCCCTGGTTTCCCTCATGTTGGGATAGCTTAGCAATGGCCATATAGACATTTATGGAACTTTAACAAACACCCAGACAAGAGCCCCAACCTAGCAATCCTCACCATTTGAGAAATATAGAAATGAAAATATTTCAACTCAAAAGCTAAAGG
The DNA here is from genome assembly GCF_016161935.1 of Mauremys reevesii. Lineage (NCBI taxonomy): Eukaryota > Metazoa > Chordata > Testudines > Geoemydidae > Mauremys > Mauremys reevesii. The sequence goes on along the minus strand of NC_052627.1, from coordinate 85,872,190 downwards.
CAGCTTTGTGGGACAGAAATAGACTCTGGTGCCAGACTACTTGTAACTCCAAGACAACTGCTAATACCTAAAGTCTGGTTTATATTGCCTGACACATAGGTAATGGTTTTGGAAGAAAAAATTAAAAATATTCAGACAGATCATTGCAAAGTTAGAGAACATTGGACAAAAGCCTCCACGTTATCATAACTGATGGGGAGAAGAAAAGAGAAAAGAGCTAGTACAATGTGTTCAATTTCAATCTTCCATTCAATTACTGCATGGCAGTCAATTAGCACATAGGCCAAAGAGCAGCTCCATTTTCTGACGTGAAAGACTGTAAAGGAGATAACTCACTGTTAACTTTCCTCTTCTTGATTACTGTTAGGTGACAAGGTGAAAGAATATCTGTCTGCTTTCTACTGTACAGTTTTACTTATAGGACGATTCAGCCACTTTTCTAGTATTTTGCCCTTGGTACAGCATTTATTTAACACTAAGATAAGACACATTGTTTTGCCAAAGTCCTGATGGACAGCTTCTATCATTCTTTTTAAACAGTCTATGGGGAGTTAAACTAACTGAAGTAACTCTTTTCTACTACGTAGAATCAAATATTCCTGCTTATTTTGGAGCTTAGCACCTTGTAGGAGACAATCAGATGCATCCAATGAAGTGGGTATTCACCCACGAAAGCTCATGCTCCCAAACGTCTGTTAGTCTATAAGGTGCCACAAGACTCTTTGCTGCTTTTACAGATCCAGACCAACACGGCTACTCCTCTGATAATCAGAACTCTGTAGAATCCAGCCCAATGTACTGAGATTGAGCAGCTGATGTTAATATATATTAACAGTAAATATATTCAGTTCAATAGCTACTCAACTAGAATGGTGTAACAGAGCAGAATCAGGCCCCCCAACCATATTCTCTTTGTCCTAAACCAGTTAATTTAATTTTAAATATCATTATCAGGTAGTTAGCACAGAATTTATCAATTTGGAAGTTCCTTTATATTTAAACAGACTCACTTCTCACTCAGAAAAGGACATTTTTTGGACAAAGTTTATTTCCCAAAATAGTAGTTTTGGTCAACTCGACACTATTATGAATTTGACATGAATCATTTAATTGTCCCCAACCCCCCAAAAGAACTGTTTAACTTTTAACCCAGTGATTAGAGCATTCACTTGGTATGTGGGAGACCTGGGTTTCATTCCCTCTTCTGCTTGATGTGAAGAATGATTTATGAACTTGTGGCTGCTACATTTCAGGAGAGTTTCATAGTCACCGCATTATGAGATATTCTAGAACAGATCTTCAATGTCTCCTCTTCAGACAATTTGAAGAAGGAACTTGGGTCTCAGTTGATAGGCGAGTGCCCTAACCAGCAAGCTTTAGAGTCACTCTCCCCCCTTGCCTGGGGCAATAACTATTGTCATACATAGTGGCAATTCATAGTCATTTATAATGGCACTATATAGTCATTGCACTTTAAATCCCTTCCCCAACCAGGGAATTGAATTCCAGTCTCCCACATCCCAGGTGAGTGCTCTAACCACTGGGCTAAATGGTTATAAAGATGCTCTCCCCCTCTCCAGATTTTGAATGATGCCAAAGTTCCCCAGGGGGATGTGTGAGAAACTATCCACTAAATTCATGTCAAATTCCTGAATAGTTTTGAGTCAACCAAACCAGTCTGTCAGTTAATAAACTATCCACCTGAAAAAAAAAAGTTACCTAGCTCTATTACCCAGTACTTTGAGGTGATTTGTTCTGCCTTTGAGTTTTGTTTTTGGAACTAAAGCTAGGGGATGTGAAGTGCTTTGTAGCTGACACTTATTTTTCCTTCCCCATCTGCTCAGTTTGCACACCTTATAGGTTGCCTTTACTTACAAGCAGGCTTAAGGGCTACTCATGGGAGTAAAGTTTCTAAATTCAGGCCCTTAGCTTGCACTCCTCAGTATAATTAGGATAGGGAAAGGGGAAACCAGTCTTTTCTGAGTAAGACAGAATTAGACCAATGGGAAAGGAAGTGCTTCTGGATTTTCAAGGTTCTTACAGGTAATTAATGACAACTTACAAAATGCAAAAAATAGTTAATCACTCTTAAAAATGCTACTTGATGAGAGTCACTTTAACAACATCTTGCAGTGGGAGTTATTGTCACCATTTCCCGTCCCCCCCACCCCACAAGCTTCGCTCTACTAATCAAGTGAACCTCATGCCAATGAACCCCCTATATCCTCTTTCAGGATAAGATCTACTGATGAAAGCAGAGATAATTTACTAGACTTTCCTGTTGCCATTCCTGCAAACCCTTATGCTCCGAAGAGATCACTTTGCCTTCAGTCAAGATAATTTTACACAAATCCCAGATTCAGTAAGACTCATTGGCTTATTAACTCTTACTCACAATCAGTCAAACTGTAGGATCCAAACCCTGTTTTGCCAGCATATCCAACTCCTATTTTGCTTTTTCTAAACTGAGGTGTCCTTGATTGATCTTTATAATCTTCCTCCCAGAGAGGAAATGCCAGCATTAAGGTTCCAAAACGTGATTCAATTCCTTAGCTGTAAGAACTAATTAGTCACTGGACCAGCAGTACTGAGACTCAAGCCATTGTTTTTGGCAATAGCAAGTCTAAGTGACTAATGCATTCGTTTGCTGCACTATTACACTGGCCCCCAGTTGCTCATTTTTTTACTAAAAAGTAATTAACTAAGCACAATATAGTAGTTTCCAGACTATTAAGTTATTTTCATGGGAATTTAAATAAATTAGCTATAATTAGAACTAATGAAATCACTAAGAGTCCTGGGTTCAATTGCAAAAGTTATTCTAGTGCCTTATGCTTCCCTTTTATTGGAGTATCAGGATTCAAATAATCCTTAACCATCCAATGTTAGCATTGTCACTGAAATCCAAAAGAAATCCCAAACTTCTTTCTATAGACTTGAGTATTAGATATTATTTGAACAAAAAAATGTACAGAGATTAGAAACCAAGGATTGTGGTATTAATCACTGGACAAAAAGGAAAGAAAAAATGGATAAAATATGGGTCAATTTAAATTGCTGCATAGACTGTTGAAATAAAGTCAATAAAAGATCCTTTTGTTTATTTATATTTCTAAGGGGGTCAAAACTAAAAGACACTGGCCACAAATAAGGAAGGTAAGAGTGAATGGGATAGTAAGACTAGTTGGTGAAAAAGGCAATGCAAATAGGACTTCGTTCTGAACAAACAAAGCGTGAGCAGTGCTTGCCTTGGGTAGGTTGGTGTTCTAGGCATACATACTCCTGAAAAGGTAAAAGACCAAGTCAACAAAAATCAACATTTAAAAAAAATCACTTACTTGAGGAATACCACTATGACTATTTATATTTTGAGCTTTGAGAATCTCGCTGTGTCTGCCTGCAGAGCACCTAATACAGTGGGGACTGATCCTAACTGGAGTTTATGCAGGTAGTGATATACACAAAAGCACATAGGCAAAGAAACATTTTTCCTCTTGCCATGCATCATATCTGGTCTTCTGCTCTTCCCTTGTTCATTTAATTTGTTTCATCTCCCAGCTGCACTCTTTTCAGGGAAGGCCGGGGTTCCACCTTTGTCCATGTTCTCTCCCTTTTATTTTCTTCTCTCTCAAACATGTACGTCCAGGCCCTATCAAAATCCCACATCCCACAGAAAATGGACAGCCACTTTTTGCAAACCTGTGCCCTTGGTATGTGTCCAGAGGTATATGGGGATCTCAAGACTAGCATCCTTGTCCCAGCTGTTCACATCTGGTGGTGACCAGATCAATTTTATTTTTTGAAGGAGAGGCTGGTCGAAATCCCAGTTAAGTGTAGGACTTCATGTCACAGTGCTCCCTTCTAGCTAATCATATCCCCCCTCTTTACCCTTGCCCCTTCTCTCTTGTTTCTGTTTGCACTCACAGCAATGAGTACTGTCACATAAATTCCCAGTCTTAGTTCACGGATTGCCACAGTCACCATCTCTGGAAAAAGCAATCACTAGTTCATCAAATCACATTTTTCTTCCTGGAAGAGAGGACAGAGGCAGCTCACCTGCTGCCGCTGATTCCAGTGTTGTCACATTAACTTTTTTCCTCTGAGACACAAGAACATACAGATACATTCATCACTTCCTCTCTGAATTATTTCCTCCAGAGTCCCTCCCATATGGGAAGATCCATGCTATGTGGATGAGGCAGTCAATGTCTGAGTATCTGCCAAGATACTTATTTTACAGTGCAAATTGGTATAGCCTTAGTGCCAACTTGATTCATAGGAGGCTGCAACACTTCCTCTCCTCCAAAGATTGTCTAGAACATCTGTGCCTATAGTTGTCACTGAGTTGATGTAAAACAACTTTGCTTAGTTGAAATTGTCTTGCAACATAGGGGAGCCAACAGAAAGCATTATTTGCTCCAACTTGTTGAGCAGGGCCAAGATAGCTTGTGAACAACTTGCAGCCAGTTACTGGCCCACTGCCCTCCCCCACAGTAGTTTGTAACATGGTGTATCCTAGATCAGGCTACTAGTGTTTGCCAGAAACCCCTCACTTGTTAGGAGTAGATCCTGCTGGAAAAGGGGTAAGTAGATTCCTTGAGGCAGGATGTTCTTTAACCCCCACCTAGATGTTAGAGTAGTAAAGCAAATTCAAGAGTAAGAAAGGCAAGTCTGAGGTGGACAGGGTTGTGTCTGAAGTTGAGCAGTCCTAGTAAACATTATGCGTATTAGTTTCTTTGTTAATAAAGACAAACCGCAGGAAAGGAGTGTGGATTTTGACTCTACACAGTAAGTGGAATTTGCCTTGGAGCAGGTTGGGTAAAGCACCTGTTCACATCTCTTCTCCGTGTCACCTGTGAACTTCCAGTGTGGAAATAATTGCCACAGCAAATGTGCATGGGTTCTCTGCAGACTCAGAGTAGCTGGCATACATGGCCTTAGATTTATTCATTTAAAAAAACAGTGGTTTTCAACCATCATTTTCAAACTTAGACTATGTCTAAGATTTCCCAAGGGGTCTGTGCACCTCCATTTGACTTTATGGGTCCACAAATGAAAAAAGGTTGAAAACCAATGATTTAGAACATTTCAGGGTTTGCTCAACAGTATGTTACTGAGGAAGGCAGTGGGAAGAAATAAGGTCAAAGAGACACCTACATTTATTTCTAGAGATGATGAATGGAAAAGTGGAATAAAGATAAAGAGCAGGAACATTAGAGTGGCCGATTTTATCCCCCTATATTTTATATTCTTATTTAATTGCTCCATCTGCCAAATGACAGGGGGGGAAATATTTGGCTCAGAATTCCAGCAGGACATTTCTGGAGTACTATTTCTAAGTAGTGTGCTAAACATCCCCCATTATTCCTGTGTCTGTGCAAGACACGCAGTTCAGATCTCCTAATAAGTGTTTACAATAGCAAATTGATAAAAAATATATTCCACCATTACCCTTAGACTTGGAGACTGTATGAAGCAGTATGGCAACTAAGCAAGTGTTTGTTAGATGCCCGCTAGGTCTTTTGGATCCCCATCCAGAATCTAAATTTCATTCCACAACTGATTATATCACAGAATTAGATTCCCAGACTTCTATGGAATCCTTTCTGAGCACTAGGAGAGAAAATTTAAGTTTGATATGAAAACCAGTAGCTCCAAAATAAGATATTCAAGATAGCAGAACTATGCAGTTTGCAAAACCTGGTACTCTGACCATCAGGATCATACAAAATATTACCTAAAGTTTGACCACAGCAAATTAGAGAGTAGTTTTCAAAAATCACTGATGGCAGATTCTCAGATTGTACAAACTATCATAGTTCTATTGAAGTCAATAGAGGTATGACAACTTAAATCAGCTGAGAATCTGATTTGCACCAAACAACTGAAAGCTAGACAGATTTCAAGAGCAAGTGACTGCTGAGACTTGAGTAGCAGCAGCTGCTAATTTCATACAATATCGAATACTTGTCTGCAACTCCTAGAAAACCATTGTCAGATATATACAACTTATGGTTCTCCCTGAAGTAGAGAACCCCACTTTAATGCATTTTTTCCTGAATAGATCTCTAAACTACTAGCAAGAGAAAATAGATTTAAAATAGAGAGCCTATAGGGTGCCAAGTATACCTGCAAGAGGTGGCCTTCACTCCCACCCTGTAATTTTCTCCCTACATAATCTGTAAAATAGATTGCCTGTATTTAAAGTTGCCATGGCAGAGAGATTTTACTCAAAGAGGCAGAAACTATCACTTTTCCAGTGACACAACTGCATTCAATATAGTAAAGAAACTTCTCAGACAGCAAAGCATTCGGTATATTATCCTACATTCAGCAACCCTGAAGATTTTAAAGGAGCACAGATCTTTATGTTTAACCATCTTGTAGAAGCACTAAGGTTTTCTTAGACAATAGCAGAAAAAACTGAACTGAAAGGAAATAGTCTTAGTGTGAGAGGGAGAGAGAAATCAATGCTGGCATTTAACATGGCAGTTCTATTTGCTAAATGAAAAATATTTAAAAAAAGTTTAAATATTTTTCATTTAACTAGTTTATGGTATGTGCTTAGTTCCTATAATAATGAGTTCATCAATGAGCAGCATCATATTTTAGAATGTAATGACAATCAACCTTTGGAGTTCATGACTGAAAGCAGTCTAGCTTAACTTAGGGGAAAACTATTTCTATTATTTTCCTGCAACTAGATCCGATATCCTCAGAACAGTTACAATACTTACTTTCTTCAGGGTCCCAACTATTGATTCTTACATCCAAGTCTACTACACAGGGTTACAATTTCAGTTCCAACTCTCACTTAGCCATCCAATTTACAAGGTTCAGTCGATAAAATTAAAATGAAGCATTGAATGATCTAAATTATACATAATCATTAAAATTCATAGCTCTTGAAAAGAGATCCATCTCTTACAATTAGGATCCAGTAAGAGGAGAGAGTATACCATCTATGTCATCTTGCTTAGATTAAATTATACTTAACAGAATCCAATAGGAAAGCATTACTGTCTGGGTAATTATTGGTTCCATGATAACTGATGACTATCTTTATTCTAGTTTTAACCATGATGATTTAATAATCAGTCTATTCATTTTTCCCCTCAGCAGGGTATTTGAATAGAATAGATTTAGCTGTGTCTTCAAACTATTGAAAAATCAATCGGTTATCAGTGGAGGGTACATCAGAGTAACATTATAGAGAGATGGTAGCCTGTTTATACAAATTGTTTGGTTACAGACATTAACTATAAAAAGAACAGGAGTACTTGTGGCACCTTAAAGACTAACAAATTTATTTTAGCATGAGCTTGCGTGAGCTACAGCTCACTTCTTCGGATGCATAGAATGGAACACACAGGCAGGAGATATTTATACATACAGAGAACATAAAAAGGTGGAAGTATGCATAACAACATAACTTTTCCTGTTATGCATACTTCCACCTTTTCATGTTCTCTGTATGTATAAATATCTCCTGCCTGTGTGTTCCATTCTATGCATCCGAAGAAGTGAGCTGTAGCTCACGAAAGCTCATGCTAAAATAAATTTGTTAGTCTTTAAGGTGCCACAAGTACTCCTGTTCTTTTTACGGATACAGACTAACATGGCTGCTACTCTGAAACCAGACATTAACTATGTGATTTCCCATCTCGTCTCTTCTGTAGTTTGAGTTCTGTACATATTGTACTGAAGACATTACCCACCCACTAAAACCTATGAAAATCCTCTCCTTTTTAAAATGAAAGAAATGATGGATAGTCCCTAACCAGGAAACATATCTAAGTACCTATGAAGATACTAAATTGGGGAAGAGGGAGGGAAATGGTTGGGTCAAGTATTTTCTGCATTCTATGCTACAAAAAGGAGAGTAACTATGTTAATACATTAAGCATTGCCCTTTGTAGTAACAGTCATTGCAAATGAGAAATGATGTCTCCTCTCGCTTTCTCCCACAAATAACTTGCAATGAACTTACTACCTGGGGAATATATAGATCTGTCATGATGAATTTCTTAATTTTCTATCACTCCCACCTTCCAAACAGAAACTCTCCTGAAGTAGACTTAATGTGGTATTAAATCTCCAGTTTGAAAAAATAACTGGAAATTTCTAGACTAAAAAAAATCTAAGTTCTGTCCTGATGGAACACTGCTTGGTCAATGCCTGGAAGCTTCTAAACACAAATTACTTAAGGACTTCATTTTCCACTCCAAATGTTGTGATTTCTTACCTGGTATTGGGCTCAACAGGTAGTGATCAACAGCTCCATGTCTAGTTGGCCGCCAATATCAAGCCGAGTCCCCAGGGGTCAGCTCTGGGCCTGTTTCCCACCCCCAACATCTTCATTAATGATCTGGATGATGGGATGGATCGTACCCTCAGCAAGTTCATGGATGACACTAAGTTGTGGGGAGAGGTAGATATGCCAGGAAGTAGGGATAGGGTCCAGAGTGACCTAGACAAATTGGAGGATGGAGCCAAAAGAAATCTGATGAGGTTCAACAAGGACAAGCGCAGAGTCTTGCACTTAGGATGGATGAATCCCATGCACTGCTACAGGCTGGGGATTGACAGGCTAAGCAGCAGTTTGGCAGAAAAGGACCTGGGTATTACAGTGAATGAGGAGCTGGATACGAGTCAGTGTGCCCTTATTGCCAAGGCGGCTAATAGCATAATGGGCTGCATTAGTAGGAGCATTGCCAGCAGATCGAGGGAAGTGATTATTCTCCTCTATTCGACACTGGTGAGGCCACATCTAGTATATTGTGTCCAGTTTTGGGGCCCCCACTACAGAAAGGATGTGGACAAATTGGAGAGAGTCCCATGGAGGACAAACATACATGATTCAGGGGCTGAGGCACATGACATCTGAGGAGAGGTTGAGGGAACTGAGCTTAGTCTGCAAAAGAGAAAAAAAGAGGAGTGAGGAGGGATTTGATAGCAGCCTTCAACTACCTGAATGGGGATTCCAAAGAGGATGGAGCAAGGCTGTTCTCAGTGGTGGCAGATGGCAGAATAAGCAGCAATGATCTCAAGTTGTAGTGAGGGAGGTCTAGGTTGGATATTAGGAAAATCTATTTCACTAGGAGGGTGGTGAAGCACTGGGTTACCCAGGGAGACGGTGGAATCTCCATCTTTAGAGGTTTTTAAGGCCCAGCTTGACAAAGCCCTGGCTGGGATGATATAGTTGGGGTTGGTCCTGCTTTGAGCTGGGGGTTGGACTACATGACCTCCTGAGGTCTCTTCCAATCCTAATAATCTATGATAAAGCTGAAACAGCTAAAAATTTTCACTCCTATGGCCTGTTTATACAGATAACTTAATCCTAACTTAATCCAAATTAAGTTAGGATTTAAATTTTAAGCATAGCTGTACCTGATTAACTCCCTTTGTGGACACACTTATTCCAGAATAAGTGTGTCCACAAAGGGAGTTAATCTGGAATATATATTCCAGAATAAATTCTTATGTAGACAAGCCCTAAAATAGGTGCACAAATGGATATCTGTCTTGAAGAATAGCATGTTCAAGACAATACATCAAGATGGAAATTTTTCTCATGTTGAAAAGAAAAGCATTTGTGTGTTCAATTTATGAACATATATAGACTATTTTGAAATAAATAAGCATTTGACAGATTCACCACAGATTTTGTGGGAAGCAATATGCTAGTGGATTGACTATTACCTATATGACAAACCCCAAAAAAAGTATCTTTCAGGAGAATATGTGATCTTAGAAAAACTAAAATCTCTTCCAGATGATCACTGTGCTTCCCATGAAGCTAGAGAAATTCACTTGCCACTTAAAGGCATCTCATCTAGGGTACAAGCAGATTCCTCATTAACCCAACATTTTAAAATTTTGGAAATAAAATCTGCTGTAAGAGTTCCAAAATATCCCAGTCTGACAGTTATACCTACAATTGTAATGAAAAAATTTAGACAGGCAACAAGATATTTTTAAAAGAAAAAACAGAACTTTATGCACCTTCAGGAACTCCTTCTACAAACACAAATACATAGGCAGTTGTGTGTTTGGTAATCTGTAGGATTTTTCAGTTCTCAAAGACCAGAGAGTACAGTGTAAAGTATAGATTTTAACTGAAGTTCAAAATGCTGTAAGGGACATTTCAAATGGCATGTTTCCAGGATTGGATGGCTGTAACAGTAAACCTTATAAATCTTTTTTCAGAAGCTTCTAGTGCCACCAATGTTCAGTCTCTATTGATCAGAAAAAATTGTTTGATCATCGTTTGCAATCCAGTATAACTGTACTCAGGAGAAAAGATAAAAATCCAGAAACCTGATCAGCATCATGACAATAATACACTTGCAAATGTCTTAGCAAACTGATTATATCTAGCCTAATTCACACTAGCCAATCTGGCTTTAATCCAGGGAGAAGCATAAATAATATTCAGCAAAAAAAGAATATCATCATCATGTTAAACAACTGAATGAAAGCAGCCTTCTATCATTAGAGGCACAGAAGGGGTTTGATAAGGTTCATTGGAACAATCTTTGTAGTACTGGAGAAACTGAATTTTGAACATCAGTTTGTAGCAAAAACAATATTCAGTCTTATTTTAACGTGTCTTGATCAGAGCCTTTTTCCCTTAAATGTCACTTTTTTCCTTCTCTATTTTTTAACTGCTTGCAGTAGCTATCAGAGAGATTCTACAGAGACGTAGGACATCATAGTCTGATCAACAATATAGCATTTCTTTTTTCCCCACAGCTGACGATCTATTTTTTCCTCAGTGGAATGCAAGCCTCCATACAACAGAAATCTTAGAGGCCCACATACATATCTGTTTTTTGTGCAACTATGACCAAGCCAGAAGCAATATTGCCTTTAGGCACCCATTCAGTGAAACACTAATCACTTTTCCATACCTACCATATGTCAGAAGTATTCAAACACCTGGGGATACAAAATTAACCCAACTACTACTAAAAAAGGTCAGTCTGCAGCTCCTTTACTCTCTCTTACATAAAGGGGAAAGGAGGGGGGGATGGTTAAATTCTCCTTGTTTTAAGATCCAAGGGATTTGGATCAGTGTCCACCACGGAATTGGTGGAGGAGTCTCTCAAGGCTACCCAGGGAAGGGAGTGCTTGGGTGGTGGCAGCCAGACCAGATCTAAGCTGTTAATTGAGCTTAGAGCTTCTCATGCAGGTCCCCCACATCTGTACCCTAAAGTTCAGAGTGGGGAAGGAACCTTGACAGTGACTGAAGCCAAAGACACTTCTCCTTCAGGAAACTGAACATCCCCCTTTCTTAGGGACCACTGCCAATATTGGCGGGGGGGGGGGGGGCAGGGAAGAAAAGAAAAAAGGTTCCTCAGTGTAGTAGCAAAATAATCAATTTCCAGGCATTCATCTATCATATTTTCCTTCAGGACAGGAAGATATTACCTTTAAAAGATGGACTGCCGAAGGACTGTCAACCTTTGGAGACCTTTTCCAGATAAAATAACTACTAAATTTTGAACTTCTGACTTTAAATTTACTGTCTCAGGATTCCTAGGTTTATGTGAAGTTAGCCACCTTACACTCCATAGCTGGGGAAGAACTAATTAGGAGAAACAAACAGTGTGGCCCAATCAAAATATGCTCCAATTTTTTGAAGTTGTGGAGTAATTTGAGAAACACTTGCAATTGTATACTGCAAAGTTTTACATAGACTAAAGTTCTTAAAACTCCACCTCTTAATCAGGCAGGATGGTCTTCTGGTTAAGGTACTGAATCCAGGTTTCCTGAAACCCAGTACAAGTTTTTAACTCTCATGGATTTCCAATGTGACCTTGGATAAGTCACTTAATTGCTTTGTGTCTCAGTCCCCATCTGTGAAATAGGAATACTACTTTCCTACTTCACTGGGGCATTTTGAGGCTAAATTCATTGTGTGTCGGAAGCATAGATACCATGGTGATGGGGCCATATAATCATCTAGAGCAGTGGTGGGCAATCTGCGGGCTGCATGCAGCCCATCAGGGTAATCTGATTGTGGGTCATGAGACATTTTGCTAATGTTGACTATTCATAGGCATGGTCCCCTACAGCTCCCAATGGCTGCGGTTCACTGTTCCTGACCAATAGGAGCTGCAGGCCTCAGGGACATGCTGGCCACTGATTCTCGCAGCTCCCATTGGCCAGGAATGGCCAACTTCAGCCACTGGGAGGTGTGGGAGGAGCCGTGCCTGTGGATGGTCAATGTCAGCAAAATGTCTCAGCCCACCATCAGATTACCCTGAAGAGTGACCTGTGGCCCACAGGCGGCCTAGCAATGATCTAGACTAGAGAGACAGAATATGCTTAAAACACACTGGATCAATACCAACATGCTGGAATAGTGTTTGCCCCACAAAAGGCCTGGACAGGTTGAGATGGTTAAGCAGGCCAATTAAGTGCCTAGGCTGCACCTGGAGAAGGAGACAAGAAGCAAGGATTTAACCCTGGAACAGCTGGGGCCTATATAAGCCAGGAAGCTGGCAACTGATGGGGCAGGAGGGAAGAAGCCTTCAGTCACTCCCTGGGAGGTGGGAACACAGCTTAGCAAGCCCCAAGAAGGGCGAGAGGCAAGCATAGCTATGGGAAAAACAGTGAGGTCAGGGGTAGGTCAAACCTTGGCTGGTGATGAGAGGAGCCCCTAAACTGGCAATAAAGGGTGGGCCCAGGTCCCCCTATTGGCTGCTGATAAATTGGCACTGGTGGGGCAGTGAGTAGGAAGTCTGCCTGAGCCCAGCTGTCAAGAGGGACGTTGATACCCAGGAAGTGGGAACACACATGGTGACCCAGCTGGAGGTCTCAGTCATGAAGAGGAGGTTTCAGTTCCTGGAGTGAGGTGAGAGGATAACAGAGGACACACTGCCAGGACAGGGCTCAACATCTGGCTGGAGCTAATCCCCAGGATGGCTGGCAGGCAGTGCCGCTAGGAGTGAGTGGACCTTGTGACACATGCATCTATAAATACTCAAGAACTTTATTGACTAACCAACCACCACTTCAGGGTGCATTTTTCAACAGTTTTGCAGTTCTACTGCAGCCTGTGGTAAAACTTCCCTTTACTTCAGTGGAAGCAGAATTAGGACACCATATTTTTTTTAAATCATACTCTTAATTTCTAGCAATATCGAGTTGTATTCATATCAGTCACCCCAAATGGTTTAAGTATTTGGCAGTTAGATGAATAGGAGGCACAGATTTATCATGTACAATTTTATAGTTTTGTTATAGAATATATAATAGATGTTTGTTAAGTATTAATTGGTAAACAATTGTTCATGGCTACAAAGTGGTTTTTTTAAACAGTGTTTTACTTGTATTATCTGATAACATTTATTTTTACTACCATATAGCCTAGGAGCCAGAGAGTCAGCCAGGTCTTCATTGTGCTAGGCTCTGTACAAACCCAGAACAAAGAAATTAAAATATAAGTACAAGACAAGAGGTAGATACAGACACAGAAGTAGAAGGAAACAATGAGACAAAATTAGTCCACATGATAGGCAGTGGTACAGTGATTCTCCTGCAATTGTTCCTCATTTGGTTTATCTTGAATGCAAGAAAAAAAATTAGAAAAAAGCTCTCAATTTCTGTATTTCACACAGACTCTTAATGGATGTTTTGAACAATATGGCAATATGACAAATTAAAACCAACACTTGAGACTAGTTAATTCTCTAATACACATGCAGGCATGTTCTTAACAGCACAATCATTTAAATCCAGTAAGAGTTCATTTTGTTTTGGTGTATCAGTACATCTCAATTAAGACTGCACCTGCACTGGGGAGAGGGAGGAACTTGTATGTTTATTCTCATTGAAGACATGTAATCTAGCTTGCATGTGCTTCATACTTAAAATAGAATATTCTTAAAAAAATTTGTCGTTATGAAGCTGAACATTTTTACAGTTTGCTATTTCCTTGTGCAATTAAATGGCATTTTGCTCAACAACATTTCAGAAGTCCATTAACAGACCCATTGTGTGACATTAACCAGCAATGATTCTCTAAGGCCTAGGGACTTCTCAGGAAGAGATATTTAATGCATCATACTTAATATCTTAACTGTTACTGTTTCTTGTCCTGTATTCACATGATGGTAAGATGCTAATAGTATTCTTAAAACCCAGTTCCTGAAAGGCTTCGTTTTTCACTTAATATTTTCCTGCAGTTTACCATGAGAAACTACACAGTCTCTTTTCCTAACAGTATGTACTTTAGTGATTCATTAATCCCATACATTAAAGCTTTTGTGAATTTGTCCCACTGGTATATTATGAATTTTAGCTTTTTTGCAATTGACACAGTGTAAAGGATCAGATTCTGTTTTCAGATATAAAATTTGGAGTAAGCTTATTGAATTCAAAGGAGTTATGGCCTGATCCAAAGACCACTGCTATAAATGGAAAGTTGCTCACTGATTTCAGTGGGCTATGGTTCATACTCTTATACAGGACTTACCCTGCTGTAAACACAGAATTGTCTCAAATACTATGTCTATACTGCAGCTGGGAGTATGCTTCCCAGCATGTGTAGACAGACATGTACCTATGCTAGCATGTTACAAATAGCAGAGTAGCCAGGATAGCATGGGTGGCAGCTAGGACTAGCTGAATACAAGCCACCTCTGACCCCTTGGGTGCATACTCAGGCTGCTAGCCCAGGCTGCTCAAGCTGTGCTGCTATTTTTGGTGCTTCAGCTAAAGCAGGGCGAGTGTGTCTGTCTCCACTCCCAACTGCAGTGTAGATATAGCCAAAGAATCAGAAGACAGTACAGACACATTTTAAGTACATTACTTCTAAATGGACTGTCTTAAACCATTTCCTTCAGTTTCCTAGGAGTATATAGAAATTAATAAGATGGTCACAACTCAACTAGGTTTTGGTCCAATTTACCTACGTGAACAAAAGAAAAAACCCTCATTGTAGCAATCCCCAGAAACAAATGTTTTTCTTCCTGGGCAGAGTTTGATATGAATTCTCAGTAATGTTTCCATTGTTTTCAAACTAATTACAATTCCGCAATTAATGGTCTTGGTCATTTCTAGCCAAATTGGTATCTCTTTTGCTAAACTTCAGACATGAATGTGAATGGAAAAAATGCATCTAATAGCCAGAATAGAGGAGACTTCATTTGGATACGTTACCTGCTGCTAGGTGGTGGTAGTAACTAGTCTACAAACCTACTTTGTTTTTGGCAGAACAACATTTTCCTTATGTGGAGACAAATCCTGATTGGAGTTGAGCATCTGTAAATTCTTTGGACAAGAAGTTCAGCACTTCGTCAGATTTGGCCTCATGGCTATAGACAAATATTAAAGCCTTTGGTCTAGACCTGTGCAAACCTTTTATTAAAACCCCAGACTTGAGCAAGATTCATTCAAACATTTCCTGAATTTTACACATTGTTCAGAAAGCTTGGACCAAGTTCTGGGTTTAAGGTAGAAGCTTTGTAAAACTAAGGGTTCCACATGGTTTTATAACCCAAGAACTGGCAACACTTGATGGTTTTGATTAAGTTTTGTTTGGAGATATTTGGGTTGCATGAATTTAAACGGGGCGGGGGGGAGTGAGGGGGAGAGAAGAGGAAGCTCTGCAAGCAAAGCCCAAAAGCAAACGAGAACTGTAAAATTTCCCTATATCTTTGCTTTTACCCACCAAGGCCTGAAATTGGGATTCTCTTTTTCATTCAACTGTGAACAAAGCCATAGAAGCATCTGCGAGTGAAAGACTATTGCATTAACAGCCTGATCCAAGACCCATTGAAGTGAAGGGGACTATTGTCTGATGGCCTTTAGATCAGGCCCCCAAAAGTGGTTGGTTGATACTGCATGTTTGATACTCAAGAATAAGAGCCCATGATCTTTTATTTGCTGTCAATGTTTGCCTCTGATTGGCCCATGATGTCAACCTCCACTGTTCACTTGTTACATTTTCAAACATCTTTGTACTTTCTCCCATGCCGCCCCCCACAGTTGGGGGACAATGCCCATAACCATCCACCTTCAAAACCCTCCTGAATACTTTCCTTTGCGATGATGCCTATGAAACTCTTGATAGCAGAAAGGCTGCTGGTATGAAACCATGACTAATATGGTCAGTGGGTATGTCTACACAGCAATTTAAGCCCAGGGGCAAGCCAACCCCTCCCCTTTGCATCCACACTGCAAATTTGCTAAACTAGGACTTGGATCCAGGATTCCAGGACCCTGCAGGGCTAGAGGATGTAAGCCTGTGTTACGTTGGGACATAGCCCCAGTGGTTTCCTGTGTGTGCACATGGCCCCAGCTTAACTCAGGTCCTGGAAGTTCTCCAATTGTAGCCCACAGTTCATGGCAGCAGAGGAGCAATGCCTCAGGCAGCCAGTGCAACGTGCCAGAACCACCATTACTGTCTGACTGAGCACACTCCTCCTTCCTACTGTTCCCACGATGGTGGCTCCAGATCCCCCTTCCTTCTGTGTGGAGCTTGCCTGGAGTAGGGAGCAAAACGTTGATAGGCAGGAGTCATCCCTCCCCTGGCTGCTTCCCTTCTCTGAAGGGCAGCGCTTGGTCCCTGCTCTGCTCCTGGGCTCCTGCTGCTCTCCCTGGGCCTGTGTGTGCAGGCACACCCAGGCCCCATACACAGTTAGGGCGGAGAGTGGGAGCTAGCCCCAAAGCTTCCCTGCAGCCTACTGAAAATCCCTCATCTCTGCCTCCTGAGGTGCAGCAGAGCCAGGGATAAGGGATCACTGGAGCGCACTGCGCTCCGAGCTCTGGGAATGCATTTCATCTCTCCCCAGCTAGCAGCTGCCAGGCTGGGGTATGTCTCATCTGATACTTTCATTTTATGTCAAACTTCAAAACAGACTAAACTAAACACACCTTCACTGAACAGCCCATTGAGAATTGCAAAGTTTCATTTTAATACTTTGACAGCCCTGGAGACGAATGTCCTAATTATCCTCAGAACTGGTGCGCATGGGTATTTCCCTTCCAATGTGACTCAGCCTAAATCTGGAGAGTCCAATTCTCAGATCAGATGGCAGTTCAATGTAAGGCCTTCTCAAACTGCAGTCATTCTCCTGAGACAGTCACCAGAGGAGCTAATTATGCTGTTCATGTACTCAGGTGCTCTTTATGGGCACCGAAGTCCCATCAATAGCACCACCCCAGTTAGGAAAGAGGGTGGACAGTAGAGTTTTCCCCACTGTGCAACATGTTCCTAGGGCTAGAATGTCAACATTTGGGGAGGGCACTAGGCACTCTGGGATATGGTTACTTTAACTTGAGTCTGTGGACTGCAGGGTGAATGCCAGAGTATGGGTCAGAAAATTCTTAATCTAGGATTAAAATGTAATGTAGATGCTCTAGCCCAGGTTTCCCTGACAAGTCAGCTAACTAGAGTCCCATTTACCCTATGCTTACATTGCTATGTAGATATAGCCATAATTTACTTTACTCCCCCACTTAGCTGTGTCTATATTTATTCATCATGATTTATACCTTAGACTGTAAGCTCTTTGGGACAGGAGTTTGTTTGTTCTGTATTTGTACTGTGCCTAGCACAATGAAGTCCTGGTCCATGACTAGGGTTTCTATGTGCTCCAGTAACTTCACTGTTAATACAATACTCCTAGTGTAGTGTCAAACAGATAGTTAAGGGTTAATGCCTCTTACCTGTAAAGGTTTAAGAAGTTCACCTAGCCTAGCTGACACCTGACCAACCATAGAGGAACCAATGGGGGAACAAAATGTTTCAAAAAGGAGGGAAGTTTTCCTTTGTTTAGTCAGTTTCAGCCGGAGTGAAAAAGAATAAGGAGCCAGCCTCTTGTCAGAGTAGTAAGTTTTAGAAAGGAATAAATAGGTTTATGTTTATTTCTTTGTAACCTGTCTTGTGCAATTAGAGGAAGAATCAAATTGGGTATGTGGGTATTTTTTGTGTAACTAATTTTTTGCCCAGGGGAACATCCTCTGTGTTTGGAATCTGTTGTCTGTGAGAGTAGCTGGTATGCTAATCTCTCCCAGAGGGTTTTTTTACCTTTCTTTTCTTTAATTAAAAGCCTTTTTCTTAATACCTGATTGATTTTTTCCTTGTTTTTAGATCCAAGGGGGTTGGATCTGGATCCACCAGGAGTTGGTGGGGAAAAAGGAAGGGAAATGGTTAATTTCTCCTTGTTTTAAGATCCAAGGGATTTGGATCAGGAAATTGGTGAAGTCTCTCAAGGCTACCCAGGGAGGTGGTGGTTTTGGGGAGGAAAGAGGGTGTTCCAGACACTGAGAAATCTGGATGGTGGCAACAAGACCAGATCTAAGCTGGTAGTTAAAGCTTAGAGCTTCTCATGCAGGTCCCCCACATCTGTACCCTAAAGTTCAGAATGGGGAAGGAACCTTGGACATGTAGTGAATAGCCCTGTGCCTGAAGTGTGTTCTCTCTCGTTCCAGTTCCCTGAACTACATTAGCAGGTGATGTTATCTACTTCTTTAGAGTATTGCCACTAAAAAGGAAATACTAGTAGTTACTTTATTAATTAGATTTATAGTACCATAATATTACATCATGAAAATTGGAAATTATGACACAGTAATAAGATAAACACTTCCATTTTACTGCCTACAATCCATGCCAAAGTGTATTCACTAATTGATTAAATAAAACTTTTCAACTCACCTCTTAGCAGTAGGAAAAGCAAGATTTTATCTTGCTATATGCACTCTACCATTGTATCAATTCTTTGAGGTCCCAAAGAATACAACTTCTCATTATTTATCTTCCCTACCCACTTCGCAGTATTTTAGCAGGAACCCACATGTGCAACTATTGTCTGTCTTTCACTGGAAATAGAAGAATCTGGTATATTCTAGGAACTGACTGACTCACGAGATTTCCAGATCAGTTTTGCAGACTAATGTTAAGGTAGTTAGCCAGGCAAACTTCGGATAAGAGTTAAAGCTTAATGCTGAAACACTATGAATTCTTCCTTATACTTTCTTAAATCTGAACATGAGTTGCTTGGACTGAAAATATATTGTACTTGTATCCTTCTTGAGGTTGTAAGAGCGCAAGAATGAAAACTCAGGTTTACTCAGTCAGCCACAATAACCAGATATACTCTTAACAGCTTTTTTTTAGGTTTTACTTCCTAATGACTAGGCAATAGCTGTGTCTAGATCTAAGCTTGACCATTCTTTAAGAGGTGATCATACCTTGAGCAATTTTGCTGTTACATTTTTGGTATCTGGTTTTTCAGTACATACAACCTATGAAGTAGTTCTGAAAAAATTTAAGAAACCATTGTAAAGACAATCCAACTATGGGGAAAGTAAGTTCCATCATTTCCCCTGATGAGTGCTGCATATTGGGTTATGATATTTAACTTAAAATACATCTAAAAAGGGAACAGATTTGTGCAGTTTCTGCACAATGGTGAGAGTGACATGTCAGTACATAAAAAATTCCATATAAATATTTGCTTCCAGAAATACAGTAAACTTGAGGGTAAAAAAAAGAAAGCCCTTAAATTCTTTAATTAGTGTAATGCCAGAATTCAATTAACTTTATTTACATCTGTGATATCATTTCATTCAAAATTTTCAAATGACTCCATAAAGACTTTTTAAAAGATTTTTGTATAATATAACCTCAGAACTCTATGTTCCTAAACTGACCTTTATAAAATGGTAACTCAAAGTAAAAGGATATGGAAAAGAGATCAGTATGAGTGGAATATAGTAAATAAGAAATGTGTTTTCAGCTTTCTATTTGTAATTCAAACTCAAGGTTTTAATATATTAAATGTTTCAATCTGTGACATAACTGAGTCTACATACCTCTGTTTCCTTGTATGTCTTCAAAGCTATCCCTCTCTCTCGATTGACAAAAATTCCATTCACATGTTAATGTACTACATCTCAGCTGATAGCACAGGCATGGGAGAGAAAGATAAATGATGCATCTTAGTACCTTTTTCCTCTGAAATTACATTAGTCTTCTGGGACATTAGATAGGATGAAGCTGCAGATTCTAAGATCATTATGTTGCTTATTACCCTCTGTATTTATCTTCAATGCTACTAAAGCTTTATAGAAAATCTAATTTCTCCAAGGCTGCATTAGCATCCAAACTACCAATTTTTTTTTTGGAGGCCAGGCTACACTCCAACTTCCAGATAATGCATGAAAGGATGTAATATCAATCACAGGGAGATTTAGAAAGCCTAACAGTTGGGTGTATTTAGCACAGAATTCAACCAGAAGCTATATATCTGGATCGTTCTGGGACCCTCATTCTTAAATTTGGTTCATGTTTTATTTAAGAGGGAGATGAAGTTGACCTGTTGGTCAATAAAGTCAAGGTTGTGCTAATACTCAATCTGCTCTCATTCTGTTATCACTTAAGAAATGTTTTGTAGCTCACCTATGTAAGTGTAATTAATTTTAGTAATGTTCTTTTTATGGGACATGCTGCTGGCCATAACTTAAGGTAGAAAAGAAACTTCAGCTCATTTATATGCTCAAACTCTGTTCTAACCTAAAAACCCACACAAACCAAAAAAACAGAGCTCAGAAAATTGTCACTGAAGTGCAGATATGTTCACATTAAACAGCTAACTCACAAACTTAGGAACCTACATATTTTGTTTTTTTCTGCCTATGCAAGACACTTCAGCTGGAGAAGTGTACTTTCTCCCCCTTATGAATGAAAGGAATAAAGTGATGCAGACCAATGTGGGCAGCATTTCAATAGAAGTGCATTTGAAATTTACTCAACTACAAGAAAAGAAATTCCATATTTGAACTGTATACCTTGATAATGCCTGTCCTTGTGCAGAGTGTTTTCTTTCTGCTAGATCAGCCTATAGAAGCTAGAAATATTTCAATTCCAGATTTCTCATAAGAGTGCCTCCATAGTCTGTTCCTGATTCCGATATATCTGACCAGCACTGGCCTTGAGATTTGCTGCTGCTGGTAATACTCAAGCGATGAATTAAAACCTTGTGTGCCAGAAAGAGGCATTTTAAGTTTGAATCCCAAACAAGAGGTCACTAAATACTATCAAATAGGCATAGGAGCCTTTGAAGGAGAGCCCAAAGATATACAGCTGTGAGCTAGAATTCCATTTTAATACTGTGCATGCAAAGGAAATAATCTCAATGTAATAAATGAGTGTAGAAGACATAGCTGAATGGTATTCAGAAAAGACGTGACTTAGTTTTCTTATGAGTGACTCTTACGGAGTTTAATGAAAATGATTTTTTATACAATATATACATATATTTTGGTTCTTCTTCAGACTCTAGATTGCTGCCATGTTCACAAAATTCTTGTGAATTAGAGGCATGATTTTTACAAAAACCATGTCAGTTTTGTCTTTATCATATCACATGTTCATCTTTTCCCTGATTATGTTTTAATACTGTTTCAACCCATTTTTTGATACTAAAGTAAGGCTCACTGGTCTGTAATTCTAAAGATTGCTCCTAATGCCTTTGTGTCTACACTGAAAATGAAGGTATAATTGTAACATAGGTAGGTATACCTGTGCTAGTTTTAATCTAGCAAGCACAGGTAACAATAGTAGCAACCTGAGTACATTCCCAAGTGAGCTAGTCGTCAGGTGGCTAGCCTGTGCTGAAAACCATGCCACCACATCTTCACCATTATTGTGACCCGCACTATCTAGATTAAGGCTAGCACAGACAGATCTACAATTACACTTTCACTTGCAGTGTTGACATTCCCCTACACACTTAGGCACAACATGTGCTACCCTCTGATCTTTTGGTGTCAGCCAATTTTAATGAGACTACCTAGCTTTGTTAGTAGCTCAGCCAGTTCACGCTTAAGTTCTTCAGAACTCTGATATGTACTGTCTGATCTGTTACACCAGATGACCTTTAATTTATTATTTTGTTCTACCTCCTTTTTTACCAACTCATCTTCATTGCCTGGAAAGAGTATAACCAATAAACACATCTCCCCAATATCCTCCATGGGGAATAATGATGAAAAGCCCTCATTTAGCTGTCTTTACTCCATGGTAGTCCAGGGGACCAAGGGATCTTTGGATGTTTCTCTACTGCAGAAACACCTAATATTATTTCTTTGGCTATTTGCTCTCAAAACATCTTAGCCCTTCCATTTTCCATCTTACCTTTTATATGCCAAAGTTTACAATCTTTCACTATTAAATCCACTACAGTTGCATTTCCATGCTATAAACGTTAGCTGTGTAGACCCCATAGGATATTTTGGGAACAGTATAACATTACTGAACCACCTACGCATGAACCTATTCTGTCGAGAAGTAATACAGCATCCATTTTTTTAAATCATGCAATCATGTTTCAGTAATGCCTATTATGTCAAGGTCCTCTTTCATTGCCAGGATTTCTAGTTCATCTCAGTTTTCTTTTAAAACACTTGCACTGAAACAGACACGTATAGTTTTTATCTTCATCCAGGAGCCTAGTTTTATTTAATATACTTTATTCTGACACCCTGTATTTTCCATCATTTAGCAATATGATCTCAACCTTCAGTTCTGCTGTAGTTTGTTCTGTTCTTTACTAGACACAGAGATACCTCTGTATTATTGCTTTCCTTTACAGATAGTGTCCAAATTGAATGCTTCTCAACATCTATGTTTTTTTCCCCAAGCTCCCGATTTAAATAATCCCACCAAGTCTCATTAGTTTTGACAGCAACCTGTTTCCACTTTGATTATACTCAGCCTTCAAATACCAAGAACACTCAACTGAAGAGTTCACAAACAATATTAAAATTGGTACTTGTATTAAAAAAACCTGAACAATTGTGTCCAATTCTGATCTATACCCTGGTGTAAACCAGAAATAACTTAAGTCAGTGGACTTGCATTGGTGTAGAATCGCTGTGAGATAGAATCTGACCCCAAATATTAGCTGCTCAAGTTACTGTATATGCACAAAATATAATGGACTGAGGATCTCCAAAGGATTATGGTTGATTCAATAAAATAACTAGGGTGGAAAAAGGTGTAGAAATTAAATGACATTTCAAGTAAAAAATTAAAACATGATAGAAGAAAAATAGACTAAAGTTGTGCATTTATCAGTCAGAAAGTGACTTAATGGTCTTCATTAGAGGAAAATGTGCAAAGATAGTCATGGAATGAAATAGATTTCACTAATTAGTCAAATCATCAGTGGTTTAAATCCTATTAAAATTTGGAAATTATTAGCTAGGAGTATGCAACACACAAATGCAAAAGCTTAATAGTGATAGCAGTAAACAGATTGGTGTCTTGGATACCTTACAGTTGATTTTTAGATCTTGAGAGAAAAAGAAAAATCAATACTTGGGCTTTAACTCTGTAAAACGGAAAGATTTCCTTACAACAAAGCATGCAGTGGTTCAGAAGTACAGAGAAAAGGCTCACATTCCATTGGTGTTCAATACATCAATATAAGCTACTGTAGCAAAGAAAAATATAGTATATAATGTACATGATTCAAAAGAGGGTTTTACTTGAATTCTCATCATTGTTTCCTTATCTCACTAGGTGTAATACACATCCACTGGACAAACAAAGATTTGGATATAATTGGGTGCAAGTGAGAATATGAAAAATCTCACAGCACTTGCAAACTACAGAATCATGACCTGAAACTGAAATTTCTACAGTAGTACAAAGAGCTGAAATCTTTCAAGTTCTTAAAGCTGTAGATAACATTGTCAACTTTGTCATTTTGATTGTAAAAGAAAGCACACCACAGAAGGACAATGCAAAATATGAGAGAATCAAAATACTAAAGGGTATACCAGTAATTTAGCAAGATGAGAAGTGAAAAGGAATGACAAAGGATACGAAAACTTACTGACTCCAAAGACCCAGTTTGTTCATTTCAACAGGAGTGTTGCCTAATTAGGGAGAATATATAAAACTCTTGTATTTAACAAGAAAGCGAAAGCAAAACAAAAATAAATTGAGTCTAACACCTTTCTAGCCACACGTTCATGCTTTTCCAGAGCCATTTAAAATGGTCACTAAATTCCTATTGCGCTTAGAAAAACACATTATATCCATGAAGCAGAAGTACCTCTTTAGATAACATACATATTAATACACAAGTAGAAAAAAGAGGGGAAGGGAGAGATCAGTAATGATATAAAATAATAAAAAGGTATGGCTAAAAAAGATAATTTTTAAAAGTAAAATTGAACAAGGACTTGGTTTAGCTGAAAATTGGCCACCATGTTCAACATGAAATACAGCAATGAAATATAGTATAGCAAAAATGGGAAATCAAGAAAAATAAATGACTTGTATATGTGGCACAGTACTGTAGGAAACTCTTTAGATATTCAAACAATCTGAGTCAGTGTGAACCAAAGAATACAGAGTAGCCACCAGCAAGGTTACACCTATCAGGACCCTTGTCAAACCTTAGTCTCAAGCCCAGGTCAGCTGGGTACTTGGGAAGCAGCCTTGGCCATCACACCACATCAGCTCATCCTATTACAAGGCAATTCACAGACAGGTAGGCCAGGTTCCAGTGTTCCATGACCTGCTCCCTGATTGGCTGGTCACCACATTAACTTCCTGCTTCCTTTCTGGCCTCCTATGAACAACAAGCTATTGCCTGCCAGGTGCTGCTTGGACCCTGCCTTGCTGCCTCCCTTGACCCCATTAGCTGCTTTGCTCTATCTTCCACTTGAATTAGAGCTCCTGGTTATCAGACCTCATGTGTGAGCTTGACCACTGGTCTGGACTGCCCTTTGACTTGCCTGACGACTAGATATAGCAACCCCACATTTCAAAATCAGTAGCTAGGAAAAAATAGCATGTCTCAGGGCTGGTCTCCAAGCTGGGGTGTAAATCCACCCAACACTAGCCTGCCATGCATTAAGTGAATTATACTGTTGTGCACTAAAAAGTTCCCTAACATGATTTAATCTATTTCCTTTTCAAAGCAGCAGAGATTAAACTGCACTATGACACTTTGTTCACAGCAGCAGTGACCATGTGGACACATGGGGTGTAAATCTATCCCATGCTAGTCACCCATCTTGCTGAGAATGAAGTGTTTGTGTAGACAAGCCTTAATTCAGTGCCATATTTGGAGAATAAAATTCTCAAATTTGGCCAGTAAAAATTTCATTTAGCGAAAAGAAACAATAGTGCCTATACTCCTGAATATTGGTACCAAACAATTTCTCTTTATTAACTCAGTTGGGGCCAACCCTAGAGTTTTGCTATGTGAACAGCTAGCGGCACAGGACCTATTCTGTCACCACCAAGTGAAGGCACAACATGACCTCCCCAAATGATCTACAAATAAATTTAATTTCATAAGGATATAACATCTTTGGAATGGGAGTTATACCAAAGAAAGCCACCACACTAGCATATAACTTCAAAAAGGAGAACTACACAAAAATGAGGAAGCTAGTTAAATGGAAATTAAATGAAACAGTCATGGAGTGAAATGCCTGCAAGTTGCATGGATTTAAAAAAAAAATGCATACCCCAATAATAAATAAAAATAACAGTGAGAGGACCAAAAATGCCATCATGGCTAAACACAGTAAAAGAGGTGATAAGATACAAAAAAAATCCTTTAAAAACTGGAAGGTAAATACCACTGAGGAAAATAGAAAGGAGCATAAACTCTGGCAAGTATAATTAGGCAGACCAAAAAAAAAATTTAAGAACAAGCAACACACAAAAACACAGCGAAATAGGTTTTAAGTACATCAGGAATATCAAGCCCATGAAACAATCAGTGGGGCCACTGGATGATGAAGGTGCTAAAGGAGCACTCAAGAAAGATAAGACCATTGAAGAGAAACTAAATGCATTCTTCGCATCGGTCTTCACTGCAAACGATGAGGGGTGAGATCTCCACTCCTGAGCCATTCTTTTTATGAGAGATGGAGTTCTCAGTAGATGAAGTTTTGAAAGAAATTGATAAATAAAACAGTAATAAGTCAAAAGGAGCAGATTGTATTTACCACTAGTTCTGAAGAAATGCACATGAAATTACAGAACTAATGGTGGTATGTAACCTATTGCTTGAATCACCCTGTGTACCAGATAACTGGAGGATAGCTAATATGGTTCCTTTTTTTTAAAAAAAAAAAAAGCTCTAGATCTGATCCTGGCAACATCAGGCCAATAAGCCTAACTTCAGTAACCAGGCAAACGGGTTGAAACTATAGTAAAGAATAGACTTAGACACATACATGAACACTATGTTGTGGAAGAGTCAACAACTTTTGTAAATGGAAATCATGTCTTCATTAACTAGAATTCTTGAGGATGTCAACAAATACGTGGAAAAAAGTGATCCAGTGGATATAGTCAAAGAGTCCAGGTCACAAGGTCCCTCACCAAAAGCTATAAGCCAAGTAGGCAGTCATGGAAAAAGAGGGAAGATCCCCTCATGAATCAGTAACTGGTTCAAAGATCGGAAACAAGGGATAGAAATAAATAGCCACTTTTCACAGTGGAGAGAGCTAAATAGTGGGGTCCCCCAAGGATCTGAATTGGGACCACTGTTGTTCAACATATTCATAAATGATCTGTTAAATGGGGTAAATAATGAGGTGGGCAAAGTTAGCAGACAATAGAAAGTTCCTCAAGATACACCTCTACCCTGATATAACGCAGTTGTGGGGAGCCAAAAATCCCTACCGTGTTATAGGTGAAACGCTGTTATATCGGGGTAGCAGCA
Organism: Mauremys reevesii; assembly: GCF_016161935.1. NCBI lineage: Eukaryota > Metazoa > Chordata > Testudines > Geoemydidae > Mauremys > Mauremys reevesii. The sequence continues at coordinate 85,845,470 of NC_052627.1, read as the reverse complement.
GCAGGGCTCCAGCAGTGATTTTAAGGGACTTGGCTCGCTGCAGCAGCCAGAGCCCTGCTGCTACCACGCTATATGTGAACCCGTGTTATATCAAGTCCAAAGCAGACTGAAGAGTTAAAAAGGATCTCACAAAACATGGTGATTGGACAACAAAATGACAGATAAAATTCAGTGTTGATAAATGCAAAGTAATGTACATTGGAAAACATCATCCCAATTATGCATACAAAATGAGGGCTGATACTGGGAATACAGGTCCTACCTCAGAGACTGAAGGTGTATAGCCACCCACAGAGCAGGTGTCTTATCCATGGTATCACCAGAGAGCATCCAGGTCCTGGAAAGGATGCCTAGGAGACTATTGTTTACAATATTCCCCATACCTATAGTGCAGGTTCCTTGATCATTTAACCTTTTCAGTTTTCCTCCTAGTTTACAGATGTTTAATAAATTTTATGTGGTTTAAATTCACTAGTAGTGATCTGAGTCAGAGAAGTGGCCAGTGAGGAGAGACTACTCCTGAGTGGGAATACCCTAGCCTCCGTCCTGAAAGACCAATGATGAGACTGGGGGATTAAGCCTCCCAGGGATCCCGGGCCCAGCCTTATTAGGGTTACAAACATTTGAGAGAGAAAGAAGAGTCCTCAAGATCAGACAGGGATTCATTCTTTTGCCCTCTGCGTTCACTGGGGTAGTATAGAAGCCAGGAAAATTCTCCATGATACCAGGACCATTCTGCAGCTCACCCAGAGGTGCTGTCATAGCTTTGGAAGCTGAGGTGTATATTAGCACTCTTCTTCACAAAAGGGATCTGCAAGTTTACTTTTCTTTGCTATAGTGACAATGTAAATATTTGTAATGATGTAAAGTTTAAATTTAGATATTTGTTATATACCAGTGGTTTCATATTTATAAACCTCTAAGTTTTGCTACAATAGTTATTTCTACTCATTAGTTCTTTATATTTCTATTAAATGGTGAATATAACTGAATCTATGTTATATGATAGAAAAGTGGATTCTGGAGTGACCTCAGAAATAGTTCTTTGGCAAGCCCCATTACCACACTGTACCCAACTTCTCCTGAAGGTAACAGAGAATGTGGTTCCTGCATTCATGAGCTTTCCCCAGTGGTCAACAGTTCTAGATTTTTCCATGAAAAGTGTGTTCCACTGAAAATGGAGGTGTGACCAGTTGGGTCACAGAAACCGCCTTGGGACTGCCACCTGATGTGCTGAGACTACCGAGCCTGTTTTCCCTGGCAGCTCATGACTTCAGTACCTTGTCTTGTTGAGCCAGACATGCTAGCCTGCTGCAAACAGACCCAGGTCTGAACCACATCCTCCAAAAGCTGCAAATGTAACTTAAAACAGCTTAGAAAGCGCTCCTGTCTCTAGCACCCAGATACCCAATTCCCAATGGGATCCAAACCCCCAAATGAATCCCTTTTACGCCGTATAAAGCTTATACAGGATAAACTCAAATTGTTCATCCTCTATAACACTGATAGAAAGGTATGCATAGCTCTTTGCTCCCCCAGGTATTCATTACTTGCTCTGGGTCAATTAATATGCAAAAAGTATAAGTAGGATTTAAGTTGTTCCAAATAACAGACAAAGTAAATTACCAAGCAAAATAAAACAAAAAGCATACAGGTCTAAAGACTAATACAGTAGGAAACTAAATGCAGGTAAATCTCACCCTCAGAGATGTTCCAATAAGCTTCTTTGGCAGACTAGACTCCTTCCTACTCCTCCTGTTCCATCCAGATCAATAAGTACTAGAAATGCAACAGTATCAGCACTCCTGTGCTAGAAGGTTGGCAAAAATACAGTACTATTCTAAAAATCAAGTAAGGCAATGTTCCCAGCTCAGTTCCATTCTGCAACACCTGAATCCTCCTCCTTTCCTGCTATTTGTACCTCACTCTGACAATCATTGCTTTGCCAAATAGATTAGTTTATTATGTAAAAATTGAAAGTATTATAATAGGAGATATCTATCTCCTAGAACTGGAAGGGGCCTTGAAAGATCAAGGAGTCCACCCCCCTGCCTTCAGGACCAAGTACTGATTTTTTTGCCCCAGGTCCCTAAGTAGCCCCCTCAAGGATTGAACTCACAACTCTGGCTTTAGCAGGCCAATGTTCAAACCACTGAGCTATCCCTCCACCCTATTAACAGGTAGCAAATTAGATGTAATCAAAAGGAAGTGTCTACTGCAACAATTAAGCAATTCTAGCTTACCATGATTTGTTTCAATTCAACTACTTCTCAGCTGATATTGGGACATTAGGTGAGAATTTATCTACAAACAGATCATTTCTGGAAATCACCTACACGCCCATTCTATATGGATGTTTTGTTTTTGTTTCATTTAAATGGAAAGGAATGCTGCAATGTCTGACCTATTTCATTTTTAAGTACTACTTTCCTTCCATACGGTATATAATAATTTACACTTGCATTGCACCATCTATCTGAAGATTATGGGAAATATCTGTAGGCCTTACTGGAGCCATATACATGGCTAACAGCCTAAGCCAAAGGCCTTGTTGGAACATCTACGCATCAGCTAATCAAGCAAATTCCCGATAGAAGAGGATGGTACAACAGGGCCAGCTCTAGGCACTAGCGTTCCAAGTATGTTCTTGGGGCAGCCTTTTTCAAGGGGCAGCATACCAGCTCTTTGAAGGTTCCTTTCTGACCTTTTTTTGGGTTGCTTGGGGCGGCAAAAAACCTGGAGCTAGCCCTGTACAAGAACATTCAGACTTCTTAAGTAACTGTGTAAATACAGTCCAAAAAGTGTGGTACAAGAACACACCAACCCCTTGTAAAGATAAGGATTAGATGACAATGATAATGGATGAGAACGTTTTGTTCGAACTAGAGGGTACAATACATAACTTGTTTGTAGCAATGTGTAAAAAGAGTAGCCATAGGAGGGGCATGTTTGCTTGGCCTAGGGGACAGCTTTCTGTTATATTAATGGAGTTGGCACCTTGTTGTGGGCATACAAGGTTTAGTGTACTGTTACCGTTGAAACAGGGTACTAGGACCGCACTTTGACAATAAACCTGCTTGAGCGCCTTTACCAAACTGAGCCATTCTCTTGCTTCATGAGTGACATCGAGGTCTACTGAATTGGCAAGCTGCACTGTCTGCTGGTGCAGCTAACCCCTGTGTTCCACCAACCACATAAGAGCAAAACAGACACTAAGCAGTATAATCCTTACTTTATAGGTGAAGAATCTCATGTAGAAACTTAGCCAATGTTACACAGAAAGCCTGAGGCACAAGCAGGTCTCTTGATCTTCAGCCCTTTGTCTTAATGATAAAACCACCTATATTGGTTTTCTTGATCCCTGTCCTTAGTGTTAAGGTCACTCATGAATCAGACAGAAATAGTTCAATAACTATTAAAATATGTTTCCATGGATATAGCCTCATTTCTACTCTGTTCAGTTTCTGACTGCTCTCTCTCTTTTGGTACATAACTGCAGAATTTATTTTAAAAAAAGCTTTTTAAAATCCTCAAGCCCAAAATGGAGCACACATTCAACTTTCAGAAAAAGAAAAGATCCCAGGAGATTTTTTTTGCAGTTACATAATAAAAAAAAGGAGAAGTAGAAGAACTTAAATATACATAACTTTTCAACCTCTGCCTGAGGGAAGCACAGCACACCAGGGATGCAACAACTACCAGGAAACTGTTACACCAAAGAAACCTTAAAAGCTATAGGAAGAGAAGACTTTTATCTAGCAATATGTTTCTTACACATTCTCTCTTCTGGAGACTGATTTGGAGGTACAAACAACACTAAGAAACAATCAACATTTTGAAGAGTCTCTATTCTGAACCATCTTCAGGCTCTGAAGAAGAGAATGGGAAAGATGAACAAGTACTGTGTTTAATATTTGTGTACCATGAAAAGATTGACACAACAGGATCAGCAATCATGAAAGCAGATGCAGATCAGAAAGCCAGAGCAAAGTAAATATAGAGAAATTTACTGTATGAAACAGTGTCTAAATGCATTGTTACACTGATAGCCTGTCACAAAGGAGCATGACAAGGTTATTTTGTCAAGGCTGAGTTCTACTAAAGGATATCTAATAGAAACAATATTAATGACAAATACAGAGATATCTTAAAAATAAAATAAACTGCCCTAGATTAGTTAGTGGCATGCCACTTTTGCCAAGAACAGTCGTATCAACATGCAAAGTTGGTTGAAGATCTCAATAAAGTAATGTGGGATTTTAAATAAACATTCTGAATATTACTTACCTGCAATCAAATTGCCTTGATGAAGTCTTTGAAAATGGAGGAAATTAAGATCAAGTGACCAAATGAATGAATTAGGCACAAAGTAGACTGAGCTAACAGGTTATGTTCAAATCCAGGTTAGATTTAGGCTAAGACTTAGTCTTTGGACTGAATGTCAAACCAGGGTTAAAATTTGAACTTTGCTTATTAGCGTTTGTTTAAATTTCAAACACCCCTGCAAAAATCTAGGTATATTACATACAACCAAAACACAAACCTTAATCAAATATAAATACCTCTCATAAAACCTGATCTGCCTGACAGCCTCCACCTAACTTTTTCTACAATGCCCAAAAAAGCCTGAGAGAAAAGGCCAGTTTGGCTGTAATTCTTGAAGGTTACCAAATCTGGCTCTATTTTGTCCCATTTCAGATCCTTATCACACTGGTATCTGAGCACCACATTAAGGTGAGAAGTTCTACAAAATTTTGAACAAATGGAAGAAATCTAGCAATATTTCAGCCACTTTGGATCATATGAGTGCAACCACTAGTAAAGAAGCCCCTGCAATGTGTTTGGGTTGTAGATTCTTGCAGGAGCACACATCTATTCTGGTTTAGTTTGTAGAGAATTCCCAGAGGAAAAAAAAATCTACATTAAGATGGAGTTAATGTTGAGAGATTATATGTGTAATTTAAGGTAAAACAAACCCAACACATTATCACAAGGCTGTAATTATCTCCAAATTAAGCATTGCAAATCCAGGAAATTCAAAGCTAGGTTCAATTAAAAAAAAAAAAGATATCCAGACATGTTAAAGCATGGAAAATGAAAAGTTAGGGTACCCAAACCACACTAGTGATACTGTAATAGGACCCTCTAGCTCCTACCTCTGCTCTGGTCCATAGACAGCTCAGAGACCCTTGTTCTGGTAAAACACCGCATGGCATGGCATGGCATGGCATGGCATGGCATGCTCCTCCACCCAGCTCTGTTCCAACAGTCCTACAACACAGAGAAGGGCAGTCTCCCTCCTACATCTACTGCCTCTTGTGCCTATTTCTAGCCTCTGCCTAATGGCTTAATTAGCCTTCCAGCTCTCCTCCACTCACAAATTAGGCACAGCTCTGTTTAATCAGCTTTTCTGTATTGTTTGATTGGAGCTGCTGTGAGGAGAGGTCTGGCTCAGGTGTTCCTGCCTAGCACTCTGTCACAGACACCATGCAATTCTGAATAATGCATAATAGCGTTTGTAGCCTCAGATTAAATAATGTTGATCTTTTAATACACATTAAATGTATTCCTTTTCCCCCTTCATAGTTTCCTTCCAATCTCCATGTGTCACTTTTTATTTTTTTATAAAAAAATTATAGATTGAGTACAGCTCAGGAAATATCGCACTGCCTGCAGTGTGCAGGCAAGAGGAATGCACTTGCCTGTACAGCTTTTACACCAATCTCCCTTCTTACCCAGCACCATGCTACTTCAAATATCCTCAGGATCATGCATGCTCCCAAGTACAGCTAGCCTTAAAACTGTATGGAGTGCTTTAAGAGCAGTGTTGTCAGTCACCTCCAGCTAAGTACTGTCTCTAGAACAAACCTGAACTCGCTGGACTAATATAATCTCTAATTTTTGGTAAGAAAGATACTAAATTTACAACTCTGATGCCTCATGTATGCTATGAACATAGTAATGTACTATATTACTTTTACCTTTGCTTCCACTGAGTATTATTTTATTCCTTTCTCAATACATGCTACATTCCCTCTGTAAGGGAAAAGAAGGATCAGCTAATAACAAAGATTATCAAAGCAATACAAATTCTGCAGCATAATGGTGTGTTCATGAAGACACAGAAATTCTTATGTACTTTGCCACTGGTGGTGGGCTGAACAGGGAGATAGCGGAGCAGACATATCATGGATGATGAGCTTTCAAAAGCTGAGGAAGCATTAGCCCAGGAAGTGCCAGAAAATTTTCACTTTGGAAGTCAGAGGATGAAATGATAACATTGACAGATATATATAGCAGTATATTGCACCTGTTCTCTCCCCCTTCAGCCCAATCATCAATATTTATATTTTGAAGCTCTTCACATTCACTTTTCTTAGTGGAGGAGGGGTAGAGAGGAAGACTTGCGAGAGTAACAAAGGGAGGCAATGGATGGGTTTATGAGGGGTAGAAGAGTTAAAGATAGGTTGTCAATGAGAGAGTTTGTCAGGTGGCTGAGTGGGCAATGTCACTGAGTGTTGGAAGAATCAAATGGACATAAAGAAATAGCAGAGAGGGCTGGAGGAGAATCAAGGAAGTCTTAGACAATATCTGGATGATCAGGACAGTCATTTGGACAATGAAAATGTTTTAGTTGACAGCACATAATCGGAGCCAGATGAAAGAACATAATGTTACACATATTTGGATGACCTTAAAGAGGGCCTGAGCAACACATAGCAGCAATAAAGAGCTGTGGATTGAGGTATGAGAGTTTGGAGAAAATTAAAAAGGATGTGGAACTGTGGACACATTGGAGACAGCTGAAATGGGTGTCAAAGGAGTTCAAGAAGCACTCAAGATGACTGATGTCCATCTTTCAAATACAAGATATTTCATAGGTTCTATAATTACCAAGCAATGAAGTATCTAAGCAGTGAATGCAGCTCAGCATTGACCATATGGGAACTTGTTGTGAACGTATCTATATTACACATAAATAAACTTTGTTAAAATAACATCATTAAGGTTGAGAAGTCAAGCACTCAAAAGTTAGGAAATACCAGATTTAAGATTAACAGCAACCCACCCCAACCCGCTCCCCACCACCACCACCAAAGCAGTGCTTGCACGCCTAACTCAGTCTGATTTGTGTGTGGACGGAAGGGGAACTTGGGCCAGAGCCCCGTCTTAATGTGCAGTACAGGCATAACTTTAGGAGCCTTACACCTTTGGTGTAAATTAGAGCATCTCTAAGTTATGCTGGGGTTGGGGCGTGCAGGATTGGGGAGTTGCAACAGACTCCTTGATTGTCTTTACTCGGCCTGGAGAATTCAGCCCTGTGCTCACACAAATATGTATTTCCCCAAACAAAACGATCATTACAAAGGTTTAGGTGTCTTAAGCTCCTGTACCACAAACATCGCTATAAAAAATAGCCAGGAATTGTCTAGTTAAGCCCTCACATCCTACAACTATGATTCTGTCTTCTCCAGAATACCTCACCTAAATGAACCACCCATACCAGATGACTCCTTCCTATATCTCCTCACAAAATATGCAACCTTTGTTTCCAAATAAGTGGAATGATTAGAAAAGGATGATTTCACATATTACAAGTATTATTCATACGAAATTTTACCAAGGAAATAATGTCAAATGGGCTACAGAAGGAATAGCTTCATGAAAAGGCCTTGGACTGTGCTGCCACTGAACTATGCACAGACCCCACTCCTCCAGACATCTATATCTTCCTCCTAACATCCCCCAGACTATCCTTTTAATCCCCTACTCCTTGCTTCCCACAATCTCAGGCACTGCCTCCCTCATATCCTCATTTATCCCTTTTCCATCAGTCCCACTCATACCCATCAAAGGGAGCCACTCATGAGCTGCCATATAGAAGGTATATGGAGGAAGGGAGGACCTGAGGGCCCATGAAGGATGAGCGAGGATGTGGGCAAGAAGCATGAGGAAAAAGTGAGGCTTATCCACAACCCCAAGTCCCGTCTCTCTCCAGGTCTCATCTCCCATTATCCTCTTTTGTCTAGTCTGCAACCCTGTCTCCTCAATATGCCTGTGAGGTATGTATCTGGAAGAAAACAATCTGGCAGCATCCAAAAATGGAAGTAGTTTATGGACTTTAACAGTATCATTGGCTAATCTCAGCATAGCTCAGTGTGGTTATCCTGCATAAATCAAAAACCTATATACTCTATTTCAGAAGGTTTTATGTCTGAAGTGAGCCTGTGAAATTTGAAGTGTGTGACAACCATTATTGTTTTTCAGCCCAGGGGTCTCAAACATGCGGCCCGCGGGCTGCATGCGGCCCGTGGAGCTCTTCCCTGCGGCCCGCGGAGCTCCCCAGGGCCGCCCAGAGGGGGGGGCAAAGGGGGCAATTTGCCCCGGGCTCCGCAGGGGCCCCCAAGAGAAAAGCGGAGGCTCCCGCCTCCGCCCCTCTCCTGGAGCCTCGGCGCATAGAGCGCCGAGTCTCCGTCCGAGCGCCTGAGCCCCGCCCCGATCCGAGCCGCGTGGGGAGGGGGCGGGGCTGGGAGCTCTGGGCTGAGCGCTGCGCTCGGCGTGGAGCTCACAGCGAGACCCGCCCCGGGCCGGGCCTGGGGAGGGAAGCGAGACCCGCCGGGGCCGGGGTGGGAAGCGGGACCGGCCGGGGTGGGGAAAAGAGGGACCCGCCGGGGCCGGGGCCGGGCCGTGGGGGGGGGGGAAGGGAAGCGAGACCCGCCGGGCCGGGCCGGGGGGGGGGGAAGGGAAGCGGGACCCGCCGGGGCCGGGCCGGGGGAAGGGAAGCGAGACCCGCCGGGGCCGGGCCGGGCCGGGGGGGGAGGGAAGCGAGACCCGCCGGGGCCGGGCCGGGCCGGGGGAAGGGAAGCGAGACCCGCCGGGGCCGGGCCGGGCCGGGGGGTGGGGGAGGGAAGCGAGACCCGCCGGGGCCGGGGTGGGAAGCGGGACCGGCCGGGGTGGGGAAAAGAGGGACCCGCCGCCGCCGAAGCGCAGCCCGGTCTTCCGGGGGCGCCGCAGGTCTTCGGGGCACTTTGGCGGCGGGTCCCGGAACGGAAGGGGCCCCCCGCCGCCGAAGACCCCGGGCCCCCGGAATCCTCTGGGCGGCCCTGGAGCTCCCCCAGTTACTTCTTGTCACCGCCAAACTCCCCTCACCCCCGCCCCCCTCCCCGAGATATTTTCTGTGCCTAAGCTCCCCGCGCGCTGCTCCCCAATGTTTGGGGCCGGGTCTCTCCCCTGGCCCCACCTGCCACCCCCACGCACCTCCCCCCAGTGTCTCCTGGCCCCCACTTGCTGCCCCCTCACCGCCCAGGAGCCTGCCCGGGAGCTCACACTGACTCCACTCCTCTGCTATGCCAGCTTCCGGCATCACCTGCTGCCGCAGGGTCCTAGAGCCCCTAGGGCCACTAGGGGCCAGGGCAGGCTGCCCTTCCCCTGCCCTTCTGCCCTAGTCCTGAGACAGGGCAGGGGCGGGGCCTCATGGAAGGGGTGGATTGGGGGTGGGGCCAGGGGCAGCAAGGGGGCGTGTCAGTGATGCAGCCCTTGGGCCAATGCACTAGTCCTCATGCGGCCCTCGGGGTCATTTGAGTTTGAGACCCCTGCCTTAGGCTCTCCCAAGGTGCTCTGCAAGAATGAGGCCAACACACACTCTGTGAGTATTGGCTTTAATGAAGGTAAAGTGACACACCCACAACAGGGACTCCAAGCGTTGCCGTCACAGAGGCGGGGAACCCAGCACCCTGGAGCTCGGCCTGGTATGGAGTCCAAAAGCCGGCACAAAGCAGGCCCATTTTATAAAACCAATAGCAAAGCTGCTCATGCATAATGCAAAAGGGACTTTCCACCCTCCGGGACCGCCCGGGGCCGCCCCCTGTGGCCAATAGCCAGGGCCTTTCCATACAGCGGTTCCAACCGGTTATGGCAGGTTGGAACTCGTATGCCGTGCCCTACAGTAACCGAGCGCTGAGAAAGCGGAACTGCCTAAGCTAGGCCGTAACAAAATCTTCCGTAGTTCCCTGCCTTCCTACACAAATGTTCTAAATAAAACTGTGAAAAGGATAGAAGTTCTGTTTCATAAAGGTTTTTTGAGTTTTCAAAATATGCCTTTATTCAAAATTGGAGTGAACACTGAAAATTTCTTAATTCTCTGTGAAGGAACATTAAAAAAATCATTTGAGATCAATTGAAATATTTCATTTTGATTTAGACTTTTATTATAATGCAAAATAAAACACATTTTAAGATTTCTCCTAAAAATAAAGAACCAAGACATTTCAACATTGTCAGAACGTATTTCCCAGTTTTCTTCTGGAATGAAATTCTCATGAAATCAAGCAGCATTACAACAGAACCGCCTATTCTGATAGACTATGATTCCATTGAAGTTTCTCTGATGCGCTCTAGATCTAACACTAGTTAAGGGTACAGATATATATAGTGTCATAGTTGGGTTTGCAAGGAAATTGGTGATGTACATGACATAACTATATGTCAAATAGCAGGACTGAGCCGTATATGGCAACAATTTGAAAGTGCCTCGAACTGGACTCCAGTTTTACACTTATCAGAGGGGTAGCCGTGTTAGTCTGGTTCTGTAGAAGCAGCAAAGAATCCTGTGGCACCTTATAGACTAACAGATGTTTTGTAGCATGAGCTTTCGTGATCAGTTGTTGGGCAATTCTGTGGCACAATTACTGGTATTTAGACATTAACTGCATGATGTATGTACACAAAGTTGGAGGCTTACTTATAAAGAAATAGCTTGGTAATATAATACATTTTTTAAACTTTGCATAACGTGTTAATTTATTTCTGTCAAAAGCACTCAATTATATTTGCTGGAAAGGATTTCAGTTCCTTTCTTATCTATTTAATGGTATTACACTAATAAAAATGTGTCAATGCCCCTTTTTAGTATAAGTATGAATACTAAATGAAAATGTTAAACAATGTTGTGCTTGAGAGAATCCCAGGCAGAGCTTCCAATAAATAAATACATACATAAAAAATGTTGATTATCTTTGAGAAGATAATAAATTAGGGAAACACCAATGCCTAAACAAGATAAAACAGAAGGTATCTGCTGCTCAGGGCTCTCTGTTTTTAGTAGTTGATCAAATACAATTTTTTCAGAATAGCAGTTATTTGAATACAGATAAAATATGAGAAGACTCCTCCACTTCCTATTTACAAATGTGAAAAAACCACGTTGAATATTTCATCCACTGATGCATAACAACATTTCCTGAAGTAATTCATATTCTTGTGTCAAGCAAGTTTTTTACAAGTATTTTTGTGAGGAATCAATGTTATCAGTGTGACAAAGATTAAATATTCTTGTGCATTCTGTTGGTGTAAATGAAAATAAAAAAAACACAACTGCAGCAACATTTTAAAGAGCAACTTTTAACTGATAGTTAAGTGATCACAGTAGGGATAAAATGTTTGCCAAGTAATATTTTAAATTCAGCTAAAAAGAAGTTAAAATGGGCCATTTATAAAAAAGCAACATATAAATCCCTTTGCAGTTCATAACTGTGCTGCTTTTGTTGTGTTTGGAAATTTAAATTCCCACCCAGGCACTATGGCTGAGGTGTGAATAAGATTTACATATCTTTTAACATGCCCAAAAAGGCCAAAATCTTCAATTTCTGTGATTGTACGTGTAGCTATCATGAGAACACTGAAATAAATCAGAGCTATCTCATTTTGTAGAGTATGAGTCATGAATTTAAAGGTGACTAGGACAGGCATAGAATGGAGATGAGTTTGCTGCAGCTTCTATGATATGGTTTGCCAACTGCCAAAAGAAAAGTGTACTTCTTAATATCTCTTATTCGTGCCAGAAAGAGATGTTAATCAGGTTAAATACAAGCTAAAGTTAAACCCATTTTAAAAAAAGATTCAAGTAGCATTTTGTCTGAAATGGGTCTGAATCTATTTGGAAGCATTCTGTCACTTCTTCCTACAAGTGGCAAGTCAGTATTTTATCCCCTGCGTGTCAAAAATCAATGCCAATGCATTAATTGGTTGGCACTAAACTTAACAGAGTTAATTTTATTCTTGCTTCAGAAAACAATCCTGTCTGCAATAATCTTCCTGGGACTCTCTAGCACACCACTGGCAACGTTGCAAGCTGTCTCCAATTTTGAGGCCATGACTGCTTAAAAAAATGTTTACAGGTTAGAGTTATTTTTGATTCTGAAAATATTGTAAAGTGCTTTGGATTTGTGGTACATAGACAAGTGGTTGGGAAGAAGGCGGTGTTGCAGGGAAGCATTTTATCCCAAAGGATCTAGGTAACTGATGGAAATTAGCAGGAGCAACATGGAAACAGTGTAAATAGAGGAAAAAACTAAGGGTATTCCAGTAAAGCTGGACTTTAAATTTCTGCAGCCCCTTTAGAGAGGGTGTGCCTCAAATACCACACTGTGCCTCTGGGGGGGCTCACCCCGGACTACAGCAGCAATAGCTACAGAGGCTCAGACTCCTTTTCCCAGATTGTCTAGGGGCCAGGCTAGAAACAGAACTGGCTAGCAACACTACCAAAACCAGTCATAAGTCAAAACTCAGAGACAATTTTTTTAGTTTTGGCTGTATTTGTAGTGGAGAAGAGGGAGAAGCATCACAGCCAGTGAGGACCTATGTAAGGGAAGACTTTGAGTCCTTTGGGACTTCTGGGACATTGGGCAGTGTCATCTCAGCAGAGACCAGAAATCCAGGAAGCTGAGGCAAGAGCTAGCCTAATGGCACATTTGAATCCAGACCAGAGAACCACAAAGATGATCGTACCACATGTTAGTTTATTTTGACATTGTGTTTTAAGCTGTCCACCAATTTCAGCACTGCACCACCTATCAAAGGCTGAGTCTAAACTTTCTGTTTGTCTAGGCAGGTGCTGGGAGGGACCACAGGATGGTGTGAACTGGCTGTATATGCTGGGAGAGGTAGAATTTATATATTGTTTTTGTCCCCAATCCTAAGCTCCCCATAACTAATGAAGCCCCAGTTTGATTACTCTGGGAATTGTAATAGCTATTCTATATTTGTGTGCTCTGACTGACACTCCTTTATATGAGATTGGGTTGGAATATTTTCCCAAAGGACAACCCCTCTGTGCTCTCTGTACTTGGAGGTTTTTCCTTAGGTGGAGGCCCCAGGCATCCTTATAGGTGAACCCAGGACCTGTAACCTTGAGGAGAAGAGGGAGAAAGTTGTAGCCATTCCTCAGAGCTAGGTCACAGTACTAATCTCTTTATTTTTGACCAGCAACCCGCTCTATCCAGCAGGGATTTCCCCCTCTCCTCTCATCTCTAGGTATTTCTAGAATTACAGTGAGTTTACACCTCAGTGAGAACCCAAGTGCAGCAGTGAACAATCCAGTAGTCTACTCAGAGAGGTAAATGGTAAGTCAACTGTTCTTTACTGTTGTATAAGGATTTTTTAAAAAGCTCCTAGGATATCACAGAAAGTGTGTGAGAGAGGGTAGAAGAGATTGTTAGAGAGGAGAATTGAAGACCAGTGGAGCATGGATGAGCAGGGGAGATGCAGAATGACTTCCAGGTTATGGCGAGAGTTGGAGGAAAAGCCTCAGACCAGCAATGGAGAGACTGCATGGACAGAGAGCAATGAGGAGTGCAGGAAGCAACAAGGTACTCGAGGGAGATCAGAGCTAATCATTTTAAAAACAAGGACAAATTTCAACTTGAAGTGCCAGGGAAGCAAACACAGTTGCTTCCAACGATTGCCCTACTGAGAAGCAGAACAACAGACAAGAGGTTAAGTACTGTAACTTGTCCAAGACTAAAGAGAATGTTCTTTGTTCCTGCACCTGTATTGAGAATTCAGTGCTAAAGTGGGATGGGGAAATGTAAGAGTTCACAGATCCAACAAAAAATTCTATCTGGTCACTGAGGGACATTTGCCTTACCAAAGTTGTTGATCCCAGATCATAACCACCCCCCACCATACTTTCTCAGAGCACTTTAAGAATAGGATAATATTCCTTTCTTCTTTACACATGGTAGTAAATCTTGAGAAGACAATACATGGTGCAAGATGATAATCTTCAAGGTACTAATCTTCTGACCTGACCCTTTTATAGTGTAAACTGGTAGAGTCCTCACCCTGTCCCAACAACATACTACATGTATTTTGTATAAAGTCAAAAGTTACCCCCTTTCTAAAGTTTGACTTTGTCACCAAAAGTAACTTCAACTAAAAGTTACAAAATCCACCCTTAGCCTTAGCTCCAGTCTTCACTAAAGCTAGGCAAATAACTGATTTATTTCAGTGCTCTGGCAGTTCCAAAAAAAAAGAAAAAAAAGAAAAAAAATACATTTAAGTTGAACCAAATCCAAAAATGGAAAGAAAAAAAAATCACCAAATTGAAAAAAAATTCTTTCAGCTCAAACTATGTATGTTGTTAGACCCAAAACATTTTCGGGGGCAGTTTTAAAGGGCTACATTCACACAATAACCAGAAGAGGAGTCAGTGGGAGTGCTGCTACCAGGGGCGGCTCTAGGCACCAGCAAAACAAGCTGGTGCCTAGGGCGGCCAAATCTAGGGGGCGTCCCCTGCCGCCGAGGGTGGGCGGCAGGCTGGGCCGGCGGACCTGCCGCAGTCATGCCTGCGGGAGGTCCACCGGAGCCCCGGGATGACCGGACCTGCCGCAGTCATGCCCGCGGGAGGTCCGCTGCTCCCGCGGCTCCGGGGCGCCTCCCGCGCATGACTGCTTGGGGCGGCCAAAACGCTAGAGCCGCCCCTGGCTGCTACTGCTGCCTTCCTTATAACTTATAGTCCAGTGGTTAGGGCCTTTGCTAGAATATGGGAAAACCAGGTTCAAGTCATCTTCGCTCTGATGTGGGGAAATAATTTGAACTTGGGTCTCCAGTATTGCAGGAGACCCAAGTGAGGTGTGGGACTTTTTCAGTCTGTCCTGGTGAAGCTGTTCCACTTTGTATAAATCATTATTAGAGCAGGGACTTGAACATGGAGCTCTCACCACCAGGCTATTGACTTATTTTCCCACTCATGCTCTGGCCCACTGACTATTCACAGTGGCAATTCACAGTCATCCAGCCATAATCATTATACAGAGTAGCTGCTCTATGGAAACGTAAAATGATAGCACAAGGCAGCCAGCAGGAAAATGCAATCTCACATTAGCAAACCTGTAAAACAAGAAGAGAAACCGGTTGAAGATTATGGTAATGGATGGAAACTGCCAGCAACCCATTTGGTGATTACAGCTATTCGGTCTATAGGTCTGATGGGGGTACAGCACCAGCACTTCATATGTGCAGCATATGGAGACTGAGAATTGTTCCCATGAACAATGGAAACAATCTTAAAAATTATGGGAACGTGTTCAAGAGTGCCAGCTGTCTGGAAGGAGAGCTCAGTGAGAAACTGAACAAATGTATGCACTTATACGGAAAAAAAACAAAAAACAACCCTTGGCTTGGTATCTGGGGTAAAGCAAGTCCACCTGTATACTGATGGCTACCCTGTAGTGGTATTATGATGAGACCACAAGCCACTAGAGGCAATTTAAGTCTAGCCTTGTCCTTAGTGCCCCCAAAAGATTTCAGTACAAACTGATGCATCACTCAGCATGTTTTATAAAGATCTCTTCTCTAGAGCAGTCTGCCTACTGCAGCATCTATTATTAATGAAACACAGTTTGTGATTAATAAGAGTACATCTACACAGGGATAAAAAAACTACAGCTGGCCCATGACAGGGCTTGGGCTCCAGGGCTGAAAAATTTCTGAGTAGCCATTCAGGCTCATACCTGAGCCTAAGCTCTGGAACCCTGCAAGGGTGCCTGGTTCCAGAGCTTGGGCTCCAGCCCAAGCCAGAATGGCTACACAGCAATTTTTAGCTCTGCAGCCCGAGTCAGCTGACCCAGGCCAGCTGAAGGTCTTTTGTCCCTACATAAACATTCCCTAAATCACAAGCTTAAACTAAGTGGGTTAAGGGCTTGAACTTCTGAGCATAAGTCTCTACTGTAATGTAAATGGTTAAGGGATAGAATTGTGGGTGCTGCAGGAACTTGAATTTCCTTATTTTCATTCAGCATTTCAAAACTAAACTTTGTATGACATTATTTGTACTGTGGTAGCACCAAGGAGTTCCAGGCATGGATCAGAATCTAGCAGTTGCATTTAAATTACTAATTTACTTTATCAGACTTGGAGACTGACTCTGTTGAAGTCTAGAGTGACATATCTCAAAATGTGTGGTGTCTCCCCTATTCCTATGTGATGCTGGTAAACCAAGTGCCAACTCTGCCAAGGCACTAGGCATTATCTAAGAACTGATAAACTCATAGCTGGAAACCAAACCAGCTCACCTTATTTTTTGTATCTTATTTTTGTTCAAAGCAGGTATGTCATAAACAGACAGTTAAGGGTTAATTCCTCTTTTACCTGTAAAGGGTTAAGAAGTCCACATAGCCTAGCTGACGTCTGACCAGAGGAACCAATGGAGGGACAAGGTGTTTTCAAAGAGGGAGGAGGGAAATCAGTCTTTTGTCTGTTCAGAAAAGTTTTGTGCCGGAGTAAAGGATCCAGGAATCAGCCATTTCTTAAAAGTAGTAAGTGTTTAGAGAAGGAATGTATTAGATTATGTTTATTTTCTTTTGTGACTTCGTTTTGCATAGAGGAAGAATCAAACTGGGTTTCTTTGCGTAATTAAGGTTTTTCCCAGAGGGACATCCTCTGTGTTTTGAAGCTGTTGTCTGTGAGAGTAGCTTGCATGCCAATCTCACAGAGGTATTCCTTTCACCTTTTTTCTTTAATTAAAAGTCTTCTTTTCAGAACCTGATTGATTTGTCCTTGTTTTAAGATCCAAAGGTTTTTTGGATCTGGGCTCACCAGGAATTGGTGGGAGGGGAAATCCTGCCAGGAAAAGGGAGATAAAGACTGGGGAACGAATAGGCAGCAGGTTTAAAACAAATAAAAGAAAGTTCTTCACACAGCGCACAGTCAACTTGTGGAACTCCTTACCTGAGGAGGTTGTGAAGGCTAGGACTATAACAATGTTTAAAAGGGGACTGGATAAATTCATGGTGGCTAAGTCCATAAATGGCTATTAGCTAGGATGAGTAAGAATGGTGTCCCTAGCCTCTGTTCGTCAGAGGATGGAGATGAATGGCAGGAGAGAGATCACTTGAGCATTGCCTGTTATGTTCACTCCCTCTGGGGCACCTGGCATTGGCCACTGTCGGTAGACAGGATACTGGAATAGATGGACCTTTGGTCTGACCCGGTATGGCCGTTCTTATGTTCTTAACTATTTGGAGGGAAGACAGAGTTTCCAAATGAGTCTCCCATAAATGTTTGTTTAAACTATTTGGTGGTGGCAGCTACTAGATCTAAGCTGGTAAATAAGCTTAGGGGTTCTCTCATGCAGGTCCCCACATCTGTATCCTAAAGTTCAGAGTGGGAGTGACACCTTGACAAGCTATTAGGCTCATAAGAATGTATTTAGTATTTAGACTCAATGAAATGCATGTAAGCTGCTGCGTGCAAGAAACTCACTTGTAATATCTGTATTCCATGCTATAAGGAAATATGTACATTTTGCTTTATAACTTTGAAAATGCTTGCTCTGAACTTGTGAACCCAGGGACAGAAATTGTCCACTGCGCCCATCCAGATGGACTATCAAAAATTAAGTGGGTGACTATAAGACAAAAGCTTTGTTAATTAGCCCTTCCACCCATGGAGAAGTACATGCAGAGGGCCTTGTCCCATGGGTTTGAATGCTGGAAGCGGGAAATAAAAATTGTTGACATGAAGATTTTTTATCTCTTTGCTGTTTGAACTCTCTCAGGGCCAGAGACTCTAAATTGAAGAGAGTGATCACCTGGGATTATTCCTGGATTTGCCATGAGAGACATCTTGAATTGAGAGATAACTACAGTTATGTCACTCTTGGGATTTAGATTGCAATTCATTTGTGTATATATGTTTTCTTGCTTTAACATGTAAATAACTCATTTCTTTTTCCTAGTTAATAAAACTTTAGATAGTTTATTATAGTATTGGCTACAGCCATTGTCTGTGGTGTGAGATCTAGGGTACCAACTGATCTGAGGTAAGCGACTGGTCTTTGGGGACTGGAAGCAATCTGAATACTTTGTGATTTTTCATGTAAGTGACCAATCATCACTAAGTCCAGCTTGTGTGGGTGGCAAGATGGACTGAAGAGTCTAAGGGGACTGTCTCTGACTTCATAATAAAACTGCTATAGTGATCCAGGAGTTCACATTTGTTACTGGCTTGGTGAGATCTAATTATAGAATATACCCCCTGTTTGTGGTGTCTGTCCTGATTTTGACAATCTGACCTGAGGTAGGTACTCATGGTCATGAGCCACTCCAGAGAGCTGGACACCTCTCAAAATGTGTGGTGTCTCCTCTGTTCCTATGTGTTCCTTCTATTTTATCTCAATTCTTTCACTTTTGTGAACTACAATAAAGATTATAGAGCTTCTCTCCAGTCCTATGCTCTTTACAATGGACTCCTGCAAGTTTTATCTCATGTTCTAGAAAGGTAGGGCAAATCAGTGCTGAAAGGTCACTCATACCTCCTTTCACTAGCAAAAGGGAAGAAGCTCTTTGCTGTACAAGGATATCTGAAAAAAAAGAGTGTTGTCACTTGTGCCATTGTGATTTCTAGTCTTACAGGAAGCATAAAGGATGGAACTATAGTCTCCTGAGTGCAACAGACTGTAATAATCTAAGAAGAGACAGTACTGTGAGTTCGGGTGGCATGGCTCCCTACAGTTCCTTTGTGCCCCTATTTCTTCCACAAGTTGCAAGCAGTGCAATAGAGCAATGAATTATGATAAGCTAGGGGTGGGTGTGCTGGGTGTTCTCGGATACCAGAATCCAAGAGTCAAGTGGATTCAGCAGCCTGAGAAGGAAGTTTAGTAGTGTGCACCCAGATAGGGCTTATTGCTATTACAGTTCATTAATTTTGAATTTTAAATATTTAAAAACTTTTTACTAAGAGGGGTATGCAATGTATCAATGTACCATGAAAAACAGTTTGTAGAAGGATAAGAGAACACGGTAGGGTAAAGGTCCTAAAAGCATTTTCCCTACTAATTTGAATATAGTTGATAATATTTTTTCCAAAGACTTTCTTCCTTTTAAGATTACATAGAATGGTGTGTCATTTTTCTCCTCCTCTTATTCTACAGGAGCCCTGCTTCTCTTTCAGTAGCAGTGTGACACCCAACAACCATTTCAGGTAGCTGTCACAAAACCTGTTGGGGGAATATTGTACATTTCATAATAGTGTGCATTTTAGTCTTTCCAACAGCTAGAGAGTTGAATGTAGTGGTCCACAAATCCATTTGCTGCTTAGAATGCCTAACACTTTGGGGTGAGGGTAAAAGAGGTACCTCTCGGGTGTTTCTGATCACTGTGGCAAGGTTTCTGGGTGGGTGGGGTAGGATTGATTTATCTAAGAAGTCATTTCAAAGAAGTAACATGCTACACAGGCAAACCGGCAGCCCAGGTGCAGTGTTCAGCTGCTCCTGGAGAAGCCCCCTGACTTCAGTAAGAAGCTGGCTTAAAATTCCCATTCAACCTTTCTTTAACTAAAATAAAAGTGGAAAGATTTTGGGTTGGAGGGAGAAGGAGAGAAATTTCTGTCATAGGGTCAAATCCTGAGGTCCTTGCTCAGATACCCATAGTGAGGCTCTGTGCTCCCATACTCCCTTCCTCCAGTCCACTCCTCATTGTCATCTCCACTCGCTTTATGACCTTTTAGCTGTGATAGTGCCAGCACCTGGGAAACAGTGCAACAGTGAACCAAGCCCTTAGTCTCTAATTAGTATGCTTGATGGCATGGTTCCATTGCCTACTTTCCCTGGAGTCTTCCTTAGGAGGCATGATAGGACGTATGAGCAGGTAATACTAACACAAGCCATAATGAGGAATACCTGCAGCATGACCAGGCCAACAATGTGTGAAAAACCCACCTGCCCCTCCCAATGCACCGCATGCAGTCCCAACCCTGAAGAGGTATCAGTGAAGGGAAGGGAAATGTGAAGGTAACATATCTATTACAGGATGGGGTAGGTGAGAGTCTGTGGCCTGCAATGTGCAGGAGGTCAGACTAGATGATCATGATGGTCCCTTCTGGCCATACAGTCTATGAGGCTCCATATTCCCCTTCCTGGCTTTTCAGACCAGGATTCTCCAGTCTATCCTCCCATCCATAAACAAAAGTGAAAGGGATGGTGTAAGTCCAAGATATTATGATCTACCTTCTTTGAACACAGTAAAGGTTGTTTTTATTTTGTGAAATGAAAAGAATATTTTACAGATGCTAAAAAGCTTCTTCCTCTTCCTTTTAAAATAAACTTCACTTTCCCACTGTGGGGTATTTTGGTGTTTAGTGTTATAGAGTGGCTTCCCATTTAGAATTATTTTT
This sequence comes from Mauremys reevesii, assembly GCF_016161935.1. Taxonomy (NCBI): domain Eukaryota; kingdom Metazoa; phylum Chordata; order Testudines; family Geoemydidae; genus Mauremys; species Mauremys reevesii. Next base: position 85,825,019 of record NC_052627.1, on the reverse strand, counting down.
TTAAAAGCATTAAACATGGGAAAAGGCAAGCACTACAATATTTTTAAAATATTCATATAATGAGAAGTTAATAAACTGTTATCAAATATAAAACAGAAGTATAAAGTACTGTGAAAATGATATTTCAGGGAGTGCACCTTTAATCAAGTTAACTACATTTATTTAAATCTAGAAAAATCTAGAAAAATCTCTTTCATACAAGTTCAAATAGCCCTGCAAGATGTGTTTTCTTGTAAATGCCTGCTCAAGTTCATAATTTGCTAACAAAAATCTTCCCCACCTCCCCTCCTTGGCACATGAATAGAACAGATTATGCCTAATTGAAAACTGCAGTCAGAAAAGCAATCAGACTGACATGGTTAATAACAGGCGCTTCTGTTTAATTATAGGCTAAATTAAAATTGCATTTCTTTTCTACGTATGAAATCTGCCAGCGTTATTGAATGTGAATTGTTTCTCAATTGGATTTAAGAGAAAGAAAAGAATCATACTTTTTTGTGCATATAGGTCTTACATCTAATGGAATGTAAGAATGTTTCAGACTTATTATGCCTCTTATTTCCCTCTTTAAATCATGAACAAAGCTGAGACAAAACAGTACTCACAGAAGGATTTCTACTCTCAGGAGATGTACTTATACTTAGGGTCAGCTGTCATTTCTGCAGAAGAACTCACCGGCTGATTTAAAGATATACAGACGCTCTAGCTAAGTCAATGACTTAATGTGCATCCCCCACTGTATACTAACATTGAAAAACAGTTGGTTCAAGGTGTAATAAAGTTCATTTTGCATTAACTAGTAACAAAAAGTATGCAGATGGCTGAACATTTTACTATTAAAAGCAATAGTAATGTTTACTATTGGGTGGGGAGTAAAATCTCAGGAAAGACTTTAAAATATATTGTGCACATATTTTCTGTCACATTTTCTACCTAAGTTTTATATAATGCCCATCAACATGGTACAGTATTTAAATCCCAATACAGCAAAGCACTTAAGCACAGGATTTCAATGGGACTACACACATACTTATGGTTAAGTGTTTGCTGAAGTATTTTGTTGTAATAGGGTCTAAATGCTGGACAGAATTAAAGACTACAAAATCCCATGACTAAAAGGTGTTTTTCCTTTATCTGTTATTCCTGGATAATTGCGTTTAACTAAATAACCATTATTTATTTATTCTCTGCCTCCTCCTCCCAGAGCAATTATTCTGGGAGAAGCTATAATCAAAAAGAGGTGTTTCACATCTTTACCTAAACATCATTGGGCTGACATGTCTTCTGGAAAGAAGTTCCTCAGCCGCACCCTCATCAGTGAATTGGCTTTGTTCCCAGTATCAGCCACTCCAAACCTGGGTGTATCCAGCTGTATTGTGTCTGTGGAGCTTAACTGCTGACTATGGAGGATAAGGGAGACTTAGCTATGTCCCAGTACTTGTAAAATAGAAGCAGGACTTTGAATTCTTCTGTGAAATGAAGTGGAGATTAGAACTAGGTGTGATGTGTAGTCTCGGTATCTAATGAAACATGCTGACTTCCTAGGAGTTATAACCAGCTCTGGGTAGGGGTACAACCTGAGACTAAAGTCAAATATCACATTTTATTTGTCACACTGTGCTGTATCACATTTCTATACCATCCATTCTGCCATGCTTAGGAGTGAAAGAAATCAGAAGGAAAGCCACTTTTAGAACTAAGGAGTAAATACGGTGGGTGGGGTTTTTTTTTTTATAAAATCAATTAATATCTGCCCCCATTATACCCTCTCCTGGGTTTCCCATAGTATCCTGTCTTCTCTGTAACCCCTTTTAGATAGGTTTGGCTGGAAAACAACAATTCCATTTTTTGGAGAAAAAATGAGGGTTTGAAAAAATAGTTATTCAAAGGTCGAACAAAAATGAGACCTTTCCACATTTTTTTCATGAAAAACAAGCAACTCACCCCAGTGGTAAGAGTATACACTTGGGATGTGGGAGACCAAGATACAAGTCCCTGCTCCACCTGAGTGAGCCACAAACTTGAACTTGGCTCCTTCACATCCCAGGTGAGTGTCCTAATCACTGGACTATAGGGGTGTGGTCTCATGTGATCTCTCCAGTTGAAGCTGTTTCATTTTGTATAAATAAGGAAATATTCCCTAAGAGTGAGAGACTGATTCTGTAACCCAGTGGTTCGGGCAGTTGTCTAGGATGTAGAAGATCTACGTTTAAGTCCCTGGTATGTATCACACAGAATAAGGGTCTGAACTGGTCTCCCCCATATCGTATGCGATTGTCATAATCTCTCTCACACCACCAATTCCATTCTGGACCAGAGAAACATTTTAGTTAAAACAAAGAAATTTCAGTGAAATGTTCTGGTTTTCACAAAGCAGCATTTTTCGAATGAAAAAAGTTTTTGTCAAAAGTGTTTCAAGAAGCTCTACATTTAGACTATAAACTCCTTGGTCCAGCAACTGTCTGCATTTTCGTTTCATGTATAGAGAGACGAAGCAAGTGTTTTAGACTCAAGCTGCCTGATAGCCAGTTACCAGGAGAGAAAATGGGGCGTCCATCTCCTGCAAGAAAGTTATTAAAATACAAATGGGCAGATCTTGAAATTCCTGCTCAGGCAAAACTAATTAAAGTGAACGGGAGTTTTGCTTGAGTAAGGACAGCAGATGTGGGCCTAAAAGGCATTTACACTATATCCCAAAGCAAAAATAAAATCTTTATGGTATAGTGCAACTTTCCCATCAAGGTGATTATGCAAAGTAACAGAATGACTAATGTCACAGTTTAGACTTGATTGCTATTGCATAATTACCATAAACAATTTATAATCAAAACTTTCACATGACCCCATAAAGCAGCATCGCATTAGGCATGAACGTCTGTTCCACACTTCTGCATGTCTGATTTTGTGCAAAAATATTTGACAAGAACAAATCTACTGCCATTCATAAAATCTTATAGCTTAAATCCAAGACAGTAAAATTGCACACAGTGTGATTATATAGAATGTGGGCTAGTGGCTTGAGCAGGACTCTGCTGGTCAAGATTCCTGGGTTCTTCTACTGCTCTGCCATGAACTCACCATCAGACCTTGTTCACTGACATACCAATTTATTAAATAGGAATAATACTTTGCTTACCTAATGGATCTGATTTTCCACTGTCTTGCACCTGACCTATGCAAAGTAAGTACAAAACCACCATCAACCCAAAATCCAGTCAATTAAAACACGCCATGTGCTATACTGCCAATTCGTTTTAAAAAACACAATTTTTCCTGTTTTTTGTTTTTTCTTTTTTTAAGAAACAGGCAAAATTAACTGACTGATCAGACAGAAAAATGTAGAGTTGATTTTTCACAAAGTGGTACTAACTACATAAAGAAAGCAAACAAAAATAAAAAATAAATGTTTTTTCAGTCTTTCAAGTATGAAAATCCTACGTTACTTGTTAAAATATAACAAAAAGTTTGTTCTGATTTCAGAGTATAACCAGCTGCAGCAATATTCCCTATATTTTAAATGAAGAATATCATTGGAACCAGTAAGTAATATCTCTTACATTGGAATTAACTTTGTAAATGCATCCACAGTAGTAAGTTAAGAATGCATAAAGAGGTATGATTTTTAATCTGATCGTGTCACTTTCCCCTACTATCTTTCTAGGTTTGCTCTCCCCAATAATTATTTAAACTCTTCTTTACTGAAGTCTAACCATGTAGTGTCCTTTCTAATCAGTCTATTTCCCCACACATTACATAATAGTAAATTATTACTCATTCCTGACCCTTGTTACAATATAAGAGCCCAAATCCATGTGCAGAAATAATATTGATTTCTATTAGAGTTCCGCATGCAAGAGATGTGCAGAGCTGAGACACAAGTTTATCAGATCACCTCTCTGACTAGAGGGTATAATGTGATATTTCAAGCAATTAGTTGTCTCTTAAAAGCCATTTTTACCCTATTATTTGTTTTTAGCTGTGCTAAATATTGACTTTCACATAAAACCACACTTACCATTTGTTGTTAATGAAAATGGTACCGAATAAATTGAGCTGCAGAGACATTAATCCAAATGGACGATTAGGTATCTGGGCTAATTGGCTTTGTTATTTGTCAGCTCCTTTATTTAGTCCATTCCTGAGAGAGACTCATTCATCTGGATACCAAGAACTTCTAAGAGAAGAACACTTTCATAATTATTAAAAAATATGGTTGTGTATTTCAGGAAGTATTGTGAAAACTATAGTTTAGTAGAGTTATGGGCCTTTGATAAGATTTTTATTTATGAGTTTAATATTCATAAATAAGGTCTAAATAAGGAAATATGGGCGTTATTGGCTCCAGTCTGGGATTTGCCAAAGCATTTTAGGGAATGCGAGTAAACTTACAAAGAGCATGTATGCTTGTAAATGTGCAGAAGGCTGGGGACAGGGAGAGTTTCTGTGCTGGGCTCCAAGGACTACAGCACACAACATTCAGCCAATGGGAGAGGAGGAAAGTGGACTTAAACCACCTTTACACTGCCCAGATTCTGGGCCACAATGGCCCCCAGTGTAAATCAGAGCAGCTGGCTACTTTAATTTTATGCTGGCCTTTCCATAGCTGCCTATTGGCTGATCTGCAGCAGCCCATTGTCTCCTCAGAGCTGAGTACTGTGGGGGCCACCTTCCTACTGCCAACTTGCCCTTTCCTGCCTCTGAAATAAGGGCTGCTTAAATTAATCCTAAGCAGCCCTGGTGCTGGAGAAATCCTTCCCTGACCACTAGGATTTCCTTTATAATTCTGTATGCCATTCTCGCAGCATATGGGGGCCACACTGGGAGGGACTCAAAGAAGAGAATCTCGGCTGAGATTTGTAGTCCCCTCAAGCCTCCTTTTGCAGAATTTACTACCTGTTTTTTCCTGCTAACCCTAGAAACTGGTTTACCCTTCCAAGACATCTTTGCCGAAAGGAGCTGGATTTCACTTTAAGATTTCTGATTCCTGCAAATCAAGAAGCCAAAAGATTAGGGCTTTGTAGCACCCAAATATTAGTTTGTGGATGCATGTCTCCCACCATTAACCATTGTTTAGCCAAATTTTCCCTATTTAACTCAATGTTTACTTGGAAATCAGTCCCCTTTGCCCCCTAACAGTGTCTGTTTCCCCTGCTTAAAATCTCCTTAGCTTTTTTTTTAAATCCTGGCTAATATAACTGTGTGGAGGATTTCATTATGCATGTGTCTAATCCTTTGTAATCCTACTAAGGTCTTGGCCCCAATAATAACTTGTATCAAAGAGATTCACAGACTAATTATGTGTTGTGCAAAAGAGTCCCACCAGTATAGGCTGGGTTTTAAGACTAAATAAAATCAATAATAAAAATCCGTTGAGGGCCAATTTGACTGATCGGTTACTGTGAATGTACTAGTACTAAAAGAAATAAAATAAACTGATCATTTAGGGAAGGAAAGGAGTGATGGGCACACACACAGCTGAAGTGTGGAGCTCTTTACCTTTACTACTTTGAGCTTATACTGTTAAAACATAAGAGTATCTAATCAAAGAGTATTTTAATGAATAAAGAATAATCTAATGTAAATTTTGGATTTAAAGACACAGTCTGAACGGTAGAAAGGACACTTTTGTGTTTTAGCATACACATCCACTCTCTATAAGCCATATTCACACCCCTACATGATATCAGTTTTTCTTTTTCATGTAATATGACTCCCACACGGTAAACGTCAGGGCATAATGTTGCAATCTACACATATATTCCCTTTCATTTAATTGCTTTCATCTAACATAATGTTTTAGACAGGTAGTGAAATTGTTGGAAATAATTTGTATTCCCAAATGACTCATCAGAATTCAGGAGTCTGCTTCTAGTACAGTGCATAGCACAGCAAGTACAAACTACTGCTTCACTTGAAGTTTAGCTTTATCCTTTTTGTGACTGACATTTCAACCAAATATTGATAACTGTGAAGTCAAAAGATGTTGTGTTTTATTCCTACAAAAGCATTTCATGAAGGAATGGCTCATTTTCCTAAATAAAATGTATATATTTGAAACAAATGCAAAGTATCGTAGTTACGTTCTATTATCATTTAGAATTGTGTAGCTTCATTCATTAATTTGCTCATATTTTAATCTAAATCTATTTCTTCTATTTAGTTCCCAGTGTGGAAGGTATTCATAACAATTGAGCACTGAAGGCTGAGCTATAGCTTTGGCTGGGTCTCGTTTCTATTTCAAAACCTTAAGGAAGAAAGATTTGCTGCATTTTTTATGAAAACTCTGACCCAGTTATTCTTCAGTACAGCTGTGTAAACCATCTTTTATGATTTCTTGCTTAGATTTACCAAGTTATTAACATGCATGGAGAGTCTATTACAGAGCTTGATTACCTTGTGTATCAAAGTGACAGATCTATAGCCTTTGTGACACAGTTACAGCTCACAAGCACTGAAGGCCAATTAATCACTTATGAATCAGGTCAGAGCTACCAGGTCTTGGAAGTCTGTCAACTCATCTTGAATAAAGCCACTACAATGTTATAACAAATATTGGTATACATTGTAAATGATGCCGGACCGTAAGTCAACCACTGGTTTAAGGGCACATTAAAATATCAAAGAGGAGTATGTCAAAAATGATTAACTGCATGGGGTGGGACATTTCCAAACCACCAGAGGAGGTAATCCATTCTGTCAAAGCAATGGTACATTGTGATTAAAAAAAATAAAAGGAGTTCATAATGCAGTACAGAACATATGGAAGGGCAATGTCTCCTCCTCCCACCCCACATACACTAAAGCATAAAAAGACTAGACTGTTTGTAGGACACAACCCTTAGTAAGCAGCACACTGCTGTGCCACAGCAGGAATATCCCAAAGAGGGAACTGTGGTTCACAGAGACAATTCCCCCTCTGCTCTCTCTTTGCCCCAAGGGAGGAATAATTTACTGATCGCCTACACCAGCAGTAGTTTAATATCCCTCGTGCTCCCTAGTGCAACTGAGGCATCACCAAGGAGAGAGGGGAAGGCAAAAGGGTATGCAGCTGATTAAAGTTGGGTTACCCCCGGGAGAAAAGTAATGGGATGTTATTATTCTCCCTTACTCTTATGGGTATGCAGCCTGGGTCAGAATCTCACCCTAAAGCACTAACATTTCTTGATTGCTACAGTCATCACCGTATTAGCCACAAATATCTTTCAAAGTAACAGAAGATTTTTGAGCACACACAAATATGCACAAAACAAACTTACCCTGCATCTATAAGAGGGCTAGATTCTCTCCGGTGATGGTACTGCTTTGCCCCAGAACCCCAGTCTGTTTTGTGAAGCCTTTAAAACTAGAGAAAATCAGCCCAGCACATAGGGGATTCTGCAGCAGCTTATGTAGGTGCTCTTGTACCATTCAGTTTCCCTGCTTCTGGTGTATCAGGAAAAAGGAGATGTGGTCAGAATCAGAGTCATGGTTAAGATAACTCTGGCCCCTGAAGGGCCAGCTGAACCAGCTCAGGGAGACCAGTCCTTCATAAAGCAGATTCAAGAGGTACTATAGGTGAGCTTTAAATGAGCACATACATCCCTGACCTTTGATCCATCCAGATCAGCTGCACAGGAGACTCTAGTCCAGAATATTTATTTTGAACTTTAGCTGCTGTAATGGAAACTATTTTCCATTGTAGGTGTATTCCATACTGAAGGTTTATATATTAAGGTAAACAAATCATAGCACTTGGGCATGCAGATATAATTGTCTGCAAAATATATGAACCTTGGGCACAAAAACATTTGTAATATTTATAGTTTTTAGGTTCCAGCCAACTGTCTGGCCATAATGAGAACTGTAAGAGGCACATAGTCATTTAGTACAGGGAAAGTAAATCGAGCAGGAAAACATTAGGTGGCACTGTATAATAAATAATTCATAGCCTGTTATTAAAGAATATGATAGAAGGAGTGTTGCTTGATAAAGATGTGTTGTGGGGAGGGTGTCATATCTGCTCTTCCAAATAACCCACCGATATTAGCGACCAAGAGGACATACCTCTCTTTAAAAGAAGGAAACACAATTTGTTATTAATATTATTCTGGATAGAGATGCATTAACCTTCCCTTTTGCAAATGCCTGCCAGAGTACCAAACTTCTTTTCTGTTTAAAGGATTGTGTTGTGCACACATATATTGTTAGTCAACATAACCTGCACAACAAAGAGTATGTTTGGAAAAAATATTAGTATTTGATACAGCCCCACAAAAAGCAAGAACTTCACAAGTGTGGTATAATCCTTCATTGTCTATACCTAATTGACAGAATAATATTTAGCACTTATATTGCCTTCCATAGCTCGATGTCAAAAAGATTTGCAGATAATGATTGATTAAACTTCACACCACAGCAAAGTTAGGGGGAGGTCTGTGAACCTCTGGAGCTATTTTGTAAGATGTGAAGAGCAAACTTATTTCTGTAACTGAATCAAGTTGAGGTTGAAGAGGAGATTTCCCCTTGGAGCAACAAAGGACTAAGGATACAGGAAGAAGGAAAGCAGTCTGGGGGTTTCCTTCATGCCGCAAGCTCCATTCTTGCAGATTTACAGCATGTGGGAACCCAGATAGTGCTCCTCTTTCCCCCTCCCTGTTTCTACTGGGAGCTAGCTTGGGACAGACACATCTGGCTGATCTTCATCTGGTAAGTATTGCGACTTCAAAGAAAATTCTATAGTCTTTTAAGTACAATGCAAATGGTTGGAGCTGAAGTCCATAACATTCGAGGGGGTCCAAAATGAAGAACAGAGTTTTCCCATCCCTACACTCTACTGCCTAGGTGTTATCTCATTAAATTATTGCTTTTTTTCCCTCACAGATTGTTGTCCACTTTCACAGAGCGATTAGCGTCATTACATCTAATTAGAATCAGTGTGAATTCAAGTAGCCACAAAATTACAGTATGTAATTATAGATATTTTGTTCAAGTGGAAAGGATGACAACCCCATCAAACCATTGGGAAATGGAGCTGCTGCAAAGTATTTGACAAAGCACCATTTTCATTCCAAAGAAAACCAACAAATCCCAGCATGGCATAAACCCAGAATTAAATAAATGAGATATGTAGCATTATAATGCAACCAACAAAAGTTGACAGTTGATTTTTCATAACAGCCTCTTATGCTGATACATTTTTTTAACATGTTCCCAAATTACCTCCACACATCCCCAAAAGAAAATGATAATATATTTAAAAGACTTCATGCTCATTCTCATACTGTGCATTACCCAGTGGTTAATTTGTGCAAGTGTTTGCCAGGGTTGAACCCTAGCATTCTAGGCTTGACAGTTCATAACCCCAGCACCTCTGGGTTTGCTGCATCAGTTATGAATGTAAAAAAATTGCATGAACATCAGCACCTATTTCATTACAAATTAAGCACTGACATTACCTCCTAATCTAGGGCTTGTTCCTGAAATCAGTGGCTCTCATCGCCTTTCTGGAATGGGACTTTAGCATCTTCTGCTTTTATCCGAGAACACAGAGCCATGAAAAGATACACATCTTTATGACTTCTTATAATACCGGAGAAGAAAAGACAGACATTTTTCTGATAATAAACTAGCAGTTTATCCATCTTGGTAAATTTAGAATTTAATTAGTAAAGATTAAATGTGGTCAGCAGTCCTAAGTATACATCAACTGTGGCTCTGCTGGACTCTTTCACTGACAAGAATTATAAAGCTACATTACTAAGTGTCATATGTAAATATATTTATTTCTATGTACTTCATTCCCATATGAATACAAAAATATATTGTTCATATATCCTAATCAGAAAAAAAAATCAATGATAGCTCAAGAACAGGACAGCTAGGAATAAACATATTTGCTTGATAGGCAGCATTAAAATAATACCTTACCTTTGCCTCCACCTACATTTCAGCTTTCATTTTCCGTATGCATCATGTTTAACCCAGTCCTCCCACCTTTTTCTTCTATTCAGCTCCTTTCTTCATAGAATCATAGAATCTCAGGGTTGGAAGGGACCTCAGGAGGTCATCTAGTCCCACCCCCTGCTCAAAGCAGGACCAACCCCAACTAAATCATCCCAGCCAGGGCTTTGTCAAGCCTGACCTTAAAAACCTCTAAGGAAGGAGATTCCACCACCTCCCTAGGTAACCCATTCCAGTTCTTCAACACCCTACTAGTGAAAACGTTTTTCCTAATGTCCAACCTAAACCTCCCCCTCTGCAACTTGAGACCATTACTCCTTGTTCTGTCATCTTCTACCACTGAGAACAGTCTAGATCCATCCTCTTTGGAACCCCCTTCATTCTCACTTGGTGCCTTTTGTCATTCTGACCCTTACTACTGCAAAAGTATTTCCCCATCCTATCCACTATGCATTCTCACTCTCCTACATATCTCTCCTTGAAATCCCCTTGTCACAGATCATAGTGGATAACCTCCTCTTGGACACTTGCTTGGCTGCTGTGAAGGGACCCAGCTGCTGGACCCTGGGTATTTTCAGTCTCCAGAGCCTGAATGGAGCCCAGCCAAAATGGCCCATATTTGGGGTCCCTAGGCACATCCTTGGGCCACAGACCTCTGCCTTGTATCCCATCCCGAGACCTGGAACAAACTACCAGCAACCTAAAGCCTGGGCTCAGTGCTGATCCTTCAGATCCCTCCATAGCTTAAACACAGCCTCTCCCGGAACTCCACCCCCAATTTGTGAACTTTCTGCTTTACAGTTAAACTCTTTCAGGAGTTTTAATAGTTCTGGAGCTTATAAGCAGAGATATTTTGCACAGATTCCAACACCACTGCTCTGTTATAGTTAACAGATAGAGCATAAGAGAGTACAGACCTTATAGATCACAATACAGATCCTAAACACAATGCCCCTCACTAGCTCAAACTTCCTTCAGGAGTCATTGGGAGACCATGTGTGTTCAGGAAGGTAGGCAGGTTCACCTGTTTCATAAGGCCCCTACATGCTGGGTTGAAACACCTCTTGAACTGAAGAAAAGTGGCCAAAAGCTCCAAATAAATCTCTAGGCGCTAGAACTAGGGGTGCTGAGGGGCTTCCACACCCCTGGCTTGAAGTGGTTTACAGTTTGGTTCATTATCTCTCAGCACCTCCACTTACAAATTGTTCCAGCACCCTGACTAGATCAGCTCCATCCCTTTTTACAGCTTTCCAGTATCCTCTGTCAGATGACTCCCTTACCAGCTTCAACAGGTGACCATAGATCCATACCAGGTTACACCATTGCCAGGTGACCTCGTCCCTGCTAAACCAGTTTTCCTGGATGGGAGTCAGTTTATTGTCAAGCGTGATTATACTTCATTGTTCAGGTTCATAAAGTAAATGACCTTCTATTATTAAGCCTTTGTCTTACCCTCTTGGGATTTTGTTCCAATGGGGCATCCAAAGGAGAGAGAAGACAATTAACCCCAGATTCAAAATGGAGTCTGCAGTCTGACAGAGTCCCCATAATCAAACACTCTGTATATTGTACATACAGATTACCCAATTAATTACAACCCTCTTCAGGAAATCCCTCTTCCCTTTTTCTTCACCACTGATATTGGATTGTTCATCTTGTCTTATTTAGATCATACATTTTTCAAGGCAGGGAACATGTCCTATCCATGTTTGCAAAGTGCTGTATGAGTGGATAGCATTGTATAAATATTTGTTACTAATTACTGTTAGAAAAATACTGATTATACATGGATAACATATTAGAAAGAAAACAGTGTCCTTCAAACTGTATCAAGAGTGCTCATTACATTGAAGTTAGCACTTAGATAGGACTCTGCATCTTCAAAGGGCTTTACAAACATCTATTGAATCCTCACAACAACGGTGATTTTATACACAGAGAGCCAGATGCATAAAGAGGTTAAGTAATTTGCCCAAAGGCATGGAACACAAAGGATTCACATTAAGAGATGGGATTAGAAAGCAGGCATTCCCAAATCTGAAGAGTGTGCTCAAACCTCTAGTCTGCATCTTTTTTCATATAGACACCTTAAACAAGGAGCAAAGAAAAAGCAATTTGTTCAGTCTACTAGGAGAATAATAATAATATTTTATTTATGTATGTTAAAGGCTGCATTATTGAATACAATATACAACCAATACAAAAATAAGTGACCATTAATATTATGCTATTACTATTATTTAATATATGTATTACAGTAGCACTGAGAGTCCCCAATAAGGATTGGGGTCCCATTATGCAAACAGTTCCTCCTTCATTAAGGAACCTGAATTTGAATTTATTAACCTAACGTTAGGCTCCCATTTTTTAAATTCATGGCCCATGAAATTTAAAATCAAGGCTCCCACAACAGTTTTAGGTTATGTCTATACTCCCCCTGCTTTTTGGAATATGGGGTTGTGAATAGCAGTGCACACCAAAGTGCTGCGCTGTAACTCCCCCCCATGGATGTTGTGGGCACAAACAAAAAAATTCCTAGTTTACATTAATGTAATTCTTTTTGAAGAGGACTGTAGTACTTTGGTCTAATTTGGGTTGTTGGGTTTAGTGGGTGGGTGCTGAGTGGTGCTGGTGGCCAGTGATATACATGACATCAGACTAGAAGATCTGGTGGTCCCTTCTGACCTTAAACTCTAGGACTATGACTCTGTGTTTTGTTAAAGTCGTATGCCTCCTGTTCAGTCATTTACTCCCCCCTTCACTCCCAGTTTTCCACTTTGGGAAGTCATGTTCCCTGCACCTTGAAAAACTTACAATCTAAATGAGACACGACACACATCCCAAAGCAAGAATGCTGGGGCAGATCTTCATAATATGACATGTCTTCTCCTTCTTACATGCTTTGATGAGCACTGAAATAGTAAACAATGTAGAGCCTTAAAGTATTATCGCTGGCATCTGAGTGCACATTTCAGAGCTATTGTTTCAGACTATCCACAAACTTAGGCAGGGATCTCAACGTTGGTTACACTTGCTTCATGTTTTGAAGGTTCTCTGCAATCATTGCACCTATAGACTTACTTTCTAAAAAGAAAGTTGAATCCTTGGAAAACAATAGAAAGGTTTGTTTGTGCTCTCATCCGACACCGACATGCCTAGCTAGTCCTACATACCCTCTATTGTGTGGCACAACCCATATTTTGGGAAACACTGGTGTCATCTAAGATGGTGTAGGCTAATGACTTTGTGCAAAAAAAGCAAACATTAGGGGTACTGGTGATACTCTGTCTAGTGCTGTGAGTTTATTAAAATATTTTTAAACCAGATTTTCATTATCAACCCTCATCTAGAGGAACACATTTTAGATGCAGAGCAGGGTTCATTCCTAATGCTAATTTGGTTTTTGGTCTTCCTGCTGAGATTTCTAACAGGAAGGCAAATTAGTGACAATTGTGATGTGGGCACCTGTCCAGACAGTGAACTGGGCTGAAATCATCAATTTATTTCACACACGTTAGAAAATTCTTATCAGATGGTAATGATTTTTCAGCCATTTCTGACCCAGGTTGAATTCACAATAATGACCTAGAGGTAAATGGCTCTACACATCATCAATCAGTTGTGACATCCCATTCTTCTCATTTTTAAGTTATAAGTAAGAAAGCCATGACCTTCATTTTGGGATTAAATCTGTTTACATTGTCTCCAACCATTTATTTAAGTTTTCAACAGTTGTGAAGGAAAAATGAAGAATTAAATATTAGGACGAATGATATAAGTTTTTCACATGTAAATTTACGCTGAGCAGCTTTTCTTCAATGACTTGACATAGTCATATCCCACTCTTTCAAACTGTTCAGAATGCAATTACATACTGTCAAGATGCATTTGAAAAAAAAGAATTGAAATATAAAACTGAATGTTTATATTTTTACCCCAGAAATGATACTTAGAAATAATTGAACATACAGTACAATAGTTCAGAAAACAGAATTTTTCAGTTAATTTAACATAGAGTCCACTAATCCCAGATTTAGACCCTTTATATTAAGTAATTCTGTGTTCACGAGATCAGTCCAGTTCAACTTAAAACTCTCAAAAATGCATCTTTCTGGTTATTGTTAATTTCTGGTGCAACAATGGTCACTGTGCTGAATGAAAGGATTGGTGCAGAATACAAAACTACAATTATAAGTGGACATATACAAAATATTTAAATGGAACAGAGAAGGTATATCAGTCACACCTATACTGCACATTTTACTTGATCCACCAATGGTCTACAGACCCTCAAATTCACAAATCATTGTCTCAAAATTCAGTAGGACAATGCTCAGGTTCACCAGGAGATCTGGATATCTTGGACACTATACAGATACCTTTATAACAGTATCTTCTTTTCCCCAAGGCTTCCATTCACTCCTCCCCAGTGACAGTTTCTTCTTCATGTTGTTGCCCCAGGAAAATTTTGACATTAGTCTTAAGAAAACATCCTTTCTTCTACCTATTGGCCCTGTCTCCTTGTTCTTGCTCCCTATACTGCGATTATCAATAATTCTTCTGCCTTACCCATCCCCTAAATTGGGCACTGTTCACCCATGCATTACAAAACCCTCCACTGATCCTGACACTATCTTATTATTCCCTCTCTCATATCTTAAGTTCAGCAAAGTGGTTGAAGAACATCCTGCTGTTATGTTTCCAATCACATCTCAATAGACAATAACCTTGACTGAAATCACTCTTGATTTTCCTCTGGCCATAGCACACTGTTCTCCTCCATGCTAACAACCTTATTCTTCTTATGAAAGATACAATGAAAAATAAACAACAACAAGACTGAGAACAGGACTGAGACAGCGTTACAGCCTGTGTGGCTCGCTATGAAGAAAAGAACAAGAATATCTGCATAATCAAAGATCCACCAACACATCCCTCTCCCCCCGGTCATAGAGAACTCCTGCACAAAATGGAGTGAGTGCAGATTGATTTGCAAAGGATTGTCAAATGCTATCTGCAGTAGTCACATTATAAAAGAACAAACTACTAGAGGAATGTGGGTATCTTAGAATTTTTCAGGTAATAATTGGAGATATACCAATCTCCTAGAACTGGAAGGGACCTTGAAAGGTCATCTAGTCCAGCCCCCTGCCTTCACTAGCAGGACCAATTTTTGCCCCAGATCCCTAAGTGGCCCCCTCAAGGATTGAACTCACAACTGTGGGTTTAGCAGGCCAATGCTCAAACCACTGAGCTATCCCTCCCCCCTACTTCAGGCAGTAGAGGAAGACTTGAGAACCACCTCTACCCTGGGTAGGGACTGTTGAAAGTTTCACATTGTTTCCTGACCTTTGTTATTGCATAGTAACTAGAGGTGTGTGAGATTTTTCTGACAGTTTATTCATCGAAAGGTGCAATCTCTGGTTGACCAAAACTATTATGAATTTATGTCAAGTTCACTGAATAGTTTCAATTAAACTGAAAAAGTCAAAACATTTTGGTAATGTTGAAACAAAATGTTTCATTTCAATATGAAAAAGGAATTGTTTTGACTTTCAGGCATTTTGACAAAGCAAAGGAAAGGAGGACCAGAATCACAAAACAGTTGGATGAGGTACCACTACCTCTCTTTTAAGTTTTAATCTTGTGGCTATGGTATTTACCTGGGCTGTGGGACACCTGCATTTAATTTCTCCTCTCTGTCTGATGTGGAGAAGAAATTTTAACTGTGGTCTTCCTCAATGCAGGAATGCCCTAGCTACTGGGTTTTGGGATGTTCTGGGATCTGAATCTCTCCTCCTCAAGTTATTCCACTTTTTATAAATAAATAATCATTGGAAAAGGGACTTACAACTTGGTTCTCTCACACAACCTATGTGAGTGCTTTATCAGGATATACAGTAATTTCACTCTTTTCCTGGCCCAATGACTATCTATTTTCATCATGAAGGACTATGAATTGCCACGATGGATAACAATGGTAGAATAGCGCATAGCTGCAAAGTTGCAGCCTCAGGTACAAACCCCTTTCCATATCAGGCAGAGGGGAGAATTGAACTTGGGTCTCCCACACCTCACGTAAGTACCTTAAATGCTGGGCTAAAAGTCATAAGACAGACACTGCCTCCTCCAATTGTTCTATGAACTTAATGGTCCTTTCCTTTTCTTTTGTCAAAATGCCTGAAAATCTAAATGAAACATTTTGGTAATGTTAAAATGAAATGTTTCATGTCACCCAAAGTTTTTTTTTAATTTTTCAAATGCTGAAAAGTTTTGAAAATATGGGGGTTTGGCTTGACCCAAAACAAAAAACTTTTCCAATGTTTTAAATTGCCAGCAGATCAACAATCCATTATTCTCCCAGCTCTAATACTAATGCCATTCTGACAGTAGATCTGCATATCTACCAGTATTTAGGCTTCCCAATACAGGAAGTGAATAGCAAATATTTACACATTTACTTGTATTTAAGGGCATGTCTACACAGCAACTAGATACCTGCGGCTGGCCTGTGCCAGCTGACTTGGACTTGTGGGGCTCAGACTGTGGGGTTGTTTAATTACTCTGTGAACTTCTGGGCTCAGACTGGAGATTGGGCTCTAGGACCCTCCTATCTCACAGGGTTCTCAAGCCCAGGTTTCAACACAAACCCAGATGTGTACACAGAAATGAAACAGCCCCGCAGTCCGAGCCCTATAAGCCTGATTCAGGTGGCATAGGCCAACCATGGGTGTCTAGTTGCCTTGCGGATATACCCTCTGTCTATTTATTTTACATGGTATGTTATAGCGGTTCACAGTGTCCGCTAGCTTTTATTGAGAGACCACTTTTATTGTGCATCTATTGAAAATTTAGCAAGAAAGTTTTATGATAATTACAGTGTTACTGTCATTCAAAATGAGAAGTCTGTGTCAAAATTAACCTTGGAAAGTATAATGTTCTCCTCACTGATAACATTGAATATTACCACACTAATTTTCTCTCTGCAAAGGCAGGAGTAATTCAATACCAACTAGTCTCACACTGTCATTGACCCCAAATTTTTACAGGTTGAAAAATTCCACATAAAACTTCAGAGACACCAGGTGGATGAAATTATATTTTGTATTGGACCAATTTCATATCAATAAGAGATATTACCCACCTTTTATCTTTACTATCTTGGGACCAACACAGCTACAACACTGCAAATATAAAAATTCAGTAATGTCCTATATTTAAACTTTTTTTTCCACAATAGCTCATGATCTACTTAAGTGAACTAGTAAAGAAAATCAAATTGAGATGGCTACATTTGGACATTTAAATCCATATTTAAATAACCAACTTTAGCTACACAAGTCTGAAGATTTTGGCCATTGTTTTCTCATAGAAGTTCTGAGTTTAGGCACATAATTAATGACACTGTGATACAATATTTTAGAACTAGCACTGCAGAGTTGCTGTGTCCTTAGCACAATATAAACGCCTAAGAGATTGGGGTATTACAATCATGTAAAATTGTCAAAGGAATTTACCAGCATAGGCACAAAATTTACTTACCCACCTTTAGCAAATTTGTAATGATGAGAACTATGAAACACCTAATATTTTATTTACTCATCAGAAATAACTGGCAACAGAAAAGAATATAATCCTGAAAGAGGTTACCGGGCTGGTCACTTAACTGAAAGCAAGCTGACATTTGGTAATGGAAAACTAAAGATCACCATCTCATGTACAGAAGGTTTTCCACATTACAGACAAGCAATTTAACAATGACTCAGTGAGTGATGGAAGTCATAACACACATTTCAAAGCATTCTGTAACATCATAGGTCCATTGCATTATCCCATCTTTTCCACTGAACAAGCTGTTAAGAAGATAAATGATATCTTATCACTCACAAGAATTGAAATGTTGATAGTATACTACTTGTTCTACTCTAACAATCAATTGCAGACATGAACAGAGAAGGGGGTAACTGGGCACTAAATACTGAGCCTGCTACAAGGAAGATTAATATCATTACTTAGTTGTAAGTGTACAATTAATTTTATGAGAAACAAATGCAAAGCAATTCATACTCTTAAAATCTATATACTTGCTTGTTAACCTATACAAGCTGAAACAATGTTTCAGATAGTTATAATTGCCCTGTAGGTGGGACACTGATAATCCATTTGCAGTGCACATATCATATGCCAGTTTCTTTACCTAAGCTTGCTTGGGAAAGGAATCTGCTCTTAAGAGGGAATTCCACAACTTCATAAGGAAACATTGCATCTGACTTCAGGAATGAAAAGTTATGTCACAAACAGAAAGGGAACGTCATTATAAAGGAATCTGCAAGTGTATTTTAAGGGAATCCAACTAATAAACCCCCCAAACTTAAACTTCTTTAAAAATAAAAATTTTGCAACTTCAGAAAACAACCTATTAAAGTCTTGGAAATGAACAGTAGTGTCTAGCCACTTCCCCCACTGCATAGAATCCTTCATCACTCACTACTGATCTTCTTTCACACAATGAATCTCTCATCACATATCTATAAATAGTTACTTTGTTATTGAGGATTAAGTAATAACGGTCCTTAATGTTATTAAGGATTAATCGTTCCTTTTTAACACATTGTCATTAGCCCAATTACTTGTCAGCATATACCAGCAAACCACAATTCTACAAGAAGGATGAGTATTACAGTGTTGTATATAATGTTGCTATAGCCATTTTGGTCCCAGAATATTAGAGACACAAGGTGGGTGAGGTAATATTTTCTATTGGACCAGCTTCTGTTGGTGAGAGAGACAAGCGTTCGAGCTTTCACAGACCTCTGAAGAAGACCTGATGAGCTCTTTGTAAACCCAAAAGCTTGTCTCTCACCAACAGAAGTTGATCCAGTAAAAGATATTACCTCACTCACCATGTCTCTCTGTTTCTCTTAGCATTTTCAAATATCAGAAACATGTAACATGCCTGATATTGTCCTATTTTCTCTTCCTGAAAATGAAAAAGCATTAAATGTCAATATTAATGGGTTTACAGTCTAGTAAAAAGCAACGGATTTAGATCTGTAGCATCTCACTCCACCCTCCAGTACAATGGGGATTCTTTTGTTGGTGTTTTTGGTTTTTTGTCTGTTTGTTTGGTGGTGGGGGGATTGTTTGTTTTTGTTAGTAGATTTTCCCCTTCTTTTTTTTTCCATATATTTCAGAAAGGATCATCTTGAATCTTACCTCTCGATAATTTTTGCCTCAAGCCCCTAACTTCTCTTTGAGGTCCCAAATCTTGATTTAAAAAAAAAAATAAACAAGGTAAGTTATCTCTAGGTAAATTTTATTTTTGGTTAATTACCCTAAATGTTAAAAAAATGCACCTTCTTTCTAGTCTGAATTTGCCTAGCTTCTGTTTACAACCATTAGATCTCATTATGCCTTTGTTTGCTAGAAAAAAGAACTACGGGTATCTACTATCAGAAATCTCCTTGCCATGTACTCTTAAAACTGATCAAATCACCCCTTTAACTTTCTCTTTGATAAATTAAATAGATGGAGCTTATAAATTCTTTCCTTTGTCTTCCAAGTTTTCCAGAGGTGCCATTCTTGTAATTTTCGGAATCCTTTCCCTTTTTGTAATATCTTTTTTGAAATGTGGACATCAGAACTGGACACAGAATTCAAGTATTATCGTAGGGCTTAGGAGCCTCAATCATGGACAGAGACCCCATAGTGCTAAGCATGGTACAAATGGATCCCATACTACCAAATGATCCAGTTTGGCCTGTATCACTGACCTCTCACCATAATTATTTACCTGCACAACTATTTGTCTGTCACTTTCAACTTTTACTGTAATTATTTTATATTTTCATCCAGATAGATCGTTAATAAAAACATTGAGGAACACTGGGTCAAAAACAGGCCCTTGATGGACCCCACTGGAAAGTTAAACATCTCAGTAGGATGATTCACCATTTACAATTACTTCTTGAGATCTCTGTTAACCAATTTTAATCCATTTAATATGGGCTACATTGATTTTGTATCATGCTAGTCTTTTTATTCAGAATGTTATACAGGTCTAAGTCAACTGCCTTACATAATGCTAAGTACATTATGTCAACACAGTGGTCGGGAATTGAGTCCTGCAGCGGAGTCAGTCTGGAAGCAGGACCTGAGCAGAGTTAGTCTCCAGGCAACCTAATGAGTGAAGCTGGCCTCTGTAGGCTACTTGATTGGCTACACTACATGATTGGTTGGAAGAATCAGCAGTTCAGCTCAAGCCCAGCAGCCCTTCAGTGTCTTCTCATAGCATCTGTCTATTCCATGCTTCTGTCTATTGCATGCTAGTGTCTGCTTGCTTATAGCTTTGTTCCTACTCTTTCCCTGTCTTGGCCCACTCCTAGTAACATAGTACTGACCTTTGACTCTGATTCCTGACCTCTGACATTGGCACTGATCCTTGGCTCTGGCTCCGCCCTTGAGCTCTGATTCCTAACTCCTACTTGGCATGAGTGCCCAAGTTCCAGTCACCGAGAACAGCTACATGTATCAGCCAAACTTAGAATCTCATCAAAATGATATCGAATTTGTTTCACAAAACCTATTTTCCCTAAAACCATGTTGACTGGCATTTGTTATACTACCATCCTTTGCTGATTGCAACCCATATGAGCCTTTCCATGAGTTTGCCTGAAATCAGTTGCAGGCTGACGGTCTATAGTTACCTGGGTCATCCCATATAACCTTTTAAAATAATGGTGCAACATTTGCTTTTCTCCAATCCTCTGGAGCTTCCCCAATGTTCAAGGACTTGTTAGAAGTTATTAATAAAGGCTTGAGAGAGATTCTCAGATATTTTTTTTTCCTCCACGCATACCTGGTTGGGATTATATTGTTTGTACAAAAGTCAAATTAAGTCTCAATCACTTGAACATAGGTTTGTGTATTTCATTGACTGGTGTAACAGAGTGAGGATTCAGGTTGATAGTCCCTAGTTTACCCTGGTGATACCACCACCAGCAAATATGTGCATTTGTGAACCTTTTAGAATACCAATTACTGAGAGAATTGTTATTTGACTTGGTAGGCCAACTGGGTAAAAATCTCCTTCTGATCCTAATAGTTTTCAGCTTTTGCATTTTTTAGCGTCTTACATGTGTGGAGTGTATCATACACTTCACAGATCTTTCAAAATGCTAATGAATAAGAGGCAACAATTATTTTTAGAATGAAATGCAGTATCAGTCACCCACAAAAAAATAGCATAAAAATTTAAAGTTTATTGGTTTGAATTATTTTTGGGGGAGGTTGCTGTTTTGTTCAAACACTGGGGAATAATATGTTTTTCTTTTCCACTCAAAATCTCATTATTGGACCTCAGATCTAAAAAATAAACATCTGGCCTGTTGTCTACAACAGTAGTATTAATATATCAAGCTTCAGGAACTTGACTGGAGCTTGAGAGAAGGGATTTAGATACAAGGTAACTGCCTGATTTCACTTCAGAGCTTAGTTCCATATTAATAGTGTTTGATATATATGTTTTAATTTGACAGATTTACTAGGTGAATCAAGATAATAATTCTTATTTGAGGAGAAGCTGAAAAGTCTGTTCTTGTTTCATAAATATATATGACCTTATTTTACAAAATTGAATGACATCTATCCATGAGGGAAAGGACAGCTTTTTTAAAAATTCTGTCTTTGCTACAGTTCAAAATGTTTGTAAATCTATTTGAAATAACACAACCCATATAAAATGGGATTAGTTAATCTGAGATATCAGACATAGGCAATGACCTGATGAAGAGCTCTGTGTAAGATAAAAAGTTTGTCTCTCTCACCAACAGAAGTTGGGTCAAAAAAAGAGATTACCTCACCCACTTATCTCTCTGATATGCAATGTCTAAGCAGCCAAGGAGACTAAAATAACATCTTATACGGGATCTTTATTAGAAAGAGAGGTAGTGTCTGGCCTTTAGTCACTTAGTTATAGTGAAACTGGCATAATAAAGGAGGTTTTTATGAATTTTAACCTAATTGGACTGGAAGCGAAGCAGCACGTGCTTTACATAACAGATTACTCTGTCAAAAGCAGTTGACCAAAGAAAGAGAGGTCATCAGTGTTAGACATTTTCCTGTACTAGGGTTTTAGCTCCTAGAGCTTGGCTAGCATTTAATATTAGGTCTGCCATTTCCACCCTTCAAGTCCACTTTATTTGTTTGGGTTTTATATGTTTAGTTTGCTTAGCACTTTATGCTTCTATTTTCCATTACAATAAATGACAGATTAGGGCTGAAATACTTGACCAACCCAGCCATCACTGGTCAATATCTAATTTACTTAGTGTGGTCATTTATATAACTTTCATTCAGTTAACTGAACATTTCCATAATTTGTTAATTTATTTAATTATTTTGTTCTTTATGTATTTTGCATACAATTTATTTTATTCATTGCAGCCAGTTTAAATGTAAATTGACATGTAGAATATATACATATATATTGGTTCAGAATAATTATTACATATATATTCCAAACCATAAACTATGATAACAGTAAATCGCTTGCAAAGTGAAGAACTCAGTCATCAGGAAATGCTAACATCGAAATTCCATGTGCAACCTACATCTGCCCCTTTGTGTAAATCTTTTGTGTTACACTCTTTTATAGCATTGAGACAGCAAGGTTCTTAAATGTGTGTAACTTTAAATGTTTTTGTGGTCCCACTCCAACTGATGCCTATTGGAATACTGAAAGGCTTAAATTTACACACATCCTTAAGTACCTTGAATTGAGAATTGTTATTCTTTACATTCCTTTTATGCCCAGAAGCTCCCATCATGATCAGGCTGTCATTATGCTGAGGGATGTACATACACAAAGAGACAGGTGTTATCTCAAAGACTTTACACTCTATTTAGACAAAACTGACAAACAATACTAGGCAGTGTCTCAAATCTGTCCATGGTAGGGTTCCCCCTTTAGTCTATGTGGGGAGTGTACACACGTGCGTCCAATTACTCCACCTCTATCCCAGCAGGTGCTAAAGGGCATCTTTCTAGCAGGCTGCCACTTACCTTCCAGCGGGGGCTTCCTGATTGTCTCATCTCCCTCTGTGTACCCAATGATGCCACCTAACAGCCCACAATGAGCAAAAGGGTTAAGCAAAAGAAAGATATGCAGCCCCCTCCAGGATATTGGCCTCTCTTACTTCAGAGGGACCCTGGGAGCAACAATGTCAAATTCAGAATTTGCTGGGTTCCAGTGCAAGCCTCAGTTATTTCCCCCTTCAACTCAGAGGTTCTGTACCCTCCTTCTGTGAGGGCAGGGGCTCTGTAGGCTGTCAGTCCTCTCTCCAGGGCTGCAGAAGCTCCACAGTCTGCTCCCTTCCCAGGGTTCCCCCCTAGTCTGAGTGGAGTTCCCACTTCTTAACTCCTCCTCCAATCCTGGCATGATTTGCAGGTGGGGCAGAATGAGGCTTCTCCAGCCCAAAGCAGCCCCTTATCTTGCTAGTGAGGGTACACAAACCCCATAACAGAACAATGATCACATCCTACAGTTTCTGCAAACAAGACTCTGGTCAGCAAATGAGTCAGTTGTTGAATTATTTTTATCACCATACAGTTTCTGCACCTCACTCTTTATGCACTATCTACTCCTGCCCTGAATGCAATTAAAAACTGAAGTTAATTGCATTGACTATGGTAATTAAAGACTATTGTCAGGAAAACATACAAAGATGAAATTAAGGTTGTCTAGGCAACCTTAATTTTAGCACTTCCTGGCAAGCATTTTGAAAACCTGTCTGGTTTAATGTAAGGGTGTGTTTTTTGTTTGTTTGTTTTTTGCATAAACAAAGTAGTTTGCTTTTTAAATAACACAAACGACAATAATCACATAGAACTATTTGTTCAGCAAGTGGTTTTGTCCTGCATAATATAATGAAAATGCCAATGGAATATTGGCAGATCATCAATTTAAAAAAAAATCTTCTGAAACCAGACCAGCCTACGGTACCATTTAATATTTATATGACAGCACCCAGAATCTCAACTGAGATTGCAACCTCATTTTCCTGGGTATACAATCACATATTAAGACATGGTTCCATGGGATTACAATCTTAGTCTCCAATTCTACGAAGACATAAGCACGTGATTAACTTTGCGCAATGGGTGGAGTGAGATAACAGAGGGAGGCATAAAAACAAATATGTACATAAATACTTTTGCATTTTGAAAAGTTATAGTAAATAGACATGGTGTGAATTACCCCATCTGTCTCTGGACCTAGTCCTCACTATTTAGTATGGGCATCATCACAAAGGTAGGTCTTGACATGGGAATTAAAGGAGGAGAGCGGAGTGGCTTTTATAGATCAGTTATTGTATAGTCCATACAGAAGGGGCGGGGTAGAAAAAGGATATTTGTGACAAGCTCATACATGTTATTTCATTTTATTCATTTTCTCAACCCTGGTGCTTATATATATATATTTATATACAGAGAGAGAGAATCATAATTCTGAAACCCTTTGCAAGTGATGCACATTCTAAGTATAAATAAAGATAATCATGATACCCTATTTCAGAGATGAAATAGCATGTGCTGCACATTAATGTGAGAGGAAGGCTGGCCCAGTAGTTAGCACACTATGTTTGGATTCAAGTCCCTCCTCTGCTCCAGGCTTCCAATGTGACCTTCTGCAAGTCGCTTAGATTCTTTGTGCCTCATTTAACTATCACAAAAATAGGGATAGTAGTATTTCCCTAACTCATCAGGGTATTGTAAAAATAAATACATAAAAGATTTTGAGGTGCTCAGATACTATGGTGTCTCCGGCTATTTAGTTATCCAAATATATATATATACACACACACACACACACACACAAAAGACATGAAAGATCACACAGCCATCAGTGATCTGCATTTTCAGGGACACCATAGGACTAGAAGTTCTAATACTGTGTACAGTTTTAGGAAAACCTGATGCACATTCTTGAGAATTTCTGTTAAAACATTGGACTTGCTTCTTCCAGGGATCAGCACTGTTATGTTATTTTCTCTTTCCAATAAATCCCCATTTAATGACACAAGGTCATTCTTAATGTTTCATTCATTAGCATGTTCTTAGAAACCAAGATTTGTTAACAACTTTTTACTGAAATTCTCTTCATAAAAAATGTTGGAATAGATATGAAATAGATAAAAAATGTTGGCAGACCCCACTATATTGAACAATATTTCATTTCATGGACACTAGTAATATATTACACCCAGAAAGACAGGCCATTAAGGGACTTTACCTTTTCAAGCTTAAGGTAGAAAAATTAAGCAAAGTGTTTGGTTTCTTTTGTTTTGGATTTTTTAAAGAATCCAATTTAAAGAATTTCAAATTGTGATATTACATATTAAGCCAACTTTTACCCTTAGTACACCCATGCAAGTTGACTAGATATAAAGGATAACATTTAGCTCTTAATTGGGGAACATATATGGTTCTTGTGCCTTTAATAAATCATGAGCCAAAATCTCTGCTATGGTTAAACAGACTGAATGACTTCAAAGGTTAAATATTGGGGACTCCTTGAAACAAATAATAAAGGAGGCATATTTCCTTGACCCCATTTCAGTAATTGTTTAAGCAGTAAATTTTTAGGTAGAGCTGGGTGAAACCTTTCAGTCAAAAGGGTTTTCTGTGAAAAAATGCAGATTAATCAAACCAAAACATTTCAGCATAACCAACATGAATTCATTAAATGTTTTTGTTTGAAGAAAAAATCTAAAAAAAGGTTGAAACATTTCATTCAAAATGAAATGTTTAAAAAGTCATTTCATGCTGGAAAATGTATTTCAAAATTAGCTTTCATTTTATTAAATTCAAAATTCAAAATGTTTGAAATTGAAATAGAATGTTTCAAGTGGAATAAAACATTTGTTTGACCTCAAATGATTACTTTTGACTTTTCAATTTGACAAACATTTTGAAAAAAATATTTTTTTGTTTGACCCAAAATTATTTTTTTTTCAAGTTTGGAATTGCCAAGTGAACTGAAAATTCTGCTTTTTGCAGAGCTTTCTTTATTTGGTCCATACAAAGGAAACTTGAACTTGCCATACTTCTTTCCTTCCTCGATACCCCTTGTAGGCCAATGAATTATAGCTCCCTCTAGCCCAGCCCAGTGGCTGGCTTCTGATTTACCTTTGTACAGCATCACAGCATGCTGCAGCACAGTCTTCATCAGGGGTAGAACAATCCCTGAAAGAATGGGGAAATTCAGATGTCATGGGCAGCTTATTCTGAAAGCTGTTGTGCGATTTGCAATAATCTTTTAATGCTACTAGAGCTGAAATGAAAGTAGTGGTAGCAATAAATCCATAAATAAGTTGCCTTTTTGTATTGCAAGGTCCTCCTCCCCATGTACCATGTAAACAGTCTGTTTAGACCCCTGAGAAAGGGGTGGGTTGAGAGCCAGAGCTCTAGCCTGAGTTGCAATGTTTACACAGCTATTTTTAGCGCAATAGTGCAAGTTTGTCCACCAGGGCTGGGAGGCTCGCATCCAGATTCTAGGTACCCATGCCCTCCAAGGCTTAAAGCAAACATGCTAACTTTGAATACAATTCAACATATATGGCAGTATTTGCAGTTCACTGCAGCTTAGCAGAATTTTATGTGTATGATTACTCTGGCTTTTAGGTCCAACCATTAGTAATCCCTGTGAAGCTGCAGTGATAGGTTCCAATGAACAGTTCTGAACTACTAGAAAATTAGAGCTCTTCAGGACATTCTGTTTTAAAATTAAACAATAATGAACTCAAAGCTGTGCTTTGCATTACAATAATGCAAATGGGTTCCCTTGCAGAGTGCTACCATTATTATTAGAATGCACAGCACAGGTTTAAACTTATTATTTCTAGGAGAGGATAGCAAAATGATAACATGTAAATAATGATGTAATTTCAGTCTGAAAAAAATATGCCATTTGTGCTTTCTGCTGTATTAAAATGCAGTTGCCAACCAATAAGGAATAAGCATTGGATTGAAGTGGGTTGTCATAGTCTTTGGTTGATTCACGTAAGGTCATAAAATTGTAATATTTGCGAGACAGCCAGTGCACCAGAACTCTCTGGATCTGTCTAGTAAAATATGAGTTTCATATTCAATCCTCTAATCAGAATGATCTGAAAAAAAACAAAACAGTCCAAAGGATCATTTATAACCCCCGAGCCTAACACTCATCTATATGAATCATAATAAACTTGTCTTGAAAATTATATCATCCTTGCTAAATCCCAGCTATTGTTTACAACAGAGGCAAATATTAGTAGACACTCAGCAGAGTACCTGTAGGTTTAAACAAAATCAGGCCAGGATCTGAAATGGTGGTTATATTATGCAAATGGAGCAAAATGTGAATTTGTACCTGCTTACAGTAAGTCACAGGAATCAATTTGGTCCCTAATATTTAGCACACACCCCCCCTCCCCCCGCACTCGAAAGATAAAAAGACCCTCATGGTTTCAGTTTCATGAAACTTTGAAAACTCTTGGAAATATTTTAGAATTATTTTAGAGCAATTTTTGTCCAATCTTCTCACACCCCTCTCCAATCAGCTTGCATTTCCATACCAGAGGCCATGCTTTCCTATCTCCTCTTTTTATGCTGCTCTTGAGCCCTGGTTTACAGTATATAATGATTACTGTATAACCTTAAACTTTATTCAAACCAAACCAATCTGAAGACTGAGTTCCTCTTATGGTAACTACAGTGTATTTCCATGCAGATCCAGTTTCTCTGCTGTAAAAGGTTAACACCTGGGGGGTGGGGACTCTACTTACTACGATTTAGAGGCATTGTTTCCAGGCCTCCCCATCTCTAATACTTTCAACACGGTATTATTAACAGTCCCAGGTTCTCTCATGCTTGCTCTGTCCTCTCCCTCGTTGCATATTCCAGAACCTTCTGTTCTCTCCCTGAATGATAACACCAAATTACAAATTATAGCACTGAATAAAGCATCCATGGCAATTTGTATTTAAAGGTAAGATACTTATAGGCACAGATATCACCCTGTGATACCAGCTAACATACATCCTTTTTCTGCTTTCCTGTTTTCATTAGCTGCTACAACTCCTCTAATGCAGATTGGGCTGCAACTTAGCTGAAAAGTTCTCAGCAAGGTAGCAAGTGTGCCATCCTAAACAATCATTTCAAAAATAAGTTGTTGTATTGTGAGCACCTTTATTAAAAATTGACAATCTGAGCCATCGTTGGAGAAGCAATTGTTGAGCTTTCCAAGCCCTTTTGACTTTTACTCACACCAGGAGCTCCACTGAGTTACACAGAGGAGCATAATAAAAAGACAAGACAGGAAAGTGTGGCTTCTGGTGCTGAAATCCAGGCCACTTGGGAAGGGATGTGAGGAGAAGACAAGACAAAAATTCTTCTAAAATAGTTCCAAGAGTTTAGAAAGTTTCATGAAACTCAGCTGAGCAAAGGGAGAAGGTGGTCTGTGTCAGTAATATTTCAGTGATATCCAGGGCTGGTGCAACCATTTAGGCAACCTAGGTGGTCACCTAGGGTGCTAGGATTTGGGGGGTGGCATTTTCTTCGGCAGCATCCGCAGTGGCCGGATCTTCGGCCGTCCTGGTCGCCGCCAGCATGTAGGCAGAGGGAGCTGGGGTAGGGGAACGTAGGGAGGGCCGCCTGCAGCAAGTAAGGGGGGAAGCGGCACACAGGGGAACTCCCCACCCCAGCTCACCCCTGCCCCACCTCCTCCTTGAGCACACTGTTGCTGCTTCACTTCTCCCACCTCCCAGGCTTGCGGCGCCTAAGCTGATTGGTGCCACAAGCCTGGGAGGTGGGAGAAGTGAAGCAGCGATGGTGTGCTCGGGGAAGAGGCGGAGCAGGGGTGAGCTGGGGGGGTGCCTCAGGGTGGAGGGGGGGAGCTGCCGTGGGAGGGATGCCTCAGGGCGGAGCTGCTGCGGGGGTGGGGGGATGCCTCAGAGCAGGGGCTCAGGGATGGGGGGAGGCGCAAGGTGGAAGTTTCGCCTAGGGCGCGAAACATCCTTGCACCGGCCCTGGTGAAATCGTTATTCTATGGAACTATTCTACTAATGAGGAAAGGAAATTTGGTTCAACTCTGCATCCAGAAATGTGACATGTTACCTATCCGAAACTCTGCAAGTCTAGAAATAGGGCTGAAGAGATCTCAGACAAGACCTGAATAGAAGTTAGTAACTCTAAGAGGAAAAAGGAAATTGAGCAGTGGTGGGAAGAACACTCTTACCATAGGCGAAGGAATAGGGTACATAGTATATAAACAAGGTCATTTTTATACCTCTGACAGAACTAGAGCTGGGTGACTTGTGAATATTTCAACAAATTTAATTTCAGTTTGCCATAATACCCTCCCTCTTGTATTTGCTTGTAGCATTGTGAAAACCACAATTTTGTTCATATGAACGTGGAAGAGAGAATGAATTTTGGGCTTGTTGCCAAAAATAATGTAGTTATAATATAAAATGTATTTGGGCAGAAGCAGAAATACCATAGCAGCCATGTTAGCATTCTGTTTATGGATAAGTGAAGGAAGAAGGTAGGAATCAATGCAGTGAATGAGAGAACAGGACAGAGGGAAGGGGATCAAAGAGGAAGGGGAGGGGAAAGAGTGACTGGGCCAACAGAAGAATCCATTCATCATCTGTGAGGTCCCTCTTTAGAGGTATCAGAGAACAAGACCTTTTTAACCTCTATGGAAGGAAGGTGAACTGAGCTGCTGATGTGGACAGAGCGAAGATATTGGCACTGTAGCTACCTAAAAGATCACCACAGGAATGAGCTAGAGACTAATGGGCAAGGCAGCTCATCCATATCAATAGCCAGCATTGATCTGCCAGTGGGGAGAAGGGGTGAGAGGGAGAGAACCTGGCAAGACTATAACTCACAAGAGTCTGTTACTGAGGAATAGGATAAGCTGCTCTCTCTGTCATCAGACTTCCAGGCTCACTCCTCTGCCCACAGCCTGGCTGTTTACTAGGAGGTGGTTTTCACACTTGGATTGCTAAAGTAAATATTATTCTATATTGGATATAGTTAATAATGTAGTATTGGCAGGAACTGCTTTACTGGTTTCCAAAATCTCTGGCCTGAGACCTGGCAATAAAGTAGTTATATAAACAAGACCAGAAAGGGTAACTGACCATGGCTTCTGCAACTGTGACCAAGTACTCAGGCACAGAATCATAGAACTGGAAGGGACTTTCAGAGGTCATCGAGTCCCCTGCACTCAAGGCAGGACTAAGTATTATCTAGACCATCTCTGACAGGTGTTTGTCTAACCCGCTCTTAAAAATCTCCTATGATGGAGATTCAACAACTTCCCTAGGCAATTTATTCCAGTGCTTAACCACCCTGACAGAAAGTTTTTCCTAATGTCCAACCTAAACTGCCCTTGCTGTATTAAATTGTTGTGAATGATTAAGTTGAATGGGATCAGAAGATGAGACACAGGTATTATAAAAGCATTTGGTAGAGATCAGAAATATTGTGGATTACAGGACACTGAGCTTCTCAGCCCAGGTTCTCAAAAGTCCAGGCCAGGAATTTGGCATTAACAATTATTCAAATTAGATGCACAATGGTATGTGATCAAATATTTTGCAGCTAAAACTGTGCAAAAATACTGGCACTGAGGTCATTAAATGTCTGGCTGCAATGTTTGCAACCATGACTGTGCATATACACAACAACTTGGCATCAATGTGATTAGAGAAAATTAAAGTCTGCTGTTAAAAGTCCATAACTTCTGCTTTCAGTTCTTTGTCTCCTTCTCTCCTCTTCAGTCATGAAGGAACCTAAGGGTGTATAATTTGGAAGAATCATATTCTTACAGCTTCCCATCACACATCAGTCTAACTATAATGAGTATTAGAAGCATGTGTAAGGCCATACCAGACTCATCATTACATAATTTAGATTTTAAAACAGCAGCATTTCCCCCAAATTAGAAACAAAATTCTACTAAACATCACAGTACCAAATTATCAACTGTAAAAGGCAAGAGCTGGGGAAAACTTGCTAGAATCTAAAGGCCAGAATAATCCAGAATTTACAGTTAGTATAATGCAAATAAATGCTGTCAGAATCTATTGAAATCTTATCACCATAAATAAGCCATGTTAAGCATCATACCTTGCTAATAGTACACCAATACATTACCTCTGAAACTGAAGTATTTATGATTTATATGGAATATGTAAAATATAGTAATGAGTATACAGTATATTTCCAAACCATTCACCCATTTTACAATGTTGATTGTCATTGAAAATAGTTCCTTTATTTGAATGCCAAGCTAGTCTTTATTTTCTATTTATAAAAGCACAATTCCTGACACACTGATAATGCAATGAGTATAACACATTTCTGTAAATTTTGGCTGCATGTTAATGGCTTGAATAATCCACACAATTTGTGAGGGTTTTTTTTTTAAACAAGTTATTTTTTTTAATTTCTCATTTTAAACCAGTCAGATTATTTATTTAATATTGTACGTTCTCTCTGTTTTATTCTGAACTGAGGCGGGTAAAAGAAAAAAAAAAGTCTGGATAGCAAAAACAGAGTGGATACTGTAATGGAGCATTCTTTGTTGTTCTGCAGAGATGTAGAAATGATGCAAAGTTTAGAAAGATGCACCAGAAGACAGAGGTTCAGAGGTCATTTAGCATTGTTGTTCTGTACCCATACTGCAGGCTATCAGGGGTGAGGCAGTGGAGAATCATAGCCATTGATGTGGTTTTTGTCAAGTTCTTTATTGAAAGTTAATTGGAAATTGATATTTTTTTAAAGAGGTAACTAATATATCTAGCTTTCTATAGTTCATTATCAGAGTTTTTATTTGGGGAGAGGGAGCCCAAGTCCTTGTTGTTTTATGATGGATAGGAGAAGCATTGTGGAGCCTGGAGCAGCCGTAGCAAGGGAATCTGAGTTTACTCACTCATGTTAATCCCTCACTATTCTGCCCTTCCCTAATGGTTGGCAGTTTCATCCTCTGCTCACTTCAGTCCAACTCTCAGCCCCTGCCTCTTCCCTTTATGACTCTGTTCAGTTTTTCAGCTTTGCACCACTAGAACTGGCGCAGCCATTTGCCCTCTTCTAGCATTGCCACTTGTCCATGCTATCTGAGAACCATTCTTTTCCTGAGGTATCTCTCCTGGGAAATCTGTAAGGGTGCTCAGTACATACTACCAGCTGCCCAGTTTTATGGGCTCTGGACCATCCTGGATGTCCTGATATTTTGTACCTGAGAGATGGCATTCCTGCTCTCTTTCCCCTCATCCTGTACACTAGTGACAGCTCCATGCTGGCTGGAAACCCACAGAATGAGCAGTGAGCATGGAGGAAGAAAGGAAATGAGGCACAGCAGGCCCCAAAGGCTGAATTTTCAGAGAATCCTTCCTGTAGGTACACATGGCAGGTGTGACACTTTGTGGCCCTGTAATCTGATGGACTGGTAGGGAGGGAAATACAACTATCCTTCAACCCAGTCCTGCTTAACAGCCATGCCTGACTCAAACAGGCCCTAACTTCTCTCCATGTATGGAACTTGAATCTGTAGAGAAGGGTTACCATATCTTGCCTTTACCACAGCAGTCATCTCTTTGTCTGTGATGAGTAAAGGAGATATACATATGGATCTCCTGAGATGACCTGTGTTATACACCATATAAATTTACAACACAAAATAGTCCCAGGAAGAAAAGCAATAAAGTAACTGCAAACTTCAAAAATTAGGTGGTATGGTCTGGAGATAGCATAGGGTACATAATACTTTGGTTATCTGGGAAAATTAAAGTACAGAAAACTGATAGTGAGTTAATGCTCTTCTGGGCAGTTGTCACTTGCTAGTAACAAATATCTGCACATTAATGTGGCAAAATAGAATTGTTTTGCTAGAAGTCTAAATATACAAGTGCCAGTTGCAAATTTTTGGTGTTTTTGGTTCTTCATCAGACCTCAAGAGGCTTGGAAAGTTGGCTGTATATTTCCATACACCGTTACCTCCTACTATGGTTTCTACTTTCTGAAGCAGATTCACCATTACATTTGACTGCTTTGCATTGCTCCAATGAATGAAGCAAGGCATCTGTAAACCTGATTTAACTGGTCAGTTAAATTGTGTTTATGGCTACTTCGTGTCAGAATGGTACAAAGCAACCAGAGCCAAACATGGAATCTGGCCCTATATGTAGTATTTCAGTATTCCCTGTCATCCCTCAATAATTGAATAATTTTAACACTTTTGTTGAAAAGCTTCTCTTTTTGGTGAATGGAAGTTGTGCTTCCTTTATTCATCCTAAATCTTGTATTAAAATTGAAAATCTATTGTTGTAACTCACAAACAAATCAAAATGAAATGTCAATTCATCACCTCATAAGGTTGCTATTAGAGAGTTGATTTCATTTCTGTCATAACAGTTTGCAGAAAGGCCATTGTTCTGTATCTATTTAATGAAAATAAATGAGTGACCATTTCTAAGTATACTTGCAGTAAATTATAGCACAAATCAATGCAATCTGCACACTCTATTATTCATGTTGCTGCTTTATGCCTTAATGAACCTTGGATTGGGCAAAAGAGTAAAATGGGGTGGAACTCTATACAAAATGCAATATAATGCTATCCTAGCTTCCCACAGGGTTCCAAATCAAGTTCTAGGTTTCAATCCTTATGGTCAAGGAACTCAATGGCCTGCGCCCAGGTTATCTAAAAGACCATGGTCAACAACTCTGCTCCTCTACAACTTTCTACACTTAGAATGAGGAGTCCTTGCGGCACCTTAGAGACTAACAAATTTATTTGGACACAAGCTTTCATGGGCTAGAACCCAATCTGATAAAGTAGGTTCTAGCCCATGAAAGCTTGTGCCCAAATAAATTTGTTAGTCTCTAAGGTGTCACAAGGACTCCTCGTTTTTTTTTGCTGATACAGACTAACATGGCTACCACTGAAACCTATCTACAATTAGAGTCTGTTTGGAAGATAGAACTTTCCTGGACACTGTGGGATGAATTCCCACTGGAACTATGGACTTATCCAAACATCACCAACTTCCCCTCCAAGTACCCTGCACTTCTTTAACTTGTCTTCTCTAAGATAAATACAGAGCAGTGTGCACAGAAAAACATATAAACCAACAAAAGAAAAATCTCTACCAAATCAAACCATTCCAATGCACGTACAATTCCCCCCCAGGACAGGATGAGAGAAACCATAAACAACACATTCCAGATGTTAGTTATGCCACTTAATGAATGACTGGAAGGCACTTGGATACTACAATGATGAGTATGGTGTAAGAACCTATACAGAATAGAACAGCTGCTGCAGCATGAAGGCTGATTTGCTCCCTGCATAGCTAGTAATCACTGCAATTGTGGGCTCCCTTTTAAAATCCCACAGCTCCTGCAGGCAGCAGGTCATGGGCAGCGGGTATAATAGGCCAGGGGAGGTTAAACCTCCCCTAAATCAAGTCCTGGCCCCACCCATACTTTACGCTCTCCCCCAGGCCAGTGCCCCAGCTAGTGAGAGCGGAGCTCTGGCCAGAGGACAGCAGCCCAGCACTGGGGTCAGCAAATCGCCTGACACTGGGTCTGAAGCTGGGGGTGGCCAGCAGCCCGTTGCTGGGGCAGGTGCTTGGGGCGGCCTGTGGCCCAGCGCTGGGCTGGCGCAGGGGGTGGCTGGCAGCCCGGGGCAGTTTGGGCAGGGGGGATGGGTGGGGCCGCGTGGCTAGCCTCCATGAAGGGGGGCTCATGCACTGCCCATGCAGTAGCTCCTCAACAGGACCACAAGTCCCCAAAGGTTTGTTCACAACTTAAGGTGGAGGAGAAAGGTGGGTGCATAAGAGGGAGAATACAAACACGCATGGGAGGTAGAGGCAAGGGGGAAATGAACACTTTGGGAGGAAGGGACAGGGCCATAGAGAATGATCTCAGGGCTGCTGGTGGTTGGCTGTGCTCAATGTTTTGGTCTTGGTCCCATTAATTCTGGCTGCGGCCTTGTTCCTGTCTGCACCACAACACAGCAAGGAAACTAGAAGCATGCTGTAATATGTAAGTGGAATGCAGTAGGAAGGAGGGGGTCCCTTCATTAAGGAAGAGAAAAACTTGGAATGAATCGTAAGTTAAAGCAAACAAGGTTTTTATTCAAGATTAAGGGAAAAAATGTCTTTCTGGTGTGGAGGGAAGAGAGTTTTTCAGTCAACCAAGGCTGCAAAATTACTGAAAATCAGGGTGAAACAGAAAGTTAGATGATAATGAAGAGGCAGGAGCGTAGGTGGATATGAAATCAGAGATAGCATTTAAGGCCACGGAGAGTTTAGAATACCGGGGAGGCAGGATGAGAACTGAATTATATTCAGATGTGGAGGGAAAGCCAGAGACAAGAGAATATGGAGAGTTGTGAGTGGGAGGAATAAAATCAGAAAATAAATTAAATGAAGATTCATTCAAAGGAAAGTGAACAAGGTATTTTCAAGTGTTGTGGAGAAAAAAGTTCTGATGTTTAGCATATCGAAATAGGCGATCCATTTGGGGTCGTGTAGTATTATCAGATTACCCCCCCAAAAAAGCCCTGGAAAAGGCAGAACTAAATCAACTGGAAGCCTCCACCAGTGTAGCCAACATCTTTCCTTTTTCTTATAATACAACATACTGTTTTCAGACCGGCTAGACACTGACTGATATAAACATACAATTTCTTCACTGCATTTTTTAGATGCCTACACATGCAATCACTGTATAACATAGACTGATTTTAACTGATCTGATTGAATATTCTAGAGTTCTAGTCAAGTAAAATGTCAAACAGAGATATTTTAATGTATCTGGACAGCAGCACAAAGGCTAAGAGGCAAAAGAAACTGAAAATGACTCAGAAAAGATTTCAATTTGTTTTGCTAGTGAAGTTACTTCAAGGCTTTCATTCATTTTGAATTTCCAGTTTTAATAAATTAAGGAGCATCAATTGGTTTGAAATTGGTAAAATTCAGCTTGTTGCAAGACAGAGCAGTATCCAAAAGCTACAGCAAAAGCAAGAGAAAAATGTGAAATTAATAACCATTACAGTATAAATAAGTGACTAGAGACAAAATGGCAGTGTCAATAAATCGCTCCTGCATGCTCACACTACCTATCAGGATTTATAGTCTATCTTACAAGAGATTTAACAATTTAACTTAGCAGTATCTCTTATTGTCATAGCTCTAAATGAGTCATTCTCATTTAATGTAACTCCCACAATTAGCCAGCATGCTTATTGAAGTTTGAAAGTAGCATGACACTTGACAAACCCTCAGACACTGGAACGGCTACAAAAATGTCTCCTGTAAGAATATTTCTTCATCCCCTTCATTAATAATACAGTGTTGTGTGATTAATTATCTCAAAATATATATTCCTGTTGCCCTTAATTTCCAGACAAACTTTGTGCTCAATAAATAAATGTATAATCAGAAGTGCTGTACAAACAGAGGGAGGACTTGGGTATTTCGCTTTATGAGATCACAGTAAGTATATGCATATGAATAGGGCACTGGGAGCAGAGGATGCAAGTGTTTGGAGAAAAATATTGTATTAGAACAATTTAGCCAAAAAAAACCCAGCTCCTCTTTAACCACTTTCCCCCCCTCTACATTTGCGTGTTGGAAAATTTTCAGTTAAAGCTAAAGATTTTTAAATATTGCAATCTGGCCATTTATAATTAAGGTTCCATAGGCAACCTTAACATTGACTCCATCTTCTCTTCCTTCTCCTCATACATATATTATTTACCCATGGACACAAGTGTCAAAGATATGTTGTATATTATATTCATCATAACTGTCTTTCCAAAGGACCTAAGTGTCTACAACAAATGTGAGTTGTATTAGAAGGTGAAAAAAACATTTCAATATACTTTGGAGAGATGAATGGGACAGACTGAGATGTCCAGAAGCAGCCTGGTCTGAAGCACAGGGTATAGAGTCAGTAAATTCTACATTCTAATTCCAGCTCTTTCACTTGGACAAGTTACTTCATCTATTTGAGTTTCCCAATCTCTAAAATGAAGATACTATTATTTATCTACCTTATGGGTCTTTTGTGGGTTAATAAGTGATGATACAGTGAATATGTAAATATGAAATCGTGAATGCATACAAGGCTATGTAAGTGCTAATCATGTTTGTTTTGAATATATTGAACAAAGTGGTGTAAAGAATTGATGGTGATATTGCAATACTCTCTTATAGAACTCAAAGGATTTATTGGTACACAGCAAGTTAACTCCCACAGACACAAGCAGGACTTAACTTCGCACCAGTCCTCCTCCATCCCCCAATCAGATACAACATAACTTAACTGCAAGACAAAAATATAGCACCATTTATTGGTGGAAGAGCTATCTATACTGATGATTACAATATTGTTCGGTAATATATAGGAGGTAAGTTGTCAATATTTCTTGATGTTCATATGTGGGCAATTAATGCAGAGGAAGCCTTATGTTTGAGTGGATGACTTATATGTAATGTTTTTAGATCTGTATTTACAACCTGAGAGTTGACGTTTTGTGGAAATGTTGAAGAAGTATTGGGTTATGGCAGGGTGAAGTTTAGATGCAAAAAAGTTGTTGGTGGGGAGGTAGAATATGGATATTGGTACAAGGTCAGAGTAAAGGTTACGTGGACAGAGAAGTGAACATTCCATACTTCTCTTTCCCTTTGGCAGAGGAGTGGGTGGGAGTGAGGAGTGCTGAAAATCAGGGGCAAGACATCAAGTTAGGAGCTCTTGCAGGCAATGGGTGAGGGAGCAGCAGTAGAGAGGCAAGAGCACAGCTGAGATATCATTGCAAGACTTTTGAATCCAACAATTTATTTAGCGCCCCCCCCCAGAGTATACTTCATTTAAATTGGGAGTTCTTTGAGTTTGGGAAGAGGGAATTTAGACTAGTTATGTCAATACAGAAATATGTTATGCAGTAAGTGATAATTCATTCAAGTAACTGGACCAATTTTCTCACATGAGCTGTCTCTGTAGAGGTTTCAGTTACCTGATGTACCTTGATATCTATGCGCCTAGCTTTGCAATTGCTTTTCAAACTTTAAAGAAAGTCAAAGGAAATAATTGTCTGTGAGGAATTCCAGCACAGAGTTTCAGGCGAAGCTATTTAGGCTTTTTTTCCACCTGATGTGAGCAAATATTGACCTAAACCCACAAAATGTTTGCCTTTTTACTCACTTCTGATGAAAAGAACTCCCAGTGGACTTCTGCCAAACTTTAGAAAACATTTTGCTGGGGCATTGACAACTCATACTAGGTTACAGGCAAAAACAATTTTTTGTTCCTAAGTTCAATAGCCTTATTATGTTTTCTTTCCGTTTCAGGGAGTATTGATATATAGGAGGAGGATGTAGCAAAGGATTTCTGCTTTTAAACATCCTGCAATAACATCTTAAATCCAGCCAGAAACTCAAGTCGGTGCAGAGTTTTAGCAACCTGCCTGTTAAAAATATATCAAATTATGATCACATAATACATATGATCTGCTCTAGCTGCCTACAGTTACTGGGTGGAATTTTAAGTATTTGTTTTTGACCTATAAAGCCCAAAACGGCCTTAGACTTTTCTACTTGACACACCCCTTTTTCCCTGTGCCATATTGCCTACTTTGTGGTCACCAAAGCTGGAGCTCTCTCAATATAGGAGAGAGAGGGCTTTTGGCCAGTCATGTTCTGTGAGGCTGCCCTGAACTCCAGAATTCATTTCCCCCATAGGTGCCGGAACTAAGGGCGCTGGGAGTTCTGCCGCACCCCCTGGTTTGAAGTGGATTCCATCATATACAAGGTTTACAATTTGGTTCAATGGCTCGCAACACCCCCACTATACAAATTGTTCCAGCAGCCCTGCATTCCCCTTGATCCAGAGTACACCAATTCTCTTGATAATGCTGTAAAGTCCTTTTACTCTTCCTGGCTTTTGGTGAAGGAGTAGAGTTACAAAGGTGGCAAGTGGTGGGCACCTAGAATCATGAGTAGGAAAGCAGTTGGTAAAGTAAAGGTAGGCGCTAGCAAGGAACAGTCAGATGAAAGAGTTCCATTTAAACATAACATATGAAGGCTAAATATTGACAAAATATACAAATATGTATATATAAATGCTCGAAGTCTAAACACTAAGATAGGTGAACTAGAGTGCCTGGCATTAAATGAGGATATTGATATAATAGCATAGAGGAAACTTGGTGGAATGAGGATAATCAATGGGACACAGTAATATCAGGGTACAAAATATACATAAATGACAGAGCAGGTCACATTGGGAGTGGGAGTGGGATATGTTAAAGAAATCATAGAGTCAAATAAGGTAAAAAAATTAAATGAAAGAAACTATACCACAGAATCTCTATGGAGAGAAATCCATGCATGAATAAGAGTATAGCAGTAGGAGTATATTACTGACCAACTGACCAGGATGGTGATCGTGCTTGTGAAATGGTAAGTGAAGTTAGAGAAGCTACAAAAGTAGAAAAATGCAATAATGATGGGTAATTCCAACTATTCTTATATTGCTGGGTACATGGCATCTCAGGGCATGATGCAGACATAAAATGTCTAGACACATAAATGGTTGCTTCTTTGATTCCACAAGTGGAGAAGCAGTTTTTGATTTCGTCCTGAATGGAGTACAGGACCTGGTCCAAGAGTTAACTATAGTTGAACTACTTGGTAATAGTCCCCATAATGTAATTAAATATAACATCCTTGTAAGAGGGAAGATACCAAAAATCTCCCACAGTAATATTTAACTCTAAAAGAGGAACTACACAAAAATGAGAACACTAGTTAGATGGAAGTTAAAAGGAGCTTCAGAAGGTTTAAATGCCTGAAAACAGCATGGGGACTATTTAACAACACTATAATAAAGTTTCAGACTAAATTAATGCCCCAAATCAGAAAAGACAATAAGAGAACCAAAAGAATGCCACCATGGCTAAACACTAAAGTAATGGAGGTTGTTACAGGCAAAAAGGCATCCTTTAAAATGTAGAAGTTAGATCCTAGTGAGGATAATAGGAAGGTTAACAAACTCTGGCAGGTTAAATGTAAAAGTAACAGAAGGCAGGCCAAAGAAGAAGTTGATAAGCAACTTCCTAAAGACACAAAAACTAAAAGTAAGATTTTTTTTAAGTACATCAGAAGCAGAAAACATGAAAAAACAGATGGTGGGGCCACTAGATGACAAAACTGTTGAAAGAACACTCAAGCAAACAAGGCCATTGGAGAGAAGCTAAATGAATTCTTCGCATCACTCTTAACTACAGAGGATGTGGGGGAGATATTCACATCAGCCCAGTCCTTTTGGGGTGGAAAATCTGAAGTACTGTCCCACACTGATGTGTCAGTAAAAGAGGTTTTGGAACAAATTGATAAATTGAACAGCAATAAGTCACCAGGACCAGATGGCATTCACCCAAGAGTTCGGAAGAAATGCAAATATGAAATTGCAGAACTACTATTTGTAGATGTAACCTATCGCTGAAACAAGCCTCTGTACCAGATGACTGGAAGATAGGTAATGTAACACTGATTTTTAAAATGGACTCCTGGGGCAATCCTGCCAATTACAGGCTGGTAAACCTAATTCGCTACCAGGCAAATTGATATAAACACTAGTGAAGAATAAAATGATCAAACATAGATAAACATAAGTTTTGGGGGGGCAGAATCAAGATGGCTTTTGTAAAGGGAAGTCTGCTAGAATTCTTTGAGTGTGTCAAGAAGCACAATCCGGTTAATATAGCATACTTGGATTTTCAGAAAGCCTTTGGCAAAGGCTTACCAAAGGCTATGAAGGAAACTAAGTGGTTATGAGATAACAGGGAACGTTCTCTCATGAATCAGTATGTGGTTAAAGGAAAACAAAGGATAGGAATAAATGGTCAGTTTTCACAAAGGAGAGAGGTAAACAGCAAGGATTTGTACTGGGACCAGTTGCTGTTCAATATATTCATTAATGATCTGGAAAAGGGGGTGAACAGTGAGGTGGCAAAAGTTACAGATGATACGGAATTATTCCAAATAGTTAAATTCAAAGTTGAGAGTGAAGAGTTGGGGGGGGGTGTCTCACAAAGCTGGGTGATTGGGCAACAAAATGGGCAACACTTATAAGTGTAAAGTAATGCACACTGGAAAAAATAATGCTGTGTACACACATGAAATAATGGATTCTAAATTTGCTGTTAACTTACAAGAAAGATCTTAGAGTCACTGTGTATAGTTTTCTGACAACATTAGCTCAGTGCACAGCAGCAGTAAAAAGGCTAACAATGTTAGGAACGATCAGGAAAGGAATAGAAAATAAGGAATAATCATGAAACTAT
Organism: Mauremys reevesii; assembly: GCF_016161935.1. Taxonomy (NCBI): domain Eukaryota; kingdom Metazoa; phylum Chordata; order Testudines; family Geoemydidae; genus Mauremys; species Mauremys reevesii. Next base: position 85,783,672 of record NC_052627.1, on the reverse strand, counting down.
ATAAATCCATGGTCTGCCCCTATCTTGACCACTTTGTCCAGTTCTGATTTCCCCATCCCAAAAAGGATATAGTGGAATTGGAAAAGATTCAGTGAAAGGCAACAAAGATGATCAACAGTATGATCCGGCTTCCAGATGAGGAGAGACTAAAAAGACTGGGTCTTTTCAGGTTGGAAAAGAGAAGACTATGGAGGGATATGATAGAGTTCTATAAAATCATGAATGGTGGAAAAATTTCCCACAATATAAAAACCAGGGGTCACTGGATGAAATTAATAGGCAGCATGTTTAATAAACAAGAGGAAGTAAAAATCTGCACTCAGGTGACAAGGTGTCCATCAAAACGCTACAGAGCTCATGCCAGATTCTGGCTCTTCTTTCTAAGACGAAAGGAAGTCATTTGTAGTCCAAAAGTATCCCTATCCTAAGTCCTTGCATTTTAAAAAAACTTCTGCCTTTCAAACAATAGGTTAGCTACCATGAATTCCCAAGTGGTGGTTTCTGCTTCGCTTAAGGCCAAGTTTTGCTTCAAGTAGCCTAGAATTGTGGCCTCTATTTCACAAAAATACTAAGAACTATATTTTCATGGAATACATTAAAGCCTCTGAGCAATGATGCAATAGCTGTGAAATATAAGTATAGAAAAAGTATGATAAATAAAACTGGCTTGAATAAAACAAGGAAAAATAATCCTATTCTCTCCAGTAGCTGACACTTAAAATGCTGTCTCTTTAAGAGTTTGTCACTGCCCCAGAGTGCTCACAGAGGTCATCTAATTCAGAATTCAGAACTCAGAAGGAAGATAGTAGGAATGCATAACCACTATAAATAAAATAAAAATCCAAACTCTTGTCCACCTCTCCAGATGAATCTGAATTAAACACGTCCTTCTGCTTCATAAATAATTATAAACCAATAAATATCCTTTCAAAATGTTTAAATAACACCCTTTTAAAAAAATCTCTGATCTGCATTTTCTGCTTTCAGCTTAGAAGTACTAATATTCATGAAAACACTCTCATGGCATTTGGAAATTCCAGCTTCCAGTGAAAATCAGGTTTAGGGAAATATTGTTTTAAAATAAATTGCAACTGAAAGTTTAATGCATTTGGTTCTAATTCTGGGTGAAGTTTATAATCAGCTCTTATTATGATCACAGCTGGTTCTAGCCATGTGACTATGGGACAACTAAAGTACTGGGTAGTGAAAGTGGTAGTGAAAGTATGAGGTGGCAAATAAATATGATAAATATGTCTCAATAAATATCAAGATGGGTCTCATATTGAAAGACCTTCTGGTCTCCAACATTAGCTGTATGAAAAGATATTATTTCATTATATAATATACTGCAGTATATTGAAAATATATAGAGTATTTACTCTTAGAGGTTATCACATACTTCAAAAATTAGCCACATTTACTTACATAGCAAATGTCTATTTCAAAGCATCATTTTTCTTTGTTTTAAATACTGGTCAGTGTCAGAATGGTTTGCTCTCTCACGCTGGTCATTGTTCAGAAATCACATCTGTATGTTTTGTCTCTCTAGTGAAGCTCTATGGGGAGTCTAGTTACTGCCCGCAATGTTTATAAAACAGCAGCAGAGATGAAGTTGCTAGTAGCAGGAAGGTAGACCACATACTGGATACTGCAGAGACAGGTTTTAGATAGTGAAAAATAAGTAATTGTCAGAGAAAGCATAGAATAAATCCCTCCACCCCCAAGTCTGACACTATCTTAAATGAAGAACCTCTTCAGTGAAATTACAAGCAATAAAATAAAAAGGTCCTGGTGCAGAAAACCACTTAAATTTATGCTTATCATTAACAGGGGTGGCTCTAGACATTTCGCCGCCCCAAGCACGGCGGCATGCCGCAGGGAGCGCTCTGCTGGTCGCTGGTCCCGCGGCTCCGGTGGACCTCCCGCAGGCGTGCCTGCGAAGGGTCCGCTGGTCCCGCGGCTCCACTGCCTGCGGGAGCTCCACTGGAATCCTGCCTGCAGCTCTCCCGGCGACCGCCAGAGCACCCCCCTGCGGCATGCTGCCCCAAGCACGCGCTTGGCGTGCTGGGGCCTGGAGCCGCCCCTGATCGTTAAGCATATGCTCAAGTCCTATTGCACTTCAATGGGCAATATACACATGCTTTAAGTACTGTCCTGAATATGATTGCTTTCCTGAATGAGGAGATTCATTTCAATGACAAGATGCACATTGCTAAGCATGGGAACATTATGGGTTCTCAGTCAAAGCATTCCACTATATCTAGTAGACATGGTCAAAGGGATTCACACATTTTTCTCTCGTTAAGCATGACCATAACTGCCTTGTAGCGCTGATTTGCTCAAATTCGTGAGTCAGAAGCTCTTTCCTGATCAGTTAAAACATTGCTGTTTAAGGTATGGATGCCAGATGGCAGGATTGGAGTGTGCTGATGTGGGATATGTAATATTGAAATGGATGAAGACGAAAGGGGTGTTTGGGGGTATTATTTTGGAGCTACTGTTTTGTAAAGTTTGATATAAACACTCATTATGTTGCATTATCGTCTAGGTTCTAAAATTGTTTCCACTGGCATAAATTCTGGCAGAAGGCTCACACTGTGACAGTCAGCATATTGTGAAAATGAAAAGCAGCCACAACTTCCTCTTGCATTGGAAGAGGGGATCAAAGAATTAGTGCAATACAAGAAATAACCAGCATTGGCTGGGAAGGTGGGATAGCCAGGACAGTTGTGCAGTGCATTGATTTGGTGTTAAAGCAGCATTGGCTTCTGCCCAGGCATCTCCTTATGGAGCTTTCTCTGGAAGTTAAAGTGGTCTCCCTCTGACAGACTCTTCACAAAAGGATGGTGGTTACTAGGGGTGGGGTGGTGCTCCCTTGGGGTTCAAAGGGCATTACTGTACAGGTAGTGCATAAGTTACACATCTCTGAACTTGTTTCAATTAATATGGCCCAGAATTGGCTGAAAAGTCGGCATGTTTTATTTTTTTAGCCCTGAGATCAAGAAATGCAAAGAACTGTGAGAAGCTAATTTGAAGTTCAAAGAAGTCATGTAAAACCCACACTAAACATCAAATTAGTTTCCTCTTTTTAGTGTGCTCTAAGGGGGGTGAAGAAGAAAAATCACACAATGCAGCATCCATTAATTGGAACAACCAGAGAGAGATTGTGCCAGAATGACCCAATTAATTGATATTTTTGAAAGAGATGTTGCCCTAACTACAGATGTGCAAAAAATACCTACAGGAAACATAGAATAAAAATTGTGAATAAACTAGCGTTTTTAAAGTGTGCTAATAGTGTATGTACAATGTATCAGGAAATGAGCTCACAATTACATGGAACAGATCCTTTTATAGAAGTATCTGAAAACCACTGTCAGAGTCTGCAAGGTAGGGAGGGTGAGAGAAAGAAAGACCATCAAATGAGAACAAAGCTGCAGAAGATGTATTGGAAGGTTAGAGTCAGGTTTAAATAGGGTGACCAGACAGCAAGTGTGAAAAATTGGGACAGGAAGTGGGGGGTAATAGGAGCCTATATAAGAAAAAGACACAAAAATCGGGACTGTCCCTATGAAATCAGGACATCTGGTCACCCTAGGTTTAAATGACAGAGAGGAAAGTGAGAGGAGTGTTAAAGAGATAATTGATCCAAGCAAATATCTGATGAAAAGTTAGTGATAGCCAGGGCAGGAATAAGGATTGTACCTTTCCTTACTCAGACTCATTTACAGATTGCACTGAAGTGTGAACACCAGAGAGGATCTCAAATCCTTGTCTGAGTATAGAGATCCTACCCATCATACATGGATGAATAAGGAAGAGTGTTGCAGTGTTAAAAGTTGTCATCTTTGGGTAACATATTAAACCTGAGTTCCTTCTAGAATACCCTGGTGCATGTCCACTGTGAGGCAAAGGTCCAATGGTATTCTGGCTAGGGCTGGCCAGAAAATAAGAGTTTATTTTGCAAAAATTGAGGTGTGAGACAGAGGTCTTCTAGATTCTGAGCGGGAACTTGAACCTGGGTGTCCCATACCTCTGGTGTGTGTCCTAATGACCAGGCTATAGAGTCACTCTCTTAAGTGACCTCTTCCACTTATTATAAATAATTAAGTATTCAATGGGCCAGAGAGAGACTAACTTCATAGACCAGTGAGTAGGGAACCTATGTGGGAGATCCATGTTCAAGTCCCTGCTTCAACCCAAGCACAGCAGGGATTTGAATCTCAGTCTCCCACTTCCCAGGTGCCTGCCCTAACCATTGGAGCACTGGCTCTTCTCAGCACTCATTCAACCTTCTCAACAAAATGTTTTTTGAAACTGAAGCATTTCCAAAAAAAATTTCAGTTTCTACAAATTGGCATTTTCCAACAAAATATGTTCCATTGAAAAATTCCCAACCAGTTCCCTCCACATTCCTTTGGTTAATACAAAAGGTTAAACAGTCCAGATCTCTGAGCTATAGTGCTCATTGGCTGCTACATTTGTTTTCATACTTATAGCACATTACTCTTCAAAACACTTCCTATGCCATTGCCTTTGTGCCCCCAGCTTATCAGGACCATGGGGTTCAGTTACCTCAGTTGAGCCTGGGCCTCGCCCAATCAGCCTTCAGGCAGTTTAATGAGCTCAGCTGTGCTATGACAGAATTGCCTGACCGGTTGGCCCACCCAAGTAGCTGAAAGGAGCCAACACATCTTCATTTAAGCTGAGCAGCAGAGGCAGCTCACTGCTTATGCCTGCAGCTCTGACTGCACCTGGCAACTAAGCCAGGACATGGAAGGAAGAAGCATGTAAGAAGGACCTTATTGGCCAATCATAGAGTTACTACCAAAACAGGTTAGGAAACCTGTCTTAAAGTTGCTATCACCCATTTGCTCCAACAGTAATTGACCATCTTTTGTCATAACTGGTAAAAAATCTGCACAGTTTATTATGGATTTCATCAATGAACTACAATTCTGCCATATCTCTGCCTAAACTATATAAAAAGTGGGACTTGCAGGATGTGCAAGACTCAGAATAGGGACCTAAATTTGCTATGTAACCTGTAGACTCCCTGCATATTAGCCTATTATGGTAAAATCACAGCAGAAAAACGGAAAAGAATTTAAATTATAATTTTAGTACATGAAAACTGTGTGTTGGATGTCTTTAAAAACTAACCCTTCCTCTGGGTTCCAGACCTGTAGCCAAGTATGGGTTTTCAATTCCCACAGGCTTCTCAAGGCAGGGCAGAGGATGACTAATGCATCAGGTTGGTCTGGAATTCCCTGGTGCTACAGTAAAAGGTTTGGAGTTTTCCTTTTCCCTTCATATCTTGCCTTACTTTCCTTTTTGGATGGAAGATGCGTACGATGTTCCAGCATTTGTCATTTTGTTCACACCTACTCAAATACGTTCTTTCTTCCCCTATTCCTTAGCTTTCATTTACAATGGACCTACTTCTTGCTGGGTCTCAGCATGAAGTGCTGCATGATGCTGGAAAACAATCTAAAATGAAGGAAAGTTCATTAAGGGTGAAACTTACCCTCTCTGCACAAAACCTGAATAATCTGACTTCATATGGAGAACTCTGAAGGGGCTGAGGTGATGCAATCCACAGGCAGGCTGACAGTTTATTGTGCAGCCCTTCTGGGTATGTCTTCAGTGCCACATTAGACCAGGCTCTAGTTTGGTGCTGTTCCATACCCCCCTTCTGTCTACAAAAAAAGAACACCACCTCTGACCCAAGCTTGAGGATGTGTTAAGCCCAGCCTGGAAGACACACCTGAGAGTACAGGTTTGAGATTAGATTCACTTCAGTCTGGGCTGGCAACCTGCCTTCTTTGCAATAAGGACTCAGGCTAATCAAGCCAGAGTGCTGCTAGATCTCTGATGCTATCCCACAATTCCATCTGGCATGTATTTTCTTGTCTATGTCCTTCTGTATTGACATTACCTACATGGGATCAATGTTTTAACCTCACATTTGCCTGCTCAGTTTCTGCTGCACTTCCAAAGATGTCATCCAAAAAATTCTCCTCCTGTGCTGCCAGTTGGCCAGAAAGTGACACCAGCTTTATGGTAAAGCTGTGGTGTGAAACCAGTATAGTCCCAAAATGACACTTACGTTTATTAGAAAAGAAAGAAATGGAAAAAACAGAGAAGTCAGTCGGGTACACTATGAATTGCTTTAAGGAATTCAGCCTGCAAATCAAAATGATGTTCTCATTAAAAGTTCTTGCTGTTGGCTTTCACCTTCAGAAATGTCTGCATTAATAAACTAGGAAGTTATTTATATAAAGTATTGTTTTCATGCCACTGCCACAAACAGAAGCTCCATGCTGGGATGGTGGAGGGAAAAGAGAGACTGAGAACATCCTGAGAATGAATTGATATAAAAGCCCAGTTGCATGCACCTAAGAATCATGGGCTATTCCACTAGAAATCCCTCCCAGTACATTGGCCAGTACAGCACCATTGTGGATGTAATAACATGGGTCTGCCCTATGAGGCTAGACAGGGCCGAATATTCAGGGAAGAAATAGCCTCTTCAGCCATTACTCCAGATTATAACATGGAATGTAGCTGTAATCCCTCTGTACCTCGTATACGGGGACCCTGCTACTGAATCTTCATAATTATTGGTCTTATGGCTCTTCCTCTGACCAATTCCTATACCACCTCTATTCCTCCATCTTGCCTACAGAATCTCACCGTAAGTGCTTAAGTTGTGTTAAAAGCTTTGAAGCAGTGAATTCCATTTCTAAAATAAAGCCCTCTTACTAGAAGATTTACAATATAGTATTTGCAAATATATTATAGATGGCACAGATAGTGCTGCCTATAATTAATGTTGCCTGACAGGTTCCATTTTATAAAGGATGAGGAAGGGGCATGGGGGTAGAGGGAGGGTAGGGGAGTGGGAGGAGGAACTGAATAGAGGTGGGATGGTATAGTTGGTACAAGGAGTGGGATTTGTAATCAGTGGGTAAGCCAAGGAATGGGGACATGGACCCAAGTGGGAGGGACTTTGATCTAGAGCCATGGGGGTCATGAGAGGATTGAGTCAAGGAGCTAGGGGAGGGGAAGGAATGGGGAACTGGAACTGTGATGTGGAGCCAAGGGGAGGGGGGATAGCAATGAGGAGACAGATGGGGGTGAGGGACTGTGATGAGGAGTTAGAGTCATGGTAGTAGGTTCTAGAATGTGGAATTGAGTTGGAGAACTGGGATGAGGAACCAGTGGATATTTTTGGATATTCTGAAGCTGTGATGTGGAATTGAGCAGAGAACTGGGTTCTGGAGCTGACAGGGAGGGAGGTAATGGGACAGGAACCTGGAGGGAGTTGAGGCTGAGGGACTGGGCCCAGGAGCAGAATTGAATATATTGCCAGCTAAAGATAGGGAGGGAGACTGAGATGAAAACAATTGGCGGGGGTGGGGGGGGGCAGCAGGGGCAAAAAAGAGGTTTAGTTTGAAGAATGGGCAGAATGGTCTATGACTACTAGATCACACTTCCCTTAGATCCTGGAATGGAACAAGGGATTCTCAACATTTCTCTTCTATCAGAAAATGGCTGTGAAACCCACTGACAAAATATGTGCCTTATCTCCCTGTAGTTGCTAGCACACAGAGAATTACAACCTACCACTGCTATCATATACTCTCTTCAATCAACTGGTAAAGGTTTGTATAGTGGATCAAAAATTCTAACCTTGCTGAAGACCCATTTGTGAATCAATATGATTCCACATGATGGAATTCAGGTTTTTCTTTCAGTTTGCTTAACAAAAATCCAAGGAATTTACACACAAAATACTATATCAAAAGAACATTATTCAGATTTCAAAGCCAAGCATTCAAAAGTTAGGAAATGCCAGAATAAAGGATGCCTGTGTAACCTTAACACACACCCCTTCATATGTTTTATGATACAGTCATTACTTAATGAGCACACACTTTTTTCCCCCACAGAACACCTGGCCTTATTCTGTGCACAGGATGGATATTGTTCATTGAACGAACAGTTAGTGAATATTTTGTTTTCTCCTCACTGTCCAATATGTGACCCCAGGCCTTACTGACTGTATAGTATTGAAACATCAGCTTAGTACCCAAAATTCAAGAAGGATGTTGAACACCGTAATCTATTAGTGGTCGCACCTGTGGCAAATAAAGAGGTAAGATCACCTCTGTAATCCTATTTGAGTTCCCTTTGTTTTATGCATTCAAGGATCACATTAGTCCTTTTGGCCACAGTACTATACTATGTTTCTTTAAAAGTCTATTATTTTAATTTGATACTTAGGTGATATATATTGTCTCTGCATGAAGAGATGGCCTAAAGGCTGCTCTATTTTACATGAGAGGATGTTCTAGCGGCCAGACAGTCCCAAGAATTGGTGGAAGGGAGTGCTAAGGGTACAAGTGAACCCTTGTCTTCAGCTGTTCTGAGCAGTGATTGGCTGCAGGTAAAGGATCTTGCCAAAATTCAAGTCCAACCTATATCATTTCGTACTTTATCAGAGGGGTAGCTGTGTTAGTCTGGATCTGTAATAGCAGCAAAGAGTCCTGTGGCACCTTATAGACTAACAGACATTTTGGAGCATGAGCTTTCGTGGGTGAATAAAGCTCATGCTCCAAAACATCTATTAGTCTATAAGGTGCCACAGGACTCTTTGCTGCTATTTCGTACTTTGTGGATCTGATTCATTCTCCCTACTGACCTCGTGCTTCCAAACGGGCCCTAAAAATGGAATGTATTTATCTGAGATAGTCAAAGTCAATTTAAAATAAAATTTAAAAAATGGTTCTCTCACTTCAGGTCATGACCTTTAGATCTAATCATGGCCTGATTTGAGTGTAGCATAAATTTGTATTTATACCTCTGAAACTACAGTATCCCTCATCAGATGTACTTATTTGTTCTTTCTTCAGTGGATACAGCTTATTCACACATCAATTACTCAAAGAAATAAAAGAATGATGGTAGCTGGACCACCATGTGTTTCTTTTTATTCAGGGAGGCCTCGCCTTCATTTTACAATGATCTTAACTCAATATTACTATTTAAATAAATTGCCAAACTGACTTTTTAAAAAAACAACAACTGCAACTTAATTCTAGAAAATGGAAATGAGAAATGAAATTCTTGTCTACATAATGCACAAGGATGTCACACAAGCTTCCATCCACAGCTCCAAGCTGCACTTTAAGACCCACCTGCATTGTCCTGGCTACTCCAGTTCTGGATCCTTCTGAGAAGACACTAACAATTGTGCTGAACTGTGACACATTATGTGACAAAGTATTTTAGTTGTGAAGTCCGGTGATGTCCACTGGGAACAGATCAAGACCAAACTCATGTGTGTTGAGACCTATGGTGGAATAGAACCAAGGCGCTTTTGAGGTAAAAAGGCTAGTACACTTGCTCTTTCTGACCAGGCAGTGCTGTGGCTGCTTAATATCTACTCAAAGCCACAATCACCTTCTGATCTGAGGAGCAGGTGACTTGGTGGTTCTCTCGCGTCCTGATAGCAAGGCACAGATTTATCATGAAAAGATGGAATATAACAGATTACATAATATTCTAGTCACGAAAGCAGTTTGCTTTAACCTTTTAAGAATTTGCCCCATGCATCATCATCCATCATAAATCACTTCTAACATGACAGTGTTGGATCTGTAGGATTATCTGGGCACCAGTAGCTGAATCAGAAAGATAAAATATCAGGAGAAAAAATAGAAATTCAAAGTAAATCTAGTTGTATAGATGTAAGGGGTTGGCATCATAGTTTAGCCATATACATTCAAGCCTTGAAGTCAAATAACTCGGATTAATCTTCTGTCACATGGTATTAAGAAAAGCTTGTTATAGTTACCAAGAATAGTCTATAAAGCCATTTTACTGGTTTATATTTGCTGCTGCATCATTATTGCCTGGCCCTGTAATATAAATTAAGAGATCAGAAGCCCAACATTATATGACAGTGGCATTCATTTCAATTTGTGGATTTCTTTAAAAAACAGGCTGAAAGTACAATCTTTTAACTATACCAGTGTTTTTATTAAACTGCCTCACACCTTACAAAAGTGGTATGGTTACATTGGAACACAAAGGAGAGATTGTTTTTAATAACTTGTTAGATTAAAAACACTTCTCACCATTCCAGGGAGGCTTCTATTCTAAGATACATCTATTGATTTATATTTGTATATAGCTGGAGAATGAAATGCACTGGAGAGCTGCTAACATACTGTGTTTGTTAAAAATAACCAAAAGGAAATGCTACTGAAGAGACGGATTTCATTTCTATCAAATGGGCTGTACTATAGGATCAACTGATTGCTCAGATTTCAGGTCTGATTAAGCCAGACAATGACTACCTTCCCCTTAGGCTTAACAGTGACCATATAAGTTAGAAATGAACAAAGCGATAAGAACTATCAGCACATGTTTTTCTTGCCCCCAGACAGAATTTGGTTTGCCAGAATACACTCATTTAATACTTCTAGCTCAGCTTAAAATAAGCTCTGGTTGGAGAGTGAACTCCTGGCCTCTCAATCTCAAGACACCCCTGCTAACCACTGAGTCTTTTTATCAACACAGACTAACTGAAGCCAACTCTGAAAAGTTATCAAAAATACTGAAAGGAAACATATGGCATGGGTTGTATCTGCATTATCACAGAAGCCCATAGAGAATTTTTTCCCTTTTGGTTCTGACAGGCAGAATTTGCTCAGTAATACACCAGCGATTCTGAAAGGCAAAGGGACTCTATGAAGGTTGCTGCCAAATTACAATGCACCTGATACATTGTTGGAGTTCTAAGAAGGCCACCTCCTATTAGGACCAGTGGTGGTGATTAGAGATAAGGCAATCTGCGCGCACAGGATACAAGTACAAAGCAATACAGTTTTCTTCATGTACATCAACAGGACATTTTGCAAGTATTTTTAAGTAACAATCATGTTTTGTTATTTTATATCACTACATACTATACCATTTGTTTAATCATTTCTGCTCGGTTTCATGCATCAAGACAATTGACCAAACATAAAAACAAATAATTAACATATCTTGACATATCAATATGTTAAAAAAGAATATAGATCCAACAGAAAACTCAAAGTTCTCAAAATCCATTTAAGAAAACTATTGATAATCTGCATACTGTTCAGTGAAAGAATAAGAGGTGATGGTGGTAAATATCTTAACATTACTTGCCAAAAGACAACACTTTGACTTCATCCAGAGAAAATCAGACCACAATGGTGAACTCAATATTATGGAGCTGAGCAACAAGTTGCAAAAGCAAAATTAAAAAGACGGTCCTACCTGATTTACTAGCTCTCTGAAAATTAATGCAGTTACATGTATATTTGAAAATTAACTTGTCTTTAATAACAACTCTGTCACTTTTACAATGTTGTTATGGAGGGATACTGTACTGCAAAAAAAAATCAGAATATTATTGTAACCATAGCTGTGCATATTTTTCACCATGAGAGCTAAAATTCACCTCTTTTCAGGCTTCATTACAAATTTTACACTCAGAACATGTCTGTCAAAAGAGTCATTAAAAGTCACAACTCTATGGTATAAACCTCTGCTCAACTTTGAGTGGACCCATGCCTAGCTGCAAAATGAATATGGTCAAATACATGAACCAAAATTATGTGAAATGTCTGGTTCTAGATGTTTTTCAACATCAAACCTGGAAGTAAAAGACAGCCCCTGCTCTGAAGAGAGTTTCCAGAAAAGAAACATTGTATCATTGAATAGAAAGAAAAACCTTAAGATAACAACATGTGCTAAAACTATTTCATTCTTTACACTGCAGGTATTGTCCCAGAGCAAATCTAGGGTCCCGAAAGGTGATGAGTCACTTCTGTGCTAGGCTCCAGCCAATCCACAAGCCAGGAACTGGTCTGGTGACTCAACAGAGCAGGTATATAAGCTTCATATGAGGAACAGCAGCTCAGTCTGCTCAACATCACTCCAGGGCTTGGAATTCTCTCCTGCCTGACAGTGGCAACAGACTCCTCAAGCCTTAGCCTGCTCCGGACATGCTCTTGCTCCAACCCTGTTCCTAGTCCTGTTCCAGCCTTGCTCACTCTTTGGCCTCACTCCAACCCTGCCTTGGACCCCTGATTCTGGATCTCACCTGTGGCTCCAACCACTATACCTGACTGCCATGTCTTCATCCATTAGGCCTGACCATCCCTATCAAAGTTTCTGACAGGCTCAATCTTAAGGGGGCTCTATTCAAGCAAAATTCCTACTGGAATCCGTAAGAATTTGCCTGAGTAATGGTTGAGTAAGGACTTCAGGAGTGGGCCCTTTAAAGCTATGTTTCTACATCTTCCCTGAGTTCTGCAATACCTACAAATGGTATTTCCACTACAATACATAGCAATAATATGTGCCAGCATGAGGCTATATGGAACTAATAAAACCATTGGTTCCACAAAGGGGCAGATACCACCACTCTTGCTCATGTTGAATAGTAGCTGACTTCTTTAGTAGTTCCACTGAAGAAAATGTCACTACTGAAAAGCAGCATATGGGTTACAAATGGGTGGAGAAAGATAATTCCATTTTGTGGAAGATTTTAATATTTTGAAATCTGGGTTCATTCCAATTTTGAATGAATACAAAAAAAACCCTCAAAATTCTCCATAAAAGGGAACAAGGTCCCCGGCTCCAAGGCACTCTGCATGGTAGGCTGCCCTGGAGCTACCAATATCCACGCTCCTGGATCCATGTGTTCCCACCAGGCAAGCTGCCAAGTAGCCATAAGCCTGGAGGCCTGGGTGGTGATGTTCTAAGGGCTTCCAGGCTTCCCATCAGCCAACCAGGCAGGCTGCTGAGGAGTTGGTTAGATGAGCTGGCAGGAAATCAGTTTCAAAACCTTCCTGGCAGGCAGGGTCTTATCAGAACTTTTTCAAAATGTAGCCATCTCCACGGAACTTCTCAATTTTGACAAATCAGCAATTTCTGATGAAAAAATGTAGTCAGAAGTTTTCTGACTCGTTCTAGCATACCTTGGAGTATTCTGGTACCTGGCAACATAAGAAAAACTAAGTGATTTATTATTCTCATCACCACACATAAGGAAAAGTCTTTGGATATGAGACTGCCATGACACATCACCTCTCCTCACCAGAAGAGTCCAAAATATTTTGGTTTTCAAATAATTGCCAACAATTCAAAATTTTCTGTGGAAAAAAGGTTTTCCAACCAATTCTACTAATTTCCTTTTGGGGGGGGGCTTTTTTTAAAGTGTTTTGTTCTCTGCTTATCTATGACTAGGAAAAGGAGCTTAGTTATAAGCAGCGGAGAAAGCTCTTGAAGGTTGTTAAGCTGTGGCATACAGTAGTCTGTTTTGTAGCTGTGATTTGGGTCTGATGTAAATCATGTAACATTACCATGGGGGAGCACAATTCAATAATAATTATGGCACATAGTGCAGGAAGTAAGAAAGTATTCTTGCTGGTTAAGATTTCTGAAGGGAGGTTTATCTGCATGCAGTGCACTATGAAAATCACACCCTTCAGCTGAAGCTGCTATTCAGTACTTTAAATTTCATCTAGTTACAAAGGACAATGTTCTCCACAACATGCCTTTTTAGAACTCTACAGAGGCATATCTCAGTGCCCCAGGAGTGAAGATTGTCTTCTTATAGTCAGCCACACTGTCATGCCTTATAGTATAATTAGGCATAATGATACTTGGTCCTGCAAGTCAATTGTCCAGGAGGCTGTGCTGAATAGGGTTTGTGACATAATTGCTCTCTAGCCTTTTCTACCAGCAAATCCTTGTAGATCATATTTTAATTGCATTTTTCATGAAGAAATTTGTCAGAGGACAAAGTTCTTCCAAAACAGCCACAAACCAATGGTTAATTGGCAAACACGAAAACTATGTTTGTTAGCAGTGTGACTTCACCAAAAAAAAAAGAACAAAAAAGATTTAATTTCCTCTGCTTTTGTCTCCCTCATCTTCTTTTTCCTCTTCCTCTCTGTCTCTCCTGCCCAGTTCCCTCCTCTTCCACTCCTCAGGGCTTAGTTCCTCTGTAGGAGAGAGCTAATGAAAGGCAAGATGATAACACACATTGATTGAGAGTCACAATGACAATCCTTCCAACAGACAGCAGTGTGTAGGCAGACAGACAAACCTTAAACAGATTTGGAGTCCATGTTGAGTTACTCAGGGGATTCAACACACGACAGCACAGCACAACACAACAGGAATTACGAAAACTAACGTAGAGGTGGTTCCAGAGCTGGCCCTGCACAAAACGCACATGAAGGTGGCAACCAACCCCCCTTTTAAAAAAACCTTTATTTCAAAAACGTTGACTTCCGTTTAAAAGTGAATGTGTAGAGGATGATGGGAATGGGGCACATGCTAAATATAAATACAAATACAAAAATAGGTCTAAAACCCAAACCGTAAATGTCATTGGCCCAATAAGTTAGTTTATTTGCCCTGAGCACTGTGAAGTGTCTTGCTAACTGTCAGGAAATATACTAAGTATTTTAAATAAATGACAAAGGGAGTTTCACTCTAATGACTGCAGAATCTGGCACCAATAACCATATTATGGATTAAACTCTTGCATTTAAAGAAATATCATCTTCAACGTACAACTCAAACATCTGACACTTCCCTGATCCCCAGATTTTTGGTAAATTTTAATCCTAGACTGAGACCTGTTATTCAAAAGTTGGACTTCAGACATTGTTAGAATCGTGCTAATTTTGCGGTTAGAAACCTTGGAGCCCCTTTCCTATAAGTGTGAACTGAGATCCATTATATCTCATAAAAGAACCCCATTAGTGAATGTATACAGTACAGAAGGCAGCATTCTTTCTCAAGACAAACTGTTAATTATGGCAAAACAGGAAATTCAGATTAGTTCCAGTGCTCTGAAAGTTAAAAACAAAACAAAAAACAGGTTTGTATGGAGCTGTTCATTATATTCTTTGGGACAAAAAGGTATTGGACTAAGTTACTACAAAGGATTTAATTGTTTCTTGTTAGATGCTCTGAAAAAACAAATGTATGGGACTACCTTTCTTCTAACGTGAATGACTTACTATTTTGTTTCATCTCCTGTGTGGAATATATAGAATAGTCCAATCCTCTTAACCTGTAGGTTTTGAGAATCACTGAAAAATTATGACTTAAAAGAATCTAGAAAAATATATCCATACATAGTTTTTGGAACACATAGAAAGCTTTTAAAAGACATAGTATATGTTAGTATATATAAAGGTCATTTTATATTACAGCCCTTTTTCTCTGTTCCTAAGCCCCAAAGTCTGTATTATATATTTATTCACACTTGCACATGCACACTCACACACTCCCTCCCTCTGCCAGTGGCTCTCACAATTGTAAATTAAGCTAAATCTAAAACTGAATTTGTCTAAATTGCATTCAGTAACGAGAGGAGAACTTACTTAATTCTATTTTTAAGTGACTGCAAAGGTGCCTATGGTCCAGGATAGGCATTCTTCTAGGTATGCTTTTTAAATCTAAATAATCAGATGAAGACATATCTGATTATATTTTTGATATGGCTTGAATTCAGTGCTTTCTGATTGTTTAGGACATAGGTTTGCATGGTCTGCAGTACTGATGTTTGATGGTATGCCAAAAGAAACTAGCTGGACTATAAGAAAAAATGTTCAGGAATTCACATATACAGAACTATATCACAGGATTGTTCAGATAAAGACCTACAAGGAGAAGTCATAAGAGTAAAAAAGCCAGTAATGAGAATGACACCTTGCAATCTAAGAAGAAAAAAGAAAAAAAATGGAAGAGAGATAGAGACCAAATTTACTGAGATTTAAAGTGCTGCCCTACTCTGAAATTTGCCTGTAACCATGACATTGTTGGGTTCTGTGTTATTGCTTCACAATGCTTTCCAGATCAAATGTGCTTGGTTTACACTTTTCCCCCCCTCTTAACGGTTAGACTGGAAAACTCAACTTGGAATGTGAAAGTGAAGAGAGATTATTTTCTTCAACCCTTAATTTTGCCCAATTCTGGGCTGTAGTCAGCCCCTTTGCACTGCTCTTGTCGCATGGAGAGGCTAGAAAGCAATCACATCTCCCCATTGGGGAATTCTTCAGTAGCTAGTTGAAATTGAACAATTTCCATGAAACATTTTGATTTTGATGCATCAACAAATTACCACTGTAAAACATGTTTTGTTGTAATTTTCTTGACCAGCTCAGGACAAAAGCTTTAAGGGATATGTCAGTCGGAAAAACACATGAATGAAAAGTCTATTGGTTCTAGTGGGATGGAAATTGCCCCATCTTCCTATGTAATTTGCATCTGAAACCAAGGGCTCTTTTGGATTTACTGGGTCAGGCCAATGGCCCATCTAGTCCAGTATACTGTCTTCCATCACAGATGCTTCAGAGGGAGTGAACAGAAGAGGGCAGTTACTGAGGGATCTATAACCTATCATCCAGTACCAGCTTCTGGCAGTCACAGGTTTAGGGAGACCCACAGCATGGGATTGCACCCCTGACCATCTTGGGTAATAGCCAGTGATGAATCTACCCTCCATGAATTTATCTAATTCTTTTTTTTTAACCCTGTTATACTTTTGGCCTTCACAGCATCCCATTGGAAGAAGTTCCGCAGCTTGAGTGTGTTGTGTGAAAAAGTACCTCTGTATGTTTGTTTTAAACCTGCTGCCTATTAATTTCATCAGGTGACCCCTGGTTCTTGTGTTATGTGAAGGGGTAAATAACACTTCCTTATTCACTTTCTCCACACCAGCCTTAATTTTATAGACTTCTATCATATCTTCCCCAGTCAACTCTTTTCTAAGCTGAACAGTCCCAGTCTTTTTAATCTTTCCTCATATGGAACCTTAACCTTAGCCCTAATCATTTTATTGCTCTTCTCTGTACTTTTTTTTTTCTTCCCAATTCATACATTTTTTTGAGACGGGGTGACCAGAACTGTACACAGTATTGAAGGTATGGGCATACCATAGATGTATACGATATTTATTGCAGGGCTTCGGAGCTGTGCTCTGGCTCCATTCCAGCTCCAGGCAAAAACCTGCAGCTCCACTGCTCCGGAGCTGCTCCACGCTCCACTCCAAAGCCCTGATTTATTGTCTTATTGGCTATCCATTTCCTATGGTTCCTAACATTCTGTTAGCTTTTTTGACCACTGCTACATTTTGAGCAGATATTTTCAGAGAACTGTCCACAATCTCTCCAAGATCTCTTTCTGGAGTGAAAACAGCTGATTTATACTCCATCATTTTGTATGTGTAGCTAGGATTGTTTTTTTCAATGTGTATCACTTTGTGGTTATCAATACTTAATTTCATCTACCATCTTGTTATCCAGTCACCCAGTCTTGTGAGAGCCCTCTACAGTGCTTCACAATCAGCATTTGACTTAATTATTTTGAATAATTTGATATTAGATGAAAACTTTGCCACGTCACTGTTCATCCCTTTTTTCCAGATAATATATGAATATGTTGAACAACACTTGTCCCAGTAGAGATTCTCTCATTATTGTGAAAACTGAGCATTTTTCTATCTTTTGTTTCCTGTCTTTAGTTACTGATCCATGAGAAGACCTCCCCATATATCTCATGACTGCTTACTTTACTTTTTTACTTAAGAGCCTTTGGTGAGGGAACTTGTCAAAGACTTTCTGAAGTCCAAGTATACTATTTCCACTGGATCACCCTTGTCAACATATTTTTGACCTCCTCAAAGAATTCTAATAGATTGGTGAAACATGATTTCCCTTTATAAAAGCCATGTTGATTCTTCCCCAATATATGTCTCTGATAATTTTGTTCTTTATGATAGTTTCAACCAATTTGCCTGGTACTAAAGTTAGGGTTACTGGCCTGCAATTGCCAGGATCATCTCTTGGGCTTTTTTTAAAAAAATCAGTGTTACATTAGCTATCCTCCAGTCATCTGGTACAGAGGCAGATTTAAGCAATAGGTTATATATCGCAATTTCATCAGTGAATCCCATCTGGTCTTGGTTACTTATTACTGTTTAATTTATCAATTTTTTCCAAACCTCCTCTATCAACACCTCAGTCTGGGACAGTTCCTTTGATTTGTCACCCAGAAAGAATAGCTAAGGTGTGGGAACTTCCCTCACCAGCTTCTCTGCAACAGCCTTGTCTTCCTTGAGTGCTCAGTTAGCACCTCAATTGTCCAGTGGCCGCATTGACTGTTTAGTAGGATTCCTGCTTGTGATCTGCTTGCTTTTCCCTACCCCATGCTGGTTTTTGTGTCTTTTGTTAGTTGCTCTTCAAATTCTTTTTTTGGCCTGCCTAATTATACTTTTACACTTGATTTGCCATCATTTATGTTCCTTCCTATTTTCCTCAGTAGGATTTGACTTTCAATTTTTAAATGATGCCTTTTTGCATCTAAAGCCTTTATTGCTGTGCTATTTACCCATGGTGACAATTTTTGGTCCTCTTACTGTTTGTTTGTTGTTGTTGTTTTTAAATATGAGAACATTCATTTAATTTGAGCCTCAGTTACAGTGTTTTTAAAATGTGTCCATGCAGTTTTCAGGCATTTAACTTTTGTGATGATTTTTACTTTCTATTTGATTAGCTTCCTCATTTTGTGTAGTTCCCCTTTTTGAGGTCAAATGCTACTGTGGTGGGTTTCTTTGGTATCCCTCCAAGGAAGTTAAATTTATTTATAACATGGTTTCTATTACTGAGAGATTTAACTATATACCTCTTAGACCAGATACTATATGCCACTTAGGACTAAATCAAGAATTGCCTCTCCCCTTGTGGCTTCCAGGACTCACTGCACCAAGAAGCAGCGATTAATGGTGTCTAGAAATTTTATCTCTGCATCCCATCCTGAGGTGACATGTACCCAGGTGAGAGGAAACTGATGAAGAATTGTAGGCAAATTCATCATATTAATATGTAAAATATTCAAACACTAAGTGCACAACCATCCATTCAGCCAACGTACTGTACCAATTTGGCAGACAAAATATTGTGGTGTAATAGTAAGGTGAAGGATTAGAGGGGAAAGCCAAAGAACAGAGCAGGAATAAAGGAACAGAGGATGTTGGTGAAATAAGGAGGAAATGGATGGTGGGATAAGAACCATATAATCCCTACTCTTATTGTCCCCACAAAAGAGACAGGGAATATGGTCGACTCAGTAAAGCTGTAGTCACAAGCCAAAATAGTAAAGTTCCATCTGCGAAAATTGGCTTTGGTTTTCACACAAACAAAATTAAAGGAAAAAATGAAAAATATTTTGCTTTCAGACAAGATGGCCAAAATATGTTTTTTTCCTCTCAAAATTTTTGCCAAAATTGACCCCTAAACAAACAAGAAAGTTGTCCTTCTCATTTAAGAAAAAAGTAAATGTTAACCTGATATCTGACTCTTTATAATCAAACAGATTCACATAGGTTTGGTATTAAGTAACTGACCCATCAAGCCCACCATACATGGAACTCCCATTAAAATATCATTTGGTTATTGTTAGTTTTGATTTAGCAATTCTGTTTATTCATTTCAAAGTTAGGAGTAGTCTGGGTAAAATTAAATTATCCTCACCCCCAAATTCTGTTCTAGCTTGAGGAAAACTTAACCAAATACTTTTAGAGGAGACATTAAAAATGTTGTCACTTTAAATGAAATTTGTTGTGAGCCAGCTCAAATCTGACATCAAAAACATATTAGAAGGGAAATCCTAAGCAGTATACAGTACACCATGGAACTAATCCAAAAATGTATACACAGGTTTGATTATATATAGGAGAAAAAATATTTGATTATAATTAGTCAAATTAAAGCCTGAACCCTGCTAAAATAGAAATGGACCTGAATCTTCCCCCTTCTCCTGAACCAAACTCGCTCCAAATGTTTGACATTCAAAATTTAGTTTAATTTGTCATCAATCTCAGGTGCCTCTATATCTTATTTCTGGTCAAGACTGGAAGCAGAAATTTCAAAATAGTAAGAGTAGGTGGGAAGTTTCCCTAGTTCAAGTTCTGAACAATCAGCAGTAAACCAGTAGGTGTAATTTAACCCCTCAGCGTCAAACATATAAGGTTCAAATTGGGTAATCCATGCAAACCAAACCCCACAGAGTTTACAAACATATACTCCAAACATTTTTATATAAAACTATAAGCTCCTAGGATTTGTATTTGGAGGACAAAATGTGTAAATGGAAAGACCACTTTCCAGGTTTAGCTCACTCACACAAGGTTTGTCTTACCCCTATACACCTCTTCACCAGGAGCGGCTCCAGAGTTTCTTGCACCCTAGACAGAATTCGGGGGGTGGCATTTTGTGCGCTGCCCACAGGGTGCGCGGGAGCTTCCAGTTCCACTCCCATCGCACCGCCGAAGAAGGACCCTCCGCCGAAATGCTGCAGGTGACAGCGGCAGTCATTGAGCTGCTCAATTGCCTGCCGCTGTTTTCCACGGCATGTTGGCAGAAGGTCCTTCTTCGGGGCATGACGGGAGCGGAACCGGAAGCTCCCGTGTGCCCCGTGAGGAGCACACAAAATTGCGCCCTCCGAATCCTGGCGCCCTAGGCGACCGCCTAGGGTCACCTAATGGAAGCGCCGGCCCTGGTCTTCACCATTATAAATGTACTGAATGACTAGTAGTTCAGTATTCAAAAGTTACTTCACTGCACAAGTTTAGGCCTGGTCTACACTTGAGGGGAGCTGAGGTCGATCTAATTTACGTAACTTTAGCTAAGTGACTAACGTAGCTGAAGTCGACATACTTAGATCTCCTTACCATGGTGTCTTCACTGCAGTAAGTTGATGGCTGACGCTCTCTCATTGACTCTGTCTGTGCCTCTCGCCCTGGTTGAGTACTGGAGTTGATGGGCAAGCACTAGACGCAATAAATCAACCCCCATGGATCGATCACTGCCTGTTGATCCAACCAGTAATGTAGACAATCCTTTACTAATAAAAAAGATTGTAATGTCTCATCAGGCATATTGACTATGTTTACAACTATTTCCTTTTTCATTCCAGAACCATGTCAGGAGCTTATTTCTACATTAGTGACACTTGTCAATTACTTGAATGAATTGTTACAAAACAAATGGAAACAGAGTGAAAATTAAGAACTTGATTTTAATTAGCTAAACAACAAGTGAATGTCTTCAAAGACTGGAATATTTAGATAATAAATTACCTACTTATTTAGCATGAAATGCACCAATTGTTGGCGTTGCAGCTGGAGAAGCACATCTTTCAGTTATGCCAGATGGCTCTCAAATGCCTATCACCTTGTATTTATCACGAGCCAAAAGAAAGCAGTGCTCAGACAAAGAGGAGTTCAGAGGCTATTCTGTAAACTTTTAGGTATGGTACAGCTTAAAGGCAAAGGGCCTAATTCTGCCATTATATACACTACAGTATATGCTCCCCCCTCAGACACTGGGACACATTGTAACTTTACAAGCTACCCTAGGTCAGAGAGAGCACATAGCTTCACTGCCCCAGTGAGCAGAGGATGAACTGTGAATTCCTCTTGCTCTGGGAAGGGAGTACATTTCTTCACCTTTTTTCATGGTTCAGCATTCTCCACACTGAACATTTTCCTGGATACCTAATATGGGTAGGCCAAGCCGGGGGTTCTCTTATGCATCACTCTTTTCCACCCTCTTGCTCACAGTGAAAGTGGCAGCCTGGGAGCTCCTGCTTTCCTCCCTATTGCCAGAGTCTCAATCTGAGCAAGACCAGGAAAGGAAGGAAGATGGACCTTACTTCCTCTTACTCCCCTATTCTGCTCACTAAAGACTGTAATAATCTAGGTCAAAGGGGATTGTACCTATTGAGTTCCTTGTGGGGGGCGTAAGCCCACCCACATCTAAAGGCCTCTCTCCCAGCCTAAGGGAAGGAGCCACTGAACTCAGGGCTCACATGAGGTCAGGGGACAACTAATGAAAAACAGGGACAGGAGTGAGTTCATAGGGTCAGAAGCAGGGAGCCGGAGGGGAAGACCTAGCAGAGAACCCTGGGCAGTACCCAATGCTCCTCAAAGGCATCCAGGCATGCCAGTGGACATGGCCCAGAGGAATTCCACCTGGAGACATGACCTGAGGGAGGAACGGAAATAGGCCCCAGAATCGCAGAGCACCTCCCCATCCAACAGCCTCCTCCTAGTTGGATGGACGGCCACCTGGGCCACAGCCAGGAGGAAGTTGATGAGGAGGTCGCACGATTTCATGGGGCCCTGGGTGGGGTGAGTGTAGATCAGGAAGTGTGGGGAAAAGTGCAGCCAGAACCTAGGGAGAAAGTTCTGCAGGAGCCATAAAAGTGGCTGCAATCTGGCACACTCAATGGAAATGTGTGCCAGGGTCTCCCAAATGCTACAAAAGGGTCAAATGTGTGTGGGGGGGTGAAATACTCAAGGTACATGCCCATGCTCATGGCTTCGTGAAGGATCCACCAATTAGTATCCCTGGCGTGCCATGGGACCAGGATGGAATACAGACTGGCACAACAGGGCTCCTCACCCTCCACAGGCGGTAAAAGGTCCTGCCACTTGGTGTCAGGGTGGGATATGAGGGTGAGGAAGTGAAGGGTATGGCACACAACTCAAATGATTGGGAGGTGTAGTTGCATACCTGGAGGCAGAACTGAGACCAATGAGATGTGCAGAGAATGTAGGCCAAAAAACAAATATGACAACATAGGCACTGACTCTGTGGATGCTCCAAGGCTGGAGCACCCACAAAGGAAAATTAGTGGGTGTTTAGCACCCACTGGCAACCAAGCTCCCCCTTTCCCCCTCTGCACCTCTCTGCAGCTCGTGGCCCCGCTGATCACTCCTCCCCTCCCTTCCAGCACCTCCCGCCCACTGCAAACAGATGTTTCATGGCATGCAGGTTGGCTCTGGGAGGGAGGGGAGGAGCAGGGATGGGGCATGCTCAGGGGAGGAGGCAGAAAGAAGTGGGGAAGAGGCAGGGCAGGGGCGGGGACTTGGGGGAAGGGATGGAGTGGGGGTCAGGTCTGGGGCGGGGTTGAGCACCATCTGGGTAGAGGGGAAGTCAACGCTTATGTATGACAAGTGTTCTTGAAAGCTTAACTTTACTTGAAAAAAAGAGGAAAGATGAGGAAGAATAATTTTGAGATGGAACATTAAAAGGCTTGTTTAATGGTTCAGTCCATATTCACTTCTCTCCTCCCCTCTACTTTCCCATATTTGATGAGGTGGGGGTTGGAATAGGATGAAAAATCTATCTGGTTTTTAGATTTGATTTCCAGTGTTTATCTTGTGCCTGTGCTTTATAATGGCCATTACACAAATTAAAGGGAGTTTAGGAAGTCATTGTACACTTAGAATCATGACAGTAAAAATATGTGTCTTTATTAGCTTATTTTCATCTCCCTTATTCTCGTACATCTCATTCCTCCCAAATCTTTTCTGAACTCTCTTTTTAATAGTGCTTTAAAACATGTGAATGTTATTCACAAAGTCATAGCAGCACTGTGCTGGTCCACCTACTCACAGATGCAATGCCAGCTCTTTGTAAAGGTAGTGCTGCAGCAGCAGTATGTCCCCAGCACTGGCTCTTCATTATAAGCTCAGCTTGATCTGATCAATGTTCTCAGATAAGCCTCCCTGTAAATTACAATGAATTTCCCAGCCCCTGGCGTTCTTGCTCAGAGATAATCCTTTAAGCTGTTAAGCATGTTTATGTTGTGGTCCTCAGCTATAGGTCAATCCTGTTCCACAGCAACCCTCAGTCTCTTATGGCAACTTGGTATTCTGTTCTGCTACTTCTTCAGAGGAGTCCTCCTTATTTTGTCCTCAGTCACCATTGCCTTCAAAATCATAACTTGCTTGCTCCAATGTTGCCTTCTGCACTCAACCTACTTGCCTCTCAGGTTTTACAGAGCTTGACTGGCAAGCACTAGTCTCCTTCTGGTCCACTGAGAGTCTTGTAACAATCCAAGTTCTCATTCTAGACCAAAAGTCAAATTCAACTCTAGCATAAGTAGGTTAGTCCCATCTAAGTGTATGAAAATTCCATTAAATTACAACAAGATTAAATTTGATCCCAATAACTAAATGTGTATTGTCTATTGCTTAAGAACACATGTGTTTGCTGGCTACAGAAAGCAGCTTTAGCAACCCAACACTGGTCCTGAGGACTGTGCCCAGAGTATACTGTAACGAGTACTGGCAACAAGTTCAAATATATTGAATTCCTTAAGGAAAAATATTTACTCTTTTGGAGCCCAAGATAATCAGAAGTCTCTTAATAAACTAAAAAGCACAGATTTTGCTTTCTTGTCATAGCACTTTGAAATAATTAGCACTTGATAAATCACAGCAGCATTGGAGCATTTGCAGAAAAACATTTCACACATGACATAAGGATAAATACAATGTGAGGGAGTGAAGAGTAGAAAGCATTTTGGGGGTATATTGCATTATTATTTGTATTTCATGAATTGTAAATGAATTGTATTTCAGTATTGCACTATAATAAAAAACATAACAAAGGAAAGACATACTGTACTGCATCAATTTTAATTATTCCTGCATCAGCTTTTGTTACAAGACCAATGCCTAAAGTTATGACATGCAGGTTTCCAATATGCAGAATTGGATTTCACTGTGTTTAGTCCAGAAGTCACATTTGTATATAAAAAAAAGAAAATAAAAAACACCCAATAATAGGTATAGCAAACCACAAAATGGCTTGTACTGAGAATTCATGAAACATTCATCACATCCAGTGAATCAAAGCAGAATTCAAAGGCAGTGACATTCACCAGCCTAAGAAGATTTCAATGAGACTAGGCAAATACTGCAAGCTTGAGGAAAAACTACAATTTAAAGGGACAGAATGTTTGCAATCAGATACTGTATTTGCCAGTGATTTCAACAGAAGTGAGCTGATTACATGCAACAATAGCTAAGAGCACTGATGATATCTAGTCTTCTTGCATGCTCTTCATAGTTGAAGCAATGTATTTGGTCACAGCACATAATGCTGTTCTTTTCCAGGACATTGAGTAAAAATGAATCTCACGTAATCAAAATGTGATAAAAAGCCAGACTTACAATACAGGAGAGAGTTGGCTTTACTCTGAGTAGCAATGGACAACACCCAGCTGACATAACCCACATCAAAAAGAGAATTTGTTTCAGTTTGGTTTTTATTGGTAGGTAGGCAGTGTTTATTTTTTATTGGTAGGTAGACAGGCACTGATTTATGATTTTTTTTCCCCCGCTGGTCTGTGGTAGCTATATTATATTATTGGGATACTGTGCCTGTGACAACTATAACATCATGCATGGTGTGATGGGGTCACCCAACACCAGCCTGGGAGGGGTTAATGAGGCTGAGAAGGGGCCAGTTTATGAGCTAGGCCACAGTTGAAGGGAATCAGATGGCCTCAGTAATTCCCTGAATGATGACTGCCCAGCAGAGAAGGAACAGATAGGGATAGACTAAAGCCAGGAAGCTGGCAACAAAAAGGGGCTAGAAGGAGTAGTTTGTAGTCACTCCCTGGGAGTAGGAGTTTGAGTTGATACACCCAGAATGCAGGGTGGGAAGCCAGAAGCTGCAGGAAGGAGTCCAGGGAAAGGGGCTAGAGGGAAAGCAGACCACAGTTGCCAAATATAGAGTCCCTGGATTAGAAGCTGGAGTAGTGAACAGGCCTGGGTTCCCCTACCAGCCACTGGGGGAGTTGTAGTGAGAGGCCTGGACTTGACATGAATCACAGCCATCTTGTGTATGCAGTTAGCATAACCCTCAGCCATCTTGTATGCTCAGCTACCATACGTTGGAAACAAAAATTATGGAGTCAGGAAAATTCATCCTTAGCAGATAGAAAAAATACCTGCTGCAGCTGCAGCATTACTAACAGGAAGAGATGCAGTGAAATCACAGATTCATGGGAATAGAAGGAGTATGGACAAGCTAATCTTGCAAGTTTCTTACTGAGTGCCTGTGTGCATTTCTTGTTAAACAATGCCTTTGCTGGTAAGTAGAAATTATAAAGTTTTGCTGTTGCCAAGAAAATTGTTTTAGCCCATTAAGGGTTGTAAGTGTATACATTTATTGTATAGTCATGCTTTAAGTAAAATGATTGTCTAAGGCACAGATAAGATTAAAAAAACACATTTCAGCTATATAATGAGGATCAAAAGAAAGCTAATTGGAACCTAACTCCAGGAAACAGCCAAAGACCAAAGCTGCCAGAACTCTTAACCCCTGCACGACCAGGGCTGGCTCCAGTCACCAACGCAGCAAGCAGGTGCTAGGGGCAGATAATGGAGAGGGGCGGCACGTCCAGCTCTTCGACAGCGGGTCCCTCAGTCCCTCTCAGAGGGAAGGACCTGCCACCGAATTGCTGCCAAAGAATGAAGCGGCGGTGGTAGAGCTGCCACCGAAGTGCCGCCGATCGCAGCTTTTTTTTTCCCACTGCTTGGGGCGGCAAAAACACTGGAGCCGGCCCTGTGCACGACCATACTTTGCAGAAACCAGAGCCCCAGATGATATGTCAGGAGACATCCATCAGCTTTATTGAGAGTGGTGAGCATTAGATGCTTTGTATGTATATTCTGCTGATTATTTGATTAATAAATACACATATATGTTTAAGGATATTCACTGTGTGAAGGCTTTTTCACTGTGAAAAAGTTCTACTAACCCATACAGGGCCATTGGAACCCCAGGAGTAGAGAGAGTAGGGAATGGGAGCCCTAAATTGTCTGCGTAACAAAGTGGCATAAACCATCAGGGCAGTGCATGAGAGACTACTTGGGACTATTGGTATGGAAGGACCCTGATACCCCAGAAGGGGAGACTATAGAGACCTGGCTGGAGGTCCAAGCCACGAAGACAGAGTACCCTGAGTCAAAGGGAGCTAGAGGAAAAATGGCAGGACATGCAGTGTGCAGCAGAAGGAGGTGTCAGACCTGAGTGGAGCTAATCCCCTGGTAGTAGGCACCCCTAGCAGTGAGTACAAAGCCGCATGACACATGGTTTCATCATAAACAGTGACAGAAAAATTGGATGAGTTTTCTGTCTGATTATAGATATAATCTTGTAAAGAATTTAATGTTTACAAACAGGATTGGGTGAAACTAAGAGTAAGGAGAGAGCAGCTTTAAAATCAGAGCGGTATTTCAGAACGAAGCCAAATTCAAGCTCAGTATGCTTTGAGGTTTCACACAGTTCCTAAATGAATAGAATCAAAGTTATTAAAAGAGAGAAGTAATGCATGCATAAAGGGAGATGTGAGAAATTCACACTGGTCATCGCATACAGATTTCATTATGTTAAAAACGATATGTCCAGATGTATCTCAGTTT
Organism: Mauremys reevesii; assembly: GCF_016161935.1. Lineage (NCBI taxonomy): Eukaryota > Metazoa > Chordata > Testudines > Geoemydidae > Mauremys > Mauremys reevesii. The sequence goes on along the minus strand of NC_052627.1, from coordinate 85,756,317 downwards.
CAAAGGCGAAACAACTGCAGGAATTTATTTAATAAAGTATTGGCCACCTTTAATTAAATGAATTTCCCTTATCACTCCCCTCAGTTGTCTTTTGAAGTATATGTGTTCATCTTTGAAAATTTAATTTCCATTCTTGAAAAGGTAATTGACTGTCAATGATAACAGCCTCAAAGGAAAAGAATAACTTTCATTTTTCATTACATTGAAAAATAACACATCAATGTCCCTTTGGTGACAGTTTCCAAAAGAAATGGACAATGATTCTCCAAGGTTCACTTGTTGAGAGTCTTTGCTTCAGGTCACAATGAACATGTCTTCATTGTCTCTGAAGCTATTGAGGCCTTTCACATTGATGATGCTGTCAGTTTTTACATTCCCTAAGGGAGCGGTTATTGATCTCACAGGGGCACTTGTCTTAAATTCCGACAGGCTTTTAAAGAGTGCCAGAAGAAAGAGAATAGGCTTGAATGTTTGGTTGTAATTTCACAGATTTCTGCAGCTCACACTCAATACAAGAGGCATGCATTTCTTCTCTTGTAAATAAAATATTGTTTTCAAACAAAATCATTTTCCTCATTCTCCTGAGCTCAGTCTTAACTGCACTGGCCTGTGTCTGGAGATTGTCAAGACTTAGAGGAAAAATAAAGATGATGTCACACCAAAATGGGAAAATCTGAGCCCACTAAGATGAAAAGTGCAATTTAACCTGTAAGTCTTTGAGTAAATTGTGATTTTCTTATCCTCTGGAGAAGGAGAGACTGCAAATGGGATTATCAGCCAGGCAGTACTTTTAAACGGGTCTCATTTTCCATCATTGTGTTTATTTCAATTAACAACTGGATATGTATTGTTGGAAAATGAAGTCTTGTTATTAGCTAAAGTAAAATAAATCTTATCAACTGAAAAAAAATCCTTCTTGCATGACATACATTACGATGAGATGATGGCACAATGTTACACAAGGATGGGAGAATCTATCTAGATTTAATAAGACTCCACTCTCTAAATATTCATTAACCTTTAGAAACTAACTTGAATTGAAACTTTTTGGAGTCTCTGAAATACTGAGATAATTATGCAATGCAGAAGGGCAGGTGAGGATAGTTGACATTTAAGATTATTTAATATTTTCTAAGGCACAAGAGAGAGTAGGTGCCCAACCCCTAATGACTTTCAATAGGCCTAACTCACCTCTACTTCTTTGAAAAATTCCCCTTAAATTTACAGAGATGCAAACACATTTTTATCCCTCTCTATTTGTTACTTGTCTAAGTTATGGGACTGGTACTATGGCTCCAGTCTGGACTGTGCATATCTCATTATACACCATACTCCAAAGAGTAATTTCTGAACACTGTACATGTGGGGGATTTCTAGCCCAATTTTGCGCACTAAGCCTTCCCTGGCACAGCTGCCGCTGACCCACCACCGGACACCTGGGCTGTGGTGGCCCTGCCCCTTCCCTGAGTCCCCCACCATCTGCTGCTGCCTGTCTGCTGCTGCTCCCTGCGTCCCTCCTCCTGGGGCGTGGGGGAGTGAAGAGGGAATGCGGCAATCCAACAGTGAGTGGGTGAGTCAGGTGGCTCGCTCGGCTGTGTAGAAGCACAGGGGAGGCTGGCTGGGGCTGATAGCTCGGCTTGGCATGGCTGAAGCCGTCCCTGTGGCTTGGCCTGGCCCGGCATGGCCAGGGCTCCCACTTCTTTGTTTTCTTTTTATTTATATGGCTAGAGAACCTTTTAGTATTGGTTTTGATTTCTTTTGCAAGGTCCAACGCTGCATAGCTTTTGGTAGTTCTCACTATTTCCCTTCACTTTCTGACCTCCAAGAAGTAGCTCTCCTTACTGATCCAGTTCATCTTCCATTTCTTGTAGGTGTTCTCTTAATAACCTGTTCATCCAGCTTGGTCTGCAACCTTTCTCTATGATTTTTTCTCCCTTGCTTGGGATTCTGGCTTCAGAAAGTTTCTGCAACTTTGACAAAGTAATTCCAACCCTCCTCCACATTCAGATCCTTGAGTCCTTCATTGCAGTCCACTTTCCTAACTACTTCCCTTAATTTTTTTAAGTTTGCCCTTTTGAAATCAAGGGCCCTAATTGCAGATCTATTTTTGTTTATCCTTCTGTTTAGTTTAAACTTCCATTTAAACATTTAGTTACAACTTAATTAGCTCATGATCACTTGAACCAAGGTTGATCTTACAAACGGTTTTTCTATGAAGTGCTCACTAGTCACCAGTACCAAATCTAAAATAGCATCACCTCTTGTAGGTCCAGTGACTATTTTGTGAGGAAATCTGTCAGCTATCACATCCAGGAAAATCTGGGCCCTACTATTATTAGTAGTAGTAGTATTTGTCCTCCAGTCAATAGCTCAGAAGTTAAAGTCTCCCATAATCACTCAATTCCATTAGTCTTTATTTCATAAAAGAGGGCTCTATCCTTCACTAAGAAAATAAATAAATAAATAAAAACTCGCTATATAAACAGTGAGTAGTTTAATATCTTGGATTTAACACTAGTAGTTATGATTCAAGTTCAGCACAGAATCATTATAAGCCCCATGCCACTGGCTATATCTGTGTTGATAAACTCAAGCAGACATCACTGGAATCCAGAGAAGGGATTGGAAAATGTTCATTTATCAACACAAAATGCAAACAAAAACAAGTTTTCTACAATTAGGGAAAGAAATTCTATACCTGCAAATTCAGATGATATGCCATATTTTGGAAGAAAAAATAAAATATACTTAGGTGTTTTCGTAATCTTTCTGGAAACTAAATAAAAATGTACAAGAAAGCACTTCACTGAAGGTTTAGTCCCATTACAAACTCACTTTTTTCTGATTGATCAAATTAAAATAGGCAAGTTGGGTGAGTAGATGGTTAAAATAGCTATATTAATGCAACTGGATATAGTGAGACAAGAGTAAAGAAACACAATCAAGATTGCAAAGGTGTAGATATTGAAGTGTTCAGATGGAACATTTATGAATCCACTCTATGGGTCTGATACCACTCTCTGGAAATTGCTGATATTTGGGAAACATCAAAGATTTGTATTATGGATTGGAGAGTTGTTGTTGGTTTTGGGGGGGGTTTCTTTAAATTTATTTAGATTTTAAAAGATCCATTCTTACAAAATCATGGCCATGTATTTACAACCATATGCCTATTTCTTCTTCAGCTAGCACCTAGGAGGCTTTATTTAACTAAGTTATGCACGCTGTATTATCAGCACCACTGCTGATGAGTGGGCTGCTTCAAGAATTCTGGATTAAAATCAGCATCATTTCCCTCACACACATATACTTAAAAAATGTATAGTACAATATAGTACAGGTTTTGTAAGAGATTCCAGTAAGTACTGTTGTGACCCACGAATGTATTTTCCAGACTTTGGTTGCGGAAAATAATGTGTCAGAAATCCACATTTTATATGTAGTAAATTGTACAATTTTGTCTTAAAGTATTAAAAATAAAAAGTGAGAATAAGGGGAAAGAGTGAGATTTTCCCATGTATAATATATTTTAGTATTAGCTATGACTGCACTTTTGGGTAATGATGTGCCATTTTAAGCATGTTGTATTTTCTAAAAAGATTCTAATTTCTCCTCCCAGAAATCCTACAGAAAATTTAATAGCCGTTTCACTTGTACTGTACTGCAGCTAGATTCAGTATGTGCAGCCAGTCCCAAAGAGGGTAATATCTCTGTTTAACATTTGCATAATAGAAAAGATGGGAATTGAATTCCACCCTGGATAATGGCCCTGGAGTTTCCTCCATCTGTATTATAAAATAAGAGCTACATAATTTGTTCCAGTCAAATGGAAAATTTGTCTCAAGGAAATAATAATAATAAAAAACCCTCCTCAATGAAGGAATTACATTTTTCTGCAGGAATCTTCTCATGTATTTTATTTAGAAAATCTTGAGCCAGTTAATCCCAGTAGAATAGTTCTCCAGGGTCCAGCAGTATCCAGTGAGGCTAAGCAACAAAACAGAGGGAGACAACCCCATCAGCTGAGTAGTGAACTCAATGGACCCAATTCATTCCTGCACCGGCACAGCTGCCAGCCAAGGGACCCCTGGGAAGCAGTTTGCACCTCCTCTGATTCAGTGGCTGCAGGGATCACACAATCACCACAATGGTGAAGAATAGCCAGGGCACAATTCCACCCTATGGAATGCCCCTTATGCCACTATCATCAGGGATGGCTGTGTGCCAGGCAAAGGGAATTCCTGCTCTTGGAAGTATTCCTGAGAGGGAGTTATGACAGCTATGCTGATGTTCAAGGACCATGGTGCAATCTTACATTGTCCCTGATGAGTTCCAACACAGTATTTCCCTGCCCCAAAGGTAGAATGTTAGAAATATTATTTTATCCTCCTTTGCAATGTCCTAGTAGCTTATCATAGGTTATATGACATGGTAGGTGTATTCCATGCCAATAATATGATCTGGAAAAACTTACTATTCAGAAAATTAAACAATTACTGTTACAGACATGGTGAGTAAAAGTCAAGCTACCACCAGAGCCAGTACTACGGCTGTGCAAACAGAGCAACAGTGCAAGCCACTGTCCTGTAGTTTTTCTCATCTATTGCTAAGAGTGAAAAATGTCCTTAAAAAAATAGGAAGATGGAAAAGATAAGAACACTGGGAGACTTTTGGAGTAAAAGAGCACAGCAGGAGTCTCCTGCCTAGGGTGGGATGAGAGGCCTAAGAAACTGGTGCCCCCGTAAGCAATTCCACATTTCCTCTCAGGCCATGTCGGTCTGGATCTGCCTGCCACTAGGTCAGATAAGTATCAGAGGGGTAGCCGTGTTAGTCTGGTTCTGTAAAAGCAGCAAAGAATCCTGTGGCACCTTATAGACTAACAGACATTTTGCAGCATGAGCTTTCGTGGGTGAATACCCACTTCGTCGGATGCAAGTAGTGGAAATTTCCAGGGGCAGGTATATATAAACAAGCAAGAAGCAAGCTAGAGATAACGAGGTTAGATCAATCAGGGAGGTTTTAAGGAAAGATTTAAGAGATGATAAAGTGAATGCTTTACTATTATTATTTTTCAGAACCTGCTTTGTGCAAATCTGATTTAAGTAGATTTTTAAATACTGTTTTCATTTTTGACTATGCTGTGCTAGTATTTCTTTCTACCACTCATCTCTGTACCTTTTCACATGCTTTTAAATATGTCTGCTATGTAAACGATTTTCACTAAAGGATTATAGACTGATTTCCAAAGCTACAAAATCCTTGCAGTTCCTGCTGACTTCATTAGGAGTTGTGGATGCTCATTGCTTCTAAAAATCAAGCTGACTCTAAAATAAAGACACCCTAATATCTCTTTATAAAAATCATTAAACACGTTTTTATACTAAAACTATGGGGTGCAATCAAAGAGTCTGATATCAATGAGTAAGAAGTGTTTTTACTTCTAGGGCATTTGGCTTCAGTTCTTCAAAAGCTTTGCTAAACTAGGAGGATCCTCAAGGATAATTGCTTATTTAATAATGCCCTTCAAACCTTGCAATCCAGGGAGAGTTTGCTTTTCAACAACTTTTCCTGGCTAAAACAGGTGAAAGACAGACAGAGTTAAGTTTTCCACAGTTAAACGTTCTGCAGAACTTCTGACTCCAACCTCCCAGACAGAAGCCAACAGTAAGTACAGCATCAAAAAGAAAAACACCAATGGAGGAATAAAGAGACAAGAGTAACATGCTTATTATAATCAAAGTGCTATAAAACACAGTTAGCATACAGTACTAAACAATGGATTAATTTAATCCCAAGCAATGTTACATGTATAAAATATTCTTATTGGTATTATATACACTTGTACAGTGAACTCATATTGCATGGATAAACTTTCAAAAAATTATTTACTCTAACATCAGCAGTTGAAACGGTCAAGACTTAAGCTTCAGTGCTGTATCAAGGTTCGTTTCAAATTCAACACATCATCGAAAAGATGTAAAGTTTAACCAAGGATCAATATAATGAAAAAAGAGAAACTTTAAGATGTCTGGGACTACCAAGTGGAAGAACTGAACAGATTTTATGAACATTTTCATAACTGGAAAAATTGTATCTGTGCAAGAATTTAAGTCATGCACCTCTTATTCAGCTTGATGTCTTCGTGTGCACTTAAAACATATTTAACAAAGAAGGCAAAATAAGTTGAAAACTACAGAAGGATGAAATGGTTCAGAGAAAATCAAAACTCCAATGTACACACATTCTGACATTTGAAAAATCAGGTTAACTTTTTCCCTGTGATTTTCATCATCAAATAACTCTGCACTTCCAGAGATCAACTGGAACTGGAAGTACAGCAAAACCTTGAGAAAGGTTATTTCACATTTTCTTCTGAGTTTACTGGAATCTGGGAGTAATGGAAGCCTCCTGAGTTTATCAGGAGATATACAATCCAATTTCATGAAGCCAAACCTAGCCTTTTTAAAATTTGACTACAAAACCTGCTAATAAAACAATTATTAAGTAACTGCAGGAATATCAGATATGTTAACAAATGAACAATTTTATATAAAATTCACAGATAAAGAAAAGCCAAGTGTTCATAAAATATAAATATACTCAGCACAGTAATAGTTCTGTGCCCAGATACAATTTTTCATCTGCTACATACACATTTTCCTGATTCATCCACCAGTCTTCCCCTTTTATCAATAGTCTTTGAGGGCTAGGATACTAGAAAAAAATTCTAACTGTAATTTCAAACAGCATCACTCCAAAATTAAAATCAGCAAATTTTAAAAAGAATAATGTTCCTCAACACACATATTTAGCAGGTTTAGGATGTTTGGAAATGTTTATAGTTACTATTATTATGATGGCTTTCTGTTTGGATTTCATGCCAGAATAATTTAAATTTTGTTTACAGGTTTTCATCAATTCCTTTTCTATTTGTAAAGCTCTTGGTTTAATAGATATAATGAAAAGACAAAATAAAAGGTGTTCATTAGAGAAAACATGGCCCTTACTGAGGTAGGGACTAGCAGAAAACCTAAGCTGTGAATGTAAATTTACCCCAAATACAAAGGAGTTTGGATCCAGGTTTTGGGTTTGGGTTCAGTTTAGGTAGAAAAAAAAGGGAGAAATCAAACTTTAGTAGCACAGTAGATCTACAACAAATCATGGGTCAAAAAGATGTCATGATTTGCATGCATCATCAGAAGAGAAGCTAAGGTATCTTCAGGTATCAAAAATTTAAGAAAACCAAAATACAATGTACTGATTCAGCAAAGAGGTTTCAGGATTCACAAGTTACAGCATAATGTCTGGTCATCCTGAGCATGTGTGTCACATCTCTGGTAGAGCATATCTTTCAATCAGCCAAAGTCTACTCAGGGAGCATAATCTTAAAATTGGGAGTAATGCCAATAGTAAGAGAAGGTGGAATTATACACATACTCTTTTTTTTGCATTGTCTCAGCTGGAACCTGCTGTTTAAAATTATAGGATTTGGGTTGAATATTTCTGGTAACTGATCATCGAACAAGTTACATGCAGCAAGAGGCAGAGAATGAGCATGTCCTACAAACATTTACAAAAGTAATAGAATTTATAAGCTTATCAGTGCTGACCTAGTCCATAGATTCTAAGGCCAAAAGGACCATTGTGATCACCTCTAGCCTGACCTCCTGTATAGCACTGCCCCCATAGACCTTCCCCAAAAATAATTGCTAGCCAAGATCTTTTAGAAAAAATATCCTATCTTGATTTAAAAGTTGTCTTTGATGGGCCATCTACCATGATCCTGAGTAAAGTGCTGGTTTATTATTCCAAATTTGACTAGCTTCAACTTCCAGCCACTGGATCATACTATTCCTTTCTCTGTTAGATTGAAGAGCTCATTATTAAATATTTGTTCCCAATGTAGGTATTTGTAGACTGTAATCGAGTCACCTCTTAACCATCTCTTTGATATCCTAAATAGATTGAGCCCAGAGCTCAACCATCAATGCCATTTCAGTTAAAATATTACACTGGGAAATCCAAAGTGCCCACACAAAAAGGGAGGTCAACTGTCATGAGACTGAACTACTTATGTCATTAACCTTGACACTAAAAGGTAGCATTTTTAATATCTAAAACTGAAATAAATAAAATGTGCAAGAGAAGTGAAGATAAGAGAAGGAAAATAATAAATTTGCTGTACCAGACAAGAACATAATACCTTAACAGTTAACATCTAGCTCCTTCTCTAATAAGTTATAGATCTTATCTTTAGTAGTGTGCAAAAAATTCATGACTCCCCATTTCCTCAGCTGCTTATGTGTCTTTAAAGGTGCACCATTCATACAAAAAAAGGATAACATCCTGAAAAAGAAATCAGTATTTTGTTAAAGCTTACTACAAGCTATAGCTAGTTATTTGACTTTTCACCAAGGGTATGATATTCTCAGTCACAGGCTTGTGTCTTAACAGAAACAACAGCAAACAACAAACCAACAACAAAGGTAGGGCTTTAAAGAGAAAAAGAAAAGGATAAGAAACAGATTAGAAATAGTATCTAAAGAGCCCTTGGAATGGGAGATATATAGCTAAACAAAGTATATGTATTAATATGTCTTCAAGTCTTTACAGGGCTATACTCAGACACACTGAGTCCCGCCATTATAATGCATAAGGAAAATATTTGAGCAAGCTACAGAAAGAAGTGTTTACACACTAAAAAAGCAAAGATTTTAAATGGAAACAAAGTCTGTTTGTACCTCTATGTGATTTTTCAGCTTCCCGATGGTACCTTCAGTATTTTCAGAACTGAATCAAATTCAACCATCAGTTCCATGCAGCCAATTCTCAGAATGCCATAGCTGTGCTGTTAATTACACTGGTGCAAATCCCACTGAAGACAATGGGCTAAGTTTTGCTATCAGTTACACTCAAAATCTGGAGTTATTCCATTGTGTACACTAGTTTAAGAGCAAAATTTGCCCCACTATGTTTGCACATATGTAATCCACAGCAGAATAACCTTCAATGCATATATGATGGAGAATTGGTATATGGGAACAAAATATCAGAGAGTCATACAGTGGATCATGCTTGTTTATTTATGTACAGATCAGGTACCGTTTGCAATTAGTATATATTGAGAGAGCATACAACTAGTGCACACATAAAGTACTCTATGCAAAAAATATACACTGAAGTGTGGTATAACACTCCCATTAAGGAGAATTGCCAGTCCTTAAGGAATTCCAGTCATTCCACTTGCTTCTTACATACACTTCTGTTCAGAAAGTTGTACTGAATTTTGAAAAGACCGAAAGGCGATTTTCTTGTACAACTGTCAAATATTAAGCAAAACCATTAAAATTAATTCTGGCAAAAAACTGTCTATTTGTGAACCTTCTGTCCATTTTATGATTACACTTTAACCAGCATGTTGTATTCTAAATTTTCAATGTAATGCTGTCTATTTATCATGCTGTAAATGATGTTGCCATGGAAATTGTTTTTTTTCCATTCACTATAACTAAAAATATTTGTAAAATCTCTCTCAAAGAAACTTGAGAGCAGACCACAACTGTGCCTACCTGTTCAAATGCAATACAGTAACTCCTTGCTTAATGTTGTAGTTATGTTCCTGAAAAATGCGACTTTAAGCAAAACGATGTTAAGTGAACCCAATTTCCCCATAAGAATTAATGTAAATGGAGGGGTTAGGTTCCAGGGAAATTTTTTTCACCAGACAAAAAACTATACACAGTAAGTTTTAAACAAATAATTTAATACTGTACACAGCAATGATGATTGTGAAGCAAGCAGGAAGCTCCGGGGAGCAGCTCCAAGGCAGAGGGCAGGAGCAGCACATGGAAGTGTGGGGAGGGACAGCTGAACTGCCGGCAATTGATAGTCTGCTGGGAGGCTGCTACACAGGGAACTTAGGGGAGCGGGGAGCTGATGGGGGCTGCCGGTCCACCCTCGTTCCAAGCCCCCACCAGCTAGCTGCAACGGGCTGCTCTTCCTGCAAACAGTGGACAAAGCAAGTGGCTGCCAAACAACGTTATAAGGGAGCATTGCACAACTTTAAACAAGCATGTTCTCTAATTAATCAGCAATGTAAGAGCAAAACAAGGTTAACCAGGATGACTTTAAGTGAGGAGTTACTGTATCTGAACTCCTTGGGATACCCTGGTGGAATGGTGGTAGAGCATAGCAAAGCACTCTCGTCATACATTCCCATCCTGAGCAGCTAATGAATGGGCATGCTGCTGCTGAACTGGCGTACACCATCTCTACAATGGTGGAGGAGGATAATTATGAAGATTCCTCTGTGAACTAAGTGCTTAAAAGCAGAGTCAGTGAAACAAAACACTTTCTATACAACAAAGTAGTATGGAATGGAAATTATATGGAGAAAAAAGGGATAGAATGGTTTGGATACCAGTGTCAAGCCTCAAGCCTCCTTATATCAGTGCTTACCCACTTTATTGTGGCTACAAACGTGCCACTAAGGGACCATCCTGTATTGAGAGTTGTGTAAAGCCACCCACTCCACCGTGAGTTTGGGATGGAATTCTGGTTCCCAAAATTCCACTTGCCTCTCCCACTTCTGTGCATGTCTATTGCCACTATCCTGAAGAAGATGTAGCATCCCTCTGCATGCTCACACATCTCTGCTGGTCATTGGTTAGGAACTCAGTTCCTACCCATTCCTTTTGGGTGTCCTGCACCATAGGGGATGCAGAAAAAGAACAGTTCCTGAGCTCTGTATTACAGTTTTGCTGCAGCAAGAAACAGAGAATAATGCATATGTATTAAGGGGTTGGACATAAGAAGATGGTTTAAATTAAATTAAAATGTGATATATTTCTATGTTTATTTATATTTATTAAATCTTGATAGTTCCATTTTGTTTTCAACCCTATCTCTGCTGGTGCAGCCAGCTCCAGCATAGTACAGCCAGTCCTGAGAGCATGAGTAGAACACCTCAGGAGTGAAGATTAACAGTGAAAAGCTAGCCAGAGAAAGTGAGCCTTGTGGAGAGATTTGAAAAAGGAGTGTGAGATTGCTTAGCACACAGGAAGACGAACATTGCTACAGGTGTAGAGGGAGGCATGAGAAAATGCACCAAATGTGAATGAAAGAAGTTACAGTCAGATGCCTTCAACCATTTAAAGTGAAATACAAAAAGATAACAGATTAGAAGTTAAATTCCAAAGACTAGGCCAGCTAGATTAGCCACAGCCTGAATGTGTTATTCCCACAAACTCTCTAAAGGTTCCCTTCTGGGATAGATGACACAGAGCTGGAAATGCTGATTGGCATATGCCCTGGAGAGGCAATTATTTCTGTCATTTACCTCTCAATGAAACATGATGGCATACCCATCTTTAAACTGAGGAGAGGGTAGAATTGGCTAGCTGGTGTCTGAAAGGCTGCACTCCAGTGAGGCATAATAATGGGAAAGAATAAAATTTCCATATCCCCAGAATTTGTATGGATTATTGGATGATAATATATGATAATATATCATATCATTTCTTAAATAAGTGCAAGATGTTTAACTTGTCTTATTTTCTTTCAAAGGCAAAATCTTTATATATTGAGATTCATATTTGTATTAATATTTATACAATTAAATTTCAGATTCTTTCTAATCAGGAGCACTTTCTTGATTGGACTGTCAGAATTTCTATCAGATTCATTAGTTAAGATATATGGTAGTGTGCTCCAGACACAGCAGGAAAATTTGCCCAAGAAGTGCTACCGAGCAAATCTCTTCCCAGATCATCATTTGTCAACTTTATAGGGATAGTGGAAGTTCACATAAACAAACTGGAAAGAACAAAATTTGTTAAGAATGGTATATTATGTTTTCCCTTGGTAATGGAGATATAATTAATGTACATGAGTTAATGGTTGCTCTAAGTTCTGTAGCAATTTGATCTTTTACATTACTGCTTGGGCTTCTTCCCAGCCAGCCCGCAGCTTCAGCTCATTTTGTTCACCCTGTCTCTCATACTCAAGGCCTCACATCCAAGAGTCCCTATAGTCCTCCACTGCTTCTAGGTATCCCGACACTCCGGGAAGCCAAGAAAAATTAGTAGAGAGAGTTCCTTGTAGGGAAGGCTGCCTCTCTTTTGCCTTGCTACACTCCCTTCCCAATCTGCAACTTGAAAGAAAAAAGTGAATTTTAGGAAGAAGCAGAGAGAGGGTGTTTGGTGTGATGGAGAAAGGGTGATGTGAGAATATAATGGAGACAGATTAATAGATGGGTACATTTACCTAAATAAAAAGTAAGTAAATAGTTCCTAGGGAGTAGAGTATGAGCCAACAGATGAAATATGGGGAATTGAAGCAAAGGTGAGAGTTGACAGCAATCCAGTGGGGCAGAAGGGCTTGAATTGGTGAATTGAAATGACCAGAATAGTGGTCAAGGAAGATAACTTTGCCTACAGTGTATTGAATGACGTTGAGGGGGGGAAAATGGAGAGAGAGAGAGAATGAGACCACAGCCAGTGAAGAGGCCATATTATTTTCCTTGCAGATGTCTCAGTGAAAACTACTAATAGGGAGGCCACAGTAAATTTGCTCCCTGGTCCCTTATCCTTAAATTTCCTCCTGTGTCATTTTTAAGCACACATGGTTTAGAAATCCCTACACTAAAATTAGCCATCTCTGACCACCACTGTCTGATTTGTAGTTCATCTAACCAGATCTCTATTACATTCTAAACAATGATTTGGCAGTACTTTCAACCCTTCGAATTTCAAGCAAAGATGCTCATTAGTTTGAATTTGAAACTGTGGTGCATTTGCCTTTTTTTCCACCAGCTTGTATCATTGCAACACCCAGGTAATTATGGTGAAGGGGGAAAATACTTCTGGAAGAATGATGGTGAAAAGAAATCTGAGATGAATTAAGTTCTTATGTGTACTACAAACTTCTTGAGACTACTGAAGAAAAAAATAGCATAGTAAAAAAACAGAATGCAGTTTATGTTTCTTTCAGCCTCTGACTAGTGAGCAAAAACCTAAAGGTTGGACAAGTCATAAGTACCACTTCCCAGCAGGCAACATTTGATGCTGCAACCCTATTGCTTTTATGTGTGTGTGTACACACACATACACACAAAATATAACACCTTTAGAAATTTGACAGCATGCTGGAGATTTGTAGGTGCCTAGAATCTGCTGCAACATCTATAGTATCACTGGTAGATATGGCAAAATTAGAGGATTTCAGAAGCTACACAGCTTATGTTTCTCTAGGCTTTGATTTAGCCTGTAGCTAACTATGGCTGTCTCAGCTGGACATTGAGAGAACAAGACCATCATCAACTGAAGCCTTTTTCTATCAGTCACACAGAAAGAACTTAAGGTCAACATAGCTGTTCCAGAAGCAAAGTGCATAGTTAGCATCCTTTAAGCTTATCTGGTAAAAGAAACTTGCCTTACTGGTCAAATCCTGTGCAGAGGAGGATAATTATAGCAACCCAAAGAAGATGTTTTTACACAGCTAAGAAGCATTATGTAGCAAGAAGATGTTTTTACACAGCTAAGAAGCTAAAAGTTAGTGGGCTGGTAAGAGTAACTGAAACCAATAGGAACTGCAATATTCCCTCCCCGAAGAAGGAGGAAAGCACAGCTAATTAAACTGAAAGACACATGTATACATTTTATTGTTGGAACATCAAAACCAACAATGGTTGAGAAATACAGGAGGAACAGCTGTTTTCATACAATGTTCACATTCTAATAAAAACTGTAAACATCTTGTACTGTGTTTATTAAAGAAAGATGTAGACATAAAGGTGTCAACAGGATGGCATCGGCTTCCTTGACCATGTGATGCTGTTCCAGGAAGAAGAACTGCTAAGCAGAGATGGGTTCCACCTATCAGGGAAGGAGAAGAGCATATTTGGATACAGACTGGCTAACCCAGTGAGGAGGGCTTTAAACTAGGTTCGAAGGGGGGCAAGTGACCAAAGCGCACAGGTAAGTCAAAAACACGGAGACATGGGAGAGGGTTGGAATTTGGTGGGAGCATGGTCTATTATAGTAGGGATAAAAGAAAGACAAGACAGAACCTGGTGGGGTGGGAAATCAAATCAGTATTGTAGATGTCTGTATACTAATGCAAGAAGTATGGGGAATAGGCAGGAAGAACTTGAAATGCTAGTAAATAAACACAACTATTACATAGTTGGCATCACAGAGACTTGGTGGGATAATATGCATGACTGGAATATTGCTATAGGAGAAGAGTACTGCTTGCTCAGGAAGGACAGGCAGGAAAAAAAAGGAAGTGGTGTTGCCTTATATATTAAAAATGTATACATTTGGACTGAGGATGAGATGGAGACAGACTTGTTGAAAGTCTCTGGGTAAAGATAAAAAGGGTAAAAAACATGGGTGATGTCATGTTAGGGTCTACTACAGATCACTTAACCAGGAAGAAGAGGTGGATGAGGCTTTTTTTAAACAACTAAAAAAATTGTCCAAAGCACAGGACTTAGTGGTGATGGGGAACTTTAACAACTCTGACATCTGTTGGGAAAATAACACAGCAAGGCACAGATTATTCAACAAGTTATTGGAAGGTACTGGAGACAATTTTTTATTTCAGAAGGTGGAGAAAGCTACTGGGGAGAAGCTGTTCTAGATTTGATTTTGACAAATAGGGAGGAACTGGTTGAGAATTTGAAAATGGAAGGCAGCTTGAAAATGAAAGTGATCGTGAAATGGTAGAGTTCATGATTCTAAGGAATGGTAGGAGGGAGAACAGCAAAATAAAGACAATGGATTTCAAGAAGGAAGACTTTAGCAAACTCAAGGAGTTTGTAGGTAAGATCCCATGGCAACCAAGTCTAAGGGTAAAAACAATTGAAGACAGTTGGCAATTTTTCAAAGAGACATTATTTAGGGCACAAGAGCAAACTATCCCACTGCATCGGAAAGATAGAAGGTATGGCAAGAGACCACCCTGGCTTAACTAGGAGATCTTCAATGACCTAAAAATCAAAACAGAGTCCTACAAAAAGTGGAAATGAGGTCAAATTACAAAGGATGAATATAAACAAATAACACAAGTATGTAGGGACAAAATCAGAAAGGCCAAGGCACAAAATGAGATCAAACTAGCTAGAGACATAAAGGATAACGAGTAAACATTCTACAAATACATTAGAGGCAAGAAGAAGACCAATGACAGGGTAGGCCCGTTACTCAGTGGTGGTAGTGGGGAAATAATAACAGAAAATGTGACAATGGCAGAGGTGCTTAATCACTTCTTTGTTTCGGTTTTCACCACGAAGGTTGGTAGTGATTGGACATCTAATATAGTGAATGTCAGTGAAAATGAGGTAGGATCAGAGGCTAAAATAGGGAAAGAACAACTTAAAAATTACTTAGAGAAATTAGATGTATTCAAGTCACCAGGGCCTGATGAAATGCATCCTAGAATACTCAAGGTACTCACTGAGGAGATATCTGAGCCATTAGTGATCATCTTTGAAAAGTCATGGAAGATGGAACAGATTCCAGATGACCTGAAAAGGGCAAATATAGTGCTAATTGATAAAAAGGGAAATAAGGACAACCCGGGGAATTACAGATCAGTCAGATTAACTTCTGTACCTGTAAAGATAATGGAACAAATAATTAAGCAATTTGCAAACATCTAGAAGATAATAAGGTGATAAGTGACAGTCAACATGGATTTGTCAAGAACAAATCGTGTCACACCAACCTGATAGCTTTCTTTGACAGAGTAACAAGCTTTGTGGATGGGGGAAATGGTAGATGAGATATATCTTGACTTTAATAAAGCTTTTGATACTATCTCTCATGACCTTTTCATAAACAAACTAGGGAAAAAGTGACAAAGAGTCTGTGGCACCTTATTGACTAACAGAAGTATTGGAGCATAAGCTTTTGTGTCTGACGAATGTGGGTATTCACCCATGAAAGCTTATGCTCCAATACTTCTGTTAGTCTATAAGATGCCACAGGACTCTTTGTCACTTTTTACAGATCCAGGCTAACACGGCTACTCTTCTGAAACTAGGGAAATGCAACCTAGATGGAGCTCCTATAAGGTGGGTGCAAAACTGATTGGAAAACCATTCCCAGAGAGTAGTTATCAGCGGTTCACAGTCATGCTGGAAGAACATAAGTGGAGTCCTGCAGGGATCAGTTCTGAATCCAGTTGTATTCAATATCTTCATCAATAATTTAGATAGTGGTATACAGAGTACACTTATAAAGTTTGTGGATGATACCAAGCTGGGAGGGGTTGCAGGTGCTTTGAAGGATAGGATTAAAATTCAAAAAGATCTGAACAAACTGGAGAAATGGTCTGAAATAAATAGGATGAAATTCAGTAAAGAAAAATGCAACGTCACTCCATTTAGGAAGGAACAATGAGTTGCACACATACAAAATGGGAAATGACTGCCTAGGAAAGAGTACTGGGGAAAAGGATCTGGGGGTCATAGTGGACCATAAGCTAAATATGAGTCAACAGTGTGACACTGTTGCAAAAAAAAAAGCAAACATAATTCTGGGATGTATTAGCAGGAGTGTTGTAAGTCAGACATGAGAAGTAATTCTTCCACTCTACTCTGCACTGATTAGGCCTCAACTGGAGTATTGTGTCCAGTTCTGGGCACCACATTTCAGGAATGATATGGACAAAAATTGCAAAGAAGAGCAACAAAATATGATTAAAAGGTCTAGAAAAACATGACCTATGAGGGAAGATTGAAAAAATTAGGTTGGTTTAGTCCAGAAAAGAGAAGACAGAGTGCTCATGATAACAATTTTCAAGTACATAAAAGGTTGTTACAAGGAGGAGGGAGAAAAATTGTTCTTTTAAACCTCTGAGGATAGGACAAGCAGCAATGGGGTTAAATTGTAGCAAGGGAAGTTTCTGCTGGACATTGGGAAAAGCTTCCTACCTGTCAGAGGGTGTAAGCATTGGAATAAATTGCCTAGGGAAGTTGTGAAATCTCCAGCATTGGAGATTTTTAAGAGCAGGTTAGACAAACACCTGTCAGGGATATTCTAGATAATATAGTCCTGCCATGATTGCAGGGGACTGGACTAGATGAGCTCTTGAGGTCTCTTCCCATCCTATGATTCTATGATCTTGTTGTATATGAATATGAACAGAACTATTGTGCCTTCAGATTTAAGTTTTATATAGTCTTAAATTGTACATGAATTTAGAGTATTTATGTAATCCTGTTCACTATATCTCTTTGATAATCTAATAGTTAGAGCCCTTATTCCTCAAATCTGTTACTGAAGTAGGTCAGACTTTGTTACAAATTTCAGTGGGAACCAAACAGACCAGTCTAACGTGAATCCGGAAAATACGTTCTCATTACACTTTCATAATCCTCATTCTTCTGTGCTTTCAAATCTGTTTGAAATAGTAAGTGGAAGATTATTTTGTGGTGCAAGAAAGGAATATTTAATTCCTCTCTGGATAAAGTCTGGGGCCTCTGAGTGCCATTTAGATGAAAATCTGAATGGGTTTCTTTTACCCCTTTTCATGTTACTGACATTGTAAAAGCTTTGTTTCTCTTTGCAATTATATTTCACAGGAATGACACAGGTGACATGCCTTGTTTCATTTATGGGTATAGAATACAATTACTGTCTTATCACTACTTGGTTAGGTTATCCACATTTCTCATTCAACATGAACTGCTGTCATATCAGTAGTAGTAGCTATTTTGATTTGGGGAGCTAACTCTTTATTTTTCATGTATATCCCTTTTAGTAGTGCCAACCGTACTTAACTGCATTAATTATTGTCTGCTTCTTACATTAGCTACCTAACAGCCATCAAACCCACCTTTCTGCATCCTCTTGGGGAAGGGAATAAAAAAAGAGAATAGCCTATGACAAGTAGCAAAAGTATTAACTTCTCCAAATTGTTTTCATTTTTTGACAGTTTTAAATCCCCTCCCTGAATTTGCTCTGACTCCTTAGAAAAATGTTGTTTTCTTTTTCTCCTTAGCTGTTAGCTTTCTCCCTTAATGCTCAACTCGCCATTGATTTTTTTTTCTGAGTAATTTTTTTCTTTCACTGTATTTGCCACACTTCTGCTTCCATTCAAAATATTTATAGGTTTCAAAATCTTTAGCTACTGAATCCATTATTTAACAGGCTCACATGACTCCTAGTTCAGCTCTGAAACTTCAGGACTCATGAACAGCCTTCAAACAGCATGTTCTTTGTCTTGCTCCCAATCAGGAGCCAGAAACAGAGGTGGCCTGACATGAAATAAAACTTTAGAACTTTAGCTATTTTAGAAAGGCAAGCTCCTGAATGCTGCACTTCCACCCCAACAGTTTTTTTGGGACAGAAAATTTTGTATTTTCCTCCTTGATAAAATTCTCATCCTGAGTTTGCATTTTTGTTTTAACATCAAAGTTACTTTATGCCGTTCATACTATTTTGACAAATTCCTGTCACTCTCTGCTTTCTAAAGGTCCATTCCTTCCTTTACCCCTATCTCCCTGAGGGAACGTGGGGAGACTGCAATAACAGAAGGAAAGTACCTCACCTCCTTGTTGCCTCATATAACATCTCTTACATGGAGCTGAGCAGATGCTTACATTAATATTTAAATGAATGTGTAATACCAAAACCATACCAACACTGCAATAAACATTAACAAGAAAAATAAACACTTGTTTAATTTTTATTACACAAAATGTATTTCTCTCTCTCTCCCCCCCCCACCCATTATACAATTTAAGCTACATTAAGCAACTGCTGAGGACAAAGTCCTTAGGCCTTGAGAGATTCTTGATTCTGTATTTCCTATTCAATACTGCTGTACAGTTCTCACTTTGTAAAAGGCCCTCTAGCAATTTCCGCTAATAGAGTAGACTGGTGAATATCTGTATGCACACTAAAAGTGATAACTGATAGCTAAGGACCAGATTTTTAATTTGCAATAATGTGTGTGCAATCATGTACCCAGATTTGTGTTTGCATTTACCACAGCTTCAAGTGCCAATGCACATTAGATCAGCTCACAAGTGAGGACCAACTAACAAATTGTGTGTGGAGCTAAAAATAAAATATAATCAAAGGAATTTCTATAGCATGAAATTGTCAAGCATTTTCCCAATATTTAAGGGTTTCATTGTTAAAAATATTTATTAAAAATAAATGTGCCACAGTTCTCCAGACAAGATCAGCCCTGCACTTTTCCATGTCAGACTGTTTAGCAAAGTGCTAATGTTCATACTAAGTCTAACTCTAAAATCACATAGATGTTTAAATTTTATCAGGTGGATAATTTCTGCTTCAGCTGACAGAGAAAGCAAGTGACAATTAAAATTCATGAACGAATACAAACATATTTAAATATTCCATTCTGGAATCCTTGGTAGTAAATTTCTTTCCAACATATACTAGATTTTTTTATCATGTAATGAGGACTTTTTTAATTGAACAATGAACATCTTCCTTGCTGTAATTCTTGCACTTTAACAACTAGAGCCCTTTTCAGCAGAACACATTTATTTCCAAGAAAACAAAACTCGTATTCAATCAGCATGATGGTTACAAAGAGTAAAATCAAAGAAGAGGTTGTTATAGAATACATGGAAGGAATAAAAAATAAGACCTAAGACCATGGATTAACTCAAGAATTTATACATGCATGCAGAAGGAATTAAAAAAAAAAAACTTGCATTTTCTCCAACAAGTTGCAATAGAGTTTGAACACTGTGAGGCCCAGGTGGGCCATCCCGAGTTAAATGACTAGGCCACCTCACTCCACAAGATGTACTCAACTGAAGTTGAGTACATGATAATCCATTACTAGAGCTGGTCATTTTTATTTTGTTTGGGGGGGGGAGGAGAGCAAATACTTTATTTAGCTGAAAAAACTGTTAGCAGATTCAGATAGATTTCAGCCAATAGTTTCAATCAAATAAAAGCGAAGAAAAGCAAATCCCAAGAAACTGGAAACATTTTGTTTTAACATTTTCAAATTGAAATGTTTTGACTTTTCATTTCAATAGAAATATTTTAAAATGAAAAGTATGTTTAATGAAAAACCCAAAAAAGTGTAAAAACATTTTTTCTGTTTTTTGATCACTGAGGAAAAAAAACAAATAATTGTTGTTTTGGGTGAACTCAAAACAATGTGTGATTTTTTTTTAAATTAGGGAAAAAAACAATTGTTCACCTATATCTGTCTGTAACTTTAAACATTTAACTCCCCGCTTTTGCTATATTAGTAACTAATAAAAACAAGAACAATTCTTCAAATTAATTCTGCTCTATTATCCTAAGTATTAATAATTCTTCGCTCTTGTTAATATGGACTCCCTTCAAAATATAGCGGAGCTAACATATCACATCTTAATAAAGGCCACTTAGCAGATTTATGGCATTTAAAAAAGGCAAAGATCCTTATAACTAGAGCTGAATAAATCCTCAAGTGAATGATGTAACTGTTCTGTTATCCTCCCATATTTATTTGTTTCATCTCTCTTCATAATTTAGATTTTTTATTATTTATTATTATTATTATTAATAATAATAATATTTTTTGGACAGGAGCTATTCTTAACTATATGCTGGGTGCTATACAAAGAGACCTTAATACCTGAATAGGCTTGTGGGCAGTACTGTAATACCATGAACAAACAGAAGCAATAAATAATAAACAAAATAAAATAAAATAATAAAAATAATGAACAATTTGTTTAGCAAATTTAGCATCTTTGCTTATAGAAAATAAAAAAGCAGGGTGATTTTTTATTATATGGGAAAATATTCAATACATTTTAACTATATTGTTTGACGACAAACAATTTTTGGCAGTGCTGATTATTCACTATTTGCTACTTGAGATTTGTGTATTAGAAACTGGAGAACTGGGCTATAGACAACAAAATGAAATTCAACAAACACAAATGTAATGCGCTACATTTAGAGAGTAAAAACTAAATGCACAAATACAGAATGGGAGATAACTGGCTTGGCAGCAGCACTGTTGAGAAGGATCTGAGAGTTGTGGTGGATCACAACCTCAATATGAGTCAGCAATGTGATGCTGTTGCAAAAAAAGCAAATGCAATTTTATGTTGCATTAACAGAGGCATAGCATGCAAGTCACAGTAGGCGATAGTACTGTTCTACTCAGCACTGGTTAGGCCTCTGCTGGAGTTCCTTGTCCAGTTTTGGTCACCAATATATAGAAAGGATGTAGCAAAACTGGAAAGGATCCAGTGGTGAACAACAAAGATGATCAAAAAGATGGAATGCAAGTCATATGAGCAAAGGCTGAAGGAACTGGGTATGTGTAGTTTGGAAATGAAGGGTTTAAGGGGGAGACATGATAGTGGTCTTCAAATACTTGAAAGGCTGCCATAGAAATATGGAGAAGAAACTTTTTTCTTGCCACAGAGGGCAGGACAAGAGGCAATGTGTTCAAACTACAGCATAGGAGATTTAGATTAGATCTCAGGGAAAACGTCCTAACTGTAAGAACATTAGGGCAGTGGAACAGACTGCCAAAGAAGGTTGGGGAAGCTCCTTCACTGGAGGCTTTCAAAACGAGGCTGGATCACCATCTGTCATGGATGGCTTAGACACAACAAATCCTGCATTCCCTAAAGTCCCTCTGTGCCCCCAGACTAGAGCTGGTTAGGAATTGTCTATTAGAAAGATATTTTTGACTGAAAATGTGTTCTCTGAAAAACTGAAAATATCTAATTTTCATCAGTTAAATAGAATGGAAAAATGCCATTTTGGTTTGGGCCAGGCCAGATAAAGACATTTTGATATACTGAATCAAATCAAAACATTTGGGATCAGCTCATCATTAATTTGTATCCATCTGAGCTACTACAGTACCCAGTGGTAATTGTATATCAGGTGCCTATGCAACCATTCTACCCTATGGGACATGGTCTTTGCCTGGAATACATCTCTCATGATGCACTGTGGTTTATCCTCTTGTTGAACTGCCCTGGTGCATCCTAGTAGCCCAATGTCTGCAGTGCATCATAGGAGATGTAGTCCATCCAGAAGTCATATTAGTTCTGCATGGAGTGATGGGGGAGACAGGGGCAAGTATCATTAGTATCCTTTGCTAAATGGAAAATCAAGACAAGGGAAAGGAGTAAAGAGAGCATATGAGGGACAGGTGTGGAATGAAACTTTAATGAATAGACTGTGATGTAAATATTGGAAAGAGGTTGAGCAGTCATTCAGTACTGATCAGAGAAAGTCCAGTCAAAGCTGTAAGAAATTGTTATTAATGTCCATTAGTCCTTGCTTTAGTTATTTCTGCAGCTGATTTGCCAGCTTCACTCTCTGCCTGGGGAAAGAAACTGCAGTGTGAGGGCCAAGTCTACTTTGCAGGTAGAGGGAGGATGCCACGTGGTTTCAAGTGCCCAAGAAGAAGATGTCTTCCTTCCATAGTTCTGGGTTGAGAGAGAACTTCTTTTCTGCTCAGCCATCCTATCTCAGGAATTCCCTGTGAGAGGGAACTATATATATATAATGATGACATGAATTTTATGACTTTTCTAATGACATTTTTAATTTGTATATGTTGAAACTATAAAAACAAAGCATCATGTGCAATTTGAAATCTTAATGATGCAGTAGTGTATCACTAAAATTTATTGTAAGCATATAATGAGACAAAAATAAAATAGGACATGATCCTGGAAACTTCCTCTTGCTTCTAGTCCTTATTAATGCAAGTGGTCTTATTGGGACTGCTCATGTAAGTGGAGGATACTTGTATGAATAAGGGTTTGTGGAATTAGGTCTATATTTATTAAATATTTGCACTGATCCCTATACATGATAAATCCAGCCTTACTAAATCAGTCAAACATGAAATTTGGATGTCTTAAAGAATTTTAAACAGACTCAGCAATCATGAATGAGGAGCAAAACAAAGGGTTATGAATTACTTCATTTCCATATCTACTTCCAAATATATATATTTTCAAATACTGCACAATCCTTCAGTTTTAATTACATAGCAAGACAACTCTGGGCCTGATCCTGCAAACCCACAGGAGAATCCGTCCCACTGACTTTAGTGAGAACAGACCCTGAAGTTTATAACCTTCCTGTGCCAGTGAAAATAAGTGTTTTGTGTATGTGTAACTATCAAGATATGTCATTGACACAAACATAACATCCCAGCCATCATCATTTCACTGTCATTTCACCCACACTGACCTTACATATTTGTTGATCCTGAAGGGTGACAGACTAGGACCTTGCAACAAGTCAGCTGAGAAATCCCTCATCTTAGTTAAATAATTACCCCAAACCACCTTCTGAGATCTCCCAGAAAGAAAAAGAATGGAACCACTCAAAAGTGATGCCATGTATTCCTACTCAGGTCTGTGGATAGGGCAACCACTGCTAGTCAGTGCTGCCAGATCCAACAGAATCAGTGTGGGCACATTACTTCAACACAGCACAAGGGAGAGATCACCAACCAGCTACACTAGTGAAACCTTGGGATACAGAATTAAGCTGTCTCACCACAGCCTTCTCCATCACACTCCTAAGAAAGGTAAATCTTAGTCCTTATGCTTAGCCCTGCATTTGGCATTACTGCCATCTGGGTGATTCATTTGCAATTGCACTGCTAGGCTTTGGATTATTTTCCTGCTTGATGATGGTGCATGTCACGACAGTGACCACTATTATATCTATGAAGGCCTGGATTTCATTTAACAAATGCACATTTTTCATTAATCTATTCAGTTTATGGTAACATTTCCAAAGATAACCTCAAATAAAAGCACTGAAGCAATGGTTACACATTTATTTTCTAAGGAAGTAAGTGATGGATTTGACTACAATGATAGATGTTAGTACAGTATCAAGACATTTTAACATTAATAGATATTACCATGGAAAGCAAAAGTAAATTCACTATTATACCTTGAAGATCAATAACTCTTGGTACACACTGTAAACTGAAGTACAGTTAATCAAACCCATAGTGGGATTTCCTTCAGAAAAGCATATGCTAAGATGTGAAAGAACTTTTGAGGTTTTTTGGTTTGTTTTTTCCTCATTAAAACCATGCAGAAGATGCTACAGACAAAGCAAGAGCTAGTTTTTACTTTGGGAACAACACGAAGATGGGGTAGTATATTGGCTGGGAGGCATGCATGGCTTTACCGAGTCCAGGTAGCCTGCACAGCAGAGTAAAGGTGTTTTTACTCCCCTGTGCACGTGGGCAGTCCAAGTAACAGTCTAGCCCCTAATGAACAATTACAATGGAATGAAATTTAAAAACAAAATGAGCTTATACGTAGTGATAGACAAGCCTTGATGTGACAGAGTGCATTGCATTCTGGTCCCCTAAAGCTCCTGGGTTTATGGATTATGAATGCTAACTCAGGAGGTTGTTAGTATTTCAGTGAAGTTCATTTTTATTTAAAGAGTCCCCCAGGGGATACCCTCTAAAAAAGCAAGAGATTGAGTTGCTTTTCATTTATTTCATAAGGAAAATTGAATAGTCTGTTTGCCATTCTAGAGTAAAGGCAATTTTTTGGCTTTGTCAGTGCATGTGCCTGGGACTCTAATGTGCAGCACATGTCAGCATGAACAACTTCTGCTTCTTGAAATATGTGAGGAAAGTAATCATGGCAGATGAGCAGGGTTGTTTTATTTATCAAATAAAAAGATTTTAACATTTTCTCAATTTAGAAAAAAAAATTATTCCATATTATGATCTAATCTCCTGCTAGATTTAATTGAATGAAATAAAGATATTTAAATGTAGGGACACAGAAAAACTTAAAATTAGAAAGTGTCTATTTTATTTTGCTCTCCGTCAATGTAAGAACAAAGAGTATTTTCAAAATCCCCCAAAACTTCCTTCCTATTTGAAATGCAAGTACTGAAAGTGATCATTTGAAAAGTTATTAGAACTGCCTTCTCATTCCTCACATGCATCACGCTGACAAATCTGCCAGAATTTTAGTAAATGACATAACCACATCTTCCATATTTACATAAATGTGCCCTAATAACCAGCTATCTTTTTTGCCTGTCACATCCCTATACTTGCTGATGCCATGCAGCAGTATTACATAAATGAACAGATATTAAAAGAATAGTAGTGATGGAAGTACAATTTGCTGAGGAGTATAATTTATTCCTGATACTACAATATAGCAAAAAATATGGTCATTGCTATTCACTCAGTATTATTTATGTGTTCAGTATAGGTCACATAAATACATAGATACGGGTAGACAATTTTAATAATGATTTGTATTTTTACGGTTTGGGTTAAAACCTCTTTGAAACTGATGGGAGTGAACATGCCCTTCTGTTAAGATAACTGTAACAGTTAAGAACCCCATCTAAAACAAGGCACAGTGGAGTCGGCCCAGTAACTAGCAACATGTGTGGAAGATTCAACTGTCTATTGCTTGACCAGGTGTTCTTTTGTGGGTCAATTGGAAATGCAGACAGAAATTGAGCACACACAGAGACACATGAACAGATGAACTGAGGCAAGATCTATTGAGAGAGACAGACAGAGCCTGGAGAAGAACAGTGTACAACCCTGAAAGAAGTTAGAGAGGGAGCTTCTAAGTCTGGTACTGACAAAAGACGGTTGGGCCGGTAAGCAAAGAAACTATCTTTTTGTTTTTGGTTCCTCCTACAAACTTTGTACACTCCTTGGATCTGAACAAGGATGCATCACAGGAAATGCCTGACTCCACCATCGATTTCTACTCCCAGCTGGAACACCCTCAGGGCCTTGTACTTTGAGTGGACACTCAGGTCAGAAAGGGGTAATAGTATCATTAGCTTAATTTTTGTTTATGATTCCTGCTATACAGAAATCAAATACATTTAAAGATGAGAGAGATAATGTGGATATTTTGCTTAGTATATAGCAGTGGTTCTCATCCGTCCATGGACTATCAAGGATCGATGGTACTATTTCTAAAAGTCTCTAGAATAAAAAAGCTGGAGAACATTAACAGAGTGGCTTGCCTCTCTAAGGGCCAGAGGCCTGGATCCAGACAACTGGGGTTACTAAGGAAGTACACCTGAGCAGGGATCACCTGATTTCCTATAAAAGGTAGCAGAGAATGGAAACAAGGGGTGCTGAGAGAGTTGTAGGAACTGCAGAAGCAGAAAACCTGGCAGTAGCCTTGGAGGACATTGTAGGCCTGGTTAGACATAAGTATCTGGCCTCGTTTCTTCTTGAGCATGATTGGGAAGGCAAATGGAAGGATAAATTGTAAATAGGGGCTTAACAAGCTGTATGCTAGAGTCAGGATGTCTGATTAGCTAATATAAGCAGAAACACCCTGGTGCTACAGACAATGAACAAGATAAATCTGGAATGCAAAGATCAGGTTGTATGTGGCCAGAACATGCTGCACACGTATTAGTTCCTGTAAAGTAACCAAGTCAATCCCAAAAAATGTGATGCAATTTAATGTGTAAATGTATGTAAAGGAAGAGGTTTTCTGTGTAACTATACCCAACACCTACAATTGAGTCTGATTAACTCACTGTAGCTTTGCTGTATGCAAAGTAAAGATACCTGAGTGACAAAACCTGGAACTGAACTGTGTTGTTTTTGTTTATTTGTTTGTTTGTTCAGTCCCAGAGAACTGGATAAATTGTTCTCCCAGAACTGGATAAGGTGTTCTGGATAAATCTAGTGGAAAAGATCTCAGAGGGAATCCCAACAGAGATACCTCTGAGGGCAGAGAGTAAGGTCAGCGGGGTAACTACCTAATGCTACTTTTCATTTTTGGTTTGCTATTTTGTAAAATAAATAAAGCCTTGCTGGAAGGACCTGTGAGATTGATCTGTTGTGAGTTTAGCTGAGGAGCCCTGAAGAGAGGGAAAATTGATGGCAAGAGGCCTGCAGCATGTCTTCAAGCCATGAGGGGGCTCACAGGACCAACCTGATACTAGAACAAAACCAAAACACTTGTAGCTGCTACCTGGAAAAATGCCTGGCAGGTTGGGTTTAGGGACTTTGTCCACTGTAGAAACTCTTTGCTACAAAGTATTATATAGAATGAAGTACAATATGAGAACTATTGGTGCTGTATATAATATTTAAAAAATGGGTGACACGTTGTTACGTGATTTACTGAAAGTCCAGCATTTCTGTCAAGCTGAAACTTGTTACAGGTGAGAAAGATGTATGAACTTTTGATATTCTTATCCTCATAATAGTAGGAGGGTGACAGCAAAGAGATCCTAGAGTTGGTAAAGTAAAAAGACAATAAGGATATGTAAAGGATGGACGGCTAAGGCAAAAGGCATTATGTGGCGATATGAGCCTGTTATAGTTTGCATTAGATTAAAAAATTTAGAAGCTGATTTCTCACAGTAGGACTAATAAAATAAGGGACTTCTTTACTTCCTTTAAAAATACATACTTATCTGTAGCATCCATTACCCATGTATCTAGTAAATCAAGTAGGGAAACAGGCTTTTAAAAAAAAAGTAATGGAATTTAAAAATGAAGGGATATAGGTGAATATTTAAAGTTTCTGTTGAAGGATTAAAGATAATGAACCAATCAGTTAATTACAGAAACAGTAATCAGTTGACTTGAAAACAAACCAAGTGTGAAATGCTTAAAATTCTGCATTATGTAATATCTGAAAAAAAATCTGTAGCCGAACAGTTAACAGAGCAGTGTTCAAAAATGCACTCGTTACCTAGTGAAATAACTTTAGATTTGCACTATATATAGTGCCATTCCCCCACCAGCATGACCCTACTCTGTCATTCCTATACATTTTATACCCTGGTATTACTGTGTACTATTAATTATCCTTATTCTGCCAAGTTTCCACAGTGCCTATTATATCAATATTCTCATTTAATGCTAGGCACTCTAGTTCACCCACCTTAGTATTTAAACCTCTTGTAGTTGTATATAAGCATTTCATTATGTTGTACATTTTGTCAATATTTTGTTGTGCACCTTCATGTGTTATGTTTTAAGGACACTCTTTTACATTTGAGTGCTCCTCATTAGATTGTACTTGTACTTTTTCAACTTCTTTCCTATCCTCTATACTAGGATATAGTTTCTCTGTTTAATAAATTCCTGCCCACAGAATGTCTCTGCCTGAAGCATGTGAACCTCTGCACCTCCAGCTTCCCCCCCAGCCCTTAGCTTAAAATTACCTCTACAACCTTTTTAATTTTATATTCAGCAATCTGGTTCCATTTTGGTTAAGGTTGATCCCATTCCTCCTTTATAGGTTACTCCTACCGCAGCTCTTAATAAACCATAATCCCTATTCCCTACACCATCACTACATCCATTCATTGAGACTTTGCAGTTCTGCTTGTCTTTCTGGCCTAGTGTGAGGAACTGGAAGCATTTAAGAGAATACTACCACAGTAGTTCCAAACGTTAATCTCTTAGCAGTCAAAATTTGGCCTCCAGGCCCTCTCTCCTACCTTTCCCTATCTCATTGTCATGCATGCACACCATCATCACTGGCTCCTTCCCAGCACTACCTATGAGACTATTTTTAAGTCTCATGAGATCTACTACCTTTGCATTTGGCTGGCAGGCAACTCACCATGTGGTTCTTCCAGTCATCACAAACCTAACTATGCTTCTAATAATCAAATCTCCTACTACTATTGCCTGATTCTTCCTAATAACTGGGGTCCCTACCCCCATGACTGTAGAATATATATTTTAGATAGTGGGACATGGCAAAAGATGCCTGTTTGACTGGCAAGGAAAGAACTGCCAGGTGAAAAGCAGAGTTCACAACCTGATCAGCTGAACAACTGGGTCAACAGTTCAATCAGGTAAACAACTTCATCAACAAACTAATCTTAGTGTTAGGCAGAACAGCATTTGTTACAAAGTTATTATATATTGTATAATTGGTTTAAGGCAAGCACCTGAATGTGTGTGAGCTTGCATTTAACCCCGATTGCTCACTGGACTGATTGCGCACTGAAAGCTAAAATAAACAACATAGTTCTTCAGTTCAAGAGTCTATGAACCTGTGCATTCTGGGTAGCAGGAAAAAGAACCGGTCAACAACACAATCATCTGGAAGGTGGCTTCCAACTATGGGAAAATTTCTCCATCATCTACTCCAGTTTGATGCTGTCCTGTCCCAATACTTTCATCCTCCTTAACAACACAGTGGCTATTGGACAGCAGGTGGGGATGCTCTACTAATTCTCCTCTATGTACTTCTGTCTTTCTTTGCTCCTCCAATTCAGGCACTCTGGCACCCAGAGCACGTACTCTGTCTCTGAGGGTCATGAATTGCTTGCACCACATGCACACACATCCCATCTGTCCAGAGGCAGTTAATACATGTTGCACATAACACAAACTGGGTAACCACCCATCATTTCATCATGATGGAAGTGATAATTAACATTGAACAGGCTGAAAGTAGAAAGAAAACTTTAACTTAATCAGAGGTCTGGGTCTAGAACTGCATCCACTGCCAATTGGATGAAAAATTGGAGGAGGAGGAGAAGGCTCTGTCACTGGCTGCTTGGGGTATGGTCTGAAGTAAACAGGATGACATTCAATAAGGACAAATGCAAAGTACTCCACTTAGGAAGGAACAATGAGTTGCACACATACAAAATGGGAAATGACTGCCTAGGAAAGAGTACTGAAGAAAGGGATCTGGGGGTCATAGTGGATCACAAGCTAAATATGAGTGAACGGTGTAATGCTGCTGAAAAAACACAAACATCATTCTGGGATGTATTAGCAGGAGTGTTGTAAGCAAGACATGAGAAGTAATTCTTACGCTCTACTCCGCACTAATTAGGCCACAACTGGAAAACTGTGTCCAGTTCTGGGCACCACATTTCAGGAAAGATGGATTCAAATTGGAGAAAGTCCAGAGAAGAGCAACAGAAAGGATTAAAGAAAACATGACGTATGAGGGAAGATTGGAGAAGATAAGACAGAGGGGACATAACAGTTTGCAAGTACATAAAAGGTTGTTAGGAGGAGGAGGAGGGAGAAAAATTTTTCTCCTTAACTTCTGAGGATAGGACAAGATGCAATTGGCTTAAATTGCAGCAAGGGAAGTTTAGGTTGGACATTAGGAAATACTTCCGAACTGTCAGGGTGGTTAAGCACTGGAATAAATTAGTAGGGAATTGTTGAGGAATCCCCATCATTGAAGATTTTTTAAGAGCAGGCTAGACAAACACTGTGAGGGTTGATCTAGAGAATACATAGACCTGCCAGAATTGCAGGGGATTAGACTAGATATCCAGCCCTACAATTCTATGATTGTATAAGAGGATAAGAATTAAACGAAGAGAGTCAGATGTCAAAAACCAATGTTTTTAATGCAAGGTTTTTAAAAAATCAAGATTAAAGAACAAGATGCAACAACAATCTGACATCACTTGGTAACAGCATATCATCAAGTCCCTGGAGGAGGAGAGGTTTAGTAGCATGGATGAGGTGAAACAATTTAAGACAGTTACAGAAAAGAGAGAGTAGAGTGTAATAGGTTCTTAGAAAGCAGATGCTTTTAAAAGGCAACAGGAAATACATAACTGAGAAGAATTAACATTAATGGTCGTTATCAGATAAGGAGCTACAGGATAGTCAGTAGCAAGTGCTGAGTTTGTTTTGTGGTTTCTATTCCATGGTTTAATTAGTTGTTTCCTCTGTAAATAAAGATTTCTTCTCTTGATCCACTCCCTCCACATTAAACAGACACTTGAAGGCAAAAAAGGGTGAATAAAATTAACTGAAAAAGAGGTTGAATGCAAAGATCCTATTTCATATGTCAACAATTTTTAGTAGAAAATCCTTGCAAATTCATCTTGTCTTGTAGCTGTGAAATGAAACACTAGATAAGGAGGGAGTTGATTTATTTTTTGAAGAGGGGGAAAAAACGAACAGAGGATGCCAGTACTGAATACGGAGTGGTCCCAAGTGAAATGTGTGGGGATCACAAGCTAATCTTGATTGTGGTCCCAACTCAAAAAACTAGGGCTTATATGGTATTCTTCACCTAGGAAATTCTCAGGACGGGAGCATAAAGGATGCTGATTTAAGAGAGATTCAAGATGGGAAACATGCTGAATATCTGCCTGTACTTATCATTCCTCTGGAGGGTACTATCAGACTTATTTTCACAACTACTGAAGTTCATTGAATTCTTTTGAGAGAAAGAACAAAGCCTTAGAATTCCAGACTAGGAATAATAAGATAAACAAACTAATACAGCACCTAAGAAGCACAGAGATATTTGATACTGGAAAAACAAAAAAGAAAATGGGTTTGTAATAATGGTTAGGAACAAAAAAACATACTATGAATGATCAAATCTACAGTAGAGAAGAGACATTACTTCTAATATGTTAGCACTCCAACTGAGTGCAGATTTTTTTTTTTAACTCAATGGCCTAGCACAAGCAGGGCTCTTTCCTGGGTAAGTTTCCATTAACTTGTGAAGAATCTATGCTTTAACTTAAAAAAAATAAGTTTCTAGACCCTTCAGTAGCAAGAAAAACCTTCTAAGTGATTTCAGTATAAATCAGTGAAATGCTTTCTTCTAAAGTGTGAAGGCAGACAGTCCCAAGTCTTGGCCCTTTTCATTGCTGCAATTCTCTACTATCCACAAGGTTTTGAAATTGACCAAAGCAACCAAGTCAATTTCACATGTGGCTACTTTGGAAAGAATTATCACCACCAGATGTAGGCACTGCAGCTATTTACAGAGTGCAGTGACTCAAAAGTACAGAAGATGGATGACCTATCATGTACCACCACCTCCTCCTTCTTAGTTCCCAGGAGATTCAAGGGACAGAAGAACAAGAAGTTGGAGTGGAAGAGTATAAATTGGCAAATGCTCTCCTCTCCCTACTAACAGGGGATGGATAGGCTTAGGGGAAGACTTTATACTTAGACAAATTGGAACTTCAATAGTTGGCACCCTCAGGAAGGGTCCAGGAACAACACTTTCTTTGGAATACCATTTCCCTCTCGCACTGCCCAGCAGCTGAGTTTGGTAGAGATTGCGGATGGATTTTCAGCAGGGTGTTAGCCTTGGACAATGAGGACCCTTCTCTTAATTTAGCTTTCTGGAAATAAAGTCCACTAACTGTTAAGACTCTGATGCTAGATCGTGGAAGTGGAAGGAGGAGTGTCTATGAGGATGAGCGGGAGGAAGAGAACAATATGGTAATTTAGAAGAGAGAAGTAAGGTATTTGCATGACAGAAAAGAGATAGTGAGAGAGAGTTGGGGAATAAATAAGAGAAAGAGAATATAGGGTAAAGAACATACTGTCAAGGGTGGGGGAAGAGATAAAGGGTAAAAGTGAGCAAGAAAGAAGAGAGGAAACAGGCATTGAAAACAACCCTGGTTGAAAACACCATGCTGAAGGAGGAAATGAAAGAAAATGGGGATGGAAGCCAGGAATAGAAAGAAGGTAAAACAGAACTAAGAGGGATGTTTTCCTTTAAATAGCATGGTGTGTGGAGATGAAGTTATTTTTCATGATGGCTATGCTCACTCTGGTACATTTTTCAAGTCCTATTCATGATGACTATTGTTTCACAATATACTTATTGACAATTAGTGCCATATGGATCCCTGCAGGTCCCAAGTCTGACTCCTTTATAGCACTCAACTAATGCCCTCGTCCATGAATAATGCAGCTGACTTCAACAGGACTCCTACTGGAATCCTCAAGGAAAATAATAGCCTGACTTTGGCACCCTTAATGATTCCATCATACCTTAGATTTATGGTCCGTAAACTTTAATTCCTTATATGGTTTATGGTTGATAAATTTCATTGTAAATAATTCCTGAATGAAGACCCATCTCCAACCTGTGAGTATATTAACACTCTATTGCTCGATATTTAAAATGAAAATGTGTACGTTTTAAAGAGGAGGTGGGGTTTACGTTGTTTCTAAATAACATGAAAGGTGTGACACTGAGTATCAAAACAGAAATACAATATCCTGAAAGGAAAGAAGGAAGACTCCAAGCAATAGAAGAAGGGAATTCAGAAATTAATCTAAAAACCTGAAATACCATTTATCAAAATCAGCAGACTGAGAGCTTAACTATATAAACAGTTAGCATGCAGCAAACAGGGATATAAATCTACAGGGTGTTAGCCTGACTGTACAGACCCTGCTACTGTGCATGAAAAATTCTGTAGAGCACTTTGATCTACCCCACTTTGAAATGGGAGTAGATCAAAGGCACAATGGATTTTTTTCTTGCATGATAGCCAGAGTCCACACAGCCACTTAACACAGACATGCTTGTCTACTGTAGATACAGAATCCTAGCACACTAGGGTACATCAGAAGTAATTTGCCTTAAGGGGAGATAGTTGAATGATAGAAAGGTCTTGAAAGGGGAGGACTAAGGGAACATTCATGATCTATGATTTTGATTTAAAGAAGCTAGAAAATAGTAAGTGTAGAGTCCAATTCAAGTGAGAGGTAAAATCATTGCTGAGGAAGTGGAATGAAACCAAAATGGCTGAAGGGTCTAATGCAATTAATTTAGGAAGAAAATGAAGTTGGTCGGAGGTGGATGTTAGGAAAAAATGAAATGTATGATCAGCTGCTACCAGTAGCTATGGTTTCAGCTCCGAGACTTCAGGAAAGAATAGATCTACTAGACATGACGTGTATGGTAAGAGAAATGTACAGAACCTCAAATAGAAGACAAGAATGGACTTTGTCCAGCTTTACTATGATTCAAAAGGCATCTTAAAAAGGGACAAACCTTCTCTATTCATCCAAGGAACTAATTTCCTTTCAGTACGTGAAGTGCACGAGGTTCGGCGTGAAGGACCTGCAGACGTCTAAATTCAAATATCTAAATAAATGTTATTAGAGTTTGGAAAGGTTAACAATTAGAACTGCATGTTTAAAGAGATGACATTATCCCCAATTTATAATTTCCAGGTGTATCTGGGTTTTGATTTAAGTGCACAGTAGTTTTGTTATTCTTCGATAGCTGTTGGAAAGTTATTCTGCTCCCACATAAGTGTACTATTGATGTTTTATGTGTACAAAACATTGTGTGTGTATTCATACACACACACAAAATGTGGTTTTCTATATTTAAAAAATGTGAAGACAACAATGATGAGATAATGGGCTCTGTGGATATGGGGAAAGTGGTGGATGTGATATATCTTCACTTTAGCAAAGTTTTTGATACGGTCTCCCACAGTATTCTTGCCAGCAAGTTAAAGAAGTATGGATTGGATGAATGGACTATAAGGTGGATAGAAAGCTGGCTATACTGTCAGGTTCAACGGGTAGTGGTCAATGTCTTGATGTCTAGTTGGCAGCTGGTATCAAGCGGAGTGGCCCAGTGTTCGGTCCTGGGGCCGGTTTTGTTCAACATATTTATTAATGATCTGGATGATGGGATGAATTGCACCCTCAGCAAGTTTGCAGATGACACTAAGCTGGGGGAAGAGGTAGATACGCTGGAGGGTGGGTATAGGGTCCAGAGTGACCTAGACAAATTAGAGGATTGGGCCAAAAGAAATCTGATGAGGTTCAACAAAGACAAGTGCAGAGTCCTGCACTTAGGAAGGAAGAATCCCATGCACCGCTACCGGCTGGGGACCGACTGGCTAAGCAGCAGTTCTTCAGAAAAGAACTGGGGACCTCAGTGGATGAGAAGCTGGATATGAGTCAACAGTGTGCCCTTGTTGCCAAGAAGGCCAACGACATATTGGGTTGTATTAGTAGGAACACTGCCAGCAGATTGAGGGAAGAGATGTGGACAGAGAGATGTAGACAAATTGGAGAGAGTCCAGTGGAGGGCAACGAAAATGATTAGGGGCTGAGGCACATGACTTAAGAGGAGGCTGTGGGAACTGGGCTTATTTAGTCTGCAGAAGAGAAGAGCGAGGGGGGATTTGATAGCAGCCTTCAACTACCGGAAGGGAATTCCAAAGAGGATGGATCTAGGCTGTTCTCAGTGGTGGCAGATGACAGAACAAGAAGCAATCATCTCCAGTTGAAGTGGGAGATATCTAGGTTGGATATTAGGAAACACTATTTCACTGGGAGGGTGGTGAAGCACTGGAATGGGTTACCTAGGGAGGTGGTGGAATCTCCATCCTTAGAGGCTTTTAAGGCCCAACTTGACAAAGCCCTGGCTGGGATGATTTAGTTGGTATTGGTTCTGCTTTGAGCAGGGGATTGGACTAGATGACCTCCTGAGGTCTCTTCCAATCCTAATATTCTATGAGTCTATAATTCTAACAGCATGAGACAGTGGTACCATTAATAAATCCTGAGTTACTGCCATATCTGTCACATACTTTCAACCTGCCCGAATAATTATTTATACAACTGACTCTTGAATCATTTTTAATTATGCATTCATGATTTAATATTAGTTTTTCTGTGCTGCTCTGGGGCTTTGTCCTAGTTTGTCAACAATAGGAAATTTACTTTCAGAAGTTGGTGCCTGAGGATGTTAATTACATGAAAATATCTACCAAAAAAGCTAGCTAGCTGCCATATTCGCGAACCCTGTGGAAGACATGGATTACTCACCAAGTAGTTAGCAAATGTCCTCTGAAAAATATTTTCTCTAGACTTGAAAAGGAAAAGCCACTTATTCAAAATGCCCAAGAAAGTCACCACCTAGTCAATAAAACTTTAAGATTCCTGATGGCTATCAGCATCTGACACATCACCAATAAGCCTTGGAATATCTCAGTATACTCTTGGGTGATGCATACTGAGTAATCGTATATCAGAAGCCAAGAATTCAAATATGTGGAAATACTTTTAGGCTAAATTCTCATCCGTTTTAAAGTCAGTGTAGCTCCATTCATTTCTGTAAATTCATTGATTTACACTAGCTGAGAATCTGGCACAGTACATCAAGTTTTCCCTACCAATTCAGGGTGGTTGTTTAATAGATTTTCAAGTTGTTTTTCCTACCTAGTTTTAAATGTCCCAGACACTGGGGCTTCCTCCAATCTTTTGGGAAAATATTCCACAACCTACTGTGTTGTCCATCCAATGTCATCTTTCAGATAGCATAGCCTACTATATGGTTACAGAGAATTTATTTTAGAATCCCTACAAAGACAGAGATGTAGCAAAACTGGAAACTGAATTCCAGGGTCTAAGATAGACACTTATATCTCCTCAGTCAAAAGTAGGTTCTCTGGTAAATGACAAGGAAAAGACTCTTCTGTTGAGTAGGGCCTTGAAGTATTCATTAGTCTAACAAAGTGTTTAGCCTCCACTCTTAGATAGCCTGCAGCTCTTTAACAAGTGGTTTATCCTTACTAAAAATACTCTTCTGTTCTTGTGTCCCCTTCAAGTAGTTTCAAATAATGTAAATGTTTATTACTTTGCATAATTTAAACTAGGAAATGGAAATAAAGTCTAAGCATCACTCTTCTAATCAGATTCTCAGATTAGTTAGCAAAGGATCCACAGCATCCCACTACGAGAGAACGTACAGCCTGTTGCACTGCCTCCTGTCAAAATCACTCTACATTTGGACAGCAAGAGATACATGGCTGCTATTGTATCAACTGAAATGTATCGCCCTTAACTGTAAGGTTCTTAATATAACCTGTTTTTGTTGTTTGTTTTTTAATTGCTATGTTTTAAGTTGCATCTCCAGTTTTGTATTTGAGATATTCTCTTACTGCATTATTTAAACAGGAATTATATATTTCTATTGCTATCCTTTCTGTTGAAAAGGATAGTGTCTTGTATTATGTGACAAGCCACTTGTCAGATTGGCACCTGTAATGGTTCAGCGGCTCTCACTCTGGGTCTGAGAGAGGCCACTCCACCTCACTACATCTTTGGGTGTCACCAGTCATGGGGAATTATCGGCATGGCAAGAGTCTATAGCTCGGGCTGGTAGTGAGGTGCCGAACAACACACACAGAGTTAAGTAGTCCGGGACCCTTAGTCAGGGCAGAGCAAGGGAAGTCTATAGCTCAGGCCTGTGGTCAGGGGCTGAGCAGCAAAGGCAGTTGGGTAGCCAAGGCCCTCAGTCAGGATGGGGCAATGAGGCTATAGCTTGGGCCTGTGTTCTGGGCTGAGGAGCAATCTCCCAGCTCGGGAGCAAGCAGGAGGCATCTGGCTCCTCTGGCGGCTGCAGCCCAACTGAGCTTCCAACCCCTCCTTTTATACTTCCTGTTCCATCTACTGACTTCCAGCAGGAGGGGTGAGCATGGTCTGGGTCCACCCACCAGGGCTCAGTGAGGGGTTCCTCCCCATCCTTGTCTGTAGGAGGCCACTCTGCCTCACTACACACACACACACACACACACACACACACACACACACACCCTCAAGTCCAACTCCCAGTCTTTGGGGCTGGCTTCTTGGTTCACCCTTAGACGGGAGAAAAAGTCAGCATTGGCATTTTCCTAACCTGCCTGGTGCCTGACTGTAAAGGCATATAGCTATGTACCAGTGCATCAACCTGGCGCTGGAGTTCTTCATGGTGTTTAGCCACTTAAGGGGTGTGTGGTCTGTGATCAGGAAAAAGAGGGCCCTCAGAAGATAATATCTGAGTGTGTTGATCGCCCACTTGATGGCAATGGCCTTCTTCTCGATGACGGAGTATTTACAATTGCGGGGGAAGAGCTTGTGGCTAAGATAGAAGATGGGATACTCTTCTCTGTCCACCTCCTGGGAGAGGACTGCCCCAAGCTGCACCTCCAAAGCATCTGTCTGCACCAGAAACTCCTGGCTGAGGTCAGAGCTGAATAAGACGGGCTCCCTGCATAGACTTTCCTTAAGGGTCTGGATGGCGTTTTCACACTCAGTCGACCAGCATACTCAGCGGGGGCTGTGCTGTGAGGGGTGCCGTGATCAATGCAAATTGGGGCACAAATGATCGGTAGTACCCAGCCAGGCCTAGGAACTGTCATACCTGTCACTTTGTCATCAACTGTCATCTATAGCACCTGGGCCTTCCCTATGAGGGGGAGGACGAGACCCCGGCCAAGTGTATATCCCAGGTATGTAGTCTCTTGCTAGCAGATTTGACATTTTGGGGGACTGTCAGCGAGTCTGGCCCCTCATAGGATCCAGAGGACAATGCCATCTGATTTAAATGTTCGTCCCACTGACGGAGGTAGATCATTACATCGTCCAAGTAGGCCACTACATACTCTATATGGGGTTTCAGGAGGCAGTCCATCGGGTGCTGGAAGGTTGCCTGGGCTCAATGGTGGCCGAAGGGCATCCGAGTGAAATGATATAACCTGCTTGGGGTGGAAAATGCAGTTTTCTCCCTGGAGTTCAGGTCCAAGGGGATCTGCCAGTACCCTTTTGTAAGGTCAAACATCATGATATATTTGACTGTCCCGAGACAATCAAGGAGCTCATTGATTCTGGGCATTGGATATGCATCGAATTTTGAGATTGCATTTACTCTTTGAAAATCTATGCAGAATCAGAGGGTCCCATTGGGCTTCAGAACCAGCATGATGGGACTATGCCTTTCACTGAGCGATCGCTCTACAACTCCCAGCTTCATCATCGCTTGGACTTCCTTTTTGATGATTTCCTGTGTCTGTCACGGGAGTGGGTTAGTGGTCTCTCAAACCACCTCCCGAGGTTTGTCCAGATGGTGTGCTGTACGACATTAGTGTGGCCTGTGAGGATGATGAAAATCATATGGAATGCATTCTACAGGCAACGAGCCTGTTTCTGTTGTTCTGGTGAGAAGATGTCCCCCAGTTGGGGCTATTCAGCCTTGGCCATGTCCAAGATCTGGAGACGTAAGGCTAGCTCGGGAGGATGAAAGGTGACCAGCAGTCCTTTACGGCCATGCCAAGATTTTAAAGGTTCACATGATAAACATGCTTTTTCCTTCTTCGGTCTGGTTCGTGGATTTTGTATGTGACCAGCCCAACTCATCAGACCACTTTGTAAGGTCCCTGCCATCGGATGAAGAGTTTTGACTCTTCTGAGGGGAGAAGAAGGAGCACTTGGTCACTGGGCTCAAAGGTTGATCCCAATCCCCCTGCTTATAGTATCACTTCTGGGTCCCTTGGGCCGTCTGGAGGTTCTCCTGCACGAGGGCCCCAGCCTGAGCAAGTCAGTCCTGCAATTGTAGAACATATTGTAGAAGCTCTGAGGCTGCCGGGGTGTGTTCCGAGGCTTCTCTCATTAGATCCAGTACCCTGCAGGGTTTCCGCCATTCAGGAGTTCAAGGAAGGAGAATTTGGTGGATGACTGGGGTACCTCTCAGATGGCTAGCAACAATGGTGGGATCAGCTGATCTCACTGTCATAGCTCTTGTGGCAGGAACTTCCTCATCGTGTCCTTTAAAGTTCTGTCAAAGCACTCAATGAGTCTGTCCATCTGCGGATGATGCACGGACATCTGCAGCTTCTTAATTCCCAGCAGGACACACACCTGATGGAGCAGGTGATATGCCATTGTGATATTCTTAACTTGAGAAATAAACAGGATACTAGGGCTTTGGGGGTTCCCCCCCCCACATTTTGCTCAACTCCGTGAACCAAACGTTCTTCACACAATGCACAGTCAACCTGTGGAATTCTTTGCCAGAGAATGTTGTGAAGGCCAAACCTATAACAGGGTTCAAAAAAGAACTAGATAAGTTCATGAAGAATAGGTCCATCAATGGCTATTAGCCAGAATGGGCAGGGATGGTATCCCTAACCTCTGTTTGCCAGAAGCTGGGAATGAGCAACAGGGAATGGATCATTATATGAGTACCTGTTCTGTTCATTCCCTCTGGGGCACCTGGCATGGGCCTTTGTCGGAAGACAGGATACTGGGCTAGATGGACCTTTGGTCTGACCCAGTATGGCCATTCTTATGTTCTTATGTTAAGAAGCCAATTATTTCAAAAATAAAGCTGTAGTTTGTTTTGAGGATAATGCTTCTTCTCTATGCAATTGGTGCCATACAATTAAAGACAGTTGATGCTGGCTGTCATATTTTTGTGATGTGTGTAGAGGTGCACGTTCTTTGGAACTGCACTTAGGAACCTTAACTGTTAGCAAATAACATTGAGGGAGGTTGGGGGTATAGTGCAGTTGATCCTGCATGGGTGCAGAAAAGGTCCAAAGGGCCTCCTGAACCTAACTGCCTTGCACCCTAGTCCAGAGGGCAACCATAATCCAAACGTTGCTCTCCATCATTATGCTGCTGCTTGTGCAGTCATTTGCCCCAATATAAAGTGAGCACAAAGTGGGTATGAAACACTACCAAATCAAAATGATAGCATTTTGCACTCATTCTGCATTAATGTAAATGACTACACAAAGTACAGGGCATTGATGAGCTGGACCTTCCGAATCCAGGAGCATCAGCATTATACTCATTTGATAGGGTGTGCTCAGAGTCCTTGTACTAGGCAGTGTATCTTAGGCCAGCTCAGAAAAAAGCACATGTTGAACCTTACAACCGGATTACAGAGCTCACGCCTGCATGTACTCTAACAGCACACAGAAGCATTTTAGCATAGTAAGCCAGAAGGTCTCAGGATTCCTGCTGCTGCACATTGGTATCACCCCTGATGTGGGCTGTCACTTAGCAGCCATAAAGTAAGACCTGTGTATTTTTTTTCTCCATTAGCAGCAGGGCTTTAAATGATTCTACTGTTCCTAACAACAGCAACCAACAAGTACCATGCAATACAGTGCGTAGGCAAGAGGATTAATTAGCTGCAGTTGGCCCCTATTCCCTGAAGGTAATGTCCATTTTAACTGATTACTACCAAACTAATCAACCCATCAGAAATCTATCACAACCTTTCATTACTGAGCTCACACTGTTATTGCAATAAATTCTCATTTGGATTGACTGCTGCCAAAAAAGTCATGTAACTTAGAAACAAAGAAAATAAAAGCTAAAAAGGCTGAGAATGAAATGAATTTGAAAGTGAGAACTACAGAAAAAAAACTGAACAAGCTTTTCAAATAGTTCAATAAAACTATAAAACAATAAAAGGATTAAAACTATGTCTTCTTTCATTATACAGTGAGACTCCATCTTTCACACACAAGACACATGGGGCACTCTGTCAACATATCATACAGCTTCTGAAACTAGCTTCTCGGGAGGAAAATGGTACAGATGACCATTTGTATTGAAGTACACTAGTGCAGGTCAAGACAAGAAAATTGTTTAAAAATGCATTGTGTGCACTTACCTGTTCCTGATGTTGCTACCAGTGGTAGCAGTAATGAGACGTTTTAGTTGGAAAGCCTAGAGTAACTAAGGCCATAGAGGATGCCTGCAGGGGTGAGACAAGAGTCTCCTTGACAAGAGTCAACTCAGATGCTAGCCAACATATCCAATGTGCCAATTAAAGTCAATCAATTCTAGGTTTTTTTGTTGTGTGGAGCTCATCTGTCCATTGCATGTTCCTTTCAAGGAGGCCACAAAACAGGGCCATTAGTAGGTGGTAAATTCTGGTCGCCACCTCCTTGCACTGAATTTGTATACTGTTTTATTAAAATGGTAGAAGGAAGTGAGGCAGGATGGGATTGGGAAAGGTTCCTTTCAGAAGCTCAAAATAGAAGCAGAGACAGCGTAGGCTTACGGATCACATTATGTGCCTTATTCCAATAAAGCTTTTGTTTAGTGTTTGGAAGAACTGACTCTTTCCCATGGTCACATGACATGTCCTTGAGCTCAAAAGCATGCCTTATTTCATCACCCATCCATCCAATCCAAGTTTAAATCCTTTAACTGACAAAATATTATATGTCATACTGAAAAAGAATGATCTTCTAAACTGAAGAAATTGTGGTCATTAGATAAGAATCTAAACATTTTGATCTGCTGATTAAAGCTTCAGAATGCTTGCCTCTAAATGC
Source organism: Mauremys reevesii (assembly GCF_016161935.1). Classification (NCBI taxonomy): domain Eukaryota; kingdom Metazoa; phylum Chordata; order Testudines; family Geoemydidae; genus Mauremys; species Mauremys reevesii. The sequence goes on along the minus strand of NC_052627.1, from coordinate 85,714,450 downwards.
ACCAATATTCCTTGCCACCATATTTTTGCTGTTCATACGTAGAATTACTAGTCTCTTATTTCAATCTGTTTTGATAATTTCACCACAATTACAGGTTCCATATTAACTGTTGCATAGTCAGTTTAATTTTATGGTTGTATTATCTATTAAGCATTTGATAATCTAAGTTCCTTCTATTAGAGTATTCATTTTCTTTCTTTTTATGTTCCTTGTCTTACACATTATGTCTTGAGGGATGAGAATTTCCCTATGGGCCCCATAGTTTTTATTTTACTTATTTTCTGTCTGTGAATAAAGAGCTGCACTTCAAGTGTTAGCAGGCCATTAACCTTCATAACCATGAATATTTGTTAAAGTATAAATCACAGTAGGGTCATTACCCATATATTTAGCTTGATTTTATTAAGACGGTTTTATACCACAATTATGGATAAGTGCTGTATTGTAATTCCCTTTGATAGCATTGCTAAACTCCATAAAGAATTTGTGCTCCATAATACCAATTAAATAAAGAAAAAGGCAGCGCAATGCAGCCCAGCTTGACTTTGTCTCCTAGATTCTCTCTTTTCATAGTTGAAATCTTGAAACAATAGGCCACATGCTCCACTGGTGAAAATCAGCTACATGCATACAAAAAAACCCCACAGAGGTTTCACAAAGTTAAGTTGTTGCATCTGTCTTTGCTTAATTAGATTATGGAGCTATGCCCATTTACATTGGCTGAGGATCAGGCCCAGAGATACTATCAGGTTCACCTCCCATCATAGATTAATTTTGCTGACTGTATAAAATGAAGCTGTGCATGAATAAAGTTAAAGAGTACAATATGTAAGAAGGGATTTCCACAGAGACATAGCTACAGGGAGGGACATACTGCTATAATATATACCTGTTATATGTACAGTTTTCTCTATATACTTTTCCCTGAATTACTTTAGTTAACCATACTATAGAAAAGTCATTGCTGGGTAACAAAGGAAACACAAAAAGTATTTTTTCCTCATAAAAGGTGGGACTGTGTATATTTGGCTAAGATGAGAGTGCAGATATGTAACTAAAACAGACAAAAGCAGTGATAAATGCTGAAGGGTCACACAGTTCTTTATTTTCTAAGGTGTTTGCCAGTATCCAGTGTACCGAGTTTATGGAAGAATGTATTCTTTCACCAACCCATCTAGGAAGTCATAAACGTTGTGAACCTTACAGAATGATTTATTGTTTATTTTCAGGAAGCTGGCACAAAAATACAATGACCCACAAACTTCACCAGAATAAAGATACTGTCTATGTCCCCCCGTTAAAGGATTCAATTACACTCATACCTAGTTTCCTTTATGGCTAGTCCATTACAATTATTCTAGCAGTTTGTTGCGGATGATGATCATGCTATCAGAAGAGCTTTTCTTTTTGTCCTATTGTACTCTCCCTCTCCTAATTTCAGGAGGCACCAGGGCATTCTATGAGCAATCTAATCAGCCTTTTCTATTAGAAGGTAAAAAGTAAGCAAGGTCAGTCAAGACCCAGGCCAGGTGAAAATTGCAACTGTTTTGCTTAGGCATACTGATTCACAGCCAAGGACCTCAACCTGTAAACTAGGTAGATAGTACATACAGATATGTATCAAAACTGTACACAAATAGGAAGGGTGATCAGCCATCAAGACAGTCACATGCTGGTTTACAGACCCTGGGAACGCTCATTTATTCCACTTGTATCTGCCGATTTACATTTGGATCTGATTAACCTGGGCTGGTTGAAGTCCATTCTGGATAAGGTGTCTGTAGGTGTGATTTCAGCTCTGGGTCACATCAAGTGTTTGTATTCAGCTGCCCTGAATTTATGTTGCATGCCTTATTCCAGGGCAACATGACTAAAAGCATCCTCAAGCTGCACAGAAAAATGCTACAGCACAGAAGTGATAGGCAGCTGATTCTAAATATCTGTCTGAAATGGATACTAGAATAAATCCACAACTCCACTCATGCATACATTGTTTACCTCCACGGGGAATTGGTGACCAAAGCTTCCTAGTTTTCATGAAGACCTGGATTAATGACTCATTTTATAAATTCCTAATTGGTTTCCTAACCTGCCTTGTCTTGGCAGAATTTACCTTTGTCATTTTGAATACCCATGGGTAGAACGAGAGTAGAATCTGTACAATACTCAAGTATAGATATGCAGGCTCAATGTGGGCAAAGTTATTTGATCACTTAAATTACTTGCATCCGACGAAGTGGGTATTCACCCATGAAAGCTTATGCTCCAATACGTCTGTTAGTCTATAAGGTGCCACAGGACTCTTTGCTGTAAATTACTTAGTCATTTCATTTTGTGACAAGCTAAACTTGATTAAAATTTTTGGATATTTCTCAATGATTTTCTTATTAGCACAGAACTCTGCTATTTAGTGAAATAAATATGATATTTTTACTCATATAGCACATCTCACTGAAGTCCTTCTAAATAATTCACAAAGTGACATTTAATTTTATAGATGTGATAATAAGGAGAGGAGTAATACAGTGTGCAATTAAGTAGCTTACCAACAGAAAGACTATATTAAAGTGGCAGTAGAACGAATGTCTACAAATTCACTGTCCTATACTCCAACTACTGCACCATAAGGCCGCGGATTACTTCAGCTCTTTCAAGTGGATCTATCTGATTAGACTTATTTCAAAAATCAAAGATATATCTTCTAAGATTCCTATAGGTTATTCTTATCTATCTTTCCAATAGACGTATTAAACCAGCTTCCCTTCATCTATAATCTCAATTGACTTAAACATTTAGACATCTGAGAGATCATATTATGTGCCATGGAAGAGAAAACATATGTAGAATGAGAAATCTTTGTCTGTGTGGCATTATAAATTTCCCCTAATTTTCTTAGATGGATATCTGGGATATATTTGATCTTGCCACAGGAGTAGATGACCTCTCGAGGTCCCTTCCAGTCCCACATTTCTATGATTCTATGTTAAACAAGGTAGCTGACAATACTGAGCCCAGTGGGACTCTACAGGGAAGAACCTTGTAGACACAGAGTAGTTGCCTATCATGCATCTCTGGGATCTATAAGTTGATGTCAAAGAATTGTATACTGGATGTCACTCAAGTCAGAAACTCATTAATTTCTGCATTTTGGTTTCAAACTAAATTGCCACATCTTTTTGCCATTGGGATTCTACTGAACAGCATAAATCTTTTGTAGTGAAAAACTTCAGGTCTGGTAAGTAGAGAAAGAAAGATAATCTCTCACCAGGTAATTGACTATTGACAAGGAGGTCCAAAAGGAAACTCAAAACAGAAGCAGAATTGGACCCCTGATCTGTAACACATGATTTTTCTTGTATTTTTTTAAGCTAAGTCACCCTTACCTTGTGAGCACTACAAATGGTAGCAGATAGACTGGGAAGTATTATTGGCATTGGCATCTTAGTGGTATGTTTAGGGACCACACATGTGACATTTTCTTGGATACATGCCAGACAATTGTCTTGTGAGTTAGAAGAAGGTTTCTACCAAGTCCCCTGTTACTAATGAAAAAGTAATTGTGGATGCTTCAGTCAGACAATGTTCTCAGGTGCAGATTTGCTGCTGAATGGGCATGCTCCAACACAACTGATATTTCTAGTGTTCCCATCACATGCTGGGTTAGCCAACTGGTGGTCAAACACGCAAATAAGACTTAATAGTTAATCACCATAGATCTCTGTCCCATTGCTTAATTCAAAATGTGTGACTTTCATATCAATGAAGCCAAGAATCAAGTCAGCCTAATCAGGAACCACAGGCAGCTCTACCAGGTGAGCTAAAGAAAACATCATTTGCGGACCAGACCAGTAGGAGATATGCTAATCTTTTTCTCAGCTAGAAGTCACTGACATATACTTTATATCATATCATGTTATGTTAACTTTAGTAGAGTGTTTTTCCTGATGGTAAAGATGTGCTGCAAATATCATATGCATGAAGCAGCTGGTTTCCATGTTTGCTAACTATCAGATTATTATGCAGGATTTCAACACATCTTTTTACTAACTGACATGAAGAAAAATTGCTTTTGATTGGCTGATGTTAGCATTTAAAGCAGAAATTAGTAAGGAAAGTTGAAATTAGGCAGATTTATTTTTTTTAGAAAAAGTAAAACTCATCATAGTAGTTTGAGATTAAATAAATATTGAGACTTTCTTCAAAAGATGATGTTTTAGATATTAAACTAATAACCTGATCTTTGCCAAAATGCATGTAAATGCATGGACTGAACTGAATTGGTGAGAGTGCGTAAAGTACATCAGACACTTTTGTATGCATAAACATATAATATAATATGAAAATGATTACCAACATCCTTATATGTTTTTACTGGCACTACAGGAATAAGATTCTTTAAACACAGTAAAGCAGTAGTAAAATATGCTAAAAATAGCATATGAAAAGCAATTTTTTTGTCCCTGTCGGGACCATAGGTTTATTCTCCCCTCTCACTTCTTCTTCCCTAAAACTCAGGGGATCTCTCATTCGGAGCATTGATTTAAGAAAAAAGTAATTATTACACTTTTGAAATTCATGACAACGATAAGGACAGAGTCAGGTGTTTCTAATTACAATATTCAAAAGGTACGCAATGACAATATTCAGCAAACAAGATATTTATCCATGAAGGTCAGCTTTGTACCAGTCATATTTATTTCCTGATAAATATGGGCCACATTATCTGATGTACTACATCCTTTTTGCTATGACTGCATATTCCCAGGAGATTATTTCACTATGCATAGGGAACTCTCTGTTAGATTTACTTATGGCACAACCAGTTCTGAGTCTCTGACCTCACCTCCAGCAAAGAGATCAAAGTCAGAGGAAAAATGCCAGAGGCAAGGATGAGGTCTGGAAGAGCCAGTTCTGCTCTAGTCCCCCATTAAGGACCCCACATCAATGGTACAACATAGAGCTGCTCATCTGGAGCCAGATCACAGGATCAGTGATCCATAATCAGATTCCGCACTTCCTGCACTGAGCAAAGCTCTTGTGCAAGACAGAATCAATATATACAGTTTCCCCTCAAAAGAAAAGAATATCTGCTTAGCACTAATGCCAATAAATCCCATTACATGTCCACAAAAGATCATTTGTGTTTCTGGCTTACTTACTTTCTACTGCTTCCCTGTTTTCTGGAGGATGGAGTAGGGGCAGTTTTTAATGCATTTTTCTTAAATCTTTCTATAAGCTTATCACCAGTCTTATTCACCTCCACCTCCTGAATATCCTTCCAATTTCAAGGTTTTCTATATCTGCTACACAGAGAATTGCATTTGGGGGGTTTCTAGTCAGTGTTTTATATGGACCACGTCAAAGCTTCGGTTTTCACTTAGAACTAAATAAAGATTAAAAGTAAACAAACATGCAGTTAATGGGATCTTTGCAGCGTAAGTACACCACAGATGGAGTGTGGAATTTGATGAGTACATAGCATCATGAATGAAAAATTCTATTTCATGCTTAGCACAACAAAATTTAGAAAGATGCTTTACTTTTCAAGTGTTATGGCTACCAACTGTGATTTACACCCATTGAGGTCTGTCTTCCCATTTTTATCTTTTAATTTATGTTCCTCCTGACTTTCTCTCTCCTGTACCCAGAATCATTTCCTATGATACAGTACAATTGCATCACAGCTTCCTAGGCCTTCTCCCCATCCCTTTTCCAAGGCTTCTTTCACACAGCTCATTTTAGGCTCCTTACTAAGGCCTCTCCTGGTTCTTTCCCTGTTTGTGGCCACCCTCTTGCAGGTTCCTTTCATATGCTTCTTCCTCGGGCCATCCCCGAAAAACTCCCTGCTCCTCATATATTGAGTTACAGACATCTGACAGGCTAGCGCTGTTCCGTTTCCCCAGCAGTCCCTGCTCCTAGCCTGCAGTCAGATATTCCACCCCCACCTTCCTAGAATACTTGTCTTTAAAGGGGATACTTGGATGTTCTGGACCCAGTATAGTTGTTAAAGTGACAACCCACCCTGAAGTACTAGCACTGAATTTAACATTATTGCATTCTTTACATCACATGATATTATAGTATTACATGAACAAGCCATGTTGTCTTAGTAATGTTTCATTTCCTTGAAAACAGAATGATAAGCATTAATGTTGTAACTTTTACTGAGTGTTTGTATATACAAAAAAGGCAGGCCTCAGTGGATTACAGTGGTCACATGCAAATAGAATCTTTCCAGCCCAGAAACTATCAATCTGAGGTATTTGTTATACTCATAAGATAAGCCTGAGTCTGATATCTTTCAAAATGGAAGATATGTTTTAATGCCACTGCTTACCCAACAATAAGATGAACCTAGTTCAGTGGAAAGCTTTAGGGTGTTAGTCTGATTGTTGTATGGACAGAGAAGGGTTATGTTAAAAATGTTACACTATTAGGTAATCAATTAGTGGAGTACAGCCCGTGGGAGATAAGGGGTCATCCATCTGGTTATACTCCAATGGCTGAGAAACTAAAAGAAACCTTCAGTTGCTAGGTTGTGTCAAGGATCTGGCAGCTCCAACCCACTACTCAATCAGGAGGCATCTCTTCAACCCCCCTCCCTTCCCACTCTCACAGCACTAAGCTCTTGCGAAGGGAAGCAGCATTCTTTACCTCCTCTTGAGCACTGCGTGGAAAGCAGCCAGCTCCTGCCTTTCCCCTGCCAAGCAGGAGCAGCGCCAGGGTTTTTGGTGCCCTAGGCGCAGGGCCGGCTCTACCCATTTCGTCGCCAGTCCCGTGGCTCCGGTGGACCTCCCGCAGGCGTTCCTGTGGAGGGTCCACTGGTCCCGGGGCTCCGGTGGACCTGCCGCAGGCGTGCCTGCAGATGCTCCACCGGAGCTGCGGGACCAGCGGACCCTCCGCAGGCATGCCTGCAGGAGGTCCACCGGAACCGCCTGCCGCCCTCCCGGCAAAATGCCGCCCCCCCAAATCCTGGTACCCTAGGTGACTGCCTAGGTCACCTAAATGGAAGCGCCGGCCCTGCTGCCAAGCCACAAATATCCCTACCAGACTCTCCAACCCAAACCCAGAAAACACCTCCTAGCACTCCTTGCCAATACCCAACAAAAACTCCCCGTCTCTATTCCGCAGCAACAAACTCTACAGACCCAGCATACTCCACCCAATTCACACTTTCAACAAACTCTCCAAACCCAGCATACTCCACCCAATTCACACATTTTTTTTTTGCTTCAACCCCAATTCCACAACCATTTGCAACTACAATTCCACAACCATTTGCAACTATGGGTGGGATACCAAAACAAATACACACACCTGCCTATGAGTCAGATTCTCATTTACACTACTGCCATATTGTAATACTCCCACTTTTAGGCCCCTTTACACAAGAATCTGTTCCTCTGATTTTTTTCCAGTGGGAAAAGGCAGCCCTCCATTGAACTACAGTATGTTGCAGTATGCTTCACTGATAAGTTATAGTAATGGGTATGTTCTTGCATTTTTGCAGTACCAAAGAAGTTTAGGACTGGGTATGGTACTCTTTTGAGTACCGCTGAAATTTGGGAGAATTTGAAAAGAATGTAATTATCCAAGTAAATTATCCAAAAAGCACCATGGAATTGAAAACCAAAACAATGACCAAATATCAGGGTACCAATAAAGTGATCAGGACCTCAGTTTCGCAATTAATGTGAAAGACAAAACCTCCAGCAGATCAGTGCCCAAGTTGGGACACTGGCCAATCCGGATTAATTTAACACAGTCTTGGAGCTGGAATGGCTGGTTATATTCTATATTATGTCTCACTTCCTTCACAAAATAATCTGAATTCAAGATTGTCCTTCAATTGGTGGTGTAAGGCTAGCTGGAAAAAAAAATCATAGCATTACATTTCCTATGGTGAATTGGTTTTGTCACTGTTAATCATAGAACTGGTAAAAGACATTTGTCTAATAGAACATCATAATTGTAGGTAATGGTAATAACTATTATAAGATTTTTTCAAAATAGTTCATTTTTCTGGATGTATTCATTATTCATTTAAAAAATCAACTTGCTTTAAAAAAAGTTTAGTTTTTCCTAAAATGCAAATGAATGTAAGAAAATGGATTCAGGAGATAGGCTTTGGATGTTTTATTGGTTTGCCTATGCATAAATTTAAATATAGTCACAGACAGAATAGCATACAAAAGGTTTCTGTGAAAACTAGTTATGAAAACATGTCACAAGAATAGCTTCCCCAATAGACTACACTGACATCTGCAAGTCAAACAAGTTGAAATACAGTGGGGAATATTCTACTCTTTAAATGGCCTATTTATGAGTTTATTCAGATAAATCTGTCATCTTGATATTTACAAACAAACAAAGCTTCCAAATTGGTTCTTCAGACTTGTATACAAATCACAAAAATATTATAGGTAATGAAAAGCCTCTTACTTCAACAGAACCTTTACATGTAGAAAATACTAATATTTAGAATGATTAGCTGGACACAGATTTCACACAGCATTTTAATTAATTAATTAATGTTATTAATAAGTTTGTGCTGACGCTGTTCTTTGAGGGTGAAATTCACTCTCCTCATACAGGGCTCAAGAATTTTACCTCTATGTTGGGGCATGGTATGTGGGTTGGGGGATGTATTGAACAGATAGATACTGGTTAGAGAGAGATGAGGGGATTTGAGGAGATTCTGAGCTGGAATGGAGACAGGGATGGTATGGATTTATGGAACTATGTGCAGAGGAGGAATGGACTCATCTAGTAATTGAAAGTACGAGATTTGGAAAGAACAGTGAAAGGGTCACAGAGCATTTCTCCCACCCCCTGTTCTGTCAGGTGTCAGGTTTTTATTCTGAAGAACTTCCTCTCCCATCTCCATTATCTGCCACCAAAATGCTTCTCTGTGAAACCCCCAAAGACTCAATTTTTCACTTTGAAAATGTAATCATCCACAGGGTAGGCTCAGGTATGTGGAAGGAGGGAGAAGGCAGCTTCCTACCAGCAGCCCTGCTATTTTTGGTGGGCACTGGTGGCACCCTTAACTATAGGCTTTGCTACAAGTGCTAACAATAAAATAAATTAGAATAATTTAATATCATTGCCTACTACCTTTGTCCCATAATATTCACTCTTCACCATGTATAAAAGAAAAAAAATCACATTTCATTGCACCCAAACCAAAATGGCAAAAAGCCTAAATAAATGAAATAAAAATAAAATAAAAAATACATAAAATAGTTTAATTTTGCAGATTGCCACACAAACTTTGTTAACAGAATTATTTTTTTAAAGGCCAAATCAAAAGGGATATTAACTGTTATGCACAAACCAGCAATATAAAATCTTTTCAAAGCACCATTTAATGTTCCAGGTTTGAGTTTGCATTATAGTAACCAATTTCCTGTTGGGGGCTGGGGGGGGGGGGGGGAAGATCGATTCCAATTTCAGCTGCATTTTATCCCAGTTTCATTTCAAATATCTTTAGAAGATTTTCCTGAATTGATTAGCATATGAATGGGTGATAAATGGTTCCTTGCTTCTCCTGTTGAGAGGCACTTCAAATAAGCCAAATAAAAACAAAAGAAAATTCAATAAAACAGTATTTATTTGACTAGCATTTTTAAGAATATTAGCTTTTGACTCAGAATTTAAAGTATTTGAAAGGGGGAGGGGTAGAAGAGAGGGGGTATAGTTTGCTCTGAAAGGGCCAAATCTTTTTCCCACTGAAGTCAGTCAATAGAATTTTTTTTTGAATCCAGCAAAATATTAAATGCTGTCTGTATAGTTTGTATATCAATTTAAGTTTGTAGCGTGCTGGGGGCTCTTTCTAGATAAGAAGTACTATACAGCTACAAGTTTACAGTAAAATCAAAATCATCCTTTATGCCGCACTGCTTGTTTATTCTTCTGAAGAATAATTTCTCATTCATTTCTCATCCATATGCAATCAAAATTACATTTGTTTCTTTATCAGACCATATTCCAGCTTGTGTCCTATGCCATTCCTGCTCCTGTCTCTGTAAAATTTCCAGCAGGAATAGAGCTCTCCTCATTCGTCAAGAATCTCCAGTGTTCAGATATTCTTAAATTTGTCTGTTCCTCTTCTCTATGTCCTCACCGCTGGGCATAAAGATCCAATCAGTTTCAACACTTTCTCACTTATGTCTCTTCAGATACTATACTTTACAACAAATAGTGGCATGCTGAGTTTATTCCTGTACTCAGTGAAACCTCCATCTGATAGTCGGCTTTGCATAATATTAGACCCTTCAATATTAGACCCTAGCAACTTCAAAATTAGTGGAGTTGTTTAGGATAGCCTACCAACTTCTCCTTCTCTGGTGATTGTGGTCACAAGACATTCCTACCACTCTTCCTAGCTGCCACTCACATAAAATGTTAGTGCCATTTTCTCATCTTTTAAATTCAGGCCCCATACCATTCTTTCTACAGAGCTCTAGGCCTCTGTCCTACAGTTGGCACAGCTGAACACTAAGTCAACTTTCTTCTCTTTCTGTCAGGGTTGCTCTAAGCCCACACCAGAAGCTGTATTGGAGAACCATATGTCAGGGTGCTCTGAATTCTGCACTGCACACTTGTGCTCCTGACATGCTCACAAAAGTGATCAGGTTCAGGTGTTACAGAGATAGATTATGCTGACTTTTTATCATCCCAAGATCCCTCTGGACCTGGGGAAATCCTTGGATTCTTTGGGGCAGCTTTCTCCCAACATAAAATCCACTTTATCAAACACTTTCTCATTAGTCAGTTTACAACCCTGTGCTAAATATGACTATGTATGTATTTATTACTTCAAGATATATTTCTTCTTTCTCTATTAAATTTCTACATAATTTGTCTCTTGACTTTTCTGCTAGTCTGAATCTTGTTTTTGATTCTAACACCTGAGACTTTAGAGTGGACACATCTTGTCTTTCAATAATCTGGTCTCCTTGCCCAAAGAGATTTAGCTTCTTAGTAATGCCTACTCAAATTATACGTGGGGATTACATGAGGGAAATTACTCTCTGTGTGTCTGTCTGTCTGAAGGAGATACTTCAGTCTTTCTTCAGTCCTCTGACTTTCTCTCTGCTTTAATCCTCACAAGATGAAAAGCCCAACATTTTAGCTTTCACTTTTCTTTTTCTCCTCATTTTCTTTCATCATAGGATTCAAAGATATCTAATCCATGTTTTATTTTTCATGGGCCAGTCCCTCAGCTGATGTAAATATTAGCGCTCCAGTGAAGTCAATGGTTTCTTTATCAGAAGTTCTAGAAGACTGAAAGTATCTTATATAATTTTATTAGGGATAAGCAAACCTCATAGAATTTAACGTTTTGGAAACCTCACTTCTTTTTTAAAGTATCAGGAGTTACAAAACTAGTTAGAGGTAGTGAAATGTTGCCATGTTTAAAACTTCAGAGGTAAGTAACATTATAAAAAGCTTTTTTCTATCTAAAAGAGACCTATTACAACTCCCATTGCTCCAAAAGCTAGGTTGGCAAGATATTAAAGGTGTTCAGCCTCCAGTTCATCTCTAGTATTGATTACGAACCTTTTGTAGCATTCTTAACTGTCTAATGAAATATAATATGCAGTTAAGTGCCATGACTGAACCAAATTCCATTGGGTCAAAAGTTTGATTTGAGCACCAATAGTGGGTTTGTATTCCATTTGGGTGATGCTGTGAGAAACATAGGGTCAGAAAGAATAAACCTGACTTGGGGATGAGATAACACATTGGCAGAGGGGAAAACAAACAAAGATAGGCTGGGGGGGGGGGAATCCATAAATACTATGTACTGACAGCTTGAATTTGGATTCAAACTTTGCAGCTTAAGCTGCTGAAATGTATAGAACTACAAACTAACAGTAACAAAAGATGTAGCCATTTCCTATGCTGAGTTAATCTATGCTTCCAGCTTTGATCTATTTCAGTGAATGCCCATTTCAGAAAGGACAGAGCAAGTGAAATTTGTTTTCCCTGTGTCTGAACACAAGTCCACATTGAGAGTGATTTCAGAAGGGAAAAATAAATTTAAACTATTGCCTAACCATTCTGTAAACATATTACCTTACATTCATTCTGAACTCATAGGAATTTTCTTTGCATGAAGTTTAAATTAGGAAGTAGAACTTTTCACCCAGTGGGGTGGATATTATTCAGTAAAACATAAATCTTGTGGCTCCAGGCAGTAAATACACAGAAACTGTTACTGTTAACAGCACACACAGGGAAATGTAAAAATTATTGCCTTTGTCATTTATAGTATGTTTAACTAAAGCAGCAAGTTTACACAGCATCTGCACAATTGTTTATAGGAAAGAGATTCTGTAGCACCTCCATTTAAAGTGGCACCTGACATATTTCCCTCGCTCCATCTTCAAAGTACTATTAATGCCCCACAATTTTTTTTAAAGGATACACTGAATTCACATATCCACCATCATGCAAGAGACAATTTTCCATCCAAACCGAGTGGAAAATAGATCCCAAAGTGCCCATTGATTAACTGTAACATTAAAGTTGTACTCTGCGTAATGCATTTGTTTTACTGTGTTCATGGTAACTATAGTGAACTGTAGATCAAATTTGTAATGAGGTCTAAGGAAATGGTGATCAGTATTTCTACCATACAATAACCAACAATGAAAGAAGATAATATATTAACTAGTTATAATGCAATATTAGAGGTTCCAGTAGATGGTACCATGCATTTTCTCCATAAGAATTATGAAAGAAAAGCAGATCTGGAGAGTGATAATTACAGCTGCTATGAAATAATAGATTGAACATTTTCTTTTGTACTGTGCAGAGACTCAAAATACTGCCTTGACGGCGCACGCTATTTTAGGGAAGGTAGTAAAAGATTTACACGTCCAACTTCCTTTGGTGCAGAATAATGCCCAAAGAATGGCAGGACAAGGGGCTCATGTAGCTGCAATGGCTACTAAATCATCACTAATGGTAAAATGGACCACAGAGGGACAAGACTGATAAGCTTCAATTACATCCTCAACTGCAGTTGATGCCATAGGTCTTCCACCGAGAATGGACCACTTGATAATGTGGTTAGCCCTAGCAACTGGAAGGAAAAAGACTACAATGTGCCAGAAATGCAGTAGTGAAGGGAGGGAGAAAGAAGATAAAAGGAAAATAACTGGGGGTGTAAAATAGTATGAAAAAGTAGCTGAAAAAAACAAGATAAAAAGATGTGCAGCCTCTCCAGATTATACGGACAGGCAGGGAAAAAAAGTCAAAACCATGGGAAGTCCAACTTTACATCATGACAAAACTAACTACTGGTCATTACATTAGCTCATACCACATAGTTGTCAAGCAAGTCAGTACCTGAAGGAACAATGAAAAATATGTCCAGTTTGCATTTGAGACAAGGTGGGGGTAAGGCTGTATTCCAAGCAGAGGATTTTCTTCTGGCCATAAAGGGAAGTGGACAATTCTAAGGCCTGATGACTCTTCCAAAAAAAGTTTCCTATGGAAAAGGAAGGGTAAAACTAAATTTCCTAAGGAAATGTGGAAATGCTATTAAGGTGGGAACACTCGAAATTTAAATGCCATCATTATAATCTGTTTAAAGTGGTGTTGTAGATGTGTTGGTCTCTTATTATCATCACCAAAGAACACCAACCATGAGAACAGTCTCTGGACTGTAGGCAGATAATGGCAGACCTTGCACAAGTGGATTTTGAGGTTAATCTACAGGTGGGAAAAGGGAATAATTTATTCATATCTATTGACATTTCTATGGCTGAGACAATAACAGTAGCTGTTAGAGAGCTTACCCCTCACTGTCCTTAAATGCAAGCTCAGGGTAGGAATTTTGGGGTCTCAACACTGATGGTCCCGATTCTTATTCCAAGGAAAGGACTTGCTGAGCATGTCATGGCCTGGAGAACTGCAATACTTAGAAGTTAAAGGGGATGGAGATAGTAATAGCTGAGTGAATTATAAATCCAAGGTAATATGTGGAATATTGCCTTAAAATCAGGATGACAAGTGTGACATTTATCCACCATATCAGACAGTGGAATCAGCTAGGACAGTTATTTTGTATCTTGAATCAACTGTGCAATTGTGTCAAATTTATATTTAACAACATGGATCTCTAGGATCATGCATATTGCTTTTATGGTGTGATAGACACCTATTTCCATACTTTTAATATCTTCCTAGTCCAATGTTTATAGATTAAATAATTGATGTGATTTTTGAAACTAGGCAATTAATTCTTACTGAAGAATACTATTAGTCTAAGGCCATAAACATTTTTATACTGTAATTAGATTATTTTTGTAAGGAAAACATTTTTACTGTACAGGAATTTTGTATTAATCAATGATAGCCTGTTCTATATGTTCTTCTATATGTTCTACTATAAAACTATATTACTTTCCTAATCAAATGCATACTTTTCTCTAAAAACACCAAAAGGTAGGCTGTCAAGGAAGGCATTTATTTTGAACTTTATGCTACATCAATCATGTTTACAAAATATAGAAATGTATTTCTTTTTCCTTTTTGAGTGAAAATAAAGTTAATACCATTTATTTTATTTCAACAATGGTACTAAGATGCACCTGAATTGAACTTGCTGAGGAATTAGTGAATCTCAAAAGACCCTTACTGAAAATATCTTCAGGATGAGCACTTTTCTCGTAGAACTTGTAGTTAAAGTGATTTATCACGGTTTAAATTTTGTCTTTCTTCCTCTTCATCCCACCCCCTTACTTTCTATTCCATTTCCTTATATGTTGTAGCTTCTCTTTCTGTAGAATTTTCACTTTCTATCTTGTTTTTCTTTGTATTCCATTTTTCATCTCAATTTTATCTTTCTCTTCCTTCCTTCCTTCTCTCTTTAAAATACTTTCTAAATGAGTTTTCTTGCCATCACTGGGCCACCTATTGCAGAGGAACAGCAGAGCTATTACTATTACATATAGTCAGCCTGACTGTAATGATACAGGTTATTCAAAACAAAAAATATCAAGGCTTGGTCTATCCACCTTCTCCTCAATATCATTACCAGCATCCACTTTTCCAATTTGTTACAATCAGATAGATTCTGGGACAAATCCTGAGCTGCTTTGTCAGGCAAGTACTCATCTTGAAATTGGTGGGATTACTCAATGAGTAAGTATCAGGAGGTAGCTGTGTTAGTCTGTATCCACAAAAACAACAAGGAGTCTAATGGCACCTTAAAGACTAACATATTTATTTGGGCATAAGCTTTCATGGCTAAAAAAACCACTTCTTCAGATGCAACTGAAGAAGTGAGGTTTTTACCCACAAAAGCTTATGCCCAAATAAATCTGTTAGTCTTTAAGGTGCCACCAGACTCCTTGTTGTTTCAGTGAGTAAGTATAGCCAACAAGACTCAGTCTGTGTGTATCAATATGTATAACAATTTGTTAAAGAGACTGACGTGTTAAGATGCAATTTAACATATGGGCTGGCTACGTGTGACAGGTCTCTGTTATAAAGTACTCCCCAAAATTGTATTTGAAAAGTTTTAAGCATAGTAACTCATTTAGTCCACTGACCTTAGCATATGCTGCCTTAAACACTTGATTAAAGAAACATACTAATTTTTTATTAAATAGATGGATGTGATCTACAGATTGAAGAAATGGGATATGTCAGAAGTTTTTATTACTCTCCCTTAAGCCATTGAAGTGAAGAATAGACGTTATTAGCCATTAGTATGGTTGCATAAAGCAAAATTCTGCTCTTTGATTCCCAGGGCAGATCTCAACTCTAGTGTCCTCTCTTTCTACATGTGTAGCTTTCCCTTTATTGCTAATAGCTTTGTACATGTAAGCAGAGAAGGATATTGTAATCAAGATCCACCATATAACTGAGGACAGAACTTTGCTTCATGTGCAGATGGTCAAGCATCTTGCCTATCAATATTCAATCAACCCTTCTATGGACGATTTCCTGCAAAGTTGGGGTGAAATTTTGATACTATTGAAGTCAATGAGAATTTTGCCATTGACTTCCATAGTTCCAGGATTTCACAGCTAGAGTGTATTTTGTCATATTTGTGATCTTTCTGTAATTCATCACTTGTACAACTATAGACTGGCACACACAAGCATCCTCTAGTATAGTAAAAGCCCATGGATAATTATGTAGGGGAAAAGTCACAAACAGAGGATAAAAATCTGTTTACACAACAGATTAATTAAACAAATCCTCAGTCCTCTATATTCATACAGTTAAATTCCAAATGCACAAACTATATTTTTCTTGAATCAATTGTCCTTTGGTTCTTTAGACCCACACACATCATAAAACACTGAGCAGAACCAAAACACAGAAAAGTGTTAAAAAAATCCATACAAAACACCTCCTCCTAAACCACAAAAATCTTGTGCTTTCTTATATATGCAAAGTAATATTTTCCTATCAAAGTAAGCACAATTCTCATTAACTTTAAGTATATGTTTAATAAGAAAATGCATTGCAAGTGCAAATATTTCCACATGTTCAAAACAGTCATGTTAGTGAACCTACTTTTGCATAAGTGCAATCTAGAGAAATGACGTATTTCAGTGTTTCACTGTTCTAATGAAGTTGTTTAGCTCTGTGTTCCATTACCATATTTGGATTTAGAGTGTGGTAAAAAAATTATTCTTGTTCTAATACTTAGCAAATCCTTTACATGTGTTTTGGGTTATACTAACAAATTGCTGAAACCGTCCCAATGAAAATACAAGCTGCCAGCTACTTTTATGCCAAACCTCCTATTAGCACATCTTACAAAAAAACAGGCAAGTGATGGCACCAGGATATTATACAAAATAAGCACCCACCCCCCACTCAGCAAACATATTTATTACTACGAATAAAAATTAAAGGGCAAAAAAGAACAACACCCAGGCCCCATTTTTACTGAGCTGAAATTTATGCAAAGATCATATAATCCAGCTGAAAAGCTTCAAATGAAAGTTAATTAGATGTTGTTAATATGAGATGGTGTTAATCAGCACCATCAGCATTCTATTATTTTCTGAACCACTGAAATGTAACGCATCATTATACTTCCAAGAATTATGCTATTAAACACTATGGTTGTTGTGCCAATGCCTTTCAAAACAGGAAGAAAAGAAACATCTCCCAGTTTATTCCTTCCTTTGTGTGGCATGACATCTTTTTAATCAGCTGAAGACTAAGATACTCAACCCAGGTACAGTACTGTACCTTTGACAAATGCATAACCAGGAGCTGCTGTACAAAATGTACAAGCATAGATACTTGAGACATAAGCAGTAACTTGGAATAAAATTGGACAACAGCTGTCCATAAACAATATAATATTTCCAGTTTCCTACCAAAGATAATGAGGGAATTTTGGATGCAGTATTAAGCCTTTTATTCAGACCCACGGACTATTTCTTCATAACAAATTACATCCTTCTTCTGATAAATACAACAAACATTTTCTTGGAAGATAAAACATTATAAGCGCTATTTTTCCAAAGCTGATAACTTTTCCATCAGATGCAATAAAGGATGCTGCTTAAAGAGACGGGCTAAACAAAGTCAGGGGTTATCTAGAGTTCGTACTTGAAATCTCTTAATCAAAACAAAGAATTATTAAATCACTGAGAAAGCCACTTTTCTAAATGCCATAGAATGATATGTATTTGAATAGATACACAGACAAAATCAACCCCCTGTTGAGTTATTTCAGATTTATATTGATCAAAGTGAGATCAGAATACAACCCATTGATATTATTTATACTGTGGTGGCACCAGAAGGGCCTGTTTTGGATCAAAGTTCTACTGCATTCTGTGCCATAGGAACATACAGGCAACAGTCCCTGCCGTGAAGAATTTACCTCACAATTTGAAACAAGATGCAAGAAAATGGCTGAAACAAACAAGAGGAGGGAAGGGAAGACAAGGGTTGTGAACATAAGTTCAAGTGGTTATATAGCATCACAATTGTGCACTTGATAGTTCCAAATCTCCTGAAATCGTTGAAATTAAATCAGTAAAATCATAGTTCTCTGACTGTTTTGGAACCTAACCATCATTGGTTGGCTAATTGCAGCATAGCAAAGTGAGTTACGAGAGGTAAAAGGCGGTGGTCTTGTGGTTTAATTCATATAATCCTTATATGAAGGGTAGCATGGAGGAAAGCACAGATATTTGTGGGATAAGCAGACAAATGGGCTTTTACAGCTGGCATATTTGGCAGAAATATGAGACAATGGCATATTGTAAGTATGGTGGGGGGAAATTGTGAAGAGCCCTGAAGATGAGAACAGGATTCTTAAATATAATTCAGTAAAAAATGGAGAGCCAGTAGAAGGATTCATACAGGGGACAACATGGACAAAGTTATATGCAAAGAAGATGTCAATATTGCATTTTGAGGTGGATCATAGGGGAGCAATGTGTTTTTCAAGAATTCCAAGGAGGAGAAAGTCACAGCAGTCAAGTCAGGAAATGATGAAGTCCTGAACAAAGGTATTATCATTGTCAATGCTAAGGAAATGTTTGATATTCAAAATGATATACTGGAAAATGGTGTTATAATGTTTGGACCCTGTGTGGATGTGTGAGGCAGAGAACCATCAGTGATGTCTCCAACCTATGGGTCTGAGCAACAGGTCAACCTATGGGTCTGAGCACAGTGTTGTCCCGTGACCAAGATTGCTGGGAAACAGGAATACTTGGTAGGAAAGATCAGAAAGTGTAAGCTGCCAGCAGGACATCCAGGAGAAAATGTCAGAAAGAAGCTGACACAAGATTTAATACAAGTCATGAATGGCAAGGTGGATCTGCAAAATGTTAGTGCAAACCCAGTGGTTGAGCCTATGTGAGTGGATGATTAATGGTGCAGAGGGAGAAATGGATTGGGTCAAGGATGCAGTCATGTAAGGCCCCCAGCAAATGGGAGAAAGGAGGATTCATTAAGAGGGGCACTAAAGTGGAATCTCCTTCCTTAGAGGTTTTTAAGGTCAGGCTTGACAAAGCCCTGGCTGGGATGAT
The DNA here is from genome assembly GCF_016161935.1 of Mauremys reevesii. Classification (NCBI taxonomy): domain Eukaryota; kingdom Metazoa; phylum Chordata; order Testudines; family Geoemydidae; genus Mauremys; species Mauremys reevesii. The sequence continues at coordinate 85,695,413 of NC_052627.1, read as the reverse complement.
TTAGTTGGGTTTGGTCCTGCTTTGAGCAGGGGGTTGGACTAGATGACCTCCTGAGGTCCCTTCCAACCCTGAGATTCTATGATTCTATGAAATGAATAGGTGGAGAAATAGGTGGAGCACCATTAGAGGATAACATCAAGAATGCAAAGGAAGTACAGGATTTTGAGACGGAGAGAATGATCAACAGTTTCAAAAGCAGTACAGATCATCAAGGTTGAGGATGAGGTAATAGCCCTGAGATATGTTCAAGAAGAGGTCAATATAAAATATGAGTGAATTAATGCTACACTGAGAACCCAATTTTTTTCTTTCTGTCTTTTAGTGATTAAATATTTAACAGTAACGCTGCTCTGATTTAATTTTAATTTTCTTATTTTATTTTTAAATAAAAACAAAAAAGAAAATGTTGGTGCATGTTAGCATTAAGTGGTCTAGTATCAGAGGGGTAGCCGTGTTAGTCTGGTTCTGTAAAAGCAGCAAAGAATCCTGTGGCACCTTATAGACTAACAGACGTTTTGCAGCATGAGCTTTTGTGGGTGAATACCCACTTCTTCGGATGCAAGTGGTGGAAATTTCCTGGGGCAGGTATATATAAGCAAGCAAGAAGCAAGCTAGAGATAACGAGGTCAGATCAATCAGGGAGGATGAGGCCCTGTTCTAGCAGTTGAAGTGTGAAAACCAAGGGAGGAGAAACTGGTTCTGTAATTGGCAAGCCATTCACAGTCTTTGTTTAGTCCTGAGCTGATGGTGTCAAATTTGCAGATGAACTGGAGCTCAGCAGTTTCTCTTTGAAGTCTGGCCCTAAAGTTTTTTTGCTGCAGGATGGCCACCTTAAGATCTGCTATAGTGTGGCCAGGGAGGTTGAAGTGTTCTCCTACAAGTGCTCTAGTTATGCTTTGACATTCACACCTCAGGGTTACGAATGGGTGCTGAGGAATAGAAGTCAATCCTCAATGTGATGAGACAGATGTGTGTTCATATATCTGCTAAGGTTATTGTTGACCTACTGGGATAAAGGAGCAGCAGCACACCAGAAAGAGCAAGAGATGAAAGCAGAAACAGCAAGGAAAAAAAAGACAGTAGCATAGGGCCTGATCCTGCAAAGTGTCAAAGGCACTCAGAATCTCTCAGCACCCAGATCCTGATTCAGGACTGTACTTTTGTGTGTGCCTTTTTGAAGTCAATGGGATTAGTCAGAAGTACATGCCTTCCTTTAAGCATAAGAATGTTGCTGAACTGGGAGCTCAGTAAGATTACTATTATTCATAAATGGGTGAACTGAAGTACAGACACTTGCCCAAGGTCACAGAGCAAGTCAGCCATAGTTCTTTTGACTCACAGTTTGCTACTGCAGACAGTAGACATGACTATCCTTTTTTGAACTCTTGTGCCAGTAATTCCTACCAGGAGATTCCTCCACTGTTTTGCCTCTTATTTTCTCATCCCAGCTGTTGTGGTTTTTGCTGTTTACATAACAAACTTAGTATGATGAAACCACACAGGCACAATGGGGTCCAAATAATAGATGTTCTGTGTAGTCAGCAAACACAAGGGTCTGACCATATATACACACGGCCAGGCCCGGATTAGCCAATCTGCACTTGAGCCCCCATCTCAGGACGGGTGGCCAATACAAATTTGAGTGAGTGAAATTGCAACCTTGCGTTGGATTGCAGTGGATTGTTCTGGTAATCCCCACCAACCATCACAACTTGGGAGTTGGCGTGGCCAGGCCAAATTTGAGTGAGTGACATTGTGATATGGCAACACCACTCACTCACATTTAGACTACACCGAGGGAGTTCAGGGCAGGGGTTAGGACCTACTGGCCAGCCAGATCACTGGAGCTGCCTTAGCCTGGGATGGGAGTAGAGAGCTGAGCCAGGGGTTGCTGAGGGAGGCCTAGTCAAATATGAGTAAAGTAAAGTGAGACAATTCAGAGGCAAGTTAAATATAAATTAATATTTTAGATAAAATGTTAACGTTTTGGAAAATGCTGTCTATATTGATAGCTATTGGTATGGCATTTATGCAGATGTTAATTAAGACAATACTTAGTGTTAAATATCCTGTGACAAAGTAAAAAATATGTAATTCTGGTTAAAAAAAAGGTAGATTTAATGCTCACTAATCAATTTATAAAATTGATTATAAAATGGTAGCATGTTAATTTTAGATTAGGTATGCCCATCCGCCATCAAAGCGCCATTAGAAAAAGAATTATACACGTTCTCTTCATTTTATGCTCATTAATTTCATCTTAGAACATGAGTATAAATGCAGCGTAGGCTTATATTTCAGTGTATGAGAGTATAAATGCAGCATATTTTATCGTAAAGCTTGTTTATTTAATATAAAATTTAGTGAAGCAAAGTTTTAAATTGTATCACTTACTGAGTCATTCACACATCACCACTATATTAAATTCTCTGTAACTGCCCTAGATGCTTAAACCTTAAAGAATCCAGTGTGGTTTTAGTCCTAATTTTTAAATTACTAATTGGGAACACACAAATCAAAGCTTTAGGTGATCAGGCCAAATTTGAGTGGCCGTGTTTGGAGGACCAATTTCCCATAGTGCGCAGGACCAAAATTCTTTAAACTGTTTCATCTCGTTTCAAAACATGGACCATAGACATCATTACAGGGATCATAGGGCTATTGAAAAAGATACACCTCTACCCCAATATAATGTGACCTGATCTAACACGAATTTGGATATAACGCGGTAAAGCAGTGCTTCACGGGAGGTGGGGCTGCGCACTCCGGGAGATCAAAGCAAGTTCGATATAATATGGTTTCACCTATAACGAGGTAAGATTTTTTGGCTTCCGAGGACAGTGTTATATAGAGGTAGAGGTGTATTACCCAAATCTTTTACACTACACTGCTCCTCTCCACAAACCCTCCAGCTCTACAGAAGAGAAAACATTTATTATGTTCCATGTTTTGTTTATCTTTGTATGGGCTTTGTTCTAGTGGTGTTGGTCTCAGGATATTACAAAGAGAAGATGGGTGAGAGAATCTCTTTTATTGGGATAAAACCCAATACACCCCAGCCACCTTGTGTATCTTTGAAATTTACTAAACAAAATGACACCATGCTGCCACAAATACAATACATCTGCTAGAGTAAACCAATGTCTTTTTAAGTTAACAAAAATCTGTCGATCTTACAAGAGGAACCAAAGGTCAACTATCACTTTATTTCTATGGAATAACATGGCCCTTTTTCACATGGCCCTCCCCAGTTCTTTGAGACCACAAGCTCTTCAGGACAGACCTGCCTTGTTTTGTGCATGTGAAGCTCCAAGCATACCTGCAGACACTATAAAAATAATAAATATTAATATATTGGAGCTGGCCCACAACATCCATACTGAATCCAGTATTTTTTGCTACCAGAAGTCAGAGTTTATTCCTGTTTTAACATTGTATTTCAGTTATTGACTATTTAGAAAGGGTGCTTCAAAGCCTCTGTCATGGCCAGGGTGTAGGCAGTCAGAACTAATGGATGGAGCCAAAGTCAAGACTAGTGGGTAGGGCCAGTGCTGAGGGTGAGAGCCAGAACTGGAATCCAGGGCTGAGGGTCAGAACCAGGGTCAGGAAGTCAGGAACCAGGGCAGCGCAAAGGAGCAGGGTCTGTGAAGCATCCACCTGGGTTGCATTTAGGTGCAGACAACTTCTAGATGTCCCTTCCAGGCTTAAGTAGTATTCCCGGACTAATCAGAGACCCTGAGAATACTGCCAGTGGGTGGGCAGTACATCCTGTGGTGCGTGGTCCCACAAGACTCTCAGCCCATTGACAAGTACTCTGCAAGAGCTGTTGGGTGGTGGTGTGGATGCGGCAGTTACTCAGGGATCACCAAACCCACGATCAAGCAATGTGGATCCTCACATCTCCATTACCAAAGTTATGCCACTTTAAGTGGAACATATAGGGTCAAAGTAGGTGTTTTTCCATTGACTTCACTCAGTAGCAATGTAAGACCAGTTATTGTATTTGGCCAGCTAATTACAAAACCATCTATTCTGATGAATTTCTGTGTACAATATGATACACTATTATAAATTTAATCATAGAATCATAGAACTCAAGATCAGAAGGGACCATTATGATCATCTAGTCTGACCTCCCACAAGATGCAGGCCACAAAAGCTGACCCACCCACTCCTGAAATAATTCTCTCCCTTGACTCAGCTGTTGAAGTCCCCAAATCCTGATTTAAAGACTTCAAGTAGCAGATAATCCTCCAGCAAGCGACCCCTGCCCCTTGCTGCAGAGGAAGGCGAAAAACCTCCAGGGCCACTGCCAATCTACCCTGGAGGAAAATTCCTTCCCGACCCCAAATATGGCGATCAGCTGAACCCTGAGCATGCGGGCAAGACTCTCCAGCCAGACACTCAGGAAAAAGACTTTCAATATCCCAACATTGACCCTTGGTACTAATTACCAGTGGTCGCACGTTATTGACCTATTGACTAAATCACGTTATCCTATCAAACCATTCCCTCCATAAACTTATCAAGCTTAATCTTAAAGCCAGAGAGGTCCTTCGCCCCCACTGTTGCCCTCAGTAGGCTGTTCCAGAATTTCACTCCCCTGATGGTTAGAAACCTTCGTCTAATTTCAAGCCTAAACTTCCCGACTGCCAATTTATATCCATTTGTTCTCGTGTCCACATTAGTACTGAGCTGAAATAATTCCTCTCCCTCCCTGGTATTTATCCCTCTGATATATTTAAAGAGAGCAATCTCCTCTCAACCTTCTTTTGGTTAAGGAAAACAACCCGAGCTCCTCAAGTCTCCTTTCATACGACAGGCTTTCCATTCCTCGGATCATTCTAGTGGCCCTTCTTTGTACCCGTTCCAGTTTGAATTCATCCTTCTTAAACATGGGAGACCAAAACTGCACACAGTACTCCAAATGAAGTCTCACCAACGCCTTGTATAACGGGACTAGCACCTCCTTATCTCTACTAGAAATACCTCGCCTAATGCATCCCAAGACCGCATTAGCTTTTTTAACGGCCACATCACATTGCCGACTCATAGTCATCCTGCGATCAACCAGGACTGCGAGGTCCTTCTCCTCTTCCGTTACTTCCAACTGGTGCGTCCCCAGCTTATAACTAAAATTCCTGTTAGTCATCCCTGATTGCAAAACCTTACACTTCTCACTATTGAATTTCATCCTATTACTAATACTCCAGTTTACAAGGTCATCCAAATCTCCCTGGAGGATATCCCGATCCTTCTCCGAATTGGCAATACCTCCCAACTTCGTGTCATCCGCAAACTTTATCAGCCCACTCCTACTTTTGGTTCCAAGGTCAGTGATAAATAGATTGAATAAGATCGGACCCAAAACCGAACCTTGAGGAACTCCACTGGTAACCTCCCTCCAACCCGACAGATCACCTTTCAATACGACCCGCTGCAGTCTCCCCTTTAACCAGTTCCTTATCCACCTCTGGATTTTCATTTCGATCCCCATCTTTTCCAATTTAACCAGTAATTCTTCATGCGGTACCGTATCAAACGCCTTACTGAAATCAAGATATATTAGATCCACCGCATTTCCCTTGTCTAAAAAATCTGTTACTTTCTCAAAGAAGGAGATCAGGTTGGTTTGGCACGATCTACCTTTCGTAAAACCATGTTGTAATTTGTCCCAATTGCCATTGACCTCAAGGTCCGTAACTACTCTCTCCTTTAATATTTTTTCCATGACTTTACATACTACAGATGTTAAACTAACAGGTCTGTAGTTACCCGGGTCACTTTTTTTCCCCTTCTTGAAAATAGGATCTATATTAGCTAATCTCCAGTCAAATGGTACAACCCCCGAGTTTAGAGATTCGTAAAAATTATCGCTAACGGGCTTGCAATTTCACTCGCCAATTCCTTTAATATTCTAGAATGAAGATTATCCGGGCCGCCTGATTTACTACCGTTAAGCTATTCAAGTTTGGCTTCTACCTCGGATACTGTAATTTCCAACCCCGCACCTTCATTCCCATCAGTCACTCTGCCACTATTCCTAAGCCCTTCATTAGCCTCATTAAAGACTAAGGCAAAATATTCGTTTAGATATTGTGCCATGCCTATCTTATCCTTAATCTCCACTCCGTTTACAGTTTTAAGCGGTCCCACTTCTTCTTTCTTGGTTTTCTTCCTATTTATATGGCTAAAAAACCTTTTACTATTGGTTTTAATTCCTTTCACAAGGTCCATCTCTACCCGGCTTTTGGCCTTTCTCACTGCATCCCTACACCCTCTGACCTCAATAAGGGTAGGTTTCTTTGCTGATCCCTCCGATTCTCCACTCCTTGTACGCTTTCTGTTTTTTCTTAATCACCCCTCTGAGACGCTTGCTCATCCAGCTCGGTCTAAAACTGCTACCTAAGGACCGTTTTCCCTTTCTCGGGATACAGGCCTCTGACAGGTCCTGCAACTTCAACCTGAAATAATCCCAGGCGTCTTCCACCTTTAGATCCCTAAATATGTTAGTCCAATCCACTTCCCTAAGTAGTCACCTTAATTTAGTAAAGTTAGCCCTTTTGAAATCGTAAACCTTAGTCTCAGATGCAATTTTGTTTATCCTTCAATTTATTTTGAACCGAATTAGCTCATGATCACTCGAGCCAAGGTTGTCCCCTACAACCATTTCCTCAACAAGGTCCTCACTACTCACCAAAACCAAATCTAAAATGGCATCCCCCCTCGTCGGTTCAGCTACTACCTGATGAAGGAATTCATCAGCTATCACGTCTAGGAAAAGCTGAGCCCTATTATTATTACTAGCATTTGTTCCCCAATCTATATCCGGGAAGTTAAAGTCTCCCATGATCATACAGTTCCTATTAGTATTTACCTCCTTAAAAACATTAAAGGGTTATCTATCCATATCCAGGCTAGATCCCGGCGGTCTATAGCACACCCCAATCACTATCTCAGGGGAGGCTCTAGTAGTTTTCTTCCCTAATGTGACCATTGCCCAAACAGACTCCGTATTATCCATTCCATTACTAGTTATTTCATTACAGTTTACCTCATTATTGACATACAATGCTACTCCCCCACCTTTACCTTTGTTTTGGTCTTTCCTAAACAGCACATACCCTTCCATACCTGTACTCCAGTCATGACTACCGTTCCACCATGTTTTGGTTATTCCTACGATATCCGGTTTCAATTCTCGGACCAGGAGCTCCAATTCCTCCATTTTGTTACCTAGGCTTCTCGCATTGGTGAACAAACATCCTAATTTTTGCTGTTTGGCTTCTCTCACCTTTGTTACCCAATTTGGTAGGGACACAGTACCACCAGTATGACCTATTGGTCTAGTATCCATCCCCCCTCCTCTTCCTTACGTCCAAACCCCTCCCTCTGGCTATATCCATTCTTATCCTGTTGTCCTCCCTCTCAATGTTTAAATTTGGCGTGGAGAGTGCCTGGACATCTCCCAACCATCTCCCCCCAATACCTAGTTTAAAGCTCTTTTGATCAGATGAGCCAGCCTCCCTCCTAGAAGTCTGTTTCCTTCCCTACTCAGGTGGAGCCCATCCCGTGAGAACAGTTCTCTGTCCCCGAAAGCCTCCCAGTGCCCATACATCCCAAAGCCCTCCTTATAGCACCACTCCCTGAGCCAACTATTTATCATCACAATCCTGTCACCCCTTTGTCGCCCTTCCCTAGGGACAGGTAGAATCCCACTGAAGATCACCTGAGCCTCAATTTCCTTGAGCGTCTTACCCAGCCTGGAATAGTCTCCCTTGATTCTCTCCAGCGAGAATCTAGCCGTGTCATTTGTTCCTACATGAAGGATGATCAACGGGTTCTTACCTGCTCCTTTTAGGATCCTTTTCAACTGCAGGTCCACATCCCGTATTTTAGCGCCCGGTAGACAGCCCACCCTTCTGTTCTCTGGATCGGCCCTGGTCACAGGCCTGTCCAACCTTTTCATTATGGACTCCCCAATCACGTAGACCTGCCTTTGCCTGGTGACAGTGCGGTCTGCTAACCTATCCCCCGTTCCCCCTGGTTGCAAGCTCCTTCCATTCCTATCATCCCTTGTAGTCCCCCTTAAGCCATCCTGCATCCTCCCGGGGCCCAAAGTTGGTCCTTCCCTCTTTCTATCGGACTAGCTGCTATTCTCTTCTTCACAGAATGCTATGTGCAAGAACCAAAGCAAAATATATAAGTAATAGCAAAGCAAAGTAAGGCAAATGAAGCTACACTGATTTACATCAGCTGCAGTTCTGGCCCATCAGCAGGAAATCAGCAGGGTGATAATTATGAAGTTTTGAACTTTATTATGAAATGATGTAATTAGTCAGCAAGATTGAGCAAACAAAAGTGAGATAATTTTATGAAGCTAGTAATGTCTCATGTAATGAACATAAAAAGCTTCATAGACCAAGTACCATCTGTTACCTGTCCCATTATGAACAATAGATGAAAGATGTGCAACTGAATGTTATATACTTTGAAAATCTTCAAAAATCCTGGCATCTGTAATGCATGGCTATATTATTCATACCGGTATCCAATATAAAGGGGCCGTTTTTAGATTACTTTGATCTGGCAATGCTGGCAGTTAACACATCTTTTGGTTATCATGCAAAACCAGAGGTAGCTAGTCTTATAGTACTGACATCCCTTCTTGAATGTGACAGGTGGTTTTATAAGCATACTGTCATAAACAGATAGTTAAGGGTTAAAGTCTCTTTTACCTGTAAAGGGTTAACATACAGTACCTGGTGACCACCTGACCAGAGGACAATCAGAAGAGAAGATCATCAAATCTCTGAGGGAGGGAAGCCTTGTCTGTGTTCTTTGTTTTTTTCTTTTGAGAGAGAGAGAGAGACAGTCATGTCTCCAAGTTCTCCTGGTAGTAGTTACTAATTAATATAATTAATTATTAATTAGGAAGGTTTAGTCTTATTGCAATTGTGTGTTTGCTAAAGGAAATGCTTTATTCCTGTTTGCTGATTTTGCTTGACTGAAGAGGGAGGGGAATTCTCCAGAGATGATGATATTAGACCCTACTAGTGTCAGCCTGCTCTCTTAGAGAGGAGATTTTTTTTTTTTTTTTTTTTTTTAAATTTTCTCTTTTCTTTCTATTTGTTTTGGTCTTGGGTGGGGTGGATTCTCAGAAAGAAAGAGAGGGAGAGGTATCCTCTGTAGTAGATTCTCTCCTCTCTCTAGGGAAAGGAGGGGAGGAGGGGAGGGGGGAATTTTTATTTCTCCTGGGTAAGAACTCCATGGGGGGGATGGGGGGATTTTGGATCCTTTGGGGAAGGAGAGTGGTGGCAGCTTACTAGAGCTAAACTAGGATTTTTAGTTTAGAGGAAACTAAGTCGGGGTCCCATCTTGAAACCACAAAAGCTCAAAGGGGTGGAGATCAGGACACATACCATAAGATGTACTGATGCATCAAAATTGATATCCTTGCAGCTATAACAAATCATTTGCTGAAGTACTACAAAACCAGTTAGTAAAACAAAAGAATAAAAAGTAAAAATGGAGTGCTTGACTTGAACCAATAGGGTTAAACATGCAAACAGAATATCAAAACATAGCACTAAAGGAATGCAAAGTCCCTTGCTACATTCTGGTTTGGGGAGAGGATTTTTCCATGTTCCTAAAAGAAAACTGCAGATCCTTAATATTCTCTTTTAAGCCCTTATCATAAAATACACATTCAAATGCAACCTCAGTAAAACATGGTCTGACAACCCTCTTTCTGCCTGAAGAGGACAAGATGAGATTCACAGTCCACCAGCAGAGCTTTTTAACTCTGGACGATATTGAATTAGACCAGGCTTTCATCACTTAGCCAAGAGCTTAGCACACTGTACAGAGCCCAAGGATTAAGAGACTAGATGCAAGTCTTAAACCTGAATCTCCCATATGGTTGGTTCCTACATTATGATCTTTGATACAGAAGTATATCAAACAAAATAAAACACATGCAGGTCTCAGGTCTGTGGGGTTGCTCATGCATGAAGTAAAGTAACAATACAAAGACTCATATCCATCTTTCTTGATTTTTTTCCAAAACACACCATCATCTGACTGAAATGTTCTTTGTGCATAGATCTAAAAAAGTAAACAAGTCTGAACAATTAACAGTTACTGAAATTCTTGTAAAAATTGTTGTTTTTTTTAAGCTTAAAGTTTTGGATTTGTAATGTTACCCAAAAGCCTATACATTTATTATCCAGAGATTTAAAACATGTAACAGCAAAGATATATAACTGGAGCATCTTACCAAAAACAGGTAAAGTGATCTCTCATTAGAGAAACAAATAGTTGTCTCCTAGCAACCAAGATAATGTTTGCTTTTCACAGATAATGTTAAAAAGGAAATTGTCCTTGAACATCCATACCTGCTGGAGGAGGGTGGGGGGAGAACTAAAGTTCTGTGCAGTAAAATAGGAGGATAAGTCTCAATGACTGCAGCTAAATTTTCTTTCACTTTTCAATTTCAACCTCTGTTATTTTTATCTATTAAGACTTTGTGATTGATGAGACATAAAATGAATTTTAAGTGGTGTTATGAGTTTACAGTAATTTGCTTCCTTTTTTAACAGAAGCTATCATAAAACCAGGCATCATTTCAATATGTTTTGCCATCCAGGATTTTTTTTTCCATCCAGCAGCAAAAGAAATTTATACAGTCAGGAAGATAATGACCCAGATCCTCTCCTGTGCTGTTTTACAATAGAGAGATGTGCAGAAGGCAATGATGAGAGAAGGATATACAAGGGAGGCGAGCACTATTTGTTTTGCACAAGTCTAGTTGTGCCACAAAACAGAAGTGCCAGTAGAGACATGTAAAGGTGGTGTGCTCAAAAAGAAAGTGAGTATGAACTGGATGCTTGGACAAAAACATTTATGTTGCCTTGACAAAAAGCTGCCATAAGGGGAAGTATAAAATAAAGCAGCACTAGAGCTGCCCTAACCTGAGCATAGATAAAGGCAGGAGGAATAGTCACCATGGAACCAACACAGAAGGATCTAGAGCAGACTCTAGTTCACACACTCCCCATTAGCTCCTCAAACAGAAAAACTACACACACCTTATATCTTTACCTCATTGTCATCAGCACATAAACACAATGGCACTACACTAAACATGTAGTGTGACCTGACTCCATGGTGAGACTGGAAAGTGGACTAACAGTAAATGAAGGATAGTAGAAATACCATGCACACAGACAGTGGGGTGGGGGAGTCCTTCAGTTACATGCACAGTAGATAAAAGCATCCACTTTTACCAAGCTGACAGCTACTGAACACTTTCCTTGTGTTTAAGGTAACATAAGATTGCTAACAAAATGCTACTTGCCAGAGATGTGTTCAACCTCCTCTAGCAGGTAACAAATGCTTAAGATACAAAATTTTACATGCCAATTCTTTTGAAACTGCTCCTGGTTAGCACTCAGATTTCTGTCCAAAAAAGGGCAAAAGATTCTGACTGTGCAGGACAAATATTGATTTGCAAAAATTGACTTCTCCACTGTGATCTACCAATGACAAAATATAGATTGTACTGAAATACCATAACAGCAAGATTTCCTCTGGAGGCTGGAGAAACTGTCTGGACACAGAGGGCATTTTGCTCCAGCACCTGATCCAAAACTCATTAAAAGCCAATGGAAAGGTTCCCATTGAATTAAATGGGTACTGGATCAGGTTCTAAATGGGCGCATGTGCATAATTCAGCCACTCCATCTTTTCCACTCCAGACATTGTATACATTCATAAAGAGGTTTTTCAGCCCTCACATGAATGAAGGGGTGTTACCGATGCTAGAATCAAGAATGTGTGATTCCCAAGCAATAGTCCTTTGCAACCCATAATCCCCCCACCACATGCACACATCATATCACTGATGCTGTTATATTAAAACATTCACAGATATATCACTATATGCCACAGGATAATAATAATAATGCTGTAAAATGTTATCTGTAGAGTAGGAAGCACACTGCAGTTGCTTATTTATTTAATGGCAAATGAGATTCCCTTGTTCCCTTTAAAAAAAAATGGGAGGGACCTCAAGGAAAACAACTTGCTCAAAAATCATAACCCCGATTCCTTTGTTCCACCTAAATCACACCTTCCTTGGTATGATGCACTCCCTTCATACTGATAATAACAGCAATTGCACTGCACCACCACTAACTATCTCTGAAAACTATCTGATGACCATCAAAAACAGATCATCCTGCACCAAATCATGAAGACATTGTGCAGCCTCACTTCATTAAATTGACTACTTTGGTTTCATCACACTTGACAGGAGCGGCCATATAGTTGGCTATATAGAGAGCACTTCAGTGCTAAACGTATTGCCTTCGCTAGCAGGATTTCAGACAGAGATTAGGAGCAACTCCCTTCTCCCAGCTGCATGCTGCATCAAGTAGCTGCATAGTAATTTCTAATCTATTTTGTTCCTGTTCCATACTTTAGGGAGGACCAGAATTCTCTACTGTCAGCATTCTACTGCCTTCCTGTCAGCCCCCATTTTGTCGTCTAACTGTAAGGTAATCCAGAAAGGTACAGAATTACACTCCGAGCATGGCAGTTTATGTGAATATCCACTTGAATTTTTAAATGAATTCACTTTGGCAATGTTCCTGCACTTTTAATGTTCACTTTCTCAGAACATTTATCTGATTGAATTTTACAAATGATCATGGAAATCTAATTCTTCACCTAGTACAACCAAATATTCAGGAGAAGGTCAATTTAAATGTGTTTGCCACAAACATGTGTACTAAGAAACTGATTACATAAGTCACATACTAGTTCCTCTCGCCCATCCCCTCCACTACTTAACTTACTGCGTTAAACTCATCCAGTCACAGAACAGACAAGACATCATGTGCCTTATGTGATTAATAATAAGCAATGCATTAGCAGTTTGAACTGGAAATGGCAAGCCATAGAGAAGAAAATTTGCAAAACCTTTTGTCAAATAATTTTGAATAATGAACAAACTGATCTCTTAATGGACACTGTGCAAACAGGAAAAGAGGTGAAAATCATCCACCAAATAATTCATCAGACTATTTACTGAGCTTGAATGACATTCTCCATCTTTCAAGGAAAGTCAATTTTGTCTCTACAAACACTCAGCTCTTGGCCAAAACAATTAGAATTGTACAACTGAGTGATTAGTCCCTTAGGAAAAGGACAAAATGTATTGGATGATGCTTCAGAGATGTTTCTAGACTAGAGATTAAACAAAATTATTGTTCTAAGATTACAACACTAAAGAATTATATGTAGTGACTAATTAGTGGAAAGAAAATATTATTCAGTGCTTTATCTAGAGAGTAATACTTTCTCTCAACTTCCAAAAAAGGCAGCAAGAGAGAGAAATGGCTAAAAACAGTGATTCCAAGAGTGAGGGGGACAGAAGAGGGGATAAGTGGACACAGATGGGGTCGATGATGGAAAATAGGTGAGACCAGTAAACCCTGAAATAAAAGGGGTGTTCTACTTGTGGAGTTTGGGGTGCTGTAAGGAGACTGGCCCCCCAATCATTGCAGGAAACTTGGGGGGTCTTTATGTGAGGAATACTGGAGAACTGGGGAAATGTACAAATACAAAATGGGTCATAACTGGCTAGGTGATACTAGGACTGCTGAAAGAGGTCCAGGGGTTATAGTGCATCACAAGTTGAATGAGTCAACAATAAGTGGCAGCTGTGAAAAAGTCTAATATCACTCTAGCTATTAAAAGGAGTGTCATATGTGAAACACGGGAAGTAATTGTCCCACTTGACCCAGCACTGGTGAGGCCTCTGCTGGACTACTATGTCCAGTTCTGGGTGCCACACTTTGGGAAAGATATGGACAAATTGGAGAGAGTCCAGAGGAGGGCATCAAAACATTTAAAAGGTTTAGAAAATCTGACCTATGAGGAAAGGTTAAGAAAACCGGGCACATTTAGTCTGAGAATAGGAGACTGAGGGGGAAGCCAATGATGTTATGTAATGTTATAAAGAGGAGTGTGATCAATTGTTCTCCATGTCCACTGAAGGTAGGACAAGAAGTAACGGGATTAATTGGCAGCAAGGGAGATTTAGGTTAGGTATAAGGAAAAAATTCTAGCTGTAAGAACTTAACTAAAGTTAAGCTCTGGAATAGACTTGCAAGGGAGGCTGTGGAATCCTTGTTGTTGAACATTGTTAAGAACAGGTTGAACAAACACCTGTCAGGAATTGTGTAGACTTTCTTGGTCCTGACACAGCGCAGGGGGCTGGACTTGATGACTTAAACATCCCTTCCAGCCCTACATTTCTATGATTCAGTGTGACCACTGTGGCATGGGTTTGTAAACAGCTGATAAGCAGGACTTCAGCTGAAGCTAAAAGCCTATTGCCTATCTGGTCCAACTGCCATTTTTAAAACATTTCAGAGGGAGAAAGAAGCAGGGGGCAGACACAGTGTTTGACAAGGGTTGAAGGGGCTACAGATTTAGAAAGGCTCCTAACTCACACCCACCAAAAATGGCAGCTTCCATGGGCACCCGGCACAGAACTTAGCATAGTAGTATAGAATAATAATACTGTAAATTGTAAAGATAGATATGTACATGCTGAGGTACCCTTGATAGGAATGATAAGATTTTACTCCTGTGTTCTGAGCTTGGAATCAGGCTGACTTCCTACATGTCTGCCCTCAGTGTCCCAGGTTCCAAAGGGATCCCATTTACTTGGGGGTAATTTCTCCCCTGTAGTCCACATCCTTGTTCTCCTCTGCCTCTTGCATGTCCTCAGGGGCTCTAATGTTGTTGGTGGCAGCAGCAATGGTACCACTTTCCACAAGGGCACTGGGTTCGGCAGTTATGTGCTGGCAATAAATCCTGTCCACCTCCTCATAAAATGAGGATGTGAAATGGAAACTACTGGATTTTCTGTCATCCTTCGTTTTTCGTACATTTCTTAGTTGTTTACTCTTTATACTGCATGGGAAGGTGTCCGAAGCAGTGTGCATTAGCATTGTGTGCACACGAACAATAGTCTGCGCTAACTCAATTTGCACTTAGTATTTGTTGAAAGAGAATTCACACCAAGTAGGGAGTTAGTGCTTTAAGGGTCTGTGTCATGTACACAGGCATTTTTAAGCAGCACTAACTTAAGGTAGTATGGACTAAACCCCCATGTAAATCACATCTTCGGATGTAGATGATGATAAAATACTGATATACCTTTGATAAGTATGACTACTTTATCTCAGGCTCCCTTCTCTCCCAGCTTTTTTTTAAATTATTATTATTATTATTATTATTCCTGTGGTGGTCAGGTCCTTCATGGCCCACCAGGCAATAATTTGGTGAGATAACCTCTAAGCCTAATGGAGAAAATGATATGGCCACTAACATGCAAACACATTTTACCCCAGATTCATTGCAATCCCCAGTCTCTGGGATGAAATGCAGCATCTGTTCAATACCAGACAGCAATATTATACAACAGCTGAGGAAAATGAAGCAACACAGTAAATTAGTAATGTCACATCAAATAAACCCATTTATCTTCAGTTTATTTGGTGTATACTCCCTTCATTACATTTATATTATTCCTCTCAGTACTACTAGTATTTATGTACATCAATTAAGAGATTATTTGTCCTTTTCCTTGTAAGCAAAGAGTATAATTTCATGCTACTCCTTGCTATTATTATTTCTAGTCAATGTTGTAGCATAGTATAGAGATCTGAAAATATCTGCAGAATGATAATCAAAATTATCCTTAGGACAGATCCTCAGCTGATGTAAACTGGCATTGCTGTAGTGTAGCCAATGGGATCTACATTGATGTAACCCAGCTGGCCCTTTATTGATACCTACTTGCACTGCACAGTACGAGCTGAAATCAGGCTGTGTGTGTGTGTGTGTGTGTGTGTGTGTGTGTGTGTGTGTGTGTGTGTGTGTGTGTGTGTGTGTGTGTGTAATGGAATATTGTGCTACATGCTATTTTGAAAATTGCTAGATTCTGTCTAAAGTGATGATTTTTAGTTCATTCAGGAATGACATTTACATTCAAATAAGAACTTGGATACTTGGCACAAGACCATATTCTAAAAAAGCGAGAGCAGCTAAAAATGTTTCTTCTCTATATTGATTCTCGCCACAAATAAATCCAGTGATGTTTCAAAGGTCTGGCTAAATAGATAGTGTGTCACAGTTTTAATTGGGCTACAGTTCTGAAATCTTCTAAAATGTTGCTGATTCAGAATCTTTACTGCTACTAGCATAATAGTTAACTCTTTATTAATCGTTATTATTACCTTTCATTGCCTGCACCAACTGACAACCTGCAACACTTTACAGAGTAAACTGGTAGTATACACAGTTGGATAAACATAGTTTCCTTTTATATTAAGAGAATTGCTAGACTCAGATTTGATCCTGCAAAAGAACAACCACTGAAATAAACAACTTGTTTTTCCACTGCAGAATATATGATTCATTCTGATGAGGTGTATGGAGTTAAAATGGTTGTTCACAGACGCTGAACTAAATAATTCTACAATAAATGTCATTAACTCCTGAACTTGTGGGTTGTCACTATGCTGCACCCTACCAAGCACATGAAAGTTTAAAGCGACTGCAGAGAGAGAACTCAGATTCTCTTGCTTGAAAAGCATGCTTAGGTTTTAACAATGTAGTGCCTATAAAACTTACAAATACTATATTAATGAATTTTATTTTGTTTACACAGTGAGCTAAATATCATCCCTACTGTAGGAGACCATAGGCCTGATTCTTCTTTTACTTACAGTGTAAATCAAGTATATTCACTGACTATAATGTAGTTACACTGGGTTAAAAAGTCAGTGTGATAGAATTAGGAGTCTGAACACTACTGAAACCAAAGTAGTTGCAAAAAAAAAAAAAAAGTCCATATGGGCTGAATTTGCCCCAGTGGGGAGGAACTTATATAGTGTATCATAATCAATAACATTAAAGGTAATAGATATGGGTTTAAATGGATTTTTGCCTGTCAGGGCATGCCTTCACTGCACTTACAGATTCATGCTAGCACTAAAAATAGTTGCATAGTTAGTGCTTTGACATTGTGGCTTGGGCTTCCCTGGGCCCCCCCCCACACTGCTTCCCCAAAGCTTCGGAGTCCAAGCTCCGACCTGAGTCACAAGGTCTACATAGTTATTTTTAGATTGCAAGCCTGAGTCTGTGGCCCCGGGCTGGGAGGTTCACTCCCAGGTGCAGTGTATACCTTAAGTGTGATCCAGGTTGCATAGATTATTTCTAAGATTCTATAGTATACTGAAGTAGGTCAGAGGTAGGGGTGTGTTAGAGTTTTACATTTAGTGCTGAATGTTCTAGGCTTAAATTCATTTTATTTTTATATAACATTTGTATTGATTTCCAAAAATCTAAGCTTAAAACACTAAGCATATATACAGAAGGATCTGCCCATGGGGGAAAAAACCCATCCATGAATTACAGACCATATGGTGCAAAATTCAACACATTGACAGCAATGAGGTAAATGTCATCATAATATATTAAAATTGATGTAAAGGTGAGAGGTAAACAGCGAAATCTAAGACACTAATTTAAAAATGAACAACAAATAATTACTGGTATATAGAGGATAATGGAACATGTAATGGTTATATTACTATATACACCTCTATATACTGCCTTTTAAACAAGCTACATGCTTTGATCTATAGCTAATGCTGTGTCCTGCTTCTTTGTTCTATTGCCCGCTAGAGTTCTGTTGATGAAAGCAGCATGTAACCCTAACTGTCCCTGGCTTCCAGATATCCATATGGACATAGGACTGGAAGAGACCTCGTAGGTCACTGAGGCCAGTCGCTTCTATCAGAGGCAACCCCATCATGTAACCCATTCTTAAATTTATCAAGCTCCATCTTAAAACTAGTTAGGCTGTTTTACCCACCCCCCACTACTCTTGTTGGAAGGTTGTTCCAGAACCTCATTCCTCTGATAGTTAGAAACCTTCTTTTAATTTTGTTCCTCCTCTATTGTTTTCAACTGCTATAATTCCCCAGTTTATAGCAGAAATTCTTATTAGACCCTAGATGCATTACCTTGCATTTTGTATTATTACAAATCATTCCATTCCTATTACTCCAGCACTAAAGGTCATTCATTTCTTCCAGTACAATATTCTGATCCTCCTGTGTTCATCATCAACAACTTTCACTAGCATGCTCCTTTTTATGCCAAGGTCATTAATGAACAAATTAAATACAATTGGTCCCAAGACCAATGTTTGAGAAACTCCATTAGTAAGTTCCCTTCAGCCACACAATTCTCTTTTCAACACAACCCATTGTTTTCTCCTCTTTACTCAGTTTCTTACTCACCTTACAGTTCTTGCACTAATCCCCATCTTCTTCACCCTAACTAATAATTTCTCACATGATACCATATCAAGTGTTTTACTGAAGTCCAGATAGAGGAAATGCTAGATCTAATCTGTCTTTAAAATATAAAGCAAGATATAAGGTTAGTCTAGCATAATTTAACTTTGGTAAACCCATGCTGCATTTTATCCCACTTTCTGTTTGCTTCCATGTCTTTATTCCTTTCTTTAAAATTTGTTCTAAAATTTTGCACACTATTGAGTCCAGACTAATTGGTCCATAGCTGCCTGGATCCCTTCACCCCCGACCTTTCTTAGATACTGTCACTGCTTTTGCTATTTTCCAGTCATCTGGTCCCAATTCCAACTTGATAGACTTGTTTAAAATATTTGCCACCAGATTTGCAATTTAATGTGCTAGTTCTTTCAGTATTCTGGAGTGGAGATTAGCTCCATCCCCCACCTCCTTGATTTAAATGTATTAATTCTCCCAAAATACACCCTGCTTGGCTGTCAGAATCCTTTCTAAGCAGGTCCACCATTTGAAGCATTCTCTACAGCTGCTGCAGGTCAGAGACTTCTTAGCCTAATACTGTTCCTTTACTCTTACCCTTAGTGTGGGGTCTGTAAACCCCATCACAGGGCTGTGCAGGCTAACTCTAATTCTTCCACATCCTGCTCTTCTCCACAATAGAAAAGTTGAGGAAACTGACAAGGAGAACTTCACTGAGTTTGCCTCTCCTCTGTATGCCCCATGGGTTATTGTTTTTGCTTCACCCAAGTAAGCAGCAGCACATAGTTAAAGCATGTGTGATACATGCAGTAGGTCTGTACATATTTTAAAAGTTTCCAGACATGATACTGATAATTTGTCATTAAATATTTCCCTCTCCTCCATCCCCACCAACAAGAAAATGTATCTTTAGGAAGAGATTTTTTTTCCATCTACCAAGAAAAATAGTTCCAGGAGAACTTTATAATTGGTTGTCCTCCTCTCTTTTATCCCCCATATTATTGCCCCCCCCTCTGCTGCCCCTCCCTTATTTTATTCCTCCTTTCTTTCTTTGTAATATTAAATGGTAAACATGACATTTAAATAGTCCCTGGACATGGGTTCATGGGGTACGGAAGTGGAAGGATAACCACAGCTTGCTTCATTAATTCTTTGTCACTCTTCAGATGTTGACTAAAAGATTTTTAAACTAGTTCCAGGGGGGGGGGAATTAAAATGAACTTTTTAAAAAAATGTCAGGTTAGATAGCAAGAGAAATGTTCCCATAACTTTGGCAGTCACTGAAAATGACTAGCCATCTGCAGAATCAAATCATATGCACCTGTTTTCTAGTCTTTTCTTTGTGTTAATTTGATCTTTGTTTTGTTGTTAACCAGGGAGAAGCCAAATATCAGCTACTAAAACATGCCTGGATATTGTCAATAGCACTGTAAGTGCCCACTTAGGCCCCAGTCCTGCAGCTTGTTTCAAAGAGGAAGATGCCTGCCCCTAGTGCCACAGATTCTATGCAAAGAGCTGCAGGATGAGGGCCTCAGATTGAAAGCAGGGGTCTCAACAAACCTTCTGCAAGGAGGCAGAACAAAAGTGTTTCTGGAAACATGTAGGGATGCTGACGGGTGATCTGGGGGGCTTTCTCCTAAAATAAATAAATAGATACAAATCCAGACTAGAATAAAAACTGAAATCAGAGAGAGAACTGAGAATATTTCAAATGATCCCAAAGGCAAGAGTCTATGAGAGCCCAACTTTTTATCCAGTAGGAGATGACATAACTGTGACACTATAAAAATATTCAGCGATTTATCACATTTTGTCTTTAGACATTTTGTTGTTCATAGCCACACTTGGTAAAGTTTTCAGAGCTTGACTGCTGCTTAGGGACTTTGGCCCCAATCAAGCACAGATTAAAACACTTAACTTTGTGCAATGCAAGTAGTCCATTTCGGTCAATGAAATTATTCGCTGTATGTGTAGTTAAGTGTATTAGTAAGTTTTTGCAGGATCAGGGACTGAATTCTGTAAACCATCTTCTCTATTACCAACAACATATTAAAATAATTAGGGATTAGAATCACTGCATTCAAGCTGATTGCTTTCCTGCTAACTTTTAGTAAAATATCACTCAGAGTCACTAAAACATGGAACCTTGAAAGTGAGACGTATACTGGAAACAGCAGCTCAGTTCTAAGCAAAGGAGCACTAAGAGTAACATTACAGTAGATAGAATCATTATCTTTGTATAAGAGTGAACAGCTACTTTTATTTATGAGTAAAGAGACCTGCATATGTAACCTGATGAGCTCTCCAGGCATGCTGCAAGGCAGACTGCCTGGGAATGAAAATCATTGGGCTCCCAGGCTCCCTTGTGGGTTGCTGCAGAGACTGGGAGTCCAGTCAGCTCACCAGGCAAGCTGCTAGAGAAGTGGCAGCAAGACCTGGCACAAAACTAGGTAGGCTGAAATTTCCTACACCAGTTGTCTACCTCGGGCTTTTGGAGGGGGGGTGAGAGGGAAGAGGGAGTGCAGATTTCAGCCAGAAAGATTCGGCCATTTCTGAGAATGAAAGTACGAGAAAATGTTGTTATGCTAATATCAAAAAATTCTGGTGAATTTTTCAACCGTTTTAGCGCATACATGCTTTGGAGCAGGAATGTAAAATTCAGTAAAGGTGTATTCTTTGTATCAGGGATGTGACTATTGGCCTGTGAAAATCTCCCAAATTTGGACAAGTGATAAGCCTTTTAAAAAATGTCACAGGCAACACTCAAAGACTTCTTCTGTTTTAGCAGCTACATTCCCCAAAGAATCTGTCTGTACTGGACATGCTACAATCCAGGGCTGAGCAAGACTTTTCCTATAATTGCAGCTCTAGTCTGCTGTGAGGATGCTGGCTCTAGGGTGACCAGACGTCCTGATATTATCGAGACAGTCCCGATTTTAGGAGACTTGTCCTGTGTCCCAACCTTACATCAGTCAGGACACACTTTGTCCCAATATCAGGATCGTCTGGTGGAGAAGGACCACAGGCTGCCGCCGGCACTGCTCAACGCTTCTTCCTGGGGCAGTCTTGGTGCCCGCCAGCCGGCAGGAGCCTGCAGTTCAGCCCTAGGCACAGAGGCGGCAAGAAGGTCTCTGCTGCGTGCTGCAGGGGCAGAGCTTGTAGGTGCCGGCAGCGGGCAGAGAGTCCCCCCTTCCCCTGCCCCTCCTTGACCCGACCTGACCCGCGACCCTAGGAGCCAGAGGGACCTGCCTGCCAGGGATGCTTCCCGGGATGGTAGCAACCCCAGGTAAGCACCGCTGGGACTCCCCACTCAACCCCTGGCAGGTCCCTCTGGCTCTTGAGGGGTGGGCTCTGCATGCTGCCGATGCCTACAAGCCCCGCTCCGTGGCTCTGGCAGCTCCCATTGGTGCCTTTCCTGGCCAATGGGAGCCACCAGCCACGGAGCTCGTGCTTGTGGCGGGCACAGCTCATGGAGACTCTGGAGACTCCCCTCGCGGCTCTCACCCTAGGAGCCAGAGACCTCCCAGCAGGGCTGGTGAGTGCGGCCAGGGAAGGGGGCAGGGTGTGATGGTGAGTGTCTGGGAGGTGTGTGTGTGGATGGCACTGGGCAGTGAGGGAGGTTTGTGTGTTTTGGGGTGCTAGGCAGTGGAGGCCTGTTGGAGGGTGCTGGGAAGTGGGGGAGATCTGTGTGTGTCAGGGCACTGGGCGGAGGGGGTCTGTGTGGGGCACTGTGTAGTTGTGGTGGTGGGGCTGTGGGGAAGGGCACTGGGAGGGAGGGAGAGAGGGGAAATCTGTGTGTATTGGGAAACTAGCGAGTGGGGGTGTTCTGTGTGTGGGGTGCTGGGCAGCTGTGGTAGGGCTGTGGGCTGGGGGGCACTGGGTAGGGGTGGTGGTGTGCACAACACTGTGAATTTGTTGTGGGGGAGCTCTGGGCATAGTATGTTCAGGGCGTGCAAGGCGTAATGGATCCAGGGGGCACTGGCCAGGGGAGCTGTGTGGTGCAGCATGGGCCCACCCCTAACAGGAAGGGGCGCGCTGGTAGCACAGGGCCAGGTGGACCAGTGTGCTTCTGGCCATGCCATGCATGCCCCATTGCCCCTGGCCATCCCCACCCTTCCTGCTGCTCACCTCCTCAACTGAAGGCAGGAGTAGGGAATGCAGGGGTGGGACCCAGCAGTGCTTACTTGAGGTGGCTCCCAGGAAGCAGCCGGCAGCTCCCTAAGGTAAGTGTTAGAGGCTGCATCCTCCTCCCCAGCAGAGTGTGTGCAGACCCGTCCACCTTGCTCATGGCAGAGCTAAGGAAAGGAGGCACCTGCCTCTGCACATGCTGATTCTATGCAGGGCAGGCCGGGGCTGAACACTGCTAAGCTGCTGCCCAGTTCACTTACCCACATTAGCAAGCAGGGATTGCACCTGGCAGCGTACATCTGCTTGATGTACAATCAGGACACCATTTGTCCCGATATTCAGGTAAAATTTAATATTTGATAGTGAAATAAAAAATTAGTTGATTGGGAATGTCCCATTAAACCCGATTGTGATCAGTTATCTACAGGCAATTTTGTTTTTTCAGGTTGTTTTCTGGTGTAATGCAAACTTACGGTAGGGATATATAGTTTACAGTTCTGAACCACAGTGCCTACCATAGGACAAACTACACTGGGCACATAATAACACGTAAGAAGCACAGAGACTGTGCGGTTCTTTTCAGTGACTAGCTATCTAGCTATCAGTCTTCTGCCGAAAACTCCACCTGAAATGGCAATGGCAAGGGAGGAGCCAACTACCAAAAAACAAAAAAGACAGTGCAGATACAGGACAGAATGGAAGCCACTTACACCTGGATTTGGAAATCCTAGAAGTGTGATTCAAAAACCATTTGTAAAGCATTCAGGAAGGAATTTAGCATTTGCCATGGCAGAGAGTCTGATGTTAAGCATCATGCTGAATCAAAAAATCATGGACAAAACACGCAGACTCACAAGAGCAATACCCTGGTCTCACATTTTTTCAGCAAGCCAAATGAATCCTTCAGTAACAAGGTTATCACTACTGAGCTAACTCAAGTTTACCATACTCTCAAGTCCATCAACACTCCTATTGCTCGTGTGACTGTGAACTTAAACTGGCGCCTACCTTGTATCCAGATTCAATGATTGCGAAGCATGTCAGCTGTGGCCAGACTAAAGCGGAGGCATTGATCAAAAGTGTACTGTCACCGCTCTCAACAGAATTTTTAAAATACCTCAGCAAGCCAGATGGTCCCTATTTCTCAGTTGCCACAGATGCATCTAACAAGGGCAATGTGAAAACTTTCCCCTTATCACTGAGATACTGGACACCTGAACATGGGGTCCAAGATAAACTGTTAGACTTCTATGAGTAAAACGAAGAGACTGCAGAGGCAACAAGCAACATATTACTTGAAAAGCTTGCGACACACAAACTAGACCTAAACAACATGTCTTCCTACTATGCTGATAATGCAGACGTGAATTATGGAAAGTGACAATCAGTGTACCAGTGTTTAAAAACACAAAATGAAAATATCTTGCCAGCAAACTGCTCTGCCCATGTTGTGCACAACACCATGAAACATGCTAGCAATACCCTACAAGTTGACACTGAGACTCTGATGATTAAGACATTCAATCATTTCAGCAGTTCTGCTAAGAGAATAGCAGCACTGAAGGTTAGGTTTGACTTTGTGGATATGAAGCATGCCACTTTACTGCGTCATATTCTGACGTGCTAATTGAGTCTTTTCCCAGCTGTAAACAGCCTTGTAAATATGTGGCAGGCTGTTTAGTGCTACTTGGTTTCTCTGGGCAGTGAGAAGTGCCCAAAATTTCTATGGATGCTGTTCTCGGACAGGGAAAACAGTGAACAAATTGAGGGGTCTAACAAAGTTGAGGTTCATCTGTTTTCCTCCAGAATGTCCTGAAAATCTTCAACAATACTGTGCTCTGTTTGGAAAATGAGAGTATGACAGCCTGCGAAGTGTGTGCCATGATGAGTACTCTGAGAATTAAACTTCAGCAACAGAAAAATGAGAGGTTCTTTGGCTCCAAAGTTGAAAATGCATTAACTGAGATGCTGCATTTCTCCAGAAAGACTTAATGAAATTTTACAATGTGTCAATCCAATATTTGGAGAAATGGTTTGATTTTTCAACTAGCTACTTGTTCAATATGCAGTGCATGAACATCAAAGTTAATAGGGTATTCAGATACAAGGATCTGTCTCTGGCCGTGACAGCTGTAAACCTTCAGAAAACAGTGGATCTTGATCAGCTCTATGATGAATACTGTATCATCAAAGACATCAACTCCAAGTTGGAGCCTGGAAACTATTCAGTTGGGGAACTCTGGTCTCAAGTGCTGAGAAACAAGGACAGTAGCACTGAATTCCTGAACATGACGAAGCTGGTGTCATACGTGCTCAGTATACCAGTAAGCAATGCATATTCGGAGCATGTATTTTCAATCATGAAAGGTGCATAGATTTATGTCCGGAATCGAAGCAGCATAGACTTGGTGTGGAGTGAAATCCTTGTTAAAATAAATTTCCAGATGAGTTGCAAGGACTTCTACAGCTTTGTGATTGCCCAGAAGCAAGTCATGACTATGGAAAAGTCATCCAAGAAGTACTAGACTTCTCACATATCTGAGAGTTATGCAAATTGGGAAGTTAATTTATTGACTGAATAAAAAAACCCAGCCCTTTACCCCTGTTCATTTAGTGTACAAATAAATCTGTATGTTTAAATATTGATTACGACAGCCTATAATTTAGACTCACTGATTCCAGACCTCTGAGACTTAGTTTCCTTCATCTGTCAGTGGCTGAAGCTGGGGGCTGAAGGCAGTACTGGGGACCTCCTCTCTGTGACTGTGGCTGGTGCCAGAGCTAGAACTGAGACCCTTCACTCCTCTGCCCTGCAACCGGATCTGACTTTGCAACCATGATCCTGCTCCCCTGTCCTGCAGCTTCACCCGGGGGCTGGAGTGAGAGCCCTGTGTCCCTGGCCCCATGGCTTCTACTGGGGAATGGAGCTGGGACCATAAATCCTTGCCCTTTAGCTTGTGGTGCAGGCTGCAGCAGGGGCCGTACAACCCCTCTTGCAGCTTCCTAGGGCTGTGTGCCCCTTCTCATGGCTCCAGTCAGGGCTGTGCACCTGTGTCTGTTGTGCCGTTCCCCCCGCTCACCCAATGTGTCCTGATATTTCACTCTTGCAATCTGGTCACTCTAGCTGGGTCTGGCACTGAAAGTGAAAGCAGGGAGCCTGACACTCCTGTGTTCTCAATTACATCCCTACCGGGCCCAGCCAATATGAAGGCGTAAGCAATCTGATTTGAATAGAGAGGAGGTTAGATGGATTCACCGGGGAAGGCAGGAGGATCCTACTAGGACAAGAAGCAAATTGGTACTGGCAACTAGAAGAGGAGAGAGCGACTGGAAGATATGGGGGTTGGGAGTTAGTCTGACTGGTTGGAGCCTAGGACTAGGTGCCAGGGAAGGAAGTGGAGGGAGACGGAGGTCAGATAAGCAAGGGGAGATTGGGACTGGCAGGGTAAGGAGACTGGGATGAGAAACCTGATTAGAGGAGACTGGGACTGGTACATGGAGCTGGGGAGGGGAAGAGGCATGGACATGAATGGGGCAGAAGAGGTCAAACTTGGAGTGAATGGGCAAAAGAGTCTGCCCACTACAGCACACTCTCTCCAAAGCCTAGAGCAGAACCCAATATTCCTTCATCACACCACATTAACACAAGATGACTTAAATAGGATTTTACCTAGAATCACAATATTGACATGCATTACTTTGACATTTAAACTAATCAGATATGTCTGGTTTTCTTTCTAGGCTGGCCAGGGACTCCTGTTAGGAATAGACATTTTGTTGCAATGTTCTTTAGTAAAGGCTCCATTTCTGCAGTGTATTTAATTATGTGTCTAAGTTATGTTTCATTCCATTGACTTTAACAGGACTATGTGCATGCTTAAAGTTAGACACACAAAGTAATTCTTTGAATCCAGGTCTAGATGGATAATTTGGTACTTCTGACTGGCAGAGTAAGTGATTGTGTAAATATTTGAGGCAAGCTGTGTGTGCAAGAGAAGTTAAATCTTTTAGTTGATCAGAAAGTAACATTCAAAAGAAGCTAAGACATATGTTTAATATATGAAAGAAAATGCTTGATCTCTCAGTTACTATGGAGAATTAGTATGTTGTATATGATTTGTATAGATCTGAGTCAGTAAAATAAGCATGGCACTTTCTTCATCTGCTTACATCTTATGTTGCTAGATGGATTCCTGACAGCTTTTCACTCAGTTGGAAGAGAATTACAGCACAGATTTGGTTCTTTTGATGCTAGCCAGATATGCTACATTACATGATTTTTTAAAAAAAAGTCTTATGGGCCATGTTACTTTGACTGCTCTTTTGATTGTTGAGCTAGTGTTTGATGGCATTTAAAATAATATTTCCACTTTTATGTGCATACATAGTTCTGTTTGTGACAGTGAATGTGAAATATTTATTAGACATCTTTGTTAGTTGCATGGTTTTTGAACATCTAGTAATCAGGCTAGGCATATATGCTAGAAAGGCTCTGCCACTGTGCAACAACCAGACTGTTGTTTGCAGACCCAGACATATGTTTACCTGCCAAACTGGTAGTTAAGTGGGCCCGGCCCACTTGCACAGCTAGTACCTGATCCAAGTGATGTTTAGTGACATTTATCACAAAATGCATATCACAATGAGTATGTGATGTTTGGCTCACAAAAATGTGAGAGTGATAAAATATAACATGATTTACATTGTGGTAAAAAGATGTCAATTTATTATTTTCTCTGCTGGATTTTATACCAGCAGTGTATCCATGGCCCTGGTCAGCAGATCTTAGAGACTAAGGCCAGAAGGGACAATCATGATAATCTAGTCTGATCTCCTGCACACTGCAGGCCACAGAATTTCACTCACCCACTCCTGTAATAGACCTACAACCTCTGGCTGAGTTACTAAGGTCTTCAAATCATGATTTAAAGACTTGAGCTAAATCAATCTGGTGCCATGTGGAGTGTTCAATACAAGTTCATGTTCTACTAATGGTAAAATACTCAAAACCCAGTTCTTCACACTAAGTACTCAGATACTATGTTGGTGAGAGCTGTAACTACCTAGCTAGTTAAACAGATGTGTAGGTAGGTCTGTGCAAATTGTTCATATTGAAAAAAAAATACACACCTCAAACAAAATTTCAATGCAATTCCAAATCTCAAAGACTTGAGGTAATCCAGGACCCCTCCCTTCACCCTCATCACTTCAGCTGCCCAACACTGAACAGCACCCTAGTTCTTCCCCTTATGTTTAGGATAGGTGTCTTCTTGAGACTCAGTGATGAAGCCTTCTAGTCTCCAACTTTCCAGTATCTTCAGGGGCAATCAACTGGCCATCTTCTGAGCAATTCAGAAATGGCCAACACCCTGTCCCCCACACACACTGCCATTTCTTCAGCAGTGTGAACAGGAAAAGATCCTGTGGCTTTGCCCCTGGTAATTACCAAAGCACTTTACTCAAGTGTAGGGTTATAGCTCCAGGGAGCACTATAGGGCTTTCCCCATTTACTTTAGTGAATCTAGAGATTCCATACAATAAATACTATATAATAAATTGCCTTGATAAGTAAGAGGACTACAGGAGTATTTCTGAGACCCACTGCTTCATGAAGGTGGGGCAGGTAGGCCAGTACTTGACACTAAGATAAAGTGAAGTTGATATTGGAGAAGCTAGTGAGTCTCTGAAGAGCTTGGGAAAGAGCCAGCTGGCCAGTTCCTGAAAAGTTGAGAGTTCAGGGCAGACCCTCAGCACCAAATCCCCACTGAAATAAAGGCACCTGAAGGGGGGTTTGTCCTTGTGGGATGATCATGAAGTTTTCCAATTTTGTTACAAAATTGGCAAGTTTAACAGGGTTTTTCTGAAGATTTATTCTATGTGAATCCATAACTCCAAGCAAAACTAGGTGTTAATACAAGATCCCATATGGTCTTAATAGAACATTAATACAAAAGTGCAATATTTCTGTATCCAATTCTGAAAATATTTATTTGCAAGTCCAAGGGTTGTCTGGTTTCTGTGATCCAGCTCTAGGGTCCCAAAAGGAATTATAAAATGCTAGGGTTGGAAGGGACCTCAGGAGGTCATCTAATCTAATCTAATCTAATCCCCTGCTCAAAGCAGGACCAATCCCCAGACACATTTTTACCCCAGTTCCCTAAATGGCCCCCTCAAGGATTGAACTAATAACCCTTGGTTTAGTAGACCAATGCTCAAACCACTGAGCTATCCCTCCCCCCAAGAGATTGGCCTCTTTTATAGAGATAACAGTCAAGTTTCTGATTAAGAGTTCTTATACAACAATACCTGAAGCCATGCACGGATATTCCAGATCAGACTTCTCAAAGGAGAATAGACAAGCTTAAGTGGGAAGAAACACTCCGAGGATAAGTAAAGACAGCTGACACCTAATTAAGATGAGGAGGAGCACAGTGGGCAAGCCTCTAAAGGGACACTAATGAACACAGGCAAAGAGGTGCACTCTAAATCCTGAGATGGTAAAATAGCATGCTCTGTAGAACAGGACATTGCCAAACTCAGGTCTAGTAAGATATTTGAGCCTTGGAAATTCAAACGAGTCAGTCTTTTTTAAAAAAAACCACACAACTTAACGGACCAGTTCCTTGGAATATTGGTATCTGTGCAGTGATCTGGGAACATAAGCAACTGCTCTTGTTTCAGTCTAGAAAGCCCACAGTGTCACTGGATCCACCCCCAGAGGTGGAGGTCATTGCAAAAGGCAACAATAGACCACTGACATCAAGATAAAACAAGTGTACAGGTGTGTTTTTAAAGTTTAAGTTTAAATTAAAGTTTAAGTTCACCGACAGACGTTATCCTGAAGATCTATTCATTAATCAGAAATCCATGCTAAAAAGCTATCAAGGTAGTTGAACTATTCTATTCTATCAAACTAGTAATAGATCCTTAAAATGGTTTACCTTTATTAAGTGATTCTTTGAGGCACAAACCCAAGACTACAAGACTCAGCATTAAAAACACAGCTCCATACAATCACACATTTTAAGACCTATTCTATTTTAGGTCCAAGATGTGTGCAGAACTAAGGTTAGTATTGAGGACATTAAACTGGAAATCTATTATTAAATAACTCAGAGTGCAGTCAGATTGCATTTGACTACTATTTAGCTTCTGATGGTTTCATGGGAGGGTGAGTTTTGATTCAGCCATCCATTACCCACTTTTACACTCTTGCAACTAACCAATCCTGACTAAAGAATACAACTACAGAAGATAAGGTTACATAAACCAATCATGTTCTCACCTTGCACCTGTGGAGGTCTAAATTTAAGATTGTGTTAGTACCATGTGAAAGGAATTTAGTCTTGTCTATCCGTTCCTAACAGACTGCTGTTTGTTTCACAAACTCCCAAAATGTTTAACAATTTGACATCAAGCTGTCATTCTCTGCTGAGTGGAAACATAGCAGTTGAATAGCAAGAATGATGCACTTACAGTTAAATAGATTGGCCAGAGCTTTATGGGAATTTCTCTCTACCCAAAATATTTCTCCTAAGAGCTATCATTTTCATGAACCCAAAATGATGTTAGAGTCATAATTTGGAGGGGGGAGAGAACAACAAAAACCAAACACAGCTAGACGTGGCAGGTAGATATTAGAGAAGTTGGCTGAGATTGAAAATTATAAGACGACTGAGGTGTCAGAAATATGACTAATCAGTTAAACAAAATCCTATTTTTCCTTTAAGTATTGAAATGACAATATTAGTAAGAAATATATTCCTGAGATTTGCATTGTATTTGCTATAACAGGCATGAGAGGATGACAGCAAAGTGAGTTGTAAATTACTTTTCAAAATATCTACCAATACTATATAGATAGTTATGGAGAAAAGAATAAACACACCAGGCTAAACACTTATACCATGATATATATAGTCTCATAAATGAACTACTAATTTCAAACAAGTGACTTTTACACACTCCAAAAAAAAATGGGGCATTCTAAACAGAATCTGAGGAAGTAGTAACATCATTTGCCATTTTGGATACTGTCTTTAAATTAGGGCTGTCAAGCAATTTAAAAAATTGCAATTAATCACACTGTTAAACAATAATAGAATACCATTTAAATATTTAGATTTTTTCCTGCATTTTCAAATATATTGATTTCAATTATAACAATCCAAAGTGTACAGTGCTCAATTTATATTTATTTTGATTGAAAAACACTATTTTTACAGTGTAAATATTTAATTGACCCAATGCAAGTATTGTAGTGCACTCTCTTTATCATGAAAGTTGAACTTACAAATGTAGAATTATGTACAAAAAAAACCTGCTTTCAAAAAACAGTCAAACTTTAGAGCCTACAAATCCACTCTGTCCTATTTCTTGTTCAGCCAATCACTCAGACAAACAAATTTGTTTACATTTGCAGGAGATCATGTTGCCTTCTTCTTGTTCACAATGTCACCTGAAAGTGAGAACAGGTGTTTGCATGGCACTGTTGTAGCCGGCACCGCGAGGTATTTACATGCCAGATGCACTGAAGATCCAAATGTCCCTTCATGCTTCATCCACCATTCCAGAAGACGTGTCCATGCTGATGACAGGTTCTACTCAACCACCACCCAAATCAGTGCAGACCAATGCATGTTCATTTTCATTATGAGATTCAGATGCCACCAGAAGAAGGTTGATTTTCTTTTTTGATGGTTCAGTTCTGTAGTTTCTGCCTCAGAGTGTTGCTCTTTTAAGACTTTTGAAAACATGCTGCACCCTTTATCCCTCTTATATTTTGGAAGGCAATTCAGATTCTTAAACCTCGGGTCAAGTGCTGTAGCGAACTTTAGAAATCTCACATTGGTACCTTCATTGCATTTTGCCAAATCTGCAGTGAACGTGTATTTAAAATGAAGAACATTTGCTGGGCCATCATCCAAGACTATTGTAACATGAAATATATGGCAGAAGGCAGGTAAAATAGAGCTGGAGATATACAATTCTCCCCCCCAAGGAGTTCAGACAAATTTAATTAAAAAAAACAAAAAAACCACGCATCAGCATGTTGTCTGAATGGTGGCTGAAGCATGAAGAGGCATACGAATGTTTAGCATATCTGGCACATAAATACCCTGCAATGCCAGTTACAAAAGTCCCATGCAAACACCTGTTCTCACTTTCTGGTGACATTGTAAATAAGTGGGCAGCACTTTCTCTCATAAATGTAAACAAATGTGTTTATCTTAGTGATTGGCAGAAGAAATAGGAACAAGTGGATTTTAGGCCCTAAAGTTTTGCACTGATTTTTTTTTGAGCACAGTTACGTAATAAAAAAATATACATTTGTAAGTTGCACTTTCACAATCGATTGCACTATAGTACTTGTATGAGGTGAATTGAAAAATATTATTTTGTTTGTTTATTTTTACAGTGCAAATATTTGTAATAAAAAATAAAGTGAGCAGGGTACACTTGGTATTCTGCATTGTAATTGAAATCAATATGTTTGAAAATGTAGAAAAAAACCCAAAAATATTTAATAAGTTTCATTTGGTAGTCTATCATTTAACAATGTGATTAATCACAATTTTTAATTGTGATTTGAATTCATTGTGAGATTTAACTACAATTAATTGACAGTCCTACTTTAAATCTTAGAAACTATTATGGTGGTTCAGTTTGTTTTAAGCTAAATATGTAAGCAGACACCCACTGTCATGTAATACATGTGGTCTGACATCCACCATAGGTTCTGTAGTGGAATAGTATCTCATAACATTTTAAAGATGAGATGTCAAAGTTGTGAAAGTCTAGCCACTTCAAAGTCTAGCCACTTACATTGGCACCTAGAGGCCCCAACAAGACAAGGGTCCCACTTCACCAGACACAGTAATAGACCCTGCCATACAGCGTCACTCTCTCTTGCTCTCTGCCCTAGTATTTAATTTATAGGGAAGTAGAACTCCTCCAGCAGGAGACTGATACCCCAGAAAAGCCAGTACCCCAGTCATTAAAGTATTCAGGCCAGTGACTTGAGCATATGTATCCAAGGTGATTGACCTGACTACCAGCCGATTGCCTATTTTGATGTTGATTGGTCTCTCCCACTCCCCCTTTACTCTACAATTTTGTCCTGGGCCTGAGAAATCTCTCTTTTGCTCTTTGTTTTGAGCATAAAATTCATCCTGGACTTAAGATTTTACAATGAAAGTTTAATTGAAACCGGTCTGTTCCCACAAGGTTTGGTTTTGATTAAATCAACATTGTCTAGAAGATTACTGACCAGCCCTACTTACAATCCATGTTACATGCCCACAGTCATCATGTGTCTGAACATTAGGAGAACATTACTAGCTTCCAACCCTGTGTATGTACAGCTTCTCTTCATGATTTTCTAGGTCATATTTTGCCTAGGCCTATTTTATTTGTGTTATCAATAGCGCATGTTTCGCTATGTTTTATGTAATTATATACACCATAAAGGGTAGAAAACCACAATTCTTCACAAAATGAATACCATCTTGTTTTTATAGCTAACCTTCTACCTGTGATGTGCAGTCTGATGTTTTGCTACACTGTGGTCAAATGTTGTTCATTTTACTTTATTTGTAATGCCACCATTGCTTAAGCATGTGTTTGTTTTGCATGAGGCTTATACAACTGAAAAGCATAGTAATATTTACCATTTGAGATCAGACCATCAGTCTCTCAAACTGGCCTCCAGCAGAGGTCTTTGCTTGATGCTTCACATGAAAGGAAAAAAGCATTTAAAGGTTAAGCAAATGTGCCCCAAGGGTGCATTATTTGTGAAGCAATTGTAAATATCTCCAATACTATCATGAATGGCTTCAGGATATTTTGCAACCTGACTGCCCAGAAATCATTTTTCTAATCTTTCTTACTCTGTGGCAAGTTTCCCACAGCCGCACCTGCAGCCATAAAAATCCTATGTTTCCAATCCTGTGGGCCTGAAAAGTAACCAAAATTTAAGTCTCATTGTGTAGGAGTGAAAACAAGGGTATTTTCTTCCCTAAATAAGCTGGAGCTTCTGTTGTCCTCTATTGTTGCTCTTCCATTTCACAACAGCTGTTGACCAACTAGGAGAGCAATAGAACAAAAACTATATTAGAAATCACAGGACTGACTCAAACAGGTGAACTGTTTATAGCAAGCCAAGGTTGTAATATATACACTCGAGACTGCAATTAAATAATATGCTCACCTAAATTCCTCAGGAGTGAAGGTGGCTTTCGTGAGCAACATGATTAAATGCTCATTTAACAATTATTTCAGTCCTTCAAAGGCATGCTACAATATGGTGATTAAAGAAACACATTGCTAACAGACATGAAATATTCATAACCAAAATGTTTTCAAACAAAAATTGCTTTTTTGCCCCCAAGCCCATGAAATAGAAGAAACTTTAAAATTTAGGGGTGAAATTCTTACCCCACTTAAAATCTATATCAAAATTCCCATTGAAATCAATGGGTCCAGGATTTTTATCTCAAAGATTTATAGCTGAGTAATCTATGGGAACATTTTCGTGATTTGGATAACTTTTTAAAAAGTTGCAGTTGATATTTTTTGTATTTGGCTTGGTTGGTTACAATTGAACACAACTTGTGTGTTCTAGTTTTCTGATTGGCTGATCCTAACCCAGCAGGATTGTGAGTAAAATTAAATAAAATAGGGCAAAATCAAAGAAACACTTACATTGTGTGTGCTTGCTATGAGCTGCTTTAAAAAACAAACAAACAAAAAAACAAACACTGCAGAAGCTCTGTTGGCTGCACTCTGCTTCACTGAGAGGCAGACTACTACTTGTCATCTTTCCCAGACCATCTAGGATTTCAGTAAGAAACTTCTAGTTGCTGAATACTGACATTTAAAGTCAACTCCTCAATTACAGAGGACCATGTTTCTTCTGCAGGAACATGTATCCAGATTATGCTCTAGGGCACTTCTGTCTCCACTATATCTGGGATGCATATGTACAATATAAATGCTTGTTTATCTGTATATGTTGCTCTATCCCTCTGTCTTCCCTTCAGAATTCAAGATTACAAAATATGGTTGACAGTATGGGGAAAAAATAAAAACACTAAACAAAACCCAAAAATATGTAGAAGAATTGAAAAAAAAGTCACCCAGATCGTGTTAGTGAAAATGTCTTCAAAAAGTGTCATGGAAAATATTACTATTTTCAAGCATAATATATCAAAGAATATGATCAGATATTTTACAGAACAGTAGTTGTGATCAAAAAGTCAACTCAAGATCAATTTAGTAAATTACTCTGAAAATATACATTAACATAGAGAGCTTGTTATTTTGCTTCCACTCTTCAAAATATTTCTAGTTAGTGTTTTTATGCTGCTGATAGAAAATAAAAGTTGAAGAGCACTATCACCAGACCTCATAGTAAGAATGTTCACTATAGTGAATATTTTTCTACAAAGTTGAATTTCCACTGTCATAGGTCTCACCCCCACTTGGAGCTGTTGGGATCCAATGTGGGGACCTGCATGTATCCCCCCACCCTAAAATCCTAGGGTAGGTCCCCTTTTGCTGCCACCACTCGGTCGATTCACGTGGGCCGAGACACCCCTGTTTTCCCCCCCTCCTCTTTCCAAAGACGTTCCCTGGGGAAACGCAGATCAACTCACAGAGGGAGAAACCTCCCCCCTCCCCTCTCTGCCCGGGGATAAGCTTGTCTCACCACCGAGAGAGAGTTTCTTAGCCCCCTCCCCCTGTATCCACAGTAGAGGGATTTAATCAAATCTTTATAGAAAGAATTTATTAAAAGAAAAATAAGAAAATACAGAATCTCTATGAGTCCAAGCTGGACACTCATAGGGTATAACCTTGCTAAGTTCTGGAGAGAATCCTCTCTCCTTCTCAGTACAAACAATACAGGCAGAATTAAGAATAATCAATAACAAACACACAGAATTGCAAACATAGGATTATTAGATGAGGACACAAAGTATCTTTCTAATACTCACTATCTTGACTAGAAGAAATTAGTTCAGAAAGATGAAAACTTGTAGAAGACTTGATTAAACTTCTGGACCCTTGTGATTCCAAAAGGCTAAGAACAACACACACACAGAAACAGAGAGAAAAAGTTCCCTCCTAGGAATTTTAAATTCTCTTCCCTGATTGGTCCTCAGGTCAGGTGTTCACCAGGTACTGTGTGTTAACCCTTAACTAACTATTCATGACATCCACTAACAGAGGTTTGCCTGCATGTAGTTGTGATCCAGAAAACATAGACAGATAAAACCACCAGCTATAGGTCAGACTTCTAAAGGAAGCAGAATCCACTCTATTAGAGAGCATATGAAAGAAGCTTTAAAGGATGTGTTCTAGGTATATTGATAAAAGCCCCTCTGGAATTAGTTTGATATCCAGCTTAACAACCTGGTATTGCATATAACTTAGTTCAGAAGCTAGACAAGGTGCATTTGTGGTGCAGTCCTTAAGAATTTGCACACTCAGCTTCTGTTATTGTTGGTGGAAAATGTTGACCCTACTGCCCTATCAGGCACCCTATACATTTATC
Source organism: Mauremys reevesii (assembly GCF_016161935.1). Classification (NCBI taxonomy): domain Eukaryota; kingdom Metazoa; phylum Chordata; order Testudines; family Geoemydidae; genus Mauremys; species Mauremys reevesii. The sequence continues at coordinate 85,659,329 of NC_052627.1, read as the reverse complement.
CTTAATTGTGAGAAGGCTGTCAAAAACATTACTGAAAGCTACATGAGGTGATTTACTTTTTTGTTAAATGATTTTTCTTCACAATTGTATAGTGTCCTATATCTCTTATGCAGCTGTTTACAATATCATCTCTGAACTCAGACTCATGGTAGGATAAGACAGTTGGTCTGTGGTGCTTGGATTAAGATGGCTAGAGGAGATCGACAAGCAGACTTCACTGATCTCTAGACATCTGGGATTTTATTTTGTGCTGGAAAATGCCTCCTAATTGACTTTTAAATAGGGTTAACTTTGTTTAAAAGCTAGTTTCTACTTTGAGGAATCTATTTAACCAAGAAGATTCCACAGAGAAGCACAGAATCTCCTCCACAACAGATTTTTAGAATCATTTTATTTGGAAATAAGACATGGGATGGAACCAAAACTTCATTTTGATAGAGTTCAGTTCTAGATCACAGACAAGGAAATTCATCCCTGGCAGTACAGTGACTGAGATGAGGCAGCTTGCATTTTCCTGATCCTTGGCTGGAAGGGGTGGTACAGCCCTGAGTGCATGGAAGGTTTGTCCTAACCAGGGCTTTGGAGCTGTGCTCTGGCTCCACTCCAGCTCCAGGCAAAAACCTGCAGCTCCACTGCTCCGGAGCTGCTCCGCACTCCAGCTCCAGGCTCCACTCCAAAGCCCTGGTCCTAACCTGCATTTCCAGAAGCAGTAATCCTGATAAAGGCTTGCACTAGTGTGGAACTGCTTGGGGGCACAACTGCTGTCCTTTATCTGCCCCTTCCCACCTCTGGCCTGCTCCTGCCCCATCCCGGCACTGGGGACTAGAGATGGGAGTGCAGAGCTGGCTTCTATGCTTGGCATAGAGGCCGTCTGTGCTGATGCTGATCACTGAGATTTATGGCTTTTGGGTGTAGCTAGCTACAGGCCAATAGAAATGGTCTTATCAATAAGTCAGTTATTCTCTAATCATGAGAAATCTTGGTTGTCTCTTCACATGTGTTGTCCAGGAAAGTTCATGCTTAAGCATTTGCCAACATTTTATCCAGTATCAGTTCAATGTTCTTGCAGTTACTTCTATCCTATAGGTTAGGCCTGCTAGACTCACTGTTCCCCTCAGTGAAGAGAGTCAGTGAGTCTGGAAGAAAGTTTAGGTACTGCTTCCCAGTTTAGTACAGCTCAAACATCATGCTGTTCTAAGGGGAGAATAATCACTACGTGTAGCCTCCATTATGAGCTGCACTACAGTATTAATGTCAGCTGCCCACATGCCCTCAAAAGGCTTAGTACCAAGGTCTTGATAGATTTTCTGGCTAGTAATTTGCAGAACTCAGCAATTTAGCCACATATCAAATAGGTCTTCCAATCAGGGCTAGGAAGATGAGCAACAGTGCTAATCAAAATTGTAAATATTGTGAATTTTAGCTTTTTTTTTTTAAATATACACATGAAAAAAATTGACTTGCTACAGTAAGGAAAAGTTAAAGCTATGCTCAGATGTGTGATGGAAGGTCTGATAACTAAGACAAAGTAGTTTGGTTTACAGTCCTTGCCACCCTGCAAGCAGTTTTCCACCACTCCAATTTCTCTGTTTGTTTTTTATTGAATCATCTCCAAGCAGGTAAAGAAAGAAGTGTCATCAGTATGACCAGCACACTGGGTGTATAGGTGTGAGTAAGCAAGCTAGTCACTTCTGAAAATGGAATTTAAGCTCCTAAATCTTAAATGTTTAAAGATTTTGCACCAAACTATATTGAGGCACAGTCATACACGGCTGCAGAAAATTTCAAAAGTAATTAATTTCCACAAAACATAACATGAAATATTCCAATAGCAACAACATCCATCAACAAGCCAGAGAGTCTAGCTGGTAGGAGCAGCTGCAGAAGCAGCTGAAACAGCTCAGCCAGGGAGCACTGCACGAGGGGAAGTAATTAAAGGGGGACACAGCTGGGCCCACACCATCCCCTGGACTCAGATTATGCAGGAAAGATCCCCTCTGAGTCTGAGGAAACTAAAACCCAGCTGATGCCTGCGTTGTGCTCTAGAGTTAAAACAGAGCTGGGAGGAACCAACCACAGACTCCAGACTACTTGGCTGCTTCTGCAACTGCCTCAAACAAAGACCTTTGCATTTTCTGAGAACTCTACGGATTTGACCAGACTTTCACTTACCTGTGCTGATTGGCTGGCTGTTCCAACCCTCCCTGTCCCTCTCCCTCAGTCTCTTCATCTTCACTCCACATCTGCCCCTCTTCTCCTCCTTTCCTCCAATATCTCTCCATTCTAAATGGGAAAAATGTGCTTATCCCATCCTCAATGCTCCCTGCTTCCCAAAAAATAAATCATGGAGCTAACACTGTTTGCTGCCATCACATTGTTCAACTCTGTTTATGACTTCCCTCTCCTCACCCCGTGTCTGTTGGGGCTAGACTGTAAGCTCTTCAGGGCGGGGGCTATCAACTACTCTGTCTGTACACTGCCTAGCACAATGGGGCCCTATTTTTGGCCAGCCCTTAGGCTCAACCACAATAAACATGATTATTAATAGTAATATAATCAAGGAAGTGTTTTTTTTTACTTTAGCACTCTTTAAAAAAAGTAAAAGTTTTCTTTTAAAGAAAAGGATAGGGAAAAATGTCTATTTTTAAGCTTGTAAGAGACTATTACATTAATAGTACCATAATGAAAAAGTTGTTCAGCTAATAGTCTTCTCTCTTGAGCCTTGTAGCAAAATTAGTGCTTTCATTAGCTTTAACTCCACTATGGTTACTCAACACAAAAACACATTTGAATTTGCTAGTCAGATATTCCCAGACATCCTTCTGAAGAATGTTGCCATGCTGTTTCCATATTTCATTTCTGTTACCAAATCCCTGTATCGCCCAATATCTTCAACCTGCAAAGGTTGTAAAAACACCTTCCAGTTTTCAAGCAAAGAAGTGCAGAGGGTGGGGGAGAGAATAGTAAGAAATGAAAGCAGTCTAGTGTTATGAATCTCTTGGGTCAGAAAAAGTAGTGATATGCTGTAATACTGTACAGTAAGTTATTCTGCCTCCCACTCTAGGTTGCTTTTTCGTAAAAAGTCAGTTGTAGGCCTGATCCCAATGACGTAGGTCTTTTGTTCTTTTTACACTGAAGATTGACATTATCACATGCAGTCTTCTTTGGTAGGGAAGGCAGGTGAATAGATACTACATCTGATGTCTAAGTAATTATATGGTCTATCATATCACTGTAGAATCTGAACCTCTGACAAACATGCCAATTTATTTTTAAAACAAACCTTTCAGATAGGAAACTACTTCCATTTTACAGGAGAAACGGTAGCACAGAAAGCAATTAAATGACTTACCCGGTCATACAAAAAGTCTGCGGTAGATTCAAGAGTTGTACTCAGACCTCATGTACCCCAGATTGGATCAGGCACTTGGGGCCAGACTTTTAAAGGTTTTCAGACCTCAAGGTAGGTTTTCAAAGTCAGCTAGCTCCCACTGATTTCATTTGTCTCAGCCACTTTGGCATACTTGGTCTATAGTTTTTTTTTTTACTCTGGGGCCTATACCATAGCCTGTGGCTTTTCATTTTCCCAGCAGTGCACCTTACTGTCAATGAGCTATTCCTCAAGCAATTTCAAAAGTATTCTTGTTATTATGTAGCTCTACAAGAAACACCTATTGTGAATTGCTGATGCAGTTTTAACAGCATACAAGCTCAGCAACAGAATATCACAGTCTTTTAGGGGGCAAATCTACTTCCCACTACTTGGTCTGTGCCACTTCCCAGTGGCTGATAAGAAAACCCAGGTCAACTCTTTACTGCAAGATCTAGCTCAGGAACCATGTAAACAGCAACCAAGGTCTGCACCTTTTCTTTTCATATATGCGCGCGCACACACACCCCCCTGTCCACCACTCTATCCTTGTCCCATATTTGCTTTCAGCTTCTGGGCTTTATATAGCTCCCTCCTTTTTCTGGCCAGCTGAGCCTTGTCTAATTAATCCCTGCTCCCTGACTCCTCCTTTAGGTGCAGCCTGTGCAGTTAATTGGCCCACCTAGTTACCTTAACACCTTCCCACCTTGTATGGGGTGGACACCCCCATCACAGCCCCTTTTTCTCAAAACAGGACATTTTACAGGTTACAAATTCAACTATATCTGAAACATGTATTGTCTCCTTACTGACAGCGATAGGTAACATAATCCTACTGCTACATCTATTCTTATTTACAGGTCCCTATATCATAATTTTTAGGTATTTAGTGAGAAAGTTGTGAATTTGTCCAAGAAAGCAAAGGATTTGCTTATGTTTACCAGTCAACACCAAGTTCCTTTTTTCTTCTTTTCTTTGTATTTAGATTTGGTAGGATTGTTTTTATTCAGAACACTGAAGACATATTTCTAGGGTGATTTAAAAAAACAAACAAACATTAGGAGTTTGACACAATCTGGCATGTTATACAGTTTAATGATTCTCTTCTTCTCTGACAAAATTTAAGGAAAAAAATTTGGCATCTGGTGTGAGCAATTTACATAGAATTTGTGACCTTTGCAAACTAGACATGATGTGACAGACTAAAGACCAACTAAATTTCAGTTGACATTCACTAAATCTACTGATCATAGCAAATATCCTTCTACATCTGGTAGTTTATTCTTCTTTACTATGTCAATTTAAGCACAAAGTGAAATTATATTAGTTTCATAGAAATGCAAATATGTTGTGCAGTGGTGCTTAGCATTCTTTCCTGGTATTCACTGATCTTTTCAAACTTTTTTCCTTATCACCTTTTCAAAACAAAACATCACAGCATTGAGTCCTTATATCTGTGCTGTATAGCAGTTACCTACATTGGTCATTATTAAAAGCCAATAATTACCAATTTGTCTATTTAGCCCTTAAACCATAATGCCTTTGTTTTCTGCATACTGTTTATTTAGGGTCTGATCCAGACTGAAGACTCCAGTTGATTTTCATAGGCTTTTGAATCAGGCTATTATATTGTTAATAATTTTGCCTGTGTTGAGAGACAGCAGCAGTTTAGTTAACAGAGAGGCTGAAGCCTATTGCAAAACACACACACACACAAACGCATACTGTGTTCTCTCACATAGGTTACTTTCTTGTTGTTTTTCTTAATCTAAAAATGAAAACAGTTGCCATGCAGAACTGCTTGAGATGCAAATGTATTTTCTTATACTTCGAATAGGAAACAGCTGTATTATCTCAGATGTACACTATTATGAGGTAACTGTTGCTTAACTTGGACCTTTTTCAAGTGATCACAGTGATCACTGCATATATTTCCATAATGAGTGTCAAACACATCAATATAAAGAAGCAGTGATGATTAGAGCCAGACAAATAGCTGATTTTTCAATTCCAGGGCCAATCTTCATTCCTCCCCTCTCCCCCCCCCAAAAAAGGGTATTTGGGATTTTTTTAATATTACAAACATTTTTTTTTCAAATTTCTTGGAACAAAAAAGACCAAATTCTTTCAGGTTTATGTTTCATTATCAGGTTTTTTAAAACATTTTTTAAAATTAAAATTTAAGGAAATTCAAAAACAAAATGCCTTTCTGAAATGAAAAGTTGAAATTTCTCATTTTGGAATTGCCAAAATGAACCATTTTGACATGTGTGTGTGTGTGTGTGTGTGTGTGTTTTGACCAAAGCTATTAGCCAAAATGTATCTGAATTTGCAAATAGTTTTGGTCACCCTGAATCAGCATTTTTGGTCAACAATAATGTCACCCATTTCTATTGAGGAGTCCATATTGGGGTCCAAATACCACCTTCCAAATGTCACTTATTATAGCACTCTGACTAGTTAAATTTATCTGCTCTTTTATCTTAACACTCAGAGATACTGGATTTCCAATACATTTTGGAAACTCTTAACAGCAAGATAGTTAAGTCTGTGCAACTGGCTGCTTTACATTGTATCCTTGTCACACAATACATTGTAGCCTTTTACATTTGTATTTCTTTGTCTCATTGAAAATGATATCTCACTACAGCAGTTAAGTGCTTTTTCACAGTACCTGTATATCACTGCTACATTAAATCTGTTTAGTGGAACAAGAGCAAAATCCAGAGCAGGGCAGCTATTTGAAGAAAAAGAATAGTGAAGGTAGTCACAATCTAAAGACCCAAGATTAAATCTGTTCTGTCTTGTGGAATACAAATAATTCACAAATATACTGGCCAGTTTTAAAACACAAACCATGTTAGTGTGAAAATGGATGGTTTGTTTATTGAGAGGATGGTAGGGTATAATTGATATTATCGATATTTTCCCAATATTAAAGGAGGTCCTCTTTTAATGGTTTTCATAAACTTTCCATTCTAAAACCTCATTTTCCTCACACACAAATTTCTGAGATTCTCACCTTTGGTGTAAATGTTTTCCATGATCCATCTTTGCCTGACAGGGAGTATTTTGGGAAAAACAGCAAAAATAGTAGGAGCTGTGTTGAACCTGGGATTCCTTTATTGCTGGTATTTGGGACTGTGTGCCTTTAAGGGCTGAGCTTCCCAGCCAGAGAGCCTGGGTGAGGTACTGTGAAGCTCTTATGCACAGCCAATTGGAACCAAACATGGACTAAAACAGAGCTCTTGCAAATCTCCTTAGGCACTTACTGATAACTGAACACCTCACTTACTGTCCCACAAACCCTTCTCAAGGGTAGAAAGGAATGCTTATCTTCCAAAGGGCCAAGACAAACCACGAGGGGTAATGTGACAGGATGCGAAACAGGACAGTTTGAAATGCCCACAGCATTAACAGACAAAGTGGACAAAGGAACAGAGGGAAACTCTGAGGACCTCAGAGCAGACCTACTGGCCCCCGTGTCCACAAGACAAGTAACAGATTTTCCAGCAATTTTACAATCAACAAATGGGCCTTCTTGATTAATAGGAATTAAAGGATTCATGATGCAGTTACGTTCCCTCAGGCTGTCCTAGTAAGGGGTTCCCTGTGGGGAAAAAACAGGCGCTTCAGGATTTGGGAACTGAGTAGGATTTTGAGCTAATCGATTTGGACACTCATTCCTCCAGTGTCCCTTCTGACCACAAAAGTGGCATGCAGTGCTCCCAGTCGGGGCAGGATTCTGGGCAGGATATGAGGAACCCCTTCCCATACCTCGGCCACGACCTCGTCCCCGTCCTCTTCTCATTCCCCCACGACCCGTGTGCTGATAAGTTTGTAACTGTAAAGCCATAAGTTTTGCTTCACTAGTTTCTTTCTTCTGGTCTATGCAAGCTGTACAATGATTGGCAACTGTCACCAATTCTGAAAGGGGTTTAGTTTGCCAGCCAATACAAATAGTTCTCAATGGTTGCTGAACCTTTGGCAAGAGTCCCTGAACAAAAGCAGCTCCTACCGCTTCCCTGGCATTATCAGCTGGATCAGTAATTCCCGAATGCTGTTCAAAGACCTTTGTTAGTCTATCAAGATAATCAGCAGGGGATTCTCCCTTATTCTGTTTACAGTTTGCAATTTTGGTCCAATCTGTTTTCTTAGGACAAACTTCTGAAATAGAGGTCAAGAGACGATTCCTAGCCTCTGTCAAAGCATTCTCAATACCAGGGTCGGTATCAGGCCAAGCTGCCTGTCTGTTAAGCCGTTGCTGAACTTCAGCTGGCAGTACCGCTCGTAAAAGCTGATTAATATCTGCCCAAGATGGATTATAGCACTGAATCACTGTCTGGAGCTCTTCTCTAAACTTTATTGGCTCCTCCCTGATTTTAGGAAATTCTTTCACCAAGTTTCTAAGATCTCCAGGCGTCCAAGGGGCATGTACCTTAACTAACCCCCCTACTGCTCCAGCCCCAGGCAAGTCTCTTAAAGGAGCCTGGAATGTCTGTGCCCACACAGAAGGGAAAGGGAAGGGAAGATGGGTTCACACACTCCTAGACCCAGGCAGCTTCCTCGCCGGACTATGCCAAGCTGAGTCAGCCCACCGTGGGTCGGATCTCCTAAAGATCCACTAGTTACCGGGCTTGCGTTAGAGCAGTCCTGATCATTAGCTTCCGCTTCACAGGGTACTCTGGGCGTCTTCCAATAACGATCAGTCACACTGGTGTACACACACACACACACACACACCAAGGCCTCTTTTCCTCTATTTAACCCTTTTTTAACCTATTTATCTCTTCTTTTTTTTTTTAACCAAGATGCATCGTTACCTGGTCCGGATCAATACTATGAGGCGGTATGACAACCCCTCTTGAGGCAGTAAAAACCCCTCAGCACCGGTGCATTCTAATGCATTTCCCTATGCATTACCTTATGCATTTACCTGTTGGCCAACTCAGCAGTTCCCAGTACTGCTATAAACTAACCTTATCGGGGCCTCTCCCCAATTCCACTCTGCATTTGATCCTGCTGCACAGTCAATAAGTTCAGATGGCGTGAGCCCAGCAGAAACAGACGTCCCCCACAGACAGTCCTCCTCCGACACCCCAATAGAGATTTCAAAAGGTCTCTTACCTCTATTGTGGCGCCATGGGGTTCGAAGGGGAACGATCCGTAGTAGCCGTCTGTGTGTCCGTGGGCGTTGCCATCCCGGACGAGCCCCCAAATTGTCGAAGAAAAACTAAGTTCTCGCTTTTTGTTTGGGTGCAGCAAAATCAAAATACTTTATTAATTCTCTAGTGAACACAAGAGGGAGAGAGTGTCAGGAACTGGGTTGCCCCTTGTCCCGGACGGATCTCTCTCAATTAGTAAGCAATTCATAACAATTATTTATACCTTGTAACAGACAATGGTTAGTAATCTTGGAGACATTGAAGATAAACATTTGCATTTGTTTATACATAAGCCTATTCGCTATCTTATTTGTCTGCAATACTAGAACAGAAAACAAGACTGCAATTCACAAGGTCGTAATGACTCTTCACACAATTCTCTCTGTACCACATATCTTACAGCATGCAGGGTCACATCTTAACTTCTGCTAATTAGCCAACATACATTAAGATCCCTTCAAACCTATATTAATTAATTCTTGGCCTCCACAGGAGTAATTGCATGGTGTGTGGCACAATATTCCAGGGGCAGGGTGAAGGCACGGGCAAGAACCTACCGCCTTACATACCAGTTTTTGATCTGAGGATGATGATGGGAACGTGCACGCTGCACTTCTAGAAACAGATATAAGAATGACTTCTAAGTGAAGTTGCCCCAGAACCCAGGAGAGCACTCTACCTGCCTCTGTCCAGGGCAGACAGAAGGCCTTTTGCTACTGGTGCAATGTATCTACACAGCCCCCAACAACTTGATACTGGCAGGACAAAAGAAAACCCTGTTGGTCAGTTCTGATATATGTAGCCACACCAGAGCTGAGCATTCCAGAGCTTTCAGATATTGATCATTGTGTTGAAATGCCATCTTCCTTTCATTAACTCCTAAAGGGAAAATAAAGGTGCAGAATAAACATGTATTTTCAGTCCTTGTTTAAAGTAGAGTACATGCCCAGAATGCACTTACATTGTAACATATTTCTTTCTGCCTGTTGAATTTGAAGTGAATAAAGATATTTGTTTAAAAGCTCAAACTTCCCCTGAAGTTATTATATGGGTCTGTTTTCTAATTTAAACCACTGTAGAAAAAGATCAGATTCTGAACATGCTGCTTTTTTCCTCCAAACTCTAAGTGTGGCAGTCTCTCTATTATCACCCCAGCTTAGAATTGCACACGGCTAAGCAGATTCATACTTTTGTGTGTTTCTGTTTCAGAATTAGGAGCCTGATGTATTCCTGGGTTTGCACTGGCATCTGCTGACAAAGACCCTTCCTCCACAGCATCCTCCCCAGAAAGTTGTCCAGTTGAGGAGCTCCATGGCAGAACAGTTAAGTGCAACATCACCACAACTGACCTCACAGGAGGTCAATGCTAAAAGTAGAAACAATTTTTGACCTTCCCTTGGGGGCCATCCCTGCTAGATGACAGTAGGCAAGGCTGTGACAGTAGGGGTGCAGGTGGACAGTATGCAAAAGTTATGTTGGAACTTATATAGAAATATTTAGATTTACCATTTACATAAGCATCTTTACAGAAGGTATAGTTCATGGTAATTCAGATATTACCACAACAGAAAGAATTCCAGTTTATTCTCTGTGGCATTCAGTAATTAGCTTTTAAATATTTCAAGGCTAAAATTTATTTATGATAATGCAATTACTGGAGTTGCTACATTACATCCATTATAATGGAATTACATTTACGGTTCATATAATTGATGACAGAAGAGTCTTTACCACTTAAAGGTCAGCTATTTTCAAAATTCCTGTTGTATAAAGAAAATTAAGTAGGAAGACTCCATATTTTGAGGCCTGCTCTAATTTCAGCTCTTGAAATATCTTAGAATAATTATTTTCTTTTGATTTCTGCATATAGATGTCCTCAGCATGAACAAAAGAACATAAGTCTTAATAGATTCCATATCTGCTCCTAGTTTAAATCTCATCTGCTAGTCTGAATAGGACAGAATGCTATGTGTTGTTCTAGTCCTCTAATTTAACTAATCCTGAATATACACAGGGATTGTTTTTCTCTACTGCCTTGCTTTCTTCAGCCAACCAAAACGTTAGCACTCTGCTCACAGACTGCAAATGCAGATAATTCATAGACTCATGGACTTCAAAGCCAGAAGAGACCATCATGATCATCTAATCTGACCTCCTGCACATTGCAGGCCACAGAACCTCACCCAGTCACTGATGTAATAGACCCCATCTTGACTTTATTTAAACCAGTGACAGGAGTGCTTCATGCTTCTAACACCAGCCAATTAGAAGCCAAACTTTCATGCAAGTTCTACTTACTAAAGCTTAATACTAATGTAATCTAAAAATTGTTTTTTCCCCGTTTCCCACTCAGCTGATTATATGCTTAAATGGCATTTACTTTTCACAAACACTGTGCCATGAGATCATCATCCAGGTTTTTAAAAATTAGGTATGCAATAGTGCATACACATAAAATCTAGCATGTTGGGTATTTCTCTGTGTAAACTAGGAGTGCCCAGGTCTATGCATGCAATTTGTGTGTAGCTTTTAAAAGATGAGCCATATTTTTACAGCTATGTTAAAAATATGGCTGAATTTCAGTATGAAAACTTATTTAAGTAAACAGAGTCTGAAAGATCTAGGTTATGTCTACACTATGAGCGAGGGGTCTGATGTCCCTGCTCATGTACACATAGTCATGCTAGTGGTTTTAGGTGGGTTTGTACTTGGCACAGCTAAAGCCATGTCTCCATTGCTGCCTGTGCTGCCATGACAAAACTACTATTTATACTCATGCTAAGTCATTAGGAAAAAGGTTCCTAATTTGCATGAATGGACTCCTCTTTGGACTACATTTGTGGGGATATATGGAGATATACCTATGTCATAGAACTGGAAGGGACCCTGAAAGGTCATTGAGTCCAGCCCCCTGCCTTCACTAGCAGGGCCAAGTACTGATTTTGCCCCAGATCCCTAAGTGGCGCCCTCAAGGATTGAGCTCACAACCCTGGGTTTAGCAGGCCAAGAGCTAACTTGAGACCTTTCAGTTCATGCCCACAGCATCCATGTAGGGGAGTGACAGCACAGCACTTTGGTGCATCCAAACTGCAGGGCGCCGTACATATGCCTCAGTTTCTCCTGTTGAATTTGTTTTGGACATTTTCCTATCTCAATCCTAACAGATAGGCCATTTAGTGTGGCAGTATCAGACTTCCTTGTCATAAGCAGAGACGTTCACATTTATTATATAGATGAATGGGATCCTAAGTCCAAGACTGCTACTAAGTCATGACATCATACTGAATGGCACAATACTGTAATTTTTATTTTGCTTTTTAATTTCCCTCTGTTTCCCTGTTCCTTCTGCTCCCTCGATCCCACTTTTCTCCCTGGCAAACATTCACAGCAGACTAAGGTTCAGAAAGTCAGCCCTCATTGGTAATGCAACATACAGATGAGAACATTAAATAATGAAAGATTTTATTTATCAGAGGGGTGCATCTGAAGAAGTTGTTTTTTACCCATGAAAGCTTACGCCCAAATAAATCTGTTAGTCTTTAAGGTGTCACCAGACTCCTCGTTGTTTTTGAAAGATTTTATTCAAGCTTTCAGAATTTTGCAGGCCAAGTACTTTGTAAGATATCAGTTTTAGCTGCCTGCTAAACAATTACATGATACATTTAAATGTAAAAGTAATTTAATTTAAATTTAAAATGCCAACTATTTGATTTGCCACCTGGTAAAGTATTAGAAAGGCAATTAGCTCACTAAGAGAGACATAAGTACAACATGTTAGTTTACAGGCTGATTTGGATTTTAAAAAGATTTTAGAAAATTGGTGACTAAAGTTTATAATTCTTGTACTTTTAAAAGCATGGCCTTTTTATCTTAAGAAATTCTCTGTGTGGGTTAAATGTTTATCACACTGAGAAGAGGGTACAGGTTAAGGTGCTTCCAATTTAGTTTTGCATAATTTTAACTATAATGAACCAGCAAATATAACCTTCTGGCATAAAACTGTCATTACTGAATGCCTCAGTAAGTTTAATCTGTTTAAGTGTCACTGTACGGTGGCACATACTGAACATTCACCATCTAGATTCTTCCTTTCCAGTGTTGGTCAAAGCTTAATGGAGTTATCTGTGGCTAATGAGAAGGAAAAACATCCAGGGAACATGGATATAGTCAATGAGTAATAAATTAGGTTTAAACAAACATGGAAATGAACCTTAAATAACCTATCTATTGCACAGTCTAAAATATGCTTAGATATAGCATACACCAAATTACTGTTGTGGTATAGTGTCCAAGAACATTGCAATAATTTTAATTTGCTAATACTATAAAAGAAAATTACCTATAGTCTGCTCTGATGAGATAAGTAAGCTGCCCTGTATTGACACACTGTGATACATCTGAGGCTGATGAAAATCAGTACCAGGTATAACAGACATGGATTGCAGCGAAAGCATGTGACAGACTTCACATACAGTTCCAAGCGCACAAGTGTTTTTCTTGTGAGAAGGGTTTAGAATCTTCATATACTGTTCAAGAACAACCAGGATTCAAGTCTATCAAGTATTCAGGGAAAGGCTGCACAGCCAAAGACACTGAGGCGGTTGCATGCCAGATGGCCAGAAACAGAACTTTCCATTATATGGACAAAGATAATTAAGTAAGTTTTCTTTCTTGACTGACGAGGATGGAATTGTGCACAGTTTATTTATGCTTGCCTCAATGTGCACAGAGGCTTTTAAGATGAAATTTAAAGTCTCTCTGGAAGCTTTAAATTTACATCCTTTAACACCACCACTCCCCCTCAATCAACAACTAGAACTACCCCCCAATCAGCAAAGAAATAAAAAAACCACACCTGAAAATGTATTAGATGAAAAACTCTAATTTATTGATTGAAGATTGAAGAGAATATTGAAACACACCTTTTCACAAGCTAGCGAACTACCTTATTTAGCTATTTGGATATAATGATTGGATTTTCAGCTTCCAAATGTACAAAAAAGAATGAGAGTAGAAGCCTAAAAAAAACACTTAAAATCACATTTATGTGGGACATATGCTTTATGCTGTCCCAATGCACATGAGTGAATTTTATATTTTCAAACAAGGAAAGAAACCTCCATTAGGGTCCTTAGATTGTTTTTATACTCAACAATGAAATCCATGTGAATGAGAGATGGAAAACGTGGTTACAATAAATGAATATATAGTAGCCATCTTTTATGAAGTTTTACCTAATATTTCATGAAGCTTATGGATGTTATTTACGTGCAATGCCCATTATTTGGACAGCAGATTTCTTTGGGCAGGGGCTGTCTTTGCATCTTGTATAGTGCAGAGAACTTAGCACTTTATATATAATTATACACAAAAAGTTCCATTAAAAGAACATTAAAAGCAAAGAAAATGGTCACAATTTAGGAAATGACATAATCAAGTTTGTCTGGCCTATCTTAAATCAGCCTCCTTGTTTAAATATTAGGATATGCTCTTTAATTACATAGTCACAAACTATTTTTTCCTCAGGACCCCTTCCTCATTTAGTGCACTGGAGGGACATATTGGCACTTTATATACAAGTATCCTGTTAATGAAACTTTCTGAGTGATTGAAAAGTTCCTAAAAGAACAATTAAAATATTCAGAATGATGACAAACAAATTTTCAAAAAAGAGCTGGGAAAATGGATGACAGTTGGGATTGGTGATGTGATACACATCTTTTCATCTGTAGGTGACCTGTTTAAATCTAACTCAGCTGAGTACAAGAGTCATAACTATCTGGTTGCTGGCCAATGACCTATGTGAAATGAAGGGACTTGAAACAAATTGATGGTCTCACTTCAAGCTGCTCAGAGTTTTCATTAGGAATAATATTCAGTTTGAATTTAACCCTTTTTTATCATTCATGAATCATTTGCAAACCAGTCCTGGTTTCTATAATGCATTAGTTACTCATAAATATTCAATAAATAGTTTTTGTTCAAGCAAATATTAGTCTGTGGGTTGTTGGTTAACTGGTCACTGACTACTTGCTATTTATTTTGCTGGTCACCTGTGTTATGTATTATTTATTTCTGCTGATTGATTAGGAGAATAATAATCATGAATGACAAATAGAAAACACTGCTCAGCTCCCAATATTAGAATGAATAATATTTTGTGCCAAAATTCATGAAACTTCTGAGATTTATTAACATGTTATCAATATTCAGTGGCCATCTGAAAACTTGGGAAGAGAGCAGATTCTGACCCCACTAACACTAAATTGAATTTATGTGTTTTACTGTGAAAATATTTGTGAATCACTTTGTATTAATCAGACAACTCTGGTCTATCACTTCAACTCTTAATTGAGAGATGTTCACAGCACAGTTAGCTCTCTTAACAATAGGGAGGCTAAAGATTAAAGGCCCATTAAATAAATGGAAAGATTCCAACTGAATTAAACAAGTGTCGGGTAAGTCTCTGAATAGACAACTGTATCAGCCTCTCAACCCCTCACTCCTCTTCCCCCATAAGTATCACTCCAGAAGAAAAAAGAGACATGATGACAGGACAGCACAGGTCAACTTGTGTTACTGTTTCTCATACTATAGTTGTTCTATGGATAAAGGCCTATAGCTCCCTGGCTGCTACTATGTCACTTTTTCATGGTATTCAATTCACTTTAAACTCTTTAAAGCTGCTAGTAAAATTGTAAGCTAAGAAGAAAACTGGCCTTTAATCAGAGTTATTTAAACTTTTATTTTTAAATAAAAATTTTACAATATAGGCATTAATGACCCATTCTTTGGTCTTCAGTTATTTCATGAACACACAAACTACCAGGTATCCTGGGCTTTACCTTCCACATTTAACTCCTCAGTCCTGTCCCTGACCAAATAGTAAAAACATGAAGTATTATTAACCAGTTTTCATCATGACAGGAAACCTAAAAGGATTAATGCTTAAAAACTTAATTGTGTTAGCAAATATAATACCTTATCAGGATTGTTGTTTTCACTAATCAGTTTTAATACATTTCCAGAAAAAAAAAGAATATCCAGTTTAAGATGCCTTAATGCATATTAGAAATACATATGCCACATTAATGCAATATGCCAGTGTTTAACCCTGGTAATTATGGGCCAGGTTTTGGAACATACCATATTCCTGAACCTAGTTAGAAACAGCTAGTCACTGTTATTAGGACATGCTGCCTGCCTTTCAGTGTACAGTGGAGCACTTATATTTTAGTTGTCTTAGATAAAGTTACCTCAGCAGTAGAGTATTCTCTATTACCAGTATAGGGAATGCTCAGGTCATGCTATCTAAGACCAAGCTGCTCTATCCTGAGCTGAGCAAACAGCCCCTTGATGGAGAAGCTACAAAGAATTTGGGCTTATTATACACTGCTGAGAACTTTCTTTAAGGTAGAGTTAAGGTTGCAAGAACATGCCTGTAACTTCAGGGTTAAAACAATTACAAGAAGATTATAGCTGTAGAGAGAGAGAGTACTTGTAAACCAAGATATTCAGAATTAAGGTTAAACTTAAAAGAAACCAAATCTTTTTAAATAATGGAAAAGCATAACTCAGGTCATCCCAACAATGATAATGTTTCTAGTTATCCTTCCTTGTCCAAACAGACCAAGTCTTCAAGTCCACTTCAGCAAACTCCTGTACCGACCAGCACACACTCTCCCACACTCCTCTCAGGAGTGGAGCTCTTCTTCTGTGTATCGCCAGTGGTCCGTAGTTGTGGAACTATCTTATTGCACTCCTAGCACCTAAAGTAAAGTCAATACATTAAGCACTTGATGCCCTGTAGCCCAACAAAGCCACCAAAGTTGATCCAGTAACTCAAGGTGTTGGGCAGCAGGTAAGAAGTTCAAAGAGCAAAAATAATGAAGACATAGTGGCACAGGCTTCACCGCAGACTAACAACTAGTTTACATACCCAAGCTCCGCAGGGGGCTCATACTGGAGCGGCTAGCCCACTGTGAAGACCGCGCTGGCATGTGTACACTGCTAGTGTTACTCATGCCAGCTAGACAATCTACACATGCTTCGATCACACTTTCACTTGCAGTGTAGACATGCCATAAGAATCCTAGAAATGTATGGCTGAAAGGGATCTCAAGAAGTCATCAAGTCCAGCCCCCTGAGCTGAGGCAGGACCAAATAAACCTAGACCATCACTGACAAGCGTTTGTCCAACCTGTTCTTAAAATCCTCCAGAGATGGGGATTCCATAACTTCCCTTGAAAGCCGATTCCAGAGTTTAACGATCTTTATAGTTAAAAAGTGTTTTCCTAATATCTAATCTTAATCTCCTTGCTTCATATTTAGTCCATTACTTCTTGTCCTACCATCAGTGAACATGGAGAATAATTGGTCAGTCCTCTTTATAAAAGCCTTTAATGTATCTGAAGACTTATCAAGTTTCCCTGAGTCATCTTTGCTCAAGGCTAAACATACCCAGGTTGTTTTTTAAATCTTTCTTCACCAGTCAGGTTTTCTAAACCTTTTATCAGTTTTGTTGCTCTGGACTCTCTTCAATTTGTCCATATATATTTCTTAAAATGTAGCACCCATTTGAATTTGAGACAGTACTCCAGCTGAGGTCTCACCAGTGCTGAGTAGAGCATAACAACAACTGCCCATGTCTTTCTAACAAGATTTCTGTTAATATACCCCAGAATATTACACAACTGCATCACATAGCTTACTCATATTCAATTTGTGATTTACTGTAGCCACCAGATCCTCTTCAAGTACTACAGCCTAGCCAGTTATTCCCCATTTTGTAGTTGTGTGTTTGATTTTTCCTTCCTAAGTGAAGCATTTTTCACTTGTCTTTATTGAATTTCACCTTGCTGAATTCAGACTAGTTCTCCAATTTGTCAAGGTCATTTTGAATTCTAATCCTGTCATTCTAAGTGCTCGCAATCCCTCCCACCTTGGTTTCATCAGCAAATTTTATAAGCATACTCCATTATCAAAATCATTAATGCAAATATTAAATATTAAGTGCCCCAGGACTGAACTAATTAAATACACCCTCCTGGTGTGCCAGTGAGCCACTGATAACTACTCTGAGTACAGTTTTTCAACCATTTGTACACCCACCATATAGTAATTTCTTCGAGACACATTTCCCTAGTTTGCTTATGAGAATGTCATGTGGCATTGTGTCAGAAGCCTGACGAAAATCAAGATATATCACGTCTACTTCATCCCCCCCATCCATCAAACCAATAACCCTGTCAAAGAAGGAAATTAGGTTTGTTTGGCATGATTTGTTCTTGACAAATCCATGCTGGCTATTCCTTATAACCCTATTATCCACTAGGTACTTACAAATTGATTGTTTGTTTAACTTGTTCCAGTACATTGCCAGTTATTGAAGTTAGGCTAAGTGGTCTACAATTTCCCAGGTCCCCTTTGTTTCCCTTTTTAAAAGTCAGGTACTATGTTTTCCCTTCTCCAGTTCTCTGGGACCTCACCAGTCCTCTATGAGTTCTCTAAGATAATTGCTAAGGGTTCCAACATTGCTTCAGCTATTTCCTTAAGTATCTTACACTGAATTTTATCAGGCCCTGCCTCTTTGAATACATTCAATGTATCTAAATATTCTTTAATCTGTTCTTTCCCCTAATCATCTCATACAGCCCAACGAAGGATGAGGTTGCGCTGCTATGCAGTGAGGATGGGAAGAAGATTAAAGATCTAGGTTGGGACCAAAAGCTAAATGAATACTTTGCCTCAGTTTTCAGTAAAGACAATAATATGGAACATGCACATGAAGGCAGTATGGTTTATAGAAATTGGAGTCTATACGTGGAAATAACACAACTGAGGTAGAATACAAACATAAAGGGTTTAATACATTGAAATCAGGGGGACAGGATAATTTCAAACCCATAATACTGAAAGAACTGGCATATGAGATTGCTAGTCTGGTACAAAGGATTTTTAATACATCCATCTATTCAGGGGTTGCACCATGTGACTGGAGAATAGCTAGTGTAATAGTGTGACCCTAACTGCATCCCTGTGTAAGAGGGCAAGGGTCTCACTGGTATCTGGGAATGAGTTTCAGTTGGCCTGACCAGTTCAGTGTACCCCAACTCACTAATGTCATAATCTGTATCTAAAATCTGTCATGTAAGATATCTACAGAAAGCTAATCACATAATGATAATTTATAATTGTGTGGTGAATGTATGGAGAACAATTTCAAAATTACAAACATTGCAAATTGTGTGTCTCCCTGACAGGGCTAACTTTCTCTACCCTAAACAAAGGAATGTAGTTCTGCCACCTGCAAGGCACCTCCAGGTACATTAAGAGACAATGGGAATGCAAATTACTGTGAGAATTCTGCACCACTGCACAATGCAGAATTTGTGAAGGATCAATGTTCTGTGCTGCTTGCAACCACAAATGGCTGGTGGACCCAGCAGAGCCCAGCTCCCCAACTTGCAAATAGAAGACACTGATGGGGGAAGAGGAGGGGAAGAAGGAGCTGGGAGGTTCCCAGCAGCTGCTGTCCTGGCACATTAAGAAGAAAGGAGACAGTGTGCAGGAAACTCCATACAAGTCTGGGACCAGCCTCAGGCTGTTCCTCCCTCTGGATCCCTGGGCTCTGTGGGGGAGTGCAAGTGTCTGGGCTGGGGATGCCTTGTGGCTGGGCTCTGGGTGAGAGGGGATGTGGGTATCTGTCCCCCTTGCTGGGATCCAGGAGGGAGGGGGTGTGAGTGTCTGGTTGCCCAGCTGGGCTCTTGATGGGTGAGGGGGTGCTGGTGTCTGCCCCTGGCAGGGAGAGAGGTAGGTAGAGAAACAGGAATTGGGTTATTGTAGGGGTTTCTTTAACTCTACTCGTTGGGGATTTTTTTGTTTTGTTTTGTTGCTGACAAATATTTTGAAATAAATTACCAAAATAATTGAAACTGGCATGATTATTACTCTGATTTTGACAAATAAATATGCAGAATTTACAATATTGTGTGCACAATTTTTAATTTTTCCACTGAGAATTCCCTGCAGGAGTAGCAAATTACATCAAAGGTAAACAGCATCATCAAGATAGCAGGGGAGGAGATTGCAAGAAACAGATACATTTGCATTTTAGCAAACACTAGCAGTGGAAGAATTCAGTGTGGAATGTCCTTCACAAGGAGATTCCATGTCATCTTCCTCACAGCTCAAATTAATTTTACTCTGGGGGATAATCTTCAGGAGTATATTGTATCTTTAAAGGAACAAACGAACCTCCCTCTCTCTGCAAGGTCAAGGAGAAGACTGGACATTGCAGAGCACGCAGTTTTGTGAAAATTTGGGACTGGGAGTGTGTTGGGGTTATTTTGTAAGGTGTAACCAGAGTGTGGCTGGCGGTGGGTGTAACAAGCAGGCTGTTAGAATTGGAATTGCTTGATCAGAGCTGCTTAACCCACAAACACTCAGTGCAGGTTCTTATGGTGGGAGGATCCAGCCAAGAGAACCACAGAAGCAGAGCCATTTGAAGCACATATGGCTATAGCACCGGCAGTGACAACCCTTCATTGGTCTGGATTGCACCCCAGAATGTGACCCACACTGATACTTATGAAAGGGGGAAAAAGTGATCTGGGCAATTACAGACCTGTTAGTCTGAACTCAACACTATTCAAGGCTTTAGAACAAATTTTGAAGGAAAGAATAATGAAATTCATGTAGGTGAATGGTAAAGAGGATGTAATGCAACATGGGTTACCAAAGACAGATCACGATGGAATAATCTGCTTTCCTTCTTTGAGAAGAGAATGGATTTTTTAAATAAGGGAAGATTTAATATACTTCAATAAAGCATTTGACTTAGTACCACATGGGAAATTTTAGTTAAATTAGAGAAAATGGGGATTAGTATAAGAATTGTAAGGTGGATAAAGAACTGGCTAAAGGCGGAGAAGGCAATGGGCTGTGCTGAAAGGAGACTACTGGACTGAAGGGAGGTTATTAGTGGAGCTCCTCAAGGATCATTTTGGGACCATTCTTAATCAATATTTTTATTAATGATGTTGGCAAAGGAGTGTGTTAATGAAGTTTACTGATAATACAACGTTGGCAGGCATTGTCAATACAGAGGAGAATCAGAATATTATACAGGAAATGCTGGATGACCCTGAAGACTGAGATGCCAGAAATAGGGTGAAATTCAATAGTACAAAGTGCAAGGCTATGCACTTAGGGTGTAATAAGAATTTTTTCTAGACGTTTGAGGGCTTATCACTTGGTAGTAATAGAGGAGGAGAGACTTCTGGGTGTGTGGGATGCCCATGAGCCACCAATGTGATGCAACTGTGAAAAAGGTCAACACATTTCTAGGATGTATTAGACAAGGAATTTCCAGCAGAGATAGAGAAGCATTAATGTCATTATACAAGGCACTGGTAAGACTTCCCTTGGAATAGTGTGTACAATTCTGGTCACCCATGTTCAGGCAAGATTAAGTTAAACTGGACAGGTGCAAAGAAGAGCTATTGGCATAATCAGGGGAATGGAAGGCCTGTCTTATGAGAGAAGACTGGAAGAGCTTGTTTAGCCTAACAAAAAGGCAGCTGAGGTGGGATATGATTGCTCTCTAGAAATGTATTAGGGGGATAAATACCAGGGAGGGAGAAGAGGTATTTAAGTGAAAGGACAATGTTGACATAAGAACAAACGGATATAAATTAGCCAGGAACAAATTCAGAATAGAAATTAGAAGGTTTATAACCATCCAGACATTTTGGATCAGCCATGCAATTCAAGCTATGGGGTAAGCCACTTAATTAGTTTTAAGAGAGTTGGACAAAATTTGTAAGCGTGATTGTATGATGGAGTTGCTTGTGATGGTAGGGGTGGGGCTCAGAAGCCCTGGGGCTCACTTTCAGTGTATCTCAAGTTCATGAAAGCTCATGCTTCAGGGTTTCAGTGAGCCACTTGCAGGGGTCCTGAAAGGATCCCCACCCCCAAATGTATTCTGTTTGGGTTTGTCTAATCTCCTACCTCTTTAACATCAGGCATGGCCATGGCTGGAGATGGAACATTGGATGGTGTGCGCTAGGGATCTGAAATGTCACTATGCATTATCTCTCACAGGTGCTTGGGTGGCTGGCTCTTGTTATATACTTAGGGTCTAACTGATTGCCATATGTGAGGTTGGGAAGGAATTTTAGCTCAAGTCAGATTGGCAGTGACCTTCGGGGATTTTCACCTTCCTCTGTGGTGTGTGGGTCACTTGCCAGGCTTATCTGGGGGCTTGTCTTCACTACCAGAGAGAGCAATGCTGCTGAAATAGATGCAGCAGGCATCAATTTAGTGGGTCTATTGAAGATCAACTAAATCAACAACAGAGCGCTCTCCAGTCAACTCCAGTACTCCAGCTCTCAGAGAAGAGTAAGGTAAGTCAACCAGAGAGTATCTCCTGTCAACGCAGTGCAATGAAGATACCACGGTAAGTCAACCTAAGCTACGTTGACTCCAGCTACATTATTCACATAGCGAGAATAGCGTAACTTAGGTTGACTTACTCCGGTAGTGAAGACAAGCCCTCGGTATACACTCTAAATTCAATTCCTTCACATTGCAAGGGCCTCAGGCATTGGTGTACCTGGGTCCCTCCTAGTCTCTGCCTGGTACATAATCTAGTCTCCTGTGGGTTTTGGTCTAATTCTGGTTGTTGGCTATAGTGTGTGGGTGGTGTGTGTAGCTTGTGATGGGCAGATGGGCAGACTAGATGACCTTGTGGTCCCTTGTGGCCTTAAACTCTATGGCTATGAATTACAGGAATTAATTAAAAATAAGGTGTTGCTTGGTTGAAGAAAGAAACAAGGAGGGGTGGACACTTTCTTCTCTTCCACAAATGTCCCAAGCCTTCTGTTCACACCTCGTTGACCACCACCAACCCCCTGACCTCTACACCTCCACTCTGCAAGACAGGTATTTTTTTAAAAATTGCATAGATTTATAGACCCATCAAGGATAGCTACAGGCAGCTCAGCAGGGGTAAAGGGGAGGGCAAACCCTGTTTTCTCTTGTAGAACACTTTGTGTATAAACATTTGGAACAATATTCACTATTCTTATTTTCCTGTCCTGGCCAACATCCCTGAAAAAACAAACAAACAAAAACTTACACACAACACAAACTCCAAGAAAAAGTAAGCTGCATGCCGACAACTCCATTATCTATTCTTTTGGGTCCATTATTGCTAAAACTGAAAGAGGACTTTAGGATTTTTAATACTCCTCATGGATCATATTGACAAATCCTTCCTGAATGCTAAAGTTCCAAAGGCATGTCCTTTAGCAGACCTGCTTCTCATTCCTCCTGCTCTATGGACTCTTAAAAGCTCGACTTTTTATGATGCTTGGATACTTGGATTATATTAATACCTAGGCTCCTGCTTCAATTCCCTTCTAAACTTCATGTCACCTATTGACAGTTATATGTAATTTAGGACTAAGTTGGAAGTATTGTTCAACAACAAAAAATGTGAGCTAAATTCAGAGCTGGTGTCAGCAGATAGAACTGGATCAGGTCTGAATCTGGCCCTTTAACATTTATCTCAACCAATAAACAGGTAGAAAAGCCCTTAGAGTTTTCTAGGTGATTCCAGGGGGTACTTGGGACCACAGCAGACCCGCTATTTTCAACTAGGCCAGAAATAACATGGAAAAAAACCTAAAGCTTCTGAAAAGAACAAAAGACTATGAACATCACACTAACTTTTTTCAAGATATTAACTAAGTCATGTTCAGTCAACATGAATCACATATAATCAATTAAAGAAAATTAAATACAGGGTGGACTTGCATTGAACAATCTTGTTTACTTTCCTAATCAATGAAACCACCTAGAAAAGAGATCTCCAATTTCTCCAAAGCTTTGGTGTTTCTGATGTTTGTAGAGAAATTGAAAAAAAATAGTAATAACTATTGTCCTGATTCCAGTCTCATTTACACTGTAAATCCAGTGTAATTCAGTGCTGTCATAGTGGAAGTGAGGTAAAAGTTGGGCCCTATAATGCATGCTGTTAAGGAAACAATGTTGAATGTATGTGCTCTGTTTTGCAACTATAAACAAAACCTTGTTTTCCTCCTTTTAGCTGCATTATTGTAAGCTTTTTCTTCTACCCCATTGCAGGAGAAAAGTGGTTTTGAAAATATTAGTCCATTGTTCAATGCCTACTTGTAAAAATATGCCTTTAGTATACATAAAAATTTACTTACTTTGTTTATATACACTTATATGTCAAGTGAGAAGTTATTAATATAGTTCCTGTTTCAGAATCAAATATCCCCCGCAGTGTCTCCATCATAGAAATTATTGATAAAAAGTACTCTAACGAGGCTACCAGTCTTATCTTAACATTCTGAAAGGCAGTCTTAATAGTATGCATCATATAATTCTGAATTGGTCTAAACACTGCTATAAAAATGTATCTTCAAGTTATTTGTCTTATAAACACTTATTTTCTAAAGGAAGTAAACAGGTTTTACCCTGAGTTATGGAAAAAATGTAGGTTTAATGTTTATTGTAAATGTTGTGCAACACTGGGTATTACACAGAGTAATATCTACTTAGCAATGTACTTACTGCTTAAGCATCTGCACTACCAAATGGGAAGGATGGCTCATTAGGAGATGTGGTGTCATTTTATGTAATTTATGCTGCCTTTTTGAAGAATAAACTATATTATTTAGGATTTCTAAAAGGCAGACATTTTATTTCTCCTGATAGTAGGAGCAATTGCTTTGTGCCAAATAAAAATTGACTTTAAGAAGCTTAGCTCTGTTTTATTGCTTTGTTTTTATAAAGGGATAACTCCTGCATATCTCAGTTAAGTATACAGATAAACCTGTAAAAAGGGCATAAAAGGTTATTTTTTTGCAAATTGTACAGTTCTAGCAATCGTACTCTCACTCCAGCATCCCTGCATAAAATGGACGCATAAGCATTTTCAGATTTCACAGCAAAGTGCCAAGTGGTCCAAATGTATGCAAACAAAAGCCACAGCTCTGTGTAGTACAGTCTGCTGCTCCCTTCCTGTGCATTCCAACAACATTGTTAGGCCAAGGGGAGTAGCAATAAGCTCATAAATGGTGAACAAAATGCATAAAAGTGAGAAAATACAGATGCCTAGAAAACAGGGACTAATGGAGCAACAAGTCAGTGTTTTGAATTGGCGGTTTGTGTGTGTATATAGCAAATTCACATCTTTTCTGTATTCTGATTTGCTGCTGCCCTCAGAATTCGTTATCCAGAAGACACTTCTGCCTTCACTTTTTTTTTCTGTTCCCCAACCAGCTCCTCCCAACTCCCCGACTCCTCTTTATACCTGAATAATGCTGGGCCTCCTGAGTCAGAGCAGATTTATTCAGTTTAAATTTAATTTTGAAAATTATCCTTCTCCCTCCACCACTAGCTTCCCCCATCTGCAAAAAGAGAAGTTTGCACTTAGGTAATATTTGAAAGATGAATGTGATAGTACTGTAGGGCCCGGTTTCTTTCCTGCTATTATCAGATAAGAAAAGGAGGCAGGTGTCAGGCCCTGTGGCTCTTGAACACAAGTCTGTGGAGTTCCTGAGAGTCAGCACACTCTGATCCTCCACCCAACAGCTCACAGACAACTACTGGGACTGGGATCCATGAAGCACAACTGGGGCACAAGTCCCATCCCAAAAGCTGATTGGGTGATCTCCAGGGCTTCTGATTAGGTTGCAGCCCCTATTTAAGCCAGAAGAGGAAACAGGAAATTGTCTTTACAACTGGATTTCACTCTGCAATGAACTGCTGGTCTGGTGTTTATCTGATCCTGCCCAGCCTGACACTGGACACCTGTTGTCTGTTTTGTCTCTCGATCCTGATCTTCTGGCATTCCAACCCAACCTGATTCCTGGTAGTTGGCTCATGATTCCTGGACCCTCCACCTGCACCTAACACTAACCCCTAGGCCAGGCCACCTATGCTCCAGCATGACATCAGGTTGGGTTGTGCAACCAGGGCACTATTTCAGAGGCTGCCACAGGAACTGCTTTGAGCTGAGGCCTTAAAAGAAAAGATGTGTCAGCTTAAACACTGCCATTGGGCTGCTTCTCTGAGCACTACCCCACATGGGCTCCAGCTCTACCATCTATTCCTGTTCCGGGGCAAGAGCAGATGGAGATTCTGGTGTTTCCTCTATGTAGATTTTTAGAAACATCTCTTATTTGCATACATAATCAAGTATGATATGCTAGGGGGAAAAAAAGCAAATGTAACCTGTCTGTATGTAGCATTGCACAGCCTTTTTTGGATACTGCAATTAACACAGGCGCAGGTTAGGATGCAAAGCATGTTTTCTCTCAGCTGTATATATATTTAGAAGACATTAAGAGCAGGATTCATAACCATTATGTCTCTTCTGTCCTCACACATAAATTATACACCCATAGGTGACATTTAAAAATAAATTTTCTATTACAAGTTTGGGCTATATATATCCACTACCAAACATTCAGCTTTCCTCAGGCCTCTGCAGTACTCTCAAGTATTCACTCTCACCTGAGGTCAAGTACTAGGATGCATTCAAGTATTTTTTCTATGCTATTGACTGAGGTAGAGGAAGGAAATTCTTGCACTGTAGTGCCCCATTTTACATTTCGGAATCACAGATGTAACAAAAATTCCAGATTGACAAGCAGTTAATCATAGACATTGTATCTTGGATGCTGAAGTCCTTGGGAGATAGCTGGTCTTTTGTGTCTACTCCTTGGACACAGGGCACATTCTTTTGATCTGAGTTGATTGATAATTTAGTTTTCACAAAATTATTTCATCAGGCTCAGAACACAGGTATGAAGGCACAGTTCAATTAACAGCACATTACTGATTCGGGGTCCTAGTTGAGAAAGTTTGCTTGAAGGAATGGTTGTGTTCTAGTGACCAGAAAAGATTGCTGATCATCTCTGGCATTCTAAGGATTTCAAGCCCGGAGTTTAGAGTTTGGGGGGAAATTCTGTGAACGTTTTCCTACAACATTTGTATATTGTGTAGCCTTAATAGAAACCACCTGGGATCTGACTATTTAAAGGAAAAGTGATTCTAGGAAAACCTTAATCAAGTTATAGAACTGTTCCTTTCTGAACAGAAAATAACAAGTGCTAGGGTTGCAGGTACATACCTATTTCTAATATGTTCAGAACTCAATGTTCTCTCATTTTGTTTTTTAAATATGCATGAGACCATTTTATTCTCACCTTGCGAAGTTAGATCTTTAAGTATTTTAATAAATCCTGACAACCCTTTGAGCTTGGAGGAAAATTTGATGCGCTTAAATATCTGATTTCCCTCTATGTCCAAAACATTGTCATTATCAGATGTCCCAAAACTCCTTGACACAGCTAGGTTTCATCTCCATATACACACACAGCAGTAAGGTGTTTCTATGCTTTGCTATGTTATTCTTTTACTTCAAAGTGCAGTCTCTCTCACTAGAGTTGTCTTACTGTAGACCTTGCAGTCAGGAAACTAGTTCCACTGATCTACTTGTTGCATCCAGATTTAAAATTCTATTTAATGAGAAGAAAATAATTTTGAAATAAGGAGAAGGGAGTAAAGGGGGAATGAAAAAGGAAAGGCAGCCGAGCAAAGCAAAAAAAAAGTGTGTGGGGGGGAGGTGGAGAACAGAAAGTGAAGAAGGAGAAGTTTTTGAAATATATTTACGTTGGGGCTCAGCAGAGCTGGAGGGAGAACAGGTGCCCCAGAGAGAATGAACAGAACAGGTAATCATCAAGTGATCCATTCCCTGTCACTCATTCCAGCTTCTGGCAAACAGAGGCTAGGAACACCATTCCTGCCCATCCTAGCTAATAGCCATTGATGGACCTATCCTCCCTGAATTTATCTCGTTCATTTTGAACCCTGTTATGGTCTTGGCCTTCACAACATCCTCTGGGGCAAGGCGCTCCAGAGGTTGACTGTGCATTGTGTGAAGAAATACTTCCTTTTATTTGTTTTAAACCTGCTGCCTATTAATTTCATTTGGTAACCCCTAATTATTGTCTTATATTGTGTATCCTTAATAAAAACCCTACACGGGAGGTGTATCCTGTTTATGTTCAGGAACACTCACCAGCCAATGTCAGTTTGTTCTGCAACTTTATATCATAACTAAAAAGGTCTGTGGATAGTCACATATGAAAAATGAACTGAAAATGGGAAGCCATTTAAAATTTATTGTTGCTTTCTAGCCAGACCACAAAGTATAATTTAACTTCTTACTTTTCTAGTTCACTGCTAAACTTTTTATTATTACTCCAAGCACAACAAATAAATACTTGTTAGGATCTCCTGGGGTGCACCATTTATTTACTATCAAATTCCTAAATCTCACTACATACCCTGAAATGGAGATAATACTGATTTGTAAACAAGTCACCCAGATACTACCACAGAAGTGTGCATAATCCAATAGTTATAAACTAAAACAGGATTCAGCCTCAAATTTTAATCTAAATAACTACTGAACTTTTACAGTACATTGTAATAGTTACACAAAATGCTCCTTCAATACATATGCACAAGATATACCATTTATATGATTAATATTTTGTTTTTTTTACTGACTTTTCTTTCTTGTTCTTCACTACAAACACATTTTAGAGGTAATAATTTTGATGATGTTACGTAGCTTTTCCCTGACTGTCACAATGGAGTGACTATTCAAGAGGAACAAGTTTGATTAAGAGACTGGTAAATTAAAATGTACATTGCCCTGGGATATGTAAATTATCTGAGAGGGAATCTGGACAACTTCCTCTATCATCAGCAGTAGATGGCCTAAGCTTTCTCTGTTGCAACTAAGCCAAGTTACTGACTGCATAGTGGCATGAATGGAGTGACATGTGCTCTGCTGACTGTTGATGACATATTAAGAATACAAAAGGTGGTCATTTTATGACAGCTGAAAAATAAATCTCAATTTAGTATAAATATGGTTAAAATAATATACCTATCTTCTTTGACCTGCCACTCATTGTCATGGAAACATATATAAAACACAAAAACATTAACAGGATAAAGTAAATGATGGTGTAATTTACACATTGCTATGTCAAAATGAGTATCTTTAAAGTGTGGTCATTTCCACCAGTACAAAGTAGTTATAAAATATTGCCCCATTGTAAGTAAGTGTGAGACGGAGCATTTTATCCTATATCCTCCTGTGGTTACTCGTCCTGCTACAGCTTTGCCCCTCACCACTCCCACACAAATAAGTGCCATGGATGTACACACCAAATAGAAAGGATTTATCAACTTCTCACCCCATTGTTTGTCCTTTTTGAATTGGGCTCTGCTTCCACAACAATCTTTAAGGACACTCATCCAACACTAATCAACCCAAATTTATCTCTGAACTAGCCTTATTCCAGAGGTATCTTTAGCAGTTTTGTATAAGTCAGGACAACAATTTTTCAAGCCTTCCTCCCATGGAGCCAACCCTATCCACCATGATCCCACTGCATGATCGAATAATTCCTAGGCATGCACACTCCTTAAGTAGAATCTGTGGAGCCAATTTCACAGTGTTGAACTGGCTACTCCCAATGAGTTCCTCTCCCTTTCAATGTAGACACACTTTGCACATGGAAAGGGCCTTGCAGAAAAAAATAATCTTGTCCCCTCAGCTCATTCCCTGTGTGAGACATTTTTGCTGCTTCGTAGAGACCAAAAGCATAGTGGCAAAAGGCACCAATATGTAGAATGACTAAAAAGCAGTAAAACAGGATGGGGGCGGGAATTATAGGAAAGACAAATGTATGAAAGAGAGAAGTATTAACTGAAGAGAGAAATGTGACAGGAGAAATAGAGAGTTGACTGGAGATCCAAATATGGGGAAAGAGAGATGAGACAAATAACCAACACAGGAAAAGAGCTAACTGGAGAGACAAAGTATAGAAATAGTGATGATCCGAACAGTGCACCACATTATCGCATCTACTGACTGATGCTGAATGCAATAGGTAACTGGCAAAGTAACTTTAACTTACTACCAAATAATCATATTCTACTTGCTGTCTTTGCCATTGACATCAGTGGAAGTTCCACAGTGGCAAAAAGGATAGGATATAGCTCTGATTTTTGTAGTCTCAGCCCACAGACCCTAAATAAAAATCTAAAGGTAGCCCTCATCATGTTATATATTCAATACTCTTATTTTAGACACATTGTGAATTAAGAAAGTGCATCTTCAAAGTTCCATCACTTTTTCTTACCATAAAAGCCTTCATAAACTAATTCTAAAACAAATACTAGACTCAGGAAATAGTAGGTGATTACGTACCTGATTATTACAAGTTGTGTTGTAGCATCAATTTTAAAAATCTAAAATACAATGCAGAGTGAACAATAAGCTGAATGTGTTAAGCTTGCTTCTAAAACAATAGTTACAGTAAGAGTGTGTCAGCTAATACACACTCCAATCAGACTTCTAACTTTAATCTACATTTTGATTGTGGACATAGGTTCGGGTATTTCAAAAGTTCTCAGGGTAGTTATCTTAATTATTAGTATTTTATCATTTACATTTCTTAACACCTGAAGGCCTCAATCAGGTTGGAGTCCCACTGTGCAATGCACTGTAAAAACAGATGGAACCAGGTCCCCCATGTAGTACAATCTAAGAGACAATATGTAACAGGTGGATGAAACAAGCAATTGGGCAGGAGTGAAGACACAGCAGGGCAAGAAGTATAATAGGATTTTTAGCATAAACTTTGTGCAATTTGTAGCCAATGAGTGGCAGTAACCTCAGTTCAATTGCCTAGTCTTCAGAAATTATGTAGGTGTATTAATATATTTTCCTCTATTGAAATATTTCCAAATCATCTAATCTCATCAGTAAAAGACATGTACTTGGAAAAGAACAGATTGTGTATGGTTATATACAGTACAATTATGTCATGCAGTGAAAAGATGGGAGAAACCACATTTACATAAAGAACATGAATATTCATTTGCTTCGAAATGGTAAGAGAGGAGCCTTAAAAAAGCTGTTTCCATGTCAGCATCTGGATACTTGTGATGCTAAGGAATCATTATAACAGCTGTAGAATACCTACTGCATTTCTTATACTACAAATGTAGTCATTTATGTCTAAAATTTAGCTAAAACTACAGACATTTAAAAGAAAACAGGAATTATTTGTTGTCTTGCATCATAAAATAAAGTAGTGCACACTTGTAGAATAAATCACTTCTTACAGGTAGTGTGTTCTGTTGTAACAAACAGCTCAATCCAAAAAAGTCTAATAGTGTGAATAAAAAGAAGATTGTTTGTGATAATATATATTAGAATTGCTTTCTATAAGTAGGACAAAATATTTAAAATACTTTGCAAGACCTGCTTGAAGCTGTTCTGGTGTAATGTGTAGCAAAGTGGAATTCTAAATGACGGACTAGAGCTTTAATATGCAAAATGTCATTTAGAAACTGCTTGCAAATTGCTGGCTGTCATGTATGACAAATACATGGTTTTAGTGCTACATTTCCCAAGGCTTTGGTGAGATTGTTCTGATGGAGACATGGCCATAACTTCAATGAAAGTACAAAGTTCAGTTCTGTGTCACTTAATTTTTTAATAGTTGATCAGCCTCTGGTCTTATAAGTGACCAAACAAAATGATTTATTCCCCCCTTAAAATGTAAATATGGTTATTTTTTAGGTTTTTCAGAATCATGTTACAATACATTTTATTAGGAATATTTTGAGTTGAAATATGCTAGTCATGTATTTGAGTATTAGATAAGTGACAGATGTACACAAGTTTTATTTCATTCAGAATTGTGTTGGAGTTGCTACTCCAAGTGTCTGTTCTTTCTTTTTGTTGTGCTACCTATCATTTGACATTTGGATTTACTAGTATATTTTAGTTAAGCTGGAACCTTAACTGTCAACATCTTCAAGAAGTTGGGGACAGAAAATCTAAACATTGGAAACAACTAACTAACATTAGGGGCAATTAGTAATTATTTTCTTATCTGAAAAGGAGCATAGTATCCCTGGAACATACTAAGATATAGGGTGGTTCTTATGCCATTTATTTCCTTCCTTGGTCAGTAGGAC
Source organism: Mauremys reevesii (assembly GCF_016161935.1). Classification (NCBI taxonomy): domain Eukaryota; kingdom Metazoa; phylum Chordata; order Testudines; family Geoemydidae; genus Mauremys; species Mauremys reevesii. Next base: position 85,627,682 of record NC_052627.1, on the reverse strand, counting down.
ACTCACTGCAATACATACATCTCAAAAATGCAGAGGGAAGTTAAAGCAAATCTTGTTTACAGCACATCCATGGAAAAATATTTGACCCAAGTCCATTGGATCTTAAATTATAACTTCTCAAAAGTGAAATAAGCTTTTGTGAATACATATACAGTAAACAAATTAAAACAATTCAGAACATTTGCTAATGGTTAATATAAATATATTATTTACTGTAAGTAATTGCCCTTACCTACAGTAATTTCGAATTAATAACCCTAGATTACTAAAACATTTTGCATTTCTCTCAGTGTGGACAATGAAGATAAATTTATCTCCTGTGGGGCAGGACTGTCAGCAAAGGAAATAGCATTGAGTGAGTGTGTGTGTGTTAAAGAAGCCAACTTGGACATTGCCGACTCATCTGGATGGTGCGACCTTCAACTACAATTGACTTAAACATGCTCAGTTTTGCCCTTGTCGGTTTTTATGCAATTTCACTTTTAAGAGATTCTCATTGCTTAGCACAATGCTGAAAACAATTAAAGGAAATTGTTATTTTTTTAAAAAAAATAACTGATTCCATTGGAACATTAAAAGAATGAATGGAATTTTTTCTACTGGTCTTGGTGTATTCTCAAAAGGTACAAAACCTAAGTCACATTATCATTTTTCATTCATCCATTACAAAATGTGAGCTTGCAGGTTTCTATATATAGAAAACTTCTATATTCTAATGTTCATTTCCTTACACTGTGTTGCAAGTCCCTGGAAATAAGGAACCTGTATACATACTGTCTTAGTACTTTCAGTGAGCTGGATTGTGATTGAGTAATTGTGATGTGTCCCTGCTCTACTCGTGGGACAGACTGTATGACACTCAAAACCACACAACCTTTTTCCTGATTCCCCCTTGCTCAGGTGGGAGCTTGAGGGGAATGTCATCTGTGCCAGTTCTTTTCCTCAGCAGATTACTTCCCCCTCTGTATTTGCTCTGGTGCCCTGGTTGGTGAATTGGGCTCCAGCCACTCACCTGCATAGAATGGTGGAATAGCAGCCCAGTGGTGGCTGCTCTCTCAGCCTTGCACAGGCACACACTATGTAGGTGAAGCCTAACTAGGTGAGTAAGAAGCCTCCTTACAGCCACTTACTCCCCAGCAGGGCCGCCGAGAGAAGGTTCGGGCCCCGGTGAAAAAAAATTTTCGGACCCCCCAGCAAGGGCGGACCGGCTAAACAGGGCCAACGAAGCCGGGCCCCAGGCCCCCTTCCAGACTGCCAGGCCTCGGTAATTTGTACCAGCTTCACCCCCCCTTTTCCCCCCGTCGGCCCTGCTCCCCTGCATGGGTGCACAGAAGGGTTCACAACTGAGCCAACTAAGAGTAAGTACTACTTCATATTAATGCTGTTTGCAAGCAGGAAAGGCATAATAACCTTTAAGCTTCTTGATAAATAGAGAGCTGATGTTCTCATGTTTAGCTAAAACTCTTCTCCTCTGCTAAACAGAACTAATTCAGCCAAAGATGCTCATCAGCTGGCAACTCAAATGTGTTTTGTGTTCTACTTATTCAGTGCAAGTGTGTTATCAGCAAAATGTACCTAGCCATAGTTCTAAGTTTCAAGTTCTTCCCTGCAGTGGTCATTACATTGTAAATGAATAGCTGACAAATGAAACAAAATGTTATCTTTACCCAGTAAACTGAAAGTCTGTATGTGCAACAAAAATCACCATGTAGGTTGAAAGCTTCAGTCCTTCCTAAACTAAATTGACTCCTGTAAAGATCAAGCCTTTTCAAGCAGCCACTCACTGCCTTGCTTAATTCCCAGATAATAATTCAGTGCACTGAACTAAGCAAACACAGCAACCAGACACTTTGAGAGCTAGGATAGTTCCACTAAACAGTATGGCACCCAGCGGTGCCTTTCCCAGAAGTGATGGGGAGGGGAATCAATCCATACTTCTACTTCTGATTTACCTGAATACTGCCCAAGACCCAGCATAATGGAAAAGAATCAGATAACATCTTCACCCACATTGTGACAGTCAAAGTGATTAGGACTCAAATTAATGAATTAAACAATTTTCAAAGTTGATTCCAATATATCATTACTGCTGGGTTTTAGCTTTTCTGCTGCCAATGCAGAAACTATCAGAAGCCTGCATCCCAAGAAAGGGGAAAAAATTCATAGGCAGGAATTGTAGAGCAAGCTGGATGAGCAAGCAGGAGAGGTGATTAAGAAAAAACAGAAAGCCTACAAGGAATGGAAGATGGGAGAGATCAGCAAGGAAAGCTACCTTATTGAGGTCAGAACATGTAGGGATAAAGTGAGAAAGGCCAAAAGCCATGTAGAGTTTTCCCTTGCAAAGGGAATTAAAACCAATAGTAAAAGGCTCTATAGCCATATAAATAAGAAGAAAACAAATAAATAAGAAGTGGGACCGCTAAACACTGACGATGGAGTGGAGGTTAAGGATAATCTAGGTATGGCCCAATATCTAAACACATAATTTGCCTCAGTCTTTAATGAGGCTAATGATGAGCTTAGGGATAATGGTAGGATGACAAATAGGAATGAGGATATGGAGGTAGATATTACCACATCTGAGGTAGAAGCCAAACTCGAACAGCTTAATGGGATGAAATCAGGGGGCCCAGATAATCTTCATCCAAGAATATTAAAGGAACTGGCACATGAAATTGCAAGTCCATTAGTAAGAATTTTTAATTAATCTGTAAACCCAGGGGTTGTACCGTACGACTGGAGAATTGCTAACATAGTTCCTATCTTTAAGAAAGGGAAAAAAGGTGATCCGGGCAACTACAGGCCTGTCAGCTTGACATCTGTTGCAAGGTCTTGGAAAAAATTTTGAAGGAAAAAGTAGTCAAGGACATTGAGGTTAATGGTAATTGGGACAAAATACAACATGGTTTTACAAAAGGTAGATCGTGCCAAACCAACCTGATCTCCTTCTTTGAGAAGGTAACAGATTTTTTTAGACAAAGGAAATGCAGTGGATCTAATTTACCTCGATTTCAGTAAGGCATTTGATAGGGTTCCACATGGGGAATTACTAGCTAAATTGGAAAAGATGGGGATCAATATGAAAATTGAAAGGTGGATAAGGATCTGGTTAAAGGGAAGACTACAACGGGTTGTCCTGAAAGGTGAACTGTCAGGCTGGAAGGAGGTTACTAGTGGAGTTCCTCAAGGATCGGTTTTGGGACCAATCTTATTTAATCTTTATAACTGACCTTGGCACAAAAAGTGGGAATGTGCTAATAAAGTTTGCGGATGACACAAAGCTGGGAGGTATTGCCAATACAGAGAAGGACTGGGATATCATACAGGAAGATCTGGATGACATTGTAAACTGGAGTAATAGTAATAGGATGAAATTTAATAGTGAAAAGGCCAAGGCCATGCATTTAGGTATTAATAACAAGAACTATTGTTATAAGCTGGGAAGGCATCAGTTGGAAGTAACAGAGGAGGAGAAGGACCTCGGAGTATTGGTTGATCACAGGATGACTATGAGCCGCCAATGTGATATGGCTGTGAAAAAAGCTAAGGTGGTCTTGGGATACATCAGGCGAGGTATTTCCAGGAGAGATAAGGAGGTGTTAGTACCATTATACAAAGCACTGGTGAGACCTCATCTGGAATACTGTGTGCAGTTCTGGTCTCCCATGTTTAAGAAGAATGAATTCAAAGTGGAACAGGTTCAGAAAAGGGCTACTAGGATCCGAGGAATGGAAAAGCTGTCATATGAAAGGAGACTGAAAGAGCTTGTCTTGTTTAGCCTAACCAAAACTAGGCTGAGGGGAGATATGATTGCTCTCTAGAAATATATCATAGGAATAAATACCAGGGAGGGAGAGGAATTATTTAAGCTCAATACCAATGTGGACACAAGAACACATAGATATAAATTGGCTATCAGGAAGTTTAGACTTGAAATTAGATGAAGGTTTCTAACCATCAGAGGAGTGAAGTTCTGGAACAGCCTTCCAAGGGGACCAGTGGGGGCAAAAGACATATCTGGCTTCAAGACTAAGCTTGATAAGTTTATGGAGGGGATGGTATAATGGGATAGCCTAATTTTGGCAATTAATTCGTCTTTGACTACTAGCAGTAAATATGCCCAATGGCTTGTGATGGGATGTTAGATGGGGTGAGATCTGAGTTACTACAGAGAATTCTTTCCTGGGTGTCTGCCTGGTGAGTCTTGCCCACCTGCTCAGGGTTTAGCTGATCGCCATATTTGGGGTCGGGAAGGAATTTTCCTACAGGGCAGATTCCCAGAACCCCTGGGGGTTTTTTGCCTTCCTCTGCAGTGTGGGGCACGAGTCACTTGCTGGAAGGTTCTCTGCACCTTGAAGTCTTTAAACCACGATTTGAGGACTTCAATAGCTCAGACACAGGTTTGATACAGGAGTGGGTGGATGAGATTATGTGGCCTGCATTGTGCAGGAGGTCAGACTAGATGATTATAATCTTCCCTTCTGACCTTAATGTCTATGAATGCTTCCTGATGTATCATACAATGAATCCATTAACAGTAAACTACAACTACATCTTTAGCGTCGTGAGACCACTAATCCTCCCTGACTGCCTCAGCACCATCATTTGGAAGGCCTCAACATTTTCAACAACTCAGCCCCATTAACTCATAAGTGTTGGAGTTAGAATTATCTCATGATTTCCCCACAAACCAAAGAAATCACTGTACATTTATCAAAAATTTAAAACTTTTTTTTTAAGCTGGGGGTTAAGTGGGTATTTCCTTATATACAAAATTGTCTATAGGGTAGATGGCACAATGGACTAATGCACTAATGGTTTAATTTCTGGAAACCTCATTTCAGTTAGGGAATATGTTGCAAAGTGAAAACAAGTTTAGTAGTAAAAAAAGGTGTCAGTTTGGCACTAAGATAGCAGGAGTCTTGAACAAAGAAAATGAAGTACACTGGCAGAACTCGGGGTGAGGATTTGTGGAGGGTGATTACTTAACACCTGTTTACACTATATATAAGTAATCAGTGCTGCTAAGAGTCTTCCTGAAAGGTTTCATTATATCCTAATGAACATAAGAGAATCTGAAGTTTTTGAAACATACTGAATTAACTTGCTGGATGAAAAAAATAGTATACTTCCTTATACATAAGCAACAGGATGATTCTCTACTTCAACTGCAGCACCTTCCATGCATTATCCAAGTGAGTCATTTGTCATAGAAACAGATTTAATAGCACTGCCCACTCTTTCCTCAAGCATTTCAAAAATGTGCAGCTGTAACCTGACATGAGTCCTTTAGCAACATGAGAGCATGATTGGCTTTGGCAAGGCACAGACGTATTATACATGTGACTTTTGAGAAATAATTGCCTACTTTGCCAAAGCCTTCCTTAGGCAATTGTGATGGTATCTGTTACTCTACAGTCATTTTGATTCATTTGTGTCATCTGAATACCCTAAATGTTCTCAATGACATTTGTTGTGAGTACAGATTTATCAATTCCTTTCCTTACCCATGATCAATAGCCAAGTCACTCACACCAATTCCACCTGTCTGCAGCAAGATGTCATGGTGACATTCACTCTCACTCAGAAAACAGCAGATAGCAGCTGGACTCACAGTAATTTGGAGGGTTCTTTACAAACCTGAGGTTTGTATCCAGTAAGGTTACAAAATTAAAAAAAATCCTGTAAAGTGCTGCTCTTATTCAAATCAATAGGATTCTTGTTATCACTGAGTTCATTTGGTTTAGGATTTGTTCTATAGAAAATAAAACATTTTAAACTTTAACCTGTGAAATGTCTGAGCCTACTGTGTAACCTTATTATAGAAGGAAAATATGTATTAAGCCATATAGAAATATTAACTATGAGTTTCCTTTGTGAGAGCTATGAGTAGCTGAACATCTGAGACAACATGTGTTCCCAAAATGTAATCTCTCCCCCTCCCACTTTGTGGTGGGCAGGACCTAACACATTTGTAGGAAGCTAGCATTTCTACATTAATTAATGCTCCTTTCCTGTTTGGTGAATTATAAAGTTATAAAGGCTTACAATGCAAAAACTCAATATAACCTTATAACATGGGGTACAGATGTTATAAATGAGATTACTACATGCAGCATCCTACAAGCATTTCATAAAGTCTAAACTCTAAACACATTTTTATAACAATAATGTTTATTTTAACTATACTAACCCAGTAAGCCAGAGTGGTTTCCAGCTATGTATTTGTCAGGGTCCAGTGAGGCCTAGGGGCCTTGTCATGAACTGGCACCTGGTCTGCCAGTCTCATACTTTAGCTATAGAACGTACTACCAGCTCTGCCTATAGCAAAACTAAACATTAACAGAACAAGATTGGGAAGACCCTACTCAAAGGAATACTTTCCATAGCATGTCAAGACAGGACTCCCATGTGACAGGTCTGCAGATCACCTCCAAAGAGTTATACAGATACATCTTTTAATAAATACTATGAATAATCTAACTGCTGCTGTACTTCTGGCTTTGGAAAGCTGGGTGGGTAGACTCCAAATGAAGTCAAGTATATTTTGCTGAGAAAAACCTGAGATCTTGCTCTTGACATGGGCGTTCTAAATTACAAAGCAGACATTTTCACACAATTCGCTTCTGTTGGACTAGAAGGCAGTCTGTTGGAAAATTACACTGTGAAATAAATAATGATCTGATACCTTTCTCTGACATGCATTTTCTCATTCACCCTTTAGTACTCGACCTTTTTAAAATCATAGTAAATCATATGTTGCTCCAAAAATACCGCCTGGGAAAACAGCAGCACTCATTTTATTAAGCTAGACAAAATAACTCTTAGATGACAAAGGTTTCCAAAAGTAGGAGAATTTTGTTAAAAATTGGCACACTGAAAAGCCTCCCTTTAATTTTTATTAGAATATTTACATGCATGAAAGAAACTAGGTCAGTATATTTTTAGCTTATGATTCCAGCTCAATTTCATTCTCAGCTAGCTCTGTCGTTAGTAATATGTCTCCTTTTGTGTCCCTGTCAGATACCTTCCATTCTATCCTTATCAGAAAATCCTTCTTCTCCCACCCTTCATTTTAGTTTAATCACTTGTCCCTTATGTTCACTCACATCTTCCTGTTCCCTCTCTAATAGCCTTAATACATTCACAGCAACCCTATTCTCTTTTTTCCCATTTAGTGCTCCTGACAAAAAAGATTATCAAGGCAAAGAAAATAGCTGGATTCCGATTAAAGAAGTTCCCACTGTTATCTCTGTGATTATTACATTAAAAAAATTATACTGAAGGAAGTTCATACATCGTGGAGGAAATTCATATACTGAAATTTAGCTTTCATAAAACTTGATTTAGAATTTTCATATCAAAACCTATGTGTGCATAATTTTAAAACTGACAGTTTCAAATATCTCTAGGCCTGTGGGCTCTTTACCTTCTGCATTCTAAATAGATTTATTGATTGTTTAAAATGGTTTCATGCCTAAAGCAAGGAAAGAATGGAAAAAGATTGGTTATGTATTTGGTGTATTAAATCTTTATCTTTCCCTGCAAACCAATACACTACCTGATTATATCTGTATAGACGCTCCCTGGATTACGCAAACGTCATTTATGCAAATCCGGATTTATGGAAAAAGGTCCATAAATTCCATAAGCTTTTTGGCGGGGGAGGGAAGGGGGGAGAGGCATAATTGTCAGGTATACATTCCCGACTTACACAAAATTCAACGTACACAAGGCATTCTGTTCCGGAACGCCTTGCGTAAGTTGGGGAGCGTCTCTATAGTGAGACCACCAACTCTAGAGCACTTTGTTATTATGTATTTACTTTTGTATGTATATTACAGAATGTTCAGAAGAAAAATAGAGTTCTTCATTGTTCATTGTATTTTCAAATTGAAAATCTGCAAAATGAAAAGGTTTGCTTCAGGGCATGCTGCAAAGCTATTATATTTGCCTGGATGGCTGAAGGCTGGGACCGGCTGGATGTGACGGTTTATGAGGAAGATGGAGGGTTGCTGGGTTGCAAGAGGGTTGGAGGTTTCCAGGAGATTTCTGGAAGCATCAGTTGGTTTTGGTGAACAGCAGATGGGCACCTTTTTATATGCTCCGATAAACTGCAACAAATAAGCAGTGATTTATTAATGGGCCTGCTAATTTTCAAACAAAGTATAATGCAAGGGATGTTTTCTTTGGATGTTTCTGTAATGATTGGCACTTATTTATGCAGATTCCAAAAAGGAAAGAAACATTCACCTTGTAATTTGACAATTCATCATTAGACAATGTGAGTAAGATCACCTCCAATGTTTAAAAAAAAATCATTGCTGATTCTTTTGTGGAAAAATGTTACTGAAATTTCAATGTCTGAACTACTGTTTTGCTTACCTTTGCCTTTCAAACTCCCCAGCTATAGAGCTATTAAGGTGAGCAAGGTAAGGGCTCTTTCCTGAGAACTTTCTAGAGTGCAGAAAAATGGGACCTTTCCCTTAGGGAGCACCTCAGTGAGCAGGAGAAGGGCTCCCTCCTGCAGTCCTCCAGAAGAATTTGGAACAGAGTGTTCCAGTGGTGTCTAGCCCAGGAGTTCCAGATTATGGGATTTACATTTGCAAAGTCAATGTTGCAAATCTGTGTGATCACGGTGGTTTTTTTGTTCCCTTCTTTACGTTATATAATAGAACATTAAGGACACCTGGGTAAGCCCAAAGCCAGGAAATGGCAAAGTAAAGGTTTCACATGCCACTCTACACCTCAGGCTATCCCTTCATCTTTCCTTTTGGCCTCATACATATTGACCAGAAAGGATAGCAGAACTGACACCTTCAAGGTATAAGGGTAAGTGCCCATTACTACACCCACTTACTCTTCTCATGGCAGTGATGTGGTCATTTGAGTTTGAGTTCCCTGCGCTAAATCATCACCGCTGCATAGATTGCAGCAGGCCAATCTAGTGATAAGTGTAGTTATGGCCTTATTTCGGGGCTTAAACATGGATTTAAATGACTAACTTTAGGTACCCAAGATTGAAAATGTTGGCATCAAAGTTTACATTTGCATTAGGATTTGCCATAAAACACTGAAGTAGTACACGTTCAGTTTGGAATCCATCACAAAAATGTTATGATTGGATAATTTGACAGTTCTTCTTTACCGGTCTGACATCTTCATCTCTACATTGATATGTAATGAAAATAATCATGTTAGGCACTAAAAGTATAAAACTGCATTCAGATAAATTAGAAACCTAGATATAACTTTATTCCAATTTGACAAGATAGTGCATTGGTTATTATATCATGTTTTCATCTTTAAATATATGGTAACTGATACTGTGCATGTCTCAAGGCATCATACCACACACCTTTTTAGTTTAAAAGTATCATCTCTGCAGGATAATGGATTCCTGAACCTTATCAGCATATGTACTGAACAGAGACAGTGAGATAATTGAATTAAAACAGGAGATGTCATGTAGGGTAAGCCTTCTCTAAACAGAATTTTTTGGATAGTCATTTGTACAATGTTTTTTTTTTCCCAGTTGTATGGTAAAATATCATCTGGCTGCACTCCAAAACTATGGGCCAAATTTTGTTATACACTTCTTACATGCCAACCAAAAATAATTATCTTGATATCTGAAACTTGGCAAGAAATATCAAAAGAAAAAAAAAAGAAAAAGCAGTACATTTTTTAAATCCAACCCTACTCCACACCAAAGGCCAAGGGAATGCCATTATGATTCACTTCTACTCAAACTGTTCAGCATTCTCAAATCAAATCCATACATTTTGCCTCTAGAAACAGCTAATAAAAATGAATACTCTATTTGCTATCATTCACAGAACACACAAAACAATCAGCCAGTATGTCACCTTCATAACCCAGAGAGTTGATGTGGAAGAGTTATGTGCTTTATGTAACAAATAGATACTAGCCTGAAGACAAAGGAATGTGTATATTATCTGGGCATTTATATCCAGAATACTTAATGGTGTGATAAAGTGAACTTCATTAACCCTTACATTTCACATTGAGAAAGCTAGACAACTACACAACATTAACCTGCTTGGCCAAAAGGACATTTATCAGAACAAAGATTGTTATAACTTTCTGAAGCAATACTTGAGCTCAAAATTAAGAAATCCAAGATTTATACTGGATTCCAGGTAAAATTCCTCTACTTGCATTATGCAGCCCTGAGGGAACCTTTATTCCCACACTAGTAGATTAATAGAAGAGAGAAAAGGGATTGCAGTCACAGAGGTGAGTGGAGAAGCAAAAGAGAATGGTGCCTTGGACGTACAGAGGAGAAGGTGTAGTCATCAATGGTGTCAAGAACCAAAGACAGGTCAAGGAACACAATGGTGAAGAAGCCATAGCTAGACTTACTAGTCACTCAAAAGTGAGTTTGGTGACAGCTGTTTTGGTGGAGTGAAAGCCAGTTTGAAAAAGTGGGTGGACAGTGGGTCAAAGAGATAATTAAAGGAGAGGCATTCTAAGTGGAAGAACAGGCCACTCTCTGGAAGAGTTTAGAGGGGAAGGATAGAAGGAAGATACAAAGTGTAAAGGATGAGAGGTTTTTCTCAAGGACAGTGGAAAACAGGGTCAGATTTGTGTCTGAATTGAAGGAAACAAACTTGTGGAGCAGGAATCAGAGGAAAAGAGAGAAGATGGGAATGACAGAGGAGATCAAAAGACAGGAGGAGTTATAAGGTGGGATGTGGAGAGGAAAAAACATCCTTGTCAGAGACAGGAGTAACTAGTGACAATGTGCACGGAGAAGTTAGAAGACTTCTACCTCAAAGAAGAAAATGTTGATACTGAAATTATACCACAAAATTATGCTAAGAAGATGGCAAATGACATGTTTCATTCCAGATGGCACAGCGTGTATTGATTTGAAGAATGTTTACTTTTTATGTAACTAATTCACATGACTTACTCACTACATTTTGTACATGTGTCTAATAAGCAGCAATTACATTCATTTTAAAATAGAGTATTTTTTGACATTGAGTTGTTTGTTCTTTATTTGCAAGCTTTATAAATAATGATTCAGATTTGTTACAGAAACTCCATTGACTGTGTCCCCTCCAGAGGGATTAAACATAATTTACTTAGTTATTCTATTGCTTGAACTTGACATAAAGAGCATAAGCAATTTTAGGAACAGGGAAAAGTAATTTGGACCAAAATTACATGTTATATTCTTATAGCCACTGGCAACGGATCTGTACAGTGGAGTGTGTGTCTGTGTGCGCGCGCGCATTGTGCAATACAGATTTCAGAGACAGATTATAAGTTATATATGTTGTATGGTTATGTTAATATTTTGGTAAAATTTCTGTCTCTTCATTTTAATAAAAGGAAAATTCCTTTAGCTACAGACTCAGTATTCTTTGGAGGCTGTTTAATTTGTTTTGACTATCTTTTGGCTCAGCAACAACAAAAAGTTCCTGTGCTGAAGAAAGCAATTTTCCAGTAAAAGAAATTAATCTAACAAGCTGAAGAACATCCAGAACTATGGGTTATAATAATTAGTACCTGACCCACTCTGTTCATTATACACATCACCAAGAACCAAACTCATGCTTATCCCACAAAGTCAGTCATGTAACTGCCACTAACGAATGTCTCTAAGAACATCTTGAAGAATAAATGATGTTTTGGTTAGCATTTTCAGCTGGAAAGAGATGCTAGAACATTTTAAATATTTGCTTTCTTTTAAATGACACACATATCCTTTTCTGAATGGAAAACTTTTATGTTAATTACAAGACCATTTTTTTTTATATAATCTTGAGTTATTTAACATTTTTCAACAACATTGAGAATAAACACATAATCAATGTTATAACTCGTTAGCTAAAGTGCATAAAAGGAACTAAACCAGTAGCCATTAATCATGTAAAGAGTCCCACTGAATTTAACACTCTAAGACCTCCACTTCTGTGAATGAAGTTTCATTGCCAGAGTAGCAAAGGGACTACCAACTTAATTATATTGTGTACTCCTGCTAATATCTTCAAATCATTTGCATTTTCAAAAATATATTAAACTAGATTTTCACAGGTTTATAGCACAAAACACATTTGATTTGCATTTTGATGTGCATGTCCAGTCCCTGATTTGCTCATGTCCATACCTATATTTGTGTTTACACACAGAGAATATACACATGGTTTGGGTGAAATACTAGCCCCACTGAAGTTAGTGGCAAAACTCCCGTTGACTTTAATGGAGTGAGGATTTCACCTTTTGTGTTTGCACTTTTGAAAATCTGGCCTATTATTTTATCTAGGATAAATCTGTACCTGCCATTCTAGTGTAGCAAAATGTCATCAAGGTTGAGGTGTCTGAGCCTGTGCAGCCAGAATATGCGCAATATAGATTATGGGACTTTAGACTTTATGCTGTATACAATAATATTATTAAATAGCAATAATATTTGAGAGAGAACAGGAGGGTGAGTAAGATTTGGTGGAACAGCAGACCTATATTGGAGAAATCGGAGATATTTTATAGAGTATAGATTGGTTCCTTTCATTGGTTGTAAAGTATACTACAAATAGTATATTTTCTTTTCACAGTCAGGAAAATATTCTTTTACTAATCTAGCATGTACTGTTATTAGAGCAGAATATTGGTTCCATATTAAGAGTATCTTTTTAAACATATGCCTGAGTTCTTATACTTTCAGAACTCCTTTCCTGTAACTTTGTCATCATACTTTATACATGTTTATGTTCTCCAGAACCCCGATGGGCCAAATTCTGCTTGTCTAGAACTAATTTCAGAATTTGAACCTCAGGAATTCGAAATTGAGCTGGTGAAAATTAGCATGGCTCCACATTCACTTCAGTGGAGCTACAATAATCTACAATAGTCAGCTGAAGGTCTTCTAGTTTTTAATTTGCTCTCTATTCTCCAGTATTGGTAATATTCCCTGTAAATCAATTTTCACCATTAATGATGGATTTTAACATAATGCATGTGATTTTTTTTAAATAAATTAATTGTTCTTATTCACTGTTGAGGATGCATACAATGCCCTAAATTTGGAATCATCTCAACCACAGATATTGTATAAAGATGGCTGTTAATAAAAAAAATCCCATTTATCTTTAATCATACCAATTCAAACTGAAAAGCTTAACAATTTTAGAAGGGAAAAGGAAATTAGGAGATCAGTTTTGTAACTGCTTGTAGAATAATGTTACTCTGCAGCTTTTTTTCTGATTTAGGAAAGGTGACCCTGACATCACAACGGAGGTCGTCAACTTTACTTAACAAGGACTCATTCAAGCATTGCTGTAAATTGTGGCATAGATGGCTAGTTGGAATAAATTTGTGCTCAAATATTACTTTAAAAATTGTAGATGGTTTTATTCAATTTTCTAATACATTCAGATAGTTTAGGGAAACTATAGTACTAATAAAAAGTGACAAAGAGTCCTGTGGCATCTTATAGACTAACAGAAGTATTGGAGCATAAGCTTTTTGCATCTGATGAAGTGGGTATTCACCCATGAAAGCTTATGCTCCAGTACTTCTGTTAGTCTATAAGTGCCACAGGACTCTTTGCCCTTTTTTATAGATCTGGACTAACACGGCTACTCCTCTGATATAGTACTAATAGTGCAACCTAATGGTCTGTTAATTACTTAACAAAAAAAAAACCCAAAAAACTACATTTACTGATGGAAAGGAAACAAATATCTGAATAGTTTAGTGAACTATTTTGACAGCAGCATTCCAACATCTCCATGTGTATAGTGCATGCAACCAATACATTTCTAATAAACACACTACACCCCAAAATTAACAAAATGCAATTCATTCTGTGTTATACAAAGTACTAAATCTCATCAGTTTGTAAGCACCTAGAGATTAACAGGTTTATAAGTAATAGACCACGTGGATTTGTCAAGAACAAAACATGCCAAAAAAATCTAATTTTCTTCTTTGACAGGGTTCCTCACCTAGTGGATAGGAAAGAAGCAGTAGACATGATATATCTTGATTTTAGTCCATCTTTTAACCCAGTTCCACATGACATTCTCATAAGCAAACTAGGGAAGTGTGATCTAGATGAAATTACTATATGGTGGGTGAAAAACTGGTTGAAGACTGAACTCAAAGAGTAGTTATCAATGGGCTTAATCTGCAGCAAGGGAGATTTAGGTTAGATATTAGGAAAAATCTTTTTAACTATAAGGGTAGTTAAGTAGTGGCATAGGCTTCCAAGGGAAGTAGTGCAATCCCCATCATTGAATGTTTTAAAGAACAGTTTGGACAAACACCTGAAAAGGTTTGTTTGGTCCTATCTGAGCACAGAGGACTGGACTTGATGACTCATTAGGGTCCCTTTCAGCTTTACCTTTGTTTGATAAGATTGGGTCCTCTTAATTTCTGTAAAGCAGTGAGAAGAGGTGTTAAAGCTTCAGTGATCCCTGGAGAAACCTTTTGCACGGATGTGCAAGGTCTAAGCTCTTCAATTGAGGGACTTTCATGGATGTTATTAATATCTAGTTAAGTGGGAAAAATTTCTGGGAGCAAATTTATTTCACATATTGGATACAATGGAATTTAATTGTTGATAAGGTGGATATCTTGAGAATGCTCTTCCTGCTCTAATACTTACATTGTTTGAGGAAAAAGCTTAAAATGAAGGTTCACTTTTCTCAGAATGGACTATTTCACCAAATTTATTTGCACCTTTAGCACATATAAAATGTCAGGGCAGGAACTCATTTGTTTGTTGCATTTCACATAACGTACATTGATTAATAATTATTTTCCTCAGAAGACACTGTATCTATATTTTTCAGTTGAAGACTGCTTTGGTTTCATTGGCAAAAAAAAGTCACTTTTAAGATAAACTAACAGTTAAGCAATTTCTCAAGCAGCTTGGTTTTCACTTTTATATTTAATCTAGCTTTTTATCTGAGTCTATTGCTATAGAATTACTGGTATGTTAAATAAAAGATGACATTCAATAATTCTTCTGTTTGCATTTTCACAAAAACACGAAGAAAACAAAGTCACCTTGTCAAAAAAGATTCAGTATCTTCTTAAAACATGTAGGGGACTGGACAAGTTATTTTCTAAATATTTACCAACTCTAATAGGCTGGCCTGAATTTTGAACAGGAATGCTTTTGGCCTTCACAGTACAAGTGGTAGACTTGTGAAGCAAATAGCTGCAGCTCTGAAAGCCCTCAAAAGATGTTTGTTTCTCTATTTTTATAGCAATTCGTGTGACAAATATGTCAATTAATTACAGGAACCTGCAAACTAATCTCCTTGCTGATATCATGCATAGCCCATGATTGCTTAATAGTACTTTGGCTCAATTTAGATAAGGCTCTCTAAAGTCTCTTTTCCCCTAAAACTAAGTTTGCAGTATAGTTACAGTGCTTTAGTTGAACATACTGACTGGAGGGCCACAAGTGCCCTCCTCTGGATATCTGATGCTACTCCAGCAGATGCAGGGAGCAGTGTCAGCACACAGATGACTTATTTGTGATCAGGTGGTTAAAATTCCCTGAGCTGAAACGTTATGCATTATATGTCTCCTGGGTAAAAAAATGACAAAGATTTATTGAACTGTAAGTTTGGTAGTACAAGTTACACAGAGTAAAGGCACCAGCCGAATAATTTAATAAGAAAACACCAACCTATGAAATTTAGCAGAGCTTCAATGTCAGTTATAGTTAATTTCTTTGTGAATAATATTCCTTCACTGACTACTCAGTACATTGATCTTAAATCCCACTTTCAAGCAGGATTAAGAATAAGGATACTCCCTTATTTTCTCTAAAATTGAAAAAAAAAAAGAGGGAGAGGTATTTCACTTGTTTGTCTAAAATGATATTGGGACTGTCAAAGGTCTCACCCCCACTTGGAACTGTGTTGCTCTCCAATGGGACCTGACTTTTTTTCCTAAAAAAAAAAAAATTTAGATCTAGTAGTAAGCCACCACCACATCATTCATTAAATGGGATTGAGACACAGTCCCTCCAAAAAAATAGGGGGGATTCAAGAGCCCAAATCCAGGAGTTCTTTACACCAGAAACAAAACAAAACCATTCCCCTCCCCTCCTCCTCTTCTAGGAGAGAGAGACGAGATAACTACAGAGGATACCTCCCTCTCTTCTCCCTGAGAATCCACCTGAAGGAAAGACCACAAGAAAAGAAAGAAAAAGAAAAAAAGAATTTAAAAAAGAAAAAAAAAAAAAATACAGAATCTCTATGGGCCCAAAGCAACACTCATAGGATAACATCTCTCTCTCTCTCTAAGAGACCCCTCCCCTTTCAGTAAAAAAAGCATATCAGCAAAATTAAAATAAAGCAGCAAACAAACACTGCAAATATAGAAAATAAATCAAATAAAAAATAAAATTAAATCCTTACAATTAAATTAACTGAACTACTAGAAAAGAACTTCAGAAGAACTTGGAGACATGACTGTCATCTCTGTTGAGAAAAAAAAAAGAACACAAACACACACACACAGGCTTCCTCCACCTCCCCACAGATTTTTGAAATTCTCTCTCCTGATTGGTCCTTTGGTGGTCAGGTGGTCAGTTGGGACAGACAGACAATCTATGCACAAAAGCAACCATTAAAATTTTCAAGCTTTAGTCAAGACGAGATTGGGTGCAGTGGAAATAAAAATATGGGCAAAATTATTAGATGTGGGTGCCAAAAGATACGCACCTAAAATACTTTAAAAGATCTGATTTCTAGATGTGCTTCACCTTACTTCACTGTGAATTGTGAGTACTCAGTATCTCTGAAAAAATCAGGCAGCTATTTATTTAGATATCTCAGTATAGATTTACGATGCTTGCAGTAACTTTAGGCATTCAAGTTTAACCTTTTGACCTATAGAAAGTCCTTGATTAAACTGAACCCCAGGCACAACATATGGCACTACTATTTACATGTTCATGATCACACAAAATAACTACCAGAAAATATAGTATATACAATTGCCTATGTGAAAGAATCCAAATAAACAGAGGCACAACTGGGGAAGTTCTAAGCTGCAGCATTGCTTATATGTAACTTTAGACACCAAATATATAATTCAAGGTGCTTTCCATTTTGGCAATACAAATACTTCAGTTCAAAAATAACCCAGACTGTTTACCTAAGACCAAACTGTCCCAGGTCTGAACTGACCGATACCTTCCCCACTCATACACTTGATAAAATGGTACTGGGAATCAGTGCCACTCTGGGAACATGGCTATGATTATCATCAGATCTGAACAAGACACTGGGAGTCATTAAATCTGACAATTGTGAGTTTTCACCTGTTCAACATAACGAGTGCAGGATTCTAACACAATAAAAGAGTACTTCAGAGACCCAACAATGTTAAAAAGGTCAAAATGTTGCCTATTTTAAAATTTATAGAGCAGAAGCAGGATTTAGCATTATCAGCTAGTTCAACAGTAGAATAGATTAACATCTAAAATACAGAAGCATGGAAATTGCATGTGGAATTTGACAATAAAACAGGCAAGTGTTACACGCTAGCCCAGTATTTCTCAAACTTGGGATGCCAGTTGTGTAGGGAAAGCCCCTGGCGGGCCAGGCCGGTTTGTTTACCTGCCGCGTCTGCAGGTCCGGCCGATCGCAGCTCCCACTGGCCGCAGTTTGCTGCTCCAGGCCAATGGGAGCTGCTGGAAGCAGCAGCCAGTACGGCCCTCGGCCCATGCCACTTTCTACAGCTCCCATTGGCCAATAGAGACTATAACTGAGAGATCCAGTGCTGTATTTTATTTCTGTCTTCTTTATTGATTGACCTCATAAAGATCACCTCCCTTTCATAATCATACAACCGTTGACAGAAATGACTGATCCAGTCCTGAAATCCACCACTCAGCTGATATTGCTAGTCATGCGTAGAACGTCTTGGTCAATAGCACAAAATATTGCATTAATTAATCACATTCTACAATAGACACGCATAAAAATAGCAGCAAAGATTATGGGAAAATATGCTAATATTGCATTTCTAAAGAAATCCCTTTCCATCCCTTGTTTGTACATTGTTTTTATTTAAAACAATTAAAAAGGTGTGCAAATATTCTTATTTTTTTTTCATTTAAATCCTATCAACTCAGGACTATATTTAAACTTGTAATTCCTCCCTCTCCTGCTGCTTCTGAGGCTTTCAGATAATAAACACACAGTTGAGCATTGCTTATCTGAAACAAAAGGATTTATTCCCCAGAACAGCAAGTCCAAAATAATGTCCAAGAGCCAGTTGGTATACCCACTCAAATTTGTAAAATCTCTTTTCTTTCAAAATTAGATCATAAGCAATTTTTATATTTAAAAATCAGCTGTCAGGTTCATTCTTCAGAGAAATTAAGCCCTGACAGTGGATGGAACTACATGAGTTCAGTTTGATCCTGAAAACCCATTAAGCTTTATTCACAGATAGAACATTATTTTCAAGTGATCACCCACCATTCTCTCTCTTTCTCTCTCTTGATTGCCCCTATTTTGATATTTTGGACTAGATTCAACCCTGGTTTCAGTGATTTATCCTGGTATAATCTAGGGTGCAGAGCCCTCCATCAGTGGCAAATGCACCTGGATACAGAGTCCAAGAAGTGGCTGATGTTGGCAAGAAGGAAAGGTACAGGGAGGAAAGGAAGGGGTGTGTGGCCAGGGAGATAGCATTATCAGCCTCAATTGCTGGGGCTTTTATGGAGCCACAACCTAAAGCTGCTTTTCTGTACAGGCAACCTCAGAGGAGAATGTTGATGTAAACATCACCCTGCCCTTTCTCTGATGTGAATCTCCTGGAGAGCAGTGCCCCACCAGCACAGGGGATAAAATCTGCACTCCCTGATGGCAGCAGAGAGGAGCCAAACCATGCTGCATTCCTTGAAAATGTTGGATTTACTCAGAAGAGTTTGCAAGGTCTGCATTTCTCACAAGTGACTGCATGAAACAGAATAGTCTCTGCTCTGCCTGATGGACTGTATAGCACTTATTAACTTGTGAAACAAATCCTTTAAGGGGGATTGCCATCACTATTTGTCTCATCAAGGAATATGTTATAAGGGACACTGATCTGCCCCTGGGGAGGTGAATAAGAATATCCCTACCCTGTCACAGTCCACTCAAGCAGCTCACAACTGCAAACCCTGGATCCACATAGTAAGTCATCCAAAAGAGAGCCAGGAGGAGGTTTGGACATGCTATCACTCCCCAGCTTCACATTCAAGGGGAGGATTCTAAACCAGCTTAAGAACATAAGAAAGGCCGTACCGGGTCAGACCAAAGGTCCATCTAGCCCAGTATCTGTCTACCGACAGTGGCCAATGCCAGGTGCCCCTGAGGGAGTGAACCTAACAGGCAATGATCAAGTAATCTCTCTCCTGCCATCCATCTCCATCCTCTGACGAACAGAGGCTAGGGACACCATTTTTACCAATCCTGGCTAATAGCCATTTATGGACTTAGCCACCATGAATTTATCCAGTCCCCTTTTAAACATTGTTATAGTCCTAGCCTTCACAACCTCCTCAGGTAAGGAGTTCCACAAGTTGACTGTGTGCTGCGTGAAGAAGAACTTCCTTTTATTTGTTTTAAACCTGCTGCCTATTAATTTCATTTGGTGACCCCTAGTTCTTGTATTATGGGAATAAGTAAATAACTTTTCCTTATTCACTTTCTCAACATCACTCATGATTTTATATACCTCTTTATATACCAGCTTAATGTTCAAAGCAGGCACTACTGCATCCCTGAGCTCAGGAGATTATAGGGATTGCAGTCCCATTACACCATGGCCTGTAGAATGGGATTGGTGCACAAGAGGCTTCTCAGGAACACAACAATAGGGCTAAGTTTCTAAGGCCTAAGTAAGCCATAATTATCTGTGATTGTAGTTATTTTCCCCCAGATGTTTCAGTTTAATGTTTTCCCAGGTTGAATACAGGTTGTCTCCATTTCTAACTTTAGTCCCTTTGAATTATTTATCTGACCTCTCTGATGTTTGTCACACCTCCCAGTTTAGTATTAGCTGTGAAACTCATTAACATGCTGTTTACCTCATTTGCTCATCATTAATTAAGATGTTAAAAAAGATCAGACGTAAAACTGATCTCAGTGACATCCTATTACACCCACCCTTTGCTTCTTTGCTTCACAACTCAGTGAACACTACTGTTTATCATTACCTTTTATTTATTTTCCTTCAGCAGTTTTCAATCCAGGAGACAGTGCTGACATTCAAGCCAATTTAAATTAATTATTCAAGTGAAACCTTGTTGGTCATTGCTTTATTGAAGTCCTGATATAACAAATACTTTAGAGTCCAGATATGTTGCATTCCCCTTGTCAGCTTAAATTTTTAATTATGATTTTTTTTTAAATAATTGTGTTTGGCATTATTTATGCCTTATATTCCTCTATTTATTGGTCAATCGTCTTTGGATGTTAACAGATGCAATATTTGTTTCAATATTTTACTCAGACCTGAAGTTAGAATTCTTGGACATTACTATAATTGCTAGGATCATGCTTTTGATCAGTAACATATTTTGTTCCACTGGGTGCCTCCTCAGTACTCCATTTTCAGAAATAACTGCAGGCAGTTCAGTAAATTCCCTTTGGATTCTGTGGTGCATAATGACCAGAATTGCTGATTTGTATATTCAGTTTCTCTTAAGTATTGTCTTAACAGTTTCTTTTAAATCAAAAGCTATCTTGACATGGTCTTCATTTCTTCTTAGTTGTCCTAAATCCTTTTGGTTTCTGTTTCTTGTTAAGGAATATGGAGTTAAAACGCAGCTCAGTAGTTCTGCAATTCCTGCAACATTACTAGTTTGGTCTCCCCTCATTTATTAATGGGGCTATTTTCTCTTGCATTTAGTTTCACGCAAATGTCTTTGTAAATGTTCTTCTCCTGTAGCAAGTATTAGCTCCCTATTCTGGTTTGCTGCTCTTATCTTTTCTTTACAAGCTTCTGTATATTCTGGTGTCCTATCATTTCTTCATGTCCAATCCAGGATTTATGTATTTATTTTGCTGTAAGATCTTTGAACAGAATACCATTGGAACAAATCCTCCTTCGTTGACCTAACAAGTTTTTTTTATCTTTCTCTTTTCTATGGTGCAAACCTTCCCTGTCACATTTGCTGTTTCTTTCCCTTTGCATTTCCCTTTTTTCAGTGCATTGATAAGTGTGTTATGGAATATTTAAATATGCTCTAGGCTCATATGCTTTAATGTGTCCTGACTGAATTTTTTAGTTCTCTAAATTTGGATTTTGTGAAATCCAGTACCTTCAATGTGGAGGATATTTTTATTCGCTTGACAAACATCTTCAAAACTGAGCAGTGATTTGGTTGCTCAGCTGGGGATACCATAAAAGATCGGATTTTTCAGAAGTGCTCACCCCCCATCCTCTAACAATCAGGATTCTTTTAAGGTATCCTCAAATGAAGATACCCCAAATCGCTAGTCACTTTAAAATTTAGGCCTTATTTTTTTCATAATATGATCAATTCAAGAGATCATTTGCACCAAGCACCCTGTTTGACTTAAACTCAGAATCTAGTCAGAGGTTAAGTTCTACAGGAGCTGCCTCCCAACCATACCAATAGGAAGGAAATTTTTTTTAGATTAAGTCAGATGGGACCATTAAATCATCTAATCTGATCTCCTGTACCCCATGGCCTTTTACCCAATACAAGATTTGCCTCTTTAAAGGGCAAAGAAAGATGGTTCTATACTTTGGTATATCTGAAATGAGAACTATTCATATAAAACACCATTAACTCTTGGCTTTCTTGACAATGAAATTGTGTCCTCTACATAATTTAATAATCTTTTTGGTGACCCATGCATGTTCAGCTGTATTCATCACCCAGAAGGTTTCATGAAATATCCTGTAGTTTCCAACTCCTCTACAGTTCATTTAGTAATTTTTCATTCTCACTCTCCTCCTGTCCTGGAGGTGAGTAACAGATACCCACCTCCATTTCTCTTTTGCTTGCCATTGGTTATATCCTTACCCAACTCCTCAACTTTATAAATACCTTTGACATTTAATCTAATACGTATGTAAAATAGTTATTATAAATGATTTTAAATTGTTAAACTAAAAGATGGCCAACAAGGTAAACATACTACAATCTAAGATTTATTTCTCTTTACCTCTTACAGTAATATTAGTTTGTGTAACATGTTAAATCTAATAGCTCAACAAATATTGTGCTTTGTTGCCCACCACTGAATCACCATCACCCTTTAAATCCCTCCACTGACTCCTCCTTCTCCTTAACAAAGTTTATACTTATTGTCACACCTACAAATCTGTTCCAGCCTACTTCTCTAATCTAATTTCTTACCATAAGGCTTTGACTACTTCAGTGTGACAATCAGTATCACATAGGTGCCTTATTCATCTCCTCCCACTTGTGCCCTTTCCCATGTGGTTCCATATGCGAATATTTCACTCCCATCACCTCCCTCTCTGGATTCAAGTCCCATCTTAAGACTTTCTTCTACTCTGCCCACACCAAGTGATGCATATATAGTAAAAAAAATCTAAAAGTGAATCCTTCTGGTCTTCAGTACAAAGCTTCATCTTTGTTGTTGTTTTATACTCTGAACAACCCAGAAAAGGAATGTCTGCATTGTATCTTGTATGCACACTGTTGAGACTCAAACAATAAAAAAACATGTCATAATTTTCTTGAGGAATTAAGTTTCAGTCCTCTGGCAATATGTTATAATCTATCTTCATAAATGATTATCTGTTAACCAAGCTCTTTGACATGATATATCTCAAGTACTCTATAGAGGCTTAGTGTAAAACAGCCTTTCCTGGGTCCTGAATCATGCCATAGGGAGACCTATGAATTGGCGGCACATCATTTTGTATATCACTGTACAGGAGGATTTTGCGGGGGTGGTGTGTGTGTGTGTGTGTGCGCGCGCGCTAATACTGGTCCACTGAGGCAAGCTAGAATTAATGCAACTTATTTAAGAATAGATATGATCTATTACACAATCATGTTTCCATGCATTGAGAAGTCAGCCAGTCTGGCAGCAGATAACTTTTCTAGATAAAGGTCAATGTTTGTTTCATATCAAAGGTCAAGATACTGCCTGTGTTGCTGAAATCGATTAGATTGCTATATAAAGAGGCTGACTAGTTTTGGAAAGGGCTCATCAAAACAGTACAGCTTCTAGACACACATTCAGAAACCACCATTAGTATAAATGCAGCTGCTTGCTTGCTACTGTTTCAGGAAGAGGCCACAATACACATGATCTGCACTGGCTATCAGCTGATTTCAATGTGATGTTTAGAGCCATTGAAGTCTATAGATAGCTGTGATTTAAAAAAAAATCAATTGCATGATATGGGCCATAAAGTTTATGCCATTTTAAAGGGAGAAAAGGAGATCCCGAGCTCAGAACTCAAGTATTAATGACCAGGTAGAGGTGCACTGAGATGGAGCAGGCCATCATGATGTGTTGTCCAAGTGGGTTGTGAAAGGGTAAATGGGCAGTCTATGTTTTTTGTATTAAAATTCCTTTATGAGTCCTAAGGAAAAATAGAAAAAGAGACACTAACAGTAGGGTCTACACTGAAGGATTGTTTCCTTGTTCTTCCTTTTAATCCTTATCTTGAAAGAAAAGTGATTTAGGTATTTTTACCCTGGGGCAACATGTTCCTGGAATTTTCTTTTGAGCTGGGGGAGACTTCATTTTGGATCAGGTGGAAGGTGCTAATTGGTCAGAACATGTCAGGCGCAGGGCTACAAGGTAAACAGACTACAAAGCTGGGTTCTAGACCTGACATCTGTATGGTTTTGGAGCTCAGAATATTGAGAGTTCTAAGGAGCTCATTCCCCAATCATGTTTCAAGGAGATTGCTTCAACCTGGGACATTAGGTCATCTCAGGAGTTCATCCTAGCTTGAGCAGCTTACTCCAGTCTTAAGAACCCACCTTAGTTTCAGAAGCTTAGTTTGAGTTAGGTGTCCGGTCTACACTAGGATCTAAAGCTGGTGAATTTCAGTTATAAGCCATTTTTCCTCAAAGGAAGCTTACCAAGCAGTGTTTATTTCTTATTAACTGGCCATTAGGATTTTGAAGCTTAAATTAACATTCTTATAAAACTTAAAATACCATTTTTTCTCTATTTTTTTCAGGGACTCCTGATTTTTTTCCTACATGTTTCCCTTCATTATGACCATAAGTGAGACATAGTTGGCAACAGCTGATTTACTTTTTAAGCTGATTGTTTTTAATACCTGTTCCCCAACTGTTATCTCTGACTTGCCCTTCTTATGACCTCATCAGAGCAAGGAATGGATCTTCCTATCTCTGTACACAGCATCTACAATGATTTGGAAGCTACTGAAATACAAGTTAATAATAACAGTAAACAATCATGGAGCCACTATTTTGCAATAAGTTTTCC
Source organism: Mauremys reevesii (assembly GCF_016161935.1). Lineage (NCBI taxonomy): Eukaryota > Metazoa > Chordata > Testudines > Geoemydidae > Mauremys > Mauremys reevesii. The sequence goes on along the minus strand of NC_052627.1, from coordinate 85,603,212 downwards.
ATTCTCCAGAACCAATTCACCCTTAAAACATTAGCACTGTACTAAAAGATAGCTAAGTTGCCAGAATATATTTAACTCACTTACAAAATCACAAACATTTGTTTTACAGATTTTAAATATTAATCCATAATTTTTTAAGAAATGGAAAGCAAGCAGCATATATGAAGCTTCATTATGTGACTCATCAGCATATCAACAGACTTTGCACTTAAAATTTTGCCTGGAGGAAACCATCACAATATAACAGCAGTTCCTATATTCACAGAAAAGGGATTTCAGAGGCGAGACAGCAACAAAAATATGAATTTCAAAGCAATCATTCACATAAAACTTTAGAGAGATTTGTACTTATTGCCAGGACAAAAGAAATAGCCAAGCAAGATATCTTCATAACATAACAATCTATAACATAACCAAAGCGTCTACAAGAAAATGGCATGAACCATCATGGAATCCTATCCATAAAAAACACTGATTTCAAAAATTTGGACCCAAAACCAGAGACTCCTTGCCCAAGGAATAATTTTCTTTCTGAGCAGTAGAATAGATTTTTCTTTCTCTTGGGTTATGCTTTGCTACTACACATTATACCTGCATACGGCCCTGATCATGTAATTAAAGACCATCTGTGTGCATATGCACCAAGTGGCCAAATTAAGGTTGCACAGACATTTCCTTACTTTTCAGTTCAGAACTTTGCAGCCTTCAGAACATTTTTTTGCATGTAATATAAAATATTCTTGTAACATACATCGTATGTAAACATATATAAGCCATATGTACATATGGAAATAGCATAGAAAGATCACATGTATTTATGTATGCAGTGTTGTTGTAACTGTCTCAGTCCCCACGATATTGGAGACACAAGATGTTTGGGGTAATATATTTTCCAGGACCAACTTCTGTTGGGGAAAGAGAAACTTTCAAGCTTACACGGAGCTCTTCTTCAGGTCTGGGAAACATACTCAGAGTGTCAAAGCTAAATACAAGTTGGAATAGATTGTTTAGCATAAGTAGTTAACCTATCCAATAAAAGATATTACCTCACCCCACCTTGTCTTTGTATTTATGACAGAGTGTTAGCTGTAGTAACTTAGTCACTTAAATAATTGCATAATGGAGAAGATTACAGGCTTAACTGGAATCAACTAACCTATAGTGGTGGGGATTGTTGATACTTGGGGCAGTGGTTGGACTAATGAAGATATTAGCTCAATAAGGGGAAGATATATAATTTGCAGCAACAAGAAATAAGCTTAGAAAGCAAGCCAGGTGTGGTAGAGAAAACTGAGTGGTAAACTTCTCCTGACACATGCCTGTGCTATGTTCTGCAGTGTTTGGAATCAAAATATTAAATGTACACATTTGGAGAAAAGGACTGTGTGTATGTTGTGAATGAGAGATCATGCAAACGAGCCAGGCAACATGGTACGCCAGGTAGCTGAGGGAGCACCCTGTGAGACATGGGGTCTTGTTCAGAATCTTAACCCTTCCAGTCTTGAGAAGTAGTCTTGAGCAGAAAACTGCACTAGGATAGGGGATCCATACATGATGGATAAGATGCTGCGGTGGCTTATTGAACAGCAACAAGAGATGCAGAAGTCCCAGCAAGCAGAAAGACAAATACTTCTGGGCTGTCAAGCAAAATAGTAAGAGATCTTAAAGCAGTTTAGCAAGGAACATTCCCAGGTATATCAGCAGCTCTTGAAGAGGCTAGTGAGTGCCAGTGAGGGAACTGGGCATTGGGTGGTATGCCTGGGACTATGTAAGATGGCCCCAGGATATGATCCTGGCTCTCTTCTGATAATGTTTCAGCAGGTGGCTATGAGTGCTGGATGGGACAAAGGAGCATGGGTGGTGCAACTAGCCCCTTACTTGAGCAGTGAGGACCAGGTGGCTTATATGGCCCTACACAAGTACCAAGCCAAGGACTATAACAGACCGAAGGCCCCTGCTTTGGATAAAGTGGGCCTGCTGGCGGAGAAACACCACCAATGATTTAGGGTAACCAGATGAAATAGTGGGATACATCCCCAGGATTCACACAAAACTATCAGACTACGGCAACCAGAAAAAAAAATGAAAAACAGAGTCCAGAAAAAAACAGGACACAGAGGCCATAATAGAATCAATTATTCTGGAGCAATTCACAAAGAGTCTCTCCAACACTGTGAAAGTTTGGATCTGAAAGCACAAACTGGAGTCATTGGTGGCTGCTGTAAAGTTAACAGAGGAGTGTGTGGAGGTGGACTTTCCAAGAAAGGAGCTCCAACCCCACCCCAGAAAGGGTGGGGGAGGAGAAGTTTGAGGAGCCACATGGTGGTGATGGGGAACTTCAACTACCCAGACATCTGCTGGGAAAATAACACAGCATAGCACAGATTATCCAACGAGCTATTGGAATGTATTGGAGACATTTTTTTTATTTCAGAAGGTGGAGAAAGCTACTAGGGGATAGGCTGTTCTAGATTTGATTTTGGAAATAGGGAGAAACTGTTTGAGAATTGGAAAGTGAAAGGCAGCTTGGTGAATGTGATAATGAAATGGTAGAGTTCATGATTCTAAGGAATGGTAGAAGGGAGAACAACAAAATGAAAACAATGGATTTCAAGAAGACAGACTTTAGCAAACTTGGGGAGTTGGTAGGTAAGATCCCATGGAAACAAGTCTAAGGGGAAAAACAACTGAAGACATGATTTAGGGCACAAGAGAAAACTATCCCACTCTATAGGGAAGATCAGAAGTATGGCAAGAGACCACCTTGGCTTAACCAGGAGATCTTCAATGATCTAAAAATTAAAAAAGAGTCCTACAAAAAGTGGAAATTAGGTCAAATTACAAAGGATGAATATAAACAAATAACACAAGTATGTAGGGACAAAATTAAAAAGGCCAAGGCACAAAACAAGATCAAACTAGCTAGAGACATAAAGGGTTACAAGAAAACATTCTACAAATACATTAGAAGCAAGAGGAAGACCAAGGACAGGGTAGGCCTGTTCCTCAATGGGGCGGGGGGGAATAAAAACAGACAATGTGGAAATGGCAGAGGTGCTTAATGACTTCTTTGTTTCAGTTTTCACCAAGGAGGTTGGTGGTGATTGGACGTCTAACGTAGTGAATGCTAGCGAAAATGAGGTAGGATCAAAGGCTAAAATAGGGAAAGAACATGTTAAAAATTACTTAGACAAGTTAGATGTCTTCAAGTCACCAAGGCCTGATGAAATGCATCCTAGAATACTCAAGGAGCTGACTGAGGAGACATCTGAGCCAATAGCGATTATCTTTGAAAAGTCATGGAAGACAGGAGAGATTCCAGAAGACTGGAAAAGGGCAAATATAGTGCCAATCTATAAAGAGGGAAATAAGGACAACCTGGGGAATTACAAACCAGTCAGCTTAACTTCTGTACCTGGAAAGATAATGAAGCAAATAATTAAGCAATCAATTTGCAAGCATCTTGAAGATATTACGGTGATAAGTAACAGTCAGCATGGATTTATCAAAAACAAATCATGTCAAACCAACCAGATTGCTTTCTTTGACAGGATAACAAGACTTGTAGGTAGATGAGAAGCAGATGATGTGGTATATCTTGACTTTAGAGAAGTTTTTGATACTGTCTCGCATGACCTTCTCATAAATAAACTAGGGAACTGCAACCTAGATGGAGTTACTATAAGGTGGACACATAACTGGTTGGAAAATAATTTCCAGAGAGTAGTTATCAGTGGTTCACAGTCATGCTGAAAGGGAATAACAAGTGGGGTCCCGCAGGGATTGGTTCTGGGTCCGGTTCTGTTCAATATCTTCATCAATTATTTACATAATGGCATAGAGAGTATGCTTATAAAGTGTGTAAATGATACCAACCTGAGAGGGGTTGCAAGTGTTTTGGAGGATAGGATTATAATTCAAAATGATCTGAAAAAAATGGAGAAATGGTCTGAAAAAAATAGGATGAAATTCAATAAGGACAAATGCAAAGTACTTCATTTAGGAAGGAACAATCAGTTGCACACACACACACACAATGGGAAATGACTGCCTAGGAAGGAGTACTGCGGAAAGGGATCTGGGGCTCATAGTGGACCACAAGCTAAATATGAGTGAACAGTGTAAACCTGTTGAAAAAAAAGCAAACATCATTCTGGGATGTATTAGCAGGAGTGTTGTAAGCAAGACACGAGAAATAATTCTTCCACTCTATTCTGCGCTGATTAGACCTCAACTGGAGTATTCTGTCCAGTTCTTGGCATCACATTTTAGGAAAATTGTGGACAAATTGGAGAAAGTCTGGGGAAGAGCAACAAAAATGATTAAAGATCTAGAAAACATGATCTATGAGGGAAGATTGAAAAAATTGGGTTTGTTGAGTCTGGAAAAGAGAAGACAGAGAGGTATAGGATAACTGTTGTGAAGTACATAAGACGTTGTTACAAGAAGGAGGGAGAAAAATTCTTATTCTTAACCTCTGAGGATAGGACAAGAAGCAATGAGCTTAAATTGCAGCAAGGGAGATTTAGTTTGGAAATTAGGAAAAACTTCCGAACTGTCAGGATGGTTAAGCACTGGAATAAATTGCCTAGGTGGGTTGTGGAATCTCCATCATTGGGGATTTTTAAGATCAGGTTAGGCAAACACCTGTCAAGGATGGTCTAGATAATACTTAGTCCTGCCATGAGTGCAGAGGACTGGGCTAGATGACCTCTGGAGGTCCCTTCCAGTCCTATGATTCTATGAAAGAGGGTAGGGCTCAGATGGGGAGGAAGAACATCCCCGGGGGGGGGCAATTAAAGCTCTCAAATGAACTAAAGGGGTAGAGTGCTAGCTGTAACAGCCTGTTCACTTAAGTCATTGCTTACAGGAGAAGTGAATGGGCTTAACTGGAATCAATTAACCTGTAATGGTGACGATTCTTGACCTTTGGGAGCAATGGTTGGGCTAATGAGGTAATTAGCTCAATATGGGGAAGATACCTAATTGGGGAAGAAACAGGAGGAGGGAGAGCTCAGAGAGAGCTAGGTACAGTAGAGAAAGCTGGGTTCCAGGCTCCTCCTGACACATGCCTATGTTATGTTCTGCAATGCTGGGATCTAAAGATTAAAGGTGCTCACGGGGGAAAGAAATGGACTTTATGCTGTGAATAAGACCACAGGATAGAACCAATGTGCTGCCTTCAGAGCTGGGTGGTTGGAGAGCAGTACTTGTTGGCTGAGCAGCCAGCTCTGAAGGGGGTGCCCTGCCAGCAGCAATACCAAACCATGCCATCTTTATTTCTGCTCTGCTGCTGGTGGCTGTTCTGCTATCAGAGCTGGGCTCCTAGCCAGCAGCCACTGCTCTCCAGCTGCCCAGCTCTGAAGGCAGCGCTGCCAGCAGCAATGCAGAAGTGAGGATAGCAGTACCGCAATCCCCACTACAATAACCTTGCAACACCCCCCACACACACACACACAACTCCTTTTTGGGTCAGGACCCCTACAATTAAAAGACTGAAATTTTAGATTTAAATAGCTGAAATCATGAAATTTTTTAAATCCTGTGGCCGTGAAATTGATGAAAATGGACTGTAAATTTGTTGGGGGGGGCTCTCTCTCTCTATATATATATATACTGTGATGGGGCAAGGCCAGATGGCTACAGAAAAGTACTGAGGAACAGGTATGTTAGCCCCAGGCTAAACAAATCCCTACTACCGTGGTAACCAAATGGCAGTTGCTCCAGGTTAATCAAGGCATCTGGGGCCAATTAAGATCTTTCTAGAAGGCAGTGGAGATAGCTACATTGATTAGAACACCTGCAGCCAATCAAGGCAGGCTAATCAGGGCACCTGGGTTTAAAAAGGAGCTCACTCCAGTCAGGCGGGGAGGAGCCAGAGGTGAGGAAGCGCGTGTGAGGAGCTGGGAGCAAGAGGCGCAAGGAGCTGAGAGTGAGAGGGAGAGGGTGTGCTACTGGAGGATTGAGGCATTATCAGACAATCAAGCATTATCAGACACCAGGAGGAAGGTCCTGTGGTGAGGATAAAGAAGGTGTTGGGAGGAGGCCATGGGGAAGTAGCCCAGGGAGTTGTAGCTGTCATGCAGCTGTTACAGGAGGCACTATAGACAGCTGCAATCCACAGGGCCCTGGGCTGGAACCTGGAGTAGAGGGCGGGCCTGGGTTCCCCCCAAAACTCTCAACTCCTGATCAGACACAGGAGGAGTTGACCCAGACTGTGGGTTCCACCAGAGGGGAAGATCACTGAGGTGAGCAAATCCGCCAATAAGCGCAGGACCCACCAAGGTAGAGGAGGAACTTTGTCACAACACATAGATATATATATGATCATACTGTCCACTTCAGGACAATATTTGATATTGCTTTACTATAACTCCTCTGTTTATTGTAGTACATTTTAATTAAAACTCTAAAAAGATGTAGTGCTGGTATAGGTGATAAGCAGAGCTAGTAGAAATCCACACCAGCTCTACCTACTTAAAAGTAGACCAATCAATGCACCCTGGGAGTTTTCTAAACTCTCTCACATACCTCCCTCTGTCGCCAAGCAGAGATCTCTCCATTTTTCATCAGGGGATGCAAGCTCTCCAAAATGACTGGAGTAGAGATGGGACCATGGCTCTGCCCCATCTTCCCCATTCCTTCATCCCCCTACTATTTAATAGAAGGATTAGGAAACAGTAAGCCTTCTGTTAGTAGCCATTCCTGAAAACATTACCAGAAATAGTGCTCGCTACTGTGACTAGTCTCATTCATTTCCATTGGGTCCCAGCACCATTGATTTCAATGGGACCATTCTTGATTACAAGCATTATGCCCAGTAGTGTTTTCAAGATGAGGTCTGTGATAGAATTTAGATTCTAGGACCCCACACAAATAGGCAGGGCTATTTTGCTCACTGATCTGGCAGTTGGACAAGCTCCAATTCTGGATGATACAAGATTGGAAGTCTTAAAACCAAAAGAGGAGCCTGAGAGGAGATCTTGCAGAAAAATCATAAATACAGCCAGCACAGAAGCAAACTAAGTGTTTTGTTTGGTTTTAAATTAAGAATAAAGGAAAACTCTGTGTGTACATGTACGCAATATGTTGAAAGGTGGATGGGAACTCAGCCATTTCACAGGGATGTTAGGAAACAAAATTCTGCTTATTTCTGTACTGCAGATCTTGCATCAATTCTCTAGCCATATAAGCAACTTCTATAGATATTAGCATGAATTCTCTCATGTAGGAGTAGCAGAACATTAGAGCTGAAGTGCACCACGAGATCTGAACAGAATTTAAGTTACAATAAGACAGACTGTACTGTTTCTACGAACACCAGTGTTGTTCTTTTTCTCCACTCAGTACCCATTGCTTGTATGAGTAGCCACCTAATTCAGTTTTTAACTTTTGTAAATATTAGGAAATAGAGGTAAATCAGAACCACACACACACGCGCGTGCACACACACACACAAAAACACAGAATCTGGTTGTAAATCCAGATCCAAACTTCTCTCCAGGGTTCAGCTACGTTATTTATATAAAATATAATATAGTTCAGTCTAACTGCAAGCCTGGGAAATAACTGAGAATCTGCTTCTGAATATTTCCAAGATGTGGGAGAGCTTGGATCCCAGCTTTTGGTTCTAAGAAAATCTTTTAGGAATATTTTTTTTTTGGATTCACGGAGACTTAATTTAAAGTGTGATACTTCCTAAACAGTGTCATGGAAAATACATTAACCATTAAAAGGACAACATAAAAAACAAAGTATAGTACTTGTTTTTTACTTTTTATAAAGGCATCAAAGAAAAATGTAAAAAAGGCAGCCCTATTTGAAAAGTAGTTGCTTCACTGAACAAAGTGGTTCATTACAATCCTATGCCACCTGGTTAGCAATTAGCAATTATAAATTATCAGAGACCACTGAGCCAATAAATGTACAATTATGAACAAAGACCACAAACATTCATAATGCCTGTAATTTTAACCTAAAACTTGAATAAGCCTGAATCATTCAAGCCTTCCGATTTCAAACATTTGTATCAGATATCATGGACCCTAATGCCGTCAATTGCACAGTGTTAAGCTAACTATGATTTTAAATTTACACAGGTACTTTACATGTTGTGGATTTTATGCAGAGATTTTGTGAGAAGCTATGATTATTTTCCTACTACAATCCCTTAAGAACAGGGTCTGTTGTATTTCAAGTACTGTAGCAGTGTAAATTCAATGAGATATTGTAGTGAACAACGGGATGATGCCCTTTTAAATAAAATAAATAGTCCTATCTAAAGCTAGTTAAAAATGTAGCCAATTAATGCACTTAGCCCTCTGCATAATAATGGTTTTTAAATATCCTGTGTTTCTTTGTATTAATTCTTTAATAATTATCAGTTTTATTTCTAAATTTAATTTTATTTTGCAGTTCCTTAATTTAGCCATCAACATTTTAACCACATTATCACTTTTACAATAATCCTATAACCAAGCAGTGCCAATTGGAGATCCCCTTCAAACCAAATGTATCCCCTGATATGAACCTTTTCTACATGAAGTATATGGGAAGGAGTCCTTGGAGTTAGTAGTATGTGCTAGAATTTTTAACAAATTTCTTCCAAGCTAGGCATAGCATTTAAAAATCTGTCCATGATTCACAAAGGACAAAATGCAATTCCTTACTTCTATCAGTATGATGGGAAATAATGTCCATGAGCCAGACATTGATTTAAACTGAGACACCAGTAGGATACTGTACAGTAATTACTGTGGTCATAATTTCTTATTTCTGACATAATTCTATAATCAACTACCTTCCCCCTAGAAGGCAACATTTCTACATTACCTGCAGAAATCTTGCAGCATATTTACTAAGGTCCAATAATACAGTTAGCAAAGAAAAACAATGTTTTTTTTTTCTTTTAAAAAGTTTCTCCTTCCATTTTTATGAGCAATTTCAGGGATAATTTGATCAACTTTTGGGGGGCAGGGATACAAATTTAGAACAAATAGAAGTGCTACTTCCCACCAAATAAAGATACAGTAAATATTGGTAGTAGGTAACTTAAGATATCCAATTTTTATATATTTTACTGTTCAAGTTATACCTTATATAGTTATATATTGCCATATGCAGCATATTCTATATAAGCATATGCAGTAATAATACAGTTTCTTCATAATACTATTAAATCATACAATTTTCAATATCTGCAATTATTCTAGCAAATAAGATATTACAGTAAAGGCAGCTAAACAGATGGATGAATGATAAATGTTATGGTATGGTGCAAAGATTTAGAATGCAAGAATGCGAATTCATTATGAACAGTGACAATTCATATTTTCATCTTTTCAGAAATGTTATGAAAAACAGGTATGTATAAATTTGAGCTATTCAGTATCTGCATTACTGAGTAAGCTGCAGTGTATGTTTACTGTATTTGTATGTATTCAATTTCTTGTTTTCTGTTGAGGCTCATATTTCTGCATCTCAATCTTTTATTTTTTCATTTTAGTCCTAGGTAGCGTTGTATTTTCCTGTTATTCAAGCACTCAGGAAAGTCTGGATTCTGTTTAAGTTTTTATATGGCACTTATCAATGGAGTATATAATCATCTCCCCAGAATTTAAAAAAAAAAGAAACACAAAGGGTGCTTCTCTCTCCCTTCCTGGTGTCTAGTAGTCACTGGATTATTGTTTTTATTGTTTGTTTATATTGATTTAAATACAAAAAAGCCTATCCACAGCTATAGGCACCCTCGCAATAATTCAGAACAATTGAGAAAATAATAACCATCCAGCAGCATGCTGAAGCTCATACACAATAAAATTGTGTACACTAAGAGCTTATCATAGGAGACTGAATAAACAAGTTGTGCATTTAGTTGTGTGCAGGTCAGATTAGTAGTCAGGCTTTTCTCATCTAGAAGTTAGTGCCAGACAATGGAACAGTCTCCTCTACTCTGGAGGCTCAACTTATTTACTGATAACATTCTAATTCTAGCATATGTTAGACTTGGAGGCTATTTCTTCACAAAGGAAGAAGGTATGTTTAAAGTTAACTACCTCCAGGTAACAAACACAGCGTAAAATCCTAGTGGAGACAAGCAATTTATAGTTTTCACTACATACCCAATACTCCACCCCAGTCTTCAACCTGACCTCCTACCTGATACAATAACTGCGAAACACCTTACCTTATCTAGGATGTTAACATTCTCCCTTCCCCTCCCCCACAGGAGAAGGCCACAGTTATTCTCTGAAAAAGTAGCAAAGACTTTTCAGGAATAGCATTTTGTTTCTCTCAGTCAATACAATAAGAATTACCAAGTCTATGTTCTGCAACTCTTGCCCATTAGTCAACCAGTCCTCTTAGGTATGTCTCCATGAACTGGGAGTCACACCCTCAGGTCAAGGTGTAGACATATCTTTAGTTGCAAAATTAAAAGTTCTAAATTATTGCTTTTGCCATGTGGTTCAGAAGCTGAGCAAGTAGGTAGCTATCTGCTGACTACCTAAGCAGTTTTTACTTTTCATGCAACATCAGAGGAAGCCAGTTGACAATTTATAGCCGAGCTGTTATCTATGAATGACCTCCTTATTGTGTTTGGCTCTGCAAGCCTATTCTGCACTATAAACAATGGGTGGGGAGTCAGGGGTGCAGAGCAAGAGTATTAAATGAAATTTAATACAGATAAATGTAAAGTTATACATCTAGGAACAAGGGCTGCAGGCCATACCTATGGAATGGAGGACTGCATCCTGAGAATCAGTGACTCTGAAAAGGATTTAAGGGCCATAGTGGGCAAGCAACTTAATATGAGCTCCCAGCTGATGTTGTGGGAAGGAGACTAATATGATCCTTGGATGTATAAACAGGAGAGCAGTTTGCAGGGAGGTGATTTAGTTCTTTATACAGCATTAGTGAGACGATACTGGAATACTACATCTAGCACTGGTGTACACATTTAAAAAAAACATGATGTTGAAAAATTGGAGATGGGACAGAAAACAGCCACAAAAGTTATTAGAGGGCTGGGGAAAATGCCTTACAAAGAGAGTCTTAAAATAAAGAGATTGAGCTCTTTATCAAAAAGTAAACTGATAAGTGACTTGATCACACTGTATAGATACCTTCACCGGGAGAAAATACCAGAAACTAAAGAGTTCTAGCAGAAAAAGCCATAACAAGAACAAATGGCTTGAAGCTGAAGCCAAACAAAATCAAATTAGAAATGTTAACAGTAAGGATGATTAACTATTGGACCAAACTATCAAGGGAAGTGGTGGGGATTCTCCATTGCTTGATGTTTTCAAATCAAGACTGGATGACTTTCTGCAAGGTTGTGTCAGTCAAACACAAGGTATTGGGTTCAATACAGGGAAACTGAATGAAATTTTATGGCCTGTGATACACAGAAGGTCAGACTAGATGATCTAATGCTCCCTTCTGGCCATAAATGCTATTAATCTATGGCCCTGCAGCGGTTTGAACCCTTTTGAAGTAAGATTTTTCATCTCAGATACATACCATTTCCTCAAAATTCCTCTTCACACAGCGTCATTTCAGCCAGTTGGATACCTAAGCATTAATGTGTCAAAATATTAATGCAGGGGGAAAGCAGCAGTCAAGCCACCTCTGGCAGCATCAATGCATTTAAAACTGTGCTACTGATGGGTTGAAAGATAAGGAGGTAGTACTTAGTCATAAGGCTTCTGTGCAAAGGGTCTCCATTGATTCCAGTATGGTCCATGCAGATTTCAGAGGTATCTGCAGGTTTTGGAGGCCAAACTCAGCCTTCCTGCACTATGATGGATGAAAGAGCAAGAAGCTCAATAAGTACACGCTTATAAAGTCTTTAGTCCCCAAGTTACTACTGTCTAAGAAGCAGGGCCAGCTCTAGGCACCAGCTTAGCAAGAAGGTGCTTGGGGCGGCCACTCCAGAGAGGGGAGGCACAGCCAGCTATTCGGCGGCAATTTGGTGGAGGGTCCCTCACTCCCGCTCGGAGCGAAGGACCTCCTGCTGAATTGCCGCATATCGCAATCAAGGCTTTTCTTTTTGGCTGCTTGGGGCGGCAAAACCGCTGGAGCCGCCCCTGCTAAGAAGAGACCCTGAACCCAATATTATATCAATTTAGGGCACAACACTGCTCCCATTGAAGACATTAGGAGTTTTGATTGGACTTCAGTGAGAGCAAGTTAGAGTCTGAGTTTTTTGAATGACTGTATTTGGGATACCACAATTTTGGAGTACCCAATTTAAGATGGGCACCCATCCCATAAAAATCAAGCACTTTTAGCATTTCTTAAGTTGGGAACTGAGAAACAGAAGCACTTTGCAATCCTAGTCACTTTTGAAAAATTAGATCACTGGTCTTAACGTGTCTCATAATAAGACATATTTTCTGTCCACATAGATTTAGAATAGGGATGTCTAAACAAACAAACGACATGGTAATGAATTGTCCTACAAATGGCCAGATGAAGCAAAAATATATACAAGTACTCACAACTCAGCTTTCGGTACCATTAGACATAGAAAACTAATTGTATTGCACGCTGAAAATAGTAATAATCTAAGTCAACTGCCAAATCCAAGAGTTAATATATTACATGTAAGCAATCTAACTAAAAAGCTTTTTGGCCTCTTTGCCAATAATATTACTGACTTAAAATTCAGCTGATGAACTAGAAGTACCTACATTAAAAATAAATAGTGCCAGTGTGGACAATTTTTAATTGCTGGCCATTTAATGTATGTTTAATATGGATGGGAAATGTAGGGGTTTGTGAACCTTGAAACTTATATTTTGGCTTCAAAAGGATTCATTAAACTAGTTTAAGATCATGAAGCTTTTTTTCCCACCTCTAATTTAAATCACTGTATGTTTTTCTCCAGCCTCTCTTCCCGCCCCCCCTCCCCGATCACTGAATTTTTGAAAATATGTTCCTGACTACTAAGAATCTCATGCTATCACTGAAGCCAGGCAAAGACTTCCCATACCCTCTTCAGTGAGATATATAGCTTGCACCTGTGACAGTTATTTATTTTTAATCTGTTTTCTCTCTCTCTATCCCTTCTATTTTCTCTATTCCCTAAGTGAATGTGAACCCTCTGAAAGTCACTCTCAAACCTACTATTTATGTGTATTACCATAGTGCCAAGGAGCTCAAGTCACGACCAGGCCCCACTGTGCTAAGCACTGTACAAACACATGGTGTATACCTGGTTTCTAAATTAGGCAAAAACCAGTTTGTTCATCTCTAATATTTAATACACATCCCCATGGAGAAAATGGATGGTATTTATTTCTTCCTATTAATATACTTGGCTTGAGTTAGTAAACATTTACAGAAATAATGTCTAGATTTGGGCAAAGAACCTCAAAAAGTTAATCACATCAGTCATTTTAATTCTACACTTTGCTTTTCTGGATAAATGCCAAAAGAAAACAATGTTCCTTCCCTTTGGAAATATAGTTTCTAAGAAGCATATTCTGCTTTGTCTCTGTGGGCCATAGAAACTCCACAACTCTTCTTTCATTATACAGTCAGTGAACTGTTTGACACAAAATCCACACTGGTCAGGGGTGGTCCCAGAATACCTGCCTTGCTCTTGTCTTTTGGTGTAGAGCATGTGAGGCTCCAGATATTCTAATAACCCAATGAGATGTCAGTCAAGGATTTGGAATGATTTTAGACCCTATTGTAGAATCAGATACACAGGCAAAATCATTCACAAATCTAAGGCTGTCTGTCCAGATGACCTGCCTGGAGACAGATTAGCCAGCCAGCCTAACAGTGAAGGACTGAGCTGAGGACTTGCAGAAGAGCAGGGAGCCAGAGAACCAAGGTATATGCTAGCTTCAAAGCAAGGTTCACTGCTGTCACACTCGCCTCTCCAGGGTCAGGAAGCTTTGTAGTGTGAAGCACTGGGAGCCAGGGACAGAAGAGCATTGAGCAATCAAATGGCTTGTCTTGGTATAAATCAAAATGTTTGACAAATATGGAGATTATGAAAAGTATTTTTCTGTTGGGTTTTAAAATTGCCAGCATGTCCTTTGTTTGAGTAATGATGAGGTGTGTATGTTTATGCAGTTCAGAGTTTGTGGTGACTGTAGTGACTATTTAACAACAGATACCTCTTCCACCGCCAAAAAAAATAAAAACGAAAAACAGCAAGCCTGTCAGGGATAAATTTCAAAACTGATTTAGTAACTATGTTCTCCAAATAATATCACAGAAAATCCAATTGTATTCTGAACAGTAACAGTAGTAAATTTAGGAACTAAGGGTATGTCTTCACTACCGGCTGATTGGCAGGCCGTGATCGATCCAGCAGGGATCAATTTATCGTGTCTAGACTAGACATGATAAATCGACCCCCGAACCCTCTCCCGTCGACTCCTGTACTCCTGCTTGGCGAGAGGCACAGGCAGAGTCAATGGGGGAGTGGCAGCAGTCAACTCACCGCGGTGAAGACACCACGGTAAGTCGATCCAAGTACATCGACTTCAGCTATGTTATTCACATAGCTGATATTGTGTAACTTAGATCGATTTCTCCTCTTCCCCCCCCCCCCCAGCAGAGACCAGGCCTAAATTCTTCACCTAACTTTGGAACATAGGGATTTATTCCTGCTTTAATGAAAAGCTCAACTACAGAGTCACTACTGATGCCTCCATGATGCCTCCACTTGCATCCGAAGAAGTGGGTATTCACCCACGAAAGCTCATGCTGCAAAACGTCTGTTAGTCTATAAGGTGCCACAGGATTCTTTGTTGCTTTTACAGATCCAGACTAACACGGCTACCCCTCTGATACTTGACATGATACTTAGGAAGTTCATCCCTGTCATGAATTTGTGAAAGTGGGCTCTACTTGGCCAGGATCCTGGGTTATGCTTCCAGTTAGACAAGGTAGAAGATAGAATTATAGGTCACCTAAAAGAGCCTAGGAGATTATAAAAATGTGGAGTTACCTCCAATAGAGGAGAGAATATTTCTTACAAAAAATACCCAGACTCTAGTCTGTAAGTTGGATACAGGCTATCAAAGCCTGGTTTAATATCTGCAACTGCAGAAGGAGAATATACCAGCCTGTTCTTGGAAGAAGAAAAGAAAAACACACAGCAGCTGATCAGATTTTAAACCACCTAGTGAATCACACTTAAGTAGCCAAAGGAGGCAGACAGCTCATGATAATGAGCCACTTATAACAAAAGAAATGTTTCTCTGTTGAACGTGTCAAGTCTGATTCAGAGCTAAACAATTCTAAGGCTTTCTGCAGTGTCTGTAACTTTGCATAACCCCTCAGATCATTACCACTGGTTTAAGCAAATGTCCTAGGTCAAAGAAAGATAACTTTGAGCTGCAAAGCATCTTCTGCTGCACAAGGGGAAAATTTATATGAGAGGGTGCAGACTCAATGCATTGTCCCTTATGGGATAAACAGCCTCATGGAAGGAATAGGGAGTATGGCCTTTAAATGCAGTGGCCAATTATGTATAGAGAATTTTGGCCCAACCTCATGTATTCACATCCACAACAGTGGTACTCATGTGCCACCATCTCTCCCACCCTCGGTTGTCAGAGAGAGCAAACCCGAGTGACCATGTGCCATTGATTTCCCAGTTTACGACTATGCACTTCTCCTCAGCTCTCTAAGGGAACCATTATAGCTTCTGCAGTGTTTTACTCTGTGACTCACCAGTTACAAAAGGAAGTATGCTGGCTGTTGCAACTCCTGCATACCATTGTCATGCCAGTGGTGGGAGAATGAGATACACCATATATGCTTTGAATCCCTTCTCTTACATCCTTGCATTCTTGGCACTGGTATTTCTTCTCCTGCACTCTCCTCCACGCTATGCATTACAAAGGAAAATCTGAGCCTGTGTGGTCACCCTGCTTCAGATGTCTTTGCACAAAAATCATAAAATAAGAATTTTTGAGCCTACTGAATTGTCAAATTTGAAAGGGTATTCTCCAATTTTTTTCTTGCAAAAGGAACATTTATAACCTGTATTTAAAATGGAAAATCAAATCAGGCAACATTGCAATGGAGTGTTGGAAGAAATTATTCTGCCCCACAGTAAAAGGTTAGAAAATTCAATTTGTGCTCTAATTTTTTTCAAGCCACTCAGCTACATTGGTGCTTTCAAGACACTTTTCATGTTAGAAATAATTTGGCTGATAGAAATAAATTCAAATCATCTGTGATTTGGATTTTGTAGCAATATTGATAAGAATGGTGGGCATAACAGTGTGACTTTTGGCCTGGATGTCTCTGGTTCTTATGCCTCATATCCACAGCCCCCTGGTAGTGCTGTAATGACTATAAAAAGCACAGAGGAGAAACAGAGAGATGGGGTCAACAAGGTAGCAGTGAAATGATTATTACAGTGTTCTAACTGCTTAGCTCTGTGTTTTATAGGTATTATGTCAGAGGTGAGTTAAGGGGGGGAACTTGAAAGAAGATACTGCAGTGCCCTTACCGATTTTTATAGAGAGCTCCTCAATAAAATGTATATATAATGTAAAAGGAGCAGCATAGGAAACAGTACAAAGGTGCTTGACTAATTCGTATAGCAGGCATGAGTCAACTGCTTGATGGCATATTGATTTAAAGGTAAAACAAGTACCTTGTTTTTGATGCGGGAGAGAAATGCAGAGTGGTGTGAAATAGTCAAAGCAGCAAGCCAAAGCAATGTTCTTAATAACATGTTTTGAATTGACTTGAGGAGGGCAAGATTACATTTCTCAAGGCCAGAAAGGAAGATGAAGTTGTCAAGATGGGACATAAGGGCTTGGATGAAGATTTCAGATGGGTAGGTTTAGAGATGCGTAGGAAGGAGTGATAAAAGTTAGAAACTGAGTGGATCAGGGAGCGTGGGGAGAATCTAAAGCTTTTCAGTTTCTGACAATAGATAAATAGCTTAACAGTTTTTAAAGCCAGAAAAGGCTATTATGATCATTTAGTCTGTCCTCCTGCAGAACATAAACCAAGAATTTCACCAAGCAATTCCTGCATCAAGCCCGTATGTGTTGAGCTAGGCCATATTTAAAAAGAGAGAGAGCTATCCAATCTGGATTTAAAGAGACCTCAAGAGATGGAGAAGAAACCATGTCCCTGAGTAAGCTTTTTCCAATGTGGTATGGAAGTTAGGTGGCAATTTAAGTATTTACCCTATTGGTAAAGACAATATCAGACAGTTCGTGTGGGTGAGAAAGTCCCATTTATAAACCTACCAATCCTGAACATTTGTGCTGAACATTTCTTATGAGGTAAATATGTCAACTATAGTTAAAGTCAATGGAAGCTAAGGTAGCACATCACTTTGTAGAATGAGACCCTTATTCTGCATTCTTTATTTGGGCAAAATTTTTACTGTATCAAATTCTGCTCTCATTTGTAATAGTGTAAATTCAGAGTCCCACCAGTGAAGAATTTTCCTCTACTGTAACTGAGATTAAAACTAGTTTCCATGGAAGGTTTGTCTCAATGAGGAATCCCAAATAGGTCTCATAATAATATCAAGGACACTTTTTAAACTGACAGTTTCTCTTTTTCTCTACTTCTCTAGGAGAATCACTCACAATTTGAAGTGAAAAAATGCTTCAGCCTTTTTCAATTTTATATGCTTTTCTCCTGACTCTCTATGGCATTACAAACATTGTGTACTTTTTTTCCTATTTCTCTGTCTAGATTTTCATTTCTGTTCCAGCTCTATCTTCTTGGTGCACAATGCAAACATGATTACATTAACTATAAGTTTTGGATACTGGTATGTGAAATGGCACTTAATCTAACTGTCAATAAAATAACTGTGTATGAAAAAATATACATTAGGTACATCACACAAAACAATAGCTAAAAACCTCAGATTTCTATTAAGGGAACAACATTTACTTACAGCTTTATAACCAGTACAGAAAGTGTTATTTTTCCCTAGTGGCATCTTCAAGATCCTATGTCTTGATTTAAAAGCAGTGCCAGTTTCTATATAACAAAAAATATAAAAGGCTAAATTTAATTGAATAATAAATCAGATTATATTGTGTGAGACTTGGTCATGATTGTCTAATATAAACATTTACATTTTGCATAAGGATTAATGGATCAGGTTACTTTAATATAGAGCGAAAATGAAACTTATAACCTAGTGCTAGACAACACTAAATCGCTTATCTGGTTTTCTTTGAAAGTAAGGCAGTGGATTTGGAAGATACCTACAGTACTGAAGTAAAAATTCTTTGGTGAAAAAAGATTAATTAATCATATACTTTTGTTGTGAGAGAGCACCAAAAGCCTGTAAGAGAAAAGGAATTTTACATTGTGCTGGATATAAAAGTCATGGACATCACTGTGTGCTTATTTCAGAAAACTATTAAAGTGGAAATCCCTAAACTTCAAGAAGAAGAAGAAAAAGATGCATTGATAGAATTGATTGTTCAGTTTTAACTAACTGAGTACTGTGGTTCTGTGAATGTACACATTCCTCTGTCAAAATAACCTTTTACATTTCTTTTTTGTCCAGTAAAACCTAATGTGTTCTGATATGGGTCAAATACAATCTTTCAGTATTAAAGAATAAGGCAAACTGGTGACTAATAGAACTAGCCTGTGTGAATAACATTACCAATGTTGATGAAACATCAAAGCTTATAAAATGTAAAAGTGGCTTACTCTAAATGCAACAATGCTACATTGCAAACGCTGTACAGGAAAAAGTGATTAAATGAAATTATTCACCCACGAAAGCTTATGCTCCAATACGCCTGGTAGTCTATAAGGTGCCACAGGATTCTCTGTTGCTTTTTACAGATCCAGACTAACACGGCTACCCCTCTGATACTTCTGGGAATACAAAGTTAAAGTAGCCAAAAGAACCATAATTGGGGAATATTCATAGATACGCACTTGGCACATTATCCTCCTTCTACTGGCTTCATGAATTTGGCCAATAGCAGTAATGTACCCTAGATAACAGATCCCCAGCTCTCTAAAGAGGAAGCAGATCCCATTTAAGTTAATGGCAATTGCAGGTGCTTAGTACCCTTTGGGATCAAACCATTCTTTCATAAATTCGTTGTGCCAAATCCTGCAGTCCTATTTTACTGATGAGGGACTGAAAAAGAATTGCAGGATTCTGCCTTTAAGACTGAACTGCGTATCTCTTACAAAGTGACTGGATACATGTCAATGTTCAGTTTTAGATAAGACCTATGTTGAAGTGACAAACTAAAAAAATGACATGGTCAGATCTCTCTTCTCTATGGGTACGTCTACACTACAAGACTATTTCGAATCTACTTAACTCGAATTTGTGGAATCGACCTTATGAAGTCGAATTTGTGTATCCACACTAAGGACACTAATTCGACTTTGTGAGTCCACACTAACGGGGCCAGCGTCGACTTTGGAAGCTTTGATCTGTGGGAAGCTATCCCACAGTTCCCGCAGTCCCCGCTGCCCATTGGAATGCTGGGTAGAGCCCCCAATGCCTGCTGGGGGAAAAAATGTGTCGAGGGTGGTTTTGGGTAACTGTCTTCATTGAACCGTCAATCACGCCCTCCCTCCCTGAAAGCGACGGCGGGAAATCTGTTCGCACCCTTCTCTGGTCGGTTACAGCGCGGACGCCACAGCACTGCGAGCATGGAGCCCGCTGCGTTCATCGCTGCACTTATGGCCATTGTCAACTCCTCGCACCTTATCGTCCACCTCTTCCACAGTCAGCTGCTGAGAAATCGGGCGAGGAGGCTCCGGCAGCGCGGTGAGGAGAGTGGCGCAGACCTCTCACAAAGCAGGGTACGCCACGCAGTGGAGATCATGGTGGCAATGGGTCAAGTTCATGGTGTGGAACGGCGATTCTGGGCCCGGGAAACAAGCACGGACTGGTGGGACTGCATAGTGCTGCAGGTCTGGGATGAATCACAGTGTCTGCGAAACTTCAGGATGCGTAAGGGCACTTTCCTTGAACTCTGTGACTTGCTGGCCCCTGCCCTGAAGCGCCAGGACACCCGGATGCGAGCAGCCCTGACTGTGCAGAAGCGAGTGGCCATAGCCCTCTGGAAACTTGCAACGCCAGACAGCTACCGGTCAGTAGCGAACCACTTTGGCGTGGGCAAATCTACCGTGGGGGTTGCTGTGATTCAAGTAGCCCACTCAATCGTTGAGCAACTGCTCTCAAAGGTAGTGACTCTAGGAAACGTCGAGGTCGTCAGAGATGGCTTCACCACGATGGGATTCCCAAACTGCGGTGGGGCTATAGATGGCACTCACATCCCTATCCTGGGACCAGTCCACCAGGCCAGCCAGTACATTAACCGAAAGGGCTACTTTTCTATGGTGCTGCAAGCACTGGTGGACCATAGGGGACGTTTTACCAACATCTACGTCGGGTGGCTGGGCAAGGTTCATGACGCGTGTGTGTTCAGGAACTCTGGTCTGTTTAGACGCCTCCAGGCAGGTAGTTTCTTCCCGGACCACAAAATAAGTGTTGGGGATGTGGAGATGCCTACAGTGATCCTCGGGGACCCAGCCTACCCGCTAATGCCCTGGCTCATGAAGCCCTATACAGGCGCCTTGGACAGTGAGAAGGAACTCTTCAACTACCGGCTGAGCAAGTGCAGAATGGTGGTGGAGTGTGCTTTCGGACGTCTCAAGGGGAGATGGCGGAGCTTACTCACTCGCTCGGACCTCAGCGAAAAAAATATCCCCGTTGTTATTGCAGCTTGCTGTGTGCTCCACAATCTCTGTGAGAGCAAGGGGGAGACCTTTATGGCGGGATGGGAGGTTGAGGCAAATTGCCTGGCTGCTGATTACGCTCAGCCAGACAGCCGTGCCGATAGAAGATCCCAGCGGGAAGCGCTGTGCATCCAGGAGGCTTTGAAAGCTAGGTTCCTCGGAGAGCAGGGTAACCTATGACTGTCCACTTGACTTACAGAGAAGCTGAACCTGAGCCTGTTTCAGTGACTGTTGACTTCGATCTGCGGTTACATACCCCGTTCTCCAGGTTTCCCCCCTTCCAACACACGTTTTAAAATAAAGTTAATGGAACACTGATTATTAACAAAGTTTTCTTTAATTATGAATTCCTGTTCTAGGGTTGAAACATGGACACAGACTGTGGTGGGTACGGTGTGCACTGATGTACAGACTGCTTCTACACTAGAGGAATGACAGGCTCCTGCTCCTACAGCGGTCTCTGGGGGGAGGACGGTTGCGGGTGGCTGTGCAGGAAGGGGTGGGTTTGCAGGAAGGGGTGAGGGGTGCCGTCTTTGGGACGGAGTTTGGATGCAGGCTCTGGGCTGGGGGTTGGGGCGTAGGAAGGGGTGAGGGGTGTGTGGGAAGGGTGAGTATGTGTCCGTGGATGAGGGCTCTTGCTGGGGCTCAGGGCATCGGAGAGGCTCGTGGCTAGGGTGGAAGGGCATGGTAAGGGCAGCCTGCCTTGCCATTTGTGGATGGCAGGCGCTAGGACCCTGGGGCAGCATACACCTCACAGACTGACCCGGGGCAGCATACACCTCCCAGACTGACCCTGGTTCCTAGTGACTGCAGTCTGTGTGTGTCCTGCTGTTGATCCTGCCCCCAAGTCTGTACCCTGGTAATGGAGGCTGTCCTATGCAATTAAAAAAACCCTCCCCCCCCTTCACACAAAGTCTTCTGACAAGAAAAACGGGACGGAAACAGTGAATAACAACAAACTACTTTTAATACTCAACTACACAGTGGGGGGATGAAACTTGGATTTGGGACTGGGTGATCCAGGAAGGGAAGCACTTCTCAAAATGTATGGCATCAGAGCTGTGTGGTACATGAGAGCTCTGCTGGGGTGCAGTGACAGTTTTCACGGCCCCTAGCGCCCCTCTTTCTTGTTATTTTGGGTGAGGGGGGGACAGGACTTTGTGGCGGGGGATTGCGGTTGCAGATACAGTGCAGGGGGGCTCTCTCCTCCTGCCTGCGGTCCTGCAGAACATCTACAAGGCGCCGGAGCGTGTCCGTTTGCTCCCTCATTAGCCCAAGCAGCGTTTGAGTCGCCTGCTGGTCTTCCTGCCACCACCTGTCCTCCCGTTCGATGTGTGAGCGCTGGTGCTGACATAGGGTCTCCCTCCACTGTCTCTGCTCAGCCACCTCGGCTCTGGAGCAGGCCATCAGTTCCGAGAACATGTCGTCCCTAGTCTTTTTCTTTCGCCGCCTAATCTGCGCCAGCCTCTGTGAGGGGGATGGCGGGGCAGTTCGTGAAAGAGCCGCAGCTGTGTGATGGGAAAAAGGAAGTGATTTCCTTGAAAAGATACATGTTTGCGAACACTGAACACAGTCTACTCAGTTTCTGTGAACAAGACCATACAGGGAACCTAGTCTCATGAGCTCTCAGGACAAGTTCGAGATTTCGGAATACGCTTTCAGTGGCTGCGGTCTTGCACCGGAGATCGGACAAGCGGGGCGGTACAGCTGAATCCGTTTATCAGCCAGGCCTGGTAAGCCCTACACTATAGGCTGCTTAACAGTTAATGGGTAGCTGTGCCCTCCCGCAGAAGGCAATCTGGAAAGCATAAAGTCTGACCCTGTTCCAGCCCCTCGCGGCTGTGCCCGGGAAAGATCACTGTATGCTTTTCCTCTGCGGCCTCCAACACGTGCCTGTTGAACGAAGGTCTTTGCTATGCAAAGTAAAAGTCAAGCATTCACAATAGTAACAGTACACTAATTGCCCTACTTAGATGCAGCAGTCGCCGAACGACATTACCCTGAGGCGGGTCACTCGGAGAGAGAGAGAGGATGCTGCGGGACTCCCTGCACAGACCAGGACCGTATGCAGCCATGCTGGTGGAGGCAATGATTCCGCTTTACGTGAGGATGGCCTGGCGCGGAAGAGTGTGCTTCCACGGAGCACCAAATAAGGCACCTCTCCCCAGGAACCTCCTGCGGAGGCTTTTCGAGCACCTCTACGAGAGCTTCATGGAAGTGTCCCAAGAGGATTTCTCTTCCATCCCTATATGTGTGGACCTTCTTTTTATATAGTTTTATATGGACAACTTTTTAGCTAGTTTTTATATACTATATATTCCTGTTTTTTAAGAAATAAATGTTTCCATGTTTATAACACTTACCGACTGATCCTTCCCCTGATTCTGAGTCCGTGTTAACGGCCGGGGAGGGTTGGTAGGGGATCTCTGTGAGGGTGATGAAGAGATCCTGGCTGTCGGGGAAAGCGGTATTGTAAGCGCTGTCGCCTGCGCCGTCCTCCACAAACCCTTCCTCATATTCCCCATCGGCGAACATCGCCGAGGAACTGCCCGTCGACACTATGCCATCCTCAGAGTCCACGGTCACTGGTGGGACAGTGGTGGCAGACCCACCTAGAATGGCATGCAGTGCCTCGTAGAAGCGGCATGTCTGTGGCTGGGCTCCGGAGCGTCCGTTTGCCGCTCTGACTTTTTGGTAGCCTTGTCTCAGGTCCTTGATTTTCACGCGGCACTGCGTTGTATCCCGCCTGTATCCTCTGAGTGCCATGGCTTTGGAGACCTTCTTGTAGGTCTTTGCATTCCGTTTGTTGGAGCGCAGCTCCAAAAACACAGACTCATCGCCCCACACAGTGATCAGATCCAGGACTTCACGGTCTGTCCATGCTGGGGACCTCTTTCTATTCTGGGATTGCATGGACTCCTCTGCTGGAGAGCTCTGCATCGTTGCAGGTGCTGCTGAGCTCGCCCCGATGTCCAACCAGGAATTGAGATTCAAACTGGCCAGACAGGAAAAGGAATTCAAATTTTCCCGGGTCGTTTCCTGTGTGGCTGGTCAGAAAATCCAAGCTTGGACTGCTGTCCAGAGCGTCAACAGAGTGGTGCACTGTGGGATAGCTCCCGGAGCTACTAAGTTCGATTTGCATCCACACCTAGCCTAATTCGAGATAGCCATGTCGAATTTAGCGCTACTCCCCTCGTCGGGGTGGAGTACCGAATTCGAACTAAAGGGCCCTCTAGGTTGAATTAAACGGCTTCCTGGTGTGGACGGTTGAGCGGTTAATTCGAATTAACGCTGCTAAATTCGATTTAAAGTCCTAGTGTAGACCAGGCCTATGAAAAATTAAGGCAGGCTTGTATGACATTTTTCTTTTGAATTTTATCATTAGTGAAATGTCTATAGTAACTGATATAATTAAGAATAAAGCCATTTTATTTTAAATATTTTCTACCAGAAGGTACACAAGCAATTTTTTTACCCAAAATTACAAAAATCTTACAATATGGGTCTAATAGACAATATAGTACCGCTGCTGCTGAATTTTAAATTTAGATTTGCCTCAACCAATAAAGTATAAAATATGTTTTAATATTACTCACAGATAAAAACTGAATCATTCAACATTATTTAAATTTTAATTTTTAAATGTGTTTAATAAAGGTTATTTACCATAATTTAAGAGGCTGAGAAAAATCCATTGGTTCTGGAATTCAGTGGCCTTCAATAATTCTCCAGGCCTATAAGTAACTATGGAATTCAATATGCTGGAAAAGTAGGGGAAATGGCAAAGTTAACAGACTGATTAAAATAAATATGCCCCAAAATCAGACTCATATGCCCTTCCAGACAGGGAGGAGGTGTTAGCACCTTCATTTAACTGAAGCCTAACAATAACTATACAGTGGGGGTTAGCAATTACCATTGAAGTCTTTGTTTTGTTAGAAGAAAACAGAGTCTTACCAGATCACTGGAAGACAAATTCCCATTTGTAATAATACAAAGGGACGCTCACCTGTGTTGAGATCACTGTTTTACGTTAGGTTAGTTCAATGCTTCAAACAATAAATGAATGAATAAATCACTACAGTGCATTGTATTTTTTATTGAGAAATGTGTGGCAAGTCCTAGAAAATGTTTTCAAGCAGAAAATAGTGTTCTCTGTATTTCTGACTAGAATACTTATCACATTTGAAAATATTTATTTCATTTGATTCTAGGAGACCAATCTTTTTTTTTTAAATGCAAGCAATGATGTATTTTTGATAAAGTAGTCCACTGTGAATTTGCTCCTGCATTCTTTGTCCACCTAACTTTTCAGTTGAAGTCAATGGGAATTTTAGAAGCACAAAGAATGCAGGATTAGGTCCAAAATTCATATATGGCTGTACATATATTCCAAATATACACAGGTGATTTTGAGGTTTCCTAAACTGATGAGTTTGGGAAGGCCACATTACTTGCAAAAAGCAAAACCTTTTTTGAAAAATGAGATAAATATGTAACCTGCCCCAAAACATGTGCTAATAAAGCGTGGGACTGTCAGCTAACTACACACACAGGCAGGGATCTTCATCCCTTTTGAAAATGGGACCACGCACTTCCCACAGCTTTTCATGTAACCATAAGTTACTGTTTAGAGTCAGACCTTAAAATGATTATAGATTCATAGAGTTTAAGGCCAGAAGGAAGCATTATATCATCTTGTCTGATCTGCATATCAGCAACCATTAAATTTTCCCCATTTACTCCTGTAGTGAGCCCAATAACTTGTGTGTTTGACTAAAGTACAGCTTTTTGACTACAGCATATCTTCTAGAAAGGCATCCAGTCTTGATTTGAAGACTCCCAGAGAATCCACCACTTCCCTTGACTATTTGTTCCAACAGTTAATCACCCTCACTCATAGAAATCTGTGCCTAATTTCTCATTTGAATTTTTCTGGCTTTTGCCTTTCTCTGCAAGATTAAAGAGCCCTTTAGTATTTAGCCCAGGTATTTCCTCCCCATGAAGGTATGTAAACACTGTAATCAAGTCACCTCTCAATCTTTGTTGATAAACGAAACAGATTGAGGTCTTGAAATCTTTCCCTATAAGGCATTTTCTACATCTCTCAAATCTTTTCTGTGGCTCTTTTCTGCACCAACTCCTAGTCTACAGCATCCTTTTAAAATGTTGACACCAGAGCTGTATGCGGCATTCCAGTATTTGTTTCACAGAGGTAAAATACTGAAGAGACTCCTATTTTGACCCTTCCTTTTGAGGAAGCCTGGTTTTACGGGTGAAGGGAGACCACCAATAGCGATAACATTTTCAACATAATTATTTATTATCGCAATATCTGGTAGATGTACAATACACGATGGGGTATGGTGTGATATAAAAAGATTGACACATTTAGAATGACTTTCATAGCTCACTGATGGTATCACCGCCACCAAATAGTGTGGTCATCCTAAAGTAATGCAAAAAAAACCTTTATGCTACATCCCCGTGCAGTGAATTATTTGTGTAGATGGTGTACTATGGTTTATATATGCCATTTTTACACATAAATTAAGACATGAAGTTAGTTAGATTCCCAATATATTTAAAAGATGCTCCATTGGCAGAAGATTCAGACTATTTCCCATAATCAAAGGCAAGCTCTTAAACATTAAATGATAGACTCTCAATTGCTGCATGCACAGCTCCCATCAACAAGAATTGTTGCTGTAATTCCTCAAATATAACCCCAGATATGTCTCTCTACCATGGATGGATTCACTTGCTCAACCATAGGGGAAAAAATAGATCCATAAAATCTCCTCTGATCTATGCATTGTAACTTATATGTGAGTGTACACAAAGAGAAAACATTTTCTATGACATGTCTGGAAATGTTTGACGCTGCCCCTTATTTCATGACTAACCTATATTTTATTGCCCTCAAGTGTAAGCAATGAAGTGTTGTAAAACATAAAGCTGCTTGGTTTACAGAGGAGAAAATAACAATAGTGAGGAATATGCCCTCCAGATGTGTGTAGCTCTTTGTCCTGCTCTGCAAAGAGGGGCTTAGCCCTCTCTACAATACCATCTGATGCAGGGTGTTGAACAGTGAAAGGGGACTAGGTATGCCTGAAGCAGGGACAAATATTATTCCCCTCCAGACTCATGAAGAGAAAATCCAGCCTGGGACTTTTTCTTTTCAGCAGAGCCCCTTCTGTGGTATGGATCCCCATTTAAGGAAAGATCTGTGGTAAGTAGTAGCTATAGGCTACAGAGCTTCACTGCCAGGGCAACAAGCTGCAGCTGTCGCCTCCCCCCCCCCAAAAAAAACAAAACAAAACAAAACAAAAAAACCAAACCTTCAGGCCCTATGGAAGCTTCATTTGGTATGTCTACACTGCACACTAAGCTTAGATGCTGACTCATGTATGAGCTCCAGCCCCACTTCTGTCCACACACAAATCAGTTTGACTAGTGCCAGCAAGCACTCAGGATCCAGGTTCTAGGATCCTGGTATGGGGTAGATCAGAACTCAAGTCCTGCTGTGAGTTGTGTCCAAGCCCTGCCACTTTGCAGTGTTGATGCAGCTCAAGCTACTGACTCAAGTCACCAGGGCCGTCTCCAGGCACCGGCGAAGGAAGCAGGTGCTTGGGGCGGCCAATGGAAAGGGGCAGCATGTCCAGGTCTACGGCAGCAATTCGGCAGCAGGTCCCTGTCAGACCAAAGGACCTGCCACCTAATTACTGCCGAAGAATTAAGCATCACAGTAGAGCTGCTGCCGAAGTGCCGCCGATCGCAGCTTCTTTTTTTTTTCTGCTTCGCTGCTTGGGGCGGCAAAAAAGCTGGAGCTGGCCCTGCAAGTCACAATGTCTGCAATAGTGTGTGCATAAGGTATGGATGCCTTAGCACAGCTGAGACACCCTGGTCTAGCAATTACAGGATAGGTTTAAAATGCAGTGGGGATGCTCAAGCGTGGGCTTATAAACATCAAGTCCACAAGCTTGGATCCCACAAACCTGGGTTTACAATACTGGGTAGTCATCCACTATAAGGCCTTTAATGTTTGGAGACAGCTTCTATATCCTTTCCTGCAGTGGACAGACCCTGCTCCATGACAAAATTATTTTTTGGTGGGGTGGGGGATCTCAATGATTCCTTAAGGAGATTAACTTCCACAGGTATTACCAAGAGAAGGGAAGTCCTGTCCCAAGGTCTTATAATTTTTTGTTACTTGTCATTTGTTGTTTTGCTCTTCACTATGCAATGCCCTTTATCAGACAGTTACAGTAATTAGGCCCATATACTGCCCTCATTCCACATGATGAGCTTCCATTGTCATTAATGACAGTTATGTGTACAGAAAAAAAGGGGAATAGACAGTTATAAGGTCACACTAAAATGGCAAATGCAAAGTGCATAATTCCAATTCTGCTTCTTCCATCCACATGTATTAATATTCCTTCCACTCTAAGCATGTATGCAGTCTATTTCTACTGGTTTATCTTATATATCTATATAAAATCTTAAAGTTTCATATTCACCAATAGATCTTAATTTCCCATGCATGTCACTTAAAATAATGACACTGTTCCGATGAGCGTTCACAAGATTGGATCCTAAACAAGTAGAGATGAATATCTCAATACAACGAGGGATAAAATAAACAAATCCAATATAAAAATAATCAAGTTTAAAAAAACCTACAAATATGAAATGATTAAGCAGACAAATGTATGTATGCATATATAAGCATTATAGCTCTAGATGTAGATATGTGTACATACATATTAGAAAAGGGTTACAAAATAAAAGTCAGTTAAAAATACAGAAAGAACTCAGACATAGGTTCGACACAAAGAGCAAGGGCTACCAACTGACTGTCAAAAGGTAAATGAACATGAATTGGAAAACTAAAATGGCAAAAAAGAGAACATGCAGTGGTCAAAATAGTCAGGTGCAAAATAAAGATTACAAAAAAGGGACAACAGGAAGAGAAAAAAATATCTTGTACTGCACCCCAGCCTACTTCTCTTTCCATCCATGTAGAGTGTAAGCTCTTCAAGGCAGGATCTTCTCTGGTAACATGTTTGTAAAGTGCCTAGCTTGGAGTCATTTCTCCCTTACATGTGAGCATGGAGCAGAAACCTTGTCTGAATCTTGCCCTCCATATGAAGTGGGATGGGAGGTAGTTGTCTCTCCCAACAGCAAACGCTAAATCCCCTAAAAAATTAGTACAGAATCATGTTGTATTAACTTTTAAGATCAACGGCTGACTGGAGATATCCTAGATACTACACTGGCAGAGGCCAAGGAAAGAAGCAGGCAGTCCAGAAGCCAACTCAGAGATGCATGGTCTTCATCGTGGATGGTTTTGTTACTCCAGGAAAACCAAGATCCATTGGTACTGAAGACCAGATATTCTGCTGCTTCTGTAGGGAGAGGAAACCCATTCCACAGATGGGAAGAATTGAAGAAACTCACTGAAGAAGATCTTGTGGTATTTCCTGGCTCTATCTGTTCTCTTCCCCAATGGTATTTCCATGGGATGGAGTGATCAGGCCAAGTAATAACAATTAGTAATGGTCTTTTGGTTTGGCTTTTCAGTTAGGCCAACATCAGGTTTGAGAATGTAAGCCCCCAAATAAAACAACAGGTTTCTTAAGGTATGTACATTCACAGCTACAAATCAGGCTCTTTAATACACTTTTTTGAGGTTGCAAAGAATAACTAAAAGCATTCCACACGGTGTTCAAAAGATACAAAGTTATTTTCTTTAGGAGAATAAAAACTGACCAAGAGATCAGTGATACCTTTTCAGTTATCCTTATTGTCCTGGCTTAAAAATGTGTTCTTTACAGATCTATGTGTACATTACCTTGAATAATGAAATTGATCATGATATATGAGGTAATATGAGTTTATTTATTTTATTATTTATTTATTACCTTGCATTGCAAACAAAGAACAAGTGCAGATGATTATTTACTGCATCTCCTAGGCTGTTTGAGTTTCTTCAAACACAAATGAAAATACATTTAAAGCCCACAACAGTCAAATAAATTCCTTAGATTTATTCCTCAGCATACCCTTGCCAAAATAGTTGGCACTTTGTCAAAAATATCCATTTACTCATGATGCAGAGTACACCACCTGAAAGCACCTAGATGATTTCACTAACATCAATATTTTTTTTCCCTTTCTACTTTACTCTTGGCCATTTCAAATGTTAGAAGCCTATCAGCTCTGATAATGTAGAGCGCAAAAATGGGAAAATGAGTCTGCCTATGACTTAACCATACATGCCAAAGCCAATTTACATGGTGAAGCTGTGATTTACCATTTCTTTCTTCAATGAGCCATTGCAATCACCTATGAGACACCTTAAAACTAGAATAGGAAGCTGGCAATGACTGGTATCTTTTCAAAGGAGTGAAAGAGGAGAGAATGTCCCTTGTGCCCTTTCTTCCACCCCAGCATCCCTTGTTCTGCCTCCTCCCAGGAACTAGAGACAAAAAGCCTCAGGGGTTATACTGAAAAACAAGGCTGTAATTTATGCAAACCACATCCCCAAGTGCATATTTTTAGGCACATACTGATTGACTTCTCTCAGTATTTAAAATTAAGTTGCCTTTAGGCAGCCAAGGCTCTTTCAGGAGCTACTAATGATATTATTAACTGTAAGTATTGAAATTCTGTTAGTATTATCTGATTTATATGTGGTGCACAGTACTAGCCTCTCATTCTTAGCCCTGGCTTGTGAAAAGTTACAACTTTGGGGTTTCTTTTGTTTGTTTTTCAGATGAAGGCATCAATAAAAGCAAACTGTACTTTGAACTTCTGTCACAGCTTGTACATGAGGGCTCCATTACAATTTCCAAGTAGTACTTTTTTCTCAATAATAGAAGGGTTGTTTTCAGTTGACGCCTCAGTATTTTAAAATAGACACATGCAAGAAATACAAGAGGGCAGATTACTTATTTGTGGATTCCCGCCCCCCCCCCCCCAAAAAAGGTAGAGAACCTAAGACAATATGAGCAGAAGATGTCTTGTTTAGAAAAAATGGGACTCTTCTGTGTTATACACTGGGCTCAATTCTGATATCACTTACACCAGTATAAAAGAAGATTAGCTCTACTGAAGTCAGTGTTACATGGGTGTGAAATCATACCTATTGGGCCCAGTTCAGCTTTCATTCATATATAATCTCCCACTGGGCTCAATAAGAGTTGTACAAATGAAGCTGAATTGAGACTATTATGGGTGATGCCGCCAGTTTATAAAGGAGATAAGCAGGATTTCCTATGTATAGTGTACAGGCTCCTCTTAGGTCTAATCAATATTTTTCATCTGCTTCTGAGCATTGTGTTTAGGACATAAATCTCTAATACTGGAGTGGGAGGAGATGGGGCCCTTAGAAGGTATGGTCTCATTTATTTGCAGCTCACACTATTTTAGAAGAATATATTTGATTAAAATAGTAGTAAACGTTATTCCTGCTGACAGCAGAAGTAATTGTTGTGTGAAGAAATAACTGATTGTTTAAAAAGTTTCTGTTTTCTTGCTCCATTTTTACAGTTTAAGGTTACAGTTCTAATCTGATTTTGTGCAAAAAGATCTCTCTCTACATTTTCTGGTGCCAAATACAGTTGTGATGGGGGATCAGGGCTGTTTATGAGGCAGAAATAGGTTTCTCATTTTTTCATATACAACATGTTGCGTTTATAATGAAACTTTCCCATTATTTTGTAGGTTACAAGGACTAGAAGAACATATTTAAGTAATTCTAAATGGCTAGATTTAAAAAAAAACATATCTACCAATCAGAAAAATACAACCACTCTAAACTTCTGAAGCAAGCAAGCAGTTAGTCCAAACATATGCCCATCCTCTGTCATATGCCATACTCCTAGGGAGAAATGTTGTGGTAATATACTAAATGATGCACAACTGACAGCCTGGCTGAAATGTACAGAACTGGAGAAAAAGGAGCAAAGGTACTGTCGGAGAAACACTGTCTCACTCCTAGGAAAAGCAAGCCTGCATATTTGGTTATCAGTTACAAGGTCGTAATAACTTTGTACACAATTCTTTCCCTCTGCCTCACACTATCCTTGCTTCTAGAAGTCTCACGTCATTAGGGTTACAGCTGGGCTAACTCTTGCTAACTAACTGACATGCATTAAGATCCCCTTCAAATCCTTATTAATTCTTTCCCTGCTTCCACAGTACTTTTAGTTCAACTTTATGATTCCTTCCATCTGTAGAGCCAGCCCCCAGTATAAGCTGGGCTAACCCCATTTTAAAATAGACACATGCACTCCATTAAAGTGGAGAACTCTGAAGACATCTGCCCAGTTACCCATGGCCCCAAGGGGCCATTTTGCCAGGTGGGGATCATCAGGGTGTAGGGACACCCCAGCCAATCCTCTATGCCGGGGGCAGGGAGAAGAGTTACTGTGGAAGCCACTACTGTTTCTATGTCACCAAATGATTCCCTGTTACAGAAGGAACATTTAGGTGGTTGGTTAAACTGCTCTGCATCACTGGAACACACCAGAGGATCAAGCCCAATACAAGCTGAGGGGGCCCAAGAGCCAACTAACCAAACCATGTCAGATAACATAATGGATTCAGAGTTATTTTTATGTTCTATAAGTTGTTTTTTCCGCTATGCTGTCTCCCTTCTGCTTCATCGTTTTGCACACTCATTGACTTCAGCTTCAACAACTCAGGTGAGTATGGGGAATGTGGTCTCTTATGGCTACATAAAGAACTCTTTGCAATTTAATAAAATTGCAACAAATCTCTAGAATTTAAATAAATTGTATTACTTACACACTAAATTATAGATATAGTTTAAAAATGATGGCATTTGAGTTGAATTTTTATTTTAAGTAAAATATGCAGCACCACAGAAATAGAAAAAGGAAAATAAATAAATAGATTTAAGAACAGACTTAAGCTATCAGCACTACTGATCCATCTCCAAAATTGCTAGCCTGTTACTTCCGCTAACTCTTTATTAAAAGTTGTGGTAACAAAAAAAGCAATTTGACATTAGACAGTAGAGAATAATATATCTGTTTAGTAGAAGAGGCTTGGCTATGGCGAAGATGATATCCAGTAGAATATAGAAGAGTGAATGCTAAGGGAGAGAGCCCAATCCATTGACCTCTGTGGAAACTTGCAGTGCACAAAGAATACAGGATTGGGCCCAAAACATACAACAGAAAGTAATGCATATAGCGTATCAGCTCAGTGATAATACTTCATTCTTACACTATCATAGCACCACCAAAGATAATTATATTTGGTAATAGCAAACTCATAATTTGACTTCCAGGAGTCTCTGATTCTCCTCCTTCAATCACCTTCTATACCACAAAAGAATTCTACAAAATAACTTTGAGAAGCTTCTATAGATCTTCCTAATAGTGACTTTGGTTCTGTACCCTGTATTGTGAAAAATAAACTAATCTTTTCTCATCATTAACACACACACTCCTCTCCTTAGCAATAAAAATTGTAATATTGGTGCAAAGCACTGACAACTGAGCATATTGTATTTAATAAGTGTTACTAAAATCTATACTAATGCAATCACTGCTTCATCTGTCAATAACGTCCCGATGCCATACCCACGGGAGAGAAAAAATGAAGTGTCAGCATGATTTATAATCTGGTTGACTAGAGGACCAGCTTGTTTTAGTTACTTTGTCTGAAGCTCAGTTTATAATTGGCTGTTTTTTAAATGCAATGTTCCACTTTGAGCTACTCAGATGAGCCTTCATACTTTAAAACTTTAGATTCCACTTGCCTGTTCTAAAGCTGTGTGTGTGTCTATTACAAAACACTAGTGTTGTAATTCTGATGCAACAGCATATGCCCTCAACTACAATACATTTCAGTCAATATACTCTATAATCCCAGAGACATCATGAGCTCGACTTCAGTTCAGCTCTCCTAGGCCGTAACTCCTTGCTCTGTTCATTATGCTGCTGTTTACTGCCTCACAGACACTATTCATTGATCAAGGCCCAGAAAAGTCCAAGTTCAATAGGACAGACAGCACCTTGGCAAAGAGTGCCTTTTGTATTATGACTGTCAGCTGTATGATGGAAATTTTACCATGGGACACAGTGACACTGCTCATATTCCCGTAATTCTATTAAGCAATAGTGCAAGTAGTCTCGGTAGACTGAGTAGATGACATATTTACATGAACAGCGAATATTATCTGCCTCATCTAAATTAATACTGAATGAAATACGGAGCTTAACTAGTCAGAGGTCTGTGCTGGGCAAATAGATCATTTTCCAATCACATATTCACTTGTGCCTCATAATGAGTTGGGGGGAAAAGAAAGCAAGCTGTAAGATCAGCTTTAAAAATAGCACCAAAACTCCCTGAAAACAAAATGAGCTTACTGAAAGGAGAAGGCTGATGCTAGTACTGTGAATACAGGAGATGCCAGTTGCCACTAGCCGTCATCTACAGCCCCCCAACTAAAACCTATCCTGAAGGACGATCCCTCGCTCTCACAGACCTGGGGAGACAGGCCAGCCCTCGCCTATTGACAGCCCCCCAACCTGAAGCAAACACTCACCAGCAAATACACACCATACAACAAAAACACCAACCCAGGAACTAAACCCTGCAACAAACCCCGGTGCCAACTTTGTCCACATATCTATTCAAGGGACACTATCATAGGACCTAATCACACCACCCACACCATCCAGGGCTAGTTCATCTGCACATCTACCAATGTGATATATGCCATCATGTGCCAGCAATGCCCCTCTGCCATGTACATTGGCCAAACCAGATGCAAAAAAATAAATGGACACAGATCTGACATCGGGAATCATATCATTCAAAAACCATCAGGAGAACACTTCAATCTCTCTGGTCACACAATAACAGACCTAAAAGTGGCAATTCTTCAACAACAAAAAACTTCAAAATCAGACTCCAACATGAAGCTGCAGAACTGGAATTAATTTGCAAACTATACACCATCAGATTAGGCCTGAATAAAGACTGAGTGTCGTTGGTTCATTACAAAACCTAAACTTAATTTCCCCAATACTAATTTCTCCCTACTGTTACTCACAGCTTCTTGTCAACTATCTGTAATGGACCACTCTCTTACCACTTCAAAAGTTATTTTTCCTCCCTTGGTATCCTGCTGTTAATTGAGTTATCTCGTTAGACTGACCCCACACTTGGTAAAGCAACCCCCATCCTTTCATGTATTTATACCTGCTCCTGTATTTTTCACTTCATGCATCTGATGAAGTGGGTTCTAGCCCACAAAAGCTTATGCCCAAATAAATTTGTTAGTCTCTAAGGTGCCACAAGGACTCCTCATTGTTTTTGCTGATACAGACTAACACGGCTACCACTCTGCAACTAGTTGGCTTGTTGCTCTTGTTTGAAAAATGGTACTCTTTTCTCAACTTTTCTTGAAAATCAAATAAAACACACTGAAATAGGATAATTTTCACTGCATTAAGATTATGTGGGAACATGAGTCTACATGAGAGACAATTTTTTGCATTCTTTTTATATCGGCTTGACTGCTGAATTCACTGGGAAATGGTATGGAGAATATTTCAGTGATACATCTAAAATGGAGTTAGCTTTGAAATAGTAAATGTCATTCTCTAAGCCCAAAAGAAATTTATCACAAATATCAGGATATGCCTACATATAATTTTGCATCAGCTAATAACATGTGACCCTGTTTGGTACTCTTATTGGTCAGTGGAAAGACTGAAGGACAATACATTATATTTAGGAAGATTAAATATTTATGGTTAATAGAAAACATACATAACAAGTAATAGATTTTAAAAAATAATTCACAATGCAGTTTTCTGGGGCCTACTTGTGTCTCAAAATATTAGTAAATTCAGGAAGGGGGACCAGTGTGAACAAGGTGTTGCATTACTGCACTGTGATCAGCCTCTGGAAACGTCCCATAATCCCCTTAAGTCAAGTGGCCACTCTTGTCATTGTTGTGAAATCGGCTGCAAGAATGCGGAAATGCCCTTTCAAAGCTCCCTTTCAGAGAAGCCGGCTGCTTATCAGCTCAGAGAAAGAGCAAACATTTACTGTTTGCTTTGAGTGAATAAGAGAGAGGCAAGGTGGGGAAGGGGGGTCTAAACTTACAAGACAGCATGCTGACACACTCTCAGCACCCCAAAAACCCACTTTCTCTCCCCCAATATACACACAACACACTCCTTGTCATACTCCACCCCACCACCATTTGAAAAGCATGTTGCAGTCACTTGCATGCTGGGATAGCTGCCCATAATGCACCGCTCCCAATGCTGCTGCAAGTGCTGCAAATGTGGCCACGCCAGTGCGCTTGAAGCTGTCAGTGTGGACAAAATGCAGCACTTTCCCTACTGCACTCTACGAAGGTATGTTTAACTCACAGTGCTCTACATCTGCAAGTGTAGCCATGCCCTAAGTCACAAATGTATTATTTATGTATGGCCTGAACTTTCCCAAAGTTAGAAGGTGTTCAGTTTCATGGGTTTTTTTTGAGAGTTCATTTGTGTTGAGGGAGAGGGGCACCTATTGGTCTGTAGCCACTCAGGACTACTTTTTTACATTGAGTAAACTAACTTGGAAATAAATGAGCACAGAAGTTCTTCATTAAGAGACATACTCTCACCTTAGTTAACTTTGGTAAACCTATTTATTTTGTTGCAAGGATGATTCACTATCCCTATTATCCCCACCATAATCCTATCTAAACCTATCTTCTTTATGATGGTTTCCATTCACCTACTTAATTTTTGCTAGACATGCTGCGGTTATCACATAACACCTAAATATCCAGGAGCTGCACAATCCACCTCAGAATAAATGTATTACAAATCCAGAACCTCCATTTTGCACTTCCACAATGATGATCTCTCTCACACATAGAGATTGGTAGCAACACCTCTTAATCCCCCCACCCGCTTCATTTCAATTGTATATGTTGGGGGTTTTAATCAGTAACCTGATTCAACAAAGCATTTAACCACATGACTAAGTCCAACTGAAATGAGTCAAGCATGCTTTTAAGTGCTTTGCTGAATCAGGAGTCCTAATGACAGAACAAGGTTTTAGCCACAGGGACCAAAAGAGATTGGTGTTTACTATTGATTTACATTATGCTGAAGGATTAACACTAGATACCCTTTCCCAGTGCAGTGATTGAAATCAAATGCACTGGAGGCAAGGCAATGATCAGCACCCCCAATTGTGTGGCTCACTTCAAGTGAGTCCCACTCATCCTTGATTATGCATGAAGCAGCTGGTAACTTGGCATTTTAAATTGGTTTGCACCTTTTGTCATCTCTGTTGCTCTACCTATAGAGTCCTACTAATTTATCAGGCAGCAAAACTCCTATTGATTTGACTGGTTTCGTTTTGATTGTGAGTTACCAGCATACATTGAACAAATTGCTATTTTGTTGCCTTTAAGTTGAGCCAATATACAATCCTTTTCTAACACAGATCACTTGTTTGGGGAAGTGATGAGTTAACAGGCAGGGCAAGCCTCTTCTGCTTATGGGTCTGGTCTTAGTTGGAGAGACATTTTCAGTAATACTGAACATCTTTCTATGACAGGTTCTCTATCTGTATTGTCATCAGCTATTTGGCACCTTATAGAAAGGCCTCTTTATGTCAGTTATACTTACCAATGTACTACAATACTTTTATCAGTGATTGTTTTGCACACAATATAATTGTGCTCTTTAAGCAGTAACTTTTAGGGGCAACACACACAACAGTAATACTGAACATCTTTCTATGACAGGTTCTCTATCTGTATTGTCATCAGCTATTTGGCACCTTATAGAAAGGCCTCTTTATGTCAGTTATACTTACCAATGCACTACAATACTTTTATCAGTGATTGTTTTGCACACAATATAATTGTGCTCTTTAAGCAGTAACTTTTAGGGGCAACACACACAAAGGTTTCAGTGAATAAAAATTATCCAACAAAAAGTAACCATAAAAACTAGGATGCATGCAAAATATTTTCACATACAAATCCGAAATACATGGAGCCTTAAAGATGCAGACATGCCTAATGGAGCAACCCCATCTAGTGCATTTTTATATTCAATTATACAACACAACACACACTCTGTTTACAAAGTACAAAGTCAAAATTTTGTGGTTACTACATGGTACTGTTTCTGCATGATCTCTCTTTTTATACATGTGCATTTATTAACTGTACAGTATTTCCTACTTGTGGACTGGAAATAAAGTATCCCTCTAAATGATTTTTCAGCAGTGCAAGCTTTAGTTAATCATTTGTCTGTCCTCAAAGTTGTGAGGAGTAGAAATGTGGAGCCTATTAATTCTGCACCTTGATGCATGGATGAACTGAAGGAGGACTGGTGAAACAAAATAAGATGGCAAAGGGCCAGACTGTTCTGCCTGGTGTAATCTACTGCTTGTGGGGCTGATTTTTAGAAGTCCTGGTAATGTGTCACTGTTGGTATGACTGTACTAAATTAACAAAATGTTGTTTATTTTAGTGCTGCTAATTTAAAGATGAACTCAGGTTTTCTTTAAGAACAATATAAGAATATTTTGCACTTATTTAGTACCTTTCCAACAGAGCGTTAAGTTTTCTTTACACACATGAAGGAGTTAAATCTCACAATACCTCTGTAATACAGGGAAATATTATCCTGTTACAAAGATGAAAAAGCTGATGCCCAGATGAAGCATCTTATTTTTATAAGTTTTGAGAAAACCCCAGCTTCCATCAACTTGCTCAGCACCTCTAAAAGTTGGGGCTTGTGGGACTTAGCCAACATAACACTGACAACTGAGCATAAAACCTCATACTCCAGTGGCTTAGCCACAAGATCCTCCTTCTCCTCTATATAGCAAGAAACAAAACCTAATGCTTGCAGATAGCATTGTACAGTATCCTTCTTCACAAAGAACTGTTGTGTGTATGTAATAAGGAGTTTAAGATATAACATCTTAGAGCAAGTAAAGGATTTGATGGCTTAGTAGATAAATACTAATCTTTCATTCTTGGACTGCAAAGTAATTCCAGCCTGCGGCCCTACTACACCATTGAATATGACTGGAATGATCAGACACACAACAGAATGATTGATAGATCTTTGAAAACCTAAGGTTCAAACTTTATTACAGACTACCAGAAATGAATGTAAAGTCAAATATATTATTGGTAACCAAGTCCCTTCAGATTTCTTTTAAATTAAAAGAACAAAAAATAAAATAAAAGTATTAACTACGGAAAGGCTTTGACATATCAACTTCAAAGAGAGAAAAGTAGTTTTATGGTAACTACTTGTAACTTAATGCCTTTTTCATGTTTTGAATCCTTATTTGTCCTTGGGACAGTAGGTTTCCTCTTGGATTTAGAAATAGCTCTGCTAGACATGGATTCACATAAAATTGTACCAAGTGCAAGATTTTCACAGGACGCAGAGCCTGGTTCATAACACGTGTTACATAATGCTTCCCAGATAACCTTGCTCCTGGCACCACTGGCAGCTAGTATAGGCAACACTAACCTTCAAAAAGGTCAAGGGCTGTGCCAAGCAAAGTAATACTTGAATCCCAAAATACACTCATTTCCTAGGCAATCTGATCATTGAAAGGACATAGGGTGGGAAATGGATTATCTTTAAGTCTGAATTTTAGCTCTGTAAGAAACAGGCCAATTCTACTTGTAAACACAATAGTTTAAGAGATTGTCACAAGGCAATCTTAGGATGACCAGATCTCCCGATTTTATAGGGACAGTCCTGATATTTGAGGCTTTTTCTTATATAGAAGCCTATTACCGCCACCCCCGTCCTGATTTTTCACACTTGCTGTCTGGTCACCCTAGGCAATCTCTTCCAGTGCAGAAGAACCTCAAAAATAGTACTACTGACCTTATAAATTCCCCCCCCCTTTTTAAATCATGCAAAATATGTACATGATGCATCATTAGACGAGAACTGAACATGTACTCAAAATCAGAGGAAGCGAGAGCTGTTTTCCTTTTAACTAGAGCTTCAGGTATCAATTATATTTTCAGCTGGAAAAATATGGAGCTCAGCAAAGCTGTAATGTATATTGCAGACATGCATAGCTAGAAGTTATTGCAGCTTCTTAGTAATGACAGTGGACAAGTGATTTCTAAAATGTGTACTGGGAGCATTGCTGTTGTCTTGACCTTTTTTCTGGGTCATATGACACTATATACTATGCATATATTTCTTTCCAGCCTCACTGACCAAATATCCAATTTCTAGAAGTATTTGGAGACTGAGGGGAACCCCCACAGAGGGGACAAGAAGAGAAATAATATGCATGCCTAGTACTTTAAAACCATTTCAACTCAACCTTTAATTAGGAATAGTTTGAAGACTACATTTTCTGAATGTGGACTTGAAAGGTTAAGTGCCTTTATCCACTGTTGATGATGGGCCCTGCCTAAAAGATGGGGAGGCAGGGGGGTTGGAATGGAGGGGAAAGAAAGAGCTGTTCATAAAAGAAGACAGGAAGAGGTCCTTCTCTTAAGCAGAAGAATGAATAAAGTGAAGTAGAGTGTGCTAAAAATATGTCATTTGTTAGAGAGTACTATTTTTCATTATGGAATGACTAATTTATAACAGAAATATAACCACCTACTTACACTCATCAAAAATCCTCCTACACTATACTAAGCATGACTTTCCTTGGCTCTATCTTATTTTAAAAAAAAATCAGAATTGTTCTGAGTTTTAGCTTTCCTGTTTGATTTAAATTGTGAAGTGATCTAAAAGACTGTGGTTTAAAACCACAATATTGTTGAATCAACCTCTTGTTCAAATTATTTTGGATTCTTTGTCTGAGTTTCTTCATGGCATATGAAGTATTTTCCTAATGAAGAATCTACTATGCACTGGATGGTTTTATTATCATAGATCATCATCTGTGGCCAGTTCCATACAGCTAAGTTTGGTATTTTTATTTCACCTGGAAATGTAAAACTATAACAGACTTGAAGGATAATTATTGTCAAATGACGTGGCTACATTTTCAATGTGATTCAGATATAGAGTACTATATTTTAATGATTCTTTCATATTAAATGGCAATAATTACAAGACCCACAAACACATTTCTAGAAATAACAAACATTTTGGGATTATAATGGAAAATTCTAATTTAGCATATAAACAGCAGCTTCAGGGAGAAAGCACTGGATTGAAAACAGGTTATTACAGTATGTAAACAATACCACTTTTACAATACTTTAAATTTACCACGAAACTTTCTTTTAGAAAGATATCATGGATGCTTTATGGACTGTATAAAATGCTATCACCTATTATCCGAGTGCATAGACACATTTTGATGACTAAATTAACATAAGAGGAAAGGTTGTAAAATATGCTGTAAGAGCTGTATACCAAACATCCAGAAAATGTGAAGGACAAAATCTGTAACTATCTATTCAGTGTTAATATGACACACAAATTATTGTAATCCAGGAAACTTGAAAGCCTCTGTACTGTTTATAAATCCAAACTACACTATTTTCATGTGAAGAAAAACAAATAGTTTGACATCAGCTCTTGATGTGTAAGAGTTAATTTATACAGAGGAATAACATACATATATTACTACATACCAGCCAAAGACCTATCGAAATATACACTCACATATACAGAACCTGTATGTACTGTATATGTGAGACAGATCTATATACATATATACACACACTTTAAATAATAGAAACAGCTCAAAACACTAAAACTAAGGATGTAGTGAAAACATTCAAAGAAAATAACCATAACTGAGTTCATTTTTGTGATGGAACTACTTTAAAAGAAACTACCACAGGATTGTGAATTAAAAGTCAGAGGAAAGTTCACAGATGCCATCTGAGACAGAAGATGAGACAGATCAAAAGGAAAAGCAGAGCAATCCAAAAATCTCTGGATGAGTAGTCTCTCTCTCTCTCTCCCCAGTACTGATCTGTTTCATCAGGAATTCGTGCACAGACTAATAAAGTGAAAGTCATACCTATGCTCATTAGCAGGTCTTGCACACAATTTTTGGTTCAGTTTTGCACAAAAACTGACCTTTCAAAACGGATATAGAATTCATAGCAATCATAATCAAGAGCATACATATTTCAAATTGACATTCAGTGTCTGACATCAGTTTATCCGAATCTTTATCTGTTGTATAATGTATTGCAATTACATTACCACCACCACAAGCACACCTTTAGTTTTTGATTTCCTAAATTCATTTTATATACTAGATAAAATAAACTTGGTGCTAAAATAAAAATCTGCTATCCTGCACGAAGCCATTGCCCCCGTTTCTAAAATTCCTGGAAATAGTTGTTGCAAGGTCTTGGGTTAGGAACACATTGTGCAGGTCAGCCCTCAGAGTAACACCTCAGAGGAGATTGCTAGAGCTCCAGAGAGCACAGCTGGCTGATGTCTAAACATATGGAGCTAGATCCTTTGGTCAGGTTGAGCTTGGACCTGAAGGAGATGGATAGGAACCACAAAGATAGTTTATGCCACCTTTGGTCCTCCCTGATCCCAGAGCTGGAAAAGAGTTAATTCAGCTTTGTTTAACTTAGAGCAGCATCAGGGCTGCTCTTTACTCTGGCTACAAAGGAGACAGTTTACTCAGCTAGGAATTGTTGGAGTTCAACAGAGCTTTGTCTATATCTCTGGACTGGTGGAAC
This sequence comes from Mauremys reevesii, assembly GCF_016161935.1. Taxonomy (NCBI): domain Eukaryota; kingdom Metazoa; phylum Chordata; order Testudines; family Geoemydidae; genus Mauremys; species Mauremys reevesii. The sequence continues at coordinate 85,560,737 of NC_052627.1, read as the reverse complement.
AATGGCTGATGTAGGAGAATCCCAAGATGTCCATGAAATCCTTTAAGCCTCCTTTGCATCACCGAGTGGTACTAAAGGGGGCATAGCAGGAGAGAGGATCTAGCTCACTGGGAAAAATCCATCCCACTGACTTTAGTGTAGTTACACCAGGGCTGAATTTGGGTTACTAGCCACCCCCATATGACACCCCCTTTCCCGCCCCCCCCCCAGTAATTCATGCACAGCAACAAATCCCATGCACTAGGCAAAAGGATCTTTCCACTAAAGTCTGAGAGCCTTCCCCACCACAAGCTTTTTACTAAAGTTGTTCATACAAGTAAAATGAACCAAGGACTTTCAAACAGGCGTTTGTTTCACCAGCTTAGCAGTCATGAAGCCTGGCATTTAAAACACGGACATGTTGTGTTTGTCTTTTAGGAGGGTTTTTACATTGTTTACAAGCATGGCTTGGAGAGAGAGAAAATATTCACAAGTACTTTCAGATTCTGCGTGTCTTAAGGCAAAGATGCCTACAGATGCTCTTCGATACTAACTTGGCAGAGTTGAACCTCGGTACGAAATGAGGCGCGAACTCCGCAGTTTAGCTTTGGGGATGTTGCTAGATTAAGTGAAGCGGGGGGACCCCACTCTCCCCCACTATTATTTCCCTAACTGTGCAATGGTGTTTAAATCTACCTAATGGTATGGTGGTCCCTCCCCTGCCGTTCCCCATTTTCTCCCAGGCTGTCTTCTCTTTAACCCCCTCATCCCCACTACACACCCCAGGGAGACCCCTGAAGAGCCTCGAAACCTCTCCCGGTTTTTGTCCTTCTATTTCCTGCTTTGGATCGTTTTTCTCCTCTCCCTGAATACTACTGATTTTGCACCTCTCCCTCGCTCATCTTCCACCTCACCCCAGATTTCGGTCCTGTCCCCCTGTTTATGTCACCCCCGTTCTGCTCTCTCCGGGGAGGGGGGGCTGATCCCAACCGCAGGTGAAGGCAGAGCTTCACTGGTGCTGAGGGGCGTGCTTTGATCTCAGGCATGCTCCCCAACAGCGAGGGAGCAAAATCTTGACACGACACAGTCCTCATGTAAAGTTGTGCTGCTCGAAAAGGCCACCGAGCTGATGCTTTGCTAAGCATTCACTACTTCTGCAGCCCAGCCAAGCCCCCTCCGTGTCCTCCACGCTTTGTGGTTTCGTTTTCCTGAGCTCATCCCAGAGCCCCGTGTGTCTCTGTAGCTCGTTTTTTGGGGGCTAAAGCCTTTTGATAGACACACAGTGTAGGAGACGAGAACTCTAAATCTGCGGTTGGGGAAACCACGGGAACACGAAGAGCAAAATCTAGCAGAAAAGGCGCAAGCCACCCTACCGATCCCAGGCATTCGTTATAGGCTGCTTGCGTATCTAAACATAAAGATTTTAGCAGGAGATACCCAGACTGGGAAAGGGAGGGAGGGAGCCTTTAGAGCGAACTTCTACCGGAAAATCAGCAGCCGCTGGAAAAATCTGCTGTTGCTTCCCAGGGTGAGATTAATGGACACACTGCGCTCTGTCTCTGTGCCCAAAGTGCTGATGTAACTGACGAGAGGACAGGGGCTATTATTATTATCAAGGCAGAGGGGGAAGAAGCGGAGCCCGACTGTACAATCTGATCTCCAGAGATCTTCCCCCCAACCCCTTCTCAAAGGACTGCTGTGTGCCTCCATTCCCACCCTCCCCATCCCCACTCACCGGCACCCGAAGCGCCTCCAACTCCTCTAGCAGAGCCAGAAGCAAGGCAGGAGAGGGGAGGAGAGAATAAAACACCCGGAGCATCACGTACCTTGAGCTCCTCAATGTCCAGGTTTGTGGATCTGTCCATAGAATGAAACTAAACGACACGGAGGCGAACCAGGGAAGTTGTGCCAAAATTAAAAAAATCTAGCCCAAACTCAGCCTTGTCCTCCAAACCCTGGCAGCTCCTCTCAGTCTCATTCTCCGTGATCACGCCTCCTCCACCGGTTAAAAATAAATAAATAAAATAACAATTCACTTTTTTACTCCTTTACGGATTATAGTGACAGGTGATCTTTCCCCGGTAAATCCCGTGTCAATGAAAGGAGGAGAGAAGCCAAAAAAAAAATCCACTCAGTTTAAGATTACTTCTTCGTCTGCAATAAGCTTAGAAACCAGCGAATTGCTGCATCCCAAGGAAAAAAAACTGCTTTACTGGACAGCATCCTGCAGCAAATTTCAGGCAAATGTGTTCAAATTGAAGAGAAGAGTATATCATGAAAGCCTTTCTCCGTTATTCTGGTAGCTAATTTAGCACCTGTGAGCCCAAGACATTAGCAATGATCAATTTCAGCGAAAGAAAATCCCCCAAGTCCTGCATAGACTCAAAAATGTTTTGCTGCTAAAGGTATTTTTTCAATAAAAAATAAAGATAATAAAGTCTGCAGGGAACGGTTTCCTTTGAAGGTTATGGTAAAAGAGTTTAGAGGAAAATAGGAGGTGGATCTCTTTGCAGAAAAGAGAGAGAAAGAGAGAAGAGATTTTTCCCCCTTCTTTCCTGTTTTACTGTCCTTCACCACCAGGTGACTGACTTCACTTCTCTCCTCTCATGGCCAACACGGAGGGGGATTTCTCTCATCTGTCAAAAAACAACATTTCCTTCCTCGACAAATACAACTCCTGGGTCTTAAAGCCTGCTCTCCCCCGCCACTTTGTGCATTAGCCTGCCGGCATTTTAATGTATTTGTCCCTTTTTTATCATTCGTAGATTGCGACCAGATATAATCACGCTGGATCACTTAGGATACAAGGACCTCCTTGCAGTTTCCTCGCTGGATACTTTACGCCATGTAGGGGAGATCTTTAAATAAGCAAATGTATTGAATGTCACAGCAGAGCTACTGCTATTTCCTTCACATTTTAAAAAAATTGCTTGCAAATTTCAACACAAGGGCTCTCACTTGATTGTATTGGTAAAATGCATGTTTTTGTATAATTGTTGATATTATTAATGTGAAATGGGCAGTAGTCTTAGCAGAACAATACCTCTCTATTACTTTAGTAATTTTCTCTCTTTTTCTAAAGGATTCAGTGTGCTGAGGTTCTCATGGGACATTAAGCTGTAAATAGAATCAAAATTAGATTTAAAAAAAATTCAGATTCCTCCTCACCAGGATCTTGATTTGATCAAACTCATTTTTTCCCCTGCATTCTGACTGTCACTTGCAGGTTTTTAAAAATAAGACTGTCCATATGATTTCTGTTTTCCTACCTTCAACCTTTTGAGGCCTTCTTTTTAAATGAACTCTTTGACTGACAGATTCTGAACAGACATATTCTTGTACTATTGCCCTCTCCTATTGTACATATTTCACAGTTATATACATACATTTCATTTTCTTAAAGATCTATGCCGTTTTTTCAACATCATGGACATATTTAATAGTTCCAAGCATATAATATGTTAGTTCAATAAGGGCTTATTTTTTAGTCTGCTGTTCTTCAAGGTCAACATAATGTGAAACTCAGGTGGCTGGGCCACATTCCAACTATGGGGCATAGCCCATATCTTCTAGAATCAACTGTAGAGATGAGACAAAAACAGGCAAAGGACACTTCTCATCTTAGAACAAACTGTGTGTAACTTTATAGTGCATTCACAATTAATCTGGTTATATACTTAATCAAAATAGAACTGCAATTTGCAAAGATAAGGACTTGAGCCTACATTCCAGGCGAATGAAAGGTATATCTAAATAGAGGACTGGAAAACTGGACACTAAAGTTACTGTAGGACCTATAGAAAGTGTCATTTCAAGTTATCTTTGTGCTGACAAAATTTGCACATAACTATTTATTCTTTAGACTGAAATTGGGCAAGAGACCTGTCTTAACTAGGTTACTTCCTCTCTTAACAGACATTCCTAAAACATCAAATTCCTAAAATTATCAAATATAATTCTAGTTTACCTTTATTAGACTATATAAAACATCTGATAAAAATGGTCCCTTGAATGGATATTTAAAGTAAGTTTTAGTCTGATTTAAAGTTTATTAGAGAATATTTAAAAATAAACTATACAAAGTGTTTGAGGCATCAGTTATTGTGTCATTGGGGGTAACATACAGGTTGTAGGGGGATGTTAGCGTTTTGGTATTGGACGGCATATACATATACACAGTCTGTCATGTCCCCAATGCGGGCTATACGGTGGGTGAGTTCAAGGTACAGCCAGCAAGCAGTGAGGGTACATCACTCATACAAACAGGTAATGGATAGTCGTGGGCACGAATAAATGAGCGGACTGGGTAATGATGATAGGATGACCCTCACAGGGCAGAGTTCAGTTTGGTTGGTTCAGGGCTCAGGGGATAAAGTCCAACAGGGGAAGTTTACAGGTCTCTTCCCCCTTGTGGGTGCACAAAGTCACGCCGGCTTACTTGGTATTGACGGTGGCCGGTGACGTGCTCTGTGTAAATGTCTCTGGACCACCGAATAGTGACTGAGACCATTAGGCATCTCATGAGCCGCGCGTAGTGACGGCCCACCCCTTACATTCCAAAACTAGCTTAAAATAAAGTTATGTAGGTTGCAAAGTCAGTCAAGTGTTAGGAAATGCACATTTTAAGGTTTCTCCTGAAACCTTAGTTCTGCCTTCTTGTGAATATTCATTGTGATAGTATGTGATTATGTAATTAGTGTCTATGTTCTTTCACAGGAGCTCTGCCTCTTATAATGAAAAGAATGACTTGGCTAGTCAATACCTTTTTTCATCCTCACCATTTAATGTGTGGCCCCATGCTTTATTTACTGCACGTCATCCAAACCCTGAACTGAATATTGAATTAATTTCCTTATAGGCTTTTCTAAAGCATTTTTCATTATCGTACCTGTGTGTTTCACAAACACCAATTGATTTATCTTGAGAATTCTCCTGTGAGATAGAAATTTTCATCCCCATTAACTGGATGGGGAAATTTATTAAGAGAAATAGAGCAAAGAGGAGCTAAGTAATTAAGTTGGTTCCTGAAGGTTGTTTCCATTCTGCTTACTGTTTGGTTTGACAGATGAGGTGGCAAAGAAGTTTTCTAGAGAATGAGACTAGTGCTGACTTTCCCCCAATTCGCCACAGGTTTACTTTTTATATAAGCCAATAAAGATGGTGCATTTATAGACACTTTATTCATTTGTAGTCCCTGGAACTGGAATAGCATACAAGTACAATGCTAATTCTGAAAAAAGTAACAGAATACAGGTGCACAATATCTCAGTGTGTAGCCTAAAGTTTGTCTTTTCCAGGCTACCCCATTCCTGTCATGCTGGAAGATTTTACATTTCCATGCGTGCTGCAGCATGAGTAATATAAGAAGACAGACTGACCATAAATTACCTAGAAAGTAATGACAAAGTTTTGATAGAATTAGTGATGAATAAACTTCAAAAGGTTTGGACATTTGTTTTGGATAAAGTCAAACTTACAAAGATAGATAGGTATCAAAGAGTACCAAGTGCAAAATATATTACTATACTCTAACTTTTGTTACTATGTATTAGGAGCTTGTTTTTTTGAAACAAACACCATTCACATCTTCAGTTCTGTAAAGTGCAATATGTTGGTTGTTCAAGAATATAAAGTATTCAAACTTTAGTATTTTTTTTCCTTTTTACACACTGTATTCTACATGGATTCCTGGATATTTATAGCTTCCTACGAAGGCAGGGGGCTGGACTCAATGATTTTTCAGGGTCTCTTCCAGTTCTATGAGATAGGTATATCTCAAATTATTAAAAAAAAAATCAAAGGTAAGCAGTGTAAGCTAAAGTGTTGCTAATGGTTTTTAATCTAACTGTTGGAGGACTTCCTATATGTTCATGTATATAAAATACAGGATATGAAATATGCTTGATCACTCATGTTGGCTAACTTGATTTCAGCCAATTATTTTGTTTGAACATATAATGGAAATCATGGAGATCTATGCAACAATGTTCTGAGCTATGTGTGCTAAATAAATAGTGAAGAATCCTATTCTGGCTTGAGTCTGCTGCCTGGTCCACCTCCCACTGAAGTTAATGGAAAGACTCCCATTGACTTCAGTGGGAACTAAGGTTACTGCCTATCCAGGTTTCCCATGATCATTGCTCTTTTTGAGGTAGTTGTCCTGGGACATATGTAAGGCTACTCAGTACACACTGCCAGTTATCCAGTTTAATGGATTATTCTGGAATCAGATGTCACTTTTTTTGTACCTCAGAGGAGGTAACCCTTGTGGGAGCTGAATTCTGTATGTGTCTTACACATTCACTATATTCCCCAAAAAGATGGAAACATTTGCCAAAAAGATGGAAAATACTGTTTACTGATCATTTCCCCAAGAGGGCAGTGTACAGTGCCAGTTTTGCTGCACTCACTCTTGTGGTGAGGGATGCACTTGCTTTTTGGCGGTACACATTTTGTAGAACATAGAGAACAGAATGAAACTCTTACAATACATTGATCTCTGTAACAATCAACACAGCACTATTTGTAAAATGCACTAATAACATAATGCATGTGTACAAAATGTTTATTTAAAAAAATACATATAGAAAGACTTGCAAGCATTCCATTAGAGAGTGAGACATCTAACCAAACATTACTTTGAGAGAAAATAATCATTACTACAAATGTATAACTTTGCATGCCACCTTCCTGAGATTAAAAAAGACAAGATCCCTGTCTTCAAAAGCTATAGTCCAAATGTCATTATTGTAAAAAAAAACATTAATTCTTGATAAAATAGGCTCAGGGTGACCAATCGAGTAAATGCCCAGGTTATCTCCAAGAGAAATGATCTAATCCGTGCACCAGAAAATCCTGTTGTGGGGTAGGATTTCTTAATCATAAGTTACTGAATTTAATATAATTAATTATAAATAAAGGTTTGAAGTTATTCAACCTAATTATTTGTTTACCTATATATTTTTTTCACAGTATTGATTGGAAATCAGTGTACTGATTCTGCCCCAGATCCCTAAGTGGCTCCCTCAAGGATTGAGCTCACAATCCTGGGTTTAGCAGGCCAATGCTCAAACCACTGAGCTATCCCTCCCCTGAGTTTCTCTGTTTGCTAGTTTCTTAGGTAAATCTTGTTATATGCAAGAAAATTTTGGGACTTCTGGTTTGCTTTGGGATAATTATTCTAAGCCATTTTTGAAGAGAAAGAAAAAGCACCTCTGGATTCAGAAATGTTTGAGTGGAGGCAGGGTACTGTCCTGAAGTGTTCAGACAAAGCTATGGCCATAGAAAACCAGTACTCAAGAGGTTGCTGACATGGTGAAGCAAGCAGTTATCTAGAGAAGGAGGAAAGCCCAAAAACCAGAGGAGGTGTCAAGCAGAGACTGAAGATATATAGCTCTCATTTCATTTCTTATATCCTGACTGTAAAAAGCAGGGTGAATTGATTTAAATCAAAGTTATATAAATCTCCATTTTTAATCATGATTTAAATTAGCAAACAGGATATCCTGATTTAAATGCTTGATTTTAATTTTGTTTTGCATTTGTACTTCAGAGATAATTTCATTAAGAAAGTTTGACTTTGATTGGTTAGTAAGTAATAAAACATGTTGATTTGCATTGCAACTAAATATAGCTTTTACACTAAACTTGGTGCTTCTTTAGTAACCAGAAAGAAACACTATCTATACACATTTAAGGAATTATATAGTTTTATATACATATATTCAGATTCTTCATTTTTATATTAGGAAATGGCAAAGAATTAATTATTTGCTAGATGATTAATTTTTTACTCATAGTTTGTGTCAAGTTGCATTTAGATGGGAATTGAAATTCAATTACAAATGCACAAAGACAGCATTTTTAAATTTGTTTTGTTAATTAAATACAAATATCTTAAATGTGGATAAAAGAAAAAATTAAAACATGTTATTGATAAAAAACGATTTAATAAATGTAGAAAGTATTTTCTATAGTTAGTGAACTCAACCAATTGTTTCTGGTCATCATGTCCTTCAAGATGTTAGAACTAGTAGATCTCATCTTTTTACAACTCATTTTTATTCATAGATTGGAAAAGGAAAACAAGCTTTCCTGCTTTTTCAATTCCCAATTCACTTATGAACTTTGAATGAATTTGTCATTGAACTGAACTATTTGAATAAACCAAGACGAAAAAAAAATTCTCTCTGCACTTGCAGAAGAGGCTACTTCTGTCAAACCGCTGGTTTAGCACATCAACAAATTCTGGTTCTAGGTACTTAGCTAGTGACTTCCACCAGTTCAGTGGTTTTGACTCTCTTTAAAACTTCAGCAGCAAACATGTACTGCTTGAGTGTATTATATTTAAATTTTAAATATTATTGTAAATTTAGGCCTCAATATCAGATATCATAATTTTATATTTAATTTTAAATAAGGTTATTTTCAAAAAGGAAAGTTTAATTTAAATTTAAAAATCCAGTTTAAAATAAAAATCTTTCCCCCACCTTCCCCTAAAAATAACCAACTTTCTCCTCTCTGGTAAGAAGCCCCTAATAGAGACAACACCCATAGTCCAACACCAAAGTTTGTCAACACTACATAATGCATCATATTTTTTAGTATAGATGGTAGGATTTTGTAACCTACCTACCAATGAAACAGGATTTTAACATTTTAATGTTCTGGTTGTAACATGCTGTCTGACCTATGGTATACCACAACCAACAAGACACAGTTGGATATTTCTTACACTTCACTATCAGGCATTTCATGTACCACCATATGCTGCAGTCTGACAAAACTTTATTTTGTATGAGTGCTTTCTATTTCTGAAAGAGTAATATTTCTATGTTATGTTGGTAACTTGCTTTAAAAATAATCTACGGATAAATTCAAAACATCTTACATCTGTCAGATGGAAAAATATTTACATATAGAAATGAGCAATTCACTTCTTAGCTGTACTCACTAGAGCACTTATGTCCCTAAATGCTAGAGTTTTTCCATTTGGATCTCTGAATTTGTTGAAATATATGTAAAATCACATGGAACAACACTGTCTTCTCTCAGAGGCCCATACGCATTATTTATTCCTCAAAGGTCCAGAATAACTTACATTCAAGAAATTCTCCCCTTGTATGCTTGTTAGATACTACCTATAAATAATTTGTGTTTAGGAAGAAACAGTAACTTTTGTTCAAGTCTATTTCTTAGTTTGGGAAATCTTTCAGAGCAGATGCATTATGTGTATCTGGCACAATACACCACTTCTTGCAGTATCCCTGAGGAACAACAGTTCATCATGGAGGCTGCTACTAGCCCTTCAAATGCATAAATTATTCCTCTCTTCAGTGCTACACATATCTGAGGGCATAATCGAGTTTTAGAACAAAAGTATCTCCCTCCAGCACTAAGCAGTGAAGTTTGGAATGAAGCCATTTTGCTTAATCTCTGTGAGATACTCTGCTGTAACATTTATAAAGGAAACACTATGCAGTTTCTCTGTTCCTCTCAGATTCTTAATCATTCTAAGAATTTCTTAAACACCTTAAGACAGACATTAAGATGTTCACATGCAGAAACTATTTTCAGCTTCTAGCTAATGATCATTAAAGCATATAGCATTAGGGGTATTTGCTCGTTCAAAGAGTTTTAAAAGGATATAGAATCATTAGATCATCAGTTCAATTCTAACCTAGAATTGTGATCTGTTTGGAGGTGTAACTGAAATAAACTAGTAGTTTCAATCCAGCTCTGAGAGGGTAAATGCCTAAATCACATCATTTCCTCAACTAGAACTAGATGCCAGTTTCAGAGGGCTCAACTACAGGCAAGGATTTCCCATACTTTGATGTAGCAATAGGAGGAAAACTGCAGTGTCACAGTCCATGCTATACATGTCAATTAATAGTAGAGAGAGGACTTCACTTTTCAGGGTTGCCAAGCCAATACCTTTCACAAGCAGTAAAAATAGCACAATGAGGATTGTTTTTATTATATTGTAATAGGTTTTCACAGTCTCTTGCTTGTTGCTCAGAAGGGAAAGTAGATAATCAATAGCACTGATTAGAAAAGTAGAGTTTTTATGATCAAAGAAGTAAACAGAGGAGTTAATTTATTGAAATGCCGCTTTCTTCAAAAAGTTAACAGCACCTGATCCTTTATTTACTTTTTTATGAGCGATCCACCCAGGTTTTAATATGAAGTGTGTTAGGATAACATTATCTGTGACAGATAGTTTGGTATTTGTAGCCATTCATTTTTAATGAAATGAGCACTAGTCCTGATAATGCACACTAAGTCCATGAATAATAATGGCACTCACCATGCAGTTGAGTTCTCTGCAATCCTGACCTGCACCACTTCTTTTCTAGGGGGACAAGCCTGCGATGCTTTACTCACGTAAGTCATCTTTTTGCCCATTGGAACAAAGCTATTTAAAAAGCCATAAAAATGAAACTTGTAATTAAAATACTGAGATGTCCATTTGCCTAAACTAAGCAATCACATGATCTTCTTGCAGTAATTCTTTTCCTACTCTCCACCCCTCCCTGTCTGTTATCCTACTCATTGTGTCATATAACATTAGACTGTAAGTGCCTCAAGGGCCAAGAACACATCTTTCTATTTGTTCTGTAAAGTGCCTAGAACACTTAAAGCACTGTACGTAGGTGAACAATAATATATCAGCTCTACATAAATACATACTGAAGAAAGGCAGGTTTATATATTGACACACATAGTTTCACAGTTGTTCCCAATCTCTTTCATGTACTGCAGTCTACAGATGTAATATTGAGCCTTTAGTAGGAACTCCAGACTTAATGAGGTGTTAAGACTTGGGGCCTGATCCAGAGTCCACAGAAATTAATTGGAGTCTTTTCACGGACTTTAATGGGCTATCAGGACCTTAGGCCTCTTTTCAGCAAAGCACTTAAGCAAGTACTGAACTTGCAGCATGGTTTGAGACTATCAGTATATAATGAAAATAAACAGCTTTGTGCTGAACTTCTCAAAGCCCTTTGCAAAAGAGGAAAACATTTTTCCACAAGGAAACCGAGGCACAGAAATGTGAAGTGATTTGCCCACGATCATGCAGCAGAGTCAGGAAGAGAACCTAAGTAGTTGGAGTTCCAGTCTAGTGCCCTATCCCCTAGGTACAACAAACATTATTCCCCTTTATACATCAAAACCTTGGTGAAAATCAGATTAATCAATGGAACTACTCAGCTCCATGGGGGATGGGTTTTTTTGTTTTGATTTTTTGAGGCTCCCAGCCTTCCCCTCCTCCCCGCCCCAACTTCATGCATAATCTGGACACAGACCAAGAACAAACATGTCTGGATACGTTTGTTATTTTTACACAAAATTTCATTTCCATTAAAGTTTTCCAGTTGGCCTTATCCTTGACTCACCTGCTGTGCTCTGAGCACACTCTTGGTGAGGGAGGGAGGCAGGCGAGGTTACAGGGGGCATGATGGCTTGAAGGCATGTTGAGAGGCACCCAGAGACAGCATGAGCCAAGGAGGCATAAGCTGTTGAGCAGGGCCTATGGGGGGAGGGGGAAGCGGGGAGGGTCTTGTATGCAGGAGGTCAACAGATGGCTGAGGAGGATGGACAGTATCTTTGTGCCTAGTATTGGTGCTTGAAGGGTCCTCCTGGCCCTGCAGCCTCAGCTTCTTGGCACAATATGGTAGCAATAGTGTGATGAGTCTTTCAAGTGCCAGTCCCTTGGTGCACAGACAGTCTGCTTCCTTAATACTGCTGCCTTTTATCCCCTGTGCACAATGAAAGATAACTGAAGAGGAAAGTGCTAATGGGATGGAGAATGACATCACTCCATATTCCTTCTCTGTCTCTGTCATATATAGGCCAGTAAATTCAGCTCAAAAGTTAAAGCTTGGTTAACCTTTACTCTGAACATAACAGTTATCTTTTAGTGGTATTTGTATTAAAGACATTAAATATGAAATATATATTAGGGCTGTCATGCAATTAAAAAAATGACACACTGTTAAACAATAGAACATTTATTTAAATATTTTTGGATGTTCTCCACATTTTCAAATATATTGATTTCAATTATAATACAAAGTGTACAGTGCTCATTTTATATTTATTTTTATTAAAAATATTTGCACTGTAAAAACAAAAGAAATAGTATTTTTCAATTCATCTAAATAGAAGTGCTGTAGTGCAATCTCTGTTACAAAAGTTGAACTTACAAATGTAGAATTATGTACAAAAAATAACTGCAATCAAAAATAAAACAATGTAAAACTTTAGAACCTGCAAGTCCACTCAGTCCTATTCCTTGTTCAGCCAATCACTCAAAACAAGTTTTTATATTTGTAGGAGATAATGCTGCCTGCTTCTTTTTCACAATGTCACCTGAAAGTGAGAACAGGTGTTCCCATGGCACTGTTGTAGCTGGCGTCACAAGATATTTATATGCCAGATGTGCTAAAGATTCATATGTTCCTTCATTATTCAACCACCATTCCAGATATGGTGACAAGATAGCAAGTATGAAAAATCAGGATGAGGGTGGGGGTAATAAGAGCCTATGTAAGAAAAAGCCCCAAATACCAGGACTGTCCCTATAAAATTGGGACATCTGGTCACCCTAATTCCAGAGGACATGCGTCCATGCTGATGACGGGTTCTGCTCGATAACAATCCAAAGCAGTGTGGACCAACGCATGTTCATTTTCATCATTTGAGTCAGATGCCACCAGCAGTTTGATTCTCTTTTTTGGTGGTTCAGGTTCTGTAGTTTCCACATCGGAGTGTTGCTCTTTTAAGACTTCTGAAAGCATGCTCCACAGATTTTGGAAAGCACTTCAGATTATTAAACCTTGGATTGAGTGCTGTAGCTATCTTTAGAAATCTCACATTGGTACCTATTTTGTGTTTTGTCAAATCAGCAGCAAAAGTGTTCTTAAAATGAACAACATGTGCTGAGTCACCATCTGAGACTACTATAACATGAAATATATGGCAGAATGCAGGTAAAATATAGCCAGAGGCATACAGTTCTCCCCAGAGGAGTTCAGTCACAAATTTAATTGACACATTTTTTTAAACGAGTATTATCAGCATGGAAACATGTCCTCTGGAATGGTGACCAAAGCATGAGGGGGCATATGAATGTTTATCATATCTGGCAATGCTGGCTACAAAAGTCCCATACAAACACCTGTTCTCACTTTCTGGTGACATGGTAAGTGTTTTGGTTTTGAATTCAGGTATGTAACAAACAAACAAAAAGTCTACATTTGTATGTTGCACTTTCACAAAAAAGAGTTTGTGTAACACCTACAGACCCTGGTTGTCAGCAGGCAGGATTGAACCAGGGAACTTTGGAGCTTAGTGCATGAGCTTCTACTGCAGGAGCTGAAAACCAGCTGGCTGTTAGCTAAGGCTGTAAAGCAGACTCATTTTATCTCTATAAGGATACGTCCAGACTACCCACCATATTGGCGGGTAGGGATCGATTTATCAGGGATCGATATATCGTGTCTCATCTAGACGCGATATATCGATCCCCGAACATGCTCCCCATCAACTCCAGAACTCCACCGGAGTGAGCAGCGGTAGTGGAGTCGACAGGGGAGCTGCGGATGTTGATCCCGCATCGTGAGGATGGGAGGTAAGTCAGAATAAGATACGTCGACTTCGGCTACGGTATTCCTGTACCTGAAGTTGCGTATCTTACATCGACACCACCCCCACAGTGTAGACCAGGCTTAAGTGGTCTTGGTGCTCCTAGATGGGACAGAACACCACACTCAGGAGGTGTGGGGGTTACAATTGCAGTACAATACTTGTATGAGGTGAATTGAAAAATATGGTTTCTTTAGTTTCTCATTTTTACAGTGCAAATATAAAGTAAGCACTGTGCACTTGGTATTCTGTGCTGTAATTGAAATCAATATATTTGAAAATGTAGACAAACATCCAAAAATAATGAATCAATTTGAAATGGCGTTCTATTGTTTAACAATGCAATTAAAAATGCGGTCAATTCTCTATTCTTGATTAATTTTTTGAATTAATCACGAGTTAACAATGATTAAATCGACAGTCCTAATATATATACTTTCCAGATGAGTGATACTCATCTGAGTAAGGGTTTGCAGGATCAGGTCTTAATACTGGCACCTCTTTTAGGCAAAGACTGACAATGAAAACAAACTATGCTTAAACTGGTGCTGACTGTAGGAAGTGCAGAGATGTCCACTGGGGATCAGAATGAGTTTCCCTTAATCTCTGAATCCTAAAATGCATACTGATTTGTACAAAGAATATGTAGATGCATTAATGAAATTCATTTCACATTTTTATGTTCTGTATAAACTGAATTTTTTAAATTAAAGTTGGGCACTGAAAATTTCAGTGCTTGATTTTACTATAACAGGATTTTTAGAGTTGTATACAGTAAAATTTTAAACTTACCTGAAACACTCATAATGTGATCAGTAAAAGCAACTTTCTTCCTATTCTTTGTCTTCATGTTTCTCCCTATCACAGGAAGAAATATCATCTAAGGAGATTTTAAATCTATTCTAAAGCCATAATATTTTTCAAAATCATCAAACCCAGAGGTAATTCTTTGCAAGACAATTAAAATCAGAAATGATCAAACTCAGGTATAAGAGAGTGCCCAAGATTAAAAAGTGTTCATTTTGTTATGTTCCTCTGCATATTCTGATTTCTCTTCACCATATTTTATTATTATAAAAAAACACTTGTATATATTATGTGAGTGGGCTAATAGATTTCATCTTTACTTCTAGCAGTATAGTTAATAGCAAGCCAGAATATGCTATTTCCAACCTGTTCTATTTTTTCTACTTTTAAAACTGATGTTAACTCTGATACCTATGGAAAGGGAAGTAGAAGAACGTTAATAGTTTAAGCCACCCAATTCTCTTCTGCAATTAAAATGTGTTGTTCTTTAGTCCTCAGGAACTGAGAGAAACTGCGGCACTAGCACCTTCATTTGCACTGGCACCTTCTCATCTTTCAGTAAGATTTAGTTGTCCATGTGCTAAGAACCTTTCAGCTGACTCCCTCAGCTAAGAGTCCAACCTTAAAATATCAAAATATCACCCTATGAATATCCTGAATGGTCCAGACTCCCAGGATCCTAACCCAGGTCTTAAAATACTGGTGAAGCCATAGCACTGACAGACTGTAGCAGTGGAACACATCAGAATCTTTGTCTGGTTAACTCCCAGGAACTCTTTGCCACCAACCATGCCCCAATCCCTCTTTCCATGCCAGGGGCTCTTTGCAGGCCCCTTACTTGGCCACTGGCTGTTTCTCTCCTTTGCCTCCCTCCCCAGAGGAGCAAGGCCTCTATGAACATAAGTATCTTTCTTCCCATGGAGAGGGGGCTGACTGAGGTCTGTTACCTCTCCCCTTGCCTGGTTCAGGTATGTGAGGAGGTGGCTTGGTCTTAGGATGGTCTCTTTGGTCTCCCTTGCTGACTGACCCTAGTGTTGCTGAACAGAGCTCCTGTCTCCTCTCCACAGCCATTAGGCAACAGAGGAAGTGCCAGAGCTGGCATCACTTCCACCATCTCTCTCCCCAGCCCAAAAGCAGAGGAGGCTTGGAGGCAACCACTATTGTCCACCCTAGCTAAAAGCTACAGGAAGAGGGAGTGATCTTGAATATGTCCATGCTGGATCCCTGTCTCCCCAGACTGGAACTATCCAGTTTCAGCTCTCTGCACATACTGCATTACATACTATGCATTGAACACTGTTGTGAGAATAGCAGCATCTAATCAACTAGCAGGGCTTTTTTTTTTGTCCTTTGAAGGGGACTGGATGGGGTGGCAAAGATGTATGTAGAGAGAAGCACAAGTCTCTACCCATACAGGATGCCTCTATGAATTGATATGTATGTGTAATTCTATTTTTGTTGGTGACCAACAGAATTTTTGTTCTATTTGGGTGTGAGCTGAGGGAATTTTGAAACATGAAGGTGTAATGGAGTTCACTCACCTTTAGGTCGGGGTGGCAGGGGCTGGGGGGAAATCAGCTCTCATTGGGCCTAGGCTCTCTTACACTGTGTACTCCCCCCAGCAGCCCTTCTCATTCTCCAGAACTCAGCCCTCTGCCACAGTCACTATATCTAGTTTTCCCCTTCCAATGTAACAATGTCCCACAAAGCCATCTGCCCATGTACGGTCTAAAGCACTCTTCTATAATTCCCAGTCTGTGCCACTTTCCCAGTGACTGGTAAGTGAATCCAGGCCCTCCTGCTTACACAGTCACAATAGCCCATCTCTACAGAATTTTCACGCCATAGATGTTATATATATATAAACCCGCTACTTTGCACGCACTTCGAGAGTCAACAGCATCACTTGCCTACAAACCATCCAGGAGGATTCTGAGCCATACCATCTGCTCCATCTCAGCAAGGTTCCGTGTTCCTCCTGTGAACTCCATCTTGAAGCAGTAGAAGGTTCAGAGCTCGACAGCCACTGCAGGGACTAGGTTCCCAGTCAACTGTCTGCTGTCCACTTGCCAGTCATCACCATCATCCTTCAAGTATAAAAAGGACTGTTTAGGGATACCCATAGTTTGCTAAAGGTTAGTTCAGAGCTGGGCTTCCGGCCCACCCAGTTCCAACCACTATGCTGCTTTGCTCTGTTTATTGTTTCTTCTTCAGTACAACAACTCTGCCTTTCATAGCTTGTCTTCCCCACAAATCCTCTGGAGAAACCCCTTCTTTCAAGGACAGGGTCTAAGAACTTTTGCTTTGATTCCCCACCCTACATTTCCTCCTACCCACTTCTCTCTGTGCAGACCAAAGCTGTAGACTCTATGCTCCAAACTTCCTGGCTTTATACAAGCCCAGCAGGAGCAGGCTGGGTTTCATCTTCAATTAGTGCTTATCTATCAAGCTTCTCTTTCTCAGGTGTGACCTATAAGGTTAATTGACCCCTTCTGCACCACCTTAACCTCATTAGGGCTGGTGTAGCATGAACACTTCATTACAGAAGGTCTTACCACTCCATGAGAAGTATAAAGAGAAAAGAGGGATATTTTTAACTCTTCTACTTTTATAGCTGTTTGAGTATTAAAGGAACCTTTCAAAGGAGTTATTATTGGGGAAGAGAACAGTTATGATTGGCTTTATTTGGAATAATTGCAAGTGTAGTAATGACTGTTACAAAGGTACTTTATCATGCTGTTGCTGAAGTAGATTGTTTCCCAGGATGACCACTGATAATGATACTTTGCCTGGGTAACCTCTTTGCAATAGGAGCCCATCTTTGCATAGCCAGATGCTCAAGCTTTTATACCTGTATTTGCTAAAAGAATGTGAACCCTCACCCTAATTCACAGTTTTCTTGGAAAAGTATTTTAGCAGCCAGGTGGCCATTTTGCTTCTGCTGTGCCTATCTGTAAATTACTACCTTTAAAAATGTGATATTAAGAATTATATTGATGTCTGCATCTCACGTAAGTAAAAGAATGTAAGAATAGCCATGCTGGGTCAAACCGAAGGTCTATCTATCCCAGTATCCTGTCTTCTGATAGTGGCCAATGCCAAGTGCCCAGAGGGAATGAACAGAACACGTAATCATCAAGTGATCCATTCCCTGTCGCCCATTCCCAGCATCTGGAAAACAGAGGCTAGAGACACCATCCCTTCCCATCCTGGCTAATAGCCATTGATAGACCTATCCTCCATTAACTTATCTAGTTCTTCTTTGAACCCTGTTATAGCCTTGGTCTTCACAATATTCTCTGGCAAAGAGTTCCACAGATTGACTGTGAATTGTGTGAAGAAATATTTCCTTTCCTAAAAGATAGTAAATGAAAGGGAAGCTTTTAATTCTTTCAGATGAGATGCTATAGGAAAGCTTCTTCTATAAAATGGACTGAGCTAATACATATGTGAAATGGTCACTATTACCTAACAAAGGTTATAGTCCCCTTATAGTCTCTCTCCCCCACCCCTGAGAGGCAGGAATTGCAGAAGAGGATTTGCGAGTACTTCCCTCATCAGCTGAGATATATCTGTTTGAGTGGGTGGTCTGGACAGCATTCTTCTCCTTTCACAGAGACCTCTATGGTAGCCACATCGGTGCCTCTCTGCAAACCAGCGAGTCTGGGAGAAGAAGGATGTTCCAGTGATTAAGGTGCTAAGTCTAGGACTTGGGAAACCCAGTGTTAACTTTCTGCTCTGCCACAGACATCATGCACGACACTCAGTAAGTACTTAAGTCAGTGTTTCAGTTCCCTTTCTGTAAAATGGGAATACTACTTCCCTACCTCACAGGGGTGTTGTGAGAATAACTACATTAAAGATTATGAGGCACTCAGATACTGTGGTAATGGGAGCCATACAACTACCTTAGATGATAATAATTGGAGATATACCAATCTCCTAGAACTGGAAAGGACCTCAAAAAGTCATTGAGTTGAGTCCAGCCCCCTGCGTTCACTAGCAGGACCAATTTTTGCCCCAGATCCCTAAGTGGCCTCTTCAAGGATTGAACTCACAACCCTGGGTTTAATCAGGCTAATGCTCAAACCACTGAGCTATCCCTCCTCCCTTTAAATGATACCTTATGATAGTTGATAGATAATACTCCATTTAGATAAATAAAACCATTCATACTTCAGTTATTTTGTCAACATGTCTGCAGAGTGAGGCAGATATCACCGCACCAGTTACATTTTCAATCTTTTCTTCACAACAGTGAGGACTAGAAATTTAAAAAAAAATGAAACTTGTTATGGAGCAGGATATAGGCAGTCTGGCCTGGTAGTCAGCTCAGGAATCAGGTCTAGTGGGTGAAACAGGCATCAAGGCGTGGGGGGGAAAAAAGCCAAGGGTCAGCCCAAGAATCAAATGCCAATTACCAGAGTTAGCTACCAGAGCCAGAATTGGAGCTGAAGATCAGCTGTGGAATCTCCATCAGTGAAGATCTTTAAGAGCAGTCTAGACAAATGCTGGTCAGGGATGGTCTAGCTATTAATTAGTCCTGCCTTGAGTGCAGGGGACTGGGCTAGAAGACCTCTGGAAGTCCCTTCCAGTCCTATGATTCTATCAGAGCCAAGGTCAGATGCCAGAGCCTAGGGTCAAGCCTGAGTCAGAGTCAGATGTTGGAGGCTGGGGTCAGAGCCAGGACTGGTAACTGATGATTGGCAGCAAGGTGTAAGGGTAGGTACTGGAGGAGAGGAGAGACAAGGATCAAGTATGGAGAAGGACCCCACTGAGAACAGAAAAAAGGGCAGAAGCAGAGCAGGAAGAGGGTTGGATGCAAGAAGCAAGGTCCACTGTAGCCAGAACATAAATCACCTTGTTGCTCAGACCAACTTCCTGTGCCTCCTTCTGGCTTAAACAGCATGGTTGGACCACTCAGTGGAGCCTGGCAATCCTCCAATTAGGGCTCCCATGGGTGGTGCCTTGACTGAAGCTATAGCTCTATGAGCTTCTCAGGCCACCAGGCTTCAGTAGACATTAGGTGAGGGCCAGTATGGAGTGGTTGTCTAGGGACTCCTAAGTCTGGGTTCTAGACCTAGGTTATCACATTTATGACCTGATCCATGACTCTAAGAGCTAAGGTCCTAGGCATGTGCATACAGTGCTTATAACTTAATCCAATCCTGGCTGTAAGAGTCCCTTTATTGGCGTGATCTTACAATAGCTTTTTGAATGCTTTGGCCACTGTATGCAAAAATATTGATTCTCATGTAAAAATGACTTCACTTCTTTGTTCTTTATGTACTGTTTACATAGCCTGAACCAATATTCAGGGCCTTGTGGGTTGTTTCCATTAAGAGGAGAAACTGATGATAGAGTCAGGTGTTCCTTTGATGTAGTGCTGTTTACTTACAAAGAATGTTCATAAAATCCTGTTTCCCTGAACACAGGGGTGTTAAACTGGAAGCAGTTTCCCTGATCATAGTTCCAAGCTTGCCTTTCCAGGTAGCACTCTGTCCAAAAAGGTGTCTCTTAGGTTTTTTTTCCTCAGGCCACGCTCCAAGAGCTTCTCTGGCGATCTTCTCACTTTTCTGATTCACTCAGCTTGCTGCTGACCCTGCCCCCCCGCTCTGTACTCACACCCTAGCCAAACCCTTACACCCACAAAGATCAGTTTTTCAGTAGCCTGGCGTGTGGCCTGTGTTATGAGTAGTGGCTCCTGTTGTTTCTGCTATCCTACTGAAAAAGGAGCTTAACTGCTTACATTTATCCTGAATGAAGCCTGCCAGCTTCTATCCCCAGCCTCCATCATAGCAATATTTATATGCATAAAACTATCTATTCACAAAAAGCAGATACAATTGTATTGTAATTGTAAAACAATACTAGTGTAGTTGTAAAAATACAGGAATATAATTTTTAGATGTAATCTGTAGTTTTTCATAGCTTTTACAAAAACGTCAAAGATAAGTTTTTGTAATCGTATAAAATATTTTAGAAATGATCTCTTATATGCAATTACATAAATTTAATTTCCAGTATGGCACATTGTTTTATATCACACACAGAATAAGGAAAATAATTTAATTTTTCCCTCATTTATTTTTAAGATGAGGATAAAGATGTTCAAGATAATAGACATATAAGCTTTTTTCAGCCAATCACTAGAACTGATTTGTAAAAAAATATATAATGTGCCAGATCCTCAGCTGGTATAAGTTAACTTAGCTCAGCTGAAATCAATAAAGCTATGGCAATTTACAGCTGAGGCTCTGTCCCATAAAAAAAGATTATGAAACTAATAAAATGTACCACCTGAGTAATTTAACAAAAGAAAACTTCTCATGCCAGAAAAAGAAACAGAATTATCTGACTGTATAGTTATTTTTTTATTTTACTTTATAAATTAAATGGTGTAAGTAAAAAGTCTCAGAAAATCTTGTATATGTTTCTGACTTTCTTTTTTCACTAAAGTTGGTGCCCATTATTGTTTGCATCTATTCTGAAGTCAAAGGTAGCCAAATTAAAATATGGATGCTGCAAAATATTAAGGGCTGCATTTCTAGCACACTGTGCGGGGACCATGTGAACAAGAACAGAAGTGTCATGTGGCACTGAAAATTATGTATCTATTTATGCAGCTGGCCAAATATATTACTGTTGTCTATGCATGCACATGAAGAAAATTAAAAATGTAGATATATGGCAAATATTAAAATCAGCATTATTTATTTATTTAAAACACAGACAGCCTGGAACCAGCACTTTGTACTGGACTGATGAAAACT
Source organism: Mauremys reevesii (assembly GCF_016161935.1). Taxonomy (NCBI): domain Eukaryota; kingdom Metazoa; phylum Chordata; order Testudines; family Geoemydidae; genus Mauremys; species Mauremys reevesii. The sequence goes on along the minus strand of NC_052627.1, from coordinate 85,539,528 downwards.
TACTGTAAATTCAAAAGCCACAGATCATCTATGCAGGCCCTGGGCCAATTCTTGCAGGCTCTGCTCAAGGCTTGATTCCTCAGTTCTTACTCAGGCAAAACTCTCATTAGAGGTCTTCAGGCAACTGGGTAGAATAAAGCGATTAGTTTCTATAGGAGACAAAAAAAAAGAGTCTACATGCATAGAATCATGTTCAGCTGTTAACAGAGCAAAATTGATGTGGGCTTCATACAAGGGCAACCATCACAAATGAAACGTTACATCAGCAGTCAGATAGACAGTGGGAAATTGTGAAGAAATTGAAGCTGGAAATGTAGAGAGAGAGAGAGAGCTTTTGATAAACTGGAAAACAAAATCTAAATCTTCATGATTTTTCCTATTTTACCATAGTTCTACCTGTTCCAAACATCTTTACTTTACCTCAGGCTTTTGGCCCAAGACTGATTTTGAGAGATTTCTCAAGTTCTCAGGGCTGCCTACAAAATCTCAGGATTTTCAGCAGCACCATGGTTATGAATGCTGCTGATGGCACAGTTGCAAGTAATGCAGCTATGAAAAATACACTGATGCAATATGAATAGAGAAATGAGTCCAATAAGCTGCAAAGAATGTTAAACTTGAGCCTGCCTCCCTGTTGCAAAGATTCCCTTAAAATTGGGCACATATTTTCTGATTTAAAAATAGGGAATAAATTGATCTGATTTTGTTTAAATGGCAGGAAAAAAATCCATGAGACGTGGGTCAGTTGTAAGAAGAAAATGCTTTGGATTGGTTTGGATCATTCTTGTCCTGTGAGGTCCCCTGATAAAAGATCTAAATAACCCATTTCATATTTGAACATTGTTGGGATAAAATTGGGATTTGCCATTGCAAAATAAACGATCTGAGGCAAACTATTGGTATGATGATACATAGAGCTGGGTTTCAGCTGGCCATTGGATGTTCCATAGCTCTCATCACCTCACCAACTGCCTTGATAGACATAAATATACTTTGAACAGTAGAGGTGACTGAAGAAGACCCGGTGGAATCTTGCATGAGAGAGCTCATGCTACCTTCTGATATGCCTCAGAACGAATTAGCATTAGCAGCATTATCTTGTTCACTAATTCCCTATTATAGAGGGATGATACTGGGAAGAGCAGCCTGCCAGAGACTCCGGCGGGTAGGCTCAGAGGCACCCAAATTAGGGATTGATGCACTGGAGGGAGAGGGTAAAATGGAGCCCACTTGGGGCCACTTCTCCCCACACCTCTGTCCTGGACCCAGAACTGTGCATGGGAGGCTCCCCACATGTACTCTGGGGGCCCTAGACCCAGACAGTGCCTCCCCTCCTACTTGCCACTCCAGCAGTTAGGAACAGGAGTAGCAAAAGCAGGGACGTCTGCACATTCCAGTAAAAACTGAACGTACTCATACTTTCTCTGCCCTGTGAGGACTGGCTGTTTGCTCCAGTCTCTCCCTCCCTTGATAGTCACTTCATCTCAGCTTCACACCACACCTACTTCTCCGCCCCTGTCCTGTCCCCCACATTCCCTTTCTCTTCTCCTTTCTTTCCATTTAGCTGATCCCTTGCTAAGTAAACCCATCCAAATAAATAAATCATGGACGTTTGTTGCCATCCCATTGTTCACTCTCCTTGTGTGTTCTATCCCTTTTCCCAACCTCTCTGTTTTGTTTGGGTTTTTTTGTCTCATTGTCAGCTGTATCCATCTGTTGCCTCATCTCTTATACTTTAAGTTCTTTGGGGGAAGACTGTCTTTTTGTTCTGTGTTTGTACAACACTTCGTCCTGGTCCATGACTAGAATGGCTGCAGCTGATTTCTAAATCATCCATTGCCTTTTTCCTTAATGTATCAGTGGTGTTTTAAGGCATTCATATTCTTTCCTATCTTACCTGTGTGCAGCCACTGTCTATAGATCCTGATTTACAATAAGAGAGGTTAATAGAGACGAGGGCTTCTAAAGAGAGATTATAATGACTAAGAGAGAAGATTCTCTGTCTGAAACCAGTCAATGTCTTTTCTCTGGCCCCCTCACAAGGCCTTCTCTGAAATGTAAGTTTTACTATTGTATGAAGCATTCAGTTTGCTTTGCAAAGTTTTTTGGTTTTTTTTTTTAAATAAAGATTTAAGCCAGAATGCTTTGTAATTCCTTTAAATAGAGCTTTTGTGAAACATCTGAAAGAGAATTTGTTTTGACAGATAATTTATTGATCACATTGTACAAAGGCTACTCCATTCCTCACTGTTTTCTTTCATAAATTGTGGGAAATAAGCCACTGAAAAAATGCACCGTGAATTTGTCCTGTTGAATTTGTTGAAAAATGAAGGAGAATTTTTTTTGGCAGAAATAGTTTCAATTTAACTAATCTAGGATGATTCCCTCCAACAAAGAAAATCTCTTTGGTGCATATAAAACAGGCATTGCATATTAAAATGAGACAGCATTTTTCCTACATGTTTTTTCTTTAGAAATGTTGTATAGTATTTTTGTGTATTGTTAAAAAGCTGTCACATTCTGCTATAGAGATGGCTGTATTTCACTGGTGAGGCTGAGTAGGCAGTTCCTGAAAATATAGAGCCAGAGCCTGTCCCGTGTCACACGTATATATTTTGGGAGATAAGGGCAAGGGAGCTTTTCACTCCATGCCCATCAGTTCTGCACCCTAGCCTATTTAACATTTTTTATCAAAGATGTGGAAGAAAATATGAAATCATTACTGATAACGTTTGCAGATTACACAAAGATTGGGAGAATGAGTAAGTAATGATGAAGACAGGTCACTGATAAGTGATCTGGGGTGGCTTAGTAAACTGGGTACAAGCAAACAATATATGTTTCAATATTATCAAATGTAAAGTCATACATTTAGGAACAAGGAAATCAGGCCATACTTACTGTCTGGGGGACTGTACCGTGGGAAGCAGTGACTATGAAAAACACGTGGGTCATGGTGGATAATCAGCTGAACATGAGCTCTCAGTGCAATGCTGTGGCTAAAAAGGGTAATGTATTTACCAGCTGTATAAATAGGGTAATATTGAGTGGAGGAGAGGTTATATTACCTCTGTGTTTGGCAGTGATGTGATCACTATAAAAATACTGTGTCCAATTCTGGTGTCAACAATTCAAGAGGGATGTTGATAAATAGGAGAGGATTCAGAGAAGAGCCAGGAGAATGATTAAAAGACTGAAAAGCATGCCTTATGATGAGAGACTCAAGGAGCGCAATCATTTAGCTTATCAAAGAGCAGGTTAAAGGGGTCGTTTATAAATATCTTCAGGGCAGATCACAAACTACAAGTATCTACAGAAATTTGATAACAGAGGGTCCTTCAAATTAGCAGACAAAGGTGTAACATGATCCAATGGTTGGAAAACTAAGCAAGACAAATTGAGACTGGAAATAAGATTTAAATTTTTAACAGTGAGGGTAATTACTGCTGGAACAACTTGCCCAGGGTTATGGTGGATTCTCCATCACTGGAGATTTTAAAATCAATATTAGATGTTTTTTCTAAAAGATACGTTCTAGTTTAAACAGAAATTAATTCTGGGATGTTCTGAGGTCTGTGTTATACAAGAGGTCAGATGAGATGATCTAATGCAGGGGTAGGCAACCTATGGCACGCGTGCCGAAGGCGGCACTCAAGCTGATTTTCAGTGGCACTCACACTGCCCCGGTCCTGGCCACCGGACTAGGGGACTCTGCATTTTAATTTAATTTTAAATAAAGCTTCTTAAACATTTTGAAAACCTTATTTATTTTACATACAACAATAGTTTAGTTATATAGTATAGACTTATAGAAAGAGACCTTCTAAAAATGTTAAAATGTATTACCGGCACGCGAAACCTTAACTTAAAGTGAATAAATGAAGACTCGGCACACCACTTCTGAAAGGTTGCTAACCTCTGATCTAATGGTTCCTTCTGGTCTTAAAAATCTATGAATCCATTAACCCAACATATCCAAACATTGGCAAACTAGAATTGTGAAGTAGTATTTGAGAACACTAGGAAAGAGATTCTGTCTCTGTTGTAGAAAGCACTCCATAACATCCAGGCAGAATGGTGTGCAGGATAGGGTGCAAAGTTAGGCCCCATACCCTGATAGCTGCTATCTAATATTTGTCAGAGCAGCAGTAATTCTCTTGCTGGGTATCAAAAAACGTATGTGAAACTCACTATGTAGTGATTTTGACCCCACTCCCTCCTGTCTCTCTTTCATGCACACATTGGTTACAGTGGTTTTGTCATGAGTCTCATAATATTTAATGTTTTTATTAAAGCCCCAGCTGCTGGAGTGAGCTAATTGCATGATAATTTCATTATTCATTAACAAAAAGAAAGTATGTTTCTTGCCCTTATAGTTGCAAAGTAAAGCTTGAAACTATGATGCCTACTTGCTCAAAAATCAGAGGGCAAATAAAAGAGCCAGCAATCGATTATTTTAAGATTGTATGATTTTGGGAGGCCTGACTCATGACTTTTCAATAGTCTTAGGGTTAGGAATACTTCACACGCACACTCACCTAGCCACAGACAGAAAACAGCTCAGGGAAGCAGAGGCAGGAATAAACCCAGAGTTTGTATATGTTTATAAAATTTGGTTGTGTCCTTTGTGGATGAAAGGAACTGAGCATATGATTAAACTAATCTATGTCGATTAGAGAGGCAAACATCTGAATATGGGGGTATATATAATATATACATATGATGTTTTCTTTTCATAGTGTGTTTTTTTATTGTTCTGTATATAGGTTTTGCTGCTATTATGTTATTAAACACTCAGAGTGGAATTCACAAAGTTATTTAGGTGCCTTACTCCATTCAGTGAAATTAAGTGCCTAAATACCTTTGTGTATCCCGCTCTCAGAAAATATTACTGAACTTTAAAAAATGGATATATCTCCGTGGAAATGTAGTTGTTTAAGAAGTAAATCTGAGCTGTTGAAATTGATGTTTAGGCTGCAGAGGATTTCATATTGTGGATGCAATGGACTGTATATGAATACAGTTTTCTAATCTCCTTGCATTATTTGGTTACCTCTCTCACACTAGCCTAGTTTCACTATATATTTTATCTTCTCATCACCAGTATCATCACTAAAACTTGTGCGCTAAAACACTGCAGCAAACTTCTCTCCAGCAGAGCCCCATCAATGGCAGCTATTGATTCATAAATGCATGTTGTGACTAACCCAGCAGTATTAGATAGCCCTGTTTCTTACTTCTTTTTTCCACCTACACTTGGCATCAACTGCTCTGCAAACTAGTTCCACTGCACATCCATTGCTAACTAAAATTGTTTTAATTCAAACTGGAACCAACTAGCTGTTGTAGGAATTGAACTTCAGTCTTAAAAAGCAACAGCATGTACTGACTGCTTGTTTGGCTATGAAACCTTTGAGATATGTAAATTCTCCTATTATGGTCATTTGTTATAGAAGAAAGCCGAAATCCTTAAATTATTGGCATCCTATGATATATTGACAGTATATATGATATATTGACAGTATACTGTACTATACGTGAATTTAGCAACGGCATATCATAAAAAATTGCTGCTTAAATAACCCTCAATGTGTTTGATATTCACTGTGACTAAAGCATCTGATGACAGCTGATTGTGCAAAGTGTGGCTCTAGAATGTGCACAGTAGGAAGGCATCCTTTCAGCTCACAGCATTATTGTAAGAGTCTCTGGAGGGGCAAAATAGCTGTTAGCGTCTGTCTCTGGTTAAATGCTCATAGCCACAAGCCCAGCTGCTACTGTATCAAATGATTTTTTGCTCAGAATGAAGGAACAAGAATAAGTTAAGTGCTCTTTAGCTCCATTTTTTCACTTATGTGCTATTCATATAAACAATTAACTTCACATACTTCTTTACTTATCCCACTAGAACAGCACTGCTGAGTCGGCATTAATCACTTCTTACTCATAGACTTAATGTCAGAAAGGACTATTATGGTCATCTAGTCTGACCTCCTGCACAATGCAGGCCACAGAATCTCACCCACCCACTCCTGTAACAAACCCCTAACCTATGTCTGAGTTATTGAAGTCCTTAAATCGTAGTTTAAAGACCTCAAGGTACAGAGAATCCTCCAGCAAGTGACCCGTGCCCCATGCTGCAGAGGAAGGTGAAAAACCTCCAGGGCCTCTGCCAATCTGCCCTGGAGGAAAATTCCTTCCCGACCCCAAATATGGTGATCAGTTAAACCCTGAGCATGCGGGCAAGACTCATCAGCCAGTACCCAGGAAAGAATTCTCTGTAGTAACTCAGATCCCACCCCATCTAACATCCCATCATAAACCATTGGGCATATTTACCTGCTAATAATCAAAGATCAATTAATTTCCAAAATTAGGCTATCCCAACATACCATCCCCTCCATAAACTTATCAAGCTTAGTCTTGAAGCCAGATATGTCTTTTGCCCCCACTACTCCCCTTGGAAGGCTGTTCCAGAACTTCACCCTCTAATAGTTAGAAACCTTCATCTAATTTCAAGTCTAAACTTCCTAATGTCCAGTTTATATCCATTTGTTCTTGTGTCCACATTGGTACTAAGCTTAGATAATTCATCTCCCTCTCTGATATTTATCCCTCTCATGGATTAATAAAGAGCAATCATATCTCCCCTCAGCCTTCTTTTGGTGAGGCTAAACAAGCCAAGCTCTTTGAGTTTCCTTTCATAAGACAGGTTTTCCATTCCTCAGATCATCTTAGTAGCCCTTCTCTGTACCTGTTCCAGTTTGAATTCATCCTTCTTAAACATGGGAGACCAGAACTGCACACAGTATTCCAGATGAGGTCTCACCAGTGCCTTGTATAATGTTACTAACACCACCTTATATCTACTGGAAATACCTCGCCTGATGCATCCCAAGACCGCATTCGCTTTTTAACGGCCATATCACATTGGTGGCTCATAGTCATCCTGTGATCAACCAATAGTCCAATGTCCTTCTTCTCCTCTGTTACTTCAAACTGATGTGTCCCCAATTTATAACCAAAATTCTTGTTATTAATCCCTAAATGCATGACCTTGCCCTTTTCACTATTAAATTTCATCCTATTACTATTACTCCAGTTTACAAGGTCATCCAGATCTTCCTGTATGATATCCCAGTCCTTCTCTGTGTTAGCAATACCTCCCAGCTTTGTGTCATCCGCAAACTTTATTAGCACATTCCCACTTTTTGTGCCAAGGTCAGTTATAAAGATTAAATAAGATTGGTCCCAAAACCGATCCTTAAGGAGCTCCACTAGTAACCTCCTTCCAGCCTGACAGTTCACCTTTCAGTATGACCCGTTGTAGTCTCCCTTTAACCAGTTTCTTATCCACCTTTCAATTTTCTTATTGATCCCTAGCTTTTCCAATTTAACTAATAATTCCCCATGTGGAACCATATCAAATGCCTTACTGAAATTGAGGTAAATTAGATCCACTGCATTTCCTTTGTCTAAAAAATCTGTTACCGTCTCAAAGAAGGAGATCAGGTTGGTTTGGCACGATCTACCTTTTGTGAAACCATGTTGTATTTTGTCCCAATTACCATTGACCTCAATGTCCTTAACTAATTTCTCCTCCAAAATTTTTTCCAAGACCTTGCATACTTCAGATGTCAAACTAACAGACCTATACATATATGTAACAGCACCTATTGTGTCTCACCAGCCAGTGTAGAATGGACATAATGGTTCTGAAGTAAGTATAAAAATATAATTAGGAAGGCCAAAAAAGAATTTGAAGAACAGCTAGCCAAAGACTCAAAAACTAATAGCAAAAAAAAAATTAAGTACATAAGAAGCAGGAAGCCTGCTAAACAACCAGTGGGGCTACTGGATGATCAAGATGCTAAAGGGGCACTCAAGGACAATAAAGCCATTGCAGAGAAACTAAATGATTTCTTTGCATCAGTTTTCACAGTTGAGGATGTGAGGGAGATTCCCAAACCTGAGCCATTCTTTTTAGGTGACAGATCTGAGGAACTGTCTCAGATTGAGGTGTCATTAGAAGAGGTTTTGGAACAAATTGATAAACTGACGTTAATAAGTCACCAGGACCAGATAGTATTCACCCAAGAGTTCTGAAGGAACTCAAATGTGAAATTGCAGAACTACTAACTACAGTCTGTAACCTATCATTTAAATCAGCTTCTGTACCAAATGACTGGAGGATAGCTAATGTGACGCCAATTTTTTAAAAGGGTCCCAGAGGTGATCCCGGCAATTACAGGCCGATAAACCTGACTTCAGTACCTGGCAAACTGGTTGAAACTATAGTAAAAAACAAAATTGTCAGACACATAGATGAACATAATTTGTTGGGGAAGAGTCAACATGTTTTTTGTAAAGGAAAAGCATGCCTTACCAATCTACTAGAATTCTTTGAGGGGGTCAACCAGCATGCGGACACGGAGGACCCAGTGGATATAGTGTACTTAGATTTTCAGAAAACCTTTGACAAGGTCCCTCAACAAAGGCTTTTAAGCACAGTAAGCTGTCATGGGATAAGAAGGAAGATCCTCTCATGGATTGGTAACTGGTTAAAAGATAGGAAACAAAGGGTAGGAATAAATGGTCAGTTTTCAGAATGGAGAGAGGTAAATAGTGGTGTCCACCAGGGGTTTGTACTAGGACCAGTCCTATTCAACATATTTATAAATGAGCATAAGATGGATCAGCTATACTAATTTACACCTGGGATTAGGTAGGTCCTGCACAGAGTACATACAGTGTCTGTCCCAAATACAGAATGGCATAATTGAGAATCAGGCCCATAAATTTACCTTTAGATTGTCCCATCAGACCACTCTGACCCACTTGATATCTGATGAACTAAAACAGAATTCTGATCTCAGATTTTTCCCCCTGATATAATTATTATATAAAACACCAAATAATAGAAGACCATTTTAACTATGTGGAGAAGATCATAGTAGGATGGAATAGGCTTATTCTAAGAATAAATGGAAACTAAGATTTCATTCCTTATGGAACAAAACAACTCTAATCTCAGGGAATTTCCTGAGAAATAATTATGAAAACCAAAATCTAAAATATGAATGAGACTATTCCTTATACTAGGCTTTAAAGAAGGTAATAATGTACCAGATCATTACTTACCACAGTCAAAGAGCTGTGGGGTAAAAACAATTCCTCCTCATCCCCCATATTTTTCAGTAGGAACAGAGAGGTCAACTAAGATGCCATAATGCTCTTTGCTACATAATGCTACAACCGTATCTGCTCTAACCCCGCAGACAGAGACCAACACCTAGAAAATCTCCACCAAGCATTCTCAAGACTACAGTACCCACATGAGGAAATAAGGAAACAGATCAACAGAGCCAGATTTGTACCCAGAAGCCTCCTACTGGAAGACAAACCCAAGAAAGAAACCAACAGGACTCCACTGGCCATCATATACAGTCCCCAGCTCAAACCCCTCCAACGCATCATCAGGGATCTACAACCCATCCTGGACAATGATCCCACACTTTCACAGGCCTTGGGTGGCAGGCCAGTCCTCGCCCACAGACAACCTGCCAACCTGAAGCATATTCTCACCAGCAACTGCACACCGCACCATAGTAACTCTAGCTCAGGAACCAACCCATGCAACAAACCTCGATGCCAACTCTGCCCACATATCTACACCAGCAACACCATCACAGGACCTAACCAGATCAGCCACACCATCACCGGTTCATTCACCTGCACGTCCACCAATGTAATATATGCCATCGTATGCCAGCAATGCCCCTCTGTTATGTACATCGGCCAAACTGGACAGTCTCTAAGGAAAAGGATAAATGGACACAAATCAGACATTAGGAATGGCAATATACAAAAACCTGTAGGAGAACACTTCAACCTCCCTGGCCACACAATAGCAGATTTTAAGGTGGCCATCCTACAGCAAAAAAACTTTAGGACCAGACTTCAAAGAGAAACTGCTCCCGTTCATCTGCAAATTTAACACCATCAGCTCAGGACTAAACAAAGACTGTGAATGGCTTGCCAATTACAGAACCAGTTTCTCCTCCCTTGGTTTTCACACCTCAGCTGCTGGAACAGGGCCTCATCCTCCCTGATTGATCTAACCTCGTTATCTCTAGCTTGCTTCTTGCTTGCTTATATATACACCTGCCCCTGGAAATTTCCACTGCTTGCATCCGAAGAAGTGGGTATTCACCCACGAAAGCTCATGCTGCAAAACGTCTGTTAGTCTATAAGGTGCCACAGGATTCTTTGCTGCTTCTACAGAACCAGACTAACACGGCTACCCCTCTGATACTTGACATAATGCTCTTTGAGAAACCAAGTACCAATAGTTTTTGCTGAGCTAGCTGATCCTCCTGATTGCATTCCGTCATGGGACTTATCTCATAACACCTGTTCCAGTGGATTACGCTCAGACTAAATATATAATGAAAATTAGCAGAATAAAGCTAACAAATATCCAGATAAAGCAAAAAAATATCATATTCAAAAACAGGGGTGATTCTCTAGTCCACTAGTCTACTTTGTGTTGCAGGTGCTTCCCAGGCCCCAAAGATTGTGTTTGTGCAATGCCAAGCAAAATAAGGCCTCAGTCGTAAGTGTATTACTATAATAAAAAACAACAACAATAATAAATCTAGCTGTTGTTGATTTAATTTGTTCTTCATAAGTTAAAAAATAGACTTTAGAGGGTCATAGAGACAGGTGGAAAGGTTTTTTTTATCAAGTACATTTTCTGTAGTATGCAGGAATGTCATTGCCTAATATTAATGAGTGCTTTATGCAGCCTCTTTCTGTGAATTTCCAGTGATAGAATGTCTACCTTAGAACTGAAATACTGGCATTCTGGAAGCAGCAGTGGAAATGTTGGTTTAGACTCGTAGCTTTAATTTTCACTCCTGCCTATTCCAGAGCTGTGGGGCAAACTCACTTCATGATCCTACAAACAAGATGGGAGAGATTAATGAGAGCATTAATATGTAAGTTATTATGCTAAGTGGTTCTATTGATTTTATTATGCGGTATTGAGGCTCAAATCTACTCCATAATTGCAAAACAAACAAAAAACAAACAAACAAAAAGTCAGACTAAAACAGAAAAAAGTTATTTTAAAAACTCCAATAAAATAATTCCCTTCTCACCATGGTATGGAAAAGACTAAAAACAATGTAAAAGATCTCTGGAATTTTACCTGGGTTCAACGCTTCCAGTGAGTTAGTGATTGGGAAGCTTCACACCAGTTATTCAGTTAATTGGTTCTAGAGCAGGGCTACTGTTAATATTTTAAAGATATTTTCTTTAACCACCAAGGCCTGGTTTGATCATTTTGACTTGAAGAGAGAATGAGACAGAAACAAGGAGCATTATTTATGTGGCTGACAAGCATGCCACAAGAAACACCCTAAATGAGTTGACCCTATACTGTTTCTTTTGCAAATCTCAGTGCCAAAATCTTTTCAGTAAATAGTTGTGGCTTTTGTAGCAAAGAAAGATGTCGAGTATTCCTCCTTAATAAACCCCTTCATTACATGTGCATGCAAATACATTTACAATCCTATTTCATCCTATACTGACTACTTCAAATTGTTCAAAAGACCATCTCTGTGTCTTGCTTTCTGCTTGATGTCTTGCTTTCTGGAAGTAAATTATCAACTGATGTGATCTAAATCCAACTTGTATGCAGTGTTTATGGCTGACCAGCCCAGCAACTGTAAACTTCCATGCTACAGTCTACTTGACAAGATAAAAGACTCACTTCTGGGATTGCTGTCTGACATGTGCAGAATCATTCTCAACACTGCAATCCCTAAGGAAAAAGCTTTTATCCTGTCAGAGACTTCAATCCCAGCCTTAAAAATAGGTATCTATACATATGTATCTACATCTGCCTATCAGTATAGTAGGAGATCTTATCTCCAATATGGTCAAACATTTGAAAGGAAGTGCATTATTAAAAAAGGTAATAAATTACCTAAGTTTAATTACCATGCTACATATATTAAATTATTCAATATACCCTGTATGTGTTATCTGTTTCCTAAAAGATAGTCAGAGGCATAAAATACTTCCTTTTATGGAGTAAACAATTGCAAAATATAGTACTTTCATTAAATTTAAGATTTTCAAAGGACAGACAACTTTTAGATCCATGGAAAAAGGCAATGATTGATCAGTTAATTCCACTGCAAGTTGCAAATCTCAAGAAGGATTCAAATGTACTCTAGTTTGTTAGTGATCATTTTTATTGCAGCTGCAAAAAAAAATGCGAAGTGCCAGTTTCAAAAATTGTATAACATAGTAACATTTCCCTTGTAGTTATATTATTATTTTAATTTGAACTCATAAGGGCATGTGAACTGGTTCTAGCTAGATACTACCAGGGGACTTCAAATGAAGGGGGTTCTGGACCCCATTAATTCATATATAGTATTTCATCCAAAAATCTACATTAAAAGAACATTAAGATTGCAAAATCTAGCACTCAGAATTTAGGAAATGGTGAAATTTAGGTTATTTGTTCAAATCTGAATTGCCCTCCCCACCGCGCATTGAGATACAGTCCATAAATAATTACATAACCACATGCCATTTTCAGGGAATTCTGATAGTCCAGATGGTTTGAACATACAAACAATTCTCCCTAAATGAGATTCCAATTCATGACTTTCTGTCATATAAGTTCCATATAAATGAAATAGAAGGTAAGGGAGGCTCTGCTTAACACACTGGATGAAATTGAAAACAATGGACTTTTGCCATTGACTTTATTGGGACCCACAATTTCAGCCACTATGTGATGGATATTTTGTTGCCATAAATTAGTGAAGGCAGATATTGTAATCCTCTGCACTGTCTTTGGGGCCCATTGTATTAAAATTATGAATGATTCATATATAATTGTGTTATTCTCCAAAGGGGAGGGTTATCACCGCTGTTACAGGAACTAAGAATGGGGAGGGAGGGAGGGAGGGAGATGACTAAGGTGAGTCACTGAGACTAAACAATTCTGGAGAGGTATTGCCCTCCTGGAGCGGTTTGCACATAGGTCCAACACTGGTTTTCCAGGGACTAGAGACAAAGGCAGGGCCTGGTAACCTGACCCTGCCTGCCTAATGATGCCTGAACCTCAGTTTGCTCTCTGGCCTGTTGTGGACTCTGACCTGCTGGTACCTGACTCCTAACTCCTGCTCTGACCACTAGGTCTGACTGACATCCTGGTCATGACACCTTCTCTTCAAAGGATGGTTGTCTTGGGGAAGAGTTGGAAAGACTTTATCCCTACTAGGGCCTCATAAGACAGATGGGTGACTACTGGTATGTGTAGTAAATGTTTAAATGTTATTGTTTTTCTTACTTTGCCTTATCTGTAAATGTCAGTTATTGATAGAAGTATTTTTTCATTGTTTTGGGTGTGTCTGTTGAAATTGACTTACTGACACAATTGAGAATCTGAAAGCGAAGCTGTTTTTGTTCTAGTTGTGCATCATCACCCCAATCCAGAAGAGGTACTGGGAAGATGTTTTTAAGGTATAGGGTCTCGGTTCAGCCAAGGTGTTTAAACACATACCTAATTTTCAACATATAGGTCTCACTGAAGTAAGATGAAACTAATTGTGATTAGGGGAGGAATAGCTCAGTGGTTTGAGCATTGGCCTGCTAAACCTAGGGTTGTGAGTTCAATCCCTGAGGAGGCCACTTAGGGATCTGGAGCACAAATTGGTCCTGCTAGTGAAGGCAGGGGGCTGGACTCAATGACCTTTTAAGGTCCCTTCCAGTTCTAGGAGATTGGTATATCTCCAATTATTACCTAAAGTGAGACACATTCTTAAATATCTTTTCTAAAAAGTGTGTTATAGTGCAAACAGAAGTTATGGGCTTGAGGCAGACATTATCTGGTGATAATTGGTCTGTGCCATATAGAAGGCCAAACTAGAAGATTACAATCATCTCTTTTGGCCTTAAAATCTCCAAATCTCTGAAATAACTTCTTTAATTGGGGTCCAATTCAAGAGTACAACCCAGATATCTAGATTATTTTTACTGCTCATTATCATGGGATCTGAGCACTTCCCAACAGAACTTTAGAAAAAATCACAATAGGCTAATGGTCTAACTATCTCATCTTTCTCCCTATTTTCCCCAAGTCAGTAGGGGCAATTTAAAAAAAAATCTTCATTCTTTTCTCTTTCCTCCCCTCATACTCTTCTCTCTCTTTCTTTGCCTTTGCCTCTTTCTTCCTTCTCCTCTCTGCTGTTTGAGATGTCTGTGGGAGAGCTAAATTGAAGAACTGAGTTTTACACTTTGTTTTGAAGGGAGTGAGATTAGTGGTCATTCCAATCTCCTCTGGTAATGAGTTCCAAAGCCTGTTCACGTACAGGGCCATCTCCCGCTCTTATGGGCTTCAGTCTGTAGATTGATAGCTTCATTGTTCCTGGGGGGAGCTGTCAGAGTACATTATTATTACAATGATAATGTACAATATCAGGCTAACTTCTTAAAGGGTGCTGTGTGTATACCTCTAGATCAGAAATTAGGCTTGGTATACACCTAAAATTTAGGATAATGTCACTACTAAGGAGGTAGATTTACTATGGCAATGGGGGGAAACAACCCTTTTGTCACTGTAGCAAGTGTTTACATTACAATGCTACAACTCTTGTAGTGCTTTAACATTTTTTAAAAATTGCTCCTGCTGACTTGGGGGGAAATGGGGAGAAAGATGAAATAGTTAAACCATTAGCCTATTGTGGGTTTTTTTTGTTGGGTTTTTTTTGGTAAAGTTCTGTTGGGAAGTGCTCAGATCCCTTTATAATGAGCAGTAAAAACAACCTAGATATATAGGATGATGTACTCTTGAATTGGACCCCAATTAAAGAAGGTGTTTCAGAGATTTGGAGATTTTAAGGCCAAAAGAGATCATTATGATCTTCTAGTTTGGCCTTCTATTTGGCACAGACCAATTATCACCAGATAACTTCTGCCTGAAGCCCATAACTTCAGTTTGCGCTATAGCATTCTTTTAGAAAGATATTTAAGAATGTGCCTGTAGCATAGACATAGCATAGTTAACACGTGTTAGGGCAGAATAGAATCCAGTACCTTTCCCCATATCAGTGTTGGCTCTTTAAGCACTAATAGAATGCGAAGTGCAACAAAATATGCAGATTTGAGCTGGAGGGAGATAGCTACTTTAGCAGAGCTCCGACCTTGTCCCCGTGGGTCCCACACTTCTAGGTGGCTTATGCTAGCCTCAGAGACTCACTGCAACCCTCCACGTAGCCCTTCTTTCTCTAGGGTCAGAGTTACAGTCTACTGAGCCGTTTTCATCGTAAGCCAGCAAGGAGGTTGGCGAGAGAACTCCCACAGTCTCTGTTGTCCCTACTGGCTTATTCCAGAACATTTTAGCCTCCTGTTCTGACAGAGGCCTGTCTTCCCCTCCTAGGAGGTGTTTCTGTAGTGGTGGGTTCGGGGGGAACCCGGTCCTGCCCTCTACTCTGGGTTCCAGCCCAGGGACTCTAAATGCAGCAGCTGTTGGCAGCCGACCTTTCACTGCCCGAGTTGCTACATTTCCCTGGCCCATTTCCCCACACCTCTTCCACATCTCCCTTCTTCACCCTTACCTTAAGATTCCCTTCCAGTGGCTTGAGGGTGTCTTCATTATCCAGACCTTCAGCCACACTTCCTCTCTCTGGCTCCCTGGCTCTCCTCAGCCTGATGAGTGAGCCCTTTTATAGTTTCAGAGGGGCCTTAATTAGAGTCAGATGTTCATATTAGCTTAATGGCCTCACCTGACTCTTTGCAGGCTAATTGGAGTCATATGTCCACCCTAGCCTGGAGCAGCCCCTGCTCTGGTCAGTCAGGGAAAAGAAAACTGCTTATCCAGTGGCCAGTATATCTGTCTTCTACTACTCTGCTGTACCCAACTGCCCGGGGTCTATCACATATCCCTCCCCCATGCTCAACACGTAGGGGCTGGGCAGCTTAGGACACCAGACAGTGCACACGTGATAAGTCATTGGCATTGCCATGGTGACTCCCCACTCTGTGCTGTATGCAGAACTGGAAAGGTTGGAGGGATAAGAACCACCTGATTACCCTTGTGTTCTTTTCCTTGTTCCATCACATCCATTGAAGAGGGGCATGGTCAGTCGCAAGGACAAATCTGTGCACCAGCAGGTAGTAATGCAATGTTTCCATGGCCCATTTTATGACGAGGCACTCTTTCTCTACCACTGTGTATTTTTGTTCTCTCAGAAGGAGTTTCCTACTGAGGTAGAGAATTTGGTGTTTCTCTTCCCCAACCATCTGTGACAGGACGGCCCCTAACCCTACCTCAGATGCATCTGTCTGTAGGATGAATTCCTTGGTGAAATCCAAGGCTATCAATACGGGGCTTCTGCAGCGGGCAGTCGGTAGGTCCACTAAGTCTGTTAGGGGACTTGCCCTTGTGGCAAAATGGGGGATGAAACACCAGTAACACCCACCAGGAATGCTTGGACCTGCTTCTTATGACTCGACCATGGCTAATTTTGGATGGCCTCTAACTTATTCAGTTAGGGTTTTACCAGACCATTTCCTACCATGTAGCCAAGATATTTGGCCTCCGTGAACCCCACAGTGCATTTTACAGGGTTTGCTGTAAGGTCAGCTGTCCTGAAGGTATCAAGGACTGCCCACCTTCTTCAAGTGCGTTTTTCAGTCTAGGGTATGAATCACCACGTCATCCAAGTAGGCCACAGCATAGCTGGCATGGGGGCGTAATAACTTGTCCATGAGGCACTGAAAGGTAGCTGGGGCCCCATGTAGTCCAAAAGGGAGGACTATATATTGGAAAAGACTCTCTGGTATAGAGAATGCTGTCTTTTCTTGTGCATCTTCAGCTAGGGGACTCTGCCAGTACCCCTTTGTCAAGTCTAGGGTCATCAAGTACCAGGCATTCCCCAAACAGTCCGCTAGTTCGTCTGTGCAGGGTATAGGGTAGGCATCAAACTGGGATATCCTTTTTAGTCGACAGAAGTCATTGCAGAACCTCGTGGTGCCATCAGGTTTGGGCATCAACACTATAGGTCTGGACAACTGACTGTGGGATTCTTTAATGATCCCCATCTCCAGCAGTTTCCTGATTTCCGCTTTTATTTCCTCTCTTTTGGCTGCTGGCACCTAGTAGGGCCTCATTGTTACTCTGGCCATAGGGTTTGTGATGATGTGATGATATGTCCCAGTTGTGCAACCCGGCTTTATTGAGAATACATCTTGATAATGGACGATTATCTCAGTTACCTCTTTATTCTGGGCTGTTGTTAGATCAAGAGACACCCTCACCTGTTCAGGTTTTTTGTTCCCTGGGTGCAGGTCTTCCAAATCACTGTGCATGCCTCTCAGGCATGCCAGGGTTTCAGAAGGTTGACATGGTATATCTGCTCTAGTTTTTGACATCCCAGTTGTCGCACCTTGTAATTTAGTTCCTCTATGGGTTCAACTATTTCATAAGGCCCTTGCCACTGGGCCAACAGCCTACTTTCAGCCATGGGTACCAGTATCATTACTCGGTCTCTGGGTTGAAACTGACAAACCTTGGCTTGATGGTTGTAGTAGGTTTGCTGGGCCTCTTGGGCCTTCTCTAGGTGCTCCCTCACTATGGGAGTGACCCAGGCTATCCGGTCCCTCATCTGTAGCACATGCTCTATTACATTCTTCCCCTCACTGGGTTCCTTCTCCCAAATTTCCTTGGCTATGTCCAGGATGCCTCAGGGTTTGCGTCCTACAACAGCTTAAAGGGGGAGAATCTGGTGGAAGCTGGGGGGATCTCGCGGATAGTGAACATGAGGTATGGTAATAGGTTGTCCCAGTCTTTCCCATTCTTGCTTACCACCTTTCTTATCATGGCCTTGAGGGTCCAGTTAAATCTTTCCACCAGACCATCGGTTCGTGGGTGGTAAACCAAGGTCCACAGGGTATGGACATGGAGCAGGGAACACAGGTCCTTCATCAACTTGGACATGAATGGTGTTCCCTGGTCTGTGAGGATTTCTTTTGGTATTCCTACCCAGGCGAAGGTTACCACTAATTCTTTGGCAATATTGTTGGAGGCTGTGTTTTGTAAGAGGACAGCTTCTGGGTACCTGGTTGCATAGTCTAGGATGACAAGCACATACTGGTGGCCTTGGGTCATTTTCTCTAGCGGCCCCACAAGATCCATGGTGATCCGCTTGAATGGAACTTTGATGATTGGCAGGGGTACCAAAGGGGTTCTCAGATGTGGATGAGGCTAAGTTTAACAGCCTCACCTGACTCTTTGCAGGTTAATGCAAGTCAGATGTTCTCATTAGCCTAATGGCGTCAACTGACTTTTTGCAGGCTAATTGGAGTCATGTGTCCACCCTAGCCTAGAGCAGCCCCTGCTCTGGTCAGTCAGGGAACAGAAAACTGCTTATCCAGTGGCCAGTATATCTGCCTTCTACTACTCTGCTGTACCCAATTGGCCTGGGTCTATCACAGTACTTACACAAGCCAGATCTTTTGAGTAAGAAGATAGCATTTTAACACAGCCATTTCCTGAGTAGAGCAGCACCTTACAGCCAAGAGTAGAAAGCCTATAAAAACAAGAGCCTAACAATAGGCTCTTAAGCCTACATTTAGGACTCTAAATGCACAGCTATTTTTTAGTTCAATGGGAGCTGCTCAGAGCACAGCAATTTGAAACTCAGATCACTTATGAAGCCAAGTAAATATGGGTTTAGGGGCCTAATTTTAGACCTTTCTTAAAATTATTGGTCCAAGAATGATTTTGTTTGATTTTATAGCTTTAACACAGATCCCAGATACATCTTTGATTTACTGTTAAAATAATGAGGTTGTAGAAGGTACATATCTACCAGCTGTGCTGCCTAGTGGTCAGTGGGTGTTTGGCAGGATGTCTACCCACTGAAGCACAGTCCTGTCTGTAGAGCTTCACCACGGTGGCTTCCTGTCCTCCTTTTTAGCACAGGGTCTTTGAGGGCTGGACCCTTAAACAGTCAGTCTCTTCCAGCTAGACTCTCAGTGAAGATGAAGACTCTTGTTATTGTATTGTCCTCCTAGGATGGGTAGGGGAGCCCAAGCCCACCTTATCTGGGCTCTGCTCCAGGGCCCACTGGTGGACAGCTACACCCAACACTTCAGGGTGCTAAGCCACTTTTCCCAGACCATTTCCTACCCCAGTCTCCTTCAGCTTCCCATAGTAAATGACTTCAATCAAATCTCTGACCTGCACACTCAGTCCCCTGCTTCTCCTTTGTGGGTTTGCACAAGTCTTTGTCAAGTCCCAGGCAATACTTTCTTGTCAGAGCAACCACCTGCTTCCTTCCACTACCTGTCTCTGAACTGCTTTGCTCCCCGTTTTATAGCCTTGCCTCCAGCTTGTGCAGGCTGTGCACGTGTGGCTGGGCAGGGCTGCCAGGGCCCCCAGCTGTTCCTTAACCCCCTGCTCTCCAGTGTAGGGTTTGTACATTCCTTCGCAGAGGTTTAACAATGTTTTAGCTTCCTCAGTTTCTACAAACACATCATAATCCAACAGCCTGGTGGGCAATATGAATGAACTTCCTGACAGTCTCTAGCAATGAGAATAAGAAAGAAAGAGCTCAAACATTTTAAGAATATCTTTCACATTTTTATTATGAAAAACATTCTATTTCTCTTATAGCCTATATGAGTCTGCTCCCTATCAGTGCTCATAAATGAAAAGTAATGTGTGTTGGAAAACATAATCCGAACTATATGTACACAATGATGGGGTCTAAATTAGTTGTTGTTACTCAAGAAAGATCTTGGAGTCATTGTGGTTAGTTCTCTTAAAAATACTCTCAGTGTTCAGTGGCAGTCAAAAAAGCTAACAAAATGTTAGGACTCATTAGGGAAAGGATAGATAATATCAGAATGTCACTATATAAATCCATGGTATGCCCAGATCTTGAATACTGTGTGCAGTTCTGATCACCCCATTTCAAAATTGATACCTTAGCATTGGGAAAAATACAGAGAAGGGCAACAAAAATTATTAGGGATATGGAACAGCTTCTATCTGAGGAGAGATTAGAAAGGCTGGAGACTGGTCAGTTTATAAAAAAGATAATTAAGGGTGAATATAACAGAGATCTATACAGTCATAAATGGTGTGGAGAAAGTGAATAAGGAAGTGTTATTTCCCCCTTCACATAACACAAGAACCAGGGGTCACCCAATGAAATTAATAGATAGCAGGTTTAAAAGAAACATCAGTAAGCACTTCTTCACACAATGCTCAACCAATCTGTGGAACTAGTTGCCAGGGGAAGTAGTGTAATGGACAAAATACATGTGATAAACAAAAGTATAACTGTGATAAAAAATATTTAGATTTATCCTCCATGAACATATCCATGAATGGCTGTTAGTCAAGATGGTCATGGATGCAACCCCTTGTTCTGGGAGCCTCTAAATCTCCGACTGCTGGAAGCTGGGACAGGATGACATAGGGTGACCAGATGTCCCGATTTTATCGGGACTGTCCTGATATTTACTTGTTTGTCCTGCATCCCGACCAATGTTTGGCTGGGATGCGAATTGTACCAATGTGCACTCCGACGCACAGGCGGAGGGGGCTCGTGCCCTCAACTCAGCCCCGGCTCTGCCCCGACTCTGCCCCCTCCCTGCCCCATTGGATCCCTCCCCAAATCCCGGCCCTGGCCCCGCCTCTTCTCCAAGCACGCAGCATTCCTCCTCCTCCCTCCCAGGCTTGCGCTAATCAGCTGCATGGTGGTGCAAGCACTCAGAGGGAGAGAGAAGAAGCAGGACACAGCAGCCTGCTCAGGGGAGGTGGAGGCGAGCTGGTGCGGTGGGGAGCGGGCAGCTGCCGGTGGGTGCTCAGCCCCCACCAATTTTTACTATGCTCCGGTAGCTCTTTGGTTTTTGTTTTTGTTTTCCCACTATGCCACTGGCTCTCTTTTTTTTTTTATTTCTCTGCCGGCGACCCCCCGTGTCCCAGTATTTCACGTCTCTCAGCTGGTCACCCTAGGATGACAAGAAATGGATGATTCAAGAGCTGCCCCATTCTGTTCACTCCCTCTGAAGCATCTGGCACTGGCCACTGTCAGAAGACAGGATACTGGGCTAGATGGACCAGTGGTCTGTCCCAGTCTGACCATTCTGGGGGAAGGGATAACTCAGTGGTTTGAGCATTGGCTTGCTGAACCCAGCATTGTGAGGCCACTTAGGGATCTGGGGCAAAATCAGTACTTGGTCCTGCTAATGAAGGCAGAGGGCTGCAGTCAATGACTTTTCAGGGCCCATTCCAGTTCTATGAGATAGGTACATCTTTTCTAAAAGATGGATTTTAGGAATTTTTATGGAAGTTTTAACTGTTTTTAATGCTCAGGATGCAATACCATTTCCATCACCATCTCAAACTGTTATTTCTTCCCTTTACACAACAGTCACAGGCCCCAGCTGCTCAGCTGTAAAAAAACATTTTCTCCAGCAGTAGCAGCAGCTGCTGGCTGCTTGGCAGGCTCCTCAGTCAGCTGCAGCTCCAAGATTGCCAACGCCTCTGGGTGTGTGATGTGGTTATAATGCTGATGTAGCCTGCCTCATGTGCTATTAAGCTCTGTTCTCCTTCAACATGTCTTAGAATTGGAAGACTTTGTACACTTGTATCCATTTATAATCAGGAGCTTTCACAAATCCTCCAGAATATATTTATTAGGGCCCTTTTATAGAGAAATAGTGCTGTTTCCAAGCCATAGTAATTTGCTTATATTTTCCTGGCCCTGAAAACATCCTTCACACATGCACATTGAATTTTCTTTGCTTAATAGTCAAACAGGCTCTATATCAAGCCAATAATAATAATAATGTTTTTGTGTTCTCTCATACATGACCCAGGTATTTGTTTTAAGTGCCCCTAGGAAGTGTGACTCCTCCCAGAGGAGCTCAGGTTAATCTAGAAGAACATGTGTACCACCAATTACATTTAACAGTTCAGAATGGCTTCCAGATTTAATTTGGAGCCCCAGATGGAAAAACTGGAGTGGAAGCTTTATGTAAATATGAATGTGTTCATTGTTTATAGATCATCATTTATTAAAGCAAAAGCCAATTGACAGAAATAAAAAACTATTTTTTTTCAGTGAGCCATGTTCACATTATTTATTACCTTTAGTCATGTAGTGCAAACACAACTGAGCCTTTTTTCCCATTTCCCATTTTAATTACCCTATTTATTTGATTATTATAAATAATATTAACAAGATACTTAAAACTTTTTTACAAACGCTACCCTTTTTTTTTCCTGTCTATGACTACTTCACATTCAAGCCATTTTAACAACTACCACAACATTATTGTTTATTTAGGTTATTGCATATTCAAAGCATGTTAAATTCATATACCAAATCTCTGGATACATATTAATTATGATAAGGTCCATAGTATTTTATAGGATAACAATGGAGATTATATTGAACAACATTTCCTCAGTACTCCAGAGAGGTTGAAAGCAACAACACAAATTTAACAAGAAATCTTCCATTATTTTATCTGATACTTTGCTAATTAAATGCAAATACTGTTCTGATGTTGTAGTGCTGTTTATATGCTCCCCAAAGTATTTTACTAAGTAAATATTTACTGAAGAGTTTTGAGGGCACAGTCTACAATTAAAATCATATCCTGGATACACATTGCTTCTCAACAAAGGTTTTCAACAATAAGATTTTAAACACATACTGTTAATGGTTTAATGCTCTAGTCAACAGCTATGACATGCGGGAAAGTGCAAATGCCAGTAGCTGAGCAACTCAGGATGAAGCTCATCTGGGCTGTAAAATGACAGTATTTGGCAAAAAGCCATTTACTACTTTAAATAAAGCTCTCCACTTGAGCAGTTTGAAAAGTCTCATGCATAGTTCATCAAACTTTGACTTTTCATCAGTTTCACAAAGAATGTGCTAGAGAGAGAAAGATGGATAGAGAAATAAATTTTGGCTAGTGCACCACGATTGTTTTACAGTCATGGACGAACTGCAGTAGGTTTGGAGTTTGGTTTTAGTTCAGATTAAACATATGCAAATTTTGGATACTGACCCAGAACTCGAACTGAATCCAACCCACCTCTATAGTCAAGGGCAAAAGTCACACAAGATTCTTCGTACGCAGATCCATTTGCAGAACTGGAGCCTAAGTAAGGTACCTCACACTCTTAGGTTTGCAAAATTGAGCTGTAAATCTAATGAGAAGAGGCTGTCTTGATTACTTGTGTTTCCTCTTTCTAGGCTGCACTGGGCATTGCAAACACAGCAGCACTAGTAATGATATTTCATTATACCACTTTGTCCTGGCCATAGCCCAGGAATACTGAGGTGCTTAAAATTAAGTGAAAACAGAAAACAGTGAACCAAACCTTTCAAGGTTAAAAAGAGATTCTTTGAGTGTGGGGTGAAAATTCAAAACATCCCTAATTTTTTGCAATTAAGATAGATTTTCTCTTGCAAAATCTAAGTTTATATGAAGGAAAGCTGAAAGTTAAACAGTAAATAACTTTTGCTACAATATTTCTATGTAGAATTATTACCCATTTTAGATCAAGTATTACCTTCTTTGACTTAAAATCCCCAAGCCTAAACTTGGGTTTGGTCTTCTGATCACAATGTTATAGTCATTTAGTTTTTGCATTGTCTTCTGTTACCTGTGAGAAGTGGCACATCTATTGTTGTTTTGCTGCTCTTCAGATCACACAACTGTAGACCTGACTTGGAAAGTGTGGAATTAAATCGAGTCAGCTGTACATAGGATTGTCTGAAAAAATATTTTCAAGATTCAGCAGGATTTTCAAAAGTGAGTACTAGACGTTAGGCTGTAAAATTCATATTTAGGCACATAAACTAGTGGCCTGATTTTGCAGAAGTGCTGAGAACCAAGTTAGTTCAAAAGAAAGTATTTATTTGAAAAGAAAAGCCCACAGCAAGATAAAACAAAATGACATTATTTACTATTAAACTGTAATTTGCCAGAGGCAAGTTATATTTTTATTAAAATGTCAGTAAACATTACCAGTCACCAAAACTAGCCATGTCCAACATAGCTTCTCTCCTACCTGTAAGACTACTTGGGTCTTGTGGTCCTGTTCCACTTCAAACCAGATCACGTGTATTTTCTTACAGTATTTTGGCACTGGAATTTCAACACAACATTTTCGTTTTAAGTGCTGTGTCTCTTAAACTTTTGTTTCTTCCTTTTTTTTCTGGAATCATTGCATTTTTTTCCTTTCCTTCTGTCTCTGTTTTTTTTCCTCATATTTTCAGTGTCTGATAGGATTAATTCTTCCCCCACCCCTTCCTCCATTTAAATCTCACCTCTATCCCTCTTCTACATTCTCCTCCCTTCTCTATTCCCTCCATCCTTCACCATCCAATGCTGTCTAGCTTTTACCTTCACTAGCTTCTCTCCTCCAGGCCTGCTATTTTGTTTCAGAAAGGGAGAGGGAGAGGACAGCCATTTTGTTTCCATCCTGGAGTGGAGGAGGAGCTGGGGGATGAGAGGAGAGCTCCATCCCCTTGTTCCTTTGGAGTTGGTGGCATGGAGTCTCTTTCTTCCTCTGCCCAGCTAGAAAAAACAGGAAGCTATTGAGTGTATTCAATAGATAGTTGCATTCCCTTTGAATCACTATAGAAGGCATGCCCTGGCATGATGCTAAGATGCACTGTGGTGTTGATAGGCTCTCTTTCAAATTGGATGCAAGACTGAGGACCAGACCACCTGTAATTAAAGATCTCATGGCATTTTACTTGAGCAGTAATGTTAAATCTAGTGTTCTGGCCAAATTCCTTTTTTAGTAGTAAAACCCCAACTAAGTCTCACCTCACCAGCCAGCAAAGTGGTGAGAAAAGGAGCAGTCATGGGGGAACAATCAGGTCAACCAAATTCTTTATCTTCTTCTAAAATATGAGGGAGAACTCCACCTTCCTGTCCCTTTTCCAGCTTGGGGGAGGGAGCTGGAATAGCCTCATGGCTGCCTCTCTTCCCATCACTTCACTGGCTAGTAATGCAAGAACTTGCCAGATAGGTGAATCTGAAGTGGGTACAGTAGGCGGGGATGGAGCCTAGCTGAGCTGTTTCAGGGCCTGTTAGCCTTCCTACTAGTAGCTGGATCAGCAACAGCACCTAATGGGAGAAGAAAAGTCATCCTCCCTCTGCCCACTTTACAAAAAGAAAGTACATATAGAATAGTAGATTATTGGTGTGTCACTAACAAAAATTGAATTTGGCTGAAATGCTAAAAATAACATAATTACTCCTTTGAAAAATCCATAGAATCTTTAATTACCAGGTGGTTACATCTCATTTGATGGACAACTCACTAATACTGCAGTGCTTTATTATCATGCTGCAGCATTGCTTTAGTCATGACTCAAAAAAAAAAGTCTCATATTTACTGAATCCTCAGATGCCCTTTCTTCAACATCGAGGTGTTTCCGGGCATCTCCTATCCAAGCACTGCCCAAATCCATCTCCTCTTGGCTCCTGAGATGGGGGAAAGATATTTCAAGGTAGCATGGCAGCAGATGCAACAAGGATCATTAAATCAATAAAGAGGAGGCCTCCTGGAAAAGGTCTTTGGAAGGATATATTGGAAAGAGTATTATATAATCAATATAGGGCTAGTCTTCAGGCATAATATTGTCTGCAGGGCAGGCTGTGATTTAAAACAAACAAAATAAAATTGTAAATTTGCCAAGTTCTCTGTGTTTAGATTACTAAAGATTTGTTGATGTTTGAGAACTTGTCTGGAAGGGGAGGTTTTGGATCCTGCTACAATGTTGAGTTTGTGAAGTAATTGATGGATTGTGTTTAGTGTAGTCTGGGCTTTTGTTCTTTGTTTACTTTTCACCAATAGATTTTGTTATTAGTTTAGTTTTATTAGTTGGCTATTTTATCACTGGCACTCCACTGAAAACTTTCTGCATCTCTTCTTACTACATCCAGAGTTAGGCTTAAAACAGGCTTGAAGGTTTTGTTAAAATTTAAATCTGTAGCCTTCATTACAATCCGTATAACTAAAAGTATTGGTAAAAGCATTTGGAATTCTGAGAATATACTTATGGCTATTGATATCAGGGGAAGGCTGAAATTAATCTTGGTGCCATTATTGTACATGGATATTATGGTACATAGATATGTTGATTCATATCATCATACTTCCTAATGTTAGAGACTAAAGATTGTTTCTTGACATATCTGGCAGTTTTAATCAGGTCTGAACATAGGTTAATCAAAATTCTCACCATGTATTAAGTAACTCTGAATCTTGGCTATATTTTAGAATCTTGGATAATGAAATTGCACTTCCAGATTGTAATTTATTTAATTTGGAATGCAATAGAAAGATTGAAGGATTAGTTACTAACTGTATGTTAGGGAATCTTTCTCAGCTACTCTCTCAGATGGAGTCTGGTGTAGCTGAAGCTCTCATTATATTTTATTGAATGTTAAAAATCATTGTTTGCAATGTATGCTTGCAATGCGTCTCAATTTATTAATTTCAACTCATAGAAAGATTTTCATCTTCATTTTAAAGATGAAGCCACATTTTTTTTGAGTGGATAGATTCTGGTGATGTTGATATCAAAATAAATTGGAATTTCACTTGGGGTTCTGTGGTACCAAAATGGTGCCTTACTTATGCTCAGAGTGTTCTTCTCTTGTCTCACTGTAAGAGGAAGTAGGCTTATACCAGACAATAAACATGGCACAAGATAATACATTACATCAATAAGAGCTGACTAGCTTCAAAAATCTCTTATATCCTACACATTGTGCAGTTTTTAGAAATTTTCCTTCATCTTCTTTTACAGTAATTCTTAATGCTTTTGAAAAGTGCCAAATTGATAGTGGTCCTCAATTTACCCCTGTGCAGACAGGCAGCACATAGGCAAAGGACCCACTTAAGCCCTGTTTGTGGCTACAAAAGAGCCAACAGCCGTGCAAACTTCCCCAGGCCCACTCTCCAGGGTTCCCAGGCCCATGCAGACCAGGAGGAACCTCCCGTAAAAGGTGAGTTATTAGTCTGCTAAGAATTCCAAACGCAGATGCAAATTAGCACCAAATATAATAATGACACCTATCTATAATTCACTGGACCTGAAATCAGCAATTCATTTCACAGAAGCCCATACAGCCATCAGATAGAAATGACTTTTGATGTGGCATGGAATCGAATACCATTACCAATCTGCTAAGCCATCCAGTTCCCTTGACTGTAGGAGATGTATGGCTTTCCTCACCCAAACATAGCATTTGCAGTTCCTAAAGAGCCTTTAAATTACCCAAAGGCTTAATAACTAGGCCAACAACAGGATAAAAATTCATCAAAAGTAAGTTCTTACTTTTTATAGAAGAATATAAGGATTAAAAAAAAAAGAATTACATATGTCTTGAGGCTACTGGCCAATTAATACCTATCTAGGAGAGTTATTCCTTTCCATGGATGGAGTAGCTCTATCAAGTCAAATATTTCAAATGTGGTCATTAGAGAGGGATTTCAGTATCTTCCTGAAACAGTGATGGGGAAGAGGGAGAACCTCACTGAACCATTCAGCTTTTTATCTCGTGTATAAACCGAAGAATTAAGGATCACTTGAAAACAATTTGCTATTTTTTTTTACATTGATATCAGATGTTCTATGGGCTATGCCAGTACTAAAGTTTAGAAATACTTGTTTGTGTACCAATGCATCCACTAAAATTTACAAGATCCTGTCTCATACCTTTCCAAATACTATGTGTTATCCAGGCCTATTAAGACTATAATATAAGGATAACATTGAAGCTTCTGTTCTAGATTAAGAATTGTTTAATATAAGGACTATTTATTTCCCAGGACATTTCTTTTGACTTTTCCTTCACTAGTTGTATAAGAAAAGTTTATTGTTCAGTCTCCTTCAGTGGCAGTATTTGAATATTATTTAAATATTTCATAGATAACCTTTTTTAGCTTTAGTTGAATAATGATCTGTAATCTCATATAAAATGAGTTCACAATGAAGAATTGGCAGCTGTAATGTCTGTGTTAATGTTTGAACAATGTGTCACAAGTGCAGGGTGGGGGAAAGGGAAGGGTTAACTCAACTTTCACCTTGTGACACCCACATTTCTCTAAGACAGAAGTAGAGATTGCATTCTGTCTCTACATGATATTTGTTCACATTGCAGAACCACTATGAAATGTAGCAGGTTGTTTTATGGCTGGCAGTTTCTGCTCAGCAAAAGACCAGGGCTGGAGGCAGATTTGGAGTTGTAGATCAGGACTGAAATGCATTGACAAAGCTGCGCTTGCAAGCATGACCTTCATTTGTTGGGCCATTTTCTATACAAATTCTGTGCATAGATTTCCACTTAATGTCAATTGGAGTTCAATGCAAGGAATGAGAATGGAATCTGGCCTTTATCCAGGGCTAGTACTCCTTCATTTTCAAGATCACATTGCAACAATCAAGAAAAAAAAGGTTTCAGAGTAGTAGCCATGTTAGTCTGTATCCGCAAAAAGAACAGGAATACTTGTGGCACCTTAGAGACTAACACATTTATTTGAGCATCAGCTTTTGTGGGCTACAACCCACTTCATCGGATGCATGCAGTGAAAAATATAATCGGAAGATATATATACATACAGAGAACATGAAACAATGGGTATTACCATACACACTATAAGGAGAGTGATCAGATAAGGTGAGCTGTTGTCAGCAGGAGAGAAAAATAACTGTTTGTAGTGATAATGAAAATGGCCCATTTCCAGCACTTGACAAGGAGATATAAGGAACTGTAGCTGGGTTGGGGGGAGATAAGCATGGGGAAATAATTTTACTTTGCGTAATGGCCCATCCACTCCCAGTCTTTATTCAAACCTAATTTAATGGTGTCCAATCTGCAAATTAATTCCAATTCAGCAGTCTCTCATTGGAGTCTGTTTTTGAAGTTTTTTTGTTGTAATATTGTGACTTTTAGGTCTGTAATTGAGTGGCCAGAGAGGTTGAAGTGTTCTCCAACTGGTTTTTCAATGTTATAATTCTTGATGTCTGATTTGTGTCCATTTATTCTTTTACGTAAAGACTGTCCCACGAAAGCTTATGCTACAATAAATGTTAGTCTCTAAGGTGTCACAAGTACTCCTGTTCTTTTTGAGGAAAAAAAAGGTAATACTCACTATGAACATGGCTAGGATACTCTGGCAGGATGTATCTTTGCTCCCAAACCTGGTTTAGCCCCTGGCTGGGAAAAGCTGCAGAAAAGTTAGGAGCCAGGGATTACCTCTCTCTCCTCTCACATGGTAATGACAACTTCTTTTCTCCACTACTATTTCTTTTCTCACTCAGAATACCCAGCAGAGCTCCATAGCTAAGGGTGGCAAATAGTGCCCTATGAAGGAGGAGCACCCTGCCTGAGTCCTCCCATGGCTAGATATGCATTTGCAGAGCTGGCTTTTTCAGTTTCAGGGAACCAATTCTCTCCACACAGAATGAGTAACTCCCATCTGCTCCAGGATATGGAGCAAGCTCGAAGTTTATCACACACAAAGGATATTTCTAGCACCAGGAAGTGTTATAGTCGGGTTTACCAGTTATAGCATAGACACAAGTTCTTTTTCTTTTTCTTTGTATGCAAGCAGCATACAGTGTTTGAAGAAATGCTGTATTCTTGTCAGCTTCTCTGATGTAAATTTTTGGGGGAAACAGTTGCAAACAACAAATCAATTTGTTCTCTACTTTAATTTCTTCAACTACAGTCAGAATTACTCTGGAAATGAGGCTTTAGTTTTTAGGCTAAGATTCCTGAAATATGAGATTTCCTACATGCCATTTATGACCACTTCTGTTCAAGGGCTGGTGTAAATAGTATAACCAAACAAGCTGCACTAAAAAAATGTTTAAACTTCACTGCACTCTTTTTCAGTGTGAAATGAGTCTTCACGGTCTCGACATCTGCAACTATTTGGCAGAGGGGCAGCAGAAGTAAGCCCCAAGATTTTTCACATGTGCAGGTTAGGGCTCTCTGCTGGGATTAAATTGCCATTTTTGCTCTTTACCCTTGATCTGTTCTCCGGATCTTGCTATCTTAATACATTTCTTAAAATAAATAAAACATGAGTTCGGGTACAAATACAACTCTAATAAAAAGAATAAGAGAAAAAACACTGAAGAATACTTAGTAACTGAACTTTTCAAAATTAACACATTATTTCTGCACTAGTACCTCCAGAGCATCACTAATAATCACCGCTAAAGAAATGTAACTATGTTAGAAAGTTCTGATTGTTATTTTTGTTGCACATTAATGATGTTTTGTATACTTTTATTTTGATAAAATGCTGATGGCATGGTTACAATCTGTAGTGTTAAGAGTCTATTATCAGAATGAAGTCTTTAAGAGAGATTTTTTCATGTGTCTTTTCTTGCTTAACAATCATATATTATTGCTGAATGATCTCAAAATTTTAAATCTGTGTTTATTTCTAATAAAAAGTTATGGTTTGGAGTTTTGGTTTTGTTTTGTTTTAATACTTGAGAATGTTGTGTGATTCCAGATTGCACTTCAAGGAACATGTTGCTTCTATTCTAAATAAGGTTAACTCCAAATGGGGACTAATTTGGACTGAGTGCCCACAATTGCTTGGGTAAAAACAATCACTTTCTAATAAAAACAAATTCTGTTTTGTTTCATAATTATGCTGCTACTATTTGTGTGTGTGTGTGTGTGTGAGAGAGAGAGAGAGAGAGTGTAAACTGGATGCTTCACATCAAATAACTGCTTTATTTATTCTAAATGCTCCTCTCAAAGAGCCACTAGTTCGTTGTATTCAGTAGTAAAGAATTTCTTGACTCCCATGGAATTGAGCCACCAGACCTTTTTTTAAAAAACATTTCAATATTTTTATTAAATGTTTTGTCATCCCACACCTACACACATTCAATTGCAATAAATATTCAAAGAACACTGATATGATTAAAAGTAAAAATAAATATAATATAAACACTGGTACATTATAAATAAACGTAATGTTCTTCTCATTTCTCAATTACAAATTTGCATTTTAAATTTGCATATAGAATTCAGTCCTGCAAACACTTAACCATGCAGCTTTACTCACATAGTCCCAGCCTTCAATGGGATTACTCACATGAGTGAAGTGAGTGCAGGCTAAGGCCCATATTTAGGTGATATATTCCTCTCTTCTTTTAAAAGGACTGAACCTGAAAAGAACTGAGCACCCAAAACTTCCACTGAAGTAAGGAATTGTGGGTGGTCTGACGCTTTTAGGATCAGACCCAAAAGCAGATGAATTCTAACCATAATGAACTAACCTCTGGTTATTATTATTTATTATTTTTTTATTTATTATTATTATATTATAACCTCTGGTCCACATTACCCCCTCCTCACCTCTCCCCGCTCATTCCCTCTCCCCACACATACTCAAGGAGAAAGCCATAGAAAGGGGACAGAAAAATGGAAAACTCCATTCAAGGAATTAGCTGCTAAGCACATACCTAAAGGCAAGGGGTTGAACTGTTGGAAAATGGAATTTCTGTCCCACAGTGGATTCTGTTATTTGGACATTTGTTTAAATCACAAAGTAGGCCAAAATATTGAAAAATTTCAGTATTTTCAAAAAAACACTGTTTTGTTTTGAAGTGTTAATTCAGTATGAAACATTGCATTTCAAAATATCAATATTCTCTACATTTCAGCATGTTTATTCAAAATGAAACATTTTGTTTTGAATTTTCCCATCTAAAAATTGGAAAATGCTGTTGAAAAATACCTTTTCCTACAAAATAATATGATTTAGATAAAACCACATATTTAAGATCCTCGAAGATGAGAAATGGGGTTGGAATTAAATCTGATGTTTAGGGGTGTGATGGGATCCCTGGGGTGCAGCCTGGGACTGTGGGATCGCTGTGCCCCCTGAACTTCCTCCAGCCTGGGCTGTCTCTCACAATGCCTTGCTATTGACCAGCAGCAAACCCCTCCAGGTGCTGTTGACACTCAGCACAACCATATGTGGAGACCCACACCCAGCTAGATTGCATGAATGCTCCCAGAGCCACTCATAAATCACACAGAGAAAGGCACCAGAACCCAATCCCCACAGTTCCCAGCACTGTATCTCAGGAATATACCATCTTGCACTGCTCAAGATGAGCAGTGCAAATTTATTAATTGGTTCATCACTTCATTAATGGAAAGTGGATATACACTAGCCTTTGCAAACCTGTGCAGATTACCAAACACTTGAGGCAAACTCACTGGTAAAGATAAACAGTAAAACAAATGTATTGACTACAAAAGATAGATTTTAAGTGATTATAAGTGATAGGCAAAAAGTCAGAGTGAGTTACCAAAAGAAAAAAAAAGTATAAGCATGCAGTCTAAATTCTCAACCCTATTAGACTGGGCAACATCTAGATTAAGCAGTTTTTCTCACCCCCCTGGATATTGCAGTTCATAAAACACAGATTTCACCCTTGAAATCTGGGCCAGTCTCCTCTGTTGGAGTCTTAAGTCTTCTCAGTGTCCTCGTTGCTTTCAGCATAGAATGGGCAGGAGAAAGACAGAGCATGGGCACCCTGTCTTTTGTTTTACATCCTCAGTCCCATGTGCTTGGAGAACATAAGTCCAGGCATGTCTGGGGGCATTGCTGAGTCCCCAGGCAAGGTTGAGCAATTCCCCCGGTGTGGCCTCATGCAGATGAGTGATTGAATTGTAGCCCCCTTGCTGGTCAATGGCTGTTGATGGTTGTTTGACACCCCACCGAGGCACTGGTTACTTTCCTTGCTGTTGTCTCTGGAGAGCTAATATTTGTCTGATTCCCCAACTTACAGCATTTTTAGTGACAACCATACAATACAATCTCATAACCTCATAGGCACTAAAGATATACATGTCTAGATAAAGCAGTGACTTTCAACTGATCATAACCTTTCCCCTGATACCTCACATGGCATGCTTTATGTGCAATATCACAATTATATACAGATGAGGACTATGGGGGTTACAAGACACTCCCTCCAGGTATAGAATATCACAATGGGGGTTTCTGGGTGTCTATTTTTCTACACAGGCTGCAAGATGTGAATCCTTTCAAAGGACTGCTGTGGCAGAAAGCTGCTGCAACATCACTTGGATGAGAGGAGCCATGCAGGTGCAGTGAAGCCTTAAAAGTGGGCAGCATTGCCTGAGAAGAATGTATATGGTGGTCAGGATGTTTGGGAATTTAATTGATTCAGAATTTCTTTGCAATGGAATGCAGTGCTCCAGTGGAAATTAAAGCAGAATGCCTTCTCTATAGGACCCCAAAGGAAAGCAGTGGTGGTGACTGTGACACTGCACCCCATACTCTTCACAGTGCTATGATTATGATGTAATTATGGCATAATTATGATGCATTAAGATGGGTCACGTGAGGTGTCATTGGAAAAGTTATGATTTGCTGGATATGATTATCCTATTTGTATGCATGTATCATTTTTGTATCTGAAGTTATGAATATTGACTAGGGATCTGTATTTCAAATGAGCTTACTCTGGAAAAAAAACACTCAACAGCTTTTCAGGTACAACAATGAAGAAACCAGACGGGGCTGATGGCCCATCAGCAAAGACAATGGACTGTGGAATAGCTAACCTTCCTGTGGGAATTTTGACCAGCCTGTAAGCCTGGCTGCTATAGCACTGTAAGGGCATGTGATCAGACCATATGTTTCTGGACTCCATCTTGTGATGTCAATATTTTCCCAGAAACTGGTCTGGGAACCAAGTTTTGAAACAAAGGGTTCCTGCCACATGCTAAAACTATATAAGGCAGGGGGTGATCTCATCGGTTGTTCTTCACTCCCCACAGAAGAGGACTCCTGAAAACACCTGAGGAACAGACTGAAATGGGGGAAGTGCTGGAACCAGGCTAAAGGGATTTCTAGCCTGTGTATGAAACACCTGGGGATTCCAAGCTTGCAAAGCAAGCTGCAAAGAGATGGTTAATTCAAAACCTATCTTTCTAGTGTGTTAGGCATAGTTTGAATTTTTTGTTTATTTACTAGGTAATCTGCTTTGATCTGTTTGCTATCACTTCTATTCACTTAAAATCTATCTTTCATAGTTAATATATTTATTATATGTTTTAATCTAAACCAGTGAGTTTGAGTGAAATGCATGGGAAATTGTAGCTCAAGGAGCAAAGGCTGTTGTATATTCCTCTCCACATTGAGGGGGGAATGAACTCTATGAGCTTACACTGTACAGTTCCCTGTGCAGCTCAAGATGGTATAATTTTGGGTTTATGCTCCAGAAGGGGTGCATGCCTGGGGAGCTGAGAGGCTAAATTCAAAGTAACTTTCTACTGTCGGTTCACATACAGTGGCTGGTCAGAGAGCCAGCACATAACTGCAGCTGGATGTGTCCCTACCTGCTTGTCACAGCAGCATGGTGTGAGACCAGGCTGGTGGGTCAGAGGATTCAGTGGTACCCCAGTTTCAGGTGGCATCCCGGGGGGGAACCCATCACAGTGACATTACCTGATCCTCCACATGCTGGACCCTCAGTGGGGCATGGTTTAGAGATAGATAATTTTAAGAGCATATCAGGCTTTGCACAGCCACTGAAATTTAGACAGGTCCACGGCATATATTTTAATGTAAAATGTTAGAGTTAGTCAATTATGATTGCGACCAAAAATACTTGCAATGTAAATAATATAATTTTATAATGTTATTTGGGAAACTTTGTGTATGTTAAGTTATGTCCGGCTGCATTAATTGTACTTGATGGCATTGCAGCTGGAGTTCACTGGAAACCTGATTTCTCTCTGCTGTAATCTACAGACAGATAAAATAAGTAAATACACAACAAATGGTATCTGACAAACAAACAAAAAAGCAAGTGTGAAGGAGGTCTGAAGAAGAATCGTACTGCCTTGGATATGTCAGAGTCTCTTATTTTCTCAGCAGGATAATTAGTGTTCTAACATGACAATTAAACATTTCAAATTACCATTGGCCAGAGAGAATCACATGGTTATGCAAAAATGAATCACCAAAAACACTTTAAAACTACTAAGTGTCAATTAAGGGAAGAAACTGTATGTAACCTCAACAAATCTTATTATAGCACTGAGTTTATCAGTGTTATTATGAGCCAAATACAGGCTCAGGGTTCTGCACAGCATAGGGCCCAGTATCCTGTCTGCCGACAGTGGCCAATATCAGGTAATGATCAAGTGATCTCTTTCGTGCCATCCATCTCCATCCTCTGACAAACAGAGGCTAGGGACACCATTCCTTACCCATCCCGGCTAATAGCCATTAATGGACTTAACCTCCATGAATTTATCTAGTTCTCTTTTAAACCCTGTTGTAGTCCTAGCCGCCACAACCTTCTCAGGCAAGGAGTTCCATGGGTTGACTGTGCCCTGTGTGAAGAACTTCCTTGTATTTATTTTAAACCTGCTGCCCATTAATTTCATTTTGTGGCCCCTAGTTCTTATATTATGGGAACAAGTAAATAACTTTTCCTTATTCACTTTCTGCATTCGACTCATGATTTTATATACCTCTATCATATCCCCCTTACTCACCTCTTTTCCAAGCTGAAAAGTCCTTACCTCTTTAATCTCTCCTCATATGAGACCTGTTCCAAACCCCTAATCATTTTAGTTGCCCTTCTCTGAACCTTTTCTAATGCCAGTATATCTTTTTTGAGGTGAGGAGACCACATCTGTACGCAGTATTCAAGATGTGGGTGTACCATGGATTTATATGCGGACAATAAGATATTCTCCATCTTATTCTCTATCCCTTTTTTAATGATTCCTAACATCTTGTTTGCTTTTTTGACTACCGCTGCACACTGCATGGACGTCTTCAGAAACTATCCACAATGACTCCAAGATCTCTTTCCCGATTAGTTGTAGCAAAATTAGCCCCCATCATATTGTATGTATAGTTGGGATTATTTTTTCCAATGTGCATTACTTTACATTTATTCACATTAAATTTAATTTGCCATTTTGTTGCCCGATCACTTAGTTTTGTGAGATCTTTTTGAAGTTGTTCTCTGTCTGCTTTGGTCTTAACTATCTTGAGCAGTTCAGTATCATCTGCAAACTTTGCCACCACACTCTTTACCCCTTTCTCCAGATCATTTATGAATAAATTGAATAGGATTGGTCCTAGGACTGACCCTTGGGGAAAACCACTAGTTATCCCTCTCCATTCTGAAAATTTAGCATTTATTCCTACTCTTTGTTCCCTGTCTTTTAACCAGTACTCCATGAAAGGATCTTCCCCTTATCCCATGACAACTTAATTTACGTAAGAGCTTTAGTGAGGGACCTTGTCAAAGGCTTTCTGTAAATCTAATTACACTATGTCCACTGGATCCCCCTTGTCCACATGTTTGTTGACCCCTTCAAAGAACTCTAATAGATTAGTAAGACATGATTTCCATTTACAGAAATTGTGTTGACTTTTGCCCAACCATTTATGTTCTTCTATGCATCTGACAATTTTATTCTTATGATTGTTTCAACTAATTTGCCCGGTACTGATGTTAGACTTACCGGTCTGTAATTGCCAGGATCACCTCTACCATGGTGAAATATTGTTAAATATTGGCATTACATTATCTATCTTCCAGTCATTGGGTACAGTAGCCAATTTAAAGGACAGGTTACAAACCATAGTTAATAGTTTTGCAAAAAATGGTGAATGTCATCTGGTCCCGGTGACTTGTACTTGTTACCCTTAAGTTTATCAATTAATTCCAAAACCTCCTCTAATGACACTTCAATCTGTGACAATTCCTCAGATTTGTCACCTACAGAGGATGGCTCAGGTTTGGGAATCTCCCTAACATCCTCAGCCATGAAGCCTGAAGCAAAGAATTCATTTAGTTTCTCTGCAATGACTTTATCATCTTTAAGTGCTCCTTTTTTAACTCAATCATCCAGTGGCCCCACTGGTAGTTTAACAGGCCTTCTGCTTCTGATGTACTTAAAAATATTTTGTTATTATCTTTTGATTTCTTGGCTAGCTGTTCTTCAAACTCCTTTTTGGCTTTTCTTATTACATTTTTACACTTAACTTGGCAGTGTTTATGCTCCTTTCTATTTACCTCACTAGGATTTGTCTTTCACTTTTTAAAAGATGCCTTTTTATCTCTCACTGCTTCTTTTACATGGTTGTTAAGCCATGGTGGCTCTTTTTTAGTTCTTTTAAAGTGTTTTTTTTAATTTGGGATATACATTTAAGTAAGGCCTCTATTATTGTGTCTTTGAAAAGTGTCCATGTAGCTTGCCGGGATTTCATTCTAGTCACTGTACCTTTTAATTTCTGTTTAACTAACCTCATTTTTGCATAGTTCCCCTTTCTGAAATTAAATGCCAGTGTTGGGCTGCTGAGGTGTTCTTCCCATCACAGGAATGTTAAATGTTATTATATTATGGTCACAATTCCAAGCGGTCCTGTTATAGTTACCTCTTGGACCAGATCATGTGCTCCACTCAGGACTAAATCGAGAATTGCCTCCCCCATTGTGGGTTCCTGTACCAGCTGCTCCAAGGAACAGTCATTTAAAGTATCAAGAAATTTTGTCTCTGCATTTCATCCTGAGGTGACATGTTCCCAGTCAATATGGGGATAATTGAAATCCCCCACTATTATTGAGTTCTTTATTTTGATAGCCTCTCTAATCTCCCTTAGAATTTCATAGTCACTATCACTGTCTTGGTCAGGTGGTTGATAATAGATCCATACTGTATATTCTTATTAGAGCATGGAATTACTATCCATAAAGATTCTGTGGAACATGTGGATTCATTTAAGATTTTTACTTCGTTTGATTCTACATTTTCTTTCACATATAGTGCCACTCCCACCCCCCACTCCCCGCATGACCTGTTCTGTCCTTCTGATATATGTTGTACCCTGGAATGATTGTGTCCCATTGATTGTCCTCACGCCACCATTTTTCTGTGATGCCTATTATATCAATATCCTCCTTTAACATGAGGCACTCTAGTTCACCCATATTATTTAGACTTCTAGCATTACTGTACAAGCACTTTAAAAACTTGTCTCTGTTTATTTGTCTGCCTGCTTCTGATGTGTCAGATTCTTTTTTATGTGAATGTTTCTCATCTGATCTGGCCTATACTTTATCCTTTTCCATCCTCTCCTCCTGACTAAAACCCAGAGAATCTCTAGCAATAGACTCTCCTCTAAGAGAAGTCTATGTTTGATCCACATGATCCTCTGCAGCAATCAGCTATTCCCCATCTCTTAGTTAAAAACTGTGCTGCAACCTTTTTAATGTTTAGTGCCAGCAGTCTGGATCCACTTTGGTTTAGGTGGAGCCCATCCTTCCTGTATAGGCTCCTCCTATCCCAAAAGTTTCCCCAGTTCCTAATAAATCTAAACCCCTCCTCCCTATGCCTATGAGACTCTGAAGCGCTGCCGGCCTACCAAGCCCTGCACGTGGAAATGGAAGCAATTCTGAGAATGACACCATAGAGGTTCTGGATTTCAGTCTCTTTCCTAGCAGCCTAAATTTGGCCTCCAGGACATCTCTCCTATCCTTCCCTATGTCATTGGTACCTACATGTACCACGACCACTGGCTCCTCCCCAGCACTATACATAAGTCAATCTAGATGCCTCGAGAGATCCGCAACCTTCGCACCAGGCAGGCAAGTCACCATACGGTTCTCCCGCTCATCACAAACCCAGCTATCTACGTTTCTAATGATCGAATCTCCCATTACTAACACCTGCCTTTTCCTAATGACTGGAGTTCTCTCCCCCGGAGAGGTAATCTCAGTGCAAGAGGCAACCCCAACACCATCTGGAAGGAGGTCCCAACTATAGGAAGGTTTCCCTCTGCTCCCGTTGACTGCTCTGCTTCCCTGGGCCTTTCATCCTCCTCAACAGCGCAGGGGCTGTCTGACCGGAGGTGGGACAAATCTACAGTGTCCCGGAAAGCCTCATCAACATACCTCTCTGCTTCCCTTAGCTCCTCCAATTCCACCATCCTGGCCTCCAAAGCCTGTACACGGTGTCTGAGGGCCAGGAGCTCCTTGCACCAAATGCACACATACGCCACCCGCCCACAGGGCAGGTAATCATACAGGCTATACTGAACACAATAAACAGGATAGCCCCCACTTTGCTGCTGGGCTTCTGCCTGTATTGTCTGCTACAGCTACCTAGGTTAATGATAGGGTTTTTGTTTAAATCAATAAGTTTTGATTATAGTTTAGTTTAAGAGTTTTAAAGAATGTCAAGTGTACCTCGCCCCCTTCCAAACCCCCTCTCGAAACTCCCTGTTAGGGGCCCCTGTTCGCAAAGCTCACTGACTCACTGCTTTATGTTATTCTTTGTATGTTTTATTCTGACATGGAAAGAGATAGCACTCTCCCGCTGACTCTTGAGGAAGAAGGTGGTAATTAGCTGACTTCATTGTACTAGCCTTCTTTGCACTTTGTGGTGGCTATAAGTTGGGAATGGTCAGAATGACCAAGGAGGGGAGATAGGTGAGGCTTTGGGCTGGACACACCAATCCTGGCCCAAAATATTAAGAAAAGGTAGTAAAACTTCAGGCTGCATGATCTTTTCCAAGGAGCTACTCTATGTTGGTAGGGCAGCTGTGTGAGGCCTTGCTAATGTGATTTCACTGGAGCTGTGCTGGTTAGGGAGCTGGGTGAGGAAGTAGGAGATTCCAGAGTGGTGCGATAGGCAGGAATTCGGCATGCATCATACTTGTGTTCTGCTCATCTTCTGGGATTTAACATGGAAGAAACCCCCCCTCACAGAATGATCTGGGGGAAATGTACAATTTTCCTTACCCCTGGGAGCCCTCCCACAGGTATTTCTGGTTTTAATGAAATATGTTTCCTGGAGAAGCTGCCACTGAGACTTTCCATGATATTGAGACTTTGTGGTGTTTATTAGTAGTTTGCAAAATGGAAAGATGCATATGACATTTGGCACGTATGTACAAGTTAAATAAGACATAGGTCTGTCTTCTACTTTTGACTCTTTATGACTTCTTGTCTCTTTACTTTAAACCCACATGAGATCTACAACTTGCAACAGAAAAGAGAAGCAAGTTAGCTCTAAATGTGTCTTGGATTAATTTGATCATTTAAGAGTCTGATGTGGGGTGTGGAAATATTCCGAACACTAGCTCTCATTAAAGCTACTGGAAGTTGTAGGTGCTTAGAATTTCTCAGGATCAGGCTCCTAAATTGTTAACCTTTATTTACTGTGGCAGTTATTTATAGATACCATATTTTTATTCTTTTTTAAACCATTCTTTAAAACATTAAAGGTCAAATCCCATTTGCCTCACTTACATGAGGCCTGATCCTAAGAACATATATGCATCTGAGAAGTCCTATTAAATTCAATGCGGCTATTTGTATGCATATATATCTGTAGGATCAGTACCATGCTTACTGTCTTTTTTACAGGCCCATCAAAGGAACTGCTTAAATGAATGGGATTATTCACATGCATAACAGTCTGCAGGACTGAGCCCATTAGTAAGTCAGGGGACAATTCATAGAAGTCAAATAGGATATGCCCTGAAAGGCTTTAAATGGCATGAAGCACGCTGTGAAATCTAGTAGTTCACAGTAAGAGAAGTACCGTGCATTCGTTCAAATTGTAACTTTAATTTAATGCAATGTTTGTTTCACTTGATCAGATTGTATATTTTTCTGAGACATGTTGTGAACAGAAGAATGTTTAAGTAAAGTGGCCAAAGGCTTAGAGAAAATTTATCTAAGACAAAAGCATAGATAGATAGATCAGATATATATCTCTGAAATCATTGCATATTTCATAGTATCTTTAAGGTCTGAATTTAATTCCATATAAAGTAGGGAAAGCCTTCTAAGATCAATTTATAATCAGAGTTTTTGTTGCTTTTAACAATGTGTAAATTAGATTTTTTTAAAAAAATCAATAAGACTGGTAAAACTAGTTAGACTATAATTAGTTTATTGTATTTCTAAATAAATATATTTCCAACATTTTCATTACAAAATCTATAAGAATATAAGTGGAAACTCACATCTCCTTCTTTGCTTTAGAAAATTTAGAGCCTAATTCTGCAAATCTTTGTTCAGCTGAACAATCCTTAATCAAGCAAGTAGTCTCAGTAACTTTCTGTAGGATAACTCCCAGGAGTAAAGGTTTGCCTATTGATGCAAGACTGAATATTACCCCCCGTTCTTAAATTATTGAAATTTAAAGAGAGGGTTATTACAAATCTAGTCCAATATATTTAGTGTGATTCAGGTCTTTCCAGTAAATATTTACGTGCCTGCCCAGTGTGGTGTGCTAGATCCAGTACTTCATGATGGGAGCTGTAATCTTTGAGTTTAGAAAAATTAACAGGAAGCAGGAAATGTAATTGTGTGTGTCATGCTGGGACCAGAGGCTACCACACCAACTGCTCTTGGAGCTGCATGGTTGTCTTAATAAACATTGTTATAGTTCACTCTTTTCTGTCTTGGCCTCCATATCTCAGTAGATTGACAATGAGACTGTCTCTCCTCCACCTGCACCCTTTCTTCAAAGCCCATGTGAGCCTCTAATTGGTTTTAATGCTTGCATTAGAGTGTTTGAGACCTATATCCTTGAAATTAATAACAGAGAACTTTTCAAAACAAGAAAACGTGCTTTCCTTATTCACTGCCTTAGAACCGAAAAGCAGTGTATATTTTACGCTCTTCCCCTTCTGGATGATCAATATGATACTGCACTCTATGGTAAAGAATTATTTTGTGACTAAAGTAAGTGTCATAGCTCAAAGCTATAAATTCTGTCAGCATGAACAGAAACTAGGGGAAACAACAGACCAGTATATTGCTGCTTTAAGGGAACTGATTGTCACATGTGATTTTGGCAATGTGGCAGATGAAACTATTCAAGATCAGCTCACAAGAAAAAAACGTTGTGTCTCTTATTAGACAATGCCTACTATTTGAATTGGACCTGACATTACAGAAATCCATAACCATTGACAATCATATTGAGTCAGCTATAGTGGAGGCAAAAAATAATGAGCCCAGGTACAGCAAGCATAGTCCAAGCCATGCAACCACTACAGATGTGGACTAAAACAATGAGGTCAAAAAATTACAAGGGCAATGCAAATAAAAAGTCACAGACCCAATGATTTCCGAATGTACAAGGTAAAGTATGATACTACCGTGTTTCTACACAACATGCCACAAACTACACAGGGTGTCCTGCAAAGGGAGCTCAGTGCAATCACTGCAAAAAGACCAGACATGCTAACATATGCCAAAGCAACCACTGTAATCAACAAGTATATATAGTTACTTTGCCTGGTGTTACTGTTTTGAGTGTGGATGGAAGCAGCCCCACAACCATCACACATAAAAATAGTGTATACTGTTCATGTTTCTGGTACAGTCAGAGGGAAGCCCCCATGGTGGAATTAATGTTCAGCTGGCTCAGATGTTTTGATTTACTTGCATCACTCTGGATATGTGCCACTTACTGAACCAAGATTATGCCTAATGTGCTACTTGATGACCCACATTGCTGTTTTGTTGCTTATCTGTAACTGTGACTTCTGATACATAAGGACCTTACACATACAAGCTGTCAGATGGCCAGGTATGGAATGCTATTCATCCTGCACCTGCTTACCAAGAGTGAAGAAAAGACATTTCAGCTAAAATAATCTGGACCAGTTAGATGACTTTGCCACTGATAATACAGGATCACTGACAAGATAGTGGACTGCCAGATGTGCTATCAGAGTCAGCCAGCTGCCTGTATGGACTAGTGAATATGTTATGTAATCATTAAAGAAAAAGGTTTAGTCTTCAGTTATAACTAGAATTCTAATTATAGTTACATAATCATTTCCTGTTGTTAAATTTGATAATTACTCAGTGTTTATTAATATAGCAACAAGTTATTGTTATTACTGTCTTAGGATCCTATCCTGGAAAGACTTATTCATGTGCTTAACTTTACACCCTATGAGTAGTTCCACTGAAGTAAGGTTTTGAAGGAATGAGTCTTTAAACAGCTATTTCAAAATACAGAAGATACTTGCAACATGCCCAACCATTTAATTTCCTCTATTTAGATTTGAATGGGTATTTAACAGGAGCAACTGTACTTCCTAAATCCTATTCAATCTGTCACTGATATCTTTCAAAGTGTCATTTTCCACAGTTGGAGCAAATCAGTGCATGAGCAAATATTGTAAAATTGAATAGTATCCTATGCAACACATACAACGTTTCAGACATAATTCAGGTGAAGTTGCAATTGTAAGGGTTCCATACTTCTTAAAATGTAAAGGTGTTTTTGTTTAATAATTTAACTTGTTATTTCTATTAGCTGAACATCAACAATAATGCTTGTTTTAAATGTTTTCATGTAATTCAATATATAAATATGGCACCTAAGACTGTAGCCCTTTCTTTTTGGAATAAATGTTGCAGAATCAAGCTACAAAACTAGACCCCAATTCAGCAAGAAATTTAGTCATGTGAGTAACTTTAAATATTTGAGCAGCCCTATCACATGCTAAAAGCTAGGCACATTTTTAAGTATCTTGCAGAATCAAGACTATAGAAAAGAAACAGCACAGTTACATATTGAGAAATAACTTCATACATCAGTCATTTGCCAAACTGCAAAACTCTAAAATATATCACAGTTAAAAAGTCCTAACTAAGAAGATGATAGGAGAAACAAATCAAATTGTGCTTTAATTGTCTGCCTACCATATTATGCTCTGAACCTGCAATGAGCTTTGTGTGGGCAAAGCCTCTTGGACTTCAGTGAGTTTCATGTGAGTCCTGGGGCTTAAGGCTTTGCTAATTATCACAAGTTTATTCCCAGAGACAAAACAGGATTATAATCACAGATTTAGGCACCGATTCTCATTTACACTAATGTCCTTACCAGTGAAAAGAGGTCTCAAGTTTGTGTGAAATACATTGGGACTTAGAGTAAGTGAAAATCAGGCCCTCTGAGTTCACAGATAGATGAATTTACAAATATGAAAGTCAGAGAAGTCTATCTCCCTTTCCCTCACTTCCAGCCAAAATTGTGCTTACTTTACATTACAAACTTCCAAATTTGTCAGAAGTATTGTAACAACTAGCCCTACATTAAACAAAGCAGATTTTCAAGTAATAAATCAAGTAAGGATAACAAGGTCCATCAAAGTCAAGCTGGAAAATA
This sequence comes from Mauremys reevesii, assembly GCF_016161935.1. Taxonomy (NCBI): domain Eukaryota; kingdom Metazoa; phylum Chordata; order Testudines; family Geoemydidae; genus Mauremys; species Mauremys reevesii. The sequence goes on along the minus strand of NC_052627.1, from coordinate 85,495,206 downwards.
CATGTCTATGATAACCTTGATAAATGAATTCATCTCCCCCCTCCACTCCACTCTACTGTACCCTACCTTTATCCTATGAACATTCAAGAGTAACTGTTAAAGTTCAGCAAACTACAGATTTCCCAGCAGGTAAAACCTTTGAAGCATTCCCCTGATTTTAATTTCTTTTAGGAATCCTGAAACATGTAGTGTGGTGTAAGAGGTAAATTCAGGAGCACACAGGTGCAGGCTTTTACTCTTTTATTAGCAGAGCTGCAGCTGCTAACAGTCTGTGCAAGCAAAAGGCTCTTGCTCTAAATTCTGCTACCAGCAGTGCTGAGATTCCCATAATAGCTTACAAATATGTGATGGTCTTAAAGGGACACAAGCTTACATCACTCACCAAATCCTTTACAGACTTACTAAGGGTTAATGAAAAATATACAGGTTTTAACTTTGGTCACTGTCATGTATAAAGGATTGTCACTATTAGTCCTGTAAGGCCTTCTTCAGTGGTCTTGTTTTTCTTACTGTGGTCACACTCAAGAGCCTCCTTGTCCTTGATGCTAAGGAAAGAGTGCTTTTCAAAGATTTCTAGCTGACTGCTATGAAGTAGTTTAAAGGCCTTTAATCATCACAAGTGCTAGGTTTTCAGCAATTCTGTATAATTTTTTCTTCCATCAAGAACTTCCATGTTTTATTTTCTGGTGTCCTTGAACAACCCTGAGTGAAAGGCAAGATGATGTAGTTATCTTCTTGGTTCTGTCTTTCTTTCTATTATACTGTTAATTCACATAAAGAGTTCCTCCAAAGGCTGCTTTTCCCCTCATTTTTTTTCTGTGTTTGCAACCAGGTCTGCATGCACCCTCAGAATCTCTAAATGTTTTAACATCTCTTTATTCTTCTTTTGGAAAGTCATCATTTTTTCTGTGCTTCTCTGACTTCTTTTTCAAGCACTTTATTTTCAGCCTGCAATTGCTTGAAGTCTTGATTCTGATTTATCTCAGCATCATCCAGCTTTTTCACTTTGTCTTTTGATTTCTTCGCAGCTTCACTTTGTGTGCATTCCGCTCACACAGAGGCATCTTCCTGATACTGCTGTCGCTGGGGTCAGACTCTATGAGGTAACTAGCCAAGGCAGCTGCTTTACAAAGGGCCATGTGTCCTGTGTGAGTTGGGAGAAGCTGAGCCCAGGAGCAGAAAGTAAGTTGTTTGCCCTAACTCTGAAGTATGGTTGCCAACCCACTAGGGTTGGCATCAAGTTCCTGGTGGCTATTGAAAGCAATCTGGGAGATTTTAATAGGATATTTTAAGAAAATGACATTATGTCATGTTGGAGGGCGGGGAATCTCCCGGAATAGCATGAGTCAGAATTGGCAACCCTAAAGTTGCATCAGGTTAGTGATATTGTTACCCTCCAACAGGGAAGCCTGGGCAATGTTAATTATAAAAAAGGGAAATTGGCTAAAATCAAACAATATTCAAAGTATAGAATTAAAGTATAAGAAATTATTTTTCCCTCCCAAACTGTGTTTTCATAGAATATCAGGGTTGGAAGGGACATCAGGAGGTCATCTAGTCCAACCCCCTGCTCAAAGCAGGACCAATCCCCAACTAAATCATCCCAGCCAGGGCTTTGGGTACGTCTACACTACGGGACTATTCCGAATTTGCATAAACCGGTTTTGTAAAACAGATTGTATTAAATCGAGTGCGCGCGGCCACACTAAACACATTAAATCGGTGGTGTGCGTCCACGGTCCAAGGCTAGCATCGACTTCTGGAGCGTTGCACTGTGGGTAGCTATCCCGTAGCTATCCCATAGTTCCCGCAGCCTCCCCCGCCCTTTGGAATTTCCGGGTTGAGATCCCAGTGCCTGATGGGGCAAAAATCATTGTCGCGGGTGGTACTGGGTAAATGTCGTCAGTCACTCCTTCCTCTGGGAAAGCACTTCTGGGGGTGGGTGGGGGGGTGCGTAAATTGCCGAGCTATGCCCTGACCCACCGCAGACACTGTGTTTGACCCTAGAAGCATTTGGAGCTCAGCCAAGAATGCAAATACTTTTCGGAGACTGCAGGAACTGTGGAATAGCTTGAGTCCTCCAGTCCATGAGCGTCCATTTGATTCTTTGGCTTTCCGTTACGCTTGTCACGCAGCAGTGCGCTGAGCCCCTGCTATGGCGTCTGTCTGGAGATTTTTAAAAAATGATTTTGAATTTCGTCTTCTGTAACGGAGCGCTGATAGAACAGATTTGCCTGCCCTTACAGCGATCACATCCGCATGGTCCATGCGGGAGCTCTTTCTTTATTTTGATTTTTAACTGCATCGCCACACGTGCTGATCTGAGCTCCACGCTAGGCAAACAGGAAATATTCAAAAGTTCGCGGGGCTTTTCCTGTCTACCTGGCCTCTGCATCCGAGTTCAGATTGCTGTCCAGAGCGGTCAGTGGTGCACTCTGGGATACCGCCCGGAGGCCAATACCGTCAATCTGCGGCCACACTAACCTTAATCCGATATGGTAATTCCGATACTAGCGCTACTCCTCTCGTTAAGGAGGAGTACAGAAACCGGTTTAAAGAGCCCTTTATACCGATATAAAGGGCCTCTCAGTGTGGACGGGTGTGGCGTTAAATCGGTTTTACGCTCCTAAAACCGGTTTAAACGCCTAGTGTAGACCAGGCCTTTGTCAAGCCTGACCTTAAAAACCTCTAAGGAAGGAGATTCCACCACCTCCCTAGGTAACCCATTCCAGTGCTTCACCACCCTCCTAGTGGAAAAGTTTTTCCTAATATTCAACCTAAATCTCCCCAACTGCAACTTGAGACCATTACTTCTTGTTCTATCATCCGGTACCACTGAGAACAGTCTAGATCCATCTTCTTTGGAACAATCCCAGTTCCCTCAGCCTCTCCTCATAAATCATGTGCTCCAGCCCCCTAATCATTTGTGTTGCCCTCCGCCGGACTCTTTCCAATTATTCCACATCCTTCTTGTAGAGTAGGGACACAGTACTCCAGATGAGGGCTCACCAATGCCAAATAGAGGGGAATGATCACATCCCTCAATCTGCTGGCAATGCCCCTACTTATACAGCCCAAAATGCTGTTAGCCTTCTTGGCAACCAGGGCACACTGTCAACTCATATTCAGCTCCTCATCCACTATAACCCCTAGATGCTTTTCTGCAAAACTGCTGCCTAGCCAGTCGGTCGCTAGTCTGTAGCAGTGCATGGGATTCTTCCATTCTAAGTGCTGTACTCTGCACTTGTCCTTGTTGAACCTCATCTTATTTCTTTTGGCCCAATCCTCTAATTTGTCTAGGTCCCTCTGTATGCTATCCCTACCCTCCAGCGTATCTACCACTCCTCCCAGTTTTAGTTAAATTGTCTCACTTTTTAAAAATGTGGTAATGGGGAAAGAGTGATTTATATCTTGCTATTCTAAGTTTTGTATTTTCCTGTACTGGGTGTGGGGTTGTGGGTTTTTTTTTTGTTTGTTTTTTTAAATCTATATACTTAACTGAGTGGCTAGTTAATCAGTTAGCTGACTGGCTAACAGTGATTTCAACAGAGGAGGATGAAGAGTCTGCATTGATTCCAAATGAAGATTACTACAAGTAAGTGGAGGGAAGATGTTGTTTTTGACTGAGCTGATTATGTAGATTTGGTGATCAAAGACTCAGGTGAAGCTTTTGGGAACTCTGAGTTTTTTCACTGAGTTTGTGGGGACTGACCTCTTTAGATTTAATTTGTTTTCTTTATTTATGTGTAACTGTGAATATAATTTATATGGATTATAAAATAGCCATATTATGTTTTTGTTTCTTTATCATAAGATTTTATAATGTTGTTACTTAATTAAATTCGTTCCTTTTTGGGACTTGATAGGGGGAGATTGACCTTGTGCAATCCTTGCTGAAAATCTTTAGAGACTGAATTCTGGGTCTCCAGCTGCTTTTCTATGAGAGTTGGGTTTTTGTTGTTTTGTTTGTTTTTAAGCACTGGAGAAGGGCAATGAAGTGAACTCTATCAAGCCAACTCAAAGGTTAAAAAAGCGCCATGCAACAATTAAAAATAGCAGAAAGTACTCTAAATGTCCACAAAAAGGCAATATTTGTAGAGTCTTCCTTGTTTTTAGTGTGCATGTCTGTATTTTTGTTTTGTAATTTGGTTTCACTTTTTCTTCTGGTCTTTTATTTCTCCTCCACTCTCTACTACTGGAACAATGTCACTACTGGGCAAAAGCATTTGCCAAGGAGTTGGGTCTTGCATTTAGATCTGAACATGGTCAGAGTTAAACTCTCTGATTTCCTCTGGAAAGGTGTTTCACAACTAGGATCTGTAATAATGGTAGGACACACAAGAATGCTCGTAAGGGGCTCAAATTTATGTCCTAATCCCACTCACTTTGTCAGGGTCAGTTTACATTCTGGAAATGGCCAGGCAGACTTGAGTTCACAAAGTACTGGTGTGATATGTTCATGCCTGCCTCTTTGGATTAGTAGGTGTGCTGATTGAGTTTGCACACATCAGGAAGGTGAATCAGCCCCTGGGATTATCATGCTCTGGATTTTTTTTATATATATATTATTATATATTATTTTTATATAAAAAAATGCAGCCTAGCAGACCTTCTGGAAGTCTTTTAAAAGCCAGACTTAATTCTGGAGAATTGGCTTGCTGAGACTGCAGCCTGGTGTTCTTTAATCTTGCACAGAGTTTCTGTATTGCTTTCTATGCTTAGATCTTGTGACTTGGCCAACCCATGTCTTGTCTGATGTCCAATATAAGCTCTGTCTCACTGAACACTGTTCCCCGGTGCTTACTTGATTAATGATGTTACATATTTTGATCTCACAAGCCAAGTGAGTCAACACATGTGTTAGTGCTGGTGGTTTTAATCTGGCACAGAAATTAGTTGGTGTCCCACCTGCAAATGGTTGTGCTTGCCTAAAGGCTAGCTGTGATGACAAATACCTCATTACCACATTTATTTTTGGAGAGAAGTAATGAGAACACTAAGAGCTAGTTCAAGGGCTCTTCATCTCTGCCTGGTGTCGCTTTTAGGCAGTGAATTATAATGTAATTTACCTCTTCCCCTACATAGTATGGCAGAAGTGCCACTTGTCATTTTGGATTTTGACTTCATCAGATTTCTGAATCTGCTTGTCCATATCTTCTGAGAAACTGCCCATCATCACTGACATTAAATGCTACAAATATAAGCAATGCAAATACCAGGCTAGTTTTGTAATTATTATTTTGCCTTGTTATGACTTTGCATTTCTTTTCAGACTTTCACCTAAGTTACACTTGCTTTCATCTTGCTTAGTCCTTTACTTCTGTTACTGGATGAATTTTGATTCCTCCCCGCCCCCATCCCTAATGTCTGTTCTTCTTGCTCACAACAAAGCACATGCCACAATTTCCCCCTCCCCTCCCACCAGCTTTATCCCCACTGGTGGAAGGAACTTCTCTTGAGGATGGTGTTGGAAGTGCCTCTTTGTAGAGATTCCTCTATGGTTCTCTCCTACCACCCCATCATTTTCTTTTGTTTTCTTTTGTTTTCTTTTGTTTTGTATTCTTTCTCAGTACTGATTCTGTATCCTTTGTACTGCCTTGTAGAAAGGGAATCTGGGCATGCACGTATAAACAACACATACATACAGATTAATTACTATTGTATTATCATAGCAGCAGCAGCTACTTCAATTGTACTAAATATCACCAACATCAGTGCTGAGGTTGAGGTCTGCTGGACTTAGGATGTGCACAATTACTAAAAACACCATAAATGTGAGGCAAATGTTCAAGTTCTGCTCCAAAATAGATTCAACCTGCATTACCTAACTTATATTTGAATATATCATTTCCATCCTTTCAGGCATACGTATGATGCCAAATTTTCAAAGAAGCAATTGTGCATAGGCCTATTATCAAGAGCCCTAGGAGGGCTCAAAGGCTGTCTGAAAATTCAGAGGAGGGCACCCCCAGATTCTGAGCACAGAGTCTGAAAATGCACCTACAACAGGGCATTTGAAATGGAGAATCCAAGCTAACTGCTGTCTGTCTCCAACCCTCTACAGCTGCCCCACTATCCAGGTCCTGGCAAACCTGAGAGCATCTGAGTGCTACTTTGAGTGCTCTACTGGAACACACCACAAATAACAGGCTGAACACAGTACACTGATAAAAATGCATTTAATTACAAAGTTTAACACTTACCAGAAACAACAGCCAACAACAACAGTGAAAACAAAAACAAAATACGCCCCTGACAAAAACATTCCTGGCTTCCATTCTTGCTAACCAAATAAGAATGGAAAAAGTATTGAAAAAATTGTGTTTTAAATAGTTAACATTTTTTTAGTATTCATTAAGCACTCAATAGAATAATAGAATCTCAGGGTTGGAAGGGACCTCAGGAGGTCATCTAGTCCAACCCCCGATCATTGTACTTACTTTGGTAAGTAAGTACAATGATTGTACTTACTTTGGCAAGCCCCTGTAGAGGAATAAGGCCAGCTCTCTGCAAGAGAAAAGGTAAGAAAATGGGTTGAAAAACAGTATAGAAACCAAAAAACACAGACATCCATACATGGAATGAGCTATATGCGCAGAATCTCACCAACTTGCAAGCATACACACCTACTGTAGGTGCAACCGATCATCCCCTTGAAATTTGTATTTCCCCTTGCATTTGTTGCTTCTGCCCATGTTACAGTAACATTTAACGGTCTCGGCTAAGATCAGTGCTATATATTCCCATACTGAAATGAGAATATTCCCTGCCTCCAAGAATTTAATAACTTATTAGAAAAGTCTGACAAAGGACAGGATAAATGAAGTTTTATGTCTGTTCTACAGATGGACAGCTGAGGCACAGAGAGAGCACGTGACTTGACATTGAAGCTGGATCTCTTGGAGCCCTGTCCAATCCTTTAACCACAGGTCCATATTGCCTCTATGTATAAGAGGATTTCTATCCATTCATGCATTTGAAAATGTGTCCTATAAGTAGAAAATTATTATTTTTATAATTCTCTGAAATTACTATTTTCTTTCAATTAAGACACCTTAGACCTTTAGAAAATCATATTTCTGTTTCAATATTTTGATGTCTTTCCTCATTTAAAACTTTTATGTCAGATCCCAGAGACTCATGTTTGACTCAGAGTCAATATGCCGGGTGAATGAGAAAGAGGAAGAATCTGTTTTAACTTCAAGGATTTGAATGGCATGTAATTTTGTTTCCAGGGAAACTGCAGATTTTAGTCCAGTAGAAGTCTCATCAGGAGGGGAAAAAAAAAAAAAAGCAGGTGCTGACACCACCATACTAATTGTCTTGTCTCTGTAGATGAAAATAACATATGCACAAAATCCATCTCTGGTTGTCACCCCTCTACCCCAATGCAGTGTCAGTGGTCATATACCTCAAGCAAAGGCATTTTCATTGTATTCTTATCCATTAACTCATTTAAAAAGTTACTTTCTAATCTCAAAAATCCAGGTCAACAGATGACTAACTATTGGGTTTTTTTCCATGGCTGGTAAAACTAAAGGTTAAAACCATTATCCCAAAATATACTGTGTCTAGTTCTGCTCTCCCAAGAATGCCAATCTGGAGTCACTTCATAGATTTAAATGGAGTGACTCCAGATTCAAACAGCAATAATCAAATACATAATTTGACTCACTGGGGCAGATCATCAGCTTCTGTGAACTGGTGCAGTTCTATTGAAGTCAGTGTAGCTATGCCAGTTTACATCAGAAACCTCCTACCTGCATTCTCCCCAAAATTCCTCAAAAAAAGGTTAACAGTTAAAATAATAGCATTAAAATGACAAATAGCTGGATATAGGGAAACAGATGTTTGACACCCTTGTCCACTAATTCCCTTTTGCAAAAAGGGCTAGAGCTGTAGTAATATAGCAGTGAATAACTGTGCCTACATTTTAGTGCTGTGCAGTCAGGTGATATGGTACAATGCCCTGCTATTGGTGATTTTTTTTTCTGCACAGCCTCAACTATTATATACATCTTTGCCTGTTTTCCCCTAGAAGATTGATCCTTAAACTCTGAGCCAGACCCTCAAATACTGAAATCATAGCTCCACTGAAGTCAGTGAAGCTACATTGATTTACAACAGTGGGGAATCTGGCTATATGTTCCCATTTGGATGAAATATATTTAACTTGCTTAGAATTATTCAAACTCTTCTGTGGAGTGATTACAGAGTGCAGCCTGGTCCTCCACAGTTACAGAGAGAACCTGCATGTATTGCAGGGGGAGCTTAATAAACAGAGGGACTTCCAGCTCAGGGAGCTCATTTCCTCATACTACATTTTCCATCCCTCTCAAGGTAAGATGGCACCATCCACATGTTATACAGCAAATTCATGACATAAGTAGTGTTGTTTCCACATTTCAGAAATAAAGAATGAGTGGGGCAGCTCTACTGCTTCCAGCCACTTTTAGTAAGCTCCTTGCAGTATTTCCCTACTGTTCTCGTCCCCACAATAGGTATATGTTACAACCTCATCGTTCTGCTCACTATTAACCACATGTGCATATGGTACTGGAGTTCGTGTGTACTGATAACTATCTTTATAAACTCAGAGCCGAGAACAAATATATACAGCATAATTTGCCCATCTGGGCAAACTGTCCTAATGAGAGAAAGTCTTTAAATGCCTTTGTACTGATAGTTGAAATGCTGCCCTCTAAGCTTTGACATTTTAGTGATAGATACAGTACTGAACCCATATGGTTATCAGTCAAACCAAGAAACTTCATCATTGGTGGTTCTGGCAGTAAACTTTCTGCCCCCCCTTTCTCAGGGGGGAGGGATAGCTCAGTGGTCTGAGCATTGGCCTGCTAAGCTCAGGGTTGTGAGCTCAACCTCTTGAGGGGGCCATTTAGGGAACTGGGGTAAAAAAACTGCCTGGGGATTGGTCTTGCTTTGAGCAGGGGGTAGGACTAGGTGACCTCCTGAGGTCCCTTCCAACCAGGGCCGGCTCCAGACCCCAGCGTGCCAAGCGCGCGCTTGGGGCGGCGTCCTGCGGGAGGGCGGCAGGCAGCTCCGGTGGACCTCCCACAGATGTGCCTGCGGAGGGTCCGCTGGTCCTGCTGCTCTGGTGGACCTCCCGCAGGCATGTCTGCAGGCACGTCTGCGGGAGGTTCACCGCAGCCGCAGGACCGGCGACCGCCAGAGCACCCCCCGCGGTGTGCCGTTGTGCTTGGGGCAGCGGAAATCCTAGAGCCGCCCCTGCTTCCAACCCTGATATTCTGTGCAGGTTTTACTGTCTGCAAGGACTTCACATTTATGCACATTTCCTTCTCTTCAGAAACAGTTTGGTTTTTCAATGCAAATTGGGGGGAGAATTACTTTCTAAGTTAGACTGCAAAAGCTAGGGCCAGACAGGTAGCATAAAGACCATAGTTCTGGTTAGCTCAGCTGATTAGCATCTTCCTGAGATCATAAGATAAAGATGGACACTTCTGCTATTGCCATCACTGCTGGCATATGTGAGGACAACCTCACTGATGTCCATGGCATTGTGCTGTTCACGTCATCAGTGTAACTGGCCCCTTGACTATCATAGGTAACTAGACCTTGATCTCATACCTATAACCTTGCTCTCAGAATACAGAGGGTAAAGGCTAGAGATGGCGGGAAAACAACCATTCTCATTTGCAGAAAATGTCATGGTGTCAAAATTTGCTTTTGTTCCACATTGGAACAAAAAATGAGACCTCTCTAAATTTTTCACACAAAATGAGAACCCCTATCCCAGGGGAATTGCCTGGTAATTAGGGAACACACTTGGGATGTGGAAAACCCAGGTACAAGTCACTATTCTGCCTGATTGTGAGAAATTACTTGAACTTGGGTCTTTCACATTCCAGGTAAGTGACCTAACCACCAGGCCATTCCTATATATATCCAGGACCTGTGAAACCTTTTATGATAAAATAGAATTCTTCAATGTCAACAACTTTGGTCCAAATTATGACCAGATTTAGTAGAGCCCTGTATATCAGCCAATGGGTGAAACCCCTCTATTTTAATCTCCATTATAACATGGGATGTGTGAAAGGGATGCAGTCTGCTTGGCATAGAGATTTCCATGCCAGATGTTGACCTTTACAAGGAAGAGTTTAGACAGGCTGGGAAAAGTAAGAAACACACCCTGAAGGTCTCAGACTATTCAGGCTGATATTTTTAAATGGTGAGCCCTTGACTTCTGTGGTATTGCATGGGGGTGGTGGTGGGGTGGTAAGGAAAGCAGAATTTAGTCATGCATCTTAGCCAAACACATTATATGACTCCTTGTGGGACAGGGAATAGATAACTTTGGATATCACCTCTTGAAAGAATCTGCGTGTGGTCAAGGCAGAAATCGTAAATTTCAAGACTGATTAATTTGTCTGATCTTTTCATTGACTTCCCCCCTCAGCTCAGCACATCTCCATAGCTTGGCACAAAATGAACAAAAATAACAAGTTAAAAAAGGCTTTCAAGGGCCAGACTGATTTCTTGGCTGAATCAGCAGACCAGGTGGGATCTAATTTCAGAAGATAGGGTGGCCACTTATAGCACAGGAACCACAACAATCATTTGATGTGAATATATATATGCCATTCATTAATTTTATTTACATTTACTGTAGCTATAAATGAAACAGTTAAAGAGCTGGAGGTATTAGTAATCTCATAATATCAGCTGTAAAATACATGGAAAAGCTTGTGACATTTATTCTCTAATGATTTTGAGACCTGCTTCTTAGAGACTGAGTTAGAACTTATTTACATTTTCCATAAGATAAGATACATGTAAAATGCTTTGAAAGTCCAATGCATACACACTGTGAAGAGTGGAACATGATTTCATTGTTTCTTTTAATTGTGTTGAGACGGAATACAACAGAGTGAAAGGAAATAGAAAATTAGTTACCAACATATTGTAGTTTTCATCTAAAACTCAATGGGCCAGATCCTTACTTCAGGAAGGACAGGCAGGGCAGAAAAGGTGGGGGAGTTGCATTGTATGTAAGAGAGCAGTATGACTGCTCAGAGCTCTGGTATGAAACTGCAGAAAAACCTGAGAGTCTCTAGATTAAGTTTAGAAGTGTGAGCAACAACGATGATGTCGTAGTGGGAGTCTGCTATAGACCACCAGACCAGGGGGATGAAGTGGATGAGGCTTTCTTCCGGCAACTAGCAGAAGTTACTAGATCGCAGGCCCTGGTTCTCATGGGAGACTTTAATCACCCTAATATCTGCTGGGAGAGCAATACAGCGGTGCACAGACAATCCAAGAAGTTTTTGGAAAGTGTAGGGACAATTTCCTGGTGCAAGTGCTGGAGGAACCAACTAGGGGCAGAGCTCTTCTTGACCTGCTGCTCACAAACAGAGAAGAGTTAGTAGGGGAAGCAAAAGTGGATGGGAACCTGGGAAGCAGTGACCATGAGATGGTTGATTTCGGGATCCTGACACAAGGAAGAAAGGAGAGCAGCAGAATACAGACCCTGGACTTCAGAAAAACAGACTTTGACTCCCTCAGGGAACTGATGGGCAGTATCCCCTGGGAAAATAACATGAGGAGGAAAGGAGTCCAGGACAGCTGACTTTATTTTAAAGAATCCTTATTGAGGTTGCAGGAAAAGAACATCCCGATTTGTTGGAAGAATAGTAAATATGGCAGACGACCAGCTTGGCTTAACAGTGAAATCCTTGCTGATCTTAAACGCAGAAAAGAAGCTTACAAGAAGTGGAAGATTGGACAAATGACCAGGGAGGAGTATAAAAATATTGCTCAGGCATGCAGGAGTGAAATCAGGAAGGCCAAATCACACTTGGAATTGCAGCTAGCAAGAGATGTTAAGAGTAACAAGAAGGGTTTCTTCAGGTATGTTAACAACAAGAAGAAAGTCAAGGCAAGTGTGGGCCCCTTACTGAACGAGGGAGGCAACCTAGTGACAGAGGATGTGGAAAAAGCTAATGTACTCAATGATTTTTTTTGTCTCTGTCTTCACAAACAAGGTCAGCTCCCAGACTGCTGCACTGGGCAGCACAGTATGGGGAGAAGGTGGCCAGCCCTCTGTGGAGAAAGAAGTGGTTTGGGACTACTTAGAAAAAGTGGATGAGCACAAGTCCATGGGGCCAGATGCGCTGCATCCGAGGATGCTAAAGGAGCTGGCAGTTGTGATTGCAGATCCATTGGCCATTACCTTTGAAAACTCATGGCAAACGGGGGAGGTCCCAGATGACTGGAAAAAGGCTAATGTAGTGCCCATCTTTAAAAAAGGGAAGAAGGAGGATCTGGGGAACTACAGGCCAGTCAGCCTCACCTCAGTCCCTGGAAAAATCATGGAGCAGGTCCTCAAGGAATCAATTCTGAAGCACTTAAAGGAGAGGAAAGTGATCAGGAACAGTCAGCATGGATTCACCAAGGGCACGTCATGCCTGACTAACCTAATTGCCTTCTATGAGGAGATAACTGGGTCTGTGGATGAGGGGAAAGCAGTGGATGTGTTATTCCTTGATTTTAGCAAAGCTTTTGATACGGTCTGCCACAGTATTCTTGCCAGGAAGTTAAAGAAGTATGGGCTGGATGAATGGACTATAAGGTGGAGAGAAAGCTGGCTAGATTGTCGGGCTCAATGGGTAGTGATCAACGGCTCCATGTCTAGTTGGCAGCTGGTTTCAAGTGGAGTGCCCCAAGAGTCGGTCCTGGGGCCGGTTTTGTTCAATATCTTCATTAATGATCTGGAGGATGGCATGGACTGCACTCTCAGCAAGTTTGCAGATGACACTAAACTTGGAGGAGTGGTAGATATGCTGGAGGGTAGGGATAGGATACAGAGGGACCTAGATAAATTAGAGGACTGTGCCAAAAGAAACCTGATGAGGTTTAATGAGGACAAGTGCAGAGTCCTGCACTTAGGTCGGAAGAATCCCATTCACTGTTACAGACTAGGGACCAAATGGCTAGGAAGTAGTTCTGCAGAAAAGGGCCTAGGGGTTACAGTGGATGAGAAGCTGGATATGAGTCAACAGTGTGCCCTGGTTGCCAACAAGGCTAACGGCATTTGGGGCTGTATAAGTGGGGGCATTGCCGGCAGATCGAGGGATGTGATCATTCCCCTCTATTCGACATTGGTGAGGCCTCATCTGGAGTACTGTGTCCAGTTTTGGGCCCCACACTACAAGAAGGATGTGGAAAAATTGGAAAGAGTCCAGCGGAGGGCAACAAAAATGATTAGGGGGCTGGAGCACATGACTTATGAGGAGAGGCTGGGGGAACTGGGATTGTTTATTCTGCAGAAGAGAAGAATGAGGGGGGATTTGATAGCTGCTTTCAACTACCTGACAGGGGGTTCCAAAGAGGATAGATCTAGACTGTTCTCAGTGGTACCAGATGACAGAACAAGGAGTAATGGTCCCAAGTTGCAGTGTGGGAGGTTTAGGTTGGATATTAGGAAAAACTTTATCACTCAGAGAGTGGTGAAGCACTGGAATGGGTTACCTAGGGAGGTGATGGAATCTCCTTCCTTAGAGGTTTTTAAGGTCAGGCTTGACAAAGCCCTGGCTGGGATGATTTAGTTGGGAATTGGTCCTGCTTTGAGCAGGGGGTTGGACTAGATGACCTCCTGAGGTCCCTTCCAACCCTGATATTCTATGATTCTGTGATTCTTATCTAGACCAGAGGTTGTCTTGGTACAGATGGAAAGAGGGCAGATATGTGTCTTTAAGCCACCTTTGTTCTAATGTTTATTCTTGGGGTTGCCAGGGTCTGGTTTGTAGCTTTATCTATGAATTATGTATTAATTATGTTGATTACTTAAGAATTCCCAGTTATCACTCTGAGGTTTGACAGGTTCTTGTCCCAAAATCAGGCCTAGTATTAAAATTACAGTACTGTTCAGTTGTGAATCTGGGTGTGCACAGTTGAAATATACTCACTTTAGGAACCCTTCTGTATTTGTCACAAAACCCAAAGCAAGGAGATGAGCCCAGCCAGTTCACAAGGAATCATAAGAGCTGCCACTGGGGGGTGGGCTCTTCAGCCCTCACAGGGTCTCCCACACTCCTCAGGGGCAGCACTCAACCCCCAACACCAAGGGCTTCCCACCTACCCTCTGAGGGCAGGACCCAACCCCATACTAAGGGCCTCCATTTCCCTGAGGACAGGTAGATGGTGTCATAAGCATTGGGCCTCTGCACCAAAGGGAATCCTCACGTAACTGAGTCTAGGTCTGCTTTGCACTGCTCCAGCTGCACAAAGAAGTTTTTTCAGGGACCAAAATCTTGCCCAATATTGTTAGTAAGGAGCCCATTAGTTCCCAGAGATATGCTATAGGCTGCAGGCAAAATAAAAGGGACTTCTCGAACTGGTAGGATGGAGTGCACCACACAGCGAGATCAGTGATGTGTATGACCATGTGGTTCTAGATATAAATATATTTTTCCCTATATAGGTTATCACTACAATAGATTTGGCCTTTCTTTTGGTGCGGTTTTAAATTCTCACCTATGCTAGTAACAGCTTTTTCTGCTATCTGCTCCTAAATCATAGAGTCATAGAATATAGGGTTGGAAGGGACCTCAGAAGATCATCTAGTCCAACCCCTAAATGAATAAACCTGTTTTATAAAAGGAGTCCCTAAGGTGTGAGAGAAGATTTCCACTCTTAATGTAGCAAGTAAGAGAGGAAATGGCACAGTGTTTGTAAGCCAAAGGAAAGATATGTGCTAATCTTGTCCATGTATTCCTGTCACCTTGGTGCTACTACAGAAACAGCATGAAGCTCCTCAAGTGTGCCTGGAAAGTGATCCTTTAAAAAAAAAAAAGCCAATGTTCACTCATTGGAAAATTCAACAGTTAACATATTTCCTCTGTTTGGCAATATCATTATCAAACTGGCAACATGCCTGACAGAACGGTTTCCAAAAGTTCTTGAGCTGAGGACTGAATAATATGAAAAATGATTATTTTTTTATGCAAATGCTGACAAAATACTAAGTATAGCAATGTATTAAGCATAACATTTTTTTATTTCTGCTCTATAGGGCAAATTTACCCTGGTAATATTTCTGTAGAATTTTTATCATAATTCTGTAAAGTTTCTCTCTCTCACACACACACCTCCCCCCCACACACCCCCTTTTATTGCAAAACCGACGCTGTTCTGTTGTAGGTTTGTTTGGATTTTTGGTTTGTTTTTGTTTTTTTCCGATTGCTGGCCCTGCATGCATAACTGCTATAAAATGTAAAATACGAATTTATTATAAAAGTTAGAATACTGCAGAAAATATTGTTTGTGAGTTCCCAAATAAATCCTTTTTTCCAGTTCATAACTAGTGTGTGCTGAAGAATGGGAGAAATTATTTGCAAACTTGGTTGAGAATTTATTAATCCTAATTTGATTCACCTACAGACATAACTCTGTTTCCTTGGCTTTCACATGAGTGAATGGGTTTTGCTCGGGGAAGATCTTTTACACAAGAAAATCCTGAGAAGCATGCACCAGTAGGTGGATTCATGCCAGAACCAGTCACCTGACCACACTTTATAATTTGGCATTGTGGATTTGGAAGTTGAAAGAGTTAGGAAGTAAAAGGAAGCTAGAAAATGAGAAAACGTGTGTGTTTTTTTTAAAATCAGTATAGCTGAGCAGCAGTGAGGGGACAGGGAAATGTCCCTTTCATGAAGGCATTTTGCATATGTTCTATATCCAGAACGTAGAGCAAAGCAGTTGCAGGATAACTAGATATGGAGGGAGGGGAAATTAGTTTCCAGAAGTTCTATATGGGATCACTTAACATAGCAACTTCCCATAATTCCACCCAGAGGCCTGGCAATGAGGCAGTTAATCAAATGAGATGGACACTGATATGCGATCATGCTTTTCACAGCTAGGACAAGCATGTGAACCTGACATTTACCTTGGTTCCTTCCTGACTAAGGACCATTCCAAACAATGTACCTTTAAATCTAGGGTCCATGAATACAGCTAAATATAATAGTCTTTCTTGTGGAAAAGAAAGGAAAAGTATTTTTAAAAACACAACTACTGGCAGGGTAACAAGCCTTATAGATGGGGGGAAGCAGTAGACGTGGTATATCTTGACTTTGGTAAAGCTTTTCATACTGTCTTGCATGATGGTCTCATAAACAAACTAGGGAAATGCAACCTAGATGGAGCTACTATAAGGTAGGTGCAAAACTGGTTGGAAAACTGTTCCCAGAAAATAGTTATCAGTGGTTCACATAATGAGTAGGGTCCCCCAGGGATCAGTTCTGGGTCTGGTTCTGTTCAATATCTTCATCAATTATTTAAATAATGGCATAGAGAATAAATTTATAAAGTTTGCAGACTATATCGAGCTGTGTGGAATTGCAAGTGCTTTAGAGGATAGGCTTAAAAATTCAACATGATCTGGACAAACGAGAAATGGTCTGAAGTAAATAGGATGAATTTCAATAAGGACAAATGCAAAATACTCCACTTAGGAAGGAATCAGTTGCACACATACAAAATGGGAAATGACTGCCTAGGAAGGGTTACTGCAGAAAGGGATATGGGGGTCATAATGGACCACAAGCTAAATATGAGTCAACAGTGTAACATTGTTGAAAAAAAGCTAACATAATTCTAGGATGTATTATCAGGAGTGTTGTAAGCAAGTCACGAGAAGTAATCCTTCTGCTGTACTCCACGCTGATTAGGCATCCTCTGTAGTATTGTGTCCAGTTCTGGGTGCCACATTTCAGAAAGGATGTCGATAAATTGGAGAGAGTCCAGAGAAGAGCGACAAAAATGATTAAAGATCTAGAAAACATGACCTATGAGGGAAGATTGAAAAAATTGGGTTTGTTGAGTCTGGAGAAGACTGAGAGGGGATATGATTACAGTTTTCAAGTATGTAAAATGTTGTTACAAGGAGGAGGGAAAAAAACATTTTTTTTCTTAACTTCTGAGGATAAACCAAGAAGCAATGGGCTTAAATTGCAACAAGGAAGGTTTAGGTTGGACATTAGGAAAAACTTCCGAACTGTTAGGGTGGTTAAGCACTGGAATAAATTGCCTAAGGAGGTTGTGAAATCTCCATCATTGGAGGTTTTTAATAACAGGTTAGATAAACACCTATCAGGAATGGTCTAGGTAAGACTTAGTCCTACCATGAGTGCAGGGGACTGGACTAGATGACCTCTTGCGATCCCTTCCAGTCCTACGATTCTATGATAAGCATTTCTCCAAGACTCCAGCTACCTAAATATTCAGAACATATAAAACTAACTGTAATAATAGCACTGTCTGTTGACTCCCAGTAGTGTTACGTCACCCTTCATAGGGGGGCAGGGGGAGGGAGAGAAAACCTATCAAGTTTCCGTTTAACAAAAATGTAGATGCCTATATCCAGGTCTGGCTGAGCTGCACTTGGCACAGAGTCCCAGATGCCCAGCCTTATGCTTCCCTGACCTACAGGGCAGCCAGGGATCATTTGAACTTTTATCTGCCAGTGCCCAGATCTGGAATCCAGGACAGTTCAAAATTGGACATGAACCATTTTTAGTCTTACATCATCAAATGTAATCACCTGGTAATGGTCTAGTTCAGGGGTGGGCAAACTACAGCCCACGGGCTGGATCCGGCCCCTCAGGGCTTTGGATTTGGCCCATGGGATTGCCACCCCTTAGCACTGTGGGCCACCCCAACCCCCTTCCCTGAGCCCCCTTGTACACCCCACACCCCTCTCTGCCCCAACCCCCTGCCCTGAGCCCCCTCCCACACTCCCTCCTGAACCCCAACCCCTGCTCCAGCCCTACATTCAGGGCCCTGCATGCAATTTCCCAACCCAGATGTGGCCCTCAGGCCAAAAATTTTGCCCACCCCTGGTCTAGTTTATTGACTTGTGAATTTATGCAATGTCAGCCCTCCTGTATTATACAAGATTATACAAGAGTTGGTAATCTCCATAGCAGTATCATTAACTTAATGATTACTCATTTGTTTTCCTACGTGAAAGTCTGATTTCACCAAACACACGTAACTAGGATTTTGTGTGTGTGAAGCATGTATTACAGGATCTAGAACGGTATCCACTTAAGGTTTATGTTCCACAGAAAGCTGCTTTAATCCATAAAACACATCTCTGTATTTTTTTCAGTAATCATCTGTCCTATCATGTCTTCGTGGTGCTGGAACTGGTATGTTTTCAAATTGGTATTGATAGTGGATCAATTAAACAGCTAGGCATGTTCTCAGATTGGCAACAGTGTTGCTGTGTTTGCAGAGTAATACGGTAGACATTTTTGTTCCTCATTGTGCTTACACATTGCACCGCATGTACCTTGCAATCAGTTCTCTCAGTTCCATTGCCAATCAGTTTCTTAGTTGCAGGTGAGAAGATTTTGAGAGCTCTAACTGTTCATGCAGTTTTATGGGATATTATATTGAATTATGTATCAGTCTCTAATTTAAATTTAACTCGGTGGCATTGCTCCACGATTGTAATCTCTATCAATGCTTGGTCCTGACCTGACTGAACTGCTGTAAACTTAAATTCTTTTGCTACTGCTGCCCTTGCCTAAGTGACTTCTTTCACATAAACATCTATTCTCTAATGTAGCTTCTCATCACCTCAAGTATTCTTTTGAACTGGCATTTTTTTGCATAATATTTTCTTTTAAAATCTTTTTACCTCTGGCCTTTTGCTGGACATTCATCTAGTTTGCATATTATCCAATACTTTCAACCCTTCTACTTACACAATTATAGCCTGTCTGTTGATGTGGTGGTGGTGTTGCTTTTGTGTTTGTCTGAAAATATTGGTATAGAAACAGAATTTAACTGGGCTTGTGTCATTTCCTGTGTTCTAGCAACATCTATGTGCTTTATTTAAATGAAGCTCAGATTTGATTTATGAGCTTGTCTCGGGACTTTTGGTGAATTTGTCCCAAATACTATCTGGTCCTAAAACATTTCATCTATGTCAGTAAATGCAGACTCCTTGGGTGACAAATGTAATTCTCTAACAAACTGTTCTGTTTGTAGATCTTCATTATAATGTGCATACATCTTTTGGGATGACATTCATTAAACCACTTGTAATGTATCTTCTCATCTTTTATCTTCTCAGCTGATGTAACTATCCGAGTACTATAAACATTTCTGCCTTTTTGTTCACCCCATTGAGCAGGTAACATTTCCCTTGCACCTGTTTGGATTTCAGGTATTCCATGAAGAGGAGTACTGCATGCTCATGGAGTTCCTTCTACTCCCTGAGAAGGTTCATTCTTTCTGGTTCACCCTTAGCAGGCTATTTTGGGCTATTTCTGCACTTACAGGGCTTCTGACACAATAATATGTAATGTTGTGGTTTGCTTGTGAAGGTGTTTTCCAAATCCAGACAGAATGAAGACCCTTACATTGGTTAGCACATACTCAGAGTTGCACATGTTCAAAACTCGTGTGTCAGGCCTCCAAAAATCATGAGACTGTCTTAAATATTATGATATTTTTTTTAAAATCTAGTGAATATTGGGGGTTTTTAAAATTTACTTTCTGGTTTTCAGGCTCTAGGGTGCACTCAGGTCAAATTTTGAAGCTTTTCTCCACAACCATGGGGGCTCATCTTCATTAAAAAAAAAGAGAGAGAGAGAGATGAGATTCTCACATCATCAATTGATTCCAGAAGCTAGGACGTAAACTGAAACACCAAATATTTCCAGACTCATGAAAGCTGGCAACACTGCCACATGCATGTAGTCCCACGGAAACATTCCCACCTGAGATATTCTGCTGCAGTCCAACTCTCCAGTTCCTCTGACTTAATCTTCTTCTTCCATCTAGATTCACTGGGAGGCTAATGGGTTCCCGTTGATTCTGAAGCCTGATTATTAAACCCTTTCCTCTTGTTACAGAATTGTAGCCCAGAACCCTGGGATTCCTAACAGTTGTGGGTCCCAGACAGGTAACACCTCATCACGGAGTCATTGAGATGGTTATTTACTGGATGATTTAGTATATCAACTTAATATAAATAGAATTAAAACAGAAAAATCAAATTCCCTAATCCCATTTACTGGCACTTGGCAAATTCTGTGAATTCATAATAAAATCTTCAATACTATTCTGTCAGGGATGGATCCATTCCCCATCTCATTACTGTGCCTTCTGCTTTCTTGTAGAAATATTATATCACTAAAGAATAAAGTGATGTAACAGTGACCGTTTGATTTTATTTATATTCGAATCAAAACATAATATGCTGGAGTTGAATAAACAAATAATGTATAATGGATTGGACCTACTGAGCCTAATTCACCATTGTCATAGCTGGGCATTTTTTACTTTCAGAGAAATATAGAAAATGCTTCCATTTCCTTAAAAATATGCTGTTAAGGTTCACACCCCAATAATTCTATTAAATGTACAAAGCATAACTTTATTTTTAAAGATACAAATGGTTTCACGCTATTAGAGTACTTACATATACCTCTTTCTTGATACTAAACCTAGCTCTGCATTCAAATTTAATAAGAATCAAATACCAACGAACAATACAAAAGTCTCAGATTTGGAGCGAAGTGCAGTCACAGTTTATGGGCAAAAGTTTACTCAGTGTGTGCTTGCCCTGAGCACTGGCTAAAGCCAGTCAATTTAGTGCATATGAGAAGAGAAACAAATTAACTCACGTTTAAAGAAAAAAATACACAAGTCCTGTAGAGTGCAGACTACTGGCTGCTATAAGAGAGTATAACATACTCAGTGTAAGTCAGATTTACAGTGGAAGTTAAAATGTGTGTGAAGGGACTGAAACATCACATAGACATGCAAGAGAGTTGCAACAAATGAATTTTGAAAGAGCACAATGTTTTTTAATTTATGTACCAAACTTGTAGTTGTTTGCTATATTTTTCTGGCTCTATCACCCTACTGAATAAATGTATTCTTACACATAGCAATAAACATATTAAATATTTAAACAGCACAGTAAAACATGTTAGCATACCAAGATGCAGTGCACAGAAGAACGTAAGGCAGATTGTGTAGCATTTTATACACTACACAGACATCTGTAGCATGTATGCAAAAGAGCAAGTCAAAAACTTGAATATCCTTTTTTAACTTGTTTGGCGTTGACAACACTATTAAAGAAGGACAGAAGTGTTGACTTGTAGACGATAAAGAAAATGCATGTATCTGTTACTAAGGACAGGTACATCAAAAGACATTTTTTCAAGACTTTTGTAATCCAGGCAGGGCTCAGATAAAAACAATTACAGTGACATCAAATGAGAACACTTGACCTTTGATATTTAGCAATACAAATCAGGTGAACAGAAAACAAAGATACTTTTAGAAATATAGCTCAGAAGCTAGGATAAAAATGCATTTTGAAAGTAAAGTCAACAACAGTTCAAACCCAAGGGTTTCTTTAAGAAGGAAACTGAATGGTTAGGGGGGGATTAAAATTCTCATTGATTTCCACACATACTCTCCTGTGAACCGAGAAACACCCTGCCGCAGAAAAAACTAAATTTTCATATTTTAATTAATCAATTTCCAGTCCTTTTCTATAAAAAATAACCTTGAAAATGCAAACTGACCTAAACCAATCACCAGGGCTGAAAATCTGTCACTATTTTTTCTTCATAAAATTGAGAGGATATTCATGGATTGATCCCTGCTGTTTAAGGCTAGCCTTTAAGGTCCATGAAACCCATGGCTATGCATTTGTATGTGTGGTCATGATCATACCTACTTGTAAATCACCTAGTGCACCAGTGGAGCTATACTAATAGAAAACCAGTGAGCAGAAGCTGTCTATCCTCTTCCTTTTCCCTCCCCTCCACAGGGAGAGACTGCTGGCTAGAGGACCAGCAGATTGTCATGAGGAGCTCAGCTGTTTCGGGAGAGCAGTGTCTCAGAGCTCTGACTCTAAGGCCTAGATTGATTTCAGTGGGAATTAGGTGCCCAAATTACCTTTGAGGATCTGGGCCTAAATTCTTACAATGTTGCCAGCTCTCAAGATTTTTGGTATTTTCTTAAAGCCTCAATTCCTGGATGCGATTATATTAGAATCTCAATTTGCATTTACAAAAAGAGCAAGTTTCTAGTCTTTGTGATGGTGATGGGGGAAGGCTTGAAAATGTGACCTCTCTAATACTGAAAGGCAAATGAAAATAATATCAAGTGATTGTCTTATAAATCTGGCTTTAAACCCCCTCATCCCCTGACCCCACCCCCAATCTCATGGGTTTTTTTAAGAGCCCAAAGTACAATTGTTGAATGCTTGGGCTCAGTAATACTGCTCTTATTCACTCTCTTTTGTGGCAGGTCTCTCTCTTGTCCTGTGACTCCTCAGTTTGTTTTAAAGAGTGGAGACCAAGGAGAAAGCTTGTTAAACTATCTTCAAACTCTCAGCTCACTGTGTATACAACCCAGACTCTATTCAAGAATGAATTCAGCTGCATTTTCAATAATCACTTCTTGTGTAAAGGTAAATGCCAAAGTGCTCTTTTTGCTGACTCCAGGCTGTGCAGCTGTAGCTGCTGGTTTGAGCTAGAAATGGAACATGGAGAAGGGGAGGGAGAGAGAGAGATGAGGAGGGAAAGACATCTGAGGAGAAGGGGGATTGAGGAGGGACACTGTCTTGGGGGCACTGTCTGTGATCTGATTTTTGGAATGGGTGGCTTCTGAGTAAAGCCGGAGATGGGGGGCTCGTGGACATGGAATAGGAAATGGCAATGTATGTGGGAAGGGGGTGAATTTTGGTGTAGAAGACCTGAGACATAGAGGAGGGCCATGGAGAGGGGACGGGGTATGGAAGAAGGTAGAAGTGGGATACAGGAGCCAGGGGAAATATGGAGAGAGTACAGAGATGGACCAGTAAAAGCAGTCTTTTTAATATGGATAAAATGCTTAACATTTTGTAGATAAAAGCTTTACACAGTGTAAGTCAGGTGGGGTAATAGTGAGGAAGGATGAAGTGGCAGTGGGGAATTGGTTGAGTACCTTTAACTGTTTATTTCCAGACTTTTCACAGTTGTGTAATGTTTGTAGGGAAACTGTGACATTTTGGTCTGGTGTTTGCTGGATGCTAGCAAAACACATTTTCTTCTTCGAGTGCTTGCTCATGTCCATTCCACCCTAGGTGTATGCACGCCCACATGTGTGGTCATTGGAGATATTTGCCATAGCAATTTCCTTAGAGCCAGCCATGGCACCCCCCTTGACTGCCATGCTCATGCATCGGTATATCAGGCACTGCTGGCCATACGCCCCCTCAGTTCCTTCCTACTGCCCAGGGTGGTTAGTAGGAGCACCTTTCCTTGGATAGCAAGGGCTAGCCGTTTCGTCTCTTCTGATTCCAAGCCTTAGAGGCCTTTTAAATATTTGTTTATAGTAGTTAGAATTAAGTAGTTGTTAAGGGTAGTTAGGAGTTAGAAGTTAGAGTCCCAGCGGGGACTTCACCCCAGGCAGGGCATACCCCAGTCTCTGGGGTTTAAGCCCTGCACGGACTGAAATAGGCTTATGACTGCAACAACAACTGTTTCAAGTGCTTGGGGGAATCACATGTGAAGGACAAGTGTTGCATTTGTGTAAAATTTCGACCCAAGACTCAGAAAGAGCACGACCTCCATCTGAGGGCCCTCTTCATGGAGGCTGCCCTTCATACAGCTTCCGACCCATCCTGCGAAGACTCACCTAGTGCCTCGGTCTTGGTGCACAGGGCACCAGGCTCCACCCAACACTGCTCCCTGTCACCAGTGCCCAGAAAGAAAATGAAGAAACATGGCTCCCCAGAACCAGGCAAGAAAGGCCATGGTGCATAGGGCAAAGGACCAAGTTTGGGCTACCCTGCCACTCCAGAGCCACATGGACATTTCTCCCTGGTTGGGGATCTTAGCCCCTTACAGGATTCACCATCGACTCCTGGGAACGATAGGGGACCCAAACTTCTGATGGCATCGACGCCATCCCAAGCTTCCCCTGCACTGAGAGAGCTGAGGCCTCCGCCCACACTGCCAGCACTACATGTGTCACAGGAAGTGGGAAACCCTCCCTATGAGGGCAAGCCAGCCACTAAGACCCCTCAGGGGGCAGTGGAGCACTGCTGATCCCATGAGACAAGGCAGCACTCTCCATCTCTGCACCACAGATCTCCAGCATCACAGCCCAGATCTTCAGGGGCTTGTCCTCAGTCACTGGCACTGTGTTTGCAGTCCCCACCATCTTGATGCAGATCACCTTGAAGGAGGCACCAGTCTCCCTTCCACTGGCACCGTTCACCCTCCCGCTGGTCATCCTCTTGGCACAGATCTCAGTCGCCTGTCCCATGGGAGCACTTCCTGTTGCAATTCAAGTTCCCCCAGCACCGGTCCCCTCAATACCCACACCGATCCTCCCACTCCAAACACCTGTCTCCAGTGGCGACAGTCAGCAGGCAGACAGGCATCAATGGCCCCTCTGTGATTACCAGAAGGGGATTTCTCCAGCACAGAAGGGCAGTTCAGCCCCTCTCCAAGACCCCACCAGCACGAATGAACATCTGAGGCCACGTCTATGTCTATGGCACTGCCTTAGCAGCACAGACAGTGGCCAGCGCATTGGCCTTATTGGAGTGTGCAGGGCATACCAATGATGACGATGCCCTCTTCGCACCACTCATCTGCCCCCACCTCAGAGCAACAGCTGGTGGCACTGGGCGAGGTGCTTGAAACCCACTTGGAGGTCGGGGTAGAGGAGACAGCGTCCACCCTAGAACCATCCCCACAAGGGATGATGCCCTGGAGCCTCCTCCAGTGGTACAGTTGTTATCCTCATCCCTGGATGAGCTGGTCCCAGGACCCTTGCGGGCCAGTACGCCAGACAATTTTAAGGAATTCCAGGCCCTGCTGCTTCGACGGGTGGCTGAGAACTTGGGCTGAGAGGTGGAGGAGAGAGCCAAGCAGGTGGATACTTTGTTCAATTTCCTGTCAGCCTCTACCCCAACATGTGTTGCAATACCAGTGCATGACGGGGTCCTGAAAATTATCAAGGCCCTCTGGCAAACTCTTTTGTCCATCCCTCCCACCTCCAAAAGGGTCAAAAAGAAGTACTTTGTCCTGACCAAAGGGTTTGAGTATCTTTATGCCCACCCACCTCAAGTCTTGATGGTTGTCTTTGCGACCAAGCAGGGGCACACCAGTTCAATTCCCAAAAATAAAGAGTCCAAAGACTGGACCTTTTTGGGAGAAAAACTTATTCAACAACCAGTCTGTAATTCTGGGTAGAGAACCATCAGTCCCTCTTGGGCAGGTACAATTTTAACTTATGGGACTCCATCCCTCAGGATCTGGCCCAGGAATTTGGCACCCTGTTGGAGGAGGTCACCACAGTGACTAGGTGCTCTCTCCAGATGACATGGGATGTGGTGGACTCAGCGGCTAGGGTCATTGCGTCGGTAGTGGTCATGAGGCACAGCTCCTGGCCTGTCCCAAGAGATGCAGGAACTATCCAGGAACTCCCATTGGATGGGAATGCTCTCTTTTTGGAGCAGACTGATGAGAGGCTGCATGGGTTAAAGGACACTTGGGCCACCCTTCACTCGCTGGGCATCATACGCCACTGTCTGCACTGAAGCACTTCAGGCCGCCTCCATCACCAAGGCCTTGTCAGCCTCGTCAAGTGCCTGCAAGGAGAAGGGATAGACATGAGCTTCAGTCGTTGCTGCCCTTCCTCCTCCTGCTCAACTCTGCAACTCGGCCTGCCAAAGCATCCCAGGGGCCAGAAGCACTCATTTTGAAGGCACACTCAAGAGCAACACTCCAGTCAATTCCCTCAATCCACCTTGTTCTTTTCTTGACTGTCTTCGTCCCTACTGTTCAGCCTGGTCATGGGTCACCTGCAATGGGTGCTGGATATAGTATCTCAAGGCTATACCCTGCAATTTTCGGCTGTCTCTCTCACCCCACCCCTCTTCCCTGTCCCTCTTCAGGGATCCTTCTCACAAGCAATTCTTTGTTCAAGAGGTCGAGAACGTCCTGTACCTGGGGGCAGTGGAGGAGGTCCCTGAGGACATGACAGGGAAAAGGGTTCTATTCCCAGTACTTTCTAATTCCAAAAGCAAAAGATCCATTCTGGACCTGCGTTGCCTCAACAAGTCTCTCAGAAAGTT
Source organism: Mauremys reevesii (assembly GCF_016161935.1). Taxonomy (NCBI): domain Eukaryota; kingdom Metazoa; phylum Chordata; order Testudines; family Geoemydidae; genus Mauremys; species Mauremys reevesii. The sequence goes on along the minus strand of NC_052627.1, from coordinate 85,469,054 downwards.
GAAGTTTTGTATGATCTCCCTGGCCTCCATCTTCTCCTGGATCCAGGAGATTGGTACACCGCCCTCGACTTGAAGGATGCATTTTTCCATATTTCCATATTTCAAGGTCACAGATATTTCCTCCATTTCATAGTGGGCGGACACCATTTTCAATTCATGGCACTGCCCTTTGGCCTCTCATCGGCCCCAAGGGTGTTCATGAAATCTCTGGTGCCAGTGGCTGCTTACCTGAGATGTTGAGGGGTCCAGGTCTTCCCGTATCTTGCCAATTGGCTCCTCAAGGGCAAGTCTCAGGAGCAAGTGCAGAGGAGCCTTGATCTGGTGCATTCCTTAATAAATGAGAAAAAAATCCACCTTAACACCTGTCCAGCAAATAGAGTTCATTGGGGCAGTTCTCTACTCAACGTGAGCCAGAGCCTTCCTTCTTGAAGTACATTTTCAGGCCATGTCAGACCTGATCTGCCACGTAAAGAACTACCCGCTCACCACAGCTCACACCTTCCTGCAGCAGTGGGGTCACATGGCCCCATGTACGTACATGGTCAGCCATGCTTGGCTCCATCTCCAGCCTCTGCAAGTGTGGCTGGCATTGGTCTACATCCCCACAGGCATGACCGAGGCTCAGTAGTCAGGGTGCCGGATAACATCAGGTCATCCCTGTATTGGTGGTTGGACCCTGGGTTGGTTTTGGAGGAACTCCCCTTTATAACCTCATCCCCGTGACCAACCCTGGTCTGTGATGCTTTGGACCTGGTCTGGGGAGCCCACCTGGGTGAGCTGAGCACCCAGGGCCACTGGTTGAAGGACAATCTGGCCCTCCACATCAACATCGGTGAGCTCCAAGCAATTCACCTGGTCTGCCTGGCTTTCTTGCCCCACCTAAAGGGCAAGGTGGTGCAGGTCCTGATGGACAGTACCACCGCAATGTATTACATCAACAGGCAGTGCAGTGCCAGGTCTTCAGCCCTTTGTCAAGAAGGTCTCCACTTCTGGGATTTTTGTGTGTGGCTATCAGATGAATGGCATGCCACACACCTGCTTGGAACCAAGAATGTGTTGGCGGATCACCTCAGCAGGATCTTCTCATCTCATCACGAGTGCTCACTCCATCCGGAGGCAGTCAATACAATCCCCTAGGGGTAAGGGACTCCCCAGGTGGACCTGTTCACATCCGGGCAGAACAGAAAATGCCACATGTTCTGTTCAATCCAGGGTGCTGATGTATGCCTTCCTGTCAGTGCTGTTGATTCACAGGGTCCTTGAAGATCAAGCAACACAGGGTGAGAATTATCCTAATAGTCCCCACGTGGTCTCGTCAGCACTGGTTTGGCATGTTGCTAAGCCTTTTGGTAGTACCCAGCTGCAGCTGCCCCTTTGGCTTGATCTGCTATCCCAGAACCATGGCAGCCTTCTGCACCCAAACCTGGAGGCGCTGAACTTGATGGCTTCGCTACTGAATGGCTAAGTGCAGATGAATGGGCATGCTTGGCCCGTGTTCAGCAGGACTTGCTGGGAAACTTACCTGGCTAAAGGGAAACGTTTCATGTGCTGGGCCTCGGAATGGTGTATTCAGGCCAAGTAGGCTCCGCTGCAAGCAATCCTGGATTATCTGCTGCACCTAAAACTCCAAGGTTTGTCCCTGTCAGCGACAGATGGACCTTCATCGATATCTCAGCTTTCCATCCTCCATTCCTAGGCAGCTCAATTTTCACTCATGACATGATGGCATGATTTTTGAAAGGTCTGGACCATCTCTACCCTCATGTCTGGGATCCCATTTTCTCCTCCCCCTTCCCCACTGGGACCTGAATCTCCTGTTGTTGAGGCTCATTGGGCCTCCCTTTGAGCCTCTGGCTTCCTGCTCTCTCCTGCTTCTCTTTTGTTCCTGGTCACAATAACATCAGCCCACAGGGTGTCTGAGATCAGGGCGCTGACTTTGGAGCCGCCCTATATGGTCTTCTACAAAGATAAGGTCCAACTGCAACCACACCCAATGTTTCTGCCCAAGGTCATTTCCCAGTTTTATACTCAGGATATATACCTATCCATCTTCTTTCCAAACCCTCATGCATCAGATTAGGAGCACAAGCTACACACTCTGGCCATCAGGAGGGTGCTGGCCTTCTACATAGATAGAACAAAGCTGTTCCATAAATCAACACAGTTGTTCGTTGCGGTGGGAGACAGAATAAAAGGTTGCCCAGTGTCTGTTCGAGGATTTTGTGCTGGAACACAGCCTGCATCCACTACTGCTATGAGCTGGTGAAGGTGCCTCCCCCTGCAATTGTGACAGCACACTCGACTAGAGCACAAGTGTCATCAGCAGCCTTCCTGTCACAGGTACCAATCCAAGAGATCCGTAAGGCCGCTACCTGGTCATATGTCCACATGTTCAACTGCGCACGTGGTCACGCACACACCTAGATTGGGATGGACATGAGCAAAACATCTCAAAGAACAGCAATTATGAAAGGTTAGTAAGAGGTTTTTTCACTTTTGGTATGTAAAGATTTTTTTTTGTTTGGAAATATCAAAAAATCTTGATAGTTTAGTCGGTCAACTTAAAATCAGGCTAATAAAATTACTATTTTCTCAGTGTAACAAGAACACTAGAATAAAATGATTAATTGGGTCCGGGAAATACTTCTGACTACCACTGATTCATGTAGGACATAAGGAGAAAAACTCTGCATCGTAATCTTTATATGCACATATTTTACCTGAGTCATATTGTGTCTAAAATAGTTGCTTTTTTATACAACATGGAACAGATCTTGACCCCTGCTCCACTGCCTTGGCACCAGCAAGGAGGCACCTGTTCCACCTCACCAGCAGGCATAATATTAGAACAGCTGGATCCTATGCCTCAGTCAAAAAAGCTAACAGAATGTTGGGAATCATTAGGTAAAGAATAGATAATAAGACAGAAAATATCATATTGCCTCTATACAAATCCATGATACACCCACGTCTTGAATACTGCGTGCAGATGTGGTCACCCTATCTCAAAAATATATATTGGAATTGGACAAGGTTCAGAAAAGGGCAACAAAAATATTAGGGGTATGGAATGGCGTATGAGGAGAAGATAATAAGACTTGGACTTTTTAGCTTGGAAAAGAGACAACTAAGGGGGCGGGATATGATTGAGGTCTATAAAATCATGACTGGTGTGGAGAAAGTAAACAAGGAAGTGTTATTTACTCCTTCTCATAATACAAGAACTAGGGGGGCACCAAATGAAATTAATAGGCAGCAGGTTTAAAACAAACAAAAGGAAGTATTTCTTCACACAACACTCAATCAACCTGTGGAACTCTTTTGCCAGAGGCCAAAACTAGAACAGGGTTCAAAAAAGAACTAGATAAAGTCATGGAGGATAGATCCATCAATGGCTATTAGCCAGGATGGACAGGGATGGTGTCAATTGAAGATTGCCTGTTCTGTTCAATGCCAGGTGCCCCAGAGGGAATGGCCACTGTTGGAAAATGGACCATTGGTCTGACACAGTATGACCATTCTTATGTTCTCTCAAGCCATGGCAAAGGAGCATATCAGGTTGGGAAAGGGTGCACCAAGCTTCAAACATCCTCAACTGACATACAGCTTATTGTGAGCTGTTAGTATTCATGGAACTTAGAGCAGCCACTAGGCTGCTCTATACTCCACCTGGCCTGGTACAGATTTGGTGTAATGATGAGGGGGCCTGATACATAGACCACACCCCGGAGAGACTGAGCACTGGAAAGGATCTGAGACTATATATATGAAGTCAGTCATGTTACTGTCATATATACAATTTCCTATCTAAATTTGTTACAATATAACAATTACGTGGAATCAATAGTGCATGACTATTGACATATTTTGTGTACAAAGTGCTCTTCACTATCCTATTGTTCACTTACTTGAAATGCACAGTGACAACACTTTGTTGTAAAGATTAATGATCTGATTAATACCAGAGAGTGCATTTGAAATCAAATGTACTATATCAATGAAGCATGTGAAGAACATTTTGTACATGAGTTCAGCAGTTCATGGAACAGTGCCATTACTGGAATAAAACCACCCGTTATTCACCTCATGAGCACTTTTGTAGTGTTTCAAAAAAGCCTAATCATATAAAGCAATGTTTCTGGAGTTTTAAAATAGATGCTTTTAACATGGTTTGGAATTTGTACATTGGCAGCCAACCTTGATAGCACTCTGCAACATAGAGTGCAATACAATATGATCTCAGTTCCATAACTGCAGGCAGAAGACTATAGCTAATGGTCAGTGGACATCTTGCTCATTATTCAGGCAAAGACAGAGATGTAGAAATGAACAATTGCAGGGCTGTCTTGGAAGAGGAAATCTCCATTAACACATGGACACGGTGGGCTTTTTACTATGTGTGCCATTTCTGACTGTATTTCTAGCAATGACTCTTTCTAATTGTCCTTTAGCATAATTTGAATGTGGTTTGGAATTTGCATGTTGGCAGCCAACCCTGACAGCACTCTGAAACACAGAGTGCAATATACTGGCTTCCAACAGTGAGAGTCAGTGGTTTGATTTTACCTAAATAAAAGAAGGGTAATTTGCAAGTTTTATTCAACTCCTTTCCTTTTCTTTACAGCCTCAATGCCTTCGTCAGTTATTTTCATAATTATGAAATAGACACAATTTCTTCTTTCTTTCATTCTCATAAGCATTTCACATTTCCAGCTGTGACAGTATTACTTAATTAAAAGAGCTGTTTTATTAATTGTAACATAAATTAATTAGTGTAAGCCTCATCCTACTCTCTTGAAGCACATAAGAAAAAAAATGCCTTTTGGAGTTGGAGAAGGCAGACACCCCTGTAATGTTTCAGTGAGGACTGAGGCAAATTTTAGGATAGTTTATTAATTTAACTGCTTATTAAATTTAACTAACAGCAAGAAATAAATTTAATGTAATGACAGTACAGATGGTGTGGCAATCTCAACTGGCTGCATTCTCAGTCTGTGTGTGTTGTGTGTGAGAGAAAGTAAGTTGTTACAGGGCTGCACAATAAGAGATGTTCATACCTATGTAAATAGGTAGATAACTAAGGTACAAATAGCTACCTCTGAAGAATATGCAGCATTATTCCTGGGTGTGATAGAGCCAATAAAACTTACAGCAAATGGCTTCTTGTGAGCAGCTATTCACAAGTCAGCAGGACTCGTGGCACTGCAGAGTGTCCTGGAGGATGTGTGGCAACTGCCTGATGAATTGTAACCCTTAATAGCACACAATCCTTTTCTTTTATCCGTTAATTACAGGTTTGATCCTAGCTAACTGAAGTCAATAAGTGTCTTTGCACCTCACCATACCTCTGGTCCAAGCCCCAAGAACAACAGGCCTTTCTTCACTACATCATCCAGGTGGTGCTGCCACTCTCCAGGTATACATTACGTTACTAAGTGCCAGTGCTCTGAGAATGTGTCCCTTCATAAGCTAAAATACAGCATCAGCACTGCAGATCAGCACACTAATGGCACTCTGATGTTGCAGTCTTACTCTTCCAGAAGCAGGAGACCACTGCAGTTAGTGAAGAGCTGTAATTTTAGTCAATACATCTAGACAAAGATTTGAGTTTGTTAAAGGAAGGCTTTAAGTGGAGCCTGAGGAAAAAGTGGATTTTTTTTCCCAGCGAGATGGTGAATGGGCATTGATTAAATCTTGGTGACAATGAGAATGAGGAGAGCTGAGAAAACAATTGTTCATAACAGAATAAGTCAGTAGATGTGACAGGTAGATGCTGACGCTATTGTTGTAAAGGTCTGGGATCCTGCAGTAAGGTGAGGTTGAATCTCTTTTTTTGACACATTGTTCATTACAGACAAGCTGCTACAACCTGTATAATGGATCTCTGAGACAGAATGGCTATAATATGCATAATAGCCATAGCTAAGAATGGTTTACTTTAACCTTTGCCATTTGGCTTTCTCTTCTCTATAGGTTCTTATACTATGCTCAGCATGGTAGTATCTAGTGCTCTGCAGTAGTGCATTAGGCCAAATGACAACACATGTCATGTGTTATTTGTTCTCTCCCCAGGGAGAGAAGTGTGTGTGCAGTGGACTGTCTTGTTTTGATAGGGTTTTAGTTTTGGCGGTTTTACTTTTTTAACACAATATACATGTCGCTGTGTACATTAGTGAGGGCAAGATCAAAGAAATGTGCCTTCCAGCTGGAGTGGAAGGTGGTGAGGTTTCTGATGCTCCTTCACTCATAGAATCATAGAATCATAGAACTTAAGATCAGAAGGGACCATTATGATCATCTAGTCTGTCCTCCCGCAAGATACAGGCCACAAAAGGTGACCCACCCACTCCTGAAATAATTCTCTCCCTTGACTCAGCTGTTGAAGTCCCCAAATCCTGATTTAAAGACTTCAAGTAGCAGATAATCCTCCAGCAAGCGACCCCTGCCCCATGCTGCAGAGGAAGGCGAAAAACCTCCAGGGCCACTGCCAATCTACCCTGGAGGAAAATTCCTTCCCGACCCCAAATATGGCAATCAGCTGAACCCCGAGCATGTGGGCAAGACTCTCCAGCCAGGCACTCTGGAAAAAGACTTTCAATATCCCAACATTGACCCTCGGTACTAATTACCAGTGGTCGCACGTTATTGACCTATTGACTAAATCACGTTATCCTATCAAACCATTCCCTCCATAAATTTATCAAGCTTAATCTTAAAGCCAGAGAGGTCCTTCGCCCCCACTGTTTCCCTCAGTAGGCTGTTCCAGAATTTCACTCCCTTGATGGTTAGAAACCTTCGTCTAATTTCAAGCCTAAACTTCCCGACTGCCAATTTATATCCATTTGTTCTCATGTCCACATTAGTACTGAGCTGAAATAATTCCTCTCCCTCCCTGGTATTTATCCCTCTGATATATTTAAAGAGAGCAATCATATCTCCTCTCAACCTTCTTTTGGTTAAGGAAAACAACCCGAGCTCCTCAAGTCTCCTTTCATACGACAGGCTTTCCATTCCTCGGATCATTCTAGTGGCCCTTCTTTGTACCCGTTCCAGTTTGAATTCATCCTTCTTAAACATGGGAGACCAAAACTGCACATAGTACTCCAAATGAGGTCTCACCAACGCCTTGTATAACGGGACTAGCACCTCCTTATTTCTACTAGAAATACCTCGCCTAATGCATCCCAAGACCGCATTAGCTTTTTTAACAGCCACATCACATTGCCGACTCATAGTCATCCTGCGATCAACCAGGACTCCGAGGTCCTTCTCCTCTTCCGTTACTTCCAACTGGTGCGTCCCCAGCTTATAACTAAAATTCCTGTTAGTCATCCCTAAATGCATAACCTTACACTTCTCACTATTGAATTTCATCCTATTACTAATACTCCAGTTTACAAGGTCATCCAAATCTCCCTGGAGGATATCCCGATCCTTCTCTGAATTGGCAATACCTCCCAACTTCGTGTCATCTGCAAACTTTATCAGCCCACTCTTACTTTTGGCTCCAAGGTCAGTGATAAATAGATTGAATAAGATCAGACCCAAAACCAAACCTTGAGGAACTCCACTGGTAACCTCCCTCCAACCCGACAGATCACCCGCTGCAGTCTCCCCTTTAACCAGTTCCTTATCCACCTCTGGATTTTCATTTCGATCCCCATCTTTTCCAATTTAACCAGTAATTCTTCATGCGGTACCGTATCAAACGCCTTACTGAAATCAAGATATATTAGATCCACCGCATTTCCCTTGTCTAAAAAATCTGTTACTTTCTCAAAGAAGGAGATCAGGTTGGTTTGGCACGATCTACCTTTCAGAAACCATGTTGTAATTTGTCCCAATTGCCATTGACCTCAAGGTCTGTAACTACTCTCTCCTTTAATATTTTTTCCATGACTTTACATACTACAGATGTTAAACTAACAGGCCTGTAGTTACCCGGGTCACTTTTTTTCCCCTTCTTGAAAATAGGATCTATATTAGCTAATCTCCAGTCAAACGGTACAACCCCCGAGTTTAGAGATTCGTTAAAAATTATCGCTAACGGGCTTGCAATTTCACTCGCCAATTCCTTTAATATTCTAGAATGAAGATTATCCGGGCCGCCTGATTTACTACCGTTAAGCTGTTCAAGTTTGGCTTCTACCTCGGATACTGTAATTTCCAACCCCGCACCTTCATTCCCATCAGTCACTCTGCCACTATTCCTAAGACCGTCATTAGCCTCATTAAAGACCGAGGCAAAATATTCGTTTAGATATTGTGCCATGCCTAGCTTATCCTTAATCTCCACTCCGTTTACAGTTTTAAGCGGTCCCACTTCTTCTTTCTTGGTTTTCTTCCTATTTATATGGCTAAAAAACCTTTTACTATTGGTTTTAATTCCCTTCGCAAGGTCCATCTCTACCCGGCTTTTGGCCTTTCTCACTGCATCCCTACACCCTCTGACCTCAATAAGGTAGGTTTCTTTGCTGACCCCTCCCATCTTCCACACCTTGTACGCTTTCTGTTTTTTCTTAATCACCCCTCTGAGACGCTTGCTCATCCAGCTCGGTCTAAAACTGCTACCTAAGGACCGTTTTCCCTTTCTCGGGATACAGGCCTCTGACAGCTCCTGCAACTTCAACCTGAAATAATCCCAGGCGTCTTCTGCCTTTAGATCCCTAAATATGTTAGTCCAATCCACTTCCCTAAGTAGTCGCCTTAATTTAGTAAAGTTAGCCCTTTTGAAATCGTAAACCTTAGTCTCAGATGCAATTTTGTTTATCCCTCCATTTATTTTGAACCGAATTAGCTCATGATCACTCGAGCCAAGGTTGTCCCCTACAACCATTTCCTCAACAAGGTCCTCACTACTCACCAAAACCAAATCTAAAATGGCATCCCCCCTCGTTGGTTCAGCTACTACCTGATGAAGGAATTCATCAGCTATCACGTCTAGGAAAAGCTGAGCCCTATTATTATTACTAGCATTTGTTCCCCAATCTATATCCGGGAAGTTAAAGTCTCCCATGATCATACAGTTCCTATTAGTATTTACCTCCTTAAAAACATTAAAGAGTTCTCTATCCATATCCAGGCTAGATCCCGGTGGTCTATAGCACACCCCAATCACTATCCCAGGGGAGGCTCTAGTAGTTTTCTTCCCTAATGTGACCATTGCCCAAACAGACTCCATATTATCCATTCCATTACTAGTTATTTCATTACAGTTTACCTCATTATTGACATACAATGCTACTCCCCCACCTTTACCTTTGTTTCGGTCTTTCCTAAACAGCACATACCCTTCCATACCTGTACTCCAGTCATGACTACCGTTCCACCATGTTTTGGTTATTCCTACGATATCTGGTTTCAATTCTCGGACCAGGAGCTCCAATTCCTCCATTTTGTTACCTAGGCTTCTCGCATTGGTGAACAAACATTCTAATTTTTGCTGTTTGGCTTCTCTCACCTTTGTTACCCAATTTGGTAGGAACACAGTACCACCAGTATGACCTATGGTCTAGTATCCATCCCCCGCTTCTTCCTTATGTCCAAACCCCTCCCTCTGGCTATATCCATTCTTATCCTGTTGTCCTCCCTCTCAATGTTTAAATTTGGCGTGGAGAGTGCCTGGACATCTCCCAACTGTCTCCCCCCAATACCCAGTTTAAAGCTCTTTTGATCAGATGAGCCAGCCTCCCTCCTAGAAGTCTATTTCCTTCCCTACTCAGGTGGAGCCCATCCCGTGAGAACAGTTCTCTGTCCCCGAAAGCCTCCCAGTGCCCATACATCCCAAAGCCCTCCAATAGCACCACTCCTTGAGCCAACTATTTATCATCACAATCCTGTCACCCCTTTGTTGCCCTTCCCTAGGGACAGGTAGAATCCCACTGAAGATCACCTAAGCCTCAATTTCCTTGAGCGTCTTACCCAGCCTGGCATAGTCTCCCTTGATTCTCTCCAGCGAGAATCTAGCCGTGTCATTCGTTCCTACATGAAGGATGATCAACGGGTTCTTACCTGCTCCTTTTAGGATCCTTTTCAACTGCAGGTCCACATCCCGTATTTTAGCGCCCGGTAGACAGCACACCCTTCTGTTCTCCGGATCGGCCCTGGTGGCAGTGCGGTCTGCTAACCTATCCCCCATTCCCCCTGGTTGCAAGTTCCTTCCATTCCTATCATCCCTTGTAGTCCCCCTTAAGCCATCCTGCATCCTCCTGGGGCCCAAAGTTGGCGCTGTCTCCATCGACTCCTCCCCTTTTTCTATCGGACTAGCCGCTATTCTCTTCTTCCTTGCCCTCCCACCGTCAGCTACCACCTGCTGTACCCCTTCCTCATTCTCCAAACCTTCAAACCTGTTCCTTAGCTCTATTTCTCCTTCACTGGCCCTCCTTTTCCCCTGCCTGCTTCTCACGGTCACATGCTTCCACTGCCCATGTTCCCCATCCAGCATTCCCCCCTCACAGGCCTTAGCCCCTGCTTCCCCCTGTACCTCTGAGCATTCCCCTTCAGCCACAGATTGCCTTTGCTCCATCAGCTGCTCAAGCCCCCTTCTAATCTCTACCAGGGTTTCTACCTGCATCTCTAGACCTAGGATCTTTTTCTTAGGTCTAGGATCTTTTCTTCCATCAGCTCTATTAGGCGGCACTTCATGGCTTTGTATGGAGTTGTTCCAAAGCATCACAGCATCCCCTTCCACACCATGCACTTCCCAGAAATCCGCACAGGCACTGACACTCCCTCCTCTGGCCTTTGTCTCTTTTCCAACACCTTCAGTTGGCACCTTGCAGGAGAGTGGCCCAGGCCATCAGTTACCAGGAGACAGGGTTTCAGCCATTCTCTGTGCAGACAGCTCACACTGTCCCTCTAGGGCTCTACAACAATCATACCCCCTTATCCCACCATCTAGATCCTTGAGAAATGCAGAGAGGAAACTGAGGCACCCACACAGTATTCAGAGAAAACATTAAGAACATTCCCACTTTGTAACACCTGTATACGACTAGTTATATACTTTAAAGGGGTGTAAAATAGTCAAGTATCGTGCTAAACAAAATGATACTCCAAACTGACCACCAAATTTAAGTTGTACATTTTTCCCCTCAGGTGAGGATTCTGGGGTGGGGCTGGGGATGAGGGGTTCACAGTGCAGGAGCATGCTCGGTGCTGGGGGTGCAGGCTTTGGGGTGGTGCAGGGCTGAGGATGAGGAACTTGGGGTGCAGACAGGCTGCCCCAGGGCTAGGGCCAGAGAGGACTCCCCATCACCACCACTGGCAGCAGCAAGGAGGGACCCCTCCTCTCCCCCCCGCCCCCCAGAGCACACTCACTCTGCACCACAGTCACTGCACATGCTCCTAGGGCCCCTCTCAGGTCCAGAAAGCTCACTCACCTCCCCTATGATGGGTACTGGGTGCGGGGGCGGGGTTGCCATCACAGGTGGCCTTCTATGTTGCTGCCCCTCACCATAACTTCACTGTGGATGGGGGATGGGGCCGCCCCTTGCCCAGCATGGGGCAGAAGTGGGGTCTGCAGGGTGGTGGCTATGGGGCAGGGGAGCAGGGTGTCATAAAATTCACCCAAGCCCCAGCTGCTCAGGTCTAGGAAGCCTCCCTCTCCCATCCCTCCTGTGGCAGGTGGGTTGGTGGGTGCTGGGGAAGAGGGCATTGCCTTCACATGTGGCTTCCTGCCTCCCCTGTGCAGCCTGCTGCCCCTCACCATAGCTTCACTGGGGGATGGTGGGAGGGGATGGCATGGGGCTGCCCCTTCCCCAGCGTTGGGCAGGAGTGGGGGCTGGGGCTGGGGCAGGGGGGGAATCATAGGGTCAAACACTCCCGGAAGCCCCAGCAGCTGCTAAGGTGAGTGATGTCCATCTCCTGGCTGGAAGTCCCCTTCGTTTCTCCTCCAAGTAGGGGCAGGGGAGGGGAGGGCTGCCAAGCACAGCCATCTGATTCCCACCGCGGCTGAGATTTAAAGGGCTCTGGGCTCCCCGCGGCTGCAGGCAACCCAGAGCCTTTTAATTCCCAGCCGCCGCTGGGATTTAAAGGGGCGAAACCTAGTTCCAAATATTGGTGGAGCAGAGCTCCTGACTGTGAATATTCCTGGGGCTTTAGCCCCAGGAGCCCATATAAGTTGGCACCCATGGTAGGCACTGTAGTCTTAGTCTGTGGTCCGATATATTTTTTTCCCAAGTTGCCCCCGCTTCATCAGGTTGAATCCTCAAATATATGCATATTTGCAAAATAAATCCATGCTTGCTTGGCTGGCTGGGGGTGAGTATAGGGAAGATGCAAGGTAAGATCACTCAAGTGGTAGTAGTCCTTCAGTGCCCTTCTCACAATTCCCCCTGAGGGGCAAACAAGTTCTCCTGCAGTTGACAAAAAAAGACTCCTAGAGCGTCTCAGCACAAAGAACCATGAGATGTTCCCCAGACACATGCAGGCAGGTGTAGAAACAGTGAGAATGTAGTAATGCAGGTAGGGTTTTGCTGTGGGAATGCTTATACTTTGGCTAAGCTAACCTGAGTGCTTAGGCCTGAGTGCCAATCAGCCAGGCTAACTGTGCAATGTAGACATACCCTTATTGTCCAACAATAACATTAGGCCAAATTATGCCTATAAAGCACTGACAGTTGCAAAAGGCGGTACAGAGCCTTATTTCTCAGAAAGGCCTCCCACAGCTTCCCAAACTGTACCAAGAGGGAGAAATTTCTAACACCCCTTGGAAGGTTGCCTATGCCATAACCCCAACTTCCACTTTCTCTTCCCTTGCTAGAGTGAGCAGTGGCTGCATCTCCCTTTTTACTCAGGCCATGCAAGCTGAGGGTGGGGGATCTTTTGTTATAAAAGGTAACTTTTATTTAGAACGGTGTCTAATGGGTTTTGTATTCATCATTTGGGATAAATGGCTATTAGTCAATAGACAACTTGTGATCACACTCTGTGCTTTGGGAGCATCTTCGGCAACAAACAGGCAGTTAGACTCAAACTAAGTCTATGTCTACACCGCACCTGGGAGCGTGCTTCCCAGGGCAGATAGACAGATACAAGCTAGCTCTGCTCAAGCTAGTGCACTAAAAATGGCAGGCACACCAGAGGGTAGCATGGGCGGCAGCTTGAGCTAGCCTCCTGTGTTCATATCCAGGGTGGGTTTGTACTCAGGTGCCTAGCCCAAGCTGCTACCTGTGCTACCCTGGCTACACAGCTGTTTTTAGCACACTAGCTCAAGCAGAGCTAGTGCCTGTCAACCTATACTAGAAAGCATCCTCCCAGCTGCAGTGTAGACATCCCCTTGTGATGGCACAGTATTGAAGATTTGCAATTTAAACTGCCCAGTACAGATACTCCAAACAGGATTTTAGATTGTGGTGTCTACTCAAATTGTTGATTCTCTTCCTGGTTTAGTATGGCCTTGTTTCATAATAGAATTCTGTTTGGCCAAATGCTGGAAGTCTGTCACTGTCAAGTGCTGATGTCTGCCTGTACCACTGGTGTCCAGCCTTTTCAGACTGAGGAGCAAAATATGGGGCACAGTCAATATTTAGGGACTGATGTGCTGCTCGGTTCTGTTCCCTTTGGGCTATTGAGGTGGCACAAAGAAGTAAAAGCCATTCACAAGTCCCCTGGATGTGGCCCTGGCCACTAGGACCACAGTAATCCTAGTATTAGTTATTATAACACTATATACTGTATCCCCCTGTACAAGGGAGTACACAGCACACATAAAGCTGGCATAGCTGAGTCTTATACCTCCCTCTCTAGAGATGCTCTTTGGGGACTACATGTCCCATGCCATGGTAGGAGGGTGGATGGAGGGCACTAAGCCAGATGCAGCTGGCATATGGTTCCTGAGACTGGAGCAGAGAATCATAAAGCTGTAATATGCTCTAGGTTCTCTGCTTCTTTTTATCCCTCTTGCAGGCTGGCCTGGAGGCTATGTGGTGTTGTCAAGCCATCTTTTGTTAAGTAATTTCCTAGGCTCTGGGTAGTATCTTTTCTCCTCCTCTCACAGTCTGAGCTATTCTCCCCTTACTCCTCTGTAATGTAGAAAGTGGCCTGTGGCGGAGCTGCTGAGCAGCTATAGCAGGGAAGGGACACAGGCAGCTCAGTGCATTACACGCTCACATCAGAGCTGCTCCTGAGGCTGCAGGGGAACTTGTGCCCTCTCTCTCTTCTCTGTTGTGAGGGGACATTTCAAACATTTCAGTTTAGAAAGCAGAGGGTGCAGTTCAGGGAATACATGTTCAATTCTAAATCAAATGCACTGTTTCTTAACATGCTCAGATCTTAGAGCCTTGAGGGCCAGTTGGACATGATTGTACTGTAGCAGATCAGCAGTTTTTACTGGCAAATGACTTGATGCTATATTTGTCTTCTGTTATCTCGCTGTTCTAGGTCAGTTGCAGACTCTGAAGTATTAGGATTTTTTCTATATTTATACAAAGAGGAAAATACATTACCACATTAAAATACATCACTGCTCTCTTTACTTTTCTGAATTACTTTATTGATTTTTAGAATACTTCTGCTTACCTGCAAGGTAGGTAGGTGTGTGTGTGTGTGTGTGTGTGTGTGTGTGTGTGTGTTGAGAAATTGGATTGTCCTCAATGTAATTCGGAGACTGAGGGTCTTCAAGCTTTAAGTGTGCATATCTCACCATTCTGAAATCAACTTCCTATTTATATTTGGAAAGCTGGAACTGGGGTTGGCTTTTAAGGCAGAATTGTCCAGTTGATCAATATTGTTTTTACCTGTTTGAGATGTAAAGCTCCCTGGGATTCCGTGAAAAAACAAACTCTATAAAAACACAATTTACGGTTATTTCTTTTGTCACAGTAACCAAATCTTTAGTTAATGAAATTTGAGCAGCAACTTTATAATCCTGTTTCACTCATGCATAACTAGGGCTCAGTAAAAAAATTTAGACTGAATTTATTCAATGAAAAATACAGTTTTGGTCAACCTGCAGCTATTCACAAACTTTACATGAATAGTTTTGGTTGGTTACAAATGCCTGAAGAAGGAGGAGATGGTGGCTGAGGTGCCTCTCCTCCCTCCTGCCTGCTCTATGTAACCTTCAGCCCAGTCATCAGGACACGCAGCTGGGATGTGGAAGACCCAAGATCAAATCCCTGCTCTAGAACAGACCGCAAATGAACTTTTTTGACTCACCAAAAAATCCTGAAAGTTTCAGGATTTTGTTTGATCTGAACCATTTTTTTTCTGGAATGGTCACCACTCCAAAATATCACTTATTCACCCAACTACTCAATATTTCTCATTCTCATTGAGATTGAAGCTCAAAGTCCTCCCCATTTAGCGTTCCATCTCCAGCCATTGGTGATATTTGCTATTAGCTATCACAGATAGGCCACATGCCATTGCAGTCAATCTCATCATACCATCCACTCCATAAACTGATCAAGCTCAATCTTGAAACTAGTTAGGTTTTCTGTCCCCACTGCTCCCCTCAGGAGGCTGTTCCAGCACTTCACTCCTCTGATGTTTAGAAGCCTTTATCAAATTTCAAGCCTCAACTTTCCATTTTCTAGCCATTTGTTCTTGTGCCAACATTGCCCTTTAAGTTAAATAACTCCTCTCCCCTGGTATTTATCCCTATGATGTATTTATAGAAAGAAATCATATTTCCCTTCAGCCTCCATTTGGTTAGGCTAAACTAAGCCAAGCTCCTTAAGTCTCTTCTGGTAAGGTAGGTTCTCCATTCTTCTGATCATCCTAGTAACCCTTCTCTACACCTGTTCCAGTTACAATTCATCTTTCTTAAACATGGAAGACCAGAATTGCACTCCATGTTCCAGGTGAAGTCTCACCAGTGCTTTGTATAATGGTACTAATACTTGCCAATCTCTACTGAAAATACCTTGCCTGATGCATCCTGGAATTGCATTAGCCCTTTTCACCGCTGCATCACATTTGTGTTTCATCATAGTCCTGTGATCGACCAATACACTCAGATATTTCTCCTCCTCTGTCACTTCCAACTGATATGTCTCAATCTTATAGCAAAAATTCTTGTTGTTATTCCCTAAGTGCTTGACCTTGCACTATTAAATTTCATCCCATTTCTGGTACTCCAGTTTTCAAGGTCATCCAGATCTTTTTGTAGGATATTGCAGCCCTTCTCCATATTGGCAATACCTCCCAACTTTGTGACATCCACAAATTTTATTGGCACACTCTTTTTGTGCCAGGGTCAGTAATGAAAATGTTAAATAAGATTGGTCCCAAGACTGAGCCCTAAGGAACATCACTACTTTTCCCCCTCCAGCCTGACAGTTCACCTTTCAATATGACCCATTGTAGTTTCCCCTTTAACCAGTTCCTTATCCATCTTTTGATTCTCATATTAATCCCCATCTTCTCCAATTTAATTAATAATTTCTCATATGGCATTGTATCAAATGCCTTATTGAAATCCACATGTATTAGATCTACTAATTAGATTTCCTTTCTCTAAAATATCTGTTATCTTCTCAAAGAAAGAGATTAGACAGGTCTGGCAAGATCTACCTTTTGCAAAACAGATGTTTGTATTTTTATCTCAATTACCATTTACCTTTATGTCCACAATTACTTTCACAATTTGTTCCAAGACCTTGAATACAATTGAAGTCAAACTAATGGGTCTGTTTCCTGGATCATTTTCTCCCTTTCTTAAAAATAGGTACCATATTAGCAATTCTCCAGTCTTAGGCTATGACACCTGAGTTTATGGATTCATTAAAAATCCTTGCTATTGGTTTTGAGATTGAGATTATCTGGGGTCCCCAGTTTGCTCCCATTAAGATGTTTGAGTTTGACTTCCACTTTAGATGTGGTAATTTCTACTTCCATATTCTCATTTCCATTATCCACTCTGCCACTACCCCTAAGTTCTTCCTTACCCTTATTAAAAACTGAAGTCAAGTATTTGTTTAGGTATTGGGCCATGCCTAGATTATCTTTAGTATGCTCAACATACCCTGATTACTGAACAATTTTGAATTTCTTGCTATGTTATATTATACAAAATAACCCCACCTTTATATATTGCATATCAAAATTAACCAAATTGCAGGTTATGGATTACATTTTTATTGAGATAGCCTTGTTTATTTCTTTCTCAAGAAATATTTTATTTGGGCTAATGAGTTATCCAAAATGTTGCCTCATTTTTTAGTATTCTTTTTCTACCTATAACAGTGACTAATAGTATATTAGCTACCAACTCTATTTTTCATCTTATCTGCACCTGACAAATTAAAGGAAACAAGGAATGCATGATCTAATTTCATAAACTAACTGTGGCTTATTCAAATAAGCACAGCATTTACCCAAATAGGTAAATCCTTTGATCAGCCCAGTAGAAAATATCTACAGCAATTCCTATGACTTGACAAGCATTATTTTACTTCCTAACAATTAATTTGAGTAGCTCAAAGAGATTCTTGGCTATATAGATATTTAGGGTGACCAGTGAGCTAGGAAGGAGCAGGAGTCTTTCAGATGGGATACAGAATATAGGTTTTAACAACTTGAGGTAATTAAAGATCCCATATAATCTGTGAGAGGAAGAAGTTATTCTAGCTTTGTGGTCAGATGATAATTCCCCCTTCAGTTTTATCTAGCTACAGTGTTATTTTTTTTCTCCCTACAAACACATCTGCTACATTCCAACCTACTGGTGGATGCATTTCATATAAATATAGTTTACACTGAAATCTGTGCTAATGGTCACCTGTTAACCATAGTTACTTGTATTAACATCCAATAAAATGTCAGTCCTCACAACTGCTCCTCCCTGTTAATTGCACTGCATTACACGGCCACCTGTTTTAACAGCTGGAAAAACAACAATGCCTTTCCATCTCATCCTAGAAATATTTAGCTAATCAACCAGCTCTGGCTGTTCTAAGCCAGTTTCTCTGTGTGTGTGCACTCTCCCCGCCCTGCTATTTGTAAATCTTAAATACAAGATGCATATCAACAAGCATTTGGGATCTTTGTGCATGAAAGGCACAGTGTAAATGGAAGATTTCACTACTACTACTACTAAAGCGGCTGGATTCTAGGAACAAGAGAGGGTCCTGAGGAAACTTCTGCAGGGGAGAGCGGTAAGAGGAAATTAGCAACATTTTCATCATATAATGAGTGGCATGCATGACACCCTATTCCGTTAGAGTAGGATTGTTCCCTCTTACTTGAATAAGATACTATTCTCACTCAACAAGGTACCCTTTGGTAAGGCCAACACTAATATATGAGGGTTATGATTCCTGATGTGTGTTGTCTTATTGTTGTACATGTAAATAAAGGTGTGGCCTTTTCCCTCCAGTCAGTGTGCTGTTAGTTTAAGTGTATTTGAGAAAGGAGGAAGGTGAATTTCCCGCCCCCACCCCCCCATCCAATCAGGAAGTATAGCCACAAAGGCAGCCTACTATAAACCAGCTGCCCTCATGAGGTGTCTCGGAGATTGGCTTTGCTACAGGCCCAGGTTCCTGACATACAGCCTCTACTATCTGAGTTTTGCAGCTTGGGCTCATTTTTAGAATAAATGTTTTATCCATAAATATGACATCTCTCACCTTTTCATCAGTCTGAAGCCAGTATTTAACTTGTAACAGCCAATTGAGTGTGCCAGGTTGCTCTACCTTTCTGCCTGAACTAAAAGCTGACCTGAATTTAGCCTTAACCTAAAATGATTTGCCATTATGTGGAGACCAATTTATAGTGCTATTGCTCCCCCCACTTTGAGTTGCAGCCAGCTCCTTTCCACCTTTCCTGCAAGAGTATTCCCTGTTCCCCTGCCCCTCCCCCACAATTATTATTATTGAAGTAGCACTTAGAGACCCCAATTAGGGCCCCATTGTTCCGTATGCACCATGAAAAGATAATCCTTGCCCCAAAAAGTTTCCTTTTTTTAACTACCAAAAACAGTTTGCCACCTTGGCCACTCTTGGCCAGGAGGCAATAAGGGACCACAACCACCAACCACCCATGAAGGACAAGGGCAACAAATGAGGGAACAAACAATAAAACAAAACAGATTCATATTTCACTGTTTTCTCACTCAGCTCCGTAGGAAGGTGCCAAGTTGCCTCCATATGTCAGGCAACAAATCAGTTCTGGAATGGTGCCTACCAGCAAGTACTCCTGTTGTCTAAAATCCCGTGGAATCCCAAGATGGTAAAAAGAAATAGAGTATTTTTTAATCTAAAAAGGGAGCCCAGTTTTTTGTTTTTGTTTGTTTTGCAATATAAAGGGCATGAGAAAGGAAGGAACCAGTTTTTCAGTATGCTTCCAAATGTGGGTTTTGTCAAATAGGTTCAGTGAAGAGTTTTAGTAACATGTGGGTACCTTTTATAATAGGAATATTACAGGAATTGGGACATATCCCTGTAGGTACTTGAGAGCCCTCTGGAGAGCAGAGGTGTGTGTGTGTGTGTGGAGAGAGAGAGAGCGAGAGATGTATGCTTGTGTATAGTAAGTAAACTTGGTTACTTGGAACCTGTGTTTGTGTGGTTTCCTCATACTCAGAATATTGTGTAAGAAGTAAAGACACAATCCCTTTCCATAATACACCTTTAATAGTTCTACACCCTTAGAGTCTCTTCTCCTTAGTGGAAGATTACTCTGGGATGCTTCCCCATGCCATTTCTTGGAACTCAATTCAGTGTCATAAGAACATAAGAACGGCCATACAGGGTCAGACCAAAGGCCCATCTAGCCCAGTATCCTGTCTTCTGACAGTGGCCAATGCCAGGTGCCCAAAAGGGAACGAACAGAACAGGGAATCATCAAATGATCCATCCCTGTCACCCATTCCCAGCTTCTGGAAAGTTACTCCTATTGAACATTTTCAATGGGTATCCAGCTATATTATGGTTATTCCGCTGATTGTTTTTATTTCAGTTTTAATGACCTCATAAAACACAGACAAACTAAAAAACAGGAAATGCTGACCTGTTCTTCTGCATGAATTCACCTTGTGCATTTCCCCAGAGCTCTCTGTTCACTAAATTGTCCCATAGGGCTTAGAAGAGGTGTTTCGAAAGGCTGGCACTGGTTATTCAGATTTCCCTCAAACTTTTTAGCAATGATGACTCAGAGTAGGATTCCTCTTTCTCTCATTACTCATAACCAGACATGTAGCTATCTTGGTCAAGTATCTTCCAGCAAATCTTAACCCTATTTATATGCTTCAGAACATAAAAGGTTTGTACAAAGCAGCTTTCTGCAGCTTGGAGAGGATCTAGTCAAAAGTCTTAAACAAGTCTCGAACTGAGTATAAAAGGAAAGATTGTCACAGCTATGTGCTGTTTGCCAAGTGCTGCTTTTATATCCACATCTGTAAATCCAAAGTAATTGCAGTGGAACTGAAAGCAGTTGTGGTCCAGCAACTGTGTTTGACGGGCTATTGTCACATTCAGAGCTATAGTGAAGATGGGTTCTCCTTCTCCTCAAAGGTAAAGACATTCTTGTGGTTTCTAGAAAGTGGTACACAAGGCACTAAAACTATCCTTCATAGCATGGGAAATGTTTGCTTAACTTTTCAGCTCCAACAAAATGAAAGTGTGCCAAGTTACTGAAAAAATACAATGAGAGAATAAGCAGCGCATTAGGCTTGCCATCAACTTGATGAGGAAATTCAGATCTCACTTGCAGAGATTGCAGAGGTGAATGTGCATCCCTTAAATTAGTCTCAAGCTCTGATTTTTGAACTTGCCAAAGTTTATTTGGTCAGAATTGTTCCAGAAAACCTACTGTCTCAAAACAAATGGCACTGTATGCTTCTTGAGTGTTTGCGAGAGATTTCAGTTACCACATATACTGTGTATGTAAATATATATTATAACAATCAGATTGGTTTTCCTACTAAACAAGTCAGAAAGTTCTTTCAGAAATGCTAGGTAACAGGACTGGGAGAGGTGTGCATAGGACAAAGACCTCATAAGACCAGAGGTTCACCTTCAGTTAGTAGTAAGAAAATGAGTTTACAAGGTGACTCTCAGGCTTTGGGGAAGGAGTATAACAAGAAAAAATGTTATAGCACCAGTAGAAAAAGCTGTCTCACAACTAATGTGTGAAGTGCTTATCCACAAATACTGAGGGCTGCTAGTTCAATTACATCACATTGAAAATGAGGTGATAAAGATATAATTGATCAACACCTGGTTTCACTCTGTCAACAAACAGAAGAACTTATCCAAGGAGTACAACCAAAAACCTGAAAAATCTGTATTGACTCAGGCATAACCTTTGCGAAAGAAAGAAAAACATAATTTCTAATTAACAAATAAAATAACTTTCGCAGCAACCAGTCTTCCATACAAATAGTGACCACCATAAGTCCGGACAGTGTGTGCTATATGAGAGACACTGGTTATTTCCTATTCTCTGTATAGAAATTATGTGGTACCTATTAATAGATGTTGATTTAATGACTGTTACTGTAACTGTTGCGTCTAGAAAACCAGGACAGAGAAGATAAACCAGAAATAGGTCATTATATATAATTTCCTGCCACATTGAGTCCCCATAGTACACATTTACACTCACCAAAGCATACTAAAGAAATAATTCAACTGGTAAGAGATTGGTCTTCATTTTCTGTCAAGGGGTAATATCCAGTGTCCTATCACACTGCTTCCAGTGCTACTCTAACACAAAATATCTCCCTTCCTGAGACTGGCAACATAACAACCCACTTACCCTCACACCAGTGAATCAGCCATTCTCAAGCATTTATAGATTGACATTCTGTAGAATATGTTACAAATCCAACATTTGCCAAACATTAGCACACAGTTACCAAAGAGAACCTATTCTAAGTACCATATTGGAAAAATGGTACTAACCTCCCAAACCTCTGTGTGGAAAGGGTTGCAGATGAGTTTTGTTATTTGTGATCATTAAGCTTCCCTCATCTCTGCACAGCAGATGGCACCTCAGCCCTGCCCTAATGCAATCTTGCCAATTAGGACAGATCTCTTGTCACTGCAGAAAAGGAACATCATCATTAAGAGCCAAATCAAATGTACTCAGTTTTTACCGACTCCTTAGTCAACCAAATTCTCACTGATGTCCATAAAGACTTTGGGATTTGGCTCTAGTGTAAAAGAAAGAGTGGGGGATTTTCAGATGCTTGCCAAATGAGATCCTGTACCTAGCTGTCCATTAGCTGTTCCCAGTAAATGACTAAGCTAACCCCACCAACAAAAATGGAAGAGATTCTATGCCAAATTCTCCTTTTACTTACACTGGTGTAAAGGCAGAGTAACTTTTGAAACCAATGGAGCTATTCTGGATTTATAACAATTTAAGTGAGAATAGTATTTGGTCTTCTGTTCTACTGCTCCAATACAATGTCCGAATATAAAACAGTATAAATATAATTTATGTTAGGCATACTGGGTCAAAATCCAGACTAGGGGCGGTTATGTCACCCCTGCCCTGTGATCTTGGATGCCTTACAATGCCTAGCTGTAGTCACTCTCACTGGGACTGCTCACAAACAACCTTCCAACATACAAGCCACACCCTGGGTGTCTGTGTGCAACTACAGCCTGCCAGCTATATCCTGGCTCTCCCCAGCCTAGGATATACTGCAGGGTGAACCCACCACACCCCATTCCCAGATCTTCCCCCAGAAATGCTTGTCCTCTACTGTCCAGCCCTCTCCTGGGAAGTACAAAAATATTAAGTTCATTATTCCTTTTAGGTAATAAATTGGTAGTTACCCATACACTCCACTTTAAACACAATGGATTAGATGAAACAGTAAAACAAGCTGATTAACTACAGAGAGAGAGAGAGATTTTAAGGGAGTATGAGTCAGAAATGGCTGCAAGAAAAGTAGATAAAATGCTTACTGGTATCTACTAAAGAAACAAGCTTAGCTGCAAAGCACACTTTCTCACCACATGCTCCAGCAAATTACTTCCAAAATTTAAGGTCAGGATCCCTCCCTCAGAGTCCAATGGCTGTTTCCTTGTATCGTCTTCAGCGGATATGAGGTGGACAGGGAAAGAGGGGGGATTTCCTTGGAGTGTTTGTCCCTCTTTTTATAGTTTCAGTTCACCTCTTGAAAAACATTTCTAGCTGAGACCCAGGAGGCAAAGAGTCTATATGAAAGGATAGTTCCTTCTGATTTTTTTCCACCTGTTTGAACTTTCTTTGTCTCACCTTTGTTCTTGATGATTCTGTTTACTGCTTAAATGCAAATTAAGGCAAGCACACATTCCTTCCTGGTTTAGGACAGACCTGACTTCTACTTGGGAAGAGCTGTAGGGTTTGGATTATGTGTTAATAACACCAGGGGAGTCTTACAACTTCACATGCAATGTTGCTACACATATTTTATCAAGACAATACTGACCAGCAAATTATGAGGTTTCAAATGATACCTTACAAGGCGTACTTTATACAAAGATTATTACAATACTGTGTAGGGTGTGAATACAGGGTGCATTGTGTCACATTATATGACTCAAAATGTCTATATTTAATATAATATTGATCATGTAGTCATTGTAATGATATTTGCAGCTAGCATTTAATTTTTTAAACTTTTAAATTGTTTTGATTTTAAACATGATCCCCAATGCAGATGAATAACTTCCGTAGGTACAATACAGAACTCTAATCTCCTGTTAAGTGGACTATTTCTGCCAACTGTAATACTTTTCAGTGTGACAGGACCTTGGAGAAGGGCTGCTTGAACACCATGGACTGCTACCTTAGAACTGATATATTGTTCATAGCTCCATCACTGCAACCTGCTGAGAGAAAGGAATGAGAAGAAATTTCAAACAAAATGGATTTTTTTCTAAAACTTAGTACATAGCTTTTCCTAAGATTCCAAACACAGAAACCACATGAAAGTGAGGTCATACTTACTTTAAAGGTCATAAAATACTTTTGGGACGCTTAGCATGTTTTTTGTTGTTGTGTTTGTCTTTTGGTGGGAGGGGCGGGCTTCTGCTGGTGTAACTAAATAATATTGCTACAGTATTTTGTATACTAAAGTATAAGGAAGTAGAGTGAATACTATGAATACCAGATATGAAGACAAAAATGGAACATTATTGGTATAATCACTGTATGAATTGTCCAAATTATTAATTAATTGAGTGTGGGCAAGTTAAAACAACATAAAAGACAAGCTTCATTACAATGTAATTATTTCATATTTATTGCTTTAGTAAGGAGCGAATTCCTTACTCAGCTTTTATTCAGGAAAGTCTCCTATTGACTTCAGTGAGAGTTTTGTCTGTGAAAGGGCTTCAGGATTTGGCCATTGTTAACACACAACTCTTTATGCAAATTGAAAGCCCTCTCCTTTCCAACCCTCTTTAAGTTGCATACAGCAGATTTGGACAGTTGTCAGGAAGTCTATTCTGGCTCCCTGATTCTCTGCTCTGGCCCAAGTAAGGAATAATTTTAACTAGTGCCAGATGGTTTCTGGTCCCTTAGGGGAACTGGCTGGAGTGCAGTGCTCTGGCCACTCCCTATCCCTGCCCTGACACACCCTCTGCCAGCTGTACTCTTGCTGGGGATATCCTCAGCAGGGGAAATACAGGATGTTTCCACAAACTGATACAAAGGGAACTGATTGGGGTAGAGAGTCTGCTCCAAAGCCCCCAAAGTAGGGTCAGTTGGTGAAATCCTCATCATGGAATGCTCTCACTCAGCAACCAAAGTTAGTGCCCACTCCTTTCATATCATGAGGCATAACATTTTTTTAACAGCCAACTGTATTCCCAACAATATCCAGATTCCAGTTCTACGACAAAGCTATATTGTTCCATTTTGGACTTTAGATACTTCACAAATCATAATAAAAAAACCAAGAATAAACACAGCATTCCATGAACAGCCTCCTTATCATAACAGAATATAGAAAGAAAATATTGTTTTTTTTCCCTCTAAGACAGCTGCTAACAACAATTAAAACTTTTATTCCTTTATGAGCCTTTAACTTTTACTATACCTACATTGCTGCATCATGACAAGTAGTGGGACCATCTTTCGATGGTAGCTGTACAATAGAAAGAGAGTCCAAAAAAAAATTCAGTAGAACAGTTTTTGTTTGAAAAATGCGGTTTCATCCAAATGTAAATGTTTTCCAAGATTGTATTGATTTCTATGACACTTCCAATGGGAAAAGTCAAGATGAATCATTCTGACTTGTTAATTTAATTTATGTCAAAACATTTCATGTTGATAAGGCACATAGATTTCATTTTGACTTCAATTAATTTTGTCTTACATTAAAATATCAATATTGTAACTATATATATATATATATATATATATATACTGTATTATATTTAATATTTTAAAAAGGAATGTCTAAACAAAATGAATTGAAAGAAGAAAGTCAAAACAAAATGCTTTGTACCTTATCAAAATGAAACTTCACAGGAATCTTCAACATTTTTGCTTTTCTTTCCTATTAGCAACAAAAAAGTTTCAAAATGTTAGAATATCCCACAGAAAAGCAATTCCAGATTCAGATCGGCTCTACCATGCAATAAATAGCATGGAGAGCATAAGGGCTGATCCTGCAAGCTTGCCTTTAATGGGAATTGAGCACACTCAATACCTTGTAGGATTAGGCTCTAAAAGAACTAGATCTCTCTTTACAGGAACTCTGGAATACAGTGCCTATGATGTGGGGAAATCTGGACACTATTACTGCCATAAAAGATAGGAAATGAGAGTAGGGATGAGGGGTTTGTGCATCACTATAAGTAGAAGATGCCCATCATCCTACAAATAGAAACACATATGTGAAACCCTGTGCCTATTTGGCATCCTACTGGTATCAACAGAATTCCATAGGAGGTATGGGGTCCTACATCTGCAAGCATGGGGCTGATATTCCCTTGTCTGACTGGTTCTTAATCAGGCATCCAAGCACCAACAACATTACCAACCAAGATAAACCATTCAGATAGATGTTAGTAGAAAAATTCACATGATTGGAATCTTCTGTCTAGAGCTATTCAGGTGGTTCTGGAAGACAGAATTGAGAGAAAAACCTTTAACAAAGAAAAGTGAAGTAATGTGAATATATTAGTCATATTGTTATTATTCAGCAAGGAAAATCAATTGCCATATAGCAATAATATGCCTCTGCAAACTTTTTTAAAAAATGGAATAATAGTTTAAGAAAAAAAATGGTGATAGGGAAAGTATAACACTTGAAAATAAGTTGTTGTTCTTTCCACTTCTCTAGCATCTGCCATATGAAACTCTCCAGGTGTTTTACATATTGAGTAATTAGTTATTTCCTAGAAGAGCATGTAACTATGAAATCTCTGCTACACCTATATTATAAATGTTGGCTTTTTTAAGATGGCCTGTGCAAGGGCTACCTTTGGATCACCATACTTTGATTTAGTAGCACCTCATCCCATATTTATACTTGTTTAAAATGGTCCTATAAAAAGAAAGATTTGATTTGCAAGGCATATTTTAAGAGGGTCAGCAAGTGATGCATGTGTATGGGCACTGCAAGTAAAAGTTGATGGCAGAAGAACATGAGTTAGAAAAAAAATCTTGAGTGGATGATGTGGTATTCTGAGTAGATCAAAAGAACTATTCATCCACCAAGAGATTAGCAAAGGATTGTACAGAATGGGCAGACCTCCAGTAATGGAGATATCATGTAAGAAGAAGAACAAGAAGAAAGAGGTTCTATGTGTGTACCCCCAGCTGAATAATAAGTCTACCTTGAAAGAATGTGGCATATTACATAGAGAGATGTACAGGAAACATAATAAGGTTCTCAATTTGTTACTTCATCAAGCATGGCAATATAGTAGACAGCATACAAGACTGGAAGAGGAGGACTCAAGTCCTATTCTCAGTCGTGCAAATCATAGTCTGTGTGACCTCAGATAAGTCACTGAGAGCCAGATTTTAATGGTATTTAGGCATCTAAAGATGCAGGCCTTTCCACACCAGATCAACAAGGAAAGTGTGGAGAGTGTGAGAAAGGTGTGAAAGTGTCTTGAGAGACACCACAAGGAGTGTGAAAGGACAGTTGGGTGGGGGGATTTTTAGGGTAGGGGAGGAAAGGAAGCATAGTGAGGGTGTGCCTAGTGGTTATTGAGAGCAGCAGTATCTCCCAGGATTTGTTCATGGGCCTCCACAGCCCAGCACCCACCTCCAACTGCTTCAGTTTTCTCCCACACTAGCCCATGTTATTGCCCAGCCTTATTTTCAATTGTCCACTAAGTCCTTCTTCTTAAACCCTCCTGTGTCTGGGGTCCTAGTGGGAAGCCAGCTATGGACACTCAATTAAGGTGAACTGCAAAGAATGGGGAAGACAATCCCCATAAAGCTGGTGGATATTCCAATACTTAGATTCACCAAGCCAGCATAAAACAGCTTCTTTATAATCTTACTGGTTACTCAGAAGTCCAAACAACACAGTTTCCTTAAAATGATCTAGCCTCAGGCCTCCATCCATGTACCCACATCAAATATGATGAACATTTCTGTAAATCTTATTTCATTATATAAAAGTTTCTACCAGTCCCAAATGATCAGACACATTACCTCCCAGATCTTACCCAAATACATGCTACAGCCAATTCTTATTAACTGAACTAAAATTTATTAAAACACAAAAGAGAGAGTTTATGGTAAAAAGATCAATATACATACAGACATGGGTTCAATTCATTGAGGTTCAGATTCATAGCAGAGATGGTGAGCTTTGTAGCTGCAAGGAGTTCTTTCAGAAATAGTTCATAGTTTATAGTCCAATGTCCAAATCTCATACTCAGGGCGTAACATCATAACTGGACCTCAGTCTTGTGACTCAAACTTCCCCTGATGAAGCCTAAGCAGATTTGAGATGACAGAATCAGGACCCAAGGATCTTTTATCCAATTTCATGTCTTTCGACAAGTTGGAGTTCCTCAGAGAACAAAAGGTAATTACGATGACTTTGAAGGTGGTCCATCACCGGTACTTAGCCATATGAATTAACATAAGGCTATTCGCTTGTTCCTCCATCATTCACAGTGCATTTCAAAGAGAGATGAATACTGAGATAGCCCATGTTTACAATTCATTTAAATGCTAGGATGTTCTTTTGACCTCTGAACTATCAGAATACAGCATACACAGGGACTGTTGATTACATTGTGGACAAATATTATCTCCCCACATGTCTTTTTAGGGTTATTTATTTTGCAGGATGTTTAACCCTTTCTAGCCATATGTCACACTCCCTCACTCTCTCCCACCACTCTTATTGTGGAAAAAATGTGAGAAAATGAAAGATCTGATTTTTTTTCAAACCTGAGTAAAGGTGGGGTTTTTTTGGTTTTTGTTTGGTTTGGGTGGTGGGGTGACATGTAGATTCGGCTTGGTTCCCAAATAGCTAGCCCATCCCTAGTTCTTTTCCAACTTTTTTTTCCAGAATTTCTGGTAGGTTTTTTTATTATTATTTTTGTTACTTAATTTTTTTCTATCACTTTTACTGAATTTTAATTGAAATACTGATACATCCAGTGTTGGTAACCACAAAGCAAGATTTTGGAGTTCTCCCCTTTCTAAGGACACAATGGTAAGTGTATAATGATCTTGGGGTTGATTAAATAACAAACCAGTGAATGAGAAAGGAATAAAACGTTAATAAAACAAACTGGAAGAGTGTCTCTGGTGAACTGTTGGACACAGTCCTGCAATGTTCCCAACCTCTGCCTCTAGGGCACATCTCCAAATTCCTATGTTCATATTACTGTACCTTGTGAAGGAGCATCTCTAAATTATAATCTTCCACAACCATATCTCTACAAAGAGGATGTTGAAAAGAAAGATTTATTCTGCTCTAAGTAAAGATACGAACTAAAACCCAGATCTGGGTATCCCTGAACTTATTAATATTTAGAACTGGATCCTAACTTTGCACCTTTGCTTCATTTCTAGCTCCAAGTCACAAGAAAATATACCATAGATAATTCACAATGAAGCATCTGTGTGCACCATAGTGTTCACATCAGAAATTTCTCTCTATAAGGGGGAAAAAAAAGAGTAAGGAACTTTACAATGCAAATGTTATGGTCTAAAAGAAAAAGCAACTAATGCTAGAAAAGTGTAACACAATGTAGCATTTGAAAGTTTATTTTAACAAAAAGGAGAAAAGTACAAATCACATCACCTTGGTCTTTAACACAATACTTTTAGAAAGCAAAATATGAACCTGTGAAACTGACAATGATTAAACAACAAGCTTCTGACTCTGGAGAATAAGATGGTTCTAATGGTATGCCTGTTGCACCGAGCAGGGATTTGAAACAAGATGTTAGAATATTGTGCTACTTTCTTGAAATGTCAAAGAATGGTGGAAGTCATCTGCTAAGGGGAGCTAATATTGTTCCTGTACCAAAAGCTCCCTTAAAACATATTTAAACATAGACCCAGTGGAAAAGAACATTAATTAATACAAACTACATTTAGTAATTTGTGTCTACCACCTAAGGCTATTTCCCCAACAGAACACAAACGTGTTACAAATGGAAGAAGAATTTGTACAGTAACCTATACTGTCAAGAGTATCTAAAGGGAGCCTTACAAATTTGGGGTGATAGTTATATTCCTAGCCTTGGAACACCTGTCAGTTATTATGTATTAAGACAGTTATGAATTTTTATGGCTTTTAAAACATCCATGCCTCTACCTTCCCCACACATATAGAGCCACTGAGGGATTGAACCAAAGGCTATATTAGCATTTAGCTAGGCAGAAAACTACCATGAGGAATTGTAGAACAGACAGAGGGAAAGGAAAAAAAAACGTAAATGACATAGTATTCTATAGCACAGATAAATCATTCTGAGTGGGTAACAGTGATAGCAAGATAAGATAGTGGAATACCTGATTGGCCAGAGTTCCCATGGGGACCCCACAAGTAGCTGACCTAATTTCAGGTGCTGGGGTTGCTATTAAAGTCAGCAATTGCCAGCAGTTTCCAAAGAGAAATATCTGAGATGTCACAATTATTTCCAATTCTAATCCTAGGGAAATCAAACATTTCATCAGCAGGGATTATTTATATCTATTTTATTTATTTGCCTTTTACAATTAAATATAAAAGTCCAGATAGCTGTTTAAATCAGTGTAGCTCCACTGACTTCAATGACGCTACACTGATTTATACTAGCTAAGGATCTGGCTCATGATCTTTAATTGACTAGGAACCATCAATTTGTACTCATTGTTAGTCCATGTAACCTCATCTTCATTCCCCCATTTGTCTATTTGTTTAACACACTACTTGCACCTTGTCTTATGTTAGGCTTTATCCTACATGCAGATCTGCAAGGACTCAGGGGCCTCACTCCATAGATCTAACTTAGACTGTAAGCTCCTCAAGGCAGGGACTATATATTGGTAGAGCACACATGGAGCCCAAATCCTGATTTGGAGACTTTAGGTGCAACCAGAATACTACTCAGATGCCTTACAATACTCAGATATTTAAATTCAGGTTAAAAGAATTGAGCTGAAGAATCTCTTCTTTTTAAAAGCTTTCTTGTACAGACTAGTGAAAAGTAGATTTTGGAATAAAAATAGGGAAATCTTTATTTTCTGAATTCTCCTATACTAGCCTTAGCCAAGGAGGGTTATTCTTCCCTAAAATGCAGTCCTTTGCATTTTCCAGGGGGGTTGCAAAAAGTGTGCAACTACTTTTACCACAAGCGTAAACAATTTCTGTTCACTGTGATCAATCCACTGTGCACGGGACACTCCGGTGAGAATTTTGAGGAGGGTTTGCACACTAATTCTGGGGGACATACCTCAAACCCTCACTGAGTCATTTTATACAAACTGTTATATAAGAGGATTGTAGAAGTGGATCCTAGTCATTTGTGCATAGTTGTCAATATAGTTTTGAGCAGGACATTGTTCCAAATAGTTGCTGGGGCATTGTATGTTTCTTCTGGTGAATTTTAGTCCAGTAAATTGTCACACTTCCCTCCCCTCATACAAGATAAGTTATTATCCTACTTTTACAGAAGAGGGAAATTAAGAGAACCCATTGATCAAAACCTCCAAGGGAATCAGTGCCAACTGAGATCAGAGTGTCTTTTGTTCTCTGTTCCATGCTCTGAGACTACAGGGCTAGTCTACATCTTCTTTTGGTCAGAGATCACACGGACTGTTCTGCACGCAGCTAGTTGGGAGGCAGCTTGCGAAATTCTAGTGCAAGAGTTGTAGCCTAAGCATCAATGCCACTACTCCCCATACCCATTCATGTATTGGTCTGGGCCCCTCCTAAAAACTGAGAGACCTATTGTCCATGGAGTATGTAAATTCCAATAGCTGTAGGGGAACTCTGAATAGTCTGTAAAGATCTTATTACATGAGATGATATCAGTTTACATTTCAAGACTATCTTCACAAGGATTAAGCCATATGCATTCAACAATGTCAATAGAAAGCTGTAATGCTATTTCCTAAACCAGACCTACACACTGTAAAATATACCTGATTTTAAAAAGCCAGTACCACCTTCATCAAACACATATCTGAGCACGTCTAAGACTTCTTGTCTTACCAAATTACCTTGAGTTACACTACCCTTCTTCAACATTGTCTCTGTCAATTGAGATCTAGGGAGTGCAACAGTAAAACCTATACCATTTTAATAATTTTTTTAAGCTAATGTTAAAAAAAATTATAGAATACATAGGTTGAGAAAAGCATGTCTGTACATCTGGGAATAGTGCTTAGATTATCCACAACTACAAAGTTTGTTTTTAAAAGTCATATGATACATAGAGTACATAATCAGCAATAATTAAAATTTAGGTGAATAGATTTCACAATACAGTTTAGATATTAGAATCCGAATATTCTGGTATATCACTCATGAACAGTTGTACAGAGATTTGTTGTGAAAAGCAAAATATATCAATGAGTGGAGACCATCCCTCAGTAAGTAAGAATAAGGTAGGTTGTCCATTTAGAAAATACAATCTATGAGGAAAATATTTCAATTACTTTCCTGACTGCGCTTCTCCTCGGCACTCCATCTCATCCCTCCTGGTATTGCCTATGTCCAGTGATATGTTCTATGTAGATGTCCCTCGATCACCTGATGGCATCCGACCCCATGAGTTGCCACATCAGCCGAGCATAGCATTGACCAATTCCGCATTCTCTCAGCACTCGCTTGTTACTGTGGTCCCATGTGCCTAAGGCTCCGACAATCAGTGCATTTGTCTGGACCTGGTAACCTTTAGCTCTTCACTACAGACAGGCCAGAACCAAAATCCTGGATCTGAGAACCACCATGCTTTTGCAAAGATCAGTTTCAGATTCAAACTTTATAGATCACTCCATTCTTCACATGGTGATTCATAAATTCACTCATAGATTTTAAGACCGGATTGGACCATTATGATCATTTGGTCTGAACACTCCCATAACATAAGCCAGAGAATGTCACCCAATAATTCCTTCATCGAGACAATAACTTCTGGTTGAACTACAGAATATCTTTTAGAAAGACATCCAATTTTGATGTAAAGTTTTCAAGTGACAGAAACAGCACCATATCTGTAAATAAGTTATTCCAAGGGTTAATTAGTCTCATCATTACAAATTTGCACCCTATTTCTAGTCTGAATTTGTCTACTTCTATCTTGTAGTCACTGGATCTTTTTATATCTTTTTCTGATAAACTAGAGAGCCTTCTACTGTCAGAAGTCTTCTCCGCTCGCAGTTTGTGTAGTTTAATGTATGTTTTGTTGTTATTTGAATGGTTGATAAAGCTAAACCCCAGAAATCAGTGCATATACTCATTTGGAAAGGATGGGAACTCCAACTGCTTGCACTTACAAAGAACGTTAAGAATCATTTGCAAGATTTAATTTAGTCTTTGCATCAATGCAGTGTTGTTGTAGTCATGTTGGTCCCAGGATATTAGATAGACAAAGTGGGTGCGATAATATCTTTGATTGGACCATTTCTGTTGCTGAGAAAGACAAGCTTTGTGTAAGCATGAAACTTTGTCTCTCCCACCAACAGAAGTTGGTCCAATAAAAATATTACCTCACCCACTGTTTCTCTTTGGGTCAAGGTATTTTTATCCCATTGCCATGCTACTCAAGCACTCTCTTGAGATAAGAAAGTTTGTCCTAAGAAGTAGGAGGGAACATTAAGAATCAGATGATGATTTTAGCCAAAGGAAATATTGACTGAGGTATCACTTTTAGATTTTACACTCCAGATATACTTCAAAATCACCTGGTATTTAGCAAAGAGCTTCCTGAATTCTTGGCTACTGGCATACATAAGTACTGGATTTATAAATTTGCAGCAGGATTACTGAAATTCTGTTATTTGTTTCATAATCATTTTATGCCTTGAAGAAGATTGTACCTCTTTGATTTCAGGATTGCTTTCTAAATGGAAATAATTTACTAATGTGTTGTATAAACTGATATGGCCTTACTTTATATTTCACTTGGTGAAGCTCCAAATAGCAACGATTGTAATGAGCTAAAACAATTCCTAAATAATTCGTAATCCAGCGTACTCCAATTAAAATGGACCCTGTTGTCTGAAAGTTATTGCAGTGTAACTACAGCTTGATTTATGTTGTTTAGCTTTCAAAGGAAGTGTGGTATTTTAATACTGCATTGAATTCTAGCATTACCTCACTGATACAGTGAAAGCTGAAAATTAGGACTAGTACTTCCAGCAAGAATTGTAAATCTACTACCATGGGGTATTTGGAAAGTTGGTTGTTGGCTCAAGTGTCTTATCATAAAATAGTTTTCAATTCTGTATGCTGACACTTTAATTCGTCTGTTCTTTACTGCTCAGGATTAAGAAAGGGGAATTATTCCAAGCTATTTCTTCAATATTATTTGAAGAAACATGTCTTTTGACCTCTGAGTTAAACGGCAAATCTTTTTGCATACACAGTATTTTGCAGTTCTGAGTTACTCCTTACATTAAAACCTCAGCTGGTTTATTTTACCTTTGAGGAAATACAGCTACTTGCTCAGCAAAAAAGAAATCACCATGAAAAAAATACTATTTTCTCAAGGAAATTAAAGCTTTATAGAACACCTTGTACTAACATAACCCTGCATTGTCACTCTGGAGACCACTAGTCAGCTCAGCACAAAACATCTTCATTTATTTTTTATTTATGCACAACAAAGTTTGTATACCAAGCTCAAAATGTCACTCATGAACTAAACAATGCAGGATTGTTTTCAGTTCATTTAACCTCTCACAGTCATAACATGAATCCTAACCATACACATTTTACCTAATTTAAGGCTAAACATTGGGCATGTTATAAAGACAGCTTCAGTTGTTCAATCCATTCAGAACATGGCCCTAATATTCTAAAAAGCTCCACACTTGCAGACATTTATGCCCACACAGAGGCCCCAGGACTTCAGTGAAGCTTTGCATGGCTGCAGGGGACTGTTTACAGGGAGTTCTTTACAAAAGCAAGGCCAAAGCCATTATTTCCTAGGACACAGATACCACTGCCACAAAGCTGGTGTTGCAGAAAGTATAAGCAAGGAAAAGAGCTTGTTATAAGGTAGGGAGAGGTAAAGGAGGATGCTGGGGGGGAGGAAGTCCCCATGTGCAGGTCAGAATCAAATTGATAAATCCATGTTGACTGTTACATAGCACCTCATTATTTTCTAGTTGCTTACAAATTTATTATTTGCTCCATTATCTTTCCAGGTACCTAAATTAAGGTGACTGGTGTAATTCCCTCAGTTGTCCTTACTCCCCTTTTTACAGATAGGTACTACATTTTCCCTTTTCCGGTCCTCTGGGATCTCTCCTGTCCTCTGTGAAGTTTCAAAGGTAACTGCTAATGGCTTGGAGATCTCTTCAGCCAGTTCGTTAAGTAGTCTAGGATATAGAAGACATCTAGCTCGTCTACATAATTCTAAACTTTTTCTTTCCCTATTTTAGCCTCAGATCCTACCCCATTTACACTGATGTTTACTATGTTAGTCATCTAATCACTGCTAATCTTTTTGGTGAAAACAAACAAGAAAGGCATTTAAAACTCCATCCATTTCTGTGTTTTCTATTGTTGTCTTTCCTTTCTCATTAAGTAACATGCCAACTCTGTCCTTGGTCTTATTCTTGATTCTCATGTATTTATAAAATGTTTTCTATTTACCCTTTATGCTCTTTGCTAATTCAATCTGGTTTTGTGCCTTGGCCTTGCTAATTTTGTCCTTACATGCTTGTGCTGTTTTTTTATATTGATCCTTCGTAATTTGACCTACTTTACATTTTTTGTATGACTCTCTCTTGAGTTTCACATAGTTGAAGATCTCCTGGCTAAGCCAAAGTGGTCTCTTCCCATATTTCCTCTCTTTCCAATGCTTTGTGATAGCTTGCTCTTGTACCCTTATTAATGTTTTTTTTAAAAAATGCCAACTCTCCTGAACTCTTTTTTCGTTTAGACTTGCTTCCCATGGGCTCTTATCTACCAATTGTCACCTGATCTATTGATTATGTATTAATTACATTGATTACTGAAGATTTCTCAATTAACACTCTGAGGTTTAGTAGGTACATGTCCCAAGTTCAAGCCCAGAATTATTAATATTAAAGTTTAGTTGGGAACCCCAATGTGCACAGTTGTAATGCTCACACTTAGAAAAAACCTTGTGTATTTGTATTAGTTTTATTAACACAGTTAGCAAAATTACAAACACTCGAAGCCAGCAAGGAAGATAGAAATAAAAGAAAATCTGCATCTGAGCATTCATATACTCCCACCATCCCTTAGTTATCCTCATCATCATCACCACAAATTGTCACCATCCTGGCATATTCCAAGAGTTACATCTTCCAACACAAGTTGGTTGGGATACAACTTTATAATGGGTTACACTGATACTATTATGCCTAATTCATATTCAGTAAGTGTTTCATCCCATTTTCCTTTCTGTATTTCCTTACTCTACTAATGTTGGGGTGCCCTGCTCCCAGAGGTTACTATGTCTTTTACCTTAATGGCTTATATGTCAGTTAGTTACCATGGCACTCTTGTGGCCAGATATCAGCTGCAGTTCCTAATTTAAAATATCCAAAACTGGTATAAACTAACATCTTGTGATTACCTGTCAGCAGTTTAGTCATTACTGCATTCGCTCTTGTGATATCTTATGATCTAGGTTCTAGGTTGCACCTGCTTATAACAAGGCTTTTGGGCTTATGCCTTGTTTATCTAAGCTATTGCTTTAGAGGCCTTATAAACTCATTACTTTACTGCCTTAATTTATACCAGCACCTTATATAGCAAATACCTATAACCTACAGGATTCTCTGAGTTTGCTAAAGTCTACCTCTTTGAAATTCATTGTCTTTATTCTTTTGTTTTCCCTCCTACTATCCCTTAGAATCATGGACTCTATTGTTTCATGATCACATTCACCCAAGCTGCCTTCCACTTTCAAATTCTTAAGCAGTTGCTCCCTATTTTTCAGAATCAAATCTAGGACAGTCGCTTTCTCCAGCATCTGTAATAAAAAGTTGTCTCCAGTGCATTCCAAGAACTTGTTGGATAATCTGTATTATTTTCCCAACAGATGTCTAGGTAAGTGATGTCCCCCATCACCACCAAGTCCTGTGCTTTAGATGATTTTGTTAGTTGTTTAAAAAGTCTCATCCACCTCTTCTTGCTGGCTAGGTAGTCTATAGTAGACCCCTACCATGACATCACCCTTGTTTTTTAACTCTTTTTATCCTTACCCAGAGACTTTTAACAGGTCTGTCTCCCACTTCTATCTCAACCTCAAGGCAAGTGTATACATCTTTGATATGCAAGGCAACACCTCCCCACCTTTCCCCACTACTTGTCCTTACTGAACATGTTGTACCTTTCTATACCAACATTCATTTCATGTGAATTATCCCACCAAGACTCTGTAATTCCAATTTATGTCATAATTGTGAATATTCACTAGTATTTCTAGTTCTTCCTGTTTATCCCCCATATTTCTTGCATTAATATACAGACATCAGAGATGTTCATTAAATTGTCCCTTTATATTCCTCCTTGTCTCTCTTTTGTCCCTCCTTTGATCGTCCATGTTTCCCCAGATTTCAACCCTTCACCCAGGGCTCCATTTTCCGTATTGTGTGAATTTTTGTCTCCTGGCCCTATTAAACCTAGTTTAAAACCCACCTCAGTAGATTAGCCAGTCTGTATCTGAAGATATTCTTCCCCTTCCTTGAGAGGTAGACCCAATCTCTGCTAAGTAGTACTTCTTGGACAGCATCCCATAGTCGAGGAAGATGACAATCTCCTGGCAATACCATCTGCGCAGCCAGGCATTCATCCTCAGATGTGTCTGTCTCTGCTGTGGGCCCTACCCTTGCCTGGAAGGATCTCTGAGAACACCACCTGCCCTCCCCCAGCACCCTCACCCTCACTTTCTGAACCCTATGGTCACTTACGATGTGCTCAGGGTGAGACCTTTTAGTATCATTGGTGCCCACATGGATGAGCAGCAAGGGGTAGTGGTCAGAGAGCCAGATGAACCTCAGCAATCCTACTGTAATGTCTCAGATACTGTCCCTGCCAGACCACTGTCCAGGATGCAGATCAAGGCAGCAGATGGTTTCCTCTGTCCCCCTTAGAAGGGAGTCACTGACCACCAGCACCTTTCATTTACTGTTGGGAGTAATGTCGATAATCCTCCAAGCCTTGGAGGTACATGGCTTCTAGTCTTCTACCTTTGAGGAAAATTCCTCATCCTTTATTTCCAGGGTACACAGTGTTTTATTATCTAGGTGGATGGTGGGTTGGGAGCAGGAGTAGAGCATTGCCTGCTGCCAGAATATGCCAATTACCACCTTCCTCCCTGTGAAGGAGCTGTCTCCTCCACCCCCTGGGGGTGCCACTGCAGTTTTCTCCAGCTGGATTGCTTCCTCAACCTTGGAGGTCTCCATATGCATATTTGGACATTGTACATGTACATTGATGCTCCTCACCCTGGCCACCTCCTCTTGTAGCTCTCCCACCTGCTTCCTGAGATTCTACCAGTAGGCACCGCTCACACTGAATGGTCTCCCCAGCTTGGCTTTCCGTGATGGGAAAATGCAGGCCACAGTCTGCGAATCCACCTCAGGACCTGGGTAGAGGCATCCATAGTCAGGTTCTCTGTGTGGACGCAGATACAGATGGAAGAGCTGCAAGCGGCATTGGCACTAGTGAGGCAGCCTTTTTGAAGCATCCTGACTTTAGTCTCTCTGTCCTACAATCTCACTCGAGATCTCCCCTGTTTGCTGCCTCCTGTTCACTAGCTCCCCTTGGCTACTTAGCATCTGGCTTTTAGGTCTTTCTTTCCTAGGTCAGACCTGTCCCCTCATTAACCCACAGGGGAAGAGTGATGAAGGATGACTGAATATCAAAAAGTGCCTAATTCCAAGAGAAGGTGCCTAAATCCCAAGTGGGGGAGGCCCTCACTATGGCCTGGACCTAGGCACCTAAATCTCTTTGTGGGTCATGGCTTAGGCCACATCTCTCCCTGAATTGCCTAGCTTGCTTAGATGACTCCCATTCAGTGTGCTAGCTTGCATGAATTCCTTTTCAGGTGTCTAACACTTCACATGCATTGTATAGGGAACGTTGGCACCTTACTAGGTGCTCTGAATTCCACTTGGTGGCAGGGAGCCTAAAAGTTAGATGAAGTCTCCCTCTCTATCTTACTTTCTAGTCAGTTGTAAACAAACTTGTTCCTTTTTCTGTTTCATCTCAGTGCAATTTGTATGTAGTTCCAAGTGATGACCCACAAGCAGAACTCAGTATGCATATTTCTTTGTCCTGTCTCTCTTAGTTCTGGGCTATTCAAAGAAGTCCATACATTTATGCATGTGAAAACAGTAGCAGTCATTGTTAATGAAATTGCAAGCAGATACAAAGAGAAGGATTTGCTAAATTCAGCATAGGAACAGAATCAACCCAGAACATGTTGACAACATTTAAAAGTTTGATGGAAACTTGCCACTTCACTGCAGGAGTCTGACAGGGAAGGGCACCAGGAGCCATGGTTACTCCAAAGAGACTATTTTCACAAGCAGCTCCTGCCACAGTTGTCGAAATGAATGCTATTGTAAGACTGACATTGAGAGTTGGTTGGGAATTTAAATCTTTTTCTAATGAAATATTTTGTCAAAAAGAATGTATTGTTTTTGTTTTCATAGGGATTTTTGTTTGTTTTCTTAAAAATAAAACCTCCCCAAAGCCTAATTATAAAAAATATGATTTTTTCATAAATATTTTCAACAAAAAACAGAAATTTGTACAAATAGAATCTTCATTT
The DNA here is from genome assembly GCF_016161935.1 of Mauremys reevesii. NCBI lineage: Eukaryota > Metazoa > Chordata > Testudines > Geoemydidae > Mauremys > Mauremys reevesii. The sequence continues at coordinate 85,429,713 of NC_052627.1, read as the reverse complement.
GGACTGACACCTGTGTTGCCCATATATAGTTTTCCTATCCTTTTTGCTCTCCTGCTATACAAATCCCCAACCCATTTGAACTCTTGAGTGCAGGGACTGTTTGCTGGCATTCTCCTGGGGCATTAGTCATGCCCAATAGGAAGGAAAAGTCAAGGCCATGAAAGCATGAAAGTAGATTTAGCTGGCCACAGAGAGCATTACACTTTATGCCCTCCTAAGGACTAATATGATTAACATATTCCCCCTACATATCAAGACGATTCCGGGGGAATTATGCCTCCTAAAGCTCTCCTGTGGCAGTGATGCTCTGCACAGCCTCTAACACAGGCAGTTGCCTTAATCACAAAATCTGGCCCTAATTTTAGCCAGGCCAAAAATACCCAGTTTTTGCAGCAAAGAATGATAAACAAGACAGAAACTACATTTAGTAATATATAAGCAACAGGGGACAGGATTAAGGTTATACATGCAGCTTCAACTTTGTTATTTCCTGAAGGAAGTGCTCAGTTATGCATCCTTAATGTTCTCTTAATAGTTTTTGAATGGAATCTATGTATTTATGATCATGTCTCTAGCTACATTGTCAGCTCACTGAATTATAAAGTTCCGAGCGTAACCTAGAAGCCTCTTTGATGCATGTTTGTCTGTATTTGTTACCCAACAAATATCCAGCAACTTTGTTTCCCTTGAGAGCTTGTCCAAGAATTTTTAATTCTTATTCTCTTATATTTCTGGTGTTCTTCAGCAGATGCCCAAACTGGTTTCTCCTTTGTTTGCCACTCATTGTATACAATCCACTGCCATCTTCTTTGTCAATGATTGGTTCCAACAATATAAATATATAAACAAAAGTCCTACTTAAAAAAAAAAAGAGTTTACGATGAAAGTGTGTTTCAACAGACTCCATCTAAAGCCTCCTGCACCCAAATTAAAACGAACTTTTGTTAGACACGTTCTATACCCTTGAAATACCCCAAACATTAGAAAATCTGAAAGTGAATAGATAAGTGATCCAGCCAATGTCCACTGCCATATATTCATTTTTCACTATTCCAATGGCTGATTTATACCACTCCTCCAACCTGAACTTTGCCACCTTGTTTTGTTATATAGCAGAAATATCCTTTTATATTGTATATATTTATCAAATGTGTCGTAAATATAGTGAAATTAATCTAGTCCCAAGATACAGTAAAATATATCAAAGATCTGTAAGTTTTCTTGTAGGATTGGTCTACATTTGCAAAATGAGTAATGTTCTACTCTCATATTAACTTGCATATTTCATTTAACATTTCATTTCATTGCATCTAGAGCAAAGACAATGGTGCTTAAAGCATAGTAGCCCAAGTAGGGTTTTCACTGTAATGTATAATAAGTTTCTCTGACCAGCAAGTATGCACTGTCTTTGTCTACTGGAGGTTCTAAGTAGTGAACCATGAACCCAAGTCCTACATCTGAACTACTACGCCATAAGCAGAGATGCAACCAGAATTTTCCTAAAGAGGAGGCTCAGGTTACCTATCAAGTAGCAGAGGTCATGTTCCAAGAGGTATGTGTGGATGGGGTTCCCCTGCTTTAAATCTCATGATTTTTTAATGTTTGGCAATACTGAAGACACAGAACTCCTGTAACTTCATGAAAGTTTAATTTTATTTTAGAGAAATCTAAACGTGTATCCCTTGCTATGGCATATTTTAGAGATGTAATCACTGCCATATAAGAATGGAACCAAAGGAACAAACTAAAGAGAAAACTGTATTGTAGAGCAGAGAGCAAAAGTCATTTTGAGAGGAACTGGACACTGAAGCATAAGACTTCATGGAAGATTTCTTAAAGGATTAGCTGAAATGGGACCAAATCAAAGAGAGGCTCTCCAACTATACAAATTACAAAGAGCTGCATGACGGTGAACCTAAGGCAGACTTGTCCGTGCTGGGTTCAGGTGTAAGCGATCCTATGGATAACAATCAAGAAAAAGGTTGTCACAGAGGGAGATGATGTTTGGGAATGTGTTTAGCCTTCATTTGAGAAACAAGATTCTTGATTTAAAAGTGTTTCAGACTGATAGGAATAATTCCGTCATTTTGTGAAGCATAAAGTTACAAAATGAGGAGGGAAGTGCTGAAATTATTGTCCTATGTTACAGCTTCATGGTAGTGTGGATGTTTTCTTTGATTCCTCATGCTGCTTAAGCAACATAAATTCAAGCGGGTGAGAAGTTTAGCATGGTGTATTTGAAAACTTGCTGGAATTGTAGGCTGATACTTTAAATTATAAGGCGTTTCCTGATCCTGCTTGCATGCTAGGGGGATCTGTAGGAAAGCATGCAGTCTGAGTCAGTCAGCAGACAGACAGACTAGAGTAAGGTGAGGTGAGTTGTACTTCTCTGTTTTAGGGAGCAGCATGTTTTGTCTCTCTGGTTTTTTGGGGTTCTTGTGTGTTATTCTGAATTCTATGAAATAAAGTAATGTTACATTGCAACATTCAAGCAAGAGAACCTGTGTTTTTATTTAACTTTTGTTTGTATAATGTGAAGATAACATTTATGTAATGCAAAAATGACATTAAAAGGATGAGAGCCATCCACTCTAATACTGAGAGGGGAGAATTACAACAACTTTATTTGTTCACTTGAGTTAAGAACATTACCTAGTAACAGTGTGTTTACTATAAACAACCACGAGGTGGCAGCATCAAAGTAAATTTAGGGATTTTAAATTTAGGGACACAAGGGACCAAGATGGGTAAAGCAATATTTTTTTGATGGACCAAGGCAGTGTGTTAACTTGTTACACAACATAACTGCTGGCTGTACCTGAATGTGCCTTTTGCTGATGTAGCTTTTAGAGTTAGTATAAAAATATGTTGTACATAAAACTTTAGATAGTATTAGATTTATTCATCCAATGTGCATTCGTAAAGGGGCAGATTTTCTGTCGCTAATGGAGGATACAAAATGCTTTTCAAGGATTTTTCTCTTTTAGATATAATCCTTTTTAAATGATCCGTAGAAATAAATCTAACCCTGGAAGATGCAGAGAGGATGGTCCACTGCTGATGGAATTTTAATTGTTGAATTTGGCACCTCGGTTTTATGGTGATGAGCACAGAAGAAACATGTAGAAAGATCCCATTTCAGAACATTATTGTTATGTCTGGGCAGGGAATTTATGTTTAGCTCCCTGTCAGTCTTTTCTGTTCTTACAAGACCAGTTTTCCTAATTAAAATAGTATTAAATCCCAAAGCGCTCTTGTGTCCATCCTTGGGGGTTCGCCAACATTTCAGAAAGCACATTAAAGTGTAGCAAATAGGATTTGTATCATCAACTACTTATATTATCAAATAAACAGGTGTGAAAATCAAAAGGAAGAAAAAGATTCTGATTAAGATGTGTCCAGTCCCTGCAAACATCCTTGTGTTACTTTAGCAGAATTTTGCTTCTGGTTAAGAAACTGTAAGGCTCAGTCATCATTAAAGCTGAAGGAAGCAAGCTGAGCAAGCTATTGCAGTATTAGCCTCTACTCACTCAGCTGAAACCATAGCTACTGCTGCTGCTGCTGACATTTCCTTTCATTCATTTGTGCCTCCGTTACTTTTCAGTAAATCACCCACTGTTTGCTCATCATCCAGAATAATATTGCTGCTTTTGCACATCAGGGATTATAAACCATCATGCTCTATTTCTCTAACTTTTATTTTAAATGAGAAAATCCCTAAGGTCCTCTAGATGTCTTTGCATCAGTATGAAACATTTCTTGGAGTAATGATGCCTAGAAATGCATCTGTCCGCTGATAGGTGTTTCTTAACATTTGCTAACGTATCTGCTGAGATCACAAGATCACCACATTGTTGGTTTCATTAAGTAATGCTGATGACAGTGTAATTGCTGTTTGCTTATTGGGAAGGATACAGTAGCTTAAAATACCTGAGATATTTAGACTATTTCTAAGAACAAAATAGCTGAATGGATCGGATGACATTCTTGTCATTTATAAATTCTTCAGCATGAAGCTATAAGGCCTGGGGCAAGCAGAGAAACTGAGTTACTGTATGTCTGTTAGTCTTACAAAATTTGCAAAATTCATGAGATGACTAGTTAGGCTGACAGGTATTATGCTGCTAATAATTAGCACTTCACAAAAAAATAAGCACAATTATGTTACATGGGTTCTCTAAAACTACAACCTGAAAGAGTCAAAGTATTTCGTTATGTAATTTAGGAAAATTACAGCTCGGCATTCTTCCCATTCTAAAAGGGGAAATAAATAGGTGTTGGCATGTGTTTAAATAAAGAGTCCACCTTAACCTTTTAATAGTTTTTTGCACGTAGGAACTAGAGTTCTGAGTTTCTATTCATAGGGTGATTTAGGGGCTTAAATCCCTGAATGTTCTTAGATCCATACAGATCTTAGGATGCTCATAAGAAGTCAGGAACCTTCCAGGGGCTGTTCTAGAATCATCCGTGGTAGGTAGGGTGGAGGAAGGATGTAGCTGTGAATGAGGAATCACTCCGGGTCAAACTAGCCATAACGCCTGTGCAGATTTGTGCTTCAAAAGCCACTCAGAGCAAAGTGGAGCAACCTGCAGAGAGCAGCTGTTCTTCTCCCCTGTTGCACCCTCGCCCTCTGACCAGTGTAGCAGAGACCTGACAGGCAGAACTCCACAGTGTCTGTGAGGTAAAGGGAATGCAGCAGAATAGCTACTGCATTTTTATCAGTGTTCTGGAGGCTTTTCTCATTGTTCCATGTTATAACGGACAGCATGGCGCCTACTGTAATGTGATTCACTCTGCATGTTTTCCCAAGTATTATTTCCTCATATGATTAGTGATGAAGATATAGGCCATGTTCTTGTTTTGTGCCTCAAAGGAAGAGGAAAATGAGTTGGAACTGGCAGGAATGGCTTTTCTGTTACTTAATATAATACTAAAAGGGGTGTTCTAAACTAATACAAAACAAGCCTAAAGATGACCTTATTCCTTAAGGAAGTTTCTAGTGTATTATACTTCCATCATTTACTGTAACAGAAAGTCCAGTTAATCTGATACGGTGTAAATACTGCATTATAAGGGGTTTTCTCTGGTATGTTCACATCATGATCCCTGTTAATGAATCTCTCATTGCAACTATCCATGGTAAAGACCAAATCTGACAATATATACAGAGATTGCAATAACAATAGATATAGATATTGACATAAATGGACCCTTTCACGACCTCAACCAAAGAAAGCACTCACAAATCACCAGTTTCAATGTGGAGGTATTCTCTGCATTCTATCTGGCACAGAAGCAGACATCATGTGCTTGTAAGAGACACATGAAGAGACAACAGCACTACACACCCCTGGCATGCATATTGTGGTGAACATCAAAAGTCACATCTGTGGCAGCATAATACGTGTACGTGACAAAAGACTAGTGAAAAATACTATTGTGAAACCGTATGGTACAATGGAATTTATCATGGTTGAACTTCATCTGATAGCAGTAGTTTCTGTTTACAAACCACCAGCTGCATAGTTTCTATGGCCAACAAACTTTTCCTTGCCAGAAAAACCATGCCTTGTCATAGGCAACTTCAGCAGCCTCAGCACCATTTAGGGATACAATGATGATATCCCCAATTTCAGACACTATATGTACTTGGGCTTTCAGAATAGACAAGCCAACAATATAAGAAGTATTCAAAACTGTGCATGCTCTCCAACATTGTCCCCCATATGTGCCTCCATTTTGTATGAAAGGCTCTGTATCCATTTGTATCAATCCTCTGAGCCATGCACTCCTAAAAGAATTTGGCACATGGTGATAGAAAAAAAAAACCCCAGAGCAGTGTGACCCAAGATGAAATAATCCTGAAACCATACATGTTTCAGAGAGTGAATAGCCAAAGTGCTCCAAATAATAGCAGGTTGCTTCAAAGACAACTTTGAATAATTTAAATATAAACTCTTGATTGCTGACATTTTTTCTTCAACTCTATGACATTTTCTATGTACATTATGCACTAGCCAGCACTCTACTGTCCTTTCAACAACAAGAGATGGAAGAACATTAACAATGAATTCTGGATTTTCCTGAGGTCAACTTTTGATGACAAATAGCATATTACTGTACACAAATGGGATAGGATTATAGGAACGCTGCTCTGCTTAGTTTTTAAAATCTCTAAATGAGCAACAAAATACCCTGATATCTTACTGCACATTACATACATTTTATATTATTTGTTATTTGTTGTTAATTGTTATTCTCCTAAAGGAACATTCTTCACTGTTTTGAAGATTTCTCTGCATAGGAAAAAGTCCTAGAGAACAGAAGTTTTATCAAAAGGATTCTATAGAATTTTTTCTGAAGAACTATAGACTTTAATGGAGAATTGTATCCTTTCTCAGATTTTTTTAAAAATCATACTACAGATCTATATAATAGTGATATAGTTCTCTACTAAATTATACAGAATGTTTCAGAAAACCTATAGGATGGTTCTTATTTTCTAATGAATTCCCAAAGACTTTTACATAAGCATCCATGATTCATGATTTTGGGCCTCAAATTCATAAATGTTGTCTACTAATTACTGAAAATATCATTCTATTTTCATTGCAACTACTCAGGTCCTTCCTCGTGTGTAATGGGTATAGATTGTAATAAGGTCTGGCACAAGAGGGATCTGATAGTAGCTCATACTTTTTGTTTAGTAGTCAAGAAAAATAAGTAAGGTAAGCAGTCATGGGATAAGGGGGAAGGTCCTCTCATGGATTGATAACTGGTTAAAAGATAGGAAACAAAGAGTAGGAATTAATGGTCAGTTTTCAGAATAGAGATAGGTAAATGGTGGTGTTCCCCAGGGGTCTGTACTGGGCTCAGTCCTATTCAACATATTCATAAATGATCTGGAAAAAGAGGTAAACAGTGAGGTGTCAAAATCTGCAGATGATACAAAACTAGTCAAGATAGTTAATCTCAGGCACACTGCGAAGAGGTACAAAAGGATCTCTCAAAACTGGGTGACTGGGCAAAAAAATGACAGATGAAATTCAATGTTAATAAATGCAAAGTAATGCACATTGGAAAACATAATCCCAACTATACATATAAAATTATGGGGTCTAAATTAGCTGTTACCACTCAAGAAAGTGATCTTGGAGTCATTGTAGATAGTTTTCTGAAAACATTCACTCAATGTGCAGCGAAAGTAAAAAAAAGTTAACAGAATGCTGGGAATCATTAAGAAAGGGATAGATAATAAAACAGAAAATATCATATTGCCTGTATATAAATCCATGGTATGCCCACATCTTGAAGATGTGTGCAGATGTGGTCGCCCCATCTCCAAAAAGATATGTTGGAATTGGAAAAGGTTCAGAAAAGGGCAACAAAAAATGATTAGGGGTATGGAACGGCTGTCATATGAGAAGAGATTAAGAAGACTGGGACTTTTCAGATTGGAAAAAAGACATCTAAGGGAGGATATGATTGAGGTCTATGAAATCGTGACTGGCTGAAATCATGAAATTCTAATCTCTAAGTAATCTCTTCTCTTGTTATTGTCATATTTTCTCTTTGGGGAAATTTTGGCATATTATCTTATGTTTTTATTAGTATACCAGAAGGCAAGAAGGTCGTTTAAGGTGTCTAGGTCTCAGCTGCACGTATGTCAGGCTCACCTTGCTTCCTAAATGGAACAGAATTATAGGTAGTCATGTGACAAAGGTCACATGACTAAACAAAGCCTGGTTGGCGATAGTAGCAGCTTGTAACTCAGCATAGGAAGGCAAATATGTGAGAGTCAGTATTCTATTAAGAGAAGTCCATCCAGGAAAGGGTCAGTGAGACGACTGAGCTGGAAGAATATAGGAAGAGGCCCTGGGGAAGTGAGGCAGGGAAATTATGAGACAGACAATCTGATGGTTTAAGGTTCTTGAAGTTTGGAATCCATAGAGGGTGGGAGTGGTTTCCCCTATACTGCCCACCCTCTGAGGGGATGTAATGACTCCAATATAGTAGTAGGAGAAGACACTGATGAGAGTCCAGGAGACTGGAGCTGAAGACACAGAGAAAAAGAACAGGGGGAGAGCTATGCCCAGTAGACGATTCTGGGTGTGTGTGATGGGGTGTCCATCCCACACTGGCCTGTAAGGGGTTAATGGAGCCCTAGGAAAGCTGCACAGAAAGCATCCAATAGGAGGGGGCTGCAAGGAGCAGCCAATCAGGGCTGGGCAGGCCCATATAAGAAGAACTGCAGGGCAGAACAGGTTGAGTTGCTACCTGAAGCGTAAGGAGGGATAATTGGCTGCTTTGCAGGTGGAAGAAAGTCAGCACCCTAGACAGAGCAGTTCTGCTAGCAGGGAGCAGAGGAGCTAGGGAAGAACTCCTGACTGGCAGCTGGGAGTTGCAGGCTGAGGTCTTGAGACAAGGGCAAAGAAGGTACTGGGGCTGCAGGGAAGGGGCCCAGGGGAATAGACTGGGTTGGAGGGTATGCAGCACATGGCTGCCATCTATAGGGACCCTGGACCAGGACCCAGAGTAGTGGGCAGGCCCAGGTCCCACCCACCTCAGGTCCACTGAGGAACTTACTGTGGTACTGTTCCCCAGAAAGGGTGAGCACAGAATGTGGCACAGATGAAGGGCTGCATCCTGAAGAGATTGCCACAGTCCTGGGAGCAATACGCTTCCAGGAGCAGAAGAGATGGTGGGTGAGACACCACCAAGAGTTAGCATACCAACCTGTGGAGCTGATCTGCAAGATGACCAGCGGAAGGTGCTAGCATGGTGAGTCCCACCCCATCACAGGTGGAAGGATTGGGTGTTGGTGTATGCTGAATTTTGAGTGGAACCCTGGACAGGATGGATTTTTGGATTTAGCTGGAGGATTATATCTCTAAAATGACCTAGCCATGCTGGGAGCCATAGAATAATGCTATGAGGAAACAAGCCTTTTTGACAGGGCTGGGATCTAAATATCTGGCCTTATTTAAGTCAACAAATTAGTCACTCTATCTAGGAGCTTGGCTTTCACCTAGTCTGTCAAAGAAAGGGAACTAATCAGGTCTTCTGGCTTGGTTTCTCCTCTGCTACTGTGAAAAACTAGCTCAGACCAGATTTTAATTACTTCCCCTCCTCAATTTTGGTGGATACAAAAGGGAGGATGGTGGCTGTTATATCAATTAGCAGATATTGCTGCTTGACTCATTTCTTCTCACTATGAGATGAAGAACTTTCTCCATAGTAGCTTGCCGCATCTACTTTTGAGGCTACATATAGACTGTCCAATTCAGGGGAATTGAAGGCGATTCTGAAATCAATTAAATAGTTTGCCACAACTGTTGATGTTTAGGGCCTCAAATACTCAGTTCTTAGTATCTGAGGTATTATAGATGCTCAGATACTACAGTGATGAGAGTGGTAAAAGAGTCTGAACAGAGGAGAGTATAGAATAAACCTCTCATTGTTATTACTGCGGAAGAGTGAATTCTGTATTAACAGCTGTGATTAAAGGACCAGAGCAAAGAACAAGGGCTATATGTTTAAAACACATGGGGGAGGAATTATGTGCAGAAAGTATGTTCCAATCTAACTTCCCATGAACCACTCTGAAACTTTAGTATTTGATCTCCATGATTGCCTGTTGGTCTTTGCTCTTAGAAAATGGCAGTACTAGTATTGGACAGAAATAGAAAACCATGGGCATAATTATTCTCTGCTACACAGATGCAAATCCCATGTCATTTAGAGCAGAACTGGGCTCCCTATGCAGAACACTGTCCTCCCAATGCACTATTATCCCTGGGTTATGTTAAAAAATGAGGAGGAAACAAGCAAAAAAAAGTTGGGAGGATTCCTTTCATTCTTCTTGTGTTTCCTGACTGAAAATGGGAGGCAGGGGAAATGCAAACAATGTATTTCTTCTATGCACTACCTGTCAAGAGGATGGGAGGTACTGGGTCGTGTTCAGCTAGTGAAAAAAGGCTAAAACCATGAGCAAGAGACTTTTTGTGTAGTGAAAACTGGAGCAGGAAGAGAAAAATAGCTGTCCTGTATTCCACTTGCTCTAGGGTTGCCAACTTTCTGATTTCAAAAAAATGGAACACCCTTTCCCTGTCCCCTTCTCCAAGACCCCACCCCCACTGACTCCATCCCCACCTCTGGCCAGGGTGATTGGGTGCAGGAGGGGATCAGGGCTCTGGGATGGGGCCAGAAATGAGGGGTTTGGAGTGTGGGAGGGGACTCTGGGCTGTGGCAGGAGGATAGGATGTGTGAGGGGATGTGAGCTCTGGGCTGGGTGTGTGGGATCGGGCATGCGTCTGAGGGGTTTGGAGCGTGGGACGGGGTGCGGGCTCTGGGAGGAAGTTTGGGTGGAGGAGGGGGCTCAGGGTTGTGGCAGGGGGGTTGGGGTGTAGGAAGGGTGTGGACTCTGGGTGGCGCGTACCTCAGGTGGCTCCCAGAAGCAGCTGCCATTTCCCGCCAGGTCCTAGGCGGGGAGAAGAGGTTCCCGGCCAATGGGAGCTGCAGAGCCGGCATTCAGGGAGGCACTCTGCTAGTTGCTGGAGGAAAATGCCGGCAACTTCCAGGAGCCACGGCAGGCAGGGAGCCTGCCTTAGCCCTGCTGCCGCTGACCGGACTTTTAACGGCCCGGTCAGCTGGGTTGACCCTAATTTGCTCCCTGCAGCTGGATTCCCTCCTACCTGTTCTGTATGAAGTACCACACAGGAGGCTGTTAAGCTGTAAATCCATCTAAGAACAGCAATCAGACCTTCTCCCAGCTACTGAAACACAATAGCAATTTAAACCATCTCGCCAGACTCCCTTGTAACTGCTGAGCTCCTTATTGGTTTCTCAGGCCTGCCCCCTTTTTCTCCACTTATAGCCAGTTAGCAGACTGAAGTAGAAAATGTTAATGCAGACACATTATAGAAAGAAATCAGATTCAACAGAAACAGAAGGTACTTTAACCATTTAAAAGACAATCCAGAGCTACAGGAGACTCCTAAGGCCTAACATTTTGAGTTTATGGTTTTCAATACAACCAAAACTTTAAGAATTTTTTCAGCATGGGAGAAAGTGCAAAGCAGTCCTTGTGAGACTAGAATATATACAGGGAAATCAAATCAAATTAAACAAAACATTTGATGGTGAGACAAGATCTGCCTTGTACAAAAATCTTTCCAAGTAATAAACGTTTACAGGATACATTTTCTTTTCATTGTTCTTTTGTGTTTCTCCCGAATGGTCATGTGACTGTTTTCCACCTTAAGATACTAATGAAAAGTTATTAGCACTGTTTTATTGTCTGTGATAGTTGTAACAGAACATGTGCCCAAAACATGCTAATCACTGTATTCACCTATAGGAAGAGAAAGTCCCTGAACAATTTACAGTCTGAAAAGACAAACGAAACCCATATGAAAGAGAGTGTGGGTGGGGACAAGTAGTGGTGAGTGGAATGGCATGGAATACAGCAGACCAGCAAGATGATCAAAGTGATGATATGGACATGTCTTATCAGTTCTATTGTTAATAGTTATTTGTAAATAATTCCTCATAAGTGTCATGGCAGAAGTGTTTCCTAAGGCTGGATTTGCATGAAAAGAGGGTAGTAAATTGATGTATCCTCCCTGGAAGAGCATTCCTTGGAGCTCATAAGGAGCAGCATAGAAAAAAATTAGAGAATGAATGAATGAATGAATCAGTAGTTAAGGCTGGCATTGGTTGAGAAAAGGAAATGATAAGCAAGATATTTGAAAGGGAAGTTCTCAACATGCTAATAACAGGGGATCAACATCTTTCCTCTGTATATATTAGACTAGGAGTATCAAATGACTCCAGTGTGTATTATCTAGTGAAACACACCATGCTAGTACTAGAGATACATTTTCAGCAATGAGCTCATAGCTTGCATACTGCAAAGAACATATTAAACATATGTTGTTTTATTTGCTGCCTCACAAACCTAGAGCTTTGGTGTTGACTTTTTGAAACTATGCTGCCTTAATTTGGGAAATAGCAAATGTGGTGGGACAATGCCATGCTGCTTTCAGGTATTTTCTATTTCAGGATATTTCACACTCCTGTGGTAAACCACTCCAATAACTGCTGATGTTTATTATGAGGTTCCAAGGATAGTCTAACAAATTCCATTTCCTTTTGAGAGGCTCTTTGTAATAATCAATGCTCTCTAGATGTTACACTTTTATTAATCTGTTTGGGGCACTTTTACCAGTAATTCATTCAATACCAGTGTCATTCTCTAGTTTTCCAAAGGTTGAAAATAATTCCATTTCAGCAGCAAGATGGTATCTCATAAGATTCCCACAAAAAGATGGATACTCAGGATTAGACTCCAACAGGAAATAAACCCAAATAAAACTATAACTATGGAGACATTATTATTTTATTTTGATTAGGAATGTCCTCTGTTTACAGAGAACAGGTGAAGCATGGGCAGCAGCAATGAATGTGTCTCACCCATCTACATTAATCTTGTTTTGCAAGGATCATTTAAAAATTTGGGGTCTAGGGTTAAATATTTGGTTCAGTCTCTTTGCTCATGCAATATTGACCTTTCCATTGGGGTTACAGGAATGCTAATTACTGCTACACTGCTGTGATAGGGAAAATTTGCCCCACCTGTCCAGCCTAGGTTATTATTTGCTTGCAGCATTTATTGTATTAGGCCCAAAGGCCTATAGTCTAGACAACTGTTATATATAAAGCCAAGGTTTGCATTTCTGCTTTTAATATGTTTATCTGTACAGAGGGCATTCAGGGAAAATGAGGAACCAAAAGAAGGAAATAAGAAAGGAGTGTTCAGCTTGTTTTTAAATTGCTTTATGAATTTTAGCCTGTATAATGTAACCACAAAGAAAGGGTCTTAAGACTGGCAGACCACCAACAAAAAACTGCCCAGAAACAATAAAAGGTAACACCATATATGGGAGAAAACTGAAGTAGCTTGCTAATGGTACAATTGATACTCCCAAATAAGGGAATTTTAAGTAAATGCTAATTTGCGGTTTTAACCTTTATAAGCCTGGTAAAATTTGTAACAGGCAGAGGGGAGCTTAACCCTCTCCCTGCATGCATGCTTGTACTATAATAAAAGTGCCTCCGGCTGCCTGATCCAAAATTCAAAGGTGTGGTCAATTTTTCCACAACAGCTGTCATAAGGATCTGGATTGAGACAAGCAATTCATTAATGCATTTATGGTTCTACCATTTTACCAAGGTAAAGGAGTCTTTTCCATTTCAGTTTGTTTGGTACAGAGAAATTTAATTGTGATACCAAGAAGAGAACTTCTTGATAGAGCATATTATTGCTCCTAGTCTACTGATCTCTGAGATTTTTCAGTGATTGAAAAGAATTCCTTTTACAGGACACATTATTTAATTGTAGATGAAAGAAAATACAAATAACACATGTTATTTTGAAGCCATATGTAAGGTTTTTACTCCTTTAAAGTCTAGGGTATACGAGGGGAAAAAAACTACTGTTGCTAACATTGGTGCAGTTCCACTAGGGGTAGCAACAGTGGGAGTATGTGTGCAGGCAAGGAGCCAATGGCCACCAATAATTTTACCAGATTTTCGTAGACCTTCTGTGAACAGATTTAGACAATATGGTGCTGAAAAACTAGTGTCTGCCTACAACACCATCTACATGATTATTCAGAACATTGCTACCGTGGAGTGCTATCCGGGGTAAAAATTGGGCAAATTTTTCAGAAGAAAGATTAGTGTAGACAGCCTGCTACTCCTAGGTGGGGCTCTGAGTGTCCAGACTTTCACACCCTAGAAAAATTTATTTAAGACCAATGCAGGATTAGAAACGGAAAGACATTCAGCACTTCCGGCTTAGATCCGAGCAGTCTCCACTTCAATTTAAATTAGGTGGAGTTGAAGACGTTAAGCACTTTGCATGGGTGTTCAGAACCTGGTATGAATAGACTCTTCGGTCCTTAGGCCCTGCAAACACCTAGCACATGCACAGCTTTACTCATGTGAGTAGTAGTCAATGGGATGTGTGTAAAGTTAAGTATGTACATAAGCATATATAGGATCATCAGGGCTTAGAAAGCAACCATACTATCATTTAATACTTGTATGAGTCAACCACTCTGTTTAAGACAGTGAGTCAAGGCATTTCTTTATCCTTAAAAAAAAAATCAAAGAACAAAGCCATAATTGTATCTGAATTGCATGAAATACTAAAGAATGTGACCTAACTTTTTGAAACTGCAACCTGCAAACCTAATGTAATTGGCAGTAACTTGTAATAACTAAACTGTGAAACTGAGTCACACAGCATCCAAAGTCAAACCCTTCAAACAAACTGAACTCTTCTAAGGAGGTGCATGTTAAAAGGAAAATCTGCCGCTGCAGTCAGAGACTACCCATTACTGAAAACATACTGGACTAGACAGTGCAAAGATAAAAGCTGCTACAGTAAGAGAAATTTCAGAGCTAAGTGACCTAAATCTGAAAACACTCAGAAGCATTCCTGAGCATCTCAGAATGCTAGTTTCTTTTCCCCATTATTATTATTATTATTATTACATTGTGCAAAATTATGTTACCTTTGTATTCATATAGATGATATAAAAATAGTGAGTCCCACTCAGAATATAATTCCTGCTGTGCAAATTTGGTGCTACCTGTCTAAGACTTAGACTACTTGATCATGCTGGATAGAATTAAAATAGATACAATAAGAACATTTGGTAATAAATATGTAACATGCATTTATGTGAGAATGAGAATCTTTTTTGACCTGTTTTATAGTATTTCCAAATATTTTTTTAAGATGACGAAAACAAAAGTGTCATTGAAAAATATGTATGTTTTAGCAGGACTGTGTCCTATTGCCAACCAGCAGCCTACTTTATTATTAAAAAAATGCTTAAATATAAACATGGATATCTGTTAAAATTATAAAACAATAAAAATCAAATTTTGCCAGCCCCAAAGATAATCCAAGATAAGCTATAGAAACCAACCAAATGACATGCTGCCTTGCAAACTCCTTCAGACTTTCTTGATATTTATAATGTTCCCAATCTGAAGCTAAAATGGAGAGAATGATCCATGTTTTAAATAATAATAAACATAATTAATAAAATGTTGAAGAAAACTTCCAACTTACTGTAACAAATCCATGATCAGTTGGTGCCAGTTCATACTGGAATCCTTGAAAACACTCACAATGAAGTCAGTTGGGCCCCAAGTGACAATGATAAATTGCACATCACCAGAAAGTCAGTGGAGTGGAGCTAGATTTCTGATCCTATTGCTATAACACAGACACTTCTACCACTTAGACTAGAGAGAATCTCTATTAGTTGTTTGTAGCATTGAGACTATTACATAATTGAGTGGTTCTGACTCCATTCAGTATAAAGCAATACTACATACAGGAATAGCCATACTACATGAGACTATTGGTCAGTGTAATCTGGTGTCCCATCTCTGGAAGTGATCATTATGAGATGCTTCAGAGAAAAATGAAAGAATTGGGGAACAGCCTATTCAGAGAAGAAGTTTCTTCCTACTCCCAGACAGGTAGTAGTGGCTTATGCCCTAAAGCAAGAAAATGTTTATCCATTATTTCATTTTACCATTCCTAATGTAACTTTGGAAGTTCCCATTATCCAAATAAATGGGAATCTCTTTTTGTGAATCATAAACTCATTTTTACATATGGGTTCTACAGGTTTAATTATGCACTGTTTTTAAAAAGTATTCCCTTTTATTAATTTTAAATATTTTCACTTTCAGTTTAATTGTGCAATGACCAGAGAATGGGTGGTCAGGCCTAACAGTCAGAGCCAAGGGTCAGAGCCAGAGACAACATCAAGTGACCTTTCACTGAACCCTTCCCTGATTACTGAGGTGAGCTGCTGGGTGGTGGTTGTGACCTGGGCACTGCCTGGGGGTCCAGGTTCAAGGCACGTGATTGTTCACACTTTGTTCTTATATTAAATAGAAGCATTCATTTTACCTTCCAGAGAAGATATTTTTATTGTGGGTTTTTTTTTCATTTACCCTAATCTTGTTTACCTCCTCTTTAAACAAGCAGTCCTAATATTTTCAGTTGCTCAACATAAAGGATGAGGAGAGAGCTTTTTGACTTTCAGTTCTTTGGTATGTGTATTGAAGGAATCATTTTATTAAACTGAAAGTGTTTGGAAGAGAGTATTCAAGTGTTTGTGTGAATAAGTATCATGCTGGTAAGGATGCAAATTTTGGAGACTGATATTGTGTGGGGTATGAGTGTTGCTTTAACACATGGAAGCAGATCTTCAGCTGGTGTAAATTGTAATACAATTGATGCCAATTTACACTAACATAGGATTTCCCCCCCGGTGTTTGAGTGTTTCCACTTCTGTCAGAAAATACACTTAAGCATCCTTAACTGAAGATAACTAAGTTGTTTTTTTTGTGTGAAAATTTTCTGGTTTTATAGAGAGAGGCCAAGCAGGAGCAGCTCTAGCTCTTTTGCCGCCCCAAGCACGGCAGGCAGGCTGCCTTCGGCGATGCGCCTGCGGGAGGTCCCCGGTCAGGTCCCACGGATTCAGCAGCTTGCCTGCAGGAGGTCCGCCGGTCCAGCGGCTTCAGCGTACCCGCCACCATATTGCCGCTGAATCCATGGAACCAGCTGACCTCCCGCAGGCAAGCCGCCAAAGGCTGCCTGACTGCCACCCTCGCAGGGACCGGCAGGGCGCCGCCTGCAGCTTGCCACCCCAGGCACGCACTTGGAGCCCTGGTGCCTGGAGCCACTGCTGAGGCCAAGGCCCAGGGCTGGAGATTGCTGGGCGGGATGAAGAAAGGGACTAATTTGGATTGCTGGACCAGACAAATGCTCTTATCTCCTTCATTAAAGACTTTTCAGACCTGAGGAGAAAGTTTAAATCAGTACTCCAGATTCCTCCATCTGCCACTTAAGATATTTCACATGAAGCAGCAGGAACCTGGCAGTCTGAAAAGTTTGGAGGGCTGGGCAAGGAAGCTTGAGAATCAGTTAAAGCTTTCTAAAGACTGATATTGTGTTGAGGTAAAAGCAATGAGGAGTCCAGTGGTACCTTAAAGACTAACACATTTATTTGGGCATAAGCTTTCCTGGGTAAAAACCCCACTTCTTCAGATGCATGTTGAGTGTGAATGTTGTTTTAACTTATGGGAGCAGATCTTCAGCTAGTGTAAATTGTTTTAGCTCCATTGATGCCAATAAAGTATAAAGTTTTAAACAGAGCAGATATGATTGCTTTACTAACTGCGTACTTTCCCTAGCCCTGTTGCCTGGCCAGCTCCCCACCTAAAACCATCAGAGAGTCTTCATCCACTGCTTTAAATTCTAGGCAGGAATTATCAGCCATACATGCACTGACTCTAGTCCAGTAGTCTACTTTCGCTGCTCAATCCAGTTTTCTTCCATAAAGCCTTAAGCACTAAAGTATTGTATATATCAGTTTTACACATACATGGAATTGATTTTATATTTAGAATGGCAATATTTCCTCAGATCCAATAGTAGCAGGAACAACATCTTGAGCTTCAAAGCCCCAAAGACATTAGAACAGTAGCAGCATCACCCAAAATAACCCACTGGGAGCCAGGGTATGAATTCAGACTTAGGGATCCAAATTAGGTTCCTGTAAAACATCAACAGGAGAGGAGGCAGGGATTCAGAAGCCTAACATTAGTGCCAAGGCTCTGATTCATCAGTGCCAGAAGCATCAGCCTCCTCTTTCTTCCCTCCCCTCAGAGATGAGCAACAGCTACCACATTTGAAGATGCTTGTTGTTATATCGGTTCCTTACTCCAGAGCTTGGCTAAGGATGGCTGCTTAAGAAAATAATGATCTAAAAATCTCTAGTTACCTCTCCTCTAATAGGTCATCAGACAAGGCATTTAGAGACTTAGATATTGTTTCTCCACAAGATGTCATATAGATCTCCATTAGGGTCTGATTCCCTTTTATGCTAAGGCCACTTTACACTGCTCTAGCAATAAAAAATATTACCACTTTAAGACCCTTTTACATGGCCAAAGTGACATAAAATGGCCTTTGTGAAAATGACAATCAGTCACTATGAGGAATGTATTACATATGGAAATCATCCAACAATGATTCCACCAATATTTAGCTACATTTAGGTAATTGGGTGTGCAGAGTAAAATGGATTTTTATTGATTTATTTGCTGTCAACAAAGAGCTTGATCTTGATAATAAGGTTGTCATTCCAAGTTCAGGTCATGTAACAATGACAGAATGTGCATCAGATGAGTGCATGACACATAACTGATCCTTAATGTGGATTGGTGAGGTTACACACACCCAAGATGATGTACATTATTTGCACATTGCATTGTTTTCATAGGGGCTAAAATTTACAACTGGTGTGACTGCACTGATGGACTTAAATCACAAGAGAACTTGGCCACCAGGGGTGGCTCCAGACCCCAGCATGCCAAGCCGCGGGGGGGGGGCTCTGCCGGCGCCACAAGGGTGGCAGGCAGGCTGCCCTCGGCGGCTTGCCTGCGGAGGGTCCGCTGGTCCCGCGGCTTCAGCGGACCTCCCGCAGGTGCGCCTGCAGAAGGTCCTCTGAAGCCACGGGACCAGCGGACCCTCCGCAGGCAAGCCGCGGAAAGCAGCCTGCCTGCCGTGCTTGGGGCGGCAAAATTCCTAGAACCGCCCCTGTTGGCCACTACAACTGTTTCCCTCACATCTTCCCTGTATTATTTTAAGATTAATGCCACTTAAAATGTGCTCACAGTTCAAAAGGTGACACCAGGATCAAAGATTTCTTGTAGACAACACTGTTCATTCTGATTTATAAACACAAATTTCCCCATAGCTTAGACAGAGGATACTACCTAGTTTATAAAATGTCTGTTGTAATGACAGATTGGTGCTTGTGTACAAAAGGGGAACACAAATGGCATAAAATTAACCACCATTGGAAGCATTTAAGACCTATTATTGTTGCTTCCAGGGATGTCAGCAGCATTGTTGTCAGGACTAAAAATAGAATAAAACAGCAAAAGAGGGGGAAAAAACCACCATGAAGCAAAAAACAAACAAAACATTGTATTGTGCTCTGAAGGCTGCTAAATTCGGGATTTGGTTGACTGTTAATAGGAGCAAATGCTAAAAGTTAGCTCTCTCTGCTAATAAAGTTTTGGTGCTAGTCCTGGAAATTCAAAGCCAGGCATTCCAGACACTCAGCTACTGTGCTGGGTGTGATAGACTGTACCCTATGTTCCCCACTATTACAGGACTATGCTAAATCTTGTACAAAGTATGCTTTGTGAGGTATCATTTGAAAACTTATAATTTGCTGATCATTATTGTCTTGTTAAAATATGTGCGGCAACATTGCACTTAAAGTTATAAGATTCTACTGTATGATGTTACTAAGGCATATTCCAAATCTGGGGAAACAGTCCAAACCAGTTCTTCAGACAAAGAAGGCAAATGGATGTCTCAGCCAGGTGTCAACAAAATCAAATGGACAATCACCTAGGTAAACAGCCATTCTTTGGCAGAAAGAGGGGTGTGAGTGAGAAATTTCCATCTTGGCAAACAGACTTGCTGTCACCTGAACCCCAGCTAGAGATGATTCTCAAAGGAGAAAAATGTTATAAGAAGAGAGAAACAGAGGACACAAATCACCTCTCTCCCCTCATCTCTACTCACTGCATCAACAAAGTTTGAAAGACAAAGACAGCATTACTGAACTGGGGGAGTGGTCCTGGCTGAAAGATCCAGCCAGACTGCTACAAGCATTTGGTAAGTGAAATCTTTGCTCTGAACTTACTTGGCTTAATTAGTTAGGCATTAGTTTGTGTTTTCTTCTATTTCTTTGTAACTAATTCTGACTTTTATGCCTCATTACTTGTAATCACTTAAAATCTATCTTTCTGTAGTGAATAAACTTGTTTTATTGTTTTATCTAAACCAGTGTATTTTTGGATTGAAGTGTTTGGGAACCTCCATTTGGGATAACAGGATTTGTGCATATTGTTTAAAGAAAAGGCAGACTTTCTGTGAGCTTGTATTGTCCAAGAGGGTGCTGGGCAGTACAAGATGAACATTTCTAGGGACAAATCTGGGACTGGTAGTTTTCTAGTGTCACTCTGTAATGTAATTCAGGAGTGGCTGGCTAAAGAGTACTCATAGCTCATCTGGGAGTAATTTACATGTTAGTGGCTGAGTGCGAGCAGGCTAGGAGTTTTTGTTCTCAAAGCAAAGCACTGTAAAAGGCACCCCAGGAAGGAGAATTGAGGAGAAACAGGTGTTCAACAATCCAGATTGCACCCTGAGGAATGTCACAGTGGGGTACTTAGTTAGAGGTGATCTCTCAGACAACTCCCTACAAGACTAATCAGAGATTTAAAAATTATAACCAACATTTTAGATTGCACTCAGAATGACTAGGAAGCCAGTCTGGAGTGTTCAGCACAATGACATATTGCTTTAGCAAGCAACATTACTTAGAAAGGGATAAACTACCACTGGTAGTAGCAGAAGCTTCTGGGTGGTCTCCAAACTTAGCACTGGATGTTATCTAGCTATAGCTGAAAAAGATATGGCATGGATGTCTGCTGCAAGAACCACAGTAACATAATGAATTCAATACTTGAAGTCAGTATTTAACCCCTTAGAAAACACATAATGAGTTAAGTACTTGCTATCATGTGAAAAAGGGGACTAATGTGACATGGGTTATTTGGTTAACCAAACATTTTGATAAGTTCATTTTAAGTAGCCTATATAAGAGTTGAAAATTATATTGATGCATATCATTATAGATCTGGAATTAAATTGTTCTTTGAAAAGTGGAATATTCTGAGTGATTTATAGTAATAGGGATTTTACCTAAAGAAATTCTTCTTTAGCAAAAAGGTTTGGTGTCTTTATTTATAGTCTCTTTCTATTGCTCACTAGGATAGTTTGAAGGGTTTAGAACTGGAGTTTGAAGTTATACATTTCTGTTGAAAAGTACCCTAAAACTGGTAGCAATTTGAAACCTCAGAGAGAACCAGTGGTTTATCTGTTTAACAGTAATTTTTCCACAGTCTGATTCATAGAAATACAGGGCTGGAAGGAACCTCGAGAAATCATCAATTCCAGCTGCCTGCACTGTGGCAGTACCAGGTAAACTTAGACCATCTTTGACAGGTGTTTGCCCAACCTGTTCTTAGAAACAGGGGATTCTGCAATCTCCCTTGGAAGCCTATTCCAGAGCTTAACTACCCTTGTAGTTAGAAATGTTTTCCTAATATGTAACCTAAATCTCCCTTGCTATAGATTAAACCCATTATTTCATGTACTACCTTCAGTGGACATGGAGAACAATTGATCACTGTCTTCTTATAATAGCCCTTAATATA
This sequence comes from Mauremys reevesii, assembly GCF_016161935.1. Taxonomy (NCBI): domain Eukaryota; kingdom Metazoa; phylum Chordata; order Testudines; family Geoemydidae; genus Mauremys; species Mauremys reevesii. The sequence goes on along the minus strand of NC_052627.1, from coordinate 85,408,314 downwards.
TTGAAGATTATCAGCTCCCTGCTTCCATCTTCTTTTCTCAAAACAAAACATACCCAGGTGGTTTTTTTTTAACCTTTCCTAATAGGTCAAGTTTTCTAAATCTTTTATCATTTTTGTTGCTTTCCTCTCAACTCTCCAATTTGTTCACATCTTTTCTAAAGTGTAGCATCCAGAATTGGACACAATACTCTAGCTGAGGCTCCACAATTACCTCTCCATGTCTTACATATGACACTTCTGTTAATATACCCCAGAATGATACTAGTCTTCTCAACTGTATCACATGGATAACTCATATTCGGTTTGTAATCCACTATAACCCCAGATCCTTTTCAGCAGTACTACAATCTAGACAGCCATTCCCCATTTTGTATTTGTGCATTTGATTTTTCCTTTTTAAATGTAGGACTTATTCCACTTATCTTCATTGAATTTCATCTTGTTGAATTCATACCAATTCTCCAATTTGTTAAGGTGGTTTTGATTTCTAATTCTGCCCTCCAATGTGCTTGCAACCCCTCCCAGCTGGGTGTCATCTGCAAATTGTATATGCATACTCTCCATTCCAGTGTTCAAGTCATTAATGAAAATGTTGAATAGTTTCAGACCCAGGACTGATCCCTGTGAGATCCCAGTAGATATACCCTCCCAGTTTAGGCGTGAACCATTGATAACTACCCTTTAAGTACAGTCTTTCAACAAATTGTTCACTCACCTAACAGTAATTTCATCTAGATCACATTTTCTTAGTTCTTTGACATTATATAAGGGTAGATCTCATAACAAGTAATACTCATTTTTGTTACATTTTAAATTTTAATGAGAAACGAATCACTAAAGGAAGAGGTTAGCAACATATTTAACTGAGTATCCAAATAAATGTGATTCTAACCACACAGGGGATACAAGCCATATATCCTTGGAAACCTGTAAACAGTTGTTGTATTCTTTTATCATTACAATGATTATAAAAGAGAAAACAATACCAAAGACTTACAATCTGGGGAATGCAGAACACATTTAAAAGTGTACCCTATAAAATTAAAAAGCCTACATGTTTTTGGGCCTGTAGCAGGGTGGCTTGCCCCTGCCCCCAACAACTGGAGGGCCTGGGGCTAGCCTGAGAAACTTTAAGTGATTGCCTACAATGAGCAACAGGAATCTGCAGGGAAGATCTGGAAACTGTAGGGAATGAGAGAGGTTTCTATAGGAAAGATCCTGACATCAGGAGAATTTGGAGCCCAGAGCCCAGAAAGCAAGAGGCTCCTGTGGGAAATCTGACTGGGACTGGGCCTGGATGCCAAAGCCAGAAGGCTGAGCTCCAGCTAGGAAGAACTGGGTGGTCTGACTGGGAGAACAGACTGGGATAAAGAGTTCTGGTTAGGATAGAAGATGCCAGAACATGAAGCATGAATATTCTTGTTTTGGTGATGGAGATTATTTTGGATCCCTGATTATTGTTTTGAACTGTTTCTGTTATTAAACTAGCTCCAGATAGTTGTGGTGTTAACACAGAGAAGCCTGGGTGCAATTCTTAAGGAGCCATGAAGAGGGGAAATAGAGACAGGATGCTGCAGAATGATCTCTGCCCATGATGTTAACCTTGCTTCATGGTTCTATCTAAACAGGTGGCAATCTTTAAAAAATTCTTTTGAAGAGGCTTTCTTGTTTTGACAAACTTTTTTTTCCAAAAAATTTCAACCAGTTCTAATGAACAGTAAACAATAATAATTAATGGTCGCTGGCACTGTGGCTACAAAGTGATCTGACAGCTACTTACAATAGAAGGGGAAAGAAGTTAGTCCTTGAGTCCCACCAATCTTGTGATTCATCTAAAGTAGAAGATACAGTATGTTTCCTAATTAGAAAACAACAACATGGGATATGATGAGAAATCTGAGGTGGTAGTGCTAGGGTCAGCTGAGAGAAAAAATCTCAAACTTTTCAACTTCACATTGTAAGCAGGTATGGAAGCAATAGACACTGTCCTGATGCATGGATCACAGACAGAAGCCCTGTAATAATTTGCATGGAAGATCCTTTCTCATTGGTGCCACAAACCCAGTACTTCTCGAGGTGAAGGATAGAAGCCATAATAAGAGAGTGAGGAGAGAGATGAAGAAACACGCAGCTAATCTTTTTACTTGCCTTCTGGTGGAGAAACCCAAACAGCCGTCTTTAGGTGGAAAAGGCTCCAATGTTCATAAATGCAAAGTCATGCACATTGGAATACATAATCCCAAGTACACATAAAATGATGGGGTCTAAATTAGCTGTTACCACTCAAGAAAGCGATCTTGGAGTCATTGTGGATAGTTCTCTGAAAACATCCACTCAATTTGCAGCAGCTGTCAAAAAAGTGAACAGAATGTTGGGAACCATTAAGAAACGGATAGATAATAAGACATAAAATATCATATTGCCTGCATATAAATCCATGGTATGCCCACATCTTGAATACTGTGTGCAGATATGGTCGCCCCATCTCCAAAAAGATATATTGGAATTGGAAAAGGTTCAGAAAAGGGCAACAAAAATGATTAGTGGTATGGAACGGCTGCCATATGAGGAGAGATTAAGAAGACTGGGACTTTTCAGCTTGGAAAAGAGATGACTAAGAGGGGATATGATAGAGGTCTATAAAATCATGATTGGTGTGGAGAAAGTAAATAAGGAAGTGTTATTTACTCCTTCTCATAACACAAGAACTAGGGGTCACCAAATGAAATTAATAGGCAGCAGATTTAAAACAAACAAAAGGAAGTATTTTTTCACACAGCACACAGTCAACCTGTGGCACTCCTTGCCAGAGGATGTTGTGAAGGCCAAGGTTCTAACAAGGTTCTAAAAAGAACTAGATAAGTTCATGAAGGATAGGTCCATCAATGGCTTCAAACCACAATTTGAGGACTTCAATAACTCAGACATAGGTTAGGGGTTTGTTATTGAAGTGGATGGGTGAGATTCTGTCACCTGCATTGTGCAGGAGGTCAGACTAGATGATCATAATGGTACCTTCTGACCTTAAAGTCTATGAGTCTATGAGACAGGGATGGTGTCCTTAGCCTTTGTTTGCCAGAAGTTGGGAATGGGTGACAGGGGATGGATCACTTGATTACTGTTCCGTTCATTTCCTCTGGGGCATTGGCCACTGTCAGAAGACAGGATACGGGGCTAGATGGTCTGACCCAGTATGGCCGTTCTTATGTTCAATCACTGGGGCAAGAATTGTCAGAACTATAGAGAAGCTCTTGACAAAATTGCCAACAAGAATGTGAAGGCTCCATGGAGCTATTGAAACATACTGAAGAATGCTTAGAGAGGTTGTCAAAGTAACCTGTCCAAATAATACCCATAAAAAACAATTGTCATGCCCTTCCCCACTGAAAGCCTACTTTTCTGGATACTGTCAATAGGACACTTACTCCCTAGAGCTCATATGTGGAAATATTTGTTTCTCTCCTCAAAACAAAGGTACTCTGAATATCTGTTAATAAGTATTGAAAAATGCTGAAAGTTCAACAATAGTGCAGTAGTAAATAGTGTAGTAGTAAATGTATTCATGTATTTCTGAGAGAACTGGCATGATCTACTTAGACTTATGAGCTGAATACATCTTTTAGGCTGTTGTAGAAAACTAGAGGAGCCTTCATGAATAAGGCTTAAAAACTCTGAAGTTCAAATTAACAAAATAGCTATATGAACAGTAGAGCAACACAAGTTGAATTCCTTTATTAGTGATCAATGCTAGAAAAAAAAATTCCATAAGGCAATTACCAGTGTCTTCCACAGTAACCATAAAAGCAAGCAGCTGCACAAAGACTTATTTAATTTCCTTTTTTATTAGGCTACAGTTACAAACAATTATCTTTGCTATACACTATAAAGAGGACATTCAACGCAATATTAAATATCAGACACTCTTGAAAGTATCAGAATTCTCTGAAGGAAAAAAAGTATATTTTTAAATTACTTTACAGAGGATTTATGGTAAAAAGATATTTTTTCTCTGACAATTCAAACTCTGTTTTTGGAAGCAGTTAGCCTGCTAGTGACAGAGAGGAAAAATACAGTTCTAGTAACTATAGCCCTATAACAGGGCAAAGATTAAACCTATGCAGTTTGTTTTGCTTTGCAGTGTTGCACAAGCTGGACTCAACAATATCTCCATTAATCTGTCAGAGGTTTTATGAAACCTTAAAGTAAGGGTTTGGCAATATATGAGAATAAATCAACCTGTCTAGGATTCTGGCATGTTTATTCTTTTTGGTAATCTAGGTGGCCTTTCCTTAGGAGGTACAAACATATTTGACACTAATTGCCACTGCAGATTTTGCAGTGCCAGAAGAGATGCTTTTCTTACAGTACACATGTATGTTATATCACGAGTCAGATTGTGCCTAGATCTTATGCAGGTGAATGTGCAGAGGGTGCCCAAGGATTCTTTCCCGCTCTTTGTCCCAGCTTGTGTAGACTGTGTATGTAGATCCAGGTACAGTTGCAGCTTTGCGTTCAGTATTTTAAAATAATTAACACAATTTAGCTCTAGACTGTGAATCCCTTGTTTCTTCAGGGCTGGTTATGCACTGAAGTTAATGTATGAACTTTAATAAGACTCCTCCTTCAGTAGTTGGAGAATGCTGATGGATGACAGCTGCAGTTCAGTCTGCAGATGCAAGAGACTCTTATTGTGTCTGTCTTCCACTGGTTTCCCTGAAGTACACCTTTTTGGGTGGAGTTACGTGAGGAATACCTCTTCATTGTATTGACTGCACACATTCTTGCACTGTTTCACATGCAAATAAAGTAGATAAGTGTTTGCCTTTGACTGACTTTGTCTTATGAAGGTCTCTCTCACTCATGGTGGCATTTGTTTATAGATAACACTGTTGAATCAGGACTTTGTCTAAAATTTTCTTTACATCTTTTGAATGTAACTTCACCAAAGCTGCACTGAAGTCTTATAGCAATAATTCTTATACTTGGATTCACTGCATATTTAAAAATCTATTCTTAAGCTTTCTGACGTGTTTGTTTTGTCTCATTAACGTAACCCTTCTGCCATGTGGAGCCAGCAGCAACAAGGGCCAGATTCAGTATCTAGGGGTTCCTTTTCAACAATACAACAAAAAACCAGCTTGAGCCCCCACCCAGTGACCTGGGACAATTACCCACCGCTCCCTGGGTGCCTCTAAGAGGCAATACTTCCCCTCTCACAAGCACAGAGTCTGAGTGTAGCAAAAACTTTTAATAAAAGGAGGGAAGCAACTCAGCATTAATTTGGGAAAACACCACAACTGCGGATCATAAACATAAACCATGAGCAAAAGACCAACCCCCAAGTAAGTGTGCAGTGTCCTTTTCCTCTCAGGTTCTTAAGTCCAGCACCCCAAAAGTCCCTTTAATGTGCCTGTCTCTTCTCTGCAGCCCACTCACAGTTGCTGTCCTTGGCCACTGCAGCCCTAGAGTTCAGAGATTCATCCATACAGTTCACCTCCCATGCTGGGTAGAAGGGTGGGGTAAGGAGGCACCTTACAAGCTCCGCTGCTCAGGAGTAATGAAGTAGTTTCCCCAAGGTTAGGTTGGGTGTGATCCAAAGCCCAATTGATAGATTCCTAATAACTTCAAAGGGCTTTGGATCACACCCAACCTAACCTTGGGGAAACTACTTCATTACTCCATGCTAAGTTTATAAAGTATTTTGAGATCTATGGATCAAAAAAGCACTTTATAAGTGCTAAGTATTATTACTTAATATACATGTTTAGGCTAAGCAGATAGTTAAATATACCATAGTTCTCGTATGTTTCCTGGACTTGTTAATACAATAGATCATTTTTATAACTAATTATTTTTAGCTGCATATGAAGATTATCTGCTTAAGCATGTCTTTCCCCCTTCATTGAAACTATGCACATTAACATAAATGCACAAGGTAAAGAAAAGTAAGTTATTTGCATTTTATAAATGGAATTAGCATTAATAGGGATGCATGCTCTTTGAACATTGAGATAATATAGTTGCATTTATTCCCATCCCCTAGTAGATTACAAGTGATTCCAGAATAAGATGTTCTCTAATTAAATTGTTCTAACAGGATAATTCAGCATGATGAGCATTTAGAGCTCAGTAGTGCAAGGCTTCTGGAATAATCTATCTCAAAGGAGATTCATAAAAACAAAAAGGAACAGGATTATCTTTGGGTTTTTTCAAATTGTGTTTTACATAGATTTAAATCTCAAGCTCTATCTGTGTGTCTCTGCCTTTATGTTTTCCAACTCATTCTTGACTTCAGAGCCCTTTACATTATATCTAAGTCAGTAAGGTGCTTAGCTCTTCACAGTATTTGGCCCCAAGTTTGCCCACATCAGCAGAGTGACTCCACTTCAGGATCCACAGAATCTTTTTTCTTCTTTGTAGCTAATTTCCATTAGAAGAAAATAGACTGAATTTGGGAGCTTAATTTACAATCATTTTTTCCCTCTCCTTTCATACAAAGAATGTTTTTCTTATTATTTGTATTACAGTACCATCTACCCATTGTGCAAACACATGCCCTGAAGACCATATAAATAAACAAAATGGAAGAAGAGACAAGGAATTATTATCCCCATTTTAGATGAGAGGAACTGATCCACAATGTAACTGATTGACTTGCCCAAGATCATTCAATAATCTGTGGGAGTGTCAGGAACTGAACCCAGTTCTCCTGAGTTCCAGTCAATTGCCTTAACTACACTTTCACCCATCCTCTCTGAAATAAGATTATTTTCTTAATAAATGAGTTTTAAGCAGTAGTGCCATCCTGTGATGAAAATACTCAATCACTTCTTCCCCTTCGCCTTTGCATAAGCTTACATTGTTATACACAGTCCTTATTCTTTATCTTCATCTCCAGAAGTTTAGTTCATTTGGCTGGTTGTCTCAAGTCTGTGGATTACAGTAAATGACAAAGTTGCAGATAATGATGAATATCACATTGCAATTTTGAGTTTTGCTATGCTGATACATTTAGCAATTGCTGCTGCAACCAGTGGCAGATTAACAAATTTGCCACACCAGGCCCCCCAAAAATGTCTGCCCCTCTCCCACCTCCCTGCGCCAGCTCACCTCCGCTCCCCCGTGGCAAGCCTGGGAGGTAGGGGGGAGAAGGGGAGTTGTGGCGTGCTCGGGGGATGGCAGAGGTGGAGTGATGGTGAGCTGGGGCAGGGAGTGGTTCCCTGCACCCCACCCAAAGAGTTACTCCCCACGCCTGCTGGCCACAGGTCACCTCTGCTATTCCCTGAGCGTGCCGCTACTCGCTTCTCCCTCCCTCCCAGCGCTTTCGCGCGTCAAGCCTGGGAGGGAGGAGAAGGGGATTTGCGGCGCACTTGGGAGATGGCAGCGGTGGAGCGGAGGTGCCCCGCCCCCGCCCCCCAATTACTCCCCGTGCCTGCGGGCCCCAGCTCACCTCTGCTCCGCCTCCTCCAAGTGCCGCTACTTGCTTCTCCCTCCCTCCCAGCGCTTTCACGCAGCAAGCCTGGGAGGGAGCTGGAAGGAGGGAACGCAGCGCTCCTGGGGGAGGAAGCAGGCCAGGGATTTGGGGAAGGGGTGGAGTTGGGGAGTGGGCATGAGCAAATTTGCCGCCCCTGCAAATTTGCCACCCTAGGCCTAGGCCTTGTTGGCCTAGGCGATAATACGCCATTGGCTGCAACATTGTAGTGAGGCAGAGTGGCCCCCCTGTGATGATGACGGCAAGCAACCACTCAATGCCACTGCAAAAGTACTCGGGTTCGTTTAAACTTTTAAAAAAATGTAAAGGCCTCTAGGGCCAATTGTAATGAACAAAAATTGAAAAGAGAAGCTTAAAATAACTAGGTTGACTGGGATAGATAAATGTCTATTTCTCTATCATTCCCAGCCTGCCAGTGTGTGTTATGCGGCACCATGGAACACAGTCTAATGGATTACATGGAACTATGGATTTATTGGTGCAAACCTCCTGATGTAAGAAATGTCATGTACAGTAACTCCTCACTTAATGGTGTAGTTATGGTCCTGAAAAATGTGACTTTAAGCGAAACGATGTTAAGCGAATCCAATTTCCTTATAAGAATTCATGTAAATAGTGGGGGGGGGGGTTAGGTTCCAGGGAAATTTTTTCACCAGACAAAAGACTATATTATATATATGTATACACAGTATAAGTTTTAAACAAACAACTTAATACTGTACACAGCAATGATGATTGTGAAGCTTGGTTGAGATGGTGGAGTCAGAGGGCGGGATATTTCCCAGGGAATGCCTTACTGCTAAATGATGAACTAGCTCTCAGCTGAGCCCTCAAGGGTTAACAGGTTGTTAATGTAGCCTCACACTCTACAAGGCAGCAGAATTGGAGGGAGGGGAGACAGCATGGCAGACAGAGACATACGCCCTGTGTGTGTGTGAGAGACAGATGAGCATTGCCCCTTTAAGTCTGCTGACCCCACTCTAAGTACATTGCCTTTTTAGATCAGAAAGCTGAGACAGCAGCTGCTACCTGAAAGCTCCCTCTGTCTTGAGCCCTGTCGTGTCCTTCACTGCTCTATGGAGAAGGGGTAAGTGGGTGGCAGGAGCAGAGGGGGGAGGGGGACACCTTGATATTAGCCCCTCTCTCCACACACACCCCCAGCAAGCAGAAGGCTCCCAGGAGCAGCTCCAAGGCAGAGGACAGGAGCAGCACAGGACAGTGGGGGGAGGGACAGCTGAACTGCCAGCAACTGATAGCCTACTGGGTGGCTGCCGCACAGGGAACTTAGGGGAGTGGGGAACTGATATGGGGGCTGCCGGTCCACCCTGGTTCCAAGCCCCCACCAGCTAGCTGCAAAATGCTGCTCTTTCTGCAAGCAGTGGACAAAGCAGGCGGCTGCCAAACAACATTATAAGGGAGCATTGTGCAACTTTAAAAGAGTGTGTTCCCTAACTGATGAGCAACATAACAATGAAACAACATTAATCGGGATGATTTTAAGTGAGGAGTTACTGTACCTGTACATACAGTATTGTTACTTAACAAACCAGTAATCCAGTAACTGCTGGATTCTCACATGTGTAAAAGTGAGTTTCATAGTGCATCATGTAGAGCATAGCTATGCCCTCTGCTTCAAATAAATCCCTTTTTCACTCTGCAGCTTATAATAGGTGAGGGCTGCATAGTGGAGAAGCAGCAAGTCATGTGCAAGCCAGTAAAGCAGGTGTGATTACTGATCTATTGTCTGTTAGCTCACTTGAAGCAGCACAAAAATGACTTGCTCTTGGCATAGAATATCAGGGTTGGAAGGGACCTCAGGAGGTCATCTAGTCCAACCCCCTGCTCAAAGCAGGACCAATCCCAAACTAAATCATCCCAGCCAGGGCTTTGTCAAGTCTCATCTTAAAAACATCTAAGGAAGGAGATTCAACCACATCCCTAGGTACCCCATTCCAGTGCTTCACCACTCTCCTTGTGAAAAAGTTTTTCCTAATATCCAACCTAAACCTCCTTCACTGCAACTTGAGACCAGCACTCCCTGTTCTGTCATCTGCTACCACTGAGAACAGTCTATATCCATCCTCTTTGGACCCCTCTTTCAGGTAGTTGAAAGCAGCTATCAAATCCCAGATACACAAGAAGTATTTTAGCACAGGATCATTACCTTTGATAGTTTGTCTCCACTTCAAAACTCAACCCCTATATAAACTCACACTATTTAGAGTTAATTACACTAAAGTAAGCTCTGCTTTGTGTTAGCTATGATATGCTAACCAACTTTGGGGATGTAGAGTTCAGAACACAGGGAGGTAAATGTATAGCATAAATAAATAATTCAGGGTGATTTAGGCATCATTTAACTAAGTTAGGCTTGATATTCTTAGAAGGTAAGGCCATAAGGGAACATAAGATCATCTAGTCTGAGCTCATGCATACTCCCATTAAATCAATGGGAGTTAGGTGCCTAAATACATTTCAACATCTGGACCCAAGACTTGGATTGAAAACTCCAAGAGATGGGAAATCCACCACTGCACCTAGTAGTTTGTTCCAAGAGTGAATCACCCTGACTGTTCAAAATATGTGCCTAATTTCTAATTTGGCTTTCAGCCAATTGGTTCTAGTTATGCCTTTCTCTGCTAAATTAAAGAGCAATTTAGTACCTGCTATTTTCTCTCCATGAAAGTACTTATACACTGTAATCAAGTCACCTCTCAATCTTGTTTTTGATAAGGTAAACAGATTAAGCTCTTTAAATCTCTCATTGTAAGGCATTTTCTCCAGCCCTCAAATAATTTCTCTAGCTCTTTTCTGCACCACTACAATTTGTCAGTGTCCTTTTAAAATGTGGATACAGAATGTACACGCTATTCCAGTATTGGTCTCACCACTGCTGTATACGGAGGTAAATCCTAATCACTTCCATTTGCATGGTCTCTGCTTCCCCTGCTTTATACATTCAAGGATTCCATAAGCCCTTTTCCCCACAAAATCACACTGGGAACTCACTTTCAGTTACTTATCTTCTCTGACCTAAATCCTTTTCAGAGTCACTAGCTCCCAGGATACAGCCCCTCATTCTGTTGGAGTGGTCTGCAGTCCTTGTTCCAAGATGTATAACTCTGCATTTGGCTGTCTAAAACACATCTTCTTTTAATGTTTCTAGTTTACCAAGTCAGCCAGATCACTTTGTATGAGTGCCCTAGCCTCATCATTATTTACCACTCCCCTACTATTTGAGTCATCTGAAAGTTTTATCAGCAGTGATACTATACTTACTTCTAAATCATTGATGAAAATGTTCAAGAGTGTCAAGCCTAGTACCAATACCTGCAGAACCTGATTAGAAACATTGTCATTTTAATGATGATTCCCCACTTTTACTAATTACTTTTTGAAATCTGTCAGGTAGCCAATTCTTAATGCATTTGCTAATATTCCATAATGCTATTTTGAAAATCAGAATGTCATATGGCATGTGATGGGGTGTTCACCACAAACCAACTCTGAAAGGGTCAAGTAGTGTGACACAAGGGGATTAGGCTGGAGGAGCACCCCCCTGATTGGAGGTTGAAGCTCACCTGAGCAGGTGTGGGTTGGGCTAGTATAAAGACAGGAAGGGATGCACTGAGGAAGTCTGCATCCACTCTCTGTGCATTAGTGAGGGAAGAAGGGAACCCTGACCCTGAGAGAAGGGCACACCCAAAAGAGTAGAGGAGACTGCATGGAGCAGCATTGGACCTGAAGAGAGTCATTCCCCAGAGCAGCCTGCAGGAGGCACCACCTGTGGTGAGTGAGTACCACATGACATGGTATTAATTCAAATACCTTACAAAAGTAACTCCCACTTGGAGTTTGCCAGCTCTTGGAGCTGCAGACTAAATCTACCAAAGGACTACAATTATTATGGCTACTGGAGCCCTCTGCCCCATTTCTCAGCCTGCTTGAAGTTGTGGGGTGGGGAAAGAAGGAATTGCTGGAGCAAATACAGAGATTTCTGAGTTGGATAATCTAAACAAGCAGTCACTGTAGCAGTGACAAGCCAGAGCTGCTTAGCTTCCAATGAGGGGACATCATGATCTTATGCAGAAAGAGATTTAATTTCACATTTTGGCTTGGAAGCTGAGAGAGAAACAGCACAGCTCAGGGAGTTCCTGCTAAATTCACTCCCCCCCATCCCCATCACTTGCACTGCTGTGCGACCTTAGCTGCATGGATCTGGCAGTGATCAGCCTCCAGCAAAGAGATCTGACCTGGCACCAGCTACCAATAGTCACCCATAATCACAGGAGGATTTCAGACCAGGAACCAGTGAGCATGTTTGGAGGCAGGAGAGGACCTTGTCTCATCTAGGGTGATGAGTGAAAAAGTAGGTGACTTTTATTTAAACTAGGAACTATCACAGTGCTACATCACACCATCTCTGGATACCTAATCTCAGCCTACTATCTGCCTTGGGAAGGTGACATGTAGGGAGTTAGGGGTTTGGAATGGAATACATTTCAAAATGCAAAAATAGGCCCAAGAGCATCCCTGGCCTGTGACCCTAACCCCCCAGGGCAGATAGAGGGTCCGAGGCTCCCCAAAGTGGCCCAGGCTCCCTGGGCGGTCCTTACTACTACCTAGCTCCAGCTTCTGGGCTGACCGGAGATGGTACCTTGGGGGAAGAGGAGGAGCAGGGGGTGGGGTTGCATGGCAATGGGGGGCTGAGGCCTACCTCAGCCCCCCCACTGGGAAGAGGCTGGCACCATGCCTGAGCCTCAGGCAGGTGCAGAGTAGCGCTGAACAGAATCCGGGACAAATGCTGTCCTGCAGTTATTCAGGACTTGAAATGCACATTTTGGGACTGTGCTGGCTAATTAGGGATGGGTGATCACCCTAGGTTTGGAGGAGTTTGTTTATTTGTCAGTATTAGTTAAGCATTAGTTAAGCTTAACCCTTTCCTTCCCCAGATCTAATTTTCTTGTACCCAATAAACTACCCAAAATGCCAATATAACAAATGGGAATGTCATTCCTTTGCTGGGTTTATTTTATTGTCCCTTGTGTACTAAATTTTACACTCCTTGCCAACTAAAAGAATTATTACCTTTCTCAAGGGATGATACCCCTGCGTGTATGGCATAGAGAAAAGTCACCTTGGGTAGAGCCATCAGGTGCCAGAAAAGAACATGGAACCAGATCCATGTGAGGAGAGGGGAGAAGCTGCTCCTGATATTGGTGATAGCAAACACCAGAGAAAGAAAAGGGAGGAATCTCAAGCTATACCTGGGGTGGGGGAAGAGGACATGTGTAAAAGTAGGTATATTACTTCTACATAGTTAGCTTTACCAACCAAATTTGTAACTTCAAAGAATGAATGTAATCCAAATATAGGGTGTGTAATATAATCCGAAAGGTATACGCATTTTGAGGGGCTTTGACACAGTCCCAATTTCACTAAGACACTTTTAAGGTGATAGTTATCATCCCATATCTTGCTGTGGGATGAAAACTGTTGATGTTTCTTTCTTCTGCTCAGGATTATCTACAGACACAGGGCACAGTGCTGCTCTGTTTCTGTTGTGCTATTCTATTTGCTGCAATATTTACTTTAGATGAAACCAGAAAAGCTCAAAGCCCAGCTGTCTCAGAAAAAGAGGGAGGAGGGGACCTTCACTAAAACAAAGTGTGTGTGTGTGTGTAATTAAATTATAACTTTTCTCAGGGAACCATCCCGTCAAGAAAGACCTGTCTAGTTTTAGAAAGTAACTGGAAATCCTTCCATATTTATTTCTTTTCCTATAATTTATTCAGTCAAAATATGCCAAATGAACATTCATGCTACAAAGAGAAGCATGCAAGTGTCAGGAAACACTAACAAGAAATGATCAAAGACACTCTTTCTGAAACCTGTCTCATTCAGTGTGCAGATTGACAGCAAATGAATGAGGGGTCTGCAGTGAAGGAAGCAGACATTTTGCATATTCAAATATCTCATTTTCTACATGGTTTGGGGAACTGTTTATGGTTCTTCCTGTGTGTTCTGGTTTTCAGGCAGTCTGGTAGAAAACAAATATTCTGTTTTGTGGGAAGAGATTGAGATTTTGAAATTTTTCATTCATCATTGGAATGAACTAAAGACTTTTTTCAAATCTTTTCATGAGAAAAAGATTGCCCAGTAGTTTGGGCACCCACTTGGGATCTGAGAAACCACATGCAAGTCTCCCCTGTGCCTGATTCAGAGCAGGGACTTGAACCTGGGCTCATATGTAAGTGTATTAAACACTGGGCTATTGTCTATTCTGCAGGAGGTGTCTCTAGACCTGAGAAGCTTTCTTGCCAAAACTGCTTTTTTTTTTTAAACAAAAGTTCAATCAAAACTTTTCATCAGCTCTAGTTTTCCGTGGATTTTTTTTCTCACCAAACACCAGTGATGCAGTGCTGTTGATTTTACAGCTGAAAGTATTATCAGCAGTGTTCTTCTTTTGTATGGCTTAGAATCAGCAATGTTATATGTCCAAGTCTGGGTTGGCAATCCAATTAATTGCTTCACGTGATAGTGGATGGCAGAGATACTACTAGGATATGATATCACTTGGGATAATGATGAGATGTTCTGTAGTTTGATGTCTGTTTCCACAGTCATAAGTAGGATTGTGTCTCATTCCTAATCTATGGAGAAGGCAATGTGCAGATGTGATTCAAAGTGGAAGTTTTCTGTGGAAGGGAAAAGCCACTAGGTTTATTCAAGTGTTAATAAGCCAGACAGGTAGCCTTTACAAATATTCACCTTCCTTTATGTTGCTGAGTGAGGATGGATTCAGACAGATGCATTAATCAAAATTACACAACCTGTTTGGAGAGGCCATTTAGTTAATTTTTAAAAGAGCCTATTAATATGGTTTTGAAAATGTCCATCTTACACATGGGTTGCCTTCGGTTGCTACTACCTACTTCCTTTATAAATCACTTTGCCATTTTTCAGTTACAAAAGCACCAAAAATGATTACTTCAATAACACACTTTTTTTCATTTCAGTGCAAATTCTGTACATGAGTATTGAAGTTTGAACTTGACATCAGCCCATGCCACAAGATTCAAATAGATTATGTGACAGACCCAGACCAGTGGGGTACAGGAGTCTGGTCCTATTAGTATCCAGGAAGTGGGCGGGCAAAGCCCGCCCACTGCTAAAGGACCTCCCCCCAGCCCAAGGGGAGGATCCACAGATCTGGGATACTAACTAATTACGTGGGACAACCAATGAAAAAAACAGGATCGGGAGTGAGGTCATAGGGCTAAACGAAGGGAACCAGATGGGGACACCAAGCAGAGAACCCCAGACAACGCCCACTGCTCCTCGCAGGTGTCAAGGGAGCCAGTGGACGCCGCCCAGTGGAACTCTGCCCGGATGCGTGAACGGACGGAGGAGTGGAAATAGGCCCCACAGTCGCAGGAAATCCCGTCGGCCAACCTCCTCTCCCTGGTTTTGTAGATGGCTAGTTTGGCCAGGGCCAAGAAGAGGTTGACAAGGAGATCCCGCGACTTTGTGGGGCCACGGATGGGGAGTGCATAGATGAACAGGTGAGGGGAAAAGTGCAACCAAACACGCAAGAGGAGAGCCAAGAGGAGCCGGAACAGGGGCTGCAACCTGGCGCACTCTAAATAAACATGCGCCAGGGTCTCCTTCATGCCGCAAAAGGGGCAGGTGTCGGGGACAAGGGTAAACCGCGCCAAGTACACGCCCGTGCTCACGGCCCCGTGAAGGAGCCACCAGCTGACATCCCCGGCGGGCCTTGGGACCAGGGCAGAATACAGGCTGGCCCACCGGGGCTCCTCACCCTCGAGAGGTGGCAGGAGGTCCTGCCATTTTGTATCGGGGCGGGACGCGAGGGTGAGGTAGTGAAGAGTGTGGCGCACGAGCGTGTACAGATGTTTTCTTGGCGCGGTCTGGAACAGATCCGGCTGCAGATCAGGCAGCCGGCTCGCTGTGAAAGGGCGAGGGGGTCGATTGGGTCCATGGGGAAGGGGCCCGATAAAAAGGTCCATGGGGCCTGGGGTGGAAGGTGGGCGGGGCGTGCCCTCTCGCAGGACCCGGTCGAGGTAGGCCCGAGCAGCGGGCAGTAAAGCGGCCTTCACCTCCTGAAGTACGCGCCGGGGAGTACGAGGGCTGGAGAGCCCCATGCGCTGAGCCAGCGTCAGGGGATCCGGCCAGTCTCCCCGGTCGTAGTCCAGGAGGTCTCTGACCCTGGTGACTCCTGCCAAGACCAGCCTCTGACGCACCGCGGGGGACTCCGCCACCTGCACACGGTGCTGGGGGTTATGTAGCAGGGGCTCCGTGAGGAGCTCAACCCCCACGGTGGCCGCCACGGACCTGGTCGTCAAAAAGAGCTTCCAGGTCCGGAGGAGGTCTTGGTAGAAGACCAGCAGCCCAGAGAGGTCTCGCGGAAGACCTCTCGGATGGAGATAAAAGAGCTGCCGGTCGTATCGGAGCCCTCGGAAGTGGCGGAGGAAGGCGTGCACCAATACGCTCTATGCCGGACTACCCGCACCATACAGGAGCCTCTGCAGGGCCTGGAGGCGGAAGACGCGGACCTGAGTGCGCAGGCACTTCAGGCCCTGCCCCCCCTCCTCCAGGGGCAGGCGGAGGACCCCTGCAGAGACCCAGTGCATTCCTGGCCAGAAGAACTCCAGAACCGCTGTCCGGAGGTTGGCCAGGAAATCCGGGGCCGGGATCAGGGTGTTGAGCCGGTACCAGAGCATGGACAGGACTAGTTGATTCAGCACCAGCGCCCTCCCTCAGAGAGAGAGGCACCGGAGTAGTCCTGTCCATTTCCGGAGCCGCGCCCTCACCCCGCCCTCTAAACCGTGCCAGTTCTCCGGTGGAGATGGATGCGTGGCAGAAAGGTAAACGCCAAGATAGAGCAGCGGACCCGCGCTCCACCGGATGGCCTGAAGCGCGGGTGGGAGGGAGCTCGCCTGCCACCCGTCCCCGACCACCAGGCCAGAGCTCTTGACCCAGTTGACCCGGGCGGAGGAGGCCGCCGAATAAATAGCCTGGCAAGCCTCCACCCGCCCCAAGTCGCCCGGGTCCTGGACCACGAGGAGCACATTGTCGGCGTACACCGACAGGACCAGCCGCAGCTCCGGCTCCCGGAGCACCAACCCCGTCAGCCTCCGACGGAGGAGACAGAGGAAGGGCTCGATCGCCAGAGCGTACAGCTGACCCGAGAGGGGACACCCCTGCCGTACTCCTCGCCCGAAGCTGACCGGCTCGGTCAGGGTCCAGTTGAGCCTGACCAGACACTCCGCGGAAGCATACAGCACCTGGAGAAAACCCACAAACTGGGGTCCGAAGCCAAACGCTTGCAGAGTGCCCAGGAGATACCCGTGGTCCACCCTGTCGAAAGCCTTCTCCTGATCCAGGGACAAGAGGGCGAACGACAGACCATCCCTACACCCTAATTCCAGAAGGTCCCGGACCAGATACAGATTATCAAAGATCGTGCGGCCCGGGACAGTGTAGGTCTGGTCCGGGTGGACCACGTCCGCCAGCACGGACCCTAGCCGCATCGAGATGGCCTTCGCAACGATTTTGTAGTCCGTGCTGAGGAGCGAGATGGGACGCCAATTCCATAAATTGCGGAGGTCCCCCCTCTTCGGCAATAAGGCAAGCACGGCTCACCTGCACGAGAGAGGGAGGACCCCGCCCCGCAGAGGGGGGGAAATCTACTAGCCAGCCAGCAAGCAGATAGCAGAGAAAGGGGGTGGGTGGTGGTGTCTAGCCCAGCCAGGGGAGCAGCCGGAGCAGTGGCAGCAGCAGCAATGAGGGCCCAGCAGGAACAGCAGCAGCAGCCCTCTCCCTCCTACCCTCTACAGCAGAGTAGCAGAAGGGAGGTCTTCTAGCCACTGGAGAAAGAGTTTTCTGTTCCCTGAGTGACCAGAGCAGGGGCTGCACTAGAGTAATCAGGAACCTGCTAGAACCAATTAAGGCAGACAGACTGATTAGATCACCTGCAGCCAATCAAGGCAGGCTAATCAGGGCACCTGGGTTTAAAAATGAGCTCACTCCAGTCAGGCAGGGAGGAGCCAGAGGAGAGGAAGGGTGTATGAGGAGCTGGGAGCAAGAGGCACAAGGAGCTGAGAGTGAGAGGGTGTGCTGCTGCAGGACTAAGGAGTACAAGCGTTATCAGACACCAGGAGGAAGGTCCTGTGGTGAGGATAAAGACGGTGTTTGGAGGAGGCCATGGGGAAGAAGCCCAGGGAGTTGTAGCTGTCATGGAGCTATTACAAGAGGCACTATAGACAGCTGCAATCCACAGGGCCCTGGGCTGGAACCCGGAGTAGAGGGTGGTCCTGGGTTCCCCCCAAACCTCCCAACTCCTGATCAGACACAGGAGGAGTTGATCCAGACTGTGGGGAAGATCACTGAGGTGAGAAAATCTGCCAATAAGTGCAGGACCCACCAAGGTAGAGGAGGAACTTTGTCACAACATCCAGATGAGAACTTTCTCAAAATTCTAATCCTGGGTTTAATTGAGTTTATTATAGTTAAGGGGGCTTCCCACACTGTTCAGATCCAAATCTGAACTTCCTACAATTGCAGGGGTGTTTCAGATTGGACACAATCTGTTTCAAGTATTTGAAATAAGATTGTTTTAAGTTCCCTGCCATATGAGTTTGATTCTCTCCAAGTGTTTACTTACATCATCAAAAATACTGTACTGATGAAACAGGAACAGAATTATTTCAGCGGTCATGTCCTTTGTTATAATCTTAGGTAATGGGAGATACCAGTGGACTATTGATCTCAGTCATAGGATATTATATGATTGAATAGCTACAGTTTGACAGTTTATATTGATGCTGAGCAAATATCGTCCAGAATTACTGTCAACTGTGTGATCTTTACACTGTCAGCCCCAACAAATAAGATCTGTTGGAGCAAAAAAGAACCCAATTAAACTTTTTGCACAGTTGGATATCCAGGCACAAAATGGTCTCCCGTCTTCTGGTTTCTGGCACATTTGCAAGTTTATAATATCATGCAAATTTCCTTCTCACTTCCAAACCAGAATTCAAAATGGCAAGACAAGACAGAAGCAAAACATCCATCCATTATTATATCATTGTCATTTTATTCATATTTTTATATTTTAAAATGAGTTTTATTGCCATATGTTTTAAGTCTGTTGTTTTCTCTCAATGATCATAAATTGATAGAGAAGTAAATACCAGCCCATTGAGCTAGGGCAGACCTATGTAAATATACACCATCCCTATCAGGTGTTTGTCCAACCTGTTCTTAAAAACCTCCAGTAATAGGAGTCATGGAATCCCCATTCTGGAGCTTACCTCTTATGGTTAAAAATGTTTTCCTAATATCTAACCTAAATCTCCCTTGCTGCAGAATAAGACCATTACTTCTTGATAATAGTCCTTAACATATCTGAAGATTTTCAGGTTCCCCCCACCCCCCCTTCAGTCTTCTTTTCTCATGACTTAACATACCCAGTTTTTTACTCTTTCCTCATACATACAACACTTCTGTTAATACACCCCAAAGTCATAAAAGCCTTTTTCCCAATTGCATCACATTGCTGACTCATATTCAGTTTGTGATACACTGTAACCCCAGATCCTTTTCAGCAGTACTACTGCCTAGCCACTTATTCCCCATTTTGTATATGTGCATTTTTTTTCCTTCCTAAGTGAGGTACTTTGCACTTGTCTTTATTAAATTTCATCTTGTTTAATTCAGACCTAATCTCCGATTTGTTGAGGTCATTTTGAAATCTAATCTTGTCCTCCAGAGTCCTTACAACCCCTCTCAGTTTGGTATTATCTGCAGACTTTTATTAGCACATTTTCACTCTATTGGCAAGTCACTAACGAAAATATTGACTTTTACTGGACTCAGAACTGACCCTGGTGAGATCCCCCTGCATACATCCTCCCAGCTTCACAGCAAACCACTGATAACTACTCTTTGAGTACAATCTTTTAACAAGTTGTGGTTGAGATGAAGTTATTGTAAGATAGGTGCACATTTCCCTCATTTGCTTGTGAAAATGTCAGTTGGGACTGTGTCAAAGATGTCTGTCTGTCCTCAAATTGCGATCTCTCAGTAATTCTTTAGACCACATTCTAGGTCATGTTTAATCTGTAGTGAAATCTCCTTACTGCTGCATATTCTCATTCTGTAGTGGTCTGACCAGTCCTCAATATGGTGGACCTAATGTAGGAGGAGGGGAGCCATACCTGCTCTGCAAGATTGGGATATTCAATAGGCCCAATGGCCCTATTGTATTTTCTAGCTGACTACTGTCAAAAAGAAATCTAATCCATGTGGGTTGTATTATCCTTTACGGTTCCCTCATAGCTGCCTGGGAAACCAGCTGCACCTCAGAAATCAAGGGAGCAATACACATATGCAAAGCCTAGTATGTCATCTTAACAAGCTATGGTTTATCTTCATGTTACACCATGATCTTCTTGAGACCCCATGATGATGAGTGTAGTAAAAATATTTGGGTAGACAGATCATCTGCAGCACATATTGGGCTCAATCATGAACTCCACCCCAAGACAGAGTGGAAGGCTTTGAGCAATCAAAGTCCAATACTGCAACGTGCCAAGCAGTGGAAGCTGAGGGCATCCAGCACTTCATAGGAGAATCTCAAATACTGAAAATAGAATCTCATTCCTTCACTCACCATTTGCCAAGGGAATTAAAAAAAAATGAGTTTTGAGATTTCTCTTAAATAACTCTGAAGCTAGGACCTGCTGCTTTCTATTGTCAAAAAACTCAAAGACAAAGTTAAATTGTATGGTTATGATATAGTATAGAGTGGATACATCAGAGCTGCAGATAAATGGGTACTATAATCATTGGGAAACACCTGCCATTAGTCTGAAATTATACTTTCACAGATCTTCTTGGAGAAAGATTTAGGCTGAGATTTTCAATGGAATGCAGAGGAGTTAGGTGCCCAGATACCATTGAACTTCATTAGGAATTGGGCTCCTCACTCCCTTGGGATACTTTTGGAAATCCCTGGCTTTTATTTCTAGTCAACAGTTTTATTCTCCCAATGGAATCTTTGTAAATGTCCAGGTAACAGCAATAGTCCCATCACAGCAGCAAGAGCAGTACCTCCACGACTGCCTCCTCCAGCAACAGCAACTCCACCAACAGCAATGGATATCCAGCCAGAAGAGACCCCAGTCATGGTGATGGTGTCACACACTGCCTCTGGGAGGAAGGCCAGCAGGGTCCCAGGCAGCAGCAGCCAGCGAGGCAGCAAGAGCAGTCCTAGCCTGGTTGGGCTGTGACAGCCTGGGCAATGACAGTAGAACTAGCCATGACTGGGGTCTCTTCTGGCTGGGTATCCGTTGCTGTTGGTGGAGTTGCTGTTTCTGGAGGGCAAGCAGGGAAGAGCAAGCAGTCAGTCAGACATGCCTTCTTTTTTGTGCCCTTTGTACCCTCCGCCCATCAGTTAGGCACAGCTCTTCTCAATAAGGTCTGCTCTGCTATAACCCAGTCATGGTGATGGTGTCACACACTGCCTCTGGGAGGAAGGCCAGCAGGGTCCCAGGCAGCAGCAGCCAGCGAGGCAGCAAGAGCAGTCCTAGCCTGGTTGGGCTGTGACAGCCTGGGGAACTAGCCCTTTGGTTACTGCAGCTCTAGTTATAGCAGAGCAGACCTTATTGAGAAGAGCTGTGCCTAACTGATGGGCGGAGGGTACAAAGGGCACAGGAAAGAAGGCATGTCTGACTGACTGCTTGCTCTTCCCTGCTTGCCCCAGGAGTGGAGGGTTCCCCAAGGCTGTAAGTGTAAGGCTCTATAGTGGACAAGGGTGTTGGGAACCAACATTGTAAATAAACTGCACTGTGCGTTTTACTAGCATAAAGGTCTCTGAGCAGCTTGTGGACTTGAGCAGAGGCAGAAGTGAGCAGGCCCTGCCACCAGGGTATAGCAAGGACATTGCTGTGCTCAAGTGACCCTAGCAACCTTAACAGCCTTTTGGCCTGATCTAATGTACTTTGGGGGAAGAACTACTTCTGTCCATACCCTGGGATCAGAGGGCTTCAAACGAGGCTTGAAGGCAGACACCCTCACCCTCACCGCCCTTCAGGGTTGCCAACCCTCCAGGATAGCCCTGGAGTCTCCAGGAATTAAAGATTAATCTTTAATTAAAGATAATGTCATGTGATGAACCCTCCAGGAATTCATCCAGTCAAAGTTGGTAATGCTACCGCCCCCTGCATTTAAGTCTAAGTTGGCCAAATGTAAGGATTGGGCCCTAGGATGCTATTTGGGCAACAAGAATCAGGATGGTGGTTGTCACCAGTTATTGTAGTTAATGTTATCCAAAGGAGGGTGAAAACTACAAAACAGACTCCTAATGCTGCTTTTTTTTGTGAATTTTTTGGTGATTAGAAATGTTGGTAATGTGTTTAGCATTTACCCTAAATTATTATTATTTTGGTCTTCCATATTGTCATAACTTTATTATAAGCCAGTAATGTTGTAATAATGAATAGTAAGCATGATGATGTGAAGAAATATTTTTGTATGTCTTGGTAAAATAGTGGACTTAGGACTAATAGCTTTATAAAATATATACTATCACTGAAGTCTTTATTCTGTCCTCCCTTAGGCAAAGCTCTCACTGACTAATGTACATCTATATCTCTGCAAGAGAGTTTTTCCTTAGTTGTATTGGGTTGAAATGTGCTTACCTCAGAGTAATAGCCTTTACTATTCAAAGTCACAGGCCTCAATTACTTAAGCAAACCTCCCATTGGGCCTGTGATTTGGGATAATAGGAACTGTGACATCAGCATGTTTCAAGGACAATCTGACCAAAAAACCTTTTGCAGACATACACATACAGATAATAATTTCTGCCAATATATCTCATCGTACCAAGTCTTGCAACAAGGGAGTATTGTGGATCTCCATTTTTGTTAATTTGGTGAGCAGACTAGCTCTTTGAGATGGGGTGGAGGGAGGGGAAGAATGACTGACTGATTCCTTTTGTGCTTCATCATAAGCAGTGGAAAAAATGTTTAGTGGGGGAAAATATAATATAACGTGGTGCAATTATTGGGGTACTGGGCTTCATTTCCAAATTGTACTTGCTTGTGGGGGCTTACAGTATGCTGCAATGTCACCTGTGTCTCATTTCACAGGTCTGAAGATAAATCAGATGTTAAGTTTTTTTCAAATTTCCACAATCTGGGGGACACAATTCAATTTTGCACTCACTTTTAAGGCACCTAGCAAAGGTTCAGTGTAAAATTAATATTTTTCATTTGCCACTTGAAAATGCTTATTGGACCATGTACACAACACCACAAAGCTAATGCAAACATCAGTCAAGAAGTGAAATGTTTACCATGTGTTTGAAAATACTTTGACAATGATATTTACTTATACAACAGGAGTTTATTGCAACACCATTCTGCAATGCTGTATTTTTGCTCATTGATTTGGCTCACAGTTTACAGAGATACACACTTCTGCTGACATAAGAATCATTGCCATCCTTTAATTAAATTGTTGGAGCATGATGGAGGACCCTTGATTGTGAGAATACTGATTGTATTTTAATCCTTTTATTTTGCTAATTTTGGTCTACTTTAAAAACTACTTGGAGATAAAACCTGATTTGAAGCCTATCAAGTTACATTTAATGTAATATCTCTTCTGGTTTTAATCCCAGAACTTTTTTTTTTTTGGTGCATAATCAGATTTTTCTTTTTTGTTAGATGGCCACCAAACCCTGCACTTACTTTTTACATATAGACGGAGATTAGCAACTAAAAGACATGCTTGCTTGGGCACAATCCCGCAAACACTGCCAGGCCTAATGCTCCCATTAAAGTTACTTGATGATATGTAATAAAGTAAATTTAATTGATCAGACTATGCAATATCTGTCCATTCTGCACTTTTGCCATGCTTAACTTTATGTATGTGAATAATCCCCATTGACCTCATGAAGCTAAGCACATGCATAACTTTTTGCAGAATCAGGACTTAGATAGTGTTTGTAGGACCAAATCCTAGGGTCTGATCCATTCAAATCAATGGGAGTCTTTTCAGTGACTTCAATGAGCTGTAGATCAGGCATCTGATGAGCAGATATATTTTCTTGCTTATTTTGTTCTTCTCTTCTAAGGTTTTGTCCACTGGGCTGCACACTAGCTTCTGTGTACTATTTATAATAGAACATGCATTGTAGTATTTTCCTTTACCATAGTATTTCTTATACTTATTTCTTATAGTATTTCTTATACATCGGGCATCTGATGAGCAGATATATTTTCTTGCTTATTTTGTTCTTCTCTTCTAAGGTTTTGTCCACTGGGCTGCACACTAGCTTCTGTGTACTATTTATAATAGAACATGCATTGTAGTATTTTCCTTTACCATAGTATTTCTTATACTTAGAGTGGGAAGTACTGTTGCATGGCTGCCACAGCAATATACAAACTGCAGTAGCTAAGGGCTTGTCTATATGACGAGTTAGTGAGTGGCACACTGGGGTGTAAATCAGCACTGTTCCAGTATGCTGTGTGCTAACTGTCCATGTGGATCCTGCTACTGTACACTAAAAGTTGCCTATTTCACTTTGTGTACTGCTGTTTTCTTGTATAGACATGCCCATGTGGACAATTTTTAGATGGTGCTGCTGTACACGTGTACACCAAGAAGCAAAATTTCATAGATTGAGCCTAATTTGTATCAAGTAATGATACCGCGCAAAGGAATAGGAAACAACTGACATCTTTCTTAATTAGCAATATGTGAAAGTGCACTTGAAATTCTGCCTCAAAATATTTGATTTGGCATAATATTTCAGACAGCTTTTTGCAAATTAAACCTAATAAATTATTTTAATTTCAAACAGAAAAATCTAAAGTCCTTGAACTGAAAGGAAACCAACCTTTCAGGTTCTCCACTTATTGCTTTTATTGAAACTGCTGTGTTTTCAATGACTGGAAGCTGAATGCTTTGAGACTAAACAGGTTATAGGTACCCAGTTTTGTAAATAAATGTTAAGCCTTAGCAGCCTTAATATTCATAGATTTTTTTTTTAAGGTCAGAAGGAACCATTATGAGCATCAAGTCTGACCACTGCCTAGCACAGACAATGGAATTTCACCTAGTCAATCCTGCATCAAGCTGGTAATTTATGGCTGAGCGATAGCATATCTTCTAACACATCCAGTTTTATTTAAAGACTTCAAGTGATGGAAAATTCACCACATCCCTAGATGATTACCCTCTTTGTTAAAAAATTGCCCCTTATTTCTAGACTGAACTTGTCTAGCTTCACCTTCCGCCGATTGGCTTTGTTATGCCTTTGTCTTGTAGACTAAAGAGCTTTCTATCAGAAATCTTCTTGCCCATATTTGTACTTGTAAACCAGGTATCGACAAACTTTGGCCCACGGCCCATCAGGGAAATCTACTGGCGGGCCGGGACGGTTTGTTTACCTGCAGCGTCCGCAGGTTCAGCCGATCACAGCTTTCACTGGCTGTGGTTCGCCATTTCAGGCCAATGAGGGGCTGCATGCCAAAGGTTGCCAATCCGTGTTGGAAACTGACAAGAAGTTGCTTTGTAACCTTCTCTTGGGTAAACAAATTGAGATTCTTTAATCTCTCACTCTAAAGTAGGTTTTCAAGACTTCAAATTATTCTTGTAGCTCTTTTCTGAAACCTTTCCAATTTTTCAACACTTTTTTTTTAAGTGCAGACACCACAACTGCACACCGTATTACAATAATAGTCCTACTCATTCCATATACCACGCAATAACACCTTCCTACTTCAACATCCGTGTTAGTTCTCTTAGCCACTGCATTACTCTGGGGGCTCATGTTCAACTGTTTACTAGCATGACCCCTAAATCCCTTTCACACATGACCTTCTAAAAGGTGCAGGGGGAGGTGGGCTCTTGACAAGCCTCATAAAGCTCATAGGGCTGCAGATTGGAGGGTCTCAATCAGGGCCGGCTCCAGGCACCAGCTGAGCAAGCTGGTGCTTGGGGCGGCATTTTGCCCAATCCTAGGGCAGCACGGCTGGTTTTTTGTTTTGTTTTGGTTTTTTTGGTTTGCCGCCCTGTAGGGGGCGGCAGTGCAGAGGAGGGGAGCGCCCTGCAGCAAACTGGGCAGGGCAGCACCTGTTCTTCCCTCTCCGCTGACTGGAGTGGCACAGAACCCTCCTGGCAGGTGGCAAAGTGGTTGGGACCGCGGGACAAGTGCCCCGCTGAAGCCCTGGCTGCACCCCTGCTCGCTCCCTCCCCTTCCTCCCCGCTAGACTGGGTGCGCACTCCACTGCACGTCTGCAGCACAGGGAGTCCCCCTGCACCCTGGCTCTGGCTGCCCGGCAGGGGGTTTTTTGTTGGTTTTTTTTTTTCCCCTGATTTGCCGCTCCGGCCATGCCCCAGTTTTTTTTTTTTGTTGTTTTCTTTCCCTACTTTGCCACTCCGGCCATGCTGCAGGTCCCTCCCCCCGCTGCTCCGGCCGTGCCGCAGGGTTTTTTGTTTTGTTTTTTTCCCCCTCCTGCTTTGCCGCTCAGGCCACGCTGCAGATGTCCCCCCAGACTTTGCTGCTCCGGCCGCGCCACAGTATTTTTTGTTTTGTTTTTTTTTCCCCTCCTGGTTTGCCGCTCCGCTTCCCCGCCCCCTTTTTGCTTGGGGCGGCAAAAAAGCCAGAGCCGGCCCTGGTCTCAATGGCTGAAGAGTTTTCTAAGGCTGTCAGGATAGATCAGGGTAGTGGTGGCTATAACGTTATAGCTGTTACTTCCTAGGATACTCAGGGACAAGGGAGCAGAAGGAGGTAGTAAAAGGGAAGGTACTCATCATTCTGTAGCCTCTATGTGTACTGGGGAGTAGGAGAAAGTGGAAGAAAGCTCCTTCCCCTAGCTCTATTAAGTTGCAACCCTCCTGACAGCTACATATCTTCTATTTCTGCAGCGCTGTGGAGGACAGCCCTGTCTACAGACATTAGAACATAGACAGGAGAAATGTTGCATTCTTACACATCTCCTATACTTTTCATGACAGATGCCCAACTTACGAGGCACACATTTACATGAGTGATACTCCCCTTTGTGTGGACCTTAAGTGGCTTGAAGCATCAGCATTGCCCCCTACAGGATATTGAATCTGGAGTGTGGTTAGCAGGAGACTTTTAAAGCTTTCCAATGAAGCTGGTGTTCTGTCCATATAATCTCTTTAATATGGTTTGGAGATCCTCTCTTGAGGGGCTCCTAGAGCAGGGTCTGTTCCAGTGGACCTTAGAATTGCTTTTAAAAGTGAGTAAATTTAAAAAACAAACAAAAAACCTTTGCTACACTAAAGTTAAAGTTTCAGACATCTCAATATTTTGAAGATGTTAACTTTGTATAATTTTAAAGTTAAAATCCAGGAAATTCTGTCTTTAGCTACACTTCTACAATGAGCTAGAATTACGGTCTGTGGGGTATAAGCTTTAATATTGCTAGAAAAATGAATATTAATAAAAGTATAGTAATATACTATGGTAATTTTAAGTTATTACATGCTTTCCTTTACTCTTACTGAATTTTAGGAGATGTTCACAATTACTTTCACGTGCGTGAGGCTTGTAGAATATAATTCACATGCTTGTGTTTTGGTTGCTTGTTTTATTAAATGAAATGTTCAGGCTGGCTAATACTCCTGGGAAATCTATTTTCTCCCAGTAAGTAATAGGCATGGAAAGCTTCAAGGAGAAAATCTCCTCTTGGCCATAAAACTGTACTTAACACTTCCAGGTCTGATTGTGTAGACTCTGGAATGCAGCTTTATAACTTATATTTGGCTTTAATATTGCTCTGTTTATATCATGTTTGAAAATTATATCCAAATGTGATTGTGGTTACCTTGCTTAGACCATGTCTACACTGCCCAGTAGTTCTGTCTATGGGGGTGGAATGGTGATGGTTACTAAAGTGCTGCACTATAACTCCATCATGTGGATGCCATGGGCACAAACAATTCTGTTTGAAGCAGGCTATGCTAATGCCAAATAGGAACCTTTTAGTTCATACCCACAGCATGCACACAGGAGTTATAGCGTAGCACTTTGGTACACACTGCTATTCCACCCTGGGATAAAACTTGAATTGTAAGTTTTAGGAGAAGGAACTGTAGATAATATTTTTAACTGTTTGGTTAAAAAGACTAACCACCAATAGGAGTGTCTTCTCAAAGAGTAGGACACCTCCACTTTGTTAAGGGATATCAAGATAGTCTTTTCTAGGACATGAAAGAGAAATGTTGAATAGCCAGGAGCCTACCAATGCCATAAAAGCTGAGTCAAGGGCCAGAACCCCATCCCCTCTTTAAAACCTCAGTTTTACACACATCTAGAAATATTTGTAGCAAAAAATAGGGTTTTTTATAAGCGCTCTAAAGACTTGATTCCTTTAACTTTAAGGAAACATGTAGTTAGGAAATATTTTGATGACTTCTAATCCTATGTTTTCACTTAAAGGTGAAAACTTTCATTTATTCCTTAAATGATTAAGAGGGTGTGATGGAGTTCACTCACTGAGCAGCACCTCCTGCTGACCATCTTGGGGATTAGCTCTCTCAGCCAGCACACCCTCTCCTGGTTGTGCCTCTCCTCCTGCCTTCTGTACCTGCAGACTTGCCTCAGTCCAGGAATCACAGCATCCTCTTAATGACTCAGCCCTCTGCTCATGCCAACATCCATGTTTCCCTTCCAGAGGAGAAGTATCTTCCAGGTCTATAGTCCAGCCACTTCCTGAGTGGCAAGTGGGGGAAACCCAGGCCCACCCACTATGCCAGGTCCCAGCCCAGGGACCCTGTAGATAGCAGCCTCCTGCTGCCCCTCAACTTCTCCTCCACTGCTACTTCAATTCTCAGGCCACTTCCCGCAACCCCAGCACCTCTTCTCAGTTGCCAGCCTGGAGCTCCCTTTTGCTCCTCCAGTCCCTGCCAGCACCTGTGTTGTCCAAGGTGCTACCTTCCTGCAGCCCACTAAGAACAGTCCTCTCTCCTTGGGCTCCCTGCAGCAATTGACTGTCACTGGCCCTGCAGCTCCTTTTAGGTAAGTCACTGGGCCCTGATTGGCTGCTCCATGCAGCCACTCTCTAATGGCTCCCTGCACTGCCTCCCTACGCTGCTTTTAACCCCCTCCTTTCCAGTCTGGGATGAACACACTATCAGAGAGGGTATAGGTTTCTTTTGTGATGTCCATTTTCAAATATTTTGTATATAAATGCAAACATCTAATGTAATACTATTAACTGTATCATGAAGTTAAGATATTCCAATGTGGAATCAAATGATTTTGCTGTAACATGCTAGCAACATAAGAAACCATTTAAGTATAAAGAATTTATACTGGCTGGGGAATGCAGTCTGTCAGTGCTTAATCAATTTCCTTACTAAACTCAGAAAGAAAAGAAGCACCTCTACAAGGAATGATAAGAAGGAAAGAAATACCTTCTTTGACTACTTAATTTTAAAGAGTCTCTTTAAGAATCACTTAAGTAAAAAGTGTATTGTTAAAACTGAAAGACTTGTGTATAAAAAGGCATATAGGGACTCTTTTAAAACAGAATCTCATCTCTTTTATAGTCTTTTAGTTTTATCAGGATTATCAAAAAATGAACTCAATAAAGAAGGAGTTAGAAGAATAAAGATGTTTTGAGATTTTCCAGCCACAAGGATAAAAAGCAATACAGTTGAAGGTTTACAATCCAGCTGTGTAAGTATTATCAGCAAGCATATTCTTGAGCTGAAAATGCAACAAAGACCA
Source organism: Mauremys reevesii (assembly GCF_016161935.1). Taxonomy (NCBI): domain Eukaryota; kingdom Metazoa; phylum Chordata; order Testudines; family Geoemydidae; genus Mauremys; species Mauremys reevesii. The sequence continues at coordinate 85,379,014 of NC_052627.1, read as the reverse complement.
ATCCATAAAGGCGCTGAACAAATGAAAAGGTGACATTGGCTGATATTTGGATCCAGCAAAGACCCTGAAAAGAGTGTCTTTCATCTTCACTGAGAATAGAGGATGAGATGGGTATAAATCTCTCTCAACTGAGATACCAGCTCTCAGTACTCTCATCTCAACTGAGTCTGTTAATCTCATCTTTCAAACAAGTAAAGTACAGTAAGAAAACAAAGAAGCCACAACACAGCATTCAAAAGAAGTAACCTTCCAGTCCACCACTGCTTCTGCAGTATGACAACATCACTGAGACTTGAGCATCATTGGTGAGATGATGTTTGCTAAATCATTGCCAAGAGATTAGGTTTAAATTGGTCTGGTAATTTTAATGGAGTATTGAAATGCTTTTGTAATTAACAACTTCTCTTAATCGACAGATTGTTCAGATGCTGTACTCTTGGAGAGGGGTCATAAGCAAAATGTTATAAACCAAGAAATAGTGGAATTTAATTTGAATGTCAGATTTGCAATAATCATTAATCTGCCTGTCTCAGGACCACTCAGTGAGCTGGTGAGTTTATAAAAACAAACAATTTTAATTGTGTAACACTTGAATGGATTGTTTTTAAGTAACTGAGTTAAATACCTTCTTCAGTTTCAAGAGTTAATCACTTACCTCTGCCATTTATAAACGGTTTGTCCGTGATAAGACAAACAAGATTCACTGACTCTTAAGTTAAATTCCTTTGGTCATCTATAAACTATTTTAGTTATCTATGATTAAACTCAGGCAGGACTTGGGGAAAAATATATTTTTTTCTTCTCTTATCTAACAAAGTGTCTCTATCAGAGAGGACCCACTCTCAAAGATGTAATCTCTGTTGCAAGTGCTCTACCAAGAGATAGACAGAAGAGATGGTGACTGAAGTAACCATAATTTACTGCTTGCTTTTTTCTTTTTTTCCTAATAAAATATTCATAATTAATAATTTAGACTACTTGCTTTTCTTTAATCATGGCCTGGTCAGAACTTCAGGTGATTAAAATACGTGAGGGTGACATCCATGGCTTTGCCCTATGAGTGATAGTTATCAAGGTTTGGCCTACTATTTCTCATTTTTCTAGGCTATACATTTTAATGTTTTTTGTTTTTCTTTGGGGGGGCATGTAAAACTACTTGGCACCCAACACCTTAAAACAGCCCTTTCTCTCCCACCTCTCCCATAACCACTGCAAATGTAACTCTGCCTCTGTAGACAAGGAAAGCCAAAATTCATATTTGGGAAGAGAAAATAGCATTCCATTACACTAACCAGTTAGCAGGAGGTGCAAGTAAAGTAGTAATAATACAGGGTTTCCTGAATAGCTATAATAAACATATTCAAAATGCATCCCATTGCAGACTCAATTTTCATGCATGCATCCAAAATACTATGTTTATACATTGTGTTAACATGAACACAGGGAAGGTCACTTTCATATTCAAAGCAGACTTTTGCTTTACTCCTTTTTTTCCCCTTAGAATTGTAATTTAAAATGTGAAAGCAATTGTGCAGTCTTACAAATTATGTATTTTCTTAAGATTTCCTACATTATTAAAGTAAGTTTGGAAACACAATGTTTGGCTATATAAATGTGTGGGTAACTCATACATCAGGATAGAAATGGATTATAGTTCCATTCCTCTGAATACATTTTAAAAATGACAGATGTCCAGAGTCATATGCTGTCACTTTTATTATGCTGTTATTTACCAACAGAAAAAAAAATGTCAGCCTTCCAGGCCAGCTGTTCAGGAAAAAGAGTTGGACAGTCCATAAATCAGGTCAACAGCTTCATCGTCATTCTTTTAACTAACTTCTTGCACAGAAAAATGTCCAACTGCACACACAGACCTCCTGAAAACAAACTGTAAGATATATCTAAACTAATCTGACAATTGTATAATCTCAGGCAGAGTTAAACTGTGACTCTGTGGCTCATTGTGGAATCACAACATTAACTTTGAATTTTGGAATTTCAATTTTTTCTTTAATTCCAATGTTCTTGTATGGTAATATATGCCGGAAATACTGATGTGACCGCAACTTAAATTTTATGCATTATACATGTTTGATAGGGTATATAGCCAGAAAAGAGTTAATAGTTGGGCTAATTACTCCTCTAGCTGTGACTAAGAGTTCAGTTAGCAAAAGCTGGAATAAAAGTCTGCAGCTCAGGCAAAGGAGGGCTGCTGCCAGAGCTGCTGAGAGTGGCCTTGAGGAAGCTCCTCAATAGCTGGTGGGGAAGAAGCCATACAAGAAGACAGAGTCCAGGGTGGAAGAAGTGGAGTCTGTATCCCTGTGAAAGAGGCTAACAAACGGAGCAGCCCAGGGAAGTGGCACAGGATTGTAAGACAATCCTTAGGTGCCTAAAGACTAAAAGAGGAGGAGATAGGTCTCAGATGCAGTTAGAAGATCTGGGACAAAGACCATTAGATTTTAGTTTTTTTTCTGTTTGGACTTTTCTGTTATCCTGGAATGGGATTGCACTGAAAAGTGAGCTGGCCAGTGGACCAGGCCACAGAAACTACAGACCACTACAGCATTAGATGACAGACAACAGGGGGCACTAGAGCAGAAGAATCCCTTAGTCTGTGAGCATGTGTAATTCCATGGACAAGTTAATGATAGAAAGGCAAGGGAGGGGTCATTTGACTCGTAAGAATCTGTAGAATCATAACTTAAATGGTGTCACCCTCTGCATCATGGCAGGGGGGACTTTCTGCCTGCCTCCCCACAGCTCCCCTTTCCATGTCCTCTGGTTGGTGCAAAATTTGATACTATGTCATTGGAAATGGGTGGAGTTGGATGTCGTTCAATAGCTCTTTCTCCCACAAACACAATAGTACCAAACATGATGAGCCAAGATCAAGTACGTAAATGTATATTTGAGAAAATACTTAAAAATCAATGTTTTTAATTATACTTTAATATGGGCATCTCAAATATGTAGCCCTCAGAAAGTTAAATTGCGTCCCTCCCATGACGGTACGGTTATTGATTAATGCTCAGAACATGATACCTGATTAATTTTTTTAATGTTACACATCACAATAAATGGAAGGTGTGCTTCAACTTCACTTGCCCTCATTGGCAAAAGAGAAGCATCATTCATCCAGAAATTGCTGGAATCCATCTGCAAATTATATGCACATAATTACATAATATAAATTAGTTTGGAATTGTTATTAATTATAACAAATCCTTGTATTTTACTGTGGTTTTTGATCATTTTTAGACATCAGTGGGGAGACAAAGGGTATCGACTAGTAGCTGAATCTTTAATTATATGCACATAATTACATAATATAAATTAGTTTGGAATTGTTATTAATTATAACAAATCCTTGTATTTTACTGTGGTTTTTGATCATTTTTAGACATCAGTGGGGAGACAAAGGGTATCGACTAGTAGCTGAATCTTTGGAGAATACAACTGTGGAGGACCAAGTTAAACAAAAAGCTCACTGGCACCTTAAATGTTGTGAATTTGCACCTCACAGCACTGGAAAACTTTGAAACTTTTTTTTTTAAATTGCTTTAGATTTAACCAATTATTCTGCGATGACTGCCTGGTACCTTGCTGAAATAAGAGGTGTAGAAAAGTTTGAACCTGACACAATGAAGGAATTTAAAAAAGGACATTGGGTTGATAAAAGTTCTCTTCTGTGCATTTGGTTCAGATGAAGCCCTAAAACACAAAAACAGAGTAAATAAAGTTATTGGAGTGTGTGGGCATAATACAGCATCCACATGTTTTACCGGACAACCCCAGAACACCATCAAATTTCAAACTAAACATTAAACATGGCTCAGATGACTTCCCTAGAAGTAACCAAGCCCCATTTAGACTCGTTAAATGCCAAGAAGGGGCAATTTTCAAACTCTAAGATGAGCTTACTCTCACTGGCAATCCATTTGTGTATGACAGACTGGAGCTCACTAATATCATGACAAAAGTAGTCTTCAGTGACGAGATATCTGTTTGACTGACTTCTTTATCTACTTTAGGTCACAACTTGTATGAAGCCTTCAAAATTCAAGTAATTATCCACAGGCTTCAATCAAGAAGAGAGACTAAAACTGTGCTCGTATGCAAAGAAGAAAGTCAGAGTGATGGTGGCAGTGACTATTACAGAGATAACCACAGACAAATCATTGTTTGCTTGTCTCCTGGTTGTGTCCAGATCTCAGCATGATGCTGAACTACAGAAAACTGTGGGACAGTATGAGTTCTCCATGTTACCACAATCAATGTTCAAATGCAATGAAACAATGCATATTTGCCAGGCAAAAAAGCAAAGTAACGCACACTTTGCACTGACTTCCTAAGCCAGCACCCACTGAAAAAGTGATCAGTACCTTATACTAGCAGAGGCCTTTCAGTGTAGCAATCATAAATTGAGTGGCTGAGGTACATGCTCACAACACACTAGAAACCATTAACCTGCTGAGAGTTGGCTGAACACTTCATTATGAATCAACAGAGGAAATACTGGACTTACCATGAAGTCCACCTTGTTTGACACACGTGCAAAGGAATCAGACTCAGAAAGAAGAGACTTCATGGTATTTGCTCCTGTCCAATACAAAATCATTGGCTCCATGAACATCTCAAATGTAACAATGAAGAAAACAGTTTCGTACTCGCATGAGGAATCAGTTAATTGACTACCTTACAGGAAAAATGTTCCAGCATGTAAAGAACAGCTCGAAGAATTTTGTTGTCACATGCTGTAATGAAGCTACTGCCTCGCACTGTTCAGTGGAGTTTGTACTTCCTGTGAGGAAGGTGATACTAAAATTATCTTGCATGCCATCAAAGCCACAGAAAGAGGTGCTACTAAACTCAGGGTTTTAGCAAAATATATGGATGTTCTAGTTCTCTTTGTAAGACACTACCCAAGACTTCTTCAAGATTCTGTTTTTGTGCCACCATACTGCCAGGTTTCCACACCCTTTCAGGCTGTGACACTATTGGAAAGATTTGATTCAGCCTGTGAAGACTCGCTTCTTGCTAAGAAGGTGCTCAGAAGGAATGAGACACTGACTGATGAGGTCATAAATGCACTGGAGACATTCATACGCCAAGTTAACCATTTAAAACCAACAACACATGCAGAACTACCTTCATGTATGTTTTCCAAGAAGCAGGCAAATGGAGAAGAATTTAAAGGGTGCATTTATGCCTGCTATCAAAAGGGCAAATTATCAAGCAATAGAATGGCTCTGTGATGATTGAGCATGTCCCAAACTACCATCTCCCTATCAGGTATTAGAACTGATGGACTGATCATAACAATTGTATTAAATACCATGCACTCCCAAATCAATCCTTCAACTAATCAGATGCTCGCCACCCTGCAGATATTTGGCCAGCTGGCTTCTTCATGCTGATGTGTGAGTACAGTATGGACGAGGATCAGTGTCACAAAATGTCTAGCAGTGGTGCCCGAGATAGAGATAACACTTGCAAAGACTTTGAATATTTTTTCACTCCTACATGTCAAGGCTAACTTCCCTAGGATTAATAAAGGTCAGTCTTTTTTTTTTTTAAATGTAACCAATGCTTCCCTGTGTTAAAGTATAATTAAAATCAATTTTAAAAAATGTATTTTCCTGTCTATATCTCTGCATAACTGTTCTAGGTTTGTCATATATTCATGGGAGAAAGGGCTTTCGAATGATACCCTAACTCAACTCATTTCCTACAGCACTTCCTCAATTACGGGAAGGTTATCAAAATTTCTACAACTGGAGGACCTGCAGCTGGGAGCCAGGGTGGGGCAGCAAGTCCCTCCTGCCATGCTGCTGAAGGGGATACCATTGAGATTATGATTGTCATTTTTTATTAATCAAATTACACCTCTCTTACCTTTCTATTATTTACTTGCCCAGAGAATCAGATCTTATTGCATTATGCTCCCAGACAATGTACGATGTCACATCCTGGCATGAAGGGGTGCTTGGGCAGTGAGTTTGCCCCATGACAAGATGGTATGCTCTTGAATTGCGGATAAATTGTGCTCCATGAAAAACACAGCTAAACCAGCACCCCATTAAATATGAAGAAAGATAGGAAATTGATTACACATTTTTATAATTACAGTTTTGTCCAGCTTTTTCATTCTCCCACAGTGCAATGATAATACTTTCTTGCTAAGACAAATTTTGTTTGATCACTGATCCCTTATTAAACTAACAGTATCTACCATTCAGCGGACTCTCCTAGCTTTTCTTCCAGCTCCCTCCATTGTGTTTCCCCTTCACACTCATATTATTTCCAAAGTCTCTCGGATCTCTGTGCAGCACAACTGGATGCTCCCCTGACACTCTTGAACACTTCCTATTTCACAAAACTCACACTAGTTGCTTGGAGTAATCCCTTCTCTACACTGCTCATGTCCTTGTCTCTCTTTTTCATAGCTCTGTTTATAACAGACTGAAAGTTGTCCACAAGACTAAAAAATCCTGGCATCTCCCTGAGAAGAGGCACTCCTATCTGAGCAATATCTTTGCAGAATCAGACACATCGGAGAGCCTAAGTTAGTATCTCTCTCAAATATAGAGAACCGCATAGCTAATTAAAAAAAAAAGAAAATTCTTGGTTATACCAGGTGCTTTCCTAGTCATCCCAGATACATGGATTAATATGTTTAATGCTGTCTTTCTAAAATAACATACAGCATAACAGTAAAATGTTAACTTCTGAACAATGCAAAAAATATTTGAGCACAAAACAGTGTTTAATGTATTAAATAATGGTGTAGATATAAATTATTTGGTTCCTCAATCCCATTTAGTAACATTTTATATAACATTTCATGAAAACATAGGTGCAATTCATTAAAATGGGCTCTGATGCAACACTGGCACCCAGACTTAAAACTACCTGAAAAAGTTGTTTTTTAAAAAAAGAAAACATGAAGATAGTTAGCAAAATGTTGAGTTGTAAGGAACTGCCCCTTAGGGAGATTTGTGTTAAACTTGGTTTTACTTAATTTGTCCAGAAATTATGTGGTTGAAGAAGTAAAAAGAATGTAAATTACACTAATAAGCAGTCCTAAATACTGGATCCATTGTTAATAGTACTAAGTCCTTTGCTTGTAGAAATTGTCAATTCTCTCAGAGAAGCTTTCCTTGACATACACCGTATGGCCAACTCTCATCTAGTAACTTCTCTTATTTTTAGTAAGATTGTGGGGAAAGTTGTAGTGAGACGCTTTCACAGTATCTAGATACTTTTGATCTTCTTGATCCTTGTCAAGTTGGGTGAAGACCTGACTTTGGCTCAAAACCAGCATTTGTTACATTGGTCAATTATCTCTTCCATTCTGATATTATAAGATCTAATTATCTTCACTCATTGTCTTCAATACTGTTTGTTCATGGGGTGTTGTTGACTTGCCTCTGGAGCTTGGTGAGAATGGATGAGGCTCCCTGGTAGTGGCTTTGTTCTTTTCTCTGGGAGATCTCAGTGGATAGTCAAGGGCAATTACACCTCTTCTTGAAGGACTCTCAAGTGTGGAGTGACCCAGGGTGACATTTTGTCACCCTGGCTGTTCAATGTGTACATGGGGCCATCAGGAAAGTTAAAAAGGGGAGTTAGGGTAGTATGGCATTTTCAATATGCTGATTACACCAAATTTGTGTATCTGTCTTGTTTGACTAGTACAACAACGTCATCCATTGCCTCAGACAATGTCAATAGGTCATCTACGGATGAAAGATAGTTGCTGGTAGGTCAAACTAGACAAGACTGAGGTGATGAGGATGACCTGGGAGAATAAGTTGGAGGAGATGACAGAAACAATAGTAGTTCTTTTCACTGTGGGAGTGCATCAGCCATTTAATCACCAGTGTTTGCAACTCATGGATGACTTTAGACCAGCTGTTAGATGACCATATTAAAGTAGTAACCAGGTTGGTTTTTACCCTCTTGGCTTGGTCAGGAGGTTGCCTGAGTGTCAAGTGCGATGCTTGACCTTTTGACAGGTGTGATATTAAGACATAGGTGCTGGAACTAGGGCTGGTGGGGGTGCTGCTCCACCCCTTGGCTTGAAGTGATTTCCCTTATATATAGATTTTACAGTTTGGTTCTATGGCTCTCAGCACCCCCACTATACAAATTGTTCCAGCACCCCTCTATTAAGCTTCATCCTCTGCTGCCTCTGGTTGGAGCTGTGTGTTTGCACAATGAATGGGGCTTGAGGGTGCTCAGCATTGGGCAGGATCAGGCCCTATTCAGTGTAACCTTCGGGAGTGGCCCCGAAGAGTTTGTGACACCCTCGTGAGCGCCTGAGTCGTGCCCCAAGCAGGGGAAGGGCCGGGGGAGAAAGAACTACATTTCCCAATCGCCTTTGTGCGGCAGGCCGCTTGTGATTGGCCAGGGTCTGCGTCCAATCAGCGAGGAGGAGGTGGATAACGGTGCGGCAGGTGCGCCCAGTAGGAGGCTGAGCTGTGGGAGGAGGGAACATGGCGCTGGGTACCAGGGCATCGCGGTGGCTGCTGCACCTGCCGGCCGGGAGTTGCCGCCTCCTGGTGCTGCTGTTGCTCTGCGTGCAGCTCGGGGGCGGACAGAAGAAGAAGGAGGTAGAACCGTTCGCTCCTCTCCGGCGAGCCCCGGCCCGGGTGGGGAGCAGGCTGGGGCTGCCCCGCCGCAGGCTCCCCGCTCCCGGCCCTATGAGCCCCATGCCCAGGCGCGGCCCAGCCGCGGAATGCGGGGACGGCGGGGGTCGTTCACGTGACTCAGCCGCGCTCTCCCCTCCCGGACTCGCGTTGCGGGATGGGCTGTTCCCTCCCTCGGGCTCCGGGGGCTCCCTCTGCCCCGCCACCTTCCCCCCACATCGCCGGGGTCTGTGCACGCTGCCGTTCGTGCCCCGTCGCCGCCTGGGTCCGCAGCCCGGAAACACTTGCGTGGGTGAGCCCCCCACTCCTTCCCACCTTGCTCGAGGCGCTGCCACCATGGCGTGGATTGCTCCCCAGCCCGCTACCCATCGCCTGGGGGGCTTCCTCTCCCCACTCTGTAGGAACATGCACATTGGTGAGCCACAGCACTCGTTCTAGCTATGGCAATACCACCTTAAACTTGTCTGTTAATATACTGGCAAAACAGGCCTCTCTAAAAAGACTTAATTGTGTGCAAATCGATAACTGACACATCTCCGGACTAATTACAACAGAATGTTGGATAATTTTGATTTTACTTTACATTCACAATGTTGAAGTTTTATCTTGTTAACACTGTTTCACCCTGTGTTTGCCTCAAAAGAAGTTCTGTCCTTTTGAATTTGGCCCTACATGTAGTTTTTGAATAAATAATATAAAGTCAATAGGCATAGTTCTATATGCCTTTTTCCCAATTAAATCACTTTTTAAAAACAGGGGAAGAGGACTGGCTTTACACTATTTGTTTGGGCTATTGCATGAGACCCTACTGTGAAATTGACTAGACCTAGTTGTATGAATAATGAAATTGAATGGGATATGTTTGTTGTTCAACTGAAAGTAATGCCGACAGACAAACACAAAAATAATCACAGTGTGCTTGTGTGTACATTGAATCTCAGTTCTAAAGATCAAAGAAATACTTCTAAACATATAAAAGACTTGGGGGAGGGGGAGAGGTAGGAGATTAAAAAACAAAATACTAAAACCAAAATCAATTTAACAATTTCCAAAGTGCTGGGCACCCAACAGTTCCTTGTAAGTCACTGAAATCTGAAAAATACTTAGACATCTAAGTAGCGATTTAGCAGCTTAACTCTAGGCACTTTTTTTGGAAAGTGTTGGTCTTTCCAGCATGAGAAAAGGAAACAAATAATATAGAGTAGGTTCAACTTTCTGATGCTACAATTAGCCATGTTTTCTGGATTTAAATATTTGCTTGTCTTTTTCAGACAGTAAATATGTTTTTAGGACTTGTTTGTTTCTGTGTCTCGGTAAAATACTAACATTGCAACTAATGTTTTGACACTTGTAGCACAGCTGCCACATCGCATGCAAGATGGATGAAAACATACTTTTTTTTAATGGGTTAAATGGGTTCTTTTCCTCATAAGAAAATAATGGTAATTCAAAGCAAAGTGGCCTTTGAGAAACACTTTTGGTAACATACGTGTGCATCTCCATTTTACCACAGAGTTGGCAAGTAACAGGATCCAAACGGATAGTCTTTCTTGGGGTAGATCCATACTTACCTGCCGGGTCGACGGGTGGCGTTCGACTTCTCGGAGTTCGAACTATCGTGTCTAATCTAGACGTGATAGTTCAAACTCCGGACGCGCTCCCGTCAACTCCGGAACTCTACCACCGCTAACGGCGGTGGCGGAGTCGATGCGGGAGCCGTGGAGTTCGATCCTGCTGCGTCAGGATGGGTAAGTCAGTCGAACTAAGGTAGTTCGACTTCAGCTACACTATTCACATAGCTGAAGTCGCGTACCTTAGTTCGACACTCCCCCCCAGTGTAGACCAGGCCTTGGTTAGCCATTTTGTACTACAGTACAAGTTGCTATTGCTCTTTTCCTCTCAAAAGCTTCTATTCAGCCTTCTTGCTTCTAGCCAATGGTGCTCTCCCTCTTCACAAGATATGTCTACTGTTGTAATTGCTATCTCTTCCTTCATCTTCCAGATTTCTCCTATACTGGAGTTGAATTTGTCCCAACAATGTACATACTTCCAGAATCTAGCATAACCATATAAATGTTTTTATTTTTAATATAAATTTATAAGACATCATTTTGTTAATTGTGTCTTAACTTTGTGTTCTGCATTTACTGTAAATATATACTGAGAGTTTAACACCCCTCATCCAGCACCAAATCTCATGAATTGAAACCATGTAGTTATTTGTCCAGATACAGTGCAATTAGAGCATGTATGTCCTAAAAATGGAGCCTGCAAAGAAAGGAGCTAACAAATGATATGCTGAAGGAGTGTCCTTAAGGGGAAATATATGAAGAGGACTGTGCCTCCATGAGGACAGAGTGATCAAGGAGGAGGGTAATGGAGAAAATAAACTTTGTGATTTGGTCAGGAAAAAGTTGTTGGTGATTGAGAGCCATTTCAGTGAGGTAGATACTGGTGTAGAGAGGAAATTGAAGTAATAAAAATAAAATATGTACTCAAGGAGTTTGAAAACACAGAAGGAGAGAAATGGGATCAGAAGAATTTTTTTTGTGTTTTTTGGGGGGAGAGGTGGGATAAACAAGAGGAAGGTCAAGCTGAGTGGTTAGGGACTAGTGGAAGAGAACATGAGACCGCTTTAGGCACTTCACAGGTCCTCAGCTGAAGAGAGAGAGAGGGTGGAGGAGTAAAAGGAAGCAATTTACCCTGGGTAGCATTACTTGTTTTTAACTTGCAAAATCAGTAAAACCTTGGTTGGAGCGGGGCTTGTGGGATGTTAGGAAAAGGGCTCCATGAAGTAAAAGAATTAGAAGTATTGGCAGGGAAGACAGTTTACATGAAGTGTATGAAAATAGATTTCATAGGGGGTTAGAGTTCACACAGGAAGTAGATGCAAAGCTTCAGTCATGATTGGAGACTGGTAGGAAGAGGAATGGCAATGCAGGAGGTAAGAAGAGGAAGGTAGAGTTATACGTGTGAATCATATGATCTACTGAAGAGAGGGCAGCTATTGAGGGAAAGTGTGAGTGGAGGAAAATAGAGAAGACTAAGATGCTGATGGTCTAATAGCTTATTGGCAAAGAATCATTGCCTAAAGTTATTGTGAAAGAAATTATAAAATATTTTTGCTATTTTAGTACATCAGAATCCAGCAATTTAATCTTTTCCTGCATAAATTATATACAGTTTTTAAGCTGGCATGCAAATGTTTTAAAGTTGAATATTTGAGTTCTTAAATTCTAACAATGGGGGAAAGAATTTGTGTTAGCTGATAACTTGCCAGCCAATATAACCCTTATTGCTGAGTTTTATAAATGGTATGTTTTTGCAGTGGTTGCATATTTCTATAAGTACATTCTTATTCCTTTGCTGCATTGAGCTCATTACTAATAATCTATGTGCTGTTCTGTATTATGTACATCATGACTATCTGTAACTGATGAGACAAATAGAAAGGTGCAGGCCCTCCTCTGTACACATGCACAAAATCCAATATGTAATAAGGGATAAAGAGAGAACTTCTTGGAAAGTGACTAGAGTGGAGAACAAGATAGAAACTTCCTATGCTGGCTCACATATGAGAATTAATTTAGTTGGGAGAAACTTCTTTTTGGGGCTTGATTCCCACATGTTATATAGTACCTTTACCTCAAACCACACTTTCTCCAAATGTAAATTATTAGCCTGATTTGCTGGTCTTGGATTAAAGAATCATCTGAATACTGTAAATATAATTACGGCCATGTTTGGTTTGGTTTGCTTTGCTTTGCTTTGCAGTAGTCATTAAAATAGCTGTCTTGAAAACCAAATCATGTTAAATAGTGATGCTGGTTAAAAAACATGGGGCATCTCTAGAAAAGCATTTATGATTGTATTCACTGCTCATATTTCCTGCACTTGGATAGTTTACAATAAATAATGATGTGAAAAGCTAGCAGATTTAGTTTGTCTAGTCTGTAATGACCTGAACTTTGAGTAAAATGCATTTAAATTCTATGTGATGGCCTGTAAGCTTGTTGAATTTGACATCATCCTAAGCATTTTCTGTTAATGATTCCTATCTGTCTTGAGATTCATTAGCTGATACTGCATGGAAAATAGACACAGTTATGGTGGGAAGAAGGCTATATTTGGGAGGGAAGAATCTCTGAACACCTAACAATCTTCCCTATCACTTAAGATTAAAGATGAATGTCTCATTTTCTACCACCTTCCACTATGTGCAGTTGTCTGCTCTGTGCAAAGTGAGAGTAAAGTGGGTGTAAATATTATTAAATACGAATGGCAGGTATTTTTAGATTCACTTTCCTTTCACTTTGCACATGAGCAAATGACTGCACAAGATAGAGTACTTTGGAAAATGAGGCCCATAAATAAAATGATTTTTTTTTAAAGTCACTATTACTACAATCTGTATCTTGATCAGTAATAAAATACTTCATCCCAGCAAGCAAATCTTAGTCTCCACAAACTAAGTGTTTTAATGCTTGATGTATATTTTAACTTGGTTGGTTCATAATGGGAGTTTTCCAGTGAGAAATTGTATACAGACTCATAGTTCAGGAAGTAATGGAAGTTGATACAATACAATTTTATTTCAGGTACAATTTACTTTTGCCTATTCTTTGTGAAGGAACTTGTATAGTAGACATAGATAATGTGACTCACATGGTATTGTACACTTATTTTTGGTTGTTATGCCTAGATACATAGAAAAATGTGACTCGCATGGTATTGTACACTTATTTTTGGTTGTTATGCCTAGATACATAGAAAAATGTATTTGTAATAAATCATACAAGGTGGAAAACCTGCTCTTTTGAAATCAATGGGGATTTTGCCATTGACTTCATTGGGCTCAGGATTTCACTCACATTCATTTTAAATGTATTAGCTGGATTTTTTTATATACTGAATGAAAACTCAAAGATATTTTCTCATGTTTATTACTTTTCATTTGAACAGATGTTGGCTAAATGGTGGTAGTAATATGCTGATTTCAGAGTTGCTGAAAAATTTTAATGCAAGACAACGGTCTAAAATGTGAGATACCTTGGTTTCCGTACATCAATCTTTATGCATGTAGTCTCAACATTTATTAGTCTAAACACAAATAGTATAAAGTCTTATAAATTGCTAAATCTTGAGGGACAAAATATCTTGCTTTTTGACCATGTTGTCCTTTTCTTCAGTCACCATTACTCAGTAAGCATACATTTAGTGTTTGAGAGCCATATTGTGCTTCATGCATGCTACGCCTGCCCAAGGGGTAGTAACTCATCAGCCTCCATAGGGAGGCTTTTACTTCAATATTCTGTTGGGGAACATGCTTTTCTATTCATTGCATATTCTCTTGTGCTAGAAGTAGTGGGATTGGTCCTTATCGCAATCATTTAAATCTAATACTGGAGTTATTTGCAGAACTGCTATGGGAATGCAGTAATTTACTTCAACACCTCTCTGTTGCAGCCAAGAAACATCTGATTAAAATTGGTACGTGAGCTGCGTTCTCTAACTGTATGTTTATCTTTGGTTGTTTATATTGTTACTTCTGGACTAGATGTTCATATTTGGAGCCTACTTCTATTTGCAGCTATAGAACGCTATTATACAGCTCATGACACAATCTCTGGGTTTTGTCAGTGCTGCTCAACTCTTCTTGCTGGTAGACACCGTGAACTAGATAGGTTAGCATTAGGGTTCCCATTACCATAACTTTTATTATAGTTGAGAATTGCTTACTGTACACTACTTTTGCTGTCATGTACTTTAATGAAAATAGATATATTAGAGCTGGGTGGAAACTGAATTTTTCATTTCAAGGGGAATGTTGAAAATCTGATTTTTCCTTCAGTTCTGAAATGGAACAAAAGCAAGAACTGAAATGAGATTTTTTTTTTAAAGAGTCACTTCTGGTAAATCTAAATGTTTTAATCTGATTTTATTTTTTATATTTATATATATATATATATATAATATTTACTGACATTTGATAGAGATAATTGAAATGTTATGTTTCCAAAGTCAAGACATTCCATTTTAAGCTTATCAAAATGCTTTTTTTTTTCTTTCAATCTTTCTTTCACAAATCTTTTGCTTGAAATGGACAAAGTTAGACAAACGTTTAGCCCAGGGGTTCTCAAACTGGGGGTCGGGAGACCACTGGTTTAGAGTATAGACTTTTCAGGGCTGGGATTGTCTCTTAATGTGGTCATATAGTGCCCACCACAATAATGCCATAATGTATACTGAGGGCTTTCAGCGGTACTGTAATACTACTACTCAGTGTGAAGTAATTATGATTAATAATGATCAAATTCAGACTCTCCATTTAAAAAGTAGTACCTAATAAAGACACTTAAGCAGTGATTCTTACATGAAAAGTTAACTATAAAATACCTTCATGTAATCTTTTCTTTTTGTATCAATTAGTACACTAAGGCTACGTCTACACATGGAGCTAGGAGTGTGATTCCCAGCTCGAGTAGAAATACTTGTGTTAGTGCACTAAATGTAGTAGTGTATCCACAGTAGCATGAGCAGTGGCACAGGCTCGCTGCCCTGAGTACAGACTCACCCAGACCTAATGCTTAATTTGTAATGAAAGAGGTGCTGAGGCTCAAGCAATTTTTTTTACTTTCATAACTGATGCAGCAAGCCCAAAGGTGCCGGGGCTATGAACTGCCAAGTATAGAGGTTCTGGGGCTCAGCCTGGCACAAATTAAGCACTTCCTAGACCTTACAGACACACATTCAGGGCTGCTGCATACTGCTGTCTTTGATACAGAGACTACACTAATATTTTTAGCGTGCTAGCTTGAGTATGCCTGCTTGAGCTGGGAACCACTCTCCCAGCTCCAAGTGTAGTCATTAGCTTAGATTCAGTCATTGCTCAGGTTGTTATTGCTTTGTCTTCAAAAAAGCATGTGGAGCTCTTCCTTTTTCACCATAATGATCCTACCACTTTTCTGATGCTGTTGAGCATCACTGATCTTGAAAGGTCTAAAGCGTTCTTTCCTGTATATCAGAGTAACTGCAAGCTTGGACATAGAAGACCTTTCTATAAAACTTTGGGTCCTCAAGTATTCCATTCTTGTTCTATGTGTGGTGTTTACAGTGTCATAAATTGCAGTGTTGGATTCCTGTAGCTATACAATATTGGAAGCTATGGCATTCGATTTTATGTTTTTTCTTTACAACTGTAGAAATAATTCGAGTGCTTTGTGGAGTACATGGTGTGACTTAATGGGCTTTGCTTGTGTTTGTCGAGCTTTTCAGTCGAACACTCTATAGGCTTATATGAAAAATTAAGGTAAGTACTAGGAGGTAAAAAGAACAAAAAGTAGCCTGAAAATGGTGTATACCCTCGTATGCTTTATACAAGTGTGGTAATTTCAGTGTATGTCCCTTCTCTTCTGCTAGCAACCAACTGTGGAAACAGACTACCAACAGTGGAGAGCTAAAGCTGTGGATAAGATGGAAGAAGTGAGATAGGAAGGAGGGGTGTGCTGGATATGGAGAGCTGTTTACATATTTTTAGGGAAAGAGTCGCCATTTAAGTACAGGATATAAGTTGCTGTTGGAAATGTGGTGGGGAAGGGCTCTTTTCAGTGTGTTATAGTCCCTTCCACCCAGCTTTCTTCCAGTATTTGAATCTCACTTTAACATCTATGAAACTTTTTGATTTCATATGGCTTTGTTAACCCAGCAGGTGGGGGGCGGGCATCCAGTTCTACCAATTCCAGATGCTCAAATGTCTTGAGTCGGGTCCCTAAAAAATCAAAAGATTGGGTTAAATCATGAGATTCTATTTATTGATTTGGCTTTTATTTGCCTTTGAGCCTTTAGAGTACACTTGAGTTATGTTTTCTTCCTTTTCTCCAGATTTTTCTCTTGAGAGCTAGACTGTGTAAAAAAAAAAAAATGGAAGCTAAGATTCTCTAATTGCAGAAATTCAGGAGCTGGGGTTTTAAGAAAAACAACAAATATTGTGAAACTTGTGATTTAAATTATGAGCTGGAAAAAAATAGGAATCACAGCCATTGCTTCCCTCTATCCTTCCCGGGAAAACCTGTCCTCTGACAAAACCTTGGCTTTGCATGTTAAATAGCTGTTTTTCATAAAGCCATCTTAGTAATTACATAGTTCCTGATGTTTTTAAGTTGCTAGCAAATTTCACCCTTTTATGAAGAAATCTAATTTTTCTCTGGTATTGAAGCTAACTGCACGCAAGAAAATCAAACAGCTTTACAGCTGCCAGAATCTCCCTGCATTGATAGATATGGGTACTTCATTGGCCTTCAAAACTTTTGGAACCCTTCCTATCTTTCATGAGCTTTTTTTATTAACAAAAACAAAAGATAGTGACTGAGCCATTTTTAGTTTAATTCTCTAAACAGCTGGGATGAATTCCATTTGCTCTTGGAGATCTGACACTCCTCTGTCCTCTTCCTGCTCGGCTGCCCAACCTGACCGCCCCCCCCCCCCCCGCCCCAGAAGGCAGGGAGGCTAGAAGTAGTCATTTTGAGGGTGCGCTCGAGGACAATGCCCCAGCAAGGTACTGTATCCACTCACCTCCTTCCTCAACTGCCTCCGCCCTTTCCGGTTGGCCTGGTCTCGTATCACTTCAGACCGCTGGGTGCTTGATACAGTTTCTTTGGGCTACACCCTGCAATTTATAGCTGACTGTCCTTCTTCAGGGATCCTTCTCATGAGCAACTCCTCGTTCAGGAATTCAAAAACCTCCTGTGCCTGGGGGGCAGTGGATGAGGTTTCTCGGAACGTGGAAGGAAGAGGATTCTACTCCTGCTAGTTCTGAAGGCAAAAGGGGGCCATTGGGAACTGGGTATCTGGGTGCTGGAGATGAGCACTTCTTAAGCTGTTTTCAGTTAAGTCTGCAGCTTTTGGGGAATGTGGTTCAGACCTGGGTCTGTATTTGCAGCAGACTAGTGTGTCTGGGTCAACAAGACAGGGCACTGAAGTCCCAAGCTGGCAGAGAAAACTGGCTCAGAGATAGGACTGCCACTTGATGTGCTGGGACTAAGGGGGTTTCTGTTAGCTCATTCCTTTTCCTGCCATCCTACCCCTCTTGGAGTTGCCGGCAACAAGGAACTGAGAGGGCACATGGTCGGTGGCGCCTGATATACCATCACATGAGAGGGGCATTCCAGATGGTGCCACAGCTGGCCCTATAGATAGAGTGAAGGCAGAAATCTCCAAACAGCTGTGCACATGGGTGCGCACACACCTAAAATGGAATGTACATGAGCAACACCTCTTGAAGAACAACAGTTATGAAAAGGTAGGGGACCGTTTTTTACAACCTAAGATGTGGGAAATCTTGAACCTTTGTGAAAAGACGCTCAGGGTCTTGACTGCAAAGTGGAGGAATATATTAATTTGTGTAACTTGGCTTTTATTTTATTTTACATTGGAAGGAAGACACTGTTTTCAAATCAAGACTCAAAGCTTGAAGTTTGCTGTCTTGAAATTTTGCGGAAAGTAACCAAAATAAGCTATGTCTAAAAATGCACAGTAAAATTATTTGAATGTAATTCTAAATGTTGCTCTCTAGCCCATCAAAACAAAGGAGAAAAACAAATAAATATGCCTGCTGGAACAATTCCTTTTTCCCCTCATTCATGGGTGCAGCACAACCCCACTTAAACCTCTGTAATGGAGATGTTGTAAAAATGCGGCATATATAACTGGGCAGTTCTTGTCTAAATAAATTATTTCAGAAAAATGTAAAGCCGTCTTATTTGTTGTGTACAGGATATGAAGTAAAGAATGCCTAGAGCAGCCTGATAACACTCATGTAATTAGATTGCTGAAACTTTGTTTCTGTCCTGGATGTTTCCATTTGGCAACATCATGCCATAGACAGATCAGCAACTTAATTGATCTTTCCTACCACTCTGTTCTACAACCATTTATGCAGCACTTCCTATGTACGTGCATGAAATATATGGATTGTATCTGCTCTAGTACTAAATGCTATGGATAAATCTTATTTAGATGGATTAGACTGCATAGCCATAGGGAAAACGTATATGTTGTTGGATGACTTATTGCTTAGAGGCTTCAGACTGAATAATATCATTTGAACAGAACTATTTATTTGTATGAAGGATGCATTTCATTGGGTAAAGTAACATTTTAGTTTGGTAACTAGTTTAACTGTATGCTTTGTGGACCACTTTACTGAGATCTAAGATAATTTAGGTAGGCATGAGGAGATTAGACTTTTATCTTTATGTACAGTTCATTGGTTTTCTGCCTTCTGTAACATATAGTGAATTTAATCTTTGTTTTTTTCATGCTGAAATTTTACAGTGATGAGATGCCATGGTGAAGTTAAGTATTAAATTACATTTGGACTTACCCTGTGTACAGTGGTCCTCAAAGCAGGATTTGAAGTGGATGAAGTCATATTTTTGCATGCTATTACCACCATATAGAAAGTTTGCTATACCCAAACAAATACATTAACACGTTAGTACTTCTTTCATGCTGAATTAATTATTGTATGGAAGAGCTAGAATACTAAGTGGCTCTACTTTGGTCACATTAAGGAATCCTATAACGTAGAGATTGAGTCTAACTTCCCTCCCAATGCAGACTTGTTCGGAACACTATTTTCTCTAGTGTCTTGTGTAGTCTGTTTTGATTGCTGAAGTAATGAGGTTTCCATCATTCTCAGTGAGGCTGTTCCCAACCTTTAGAACTTACTAGTGGGACTTTATATTTCTTGCCCTTTAACACCATTTTGGAATACCTTGAAATCTTCCTTTATTTAAATGGTTGTGGTTCTTAACCTCACAATTTCTCTAGCCCATCACTTCAGTTTTCTTAGTCTTTTTCTTCAAATTCTCATACAATGTATTACCATCTTTGTAGCACAGAGGTACTGATCACAGTAATATTTGGTGTGATCTCACTTGTGCTACAGAAATGCAATATTGCTTCCTTATTTTATCACCTAATACATGTTTATATGCATAATCGTGCATTAGTTCATAATCGTACTAGTTTATTTGATATGTTGCTGTAAAAGAGTATAGGAGACCCCATCTCTCCTTCACAAATACAGGAAGTCAAGCTCGCATAGGGAGGGGCCATAGAAGCAAACATCCCAGGAACAGGAAGTTGAGCTTTATTTTTCACCTTTGTTTCTAATCTCCAAGTTGCTGTTTAATAATTCTGTCCCAAGTGGTACCTGCAAAACTCCTAAGTTGATTGATAGCAGTGCAGTTTGTTTCCTTTTCTAGATTACTAATGAAAATGTTCAATAAAACTGGATTTAGTGCCAATCCCTGCACTTAAGTTTTTTTTTCTACTGTCTCTGCAAGTTTTAACAAATGAGTGCTCGGATGCAAGCCAACTTGATTGTATTTACAAAGTGTTTTTTTTTTTTTTTTTTTTTTTTTTGAACGAATATAGCAAAAATGTTCACTGATGTCGAAATATTTCATCTACTACTTTTCCTTCTAATAATTTTATAGGGGAAAAGTGTGCCAGTTAATTTGGCCTGATTTTGTGGCTTTCACAATCATTTCCATGTCTGTTCCTTTGGGATATATTATTTTGCAAATCCTTACATATATTGTTCTCTTAAAATTGAATGATCTTTCTTGGGATTGTAATTTGGTTACTATATAATTGCTAGATCACTCTTTAAAAACTTCTAAAAATGTTGGTAACAGCTTTGTAGGCTTAACAGAATTCTATTTTTACTTAAACATTTGGACAATATCAGTGTTTATTTTTAAACAACTTAATTTTTATCTGTTTCAATTTTCAGTTGCAGAGAGTTGTATAAGTTTCAGACAATTTAATGACTGATGTTGAGATTCAAAAAGTTAAAGATTTATAACCATAACATTACAAATTCTCAACATCACATGTCAATATACAAAGTAAATAACCATAAATCAAACTAAGCTATCAAGCAGCATTTTTCTTACTTTACCTATTTGTAAATTTCAGTTATTATGGATGAAAATATTCTTTCATCTGTTTGTGCGTATGTACAGAGAAATCAATGTTTGCCGACATTCACCAATTAAAAAAATTAATCCTTCCAAGCCTACTCATTTTTCTTTTTAGTAGTTTTTACAAAATCCTTTGGTCCCTTCCCTCTTTTCCATGACTGTGCAAAATAGACAACTGCTCAGTAAATTAATTAGGTAGTTCCCTTAACACTGCATCCCATAAGGTACTGACTTACGTATATAGTCTCTTCAAATATTTTCTGACCTGTTTCCTATCAATAGTAGGGAGGGGCCTAAACCTAAAATTCAGATCCGAATCCAGAGCTGAGCTATCAAAGAAGAGGCATTTCCTGGCATGTGGCTTGAGCTAATGAATAACTAGTGCAAGAATGTCCTTGTTTCTCTTTTGTTGTTTTTGTTTGCTTGCTTGTTTTTGTTTAGAAAATTAGATCTTTAAGCAGTAGCACTTAGCAACTTCGATCACCATAAATCTTCCTTCATACTTACTAATAGGCCTTCTTTCTCTCTCCTATTGCCTCTGTCCTGCCTAAGACTGCCAAAATATTTGTGGAATCCTTTCTTATTCCTTTTCATTTCTTTGGCTAGCATGAACTCATCATGGTTCTCCTTTTCTCCTCTTATCTCTTCCTTGTAAACTGTAACTAAATCTGAATATACTTCTAGTTCCAGTGCAGATTCATATTTACACTTAGATATTTAAGGAATCTCTGTTTTGACTGCTGCTCTGTTTTATTTTGTTTCTGGTTTTTGGGGGTATTTTTTTTTTTGCATATTTCTGATGAAGGTTTCTTATAAATCTGTAACAGACTATGTAGAAGAAGTTCCCAAACTCTGGTACCGGAGCTTGATGTTCTATCTGTTCACTTCGCAACAATTTTTATTTTTAGAAGATGGTATGTAAATCAGTAAAGTTTCGGAGATGCTGATCTAGAGAATTGGTTGCTTCAAGGGAGATTACATGCCATACAATGTTGGAGGGAGTGGTGGGGAGGAAGAAGAAACAATGGCTAAGCTACATTGAGCAGGTAGATGTTGTGATGTGCGAACTGTGAATCTTTAGAGAATGTCTCAAAGGCCATTTACCCTCAAATGAAGTGCTTGAATATGTGCAGTGACATCTTCTTTTTATTGAAATAGACAGTGTATAATCCTGTCGATGCAGCCTAAAAGCTCTAGAACTTAGCATAATATTCTGTTAACAGCTCTAGTTGGAGAGTGTTGTGATTAGTATAAACCTTATATCTCTGGATCTGGCTACAAAAACCAGCATCCTTTAAGATTCTCCATGTTCTAATGCAACACTTGGTCTGATGATTTAATGTGGATTCCGGCTGCTTCTTCCCTGGACAAGAGGAACTTTTGAAGAACAGATTGACGGCCACTTGGTAAAACAGACATGGACTTGGGGGAAGATGGGGGGTATTTCTCCCCCAAACTGGATATGTCGTAGAGGCAATGCGTGGGAGGAGTGCTCAGATTTGTCCCTTAGCCCTGCTTCCTCCCTGTGGAGTAATGTTGCAAGGGGGCAGGTGGGGAGGGCACTCTGTGCCTGCTGGTCAGTTTGCCCATGTGGGCTGTGTAAGGGAGCAGCGTCTGTTGACTCACTGCACAGACCATGTGGGTAAACTGACCATCAGACACACCGCAACTGGTGTTGCTGCTTGCCCACCTCTCCATTGGACCCCTAGGTGAGCACAGTGGAACCTTGGTGGGGGGAGTCAGTCAGATGTTCTCTCCTAGCTTTTTGGTTTCCCTCTGATGGTTTGTGTAAGGGGAGGGCAGGAAAGCAGCAACCCAGGAAAGCCAGGTGGCAGAGCTGCTTTCCAAGAGTCTGTGCAGTGTACAGCCCAGGTAAGTGAGTGGAACTCAGACCCACACCCAGGAACCTCCCTGGCTGCAGGAAGCTCTGTACTCCTTCCCCACTTCCTGCCCCCATCACTCCTCAGCCGCAGATGGGAGGGTCACTGTATGGGAACTGCCCCCCCAACCCCGTCCACCAAACCTCCTTGCATTTGGAGCCCATTCCACACCCAGAACCTCCTCCACTGAGCCCTCTGCGTTCACACTGCCCTCGTCAAGCCCCTGCCCCGGGACTTGAATCCCTATACTGCCGAGCCTCATCCTCTGCATCCAGAGCCCCATCCTCCCACACATGGATCCCTGCTTCACCTCACCACCGCACCCCTTGCCCCCCCAAATATAAAAATCAGACTACACTATGAACATGGAGTGGCACCGATGACTACGTAGAAGAAGCAATTTGTTGCTGAGAGGTGAAATAAGTAAAGGGGGATATATGAACAGAAAACTACTGTAAAAAAAAAAAGACTTGGGGATTAAGATATAAGGATTTTTCAGGGACCTTTGTTTAGACTAACTTTCATTGGTTAGGCAAAATGAGGGTATTCCCTTGCAAACTGCACCCCAGAATCTCACACATAGCTATCTAATCTATCTATTAAAATGTTTTCTTTGTACTCCCAGCAATCAGATTTCAGTAGAATTTGGGGAAGGCATTAATTGGATAATATGACATTAACTGCAATGTTTTACTTTTCACATTTGTCACAATAGTTAGAACTCTAATTAGTGGTAGATCTGTTGTACATTTCTGACTTTATTTCCAAAAGATGCTAAAAAGATTTTCAGCCCCTATTTATACTGTCATTGAACCTTCAGCGAGCTTTCTTGCTATCTATGGATCTAGTAGTAGGGCATTGCAAAAAATCAGTGCAAAGCAGATTGATTTTCCTGGTGATGGATGACTAATGTTGATAAGATAACTTCTTATCTGCGAACAACCATGTGTCTTAAACAGAACTTCTGTTACTGCTTTATAAACGTGTATAAACTCCATTAACAAGCAACTTTCTACTGCACCTCCCCTCTTCCATACTCATTAGAGACCAGATTTTGCCACCCTCGTGCTGAATAGTAGCTTGTTCCATGAGTAGTTCCACTGAAGTCCATTTTGGAGTAAG
Source organism: Mauremys reevesii (assembly GCF_016161935.1). Taxonomy (NCBI): domain Eukaryota; kingdom Metazoa; phylum Chordata; order Testudines; family Geoemydidae; genus Mauremys; species Mauremys reevesii. The sequence continues at coordinate 85,355,374 of NC_052627.1, read as the reverse complement.
AGTTGTAGACTCTGGCCCTATGAAGATCCACAAAGGACTCCTGACCTTTCTGCAAGGTGCTTATTTGAGTTTGGATGCAAAGACAAAAGGCGTTTTGCAGTGGGTTGATTGTAAACTTGATTGTGCAGGTAGATTAACAAAGCACAGATTAAAAAAAGGCAAAACCAATATAACAGGAAATGGATAGCTTTTAAAATGTTTTTATATTGCATTGCTCTAATTGTATTAAATATTGACTCATTTAGTAGCATTGCCAACTTCAAAAGATTTATGCTAGATCAAGGCATTCCATTTAGAATTAGAAAATCTCCTCCTCCTCCTCCTATATAGTAGTAACCTTTTCTTTAAGAAACATTGTAAAATGATCTTGCGCTATTTTTCTACTAGATTTAAATCTTCAGATTTAATAGGAAAAACTATTACATTTTGAGGGTGGAATTTTCAGAAGCATCTAAGTGATTTAGAAGCATAAATACTATTGAACGTTAATGAAACTTGTGCTTCTAGGTCACTTAGAGGCTTTTCAAAATTCCACTAAAAGTTCATCAGATAACTTTTGCTTACTTAGGATGCACTGGAAAGAAAATGGAGTACTCCAGACATCAATGCTAAGAGTGATGTGGCTTAACTTTGAGATCACTTTCATGTCTGTAAGTGGTATCTTTATCAGATACACCTAGATTGTATGATATTGAGATATATATATAATTCCATCCAAAGAGCTGTGTCCATATTCATTCTTTCTGTTCCTTCTCTTTCTTTATCTCTTGAGCAGAGGACACCTCTCTAAATGTTTCCATTGGTAGTAGTTTATCCATCAAACAATCTTCCGTCTTGCATTGTAACCTTTTCCCAACCCTCATTAGGGATCCTTTTCACGAGAACTTGATAGTATTCTAAGTTTGTTCACTATTAGTTGGGTGCCATAGTGGAAATTCCTGAAGAGTTTTGAGGGAAGGGATTTTATTTCATTTTATTTACTTTCTGATCCCAGAGAGAGAGAGAGAGAGAGAGGCCTGTGAACCATTCCAGGCCTTCAGCAGCTCATTTGTTTAATCAGAAAGTTCAAGTTCCATATGCTTACTCTAGTGTCACCATATCCTCATCCACTTAAGATTGATTTGGTTCAACTTATAGAACGTGTTTTTTCACATCTCAGTGAGATCTTCACATTGAAAATAACTGTGGCTTATTGTGGGAGGAAATAATGACTGGTCTTTCAATTTGGACTGTCTGTGGCACCTTGAGGATATATAAATGTACTTAGGTGTTGTAAAGCTGAGTGATGTTTGCACACATGCTGTCTTTTGTGAGAGGCCTGATCCTACAAGCATGGTCAGAGCCCTGCAGGGGAGAAGGTGGAAGAATGCCTAGTTGAAAGCTGGGGCTTTAGCTTGCACAAGGGCTCTGAGCAGCTCATTAGTTGTGGAGCAGCATAAGATCTTAGGCAGCTTTGCACAAGCCTATTGGTGGAAACTTTGCCACCAGTTATGTGAAGCTGAGCTGTGGTTTTGGGGATGTCAGAGGCACCTAAGTACCTCAGTGAATCTAGTTCAAACAGCACATGGAGATTTTAGAATATCCATGACTACCCTTATTTGGACAATTCACAGAAATGAAGCAACCTCATAAGGTGATCTTGTCCAACCCTGTGCTCTGAGGCCATCCCTGACAGGTGTTTGTGGAATCCCCATCATTGGAGGTTTCTAAGAACAGGTTAGACAATCTCCCTTGGAAGCCTATATGAGAACTTAACTACCCCTATATTTAGAAAGCTTTTCCTAATAGCTAACCTAAATCTCCCATGCTGCAAACTAAGCTGATTCACTTCTTGTTCTGTCCTTGAGGGATGAGAAAATTGATCATGGTCCTTGTATTAAGTACTCTTTTATAAAAGAGTGCTGTGAGTCCCTCCAAGCCTCCCCGCCCCCCCCAGTCGTCTTTTTCTCAAGATTAAACACAATCAGTTCTTTCATGCTCTCATAGGTTAGGTTTTCTAAAGCTTTTATAATTTTTGTTGCTTTCTTCTGGGACTCCCTCTAATTTGTTCACACCTTTCTTAAAGCGTGGTGCCCAAAACTGGACACAGTACTCCAGTTAAGGGCTCACCAGTGCCAAGTAGAGAGGAACAATTATCCCCATGTCTTACATATGAAATTCCTGTTAGAATCATAAAAGATTAGGGTTGGAAGAGACCTCAGGAGATCATCTAGTCCAACTCTCTTCTCAGAGTAGGACCAAACCCAACTAAATCATTCTAGTCAGGGCTCTGTCAAGCCAGGCCTTAATTTATATTAATACATGCCAGAATGACATTTGTCTTTTTTTTTTCTTGGGGGCCTCACAGTAAGGCTTAGCAAAAGCTATGTCACAAAGATATATACTGTTCCAAACATTGAGGTTCAAGATAAACTGGAAGAAATCACAGCTTCATCCCAGTTAATACCTGTTTTACTGGGGCAGTTCTGGATTCCAGAAAAGGGTATTTCAAAATTCTTAATAGAAATACTACAAGAAAACAAGTGTTAAACAGTAATGGTCTTCCTCAAACTGATGGTCCTTAAGGCTTTGACAACCAATCAGTATTCTTGTATGCATAACTAAAATTGGGACTTCTGTAACACTGGATACCAATATGCTGTATAACAAATATAGACAGCATGTTTATGAAATCAGCACTGCCTGAATTTCTCTTTCTGTTTCTCAAAGGAGTTGTATTAAACCCTTAAGCTCATTGCAAGACCATCAGTAATTCATGGTTACTGGAATGTCTAAAAGAACTCCATATAGACTTCTCAGGGTTCAGAGTGATACTTTACACTCTCAAGTCCTTTCTATCCCATCTACAAGACAGAATTGTTAAAGTAGTTTACTGACAACATGACCATGATATTTCACATGAACAAGCAAGAGAGAATGCATTACAGCCAGCTGTACAAAGTGATTGTGGCTTCATGGGAATGATGCATAGTACAACAAATTTATCCTGTAATTCTCCACCTTTGTGGGCAAGAACAATACTGGATGACCGTCTTTGCCAAGATTTGTAGCAAGAACTCTGCAGCAAATATCTCCCTCTGTAGATATCTGGAGATAGTTGGAGTTGTGTCTTGCTGCAAATAGGTCTATCAGGTTTTGCTCCAGAGCAGAAGACAGCCAGTCCATCTCTGATGTGTGTTCTAGTTTGGGATGTAAGTCTCTTCAATGCATTCCATCTAGTTCTTCTAATCCAGGGATTTTTCAAGAAAATCAAACAAGAAAAATCTATGCATAATGCAGTTACCCCAGTCTGGGTGAGACAAGATTGGCAGTCAGATCTACTATAGCCATAGGCTTGTTTGTCTTCCTGCAGTTCTGAACTGACAGACTTAACAGGGAAGTCAGATTTGCTCTCTGGACCCAAACTCTGTCCATTTGACAGGATGGGCCAAGTGGGACCGCTAAACACTGAGGATGGAGTGGAGTTTAAGGACAATTTAGGCATGGCCCAATATCTAAACAAATACTTTGCCTCAGTCTTTAATGAGGAGCTTAGGGATAATGGTAGGATGACAAATGGGAATGAGGATATAGAGGTAGATATTACCATATCCGAGGTAGAAGCCAAACTCGAACAGTTTAATGAGACTAAGTCGGGGGGCCCAGATAACCTTCATCCAAGACTATTAAAGGAACTGGCGCATGAAATTGCAAGGCCATTAGCAAGAATTTTTAGTGAATCTGTAAACTCAGGGGTTGTACCGTATGACTGGAGAATTGCTAACAGAGTTCCTATCTTTAAGAAAGGGGGGAAAAAGTGATCTGGGCAACTACAGGCCTGTTAGTCTGACATCTGTAGTATGCAAGGTCTTGGAAAAATTTTTGAAAGAGAAAGTAGTCAAGGACATTGAGGTTAATGGTAATTGGGACAAAATACAACATGGTTTTACAAAAGGTAGATCGTGCCAAACCAACCTGATCTCCTTCTTTGAGAAGGTAACAGATTTTTTTAGATAAAGGAAATGCAGTGGATCTAATTTACCTCTATTTCAGTAAAGCATTTGATATGGTTCCACGTGGGGAATTATTAGCTAAATTGGAAAAGCTGGGGATCAATATGAAAACTGAAAGGTGGATAAGGAACTGGTTGAAAAATATCCCATTGTGTGAGTAAAAAATGCCATCATCCCTTCATTTGACCAAAAGCATGTTCACCTGCCATTCTGCACCTGCTGAGTTGGTAGTTGAGTCATTCCTCATTGGTGTCAAAATGGCCAGTGTTCGGTTTCATGAGCGAAGGGAGTATGGGCTAGATTGAGTTGCCCAGGCTCACTACTGGTATTTCAGTATTCCCAATGGTAATCTGTTGGATAGGAAAGAAGGTCCCTACTTGCAGGTTTCTGAAAATCCCGTCAGTGCAGCTCTCATTTTGGTATCCCTTCATGCCAGGGGTGGACAAGCTTGGTGCGCAGATCCAGGAATGTGGCCTTCCACATCTGAAAGTTCTTTAGGCACTGGTAGTTATCCAAAGCATGCATCATGATGCAATCTCACCACTCAGGGACCAGAAGCAGCACCTCAAGAACACCACCAACAACCTGCAATTGGTTCTTGCTATATCCCACAGTAACTTGTTCTCCAACAAATAATCATGTTCACCAGTGATTTGGTTCTTTTTTTGGCTCTGCAGATATTGTGGGATCATGTGTCCTTTTACTTTCAGTGCTCATAACAAATAGTGAAGAGTTGTGCAGGCTCCATGCTTCTTTCAGAGATGGTGGACAATGTGGAGGGCTGCACGGGTTTGTGGTATTTTGAAAGAAGGTGCAAAAGCTATTGGCTAGACATGGCATTATGGATGTAGGCAGTTGAAAACTGGGAAGCTGACCCCATGCTCCTAGCCACCCCGTGACTTATTTCAGGCCCATCATGCATTGCCAAAACTTCCCAAAAGACAGTGTGCTGGATGATGGCCAGTTGCACAATGGGATAACTACCCATAGTGTATCACACTTTGCACTGATACAAGCACTCCTGGTGAATACATGCACCACTGACACAAGGAGCCAAGTATGCACACACACGAGCAATTGTACTAGCTGCAGTAGCTTTAATTTGTGTCAACATAACTTTGTAGTGTAAACATAGCCTGAGCACGTGCGGGGCCACTCAAGGAAATGCAGGCTAGTCCCTTTGTAACCAGAGAGAAAATCTGTGTTCACCTTCCCCTCTTCCTTTGAATCATCATTACAACTTTAAATCTGAGGAGGTGGTTGGTGCACTGTAGCCCACCCTCCAAACAGGTGGAGAGAGGCAGGGCACGCTAGAGCTCTAACAGACACTGCTGCTAGAAGGTTCTAGTTGGCCAAGCTTCACTGTCAGTGCATCCCAAGTGTATGAGTGTGCAGAAGTTCATCTGGAAGAACATAGATTAGTTATTTGCTTGTAACCAATTTATATATGGACAGCAAACTAGAACAACACTAATAGATCTAGCTACAGTGTTGACTGGCTACAGAATAAAAATAAAATTCCCAAATCATCTACTTTAAGGGCTTTTCTTCACAGACACACTCAGGAAAATTAACATGAATTAACTGTTAACATGGATTAACTAGTCTGCATTAAACTCCTGTTAGGAGTACATTCAGTGAGAATTAAGGCCACCTTAATTTGGTTTTTGTGTAAATTGCTTCCAAAGTGAATTACATTACATCCAATTAAGGCAACTTTAATTCTGAATGAGAGCATCCACACTGTTTAATGCAGATTAGTTAATCCATATTAACAGTTGTTGTGGTTCAGTCTGAGGCCAGCATAATATGTGAATCAGTGTATTTTTGCTTCCACCATCTTCAGCTATCCAGTAGATTAATTTACTGCTAAATAATTTGCATAAAAGCACTTCCTATAGTGTTGAAGAGCTTGGGTCAAATGAAGAATAGAGTGAAAGGGATGTGTGAAAATACACTTACAGTTCATAATATTTTTTACTTTTTTCTTTAATATTTTTTACTCTTTGCTTACAGTCTGAATACTTTTTCAACTGAAATACAGTCTGTCTTTCAGTGCACTATTTAAAGCACATTGGAATTTATCAGAACATTAAAACAAAGCAAATATTTTCAAGTGTAACTGATATCATCTTGCCCCACCTAGTTCAAGTAGTATACGTATACTAAGTTACTGTATTAGACTGTTGGCATCTACATAAGGTGCTTCAGAAAACTTGCTATTTTAATCTGTCAAACTGAAGCAGTTCCGTTATAGCAACACATTTAGTTTAGCAATTTTTTTTTTTTTGAGTAGTGAGGGTAATGTTTTGTCATGCAGAACTCATGCTTACTTGCCTGTAAGAGTACAGTGTAAGTTCATTAGCTGATACAGCAGCTTTGTTTTTCAAAGTAATTAGGACTTGCTATTGCTTTCTCCTAGAGAGTGAATATTGAGGGTGGGTAAAAATTTTCAGATGTTCCTAGTCATACTTTCAAATACCTACGCAGAGGGATTTAAGGACATAAAGTAAGCAAACCTCTGGAATTGGATCAAATGTTTCATTTGTGGAGAGGTTGCTGTTTACACAGAGGAACTGGTTGCTGTTTACACAGAGGAACTTTTGAACCCAATATACTAAAGTACAACAATTTTTTTAAAAGAATTTGATATGTAGTGTTTAGTATTTAGAAATATTTTCCAGAACAAATAGCACAAATAGTGCTTTCAGATTAGGTTTACAGTCATAATTTAATCAAAGAAATAAGGTGACTGTCCTGCCATGATGGTGGATTCTTACCATTTTTTTTTCCTTTGGAGAAACAGTTAGTCTCTGGTTAAGAGCCAGATATCTGCTGTTTGGTAATATAATACTTTTTTTTAGTTTAAAAGCTTGCCATTCATTTAGAAGTCAACACACTTCAAAAGCCAGCTTTAAGTTTAACACATCCAACAAATTTCAGACCTTATTTAATGGGACACTATCAATTTGAAATCTAGTCACCTTAATTTAAAAACAAACACCTCTTTTGTGCCCCCAAACTCGCAAGTGCTGTAAAATGCTCCTGATTTCCCTGTAATTTATTATTGTATGAAAGCCCATACAAACAGGGAATATTAAGTTGGGAATATAGTTGCATAAATTTACACACTATAAATTGTACAAGAGAAACATTTTTTTTTCTGTCATAGTAATAATAGATCATAGAAATGTAGGGCTTGAAGGAAACTTGAGAAGTCATCAAGTCCAGCCCCCTGTGATGATCTCTGATAAGTGTTTGTCTAACCAGTTCTTAAGAACCTGTAGTGATGGGGATTCCAGTATTTAACTGTCCTTAAAGTTAGAATGTTTTTCCTAATAGCTAACCTAAATCTCCCTTGCTGCAGATGAAGTCCATTATTACTTGTCCTACCTTCAGTGGGCATGGAGAATAATTGATCAATGTCCTCTTTATAACAGCCTTTAATATATTTGAGGACTATAATCAGGTCATCCTTCAGTCTTTTCTTTTCTCAAGACTAAATGTTACTCCTCAGGGAATTTTGCACCACTGTGCATGTGCAGAATTCATGTCCCTGCAGAATTTTTCCCTACAGAATAATACAGTCAGCTTGGGAGGTGCTGCAATTATACCCTTTGCCTGTACCTTCCTCATAGCACCCTACCCATGGGGCCAGGTGAGGAGGCATGGGATATGCGGGGGAGGGGAGATGACAACACAGGCATCACAGACTAGGATTCAGAATCAGAGGGGTAGCCGTGTTAGTCTGGTTCTGTAGAAGCAGCAAAGAATCCTGTGGCACCTTATAGACTAACAGAAGTTTTGCAGCATGAGCTTTCGTGGGTGAATGCCACTGCTTGTATCCGAAGAAGTGGGTATTCACCCACGAAAGCTCATGCTGCAAAACTTCTGTTAGTCTATAAGGTGCCACAGGATTCTTTGCTGCTTCTACGATTCAGAAGAGCTAGTGGGGTGGACAGACTGGGGCAGGGGGCACAGGAGTTAATTGGGTAACAGCATTGAGCCAAGGGATGAATAGCAGTGATGGTGCGGGGACATATGAGGACAGGGGAAGACTGAATGGGAGAGGCTAGGAGGTCAGCCAGGATCTGCATGGGGGAGGCTCCCCAACTCCATAACAATCTCCCCCCAACAAAATATTTCTTCCACCCACACCCAACAATCCTCCAGATTCACTCCCAGGCTCCTTCCTAGCAATTACTTCCCTCTCCCTCAGCTCCTCCATTATCCAAGACTCACCCAAGCCTTTTCCCTGCTTGTGTGTGGTGCAGGAAACACGTTTCTGTACTGTAATCCATTTAAACTGTTACTTAAAGTTCTGTATTAATATGCCTAGTAAGGAATCTATTTGTCAAAAAACATTTCCTGAATCTCTTTTGTTGTCTATATTGTTAGACATACATGCTGACAGGTATTTGAAAGAAATTACAAAAGTAATTGAAACTGGTGTGATTATATTGTTGTTTTGACAAATAAGATATGCAGAATTTTAAAATATTACATGTAGAATTTTTAATTTTTTGGTGCAGAATTCCCCCAGGACTCAAGAATAAAAAATGCCCATTTTTTTAACCTTTCCTCATAGGTCATGTTTTTTACTTTGTCATTTTTCTTGCTGTCCTTTGGACTCTTTAATTTGTACAGATCTTTCCTAGAGTGTGGTTTTCAATTTGTGATCCACTGTAACACCATGACCCTTTCCTTGTAGATCAGGTTTAGAAAACCTTCTATCATTTTTGTTGCTTTCCATTGGACTGACTCTCTCTCCAATTTATTTATATCTTCCTTAAAGTGTGGTACCCAAAGTGGACACGGTACTCGAGTGAGGATTCACCAGAGCTGAGTAGAGAACTGTTCTCTCCCATGTCTTGCTTATAATACTTCTGTTAACACACCCCAGAATTTTAGTCTTTTTTGTGACTATGTTATATTGTTGGCTCATGTTCAATTTGTGATCCATTATAATCCCCAGATCTTTTCTGCAGTGCTACTGCCTAGCCACTTGTTCCTCATTTTGGAGTCATTCACTTGATTTGTCTTCCTAAGTGAAGTACTTTGCACTTGTCTTTATTGAGTTTTATCTTGTTGCTATCAGAACAATTATCTAATTTATCAAGGTCCTTTTGAATTATAATCCTCTCCTTCAAGTGCTAGAAACCTCTCTCAGCTTGGTGTCATCTGCAAATTTAATAAACACACTCTCCAGTCCATTACCTAAGTCATTAATGAAAATATTGACTAGTACTAGACCCAAGACTGACTCCTGCAAGAGCCCACTAGAGACATCTTCCCAGTTTGACAGTGAACCATTGATCATTGCCCTTTTAGTATGTTTTTTCAACCAGTTTTGCACTCACCTTATAGTCATGTAATCTAGACCCCATGTTCCTAGTTTGCTTATGAGAATGTCATGCGAGACTATGTCAAAAGCCTATTAAAATCAATATATATCAAATCTACTGTTTTCCCCTATACACTAGGCCAGTTACCCTGTCAAAGGTGGAAATTAGGTTGGTTTGGCATGATTTGTTCTAGGCAAACCCATGTTGGCTATTACTTATCACCCTATTATTCTGTAGGTGCTTACAATTTGATTAATAATTTTTTCCAGTATGTTTCCAAGTATCAAACTTAGGCTGACTGATCTATAATTCCCCAGTTCCTTTTTGTTCTGTAGCTGCACCACTTATAACTTAGAATCTTACTACAGTTTCTCTTTCATCCTTTTTTAAATATTGTGGACCCCAATTTTTAACTCACTGGCAAAAGAAAAAGCCATATCTGCAAATTAGTTATGGAACTGACTGTTTTATATTTCAGAACTATTTCAAAAAGTTGAAAGTCTGACAGTGTCAGAGACTTAAACATTTAAAACTGACAAGTATCAGAGGGGTAGCCGTGTTAGTCTGGATCTGTAAAAGCAACAAAGTGGCACTTGGCAGACTATAGACTAACAGAGCTTCAGCATGAGCTGCTTTCGTGGGTGAAAGTGAATGAAATACACCATTACTCACACTGCAGAATGCTCATCTGTGTATCTTATAAAGTGCCCATGACATTTAAAACTGAGTTTCTGCATTTAAATTTATCACCTAATCAAATTGCTCCTCTTGGTGTGCAAGACTAATTACACCACATGTGGTATTCTGTGTCTAATTGCAGTAATGGAAGCTAAAGTATTGTCACTTTCTTTCTTCCCAGTATATAGTAATTATATAAAAACAGTAGCTAAACAGCATCTTTTAATGTGTTGTCAATAATGGATGATCAAGTTAATGCAACATTATTTTTCACTAACTGCTCAATGTATTATCTAATCTTTCTGTTTTTATAATGAGTGGAAGAAGGTAGAACTACATTCTTTCAATGAGGAAGTTCTGTTAAGTGGCTCTTAGACCTGGATCCACAAAAGAACTTGGGGGTTGCAACCTTCAGTGTCACAGCACTTAACATTTTAGATGCTTAGAAAATCCCAGGAACACTACTACCATCCACAAAGCCTGAGTTAGGTACCTTATACAATAACAGAGGAGAAATAGGTGCCCAAGAATGTGATTCACAAAAAGCAGTACTTTAGGCAGGGAGCCTGCTACGCTGGTCAATGGGACATGCCTACAAAGGGGTATGTCCTAAGCCCCATCCCTCTGGCAGATATAGGCATCTAAGTCCAGGTTGCAGGGAGGTGCCTGTCTTCTGAGACCGAGGTTCAATTCTCCCCTCTGTTTGACGGAGAAGGGATTTGAATAGGGGTCTCTCCTTATCAGGCGAGTGTTCAAACCACTGCACTATGGGATATTCTGATATGGGGCTCCCTCAGTCTTTCCTGTTGAAGCTGTTCCACTGCGTATAAATAATGAAAGGGTGATTGGACCAGTGGGACTGGACCCTGGGTCTCCCTCCTTCTAAATGAGTGCCCTACCCACTGGTCTACAGAGTCATTCTCACTCTTTTGCATGCACACTGTCTCTTGCCCAATGACTGTTCCATTGTGGATAAATAAATAATTAGACAGAGTGGTGAATTTAACTGGGTCTCCAAAATTCCAGGCAAGTGCTCTAACCACTAAAAAGTGCTAAAAGTTATAAGGTGGGGAACACTATCTACTCTTGTCAGATTTTGAATGGGACCTGATCTCTGAGCAGACATCTTGGTTTGGGCCCTGCATGTGAGATAGGTGGGTAAATGCCTATCTTCCTGCAGCTTATGGTTTATTTTGGGACTTAATTGGGAGATAGGTGTCCAGAGGCCTAGTATGAGGCTGCAGTGCATATGTCCAGAAGCAGAAACTTAGGCATCTAGTTGTCTAATTTTTTAGTGTAGAAGTTATCAAGTGAATTTAGGCACCTTCAAAGTTCAGTGAGAGTCTTGTGGATCTCAGTAGAACCTAACACTGAGACTTAGGTGCCTAAACCCAGACTTAGGCACCTAAGTGTGGAGTTTACGTGCCTAAATATCTTTATGGATTGGGGCCTTAGTGAAAATTCCAGAATTGATGGATTTTGAAAAGTATGTATTTTAAACCTCATTTGTGAATTTCCCTTTGAGCAGAAGCAAGACTCTTTAGGATTAAATTTTGCCCTCATTGGGTGCAGTGTGGAGCCATCTTGTTCCATGAGAAATTTGGATGGAAATTGTACCTTTAGAGTAGATTTACACAGCACAAATCTTATGGTGGTGTGTAGGGAACATACACTGTATGTTTCCTTGCATGGGTATTAATAGCATTGTAGAGGTGAGGCACTGCTTTAGCAAATAAAGTACAGCCATACCAGAACTCTAAGATATATACCCTACACAACTGTCTACATGTACAAGCAGTGCCTCCCCTCTCTATACTGTTGTTTTTAACAGTGGTGTTTTTACACTGCCATAGGGAAAAATTCTGGCAGTGTAAAGTTTCTGGAGCCTTTTCCCATTGTCTCCCCACTACCAGAGCCTTTCCTCACTACAGTGAAAGGATCCACTGTGGGGAGCTGCCTGAGTTTTTCATTGCCACATGTAGCTACACCCTACAGCAGGGGTCCCCAACCTTTTTAGGTCCAGGGACCGGTTTCGTTTGCCGGACCCTCCGCAGTCGTGCCTGCGGGCGGTCCAGCGGAGCCGCGGGACGAGCGCTCCCTCCGCAGTCGTGCCTGCGGAAGCTCCACTGGAGCCGGTGGACCTCCCGCAGGCGTGCCTGCGGAAGCTCCAGCTGAGCCCCGGGAGCAGCGGACCTCCCGCAGGCACGACTGCGGAGGGAGCGCTCGTCCCGCGGCTCAGCTGGACCTCCCGCAGGCATGCCTGCAGAAGCTCCACTGGGTCGGTTCGCGGCCCGGTTTCTAAGAGGCCGCGGACCGGTACCGGGCCGTGGACCGGGGGTTGGGGACCCCTGCCCTACAGGATAGATGCAGCTGGCCTTTCACAGCAGCAATATAGCCGCCCTGCATGCCAACACTAGAAATGCACAGTGTAGTCATACCTTTTGAGAAGCAGGAAAATCTACTAATAATGGGGGATTTCATCTATACTCATATTGACTGGGTATATGTCATCTCAGGAAGGGATGTAGAGATAAAATTTCTAGACACCATAAATGATTGCTTCTTGGAGCAGCTTGTCATGGAGCCCACCAGGGAGAGACAATTCTTGATTTAGTCTCTAGTGCAGGGATCGGCAACCTTTGGCACGCGGCTTGCCAGGGTAAGCACCCTTGCAGGCTGGGCCGCTTTGTTTACCTGGCGAGTCCGCAGGTTCGGTCGATCGCAGCTCCCACTGGCTGCGGTTCGCCATTCCAGGCCAATGGGGGCTGCAGGAAGCGGCGCGGGCTGAGAGATGTGCTGGCCGCCACTTCCTGCCACCCCCATTGGTGAGCCACGTGCCAAAGATTGCCAATCCCTGCTCTAGTGGAACACAAGATCTGGTCTAGGAAGTGAATATAGCTGAACCGCTTGATAATAGGAACCATAATGTAATTAAATTTAACATCCTTGTAGGGGTAAAACTGCCAAAGAAATCCACCATAGTAGCATTTAACTTCAAGAAAGGACACTACATAAAAATGAGGAAGCTAGATAAATGGAAATTAAAAGGAACAGTCATAAGAGTGACATGCCTACAAACTGCATGGGGACTATTTAAAAACACCATGATAGAGGCTCAAATAAAAAGTATAACTGGGTTCAAAATAGAATAAGATAACTTCTGGAAGATAGGTCCATCAATGGGTATTAGTCAAGATGGTCAGGGAACATACCCATGGTCTGGGTACCCCTAAACATCCAACTGCTAGAAGCTGGGACTGGATGACAGGGGATGGATCACTCAGAATTGCCTTGTTCTGTTCATTCCTTCTGAAGCACTTGGCACTGGCCCTTCAGAAGACAGGATTCTAGTCTAGATGGACTAGTCTGAGATATTATGGCTGTTCTTATGTTCTGAGCACATTCCTTTCTGAATCTTTCTGCCAAGGGGACTCTGCAGGGTGTGGTGGCCATCTTACTCTGTGAGGTGGGATTAGGTGCCATGTCCCTGAGTCCTGCTTGTCTTCCTTATGTTTGTACGTGAATGGAAAAACAATTTCTGTGCCCTTTTACAGATAGGGACTGAAGGAAAGATCTTTGCGCCCTTCTCTAGCCTTTGTACAAGGTTCTGTCACAATCTGGCCCTTAATGTTTTAAATTTTCATTACTAACCTGGGGACTACATTCAAAGCTCTAATTTTTTTAAGAAGATAAAGACAGATTAAAACCACTTGCTTTCAACTACCTTTTCAGCTTACCTGACAAAGTACTTAATAAAAGCTCTAAAACAATTGCTGTCTAGATTAGCTCTTGGCCATTTCCACTGCCAGTTTTTGCTAGCTGCTACTTAAATAAAGCTGATTACGGTAAACTGATGATGAACAACCTTTAAAGTGTTTAGCTAGCAACTTTGGCTAACTTTTTATAATTAAAGTTAATGAGTATAATTCCCCTCTAGATCTTTCACTCTTTCTGGGGACCTGTCCAATATATAGTAAACAATCCCAATTTCCTAACTTGGAACACCAACACCAAAAATATTCTTCTTATACACAGCTTTTTATACTGAGCTAAAACCGTACTATTCAGAAGATTTTTTTTCAATTGGATAGTTCTTTTTCAAACATGCAATTAATGTTTAAATGCTGTCCTCAGAATCTTAAATATTCATGCAGATTTATAGTATGCAGTATACAGATGACATATACAACATCTGAGAAAGCAATACTAAAACCATAAGAAAGATTAAGGGAAATGGGGCAGTGAGGGTGAAAAAAAAATCTGGAACCGTGGGTTCCTAAGGTTAAGATTTGAAATGCATACTTAGGTGCTTAAATAAGTAGAACAAGCTTGACTTTAAGGTGCAGAGCACTTGCAGCTCCCATTGCTCATTACCTTAGAAAGTCGGGCGACTTTTACTGTGGCACCTAAAGAAAAAGAAATTTTGGGTAGTGTACATAGTTTGAAGAAATCGTGCATGGTTTTCTCCTTCATGTTATACCCTAACTATAGAAGAATGCTTAAACAAACAAACAAACCCAAAACACTGATAGTGCACTTCTATGCAATACATGCGTTCCTGTGTGTGTGTGCATGCGCGTGTGCACATAAACACACTCTATTAATATTATTATAATGGGATACTCTTCAAAGTTTCCATGCAGTTAAAATTAAATTGAAATCTTGTACATAGGCCATATTTGAAGAAATTCGGTTGTAAATTTGGAATAAATGATTTTGTGGGAAAGACCAGACTTCATAACTAAACCTTAACTCGTTATTAAGAAGCTAGACCCTCCACTCTGCACAAAATAAATAGCGAAAGCAAATGTAAGCAATTAAGAAAGCTTAATATAATGAAGGTATATTTGCATACACAATATGAAACTTGATATACTACAAACTCCGAATAAACTACTATTTTTTTTCCTATATGTTCTTCCTCTCACCCCCCCCAAAAATCTGTAAGCCTGTAGACCTCATCTCAAAGAAACTAAGGTTTTAGTCTTAATAATATATATATATATTATCTCTGTTAGTTTAGTTTACTAGGTTTGTGCCTTCTCTGTTGAGAACCTGTTTGGGTTGGATGCTTTTCATTTAAACAAAACGGTTACCAAGCTGTAGGATCAAAAACTGTAAGGTCTTGTTAGGCTGTGTTTAAATGAGGAAAGAGGGGGGATTAATAGAACTCCAGTGCTCTAATGTTGACTTCCAAATTACAATGTAATTCAGAAGATTATGAAGTTCTGAAACAAAAGATGAAGAATAAAAGGAGCATTAATGTGCTAATGAGTGCAAAAGCACATCCAAGGGAAAATGTCACCATAAAAAAGTGATTATGATCTAATTGGCATAACTGCAACTTGGGATAGTTTCATAAGACTTTGAACTATCTAAAAGATCATATACATAGGAGAGAGGGAAAAGGAAGAAATGGAGAAATTGTTGTATGTCAAAAAAGCAGTGAAATATGCAGGAGACTATTCTGACTAGGTCCCTTCCTGAGTTACCTCAAAGTATCCCAAAATGTACTGAATACAGTTTTGCCGCACCTTTACTAGGTTTCTTTTGATGTAATTTTGTGTTTGCATTTAGTTTTATATTTTAGTGCAGTGTTTCTTAACTTTTTTGTGCTGACAACCCCCTTTGGACTTAAAATAATTTGTGACCTGCATACTAAGACTTTAAATATCATTAACTAAATTATTAATAATATTCAGGCTGATGCTAGAGGTTGGGAAGCAGGGCAGTTGCACGGGCCCCACCCTACATGGGACCCCACAAAGCTAAGGTACTTACTTGAGTCCCGGTTGGTGTGGCTCGGACTTTGGCTTGAGCCCCGGGCAGTGGGGCTGAAGCCCGAGTCCAGCCACCCCATTGGCTGAAGCATGTAACGTAGTGTAACGGGGTGCCTTGTGGTATGGGGTCCCAGGCAGTTGCCCTGCTTGTCACCCCCTAATGCCGGCCATGCACTTGTGACCCCCTCAAACCCATCTTGCGACCCTCAGGTTGAGAAACATTAGACTGTCAGCTAATTCCTTTAGAAAGTTCTGATTGTCATTTGTTTAATCTTCTGGTTACTTTTGATTTCTTAATAAAAGCAGAAAAGCTCCTCCAAAGATAAGATAATTGTTTTTCCTTGCCAATATCATCCTCTTTCTGGTGATCTTCAAAATCAGAGAGCTGGTGTATCTTGCTTTTGGCTTCCATCGCACAGAGTACTCTGCAGGGAGTTTCCATTTGTAACTTGTATAAGACTTTTTACAGGCATTTGTTATCCTAATCAAACTGGTACTTTGTTCTGAGAGAGAATAAAGTCTCTTAAAGCTTATTTTGTATTGTAAAATATTAAAATTAGACAAGGGAAAATTAATGCTGACATTCTCTCTCGCTCTTGTGTTACAAAGACCATGTCAAATTATTCTTCTGTCAACAGCTTATATTTTAGTTTTAGGGGAAAAATAAACCTGTACATGGACTGCATTGCAAGTGTGTGTTTACAGACAAATTTTGATGGTTACAAAACCCTAAAACTGGAGTTCTTAGTGGAGCTGTTAACAATCAAAATGCAGTTAGTCATAAAAATGTAATCAAGGGTTGAGGAAATCCAATGACCAGGTTAAATTCCTTCACTATAGATTCATTCTCTTTCTCCTTCTCCAGTTTTGCCATCTTCATAACTGAGCAATTCTGCATCTCCAACTTAATTGAATCCCACACCTGCAATCCCAGCTGCCTTTTGCCACCTTTGATTCATTCCTCAAACCTTCCCCACCTCCTGTCTCTCCTTCTCTTCTTGCAGGTTCTCAGTGACTTGTTCCAAGGGAAAATGGACAAAATACAAATGGACAAAATCCCCCCTCAGCTGCCTACCATTTCCCTCCACCTTTCTCCTTGTCCTTTATCACAGAACAAATAAGTTTGTCTTTTGTCTCCGTCCCCTCCACATACAGCAAGGACTCCATCCCATCTCTTGATCTCTCTTCCACCCATTTTCATCCCATCCTTTACGCTTCTCCTTAACCTCACACTCCCCTGATTCTTCCCTCATAATACAAAATATGTTTTAGTCTTTCCCATCTTATCTTTGATCCCACTCACTTCTCCAACTATCACCCCATCTCTCTTCCTTGTCTAAGCTTATTGACAATGCTGTTTACAATTGCTGTGTGGAGTTCCTCTCCTTCAGTTTCATCCTAGACGCTCTTCAGTCTGGCTTCTGTCCCTTTCACTGCACTGAAACTAGTCTAGGCAAAGTCTCGAATTAATGCTATCTAAATCTCAAAATCTGTACTCCATGCCCGTCCTCCTTGATTTGTCAATTGCATATGACACAATTGAGCATACTCTTGAAATCTTGTCCTCCTCTGGCTTCCATGACTTTGACCTCTTCTGGTTCTCCTCCTATCTCATTGTACTGTCAGTGTGTTCTTTGGAGGATCCTCCTCATCCTCCAACTTTCTTTGGGGGTTACACAGGGCTCTGCCCTGGGTTCCTTTCACTTCTTCCTCTACACTCTTCCTCTGGGTGATCTTACCTGCAAATGCAAATTCAACTAGTATCTCTATGCTAATGACTTGCAGATCTACCTCTCTACTCCAGACTTGTTATCTTCTGTCCAAACTAAAATATCTCCTCTGCCTGTCAGTCATATCATCTCATGGATGTGTAGTTATCAACTCAAGTTAAACATATCCAATTCTGAGCACCACAGTTTATGAAGGATGTGGACAAATTGGAGAGAGTCCACAGGAGATCAACAAAAAATGATAAAAACCTGACCAATGAGGAAAGGTTGAAAAAATTGGGCATGTTTAGTCTTGATAAAAGAAGACTGAGGGGTGACCATATGTTACGGGCTTTTATAAAGAGGACGTGATGAATTGTTCTCAATAGCCACTGAAGGTAGGACAAGAAGTAATGGTCTTAATCTGCAGCAAGGGTGATTTAGGTTAGATATTAGGAAAAACTTGCTAACTATAAGTGTAGTTAAACTCTGGAATACGCTTCCAAGGGAGATTGTGGAGTACACATCATTGAAAGCTTTTAAAAACAAGTTGAACAAACACTTGTCAGGGATGGTCTAGGTATATTTGGTCCTGCCATAGGGCAGGGGGCTGGACTTGATCACTTCTCAAGGTCTGTTCCAGCCCTACATTTCTATGATTCTATGGCTAAAACTGGACTCCTAATCTTCCCCTGCCCTGACCACCCAACTGAATCATGATCACTGTGAACACTGTCACCACCCTGCCTGTCACTCAAGGAGCTTTCCATGAACATCCACAAAGCTACCTTGTTATCCTTCTTTAAATCACTCTTTAAAACTCTTCTTTTGCTGTGATGCCTACAGAACATTTGACAGTGGTTGGGCTTCTGATGTGCTGAGACTTCTGTCTATCATGACCAATATACATAAGGCCAGAAGAGACCACTGTGATCTTTCATCTGACCTCCTATATATCACAGTCCATAGGACTTCCCTGAATTAAATCCTGTTTGGACTAGAGCATGTATCTTAAAAAAAACTTGCATTCTTTATTTTAATATTTCCAGTGATGAAGAATCTGCCACACTCTTTGACAAGTTTTCCAGTGTTTAATCTCACTGTTAAAGATTGCTCCTTATATCTAGTCTGAATTTGTCTAGCCTCAACTTCCAGCCATTGGATGTTGTTGTGCCGTTGTCTGCTAGATAGAGGAGCCCTCTAATATCAGCTTTCTTTTCTCCATGTAGGTATTTATGGACTGTGATCAAGTCACACCTTAACCTTTTCTTTGTTAAAATGAATAGATTGAGCTCTTGAGCTTTTTCATTATAAGGCATTTTTCCAATCATTCTAGTCATTCTTGTCATAATAAAAAAAAAAAAGACATTTTTGCTCAACTTTACAAAAAAGTCATCTTTAAATGAAGTCCAAGCATAGAAAAATTTCATCCAAAAGAGGAGTCAAGTTTCAGAAAGTTATAAACAACTGAAAACAGGCAGTTATAATGGAAAATATCGTACAATCTTAACTACAGCAAATCATGCCTAGTACTCTGCTATAACTGGAGTCCTAGGGTACATTCATTTGGAACTCCTGCTGTTAGTGTCTGTACAAAGTAAGCTTCCACAGAAAGACAATTCATCATTATGAAGATAATAAAATGGTAACATTGTGATCTGTGCCCCTATGTTCTCCACTTTTACAGGACTATGATAAATGTAGTATAAAGTATGCCTTGTGAGGTATTATTTGAAAACTCATAATTTTCTGATCATTATTGTCATGGTAAAATATGTGTGGCAACATTGTATGTAAAGTTATAAGATTCCTCTGAATGGTATTACTGAGACATGTTCCAAGTCTGGGGAGCAGCCACAAACCGGTTCCTCAAAGACAAAAGTCAAGCTGATGCCTGAGACAGGTGTCCGCAAAATCAAATGGACCATCACCTGGGTAAGTGGCCATTCTTCAGCAGGAAAGAGGGTGTGGGCAAAAAATCTACATCTTGACAATGAAACAGCTGAGGTTCCCATCCACACAGACTTTCTGTCTCCTGAACCTCAGCTGGAGATTCTTCTGGAAGAAGAGAAAGAACTATAAGAAGGGAGAGTAGACACACCAAAGTATCTCGCACTTTCTTTCTACCCACGGCATTCCCAACACCTGAAAAACAAAGAAAGCTGTATTGGCCTGGGGAAGGGATCCTGACTGAAAGAAATTCAGCCAATAAGGCTGTCAAAACATGTGGTGAGAGAGACTTTGCTTTGAATTCACCTCGCTTGTAAAGTTAGGCATTAGATGAGTTTTCACTTTTATTTTTCTTGAAACCTATTCTGAATCTTTTCCCTCATAACTTGTATTCATTTAAAAATCTATCCTTCCGTAGTTGTTAAACTTGTTTTTATTGTTTTAGATAAACCAATTTATATTCTTTGTGAAACTCCACTGTGTAAGAGGATTTGTGCAAACTGGAGAAATGGTCTGAAGTAAATAGGATGAAATTCAATAAGGACAAATGCAAAGTAATCCACTTAGGAAGGAATCAGTTGAACACATACAAAATGAGAAATGACTGCCTAGGAAGGAGTACTGTGGAAAGAGATCTGGGGGTCATAGTGAACCGCAAGCTAAATATGGGTCAACAGTGTAATGTTGCAAAAAAAGCAAACATCATTCTGGGATGTATTAGCAGGAGTGTTGTAAGCAAGACACGAGAAGTAATTCTGCTCTACTCCACGCTGATCAGGCCTCAACTGGAGTATTGTGTCCAGTTCTGGGCACCACATTTCAGGAAGGATGTGGAGAAATTGGGGAGAGTCCAGAGAAGAGCGTCAAAAAAGATTAAAGGTCTAGAAAACATGACCTCTGAGGGAAGATTGAAAAAATTGGGTTTGTTGAGTCTGGAGAAGACTGAGAGGGGACATGATAACAGTTTTCAAGTATGTAAAAGGTTGTTACAAGGAGGAGAGAGAAAAAAAATTCTTAACTTCTGAGGATAAACCAAGAAGCAGTGAGCTTAAATTGCAACAAGGGAGGTTTAGGTTGGACATTAGGAAAAACTTCTGAACTGTTAAGGTGGTTAAGCACTGGAATAAATTGACTAGGGAGATTGTGGAATATCCATCATTGGAGGTTTTTAATAGCAGGTTAGACAAACACCTCTCAGGAATGGTCTAGGTAAGACTTAGTCCTGCCATGAGTCTAGAAAGGGAGGGGAGAGATAGCTCAGTGGTTTGAGCATTGGCCTGCTAAACCCAGGGTTGTGAGTGCAATCCTTGAGGCGGCCATTTAGGGATTTAATTGGGGATTGGCCCTGCTTTGAGCAGGGGGTTGGACTAGATGATCTCCTGAGGTCCGTTTCAACCCTAAGAATCTATGAACATGACCTATGAGGAAAAATTGAAAAAATGGGTTTGTTTAGTCTGGAAAAGAGAAGACTGAGAGGGGACATACACGTTTTCAAGTACATAAAAGGTTGTCACAAAGAGGAGGGAAAAAAATTGTCCTTCTTAACCTCTGAGGATAGGACAAGAAGCAATGAGCTTAAATTGCAGCAAGGGAGATTTAGGTTGGACATTAGGAAAAACTTCCAAACTGTCAGGGTGGTTAAGCACTGGAATAAATTGCCTAGGGAGGTTGTGGAATCTCTCAGGAATGGTATAGATCAGGGGTTGGCAACGTTCAGCACACGGCCCATCAGGGTAATCTGCTGGCAGGCCACAAAGCATTTTGTTTACGTTGACTGTCCACAGGCACGGCCTCCCCCAGCTTCCAGTGGCTGTGGTTTTGCCATTTTCCTGGAGTATTTATTAACTTAATTTCTGGATATAATTTAGCTTTGTAGGATTGGAATTTGGCTGAATAGATGGGCAAAATATTGATTGGAATTTAAAGTGATAAGTACAAATTTTGAAAAGTTTAAAAGGAAATATTTAGTTTTCCATGAATTCTGGAAAGTGTCTTTATATCAGGGATTGTCTAGACAGTATTTGGTCCTGCCATGAGGGCAGGGGACTGGACTCGATGACCTCTTGAGGTCCCTTCCAGTCCTAGAATTTGAATTGTAGTTTCACATGTTCCTTAGCATACCAGTGTCTTTTAGTGTCAATTGCTTTATGTAAAAATTACATAAGATCATCTATATTATGCTCTGCTGATTTGAATCAGATGTTTTTTACCCATAAAACCTTAGTGTAGTTCAGTGTGTTCCAGATAGGTTTGTAATATTTTTAAATCAAGTTATGTGTGTATGTAATTATAGAAGTGTGTTTAAAATGGAGTGTAAGCCAAGAATTGAAATGCAAATTAAACATCCTGATGCTGGCAGCAGTGGCTAAGGTTTCAATTCTGAGGCTGTAAGATAGTATTATAAAGAGGCCATCTTCTCACAAAATCAAATCGGGTTTTGCATCAGCAAGTAATCAAATTGTAGAATTTTACTGCCAAGTCTACTGTCCCTTGTTTGGCAAATTTAAAAAAGTTGCTTGCCTTGTTTGGGGTGGGTTACTGTCTTTCAGCTCTCCTACTGTGGCTAGTGCTTGCCAGTCCTATTTTCTCTTGTAAAATCAAAACAAATGCTATCTTGCAGCAGCCATTGCTGCTGAAAATTGTCATGGAGACGTGAAAAGAAAGATAAGATGCAAGGGCTGTGGTTTAATTAAACCGCCGTTTTATTCATTTAACCCATCTGGGAACTATCCAGCAATAACTTGCACAGTACATCTCATCATGCCTTCCTTAATTGTTTCTGCCTACTGAAGGTCTTCTGTCAGCCCTCCGCATCTTCTGTTCATTCTGTTGCTGGGACCCCATTACCCTCCCCATGCATGAAGATTAAGGGGTTGAAGAAAAGGTGTTGTCTCCTTATTGTACTGGACTTCAGGAGCCCCAAACCTGTTCACAAGCTTCTTTAGGGATGCTTTCCCCTAAGTCCACTTGCAATTTCAATTTAAAAGGAAAGTGGGCCCCCTATGCAACAATTACCTGCACGGGACACCTGTCTCAATGAAACATCTAATGAAACATCTAATCCAGGCCTGAGAGGACTCAAGATAGAAGGGCCAGGCTTATATACTCTTTGGATGGTGCACAGGGGCCAATGGCTTATCTGAGCCTCACCAGCCCACCCATCAGCTCAGATATTGCCTAACACCATTCCACTACCAACCCCAGAGGGGTGGTGAGGAGGTCCTTAAAAGGAGCCACTACCGCTTTTTCCTGCCAGTCCAGACAAAGATCACTGCCTCTGAGGTTGCAGGGGATGCATTTTAAAAAGTTCTACAAGTTGCTACACAGTGTATTCTGATTTTGTGGGAAAATAAACTTTTTGCCTTTCTGGCAAAGGTTGGCCTCTGAACTGCTTGACTTGATCTGCAATGCTCGTGTTGAAAATGTTCTCTCCCTAATTATATTGACTTTCTCAGATCACAGTAGTAAAAGAACACACTCCACCTGAGATTGTCTCAGAAATACATGGCAGTGCCCTTCTTCGTGGTTCCATCCCCTTCTACCAAAGCATTACATCTGTGGCTGACATCAGTTAGGATCATCTTACTACAGCTTAATACTGTTATTCAGCTTAGCCCCTGCTTTACCCACTTCATGTCAGGCAGCTAAATTCTTTTGGCTCCATTCCTACTGAAATTCTGTCCACCATCTCCTCTCACTTGCAGTTCATAACTGCCTTGTCTAAGGGCATACACCCTACCCTGTTTCCTTTGTCTAATGGGTCTGAAACCTGTCAGTTCCACAGATAGCACTTCTGTTGTTCCGAAGTTCCTGGATGGTGTTGTTTATTTTCTGCCTCTCTCTGCCACCCAGCCACTCACATGTAGGGTTGCCAACCCTCCCGGCTTGGCCGGGAGTCTCCCGGGATTGGCCTTGATCTCCCAGTGGGTATTGAAAGCAATTTTAATAGGCTGCTAAAAGTCCGGTTGGTGGCGCAGCGGGGCTCTGCATGGCTCCTGGAAGCAACCAGCATGTCACTCTGGCTTCTAGGTGCAGAGGAGCCAGGGGGTCTCTGCATGCTGCCCCTGCTCCGAGCACCAACTCCACAGCTCTCATTGGTTAGGAACCACGGCCAATGGGAGCTGCGGGGTGATGCCTGCAGGCAGGAGCAGTGCGCAGAGCTGCCTGGCCGCCCCTGAGCCTGGGAGCCGGACATGCTGGTCGCTCCAGGAGCCACCAGAAATAAGTGTCGCCCAGCTGGAGCCCACACCCCTCATCTCCTCCTGCACCCCAACCCCCTGCCCCACCCTGAACCCTCTCCCGCAGCCAAGCTCCCTCCCAGAGCCCGCACCCTGTACCCCCTCCTGGGCTCCAACCCCCTGCTCCAGGCTCAGCTCAGAGTTCCCTCCCACACTCTGAACCCTTCAGCCCCACCTCTCCAGCCCAGAGCACACACACCCCAGCCCCCTGCCCCCACCCTGGTGAAAGTGAGTGAAGGTGGGGGAGAGCGAGCGATAGAGAGAGAGGGGAGATGGAGTGAGTGGGGGCGGGGCCTCAGTGAAGGGGCAGGGCCTTGGGGCAGGGGGTGAGGCAAGGGTGTTTGGGTTTGTGCGATTAGACAGTTGGCAAAGCTACTCACATGTTCTCTCTAATGTTGGTTTTCCCACTGTAAAAATCTCCATAGGTCAAATTGAGGTTTCTTGAATTTTTGGGATTTGCTGAGAAAACAATTTTGTTGAAGGTTGGTGCACCACAAAAGGCAATATTATATAAACCTTCTTAGAATAGAAGGGTGGTAAGGGACACTCTAGGCATCCAGAAACTACAGATCCCGTGGATGCTTGATAATTCAGTATATATTGAAGTATTAATAACCTATTAGAGCAGGCCTGCACAACACGTGGCCCGCGGGCCACATGTGGCCCGCAGAGCCTCACTGTGCGGCCCGCGAGGGGATTCTAAATCCCCCGCACATGGCGCTCTGCGGGCAGCTCAGAGCCCTTTGAATCCTGGCCGTGGCCAGGAAGCAAAGAGCTCTGGGCTGCTGGCAACCGCGGGGAGTCCAGAGCCCTTTGAATCTCAGCCGCGCGGGAGTCAGAGGGCTCTGGGTTGCCCGCAGCGGCGGGGAGCCCCAGAGCCCTTTAAATCTCAGCAGCGGCTGGGAATCAAAAGACTCTGGGCTGCCTGCAGCGGCGGGAGCCCAGAGCCCTTTGAATCTCATCCGCGGCCGGGAGTCAGAGGGCTCTGGGCGGTCTGCAGCAGCGGGGAGCCCCAGAGCCCTTTAAATCCCAGCTGCAGCTGGGAATCAAAGGGCTCTGGGCTGCCCGCAGAGATTCTCAGCCGCTGCTGGGATTTTAAGGGCTCAGGGCTCCCTGCGGCTGTGGGCAGCCCAGAGCCGTTTGAATCCGGGCATGCGGCCGCTGTTTGCCCCCTCCCCAGACCTCTGCCCCAGCTGCCCTCCAGGACCCCCACCCCCCTATCTAACACCGCTGGTCCTTGTCCCCTGATACCGCTCTCCTGGGACTCCTGCCCCTAACTGCCACCCAGAACCTCACCCCCATCTAAATGCTGCTGCTCCTTGTCCCCTGATTGCTCCCTCCCAAGACCCCTGCTCCAACTACCCCTTGGGACCCCAACCCCTATCTAAGCCTCCCTTCTCCTTGTCCCCAACTGCCCCCTCCTGAGACCCCCCAACTTTCCCCCAGGACCCCACCCCCTACCTGTCCCCTGATAAACCCCTGGGACTCCCATGCCTATCCTACTGCTGCCTGTCCCCTGACTGCCCCCAGAACCCCTACCCCTTCTCCAACCCCCAGCCCCCTTACCGTGCCACTCAGGCCAGCATGTCTGGCTCCATGCAGCTCCAGATACATTGCTGCCATGCTCCCCCATGGAGCCCACATCTCCCCCACCCCCCAGCACCTGCCTTCCAGATTTGAACACCTCAAAATTCAGGAGTGCTCAAGCTCAGTTTGGGCAGCTGTTACTTCATTTCTCCCAAACCAAATATACTGATCCACTGTAACTTGCTTTAGAAAAAGCAGGATAAAATTGAGCAAGAAATGCTTATTAGCACTGGAATTGCTATTTTCAACAGCCATTGCCTTTTTGTTTGTTTCAGGAAGACAGTGATATTGCATTGGCAAATTCCCCATAGAAAGAAAGAGTGGAACAAAAGAATAATAAAGGTGTGACGTTATTGATATAAATGGGAACCATATAGAACATGGGTTGCAACCAAGGTCCTGTGGTGGCACCAAATCCTAAGTAAAGGGGGTCATATAAGGTGTCTAAGACCAGGTTCTGGGTTGCTGGTTATGATTATGCTGTCTGTATGGCTGTGTATCATTTTGTAGTTTAAGTATAAGTATTGGCTCTATACTGTCTGTATTTTGTATTATGCTCTGCCTCTGGGAAGTGTCCCAGACAAAGCTGATGTTAGCCCTGCATAGCTGGCTTGATGGCCCATTACAGGCCATCAGCTACACAATTGACCCATGGAGAGAAGGCAGACACGCCTTGTGACTCAGCAAAGTATTCAGAAACTTGTCCATGTGACTGCAAACTCCATTTTATTTTTGCTGTAAGTTTCCACCGTGAGGACAAAGGGATTCTTACACCTGGAAAAGTCTATATAAGGCTGATGCATCATCTCCATCTTGTCTTCAATCCTGCTTCTGACCTCTGGAGGGATTTTGCTACAAACTGAAGCTCTACTCAAAGGACTGACTGACCCATCCCAGCGGGGGATGTATTCCAGAGACTTAATCTGAACCTGCAGTTTACTCCAGCACTGCTGCAAGCCTGAACTAAGAACTTTGCCATTACTGTATGTAATTGATTCCATTTAACCAATTCTACCTCTCTTCTCTACCTTTTTCCCTTTGTAAATAAACCTTTAGATTTTAGATTCTAAAGGATTGGCAATAGCGTGATTTGTGGGTAAGATCTGATGTGTATATTGACCTGGGTCTGGGGCTTGGTCCTTTGGGATTGAGAGAACCTTTTTCTTTTATTGGGGTGTTGGTTTTCATAACCATTTATCCCCAGGACGAGTGCACTGGTGGTGATACTGGGAGACTGGAGTGTCTAAGGAAATTGCTTGTGTGACTTGTGGTTAGCCAGTGGGGTGAGACCAAAGTCCTTTTTGTCTGGCTGGTTTGGTTTGCCTTAGAGGTGGAAAAACCCCAGCCTAGGGCTGTAACTGCCTTGTTTAAGCAATTGGTCCTGATTTGGCACTCTCAGTTGGGTCCCGCCAGAACCGCTCCGTCACAAAAGGCACCTCAACTTTTCCTCATTTATGGAGGACAGTCTTATAATATGCATCCAGATATCTTCCAATCACACAAGCTGAAAATTGTTCCACTTTACTGCACCTCTGTAACCATATGGGAACCAATCCTGTCTGTGTTTTGTGCACATCCAAAATTCCTGCTGAATGACCTGCCCTGGGAGCGTTACCAGTGACCCAGGGCTGGGGAGGCAGAAGGTGTGTGTGTGTGGGGGGGAGGCACTGTTGGAGGGGAGCCCAGGGCTGGGGCAGCAGCAGGGTGGGGGGAGGGCACTGGTGGGGAGGAAAGGGGGAAGCCCAGCGCTGGGGCGGCAGGGGGTGTGGGTCAGTGGGGGGAGAGCCCAGGACTGGGGCAGCAGGAGGTACAGGGGGGAACCCAGGGCTGGGACGGGGGGCAGACAAGTTTTTTTTTTTGCTTGGGGCAGCAAAACACCTAGAACCGGCCCTGCCGGGTTCCCCCAGCCGCCGGAGCCCTGAGCCCTTTAATTTGACCCTGAGGGCTCCCAGCCACCTCTTCAGCTGGGAGCCCCCGGTTGATTTAAAATAAAGTATCACCTCCCCACCCCCAACCTTCCTTTTTGACCCACAGCTGTTTTGGTGGGGCAGCACTGGGGAAGGAGGGTTTATTTCTGCAGGGCTGGACGGCCCTGGGGCGGGGTGTTTCTGTGGGGCCAATGTGGCCCTCGCCGCTTTACGAGTTGAGCGGGCCTGTATTAGAGCATGTAGTAGGGGACTAGATCACTTCGCTTCTCTCCCTCCTTTGATCTTTGGGTGAATGATATGTCTGCCTTGTTTCAAAGTTGACTGGCAAATCAAAGACCAGCTCTTTTGGCTTGTAGAAGGATAAAAAAGCAGCTAGGTATTGCAGTCATTATAACTAAAAGATATGGTCAATGTATACCATCTCCACTTTCAGGTGTTTGTGAATAAAATATGCATTTTTATCCTTTTGATTCTCAGAGTCCTTACAGAAAACAGCAATAGTGATTTGGTTGTACCTTGTTGCCCTAACAAATATTAATTTAGTGAAAGAGCATCTCTGGGAAATCTGTCTTAATTACTAAGTTCTTCATTATCAGTGACTCACATTTTAAAATACTTTTCAATCTAATCATGTATTCATGAACAGCTCTTAGGACAAAATCATTAAGCTGCATTGGAAAGAGACTGCAAAAAATAAACTTGCCAAAATTGCTATATTTTTCTTAAAATCTACCTGTTTGTGAACCATTTCAATTAAGCATCTCTTTCTGATTAAAGAATAAATTTTGAAGATAAAGTCACAAGATGGACCTGGCTATTATGGAATAACTTATCTTGTTTTAACATATATATATATATATATTAAAAAAAAACCCACATACTGTTTAGGTTGTGAAGTCAGGTACTCAAAAATAAGGAAATGCCAGATTTATAGATGCTTGTGCAGTCTCAATTCTTCCCTCTCCTCCATTTCTTCTGTGCACTGAATGATGTCAGGGCCCTGTGAAAAGAATAGTATGCACAGTGACACAGCATGAAGGTGTTGCAGACAACATTAACATTTGGCATATCCTACTTTTTGAGTACTTGACTTTGATACCTAAAAGTTCTTTTAGAGTAGGTTTTTTATGTATTTTCCTAATGTGTGCTTTTTAGAGAGAGAACATGAAAATGAATTCTATTATGTATGACTATAACAATCCACCCCCATCATGGACAATCATTGTAATTTGAACCCTGATCCTTGAGCAGAGATTGCTGTCACTTGGGCTACAGGATTATCTATATTAGCTGTCAGCAGAAGAAGGCTGCTATTCCAGAAGGTGGACTGGGGGAGATGGACCACTGGGATGACTGCGGTGGCCCATGTTGTCTCTCTTCCCCCAACCTTCCCTATATAGCTGCTCCACCAGCTTCTAGGTGTTCCAAGTGCCTAAGTATTCCCACAGCAGTTAGTCTTCTGTTGTTTTAGTGGTTGCATGGGCTTAGCTTTAGAATGTCCATGTTCAGTTATTTTGGCATGTTTCCTGAGAAACAGGTAATATAAGGGAAATCGTGACTTTCAATAGTTTTTAATATTTCGGCAAAACCTGAATGGTGTTTCATGGGACAAAATGATTCGGTTCTGCAGCCTGAGAGCTTTCTACCTGAGTTTCAAAGGCCTGTTACAAACAATGGAGATATTTAAAGCTTCTCAAAAAAAGGCTCACAAGAATATTTCATAATGGAAAGAGTTAGGCAATCTTACCCTATAAAATCATAATACTGGAAACTTGGAAGTTCTTAAATATCAGTCATATACTAAATGCACTACAGGGAAGTGTTGAACTGTTTTTGTTTAAAGGTATTAGGTAACAAGTACTTGAAATGCTAACTTATCAAAATATTCATCCAGCGCATCCTGAATGCTTATCCATCAACATGTTGAGACTGATCATATGCTCTATCTCTAACATGGCTTTGCAGGCTGCCAAAATAATTTTTCCACAGTCTACCACTGGTGACTATATTGGATGGCAACTAACATACTGTTTTAATTGTAATACTGTACTGGAAAATATACTATGATTCTGATTGGGGACATAATGAACTATGTTTACATTTTCAATTGCTCATGATTCAGTAAAGAAAATAGAAGTTTTTATGAACAAGTAACTATCTAAAGAGGTTGAAATTTGAACATGCTTTATTTTAGATTTATCTTAAGTATCTTTGGTCTGTATTATTCCAACAGCAAAAAAATCTAATTAAAATAAATTAAAGTCGCTAAATGATGACAATGTGGTTGCCAATCACATAGTTTACAAATCTTAAACTCTTACAAGCAAGGAAATTTATAGTTATAGAATCATAAAGTATAATGAAATGCATATTTATTCACAACACCCTGAACTCTGACTGTATGGATTACTAGGTTTCTCGCTGACAGTTTTTCTTCATATTGGTGTCTAAATATTTTAGAAAATTATTAATTGGGATAAATTAGTGTATATTTTAGCAAAAAAATGTTGCTAGTTGATTAAGAGCTTACAGTTATGATTTGATAGGTACCCCCGATAGTCTGCTGTGATGTTTGTTGGAAAGGGAAAATGCTTCGAACAAGCAATAAAGCTGTCCTCACCTTTCAGAACAGCATCACTTTCCCCTATATGTGCACCACATGCTCTGTTCATCAAAGTGTACAGAAACTTCAGCAGGGTCTTAAACTCAACACTAACCCAAGGTGGCATTGGAGACAAAGCAACTTTCTGGACCTCTACGTTAGTAGGTAGCTTTAGCCCTTCCTCTCTGATAAGGGTTTTGTCACAGTAATCCATGTATTGACCTCCAGACTGGATTACTGTAATTTACTATATTTGGAGCTGAGCATGGAAAAAATGTAGAGACCCAAGATTGTGCACAAAACAATCACCCACTTATTCAGTGGTTGAGTTGTTTTAGACATTGTCATCTTCAGTTTACTCCATCCCTCCCAGTTGTTTTTTGTGTTCTTGGTCCTAATTTCAATGTTGTCAGTGGATTAGGATTTGACAACATGTGACCAAACTTCCATCCATGATTTATCAATATAGCTGTGTTTTGAGACAAAACAGCTTACTAAATTTGGGATGAAATGTGTAAGAGGTAGAGATAGTAATCTCATAGACTTTAAGGCCAAAGGGGATCATCATGATCATCTAGTCTGACCTGCTGAACATCGCAAAACACAGAACCTCACCCACCCACTCCTGCAATAGGCCTATACACTCTGTCTGAGTTACTGAAGTCCTCATATCTTGATTTAAAAATTCCAGGTTACAGAGAATACACTATTTACTCAAGCCAGCAGGAGACCTTTGCCCTATGCTGCAGAGGAAGGCGGCGACTACTTCCTTCCCCTCTACCCCCAAGGAGCATGCCAATCTGACCTGGGGGAAAAAATGTTCCTGACCCCAAATACAGTGAGCATGTCAGTGAGACCCACCAGCCAGACTCCTGGGAAAGAATTATTGGTAGTAAGTCACAGCCCTCTAGTGTCCCATATTTGGCCATTGGAGATATTTGCTAGTAGCAGTTGTGGATGGGCTGTATGCTATTGTTGGCAACCTCATTATACCATCACCTCCATAAACGTATCCAGCTCTGTCTTGAAACCACTTATATTTTTTACCCCCAATATTCTCCTTGGAAGGTTGTTCCAGAACTTCACTCTTCTGATGGTTAGAAACATTCACCTAATTTGAAACTTAAACTTTTTAATATCCAGTTTATATCAATTTGTTCTTGTGCCAATATTGGCCCCAACTTAAATAACTCTTCTCCCTCCCTGGTGTTTGTCCCTCTGATGTGTTTATAGAGAGTAATCATATCTCCTTTCATCCTTTGTTTTGTAGGCTAAACAAGCCAAGCTCCTTAAGTCTCCTCTTGTAATATTAGCTTTTCCATTCCTATGATCATTCTAGTAGCACTCCTCTGTACCTGTTCCAGTTTCAACTAATTTTTCTTTAACATGAGAAACCAGAATTCAACACAGTATTCCAGATGAGATCTTACCAATGCCTTGTACAAAGGTAATAATACTTTCCTATCTCTACTGGAAATACTTCAACTGGTGCATCCTAGAATTACATTAGCCTTTTTCACGGCCACAAGACATTAGCGGCTAATGGTCATCCTGTGATTGACCAATACACCAGGTCTTTCTCCTCCTTTTGTCACTTCCAACTGTTATGTCCCCAGTTTATAGCAAAAAATCTTGTTGTTAGACCCGAAGTTTTGAACTATTAAATTTCATCCAATTTCTATTGCTCCAGTTTTCAAGGCCATCCAAATCCTCTTGTATGATATTACAGTCCTTCTCCATATGGGCAGTATGTCCCAATTTTGTGTCATCCATAAATTTTATTAGCACACACCCAGTTTTTATATCATGGTTATTAATGAAGCTGTTAAATAAGATTTAGTCCCAACACCAATCCTTGAGGTACTCCACTAGTAACCTCCCACCAGGCTGACAGTTCACCTTTCAGCATGATCAGTTGTAGTTTTGCCTTTAACCCGTTCCTTATCCACCTTTCAGTTCTCATGTTAATTCCCATCTTCTCCAGTGTAACTAATAATTTCCCATATGGAACTGTATCAAGTGCTTTACTGAAATCCAGGTAGATTAGATCTACTGCATTTCCTTTGTCTCGAAAAGAACTTACCTTCTCAAAGAAAGATCAGTTTTGTCTGGCTTTATCTACGCTTAGTAATGCCATGTTGTATTTTATCCCAGTTACCATTTACCTGTATGTCCTTAAGTATTCTTTCTTTCAAAATTTGTTCTAAGACCTTGCATACCACTGAGATCAAACTAATAGGCCTGTAGTTTCTCAGATCATTTTTTTTCACATTCTTAAATATAGGTACTATATTTGCAGTTCTCCAGTCATAGGGTATGACCCATAAGTTTATGGATTCATTAAAAACCTTGCTATTGGGACTGCAATTTCATGTGCTAGTTCCTTTAATATTCTTGGATGGAGATTATACTGGCACCCCTGGTTTGGTCCCATTAAGAGTGCCTTGATTTTGGCTTCCATCTCAGATGTGGTAATTTCTACTTCCATATCCTCTTACCCATTGGCCACCCTGCCACTGCCCTTAGCTCCTCAATACCCTTATTAACAATGGGGGGGGTGGATTATTCATTTAAGTATTGGGTGGTAGCTAGATTATCTTTAATCTCCATCCCATCCTCAGTGGTCACACCACAGAGCGAGCTCTTAGAAGTACTTAATCCAAAATCTAACCACCCTTAGGGCATGTATCAAAACTGTCTTCTATAGCTGAAGTGATGAGACTAACACATGAACAATGTTTTATGGTTTCATATAATTTTAAAATATTATGTGAATATCTCAATAGGGTCTCTTTTATAACCAAAAGAAGGAGAAGAAGAGTCCAGTCCACAAAATCTCCTAGGCAGTTTTCTGTAGATATAATTTCCTGAGAAGTATTTGCAAACTGCCATGATAGTCTATAGAAAATCTTAAGAGATCAAATGAACTTATCTTTGGGATAGTTTTAACCTAGGCTTGAAAGTACAATTGCCAGCTGTCTTTAATTAGAGGCTAAAATGGGGGGAAAGACATCCAGTCATTGAGATTTTCTCAAGGCTTCAGAGAAACTAGCTTCCTTGCTGATGTATAGATGTCCACTCTGAAACCTTAATTTAATGTTAAATGCTCTGGCCAAAGACCACCCTAGCCCTTACATTTGGCCTCATTTTATTTTTCTGATCAAGATAATATTCATTACCAACAATTTTTGCTTTAAGAATTCCAAAGTTGAACATGTTTTCAGTCAAATATCTGAGCTTCTTTTCCCAAAGTAGTGTTAAACCCAGAACTTCCTTGAACTCCAACATATTTCATCATTTGCGGGAAATAACTCTTTCCTTATTTTGTCCTAATCCTAGTCATCTAAAGGAAAAGCCTTGGAGTAACTAGATACAATAAGCAGCATTTGGAATAAATTCAACATTTCCAAAAAGAATATATGGCTCTGTTCAGTGCTACCAGGCAATTCAAGAGAGAGTAACTAAAGCCAACACTGGGAGATGGATAAAGTGTGCATCAAAGAATCATACAGCATTAGAAAGAAAGCTGTATTGAATGAGTTCACAGCACATACAACTAAGCATTTTGTCAGTGTCTTAGTGGAAAGAACTCAAGGATTTTCATAAGAAATAGCTACAGTGGTTAGCTGGTCAAAAGTTCACAATTATAGTGACTATAAACTAGACATGATGGCCTTTTTGTCATCAGAGACTGCTTTCAGCAGAAGGGGCATTCGGTATTCTCCCTAGGAATAGTGACCGATAACTTTGTTTCAAATTATTTTACTATGCATTTCCCACATTTAAGGCTCAGAAATTCAAATATCTGCTATGTGCTTTAAAATTGTGCTCCAGAATTTTTCATTTAAAAAACAACTTGAGCTGCTTATGATGAAAACCGACAAACAAATAACTGATTTGATTGTAAACTGATGCTGGTTTCTGGCGTTTGTAGACATTTTCAAACAATTAGCTTTGAAGGCATGAATGAAATTATTTAGCTCAATGGGCTGATGACTTCTAAAGCATCCGTTAACTTCACTGAACTTTTTAGTAGAAATATCCAACTAGTATTTCTCAAAATCCTTAAGTGCCTCCCACTATTGTTCAAATACCATAAGCCCCAAATGTTCAATAACCAGATACGAAAACTTCCAATTTTTGCTCATGTCATTTGTGCAATGCAGTTAAACATTTATGCACTGTTGTCACAAAATCTCTGGAACACTAAACACTGAAAACATAAAGGTGGCGTGAAATTAATTGAATTGGAAAATACAACGGGAACTTTGTTGACTGTGTCACTAATTTTCATAGTTTCAGGACAGAATGGACTATTACGATCATCTAGTCTGACAACCTGCATACCACAAAGCATAAAATCTCACCAGTAACTTCTGCATCAAGCCCACAACTATAGCATATCTTTCAGAAAAAAAATCCAGTTCTGATTTAAAGAATTCAAGTGATAGAGAATACTCCATATCCCTAGTTAAGTTGTTTCAATGGTTAATTATCCTCGTTGTTTAAAAATTTGTGCATTATTTCTAGTCTGACTTTGTCCAAATTCAGCTTCCAACCATTAGATCTCTATGCATTTTTCTACTAAATTAAAGCGCTGTCCATTATCAGAAATCTCCTCCCGGTGTAGATATTTATAGACTGATCAAGTCACCGCTTAAGTTTGTCTAAATCTGTCTCTCTACAAAGCTGGTTTTCCAGATCTCAAATTAATGTTGTAGTTCTTTTCTGAATCTTTTACAATTTGTCAACATCCGTTTTGAAATGTTTATACCAGAACTGGACACAATGTGAAAGCAATGGTCCCACTATTCTGTGTACCAAGTTAATACATTTCTACTTCTACTTGATATTCCCCTGATTATTCTTTCAAGGATCACATTTGTCTACTTAGCTACAGCAGTGAGTTGGAAACTCAGGTTATCTACCATTACTCCTAAAGCCTCTTCAGTCACTGCATTCCATGATGCTGTGTGCCATCTTGCATGTAGGTCATCACACTTACTTTGTTCCTACCTGCACCTTGAATTTGGTTGTGTTTGAACATGTTTTTAATGAACCCACCTTATCAAGAGCCTGTATAACTGAACTATGCCTATTATTACTTACTCCAATACCAATTTGTGTCAGCTTCAAATTTTAGAAGCAATGATTTTGTATTTTCTTTCAGATTATGACTAAAAATATTAAATAGTAGTGAATTAGGAACGTATTCCTGCAAGAGCTCACTACAATCAACCCATATGATGATGATTCTACATTTACAATTACTTTGAGATCTCTACCAGTTAATCAATTTGTAGTCCATATTAAATGGGTTAGTGATTTTTTGCATCAGGCTATTTTTATCAGAATGTCATGTGGGACTAATTCAAATGCCTTACAGAAACCTAAGTATTTTATATCCATTACCTTTATCCAACTAAATGTTCAGTCTCAAACTATATAAAGTTTGTTTGAAAAGACCTATCGTCCTTAAAACCATATTAACTGGTAGCATAACTAATACCATATTTTAGGTCCGTATCAGTCTTTCCATGATGTTGCCTGGGTCATTGTGAGACTAACAGATCTATAGTTACCAAGTCGCCCTACTTACCCTTTTGAAATAATGGCACAACGTAGCTTTTTCCACTCCTCTTGAACTTTCTCAGTGTTCTAAGATTTAAGTCAAGCCAAAATTAATGGTTTAGAGCTGCTCATCCAATTCTTTTAATACTCTTGAGTACAAGTTATCTGGTCCCTGCTGATTTTCACAATTTATAACTAATAGTTGCTGTTTAGTATCCTCCCTTGTCACTGCTAGTGTAGAAGTATTTTCTTATCATGTACGACAAGCCTATAATCTTACTTTTTTCCAACTACTGAACTGAAAATGTTGAGTACTTCTGCCATTTCTATGTCATGATTGTGGAGTTTTGCTTTTTTGGGTTCTAACAGAACATTCTTGAATTCCCAATTATCATTCACATTTTTATGAAAAAATTTCTTCTAGCTGAAATTTGTTCATGACTGCTTACACTTTTTTAAAGCACCAAGTGTATGTTACTGATTGGGACTGTATTAAATTTGCACATAAACTTAGGCTGAGATCAATGGCACCTATACAACCGTGAGTTGGTTGCAATATTTTGTCTTAGAAAACTGTCTCTATTTTTAAAAACTCTAAGGATGTTTTACTAGTTACAGCCTGAGCTCTCTAGCATATGTCCCCCAGATTGAAATCCCCCATTACAGATAGATGTTTAATGAACTGTTTATCTTGTTCCCTGGTCTGATTTGGTAGTCTATAACAGATACCCCATCAGTATCTCTTGGAATTTATTAGTTAAAATATGATAAATAAACATGCCCTCTTATTATCCTCCCTTTTAGTTGCTAGTTTATCACCCAGAAGATTTGCCCTCCATATATGGGAAGGGGAGGATATATGGCTTGGACTTCCTCCATCTTAGTGGCAAAGGAGCCAGTGTTCCACAAAACCAAACCCTCTACTTTTGCCCTTGGCTAGCCAACTCTTTGCTTCCGTTATTTTCTGTCTTTCCCCACAATTTTCCGACTCTCATCTAAACTGTAAGTAATGTCTTGTTTTCACTGCAGGATGACAGTACACAGTCTTGCTGTCCTTTTTGTCTCCTGCTGAATATTTTTTCTGTTTGCTTAGCATCACGTCTCTGACAAAGGTTATCAGTCTCCTTTGTATGGTCTGTGGTTTTCTGGGCATGCTCAACCTCCTCGCAGATTGGGCTGAGCATGCATCTTCAGGTGTGTCCCATGGAGATCCTTATTCCTTTTCTTCACTTGAATCTTCAAGACATTTTCTGTGACTGCTATGCTTGAATACCTGAAAGTATATATTATGTATGTGTTAAATTTCTGCTGGTTCTCTTTCCTCACTCTGTCACAAACTGCCAATCCTCCTCTCTATTTTCCACATTCTACTGGTTCCTTGAACCAATTAATTTTTCAGTTGGATCAGCAGTGGTGCTTTCTGAATCTTGCTGTCCAAGGACCAATATGTC
Organism: Mauremys reevesii; assembly: GCF_016161935.1. NCBI lineage: Eukaryota > Metazoa > Chordata > Testudines > Geoemydidae > Mauremys > Mauremys reevesii. The sequence continues at coordinate 85,318,543 of NC_052627.1, read as the reverse complement.
TCTCTGATGCTATGCAGGGTCAATAGCTGACCTTTACAATCTATAAATCTTTTCCTTCCAGTATAAACATCAAAAGTTGCATCTCATGTAGAGGTATTTTCCTTCATAAAGGAAAGAGAACATGACAGATCCCTTCCCATTCACAATTTGTGCCATTACTGGCTGCTGTAATTGGTTAAGAAGAAATGTACCTGAAGAAAATGCTCCTATTCTCCTGTCACATTCTGGGGTGCAATCAAGACAAGTGAGGGGTTGTGCTACTTCTTGCCCCCAGAATGTTGGGTGCCTCACAAATGCTTTTCTGTTGTAGCTGCAAAACTGGGCCTCTCACAAACAGCCTACTAGCATGCAGGTCGCAGCGTCAGTGTCTGTGTGTAGCCGCATCCCTGGTCCAGCAGCTCTGACTCCGGCAGCCTGTCAATCACACACCAATCACAGTCCCGAATTTTCTGCAAATCATGTATTCTGCACTCTCCAGCCCTCTCCTGGACAGTTCAGATATTTAAAGGTGTGTTGTATCTGTAAAGAGTCAATATTCAACAGTTTGCTACTTTAACTGGAGTTACCAAATAGTTCAGTTTAAACATAGCAATGGATTGGTTTAGATTAAAAAATAAAAAGTTTATTAACAAAAGAATATAGGATTTAAAGTGAGCTCAAGTATAAGAGATAAAGTTAGAAATAGTTACAAGCCAATAAAAGTCAAAACATTCATCTAAAAGTCTAAAACTTAAATTAGTAAGTTTTGGTTCAAGGCTTTTTTTTAAAATGGGCTTTCTCACCTACAGTCTTCCAGCAAGATGGTGACTGACCCTTTCCTTGGTTAGGATTTCTCCCCGAGGCCCAAAGGTGCTGGTGCCTTTGTCTTCTTAGATGAAAGAGAGAGCGATCTGTTGGTGTTCTCTGCCCGTCTCTCTTATAGTCCAGTGAACCTTTTAAGTGGATTCTTCTGAAGATTGTACAAACTTTGCTTGAGGAGTAAACAGTAAAGAAGGTGATATGGAGTCTGGTGGTGAAGGAAGCTCCATGCTCTTTCTTCTCATCTGTGTATGCTGAAATGCAAATTTGCTTTGTCTCCTGCCGTCTCCTCTCTCTGCTGTCTGGAGGACCCTGTTTGCTATCTTATGTGCAAATTAAGGTAAACACGTATTCCTTCATTAAGGAAAGACCTGGGCAGGGCTGTATGGTTTTGAACCTGAGCTAATAACATCGTACAGGGGGATTTAATAACTTCACACATAATATTGCTACATACATTTCACCATGATATTATTGACCAGTGAGTTATTAGTTTTACAGTGATACCTCACAAAGCATATTTTGATTATAATAAATAGTACGTAAGGTATGACTACAGGGGTGCTTTCGGTCACACCTCCTTCCTAGAAACTCCATCAGAAATACCTTTGTTAGCCTCTTCTGTTTCCTGTTCAGGAGTTCACCACAGATCTAGCTTGCATACTTAGCCTCACTGCTCAGCAATCCTCCTCGTTAATAAGGGAGGATTAATCACTCAGATTTCAAACATCTGCTTTTATGAAAAAGCCAAAGAGCCCCAGTCAGAAACTCTCACAGAGGCTCAAAGAAAAACAAAAAACAGAACATATTCTCCACATTTATTTAAACAAAAAGCTCAATTTTAAAAATAGGCTTAAGTTACTACAGAACTTCAGTATGCAGCAGAAACTAGGATGGGTGCCTTCATGCAGAATTTATATCTATCTTGCAGTGAAATAAACAAGTTCTTATTCTTACTGCCTGTTGGGAAAGTTTCCCTTATGTGGATTGGCAGGTGAGTTTGCATCAAAGAATGGTGTTTTGCGGTTCTCAAAGAAACAGAGGGCAGTTAGGTTCCAGACTCCTATTGAAAATTGCTTGTCTGCAGAAATGTCCTGTTTTGCCATCTAATCCCTTCTTTGATGGATTATTTTTATAAAATGGGGAATTTAGACAAGAAAAGGGAACTGGCCACTCAGTGAAAGTGAAGTAGATTTCAAAGTTATTTTCACATGATGATTACAATAGTAAAGCTGTGATGGGTTACCTCTGGAAATAATCATCTGAAAGTGGGGATATGGTTTAGACTGCAGGGATAATACCAAAGGTTTGGAAGCTGCCTCCAAACAATTCTAAGAGACTAGATCCCCATCATAAGTACCTGCAAACTATTTAGCAGGTAAACTAAATCCGTTTTTCCATACCATTAATTTGGGAAGAGATGCTTTAGTGTTTGTAAGAATTTAATAAATATGCATAAGGTGATATTTTATGTTCTGTATTCTTTACATTTATAGTGTCCTATTATGGATATAATTAAGTCGTCTAAAAGAGAAGAGTAAATGTTCTTGTAACAAAAGTGTGGGTGGTACTGGAATCACAATAATTAGGACTTCAGGGACATAATAATGGGCCTTTATAGGTTTAATATACCTTTACAGTGAGGTTTTTGCTCTGAAAATGGACTCTGTAAAAATGTCAAGTATCAGAGGGGTAGCCGTGTTAGTCTGGATCTGTAAAAGCAGCAAAGAGTCCTGTGGCACCTTATAGACTAACAGACGTTTTAGAGCATGAGCTTTTGTGGGTGAATACCCACTTCGTCGGATGCATGCGACGAAGTGGGTATTCACCCACGAAAGCTCATGCTCTAAAACTGTTAGTCTATAAGGTGCCACAGGACTCTTTGCTGCTTTTTCTGTAAAAATGATGCCTTCTTACAGGTCTGTCCCCCATTTATTCAGAATCTCATCTGTTAATGTTAATGATAAACAAGGTTTTTACCATTTTTCTGCTGCATGTCCTGAAAAGTCAAAACAGCTAGTCAGGTGAATTATATTCCCTTAATTTACCTTAATCTATGAACTGAATTGCTTGCTAACTTCCAGTTAACTTTGTCTGTGCAACCAACTGAAAGTTTATGGGAGTATATGGATGCCACTTCAGCCTAAGTCTATATTATGAGCTAGGGTCTGATTCCCAACTCACATAGACATAATCATGCTAGCTCTTATCCGAGCTAGTGCACTAAAAAGTAGTGTAGCTGCAGTAATGGCCCTGAATACTAACTCGCCTGATCGCCATGGGTATGTACTCAGGGAAGCTAGCCTGTGGTGCTTCTGCTGCAGCTGCCTGGCTATATTACTATATTTATATTACTATTTTTAGTGTACTAGCTCAGATGAAAGCCACTGCGAGTATGTCTATGTGAGCTGGGAATAACACCGCTAGCTCATAGGTAGACGTAGCCTGAGAGAACAATTTGAAGACAGTGCAGGTGCATAGGTGTTCCAGTGGAGCTAATCTGGTCTGCGGAACTTTTATCACCAGTAATAAGAGAAGGAAAGAATATGTCTTGGCCTTGCAGTTGAAAAATATCTTTTTACAAATAACTTGTGAATTGAATACATCGTTGAGGAATCATTTAGGGCCCGTGTGTAAATCACCGGCACTGCCCACTTGCTTATTTCAGCATGTGCTTAACTGCTTTTGCTGAATTAGGGCCAAAATACTATCTTTGTATTAACATTGTCTCTGGTGGTGGTTCCCAAATCATCTTTTCTTCCTTCATCTAGTCTTGCCTGTCTTACATCACTTCTTGGGTATGTAGAGACCTTCTGAAACTCCAGTTGTTTAAAAAAATTAGTTTTTTGGCATTCCAAATCTCTCTTCTCCTGCCTGTCTGCCCACCCTTCTATCTCCATTTACAACTGCATTATCTTCTGTATCTTTTAGACCCATAATATCTGTGCAAGCTTTGGTGCTCTTGTCTGCCTGCACCCAATTTTCTGCTACATCCTTTAATTTCTCTAAAATGTGTTCTCTCCTGACAGTCCTCATTGCTAAAAGTCTTGTTTTTGCATTGGTTATCATTTGCCATCTAAAGACTGTCTCAGCAGCCTTTCATTTATCCCCTACCAGTCTATTCAAAATGCTGTTATGAAAGTCAACTTTTCTTGAAGTTAAACTAATCTATATTCTGTATCTCAGTTTGGGTGTCTCTTTCTCTGCATGAAACTGTTAACATCATTCTTATAGATTCTGGTAACTTGTCCTGATGGTAGAAATTTGTACATGCAAAGTAGTGACTTAGTCACTCTACAACTGACATATTTATAAACATCTGGTATGATGCCATCTGGCCCAGGAACTTTGTCTGCTGACAAATTTAATGGCCTCTTTAAATACTTGGTTTTCTATAGGCTTATTGATCTTCTGAACCATATGTTCATATACTTTAGGCAAATTAATGCTTTGAAAATATCAAATGTCACCTTGTACCAGTAACCACTTCATCGGTGGTTGCTGGGATATAGCTATTGATAATACATCACTAACATATTCAGAGAAAATTAGGAATAGTACATATGTGTTTCTTTTTAGGCAAACCGCTGGCATGGGTGAGTTAACTTTCATATCATTTCTGGCTTAGAAGTGATACTGCTGCTTTTGTGTAAATAAAAAACAGCATAAAAATAATGAATGTTCTTCTAAGAAATTCATTATTTATTGTGCCTTCTGTGCATTTTATAAAATATTTCCTCAGTAGAGTTTGCTTGTCACAATGTTGTTGTGTTATTTTTTAATATGGGGCCTGTCCTATATGGTGAATTCCATTGAATACAAAACTGAGTTCTTCGGATGGGACATGGTGAGAGAAAAATATTAACCAGGATAGTATATTGAAAAACAGTGCCTTGCATTGTCAGTAAAATGTGATTCGCTCCTTAATTTATATAGTGAATGATGTATTGTACGTATGTAAGGACAGGTTCTTGTTTAATGACCAAATGAATACAGTGGTGTCCTTTGTATACCCGGCTTAGAATAGTGGCTCCTTCTGAGTTAGAAAGATGCTTTTCTTCTCTGTAGATATAGATAAATGTGCTCTTTCAAATGGGATGAGGCTGTCCTCTAGTGAGTCTGGACTAAGACTATAGAGTTGAATATGAAGCTATTAGAATGAGTTTCCTATTTAAATAAAACTATAACCTGTATTTTTTAAGTTTTTTGTTTCTTGAGTGGTCAGCATGTGTAGATGAACTCCATAGTTTCCGTTTCACCAAATGCAGAAAAAAATACTACTCATAACTGTTTGTGCTAATCAGCTTTAACTTGGGGTTATTGTTTGTGTGTATACGTAAGAAAAATATGGTAGACTCCTTGCACATAATAAGAAAAAGGAAAAAAAAGGCTTATGTTGCAGAGAATAACAAAATAGTACTCTGTTTTTGGATCTGGGAGCATGGGGGAGAGGAATTTGTTTCACATTGATAAAATTTGAAGCCTCGGCACTTCTAAAAAGATTTTCTGAGTATGATATGCCAGATTAAAACTGGAACAAGTTAACAAGAGCTATATCTTTTCTTCATTTTTCAGAGATATTTTTAACATTGTAAGAACAACTCAGGCACTTTTGGAGATGAATACGTCCATAATTGATGATGTTCAGAGTTAGTGTTTGAGCCAATAAGTAGCAAATGTTCCTGGCTGGCATTTTTCCTTGTAGTGAAATGAACTCAGCTTGATGTTCTTGAATGTCCAATAAATACCCTTCCCAGCTTTGGTGATAGGCTGTGGAATTCTTTCAGTATTTTCTGTTTATCTAAAACAAAGGTGAAATCTGATTATTATTGCTTGGCACTCAGGACCTCTGTAATTTCATTTTCAGATGGCTGTGCTTCATTCTTATTGTCATGTATTTTTTTTAAAAAGTATGTGAAGTATTTAGGGCAGGGGCTGTTGTTTTATTTATACAGAGCCTAGCACATGGTGCTACTAGAAAACCATAAGAAATAATGACTCTCTTGCCATGATTTTTTGACTTGTGGTAGCAATATCCCCTGGTTGTTTTTCCTTTTCTCAGCATCTTGAGTTATATTTTGTTACAAAGTATGTTAACTTGTACATCTTCTATTTGTTGTTTTATTATTTTATAAAGCTTTGTATCAGTGGTCTATGGTAAAGCCCATCTGGGGGAACCAAGACAGTGAACTTCTATGAAGTCATCTGGGAGTATATGTGCAATCCAGAAGACCTGGCTTCTTAGGAAAGAAGCTTATTGTGTTTCTAGAGTTGCTTGCTCTGGTAAAGCTATACGGTTTACCTTAGGAAACTGTTACTAATAGTGTATGACTATTGATTTGCAAAGAAGCCTGGGTTCTAAAGTACGAGAATTAAACTCAGGGTTTAGTGACTAAAAAGTAAGCTGAATCAAGGGCCATGTGTTTCTCTCTCGACACTCCCAACCCAGAGTAGGGGCAGGAAACTGTGTGAGTTTGATTCATGTCTCCCCCCTAACCTGTGAATGTTATTACTAAAGATAATGCAGATGGAAGCTATATTAATTTTTTTCATTGGCTCCCACAAAGGAGGAGTTCTAGGAACAGTGCTGTTCAGGAGCTGGAGTGGGCCTTAAGTAATTGGTCTGTGGCATATATAGAATGTGTTTGGGTGTTGTGATATAAAAGGTTTCATTAACAGAACTCTTTTGGGGATGACCCTAGCTGGCCGTTTAAGGGGAATTGGGCTCAGCATCCCCTGTGACTGATCAGCCTCCTTTCAGCTGAGGCTATTTGAACAATTATAATAGCCAGAAATGGCTCAGTTGAGGAGAGGACCTGCAGGAAGCAGATGGGTTTTTGTGGCTGGCTCTGGAACCTGGGGGAGAGATCCACCGGGAAAGGCCTCTGTTTGCTTGCAGCCTGCTTTGGTCAGGGAAATAGCTTTGCTTTGTGAGTTTGAAGAATAAAACTGTGCTGTAAAGGAGTGTCCTTAAACTGTCTTTGGGTGTGGTATTAGTATTTCCTGGACTGAGTGAGACAGGCCAGCAGCTTACAAACGTACTTGTGAATAACACGGCCGTCCCAAATATGTGCAGATAAACCTTTATACTATGTGTTAATTCTCTCATCATGTAAACTTGAAAAACAAATTACTTTAAATATCTCATTGCACATTTTAAGTATAGTAGCTCCCTCACTTCAGATGACTGCATTTTTTAAAAAAGATAAGCATTATTTTAAAAAAAGATAAGCATTGTAAGTGACAGAGTAACTTTGGCTTTAATTTTAAAAACTGAAGTTCTTATTTCCAGGAGAAGAACAGAGTGACATAACCTCACATGTTCTTTCAAGCATTGCTACTTGAGGTAGTTGGTTTTTTTAATCAGACTGTGCAGTTAATACATAAGTTGCCCTTCTCTCAGTATGATTTCATATGCTGTGTGCTTACTTTATTTACGACAAAACAGAATTATTTACTGGAAGTGTAGTATATTGCCATTAACAGGATATCTATTATGGCAAGGATATAGTGAGCCATCAAAAATACTGTGGCACATTTCATCTATTTAGTTTAAAATATTTACATGTTCTTAATATATAGTTAGAACTTAAATTTAATACTTATTGCAACATGATAGGAATATTGAGATGCATTTAGTCTCAGAGTATGATGATTGGAGCAGGTACAGTTTCCAGTAGTACAGCAAACATTTTATTGTATCTATTATTTAATAATACTAGAAAAATACCAGCTGATAAAATAAAAAAGGAAAAAGAGGGACATTCATTAGAATAGAATAGAATATTAAGGTTGGAAGAGACCTCAGGAGGTCATCTAGTCCAATCTCCTGCTCAAAGCAGGACCAACATCAACTAAATCATCCCAGCCAGGGCTTTGTCAAGACAGGCCTTAAAAGCTGCTAAGGATGGAGATTCCACCACCTCCCTACGTAACCCATTCCAGTGCTTCACTACTCTCAGTGAAATAGTGTTTCCTAATATCCAACCTAAACCTCCTCCACTGAAACTTGAGACCATTGCTTCTTGCTCTGTCATCTGCCACCACTGAGAACAGCCTAGCTCCATCCTCTCTGGAACCCCCCTTCCGGTAGTTGAAGGCAGCTATCAAATCCCCCCTCACTCTTCTTTTCTGCAGACTAAATAACCCCAGTTCCCTTAGCCTCTCCTTGTAAGTCATGTGCCCCAGTCCTCTAATTTTCGTTGCCCTCCGCTGAACTCCCTCCAATTTGTCCACATCCCCTCTGTAGTGGGGGGACCAAAACTGGACAGTACTCCAGGTGTGGCCTCACCAGTGCCGAATAGAGGGGAATAATCACTTCCCTTGATCTGCTGGCAATGCTACTACTAATGCAGCCCAATATGCCATTAGCCTTCTTGGCAACGAGGGCACATTGCTGACTCATATCCAGCTTCTCATCCACTGTAATCCCCAGGTCCTTTTCTGCAGAACTGCTGCTTAGCCAGTTGGTCCCCAGCCTGTAGTGGTGCATGGCATTCTTCCTTCCTAAGTGCAGGACTCTGCACATGAGATACACTTAAACATTAGAAATTTATCTGCTACAATTTCAGATAATGTCTGATGACCAGTGGTATTTAGTAACCTCTGTAAAACTGAGAAAACTATATACAGTAGTGCATTAATTAGACGGGAGCAATGGTCCAATCAAAGTGTCATTCATCTGAATGATCAGCATCAACAATGTACATGGTTTATTTTCATGAATATATGCAGCTGCATCCCCAATGCCAAGTCGCATAATGACTGATATTTATTACAGTCCTAAATCCATGCTTTGCAAGCAGAGGAGCTGGAATAACCACTTGTTTGGGCTTAGTGTGTGTGGTCAAGCATGTTTTATTTATAGGCTTTTTTGTGGCACTCAATTTAGTACCTGAGCACCTCAGAATTATTAATAAATTATGCCTCAGAATAGGGTATTATTTTACAGAGGAGTAAACTGGTGGGTGTTAAATGAATTACTCAGGGTCACACAGGAAAGCTGAAGAGATCTGGCAAGAAAGCCCAGTTGTCCTCATGTATCATTATTAGATTCTTATACAATAGTTACAGTATATTACAAGTTGTAATTGTTTATTAATAGTGACTTAGCATTGAGCTAATGTGCAGAAAACAGGAAGTATTACAATAAAATGTTCAAATTAAATCCAAAGTTATAAAATATTTATACTACATACATACACTAAAACAGACATGCACCATTATTCTGTATATGATCACTGCACCATTTCCCTTTTCCTTATTTTAGCTGCTGACTGTACAAATAGGGCAACCTCTCAGGTCATAGATACGAAGTCAGTTCCTAACAAATATTCTATTTTCTGAGAGGGTGTAGAAAAAGGCATCTGGAACAAAAGCACAGAAAGCTATGTTGACCTCAAATGGCAATAAAAATTGCAATGTAATAAATAATGGAGGACATCTACCACTTGCCCTAAACCACATGGGCAGAAGCGATTACATTTCTCTATTCCAGTATATCAACCTTCTAAGTAAGCTGTCTTCATGGATTGACAACAGAGAGCTGTAAGGCCCTCTTTAGCATTGTCATAAACAGTTAGTTAAGGGTTAAGGGTTTTTTCTACCTGTAATGGGTTAACAGGCAGTACCTGTGGACACCTGACCAGAGGACCAATCAGGGACACGATAATTTCAAATCCCTGTGGAGGGAAGTTTTTTTTTCTGTTCTTTGTTTTTATAAAGTCTCTCTTGGGAATTAAGAGAGTCCAGACATCTTAATCAAGTCCTCCCAGGTTGCTGAAATAAATTCTTCTATTCAAGCTAGTGAGTATTAGCAAGGAACTAGTATTCTTATACTTTTATTTCTGTATTTGCAATTCTGTGTTTTGCTATAGAATTTCTTTAAGTCTGTACTGTTATTGCTTTTACTGAGAAAGAAGGGATGGGGGAATTCTCTCCAGAGATTGATAAGTTTAGACCCTGTATATTGTTCCATCTTGGTTACAGAGACAGTGACTTTCTTTTTAGTCTGTAATAAATCTTTTCTATAAAGGACTTGGTTGATTTTTCCTTGGGTGGATTCTCAGGGAAAGGGGAGGGGGAGGCATCCCTCTGTAGTTAGATCCCGGTATCTCTCCTAGGAAAAGGGAGGGGGGAGGAAGCAGAGGGGAATGGTTTATTTCTCCTGGGTGTAAGAACTCCATAGATTTGGGGTTCTTGGGATCCCCAAAGATTTTGGGGAAGGACTGTCCCAATCCATGTACCTGATTGGGTGGTGGCAGCTTTTACCAGATCTAAACTAGGATTTTTAGTTTAGAGGGAAACCAGTGCAGGTCCCCATTTTGGAACCCAACAGCTCTAAGTGGGGGTGAGACCTATGACAAGCATATTATTACATAGACTGTCTAAATATCTGGCATACTCATGAGTCTTTTTAACAAGGGGAAACCAAGGTGACATACAGTATTTGAAATAGAAAAAACTACTATTTCCAGTTGCCTATTAATATCCTCTGTTCTTGACTTGACTAGGGATTTCACATTTTTAAACTTTAATCTAATCATTTCCAATTCCAAGAAACCTAGACAATGCAATGGATTTTGAATATATTCTAACCAGGGAAATTTATGTGAGGAAAGTCCTGCTGAGCTGTTCCTCTAAACATAACCTTGGTAAATGCTGTGGGTGCATATTATAATAAATATGAAGCCAAAAAAAATTACCCTGTTGCACTTTGGACAGAATAGAATTCATACCTGCCTCAGTTCTAAGAGCAGCTGGGCTATTATTTGGGAGACCAAGAATCTTCCTAATTAGTTTGGGAATACATTTAAGAAATTATCAAGAAGTCCTCCCACTGACAGTATAAACCAAACATTTTTAATAAATGCCTCAATCCCAAAGGTGTTTGACAGTAAAATGTATCATCTGCATAAAATACAGACACTGGGAGAACCATGATTTTTTGGGGGGAGGGGATACTGAGCCCCTTTTAATGCTAAAGCAACATCATTGATAAAAAAGGGCAGAACTCCCTTTTTGCAATTAGGATGGAATCAGTTAATTCTGCATCCACATTCTAATTTTGGCCACTGTTTGTCTGTGAAGAGCTTTTGAAAGAAAAAGTAACTGGAGAGCTAGTCAAGCCATTTCCATCTTGCCCCACAGATGGTCCCTATCATAGAATCAAAGGCCAATTTTAGATCAATAAAAGCTGCATACAATTTTTCTCACTTAGGAGGCAAATATTTGTGGATCAGATAAGAAGGAGTAAAACAATTATCTGTAGTGCAACGGCCATTTCAGAAACCGGCTTGTTCCTCAGCAACTAAATTACTTTTTTCCTGCCCAATCTTCTAGTCTCCCCCAAAAGATATGTAATGTACATTTTTAAAGCAGCGTCCAATTTGTCAGTAATTCTTGTATTTTTTTTCTCTTTTTTATAAAGTGGAATGATAATACTGGACACCCAACCTGAGGGGACAATTTCTGTATTATTTATATTAGAGAACTATTTTGCCAAAACAGGTGCCAACCAGTCAATACTCCCCTTAAATACTTCTGCAGGGATAAAATTCTCCTCAGTACTTTATTACAGAGTTGATCAATAAAAGATACAACTTCCTCACTGGATGTCTAGTAAGGAACAAGGAATGGAATCATTCCAAAAAGCTAATAAATGGCCTGTCATTATAAAGTTCAGAAGAGTATTTCTCTCAAATATGCTGGGGCATTAACTTCAGTATTACTCCTGATCTTCTTGGGAACCCATAGCTATCAACTTCCACAATGCCTGATGATGATCCAACCTTTTGTGTTTCAACAATGTTTTTAATAAAGCTTTCTAAGATTAACTAGCTTTTGGATGGAAACCTATGAACTATCTTTCTGGGCCTCCTTTGCCATAATCTGGTTACAGTATATATAACATTGAACATTTTGCAGATAATTTTGCTTAAATCTATTACAACTAATCTGTTCTTGTTCTTCCCTTAAATTTCATCTTCTGTCTTCAGAAGAAATGTCTAATGGACTGAACTTCCTTCTAAGTCTTACAAATACTTCATATTTATAAAGCAGTCTAGTTAATAAAGAACATAATGTGGTGGTAGTTAGTAAAAACTGTTAAAAGTGAATGATTGAAATGATTACATCTCACAGGTGCTGTACTTCAGCTTCTGTATTTGCAGAAAGTTAGTGTTGTGGATGGTTGGGTCTAATTTTGTTGAATACACTGTAACAAGTTTTTACGATAAATAATGCAATGACTTCACACTTTTTTACTTTGGTGATGTAAATGCTCCCTCCCATCGTGGTCTCAGATTGAGGGGCTTCGTCTGGGCCACCAGAAGAAAGAAAATCCTTGGCTCCTTTTAAGGAGTTTCCATGCCTCTCCACCATGTAGATATTCAGCCCCTTTGTGGTCTTGAGGATGAGGGCTCTGGGGCTGATTAGCAGGCACAAAGCCATAGCAATGCATATTGGCTCCTGTGCCCTTAATGGGAGGATTTATAAACCCTTCACCAGCTCTTAGGCTCTTTCTGTGGAATAAGAAAGTATCCCCCTTTGGATTAGAATATTACTATTACTTGTATTACTGTAGTGCCTAGGAGCTCTGTCATGGACCTGGACCTCATTGTGCTAGATGTTGTACAAACAAAACAAAAAGCTAGTCCTTGCCCTGAGGGGCTTACAATCTAATGATAAGATAAGAGACACTAGATGGGTATAGATAGATGGGGGAGTACAAGTAAACAATGAGACACTATTGGTCAGCATGGTAGGCGGTGATCTAGGTACAGCAATAGTCTAACAGCTGTCAAGTTTTGTTGTTTTGTTTTTGTAGGTATCACAGCAAATCAGAGTGAGGAGGGATTTAAAGGCAGATAATGACGTAGTTTTGTGGATGTTTATGTGGAGTACCTCCCAAGCATATGGGGTAGCATGAGAGAAAGCATGAGTGCTCATTAGGAAATATAAGAAGTAGGCAGCGGAGGCTGGTACCGTGGGCCGACTGGAGGAGAGCATGAAGAGCTCAGTAGTGAATGAAAGGTGGTAGAAGACGGGGACTGACTGAAATGTTTTGAAAGTGAATACAAGCAGTCTTTATGATAGAGAAGGGAAGTCAATGGAGGGAATGAAATAGTGGAGACCTGGTCAAAGTGGTGGTCTGGGAAAATCATCTTTGCAGCAGCCTTCTGAATGGATATGAATGGGACAACATTGCATTTGTCAAGGCTAAATAATTGCTCACAAGGTCAACACCCCTTTCTGCAGTTGCACGCTGTCACTCCATCTCTCCCTCTCTCTGGACTACAACTTCCGTCTTGCTCCACAAGGTGCTGCTGCCTCCTCATGACTCTGACCAGGTCACTTTACATGCTTTCCCCTTCTGGAGTACCAACTTCTTCCTTCAGCAGTCCTAGGCAGTCTTCCCATTCATTGCCCTATAGTTCCACTTCCACAGTGGCTGGGAGGGGAACCCTCTACTCTGGGTTCTGGCTGAAGGACCCTCTAGCTAGTAGTCAAGTTCTATTCCCTTCTAGACCTTACTGTCTTTCCCTGAGCCTTCTCCTATCTTCCTGGCATTCCTCGGCAGACTTTCTCACCGGCCTGCCTCTCCTGCACATTTCCTGCTTTTATACTCCCAGCTTGTTCCTCCTCAGCTGGGATTCCTCATTCAAACAGGCAATATCTTAGCCACCTGATTCCTCTTAGCTGTGGCCTGTTGGGTTAATTAGCCCCCTTTTCAGTTTGCATTAACTCTTTTAGGGCAAATGTGGGGTGAATACCCCATCACAGCATCATGCTAGTTGCCTTTTGGGATGAGGAAGGAATTGTTCCCTTACTGCCAGATGGTCAGAGCAGTGTGTGTTTTCTTTACTTTCCTCTCAGCAGTCCAAGGAACTGGTAGGTAGAATCATAGATGCCAAGGTTAGAAGGGACCATTGTGATCATCAAGTCTGATCTCCTGTATAACACAGGCCATAAAACTTCCCCCAAAATATTTTTGAATGAGAGCAGAATTAAAAAAAAATTATCTTGATTTTAAATTGCCAGTGATGGAGAATCCACCATGACCCATGCTAAATCGTTCCAATGATTAATTACCCTGTTATTTTTTTCCTTATATCGAGTCTGAATTTGTCTAGCTTTGACTTCTGGCCATTGGATCACATAGTTACCTTTGTCTGCTAGACAGAAGAACCCATTATCAAATATTTGTTCCCCATATAGGTAATTATCGACTATAATCAAGTTGACCCTTAACCTTCTTTTTATTAGACTCAAGGAGCTCAATCTACATAGCTATCCCTATAATGCATGTTTTTCAGTCCTTGTTTCAGAGAAGAACCATGAGAATGATTCTTCTCTGAAACTTCTCCAATTGATCAACATCCTTCCAGAACTGGACCCAGTATTCCAACAGTGGTCACACCCAATACAGAGGTAGAATAACCTCTCTACCTCTATTCAAGATTCCTGTGTGTGTGCATCTAGCCCTTTGGCCACAAAGTCACTTTGGGAGCTCCTGTTAGGCTTATTATTCACAACAAACCCGCAAAGGCAGAGGCAAAATAGTCTCCCCACTGGTTTTTTTTGTTCTTATTAGTGTTGTTAAAATGAATATTATTTGCTTGCATCCATCTTTCCAAGTGATCCAGATTGCTCTGTATCAGTAAGTTGTGTCTTTATTTACCACGTCCCCCCAATGTTTGTGTTGTCTGCAAACTTTATCAGTGATGATTTTATGTTTTCTTCTAACCAATGATAAAAATGTTAAATAGTGTAGGGCCAAGAACCCTTCCCTGCAGGACGCCACTTAGAAGCACAGCCATGCAATGACGATTCCCATTTTAAAATTACATTTTGAGACCTATCAGTTTGCCACTTTTTAATCTATTTAAAATATGCCATGTTAATTTTATATTATTCAGAGTTTTGAATCAAAATATAACATGGCACCAGGTCAAATGCTTTATAGAAGTCTAAGTGCTTTACATCAATACTATTGCCTTTATCAATCAAACTGGTAATCTCATTTTAAAAAAAAATCAAGTTAGTTTGACAGGATCTATTTTCCATAAACCCAAGTGAATTGGCATTAATTATATTGTTCTGTAATGTCAGCCACTCCATTATCTTGCCTGGGATTTATGTCCGACTGACAGGCCTATAACTAACTAGGTCATCCTGTTTACCCTTTTTATTTAAATATTGGCACAATATTAGCTTTCTACTAGTCTTCTGGAACTTTCCCAGTGTTCCAAGACTTAATGAAAATCAACATTAACAGTCCAGCAAGCTTCTCAGCTAGTTCTTTTGAAACGATTGGATACAAGTTATCTGAACCAGCTGATTTAAAAATGTCTAACTTTAATAGCTGCTTTTAAAATCCTCATGACATAGTAGTGGAAAGGAGAGTGTTAGCATATACTATGACTGCATTATCTGTTTTTCCCCAATTATAGAACAAAAATACTTTTTGAACACTTTTATGCATTTTCTGTATTATTATTTTAAGGGAGTGGACTCACTCCTGCAGCACCTCCTGCTGGTTATCCATGGGAATTAGCTCTTCCAGCGTCCTGGAGCACCCTCTGCAGGCTGGCGATCTGCCTTACTGCTGGCCCCCATGTTCCTCGTGCCCCCAGTGCCCCTTTCTCCAGGTTGCTGCCCCTGGCAGTACCCCCACCTGGGGAACCCCCACCCACTAACCCCACCTCACCTCAGCATAAGGCTACTGCCAGTCACCATCTAGCCCCACTCCCTGGGGCAGACTGCAGTATACACCACTCATCACAGGCAAGGTTGGGTTGGATCTGCTGCCTCTCTCTATAGCTGGGCTGCTCCTCTGCAGCCCCAGTACTGGTCTTAGGCCCTCAGCTAGGCCCACAGCCTGGGGCTTTCCTAGGCCAGAGCTCCCCAGAACTTCTAACCTTCCCCCAGCCCTGTTCCACTCCCAGTACCCTGCTCAGCTCCCTAGCAACCAGGCCCTTCTCTCTCTGCTTGTGGAGAGAGAGAGTCCTGAGATTCTGGCTGCCCTGGCCTTCTAATAAGGCCCGGTTAGTCTGGTTGGGGCATAGCCCCACTGCAGCCACTTCCCCCTATCAGCCGGGATTTTGCTCCCTTCCCTAGCCCCAGCCCTCTGTATGGCTTTTCCAACCCCTTCAGGGCTGGAGCAGGTGCTCGCCCCGCTACAATTATTGATAATTCTACTATTTCCATCGAATAATTGATGAATAACATTGTTAGGATTCTTTTTGTCCCTAATATACTTAAAAACTCCTTCTTATTACACTGGTCCACAATTTTTGAGAAGTCGTCTGCTTCAGAGATAAAATGTGCTATTTATTATGTATTTTGATGTGCTGAATTCAAATATGACAATTAAAAACAACTGATTGGCTACTGTTTCTAAGATATTTAAGGTTTTACATTTTATGTCTATGTATATTGGGTGGGTAGATAGAGTTTTAATCATAAATTGTAAACCTAGGTCTTTTCATGTGTTTATGGTTGCTTTACATGATAATATTTCACCTGTCCTGTGTATGTAACACTTTAAAAATCAGCAAAAGGGTTATATAAATAAAATTTATTATGAAACAAAAGCAAAAAACTATTATGTACATAGTTTAGTCCTATTCAGTGTCTACTCGGCGCTTCTTGGCTTGTCTCTTGTATTCATTAAATGGAGCATCTCTTGTCACTGTCCAGCAATAGTCTGCAAGCATTGATGGGCTCCATTTGCCCTGATAGCGTTTCTCCATTGTTGCAATGTCCTGGTGAAATCGCTCGCCGTGCTCGTCGCTCACTGCTCCTCAGTTCGGTGGAAAAAAATCTAGATGAGAGTGCCAAAAATGTATCTTTAGTGACATGTTGCAACAAGGCTTTTGTATGCCTTGAGGAGGTTTTCCACCAACAACGTGTAGTTGTCTGCCTTGTTGTTTCCGAGAAAATTTATTGCCACTAACTGGAAGGCTTTCCATGCCGTCTTTTCCTTGCCACGCAGTGCATGGTCAAATGCATCATCTCAAAGAAGTTCACGAATCTGTGGACCAACAAAGACACCTTCCTTTATCTTAGCTTCACTTAACCTTGGAAATTTTCCACGGAGGTACTTGAAAGCTGCTTGTGTTTTGTCAATGGCCTTGACAAAGTTCTTCATCAGACCCAGCTTGATGTGTAAGGGTGGTAACAAAATCTTCCTTGATTCAACAAGTGGTGGATGCTGAACGCTTTTCCTCCCAGGCTCCAATGACTGTCAGAGTGGCCAATCTTTCTTGATGTAGTGGGAATCTCTTGCACGACTATCCCATTCGCAGAGAAAACAGCAGTACTTTGTGTATCCAGTCTGCAGACCAAGCAAGAGAGCAACAACCTTCAAATCGCCACAAAGCTGCCACTGATATTGGTCATAGTTTATGCACCTCAAAAGTTGTTTCATGTTGTCAAAGGTTTCCTTCATATGGACTGCATGACCAACTGGCATTGATGGCAAAACATTGCCATTATGCAGTAAAACAGCTTTAAGACTCGTCTTCGATGAATCAATGAACAGTCTCCACTCATCTGGATCGTGAACGATGTTGAGGGCTGCCATCACACCATCGATGTTGTTGCAGGCTACAAGATCACCTTCCATGAAGAAGAATGGGACAAGATCCTTTTGACGGTCACAGAACATGGAAACCCTAACATCACCTGCCAGGAGATTCCACTGCTGTAGTCTGGAGCCCAACAGCTCTGCCTTACTCTTGGGTAGTTCCAAATCCCTGACAAGGTCATTCAGTTCACCTTATGTTATGAGGTGTGGTTCAGAGGAGGAGGATGGGAGAAAATGTGGGTCCTGTGACATTGATGGTTCAGGACCAGAAGTTTCATCCTCTTCCTCTTCCTCGTCTGACTCAAGTGAGAATGATTCTGGTGCATCAGGAACCGGCAGTCCTTCTCCGTGGGGTACTAGGCGTATAGCTGATGGAATGTTTGGATAATGCACAGTCCACTTTTTCTTCTGTGACACACCTTTCCCAACTGGAGGCACCATTCAGAAGTAACAATTGCTGGTATGATCTGTTGGCTCTCTCCAAATCATTGGCACTGCAAAAGGCATAGATTTCCTTTTCCAGTTCAACCACTGGCAAAGATTTGTTGCACAAGTGTTGCAGCATATGTGTGGGGCCCACCTCTTGTCCTGATCTCCAATTTTGCAGCCAAAATAAAGGTGATAGGCTTTCTTAACCATAGTGCTTTTGTAATGCAAAAGTCACTTCACCACAAACATAGCCGAAGTTATCTGCACTGTTCACACAAGCAAGAGGCATCTCTGCTCACTTTGGCTAAACAGAAATGTGTCCCTTTGCAAAATCAAACACTGACAAATAAGAGAGCACGACACTGTATGATTTCTAGAGCTGATATAGGGCAATTTGTTCAGCAGAGTGATGTAAGCTTCGTTATGATTGCATCATCCATGACTTCTAGGAATAACATGATGCAAGTCATATCATGTATGACGCAATACCAGCTTCAGATTGCATCATTCATTGTTTTGCCTAAAAAGCAAGTACTGTCCAAACCCAGTCATAGATTTATTCATAGATCCAGTCAAAGATGTATTTTAGTCATTTCTGGTTTAAATTGAGATCTCTTCCCTTTATAACTCACTTATCCTCCGCCATTCCCAAGTCAAGGGTCGTATATACTGACCCAATAGCATAACTTGAAAACTAGAGCCAATCAACAATTTTAAGCATCATTTTCGTTCTCAGTTACCCAGAATTAGTAAAGTTTGACTACATTTATTTCAGAAGCATTTTGGCTGTAGAGCAGTGTTATCCTTAATATTGCCAGTCATAGATTTTTTCCTTGTATCGCTTTACTTCTCTTATCAATTTTCTACAATTCTAAGTTTCTGATCTAAATGCATTACTATCGACTTGCCCTTTCTTCCATTTTTTTATAGCTGCCTTCATATCCCCTCTGAACCAGGTCAGGTTTTTTAACCAGTATGGCTTTCTTCCTCAAAAGGGGAGATTGTGGCTTTTTGGACATCTAGTAAAGTGTTCTTAAACAATTCCCAGTTACCATTCCCATTTTTCTGATTTTATTTTTCCTTCCAGCTGGTTTGGCTCATAATTTGTTTTCAGCTTTGTGACATTATGTCTTTGAAAGCACCATGTGTGTGCGTGCACACGCACACGTGTATAAAAACATAAAATGACTGGTTTGGACTTTTATTCTGTTTGCATATTACAAATGTGGTCAAGTCATGATCACTTGTACCTAAGTTTTCATTAATTTTTAGTTCTGTGATCAGTTAGTCTTTAGCTGCCAAGAATTGACCTAATATAGAATTCCCCCATGTTGGATGCAAAACCTTTTGAGTTTGCAATAATAATCAGAAATTCCAAGGATGTTTTATTACTGGTAGCATGAGACCCTCAACATATGTCACTCAAACTAAAGTCCCCCATGATCACATAGCTTCCCCCCCTACACATTATAGATAGGTGAGTATGGAGCCAGTTATTCTGTTCCCTAGTATGATTTGGTTGTCTGTAGCAGACAATAACACCCCATCTTGTGCTTTATCTGTTGACATTGATCCATAAGCATGCAAGATAATTTTCTTCTCAGTTGTCAGTGACTTGGAAGCTGGTAATGCCATTTTTGATATAGTGCCACTCCCCATCCCCACACCTTGTTTTGCTCACTCAAGCGTTCCTAAATAGGTTATAACCATTGATTTTAACATTCCAGTCATCCACATCATTCCACCAAGTTTCAGTAATAGCAACTAGTTCAAATTTATGATACCAAATCCTCTTGTTTGGTATCCTGGCTCCTAGCAGCAGTGTATAGGCGATTAAAAGTTGTCTTCTCTTCATGTCCTTTGGCTCCTTGATTAATATTGTGCTCAGCATCTTGATTTTATGTTTAAGTGCTCATATCATCCCTCTTTTTACCTTTCCCTTTTCTTGTTAGTTTAACCCCATAGCATATTGTAACAGCTGTACATAGCTCACTTGTTCATATTTGGCAAGTCTCAACAGAGCATATATCTTGTCTCTGACACTCTTACACATACAACGAACAGAGGTTATACACAGTTTAACTTCTAATATATTTCCACTACAAAGCTTACATGAGATACGGTACTCTGGGAGTACTGTTTGTAGTTATACAATTTAGCATAAGTACAAAGCATTTTAGAAATATGATATTAGCTAACAGCACCAACAAACAGACCTGTCTCAGCTGCTTACCCTTCAGGGCCCCCCAACCCAGATATGCAGCCCATACACAGAGAACAAACAAACACACAGTCAAACAATCTTAACAGATGAACCAAATGCACCACTCGTCAAGTTGCACTTCCTTCAAGCATAGTCAGCAGCTGTGCTCTCCAAAACTCTACTGTTAGCTGTTTCTGTTCGTGTCTCTAGAGTTCACCTTGCAAGTGATATTTTATGCCAAGTCTCCCCCAACATTTTTTGAGTTAAGCAATTATCATCTATAATTGCCATCTATAGCATGTTAGGTTGTAAAACTCACTTTTGTCTCAAATTGGCAGGTGTGCAGTGCAGGTAATGGATCAATAGGGCACCACGTTCCCTGATAAACTGAATTTGGAAGCAGATTAGAATACATCTCCTGAAGAAGGTCGGGAATGGTGCTGGAACTCTTAATGACAGTTACAGCAAGGACACAACCTCCTCTTCAGTCCCTTAGCTGTCAGATGAGGGATGGTGGTGGGGTGCTGGGACTAGGTTAATGAGGTAGCGGGCTGATAGCAGCCATCCAGCAGGTGGCATAGATTACAGAGTAAGGATGACCAGATTATTGCTGGATAGATGTATTAATGGCCTAGTTAAACCACATTCCTGCTGTCCTGTCTTCCTGCAGTGACCAGGGCAATTGAAAACTGGCTTTACTTTCAGTAAGGAGTGATAAAGATCTAACAGATCATAGAATCCTAGAAGATCAGTGTTGGAAGGGACCTCAGGAGGTCATCTAGTCCAGCCCCCTGCTCAAAGCAGGACCAATCCCTAACTAAATCATCCTAGCCAGGTCTTTGTCAAGCCTGACCTTAAAAACCTCTAAGGAAGGAGATTCTACCACATTCCCAGGTAACCCATTCCAGTGCTTCACCACCCTCCTAGTGAAAATGTTTTTCCTAATATCCAACTTAAACTTCCCCCCTGAAACTTGAGATCATTGCTCCTTGTTTTGTCATCTGGTACCAATGAGAACAGTCTAGATCCATCCTCTTTGAAACTCCCCTTCAGGTAGTTGAAAGCAGCTATCAAATCCCCCCCTCATTCTTCTCTTTGGCAGACTAAATAAGCCCGGTTCCCTCCGCCTCTCCTCGTAAATCATGTGCCCCAGCCCCCTAATCATTTTTGTTGCCCTCCGCTGGACTCTTTTTCAGTTTTTCCACATCCTTCTTGTAGTGTGGAGCCCAAAACTGGACACAGTACTACAGATGAGGCCTCACCAATGCCGAATAGAGGGGAATGATCACGTCCCTCGATCTGCTGGCAATGCTCCTACTTATACAGCCCAAAATGCCATTAGCCTTCTTGGCAACAAGGGCACACTGTTGACTCATATCCAGCTTCTCATTCACTGTAACCCCAAGGTCCTTTTCTGCAAAACTGTTGCCTAGCCATTTGGTCTGTAGCAGTGTATGGGATACAAAACACTTACTTCCAGTGCATTCAGTTCTTCTGTTGAAAGTAAACATATCTTTTGGAAGTTTGGGGAAGGGTTTTCTAGTTTCAGTTTACCAGATTCCCAGGAGTAGAATGTTGATGTCTTATGGAAACATGATGCATTACTATTCACTTTTGTCTTTTTAAATGTGACAATCTGGATGAAAGAAACTATTATTATTAGATTTTACTGGGTATCAAATTAATCTGTAGTTTTCTTCCAGGTTGCAATTTTAGAGGTTTTTTTTTTTTCTTCCAAAATGTGCTTGAGAATTGTTTTTACTGCACATAAATTGTGCTGTCAATAAATAGCTAATGTAGTATAGCTAAATTTATGTAGTTATCCCATTTGATGAAAGATTTATAGCACTGGAGATATTGTGGGAATACTATACAGTAGGTACTAAAGTGCGTATATCTTTTATAATGGCATTGTCTCAAATTAAGGCACACAGAAAGGTAAACCAATTTAAACTAATTAGTATGTGTAATAGTTGTCATCCCAAGAATGCTGATTTGTTCTAATTTGTTAAGGACATTTTCTATTCAATTCTTCCAAGGCTTGAAAAAGTATTAAAAAATCAGGAAGAGTAGCAGTAATTAACATTAATAAAATATAAGCTTAGAAACTGAAAAAAAAGATGAATGGCAATAAATGTTATTTGTCTTCTAAATCTTCAGATAAAAAATTCTGTAATGATGAAACACAAGGCTTTGCCCTGATCTAATGGGACTCCACACATGCCTGCGAGTCTACCTGAAGGATCAACTTCAGGATTGTAAGGAGATGGTTGTAAAGAAAGATAAGATATAAAATAAACCTTAGTTAAGCAAAAGTGCTCAACTGATTACCTGTACAACCTTTATTAGGATTATTTGGCCGTTGATTGCTTAACTAAAGGAAAGAGTTATATTTGACTTTACAGAGGGTTTTTTTTGTTTTGTTTTGGTGTCTGTCCTTAACAAGAGCAATCATTAGTATAGGCTACAAAAATGCAAACATCACTGAATTATGATTTAGACTACATAAATTGGAAAAACTGGTCAACATTAAAAGCATCCAGGCTATTTAAAAAAAAAATCACATAACACAACCATAACAAAACACAGTGTTATTCAATGATTAGTCTATGATGGTGACTGTGTTTGAATTTTCAACTGACTGCCGCTGTACAGAACCCTCCCCCCAAAAACTATGACCAAATTGTCTTATGTCTATTATTCACATGCTGTTCACTGAGAACTCTCCGAGTCCACCTTTTTAACCTATACCCACACAAATTATATTAATTCAGAATCTGATGAACACTCCTAACTATCTAACTTGAACTCCTACATTTTAAGACAGACTGTGTATATGAGTATTGCTCAAAAGGCTTTCACACTTTCATTTTGCATGTGTATAAACTTACAACTGAAACCAATAAGTATGGTAGACGTGTACAGTGTTTCACAATCTTGTTAACAAAGTTGTTCAGTTTCAAAGCTACTTTACGACAATCTTGATTTGGAACCTCTCTCTCTCACCCATGTGCGTGAGCTCTGTGATAAATGTTAAAACACCTATATAAGCATGTACACTTCCTTGTTAATTAGGTAACCAGATTCAGGAAATAGTCAACTGACTGGTTTGAGTAGTCACCCCATGGAAATGGTTTACTTTTCATTAGAAGTTTGCTTAGCCATCAGCTTTATGCTCAGTTATTATTCACAGCAGGAGTTGATACTGCAAACACTGGTGGAGCAAATGAGGGACAATCTGTTATTTTCCTGATGTGCTAGTAGGCAACCTAAACTTGCTTGAAAAGAGAGACAGACAGAAAAGTGCCTATCCAAGATAGGTACTTGATAGCCGGAGGATTCCCAAGTGGCCAGCCTGCTCTTTAGCAGGTACCATCAGCTTTTGGGAAGCAATGTGCTGAAGGAGACAGGGTATTTTATCCCATTTCTGCTGGGTGGTACAGTTTGGTTCCTCCTTTTATAGAAGCTGGCTTGGACCATACAATGACCCGTACTTTGTGATGAACACTTGAAATGACCCAGCCAAAATTAGATGTCCCCATTCACCATCCAATCAGAAAACAAACCATTGCTTTTGAATTCTTACAACTGTGTCTGGAAAAGTCTTTTTGTGCAGAACATCTTGTACCATATCACTTTGTCAAAGAAAAGTTAGGCCACTGCTGTTTGTACAACCGTCTTGGGACATACACTGAACATCTGCTGGCTGAGCTTTAGTCAGCAACCTACTTCAGAAAGTTGCTTTCTGTAGACCCCTTTCTGGTGCATCTGCTCACCGACTTTACATAGCTGTCCTTGCCCAAGTTCTAGTTTCTCCATCAGCACTCTGCTGACTGCTGAAATATCTAGTTTAAATTTGTTTCTTGTGAAGCCTCTCTACATTCTTTAATGCTCTTTAAACTTTAATAATATGCTGTGCAGTAACTCAAATTCATCTAAAGAACTGTTGTTCTCCAGCAGATGTGAATAACTGTATAAATCTTTCATTATTTTTCTCCTTATTTTAACAATAATGGTAGGACTTCTGTGTATATGGTTGAGTTGTGTCTGAGCATTATTGATCAATTACATTTCTGATTATTTCACTCTGTGATCAAGTGCTTATAAGATATTATTTAGTTTCAACCCTTTTTACTACTGCCTTTTCCAGCATATGTATATTTTATTTATTTGTGGTAATAAAAGCATGCTTGATTGCAAACATCCTTACAACTTGATTTCATCAATAATTTAAAAGAAATCATTATGAATACAACCCCATTCTTTTCTAACAGGATTACCACTGTCTTTCCCAAAGCTGTATTAATTTTTAGTTGACTTCCATTTTTACATGTAACATTATCCCTTCATCAAATTAGTTTATTCAGTCTAGGTCCCTGTATTTTTTCCTAGCTTTGTATCTGGCAACATCTTATAGTATTTTAATATGTAGTATTTATTTCAATTCATTCTAAGTAAATTAGTGAAAATGGGGAAAGGGATATTTATTTTCAGATATGCTAATGGTGTAGTTAACAGGCTTCCTGGCTTGCCTGCGCTGAGTGGCATTATATACTCTTGTGAAAGTCAGAGGAAACTCTGCTGTTTGGCTTTGAGTTTCTCTTCTCTTGGGCCTTTGTCTTGTCTTTTCGGAAAAGTCTGATTCCTGGGCAGTTCTTAGTTAGCAACAGCTCAGAATTCTAGAGTGGTGCATCTATAGTGAAGGGAGTTTAGCCGTCAGTGACTCTGCATATGTTCCTGAGCTATTTCCTTTTTTAGAAGGGAGGAAAGGTTCCAAGTGTCCTTCTAGTAGCATCCTTTTCTCTTTGAGGAAGGAGAGAAGTCTGCTTCTCTTCTGTAAGATATTTGTTGACCATACCATTCTGTGAGTTTGTGTCTTTTGTTCCTTTTTGCTTTTATATTTAGTCTAATTGTGTATTACCTGACTTGTCTATGAGGATCCTATCTTATATAGCTTGGTCTCTTCTATCACATTGAATAGCTCTGTCAGTGCCCTGATTTTCGCACCCCCCAAACCCTCAAATAGTGATTTGTTACTGATGCTCTAGTGAAGGAGTTACAGCCTCAAACCTGAATAGAACTTCCACTGTGATCATCAAATTCAAACTTTCCTCCAGAGTACTGTAATGACTTAAGAAATTGCTGAAGAGAAAAGTGCCACTTGACCCGTCAAGTTGTTCCCGCTTAAATGTACTTCTGCTGAGAGGACCATATTTTAAAAATCCTAAAGATGCTTTTGTGCCAACATTTTTAGGGCCACAAAATATGCATACAAAAACATACTTTTTGAAATGTGTGCTGGTGTCAGTTTGAGTCGTCAACAATGCCTTCATATTTTGGCATGTAAGACTTTTTCTAGTAATTTAAAATTCTGAGTGACTTTTGTCATGCAACACTGAGCAAGTGTTACCAATATTCAATTTAAGCAAAATGACAGCTTTTTTTAATGAGACAAGGTGGGTGAGGTAATATCTTTTATTGGACCAACATCTGATGGTGAGTCATGCTTTTGAGCCATACAGCTCTTTCAGCTCTTTTAATGACTATGCTCATTTAGTTTCTCTTCATTTCAAATGCTGTTTGCTTTATTGAACACTCATTCCACTGATCTTGTTGGTGGGGGTGAATGCAATGGAAAGAGCTCAGTCTAGCAATGTCTTGCACACATTTAATAGTTCCAAACTCTTGAATATTTGGATTGATTTATTATTATTATTATTTTATTATTATTATTATTATTGATAAAAGGGACGTTAGAAGTGACCTATCTGAACTTCTCAGAGTACAGGGACATCATATGAAAAACAGTGCAACGTGAGATCTTTATTGCTCTCCTATTTCTCTAGTTTTACTAGTCAGTATAATTTATTATATATTCTTAGGTAGAAAGCCATAATTATTGGGATTTTTTGGTCTGTTCTTGAAAAGCTGAAGTTGTAAAAGTTGAAAGAGAAATATTTTGAGGAACTGGTAAACCATGCTGCCTTGCACTGCTTCAGAAACCTCAGGCCTCTGGCACCTGAGATAGTAAACAATGTTCTTCTTTGAGTGATCGCTCATTTTGATTCCAATTAGGTGTGCGCGCACTGCATACATGACCATCAGAAAGTTTTTCCCCTAGCAGCATCTGTCGGGTTGGCTGTGGAACCCTCTAGAGTGGCTCCTCCATGGTGCTCAATATATGACCCTGCTGACCTGGCGCCCCCTCAGTTCCTTCTTACCGCTCACGACAGTTGTTGGAACTGTGGCGTCTTGCTTAGCAAGTTCTCCATGTTTCCCTAGCTTGATTCTAATAATAGTTCTTTCTTGTAGTTGCTTTTTTTGTTTTTGTTGTATTTAGTAGCAGTTGGGTTGGGGGGTTTCCCTCTGCCCTGACTGCTTTCCCTTGGGAGAGTCCCATGAGGACTCTCATGCCCAAGTCCCCGGGATTCAAACCCTGCAAATCCTGCAACAAGCCTATGCCAACGAGTGACCCCCCCTCCACACGACTCTTGTCTGAAATGGCTTGGAACTCAGTATTCAAGGTAAAGGAGCTTATGCCACCTGAGTCCAGGAGGAGTTTTGGGCCCTTGCTGACGAGGGCAAGATGGTGGCATGGACCTCATTGCAGACCTCTCTGGATGCTGCGGACTCAGCGGCGCATATCTTGTCCTCAGGTATTGCCATGAGATGCTCTTCCTGGTTGCAAGCCTCGGGCCTACTACCTGAGGTTCAGCAGATGCTGCAGGACCTGCCCTTTGACAGAGAAGGCTCACAGACCGACTCTGGGCTGCATAGCCTAAAGAACTCGAGGGCAACTATCAAGTCCCTGGGTATGCAACCCAGAAGGAGCACTTCAAGCCCCAGCAGCTGCAACAATGCTCCTACCCTCCTCGGCTGAGGCAGGACTTCTACAAGCAGAGGGGATGGAATGGCAGAAGGAAGCCTTCCAACCCCCCGTCGGGACAAGGCCAGGGCCCAACCAAACTATCATTGGGTTCCAAGCAGGCCTTTTGAAGGGACACCTGAGGACATCGTACTGGACTTAACCCCGGATCCTTCCCCACCCTTTTTGAATACTTTATCCCACTTCCACCGTGCGTAGTCCCAAATAACCTCAAACCGCTGGGTCCTTCACACTGTGGAAATGGGATACTCTCTCCAATTCTGTTCCTACCTGGCCCCCCGGCCCTCTTCATGGACCCCTCTCACGAGCAACTCCTTATTCAGGAGGTTCATGCGCTCCTCACCATGGGGGCAGTGGAGGAGGTTCCACAGGAGCTAAGGGGCAAGTGGTTCTACTCCTGATATTTCCTAATCCTCAAGGCCAAAGGGGGCATTTGGCCCATTCTGGACCTGTGTGAGCTCAACAAATTCATGGCAAAGCTGAAGTTCCACATGGTCTCCCTAGGCACTATTATCCCCTCCCTGGATCCTGGAGACCGGTATGCCTCCCTCGATATGAAGGACGCATACTTCCGCTAACTCCGACCCCACTGATTAGGTAAGGCTTTAGAGTCATCTAATTGGAATTGATGAGCAATCACTCGAAGAAGAAAAAACGGTTCCTCACCTCTTGTAGCTGTTGTTCTTCGAGATGTGTAGTTCATATCCATTCCAAACCTGCCCCCCTTCTCCTCTGTTGGAGTAGCCAGCAAAAAGGAACTGAGGGGGTGCTGGGTCGGCAGGGTCATATATTGAGCACCATGGAGGTGCCACTCCAGTGGACTCCACAGCCTCCTCAACGGATGCTGCTGGGGAAGAACTTTCCGATGGCTGTGCACACCACGCGCGCATGCCTAATTGGAATGGATATGAGCAACACATTTCAAAGAACAACAGTTACAAGAGGTGAGTAACTGTTTTTTAGAGTCATTGTGGACATTTTACTGACACTGGGCACTCCATAGGAAACAGTTCCTTAAGCAAGTCTCATTTATAGTTTGCCATTGTTTTGTACAATTAATACAACCACACAGATTATGAAGTACAAAAGCATTATATTGATTTGTCTCTGAGTAGAAGAGGGCATGAGCCATGTTGCGAAGAGCCCAATTATACGAGGGAGCCATTCTCTGCCACTAGTAGATTTTATGCCTATTTTTTCAGCACACCAAAATTATTTTGATAATACTTCACATTTATATTGTGCCTTCCATCTAATGACCTCAAGGTGCTGCACAAATATTAATTTAAGTTTCTGAACACCCCAGAGGAGCCTGGCAGTGTTAGCCTCATTTTGCAGAAGATAAAACTGAGGCACAGAGGAACTAAATGTCTTCATCATAGTCACACAGGAAGTCTGTGGCATAAATTGAGAGTATAAACCAATATCCTGACTCCTAGACTTGTGCCCTAAAGAAAATAACACTCGTTCAAATTAACATTGACTTGACTTTTCTTTCTATCTTTCTCTGCTGGCTGCAGAAAATATCAGGTCAACTAATGTTGAACAGTTTTTCTGGAAAAGCTTTATTTTATTTTTTTTAAAAAGTCACTGTGCAAGAAGCTGCAAGCTCTCTTGTGAAATTCAAACTTATTTTTTATTGTAAAAATCCATGAAATTGTTGGTTGTTGGGAAATTCTTTGTTCCTTTTTCTATTCAGCTTTCATAGGGTGATAGCATGGAAAGCAGCTGTTGTGGTTCCATGTAAAGTGGCTTTCATCTGGTGGGAAGTATCTTATCACATGAACTACTTGATGCTGGAAGACCAACTTCTGCAGTATTTTTTTCTGTAACAGTAATTATAGACTAAAGATGTTTTCTTAAGGAAAGTTTAAGAAAGTGCAACAGTTTGCAATTAAGTTTACAAACAACAGTTAATAACATAGCATTGTTCAGTGGAATATTCAGATTATCTTCACAGAGAGTGCTTGAGAGAGATTTTGAAACTGGAACATAACTTAGGGAACTAGTTAATTTTTTACATTTTTAAAGACACTTTGGGCTCCAGGTTCAGAAAACAATATAAGATAATTATGTCAAGGAGTATGGAGAAGAATGTTATATCTACTTTCTGTTCTGTGTCCCCCCCCACGAGAAACAAATGAACATATGTTTCATGTAGTCCAGGTAGTAATTAAGGCCAGCTGTTTGTCGTGGCAAAAAATACAAAAATAATTTTACTTTAAAACACAATATTTTAATTTGTTATGGAAATTCTGAGAAGTCAATATCCTTTATTTTAAGTAACAATTATATAAAACCATTGAACATTTTTAGATGGCTTTAAACTATTAAACCATAATCCACTACAATGGATTTAGCTAAATTTGAAAATTTTATTAATGGAGGAGAAGTCCTCATTAAGGATTAAGATGATAAAGACTGATTTCATTAAAATAAATGTTAAAAGTCACAGAGGTAAGGGCTACAGCAAACACACAGTCTTAGCTAATACTAATATTTGAAGATAGTATGTTAAATTTGTGTAGAAGAAACTTGCAGCATGTCATAATGATTTGTAGATGTGGGATGCTTTCTGAGGGTTTAGGAATGCTTCCCTATTCAGGAATGCACTTTAATAAGTGTTAAAAGTTATAGTCAATGGGATTTCAGTTAAATATGTGCTTAAGTCCTGTTGGCACATGTTTAAAGATTTTGATGAATTAAGAGCCAAAGTATATGTGTTTTTTTAAAAGACTAGTAAGTATCAGGTTTTTCCTTAGACTATTCATTTCAATATCCTTCTGTGCCGCTAACCTTCCTTTCTGGAGATTCTTAGTATTGTGATTCTCTCACTTTCTTCTTTCCTTTTTCAGAAGAAAAGAGGTATATCACATAGGACACGGGTCGGCAACCTTTGGGACGTGGCCCGCTAGGGTAAGCACCTTGGCAGGCTGGGCTGGTTTGTTTACCTGCTGCGTCCTCAGGTTTGGCCCATCACGGCTCCCACTGGCCACGGTTCACCGCTCTGGGCGAATGGGGGCGGCGGGAAGCAGCGGCCACACATCCCTCAGTCTGCGCCACTTCCCGCCGCCATCAGCATTTCTTTACTTTGGATTTGTCTTTGGCATTCTACAGATTGCAATAACAGGGTTTTTCACATTTATTATTTTTATTGTTAGTTTTGACAACTTGTTCTAATTTTAGTATTCCTTAACTGAAATAATTTTGCTGGAATTCCCTAATTTTAAAGGATTATTTTCCTTTATTTATTTATTTGTTTCCTTTTAATCAAACTCCTTCATAATACGTCTACTGGATTACCCTGATGTATTTTGCAGTGAGAGTAAGTTGAACCTCTTTAGCTTTTATATATAAAAACTGTATTTGAAATCTTCCTGGATGTCCTATATAATACTTATCCCAGAGCAATATACACTGCTACCTCGATATAACGCCATCCGATATAACATGAATTTGGATATAACGTGGTAAAGCAGTACTTGGGGGGGGGGGAGGGTTGCGCACTCCGGTGGATCAAAGCAAGTTCAATAAAACACGGTTTCACCTATAACGTGGTAAGATTTTTTGGCTCCCAAGGACAGCGTTGTATTGAAGTAGAGGTGTACTTTCAGTGTAAAGGTGGTCTAAACAGAATATTCTTTGAGGTTTAACTAGTGGTTTTATTGTAGTAACCTTTTAATTTATAATTAAGTCATTTGATATCCACTTCCCCATTCTTTTAGTTCTTGGCCAGTAATTGAAAAAAATTCCTACAATAACATTGAAATTTCTTTCCTAGGCCCCAGCTCAGCAAACACGCTGTTAAAATATATTTGATTAATTTTATTCAATATATTGGTACTAGTCATTCATGAAGTTAAGAATGAGTCTAAGGACTGGTCTAAACTACACAGCTGGGTCAATGTAAGCTGCCTTATGTCAAGTTAATAATGAACGTGTCTACACTACCAGATCCCTTCTGCAAACATAACTTTCCTGCTACATTGACTTAATTACTCATCTCCACAAGAGGCATAGCTCTTAATTCAATGTAGTTAGGTCAACGTAGCGGCAGTGTAGACACTGCATTGCTTAAGTCGATCTAACTGGCATCCAGGAGGTGTCCCACAATGCTCTGCTCTGACTGCTCTGGTAAATGTTTTCAACTCTGCTATAGAGAGGAAACAGCCCCTTCGATGTGGAAAGCTCACTTGCCCAGCTGATTGTGATGGTTCCATGCTCCAAACGCGCTCTAGCCTGGTGTGACACTCTGTACCTCAGGGGAACACCCAGCACCCCCATGGTTATTCTTGTAAAATGATTGTGTGGTATACAATGCAAAGTTTGTCATGTCGGGTGCCTTCGGAAGGCTCATGATGCACTGAGCACTGTTGTTACAGCAATGTTATAGTAATGTTATAGGTTATAATTTCATGTATATAGTTATGAGGCTGAAAATGTGTCTTCATGACTTAAAATAAGCCCAGGCAAAAACTCTCCAAGAGCAGAGAGGCAATTCACACCTCATCAGGGCAGGTATGGGACAAACCCAGCCCAGCCTCACAGGAACAAAGGACGCTGGCCTAGGCAGCAACAAAAGGATCTGTTGGACTCTCAAGTGAGTCACCCCTCTTCCTTTGGTTAGTTTGGGACTGCAATGAGGTAATGCTCACCTGACTCTGAAGGGGCGGGGCAAGGCAAAGAGAGAAAAAAGAACATGATAACAGGGAGAGACGTTTGCCATGCTCTCTCTCTTCCACTTCCATCTACATACATCACCATCAAGCGACTGAAGTGCTGATCAAAGGGGAGAGCCTGGCTGAAGGGCAACCAGCCAGCCTGTGATGAGAAACATCTAAGTTTGTAAGGGCATTGAAAGTGTCAAGATCAGCTTAGAATGTGTTTTGCTTTTATTTAATTTGACCAAATCTGACTTGTTATGCTTTGACTTATAATCACTTAAAAACTAACTTCGTAGTTAATAAATCTGTTTGTTTATTCTGCCTGAAGCAGTGTGTTTGGTTTGAAGCCTGTCAGAGGCTCCCCTTGGGAGAACAAGTCTGGTACATATCAATTTGTTAAACTGATGAACTCATATAAGCTTGCAACGTCCAGCAGGCATAACTGGACACTGCAAGATGAAGGTTCCTAGGGTTGTTTCTGGACCAGCGGTATTGGCTGGTGTCATTCGGTTGCACAATCCAAGGAGCAGCTTACATGCCAGAGGCTGTGCGTAAACAGCCCAGGAGTGGGGGTTCTCACAGCAGAGCAGGGTAAGGCTGGCTCCCAGAGTCAAGGATTGGAGTGACCTAGCAGATCACTGGTCCAGATAACACCCGGGGAATGTCACACCGGAGTACACAGGAAATGATGGCTCTTCTTGGTCTGTGGGGAGAAGAGGCTGTGCAGGCACAGCTTCGATCCAGTCATAGAAATGTAGACATCTATGAGGAGATAGTGCGGGGCCTGGGCGAGAAGGGCTGTACCAGGGACAGACAGCAGTGCCACATGAAAATCAAGGATCTGCGGCGAGCATACCAGAAGGCAAGGGAGGCGAACAGTCGCTCTGGTGCAGCACCACAGACATGTCGCTTCTACAAGGAGCTGCATGCGATTCTCACCGGCAACCCTACCATGACCCCCAAGAGCAGAGTGGATACCTCTGAGGAGTCAGAGTCCTGGGTTAGCACAGGCAACGCTAAGGAGGAGGTTTTGAATGAGGAAGAGGAGGAGAATGGGAGAATTCTCCCAGAGATCTAGAAAGCTGTTTGTAGTCCAGCCAGTTGCAGAACAGCATCGTGGCCAAGCGTGGTGCCGGGGAAGGAACCTCTGGTGAGTATGGTATTTCAAGTAATATTTTGGGGTCACATGTTCTTATATTCTATTTTTTATTAAAATTAACAAGGTGAGGTAGAATGGCTATCTGCTTCCCAGTGGCCGCACCAGCTAGGTAGAGGGTCCCCCACAAAAAAGGCTGTTGATGTACGTAGGGATGGCCTGGGAATCTTCCATAGAGATCTCCAGGAAACTTTCATGGAGGTACTCTGCAATCCATTGCAGAAGATTTCTTTGGAGGGCTGCCTTATTTCTTCCACTGTTGTAGCATACTTTCCCACTACTCCAGTATTAATTCAGCTGGCATCATTGCAATACACAGCATAGCACCGTATGGACCTGGTCTGTAGCCAGACACATGCAGCATCTGTTCCTTTGCTGTATCTGTTACCCTCAGGAGAGTGATATCAGCTAGGGCCACCTAAGGGAGACAATGGTAGTTTTCATTGCAGATACTTGTACCACAAACAATGGTGTCTGTCCAAACAATAGTGCCTGTGTTCGTCCCACCCTTGTGATTTTTCCACCCCTACATCCCAATTTCCAAAACATGGCTGTAGTTTGGGTGACAGGGTCAGTATTGACCTTTAGAAACTCTGAGTTTGGGGCAATAGCTAGCAGCAGCAGCACTGGGGTGGACTGGAAAGAAGAGAAATGTTGTGGTTCGGATTCGCCACTGCAATTACCCCCCTGGCACAGCCTCTGCCAAGGACTGTAGTTTGGGAGGGTGAATGCTGGTCCCTGATCTCCAGACAATGCCCATGTTTTAAAGGGGAAGTGGCATGGTCCCCTGCTCACCTCTGGTCTCACCACACGTTGCCCACCCTATGCTGATGATGATCCGGTGCCTGTGCCCCAGTGCCATACTCACCATGGCTGGGACAGCAAACCAGTACAGTGAATACCTGGTGTAAATGAAAATGTTCTGACTTAAACATGCATGAAATAAGGGGAGTGGTTTTTATATAGCAACTCTGCACTAGACACTGAGTCTGTACTGACAGTGGTTGCTTTGTTCTTTCCATAGCTTACAGCTGAAAGTGCAGACTTCAGCTTTTCCTCCATACCAGTGGAGAGGCTCTTCCAGATAAGACAAAGAGAACATGTGATGACATATTTAATGAGATTAAAAATGCCTCTGGGACAGTGGACACTGAGCAGAGGACGTGGAGGATTTCTCTCTCTGAAAAACTGGACATGGACATAGTGAGCAAGAGAGAGAGTGTGGCACGCAGAAGAAGATGCTGGGGATTGTGAAGGAACAAACAGCCATGTTGAGGCATCAGGTTGACCTTCAGGAGAAGCACCTTCAGGCTAGATTCCCTCTGCAGCCCCTGCACAATGGCATTCCAACACTGTAATATTCTCTCTCTCTCTCTCTCCCCTAAACGTTCCCGGAGGCGACGTGGGAAACTGCAATATCCCTTCAACTCACCCCTGGAGGAGGGTCCTAAGAATAAAAGCCACACATACAATAATGGGTGACAAGCAAGGCCACTGTGCTTTTAAAGATAAGCTGACTGTGGTTTTCCCCTCCAATTTTATTCCACTATGTGTCCAAGGTTACATTCTATTCGTGTTCTTTAATTTTCAGTATGTTTCTTCAATAAAAGTCCATGTCTTCAGAATGAATTAATCTTTATTCATTTAAAAGTGGGGGAAGGAGAAAGGAGACAGACAGGTAAACTGAGTAAATGGAGGGGATGTGCTGGAGACAAAAACCCGGCAGTAACAGCAAGATTCACACTGAGAAGGCAAAATACAGAGAAACAGTGCACATTACTGTACGTCATTACTGAAATGGGTTTTCAACGTCTCCCTGAGATGCAGTGCTCCACACTGAGCTCTTCTTATGGCCCTGGTATCTGGCTGCTCACAATTAGCAGAAAGCCTATCCACCTTCATGCTCCACCCCTGTGGAAACTTCTCTCCCTTTGCCTCACAGATATTATAAGCACACAGCGGGCAGCTATAACAATGGGGATATTGCTTTCACTGAGGTCTAACCTAGTAAGCACACTGAACTGGTGACCCTTTAAATGGTCAAATGCACATTCCACCACCACTCTGCACTTTTTGAACCAGTCCTTGGTGTCCGGCTTCATGAGCCATGGAAATAAGGTAGGCTGGGCCTCCCAGGATCATTATTGGCATTTCAGTGTCACCAATGGTGATTGTTCATTCTGGAATGAAAGTCCCTGCTTGCAGCTTTCTGAACAGACAGGAGTTCCTAAAGATGTGCACGTTATGCACCTCTCCAAACCATCCCACATTGCAGTGTTCTGCATGGTGACTCTTCTCATAGCTCTGGAAAACAATCATGCATTGCTGAGTGGGGTCCATGCTTCTCAGGATATGGCATACGTGTGGCTCTGCCAGCTTTTTGAAGAAAGGCACAAAATATTATGGGGTCTAGCTGAAATCAGGGGAGGGACAGAGAGAACTGCATCATGGGATGTTGAAGCCTTGTTCCCAGTCCCCCCATGAGAATGTTTTGGTCCCATGAGGCATTGCGAGTCCATCCCAGAACCCCCTGTGGCAAATTTCATTGCGGCAATAGCCACCCACAGTGCATTGCTCTCTGCATTGATGCAAGTGCTTCTGGCGAGGACATGCTCCACCGATACAAGTTGCATGGTGTGGACATGTGCTACTGACTTAGTTACTGTGGCAGCTGGATGTCAACTTAACAAGTTGACTTCAATTTGTAGTATAGATATGCCCTAAGTGTTTGTAATATTTAGGCTTTATTCCGTAAGCAGCATTATTAGTGTAACTCAATGCCCTGTCTATACTGTAAAGACTTCATTTAATATCAGTGGGAATTTATAGGTAATCTAATTGAAATTTAATGTTTTAAACCTGGCATAATCTGGATTCAGGCCAGGATATGGAACTGAAAATGACTTAGTGATGCTGATGGATAATATCCTCCTATTAATGGATAGAGAATTGATAACCATTATCTTTCTCCTGGACTTCTCTGCATTTGAAACAGTTGATCATGAGATGCGGCTGTATCACCTGAGAAAGTGGTGGGTGTTCAAGGTAATGTGCTAAAATGGTTTGATTTGAGTCCTTCCTAAAGGGATGTTGGTGGGCATCTTGAAGAGTTCACAGCTGTGGGGAAGTTTACTTTGGTTGAGGTACACACCCATAACTGGTTAATTCGATCAAAACTGGTTAGTTTTGAACCTGTATAGAAAAATGTTTTGATCACCAAAAGTGTAATGTTTTGACAAATACTCTATAAAATTAAAGGAACAATAAATAAATAAACTCTAGAATTCACACAAAGTTCTTTCCTTTCTCACACTAGACTCCATAATGTCTACTTAGATCTTTTCATGCAAATCTATTTTACTGGGGAAGTGCTTAGATACCATGGTGATATTAATCCCTGAAATAGATATCACGAATTCTGCAATAAAATGTTGTCTAAATCAAACTTATTTTCTTCATAGTTTGCTTCTTCAACAATGAAAGTTAGAAGAAATACTATTACTCTTTTTATAAACTGGTCTCAAAGTGGCAACTCTTGTAACTAGGAATTCAGTTAATCAGATTTGTCTTTCTTGCTAATAGACAAACATATAGGCTAAAATATAAAGAAAGAAAGGGAGAAAGAAAGAGAAAGAATCAATACTCACTAAAGTCCTAGCTCCTGTCTTTTCAAACTTAAAAGAACACTTTATATTTAGTATCTGAAAATTCTGCTTCTTCATAAAGATGAAATTCTCTACTTTAATTCCAAGAAGCAGATCCTCATCTGTTGAATATTGTCACAACTCCATTGACTTCAAGACATTGCATTAATGACAGTTGATACTAGCTGAGAATCTACACCCAGATCTCTAACCGTGATTGCAAGTCAACTCATACTTCTAACCAAAACCATGTTCAAAACAAGTAATTTCTAGAAAGGGAATGAAGATTTCTTACTGACTTGTTTGTAAGTTTGAGTAATTTTATGCCTGTATTCACTCATGTCTAAAGTACTAAGACCTACTTCTTTACTTTGAAGCAGTTCTTGAGGGAGAGAGAAGCATTTGCAGTACTGATACAGTGGCTCTCAACACCTAAAATTAATTTATACATATAACAGATTGTATTCTGCTAATATTGGTTACAGAGGTTTAATAATTGGAGATATACCTATCTCCTAGAACTGGAAGGGACCTTGAAAGGTCATTGAATCCAGCCCCCTGCCTTCACTAGCAGAACCAAGTACTGATTTTTGCCCCAGATTCCTAAGTGGCCCCCTCTAGGATTGACCTCATAATCCTGGGTTTAGGAAGCCAATGCTCAAACCACTGAGCTATCCCTCCTCCTCAAATGCTGACACAAACACTGTTACTTTCTGCTGCACAATGGCAGTAATCCTAGAAGTCTCATATTAGACTTTGACTTTTTTGGTGCCAATCTAGTTACAATACCTATTCGTAGATTCATAGATTGTAGGGCTGGAAGGGACCTTGAGAGGTCGTTGAGTCCAGTCCCCTGCCCTCATGGCAGGACCAAATACTGTCTAGACCATCCCTGATAGACATTTATCTAACATACTCTTAAATATCTCCAGAGATGGAGATTCTGCAACCTCCCTAGGCAGTTTATTCCAGTGTTTAACCACCCTGATAGTTGGAAACTTTTCCCTAATGTCCAACCTAAACTTCCCTTGCAGCAGTTTAAGCTTATTGCTTCTTGTTCTATCCTTAGAGGCTAAGATGAACAGGTTTTCTCCCTCCTCCTTATGACACCATTTTAGATACCTGAAAACTGCTATCATGTCTCCTCTCAGTCTTCTCTTTTCCAAACTAAACAAACCCAATTCTCTCAGCCTTCCTTCATAGGTCATGTTCTCTAGACCTTTAATCATTCTTGTAGCTCTTCTCTGGATCCTCTCCAATTTCTCTACATCTTTCTTGAAATGTGGTGCCCAGAACTGGACACAATATTCCAGTTGAGGCCTAACCAGTGCAGAGTAGAGCGGAAGAATGACTTCTCGTGTCTTGCTCATAGCACACCTGTTAATGCATCCCAGAATCATGTTTGCTTTTTTTGCAACAGCATCACACTGTTGACTCATATTTAGCTTGTGGTCCACTATAACCCCTAGATCCCTTTCTGCCTTACTCCTTCCTAGACAGTCTCTTCCCATTCTGTTTTTTTTTTAAAGAAAAGATTCCCCTTCCTCAGATATGTAATTCATCTAAAATAATCTCACTGAGTTACAGATATACAGCTAGCAAGTGCACAACAGAATTCTGTAAATCAGTAAACTGATTTAAATAAGGCCAAAGTCTTTACATACATGAATAGCATATTCCACTGAGGTCCTCTCATCACTCTTATAAAAAGAAAGATCAGTTGTTTATATCTCTTGATCAGTGTAACAAGTTACAGGAATTTCAATGAGTCAAAACAACAGATGCTCTCTCTTATTCCAAACAAGAAGGGGTGGAAGGAGAAAGACTGTAT
Organism: Mauremys reevesii; assembly: GCF_016161935.1. NCBI lineage: Eukaryota > Metazoa > Chordata > Testudines > Geoemydidae > Mauremys > Mauremys reevesii. The sequence goes on along the minus strand of NC_052627.1, from coordinate 85,280,341 downwards.
CCACAGCTTGCTGAAGCTGAACCCAAGGAAGACAAAGGTGATGCTAGTGGGCAGAGGAAGGTATTCTGAAGATCTTGCAGCCAGGTTGAATTCTCCACTGGCTGAAGATACCCACCCACCACTGATCAGTTCAGTCCATACTGTAGGAGTGCTCTTGGATTCCTATCTGATACTGAGCTTTTTGCATAGCAGCATCCATGAGTAACACTTTCTACCATCTCCGCTTGGCTAGGAGACTGTCCTATCCTGGTGGACGAAGACCTGGATTAATTTATTCATGCCTTTGTCACTTCTCTGCTGGATTACAGCAATTTAGTATACCTGGGCATAAAGATTTCAGCATTTAGGGAACTCTAACTAGTACAGAATGCTGAAATGTGTCTCCTCAGCACTCAGGCCACTACAGAAACATCCAATCTGTCCTCTGCTCTCTACAAAGGCTTCCCATAGAATTTCAAATCAAGTACTTAAGTACTTGGTACTTATCGCAAAGTGGTGTAGGCCCATAATATCCAAAAGATTGTCTAAAGCTCAAAGGACATACTGCTCAAGCTCAATGGACAAAAACTGCTGTCCACAATTATGCTATTCTGACACAATGGAACTTTCTACAATAAGGGGAAAGCTAGCTTGCGCCAGGAGACAGAATTTCTCTGGGAGGCAGGGGTGCATGTGGGCAGTTGAGATTGTGGAATGAACTGCCCCAGGAACTAAAGACAATCACAAACCTTACCATTTTCTGCTCCAAGTCAAGGCACATTTCTTTGGTCTTGCCTTCTCTAACACACACATAGCAATGGATATCTTTGTGAGGATTGATGGGTCTCCAGGCAACCCTCCTGTTCCAGCTGCCATCTGGCAGCTTGCTACTACCTGGTTGGCTGATGGCTAACAGAACCATAGCCCTACCAGAGGCACTGTCCACAAGAATCCTGCCTGGAGGAACACCCAGCCCCTTTGATTGTTCCGGCTATGCTATTTAAACTGTAAAGAGGCACAGGAAATTGTCCATTCAGCTGAGTGAGTTTCTGGATGTCTGCTTCATTGGATCTTGCCTTCTTGACTAACTTCTGAGCCCTGGCTCCAAACTTTGGCTCAATTCTCTGACACTGATTCTGGCTCTGATTTTTGGCCCTGGCTTTGGCCTCTGACTCCATTTCTGACCTTTTGCTCCAATTCCAGACTCTGACTCTGGCTTGCCCCTTGGTTCTGGTATCTGGCCTCTGGTTTTGATCCCCAGCTAAGTTTCCTGATGCCTGATTCCTGCTCTGACCACTAGGCATGACCAGCACATGAAAAGATGGGAGTTACCTTATCAAGTGGGGGGTCAGTGCTAATGAGGTCAATCAGGGTGGAAGTGGCCCTTTCCCAAACACCCTCTTTTGGCCTTCCAAACAATCTCCCAACTTCACCAAGCTTATTGTCAGAAGCAAGCTCCCCACTGACCAGGACATCCCAACTCAGAGCAGTACCAGACCCCGCCATAACAACAGATGCAAATCTTGCAGCCATATCTCCACTGCTACGATGATCAATACCCCTCACACCATACCTTTCAAGATGCATGGGTCCTACACATGCCTGTCACAAGAAGTGGTGTACCTCATCCAGTGAATCACAGGCACCAATAACTATGTGGGTGATGCTAGACAATCTCTATGCTCTTAAATGAACATACACAGAAGAATGATAAAAGACAAAAAACACTTTATCACCTATGGTCAGTGCTTAATTTGTAATGAAAGAGGTGCCAGGTTCAAGCAATTAGGTGCTGGGGTTCAACCATCTTTTTTATATTGATAACTGATGCAGCAAACCCAGAGGTGCTGGGACTATGAACTGCCAAGCCTAGAGGTGCCGGGTCTAAGTCCTGGCAAACCCTGGCACAAATTAAGCACTGTCCATGTGCATACACTTTTCACAAAATGATCATTCCATATTTGACTTCTCTGTACTCATCCTCAAAGGAAACCTGCACAATATTTCCAAAAGACAAGCCTAACTCTGCTAAACATGAAACATAATAGGATTAATACAGATATTGGTTTTATGTCTTGTTACAGTTATCTGTAACCCACTATCTCTCCTTTGATCTGTGACTGCAGAGGTTTTAATTGCTCACATCCTTTATTTGAATGGTTTCTTGCAACATGTGTTAACTCTTTATGCTTAACAATCTGTTCTACCTTTTATTTAGCCGTGACATTCTGATTACCTTTCCCAGACCAGAAGAAGAGCTCTGTGGTGCTTGAAAGCGTGTCTCTTTCACCAACAGAATTTGGTCCAATAAAACATATTACCTGACCCTTTTTGGCTCTCTCACATCCTGGGACCAGTTGGGTACAACAACATTGCATCTAGTGAAGTGGGTTCTATCCCACGAAAGCTCATGCCCAAATAAATTTGTTAGTCTCTAAGGTGCCACAAGGACTCCTTGATGTTTTTATTGTTTAATCTGAGTCCGAACAGCCCACAGTGGGGATACTTTGAAAAGGCAGCAGTCTAGTTCCAACAGTGACTTTGCTAACTGTTTGAATCAGATTCTTTCTATCTAAAATCAGCAGGGCATTTTCTATTAGTGCTTTCTGTCAGCAATTACCCCACTAACTTTTCCCTTACAGCACACTGCCACTTTTCAGGAAGAGGAATTTATTCATGAGAGATACAATTTACACAGGATATTTTTAATCCATGAAATATTGATTCTCTAAAACCTCTTTGCTTATGAGTAATTTTTTCCAACTGGAAAGAATCTAAACAGATTAAGGTGTTCTCCTTACATACTAAGTAAGAGAAAGTCATGGCAGTTTGGTCTTGTCATAGCACAAAAAAATTCTTCTAATGGTTTTGTGGAAATTATACAGATTTCCTGAAGCATGAAATCACCAAAGTGGGTCCCAACAGTAGCAGCATGTGTCAAAACACTTATTTTTCCTTAAGTGGAAATGTTTAATTGTCTGAGCCCAGTGATAGAAAAGTAGATGTCACTTTCAGCACATGATCTGAAGTCAAAACTATAAGCATAACCTGAAATATGTCTGACTTCCAGAGCTCAAGTGGTCAGACTTTAAAATATAAAGTTAAAATAAAAACTCAGTTAAGCACATACTGAAAATAGGTTTTCCGATGACTAAAAAAAGCCTTCTTCAGTTTTTGAAATCCTCCTAGCACTTCTAGTTTGCTTCTGAGATCAGATATCATGAGTCATGGGAAGATCTTTTGTATCAATGATGTTATGAAAAGAGACATCCTGGGATAGCATTAAACCAGAAAATGCCAGGATATTATTAATAAAAAGTCTCTCAGAACCCTGGGTGAAATCCTGGCCCTCCTTGAAGTCAACAGGGCTTTTCACTGATTTCAGTGGAGCAGGTTATCACTCTATGAATGAAAGTCTTATTTTTTTAGGAGAGTTGGAATCCTTCAGTGTCATTGAAGCACATTGCAAAATCATAGTTGTTTCTGGTTTTTAGAATACTGTACTTGCAGTAAGTTTTTTCTGGTGGATTTTAAAAATAAACCCACTAACAACTGAGCCTGGGCGATTTGAAAATATCAAAGAAGCTGTGCCTTAGTTAGGTTATTTATAGTTTGGCAGGAATAGTTACTAGGGTCTGTGCAGATGATATTTGTTTCTCGTATTTCTGCTAGTCAAGCAGCCTAGAGTCTTCTGCTAGTGATCTCAGAGATCTGTAAAGTATCAGTAAGGGGTCTCTACCCCGTTTTGCTGGAAGCAAATTCCTTTATGTCTCTGCGAGCCACACAGGGCAAAAAGGAAACTATGGTTGCTATGTGAAAACTTGAAAATCTTTCTATCCTTTCATTAGTTTCTACAGACTTCATCTCTTAGCTTCAGTGAATGTAGCACAGAGAAATCATATTTTCTATGCTGCTGTTAGTTCATCTCTTGCATTTTTATTGAACATTACTAGCTAGAGCACATCATCCAAAACTGGTAGATCTTTTGAAATAGAAATAAGATATTTCCTACCTGTAAAATGTTTAATTCAGATCTTACAATTTGAACCATGCCCTGTATTGAGTAAACTTAGCAGAAGATAGGTTTCTTTTTAATCTATTCTGTTTGTTTCTCTCAGGGAAGTACTCCAATAGTTCCTCCATGTAAGCAAAACAGCAAATATTTCTTTTGGCAGGAAAATTCTTTTTATTAATTTGTTCATTTGCATGCCTGTGATGAACAGAATTATAAATCCATCAAGAACCTATCCTTCAGACTGGTGGCTCTAAATCACAGAACACCATTTTATAGGCATGAACATTTCCTTTAGTTTTCAGGACTTAACAGGGGTGAAAATAAATTTGATGTTTTAAATTACTGATTCAGGATTTGTGGTGGTAGAAATATCTTTTAGTATTTACTCTTCAAAATTACTAGCTGTAAACTTTACTCCCCACCAATGCAAAGTAAAAGACTCCAGACCCCAACTACGGCATATCCAGGGTTAAATTCTGTACTAATTTACAACTCATGCAACCTCCTTGATTGTAGAGATTGGAGCCTGTGGAGTTACCCTGGATGTAGTTCAGTGCAGGATTTTGGCTGTTATTGATTGGCAATAATAAAGCCCAAATAGTTTTGTTTTGGCAAATAAAAACATAAGGAAAATCAACAAAGGTATATTGCATTAGGGCTGCGTACTTTCTTCTTTGCCAGAGTATAGAACCTAGATGAATTTCAGCATAGACTGGACAGGTGGCTGCCCTATTTATTTACACTGCTGGAAAAGGCCAGACTGCCAGAGGCCTCTGTTCCGGGACATTATTCCTGGAAGTATGACTGTAGAAAGCTAGAATATAAGCTCTCCTTCGTGAGTGTGCCGGCACAAACCCTGTTGTTGAAGTGTACCTGAGGCCGTAGAATCTTTATTACAGCAGTAACATTTGTGGGCATAGGTGTGTGTTTCCATCAGCCTTTTGACTGAGAATGTAAACAGCTCTGCCCCACCTAACATTCCGCAGTTCATCTCTACCTTGTAAAGCCAAGTGATAGTGGGGAAGTTGGGGTAATCAATATGGCTTTATGAGGGTAAGCCTATTTGGAGAGCAGGAGTTCTGAAAGATAGGTAACCCCTTTTATGCCTTCATGAGTACACCTCCATCGGATCCCACTACTGTATCCCACAGTATCCTCCTAAATGGGGAGAGCTGAGGAGCCCTGTTAGTTTAAATAATGGTTGAAATACCACACTCCTAAGCTGCTGAATTGGGAGTGACAGTATTAATACGGACAGGTTTCAGAGTGGTAGCCGTGTTAGTCTGTATCACTTGTGGCACCTAAGGCCTGATCCACACTAGGACTTTAATTCGAATTTAGCAGCGTTAATTCGAATTAACCGTGCATCCGTCCACACCAGGAAGTCATTTAATTCGACATAGAGGGCTCTTTAGTTCGAATTCTGTACTCCTCCCCGACGAGGAGAGTAGCGCTAAATTCGACATGGCCATGTCGAATTAGGCTAGGTGTGGATGGAAATCGACCTTAGTAGCTCCGGGAGCTATCCCACACTGCACCACTCTGACGCTCTGGACAGCAGTCCGAGCTTGGATGTTCTGATCAGCCACATCAGCCAGCAGAGCCAGTGGAGGGAGACCCTCTCTCTGTACCAGCGCTCACACAGCGAACGGGAGGAGAGGTGGCGTGAGGAAGACAAACAGGCAACTCAAACGCTGCTTGGACTAATGAGGGAGCAAACGGACACGCTCCGGTGCCTTGTGCATGTTCTGCAGGACCGCAGGCAGGAGGACAGAACCCCCCTGCAGTGTATCTGCAACCGCCCTCCCCCGCCACAAAGTCCCATACCTCCTTCACTCAAAATAACCAGAAGGAGGGGCACCAGGGGGCGTTAAAACTGTCACTGCACCCCAGCAGAGTGCTCAAGTACCCAAAAGCTCTCATACCCTAAATTTTGAGAAGTTCTTTCCTTCGTGCCTCACCCAAGCCCCTGTCCCAGTTTCATCCCCTAACTGGCTAGTTGATGATAAAAAATACTTTTCTATTAATTACTGTTTCCGTCATGTTCTTTTAGAGGAGACTGTTTGAAGGGGGGAAAGGGGGTTGGTAATTGGACAGGACAGTCACCTTTACCAGGGTACAGACACGGGGGCAGGATCAGCAGCAGGTCACACACACAGTGCAGTCAGTAGGCACCCTGGTCGGTATGGGAGGTGGTTTCCAGGTTCTGTGTGGGTGGGGGGGATGTGACTTTGTAGCGGGGGAGGGCGGTTACAGATCTTATGCAGCGGTCCTTGTCCTGGACCGCTGAGTCACGCAGCAGAGGAATCTGTATCCGTCCTCCTCCGCCACAATGTCGCATAGCCCCCGCACACAGAATCCCAAAAAGGAGGGATGGCAGGCTCCGTTGAAACAAGCAGTCCGGCACTGCGGACCGCTCTAGGAGCAGGAGCCTGTCATTCCTCGAGTTCAGAGGCGGTCTTTACATCACCGCACACCCTATCCAGCACAGTCTGCATCCCAGTTTCAACCCTTTAACGCAAAGTCATTAATAAAGAAACCTTTCTTAAGTAAGAATGGAACATGTATTTTATTTTTACTCATTTTATTTTATTCATGTGTTGGAAGTGGGGGAAACGGGGTGAACGGGGTATGTAACTGCAGAGGATAGTCAACAGTAACTGGGTAAAGAAACAGGGGCAGGTTCAGCTTCTCTGTAAAGAAACTGAACAGTCACAGGTCACGCTGCTCGCTGGTACTTGAAGAGTTCCTTGTCGCTGTGCAAGGCGCCTGCATAGGGCTTCATGAGCCAGGGCATTAGCGGGTAGGCTGGGTCCCCGAGGATCACTATAGGCATCTGCACATCCCCAACAGTTATTTTGTGGTCCGGGAAGAAACTACCTTCCTGCAGGTGTCTAAACAGACCACAGTTCCTGAAAACACGCGTGTCATGAACCTTGTCTGGCCACCCGACGTTGATGTTGGCAAAACATCCCCTATGGTCCACCAGTGCTTGCAGCACCATTGAAAAGTAGCCCGATTTCTCAGCAGCTGACTGTGGAAGAGGTGGACGATAAGGTGCGAGGAAGTGAAAACGGCCATAACTGCAGCGGGCTCCATGCTCGCAGTGCTGTGGCATCCGCGCTGTCACTGACCAGAAAAGTGCACGAACAGATTGCCCGCAGGTGCTTTCGGGGAGGGAGGGAGGGCATGATTGACGGTTCAATGATGACAGTTACCCAAAACCACCCTCGACACATTTTTTCCCCCAGCAGGCACTGGGGGCTCTACCCAGCATTCCAATGGGCAGCGGGGACTGCGGGAACTGTGGGATAGCTTCCCACAGTGCACCGCTTCCAAAGTCGACGCTGGCCCCGTAGGTGTGGAATCACAAAGTCGACTTCGTAAGGTCGATTCCACAAATTCGAATTAAGTTGAATCGAACTACTCTTGTAGTGTAGACATACCCTTAGAGACTAACAAATTTATTTGAGCATAAGCTTTCATGGGCTAAAACCCACTTCATCAGATGCATGTAGTGGAAAATACAGTAGGAAGATTTTATATATATATATATATATATATATATATATATATATATATATATATAAATCAGTGTTGCCATACCAACTCTAATGAGACTAATCAAATAAGGTGGGCTATTAGGAGAAAAAAAAAGTTTGTAGTGATAATCAGGATGGCCCATTTCAAACAGTTGACAAGAAGGTGTGAGTTACAGTAGGGGGGAAATTTAGCATGGAGAAATAGTTTAGTTTGTGTAATGACTCATCCACTCCAGTCTTTATTCAAGCCTAGTTTAATGGTGTCCAGTTTGCAAATTAATTCCAGTTCTGCAGTTGCTCGTTGGAGTCTGTTCTTGAAGTTTTTTTGTTGTTGTTGAATAATTGCGACTTTTAGGTCTGTAATAGAGTGACTAGGGAGGTTGAAGTGTTCTCCGACTGGTTTTTGAATGTTATAATTCTTGACGTCTGATTTATGTCCATCTATTCTTTTGTGTAGAGACTGTCTGGTTTGGCCAGTGTACATGGCAGAGGAGCCTTGCTGGCACATGATGGCATATATCACATTGGTAGATGTGCAGGTGAACAAGCCTCTGATAGTGTGTCTGATATGATTAGGTCCTATGATGGTGTCCCTTGAAAAGATATGTGGACAGAGTTGGCAGTGGGCTTTAGGAAAGCCAGCATCTTCTCCACTTTAGGGATGTGGAAACTAAGACTTACCCAAGGTCACATAGCAGGTCAGGTCAGTGGCAGAGTCCGGAATAGAATCCATGTCTTCCGACTTCAGTCTTGTGCCCTCTTCACTGAATTATGTTGGCTGAAAAAGATAGGGACTGAGCTCCTTTAAACTGTCAAGGGCACATCTGTAAATTCTGGAGGAGTGAGCTCAGCTCCATGGAACAGTTCAGGCAGTGCACACTGTAATACAATTAACTTCCTTATGAAGAAAACTAGAGAGCATGAGGCAGCTGCAGGCAGGTCCCAATGGGGCAGGGAGAAAGAAAACAAAACACTGGATGCTGGCAGAAATACAGAATTTCGTGACATCTTAAAAAACTGCCAAATACTGTGGTCATGGAATCTGACTCTTACGTGGGCTTGAGTGGGCTCAGTTGGATATTCACATCTGAGCTATTGCTTTAAGCTCTTTGCAGACTTAGGGCTGCTCTACACTGGAAATTTACATCAGCATAGCTACATCTCTCCAGGGAAATTCTCATCCCTTAGAGACATAACTATGCTGACCTAACCCCCAGTACAGAGAGCACTAGGTAGATGGAAGAATTCTTCTGTTAATCTAGCTACTGCCTCCTGGGAAGATGGATTAACTACAGCATTTGAAGAGTAGACATAGCCCTAGGCAGGTGACCCTGCATCAGTTCATACATTTATTTCCACAACTGCTAGCAATGCTTTTTTTTAATGAAAGTTCAAATTCTGGAACACTATTATGCAGAATAGCATGGATGCCATGGCAAACTGCAGACATGGAGTTGAAGAATAAATGGGCGCTGATTGCAGGGGTCACTAAGAGCACTGCTTAATAAACAATCTTGTCTGGGCACTATTATTTGACTGCTGTTGTACATCTTTTGAAGGGATGCTCATTTGTAATGACTGTTAATTACTACATGTGTTCAATGAAAATAAATGCATATTACAAACACAAAACTACATTAAAAAGGACATTAAGGATGCAAAGTCAAGCATTTAAAAGTTAGGAAATGCCAGAATTAAAGTTGTATATGTAGTCTTCATTCACCCACCTTGTGAATGCACATGCATTATTATATCGTCTTTAATTACTAGATCGCATCATATTTTTTTTACATAAGAACCACTGCCTCCATCAGTAGAGCCCTGTGCAGATATACATTTATATCCGCGGATATAAATCAGTATCCACAAAACCGCAGGGCTTTCCAGGAACTGCAGTGGTGAAAGGAGCAGAACTTGGGGCTGCTGCTCCAAGGAGCTAGTGCCCCGCGCCAGCAGCTCCTCTGGCGTGGCGTACTGCTCTTAAACAGGAGACGCAGACAGCTGCATGGAAGGAACAAGGGCAGGGCTGTGAGTGGCACAGCTGTGCCAGAGGAACTGCTGGTGCAGGCGCTAGCTCCTGGGAGTGGTGGCCCCATGTTCTGCTCCTTTTGCCGCTGTGGTTCCTGGGAGAGGCCTACAGTTCCACGGATACCGATTTATATCTGTGGATATTTGCATCTGCGAATATAAATGTGTACCTGCACAGGCCTCTATCCATCAGTTTACAGGATGGTTGGTGCTCAATTAATGAGCAACTATTCAATATTTAGTTTTCTCTATGTTCAGTGTATCGAACAAGGCATTATTTACTACACGCTATTCAAACCCTGCTCTGGAGACAGAATTATTAAATACTTCATGGGCTTTTCTGTGGTGCTCATCTGCATAGCATCTGAGTGCTTCTCAATATTCATTTATCTTCAACACCACTGTGAGATGAGGGGGTGGTATTATATCAATTTTACAGTGGGGAGCTGAGGCACAGAGAGATTGTTTAAAAGTATCCACTCATTTTGGTTGCCTAATTTGAGACGCCTAGGGCCTGATTTTTCAGAGCACTTAGCATTATGTAACCTTTTACATGTTCAAAGCACAGTAACAATTGACTTCAATTGCAGGGTTCAGTACTTCTGCAAATCAGACACTAAGGGCTTGTCTACACTACAGGACTCTTTCGAATCTACTTAAGTCGAATTTGTGGATTCGACCTTAATAAAAATATTGTTTGTGTATAAATACACACAACAAATCTCAACTTCCATCCACACACACACGGGCCCTTTTTTTGCGGTGCACTGTGGGAAGCTATCCACAGTTCCCGCACTCCCCGCTGCCCATTGGAATTTTTTTCCCCCCCCCCATGCATGGGGGGGAAAAAAAAAATGTCAACTGACCCGCCTCCCTCCTCCTCCCCTCTCTTCCTTGAAAGCGCCCTGTTCTGGCTTCGTTCGCGCCTCTCTGGTTTACACGCGCGAGCGCCACGCGAGCCGCGAGCATCGGAGCGCGCTGCCGCTGGCGCTGCACTTATGGCCGTTGTCACTCTTCACCACCTCGTCCCACCTCCACCACAGTCAGATGCTGAGAGAGAGGAGGCGGCAGGCTCAGGAGGAGAGGCAGAGAGCAGTGAGAAGAGACCTCTCAGAGCACAGGGGCAGGCGGGGTAGGGGGTGGGGTGGCAATGGGTCAAGTTCAAGCTGGTGGTGGGCGGATTCGAGCCTGGGCCAGGGGGACCGCACTGGTGGGCAGCTGCATGGATGTGCAGGATGAGCGAGACACAGAAACTGCACTTCTGGATCTTGAACTGTGTGATACTGAAGTTGTGTCCCCTGCCCCCCCGCCCCCTGCCCCAGGAGGACACAGGCCCTGAGAAGCAGCCCTCTGAGTGAGCGAGCGCCCCAGAATAGCCCACTTTGGCGACGCCACGCCGAACAGCTACCCCCGTCGCGGCGTGGGCAAATCGCGTTGCGGATTGCTGTCATCATTCAAGCCTGAATCGCAATGCCCACGCTGTCGTGACTGTCAGGTAGTCAGGTAGTGACTCATCAAAGATGGCAGATGCGCGGATGGCGCTGGGATACGATGGGATTCCTGGGGCACCAGGGGGATCAGCCAGGACTACCATCCCATCAGGGCACCAGCCCCACCAGCCAAGCGCTAGTTTTCAATGGGTGCTGGGAGACCATGGTGACCCTGGGGGGTGGGGGGACAAACGTCATACCAACATCGGGCAGCGGTGCAGGGGGCAGCGTGTGTTCAGCAGGCACTGGTCTGTTCTCTGTTCTTCCTAGGCGCACTTTCTTCCAGGACTTCAATGCTCGGGCATAAAGTTGCAGATGGGGACAGTGATCCTCCTACACAGCCCTGGGACCCCCTTACCCTAGCTCTATACCTGCTCCTTGAAGCCCTTGGCGCCTGCCAAGGAAGGAACTCTGAGCGAACTGAGCAGTGAGAGATGGTGGTGTGGTGGTGGGGGTGACGGGAGGATCGGATCTCGGAGATGGCGAATAACATCATCGCCGAAAACCTGACTGCCGCAATCCGCTGTGCTGCTTGCTGTATGCTCCACAATCTCTGTGAGAGCAAGGTTTTGACCTTTTGGGAGGCTGGCAAGGGCCTGGCTGCTGTTTTGGCTCAGCCAGACACCAGAGCTGAGAGAATATCCAGCGAGGAAGCGAGGGCGATATATCCAGCGGAAGCGAAGAGGCTTTGGCCTCAGAGTTTCCTCTCAGAGGACAGACCCTTGATTGTAAACTTGATTTTTTATTTTAAAGTTTAAACACTTCTTCTCCACTTTTTAAATAAATTTTAGGTTTTAATTTTAAATAAAAATAATTTATAATTTTTTTTTCTTTTTTTTTTTTCGTTTGTTTTCTTCTTTGCATGGAAGTTGAGAGCATGCTGTGGTAGGTGTGGAAGGGTGGGTGGGGGTGGGGGGGGGGTTAGGGGGAGGGGGCGAGGTGGGCTGTGGGGGGGTGAGGGGTTGGGGGGGGGGGTGGGGGGGGGGGTGTGGAAGAGGGCCCTGGGGAAGGTGGATGAGGGGCCTGGGGGGGCTGGGGGGATCAGGCCGGAAGGTTACCCTGGATGGTCCACTGGCTGCCAGGCACACCCTGAAGATTTACATTCGGGCACCCAGGGCACTGTAGGAAAGTGGGACCAGACCAACCACAGGCAGTGCAGTGTGCACTGACTGTCCTGGTGCCTAGTGTGTGCAGTCTCTGTGTGCCCCACAGTTGACCCTGCCCCCCCCCCAAACACCCTGGTAATGAAAAAATGCATAAAAATTTAAAAATACCAAAAAGTGACAGGTTCTGTGTTGAAACAAACAACAAACTACAACCGCTTTTAATAATGTGGGTTGGGGTGGTTACAGGAGTTGGGACTGGGTTTGGGACTGGGGGGAAGAACCCAAGGACAGCACAGATTTACAGCGCATTAGCGCTCTGCTGCTGTCTGCAGCGGTGCAGTGACAGTTCTCCCTTTTTGCCTCCTTCTTTCTTGTTTGGGGGGGGTCTCTCCTTCAGGACTTCTTGGCGTTGGCAGGGCAGCAGGGCTTGCACTCCAGGGGCGTGTCCGCTTGCTCCTGTGTCTGCTCTGCAGCTGCCATGCTTGCTCCTGCGCCCGTCAAGCATTAGAGTCAGCTGCTGCTGAGTCTGCCTGCTGCCCTGCTCCGCCCCCTTCCTCCTCCGCCTCCCCTGCCGCTGCCGCTGTCACTCTGCTCTCGTCTGTCTCTCCTCTGCTGTCTCTGCTCTGCTCTGGCCACTCCTCTCCTGGGCCCTGTCATGTTCTTTCTCTTTCGTCCTTCTTGCAAGCCTCTTCAGCCGAGGCAGGGGGCTGGGAGTGAGGTGCAGTATTTGCCTGTGTGAAAAAAAAATGTGTGTGATCAGAAACAGTGAAGTCTTTCAAAAAACAGCACAGAAGATCAGTAACTAAGTCACAGTCTGACCATTTTCAAAAGAGAAGACCATCTCGAACCAAGTCTCAGAAGATCTCGACGAGATTGGAGATTTGAATCTTGGCTCATTGGAGAGACAGCTGCATCCTCTTTGCACTGGATAGCGCAGCAGCTGAGTCCTGGTAAGCCTTACAGTACAGAAGCTTTATCAATAGTGCTTAGCTGTGCTCTCCTGCTGGAGGCATGTGCAAAGCAGAAAATGAGGGCGTTATGCGAAGCAAAAAGCCAGTGACCGCGCGAGATGACTGTATGCACTTTGCTCTCTGTTAAGGTCTGGCTGCGCGCTGTTTCTTAAAGTCTCTTAAAAGGTCATTCTTATGCAAAGTAAAAGTCTGTCTTATGCAAAGTAAAACTAAGCAAAGTAAACTCTTAAAGTGCATGCAGTAACAGTACACTAATTACACTAATGTACAATCACACTAACAACAAGAGAGACTTCACCCATGCACAACAAGTCACACACAGAGAGCGCTAGAAGCCCTGCAGGAGACAGAGACAGAGCCATGCCCGTTACCAGCAGCCGATGACTACCTGTCCCTGGCATTGCCATGATGGGTGTGCTTCAACGGACCTCTTGCTGAGCACCTTCCAGTGTGCTCTTCCCAAGCAAGAAAATTTTTTTCTCAGGAAATCCCCTCAAAGGCTTTTTTGAAATATCTCTCATTTCTATTTTCTTTTTTTTTGTTTTGTAGAGGACTATTTTTCCATATTTGTTTGTGTAGATATTTTTTTTTATAAATTTCATATTTAAAAAAAAATATATAGTGTTTCTATTTTTATATAAATCCTTTACCTTAAAAATAAATGTTTCCTGTTGGTGGAGCACTTAGACGGTTGGTGGTCCTCTACTGGGAGGGTCTGGAAGAGATCCTGGCTGTGAGGGGGATCTCTCTGCTGGAGGGGTCCGAGCTCGAGTGGGTCTGTCGGGAAAGCGGGAGGGTCTCTCTGTCCCCTCAACCCCATCAAACCTCCCTTCCCTCCACCCCAAGTCCCTCACTCACACCTCACCTGTGGGTCACCTACTGCGAAGCTCACTCCAGCCACCACCTAGAACCTTCGGCACACTGGGTGGGTGCCGGCGTGGCGGCGGCGTCCGTCCGGAGCGTTTGCTTTCCGCTTGGACTGTCTCTCTTTGTCTTTCTGGGCTTTTTTTCGCTGTATCTGTCTGTTTTTTCCTTTGTCTTTCACTTTCTGAGGCTTTCACTTCCCGTTTCCTTTCGCGCTCCGCACTCGTCCTTTGTCTCGGCGCAGAGCACAGCACAGACTCCCCGGCTGGCCCACACTGCCATGGCTCGGACCTTCTCTGATTGCCCGGACTCTCTCGGATCTCTGCTGGACAGAGCCCTCCTCTTCTGCTGCTCTCCGGTGCAACCAGAGCGTGTCAGATTCAAAATTCACAGCCAGAACAGAGAAATTCAAATTCAAAAAGCATTTTCCTGTCCATGGCAGAAGAATCCACAGGCTCCAAGCTGTGTCCAGCGTCAGCAGAGTGGCGAAATGGTGTGATGCCTCCCGCTCGGGCTGCTGTGATATAGCCACACCAGTAATTCGAGCCAGCAAGCCGACAGCAAGCGTTGAGGTAGCGCTCAAGTGGACCTGGCGTCCACCACAAAGTCGTACTAAAGCCTAACGCTGAAATTAAATAGCTTCCTGGTTAAAATTATTGGCTTAATGGTGGAGACTAAAAGCCCTGGTGTTCGATTGGCTGATAAGGCTAAGGCATCTCGTCAGGTGCCTAGAAAATGAGGAACACACAATTAGTGATCAACTGTGAAAAGTTTGAGTTAAGTGATTTGTCCAGCATCACACAGAAACTCTGTGGCCCGAGGCAGGGATAGAATCAAATTACCCAGAAAAGCATTCAGCTTCCTTAACCATTAGACTATCTTTTCTCTTCCTGCACTGAGAAGTGTGTTGCATGTCTCATTCATTACACATCTTCCAACTTATGCCATAAACGAGGCGGGGCTCCTACAAATATCCTCCTTTACTCCACACTGCCAGCATGGGCGAACTGAGAACACAAGAGAGACAGACTGCCTTCACTCAGTTCTGATACCAGCCTCAGCCCACTCTGCGGCAGCTCTGCAATTGCAGGGAAAATCGTGCTCAGTCAGGTTCTGGAGCAAGCTCAATGCCAACTGATTCTTCAAGGAATACAGCTGCAAATCTTTAATAAATCTAATGAGCATGTGCAAACTGCAATTTTTAAGAGGCTTATAACTTGCTACATTTAGGTGAATTATTGGGAATTGGGAAAATGCACATTCTTGACATAAATGTCACTGCTTGCCAAATTTCACATCCCTTCTCCAAAGCATGGAGATGCTAGAGCTTCTCAAAAGAGATCACCAGAATTTTTCAAAGTCAGAGAAAAATGTGTTTTGTTCATAGCCTAATTCTCAGAAGTGGCTGAACTGTTTTGGCTAAATTTTCCAAGACATCAGCCTGCAGCAGAAACATTCAATGGGAAATTTCAGCTTGAATGGTAAAGTTTAGCAAAGTTATAAGCAACTGAAACCAGGGTCTTGTAGGAAATGTTGGGCAAACTTAATAATAGACTATGATACTGTTGTATTAATTTAGATGGAACATAGGGTCCCAAAGATGACATAACCCAATTACTCACTGTCCAACATTAAATAGTGTTAAGCAAGGTTCAGGGTTTAGTATACAGAAACCTAAGCCTGCTTAGTACCACAGCAAACACCATTAAAATCATTTAAACCTTTTATTAAAAATAAATAAAAGGACAAACAATTAAAGCATTTGAAATGTAAAGTATTAAATAAAGCTTTCATTTTAACAGTATTTCGTGTTCCCTTTCCCTTTAGCTGGAGAGAGTTTTTAATAGGACAAATCCCTTGTTTGACAGTCTCTTAGGTGGCAACAAAGATGGCAATAACTCAATAACTGTCCTTTTGGGGGAAAAGAGAAGAAATTAGTTTCAATGGCCTGGAGCAGTTGTTGATAAAGTCTGATCCCGTTTCATCCCACGTGATGTTTGGGATTCAGCTGGAGACAGTGGAGGTGGTGATGTCATTTGGGTGCTTTCTGGCCTCTTCTGGATAGGACATCTCTCAGGATCAAGATGATGAAGGCCTGGGGTCTCAGGAGTTCGTGAGGATGGCAGCTATGATGGCGAAACTTACTCCAATAGCCAGTTTTTCTCCCCACAGTATTTTTTTTAAGGACTCACAAAGGAATGGTGGGTGAAGTAGCCTGTCCCTTTACTATTTTGTCCACCAATTAGGCCTAGTTTCTGACAGACCAATTCTGGTTCCACACTTCTGTTTTTTACCAAGTATGATCTTAACACAGTCCTTAAATGAGTTCATTAGGTCTTTTGGTTTGGCTAATTCAGCTTCTCTGTCTCCTTTTGTACCTTTTCCCATCAACATTTGTTATTGTAAGTTATTGTGACATCTCATGAACTTTCACATACTTTTTACAGTTGAGCTCACAATTAGGGTAAAATTTTAAGACTAATGATTACAACTGTAGCAATCCTGTCTACAATAAAATACCAATGCTTATTAGTAAGTATAACTTAAATGCCGTGGCAATATAGTAGACACTTGTAAGGAAATCTGTCTTTTTTCCCTGCTTTTGTTTAAACTAATTATTGTGTTATAAAAAGATATAGCTGCTTTTCTGGCCCTTCCAGCTCTATTTTTCTTTTAATTTGAGATCTGAATGGCCGTGATTGTCCTGCTATGACTTGACTGTTACATAACAAACGTAACATAATGCTATACTCTATGATCTTTTTCTTTGTGCAGATGTGTGAAACAATCTTACTTGTAGTGGAAATTGATGACATGTTGTATGCTAAGAAGGCCATACAAGTGTCTCTTCCTCGACACAGATACCTGTACAATAGTGCTGTACTCACCAGAATTTGAAATAAAATGTTTTCCTTAAGTAGTAACTTACAAGTCTACTTTAATCAGTTTAATTTTTTTCAAACCAAATTCAATTATATTTGTAAAACATCTTTAACTCAATTGCTGTTAAAGGTAGATAGAATGAGGGTCAAATTCTTCTATTGGATATATTCAAACAAGGGCAGAATTTAGCCTCATAGTGCTTGTATTTAACATGCCTCCTCCTTCTGTATTTGATTACAGAATCTGTTAGCGGAAAAGGTGGAACAGCTTATGGAGTGGAGCTCAAGGCGCTCAGTCATCCGCATGAATGGAGACAAATTCAGAAGATTTGTGAAGGCCCCACCTCGTAACTACTCTGTGATTGTAATGTTCACAGCTCTCCAGCCACAGAGACAATGTTCTGTTTGCAGGTAATTTATATCCTATGAAACAGATTCTTCTGCTCTTCTTTTCCCCTTCCTCCCCACCGTGCTCAATTAACTATGTTTTAATTGATGTACAATATAAGTGTTATCATTCTAGCTTAAGTCCTGGGGAGATAGATAAATACCGATCTGTCTTGTGGGTGCTTACCATAGTATCTTCCTTCTGTGATACAGCTTATAAATTTCTACCTGTGATACATTTTCTACCTCTGATACATCTTATGAATGTTGTCAATTATTTTATTAATTTTCACTATTTAAGAGCTTCTACTTTAATATAGTAACTGATGCAAGGCTCTCTTTTCATTCTTTAAAATAATCTTCTTTATTCCTAGTAAGTGTCTGTTACCAGTTAGCCATTGTGATGGTTCTTGAGCACTTAGGACTGTGAGTCACCTTGTTTTTTCATGCCTCTAGCATGAGGGAGTCTTTCTTGTGATAGCTAGACAGGGCCGGCTCTACTGTTTTTGCCACCCCAAGCAGTGCTCTGAATTGCCGCCGCTGATGGCAGGGGCAGTCTGTGCACAGTTAGGGCGGCTCGTGCGTTTCCGTGGCGGTGGCAATTCGATGGCAGCTTCTGTCTTCAGCCGGAAGACAGAAGCTGTGCCGCCGCGGACAGCTGAACATAGAAGCTGCCGCCGAATTGCCACCACCGCGGAAACGCGCCTGCCGCCCTAAAGGCGCACGGACTGTCCCCGCCATATGCGGAGGCAATTCGGCGCTCTGCTTGGGCGGCAAAAAGACACGGACTGCCGCCCCTTGCAGATTGCCGCCCCAAGCACCTGCTTGGGATGCTGGTGCCTGGAGCCGGCCCTGTAACTAGATATCAGCTCCCTAACACCACTAGCCTTTCAGCCCCTCAAGTGTTCTCCTCTGGGCTATGCCATCACTAACTTTGTCTTGCAGGTTAACAATAGGTACACCCCCATTTCTAAATCTCTTTGAAACGTTCCCCCATGATATCTAGCCCCTGATTCTGGCTACTCACATAAATTCCAGATCCTTTGCCTCCAAAAGTGCAGGGTAGCTCCATTTACCAGTTTTACCTTAAACCCCCACTCCTGTAAACTGTACAGCACTTATGATGAAAGAAAGAAAGAAATTTTTAAGAAAGAATAAATATTTAAGTAGAAACAAGAGAGAGCAGTGGAAACAACAGGTTGCAATACAAAACAAAATCACAAAACATGAATCTGTTTCCTTTCCTATGTAATAGTTACCTTTCCTATGTAATAAAGTAGATTCCCCACCCCCACCCCCCAAGTTCAGTCTGTTGCAGAGCTGGCTGATTTCACAAGAACCAGGATCAAAATGTTAATGAAAGCCCCACACTCCTTTAGGGCTTTCCTCAGTGAATGGATCAAGACTTCATCTACCTACTCTTCGTTGTTCTGAAACAGAATTTTGTCTCTATTCATAGCCAGGGCGATCTCCTGCCAGCTATAATGTCCCTTTTTACTGCCAAGTGGTTCAGATCATTGCAATTGTCTTTGATGGTTTCCCATTGACTGTTCTGAGATGTGGCAAGGGTAGACAATAGAACCTTGCATTACCTCACCGGTTGATTTAGAGAGAGGTGACAGTTCCTTCTTGCTTGAATGAGTCATCTCTGAGGCACATTATCTCCTGGTGACTAATTTCTACTCCAAGGCCATAAAGCACATTTTCAATATAAATACATTAAATATTACCCATACATATATCTCACAATGGTTAAGAATCTTGGCAAATTGAGAGCTTTCTGTAGATACCTTACATGCTACTCTTTATGAATAAATATCCTGTAAAGCATGTGCTTGTTGCATTGAGTTAGTCAGCTCCCAGGTGAAAATTGCTTGCAAATAACAGGGGCTTTTTGCCAAATAGTCTCTGTGTCACAGCCTCATTTCTCTATAAATAAATACTGTGATAGGCCGGATTAATTTGGATTTACCATTTCAGAATGGGGGTCCAACGCTCTGATACAAGAGTGAAGCTATTCCTTTGTTTCATGACTGTGCAGTTCTCCTATGCTGTCCAACATCTTTCCCAATGTGAGAGGGCTTGGAAGTGCCTAGTATAGCACAATGGCTTTTACATTTGCCTCTTCAGTTACAGGGCTATAAAATTCTCCAATCCAGAATCTCTCCTAAGGCCCCAATTAATTTTAAAATGTGACTAAGTATGTGAACAGTCCCATTGAAGTCAACATAACTGTTCACATGCTTAATCAACAAAGAATCCTCTGGCACCTTATAGACTAACAGACGTTTTGCAGCATGAGCTTTCGTGGGTGAATACCCACTTCTTCGGACTTGCATCCGAAGAAGTGGGTATTCACCCACGAAAGCTCATGCTGCAAAACGTCTGTTAGTCTATAAGGTGCCACAGGATTCTTTGTTGCTTTTACAGATCCAGACTAACACGGCTACCCCTCTGATACTTGACACATGCTTAATGTTAAGCATGTGATTAAATACCTTTCTGAATCAGAACCTGAGCAAATACAAAAACAACGAGGAGTCCTTGTGGCATTTTAGAGACTAACAGATTTATCTGGGCATAAACTTTTGTGGGCTAGAACCCACTTCATCAGATGCATGAAGTGAAAAATACAGGATCAGGTACAAATACATGAAAGGATGAGGGTTGCTTTACCAAGCGTGAGTTCAATCTAATAAGTTAAACCAATTAACAGCAGGATACCAAGGGAGGAAAAATAACTTTTGAAGTGGTAAGAGAGTGGCCCATTATAGACAGTTGACAAGAAGGTGTGAGTAACAGTAGGGAGAAATTAGTATTGGGGAAATTAAGTTTAGAAAACTCCTAACTGCTCAAGATAGTTAAGACCAAAGCAGACTATGAAGCACTTCAAAAAGATCTCACAAAGCAAAGTGATTGGGCAACAAAATGCAAATGAAATTTAATGTGGATAAATGTAAAGTAATGCACATTGGAAAAAATAATCCCAACTCTACATACAATATGTTGGGGGCTAATTTAGCCACAACTAATCAGGAAAGAGATCTTGGAGTCATTGTGGATAGTTCTCTGAAGGCAGCCATGCAGTGTGCAGCGGCAGTCAAAAAAGCAAACCGGATGTTAGGAATCATTGAAAAAGGGATAGAGAATAAGACGGAGAATATCTTATTGCCCTTATATAAATCCATTGTACGCCCACATCTTGAATAATGTGTACAGATGTGGCATTAGAAAAGGTTCAGAGAAGGGCAACTAAAATGATTAGGGGTTTGGAACGGGTCCCATATGAGGAGAGATTAAAGAGGCTAGGACTTTTCAGCTTGGAAAAGAGGAGACTAAGGGGGGATATGATAGAGGTATATAAAATCATAAGTGGTGTGGAGAAACTGAATAAGGAAAAGTTATTTACTTGTTCCCATAATATAAGAACTAGGGGGCACCAAATGAAATTAATGGACTGTAGGTTTAAAACAAATAAAAGGAAGTTCTTCACACAGCGCACAGTCAACTTGTGGAACTCCTTACCTGAGGAGGTTGTGAAGGCTAGGACTATAATAGGGTTTAAAAGAGAACTAGATACATTCATTGAGGTTAAGTCCATTAATGGCTATTAGCCAGGATGGGTAAGGAATGGTGTGCCTAGACTCTGTTTGTCAGAGGGTGGAGATGGATGGCAGGAGAGAGATCACTTGATGATTACCTGTTAGGTTCACTCTCTCTAGGGCACCTGGCATTGGCCACTGTTGGCACACAGGATACTGGGCAGGATGGCCCTTTGTCTGACCCAGTATGGCCATTCTTATGTTCATAGTGCTGTCTTCTATGGCCTGTCTCCGTCTTGCCCCTGAATTCACCCCTGACTCCCCTGTGCTGGAACAGGAAAGTTCTTCAAGTGATTTTATGTTCATGTAGATGTGTATGCACCTCATGCATGGTTGTTGGAGATTTTTCCCTCATGAGTACCGATAGGAGCAGTGTGAGCCCCCTCCAGTGCCTTGTGCCACTACGTGTATGTATAAAGGGCCGTACTGCCCCAGACCTCCCCTGCCCAGAAATTCCTTCCTACCGCCAGTGATGGTGGTTGTTGGCGCTACAATCTTTGCATCTGCACGCCTTCCCTCTTTAGTATGCATATTGTCCGTGGTGTTAGTCTAGTGTAGCGCAAAGTTTCTCAAATGTGGCCATGATAGCTGCATGCAGCCACCAAGGGCTTTTTGTGCGGCCACGACAGCCTCCTGGGTGGTGATGGGGGTGGGGTGAGGGGGGCAAAGCACCTCTCTGGAGAGAGGTGAGGCACAGTGCTGCAGGAGCAAGGTGAGTTCTTGACCCACATTGGGGGTGGTGGGGAGAGGAGCTTTGGGAAGCAGGCTCGCTCCGATCACAGGGCATCAGGTACTGACATCCCCCTGTGCGCCCCCTTCCCCCTCCCCCGGCTCTGGACATGTGGCCCTCGGCTCTGGCCCCTGGTTCCAGCTACATGGCAGCAGGCGCTGGCCCCCAGCTCCAGTCCCGGGCTCCAGCCATGCAGT
The DNA here is from genome assembly GCF_016161935.1 of Mauremys reevesii. Classification (NCBI taxonomy): domain Eukaryota; kingdom Metazoa; phylum Chordata; order Testudines; family Geoemydidae; genus Mauremys; species Mauremys reevesii. Next base: position 85,258,548 of record NC_052627.1, on the reverse strand, counting down.
GTCAGGCACTGTCTATAAGCGCTGATCCCCAGCCTCAGCTGCACGGCAGCAGGCTCCAAGCACAGGGCTTTGGGTGCCAACCCCTGGCTCTGGCCACAGGACAGCAAGTGCTGATGCCCAGCTCTGGCTGTGGAGCTTCAGTCAGCCTCTGGCCCCCAGTTCCAGCCATACGCTGATGGGCACTGGGCCCAGGCTCCAGCTGCCCGGCCCTAGACCCTGGTGCTGATCCCCTGCCCCAGCTGCATGGCAGCAGGTTCTGACCCACAGCTCTGGCCGTGCAGCTCCAGCCCCTCGTGCTGATCCCCTACCCCAGTTGCATGGCAGCAGGCGCCGACCCACAGGTCTGTTCCTGGGCTCCGGCCACGTGGTGGTGGGAGCTGGCCCCAGGTGCTGACCCCCTGGCCGGGGCTGCGCAGCAGTGAGTGCTGGCTCCAGCCACGCAGCGGCAAGCACTGACTCCTGGCTCCAACCACAGGCTCGGGGCTCTGGCTGTCTGGCAGCAGGCTCCGATCCCTGGTCCCCAGCTCCGAGTTCTGGCCGCGGGCACTGAGCCCCATCCCAGCAGACACCAGGCGCTGGCTCTGGCCATGCAACAGTGGGGCTCATCACCCACCCCCATTACCCCTGGCCCCTGCTGCCTCCCATGGCCCTGTATCCATTCCCTCTGCCCCCAGGACCCTGCTGCCTTCCTGGGCTCGCATCGACATCTGTCCCCACATTGCCCTGGGCCCCTGCTACCTCCCCCAGCCTCACATCCATCTCCCTCATTGCCCTGGGCCCCCGCTGCCTCCCCTGGCCCCAAATTCATCCCACCATAGCCTCTGACCCCTGCTGCCTCCCCCTTCGGCCCCCCCATCCAGGATTTAATGGGTCCTGGGGCATGCTGAGAAAAGTGATATTAACAAACGTGCAAGTTTGGTTTTTCACAGCAGACTTACTAACTAGCTGTGAAAAGTGATACATATATGTTTGTTAATGTCACTTATCACTTTTCATAGCCTCCCAGGTAGCTACTATGTGTTCTGTGATATTAACAAAGATACAAAGCCTGCAAGCCAGAGGATGCACTAAGCACTTGATGGGGGCAGTATTATTTTTGTTAGAGTCTGCCAAAAAAACTTACAAATATACATTACAGTGATTTGGATGTGGATCTGTGCATATTTAATTGCTTTTCCTAAAATTAATTAAGTATTTTAGGTAAGAAAAGTGTTCGTGCAACACCAGTGAGAGTTGGTGGCCGCACTCTGAGGCCACTAAAAAATTTGTTGCGAGAACCCCTGTGTTTATGTACATACACAGATATAAGAATAAGTTTAGAATAGTATTTCTCTAGAGTGGGGTTCACGGTTCCTTATGGGGAACCGGCCTTAGTACCACACTAATGCCTCATTCTCCTGGCTGCCAGACACATGTACCTGCTTATGGAGTCTGTGCTTCACCCGCTGTAGGAACCTTCTCACTTGGAACAGGTACTGAGTACATCCAAGTCAGTTAGGAGTGTTCCCCCTCTTCTGACAGTCCAGATGCATATCCTCATTGCCGGCACCTAAAAAGAGACTACATAAGTCTCCCAAAGACTTGGTACTGGGGCCTTCAAAGTCTAGGGTGAAGGCACTGAGCTGAGATAAGGACTCGGGGGTGCGCTCAAGGAAGATGCACCCCCAGACAAAGTTCACAAGCCAGATGGGTTTGCTGATTCCAAAGCCCAGGAAGGGTCCATTGACACTAATCCCTGAAGGATTGGCGCACCTTTTGGTACCTTAGGAGCCCTTTCCAGTGCCTTTTATATTCAAGGCTTTCAGGGCAGACAGAAAACTACTTAACTTGTCAGTGCTGGTTTCCCCTGCTATTCAGGAGTCTCACCCAGTACCAGGATTGGAAGTGCATGTTCCTGAGGTTCTGACTCCAGCCCCAGAGCACCATTCAGTACTGGTGGCTTCCACAGTTGTGGAACTTCTCTGTAGAGTTCCATCTAGAGGGAAGTCAGCAGTGATCTTGGCAGTATCCCCATTTCCAGACTCGGAGCTGGTCTCCCTGCTAACAATGGGGTCACTTTGCCCGTGATCTGAGGAAGGGGACTCCTCATCAGACTTTGAGGTTGGATCTTTTGAATCAACGACCAGAATATGCCCAGCAGGCCCAGTTGGGTGCCTGCCCAACACAGTATCAGTCACAGCCTCAGCATGCTAAGGGCAATGGCCTACCCATATCTGGGTACCACCTCCCTACCATTGGCCCTTTTGAACCCCTTGGGACCTTCTTTCACATTTGAGAGCCTCTCTGCACCCTTTCTGCCCTTCTACAGTGGCCAGGATCATCTGTAGCTAGGTCACTGTTTTCCCTCCCCTGATACCAGTACTGTTAAAGGGGATCTGCCTGCTCTGGACTCTCCTGTGGAAGAGTTGGAGGAGGGACCTCCTCAACAACCCTTAGCCTCCTCTTCTTCATTGCCTGTTGAGGCAGTAGTGACTGAGTCTACTTCTCCCCCTCCTGATGATGGGGAGGGGGAGAACTCTAGATATCCATCCAGAATAGGCGCAGGAAAAATTTCGAAGACTAATAGACATTTTAGTCTCTGCAGGACCTTTTATTAACGAGGCTATCCTGGAACTAGTCAGGGTTCCTTGGTAGATCCCATCTTCCCTGCCTCCTACTGCTAAAAGGGTGGAGAAAAAGATGAGATGTCCCTTCAAAGGGATTTGAACACTTCTGTAATCTCTCTCTCCTCCAGGCTCCTGGTAGTTGCTGCAACTAAGAAAAAAGAGATACAGAAACACCAGGCCTCTACTCCAAAATGGAAAGAAGCAAAAAAGATAGACCTGTTTGGGTGGAAATTTTATTCCATAGGAAGTTTACAGCCTGGGATCACAAACCAGCAGGCTGCTGGGTCATTACGATTTCAGTCTGTGTGAAAATGTTGTGATGTTCAAAGACAACTTTGCTGATGAGACAAAGTGGTGGCGGGCAAATTAGTTGCCAGAACAGCATTGTAAGAAAGCCTGGATACAGTGGACTATGCGGCTATGCCCCCTTTTATTTTTGTTACTTCCTAGTCCTGAAGCAAAGCAGGGTGTCAGACCAATTTTAGATGCAAGACAGTTTAAACAAGCACTGAAAGAAAACAAAATTCTGGATAGTTACATTAACATCTATTATCCCTCCCTTAGATCCTGGGGACTGGTATGCTGCTCTCGACTTGACACTTATTTTGACATGGTGATTCACCAGATCCATTGAAAGTTTCTCAGATTCATGGTAATTGGATCCCACTACCTTTTGGTTTGTCAGCTGCTCCTTGCATATTCATGAAATGCATGGCTGTATTAGCAGCATTGCTGTGAAGGTCAGGAATCCACGTGTTCCCTTACCTGGATGACTAGCTAGTGAGAGTATGGTCCAGGTCTAAGGTACATTCCAGCATAGTCACTGTTCTGTCCACTTTTGATGTTTTAGATCCAAAGGCCCACTCTGTCATTATGGTTCAGAACTGCCTCAAGCATCTAGGAGACATGGTGGTGTGCATTTATATGGTGCAGCATGCCAGACTGCACCTCAGAAAGCTACAGAGTTGGCTAGCCTCAGTGTATTCACCAGCCTGTCATCAAATGGACATGGTGGTTCAAGTATCTGCTCAGGCCTTGTCCTCCCTGGACTGGTGGGTAGAATCTGAAAATATTTGTGAAGGAGTTCCCTTTGCCCCTCCACAACAGTCACTCAGTCTAGCTGCAGAGGCATTAGATTTAGATTTGCGAGCTTGCTTAGGTCCCCACCAGACTCAAAGCCTTTGGTCACCCCAAGATCTATCACAGAGCTTCGGGCCATCCATTTAGCTTGCATGGCATTCCTTCTACATAGTGCGGCCAAATTGGTTGGTGCTCAGAGACAATACAACAGCCATGTTCTGTTTAAACAAGCAAGGCGGGGGTGGGGGCAAGTGACAAAGTTATGCCAGGAGATAATCCTCCTCTGGAATTTCTGGATTGCCAGTTTCATCACCCTGAAAGTGACTTACCTTCTGGGAAGTCAAAACACTCTGGCAGACTGTCTTAGCCAGGGGCGGCTCTAGACACCAGCGCGCCAAGCAGGCGCTTGGGGCGGCCGTTTCCCGGGGGGGCGGCATTTGGCTCCGGTGGAGCTCCCGCCGGCATGCCTGCGGCAGGTCCACCGGAGCCCGGGACGAGCGGACCTGCCGCAGGCATGACTGCGGCGGGTCCCGTCTTCCCGCGGCTCCAGTTGAGCTCCCGCAGGCCTGACTGCGGCAGGTCCGCTCGTCCCGGGCTCCGGTGGACCTGCCGCAGGCATGCCGGCAGGAGCTCAACCGGAGCCGCGGGAAGAGGGGACCCGCCGCGGGACCGGGGAAGGGCGGCGCAGCGCTCCGCGCTGCTTGGGGCAGCCCGATTTCTAGAGCCGCCCCTGGTCTTAGCAGGTCGTTCGCAGGTCACCATGAGTGGTGGTGTTGCCTGGACATTTATAGGTCCATTTTCCAGTAGTGGGGAGCTCCCCAAGTGGACCTGTTTGCAACAACAGCAAACAGAAAAAGTTGCGCCTTTTGTTCCCGAGCAGGCTACAACCTGGGTTCACTGACAGATGCTTTCAACCTACCCTCATCAAAAGGACTGTTGTATGCCTTCCCTGCAGTTCCACTCCTGCCCAAGGTCTTGTCCAAAGTCAAGGAAGGCTCCCTTACCTTATTCCAATAGCTCCAGAGTGGATCCATCAATATAGGTTTTGGACTCTACTTGTATGTCATGGGGTGCTCTACTCACTGCTGAAACGCCTCTTTCTGGCCAGGTCTGGGGATTAGCTCTGCCAAGCCAACATCCCTTCATTCAGTTGCACTCCATTACTCACTAATTCTCTTTCTCGGGACTCAACTGCACCTGTTTCGTGGCTTGGCCCTCTGACCAGGTCACTGTAGTTTTCTTCTTCTGTGAAAACTGCATGCATCTAAGTCTCTCTGGACCCACTGTCCCAGGCAGTCTTCTCTTTTACTGCCTCCTTAACAGTGCCACTCTCCAGTGACTGGTAGGAGAACCCAAGCCCACCCTCTGCACTGGGTTCCAGCCCAGCCCAGGGGCCCTACAATAAGCAGTCAAGGTTTGCACAGTCCTGAACTTTCCTGCTGTATTCCCGAGCTACTTTCTACCTTGTGTTTTCTTATGCTGAGGGTGACTGCAACCCCCCCCCCCACATCTCTGTAGTCCCTCTTCTGCTCTCAGCTACTGGATATACAAGCCCCTCTAGGGCCTGTATAGCTGAGCTTCCTCTTTAATTAGCCCTCACTACGCTCTGGCTCCTCCTCCAGGTGCAACCTAGGTGGTTAATTGGACCACGTAGTCTCTTTAACCCCTTCAGGTCTTGTGTGAGGTGGACATCAGGATCCATCTGGTGATTTTGTTTCCTCCCCAATATCAGCAAAGATATAGCACAGGGGTTCTTAAACTGGCGGTCGGGACCCCTCAGGGGGTCGTGAGGTTATTACATGGGGAGTCGTGAGCTGTCAGCCTCCACCCCAAACCCTGCTTTTCCTCCAGCATTTATAGTGGTGTTAAATATATACAAATGTGTTTTTAATTTATAAAGGGGTTGCACTCAGAGGCTTGCTATGTAAAAGGGGTCACCAGTACAGAAGTTTGAGAACCACTGGTATAGCAGAAGTACAAAGTTCTCTCTTAAAAGGGCCAGTGTAGTCATCATTACATAAAATAGCAGGGAATTAACTCCTTCATGGTTTTTCGTGTACATCTATGAACCTTTTTGTACTGCCTTTAAAATAATATAAACATTGTCATTATTAAGAAACATAATCTCATTTACAACTTTATATTGTTTACTGAGGTGGAAAAATGCTTATAAACATCATCCTGCAATTTGCCACTCTAGGCATTTAAGTATATAGCAATTGTAAATCTTTAAAATAATCCAGGAAGAAAAATATCAACATATTGCTGTTAGTTAAATTGTTTTAAGCAAATGTGAAATTGAGACCCAGTCCTGCCACATGGAATAATATGAATTTAATGAAGTTGATCATATGGCACATAAAACTATTATCAGAAAATTGACATTTCCCAAATCAATGGTTAATTAATGGGCAGGAGAGCTGTAAGTATGTACAGAATTTGAATGCATGACTTACTTTTTTGTTAGCTACTCAGTATATACTTTGTGAAGAATCTATTTTTGCTTTAAGCAACTTAATGAGTAATGTTCTGTAGATATTCTTCTATCTAGGATTTAAGTTAACTGTCACTCATCAAAACATTTTCAAAATGAATGCACACCAAAAATCAATGTGATATTTCAAGTATAAAGTAGCACCAACACTGAAATATTTAACTTTTTACTACTATGACTAATAATCTCTAGCAAAGTTATACGTTCAATTTTTTTTCCTAAAAAGTAACATTGGCTACTTTCTACATCACATAAACTATGGTATTATAAAGCTGTTTCTGTCCACTCCCTGTGCACGTTAGATTTATCTAGTATGTCTCCGCATTTTTCTCTATCTGCTCTTTCTCTCAATCATGTCTACCGTAGTATTAAGGCATCTAAAAATATGTCAGTGCTAGAAATGCTGTGCTATACTGTAGACACTTACTACGGCGACTGAAAGAGTTCCTCAGTTGCTGTAGTAAATACACCTCTCTGAGAGGTGGTAGTTAGGTCAATGGAAGAATTCTTCCATTGACTAAGTGGTGTCTACACCTGGGCTTAGTTTGGCTTTACTATTTCTCTCTGGGATGTGAATTATTCACATCCCTGAGTGACGTAGTTAAGTTGACCTAAATTAGTAGTATAGACCAGCCCTAGTTTTCTCTGTGTTTTATATTTAAAATCTTAAACACAGTTAAAAATTATCATATTGCCATTGCAGGACTAACTATTATCTAGACCATTCCTGACAGGTGTTTCTCTAACCTGCTCTTAAAAATCTCCAATGATGGAGATTCCAAAACCTCCCTAGGCAATTTATTCCAGTGCTTTACCACCCTGACAGTTAGGAAGTTTTTCCTAATGACCAACCTAATCCACCCTTGTTACAGTTTAAGCCCATTGCTTCTTGTCCTATCCTTAGAGTTAAGAAGAACAATTCTCCCTCCTTCTCGTGACAACATTTTATGTACTTGAAAACGGTTATCTTGTCCCCTCTCAGTCTTTTCTTCTCCAGACTAAAGAAACCCAATTTTTTCAATCTTCTCTCATAGGTCATGTTTTCTAGACCTTTAATCGTGTTTATTGCTCTTCTCTGGACTTTCTCCAATTTGTCCACATCTTTCCTGAAATGTAACACCCAGAACTGGACACAATACTCCAGTTGAGGCCTAATCAGCATGGAGTAGAGCGGAAGAATTACTACTTCTTCGAGTGATTGCTCCTATGCATTCCAGTTAGGTGTGCGCGCCGTGCGTGCACGGCTCTTCGGAAGATTTTTACCCTAGCAACTCCAGCGGGCTGGCTGGGCGCCCCCTGGAGTGGCGCCGCTATAGCGCTAGATATATACCACAGCCGGCCCGTCCGCTCCTCAGTTCCTTCTTCCCGCCCGTGACGGCCGTTGGAACAGTGGAGTGCTCCTTTGACCTCCACATCCCTTGCTTATCTCTGGTTCTCGTTGTATTTAGTGTATATAGTTAGTTAAAATAGTTAGTTAAGTTAGTTTATTAAGTAGATTAAGGGGAATTAGGGGGGCTTAACCCCTCTTTTCCCGACCGGTGCGGGCTTATGCCCAAGGCACCGGGGTTTAAGCCCTATGCGGCTTGCCAACGGCACATGCCGATTGGGGACCCTCACGACTCCTGCCTGCGCTGCTTAGGAGAGGCCCATCGCGCAGATAAGTGCCCAATTTGCAAATCGTTCAAACCAAGAACGAAGAAAGAGTGGGACATTAGATTGAAGCAGCTCTTAATGGAGTCGGTGCTTACCCCTGCGGTGCTGACACCATCAGCTCTGCAGTCATCTTCGGCGCGGAGCGCCCCAGCGGTTCCTGACCGGTCCGGTACCGAGACTCTTAAAAAGAAGCAGCTGGCACCAACGCCTCAGCACCGTTCCCTCTCGCCATTGGGGAAACGCAAGCCGCAGCAGAAGTCTACCAAGACACCTGCGTCGGGACCGCTCGTCCAGCCGCCAGCGCCGGCTCCCTCAGCACCGGATACGACAGCGCATAGACCATGCGCGGTACCGTCGACACCGGCACCGACAGGGCCGTTGAGTCCGGTACCTCCTTGCTCCCCGGTGCAAACCGTGGTCGAGCTACCTCTCCCGTCGACGCCCGAGTCTTTCTCGACGGCGACAGAGCTCATAGAGCTCACAGAAGCACCGAGCCTCCGGCCCCCGGCACCGCTGGTGTGGGCTGTGCAGTCAGTGGGCAAACCGGCCATCATGAGGCCGCCTTCCCCTGACAGATGGGATAGAAGGCGTTCCAGGTCACGCTCCCGATCCCGATCCCAGAGACGGTCGCCTTCACGCCGATCTAGATCCCGGCACCGGTCACCATCCCGGTACCGTTCTCTTTCTCGGCGCCGGTCGCAGTCCCGGTACCGCTCCACATCGCGGTACCGGTCGCACTCCCGGAGACGATCCCGGTCCTGATCTCCCAATCGTCGGTACCAAAGAAGGTCCGGATCCCGGTACCGCTATCGGTACTGATCATCACGAAGCCGCTCCCGCCGACGTCGGTCGAGATCGCGGTCGACCTCCCGGTACCCGCACTGTCGATGGTCCCGCTCTCGCTCCCGGCACCGCGATGACCGGCACCGATCCCCGGTACCGTCCAGGGACAGACCGGCGGCATCGACGACGCAGTCCCTGAGCGCCTCTGCCCCCCCGTGGCCTTCCCGCCAACCTTCGGTCCCCTCTCAAGCGGGCAGCGGTGGTGATCTCCGGGCCGATCCCCAAGGGCAGGACCATGGTCCGCAGCAGTGGGGCTTCTGGACCCCCTGGGCCTATCACGAGGCTCAAGGGGTCCCCTCCCTTCAGTGACCCAGGACCTCCGACCACAGGGTGCCGGACGCCACGGTCAGCAGGCCCCCTCCATCACCGCCGGTTGAGGCTCCACTGCCACCTGTAGCGGCAGAGCATCCCGTAGACGCAGAGGCTTCGCACCCCATGGACGAACCACCTCTACAAGCCATGGGCCAGGGCCTATCCTCGTCTTCCTCGCCGGATGAGGCGGTGTCGGGGGCATCAACATCGGACCCCCCACCGATTGACTTGTGGGCCCACCAGGACCTGCTTCGACGGATGGCACAGGCCATCGACCTCCCGGTCGAAGAGGTCGCTGAAGACGAGGATCCGGTGACCAGGGTGCTTGGAGCTGAGGCCCCGCTGCGGGTGGCCCTGCCCTTTATTCGGACCATCCAAAAGAATGCCACTACGATCTGGCAGTCGCCGGTGTCCATCCCTCCCACCGCTCGAGGGGTGGAACGGACATACTCGGTTCCCCCCAGCGGGTACGAGTATCTTTACACGCACCCGACTCCGGACTCCCTCGTAGTATAGTCCGTGAATGACCGGGAGAGACATGGGCAACCCGCGCCGGCGCCAAAGTCCAAAGACGCGCGGAGGATGGACCTGTTGGGCCGGAAGGTCTATTCGGCTGGTGGCCTTCGGCTACGGATTGCCAATCAGCTGGCTCTCCTTGGTCGCTACACCTACGACGCCTTCGTGTCCCTGTCTAAATTTACGGAGCTGATACCAGCAGCCTGCAGACCGGAATTCTCAGCCCTTCTTGAGGAGGGCAAGAAAGCCTCCCAGTCCTCCCTCCAGGCCTCACTGGACTCCGCAGATTCCGGAGCCAGAACTTTGGCATCGGGAGTGACCATGAGAAGAATCTCCTGGCTGCAGTCTTCCACCTTGCCGCCCGAGGTCCAGCACACTCTACAGGACCTGCCCTTCGATACCAAGGGTCTCTTCTTGGAAAAAACAGACTCCAGAATTCAGACTCTTAAAGATGGCTAAGTCGCCATCCGCACTCTGGGCATGCACACGCCAGCTACCCAGCGGAGGTCCTTCCGGCAGCAGTCGTACCGCCGGTTTAATCAGGCCAGGCCACGGCCTGACAATCCGCGCAGAGGCAGGCTGAACCGCCGGAGACCGTCTGGCAACCGGGGAAATCAGTCCCAAGCGCCCTCTAAAGCCCCTCAGGGGCCTAAGTCTGCCTTTTGATGGGACGCCCGAGGACAGCCCATCAGTCTCTTCACCGGATCCTTCCCCGTTATTTTTCAACCATCTTTCCCACTTCCTCCCGGCATGGTCCCAGATTACAACGGACAACTGGGTGCTACGCACGGCAGAGTCTGGTTACCGCCTTCACTTTGTTTCGCCCCCCCCACCCTCCCCGTCCCTCTTCAGGGACCCCTCTCACGAGCAATTCCTCTCGCAAGAGGTCAAGACTCTGCTGAGTTTGGGTGCCATAGAGGAGGTGCCGAGCGACATGCGAGGCCGGGGATTCTATTCCCGATATTTCCTAATCCCCAAAGTGAAAGGAGGTCTACGACCTATACTAGACCTCCGAGAGCTCAACAGATACCTGCTCAAGCTCAAGTTTTGCATGGTAACCCTGGGGACCATCATTCCCTCCCTGGATCCGGGAGACTGGTTTGCCGCCCTCGACATGAAGGACGCGTATTTCCATATCGCAATTTACCCTCCTCATCGACGCTACCTGCGTTTCATCATCAACAGCATGCACTACCAGTTTGCGGTGCTACCCTTCAGCCTCTCCACCGCGCCGAGAGTCTTCACCAAGTGCATGGCAGTGGTTGCCGCAGCCCTCCGCCATCGCCGCATACATGTGTACCCGTATCTTGACGACTGGCTGGTCCGCGGACCATCCCGCCAACTGGTAGCAAGTCAACTGGCCGAGATCCTAGCCCTGTTTCAGCGCCTAGGTCTTATGATAAACGCCGAGAAGTCCACGTTAGCTCCATCACAGAGAGTGGAGTTCATCGGAGTGGTCCTGGATTCCAATTTGGCCAGGGCCTCCCTCCCTCGACCTCAGCATCAGACTATGGTTTCCTTAGTCCGGGACCTACAATCCTTTCCCACAACAATGGTGCGAACCTGTCTCCGCCTCCTGGGCCACATGGCGTCGTGCACGTTCGTGACTACGTACGCGAGGCTGCGCCTTCGCCCGTTTCAAACTTGGCTTGCGTCGGTGTACCGGCCGCACCGTGACCCCATAGACATGGTAGTCACAGTCACGAAACCGATCCTCGCTTCACTCAACTGGTGGCTGGACCCAGAGGTCGTGTGTGCCGGAGTCCCATGCCGCCCTCCTCGCCTGTCTGTCACCCTGACCACGGATGCCTCGGAGTTGGGGTGGGGAGCACACCTCGGCGACCTACACACTCAGGGTCTCTGGTCGCCCTGAGAGCTCTCCCTACATATCAATGTCAGGGAGCTGCGGGCGATCCGCCTCGCGTGTCAAGCTTTCCACGCCCATCTCCAAGGGCGCTGTGTGGCGGTGTTTACAGACAACACGACGGCGATGTTTTATGTCAACAAGCAGGGTGGGGCCCGCTCCTCCCTGCTTTGCACGGAAGCGATGCTCCTGTAGGACTTCTGCATAACCCACTTGATTCACCTGGTAGCATCCTTTCTTCCAGGAGTGCAGAATATGCTGGCCGACCATCTCAGCAGGTCGTTCCTCTCCCGCGAATGGTCCCTTCGTCTCGATGTGGTGCACACAATTTTCTGACGGTGGGGGTTTCCCCAGATAGACCTGTTTGCCTCCAAAGAGAACAGGAAGTGCCACCAGTTCTGTTCTTACCAGGGTCGCTCCCGAGGCTCCCTGTCGGACGCATTCCTCTGCTCCTGGACGGATCACCTCCTATATGCCTTCCCTCCGTTCCCACTCGTACATCGGGTGCTACTCAAGCTTCGGAGGGACAGGGCCCGCCTCATACTCGTTGCTCCGGCCTGGCCGAGACAGCACTGGTACACTCTGCTGCTCGAGCTCTCCGTACAGGAGCCTATTCCCCTCCCGTTGTGGCCGGACCTGATAACGCAGGACTTTGGCAGGCTCCGCCACCCGGACCTACAGTCCCTCCATCTTACAGCTTGGTACCTGCGTGGTTGACCCACGCGGAGCGTGACTGTTCAGTGGCGGTGCAGCAAGTCCTGATGGAAAGCAGGAAGCCTTCCACTCGCTCAACCTACCTCGCGAAATGGAAGCGTTTTGCACTCTGGTGCGATCAGAGACGCCTTAATCCGTTCGTTGTCCCTATTCCAACGATCCTGGACTACCTCTGGTCCCTTAAGGAGCAAGGTCTCGTGGTCTCGTCTTTGAAAGTACACCTAGCGGCCATTTCCACCTTTCGGCCGCCCGTAGGTCACCGGTCCATCTTTTCCGATCCGATGGTTTCCCGCTTCCTTAAGGGCCTAGATCGCTTGTTCCCACCAGTACGACGCCCGGCCCCGTCCTGGGATCTGAACCTAGTTCTAGCCAGGCTCATGGGAGCCCCCTTCGAGCCCTTGGCCACGTGTTCCCTGCTTTATCTATCATGGAAAACGGCTTTTCTCATCGCTATAACTTCAGCGCGACGAGTTTCCAAGCTTCGTGCCCTAACGGCTGGTCCGCCGTATACCATCTTCCATGGAGACAAGGTGCAGCTTCGGCCACACCCAGCCTTCCTCCCTAAGGTGGTGTCGGCCTTCCATTTGAACCAGGACATTTTCCTCCCGGTCTTTTTCCCGAAGCAGCACACCTCAAGTCGTGAACAACAGCTTCACACCCTGGACGTCCGCAGGGCCCTCGCATTTTACATAGAGCGGATGAAGCCCTTCCGGCGTTCGCCCCAGCTATTTGTATCGGTTGCTGATCGCATGAAAGGCAAGCCGGTCTCCTCTCAGAGGATTTCCTCCTGGGTAACATCTTGTATCTGGACATGTTACGAGCTTGCTCGAGTGCCAGCTAGCCACCTCACCGCTCACTCTACGAGAGCGCAAGCCTCGTCTGCCGCCTTCCTGGCCCATGTTCCCATCCAGGACATCTGTAGAGCGGCCACCTGGTCTTCTGTCCTCACCTTCGCTTCCCACTACGCGTTGGTGCAACAATCCAGAGACGATGCAGCCTTCGGCTCAGCAGTCTTACACTCTGCCACGTCTCACTCCGACCCCACCGCCTAGGTAAGGCTTGGGAATCACCTAACTGGAATGCATAGGAGCAATCACTCAAAGAAGAAAAGACGGTTACTCACCGTTGTAACTGTTGTTCTTCGAGATGTGTTGCTCCTATCCATTTCAGACCCGCCCTCCTTCCCCACTGTCGGAGTAGCCGGCAAGAAGGAACTGAGGAGCGGACGGGCCGGCTGGGGTATATATCTAGCGCTATAGCAGCACCACTCCAGGGGGCGCCCAGCCGGCCTGCCGGAGTTGCTAGGGTAAAAATCTTCCGAAGAGCCGTGCATGCACGGCGCGCACACCTAACTGGAATGGATAGGCGCAACACATCTCGAAGAACAACAGTTACAACGGTGAGTAACCGTCTTTTCTCATGTCTTGCTTACCACATTCCTGCTAATACATCCCAGAATGATGTTCAGTTCTTTTGCAACAGCATTACACTGTTGACTCATATTTACCTTGTGATCCGCTATGACCCCCAGATCTGTTTCCACAGTACTCCCTCCTAACAGTCATTTCCAGTTTTGTATGTGTGCAACTGATTGTTCTTTCCTAAATGGAGTACTTTGCATTTGTCTTTATTGGATTTCATTCTGTTTACTTCAGACCATTTCTCCAGTTTTTTCAGATCATTTTGAATTTTAATCCTATCCTTCAAAGCACTTCCAGCCCCTCCCAGCTTGGTATCATCCACAAACTTTATAAGTGTACTCTCTATGCTATTATCTAAATCATGGATGAAGATTTATAACCGAACCAGACCCAGAACTGTTCCCTGTGGGACTCCACTCATTATGCCCTTCGAGTATGACTGTGACCCACTGATAACTATTCTCTGGGAATGGTTTTCCAACCAGTTTTGTATCCACTTTTTAGTAGCTCCCATTTAGGTTTAATTTCCCTAGTTTCTATATGAGAAGGTCATGTGAGACAGTATCAAAAGCTTTACTAAAGTAAAGATATACCATGTGAATGGCTTCCCACCACCCCAATCCACAAGGCTTGTTACCCTTTCAAAGAAAGCTATCAGGTTGGTTTGACATGATTTGTTCTTGACAAATCCATGCTGACTGTACTTATTACCTTATTATCTTCTAGATGTTTGCAAATTGATGTCTTAATTATTTGCTCCATTATCTTTATAGGTTCAGAAGTTAAGCTGACTGGTCTGTAATTTCCTGTGTTGTCCTTATTTCCCTTTTTATAGATTGGCACTATATTTGCCCTTTTCCAGTCTTCTGGAATCTCTTCCATGACTTCCAATTCTTTTTATTCTTGGGTGCAAGTCATCTGGTTCTATCAATGTAAAAATGCTTATGTTTAATAGTTGCTATTTAATATCCTACCTAGTTCCTGAGGGAATAGAATATATTTCCTTGTCTCTGTAAGATTTGAATATATCATCCTTCTTCTTTCCAAATACTCAACGGAATTTTTTTTGGAATACTTCTGTCTTATCTGCATCATGATTGATAGCTTTACTAGACTCTTTTAGTATTGAACGTATACCATTGCTAAATCTTTGTTTGTTCCTGGTATATTTAAAAGAATTCCTTCGTATTGTCCTTAATCCAAGTGTGGAGGGACTTAGTGTGGGGAGATCATGGTGTGGGGTGAGAGGGTTCTGTGTGGGGCTATCTGGGTGCAGGTGGCAAAGTGAGGGGTCCGGGTGCAGGGGGAATGGGACTCTGCAAGGAGGTATTGATTATTTCCATTAGCAGAGGAAAATGATACACTTCTGCTGGCTATGGTGGCCACAGGTCTATGTGGTAGGAGTTGACTCTCATATTTTTAAGGTCTTCTAGTGTTTCGTTGAGAGTGAAAGTCTGAACTCTGTCAGTGTACTGGAATGCTTAAAGCTGTCCAGTCCAGCCTAGATTTTGGTTATCTGCCTTGAAGGGTTCCTCCTATATGAAGCTAATGTTTCTTCTTCGAGAGATTGCTCATATCGATTCCACTTAGATGTGTGTGCGCTGCGTGCACAGTTGTTGGCAAGTTTTCCCTTAGTAGCTCCCATCGGGTCGATTGTGGAGCCCCCTTGAGTGGCGCCTTCATGGCGCTGCATATATGAACCTGCTGACCTGGCCCCGCCTCAGTTTCTTCTTGCCGGCTACTCTGACAGAGGGGTAGGAGGGTGGATATTTGAATGCATATGAGCAACACATCTTGAAGAACAACAGTTACGAGAAGGTGAGTAACCGTTTTTTCTTCGAGTGATTGCTCATATCGATTCCAATTAGGTGACTCGCAAGCCTTGCCTAAGCGGTAGATGCTGAATACTGCATCATCTCTGGCGTGCTGGATGATGGTGTAATGAGAGGTGAACGTATACACCGAGGACCAAGTTGCTGCCCTGCAGATTCCTTGTATCGGGACCTGGGCCAGGAGTGCCGCTAATGAAGTCTGTGCCCTTGTGGAGTGTGCCATAAGTGCCTGGGCTGGTATTTTGGCCAGCTCATAGCACGTGCAGACGCAGGATGTGATCCAGGAAGATATTCTTTGAGATGAGACTGGGAGTCCTTTCATCTGGTCTGCCACCGCTACGAACAGCTGGTTTGACTTCCTGAACAGCTTAGTGCACTCGATGTAGAATACTAGTATCCACCAAACTTCCAGAGAGTGTAGCCTCTGCTCACGGCTACTGGCATGAGGCTAGGATAGAAAACAGGCAGGAATATGTCTTGGCCAGTATGGAAATGTGACACAACCTTAGGAAGAAAGGCCACGTGAGGTCTGAGTTGCACCTTATCCTTGTGGAAAACTGTATAAAGTGGGTCTGAGGTAAGGGTCTTTAACTCAGACACCCTCCTTGCTGATATAATGGTGACCAGGAAGGCTACCTTCCATGACAGGTAGAGAAGGGAGCAAGTAACCAGTGGTTCAAATGAGGGCCCTATTAGTCTGGAGAGGATGAAGTTAAGGTCCCAGGCAGGAACAGACTGTCCAATCTAGGGATGTGGCCATTCCAGACCCTTGAGGAACTGGCCAACCATGAGGTTGGCGAAGGAGGAGCATCCAGACACTCCTAGGTGGAAAGCCGAGATAGCAGTGAGGTGTACCTTTATGGATGATACTTCCAGGCCTTGCGGCTTCAGGTGCAGAAGACACTCTAGGGTGAGAGGGATACGCGCCTGAAGTGCGGGTGTATGACACTGGTTGCATCAGTAGTTTAAAACTTTTTCACTTTGCCAGATATGTGGCCCTAGTGGAGGGCTTTCTGCTGCTTAGTAAGACCTCCCTTACCTGTTCCGAGCACATAAGCTTCATGGGATTCAGCCATGAAGCTTCCAGGCCATGATGTGGAGGGATTGGAGATCAGGATGATTAAGATAACCATGGTCTTGAGTGATCAGGTTGGGGAGGAGTGGCAACGTGATCGGGGTTGGGTGTCAACTGACAGTTCCAGAAGCATGGTGTACCAGCGTTGCTGTGGCCATTCTGGAGCTACCAGAATTATCTCTACCCCATTCATGTGGACCTTGAGTAGGACCTTGTGCATGAGAGGGATCAGGGGAAAGGCATAGAGCAGGCGGCCTTCCCAGGGTAACAGGAATGCATCCATGATTGATCCTGGGCTGTGCTTCTGGAAGGAGCTGAACATTGGGCACTTGTTGTTGCCCTGGGTAGCAACCAGATTGACTTAGGGAAATCCCCACCTTTTAAAATGGAGTGTATGACATCAAGCCAAATGGACCACTTGTGATTGCTGAAGGACCTGCTGATGTGGTCCACCAGTGTGTTCTGAACTCCTGGTAGATAGGATGCTTCTAGGTGAATGGAGTGGACTATGCAGAACTCCCATAGCCGTAGGGCTTCCCGACATAGGGAAGAGAAGCGGGCTCCACCCTTCTTGTTGATGTAAAACATGACAGTAGTGTTGTCCGTCATAACTGCCATGCACTGGCCTTGTAGTTGAGCCTGGAAGGTTTGGCATGCTAGTCGCACCATCCTCAGCTCCTTGATATTGATATGGAGAGAGAGCTCGTCCTGTGACCATAGTCCTTGCGTTTGGAGGTCTCCCAAATATGTGCCCCATTCCCTAGCTGACACATCCGTTACCAGGGACAAGGAGGGCTGGGGACTGTTGAAGGGGACTCCACACACTGTCCGAGAGTTGAGCCACCATCGGAGGGAGTCAAGTACTTGCAACAGAACCGTGACCACTGCATTCATGCTGTCATGCCCTGGGCGATAGGCCGAAGCGAGCCATGCCTGGAGTGACTTGAGCCTCAGCCTGGCATGCTGGACCACGTAAGTGCAGGCTGCCAGGTGGCCGAGGAGACTCAGGCAACCCCTTGCTATAATGGAGTTGTACTGCCTGAGGCCATGAATAATGTCATGGCGTGGAACTGGGACTCAGGCAAAAGCGCTCTTGCCTGGACCGAGTCCTCACCGCCCCAATGAACTCGCTTCTTTGGGTCGGTGGTAATGTAGACTTGTTCACGCTGAGGAGGAGACCCAGTCTCTCAAAAGTGGATCTGACTAAACGGACTTGAGACTTCACCTGCTCCCTGGTGTGCCCCCGAGCATCCAGTCGTCGAGGTAAGGGTATACCTGCCTCCTTTGGAGGAAGTCGTCTACGATCAACGTGCACTTGGTGAACACTCGGGGGCTGTTGACAGGCTGAAGGCAAGGACTGTGAACTGATAATGTTTGTGGTTGACCACAAACCATAGGAAACGTCTGTGTGCAGGCTGAATAGCTATGTGAAAGTACACGTCTTTCATATTGAGGGTGGCGTACCAGTCTCCTGGATCCAGAGAAGGGATAATTGTACTGAGGGAGCCCATGCACAACTTCAACTTTACCATTAACTTGTTGAGTCCTCATATGTCTAGAATGGGTCTGAGACACCCCTTGGCTTTGGGGATTAGGAAGTACTGGGAATAGAATTCGTTGCCCCATAGCTCCTGAGGAACCTCTTCCACCACTCCTATGGTGAGGAGCATCCACACCTTCTGGATAAGGAGTTGCTTGTGAGAGGGGTCCCTGAAGAGGGATGGGGAAGAGGGTGGGAGAGAGGGTAGGAGCAGAATTGGAGAAAATATCCTGCTTCCACCATGCAAAGAACCCAGCAGTCTGAAGTTATTCGAGTCCAAGCACAGAAAAAGTGGGATAGACAATTGAAAAAACATGGGGAAGTATCCAGTGTTGAGACAGGTGCTCCGTCCTCGGGCGGACCTTCAAAAGGCCTGCTTTGAGCCCAACGAAGATTTGTGCTGTTGGGGCTTGAAATGTTTTCGTTGAGTAGCCAGTATGTGAATACCCAACAACTTTATCGTAGCCTGGGAGACCTGGAGCCTGCAGCCTGGAGTTTGTTTGCTCTGAGAATAACCCTGCACATTCGAACGTTAGGTCCTACAGGGTTTGCTGCAACTCTTGTAGCCATAAGCTCCTCCTCATGGCTATCCTGGAGGAAAGGATGTGGGCAGCCAAGTCTGCAGAGTCTAGCGAGGCCTGCAGTGAGGTCCACACCACTGCCTTCCCTTCGTCAATAATAGCTGGAAACTTGGCTCTGGAGTCTGGTGGGATCAACTCCTTAAACTACCCCGTGGTGGCCCAGCAGTTGAAGTTATATGTGCTGAGGATAAGTTACTCATTCTCTATCCTCAGCAGTAGGCACCCTGTAGAGTAGACCTTTCCACCAAAAAGGTCCATGCTTTTCGACTCCTTGGATTTAGGGGTCGGCTACTGCTGCCCTGTCTCTCCTTCTCATTAACCGTGGCCACTACCAAAGAGCGTGGCTGTGGGTGTGAGAACAGGTACTTGGAAGGGACAAAGTACTTGCACTCCACATCTCTAGCGATAGGTGGTATAGATGTGGGGGTCTGCCACAGAATCTTAATGTTGTTTTGAATTGTTTTTTTACCAGAGGCAGAGCTACCCTGGATGGGCTTTCTGGTGCAAGGATGTCGACCATGGGGCCATCAGGTTTGACAACCTCCTTTGCTTGTATCCCCATGTTACGGGCAGTCCTCCGCAGAAGGTCCTGGTGGACCCTATGGTTGATTGGGGTAGGACCCAAGTAGACCCAAGTAGAAGCTTCTGCCACCGCCTCGTTCGGGGACGAAGATTAGAAGCCAGAGGTGGTACCGGGTCCTCCTGACCCTCTGGCCTCTGATCTCCTCCTGGTCAGTGCCGGGAGCCTCTGAGGTGACCACTGTTGCAGTGACAGTAGCCTGGCCCTGCAGTGTGGCCTGTGCTGGAGTCAGCGCAGCGGCATCTTGGGTAGGTGGTGGGGCCTGTGCCAACATGTCGGATCCCTGTGGAATAGGCCTGTCAATGATTGGTTGAGTTGCTTGGGTTTCGGAGGCCACCAAGCGGGAGTGCCTGTTGAGGGAACCCTGGGCCTGATGATATGCCCGGGGTCCAAAAGGGCCATTGTGTCAGGGGCTGCCACTCGGGGTGCCATGCTGGCAGTGTCTCCCTCCATCACCAGTGCGATCTGTGTCAGCTGTGGCAAGAGTAGAAGGAATCCCCATCAGAATCAGGTGAGACTGATCTTGACCGTGATGATCAAACTGTGTCAAACTGTTAAACTGACAGTGCGGGGGACCAGTGCTGAGACTCCCATGCTGGGAACCAATGCTACTTCTCTCGTGGTGCTGGGAAAAAGGAGCATCTCCCCACTGGTGCTGGGGAGCCATGCCCAGAACCCGATGCCTCAGAATGGTGTCTCAGCCACAGTGATGGGGAGCGGTGCCGAGGCGAACAGTGCTGAGAAGATGATGGTGAACACCTCATCATGGCCGTCTTGCCTCTAGATCAGGGGTAGGCAACCTATGGCACGCGTGCCAAAGGCAGCACGTGAACTGATTTTCAGCGGTGGGTCCTGGCCACCGGTCTGCGGGGCTCTGCATTTTAATTTAATTTTAAATGAAGTTTCTTAAACATTTAAAAAATCTTATTTTCTTTACATACAACAATAGTTTAGTTATATATTATAGACTTATAGAAAGAGACCTTCTAAAAACGTTAAAATGTATTACTGGCACACGAAACCTTAAATCAGAGTGAATAAATGAAGACTTGGCACACCACTTCTGAAAGGTTGCCGACCCCTGCTCTAGATGGCGCTGGATGATAAGGCACCGGAGGCTTGTCCCTAACTACCAGGGGTTAGGGAGCCATCATGGCAATGAGGTCCCTGGTGGCCTCAAAAGTGTCCAGGGTGGAGGGCAGCTCTAGCTCCTCCACCTGGCACTGCTCCGGGGAGTCACTGGCCATCGGACTCAACAGTCCCCTCAGGGGAACCGGTCAACGGCACTGGCTCATGCTGTTTGGGCGCCAAGTGCTCCTTCGCGGACGTACTGGAGGTGCACCTGCCGGTCCTGCTGTCTTCGGTACCAGGGAGCGCTCTTGTCAGTCTTCCTATGGTGCTTATGCGGCACCGGAGAATAGGAGCGCTGCCGGGCCGAAGCTTGTGGTGCCAGGGAATGTTGGTGCAGAGGGTCTCTTAGACTAGAGTCCTTCCTCGGCACTGTGTCACAGACCGAGGCCGGGGCACTCTTTATGGATGCGCTCGGTGCCGGGTCCTGGTGGCTCATTGCAGGCTGGGGGCAAAGAGCAGATTCCATGAGCAGTTGCTTCAGTTGGAAATCTCACTCTTTTTTTCATCCAAGGAGGAAAGCTCTACAGATTTTGCACTTGTCAGTCTGGTGCGCCTCCCCCTAGACACTTCAGACATGAGTCATGGGGGTTGCTCATTGGCATAAGTTAGGTGGAGATTCCACGAGGTTTGAACCCTTGGGCTCGCAGCATGCCCTGGAGGCCAAGGTTGGGGGATTAGGTATTGGGGAAAGACTCCACTCCCAATTCTTATCTCACTATATACACTATATGCTATATACACTAACTATTACTACTAACTAAGAACTAAACTACAACTATCAGACAGTACGCTAAGGGAAGCACTTGCTAAGCAAGCGACTGCTGTTCCAACGACTGTCACTGGCGGTAAGAAGAAACTGAGGAGGTGCCAAGTCAGCAGGGGCATATATGCAGCGCCATAAAGGCACCACTCCAGGGGGCTCCACAACCAACCCGACGGGAGCTGCTAAGGGAAAACTATCCGACGACTGTGCATGCGGCGCACACACACCTAATTGGAATCAATATGAACAATCATTTGAAGAAGAAACATTAGCTTCGCAGAGGAGGAACCCTCCAAGGCAGAAAACCAAAATCTAGACTGGACTGGACAGCTTTAAGCATTCCAGTACACTGACAGAGTTCAGACTTTCACTCATGATGAAAGACTAGTCTGTAAAAAGAGTATGAGAATTCTTTAAAAAAGAACAGGAGTACTTGTGGCACCTTAGAGACTAACAAATTTATTTGAGCATAAGCTTTCATGGGCTGCAGCACACTTAATCAGATGCATAGAATAGAACATATAGTAAGATTCTATGCATTCGATGAAGTAGGTTGTAGCCCACGAAAGCTTATGCTCAAATAAATTTGTTAGTCTCTAAGGTGCCACAAGTATTCCTGTTCTTTTTGCGGATACAGAGTAACATGACTGCTACTCTGAAACCTATGAGAATTCTGTTATGGAGTTTGAATTTTCTGGAGCACTCTGTAGTATTTTTATTATATATGTGATAAATTTTCTACATGGAGTTGCAGAGACTTTAATGCATCTTAACCATATTTGGTTAAGAGAGGTGTGGGTCTACATATATGTTTATTGATCTTCCCAGACTCATGGCCAAATAACTTAGTTATAAATTATTGTTGTGTTGCAAGCAGGAAGTTAAAATATTTAAACACTTTCTTCTTTTTATTATTAGGAAAAATATTATTCCAAGTAACAAACAGCAAAATAATTGTAGCGGTAAAGAGTAGCAATGAACAAATCTTATTATAAAGAGACAGAAAAGACCTTCTAGATTTTCTGTTAGTCCATTCCCCTGCCAATGCAAGTTGTTACCTATTGTATAGTAGTTAGTGTTTGTTTAATCTACTTAAAGTACCATGTGATAATGCTTTCATCACTTCCTTGGGCAGATCATTTCACAGCTTAATAGATCTTACTGATTTTTTCCTAATGTTCTGCCTACATTTTCTCTTTCTTAATTTTATTCCATTAGGTCTGCTCTACAGTTGAAAATTAGATTTGTTTATCTATGCTAGTCAGGGGTGTGAAAAATCTCCACCCCCTGAGGGGCATAGTTAAGATGACCTAAATCCCTATGTAGACAGAGCTAGGTCGATGGATGAATTCTTCTGTCAACCTTGCTATCGCCTCTTGGGGAGGTGGATAACCCAAAGCACTACAGGTGTGTCACTGTAGTGTCTTAATTGTAGACAAGCCCTTACTCGAGCATTATACTAAGCTAATTTTCTCTAGTTCTGCATCTCTTTTCACCTTTAGAAAACCAAATAGGGCTAAAGCTATACAAATGAGATTAGTTGTGTAGACACATATACAAAGAAAACCCTCCTCTTTGCTGAATTGATTCTGTTTAACAAAACCCCTTGTGACAGATATGGCAATTTCCTTGAGAAAACTTATTAGGTTTAAAAATATTTGGGAATTAATTGTATTAAATACAAATATTATGTATTATTGTGGGCTGGGATTGTATGTAACCTCTCCAATGTAAGGAAATGTAATGTAAGGCCTACATGATCAAAACACTATTGAACAATGTGCCAGAAAAGAGTGGACTTTTGGGATGATATGTATGAAGTAGATTTTGGGAAATATGTAGTAGGAGATGAATGCAAATTCCCCACCTCCAGTTACAAAAAAATATCCTTCTGAAGCTATGCACTGAGGAACGGGCCTTTGTCTGCTGATCACCTGTTATATGAGGCCAATATCAAAGGCCCAGTCTGCATAAAGGAAAAACTGAGTTATTCGTGGTTGTGCGAGTTCTGAGTAATGCTGTTACAAACTTGCAACCACAGGGGGAAAAAAAACCCTTTGTGGGGTTTGAAAGACTGACCCCCACTAAGGCCTTGTTGGTGTTGTAAGGGGGTGACCTCTGGTAAGCTTTTTGTTTGTGTGTAGGGTGGTTTTTTATTATTATTATTGTTTGGAAGATTTTCTCTAATGTTTTTATCTTAAGAATAAATGTGCCTTCTTATAAAGAGCTGTATGGTGTCTTGTAACTGCTGGCAATTACAGCTGTTCATAGGCTCTGGAGAAAAAAACAAGCATAGATGCTGGCTTATTTAGTCAATCTGGTTTGCTGGAAATATCAAACTCATAATTTAATATATGTTAAGCATGTGTCATGTAGGAAAGAAAACAACCTGGTACCAACAATGACTATTGTAAAAATACTGAATAGCCTAGGTAAAGAATGTTTAGATGGCACTATGTCATCTAACCTGGTCTCTGCATCTCTCATTGGTAGATAATACTGCTGTCATTGCTGGTACTGCAGTGCTACCATCTCTGCCTAAAGTCTTAAATGGTGGTAGTAACAGTAACACTATTTGTGCTCTTAGATACAGTGGCGTAGCCACGTTTTCAGCGTAGGAGGAGCAAAAAACATAAAAAGGTGCCCCCCGCTTGGCTCCCCCTCTGGCCACGCCCCCTTGGCTCCCCTCTGGCCACGCCCCCAGACAGGACCCCCCTCCCACACTCACCTTCCGTCCTGCGCTGCTGCCTGTCCCTGGCTCCTGTCCCAGCGCTTGGCTGTGCCTGCACCGGCCAGCAGGCAAAGCTTCCATGCCAGCCTGCCGCCCCGCAGCCCCTCTGGCCGTGTAGCAGGCAGCACCAGCCGGTAGGCGCCGCTTCCGCGCCAGGCTGCCGCTGCCGCCCCGCGGCTCCTCTGGCCGTGTGGCTGGCAGCGCCGGCCGGCAGGCGCCGCTTCTGCGCCTGCCGGACTGAAGGGAAACGTCTGCTTCCGCTGAATCCCGCCAGCTACGCTACTGCTTAGATACTCTATTCTCCTTTCTTGCTCAGCCTGATGAAAAAGTAATGCCAAACTAGCAGCATTAGTGTCTATTCCTAGTCTGATCATGCAGTCCTTTCATTCCAAGACCAAATACAGTTCCTCCCATACTTCATAGCAGCTCACACAGCTAGTTGGAAGACAATGGCTGTATCTATACCCTTTTCAGTAGTAAAAGACTCTAATTTATTTATTTATTTATTTATTTTATTTTGCACCTGAGATACAATCCGCTCCTAGAGAACTACCATTTTTGGAACAGTGTTGCCTAGAGTCCAGATAGGTGTTCCCAATCACTTCAGAAGGCAGTTAGCAGTGATGCAATAAATGACATCTATCTAAGTAGGTAGAGAGACATGATGGATTGTGGAGATATTATGTATTGTAATAAGAGTGATATGATGCTCTCTGGTTGTGTACATAGCTAGACCATGTAACAAATTGTGTGAACCTATCGCTGTTTGTCTCATCCTTTCTTCTCCAGACCTTTTAATTATTTGTTATCCCCACTTCTGTGTTGTCTTTAATTTGACTCCGATCTTTCAAGGACTTGTGTGCATGCGTAACTTCATGTACTGTGAGTAGTCCCATTGATTTCAAAAGAGAAACTGTTATAGCTTTTCAGCCACCTGCTCACCAGTTGAATTAAGAGCTAGCTTCAATATTGAAGTGCAAATATTTGAATTTTACCCACTTTTGGTCTTTACAGAATGTCTTTTCAGTGTCTTTATAAAAGCTGCTCTAGAGAAGTCTTACAGAATACTTTGCTAAGTTACCTTCAGTAAGTTCTAAAGATTGTATTCCAAAACCACTCTGTCGCAGAACGTGCAAGTAGACACATGAAAACACAACAACAACAAAACTTAGAAGCTAAGCTCTCTTCTGAAAAGACAGATATCCATTTAATAAATTGGAAACTGCTTTAATTTAAAGATGCAAAGTATACAAAGATGGGGAAAAATTAAGAAATTTATTGACTAGTAGGGGCATAACTATAATTTATAATTCTTTTATGATTTTACATAAATATCTGTAACAAATATGAAAGGGTAGAATAAGGAGAATGATAGCATCAAGATGAAATTATGTTATCATCTTGTTCTTATAATAAAAAATGGTAAGGTTTTAATATAACAGGTTTAACAGAACAGTGCCCTACAGTTATTACTTAAGCATTTGCAGCAGTCATTTGATGCTGCTTGACTGCCCTCTTCAGGATGCCAATGAACATAAGCTCCACATTTTCTATACTTTCAAATCTAGTTTACTAAATGAGATTTAAAAAAAAATAGTTTACAAGGATAAAAGGTTTTCATTGTACTGCATGTGAGATTGACTTAAAGTGATGATCAAGTTTCACTTTTTATTTTTTATAGTGGTGCATTTGCCCATGCATGTTATTTCTCTTGGTATACACAGCTCCAGAAGTGCTGTGTGCTGAGGTGGCATTGACTTCAGTATTATGACTTGTTTTTAATGAGAAGAATAAGCATGCTTTCAACACCTTTTTTATGAAAGACTGCTTATACCTGCCTCCCTTTTCATATATATCTGCCTATTTTCATTGTAACTCAAATCATAGACAAGTGTTGCAGGAGTGGCCAAATAGTTGCTTTTAATACCTATGTACCACGCCATAATGTACATGCAACACGCTTTACAAAAAAATCCTTTTGAGAGAAGTTTTAAAAACAATGTGTTCATACTATTTTTGTATCCCTCCATCTGAAAAGAAAGGTAGATAAAGGACGGGGCTCTGTAATATAAATAATTAATAGAAAATATTGAAATAGCCACAGAAGAAGCTCTGTGGGGTGGAAATCTCCACAAAGATCCCCTCAATAACTTTGAGATGCCCCCTAGTATATTGTACAGTTGTTTTGTCTCCAAGTCTATGTGGTTCCAGGGCTATTCATGCAGATAACTTCTTCACTAGTAATGCAGCTCTCTCATCCCGTCAACCCCTCTCCCCCCAAATCTTCCTTTTAAAATGATTTTCTGAGCACCAAGAGGGAGGAGTCAAAAAATTAATGTAGTGTCGTGCTGCATTATTTTTCTCTCTGGCTCTTCCTTGAGGTTTGGGGGGTAGGGAGCCTGCTGGGGTGGGGGAGGGGAATGTGACTTTCTAATGCTGATAGAAATTACTACAGACTGCAAAAAAAAACCCTATATTTTGTGTTGGGTTTTAAATATTTTTTGTAGGAAAGAATGTCGAATAGGGATGTTATTTGCAACTCCATCCACTGTAGTTCTGCTACTGCCACTCCTTTTGTGGCACAACAATTTTCAGTGTAGTATTGGCAGAGCTCTTTCCATGTATCCTTTTGTTCTGGGAGGAATGTTGCATTGGTATATAGCAGGGGTGGCCAAACTTACTGACCCTCCAAGCTGCATACGACAGTCTTCACAAATTCAAGAGCCGGGGCACACCTGCCGGGACTCAGGGCTTCATCCCCGCAAAAGGCGCCTGATGCGGCTCAGGAATTCAGCCCTACTTCTGCTGAAGCCCTGAGGCTGAGCAGGTGTGCCCCACAGAGCTGAAGTCCCAAGACCTCCCTTCCTGCTGGGCAGAAGCACCAGCCCCACCACCCTGCTGCAAGACAGAAGTCCTGAGCTCTTCCCCCCCCCCCTGTCTGGTAGGTGGAGGTGGGAGGGGGCTACGTGAGCCACACTTCAACAGTAAAAGAGCTGCATGTGGCTCGCGACCCACAGTTTGGCCACCCCGGTGTATAGCTCAATGTTCTACTAGTCTGAATTGATGCTTATTTGGAGCAGTCTTGAGCATATAAATCCTGATACTGGATCTGCATTGCCACAAGGGTGTCGCTACATGAATCAATTTGCAGGTTTGGACCCATATTTTCCAGCACAAACTATAGGAGCATTTAAATTACACTTTTTGTAAAGCTTTTTATGTTAAAAATGTTAAAACCCATTTTCATTAGTATTTTGTTTGAGTTTTCTTGCTTAGATAGCTATTATAAATTAACTGCATGCAATGTAGTTGTAACGGTGTTGGTCCCAGGATATTAGCGAGACAATGTGGGTGATGTAATATCTTTTATTGGACCATTTTGCTGCGACGCTCAGAGTACCTCAGCTCTGTGTGCTCGAAAGCTTTTCTCTCTCACCAGAAGAAGCTGATCCAATAAAAGATATTACCTCACCCATTATAAATTAATTGTACTTCTGGAAAAACAAACCAACAACAACAAGAATACACTACCACCATGCCATATCAGCCAAAATCTTTTTTGGTAGAGCATTGAGAATGTGTTTGCTACAGTTTTAGTTAATCCCTCTCTTTGGATTGCAATTGTTACAAATGGTGACTGAATCTTTACTGGTAGTCAATTACATACAGATATCGATATTTTTGATCTGTATCTATGCCTTTTTCCCCTAACAGGCAAGCTAATGAAGAATATCAAGTGCTGGCCAACTCATGGCGCTACTCATCTGCTTTTTCTAATAAATTATTCTTCACTATAGTGGATTATGATGAAGGGGCAGATGTTTTTCAACAGGTAAAAGGTGTTGAATGATGTCTTTTTAACTTTGGTTAATATATATCACATATTTTAAGTACTGTGGGTTTTTTTGTTTTTTGTTTTTTTTGTTTTTTGTTATGTTAGATAATATAATAAAGAATTACAGTGTGGGAGGAAAAGTCTGGAAAACTGTGGTTATTCACAGGAATTTCTATAATGCACCCTGGGTAGCTATAGCAGGAAACACCAAAAATGCAAAATAGCCAATTTTGCTACATGTCATATGTAGTCTACCATATTTGTTTTCGGTTATATCAAGTTTAAATGAAGTTTATCAAGCCATTGTTAATGTATTGGTGGTTGCTTCCATTGGACTTTGTAAAACAAATTGACTCCAAAATGATGTGAAGTGCAGTGAAAATCACATACGTAGTTAAACTTTCCCATTGGTTCTCTTGACATAAAAAAGTACTTAACAAATATCACCTAACATGAAGACTTCAATTAAATGCTGAATACCCTTTTTATCTTTGTAGAATAATCAGTCTTGGAACTCTTTAGAAAAGAGTGGAAATTGTTGTAAATAGCTATGGTTGCTTTAAAGTGTGGAGACAATTATTAGCAAATACACTAGTCCCGCAAATTCACTTTGGTTTGGGTACTCAACTGAAGTTCAACTTGAATCATAATTCCAGAAAGCAAAATATTTTCTTCTCTTTAAAGCTTAGCTCCCTGCTTGGCACTAGAAGATGAATTAATAAAAGCAAGAAGCAGTAGAAGTTACTAACCATTTTTACTCCCTTTTGGTGAATCGTGAGATACTAAACTATGAAGCAAAAAAAGCAGCTCTACAGTGTTTAAACAATACACAGTAAAGCTTGGATGGTTTTCCAACAGAACAGTTGGATCACATTGTATACAAATAACATGATCTCTCCAAATTTTGCTTTTTATTTTTAGTTCAAATATGCATTTTTGCACATACACACAGAGAAAATTATATTTAGTAGATGCATTTGGCTCAATTCATTGTGGTGTAAAGAGATACAACTCCATTTATGTCAGTGGACTTACACTTGTTTATGTCCACGTTCTGTTTTGTTCATTGTCTTTGAGAATTCCAGCTATTTTGGATATCTGTGAAAATAAGAGGAACTAACAAGTGAGCATATTGTCATGTAGGTTTTTGAAGAAATATTATTTTTATCAGAGTTTATATAGGCAAATGTAACAATACAGTGGACATCTGAACTAATTATAATAGCATGGGAGATTTAATTCTTGACTCTAATACTGGTAGATAAGCTACTGCTGCAGTTGCTGTATACTGGCTCAGAGTTGACATAAAAGTATGTCAGTTGATTTGATTTCACCTTTCATTCTGATTATATAGAAATGGGAAACCAATTGTAGGTCTGGTGCAACCAGGCTGTCAGCAGTCTTTAAAAATATATATACCTGACAGAAGATTTCTATATCTGAGTATCCCACTAAATTCAACTGTTTTACAACATTCTTCTTCACACATTTCACAAAAATATTTTTCTTTCAATAGTTGTTCTATTAAAGGATGGGGCATATTGTATTTAGAAGAAAATATTTTAGTATCTAGTTTATTTTTCATAAATTATAAATTGAACTGTGTACTTGATGTTTAATTATGTAAGTTAATAACATTGATTTTGTTGGAGAGCAGCAAGCAAGGCAGGTAAATAAAATGGTACTGCCCTTGTATCATTAGAGAACTCAAATAATTTCATTCATATTTAATCATTTCAATATTTCCAATGATAACTTTATAATTTCAAATCACTTGATAAATGTATTGCATTATTATTTACTGAAATCCAGAAAATTTCATATACTAAATTATGAGATGTTTCATATACTGAAATATATTTCCCTGTCCTGTTCATCTTGCTGGGGAATAATTTTTACACCTAGAATGTCCAGCAGGGGGGCCTGTCACTATTTTCTGTTTGTTTTCAAATTGACAATATTGGGAACATTCACTGGATGAATTAATATTTAAGACCCCAGTGCTCTAAAGATTTACATGTATGCTTAACTTTACACAGTGTGAGTAGTCACATTAACATCCACATAGCATTTAACCTTTAAGTCTTGTGACTTTGTGTAATATAAACAATATTTTTAAAGATGCTGCTTTACTAGTTAAATAACAGCATAAATGAGCATATTAGGAAAATACTCAACAAAGGAGTGCTTAAAATTGAAATATGGTTTATGTAATGACTACTGTGCCTTAAAAAGCCCAATTGAAGAAACTGAAGGAATGTTAGCTCTGAGCACTTTTTTAGTAATAGAAAAATATATTTAAATGTTTGAAAATAGTTATTTCAAACTTTGGAAAGCCACTAATATTTTTTCTGACTAATGGTATCTTGCCAGTGTCTATGGTAGGAAGAAGGCAAACAGTTGCACAAAGCATGTTTGAGTTATTTAATATTGTGGTGCCTTCTGTTTTTTGTAGCTCAATATGAACTCTGCTCCGACATTCATGCATTTTCCTCCGAAAGGTAAACCCAAGAGAGCTGACACCTTCGACCTGCAGAGAATAGGATTTGCAGCAGAGCAGCTAGCTAAATGGATAGCTGACAGAACGGATGTTCATGTAAGTCATTTGACAATGTTAAGACTGATCCAAACTTATCTGCCTACACTATGATGAACTGACACCAAGCACTGTTTTTCCCCTCATGCATGTTTATTTATCAAATGAAATCTGCAAAAATAGGTTACAATAATACAAATATGAGCTGCAGTACTTGAGCGCACTGTGGTAACTACAGCAATTTGAATGTTGCATTTCAGTCTTTGTTTGGAAGTTATATTTTCATCCAGTCTTATTCTATCACAAAATGAGTGATAATATTGTGACAAGTAGTTGATAAATGTGAGTGTATTTGCAATGTTACTTAAAAAACAAAGTCTGGAGTTTCAAAAGTGTTTTATGCCAAAATAATGGCACAGACATAATAATCAGCAAATATGTTGAGTAAACTTCTTTAATTATTTTTATATAGTTGAATATTATATACAATTGTTCTTTAAAGATGAAAATAAAAACTTTCTAAAGTACTAAAGAAACATACCGCTTAAATTCCCAATTCAGTCACATGCAAAGGGACTATTCTTGGATTTTAAAATATATTCAGAAACTAAATCTTATCTTTGCTATCAATATTCCTAATCATCTATACATGTTTTTCAGTCATGCAGGAAGACATACAAGATGCAGTAGATGTGGTTTAATTAGGCCACAGCTTTATTCACTTAAATCTGGGAATACCCAGCAATAACTCAAGCAGTGCAGATGATCTTTTTTCCTTTAATCACTTCCACCTATTTGGGAAGACTGCCATCAGCACTTCCCCTTCCCAGCTTGGATCCATCCAATTACTGAGACCCTACTGCCCTCCACTCATCTGAGGCAAAGGGGGAGCCTGGAAAAAGGAGAGGGGATGGGTTCTACCCAGTCTGTCAGATACTGAGTCCCAGTTGTGTGACAGTGTTAGCAATATTCCCTTTCATCTGTACAAGAACATCCTTAACATAGAGAATACTGTGCATTCAGTAGATATTGGGTTATTACTCCTCTCTCTGTGTGTAATATTGCGTCACTTCTGTTTGTCACAAAGTAGAAGAATAATTGATACTTTTGTTTTCTCCCCCCCCCTCCTCCGCAGATTAGGGTATTCAGGCCTCCAAACTATTCTGGCACTATTGCACTGGCTCTTTTAGTGTCACTTGTTGGTGGCTTGCTGTACTTGCGAAGAAATAACTTGGAGTTCATCTACAACAAGACTGGCTGGGCAATGGCAGCTCTGGTATGCCAACATTTAATACTGATATATTTTAACATTTCAGTAATATTGTAGCAGTTTTAAATTTTTGTATGTAATGACAAGATGTAATTGCCACTTGCATAGTAATTTAGAAAGTACTGCAGTAATAAGTTTGTCAGGATGAGACAATATTGAATATAGACTGATAATATGAATAGCTTGGCTAAGTCTGATGGGTGGTAAACATTGCTAACTGGGAGGTATATAAGCTAAGAATTTACTAATTCGTTAGTTAAAAATAATTAGCTCCAGTGTCGTTGGTGGTGAAATATGCTACTGATCACCCGATAACGATGGTGAAATGTTAAGGGAGGTTAGAGAGGCTAACCAGAAAACTCAGTGATAATGGGTGATTTCAACTATCCTCATAATAACTGAATATATGTCACCTTAGGGCATGGTACAGAGAAAAATTTCTAGACACCATAAATGACTGCTTCTTGGAGCTGCTTCTTGGAATCCACAAGGGGAGAGAGGCAATTTGTGATTTAGTCGTAAATGGAGCACAGGATCTGTACATGATGTAACTATAGCTGAACTGTTTGGTAATAGTGACCAAAATCAAATTAAATTTAGTGTGTTTGGAGGGAGTAAAACACACACCAAAAATAACCCCAGCACAGTAACATTTAACTTCAAAAAGGGAAATGACACAAAAATGAGGACACTAGGGAGACAGAAATTAAAAAGAGCAGTCACAACGGTAAAATGCCTGCAGGCAGCATGGAGACCACTTAAAACCATAATAGAGACCCAGACTAAATCACAGAAGCAAGTAGGGGGACCAAAAGGATGTTGCCGTAGTTAAACAGCAGAGTAATAGAGGCTGTTACAGGTAAAAAGGAATCCTTTAAAATTTGGAAGTGAAATCCTAATGCGGAAAATAGGAAGGAGCAAAAACTTTGGCAGGTTAAGTATAATAAGGCAGGCCAAGAAAGAAAATGAGAAGCAACTTATTAAAGAAACAAAACCTAACAAAAACTAACAACAAAAAAAACCAGGAAGCCTGTCAAGCAGGCAGCGGGGCCACTAGTGACAAAGGAGGTCCCAAGGAAGGCAAGCCATTACAGACAAGCTAAATTAATTACTTGCATTGGTCTTCACTGCAGAGGATTTGGGGGAGACACCCACATTAGAGCATTTCTTTTTGGGCAACAAATCTAAAGTACTGTCCTAAATTGATGTGTCAACAGAAGAGGTTTTAGAACAAATGGATACATTAAACTTTAATAAGTTGCAGTGATGAGATGGCATTCACCTAAGAGTTCTGAAGGAACTTGAATATGAAATTGCAGAGCTACTAACTTTAGTATGTAACCCATCACTGAAATCAGCCTGCGTACCACATGACTAGAAGGTAGCTAATGTAATGCTGCTTTTTAAAAAGAGCTCCAGAGGTGATCCTGGCAATTGCAGGCCAATGAGCCTAACTTCAGTACCAGGCAAATTGGTGGCCACTACAGTAAAGAACAGACACTAAGTAAATATTATTTTTTGGGAAAGAGTCAATGTGGCTTTTGTAAAGGGAAGTCATACCCCATCAGTCTATTAGATTTTGAGGGAGTCAACAGGCATGTGGATAAGGATGATCTACTTGAGATGGTGTACTTGGATTTTCGGAAAGCCTTTGCAAGGTCCCACGTCAAAGGCTCTTAAGAAAACCAAGTAGTCATAGGATAAGAGGGAAGGTCCTCTCATGGATCAGTATCTGGTTAAAAGATAGGAAACAAAAGATAGGAATAATTGGTGAGTTTTCGCAATGAAGAGGGGATCAGTGGGGTTCCCAAAAAATCTGTTCTGGGACTGGTACAGTTCAACATATTCATTAATGAGCTGAAAAAGGGAATGAATAATTAAGTGGTGAAGTTTGCAGACAACACCAAATTATTCAAGATAGTTAAATCCAAAGCAGAGAACGAGGTGTTACAGAGGGATCTCACAAAACTGCGTGACTGGGCAGCACAATGGCAAATGAAACTCAGTATTGATAAGTACAAAGTGATGCACATTGGGAAAAATAATTTTCTTTCTTTCTTTCAATATAATATAATATAATAAATTAATGTATAGTAGATTCTCTTTCTTGGATGGTAATAGCTAATTTAGAACTTGGAGTCACCATGGATAGTTCTCTAAAAACTTCAGCTCAATGCACAGCAGCAATCAAAAATGCTAACAATACATAATATCACTATCTAAATCCATACATATAATGTCACTATATAAATCTATAGCGCGCCTACACTTTGAATATTGTGTCCAGTTCTGGTCTCTCCATCTCAGAGGATATAGTGGAACAAGAAAGGGTTCAGAACAGGACAACAAAGATGGTCAAGGATATGGAACAGCTTTCATACAAGGAGAGACTAAAAATATTAGGACTGTTCAACTTAGAAAGAGATGATATGATAGAAGGCTATAACATTGTGAATGGTGTGGAAAAATGAATAGAGGACTGTTGTTTACCTCTTTCCACAATACAAAAACCATGGGTCACCCAATGATATTAACAGGCAGAAGGCTTAATACAAACAAGAGGAACTACTTTTTCACACAACACACGTTGCCTGGGATGTTATGATGGCCAAACATATAACTGGGTTAAAGAAAGAACTGGATATGTTCATGGAGGATAGGTCCATCAATGGCTATTAGCCAAGGTGCTCAGGGACAGAACCCATGCTCAGGGCAATCCTAAATTTCTGGATACCATAAATGAAGAGTAGAAGACACATGTGGATCACTCCATAATTGCTCTGTTTTGTATGCTTCCCTTAATTATCTGGTATGGGCAGGATACTGGGCAAGATAAACCATGGTCTGACTCAATATGGCAGCTCTTATGTTCTTAACTTGCATTAGTAAAGATGTATTTTAACTAAAAATATTACAAAGTTTTCAAGTGGCTATTATTACCATTGTATTGCCGCAACTTTTTAAAAAAAATGCAAAGGAAATGGTGGTAAGCTTCAGTAGTTAATGTGGAGATAGCCTTATTATAAAGTTACTCATTCTAAGGGAAATAAAAAAGGTTTTTATAACTATATGAATGAGAGAGTGATCCAAAGAAAGAAGATCCATTAATAAATGAGGAAAGGGATAAAATTATGTTTACACATAGCTGAATAACTCCTTACTTTAAAAATCTGTTTTCAACATAAGAAAGAGAGTAGAAATTTAGATGCTTACATAAAAGTAGCTTTTGAGAGGGAAAACTCAAACAGAACCGGTGAGCTGATTTAGATTACCGTATTCTAAGACATCAAGGAAATTAACAAACAATTTTGTTTTACCTCTCGCAGTTTATTATGGTTCATTGATTTATAATTTAATAGTGCCCAAAAGGCTATAGGAGGCTTGGCAGAAAACAGTCTCTGCCAAACATAGTTTATAATCTCAATTTTAGTTATGACCCAGTGAGCGAGCATGGAAAACTATACGTAGAATATGCTGGTAACGGCTCTCCCAACAGTCTAACTTCTTTCCTTACCAAAACAATGGCACAAATATTGACAGGGGGGACATTTGAGAGACAGATACCTATTGCTTAATTTTCAGAGTCACTAAGCATCAGCAGTTTCCATTGAATCAATCAAAAATGGGAGCTGAAGTTGCCCAGCATCTCTGGAACATTAGGCCACTAGAGGACCCTTGTAGTATTCATTTATATAGAGACGATGTAGCAAGATCTTAAAGCAAATTCTCAGTGCAAATTCCTCAATCCCAGATGTATCAATATACAGAGGCATCATCCTTAAATTATGGTTGCTGATAAGAAACTTCAAGTTCCCTTTCCAGACAGGTCTGTTTTACTGCAACAGTGGACAGAAAACCATAAATATGTACATACATAGATTTTTAAAAAGGAAAAAGTGATTATAGCTTGCCCCACGTATTTTAGCAAGGAATAGGGTTAAGTAACTTAAGGGTTCTAGTTTTTAAATTGGGGCAACTCCTTGTGCTTCATCGTAAAGAGAGATAATGGCTGAAATGGGAACAGAATCTAGGGGTGAAATTCTGGTTCCATTGAAGTTAATGGCAAAACTCCAACTGACTTCTGTGGGGCATCCAAAGCGCCAGTCCCCAATTCTAACACCTTTTGTACCAAAGAAAATTGGGCTTGCTGTATTTTGTGCTAATTTCATGTATGTTATTTCCATATTGCCACCATTTTTATTAAAATAATTATTTTAGGTATGCTAATGAGGGAGCCTAAATTTCTGAAGCACTTCAGACTAATTGCTACCGCAGTCCTAATTAAATTCCACAACAAGGATTACTTAAGTTATTGGCCTACTGTAACAACACACTAAAAATAGGTCTTTAAAAAGTAGATTCTAATTCACATTGTGGCAGAAAGTTTTAAAAGACAGCAATATGCAATAAATATTTTTCGGTTTAGAACTTGAACCATAATGATGTGCAATCTTTTGAATGGACTAAATGCATCTGTGATACTGGCAGACAAGGCACCAGCTCTTGCCAAGACTCTCATGTCTCAACTGAACATGGACAACTACATAGCTGGAATCAGTCTGGCACACATGTATTAGTAAAGCAGGAATTAGAATTGTAAGAACGTGTTTAGTGTTTAAACTTTATGGGATGCTTGTGAGTTGCTGCATGCATTAATCTCACTTATAAAATCTGTGTTCCACATTGTAAGGTAATATTTAAGCATTTGTATTGTAAGCCTCTGTGACTGTGTAAATCACCAGACTGGAGAAAGATATTAACTAGTGTAAAGAGTTGGTCTCCAACAGAAGGTTTTATGTCCTGGCCAATGAGGAAGGCCCATCAAACTAGACAGACTATTGTGAAACATTAAAGAGAATAAAATACTTTGTTGCTTGGCTCTTCCCCCCGCCCCCCCTCCCCCCCGCCCCATGAAGAGAAGTCATACAGGAGAATTCCTCCCATCAGCAGAATTCACAGCTGAGAGCACATAGGAGTGGGGATGAGGGGTGGGGAGGGAATAAGAACCCCTAACAAGAAATCTTGCTGCTTGAAATTGGGGGTGGGGTGGGTGGGAGTGGCATAAGCATAAGGTTTTTAGGCATAAGCAAGGGATCCTCAGTTGCTTAGCTAGTTTAGCCCTAAAGACCATATAGTGTTTGCTGCTTATAGAAGCTACGATTAGCTTTTGAAACTTAAGATTGTAACTCATTTGTGTATATATGTTTACCTGCTTTAACCTTGTGACTATCTCTCTCTTGATTCCTTTTCCAACTTGATTGGCTACAAGTATTGTCTTTGGTCTGAGATCTAAAGTGCAATTGACCTGGATAAGTGACTGGTCTTTTGGGACTGGAAGTAACCATAATATTGCTGTGATTTATGGTGTAAGGGACCATCTGTCACAAAGGTACGCTTACCTGGGTGGCAAGACAGATAGGAGTACCCTGGAGGGCTGTCTGCAACTCCATGTTAAGGCTGTTATAGTGCCTGAGGAGTTTACACTTGGTATTTGGTTGGTGAAATATAAGTATAAAACTAACAACCAATTTGAGGTTTGTACCCTGCTTCTTAATAGTCTGCCCTGAGGTTGGTACTCACGCTCTTGAGCCACTGCAGGACAGCTTGACAGCTTCCATATTAAATTTACAGTGTCAGACAGTCTTTTTCTGGAATCAGTGATCTTTTTTATTCTAATTTCCTATTCCAGTGTTCTCTATACACACATCACCAGCTTGACTTTTTGTTTTGTTTTACTCCATAATTCTGCAGTTATTGTGTCATTACGGCTGAAAGTCTATAGTTGAAACAGAGAGTTAGTCCAGTATCATGGAAAGCTAGTATTTCAAGACATAAACAAACTCCATTTTTTAACCTGGGTTTTCTTAGAGAATGTGCAAGATTAAGGAAGTTTAAAAGTCTAAAGATTTGATTTTTTTCTTGAAATGGTTACATGGTAATCCTACTAGTGTCTACACTTAGACTTCTGATCCTGATTTAGTAGTCTTCACTCACATGATTATAAATTATATCATAGATAGGTTCCTAATTGTGCTTAACCCTAAGGCCTTTTGTCATTTCAGTCCCATGAGACAGGATCAAATCCAAATGTGAAAAAGTAAACATTGCAGTAATATCTTCCTGAGTCTGTAGAAAGACAATTACCATGATTCTCCTTCCATTGATAGATTTGCTAATTAGTAATAGAGTGAATTTAACAAGCCTTTTCTAAATTGTACTATTGATATTCCTAATCCTTTTGGCAGCCATGAATCTGACAAGAAGCTGGTTAATTTTATCCAGCTGCTGCTTGGCAACACTATGATCAGTAGCAGAGTCAAATATTGGATATATTCACAGAAGAGGAAGACCAATGATGGATACCAGGCATGTGAGAGAGTACCAGAGACCACTCTCTCCTCCCCATAGTCCTTGTAGGAGAGGCTTGAGGGGGGAAAAAGAGTAAGGGGGACCTCTTCCCCGTCCTTACAGCAGCCTTAGAAAGTAATCTTTGCAATCATAAGAACTGTACATTTTATTTTTCTTAATCATATTTTGATAGACAAATATAAAAAAACATGATGGCTTATGTCTTGCCCTGGTGAGTGAATTTTGTCAAGCTGAGTATATAATTACGTACATATAAGCAATGTGGTTAGTGACTACATAAGCAACAACATACAACAGCATATAGTTGGGTAATACACACTGCTAATACTGTATCTAATGACAATCAGTTTTGCATGTGTAGCTAACACATTGATGAAGACAAAAATGATTGAGGTGACAGCTCAGTCTCTTCTTCCTTATCCCATCCAAATTACTTTTTTACTGGTTTTGTTTGTTCTATGCTGTATCTAAACATAAATCTCCATCCTGCAATGGGATCTTCCAGCACTGATCCAAAAGTTGCCTGGAATCCCTTTGACTTCAGTAGAACTCCACATGAACAAACATTTTTACATTAGCAGATCCTTTTGCAGGACTAGGACCTTGGGTTGCAAGTTCTCTAGGGCAGATACAAGTTCTTGTCTATGTTCTATAAATGCCTAGCACACTTTAGGTGCTATATAAATACTAATGATGTATATACATCTTAAAGTGCATTGTAGTTATGCATTTTGGTATTTTTATTTGGTGCTTAATAAATATTAAAACAGTAAACTACTTTTGCATAAAAGGCCTTGAAAAGGGAATGTTAAGATGGCAATAGACAGTGTCTAGATAAGTGCGTTGAGTCATGCCTAAATTGTCCGTTACAGAAGTGCAGAAGCAGTTATGAAGCATATAAATAATTAGTAAACACTTTCAGAAGTAGTCTGTCTCGTGCACATTTTTCTCTTTAGGACATTTAAAAGCTAATTTATTTGGGACAACCTGGCAACAGATAAAACATCTGCAGAAGGCTCTCACTTGAGATGGGAAATTTGGCAGTTATGCCTGGTCACCATTGACAGCCCTTTTTGAATCTGATGCAGAGCTGAAGAGGGAATGGAGCTAATTTCAAACAGTAGTTTTTGCAACTCTGCTTAAATCAAAAAAATATAGTTAACAGTTTTTCAAACTGCCTTTTGAAAATGCCTTCTCCAATCCAGTAGTATCTTCAAAGAGGAGACATGTGAATTTGTGATTTGTTGGGACTTTTGTTGTGATGTGTGTGAGGTTTTTTTTTAAAGAATATTTAAATTATTCTTCACACCAAGCCATATCCTTCTTTGAAGCCGTTTATATACTACACAGACTTTAAAATTATTGAATCAGTTAGATCTTTCCAGTGTGAAAAATTGCATTAAAGGAGTTAAACTTTTTTTCTTAACTTACTCTGGGGGGGGGGGGGAGGGAGGGATGTGTGAAAGTGATCTCCTGGTTTGTATGGTTTCTTAGAGTAAGTAGGAAGGTAGTCCTAAGATGCTGACTTTGCCAGTCAGACTTATCCAGATCAGCTGTGTATAAAACTAAAAAGAGGAAAAAATACATATTTTTTATTTACATCTGTGCTGTATTATCTTTCATAATGGAAGGATATAGGGATATGTTCTGTTGTCACTTACAAAGGTCATTTGGATTTTCACTTTGTGTATTGGAGCAGAATTTGACCTAAAATCTTTGTCTTTTCTTAATAATTTGAGAAGCATGATCATTTTAGAATAACAGTAGAACATAATTATATATGCCTTATTTTGTTTATTAGCACATAGTTTGCAGGTGGACTACTGACTCAGTAGAAGTTGAGTGGCTTGTTATCAGAAGTCTCAATTAGATTTTATTTGATTTGTTTGTTCTATAATGACTGTATACACCTACAACCACTCCATGTTTTGCTTTTGTTTCCCAGATCTTTTTGTTTTATTTGGAGATTGACAAATAAGTAGGATTTTTTCTTAACATTTCAGTTAGGGGAGAGGTGGGAAGAAACAACACAGAAATTAGTAATTCCAGTGACAACCAGCAAATGGCAAAAAATAAAACATGACCGTAGTTTTTAATAAAACATTGCCTGGCACACACATGGGCTTTCAGAGCCACAAAGGTTGTCTACAGTGCAATGTAAGCCATCGGTCAGTGGAACTTGAGTCAACTTACCTGGGGTTAGAAAACCCAGGGCTTGAGTATTTACACTGAGTGTTAACCCTAAGTTAAGAATTTTCTAACCTGAACTTGAACCTGGGGTTCTGGCATCCCCACTGCAATACTTAGAGCTGAGTCAAACCAACCATATCCCAGATTCCCTAGCATCCACCTGAAATGTGTTCACTCTAGCCCTTTGACCATGGTGCACTGTGGGAAAACCAGACTGTCCACTCTGCACATTACAGCAAGCTTGACTAGCCTACCGACACATTCTGCCAAGCAGTCATTTTTGGTCAATGACAGCTACCAGAGCCAGAAACATGGAGTCACTTTCTGAAGAATTTATCTTGCTTGTGTGTTCATTCCCTGTGTCAGGAAATGGGCAGAGCTTCTGTGAAATGCTGATGAACATTTCAGCAGCATTTTCTGATCCACCAGAGGCACCTGACACAACTTATGAGGGAGCAGGAGGAGGAGAAGGCAGAGGAAGAGGAATACTGAAACTGGCTGATGCTGCTCAATATATTCGGTACAGTCTCCGATGCCCCCTGTGTATACCATGCTTCTGGAGCAGAGCCACAAGCATAGACTGGTGGGATCATATCATCACACAGACCTGGGTTGACCAACAGTGGGTCTAGAACTTTTGCCTGAAGAAAGCTACATTTCTGGAGATTTGTGAGCAGCTTGTCCTGACCCATTAGCACAAAGACACAAGCATGAGGCCACCCCTGCCAGTCCAGAAGCCATGCTATAGCCGTATGCAAGCTGTTGCAGATCACTTTGGTGTTGGAAAGTCAACTGTGGGTAAAGTGGTTGTGGAGGTTTCTGAGGCAATTAGGTGTGTGGTTTACCCCAAGTGGCAGGCATAAAAGATATGCCTAAAGTAATTGATGGCTTTGAGAGAATGAGGTTTCCAAACCGCTCTGGGGCCATTGATGGGACTTGTGTGCCCATAGTTTGCCCTCCTCAAGGAGCACAGAAACTGCAAGAGTGCTACTCCATTGTTACGCAGGCCCTTGAGAACCACAGAGTGTAATTTATGAACACCTCCATAGGTTGCACTGGAAAAGTGCATAATGCCAGGGTTTTTCACTGATCAGGAGTCTACATACATGGACAAGCTGGAACACTATTCCCACCAAATTACATTGTCATAAATGGAGTTACTGACTACACCATTATTCTCCTTTTGCCTTGGTTTTAAAACCATACCCTGATTTTAGAGGCCCTGGCAAAAGATGGTTTAATTACACTCTCAGCAGGTGCAGAATAGTTGTTGAATGTGCTTTTGGCAGATTGAAATCCCATTTAAGATGTTTACAGACCTATTTGGATGCCAGTGTCATCAATGCTGTCTGCATCACTATGGCTTGCTGTGTTCTTCATAGTGTTTGTGAAGCCAGAGGTGAACCATTTCCCCCTGAATGGAGCTATGACAATGAGTGTCCTCTGAATGGGTACACTCAGCCACAAAGTGCACTACACATCTGGAGCTGGATGCCCCCAGGCAACAGTAGACAGGGATGCTTTGTGCTCCTTCATTATGGACGTGCATGGCTCAGTGGAAGAAGGGAAATAGCACCTTTATGAATGTCCTCGTTTGCGGGGTAGGGGGTAGAGGGACTCATTGATTGTGTGGAGGAGTAGGGTGCTTGGGGATGTGTGTGCGGGGGTTAGTGCCGTGCAATGTATTTAAGAATGGCATGGCCACTTACGAAATAGCGATTGGGAGGTTATTCACAGTAAGGATTGTTGTAAGGAAGTGATTAAAGTATGAATTTTTATAGGTAATTATATTGAGGGATAATTTTTGTGTACTAATTCCTAATTGTCCCTAATCATATGTTTACCTTTATTATTTTGAATACACATCATATGATGTGAAGCAGTCAGAGAAATAAATGTTCTTGATTAAATTAAAAAAAAACTTTATTCATAAACATGTATTAGAAAAGTACAATATTCACCCATTCCCAGGCAGGCCATTACCACACCAAAATCCCAGTGACAACGTAACCTTACAGAAAAAAAATATATAAATAAAACCCCAAAGTGTATGAAAAAGTGCAAACAGTGAAACCATGTACAAGACACAGGCCCCCTACTGTGGCATGTCCCCAGGCCAACTATTCTCAGAGACAATGCGTCAGGGAGGCATGCAGGGTCAGGTGCCCCCCAGCAGCCGGCCTGGGTGGGGAGTGAAAGGCAGGGGCGGCTCTAGAAATTCCGCCACCCCAAGCAGGGCGGCGCATTGCGCCGCTCGCGCCGCCCTTCCCCGGTCCCGCGGCCGGGGCAGAAGTGCCTGCGGACCATCCCGTGGTCCCGCGGCTCCGATGGAGCATCCGCAGGCATGCCTATGGGAGCTCCATCCGAGCCGCGGGACGAGCGCACCTACGGGAACTCAAGCGGAGCCGCGGGAAGAGGGGACCCTCTGCAGTCATGCCTGCGGCAGGTCCGCTCGTCCCGGGGCTCCGGTGGACCTCCCGCAGGCATGACTGCGGAAGGTCCGCCGGAGCCAAATGCCACCCTGCCAGGACAATGCTGCCCCACGCGCCTGCTTGGCGCGCTGGGGTCTGGAGCCGGCCCTGGTGAAAGGGGCGGGGCAGGGAGGAGACCCGTGGGGAAGTCACGAGTCCTTCCCTTTAGCTTGTGACACTCCAGTATGGGGAGGCACCAGTCGGCTATGCCTGTTCTCCTTTCCCTTCTTTTCCCAGTTTGCCATGTATGTGGTACTGTGGGAGGGAGGTCAATATGGAGGGCTGCATGGGGCAAAGCTGCCCTGCCCAGACACTCATGGGGCCCAATTGCATGGGCCACCCAGCCATGGAGTCTTCCAAGCTGCTTCTGGACTGCCGCACAGGGTAGCATGCAGGGGACTCAAGCTCTGTCGTGGGTGAGGCAGCAGGAGCTGTTACTTGTGCAGGCATTAGTGATATGAGCCACTCATTATTTCTGCTGAGCTCTGTCCCACTCCCTTATGCACCATTCCTGTTCCTGGAACTATGAAGCAAATGCCTGCTCCATGCTGAAACCCTGTCCTCGTGCTGTGCAGCCAACCTGAGCCTTTCCTCTTGCCTTGCATCATGCTGTCCTTCTGGCTTTGGTACTGGACCTGCTTCTTGGCCCTCTCCAAAACTTCAACCATAAATTCATCATGGAAACATTTCCTCTTGGAACAGTCCATGAAGCTACATTGGCCCATTTCTGCTTCAGAGTGGGCAAGCTGAGGCGGTACTGCAGCCAGCAAAGGTTGAGGGGCCTGGAACAGGACAAAACACAGCAGGTTATTGTCTCAAATAGCTTGCTGCAGAAACTCAGAAAAAAATAATTGTGGAATTTCAAGAACATAAAATGATACTTTTACAAACTGAACTCTAATATATTGCAAGAAGGATGCGACAGAACACAGAAGCTCCCTGGACACAGCCTGGTTAATCACAATGAAAGAATTGCAGGCCCAATGGTAAGTTAAAAAATGCAAAGCTGCATTTTTTTATTTTAGAAGATTGCAAAACTACTTAGGTTTGGGGGGCACAGCTGGGGGATACTTCTGTCAGTGGCAGTGCTATAAAAGCTTTCTGTACTATTTCAGGCCTTCCACATTTTGGAGGACACAATGGTGCTTGTGATGCCCAACTGGCGAAGGGAGATGTTATTCCAAGCTGCTGGTGGGAAACCTGCAGGGTATGCAGGTGACGAATTCAAACATATAGTGACTGAACAGCATAGCTATGAGTGGTGTGGTATAGTCAGCTACCAAGATGACCCATGAAAATATGCCCTTCCCTGAAATATGACTACCTATCTGGAGTTCCTGCTTCAGAAAAAAGTTATCAGCACTCAACTGTCAGCCCAGGATTGGGTCAGAATTCATGAGGGAATCAACAGGATGATGTGTTAGCTTCTACATGCCTTAACCTGTTATGACTACATGTAAACATGTTGAAATCCAAAGCCTTCCTCCTCCTCACCTTCAGCACATTGCTGGACAAAATTTCAAACCATAATCATATTTGGAACAAATGATTTTGTCACCTCTTGACTGCATGGACTACCTGTAACTGAAATGGACTAGATTTATGAATGCTGCATATTTCCGCAAACACACTCACAGAGTTCACTGTTTGCAGGCAGCTCAAGAGACTGTAGATGGTTACAAAGGCACCTATCTACAGGCATGACAATATGTTATTATTTTTAAGAAACTGCAATGGCCCTAGCAAAAATCTGTGTCTTTCTGGTAAAAATACACTTTAATGATGTTTACTATTTTCATGTCCCAGTCACCATTTTGAACTCCATGTGGTGGGGATGGGGATGGGGGCGAGTGCAACCACACTGCTGGCATACAATCTGCCATTAGTGGATACATGCTGCTAGCTGGTGAGTCTCAGAACTTTAGCACTGGTTCATAGAGTGGAAATCCCTCCCATTACTCTAT
This sequence comes from Mauremys reevesii, assembly GCF_016161935.1. Classification (NCBI taxonomy): domain Eukaryota; kingdom Metazoa; phylum Chordata; order Testudines; family Geoemydidae; genus Mauremys; species Mauremys reevesii. The sequence goes on along the minus strand of NC_052627.1, from coordinate 85,214,177 downwards.
TAATAAACATAAAAATGGAGCCAGAAACTTACCGAGCTCAGAAGTGGCATCTGTCCAGTCTGTGTCTGTTGCAGGCTCTGCATTGTGCTGTTCCTTCGGGGGGAGAGGCAGGTTAGAACAGCTCCTCTGGGTATGGACCCAGAATCCTCTGCTGCTGGCTCACATCAGTCCCTATGCTGGTTTTCTGGTACTCAGTCTTGAGCCACTTAATCTGCTCCTTGCACTGGTCACCAGTCCAGTAAATTTGAAAAACTTCCAGCTTCTTCATTATTTGCTAGTATGCATAGTCATTTCTGTTACTCCTAATAAAGTCCACAGTTTTGCTGGCCTTGCACCAGAGATCAGGCTGTGCTCCCATGACCATGAAGCAGCACAATTTGCAAAAGACTTCTGTTCAATTTCCATTGCAAACACCGAAGACTTTCTGATGGTGTTTGTAGCTCAGTGGTCAGAAGACAATGGAGGGGTTAATGCTGATTTGCTGAGTGGCTGCTGTACACCAAGAGTGGTTGCTTCCATTTTCAGCAGAGTAGATTTAAGATTCTTGACATAGAGAGGGCAAAGGAAGTTGGCCCATGGGATACATTTTGCAGACTCCCAGGACCTGAGTCAAGCAGGGCTGTGTCTTCACTGAAAAGTGATAGGGCTCGAACCTTGGATCAGGACTTGACCTGGACATAGACCTTGCATGTCTGCAGGGTTCTGGGACCCTGGGTCCAAGCCCTGGGTTAGCATGATTTGTGAATGGAAGGAGGGTTAGGCTTGAGCCTAATTTTGGCAATTAATTAATCTTTGATTATTAGTGATGGGATGTTAGATGGTGTGGGATCTGAGTTACTACAGAGAATTCTTTCCTGGGTGCTGGCTGGTGAGTCTTGCCCACATGCTCAGGGTTTAGCTGATCGCCATATTTGGGATCGGGAAGGAATTTTCCTCCAGGGCAGATTGGCAGAGGCCCTGGAGGTTTTTCGCCTTCCTCTGCAGCGTGGGGCACAGGTCACTTGCTGGAGGATTCTCTGCACCTTGAGGTCTTTAAACCACAATTTGAGGACTTCAGTAACTCAGACATAGGTTAGGGGTTTGTTCCAGGAGTGGGTGGGTGAGATTCTGTGGCTTGCATTGTGAAGGAGGTCAGATTAGATGATCATAATGGTCCCTTCTGACCTTAAAGTCTATGAGCCTGACTGTGAGCCCAATCTTACATTGCAGTGTAGACATACCTTATGAAGTGCTTACAGTGTAAGAGAGCTCATACACTGTAAATGAGCTACCCTTTGCTTGTGCACCACAACTCTCTGACCTTGAACTGTCTGTCCTCTGCTGCAGCCACTTATGAGTGGTTAACTACTACTTAGAAATTGAGTACAGCCCTTGCAACTGCATAACTTTTATAGCTTCCATGAGACACAGAGGCAAATTTGAGCTGAATAGAACTGATGGCTTTTCTGAAAAAATAATAGTTGTAAAATGAGTTTGTAAATTATTGAATATAGAAGAAATTAGAAGATAATACCTTGATGCATCTGAGTCACCCCTTGATTTAAATTATTACTTTTTAAAAATAGACACAAATGCTATTAACACTTGTATTTCTCAAAGTTCATGAATGCATCATTATTTTTTATTATTCCTGTGCTATTGATGGCACCGGTATCTGCAGTATTCTGTTTGTTCTTAACCTACTAGGGACTCTAGTGAGATGCTTTGTATTGTGTAAGCACACAAGAATTTTAATTAACTTCAAAAGGCACAGAAATTGGTATTTCAAGCCTGTGGCAGTTTTTAATAACCTCATAGATAGTTGGTACTTTTTACAGTGCTACTTGTTAAACATAGCCAGTGCCTCTTGTACAAAGTGACACAGCAGGCCTAAATTATGTGGCAAAACCCCAAAAATATGTGGGAGGGCCAAGAATAAAAGAAAAACTCTCCTTACAATCCCTAACAGCCTGCTTCTGCTATAGACCTTCTTCCTATCTGTCCAGCCAAAGGGGGTGGGCTTGGATACACTCGATGAAGCCACACCAGGTGCATAAGTATAACCGGTTTTATTGCCGAAGTATAATAAGCTTCCCAGCCTTCATGCGTTACTAAATACGTACTTTCGAGCAAGCAAGCAAGGAAGCAAGCAAGAATCAATGCTTACACCCTTCCGGTTATGAACAGTCACGGACCCTCCAGCCTTGTCACTGAGGGCTCGTAGCAGGCGCTGCTCCAGTGTGGGGAATTCCTGGGCACCCACAAGGCCTAGGTCCGCAGGTGAAACTGTTTTTCTAAAGCAATCCTCATAGCCATTTTTATCACCATCTCCTTCTAAAGGGGGGCGTATTCACACACAAGCAGGCTCTGGCAGGAGACACTGCTGCTCTCTATTCCCACACTCAACACTCTCTGGCCTTCCTTATCTCTTTACTTGTTTATTCAGTCGAGTGGCTGCAAGCCAGCCCCGCCTGTCAAAGCCAGTTCACTATAGCTCCCCCTGAACTGTGCTATAACAACAGCCCAAGGTAACCTGTGGTCAGCCCCAACAATATCACAGACCAAGCTAGCTCAGCCTGCCAAGCTCCCAAGGGGAGGGGAGGTTCCTGAGAGTCCAAAATGGGCAGGCTATGCCTAAGGCAGCTGCTGGGAAAGTTTGCCAAAGCAGAGTCCCAGGTCTGCTGGAGCTTAGTATAGGTATGTTCCCAGCTGACCAGCTCTTAGAGCCTTCAAGGGAAAAACAGCCCACCCTGACCTCCTTCTACTCTTGCTAAACTGTCCTGGTTCTATTTTGACAGAGCTCCTAAGATGCACAGGAGGCAGACATTTTGCATACAAATTGTTCCACAGATGGACGAGAATGCAAATATAAATGTGTAAGACAAATCACAAATTACTGTGTTATTCAGTGGGAGGGAGAAACCTGGAAAGCTATAATTCTGGCACAGACCTATGAATGATAGTGGAGAGTAAATTAGATAAACCCTTAGGTGTGTTTGAAAATCCTATCTGCAATATTGTATAGCCATTTAGAAATAAAGAGGCTATGTGATTTGGAGCTACATAATCAGAGGTATCAAATATAAATGTATACTATTTATAAACATTAGGAGTGTGCTTGGAATATAGTATTCTGTTTGTATATTTTACAAAGTTTGAAGCATATAAATGCAATGATAAAAAGAATTTAGTGACACATGGGTTGTGGCAGTAATGAGATGAATATAAAGGGCAAAATGAGCCTGAATATCAAGGAAAAAATTACTGAAAGAGAGATCCATAGACGTATTGAATGGTCAGTTTAGGGAAGGGTATAAGCCCTGTCTTTGGGACATTTAAACCTAGACTGGACAAAAAGCCCTAAAAAATATACTGAAGAAAACAAAGCTACATTGATAAGGGACTAGATGTCTTTTCCATCTCAAATTTCCATGATACAGTTTCACAATGAAACCATTTTATGCTTACATTTATGTTTATCAGATTTTTCACTCATTGCTTCAGATTTATACATGAATGATTAAAACTACTTATTCAATGGGATAAGCACATTAAGCATCCTGGGTGTTGTAAAATATTTTAGACATTCTAACATTGGAGTCAAACTTTAAGTTGCCATGGCTTGCCTGTGCAAGCCAAAGTTCCCTGCTTGGTGAAGAAAAAGTGAAGGAAAAGTGATATTTTAGTCTATACAGAAAGAAGATCTGGTAGGCTTGTACAGTATTCTACTAGACATTGTTCTCCTGAGATTCATGACCCTTATTGTGTTGTTTCTGATGTTGTATAATAGCCCAGTGTTGCCTCATAAGTCAAGGCCACAAGATTTAATTATTTCAAAAGTCTGGCTTTGACCCCCCCCCCCCCCCGTAATGCTTTTGCCAAGATTTATATTTGTAGGCTATGCATCCATTTTCACTAGAAATGGTCTGTAAAGTGAGACTTTACATAGTCTGCACCAGACTCTGGATCATCTTGCCTGGTTATTTGTCAGATTCAGCCCTTGCTGGGTAACAAAGAAACATTTTGAATCATTCAACTGTTAAATTAAACCCAGTACTGTGTCAACTTAGTTTTTATTAAGAAAGAATAAATTTTAATTTTAATTGGAAATAAAACAGATAGAAAGAAACAAAACATGCACATTCTGCCACATTCTGGGATCTGTTCAGGGAGTGGATCCCCCTTGAGTGGCTCTTCTCCCTCCTGCATGCACCACCTTCTTCCTCATTTGGACCCCCTAGAAGGCATTCTAAAGGCCTGGATACATACTGAGGGAGGGGGTGGAGACCGGGTATACCAGGGGAAGAGTGGGCAGGTTAGGAGGCTGGCCATGGGAATGGATAATCCAGAGCATAGTACATTGAAATGTAAATTTCATTATTGACTGAGGCCATTTGGGTGAACCATCATTTTATTAATATTTCCTCATTTAATAAATTTTAGTTCAGTTATTGTGAATAAGTTGGTCTACATTTGAAGAAAAAATTATCTTATGGACTTCTTTCTGTTGGAAATTACTACATTGTGAGGAGGTATATTTCTGTATTTATATAACAGAGTTAACAAGGACTAGAGATCTGTGGTTTAGCTTTCAGTTGAGAGATTTGTTCAGAAAAATTTAAAATATAAAAAATATTTTACTCTATATAAATTGAATTATATTGTCCTCCAATGTCTTTCTCGCCCCCCTTTTGTGTTCTTATCTTCAATCTCAACTTCCTTGTTATCTTCATGTCTTAAAAACATCTGCTAGCTCCTGCATGACTCATCAGAGGAATTGCAATAGAAATCCCTCGGCAGGATGCATTCGCAAGACATGAAAATAACTGTTGATTCTCTTTCTTCAGCAATAGAAACATAGTACCTTCCTGACTTCAACGTCTGATACAAAGAGGTGCTGAGCACTGGAAACTGGATTAAGTCCTGTTAGGACTTAATTAATAGCAATAAACTTTGGCTTGATATACATTTATATCTACAATTTGATAAAATATATGAAAAAGCCCTTCACATAGCTAAGATTATTAGCAAAAATGTGGCTCTTATTTATTTTGGCTAAACATTTTTTAAAGTGTATTATGTTCTGTTACGACTCTTCTGAACCAGCCTTATATTTTAAGGGCCTGTTCCTGCATGTTTTTAACTTTAAGTACTGTGAGTAGCACTGATGAAGTCAGTGACAGAGTGAGGGTCTAATTCTTTGATGAGCTTGCTGCTTTAATTCTTGTAGAATATTATTATGTCCCCTTATTTAATCATTGTCATTCAGCCAAGCTATACATACTTAGGTCATGTGCGGAATGTCCATGCTGAGAACATAGGAGACATGTTTAGACTTTGCTGTTTTCTTGTTAATCCAAGGAGCAATTCTGCACTATCTTCTTTTTCTCTTTTTATATAGCATCAGTGATTACTGATATGACAATGATTTTTATTCTGTAGATTCTGAAGCATTGCCTTCTGCAAGAAGTAATGCACATTATTACATTTTTTCTTAGATTCCAAGCGTAACTTCACAAGTCCCTTCTTATAGGGAATTTTGTTTTTCTATAGACTCCATCATAGTTCTTTGTCACAGGTATGTTAATCAGAGTTCCATAGGAGATGTATCTAATTATTTCTGAAAATAGGGATGGAGCTTTCTTTCAGGAACATTTGTGGTGGCAACTCTTCCCATGGCATTGCATAAACCTGGAACCAAAGATGTGTGCTAAGCATTTGCCTAAAATATGTTGTACTAGGTAAGAGACTGAGGTGACTTGAAGAAAACTTTTATATTTTTCTAAGGGCTTTTGTACACTTACAGCACTATAGCATTGCAGCAGTGCTACTGGTAGCACTTAGTGAAGACACTGCCTACGCTGATGATAGAGCTGCTTCTGTCAGTGTAGGTTCTCCATCTCCCTGAGAGGCGGCAGCTATGTTGACAGGAGAAGCACTCCCATTGACATAGCACTATCAACACTTGAGGTTAGGTCGGTATGTGACACTACACCCCATATTTGTCATAGTAATATTATGATATGATTATGGTATAATTATGATGCATATTATACAAGATGGGTCATATAAGGTGTCATTGGAAAGTTATGATTTGCTGAATATGATAATTCTATGTGAATGCATGTATCATTTTTGTATCTGAAGTTATAAATATTGACTATGTATTTGTTATATCTGTATTTCAGATGTGACACCCACTAGGCAAAATGCTTCCAGCCTAGATGGCTGGTTATGAAGGACTATTCAGGGTAATGGGACATTAGGAAAAAAACAGTCGGCCTTAGAAGAAGCTTATCCCCACCTGGTGAGCCTTCCTGAGAAAGCTCCAGTCAGCCTATAAGTAAAGGCTGAATTTTCCATACCCCTGAGCAATATAGTTATACTGATATTTTTTAATGTACACTAGGCCTAAGAGTAGTAAGAAATTTACAGTGAGCCCCTTCTACTGACATGGAATCATAGAAATGTAGTATTGGAAGGGATCTTGATAAGTCATCTACTCTAGTCCCCTGGGGTTTTGTCTAACCTGTTCTTAAAAATCTTCAATGATGGAGATTCTACAACCTCCCTAGATAATTTGTTTCAGTGCTTACCTACCCTGTCAGTTAGGAATTTTTTTCCTAGTATCTAACCAATTTTTTTCTTGCTGAAATTTAAGTCCATTGCTTCTGTCCTGTCCTCAGTGGATAAAGAGAGCAATGTATCACTCTATTCTTTATAACAACATTTTATGTACTTGAAGACTATTATCATGTCTGTCCTAAGTCTTCTCTTCTCCAGACTAAACAAACACATGTTCTCATGTTTTCTAGACCTTCAATCATCTTGTTGCTCTCCTCTGAACTTCCTTTTATTTGTTCACACCTTTCCCAAAGTGTGGTTTCCGGAAATGGACACAATACTCTACTTGAGGTCTTGTCAGTGCTGAGTATAGTGGAAGAATTACTACTTGTGTCTTGCTCCTGCTCCTACACCTGAGAATGATGTTCACTTTTTTTCAGCACTATTACATTGTTGACTCATATTTAGTTTGTGATCCACAATAACTCCCAGAATCTTTTCTGCAGTACTCCCTCCTAGGTTTTTATTTCCCATTTTGTATTTATGTGATTGATTATTCCTTCCTAAGTAGAGTACTTTGCATTTGTCCTTATCAAATTTAATCCTATTTACTTCAGACCATTTCTCCAGTTTTTCAAGATCATTTTGTAATCTAATCCTGTCCTCCAAAGTGCTTGCAACCCCTTCCAGCTTGGTATTGTCCATAAACTTTATAAGTGTACTCTCTGTGCTATTATGCAAATCATTTATGAAGATATTGAATAGAACCAGAGCCAGGACAGATCCCTGTGAGACTCTACTTAATATGCCACTTCAGGTTGACTGTGAACCATTGATAACTATTCTTAGAGTGTGGTTTTCGAACCAATTGTGCACTCACTTTATAGTAGGTTTGTCTAAGCTATATTTCTGTAGTTTGTTTATAAGACGGTCATGTGTGACAGTATCAAAGGCCTTACTAAAGTCAAGATATAACACATGTATTGCTTCCCACCCCCCTCCTCCCCACAAGGCTTGCTAGGTGTCAAAGAAGGATATGAGGTTGGTTTGACATGATTTGTTCTTGACAAATCCATGTTGACTGTTACTTGTCCCCTTATTACCTTACAAATTGATTGTTTAAGTAGTTGTTCCATTGTCTTTCCAGGTAACAAAGTTAATTTGACTTGTCTGTATTTCCCTGGGTTATCCTTTCCCCCCCTCTTATAGCTAGATACTATAGTTGCCCTTTTCAGTAGCGCCTGCTGACTTTAAGACATCCAGCTTGTCTAAGTAATTCTTAACTTGTTCTTTCCCTATTTTAGCCTCAGATCCTACCCCATTTGCACTGATGTTCACTATGTTAGTAGTCAGATCACTGCTAAGCTTTTTGGTGAAAAGCTGACACAAAAGGGGCATTTAACATTTGGCCATTGCTGCATTTTCTGTTATTGTCTTTACCTCCTCACTGAGTAATGGGCCTCCTCTGTCTTCCTTTTGCTTTCAATGTATTTGTAAAATGTTTTCTTGTTATATTTTATGCCTCTAGCTAGTTTAATCTTGTTTTGTGCCTTGCCCTTTCTAATTTTGTCCCTACATGCATGTGTTTTTTTAAAATACTGAACCTTCATAAATTGACCTAGTTTCCACTTTTTGTATGACTGTCTTTTGAGTCTCAGGTCATTGAAGATCTCCTGGTTAAGCCAGGGTCATCTCCCTATTTGTCAAATGTAGGACAGGCTCTGACCTATTCACTTTCTCCACTTTCTGTAATGACAAGTTGTCTGGAATACCTTCCAAGAACTTGTTGGAAAATCTGTGCTCTGATGTGTTATTTTCCCAACACATGTCTGGGTAGCTGAATTGCCCCATCACCACCAAGTCCTCTGCTTTGGATGATTTTCTAAGTTGTTTAAAAAAAAGCCTCATCCAGCTCTTTGTGCTGGTTAGATGGTCTGTAGTAGATCCCTATGATGATATCACTCTTGTTTTTTACCCCTTTTATCCTTACCCAGAGACTTTCAGCAGGTCTGCCTTCCACTTCTATCTCAATCTCAGTGAAGGTGTGTACATCATTGATATACAAGGCAATACCTCCTCTGTTTATTCTCTGCCTGTCCTTCCTGAACAAGTTATACCCTTCTATACCAATATTTTACCCATGTGAATTATCCCAACAAGTCTCTATGATGCCAATTATGTTGTAATTCTGATTATTTGCTAGTATTTATAGTTCTTCCTGTTTATTCCCCATACTTCTTGCATTATTATACAGCACCAAAGATATTCATTAGATTTTCCCACAATATTCCCTTCCATATTGTCTTTCCTTTTCCCCTACTATAATTGCCCATTTTCCTTCCCCAGACTCTGACCCTTCATCCAGATCTCCATGTTCTGGAATTTCCCGTGTGCTTTTGTCTCCTGCTACCATCAAACTTACTTTAAAGCCTCTTTCACTGGGTTAGCCATTTTGTATCAGAGATATTCTTCCCATTCCTGGCTAGGTGGCCCCCATCTCTGCTCAGCAGTCCTTTTTGGAAAAGCATCTCATGGTCAAGGAACCTGATGCTTTCCTAGTGACATGCACATTCTTTGTGTACAACCATATATATGTGGGAAAATAAGACTATTAGATGTGCAATTTTCTAAAGCTCTGTTTTGGTCTGAATCTGATCCTATTGAAGTCAATAGGAGTTTCTACCATTGACTTCACTGTAAGCAGAATTATGCTTACAGTGAACACTTCTGAAAATCCTATCTTAAGCTTCTAATAGCTGCAACTGTTTTGTTTGGACGATAAGGAGTCATCAATTTAAAATTGACATGCCCAGCGAAACAAACCTATTCAGTTTCAGTGCCCAAAAGAAAATTAGGCCCAGTGAATTTAATATAGAATTATCTGGCTTTACACCTTTGTCTTCTAATTTCATATTTTTTCTGTTTTTTCAGTGTGTTGTGTTTGCTATGACTTCTGGTCAAATGTGGAATCATATCCGGGGACCTCCATATGCTCATAAGAATCCTCAGAATGGACAAGTGGTGAGTGAATTTTTTCCATAAGTATCTAAATTGACTCGATTGCCACAGAGTTCTGCAAATCTAAAGTACAGTGGGAAAATGGATCAGGATCACAATTCAGGAGACGTGAACACTGCCTATTGTGGAGTTTAAGTTAAATTTTCAAAAGCACTCTGCACCCAACAGCTCCCATTTGGACACTTAACTAAGTAGCTGTGTCTTCAAAATATCTTAGCTTCTATTTGTGCACCTAAGCAAAATGGTTGGATTTTCAGAGGCACTCAACACCAAGCAGCTCCTGCTGATCACAGATAAATACATGATATGCTTTTTTGTAGGGATGTGCTAAGTAATAAGATTAAAATGTAAATGAGTCTGAACTTTCACTTATTCTTCAAGCTCAGCTCAGAAAACTGTCAACTTCCTATGAGCTGAGGGCTGCCACCGTTGTTGCTATGTATCCCTGCTACTGTTGTCAGAAAAAAAATGCTCATAGGAGAGAGAAAACAAATTTCCAAACGACTCCTCAACATGCACAGTGATTTGCTGAGAAGGGGGAGCAAAGCCCCCTGACTTCACCTTTGAGAATGTGCCAACAGGTGGTGAAAAGATGGCTCAGGTTATTATCCATCATTTTGAGTATTTGTCACTGCCAAAAAGTCATCGGAGTGGAAGCTTACAAGGCTTGCAAAAACTTTGGCAAACATCCACCTTTTTTCCTACTTAATGGAACTTCTAACCATTTTCAAGTTTTCCCATTGCTAGTTCACCTTGCCTGTTGTTTAGGCCTAAAACAATAAATCCTCTCTATTTCTTTTGATGCTTCATATCCTAATTGGAGTAGCAGAAAGTGATGGCTTGAATTTGATTACTGACCCACAGTGTACCCGGATTATAGCAGGAGATTGATGATATAAAATGACGTGATTCAGTCTGCTGCTTTGTTATGCAGAACTAGATCCAATAAAGTGATAAATACTGTCAGTAAAACATTGTGATTAGAAGGGTTTAGAATTTTTCATTAATGCCTTGGAGTATTTAATGTATAATGTCTTCCTACAGAGTGACAGAAAGGTGAAAGATGGCAGAAAAAAAGACACTGTCCTAAACAATTTCTTCATATCTAGTTTCATACATATCATCCTTCTTAAAGACTCATTTCCACTGTGCTGCCTACAGTGAAGCTAGTTGACTTTTATAAAAAAAAAATGCTGACGTTATTCCACTTCCCATAAATTTTGTCATCTCAACTGTCTTCAGATTGTGAGCTCCTCAGACTAGGGGCTGTCCCTTCTTGAGTATCTGGGAAGCTGGAATGTGAGTCAAGAGACCTAGATTCTATTCCCAACTCTGTCGCTGATCTGTTGTTACTTTCAGCAAGTCACTTCCTCTCTCAGTGCCTCTCTCCCACCTCTCACCCTTTGTCCATATCCTTTATTTAGACTGTAGGTTCTTTGAGGCCATGACTGTCTCATTATGATTTTATAAAATGCTTAACACAAATAATACGTTTTAGTTTCTGAGATGTCAAGAAGGATTTGGACACAGGCTACTAGTGGTCTAGTTTGTGAACTATTGACCAATGTAATTAGAGGTCAAAGCAAATTTCAGTTCATAACTGATAGATAGATCATCATTTTCAGAAGAATGATATAAGACTTATTAAACTAGAAGTTTAGTGATATTCAATATACCTGGGCATATTTTACTGTTTTTTTCCAGATAATAGTATTGTACATTTTTTAATGTCACACCCTCTAGGCTTTAATTACATATCTTTTAAGTTGGAGTCATAACAAATATATACAGTGGCATTTCTGTTACATTTATGTGGCATCTTTGTTAATTCATAATAGCACTACTTGGTACCGTACTTTATCACAATTTTTAATCTATACATCTTGATTATGTTTACGAACACGAGTAAGCAAAATTATCCTTGGACACATGAGAGATATGGATAGGTTACATCCTAATTTTTTTAAATTGTGTGTCCAAATTTGTTTTCACTTTTGTGTATATAATACATTGGATGCATAAGTATGACCCAACTGTGTGCGCATATGTGTATCAGTTGTTGCATGCACACTCTTGAAAAGGCATATAAAGGTGTAGTAGTTTTAATGTGAGATTTAAATCCTCCACATGATTGAAGGGATTCTCTGCTTTTGTGGCTAGAATCCAGGTTGATGCATAGTGCATGTTTTCACAAGTCCTGCTTAGCCTGAGATGCACCACACTTTTAAAGAGACAACATTCCATCTTAGAGCCATCCATGGGTACAAAATTAGTTTCCACATCTGATCCACTGTCCGCAAACATGGATGTCTGTGGATTTGCAGGGCTCTATCTTTATGTCAACTGTAAGTTTATAAGGTCAAAAAATATTTACTGCTGATGGTTGAGATATTGTTGCGCTGCACTTCCCAGATGTTGTGGGTCTGACCATCTGTGGGATCAGGTGGGATCAAGTTGGATTTTTTTTTCCACTTGGGGCCAAATTGGCAGGGTGTTGGGGGAGGGGGAGCTGTTCACCTTTCTTGCAGCATCATGGAGGCGCAGTTTCAGGTTAAAAGGAGTGTGAATAGTGATTTTTAAGGTTAGAAAGAGATAAAGAAATGTTTGGTTTATCTCAACTTGAAGCTGGTGTTCAGTGCAGATAAAGACTGAAGGAGCCAGCTCCCAGAGAGAAGTGTATATAAGAGGCCAAGGATATGGCTGGTGGACCTTTTTTGCCTGTGAAGTAATGGGGAAATCTTAAGCCTTTGCAGACTGAGGTACCTGTATTCCGCCTTGTTGGAGAAGGGTTTGCAGATTCAGAGATGAACTGAGTGTTAGGGGCAAGGCTGAAGAGGACCAACCCTGAATTATTGGTTATATGGTATCAGGCCATTTAACCCCTCTCTGGATTCAGTTAAATGCAGGGAGATAGTACAAGTTCAGTTAATAAAGTTACAGACGGTTTTAAATCCATCTCTCTGTTTCATTCACTTGCCCGTCCTGATCAATGGTAAATATTGGCACCCATTCCACTTTCCAGCTATGATAGGTGTTTGTCCAGTTTTGATGGAACTGCTTGATTTTTGTGCTCGTGTATTCACTCTGACTCATGAGAGAGGCTGCAGGATGAAATATAGGATTTTGAAGACTACATCATAAATTATTATCAGTGATGTCCCTTCGCTGTAAACTTGTCTAGGTCTGATAAAAGGGATGGTTACTACATAGGTGCTTTAAATCCCAAGGATTGCATTATAGATAATTATAATAGAATACATTTTCCTGCCCTTCTTTCCTCATTCAACCAAACTCCTCTTGAATCTGTACAGCTTTTTTTAGTTACCCTTTCATAGCACCCTACTAGTCTGTAATTACAAATACTTGATATATTTTTTGAAAACTGACTTCTGTTTACTTTTACACAAAATAAGTTTTAGTAAATTGAATGTACATGTAAATTAGCATAGTACAACATAATGTAAAGAAAATAAATAACTAGAGCTGTGTGATGCTGGGATTATTTTGCAAGTTTATTTGGCACAATTTAGATGTTGTGTAGTCTGGCACCAGTCAAGTGCTAATGGTCCACTTAACAGTATGATGCATCAGTGAATCCAAAGATTTATCAAGGATACACCCTTTAACTTAGACAACTTCATTTTACTTTGTACAAACAAAACTTTCAACATCTCTCAATCATTTTTAATTATTATAGGCTGGCTAGATGTGGTATGTAGTTTAGCAGATTACAGTCCCCTAGATGGAAGGATAATGTATACGACCTCAAAAATAGTTGAGTGTGTGTGCCTCAGAATCAATTGGAAGACAAAGACAGTTTCTGTTTCAAGCATGTTTTCTTATAGATTCCATCATTCTGAGACAGATTTATATGAAGGGCTGTGGCCTCAAGCAGCCTCTTTCTTTGTGTGTACCTATAGGTAGCAGGTCTGAGAGTCATTGCTTCTTGTTTTCCATTTTCCATTTCATTACTGTAGCATGGTGTAGTTTGTAGTTATTATTCAAAAGAATAAAAACTTTTTAAAAACTTCTTTCTTTAGTCCATGCTGTTTCAGATCAGCCGTTCTCTGTATATTTATCGGTTCAGTCATGGATTTTTTTTCTGGCTCTGGGCCAGTTCATTGGGCTAGCCCTCCATCTAACTTATGTGGTTCCATGATAGTTGGAACTACTTGAAGCCATGACTAATAGCTGCCCATGAGAGTCAATTAAAAAAAAATTGCAAAATATCTGTGATGGACCAAATTACCTGATTCTTTAAACGCCCCTGGGAAGGCATATTCAGACTTTACCTTTGTCATGAGTAAGCATTGGTTGAGGCAATCCTTAATGCAGGCTTTAAGAGTCCAGCTGATGAGGACTGATTCTTTCTTTATTTTTCACTTCCATGTTTATTTCATATTTCCAAAGCTATGTGCTTTGGAATAGAGGCAGAATTGTTATCAGATAAGTTTACAAAATCACTTGCATCCTAACCCCATTTTAAATCCTTCATAACTTCCTGAATCTTCACCTTTCAGGCTGAAATTTTCCAGGCTTCTGGTCTGACAAAGATGACTTGGGAAGGAAAGGGTACGGTGTGCAGGTGGGATTTTGAACAAAATTTGTTGTGAGTTTTAAAAGCAAGGGAAGTGAGGGAAGAAATAATTTCTCCACTGTGTTTGTAACATAGCCCTGTTGGCACAGCTGCTGCAAATAAAAAGCCCACTAAACATCCACAAAGTCACTTCATTGTCCTTCAGATCTCTCTCTGATGCTGTCTAAGGGGCATCTACACTAACACAGTCACCACTTTTACAAAACTGTGATAAATCTTGTGCAAAGTATGCCTTGTGAGGTCTCATTGGAAAAGTTGTAATCTCCTGATTATTATTATCTGGCTATACTGGGTATATCGACATTGTGTGTGGAATTATGAGATTTTGCTATATGTTTGTTACTCAAAGATGTTGTGGGTCTGAGATATGCCCACAGGTCAGCTCTTCAGGAATAAAAAGGGAACTGTAAACAAGAGCCTCATTTCCAAAGACACCTCAAATGGCACATGCACAGAACGTGCAAGCAAAATTTTGCAATTCATATAATGAACTGATGCCAAAGAATGTATATCATGGAACTGCTTGACCCCATGACACAGGATTTTTCCAGCAAAAAGGTTCAAGATATAAAGAGGGAGAACAAAGGCCACCGGTCACTTCTTTCCTACCTCATCTCTGGACTGGTGAATTCTGATGGGAATCTATTTGGGCAATCAAGAGAGACTTATATGAAACTAGCAGATTTAACATCCCTGCTCTCATTTTGGAATACGTACTTTGATCCAACTGTAATGTCTTTTATTTGATTTAACATTTTAGTAACTCTCATTTCTTTTTCTTAGTTAATACATCTTTACTTAGTTTGCTAAAGGATTCACTGCAGTGTTGTCTTTGGAGTAAGGTCCTAAGCATCCATTGACCTGGGTAAGTGACTGACCCCCTAGCGCTTGAAGAACCTAATGTGTGGTGATTTTTGGTTTTAATAACCTGTCATCACAGAAGTCCAGTTTGTCTGGGTGGCAATATGGACTGGAGTGTCTAAGGGAACTGTCTGTGGCTCCACTTTTAAGGTTGTATAGTGATCCAGGAGCACACATTTGTCTGGTTAAATCTAATTATAGAATAATAATAAGGTAATTGAAGCAGATATTTATGAAGTCACTGGGAGGTGAACTAACTCCAGTTCAACAGGTTAATTATTAATATTTGGAGGATTTTCTTGCCATGCTGTATTAGGAGGAGAACATCACCAGACAGACATTTTAAATTGTTTTATTTAACTAAAACAACATTAAATAGTCTGTATTTTTTTCTTCAACAGCAAACATATAATATTTTAACAAAACAAGCATATATGTCCCTCGCTTCTCACATTTATCTCCAGACCTCTTTTCCTTGTCCAGATCTATTCCACCCCCAACAATCTTCTATTCATTGAACTTTTTGACACTTTGCACTGTTAGAAAGGTAAGGGATTGACTCTGTGTACACAAATTTGCAGTGGGACAATAGAGTTGAGGTCTGTTATTTTTCACCTCTCTATATTATTTATTTATTTAAAAACATTTTTTGCTGTTAACAAGCATGTTACCTCTGGGGAGACAAATCCACAGTTTGAGAACTGCAAAACTAAACATCTCTGATGGTATATTCTAGAGTGGGCACTGAGTCCCATTGAGTAGATAGAAAGATTAACCTAAGTAATCAATACAGAAGCCTGTGGAACCCCATAAAATTGGGTCCCTAATCCATGAACAATTGGAACTCATTTACAAAACTTTTCTTAAACATTACATGAATATATTCTCATACTATAGAATTAGAATTTTTAATCTCTAATCCATGATGAGATATCTTTGAGCTATAATGTATCTTAATTAAAACTATCTTTACATAGGTTTTTTCCTCAAAAAGCATTTTATCAAAAAAATCCGATCTAAATAAAAAAATCTGCTTTTTTTTTTTAAATCATTGATTTTTACCCACCCTGGTTTTAACTCAGTTGTTTCCTTCTGTAAAACAGAAGGTAGCATAAATTAGAATATTTTTCAGTCTCATATCTGCATAATGCACTCTCATATCTTCCTCTGGATGGTATACTATGGGAGAAAACTGAACTGGAGAAAAGTAATACAGTTCATAACTACTTATAAACTGTTACTTGCCTCACATATCACCATAGCAGATTCATTGTACTTGTCATTATTTAAAATGACAACTTCATTTCTCCTTCTTAAATTCCTATCTTTAAAGAGCTTTTGTCTGCTTCACTGAAAAGCACTATTTACCTTGCCAATAACTTTCCTAAGTATCATCACAACTCTATCTTTAGCTCACCTATTACCCTTACAATATGAAGCTTGCCTCCCCAAAGTACTCTAATTCTGCACACATTATTTTGTATGACATTTTTCAACCATCTTTTAGTGACTTTAAGACTGTGATCATAATGTAGAACACTACCCTCACTTAATTGTTGTGATGTATTATTAGAAACTTTCTCAAACTTCTCTGTTGTGTTATTGAATATTTCTGAAAGTAAATGTTAAGGGCCTGTGTGACCCTTGCTCATGTTGGGTAGTACTTTTTATTTTATTTTTTTAATAGTCACACTGATTTCAGCTTATTCTAGTATTTGATCTTATATAAGGGTGGAGGAACCTGGTCAGCAATGTCTACTGTAGAAAATAAAACCATAGATTAGGTGTCTTTTTGTGGTACTTCCTTCAGTGGCTATTCAGTGGTGCTTTTCAGTTCTGTTTTGAGAGCCTCCCAATGAGTCATTTGGGGTCATTCACTCTAGTCTTTTGTCTTGGCAAGTGTTCTCTACATCAGTGTTCCATTTTTGGAATTCCTCTATACCTTTTGCCACAATAATTTTTTTAGAATTGGATGCAGATCTGTGTGACATTCAGCTCTGTCACTATTTTAGCTGAATCAGATGGTGCCGTCAGGTGTCTTATTGGTGTCTGATTAAGAATGGTCCATGGATGAGCATTAGCTGTCTGAAGGTCAGTAAGAGATGGTGAGTTTATTTCAGGTTTCTTAATTAAGGGTGTATGCTTGCCAGTGATTATGTGATTTTATAATATTGCAATCTTATTAGATTTTTAAGTTGCTTTTAGATAATCGTATAATAGGAGTAGCCTGGACTAAGTTCATTTATATATGTCCAGGAGATTTTGACTTTTCTGTGGTTTGAAAGCAACTTATACCATTATCCTTGTCTTTGTTTCTTCAAAATTAGTCTTCTGCAATGTATCCTACATGAGGCTTCACCTTAAAACTATTTGGAACCTTAGTGTAGTGCAGAATTGGGGAGCCCACCCTTGTTCTGAAGAAGTCTGGATTTGTGATCTTCATAACATACTGTAAAGCCCAAGAATTTCCTTGGGTGTGTGGGGAGGATTGAGAGATCTGGATTCAAAAATTCTGTAACCACTGATTTTTATTCTTGCACAGTACCTAAATTATCACTTTTCAAAGAGGAATGCCAACAATGGCATTCGGTAATCCGTATGTTCCTGAAATTAGGTGAAAATATTCACAGTTTCTCTGAAGACTTTTACTATTCGGCAATGAAAAATGAAGTAGTGTGTATCACAATATTTTCAGAGTATCTGGACTGTTACATTCATCAGTAGCTAAGCAGGGGTGAAATGTTATTTGTGACAACGCACTCTTAAGTATTGTTTGACATAGCTTTTTCATAGGATTCTAATTAAAATAAATTGAATTGGTGCTTTGAACCATTTCAAAGAATGGCTTTCTCTTTCAAGCCAAGTAAATTATAATAGATCATATTGCTTTTTTGCCTTCCACATATGTGGATAAATGTTTGAAGCATATAAAATACAGTTCAACATCATTGCATTCTAAATACATAGCTGTACACCAGATTTAAGTATAACAGTATCAGAATATAAAATCAGTCCTGCCTCTGGCAATGTAAAGGGGTAGCAACTTGCGAGCACCTCCTTGACCACTGCGCCTGTGGCTGGTGGGAGAACGTGGACCCACCCACTACTTTGGGTCCCAACCCAGGGACCCTATGACTAGCAGCCACCTGCTGCTTCCTTCACTACTGTCTTTTGCAGTATTCCTTGCATTGTTTCCCACTCTGTCCCAACAGCTTCTTGGGTCCCTGGCCGGTTCCCTGTTTAAACAAGGTGTCTCCCAGGCTTTCTTGCCCAGAGAGTCCATAACAATCCCTACTCTCTTCGCTCAGGACTCTTTCTCAAAGGTGCCTTCACCTGGTGAGCTTCTAACAAGTCTCTGGCCCTTCTTGTCAGGGCTCTTTCTCTTAGGCCTCTGTGCCTGGAGAGCTTCACAGTCCTTCCCCTGCCTAGGCAGAGTTTCTCCCCAGTCTCTGTACCTGTGGAATCTCCCAGCCTGCGACTGCTCTGTCCAGTTGCTGCAGCTTCCTCAGCCAGCCAGGAACAGCATCCTTCCCCTGCTGGCTCCAGCCAGCAACCAAACTGTCCAGACCCTGTAATTCCATTTATATGAGTCTTCTAACATCCGATTGACTGCTTCCTCTGCAGGCCACTTGGAAGACCCCACTCTACTGCCTTTTTGGGGGTCAGGATATGGTAGGACTGCAGGGCCTTCTTGAGGGTATCAAAGGGCCTGGTACATCCCATCACATACAGTGTTTGCAATGTACAATTATAAATTTTAGGTTGATATGGACATGTTTTACTACCTTATTCATAAATAAAGATTATAGAGTGTATTATCTTAACTTGCAAATTTAGCATCCAATTTTGCAATCCTTGCTCAGGTTCAATTATTATTTGTATTCTAGTAGTTCTTAGGGGGATCAAGTCCCATTGTCATGCTCTCTGAGGAGTCCTATTTAATTCCAGATCCCATTGAATCCTGGATTTTGGCAATTGGTTGGTCTTTTTGTTTTTCTTGGATTACAGTTTCTTGCAGAAATAATGCATTTATTCAAGTATATAAATTACTTTACTGGTGATAAAATATTGTGCTTTGTTATAAGTAAGAAGTTGAGGATTTTTGGTTCTGTCTGTGTACAAAAAAATGAATTTTCAATGACTACCAAAGCAGTGAGTTTATGATGAAGTCACTATTAGTAAAGGCTTTTGCAACACTCCAGTTATAAACCTGTATTCTGATTGGAGCAAGAAAACTTTAGAAATCAGATTCAATATGTAAGATGTTAAACTAACATAAAACAATGTCTCTACATTTTAAGGGTTAATATAGGAAATCAGCACACAGACAAACAGGCATCCATTATATGTAATGTAGTACAGGAAGAAAATGTAAAATTAACCTGTGTAAGAAGTCTGCTGCCTTTTTCTTTATTGTCCTTGTCCTAAACAGATAGTTAAGGGTTAATGCCTCTTTTACCTGTAAAGGGTTAAGAAGTTCACCTGGCCTAGCTGACACCTGACCAGAGGAACCAATGGGGGAACAAGATGTTTCAAAAGGAAGGAGGGAAGTTTTCCTTTGTTTAGTCAGTTTTTCAGTTTCAGCCGGAGTGAAAAAGATCAAGGAACCAGCCTCTTATCAGAGTAGTAAGTTTTAGAAAGGAATAAATAGTTTTATGTTTATTTTCTTTGTAACTTGTCTTGGTACCATTAAGGGAATTATCAAATTTGGGTATTCTTGTGTGTATTAAAGTTTTTGCCCAGGGGAACATCCTCTGTGTTTTGAATCTGTTGTCTGTGAGAGGAGCTAATATGCTAATCTCTCCCAGAGGGTTTTCTTTTACCTTTCTTTTCTTTAATTAAAAGCCTTTTTCTTAATACCTGATTGATTTTTCCTTGTTTTTTTAGATCCAAGGAGGTTGGATCTGGATCCACCAGGAGTTGGTGGGAGAAAGGAAGGGGGATGGTTAATTTCTTCTTGTTTTAAGATCCAAGGGGTTTGGATCTGTGTGTTCACCAGGAAATTGGTGAAGTTTCTCAAGGCTACCCAAGGAAGGGAGTGCTTGTGAATGGTGGCAGCGATACCAGATCTAAGCTGGTAATTAAGCTTAGAAGTGTCCATTCAGGTCCCCACATCTGTACCCTAAAGTTCAGAGTGGGGAAGGAACCTTGACAGTCTTCTAGAAGGGTCATTGTAAAGGGCATTTCAATAATACAATCTACTCGTAATAACAAGAGATTGAGTAATATTCTTGTAGTCACAGAGAAATAACACCTTATCTTATACACCATACTATTTTAATGGAAAAAAGCCAAGATTTCAGTGACAGAAATATGCTTGGATGAAGAGAGCTCATAGTTCAAAAGGATCCCTCCAGTCTTAAAACAATCAACTCTCAAAAAATATGACATAAGCCCAAGCCAGGACTATTATTTCTCTGTGCTTATGCAGTCTTGAAATAAGAGCATTGCATTTTTGGCCAGGTGAAGATGAAGCACATTCTATATCATCCAAGACTTGATTTCAGACAAGTAACTTGCCATGATTAAATCAAATGAAAAGGCCACATTTTAATTACTATCTGTAACAATTGTAACCCAATGTAAATCACCCAATAATAGCATCAAGCACTGACAAGAAGATTTAAAAAAAAAAAGGCTGAGTGAAAATAGACCTCTAGACACCATATCCAATTTCATTTGGAGGTAGAGCTACTGTTGCACAAAGAAATAAAAAATGGGACTGCAGTATAAAGTTATGTGGTCATGGGAAGGTGTGAAGGAGTTTGCACACGACGGGAACACCTCCTTGTGGCCAGGCATAGTGTAGCAGCTTTCTCCCCATATGGCACTGTGATTGAGTGTGCCTACCCCGATTTAGCAGGGGTTAATCACACTCTGTAGGGCAAGGAAGCCACACTCCTTCACCCCTGCTGGGCATGCACCAACTGGAACCAGAGTGTAAAAGGGAGTAGTTCAGATCAGTCTGGGCTGGCCACTGATGAGAGCAGATGTGCGTTGCAGGCTTCTGCCAGGACATTGCTGAAGCTCCAGGACACAGAAACCAACTGGGTTGAGACTCCAGTGGATCCCAGCTGATGGCTGATGGAAGAGAGACAGCAGAGTCTTTGGGTCCATACCCAGTGGAGAAGGGTGACCCTGGGTCTCCCTACTCCGGCTGCCTCACCACCAGGCACAGCTAACACCTGGAGGGGTGAACTTTACTGCAGAAGGACAGCCTTACTGACTCTGTCCATTGGGCTGTATTGCTCTGAGCTGCAGGGCCACTACAGAGACTTGAGTTGCTAGGCTGTGCTTCTCTGAGCAGAAGGAGAGCCTTACTGACTCTGGCCATTGGGCCATACAGCCCTGAGCTGCAGACTGCCACCTAGATCCAGACCACTTTGGCTGTCAAAACCACATTTTTGAAAACCCCCACAATCTGACACCCCATGATGGGGTTTACCTACCCTGCGACAACTGGTTGATAATGTGGGCATCAACCGGTACCTGCTAAAAGGGTCTGGATAATGGAGAGCAGCCAACAAAACAATCCTCCTGCCTGACAGATATGGAGACAGAAAAGATTTTGAAGTGGCTGTTGAAGGGTCAGCAGCAACAGGCGGCACAGCCACAGCAACACCAGACCCAGTTTCCAAAACAGATTGCCATGCAGCAGCAGCTCCAAATGGCAAAATAGAATGAGCAGCAGCAGCAGATAGGGCAGAAACTTGCTGCCCATCACCAGGTGCAGCAAAAGCACCTAGTCCAGCAGATGGCAGCGCTGCTGCAGCCGACCACTCCACCTTCCCCCCACTCCTGCATGGCCAGAAGCTTTGGGTCCCATAGCCCAGTGGGGCCATCAGATTTTGTATTGACTTCAAAAAAAGTTAACTCTATCTCCTGATTCGACGCCTACCCAATACCTCGAGTAGATGAGCTCCTTGAGCGAGTGGGTAGTGCTGAGTTTATATCAGCATTAGATCTAATAACAAGGGATATTGGCATATACTCCTGACACTGACCTCCCATGAGAAGATGACCTTCCCTACCCCTTTTGGCTTATACCAATTCTTCATGATGCTGTGCAGACTGCATGAGGCTGCAGCCACCTTCCAGCAGCTGGTGAACCATGCATTACAGAAACACAATCAGGCTGTCACCTAGACTTGGGCCATCAAATACCTATTTTGATAACCCCCACAATCTGATAGCCTGTGATGAGGTGTACTTACCCCACGACAGGCGCCCTGTCAGCTGCTCCTGGTGCAGTCTCTCTAGGGGTCTCAGATTTCTCCTGACTGGACCCCTTCAATTCATCTACAATTATACCAGCCTATAACCTCTTTTTAATTCATCATCTCTTTAAATTCTAGGACTTGCAGTCTTTTTTCTCCCGTGGACAACAGAGACCCAGGTTTTGTGACCTGGAGTGTAATTTCAGGCAGGTCTGGACAGAAGAGAATAGGCCAGGGTACAAAAGAAAGTTCCAGGGCAATTGATGGTTCTAGTAGAGGTGAATAATCAAAAGATGCTAGCCCCTGTTGACTCTGGGTGTGACCAGACATTCATCTGGGAGTGGATAATTGAAACGGTAGGGAAGCTTGCAAAAGAGAAAATACCATAAAATACCTCGATGAATGTATTTAATAGGTATCTCAGCATGACAATAAAATTGAGTGTTGATGAGTACCAAGACCAGATGAAAATATGTGTATCTTCAGATCACCTCTATTCTGTGATATTAGGCAAAGAATGGACATAGTTCCCTGAACTCTTATGGAAGCTTACTTTAGCAAAGAAGCCATACCATTCCGGTCAACAAATGCAATGACTATTGCAAATGAGCTGCTGAAGGTCTTTGCACAGAAAGGGATTCTCAAAGAGATCCTCACAAACAAGGAAACAAATTTTACATCCCAGCTGATGAGAGAAGTCTGGGAACTATTGAAATTCAAAGTATTTAGCACATCCATGTACCATCCACATATGGATGGCTTAGGAGAAAGATTCAATCAGACACTAAAGAGAATGCTCAAGAAATTCATTTCCCAGGACCGTTAACACTTTACTTTAGAAAAACCTCTCCAAATATGCAGGCCACAAAAACTCTGAAAGTACAAGCCAAAGAGCTGAATTCACCAGAAGGGGTATTTGAAGAAACTGTGTGATAAGGACTCATTCCAGAATGATGTGGGCATAACCTCTCCTTTCTAGGTAGTTGACACATTGGGTTTATAGATGCGTTAAGAATTTAATGTATGTGTTGTTAGATAGTTGTTAACTGTTTTATATATAGTGTTGTGAGTGTGAGAATTTGGAGATGTGCCCTGGAGGGGGGTTGGGAACATCACATGGCTGTGTGCATCAGTTCACCAGAGACACTCTCCAGTTTGTTTTATTAAAGTTGTATTCCTTTCTCATTCACTAGTTTGTTATTTAATAAACCCCAAGATCGTTACAGATACTATGTCCCTAGGCAAGGGTTCAAGTACATCTACTTTTACATCTGGCCCCTAACTCTCATGTGTGAATGAGAGGTTGAGACAAGGGAGATATAAGTTGATGCCTGAAGACAAAGAATCAAAGAGGTTAGATGAAATAAAAAGGAAAACTTGTTCTACCTCATCACTACAGATGTGCAATGCTAATCAGCAGGTGCTGTTATTGAAATATAATTTTATAAATTGGATTGTCATGTCTGATTTTATGAATACATTGCTAGAAGACAGTAGGAAAGAATTTAAGCATTCATGGTGGAAGGTCATCTAGTAGCTGAGATGTCTCTGCAATCTGGACTAGATGTAGTGGATGCTTTCTCCAGGATTATGGCCTCAGCTGTAATAATGAGAAAATCTTCTTGGTTACAGAACTCTAGCATAGCTCCTGAGGTCTAACAAACTACAGAAGACTTACCTATTGATGGTCAGTTTCAGTATTCTAAAAAAACTGATGAGACACTGCATTCTTTTAAGTATCAGAGGGGTAGCCGTGTTAGTCTGGATCTGTAAAAGCAGCAAAGAGTCCTGTGGCACCTTATAGACTAACAGACGTATTGGAGCATGAGTTTTTGTGGGTGAATACCCACTTCGTTGGATACATGCATCTGGCAAAGTGGGTATTCACCCACAAAAGCTCATGCTCCAATACGTCTGTTAGTCTATAAGGTGCCACAGGACTCTTTGCTACTTTTGCATTCTTTTAAGGACACTCAAGCCACTTTATGTTCATTAGAAGTTAATACTCCAATGGGTAAGAGGCATCACTACAGCGGTCAGCAGCAACTATACTGTCACGGTATTCCAGACAGACAGCTTATACTGCTAGGCAGTGTGGCAAATGGCCGACGCTACTGTAGTGGGTCCTGCACTTTTCCTTGGTGTGGTGGCTCAGGGTGCCACCCCTTGTTTCAATTCTTGGACATCAAGGGTTCCGCTAGTGCCCCAGTGTGGGAGAGAAGGGGAGCGGTCAAGGGACCCAGGTTGGCCCCCTTACTCCGAGTTTGAGCCCCTTCAGTTTCACGGCTTCTTCTCCTCTTTTCTGGGTAAGGTTTCTCTCAGTCCTCTGTGCCGGGGCGTCACTCTGCTCTGCTTAGACAGGGTTTCCCTTCCCCTGATACATTGGTCCTCTGGTTAACAACAGTACTCCTCCAAATTCTAGTCAGCTCTCCTTCCCTCCCTCTGTCTGACTGAAGCAGGGGAGGTTTATTAGGTTTTGGGCAGGACCTTAATTGGCTGCAGGTGCTCCAATTATCCTGTAGTAACCTTTCCCTAATCCACAGGGAATAAGGCCTTGATCATCCAAGGATTTATATATCTCCCATCGACCACTCTCCTGCTGCTCTCTGGCCCTGCTGTATCACAGCAGCAAGACTTCTCCAGTAGGAGACAGAGGTTGCATAGGAGAAGGCCCTCTTATTGCAACTTTAACCAGCCAGCATGGCCTCCATGCACTTTAGGCAACCATGCAAGGTGACTTTCCGCTTGAGGGCAGCATAGCAGTTGTCAGCTTCTTGACCACTTGCCTGCCATTTGGGGTTGGGGTCTCCTGCTTCTACAGGCCTTGGAAAACAATAACCACAGACAAATGGATCCTAAGCACTGTGGGATCAGGTTATAAAATCCAATTACTGTCCACCTGCATTCCTTCCTGACCCCTTACTCCATCCCTTTTCAGGGACTCCTCTCACAAGTCATTACTACTGCAGCAGATCCAGACTATTCATGCTTCAGGAGCTGTAGAAGAAGATCCCCCTCAGCATCGGGGAAGAGATTGTCACTCTACTTCCTTACTTCCCAAGTCCAAGGGAAGAGTGAGAACTATTCTTGACTGCTGAGGTCTGAACAAATAAAATATGAGAGGTTCTGCATGGTGACCCTAGCTACAATTCTCTCTTCATGGGATCACAATAACTGATTTGCTATATTTGATCTGTATTGTAATTGCTTCCATGTAGCAATTTTACCAAGCCACAGAAAGTTTGAGATTTGTAGTGGCAGGTCAACATCATCAGTACACTGGACTCCCTTTTGGCCTTGCTCGAGCCCCAAATGCATGACTGTATTTACCAAATGCATGTCTGTAGTGGCAGTGTATTTCAGGAGAATGCGAATTCATGTTTTCCCTTACCTGGATGGTTCCCTAGTGAAGGCCGAATACAAAGACAAAGTCTTCTATCCAGATCATGCTAGGTCTCATCATTCACCTGGGTCTGATTTTTGAACAAGAGAAAGTCAGCATTAATTTCAACACTAAAAATTGAGTTAGTTGGATCTATGAGTTCGAGGACCATTCTCCCGCATGAGCAATTCCAAACAATCTGTTGCCTGTATCTGTCCCTGAAGTTACTAGGCCATACGGCTGTGTACTTATGTGGTCAAGCATGCTAAATTACACCTTCGTCCTCCTCAAAGTTGGTTGAAATTGGTCTAACTTGTGAATTGTTGGACTTTGGACAGCCTAGTCTGAGTGCCACCAGCAATCCTGGTGCCCCTAGAGTGGTGGGCAGATCAGAACAATATATCCAAGGATATGCCCTTAGTCCATCCTCCACCAACCAGGACTATAGTTACTGATGCCTCTACAATAGGTTGGGGAGTGCCTCTAGAGACTTTGAAAGTTCAGGACTTGTGAACAGAATAGGAAGTTTTGTTACATATCAATGTCCTGGAGCTTTGAGCAAGCCAAGTCTTTGGAGCTCAAATCAAAGGCACAACTGACCACATACTTTCTGACAATACCACTGCAATGTACTATATGAACAGGCTGGGAGGAGCCTGCTCCAATCAGGTCTGTCAGGATACAGTAAAGTGGTGGTATTTTTTGACATCAAGAAAGGCATCATTCCCAAGACCACCCGCTTGCTGGGTGCTCAGAATCAGTTGCCTGATCACATCAGCAGGATTTTTTACAGAATTATGAGTGAGCCTTGAAGAGCAACATTCTGAGATCCATCTTCAGGCAATGGAATATTCTGACTGTCAACATGTTTGCAGCAGAGGACAAGAAGTGCTGTCAATAGTGCTTTTGAGCAGGTCTCAGTCTGTGTTCTTCAGCTGAAGCCTTCCATCTGAATTGGGAGTCAGCACTAATGTATGCCTTTTCCCCATCCCGTTTATCCCTCAGATTATTCTTAAACTGAAGCTGGATCAGGCCAAACTGATACTTCTTGTGCCAGCATGGATGAGACAATATTGGTTCTCCGAACTTCACAGTCTGTCTGTTCAGCCACCAAGACCTCTTCCCCTCTTTCCTGCCTTCATGACAACACCACAGTCAGAAATGGCATCTGGTGTTGAGCTGTCTGCACCTCACAGTATAGATGCTGCATGATTAGATGAGGAGGAACAACAATGGTCAGAGTAAGTTCAATGTGTCCTAATGAATAATAGAAAATCTCTACTACATCTACGTATTTGGTCAAGTGGAAACATTTTTCTATTTGGTCACTGGATTGGGGAATTGAGCTGGAGCTAGCCCATATTCAGGACATTTGGGATTACCTGTTACAGATTACCATCTCTCAGCTCATTGAGGGTCCACTTAGTGGTGATCTTGGTGTTTCATCCTCTGATCCCAGGGAAATATATTTTCTCTAACTTCATGGTAGCCAGATTTCTGAAAGGTGTTGTCCACCTTTCCACCTGTAAAAGAAGCTGTTCCCTTCTGGGTCTTTAACGCTGTGCTGGCTACACTCATGGGACCTCCATTTGCTACTTTGTTCTCTATCCTTCCTTTCTTACGGCAATAACTTCTGTAAGGAGAGTAAGTCAGCTGCAGGCACTAATTGCTGAGCTTTCATATACACAGTTTTTCAAATACAATGGACTTAAGGGAGTACCCTAAATTTTGTCTGTCTTTTCATAATTTCACTTTAGCCAAATAATATACTTACCTGTATTTTCCTTAAGCCTCACTTAAATGCAGATGAGTAGCACCTTCATAAGTTGGATGATTCTTGCTATTCTATCTTGGAAGGAACTAAGCCATTTTGTGAATCACCTAGACTTTTTATCTCCTGTGTGGAGTGGATGAGGGGTCAGGCTGTTTCCACACAGAAAATTTCCATGTGAATTATTTGCTGTGTTATGACAGCATATGGTGTAGCACAGGCTATGTCTCCACAGAGACTGGTGGTTTATTCAACACAAGCTCAAGCAGTTTCTGTCACATTTCTCAGTGACATTTCCATGTTGGACATTTATAGGGCTGCTACCTGTTCTTCCATGCATACCCTTACCAAACACTACGCTATTATGATGGTGTCTACATTGGATGCAAACTTTAAAAAGGCAATTTTGCAGTCTCGTTTAAGTAGACTCTGCTCCCCACCTCCTTCCATGCCTGCTTGTGAGTTGCCTGGGTGGAATACACATCTGTAACCACTCAGAGGATTAAAAATGGTTACTTATCTGAACGTTAACTGTTCTTCAAGATGTGGTTGCGAATATGTATTTCATGACTCAATCTGTTCCCTCCGCATCAGATTCTTCAATGTTGGATTCCGATGCGAAGGACCTAAGGGGGTTTGGGGTGGTGCTGCCCTTAAATAACCTTGGGAGAGGCAACAAGAAAGCATGAGCGTGCATGTGCTGCCCTGAGAGGTACTGCTAAGCAAAGTTCTCTGTCTTTGGCATGCTGGGCATGAGCATACTTGAGTAGAATACACTGCACCCACATTTCAAAGAGCAACAGTTACAGTTCAGGTAAGTAACTTTTTTCTTGTTAAAGTTATAAGTACTTTATAGTAGCAGATACTGTATTGTAGTTTTATAAAGATAAGAATTGCATTTTCAAAGACAGTTAGAGTTAGCCTAAATCTAATCTGATTTTATTGGGAGCAGAGTGGAACCAACAATGAAAACATTTGAAAATCACATCCAGAACATGTATATTCATATTTTTTTTTCAGATTCCAATGTTTCTTGTTGGCAAAAATGAAGTTGAGACTAGATATAGTATTAATAATTAAAATCTATGAATAAATAAAAAGCCTGGTTTTCTTGGTTTTTGGATTCTTTTTCAGTGTGCTGGGAGAGAAGCTGAGCCCTGATTAGGGGGTGGGGCTTCTCTTATTAGGTGTTCTGTAAAGGTAGCCAGCCAGCCAGGCAGCGGCACAGACAGCTGCAGCGGCACAGGAGCCAGCAAACAAAGCTGTAAACGGGGGAGTTTGAGTGGGAGTTTGCAACGGGAGTTTGAGGGGAAGACCAGGAGAACCAGGCAGAGGAACAGACAGGCTAGTAAAGGGAGTGTGTGGTGTTCTGGCTGTGTTGTGGTACTCGTTGGGGATTGTTTTCCTGTGGGTGGTGGTATTTTGGTTTGCTTTGTGTTTCCCGGACTAACAGGACTTAGGTGGGAAGGCTATGACAGATACAGAGGCAGCAGTGGTAATGACCCAAGCAGTGGAAGACACAATGAAGATGACTGGATTTGGAAGCTGTGGTATGTACATGATCCTGGAGGGGGTACCTGAAAGGAGTTTCATCTGCATGAAGTGCTGCCTGATAGAGCTGATGGAAGAAAAGATCCGAGGATTGGCGATGCAGGTGGAAACTCTGGTTGAGTTTAGAAGGGGGTTCGAATGGATGATGGAGCAAAGACATGAGGAGGCTGGAGGGAAAAGCTCAGACTTGCAGATGGAAACAGGACCAAAGAACTCTGAGGGGAGATTGCTGGACAGTGGAAGCATGTGACTAAGAGAACCAGGCAGAGGAAAAGATGGGCTAATGAAGGAGAAATAGAGCTCAGGAACAGGTTTGCAGAGTTGGAAAATGAAGAAAGGACACAGCAGGTGGTCACTGAAGGTGGGAGGACAAGGAAGGAGAGAAGAGCAGCTAGTTCTATAGGAAGAGGGGAAGAGTCATTAGAGATAACAACACCAAATATGAGCCCCAGGAGGATACGGGATAGGTTGCAGAGGATTGCAAGGGAGAATAGAAATCGAGAGGAGTTGCAGCCAGAGGGAACAGGGGATAGACTTGAGAATCGCACCATCACCAAGAAAAGGGAGGTCTTCGTGATTGGGGACTTCTTACTGAGCAGAATAGACAGGCCTGTAACCAGAGCTGATCCAGAGAACAGAAGGGTGTGCCGTCTGCTGGGTGCTAAGATATGGGATGTGGTCCTGAGGCTGAAGAGGATCCTAACGGGAGCGGGAAAGAATCCACTGATTGTCCTTCATGTGGGAACAAATGATACAGCTAGATTGTTGCTGGAACGTATCAAGGGAGACTGTGCCAGGCTGGGAAAGATGCTTAAGGAAATCAAGGCTCAGGTGATCTTCAGTGGGATTCTGCCTGTTCCTAGAGAAGGGCAAAAAAGGTGTGACAAGATTATGATGATCAACAGATGGCTCAGGCAGTGGTGCTATAAGGAGGGCTTTGAGATGTATGGCCACTGGGAGGCATTCAAGGACAGAGGACTGTTCTCTCGGGATGGACTTCACCTGAGTAGGGAGGGAAATAGACTTCTAGGATGGAGGCTGGCACAACTGATTAAGAGAGCTTTAAACTAGGAATTTGGGGGAGATGGTTGGGAGATGTCCAGGTAATCTCCATGCTGGATTTTAACATTGAGAGGGATGAAAACGAAGAAAGAAAGGATACAGCCGTGGGTAGGAGAAGGGACATAAGGAGGAAGGGTAGTCTAGATACCAGTGATACTGGCGATAGAATATTTGTGCCTAATTCGGTAAAGAATAAAGAACAGGAGTACTTGTGGCACCTTAGGCCTGGTATACAGTAGGAGTTTATGTCAAATTTAGCAGCGTTAATTCGACTTAACCGTGCACCCGTCCACACCAGGAAGCTAATTAGTTCGACCTAGAGGGCTCTTTAGTTCGAATTCTGTACTCCTCCCTGACGAGGGGAGTAGCGCTAAATTTGACATGGCTATGTCGAATTAGGCTATGTGTGGACGGAAATCGACCTTAGTAGCTCCGGGAGCTATCCCACAGTGCACCACTCTGTTGATGCTCTGGACAGCAGTCCGAGCTTGGATGTTCTGACCAGCCACACAGGAAATGCCCAGGGAAAATTTGACACGCTCCGGTGCTTTGTGGATGTTCTGCAGGACCGCAGGCAGGAGGACAGAGCCCCCCTGCACTGTATCTGCAACCGCCCTCCCCCGCCACAAAGTCCGAAACCCCCCTCACCCAAAGTAACAAGAAGGAGGGGCGACAGGGGCCGTGAAAACTGTCACTGCACCCCTGCAGAGTGCACAAATACAAGAAGGCTCTCATTCCCTAAATGTTGAGAAGTCCTTCCCTTCCTGGCTCACCGAAGCCCCAATCCCAGTTTCATCCCCTAACTGTGTAGTTGATTATTAAAAGTAGTTTGCTGTTAATTACTATTTCCGTCAAGTTTGTCTACAGAAGACTGTCTGTGAAGGGGGGGGAGAAGGGGGTTGTTAATTGCATAGGACAGTCACCTTTACCAGGGTACAGACACGGGGGCAGGATCAACAGCAGGTCACACACACAGTGCAGTCAGTAGGCACCCTGGTCGGTCTGGGAGGTGTTTTCCATGTTCTGTGTGGGTGGGGGGTACGTGACTTTGTGGCATGGGAGGGCGGTTACAGAACTTATGCAGCGGTCCTTGTCCCGGACCACAGAGCCACGCAGCAGGGGAATCTGTAACCGTCCTCCCCCGCCACAAGGTCACATAGCCCCCGCACACAGAGTCCCGAAAAGAAGGGATGGCAGGCTCCGTTGAAACAACCAGTCCGGCACTGCAGACCGCTCTAGGAGCAGGAGCCTATATCATTCCTCGAGTGTAGAAGCCGTGTTAATATCACTGCACACCCTACCCACCACAGTCTGTGTCCCTGTTTCAACACTTTAACGCAAATTCATGAATAAAGAAAACGTTGTTAATTAACAATGTTCCATTAACTTTATTTTTAAACGTGTGTTGGAAGGGGGGAAACGTGGTGAACGGGGTATGTAACCGCAGAAGAAAGTCAACAGTAACTGAAGCAGGGGCAGGTTCAGCTTCTCTGTAAAGAAACTGAACAGTCACAGGTTACCCTGCTCCCTGAGGAACCTAGCTTTCAAAGCCTCCCAGATGCACAGCGCTTCCCGCTGGGCTCTTCTAATTGCACGGCTGTCTGGCTGAGCATAATCAGCAGCCAGGCGATTTGCCTCAACCTCCCATCCCGCCATAAAGGTCTCCCCCTTGCTCTCACAGAGATTGTGGAGCACAGAGCAAGCTGCAATAACAATGGGGATATTGGTTTCGCTGAGATCCGAGCGAGTCAGTAAGCTCCTCCATCTCCCCTTGAGACGTCCGAAAGCACGTTGAATGATGACAGTTACCCAAGACCACTCTCGACACATTTTCCCCCCCAGCATGCATTGTGGGGAAATCCCAGAATTCAAATGGGCAGCAGGGACTGCGGGAACTGTGGGATAGCTTCCCACAGTGCACCGCTTCCAATGTCGACACTTGCCCCATTAGTGTGGACTCACAAAGTCGAATTAGTGTCCTTAGTTGGACACACAAATTCGACTTTGTAAGGTCGATTCCACAAATTCGAATTAAGTTAAATCGAACTAATCTGGTAGTGTAGACATACCCTTAGAGACTAACAAATTTATTTCAGCATAAGCTTTCGTGGGCTACAGCTCACTTCTTCGGATGCATAGAATGGAACACACAGACAGGAGATATTTATACATACAGAGAACATGAAAAAGTGGAAATATGCATACCAACAGGAAGAGTCTAATCAATTGAGATGAGCTATCATCAGCAGGAGAAAAAAAACTTTTGAAGTGATAATTGAGATGACCCATAGAAGGTATGAGGAGAACTTAACATAGGGAAATAGATTCAATTAGTGTAATGACCCAACCATT
Source organism: Mauremys reevesii (assembly GCF_016161935.1). NCBI lineage: Eukaryota > Metazoa > Chordata > Testudines > Geoemydidae > Mauremys > Mauremys reevesii. Next base: position 85,181,823 of record NC_052627.1, on the reverse strand, counting down.
CCCAGTCTCTGTTTAAACCTAAGTTAATTGTATCTAATTTGCATAATTTGGGTAAAGAGTGTGAGTGAAGCCAATCAGAAAAAATTAAGATGTTTGTACACCAATGCGAGGAGACTAAGTAACAAAATGGAGGAACTAGAGTTTCTGGTGCAGGAGGTGAAACCAGATATTATAGGGATAACAGAAACAGTGGAATAGCAGTCATGACTGGCGTACAGATATTGAAGGGTATGTGCTGTTTAGGAAAGATAGAAATTAAGGCAAAGGTAGTGGAGTAGCACTGTATATCAATGATGAGGTAAACTGTAAAGAAATAAGAAGTGATGTAATAGATAAGACAATAGGGATAAAGTGAGAAAGGCCAAAAGCCATGTAGAGTTGGACCTTGCAAAGGGAATTAAAACCAATAGTAAAAGGTTCTATAGCCATATAAATAAGAAGAAAATAAAGAAAGAAGAAGTGGGACCGCTAAATACTGAGGATGGAGTGGAGGTTAAGGATAATCTAGGCATGGCCCAATATCTAAATAAATACTTTGCCACAGTCTTTAATGAGGCTAATGAGGAGCTTAGGGATAATGGCAGGATGACAAATGGGAATGAGGATATGGAGGTAGATATTATCACATCCGAGGTAAAAGCCAAACTCAAATAGCATAATGGGACTAAATCAGGGGGCCCAGATAATTTTCATCCAAGAATATTAAAGGAACTGGCATACAAAATTACAAGCCCATTAGCAAGATTTTTTTAATGAATCTGTAAACTCAGGAGTTGTACCGTATGACTGGAGAATTGCTAACATAGTTCCCATTTTTAAGAAAGGGGAAAAAGGTGATCCGGGTAACTACAGGCCTGTCAGTTTGACATCTGTAGTATGCAAGGTCTTGGAAAAAAATTTGAAGGAGAAAGTACTTAAGGACATTGAGGTCATGGTAATTGGGACAAAATACAACATGGTTTTACAAAAGGTAGGTCGTGCCAAGCCAACCTGATCTCCTTCTTTGAGAAGGTAACAAATTTTTTAGACAAAGGAAATGTGGTGGATCTAATTTACCTCGATTGCAGTAAGGCATTTGATAGGGTTCCACATGGGGAATTACTAGCTAAATTGGAAAAGATGGGGATCAATATGAAAATTGAAAGGTGGATAAGGAACTGGTTAAAGGGGAGACTACAATGGGTCATACTGAAAGGTGAACTGTCAGGCTGGAGGGATGTTACTAGTGGAGTTCCTCAGGGATCGGTTTTGGGACTAATCTTATTTAATCTTTTTATTACTGACCTTGGAACAAAAAGTGTAATGTAATGTGCTAATAAAGTTTGCAGATGACACAAAGCTGGGAGGTATTGCCAATACAGAGAAGGACTGGGATATCATACAGGAAGATCTGGATGACCTTGTAAACTGGAGTAATAGTAATAGGATGAAATTTAATAGTGAAAAGTGAAAGGTCATGCATTTAGGCATTAATATTAAGAATTTTTGTTATAAGCTGGGGACTTAACAGTTGGAAGTAACGGAGGAGAAGGACCTCGGAGTATTGGTTGATCACAGGATGACTATGAATCGCCAATGTGATATGGCCATGAAAAAAGCTAATGCGGTCTTGCGATGCATCAGGCAAGGGATTTCCAGTAGAGATAAGGAGGTGTTAGTACCGTTATACAAGGCACTGGTGAGATCTCATCTGGAATATTGTGTGCAGTTCTGGTCTCTCATGTTTACGAAGGATGAATTCAAACTGGAACAGGTACAGAGACGGGCTACTAGGATGATCTGAGGAATGGAAAACCTGTCTTATGAAAGGAGACTCAAAGAGCTTGGCTTGTTTAGCCTAACCAAAAGAAGGCTAAGGGGAGATATGGGATAAATACTATGGAGAGAGAGGAATTATTTAAGCACAGTATCAATGTGGACACAAGAACAAATGGATATAAACTGGCCATCAGGATGTTTAGACTTGAAATTAGATGAAGGTTTCTTACCATCAGAGGAGTGAACTCTGGAACAGCCTCCGAAGGGGAGCAGTGGAGGCAAAAGACATATCTGGCTTCAAGACTAATCTTGATAAGTTTATGGAGCAGATGGTATGATGGGATAGCCTAATTTTGGCAATTAATTGATCTTTGACTATTAGTGGTAAATGTGCCCAATGGCCTGTGATGGGATGTTAGATGGAGTGGAATCTGAGTTACTACAGAGAATTGTTTCCTGCGTTTCTGGCTGGTGAGTCTTGCCCACATGCTCAGAGTTTAGCTGATTGCCATATTTGGGATCGGGAAGGAATTTTCCTCCAGGGCAGATTGGCAGAGGCCCTGGAGCTTTTCACCTTCCTCTGCAGCATGCGGCATGGGTCACTTGCTGGAGGATTCTCTGCACCTTGAAGTCTTTAAACTATGATTTGAGGACTTCAACAGCTCAGGGCTTTATTACAGGAGTGGGTGGGTAAGATTCTGTGGCCTGCATTGTGCGGAAGGTCAGACTAGACGATCATAATTATCCCTTCTGACCTTAAAGTCTATGATTCTTCTTTTCCTAATAGATTTTAAGTATTTATAAGCATATATGTCTACAAAAACAGAGTCTGGTTACTCCATGCATCTGAAGAAGTGGGTTTTTTACCCATGAAAGCTTATGCCCAAATAAATCTGTTAGTCTGTAAGGTGCCACCGGACTCCTCATTGTTTTGGGGGATACAGACTAATACGGCTATCCCTCTGATATATGTCTAGTGTCCTTTGATTAGAATGATGCTTTGCTTTATTGCAGTGCTTTTTGTGTGCTGGAAATCTGGAATGGATATGAAGCTGTTCAGTTTGTAGTTATTGTAAAGTTCATTATTGGCATATGTCTTGAAAATATATTTAGTGTTTCAGAAGTGTTGAGAGAACACAAATTTTACTGAATCATTTTTCTAATGTTTTTATATTGGTGGAGAAATAAGCTCAGTGTGGTATTTATTATTAAAGCACTCTGCTGCTTGTTCATGTCTCTAAAACAAACTCAGCCTAAACCATTGGAATTCTGTAAAATATACTTAGTTTGTGATCATTAAGATGATAAATTAGGAGACTAGTTAAAAGTGAAAATTGTTAAATTAGTTGCACTATGAATTATAGCTAATGAGACTTCACTTGCCAGTATAGTTTATTATGTAGTTGTAACATTATCAATGTCTGTGTTAAAATTGAGCATTTTTTAAATAACTGTCCTATTACTTTTTTCTTGTTAAATGTTGAAGCTGTATTTATTTCTTAGGTATTTGTTTTAGCTGGAAATGGCAAATATACCAAAGATCCAAAAACAGGGTTGTTCCATATGAGTTATTCTGCTTTTGTGAGGAAAAGATTCTTTAGGAATGTGACAAGATATTTAGAGCTAATTTTTGCAGCTACTCTATCTCTATCTATATGTCTGTTGACCACAATAGAGTTATTTTGAATTTACCTTGATGTAAGTGAGAGGGAAATTTGACTCCTCATTCCTTGTATACCCAAAACCCATTACCATTGCACTAGGAATTGTGGATTCACAAAGAATGCAGGATTTCTGTGGGACTAGTATAGGATAATTAAATTATGTTAAGTCTCCCAGGAAAAATGAACAAACAAGAGTGAGAAACATATTTATTAAACTAAGTATCTTCTTACTTATGCAACATTCACAAAGTTAACTTTTTGTATTGATGCGGGCTTTCACAGTTTTTCATAGTGGTATATTCTTTGCATATACTCACTCAAAGAAGTGACCAACTCATTTTCCCTTTTCTTAGTACCATTACTAATTACAGGAGCACCTATGGGCTAGAACACCATTATGTTTGTACAGTACTTAACACATAACAGAGAGTACCTGCCCCAAAGAGGTTACAAATATAGGGCTAGGACTATGGAAATCCAGGTGGATAAAACAAACAATTTAGTTTCTTCTCCCTCTTTGTGGGGAGCAACTAATTCTAATATATGAAAGGAAATGTTTGTGATCAGACTCACTAATCCTCCAGGCCTCTTTGTCTGTTAGCTTGATTAGTGGAATAGGAGAGAGATATTTATTTTTGTCCGTGGAGTTGTGGTAATTACTGCTTTTTGTTATTTCTTTCAAAAGTGTCAGCCAAGGTACCTCTATTCTGTAGTTCGTGATAGGCCAAGATTAGGTAACCTCTGTCAGGTAAAAGAATGAGTGTCCTTAGAGAATGAACTCTGTTGTAAAGTTCTCAGTGGTATAAATAACAGTAGCAGTATTTCCTAGAAGCAGCTCGGTGTGGCAAAGGAAGGACTCGAAGGGTATAGGGCCAAGATGGAAAGGATTTGTTTGTATTTTGTTCTCACACACTTACCTATAGAATCGTAGGATTGGAAGGGAACTCATGATTTCAAACAGAAAGCAGGAAATCCTGATTTAAATAATTGATTTTAATCTTATTTTGCATTTTTACTTTTTAGTTATTTTCCTGTAGAAAAGTTGATTTTCATTGCTTGGTAATCATTAAAATGTTGATTTGCAACTAAATATAGCCTGTACATTACATTTTGATGCTTCATTTATATATATGTATATATATAAATATATATAATTGCTAACCAGGAAGATGCTCTATATAATATCTATTCACATTTATTTAATTATATAGCTTACATATATTGAGATTCCTAAATTTTACCTTTTTTATTGTGTTAGAAAATAGTGAATGATGCACCACTTTTATTACATAAAACTACCTGAAATATGTTGAATACATAAAAAAGTTTATCAAAACATGTTATGCAATTAAATGTAACTGATTTATTAAACAAAGTATAATCTGTAGTTAGCAAATTGAGCTGATTGTTTCTGGTCGCCATGGCCTTCAAGATTTTTGAAGTAGTGGATCTTATCCTTGCACCTAGTTTTTTTTCATTGATTGGAAGAGGAAAACAAGCTTTTCTGCTTTTCCAGCTCCCAATCACTTTTCTAACTTTGAATGAACTAATCATTGAATTGAACTACTTGAATAAACTAAAAAGAATAAGATATTCTCTCTACATCTGCAGTAAAAGCTACTGATGTCATAAACTAGTTTAGAATTTCAAGAAACTCTGGTTACAGGTGCATAGTCATGGGTTTGGCTTTCTTTAAAACTTCAGCAGCAACCGTGTACAGCTTAATGCTATCCAGCCTGGCCCCTTTTAAGCAGGGGCATAGTGCTGTCTGAGCGGTCCAGATCATTGCTCTAGCACTTGAAATCCAGAATATAAGAATGCTCTGGCATTTCAGAATTTCTCCCTCCGTGGCTTGCACTACCCCCTGAAATATCAGGTGTTGAGTTGCCTTGGGAGACACTACAGGCGGGAAGGATCTGAGAGGCATAGGTGGGTGGGTAGCTAGGGCTAGAAGCAGGATAAGCAAGGAAAGTCACCAGAGCCAGATGGTGGTGGCAAGGTGAGTCCCCAGGGCCTGGCATGGTTCTGTGGTCAGAGTCTGTCCTGAAAGTGTCCATGCCCAGGGGTGCCATTTCAAATTTTGGTTTATGTATGGGAGGGAGCGGGGGCAAACTCCTAAATACAACAGTTGAAAGAATTGTAGAAAAATCTAGATTACTTTCTGTCACCACTTTGCAGTTCATCAAGTTTGGAATAGATCATTTAACTTTGGAAAGATCCTACTAGGGCAAGGTTCCATGAGTTTATACTGCACATTCCTGGGGCTCTGGAGGTGTTACCTCACTACAAATAATAGAGTAGAAACTAACCTTAAACAGGAGTGAAATTGACACTTTCAAGTCACTTTCACAGTGTTGCCAATCCCAAATGTTCAAAAATCCTGAGCCAGGCTCACCAAAAATCATGAGATTGGCTTTAAAATTATGAGATAATGTAAAAATAACAGATTTGAGGGGGTTTTTATTTGCTTTCTGCTTTTTGAGCCTTTAGGGTGCACTGGGTTCACATTTTGAAGCTTTCTTCACAGCCACGAGGACTAGAAACTTCATTTTCTTTTAAGAGTGAAGGCTGAAATCATCACATATCCACTTGACTCCAGGAGCTGGGGCTTTAAGGAAAACAATTATCATGAGACTCATGACAAAATCATGAGATTTGGCAACTCTGCTTTTATTTCTGTTTAAAGGCTAGTTACTTTCTAGAAGGCTCTTAAACACAACATTACAGTGGCTGAGTTGCAGTTCTCACAGGCGAATATTTAAAACCAAACACCAAGAAAATTCTACGTGTTAAAGTTGAGAAAAAAACTGAGACTTCTGAGGTATATCAGGGTCACTGTAGGCAGGAAAGGAAAATAAACAGGCACAGGAGCTCTGGGCAGCTTTTCCTTTAGAAAGAAAGTTGGAGGGTCAAATCTTCTAATCCTTAATCAACTAAAACTTCTATTGCCATCAGTGCTTCCACTCATAGATATAAACATTATAGTGAGCATGTGATAACACGTGTGGTCAATAAATGTGCACATCATATTTAAATATCTGAGCCATCTTATCCAGAGTTACACATGTTATATGCATTGGCTCAGGGATTGGATTTTCTGGCATATTCTGAACAGTGCTGAGCACACAGATGGTGCCCAGTGAATAATGCAAATCATGACAATAATCATCGACTTCTTGGACTCTGCGGATGCAGTTTCTATTCTTTGTTCTGGAAATGGCCTGAATATAGCTGAAACCCTAAGAATTTGAGTCATAAACACATCTGATACTCATACAATACTTTCTCATTCCTTTCTTTTCTCAAACTGAGAACAAAAAATAACTGAACAAAATGGAGATAACAGCATTGTTTTACCTCACTGAGGGGTGTAGCGGACTCCCAATGCTGGAGCACTGTTTACACTGGTGCTTTACAGCACTGCAACTTGCTGTGCTATAGTTAAGAGCTCCACCTGGGAGCTTGCACACCTCCTGTATGAAACTCAGGGGAGAGGAGGGTCCTGCCCCCGCCAATTGGCTCCCTTGCCAGTGCCCAGCAAGTCAGCCGCATTCCTGGTGTGACAGCAGTAGTGGTGCAAGTAAAAATATTTTCTTCACGGTATGGGGGTGGGGAGGGGCACACCCGCTAAGGTGTTCTGCTCCTTACCCTGCATGCTGCTGCCCCTCCCAGTGGTGAAAAGAGCAAAACTCCCAGCCCCGCTCCCTACACTTCCAGGGAGCTGCTTCTCCTCCAGCTCCTTACAGCAGCAGCCCTGCCAGTAGGGGCAGCTCCAGGCACCAGCACAGCAAGTGCGTGCCGGGGGGCGACCTGCTGGTCGCTGTGAGGGTGGCAGTGAGGCAGCCCTACATGTCTGTGATTTTTTGCTGAAGTTTTAAAACAATATCGCCTCATTTAATTATGATGTCCTACAGCTTTCCACATTCACTCCTACTGTTTTTAAATCTTGTAAAACTCTTTGGGAAGTTTCGTTTAGTAAAAATATAAAATCAAATCAAGTTTTACATTTTTAAGATATTAGGTATATAAGTTTATATAAGGTTTAATTTCAAAGAACTTTCACAAATAGAATAATGTATACATATTACCTAATTAGAATGTTTCCTTGTCATTTTAAAGGTCAGACTGATTATTCTTGATAGTTTTATTATCATAAGGTCAGCTATAGAAAGGAAAAACAGTTTCATATGACCAGAGGTTGCATGCTTATGCATTTCAATTTCTACCCTAAAATAGTGAGTTTCTTTCCCAGAGCATTGAAACCAGACAGGGGTCTCTAGTACTGTATTCAAAATACTGTTTTCAAGTGAGGCAATTAGAAGAGTAACCTTCAAACTTGTTCTGTGACTTTGTCTCTTATCAGTCATGCAAATGTCAGAAGCATAATGTGAATACTCAAAAAGGCTTTGAATTGTCAATAGAGGAAGCTTCCTCTTTGAGGTTATATTTGCGGGAACAGAAAAGATAACACTATTATCAGTGTTTTTATAGTGTAACCAGTTTCTCATTGCATATACTGAAATGTAGTTTTTAATACAGTTCAGCTATTAGTAAAAAGATAAATATTTCATATGTCCTAAATAAATCCCAAATGTTGCTGTCAGTCCATGTAAAGTGTGAACTTCAACTTTGATCAAATACAAATATTTTTATTAATAATCTTTCATTGTTCAAACAGATTTCTAAGTCTTTTAAAGAAACCGACATTAAATGTGTATTTGTTTTGGTGAAGAATGTATTAAACTGTCAGCTTTCTTCTACCAGGTTTTACTGTAAAGTTTAGTGCTAAAATACAAACTTGCTTATGGAATCAATGCAGTCCTCCCGTGTAACATAAAAATACAATAATAAGCAGACTATTTACGATAATTGTACTATGAGTTTTAAGCTTTTGTAGGTAAGCTATTCAAACTTCATCTTTTAACTGCTGACTATATGTGCAGAGATCACATTTAAACTGGATTATAGGGTCTTGTTTGTTTTTTATTTTGCTAGAATGTACTTTTAATTTCTTGGTTTGGCTCATCTAATGCATGCAGTATTTCAGAATGCCTTTAAATATTGTTGAATACTACATGAGAACAGACAAGCCATAATTAATTTAGAATCAGTTAAATGTTTGAGGCATAGACATATTTATCATGACTGATAAATACCCAATCCTATTCACTATGCTTAGCATGACTACATGGGATTAGCACAAGAAAACCCACAGGGGTTGTTCTGTGACTATTACTCTATCCTCAGGGTTTTAAAAGCCCTCATGGCTATTCTTCAGAACTATGGATCCACCTTCTCTGTTCCCAAACAGTTTTGGAAGGAATCATCCTGGAGCACTGCTCTGTAGTGTATAAGGAGTTCAGGCCAAATCAGACTCATTTTGCTGCTTTCAGCTCCCCATGCCCTTGCAGTGAATAGGACAATATTTACCTGTAAAAGACCAGTATAGCATTTGATTAATATGCTGATGTTTTCATACTGAAAAGAAAATGGATTATTCACCTTGATTCAAGAAAGCATCCCCATTTAGGATGGATGCTTAAATGTTTTCTTGGATCGGGGCCATAGTTCTGTTCATATGGTTTTTATTGTGGCCCTTGATTGAATTTGATGAAGATAAAATACATTATTCTGTAATTATGTAGGCTCACAGTTAAGCTAGTCTCATACCAGTGTAATGCAGGCAAGGCTTTTGATATTTTCTCTGAGGCTGCATCTACAGTTACATGCTTCCCAGGTATTTGTCTGTATACTGCTAACACATGTGCCCTGTACCCAGAGTAAGTGTCCACATATGCTGTGCTGGGCTCAGGTATACTCTGTACACAGGCATATACCCATTCTACACTGCCATTCTACTGATGGTATCATAGAGTTCTTTGCATCATAGGAGACACTCGTGAAACTGCCTTGTTGCATGTTGCTTCATGCATTTGGTGACAGCAGCTCCCAGTCATCTGTCCCTTCTGCCAAACTGCATTGAAGACACGGAGCAAGTCCATGATGATGTGGTTCTGCTCCTGGTACTCTTGCGGGACAAATGTTCATGCAGTCCAGTACTGGATACTAGATGGAATGGGTCCAGAAAAATTCAAGACACCAAATGAGAGGGCAAATTAAAATTGACTAAGGTCCCAGGACTGCCACTTCTGGCCTCAGAAAACCAACAGGGTTTAGTGGCACCAGATAGTCTTGGAAACCTGGAATGACAACCAGCGACTGGAGAATTTCCGAATGAGGACATTCATGGAATTATGTGAGCAGCTTGCACCAACCACCCAGTGCCAGTAAACATGTTTTTTTGAAACCCATACCAGTACAGAAGTGGGTGGGTATTGCCCTTTAGAAGCTGGAAACACTTGATAGCTACTGGTCAGTTCAGTCTGGGAAGTCAACTGTCAGGGTAGTGGTTGTATAAGTTTGCCAAGCTATCAGTATTATAGTCTACCCACTGTTGGCTGCCAAAACTGCAATCCCTGAAATCATAGTGGGATTTCAGAGGATGGGGTTTCTAAACTGTGTAGGGCCAATGTTTTGCCTATCGAAAAAGGCCAATGAATAAATGAACTGATGAGGTTACTATTCACTCTTTCTCCAAGTCTTAGTGGACCACAGGGATTTGTTCACGAACACCAACACTGGACACCCAGGAAAGGTCCATGATGCCAGGGTACTCAGAAGATCAGGATTACACTACAAGGGTGAAGAAATGATGTTGGTCTATACAGTGTTTCTGTACCCAGTTATTTTGGGGGATCCCATATATCCACTCGTATTGTGGCTCATGAAGCTGTACCCTGATATCACAACCAGCACTCTGGCAGTGATAGTCCCTGAGCCGCATCATGGACAGAGGGAAAGGAAAGAAAGGAGGGAGTGGTTTCCAAAAGGGTGGAAAGAGAACAATTTTATTTCACTTGTACAAAGACCCAACATTACTCTTCTCCCTCCCTCCATATTTTCTTCCCCTTATGAAAGTTAGCTGAGAGTAAGGAAGGTCAGGGTGCTTGGTTACTTGTGTACAGGCCTTCCTAGGTCTGGGAAGGGAAGGGAATCATTGGGATGACTGAGGAATGTCATAGCCGTCCTTCCCCTCCATGACCGTTTCAAATGTTCATTATCATTCCCAAATACTAGTGCCCTCTTCCCACACTGAGCCACATTGCAGAAACTGGGAGAAAGTGGCATGGGTGAAGCATCCATTCCAGCAGTGGCACAAACACAATACAGTGTCCATTAGCAGTGGAGGGGTGACTGCTTTGTGGAATTAATCCAAAATTTTTGAGAAGGAAATACACCTGCAGTATGACTCTGTCCCTTTCAATGCTGTTTATTGGACACAGGAGTAAATCTGGACACAGATTTCCTGGTGAGGCATGGGTGGTTATGGGGTGGGTGGATGTTTTCTCTTCCTCTTCCATGGAAACTCCATTTGCTATCTTAGAATACAATCAATTTCCTCTCAAATTGCCATCCAGTCCTGTAAGCATATTTCAGCACATTTTTGGTGCTGCACAAATTTAAGCTGGTTCTTCAGATTTAATCTCAAGGCAAATGTGCTTGGCCCTCCTTTGTACTTCACCAAACCCATTCCCTCATCAATATGGAGAGGGGTGACCATTAGCAGAAATATGGGTCTGGCATAGGTGGCCAGGTGTTCTTCACAGGCCTGGAAAGCCACTTCTCTTTTCATTCCAGTACCTTGAACACCGCTATGTTCTCCAAATCAAGCCAGCCTTTAAAGAAGAAATGTAATTCCTGAAAGGAACCAAATGTCACCCCATAGGCCCCCTTGGTGCACCATAAACAGTACAATATTTTAAGAACAGTACAGCGGTTATCTTTTAATTTTTACCCTCAACTGTTTTCTTGTGGGCTGAAGGAAGGAAGCTATACCAGTAGCATTCCTGGGATCGGAGGCAACACATGGGGGGAAATGCAAGGTCAAGTGCCCCCCGCCAGATTTCGTCAAGTGCTGAGCTGTCCTTGCAGGGCTTGCTCTCCTCAGCCTGCTGGCTGGGGAGGAGGGCTCTGTCCTTCTCCTGCTGCGCCTCTGCCCCAGCACTTCCAGCTGGCTCAGTCTCTCCTCCCAGCAGCCAGGCCCGGGTGGGGAGTTGAGGGGGCAGGATGGACCTGCTGCTCATGCCGAGTGAAGGTGGCCGCTCCTGTGCAGCACGGTGGTTGCCTGAGAGAGAGCCTGGCTGGGGAGGTGGCAGTGTCCCTTTCCCCTCCTCTCCCCGCCCTGGCCTGGCTGCTGGGGACAGGAAAAAATAGCATAGATTTTTAAGCCAATGTACACAGGGAAGCCAAGTAATTTATTTTTAAAAAAATAACATAACAAAGGAAATTTTAGACAATGAAACTGATTATGTTTCAATTTACACTTTTAAATTCACGAATAACTTATGGAGAAAGAACCTGAACACATTTTTGTAATTTTAGGGAAGTTAGGAAATTTTAAAGTTTAAATTGCAATTAATCAAAATAATTAAACACAGAATGGAAATTACAGCAATGCAGAGTCAAGACTGAAATAAGTATTTCACTTATTATTCAGCTTCTCTTCCTGTTCTTCATCTTAAGTAAACATGATTTAAAATCTTCCCTGAAACACTCTCTAAGGCCAGCCAAACATGGCAATAATTTGAGACAGCAGTGGTTCAATTAAGCTTTTCCATTATAGAAGACAAGACATATAATGAAGACCTTCATTAAAGCTCCAAGCACATAAGGGAGAAATCAACTTCATTCAAAATATTGCAACAAAAAGGCTATATAGTTTCAGTAGTAATATTTTAACTTATAATTTATAATAATTTAACTTATAAATTACAAACCACATTCTTAAAATAAAATTGTTGTATTTTTAAATGGGTTACATGACAAATTCCAATTGGAAATTTCAATTGTTAACAAAAAAGCCAAAAACAAATGTAACTTATCTGATTTGAAAGACATTCCAGAGATAGAAATCAATGAACCAGTGTCATGAATGTTGAATTACGATAGGGATAAGACTGAGACATACTGAAATATTTGGAATGAAGTCTTTCCAGCAGCACAACATCATTATTCTTCAGTTATTCTAATCTGCATTGCCTGATGAACATAAGATGTGGAATTTGATGCTAATATATTAATCTATAGCACTAGTAAATATTTTAGGGAAAACACTATAATTGCAGAGTAACCTGACAGAGATCAAATGTAAGAGAGAAAGGAGCAGGATCTTGGCAACAGGGCTGAACCCAAAGGTTTGAAATGTGTGCAGTTTTGACCACTTTTGTTCAAGGTAAATAGAACCTGTGTATGTTTTGAAAATTTATATGTTAGAAAATACCAGAAATCTGTGTCCAGTTTATTATCTAAAGGAAAAACTGACCCAATAATCTTCCACTGCTTAACAAATAGACCCGCTGGTTTGAGGAGTTAAGTATAGTTGACAAAGAGATACATTGTTTACTGGGATTCTTGTTGAATATCAACAGAACAAATAGCTGAGGTGCCAGCAGAAATGAAAGCCACCCAGTAAAAGCAGACCAGGAAAAAATCAAAATAAGACTTCTCAGAAGAAACTAATACAGATCTTGAGACTTCACAGAATGGAAAAAGAGAGGATCTGATGAAATAGATCAAAACCAGTTTGGTGGAAATAAATATTTAATGGATTGGAAGTTACAAAATATCTGAACAGCTTTGGAAACCTAACTACAAAATATCCAATCTGGGGTGGCAAAATGGATTGAAGAGGTGATCAGCAGCTATACTATCATGGACTATGGTTTTCCAGAAAATAGAAAAGAACCAGAAACAATTAGCCAACAAAGAACTGGCTAAAAGGACAGTTGCATCAAAGACTAATAGACCTGGAAAACTGGAGAGGAAACCCCACGGGCAAGATTTAGGCATAGCCTGGATCAGAGAACCCAGAGAAAGGTCTGGGTTGAAGATGATGTGGATATGTCAGAAACAGGTCAAGATTTTAGTTTAGACAGAAGGACACAGGTCTTGAGTAGACAAGTAGATCTGTGAGTCATCTGTCATTGCCCTCATTAACAGGGCCATAACCAGGGCAGGACGAGCAAGGCAGCTGCCTAGGGCATAAAGTTGGGGTGGGGGTGGAAAAATGGGTCAGAAAAATGGTATTGGGTAGAGCCCTGCATCAGGCATGGTATTGCCACCCTTACTTCTGTGCTGCTGCTGGCAGAGACACTGCTTTCAGAGCTGGGCAGTTGGAAAGCAGCAGCTTCTGGCCAGTGCATTTATGTTGTTGTAGTGCAGGAGGACTATTTTTTAATTCCGCTCCCATCCTGCTCCCCAGTACCCACTTCCCACATGCTCCCAGGAGAAAGGATAAAAATTCAACAGACAATGCAGGAACAGCTGGGAGTGGGAGTGGGTATTGCGGACAGGATAGGAGCAGGATTAAAAATATAGTCCTGCTCTCCTGCTCAGGGCTGTAGTAGGAGTGCAAATATGCTAGTTCTGCCCCTGCACTAAATTGCCTAGTTACATTACTGCTCACTAATCATTATGGAGTGGATGTTAGTGTGTCTACTGCTGCAACATTCATTAGACACGTTGTGATGGGGTGCACCTTGCCCTTTGAGGCCCCTGTCTGGAGACCCAACAGCCCTACCACACACCTACTTAGGAGAAGGTGTAAAGCAAAGGTGGGTCCTGCTGGACTTCCTATAGAGACCTTATGAGAAGCAGACAATCAAAGTACAGCAGGCTCAGTTAAAAGGATCTGCAGGGGCACAGTAAGACAGTTCCTGCCGGGGACCTGATTAGTGAGGAAGAATGTTCTGCTTTGGCTACAGAAGCCTGAGCAATAACCAGATGTTGAGTTCTGGTTGCATTTTGCTTTCTGCAAGGAGACAGTGGATATGAGAACCTGTAACCCTGAGGTAAGAGTGAAGAGAAGGGGGCTACATGGAAAAAGGCCCAGGAAATAGCAGCAGCAAACTGAAGGAAGCAGCGTGTGGCTTCTGTATGTAGGGTCCCTGGGCTGGAACTCAGAGCAGTGGTTTGTCCTCAGTCATGCCCACCCCCAGCAGCCAGTGCTGGAGTGGCCTAACCCCTGTAAAAGGGATACAGCTAGGTTTTAAAAGCCCAAGAAAAGGGGCTAGATATAAAGGGGCACAGAGGCAGGGATGAAGGTCCTGTTGAGGCCCAGTTCTGGTGGGACTCATTGCTAAGCCCCGAGAAGGGGATACATTTCATTTAGAAGCCTGAGCAGAGGGCTGGACTTAAAAGAGCCCAAGAGAGGCTGAAGAGAGAAGGTACCCTCAGCGGCAGACTCCAGTTTTAGTCAGGGAATGGGAAGGCTTTTGTTTGTGTTGGTTTTGGACTTGAATACCCCAGTTACAACAGTGTGACTTGGCCTGAGGCTGAGCCCTTGAAAATCAACCAAGTGAGGCCAAAAACCTCCAAGGGATGCCAGGAGTTGGGGGCAGGAGAAGACTGGAGTATCAAACTTAGCCGACAGGAGGCACTTGCTAAAGGTAAGTGTCCTGTCATGCACATCCTATGGGCTAATATTTTAAAATAGTATTGTTGAAGAAACAGTGGATTTTTTTTTCAATTCTATAATTCAATTGTTATTGCCATTTAGACCCTGTTAGTATCAACTAATGGAGGAACTCCAAGTAATATGTGTAAAGTGGATTTCTTTGAGGGTACCTTACAATAATTCATACATATGCCCAATGGAGGTTGGCTGTTGTTTTTGTTTTTCATTAGCTGGGTTAAGTATCTTAATTATAGTCTAGTTATTATTTTGGCTCTATTTCTGTCCTAAAAACTAACCTCTACTAGAGAAAAACTGTACTTTTGGATTCATCTGCCTGTGGTGAAAGGGACAACCCATTAGTATGGGTAGGTGGAGCTATTTCTGAAGAAATCCATTTTGCAGTTGGAAGAAATCCATTTTCAGCACTATTGTGTTAATGTTCACTGTGACCTTTGAACCAAAGGCTTATTTGCTGATTGGACTTTTCATTATTAGCTATTTCTAAACTCTGACTGCATCATAGAAATGCAACTTAGAAGTTAGGAAAGGATTGGCTGCTTTATCAACTTTGAGCATCGTAAACAATGACTATATTTGACTTTTGTCATCTGTGAAATATGTTCAAGCTGATGATTCCCCCCCCCCGCGCTCCTTTCTAATGTTGAGCTTAAGATATTAGTCCATGTCTTTCTTATCACTGAACTGCAGTTCCATAATGTGTCGATGAATAAATTCTATGATTCTGTTAACCATGGATTTTTAACTTGTATGTACTGTAGTCAGAACTGTCAAGTTTCGCACATGATCAAGCAGTTGAGAACACTTTACACCTTTACAGAACTTTAAAACAAATTAATTTGGCTTCAGATAAATTCATTTTTTTATTCCAAAATGTACATAATGTTTCTATATTCTATAAGTTATCCCCCTCTAGGCAGTAATTTTTATGGTGGTCCTGATCTGGTGGAGCTAGCACTTTGAATATTTCTAGACAGCCTTGAACTGGTAGCTGGATGTGAAGAAATAGGTAATAGTGCTGATTAGGGATAGGATTTTTTGAGAGAGAGAGTTTCATGGTCCTGATTTCCTTAGTTTTTTGGGGTTTATTTTTTAATTCCAGATAATTTAAAATGTGGCTGGAAATGGTCTTGTCTGGGTTGTGTGTAGTGTGTTCTGGTATAGATGCATAGATTTCAAGGCCAGAAGGGACCATGGTAATAATCTACTCTGACCTCCCATTTAGTACAGACCATAGAACTTCCTCAAAATAATTCTTAGAGCAGATCTTGATTTAAAAGCTCCAAGTAGTTCCAATGGATAACTACACTCTCTGTTAAACATGTGTGCCTTATTTCAAATCTGAATTTACCTAGCTTCGAGTCTGCTTGATTGAAGAGCCTATTATTAAATGTGTTCCCATGTAGGTACTTGTAGACTGTAGTCAAGTCACCTATTAACCTTCTCTTTGTTAACCTAAATAGATTGAGCTCCCTGAGTCTATCACTATAACACACTTTCTAATTCTTTAATCACTCTCATGGTTCTTCTCCGAACCCTCTCTAATTTATCATCATCCTTCTTGAATTGTGGACTCCAGAACTGGACACAGTATTCCAGTAGCAGTCTCACCAGTGCCAAATTCAGAGGTAAAATAACCTCTCTACTTTTATTCTAGATTCCCCTCTTTTTACATCCAAAGATTACATTAGTCCCTTTGGCCACAGTGTCGCACTGGGAGCTCATGTTTAAATAATTAATTATCCACTACTTCCTCCAAATTTCTTTCATAGTCACTGCTTCCCAGGATGGAGCCCACCATTCTATAAGAATGGCCTCCATTCTTTGTTCTTGGATATATATGTTTACATTTAGCCATATTAAAATACATATTGTTTGCTTGATCCCAGCTTTCCAAGCAATCTAGATAGCCCTGTATCAGTGACCTGTCCTCTTCATTATTTATGACTCCCCCATTAATTATATTATCCTCCATTTAATTCTTTATTAGTCAAATCCAGTATTATCTTGCCTACAATTGATATCAGACTAATAGGCCTATAATTATCCGGGTCATCCTGATTACCCATTTTAAATATTAGCACAACACTAACTTTCTATAAGTCTCTAGAAATTCCTCATTGTTCCAAGACACATTGAAAACTCCTGGATGCAAGTAATCTGGACCTGCTGACTTTGAAAATTTCTAACTTTAGTAGCTGCTGTTTTAACATCCTCCTGAGATACTAGTGGAATGGAGGGAATGTTATCATAATCATATGATATGACTACATCTGTTATATTCCCCACAAATATAGAACAGAAAAATGTATTGAACACTTCTGCCTTTTCTGCATTATTTATAATTCTACCACTTTTTAATCAATATGTCCTTCCTCAGTTGTGGGACTGTAGCTTTTTAGACGTGTTTAAATATGCTTTACTAAAACTCACAATTATTATTACCCTTTTTCTGATTAAGTTCTTCCACCCAGGTGATTTGGCTTATAACTGTTTTCAGCTTTGTGAAATTGGCCCTACTAACACATGGTGTTTGTGTACACGCACGATCACTGGTCTGGGCTTTTTTCTATCTGTACATAGTCGGTGTGCATGGCACCATATGCAGATCTATTTTGTATTGTAAAATTTTACAGATTAGCATGTATGGGACATTAAATTTATTCTTGCCACGACAAAAAGAACTTTGGAAACGTCATTATTATAAATTTGGAAGTTAGATTGCCAAAAATGTTTAATGATGCAGCATGTTTGAGAAAATGCCATCTCTCTTACACTCTAATCATTAGGAAGCATCTGCCAATGTGTTTAAACAGTAAAATTAAATAAGTGACTACACCACAGTTGCCTTCATAAATGATTAGTTAACATGTACTATTAGGAAATACAGTCCATGAATAGCAGTGTGTGCATTTCCAAGTCTTATGTCCTAAAACATGGTGTCAGTATACTGTTCCTTATTCTCAGATTTTCCTTTTAAGGGTCTCATTTTATTCAGTTTCATTTCAGTATCATGTCAGAAACATTTCCCCTTCTATACTGACTAGATTGAATATCCTTTTAAAGAAAATTGTTCCTGGCAATACATAGCAAGCTTTTTAATGACTGAATTGTAAAGTTCTGGGGGGAGAGGGAAGAAAGAAGGCGGCTTATCCTGGAAATGCAGATCTGAAGATCTAATAGTAAGCTTTTTTAACAAAAGCTACTGTGTTAATTTGACTTTTGGACTTTTATTTCTATAGAGAATTGTGATGGGGTGGATAGTCCCCACACTAGGAATGACGGGGCTAATGAAGCAGAATAGCCCCCTCACTGCCAGTGTAGAGTTTAAGGAGAACATGCGGACCCACTTGACACTGCTCTGTTACACCTGCAGGGTTACACAATGTCAGGTGTGGAGAGGGGAGTTAAAGGAAGGAAAACTAGGACAATTCAGGGCTGATCAATCAGAATTATGCTACTTCCTTAACAAAGGAAGCCCAGTTCCAGTGAAGAGCCTGGGGCAGCTTGCTACCTGAATGAGCTATTTGGAGGATGGCACAAAGAGGCCCAGGCAGACTGACTAAAAGAGACTAGCCACAGGAAGACAAGTCCAGAGCTGAAGAGCAGGGTCCCGCCAATAAATCTACAGATGACCCCATTTTTTAAATTGTTTTCCTTTTTTTGTTTTGAACTCTTACACCCTGAAAGGGGTAGGGACTCCAGAGGGCTATTGCACAACATCACCAAACCTGCGAAGGGTGAGACAGAGAGGTGAGCCAGGCCCTGACAGGCCAAAAGGGGGCTCTCTCTAGACAGCCTGGTTACATTTATATGCATCGTAATTTCTACATTTTTGTTCAGTCTTCTTACTTTTCTTTTTCTTTTTGTTCCCCCCCAAATAGTCTACACCTTAATTCAAGTAGGCTGAGACATTTAGGCCTTGTCTGCACAGTGCAGGAGTGCAAGCTAAAGGGGTGTGAATTCTAAATCACACCATGTTGCACACTAACTAGCCCATATAGACCCTTCTGGCATGCACTAAACATTTCCTACTGCATGTTAATGTAGTGCTGTCTAGTAGGGTCTACAAAGACTTGTTAGTGTGCAACAGATTGGTGTGCTTTAGAATTCACACCTCTCTAGTCCGCAGTACCACACTGTGTAGAGAAGCACGTAATCTGAACTGTCTGGAACTAAGCCAATTTAAAGGGGTTGTGCTCAGTCTTTCTCTGGAAAGATGTAGCAAATTTATAGTGGCACTAACTGGCAGAGTCTCACAGTATGTTAGCGTTTCAGATTTCCCAACCTGATCTATGCTAGGAAAGGGCTATAAAAGACATCTTGCAGCAAAAAAAGACGTGTATTAAACTAAAAGAGGAACTCTCTCCCCCAAACCTATTTTTGGGAGAATTCCAGAGGATACAACCAAATTTCATAACTGACCGAGCGGACAAGAATTAGTCATTCCTGTTTTAGCAATAGTAAATGACACATCTGTCCTGAACTCTCCCATTCAAGTAATAAAGTAATTAGTCATAGTAAATGTTGAAATTTAGTTATTCATAGTGAACATTAAGAAATGAATACTTGCTGGCTGTTATCAATGGCATCTGAAATTCTTCAGGTGTGCCTGACCCAAAGCCTACTGTAATCAACTGAAAGACTGTCATTGGCTTAAATGGGCTTTTGTTCAGGCCTTTATTTCCTCTCCCAAGTATAAAGAAAAATTGCTACATTCATTTTAAAGCTACCAGAAATCATCTGATATTAAACAAATGCTGCTAACATTAGGCTGTATATTCAACATTGTAAATGTCTTTTCACTGCTATTCAGGTGTTTCAGATTAATGACTATATACTTGTTAATACTTTATTCAACAAAATGATATTGTTGTAAACATGTTGCAATGGAGCAACTTGTAGAGAAATGTACTACTCAACATAAATATGGGTGGCATAGCCATGCTCTTAATGAATGATTCCAGAGTCCATTTTTAATTGAATGGAATTAAGTTCACAAAGTAGTGATTCTTTAAGAGTTTTTATTGTGTTTTCTTTCTTAGTACTACACAGTAATTAATCAAGGTGAGATAAGCACCTAATTAAAATAAAAGCTGATATACGGGACCTGTATTTGAGCTAAATTTTACTAAATGTGTAATTGTGAGGCAAATACCACAACCATCACTTCACTTCTAGTAACTAATTGCTTGCTATCTTAGACTTGGTCTACACTTAAAAATAGGTCAACCTACCTAATCACTCAGGGCTGTGAAAAATTTTGCACCTCATGCAACATATTTAGATCTCCCTAACCCCTTGTAGACACAGCTAGGTCAGCAGAATAATTTGTCCATTGACCTAGCTACCACCTCTTTGAGAGATGGATTAACTATAAAGTTGTTGTCCTAAATTGTTGTCTTTCATAACTGAAGATGATGCACAGCGTGGTATTACATCTTATGAGTACAGTTGTGGCTAAATAGGCTGCTGCATGAGTGGCAGTCCTTTCCACATTGAGTGCATACGTAGCTTGATATCGAGGAAGGGATTACAGTCTGTGCCTGCTAAATCTACTGCTGTTTTCATCTTGGCCTCTGCCTCAAGATCCATACAGTGATTAACCTCGAACTGAGTAACCCCACCGTTGACTGCTACTCACCAATGTAATCTGTCTGTTGCTGACACTCCCAGTAGTTATCATCAATGCTTCACTGCTTCAAGTTATGCTTCAGTGTCCTTGAAGCATTTCTTCTGGCTACCTAGTATGCAGTTACCCACTTTCACTTTGCCATAAAGCAATTGCTTTAGCATTCTGGTGTCATCCATTCTCAACACATGACCAGCCTAACATAACTGTATCCAAAGAGCATGGCTTCAATCCCTGTGGAGTGGCTGCATTCCAAACCTCGTTATTGGTAATTTTATCCTGCCATTTGACGTGGAGTATAGCACGCAGATGTCATAAAAGGAACTCATCTAAAAGCCTGATGTGATGCCTGTAGCAGGTCCTTATCTCGCACCCGTACAACAAATTGGAAAGCACAATCGCTTTATAGACTCTTAGTTTCATTTGAAACTTAATACCATGTTGCTGCCAGACTCTGACTGATAGTCTGCCAAATGATGAACTGGCTTTGTTGATGTGACTTGTCAGCTCCTTATCTATAATAGCATCATTAGACAGTGTGCTGCCAAGATAGCACAAGTGAGTAACCGCATTCAGCTGTGTGTTGCTGATGGTTTCATGTAGGGTTTCTCTGGCGCAGGTTGATATGTGACTTCAGATTGTCATCCCATACCTTTTTCAAGACTCTGTGAATCTGGCCTAGTCAACTGTATCTTCTTGAGTACATGCATCTAGAGCAGAGATGGGCAAACTATGGTCCGTGGGCCACATCTGGCCTGTGGGATCCTCCTGCCCAGCCCCATAGCTCCTGGCCTTGGAGGCTATCCCCAGCCCCTCCCCTGCTGTTCCCCCTCCCCCACAGGCTCAGCTCGCTCCACCACCAATGCAATGCTCTGGGTGGCAGGGCTATGAGCTCCTGGGGCAGAGCAGCTGCAGAGCTCGGCCTGACCCGATGCTCTGTGCTGCGTGGTGGCGTGGCTGGGGCCCGCCAGGTGGCACGGCTGTAGCGCCGCCAGCCACCGGTGCTCCAGACGGCACAGTAAGGGGGCAGGGAGCGGGGAGGTTGGATAAAGGGCAGAGGAGTTCGGAGGGTGGTCAGGGGGCAGGGCAGACAGAGGGCGGGGAACTGGGGGGTTGAAAGGGGGCAAGGGTACCGGCGGGCTGTCAGGGAATGGGAGGTGTGGATGGGGCAGAAGTCCTGGGGGAGGGTGTCAGGGGGCAAGAAGCGGGTGGGGGGATAGGGGCGGGAGCAGGCGAAGATAGAAGGTCCCTTATGCCAAGAATCACAGCAATATTCAGGTTATTCCTAGTTCCAAAGGATCAGCTGTTTACTCCAGGTCAATTGCACCTTAGATCTCACACAAAACAACACTTGTAGCGAATCCTATAATAAACTATATACAGATTTATTAAATAGGAAGAGGAAACAGGTTATTTACAAGATTAACGAAGGTAAACAAATATATGTACACACATGAGCTATAATCTTAAGTTTAAAAAAAGTAATAGAAGCTTCTATAATAAGCAAACTCTATATGTCCTTTAGTGCTAACCCAGGCTGAGCAGCTGGGGACCTCTCACTTCCTTGCTCCCCACAGTCCAAGCAGTACAGTGATCCAGTTCCTCCTTGTTAGGTTTTTTTATTTCCCCTCCTTGTTAGGTTTTTTTATTTCCCTCCTCCATTGTGTTCTCAGCTGCAAATTCAGGGGATGGTAGGGCTCCACTTATATGTCCCATCTTCACTGGGTGGAGGGGAGACAAAACAACAAATGTCTTTTGTCCTCTTTATCCCAAAATAGTTCATCCGGTGGTGATGGACCTTTCCTATTGGGCAGGATATAACACCTTTTTGGGAGATCGGCACTCGTTAATGTCTTTCTCCTGTCTGGCTCAATGACAATGGCTCAAATATTACCTTACAATATGGGATACAAATGTTATAAGTGAGATTATGGAATGCTTGTAAGTGCTGCATGCACCAAAGTCTAAACACATTCTTATAATTCTAACACCTATTTTAACAATACTAAAACACAGGTGAGCCAGACTGATTCCACCTATGTGCTTTTCAGTTGAGGGATGGGGACCGTGGCATGAGCTGGCACCTGGTCTGCCAGCGTCACACTCGGTCTGACAGAAATAAAACTATTTGACATAATTTCTGCTAGCACTTAATGGGTTTAGATGTATTTAATGTTTAATACCATTTTACACTTTTTTACAGTTAAGCGTCATTTGCAGATATGCATGTTATGACTGAATATGTACAATAAAACTGTCCTCATAAACATTTGGACACAGAGCAACTATTATCCTAACTTTTTATAAACAAATATGTAATTAGCGTATTAAAAGGATCATGGATTATTTAGCAAACTAACAAATCAAGTGAAGAGACTTCTAATATCTATTTATTGACATAGCTGAAATGTATGTCTCCAGGGTAGTATTTGTTCTTGTTATATATTTGGTTCTTTAAAATAAACAAACTTCCACATTATATTTCCAAACAAGTCTTAATCGTTTGCAAAATGTAATTGTCATGATCAGTAATGACAGTCATTACAATAGATATTGTAATCCAATTGTAAGCATTTAGGGCAGGGACTGTATCTTCCTGTATATCAACAATGATCATGAGCGGGGCATCTAAGGGCTGCCCCAATACAAATAACCTACTGTACATGTACTGTACACAGCGGGTAGAAATATCGTCTGTGATAGTCAGCTACTTTGAATAATCTAAATTAGGATGTTAATTTCAGATTTTTCAAAGACATATGGTTAGTCTCATTACCGAGGCCCACATTGGTTTCTACAGCACTTTACAACTTTGGGAGTTTCTACTTGTGCATGATGCACAGATCCAAACATTAATAAAATGGGAGTCTTTTGAGACCCTCCCTTATAACTACAAATATGCAGATCTAAGATTACAAAGCAACATATTAAAATCTGTTAGACAAACTGTAGGGACTTGCTTCTTTGCTGGCACGAACTTGTGTTGACAGCTAGGGTGTCTGTCTCAGAAAATCCCATTCTTGAATTCACAAAACTGCACTGTTTTTTAAAGTGTTGGAATAGTATATAATCCATTTGAATAATAGACACACTTTTCTGCATCACTGTGCATCTGTTCCCAAAAATATAAAATAAAAAGATGGAACTTATGTTCCTCTAATTATATTTCTTAGAATGATTCCAATTTGTGCACTACAACTCCTGTTCAATGTATTCAGCTTTATTTTGCATCTAGACTTTTTCCAATAAGGTGCATAAATAAGATTCTGAGATGATATGCTTTCCTTTAGAACAGTGGGATTGTTAACATTTAATCAAATGTTGCTGAGCATCATACTGAGCTGTTTAAAAACTGTAAGTGTACAATACAAATCCTAAATGTAGATTTGTAACCATAAATGTCAGGGTTCCTTAGATTAAGCGAACTGAATTCCTATAACCGGTACATACTCTGAGCAAAAGTAGGATTGAGTGCTGGATTTTGGAAAAGCCTTGGGTTGAAAAATGTTATTTTGAGCATGTAAATAGGCCTGGTGTGAGTTCTCCACATCATAAGGGGGCAGAAAGAAGAGTTGAAGGAAAACCAATTAACAGTAGCTCCCCTCCCCACTACCTTTTACCTAAACTCATATTAGTCTCTTCCATTAGTTTTCCCTGCTGTTATATCACTGACTTTGGCCTCATAGGTGAATAGCATGTAACCTTTTAGCAATTTACCATTGAGTAGCCTGTTCCTTCCCCATCTATGTCATTTCTGAGTTTGTCCCCTACTCTCTCTAGAAGAAAGGGAGCCTCCATGCTGATTCCTTCAACAACTTCAAACTTGGATCTCAGCATTAACTGGAATAAATGTCAATTTTATAATCTAGAATTACCGAACTGACACTTGTCTTTTAAATGGAAACATTTAAGAGTCCTTGTTTGGAAGGGAGAGGAGGAGATACACTATCTGAATGTTGGAGGCATTATGCCTACATCAGGAACTAGCAAAGTGCCTTGAAAGGTGCTGGAAACAATGTGGACCTGAACCAACTTTTGAAGACGTGTAGCATCCTTAGTCTGCCCAGACATACACCATCTGGAGTGTTCAGTGTTGAAAGCAGCACAAGTACTCTAGTTCCCTCTCACCCCACCTTTGTACTTTGGAAGAAGTGGTTCTAGCATTATGGTTGTTAGAACATAAGAATGGCCATACGGGGTCAGATTAATGGTCCATCTGCCCAGTTTCCTGTCTTCTGACAGTAGCCAGTTCCAGGTGCTTCAGAGAGAATGAACAGAACAAGGCAATTTCTAGTGATCCGTCGAGTCCCAGCTTCTGGCAGTCCAACGTTTAGAGACAACCAGAGTATGGGAGGACACCAAGGTCCATCTTGGCTAATAGCCATTGATTTTTATGGAAATTTATACCATATAATTAAGCACCTATTCTGAATCTCAAAAAGAAAGGCATTTCAATCTTCTTTTAGGATATTCCATCATAATATTGTTACTTAATATATCATAAGCAATAAACATTAACTATTTTTGTTACTGAATTAAAAATAGCCTTTAATAAACCACACTTGCCATTAAGAATTCTAGATTTTCAGCATATTGGTACAGTGATTTTTATAAACTGCCTTTAGAAATTCTAGTTCAAATCTGGTTACATTTTCAAATTAAATGTTAAGTCTCTTGATTATATGCCAATATAGAGAAAATTGTCAGTCATGTCTAGGCAATAGGTATACCACTAGTCATTATAAATGGACCTGTCCTCTATAAACTTAAGTCTTTTTTTGTTGTTTTGTTTGTTTCCTGTGATGGAGCTCTAGGACAGGCAAATAATCCCTCCACCTTTTCCCCTTCTTCATTGACCAGCATCGGGGCAGTGATCATACGACCTAAAATACTTCCTGGAACTAGAAAAGCTGAAATTTAAAGACAAATGGAAACATTGCAAAGGTTGAAATACTAGAGTTCTGGAATTTGAGTGGTTAAAGAATTTAACAAATCTGCAAATATCTACAAACTGCTGTTTTTTTCTGTGTTCTTGTGTGATAACAGTATCAAACAAGTTTAGAAATTTAAATAGTGAATGTAGAATTGTTTTTGTTTACTTTAACAGACTGAAAAATTATGGTAATTGGTGGTAGATATGCTGAAAAATGTAATGTAAAGATATATTATTTTAACATGATGGTAAAATAAAATAAATGAGAAACTCGGTAGCATCACTGAGCGAAGGAGTCAGTAAGGGAAGCTAGCTTTCTTGGAATGGAAATCCTTAGACATTTAAAATGAGTTTCTTAATATACTGGGCCAAATTCATCTCTGGTGCAGTCACTTTAGTGGTTAGGTTGCCTTGTGAATACAAAATGAAATAGCACTGTTAGCTTTGCGGATACTGATAAAAGGAACTTCCCTCAAAGGAACAATGTAAACACTGCATACTCTCAGGGGGGCAAATATGATAGTCTGCTAGCCTATTATGTTTTTTCTTTGACTTCCCCCAACCTAGAAAATAAGCTGAAAGGCTTTAGTATCACAAAATTGTTACTTAAAGGAGTTTCTTAGGATAATAGTTGTGTGTAGCTGAATTGAGGAAGATTAAATTACTGAAAGAGACCTCCTGCAAAAAAGGCATGCAAATCTGGTAAAAAGGAGATGGAGGAAGATCAGAATGAATGTAGGAGAAATATATTCACCACAGTACTTTTTAAAGCTGTTGGCATTATTATTATTATTTGTTCATTATTGTTCAACATTTTAAAACAGGAGGCAAAACCTAAAAGCACATTAAAAGATTTTTCATGAATTTGCTAATATATTTAGTCATATTCTACCACTCTTCCATTCACTGAGTAGGACCATGCACCATGAATAGTCCCAAATGGGGTACCTAACAAAATTAAGGTTGGCAGAATCTTGCCCACAGAAAGCAACTGGCAAAACTTAAGGTGCTTTGGATCTGTGTGTGTGTGTGTGTGTGTGTGTGTCCATGTCTGTTTCTGCAGTGTCATACCCCCAGCTGTTTTTTAACACTTGTATAGCATCGATGTCCAGCAACCCTTTTTTTCATGTGTTCATCTTGTTAGTAAACTACACCTATTCCATTTGGATGCAAACCTTACCATTGTGATCCTTCCCTTTTACCACAATGCATCTGCTCAGTTTTTAAGCAGTGTATCTTGCAGGAGGGAGTATGTGATCTCAGTAGTCCAATATATCCACTGCTGGCTCATGAGGGCATCTCCCTCTGCATTGTCCAACACATCCTCCACAGATCACAGATTAAGAATAAAACTATAAAGGCAGTGGTGTAAAATCTAAGTTAGGCCTGACAGACCTCAGCTCATTGAATTCAAGCAATTCTATGCAGAGCACATAAAGTCATTTTCTTCCCCTCCATTAGAGTAACTGTATAGTTAAGACTGACAAACTGTTTCAAAACATGAGTTAGTCTGGGGTTAAGAAGCTATCCTCATTGACACACTACCCAAACAACTTCCCATTTTAACCCTCTGCCTGCTTTGCCAAAAGGAGAAAGTCACCAGAATTCTTGGTCCTAGAAATCTGAGCATGTGTATGGTTGACAAGTAGAGTCCCCATTTTCACAGAACCTAGACCTTCTTTCTCTTTGTAGCTTAAAATTTCTCACAGGTATTCAAGATTTGTTTTAAATATTCTGTACATTTTTTTAAAATTTCATATAAATAGCGTATTAGATAATCAGCTCTGATGGAGGAGAATGTAATTAAGAAAATACAGTATAATATGGAAAATACAAATCTTGATATTATTACAATATTCTGCTTGTGGCAGCTTTCAAATATGTTTTCATTTTAACATTGTTTGCAATGTTTTTGTAGCCATGTTGGTCCCAGGATACTGAGAGATGAGCTTTCAAGCTATGCAGAGGTTTTCAGGTTTGACCTGTAGAAGAGCTTTGTGTAGCTTGAAAGCTTGTCTCTCTCACCAGAAGTTGCTGCAGTAAAAAATATTACCCACCCCCTTGTCTCTTCCATTTCAATGTTTTCAGCATGGTAAAATTTGTAACAAATGTATTTCTCATTTTTTGAAAAAGGAGAAATATCCTTCAGAACTTAATTAGTTAAAAGAACCCCATATGATAAGAGGTTAGTAAGTTGAGTGGAGTTTAGTGCTCCCCACCCCAAGAATAATTTGATTTCCCCACACCGGCTAATTCAAGCATAAAATTCATGCTGCTTTATTCAGGTAACCACACTGGAGAAAATTGTGGCAACTGAAATATGCAATCATGTTTAAATTTTAATGTGGGCTATCCTTGATGCTAATTGAATTGCCTCAAGGACTAAAATATAATGTAGAGGCCTTGTTTCAAATTATTGTGTTTCTCCTTTATTTACATAGTTTAATGGGGAGAAAGGAAGGCGCACAATCTACATTTAACATAAGTATTTTACTGAACCATGACAAGTATCACTCTAGAGATCTTAAGCATATGCAGTATTTAGAGAAACTAAATATTTTCCATTGTGGCTATTCTTGATTATCCTCTTGACGAAATATATATCTGAGCCATCTCTAGTCTAATACTACTAAATATTTAATATGTTTAGCAATAGCATATAAATACTTAACTCTGCTTTGTAGAAATTCACATGCACTGAACAAATGTTTGCCACTGACACTTGACATCCTCAGCTCCCATTATTTCAAAGTGATTTATGCCCAAGAATAGCAGAATTTTAAAATCTGAAAGGGACCAGTTCTCCAAAATTCTCAGAACTGTTCAGATGTGAGCCTTATTCAGTCATCACCCCCAGCCTGCCACACTTTTCCCTCATGAACTATGGTGAGGGGCAAAGATTAATTTTTCACTTTCATTTACCTATTAAAATCACTTGTCTAGAACTCCAGGCGCGTTAAATAATGTGTGTGTGCGTGCTTAAAAAAATCAATTGGTTCTGTATCATCAAATGAAGACTGCAAATAACAGCTTCTTTCCTCAATCCACCTTCTTTCCTCAATCCACCCAATCAATCAACATCCATAAGGAGAGCTTATGGGGGCTTGGGAGGGGGAGATATGCAGCATGCAACATTTGATGGGGGAGAGAAAGAGAATCACAGAGTTGAGGCCCCCTGATTGAAAATACTTTTTAAGTCAGCAAGTAATAAGTATGAGAGCTTCCCCTGATTGCAGCTGTTATGGAATGACACAAGGAGTGAGGGTAGAATAGGTTAGGAATATTTTGATGCAATGATTTTTGTTTGGAAAATGCCAGTTTGTCAAAACCAAAACTCTTTTTGCAGCAACATATCAATTTTCACTAAACTTTCTTCTTGAATTTTTCTCAGGTCCACGATGCAATTGAGAGAGAGTAAAAGCTAAGAATAGTCAATAGTTCACTGATTAGTGTACTCACCTGGGCTAGGGAAGAGTCAAGTTCAAGTCTGTGCTCTTGGTCTCTCCCCCAGAGTTCTGTAACTACTGGGCTATTGAGTTAGTCTCTCCTGTCCAGTGAATTTGTAAGTATTTATACAAAGTAGAATAGCTCTAACAGGAAAAATTGAGAGAGTGATTCTGTATTCTAATAGGTGGAGCAATGGCTTGGGATATGGGATACTTGGGCTCAAGTCTGTATTCTAGAGCAGGGACTTAAACCTGGATCTGCTGTGTGCCAAGTGAGTGCCCTAACCAGTTGGCTCACCTGGGTTGGGTTTTTGGTGCCCCCTCTTTTCACAAAAAAATTCAAAGGGTCTCAGTTTTTTCTCAGTGTGGACCAAAAATAAATACTAAAACCTCAGAATTGTTCATGAACTGGATTTCTTGTTTTCAGGCCAGCCCTAAGTGAGAAGTCTCTAAGGACACAGGCCCAAACCACTTGCACCTTAGATTTTCCTCAGAAACAAACTGGAAGTCAGTACAGATTTCAGAAAAAAAAGCATAATATGTGGCAGGTCAGAAGTACCATTTTTAAGAAGCAGGGAGCCACAGTCTGCACTAGCTGAAATGTTAAGTACTCTCGAGGCATAGAACCACGTAGAGTGTATTGGAGCAGCTCAGTCTTGAGAAGACTAAGGTACAGAAAGAAAGAAAATACAAAGTTGCATTCTTCTCACCAAATAGAGGGAAAATGCTACTGCTACCTCCAATAATTTGATAGCTTTAAAAACTATATTTTATATTAGATCTAACTTAAAACTGTGGGTACACTCCCTTAAATGAGGTAGCATATTTTAGTTGCTTTTCCTCAGCCTTAAAGCATTTCCTCATGTTTAACTGCATCAACCCAGAATACTTGAGGCAATGCTTCTCACACCCGTTGTTTTGGTGGCCAAAACTGCAGTCTGACATTTAGGTTTACATCAAATACTGTGACACCTGTGCCTGTACAAAGGTACCTTAAACTAAACCCTTCAGAACTCTACCCACTTCAGCATAGACACAGCTTCCTTATAAACTCAGCAGGTATTTCCACTAGTAAAGAGCCCTGCTCCACCCCAGAAAAGGTCAGGATTCCAGAGACAGAGGATCGCCTTTTCTGGGTGCCTGAAGTCTGTGGTACTGAGCTCTACTTCTTCAAACAAGACATTACCTCTTCTGAAAATGTGTTGGCAGGAGACATGGATTAAGAGGCAGCTGCTTTCTGACTTGCTACTGTCAAAGTCCCTGGCTCAGGCAGTTCTGTATCAAAGCTTCCAATGCCCCCTTTTTATTCAGGTTCAGATTTAGGAGATAGATCCAGGGAGACTCCACAGCAGTATGTGGTCAGGGACTCTGTTAAATTAATTCTGGTAATCTCTGAGGCTGCCTCAAAGATTCCATTAGCTCCCCTAATATTGCAATCTGTGCTGCTGTATTAAAAGAAGAGATGAATTCTACAGCTGGCACTTCTCTTCAAAAGTGCCAGGTATATGCCCATAGGCCTAACTTTTAGTAAGTTTGTGTGCTCAAGTTGCCAGTTCAAACACCTGACCCCAGCTCATAGATGAATAATGTGTGCACACACAACTCTATTTTTCTTGCAGTTATCAGGTGGTTTACACATTCTCTTCTGGAAAAGTAGGCCATAGTCTGCTAGCAGAGAACAAGTTTCTTCTCTCCATATATTTTCTTCAAGACTATAAAGAAATTTATACCATATAATTAAGCACCTATTCTGAATCTCAAAAAGAAAGGCATTTCAATCTTCTTTTAGGATATTCCATCATAATATTGTTACTTAATATATCATAAGCAATAAACATTAACTATTTTTGTTACTGAATTAAAAATAGCCTTTAATAAACCACACTTGCCATTAAGAATTCTAGATTTTCAGCATATTGGTACAGTGATTTTTATAAACTGCCTTTAGAAATTCTAGTTCAAATCTGGTTACATTTTCAAATTAAATGTTAAGTGGTCTATTTATGCCTTCTAGTCAAGAAAGTTCATATAATGTATTTCCCCCTATGGGATGATGAGACACTTGTCTGTGATTATATGCCAATATAGAGAAAATTGTCAGTCATGTCTAGGCAATAGGTATACCACTAGTCATTATAATTCCTGCCCCAAGTAATAGGCCAATCTCATATGCTGACACTTTCCACCATTTCAAAGTGTGGTTGTAGTCTGAAAATTGAGTAATATGTACAAAACTTTTTATTAATTGTTTTTAGATGTGTTCAGAGCAATGTTGTCTGACTTAAATGGCAAAATAAAGTTCTATTATCTATCTAATTTATCTAGGTAAGTCCTATAGAGCAGAAAGAGTTTGATTATATTATTTACTAAATTTATTTATTTAGAGAGGCAATCAGTTAAAGCCATGCAAACCTATAGCCCTCAGGTGTTACTGAGGACATAATTTGAAGTCAGAGTTTGCACAGATTAATTGAGGATATGATTTACCTTCCAGAATACTTTACTGGTGTTGATGTGTGAGAAGGAGAGAATCTCTTTACTCTCAGATTTAGTTTGCAGAGTTGGAAATTAGAAAGAGAAAACACTTTCTTTTAAAGTGAGTACATCTGATGTAGAATAACTGAAACAAACTTAGAATCTCAGGGTAAAAATTTTTGATGCACTTTTCAGAGTAGAACTGCACTTTAAACAAACCATAATTATACATAAAACATAAAAGATAAAAAATAAATAGAACAATATGTCATGTCTATAAGGGAATAATTAGTAGTAAAACATTGCATTGATCTAATATACTGCTGTTTATATATATAGTTATAGATATAAATAAAAATCTTTACATTTCTTTTACAAAATGTGACAATTTAACTTTTATTAAGCTATCACTTTAGTAATGCATGAAAATAAAAAGTACCAGTTTGGTGATAATGCTAAAGTGTAAAACCTTCTGGATAACTGACTAATAAAACAGATTCATTTTGTAAGTTATTTGTTACCACAGCCTAGGTGGCTTTAAGCTCTTCCCCAGTCATATCAGTGTTAACATTTAGGAGATAATGCTGAAAAAGATGAAGGACTTTGCAAAAAAGGTATCTACTTTCAAGCATTGACCTTTCATATTCAGTTAAGTCTTGCTGAAGTTTGTGGGGACCTCTGGCCCTTGTTGCTTGTTGTAAGGTAACTTTGATCACTGAAACAGATTTGGAAAGGAACCCATCAGTGCAAGACACTGGATGCAATCTTTTACTTTTGTACCTGGAGTTTATCTAAATAAAATGTCCTTGTTTAAAATTATTGACATTTGAGGATGCTGAAGTTCTCACATTATATTTTACCAGCTTATACTTTTCAGTTTTGAAGCACTGTGCAGCAAACACCAGTGAGGATATGGCATAATGTAACATTATTGAAGGGATTTTATTGTCTTAATTTGATGAAAGTAACACAGCACTGCCTAATAATTTGATGAAAGATAATAATAGCGCTACTCGGTTCAGACCAACATTTTGAAAACAGCCATGTAAATTAAGTTATTTAGGTAAGAATTTTCAGTGAGCGCCTAAAAGTAATCATCTAAAACAAAGAAGAGTTGAGCACCCATAACTTCTATTGAAATGAGATATGGTTTGTCAAAACCTGCAGAAAATCTGGCAAGCTTTCATGTAGGTGCCTAAGCATGGAGTTTAGTGCATAACTTAGACATCCATGTGTGAAAGGATTGGCCTTTTTTGTTTCTTTGACAGTAATAAACATAAATCCAATGTTCTGGGCACTTTTAATATAAAATGATTTGTGGCTTCAAAACATGCACATAGACAAATATAACTGCAAAAGAAATAACATTTTTGTGTGCAAAAGGCACTTACCTATTTTTATCTATAATTTTAAATTTCTATTTTAGGGACATACTCTGTAAGTACAATTTTTAGGCCTTTAAAATTACTGTGTATCCACCACCATTGCTTCACATGCAATAGCTGATACCCCTCCATAGTTACCCCTATTGGTTACCCCTCCATAGTTCTGATTGAGATTACCCTTCTGATTTTTTCATACTCTGAAAGTGTACGCACCTGTTGAAACATACTCTTCTTTTGTATCATGTTTCCTTGCTACCCATATTAAATATAACATCTAACATACAGTACATTTGATGAAACTGTACCGAGATATCAGTACCTATGTATTTCGAGTATCTGTTTGCATGAATTGGAAACATTCCATCTTGAGGCATTAATGAATTATATAACAATTTATATAATAATTGCTAGAATAATATAAATATTACATTTATAGAATATACAATTTGGTTTCCTGGCCAATTCATGTGATGCCATGTTCTGTTCTGTTCTTGTTGCAACAATTAACAATCACTACAAATATACCAAGCTTGGGTCTTTCCCTTGCGTCACCTGACCTTAGACATTCTTGTAACTTGTATTGATTTTATTGTCCCACTTTACCCATACAAATGTAACCTGATCACCTTTTATTGATAATATCATTATTATCTTTACAGAGAAATTTGTAGAGTCACAGTGAATATAAAAGCTTATCCACAAATACTTCAAAGTTACATACAAGGATAACTGTTGCTTTAGCTTCTGGACTTGCTTTTTAATAGACTCCCCCCTTAGGACACATTAAGTTTGACTATCAGAAGACTAACAATTGTAGTTATTTTAAAACACTAAGAACATAAGAACAGCCGTACTGGGTCAGACTAAAGGTCCATCTAGCCCAGTATCCTGTCTACCGACAGTGGCCAATACCAGGTGCCCCAGAGGGTGTGAACCTAACCAGTAATGATCAAGTGATCTCTCTCCTGCCATCCATCTCCACCCTCTGACAAACAGAGGCTAGGGACACCATTCCTTACCCCATCTTGGCTAATAGCCATGAATGGACTTAACCTCCATGTATTTATCCAGTTCTCTTTTAAACACTGTTATAGTCCTAGCCTTCACAACCTCCTCAGGCAAGGAGTTCCACAAGTTGACTGTGCGCTGCATGAAGAAGAACTTCCTTTTATTTGTTTTAAACCTGCTGCCTATTAATTTCATTTGGTGACCCCTAGTTCTTGTATTATGGGAATAAGTAAATAACTTTTCCTTATCTACTTTCTCCACATCACTCATGATTTTATATACCTCTATCATATCCCCCCTTAGTCTCCTCTTTTCCAAGCTGAAAAGTCCTAGCCTTTTTTATCTTTCCCCAATATTCATTTCCCCTATACATATGGACTGCCTGAAAGCCAAAATCAAACTGATCATTTCCATTGCAAACTCATGCTTCCCTTTTTAATCTTCCTCATCTACAATTATATCCACTCCACTCTCCTTACTATTCTTTGTCTTCTGTTTACTTCTGTCTTTCCATTGCAGCCAGAATCTGTTCTCTCTACAAAAAACAAAACAAGAAGTTAATTCAAGCAGGATTTCATCGAGCCTCTAATATCTTTCTAGGCATTTCTATGCCAATTAAAGTAGTATCTGGGCACTGAATACACAAATTTCAGAATTATACAGTGTTTTCACACAGTAACAAATTCTTTCATCCCTGTTGGTCAGAATGCTATTGCTAATATTTGTTTGTTTCTAAATGTGACTCTTGAAAAAAGATGTCATATTCCTTTACAACCCTCAGGAGAGCTTGCACAAAAAGATAAGAATGCACTGGAAAAGAGATTCTGAACTCATGCTTACAAGCCGCATACTCTTGCGCTCTCAGCAAAAAGTGTTCTGCCCTAGTCATAGGATACATAACAGTCAGCCTGGATTCTGACCACTAGGTATCACTGCAGTTGTGGATTTCAGCTCTCTTGATTGGGTGTGGATGAATCAGCTAGCTAGGCCTTAACCCACTGAGGGCTTTAAAGATTAGGACCAGGATGTTGAAGCAGATCTAGAAGGAATAGGAATCCAACTGAATAAGTGAAGCATTGGTGTGATGTGCTCTTGTCTGTCTGTTTACTTTAATGGGTGGGCTGGTCTGTGTTGTAATAACTGGAGTTAACATGGAGGTTTTCATACATGACAATCCCTCTCACCCATCCCAAGCCCAAACCGTGCAAGTCTATTTTATGTTACAATGCATTTCTTGTTGGTCTAAAAGTTCAGAACGCAGAAATATACTAACAACTAAATTAATCTGTTAGAGATCTGCGTGATATATTATAGAATGCTACACATGAGACTGTCAGAATATCATTCTTAATCATCTGACTTCAAATTTTAGCTAGTAGTTGGGGGAATTTTGAGATTCACACTGTTCAAGTATGTACATACATATATATTCTGAAATATTATTCTAGTATGGAATATCTCAGATAGTGTTTTCTAAAATATTACACCATGTGTATATGTGTGTGGGGGGCGTTGTTGTTGTTGCAAAGCCCAGTTCTAGTGGTTTGTCTTCTGTTAATGGATTCTTTTTAAAAGTGGAAGTTGTGGTATTGTTGCCTCTTTGTTTAAAAATAAAACTCCCCCCCCCCCACGGCCAAAGGACTGCCAAGCTGGGTAAGAAGGATTTCTAGTCTCAATATGTAATTATCCTTGCTTCTGTGACCATCACTAATCAAACCCTGATATGTAGAGTTTATTGCAGACATAATCATTCTTTAGTTAAAATTAAATAGTTAATACTTTGTATCTATGACAATGTAATAAACGAAAATATATATTTCAGGTGTTTTTAAGTCACTTATCACTTTGGTATCTAAGCACCAGTATTTTACTTATTTGCTTTTTTAGTTCATTAAGTCATTTGTATGTATTTTGTGTTCTAGGCATATTACATACAGTAAACAACTCTAACAAAATACTTAAACATATTTTAAAAATCAGAGCTCTGAATCCTTCCCAACAAGCAGCATGACTTGTCTCATTACCTCCCTCCCATCCATAATCATTCCTCCTCCTCCAGGAAGACCTGTCATAACATGCAAATATTCCAGCATGTCCTAAAGGTCACCACATTTGGGATTTAATGACCCAGTGTTGGAAGGCAGTTCCAAAACCAAGGGCAGCTAATTCAAAATGCACTTCCCCTCGTCCTTTCCCAATTATATCAGTGGGCAAGCAGCTCCAATGCATCAACTGCTCCAATGCTCCAATGCATCAACTGCTATATCCTTTGGAGAGGTGGTAGATTCTCAGGAAGAGTGGACCTAAATTATCTAGACCCTTTCAGTTGTTTTTTTTTAAAGTTCAAGTTTAAAAAATCCTACAAAATTCTAGGCATTTGCTGCTACAGTATAAGCATTTCAGCATCTCATCTGTTATGTTTAGATTGCAAGAAACTGATTCTACACTGTTTTGTCCTTGTAAGTAGTCTGCACATCTGTGCAAAATTGATATAAATGTCAAGGACTCAAACCATCTATTATATCAGAATAGTAGAATTGTACACTCAGTTTGCCAAGTGTAAATGACTACACCCGGTGCAATAAAATGGAAAATCAAGCTCTAAATTTTCAGAGCTTGGAACTCAGGCCTGGTCTACACTAGGGTGGGGGATCGAACTAAGGTACGCGACTTCAGCTACGCGAATAGCGTAGCTGAAGTCGAACTACCTTAGTTCGAACTTCTTACCTGTCCAGACGCCGTGGGATCGAAGTCCGCGGCTCCCCCGTCGACTCCGCCACTGCCATTCGCAGTGGTGGAGTTCCGGAGTTGACGGGAGCGCGTTCGGAGTTCAAACTATCGCATCTAGATTACACGCGATAGTTCGAACTCCGAGAAGTCGAACGCTACCCGTCGACCCGGCCGTAAGTATGGACGTACCCTCAGTGTTCTGTCTTTTATAGCACCAGACCTGTTTGTTGGCACTTAACAAAAATGAATGTTAATTTGCAGTTTTGAGGTCTAGATATTTACATGTAAAATAATCCCATGTCATTGACTGAATACACGGAAGAATGGTAATTAATATTTCCT
This sequence comes from Mauremys reevesii, assembly GCF_016161935.1. Taxonomy (NCBI): domain Eukaryota; kingdom Metazoa; phylum Chordata; order Testudines; family Geoemydidae; genus Mauremys; species Mauremys reevesii. Next base: position 85,144,917 of record NC_052627.1, on the reverse strand, counting down.
GCTGATACCAGAAACCACACAATGTAATTTGAGCAGTACTTTGTAACATATTTACTGAAGTGGCTCCCACAGACAGCCCCTAAAGACTGTGGCTTCTCCCACATGGAGGGAAAGGATCCTTGTTTTAGGAAGCAACTCGATAGAGAAGATCAGGGTGGGGGTATGCTTCCTGCTTGCAAAGAGAGCATAGCTGTTTGGTAACAGTAACCAGCAGCAGCCAGGGAGCTGCCTCTCTATCCTATTGCAGTAATAAACAGTTGTAGTTCTGTTGTTTATTGAGCTCATGCCTGTATCATTATTCCTAAGACTCTGGCTGACTGTGCTAACCCATCAATAAGTAGATCGTAAGGTCATGTAACAATATTAAGTAAGAAAAAAAATTAAATAGCTTTGTCTATTGTGCAGTCAAATGTGAAGAGAGCCTTGTGTACATGAAATAAGAGGACACATTGATAGGAAACTAACAGTAAGATTTGAGAATAATATTTTTTTCTTTTATTTAAATTATCTTCCAGTGGTAGAATAAATATAGTGCTAGAATTAACAAATTAGACATGACAAAACAATGGCTGTGATCATAGGGTATCAGCAACATGGAATAAAAATGTAGATCTTAGTCTATAAAATGCTATTGTGGTTTAAATTGCTACTATATGTATACAGAAAGAGGAAAAGTCAGTAGTGCAGTGTATTATTTAGGATAAAAATGAGCTGCCAGATTGCTTCCATAAAATAAGTTCTTCTTCGAGTGCTTGCTCATGTGTATTCCACAGTAGGTGTGCATGTTCGCCACGTGTACCAGTACCTGAAGTTTTTCCCTTAGCAGTACCCGCAGGGGGAGCGCTGCTGCGACCCCTGGAGTGACGCCTCTAAAGCGTGCTATAAGGTGAGCCGTGCTCTCCCCCACCACACCCTCAGTTCCTTCTTGCCGCCAGTGACGGTGCATCAGAACTACCTGCTCCAGCTCGCCCCAGAACTTGTTTCGTTGTTAGTAGTATCTGTGTGTGTTAGTTCAATAAAGTCTCCAGTTTAGTTAGTTAGTTTAAATCGTGCAAGTCTTGCAGGTGTTCGATGCCCAGAAGTGACCCACACACCGACTGTCTCTGCTGCCTGGGTGAATCTTACATCAGCAACCGCTGTAAGATCTGCAGGTCCCTTAAACCCAGGATGAAAAAAGAGAGAGACATTAGACTTTGGGCTCTTCCCATGGAGTCGGCACTGGCTCCAACCCTGGTACACCAAGTGGAATAGGCACCGGGCACTTCGTCTTCGGTGTGTGGCGATCTCCCGGCACCTTCTGGTGGCTGGCACTGCGCCCCGTCGAAGAAGCAGAGAAAGGCTCCATCTTCTCAGAAGCATCGAGAGAAAACGGGGTGAGGCTAGACCCGTGCTGAGCAGCCGGTTCACCCCGGGGCCCTAGAACTCTGACTCAGGTCGAGCGGAGCAGCCCGGAAGCGTCAACTCAGGCCTCTCCGGATGTCCGGATGCCTTTGACGCCAGAGCCCTGCAGGCGGCCAAGGACATTATGACTCTGCAGGTGCCCGGGGCACCACCAGCCCCCGGCCCCTGCTCTAGAGGCAAGCCGCCGCTGGGGTCTCCACTCAGTGTCCTCTCAGGACACAGTTCCCGGCCTCCGATATCATCACCCACCAGGTTGTCTGGTCGGCTGCCATCGGAGCGGAGCTCCAGGTACTGCTCCACACCGAGTAGAGAGTATTGGCAGGACAGGCACAGACACCGTAGATGCTCCCATTCTCGGTGGAGCTACCGAAGCTGCTGCTGACACGGGCGCCACTGCCGGTCAGGCTCCAGCTCTCTTGCCTCGAGGCACCGTGCCCATGACTGCCGTCAGGGATGGCCAGCTCTGCGTCACTGCAGATCCAGGCATCGCAGTGTCTCAAGGAGCAGCAGCTCGAGGCGGCACCGTTCCTTGACGTCGGAGTCCTGGTCCCATGGCAGACATCGTTCTTGGTACCACCGCTCGTACCACTCCCATGGTACCGATAAGTCATTGGTAACCCTGACCTCGACCCACACGCAGCCCACTATGACCCAGCCAGGCCATCCCAACCAACTGGTGCCACCAGTGCCACAGCAGAGTCAGTGGCAAGGGCCTTCATGGCAAGGCCAGTGGTGCCAGTGGACCCCCAAGTCCCCCGTACATGCCCAACCAGGCCCTCGGTCAATAGCAGGGGCATTGGAGGCTCCCTCAGCCGCGCTATCCAGACCTCCGAGGGATAGATCGGCGGATCATGGTTCCTCAGTACTGCACGAGGAGTCCGACCAAGGGGTGGATACCGTCGACGTGCAGAGCCCCATACCGGCCCTCTCCTGTGCACTGGATGATAAGATTGCAGCCCCACCCCCCTCCGCACCGCAAGAGGACTTCAGGGCTCATCAGGAGCTACTGAAGCGAGTAGCGTCCAGTCTCCAACTCCAAGCTGAAGAGATGGAGGGACCCTCAGACTCGCTGTTCAACGTGCTCTCGTCCTCGGTACCAGGCAGAGTGGCCCTCCTGCTGCACGAAGGGGTGGCTAACATCTCCAATGCTCTTTGGTGAATACCGGCCTCCCTTGCACTGGTATCAAAAAAGGCAGAGCGCAAATATTTTGTGCCCACAAAAGGACACAAATGCCTCTATACCCACCCGGCCCCCAACTCCCTAGTAGTGGAGTCTGTCAATCATAGAGAAAGACAGGGTAAACCAGGACCCACACCTAAAAATAAAGACTCTAAAAGACTGGACTCATTTGACAGGAAGCTTTATTCGTCGGCCAGCTTCCAGCTCCGGGTGGCCAACCACCAGGCACTCCTCAGTCGCTGTGAGTTTAACTTGTGGGGATCACTGCCAGAATTTGAGCCCTTCCTTCCGGAGCACGAAAGGAAGGATTTTAAGGCACTGATGGAGAAGGGCACCGCTGCCACAAAGGCTGCTCTGCAAGCGGCATCAGATGCAGCTGACACGGCTGCCTGGTCCATGGCCTCGGCTATGTCTATGCGCAGGGCATCGTGGCTTCTGCTGTCTGGGCTCTCCACAGAGGCACAATCTGTGATGCAGGATCTTCCCTTTGATGGCAAGGACCTGTTCGCAGAACAAACAGACGTGAGGCTCCATGGCATGAAGGACTCGTGTACTACCTTTCAAACCCTCAGACTCTATGTTCCACCCAAGGAAAAACATAAGCCGCAAACCTCCATCCAGCCGAGATACGAACCCGCCTACGAACCCAAAAGAGGCGACCTCAGAGGCAGTCTCACTCTGCCCCACAGCCTGGGCCCTCCAGGGGCAAGCAGCAGGGAAAGAGGCGATTTTGACTGGTTGCAGAAGGGTACTCGGGTGGCCCCTCAGAGGACCCTCCTACCAATAAAGTTTGCCTTCAGCAACCGCTTGTCTGCGTTCCTTGCGGAATGGTCCCGAATAACGTCGGAACAATGGGTCCTCAACACCATTTCCCAGGGTTACATGCTACAATTTGTTTCATCCCTACCCTCCCACCCCCCTTCCTTCACATATACCGTCACATATACCCCTGAGGAGCTGTGTCGGCTCCTCAGCTTGGGACCTGTGGAAAAGGTTCCGTGGGAGTTCTGGGGGAAAGGGTTTTACTCCCATTACTTCCTGATCCCCAAAGCAAAAGGGGGGCTCAGGCTCATCCTAGATTTGCGAGACCTCAACCTGTTCATGGCAAAATGCCGGTTCTGCATTGTGTCTCTGGTGTGTATCATACCCTCTCTGGACCCTGGCGATTGGTATGGGGCTCTGGACCTTCAAGACGCATACTTCCATGTCCATATATTCAAGGGACACAGATGCTTCCTCCGTTTCCTAGTGGGACAGGACCACTACCAATTTATGATCCTCCCATTTGGCCAGGGTGTTCACAAAGTGTATGGCAGTAGTAGCGGCCTACCTCAGACACTGAGAGATACAGATATGTCCTTACCTGGATGACTGGCTACTCAAGGGCAGCTCGCAACCACAAGTACAGAACCACATGGACCTGCTCTTGACTACGTGTGCCAACCTAGGCCTCTTAGTGAATGAGGCCAAGTCAACATTGGTTCCAGTGCAGTACATAGAATTGGCGGGACTGCCTGGCCAATATGTTCCAGGGAATTCCCTTCCGGGACCCTACCCCATCACTAGACCTAGTGTCCAATGTGTCGGACTTGGGCTGGGGGGCCCATGTACGGAACTCACAGATCCAGGGAATGTGGTCAGCCGTGGACCTGTCCCTTCACATAAACGTCAGGGAACTCAGGGTGATATGCTTAGCCTGTGTGGCATTCAGCTCACAGCTACGTAGCAAGGTGGTCAGAGTTCTCACAGACAACACTGCCGTGATGTTTCACATTAACAGGCAAAGCGGGATGAGGTCCTCGGCCCTCTGCCGGGAAGCCCTCAGCCTCTGGGAGTTCTATATAGCCCACAACATCTCCCTGAAGGCTTTCCACCTGCCAGGTGTCAACAACACACAGGCCGATCGCTTGAGTGGGGTTTTCTCCTCCCAACACGAGTGGTCACGCCACTCGGAGGTCACTCACCAGCTCTTCTGAGCATGGGGCACTCCCCAAGTGAACCTGTTTGCGACGTGACAGAACCGCCGTTGCCCCAGGTTCTGTTCCAGGGGAGGGGGTGGGGAGGAACGCGATCTCAGATGCCTTCCTCTCGTCATGGTCGGGTCAACTCCTTTATACCTTTTCCCCATTTTCCCTCATCGGCAAGGTCCTGGAGAAAGTAAAAACGGACAAGGGACGCATCCTTCTGATCGCCCCAACCTGGTCCCAGCAACATTGGTGCAGGACTGTCCTGGGTTTGCTGGTGGCCCCTCCATGGCTATTGACGCTCCTTCTGTACCTACTCTCCCAGGACCAGGGCCGCCTCCTCCACCCCAAGCTGGCCGCCCTCCATTTGACAGCATGGCTGCTCAATGGCTAGATGCGGAGGAGGGGAAAATCACTGGTGGGTGGGGGAAAATCACTGTCAGATATGAACTACTTAACCAAACTAAAGTGAAAAGGAGTATTTGAACATATATAATGACTTTTAAAGAATAGCAGGTAGCCATCCACTGAGTAACAATTATTTTATATCTTATGGGCTATGCATTTTATCATAATAACATCAGCCAAAATTTAGTCAGCTTGAATAAAGGCATTTTTTGTGGTTGAAGCAGCAGCATCTTTTATTTTTCTTTTGAGTTTGAAATCATTTTGGGCCCTAACATCGATAGTGTACATTCAGAATTTTTTTTAAAAAGTGAAAGCTATAAAATATGAGTAATACTGGCTCCCCTTGGCATCTTGCCATTGGTTTTACCCTGGTGCTTTAAGAATGTGTGTTTGACTTTTGATGAGTATATAATTATTTCAAAAATGTAATATGACAAGCTGATTTCACTGTCTGGCTATAGCCCTTTTTTTGTTTGTTTGTTTCAGTTAGTGGTATTGTTCGCTATCCCTCAACTTTTGATTTACATGTAATTTTGTAACAACAGCTAGTTTTGTATTGAAAACATACTAAAAATTTTCAATGAGTCACTTTGTTTAAAAATAAGTCCACAAAATAGGATATTTTCAAGTCATTATTGGACTATATATAAAAAACATCAAATTTTGAGTAGATTTGCTCTTTGAAATGTGTTTCCATATCTAATATATGTATCTTATTTTATTTATTGTAAGTGTTTTAACATACAACATAGAGAAAAGAGACAGCCTAAACACTATACAGAGAAACTCTCAATATGAACAAACAAAAATGGATAGAAAACTTTAACCTTCCGAGTTTGAGTCAAGGTTTATTTTTTTTTTATTTTTTCTTTGGGGTGGGAGGAACTAAAGTAAATAAGCCAAATACAAAGGGAGAATATCATGACCACATTGGAGCACATGTCAATGTTATTCAATTGTTGTGCCTTGAGAGAACAAGTGCAAGTTGCCTTTCTCAGCAAGGATGATCCTCCCTCCTTTCTCCCCCCTCCCCCCCGCTCTTCTTCACCCTCTAGATATGAGAGTAGATGCTAAATACGATGCCCACTCTGAGACTGGGAAAGGATGTCGATTTTTTTTCAGGGGTTCAGTAAAATTCATTTGTATAAGCTAAGGAGTATGAGGACACGTTGTTTTCAGGTAAGATGGTATTGGGAGACCTACTTTAACTGAAGGGATGTGCGGCATTCTGTGAAATGAGTGCAGATGGCTGTGTATGTGAGGTCAGTCATGTGGGAAACTAAAATATCTTGTGATAAGGAGGTATAGAAGTGACAGCATCTTCAGTGGGTTGAAGATTCTGTGAATTTTGTAGCCTATGAAATGGTGGCTGTGTGATAGTCTGTTAATATTTTGGCAAAGTTCAACTTCCTTTCTCAATCGTCCTTGTTTTTTCACTTGACATTTGAATATCTGTTAAAGCCATGTTCAGAGATATCCCTGAACCCTCCCCAGTCAACAAGTGATCTTCAAAGAAGATGGACACATGCACACTCTTGTTGGTCAGTGTTAGCAGTTGCTAAGTGCTATCTATTACTCATCCCTCCCATCATTTAAATTGCAATGGGATGAAGAACTTGGAATCGCTCAGGTGGATGAAGCTTGTAAATTAAATTTCAAAATATGTGGGATTTCCAATTCATGGGTGGCCAATCAAGTATAGCAGTTTTTCTATATGGTGGACCTGGGCATTAGCTGTGCTTTTCAGATGGGTTGCTTTTAACAATGGTTTATAACAATGTAACTTTAGAAGTATATATCTTCTGTGAGCATTACACTATTTATGCATTGTTTTGCAAGACAGGTTTTATTTTAATTCTCACACACATACTAATTAATGTCAAGTATCAGAGGGGTAGCCGTGTTAGTCTGGATCTGTATAGACTAACAGACGTTCTGCAGCATGAGCTGTCATACCCACTTCTTCAGATACCCACTTGCATCTGAAGAAGTGGGTATGAATACTAATTAATGTCATTTTCAACATTTTTCACAGCCTTAATGATGATGATTTATTTTTGTTTCTTACTCTCATTTTGCAGAGTTACATACATGGGAGCAGTCAGGCTCAATTTGTTGCAGAATCCCATATTATACTACTACTGAGTATCCTTCAGAAACCGATGGGTAGAACAAGGCATGCTAAATCAGAGTATGCTATTATATGAAATTGCTCTGACAGTGAATATAATTGAAGCTTTGAACAGGTATTGCATTTTCACTTTATTTACTATATGATTAAGCAGATACCTAGTGTTGCTGCTGTTTACTGTTGAGGAATGCTGTCTCCTACTGTGTATCTATTTAACTGCCAACTCTAACAATCTGCCTGGTACACTACTATTTTATATTGTTCCTTCCTTTTCTATCTTTAAATCATCAGCAGAATTTTTTCTTTTCTTTTCTCTTTGTATTGTCTGCTAATTTTAAAACTATTTTGTCTCAGCTTTCAGCTCTGTTAAATGTTGAGGAGAATATACGTGTTTTCTAGTTTGGAAAAATAGCAAAAATATTTATGAAAATAGATTATCCTTCCAGAGCTCTTTCTATGGAAAAGACACACCTGACTAGATGTTTCCTTGTTTGCACTAACTTCTCCTTCAATTCCAGTGGTGATAAATGGCCCACTACAGTTCCCATTAATGTCAAGAGGAAGACTCTGAGTAACTTGAGTGGGAGTTAGATGAAGACCTGCATGAACATTTCTGTAAAGATAAACTTGTGATTTCTCTAAACCCTTTTTCTGATAATAAGTTATGCTCACTCAATGAAAACTGTAACACGTGACTAATCACAGTTACCTTTCTCACGTGGGTGGGACGGGGAGGTGGAAGAGAAACAAATTCCCCAGACTGTGGAGCAGCAGCCAAAACCTTAGGGTTTGGTAATCACTTTGCTCCCTCCCAAATTTGGAGGATTTAGTAAGTGGATCCACACTGATGACCCTGTCCTACAGGTTCCAAAGCCCTCTTCATGTTTGGGAAGATGGGCCCAGTGGTGCAGGGACAATTTTTATAGCGCTGAAAGTGGAAACCATGTCTTTGGGTTGTTGTTACTACCTCATACCAGAGGCTACGGCAGCACTGCCAGCACCCCTAGTTCCAGCATCTATGGGTGAGCCCCCACAAGCATACTTCACCCCCTACATAGTGATCCACTGTCTGGGCTCCCCACTCCATGCAGTGAAACCATATCAATTTTTCTGTCTGTTGGGTCTTAGGTGTCCCATAGATGGGAAGGGGAAGATTTAGCCCCCAAGTCCTGATCTTAGGCACACTGAAGTCAATGGGAGACTTTCAATTAACTCATTGGTCTTTGCATCAGGCCCTAAATGCATCAGATAACTATGCATCAAGGTGAGAATATATCCTTTTGAATAGATAAAAGCATTTTTATGTGTTCTTAATTTCTAAATTTGGCATTTTTGTTTTTAATATAAGGTTTTCAAAAGGTTTAAAGATGAATAAATGTACCAGAAATGTGCACATTGAAGATCAAATCAAGAGTTTTTCTGATTCACAGCTTCTCTCCTCATTCATAACAAATAGGTGATGCCTCTCACTTTTGGAATTTGGAGGTGGTCCAGTGTTATTGCTGGAGGATTCAGGACTGAGCCCTGCCTTTCAGCTCAGTCCACCGGAAATTCTGCCTCCAGTGGTGGAACAAGATGGCAGTTCAGCTGTGCTGGAGTCCTTTAAAAAAAAGTGTCAGAATTCAGGGCAGTGGAATGCCTCAGGAGGAAGCAGAAGAGAAGAGGGGATCATGGGAGGAGTTGAGAGGAAGATAGGGCGCTGGGGGAGGGCCAGGAGAGGTCACTCCCCTTAGATTCCATCCCATCCCTACTTCCCCCCTACCTGTGCCCATCTCCTGCTGCCCATGGGGCTCTATACTATTCAGGTGAGCCCATTACCTGGCTCCTAACCTCCTGGCTCTAGCTGTGCCCTTAGTTCCTGGTAGCTCCTGCCTCCATGTTCCCCTGCCTATTCCTGGCTGCAGTTTCCTCAGCTCTCTCTTCACTGACCTGCCACTGAGCACACTCTGCCAGTGCCTGGCACTTCCCAACTTTGGAGGATTCTCTGCAGCCAGGGAGGAAAAGGAGCCTGGCCTGCCACCATCAGATATACTGATATGCTACCTTGGCTCCTTAAAGAAGTGCCAGAATGGCATTTCAGAGTATTCTGGCACAGCTTAAGCACTGCAGTTCAGTTGCTTCTCACCACTTTGTTTCATAAGTTGTTGCTGTTGTTCAATATCGACTTTATTTAAGCTTGTAGCTCCCCTCTTCCTCTCCTGAGCCGAGTCACTGCAGCAGCAAGAGTTTAACCCTCTGGTCTCCCTTGTAGAGCACTGCTCTAGCACTCTCCCTCTGCCACCACAACAGTGGTAAGGAAGCCCTGCAATCTACAAGACAAATCTAAGTGTTCTAGGCAGCATTTCAGGAGCCTCCTAGAGCGAGATAGCCCTTGTTGCCACAAACATCCTATCCTTCTTCTGCCAGGGCATGGAGTTTCAGAGAGTTAGTCATGCCTGGCAGCCACAAGCCATCAGTGTTCTCAAGTTTTTCATTGTGAGTTATGCGATTTTGGCCCCTGCTGGAGTCAGTCTCACAATGACTTGAGACATTCCAGTCCCAGTGTGACTGGGCCCTGTGCAAGGAAGATCCCCCTATGATTTCCCCATCTCCTGGGGAAGAGCAGCCAGTCAGGGCTGCTGTAGGAATGTTCATGATTTTTTACTGTGGTGTTGGCAGTACTGAACCACTGACCCTCATTTTGCCTGGGAATGAGGTTTTGAGTCAGACTGATGTGCCAGAAGTCTAATTTCCAGTGCGGGAAGACAAACACATGCTAGCTCTGCTCATGCTGTGCCAAAAAATAGCAGTGTGGCTGCAGTGTCATGGGTGGTGGCTTGGGCTAGCTGCCTGAGTACAGTCCCACCCAACCCCAAGGTACGTATTAGGGCAGGTACCGTCCAGGCCACCACAACCACACTACTTTTAGGTGCTGAATTGAGCAGAGCTAGCATGTGTATATCTTTCCACACTGGAAATTACACCTCCCAGTTGATGTGTAGACAAACTCCTAGTGCTCTAGATCAGGCTCACTGCCCCTCCCTAACCTTGCAGCATCTTCCAGCATGCAGAGGAGCCTGTTATTTCTGTGGAGCCCTGTCTCAGGCAGCAGTGTATGGAAATAGTGCTTCTCTGGCTTTCTGTATTTAGATTGTGGTAGTACCCAAAATGTGGTAGGTACTTCTTGAATACAGAGAGAGACCCAGACTCTGCCTGCTACTGCATTACTATTGATGTAAATATCATATTAAAAATGTACAAAGAAAACACAGATTTTTATAATATATATCTTATATAATAAAAATTCTGTGCTATCTTCCTTGTATGTTTTTTAAATATAGTCAGGTTTGGGTGTTTTTTTGTTTTGTTTTTTTATGAAGATTCCACATCCTTAATACAAGTATGAAAAATTTCCAATGTGTGTTTGGGTTTTTGGAGGGGAAAAAGTGTTAGCAAAGTCAACATGCATCAAGATAAATAAGAAACTTCTGTTTGCATGTCATAATGCACTTGTCTGTCTTATTCAGGCTGTGATATCTTTTTGTTTTCTGGTACAGTTTATAAAATAGAAAGTCACTGTAACTGGCTGACAGAATGAATAGTTTCAGTGAAACTATTCATTGTCTCTTGCGACAAGAATTATCTAAAGTTTCATTTCACAGCTCAGTACTTTCAAGCAGAGAATTTGGATGCAAAGAAATTTCACAAATAGTATAAAGTCTTACATACAAAAGACACAATGCACAGTCAACCTGTGGAACTCTTTGCCAGAGGATGTTGTGAAGGCCAAGACTATAACAGGGTTCAAAAAAGAACTAGAGAAAATCATGGAGGATAGGTCTATCATTGGGTATTAGCCAGGATGGGCAGGGATGGTGTCCTTTGCCTCTCTATGCCAGAAGCTGGGAATGAGCAACAGGGAATGGATCACTTGATGATTACCTGTTCTGTTCATTCCCTCTGGGGCACCTGGCATTGGCCACTGTCGGAAGACAGGATATTGGGCTAGATGGACCTTTGGTCTGACCCAGTATGGCTGTTCTTGCGTTCTTATACAGACTTTAACAGTTACACATGAAAGAATTATTCTTGTGCAAGAGCTGGGTCGATTCACTAGACAGTGAAGAGTCTCCAGGGAGGAAGCCTGGGGGCACTGCTCCATTCCAGAACACGACTATTTGAGAATTAGCCCAGGGAGGGCTGCAGAAGGCCAGCGAGGTTACTGGGATAGGCCCTGTTGGACTGATTACCCCAAAAGGGTTCTATTTTGTTTCATGCATGGATTATGTGTGACTCGGCCGGAGGGCTGATTCACTAAAAACCCACCTGAAAAAGAAAAACTTCTGGCAGAGAGCACCGCTAAAGCAGTGAGAGAGAAGAGGGACACATACACCTCCAGCCCCAATAGGAGATGCTCATGTGAGGTGAGTGTCCCCCGTCAGATGTCCACAATCTGTTTATATCTTGGATATATTTTTAAATAATAAAAAATAATAATAATAATAAATTATTTTAGTAAAGAGGAAAAAACACACTACTTTTAGCCTTTTGATGTTTACATAAATGGTTAGGCCTCATGAGCTTATTCTTGTGCAATAGTGAAGCAGAGACTTTAGAAAGGCATTTTTAAAGTAGAAATCATGTGAAACATCTCTTTAACTCCCTGCTCGACTTATGCATCAAATCATGGTTTGTAGAATTTTAGCATGCATAAATACAATTTTCAGATCTACACTATACATCATTTGAGGAAAGATGGTTTTGTGGTTAAGAGGCTTGCAGTTTTGAACTCTGCCACAAATTTCATGTTTGACCTTGGACAAGTCACTTAATATCTCTGTGACTCAGTTCTCCATCAGTAAATGGGGATAATTATACTTCTTTCGCTGACCGATTTTCAGTATTGCCTCTTTCGACTGTGAACTCTTCAGGGCAGGCACTGTAAATTACTGTGGCTGTACCACACCAACTATCGTGAGGCTCCAAATATTATTTATGGATTTATTCATGGAATATAAATAAAAATCTGGTCCATCTCCAGGTTTTGACTTCCCTTTTGGTTTATTGCCAACCTAATATTGATTTTAGAGGTTTCCAATGACATTTTCATATAACTAGCACAAGTATGAGTCTGAAAACTTTTCCTTATGCTGGAATACGCCCAGTTAATGTATTGGGATGAGCTACAGTTAGTTTCAAAGCTTGCTGCTGCAAGATTACAACCTTCTGTCATAGACTTTAAAGTCAGAAGGGACCATTATGATCATCTAGTCTGACAGGCCACAGAATCTCACCCACCCACTCCTGTAACAAACCCCTAACCTGTATCTGAGTTATTGAAGTCCTCAAATCGTGATTTGAAGACCTCAAGGTGCAGAGAATCCTCCAGCAAGTGACCCATGCCCCATGCTGCAGAGGAAGCCGAAAAACCTCCAGGGCCTCTGCCAATCTGCCCTGGAGGAAAATTCCTTCCAGACCCCAAATATGGCAATCAGTTAAACCGTGAGCATGTGGGCAAGACTCACCAGCCAACACCCAGGAAAGAATTCTCTGTAGTAACTCAGATCCCACCCCATCTAACATCCCATCACAGACCCTTGGGCATATTTACTTGCTAATAATCAAAGATCAATTAATTGCCAAAAAATTTTTCCTACTCATTGTGGCATTTTAAACTATCAGGTTTCTGTACTATATAAACCCTCACATCAGTGTAAATCAGGAGTTACTCTACTGAATTAAGTAGAGTAAAGCTGATAAAAAGGGGGAGAAGAATTGGACTCAGTTTATTTATTTTTTATTGCATGGGAAAAACTGAAAGGAAAAACTTGCCAAAATTCATACTTCATTAGAGATCATTCCCAGCCATAGACTGGTAACTACAATTGTATTTCTTTTAATGCATAATATCTAAAGATACATATTTGCAGAAGAAAATCAATGCTTAATGGAAGTCAGAATAATTTTAGGCTGAGATCACTTTTAATCTTCTATAATAATATACTATATTTTTTTCAACATCGGCTCTCATTAAATTGACAAAATCCTTCCCAGGAGCAACAGTAGCCTGTTATCATGTGCAATTGAGAACGAAGCTTTATATAACGTAAAGATATTTGTCACGATCATCAGTTGGATGATCATTGCTGCAAACTACTGTATGTAATTTACAAAAATAATAGCTTGTTTTATGTGGGATTATATATGTATTTTGACTTCCCTGAGTAGTAAGACAGTGATTAATAAATCAGCACAGAAATTGAGATGTACCAGCAGAAGAGTGAACACATACCACACAATAAACTATTAAGTACCAATGTCCATGAAATAGTTTTATCTAGACTGAAATCTGTATTTATTAGTAAATAGATATTAAATTAATCTGTTTGGAACCAGCAATTTGCTAGATGATTTACAGACATAATACAGTGTCCCTGCTTTGAATCCAAGGGCTCATTCCTGCAAAATTTACACATGAATAACTTGACTCGCATGAGTAGTCCTGTTGACTTCACGTAAGTCTTTGCAAGATTGAACTGATTGCACAATGCATATACAAGTGATGGGATGAATCCAAGTACAATGTGATTGATCAGTTAAGTTTAGCATGTGCCATGTTAATGCCACTGTTTGTTTAGGTTTTCTAATATTTATTTTTCTTTGTTGGGAGGACTAGAGTTCATAGATCTCTTGGAAGAAGTGTACTTTAAGGGAGGATTAACAGGAGAAGAGAGAGCAAGTATGATTGATCAGGCCAGGAAGACAATTCCAGCCCTTAAAGTACTATATTAAAAAAGACACAATGGTGAGTTTAGGTCTATCCATAAGGGATAGCTAATCATAAGGGTTAGGTTGGGCAAAGTGGGCAGATAGCAGTGAATGAATAGAGACATCCAGAAAAGTAGGCAGGGGCTAAGGTATGCAGGACTTTGAAGGTCAGGACAAGGATCTTAAATTTGTCTTCTGGGCTTGTCTTCACTACGGAGATAAGTTGACCTAAGTTACACTACTCCAGCTATATTATTCATGTAGCTGGAGTTGATGTAGCTTAGGTCAATTTACCACGGTGTCTTCACTGCATTGCGTCGATGGGAGATGCTCTCCGGTTGACTTTCCTTACTCTTCTCAGAGAGCTAGAGTACCGGGGTCGACCGGAGAGCGCTCTGCCATCGATTTAGCAAGTCTTCACGAGACCCGCTAAATTGCATCGATAATAATCCTTTGCCAAATAGGATGGTTCATATGACACTTCAGTTTTGTGCCAGGAGCAAAAAAAAAATGCCATAAACCAGTCCTCCATTGCCCCAAAGTAGAGAGACTGGGAAACGGAAAATATTCCCAGTGTCCTAGAAGACTAACTCCGTCATGTGGGAGTAGCCTGTAGGTTGTCAGTAGAATGCATGCTTTTTCTCCCTGGTTTAGGAAATGAGAACTAGATATTATGTATTGTGCCAAAATATAAAAACTGAATAAAAAAGCAACAGTCAGCATCAGGAATTTGGCAAAAGTTAGTAGTACCTAACCTTGCAGCTTGCAAAAACTACAGATGGGCCATTCCAGAACAGAAATTGCAAAGGGATGTTCTCAGGTAGTACCCATGTTCCATGTGGTCGTGCTCTTCTGCCTGTTCATTTGGCAGACAGCTAGTATGGCAATGAGAATTCTAGAAATACCTGAGGGAGAAAGACTTGGCAGTGGTTTCCTACATGTATCCTACATGTATGCTTTCATGGACAGATTATTCCTCCCTGTCCTCTGAGGTCAAACTTCTTCTTCGAGTGCTGTCCCTGTGGGTGCTCCACTGTAGGTGTCGGTGCGTCCCGGCGCCATTGATCAGAGATTTTAGGTAGCAGTGCCTGGTCGGGATGCACGCACTCAGTTGGTATCTCCCGTCTCGTTGGAATCTTCCTGAGTGCGTGCGTCCCGCACCCTCCTCAGTTCCTTCTCAACCACCCTCGGCCGAAGACGGGACTCGGAGCAGTGCTGATCCTTTTCCCTGGTTTTTGAATGAAACAATTACATAGAAATAGTTAGTAATATCCTAGTTGTTTCCCTTCCTTTAGAATAGTTACTTAGTTTAAAAAAAAAATTCCTCAGGTTTGTCTCCCACAGAGACTCTCTCCCCTGGCATTACTAGTTCAATAATGCCAGGGGCTTCAGGATTCAAGGAATGTGCTTCCTGTCAGGACTTTATGCCAATGTCCAGTGGGCACTCACGCTGTGTAAAGTGCCTTGGCGAGAGACATAAATACTACATGCCTGCGAGGGACATGGATTTCTTATTTTCCCACCCACATCCCAATTCTATTGTGGTTGATGCAGCAACACACAGAACAAGGAGCCACGCTACTGGCCCACTCTGCAGGACAAGGACCTCAAACATCTTGACCTCCTGGACCACAAGGTTTATACTCTTTTACTTTGCAATTTAGAATTGCAAATTTATTCTACCCTCCTTGCAAGCTATGACCATGACAACTACAACACGCTCTTTGATTTGCCTCCCATATACCAAAGGACAGGAGAGCAGACTTCCAGTTAGTCCTCGTCGAAGGTCAGTTGGTGTCTAGCGTGGCACTATAAGCATCCCTCGACATGTCTGATCCAGCAGCCCGCACCACTGCAGTGGTGATGTGCTGGTCTTCTTGGCTCTCGGCATCCAATATCCCCAAAGATTTGCAGTCCAAAGTGGAGAGTCTCTCCTTTGACAAAAATAACCTGTTTTCCCACAAACAAACAAACACAAACAAACAAACCCAATATGAAATCTTTCACACTATGAAAGACTCTAGAGCCACTTTCTGCACATTGGGCATGTACCTGTCCCTCCCCAGGAGACAAGGGTATCAACCTTACCAAACGCCCAGCGCAGAACAATATCACCAACCCCAGTCTACACCGTATGACACTGGTAAAAACCGCAACAGACCTCTTAGGTGCAGGCAAACCCAGGCACAACCAACTACTTCCCACCATTGGGTAACAAACAGTTTTGAAGTGCTGGTCGGGGGTGCATGCAACCACCCCTTGACTCCACCGCCTATTTGCCCATTTGGCTACCACCTCCAGACTTTCGACCATGTCTGGCAACAGATCACGCAGGACCGTTGGGTCCTGGAAATAGCTCAGTCAGGTTACTCCATCCCTTTCCTATTTTCCCTGCCTATCCTTTCTCCTTCTCTGTCCCTCTTAGGGACCCCTCTCATGAGCACCTTCTCTGCGTGGAGGTGGCTCATCTTCTCCACCTAGATGCAGTCAAACATGTGCTGATGCAACATCGGGGAAAAGGATTCTACTCCCAAAAGAAAGGCGGGGGGTGGAGACCTACATTGGATCTACGCCAGCTGAACATGCTTGTACAGGTGCAAAAATTCAAGATGGTCACATTGGGCACAATAATACCCACACTGCACAAGGGGACTGGTTCACAGCTTTCACCCTACAAGATGCCTATTTCCATATATACATTCATCCAACCCAGCAGACATAGTTTTCTGCATAACACTGACTCCGCCACTGAACATATTGGCCTCCCTACATTGGTAGACAAGACCAGAGAACCTATGCACGGACGTTCCCTTCCATCCACACTCCCCAGTACTCATGTTAACCATGGTCGCTTCCCAGATAGATTGTGGAGCGCACTTAGGCAACCACAGGGCACGGGGCCACTGGTCCCTATTAGAGACGCATCCGCACATCAATCTCCTAGAACTCCGAGCTGTCAGGCAGGGAGGAGCACAATCTCACTCCCTATGCACAACGGCAATTAAACTATGGAATTGGTGCATACATCATCACATAAAAGTCACCGCTTCCTACCTGCCCATGTGTCACAACACTACCGCCGACACACTCAGCAGACAGTTGTCCGAGAAACACGAATGGGAATTACATCCATCAATACCCCAACAGCTGTCCTCCCACTGGGGCACTCCATTGATAGACCTGTTTGCCACTCCTCAAACTGCAAATGCCATATATTTTGCTCCAGAACAGGACTCGGAAACACACCTCATTCCTTGGAACAACTCCTTCATGTATGCTTTTCCACTGATTCCACTCATACACAGGCTTCTACGCAACATCACAGAGGACAAGGCCCGGGTCATACTTTTTCCCCAGCTTGGCCCAGGCAGACATGGTATCCTTACCTGCTACGCATGTCCATCCATCCTCCCTGTACTCTCCCCGACAGACCACATCTCTTGTCTCAGAACTACGGTCAGCTTCTTCATCTGCAGCTCTGGAAACTCCATCTGACGGTGTTGTTCTTTCAAGGTTTCAATCCCACGAATTAGCCTGCTCAGAACAGGTCCGACATGTCCTCCTGCACAGTAGAAGGGACTCCACTCCTAAGACTTACCTGCAAAAGTGGAAATGCTTCTCCATCTGGTGCTTCCACAGATGCTTAATACCCCAGACTGCAACCCTCCCTGACATCTTAGACCATCTTTTCAGACTAAAACAGGACACGTTTTCACTCAGTTTTATCACAGTACGTCTCACGGCCCTTACCACCTTCCATGACACTCTGGACGTCTATTCACTTTCACACGCCCCACCATGAAACGCTTCCTCGCAGGCCTGCAAAACCTCTACCTTGAGATTCATTCACTAGTAGCCTCCTGGAGTCTCAGCCTAGTTCTCTGCGCTCTTATGAAACCTCTTTTCGAGCCCTGGCCACTTCATCCCTGCTTCACATGTCCAGGAAAGTGGCTTTCTTGGTTGCCATAATGTCAACAAGAAGGGTTGGTGAAATAAGCGCCCTGATGGCCTACCCTCCCTACACCATTTTCTCTAAACACAAGCTTACCATACAAACCTGGCCCAAATTCCTCTCCAAGGTGGTGTCTACCTTCCACTTTAACCAGTCAATACAGTTACGTGTATTCCAGCCCAACCCTCACATGACTCCACAGGAAGCTTCATCACATACCCTTGATGTCCAACGGGCTCGTGCATTCTATCTTGACAGAACTAAACCATTTCGTGAATCCCCTAGGCTTTTGTTTCTACTACCAGGAGATCAAAGGGTGATGCTATCTCTAAGCAAAGACTCTCCAAGTGGATCTCCACCTGCATCAGATCTTGCTATCAGACCCAGAATATTCAACCAGAGGGTGTTAGGACTCATTTTACTAGAGCAATGTCACATCCATTGCCTTCCTCCACAGTGTACCTGTTACAGACGTATGCAAGGTGGCCATGTGGACATTTGACCACACATTTGCCAAACATTATGCTATCGCATGGGATACTACAGCAGACAGCATAGTCGGCCATATGGTACTTTCTACCTTTGTTCCTCACACAACTCCAAAATCCCACCAACCATAGTGGGTACTGCTTTGCATACATACCCACAGGGACAGCACTCGAAGAAGAAGCGAAAGTTACTCACCTTGCAGTAACTGAAGTTCTTCGAGATGTGTGTCCCTGTGGGTGCTCCACTCCCCACTCTCCTCCCCTCTACTTTGGAGTATTAGTATGATTTCTCCATGGTAGTGAAGGAACTGAGGAGGGTGCGAGACGCACGCGCTCAGGAAGATTCCAACGAGACGGGAGATACCAACTGAGTGCGTGCGTCCCGACCAGGCACTGCTACCGAAAATCTCCAATCAACGGCACCGGGACGCACCGTCACCTACAGTGGAGCACCCACAGGGACACACATCTCGAAGAACCTCAGTTACTGCAATATGAGTAACTTTCTCTTTTCATTGCAAGGGGCCATGTCTTCTTTTAGTACTACTGCAATAATAATGACTCTCATAATTCATGAGTGCCTTTGCCACTTGTGAGTAATAGGGCCACCTCAAGCTCATGCTTGTAAAATATCTGCACCACACTACACCATGTATTCATTTTATCTAAATTCTATAAAGACATGTGGTCAAAGAACATTATTAAGGTTGCAAAATATAGTAACAGACAGTAGTGTCAGTTCAGCAGGAAGGAATCTTTATAAACACAAATCAAAACAAGGTAATATTAGTAAAAAGTTTCAAACTCTTTCCCAACTTGAGGATCAACCCATCCCTCAGTGCCTAGGAACCCTGCAAATCCATCTGATACCCAGCATTTTCTTCTTTCTCTTTCTCTCTTCAGCAGCCTTCTAATATACATTGTACTGAACTCTTGTATAAGGAGAGAGAAAGGGGAAGCCAGAATTAACCCTTTGTGATCAAGAGAACAGTTAGATTCCCACTCTGACAAACAACAAACATATTTTAAGTGCTGCTTTGTCCTTTATGTCAAAACCAAAGCACATTTTTACCTGAAGACTTTTTTTTAATTCTTCTTGTTTCAGTTTTTTGGAGCTGCAACATTTAAGATAAGGTAATTTGTCACTTTAATGCTTTGCTTGTGCAATAGTAATCCTCATAATGCAGATTAAGTCTTTAAAAGATGCAGACATATTTTCATTATCAAAAGGTTTTTCCATTATTAAGCAAATTACTTCATTGTACAGCAAGAGATAAATTTAAGGTCATTATTGTAGGAATTTTGCAATAACTATTAACCCGATAGCCATTTTTTTCATTATTTATCGTAAACTTAAATACATTTAATGCTGATAAAATGTTTGCAACTAAGGAGGAGTGGAAGTCTTTTAAATTTGATAACTTGATATGTCAAGTCAGAATGTAAAGTGACAGCATAGTGCTGTGTAGGTGGATGTTAGACAAAATGATTGAAAAAGAGAAAGGAAGCTTATCAGATACAAAGCAAAAAATCTGTCTGAAATCTGTCTTGCAAGATATTTCTGCTCCTGTAGAATGAATTCTATTGAAGTGCATGGAGTTCTTCTTTGGGGATGAGGAACTCTTCCTGCAAAAGGGATTAATTTTAAGGCCCCTTTCTATGAGTCCATACAGCAAGTGAAAATGTAATCATTGAGGGCCAGACTCTAATATATACTGAGTTGCATGCTTGTGGAGTAAGGTACTATTTGATATGAATAAGGGTATCAGAATATGGCCAACACAGAGAGTGGGAATAGTATAATGAAGTTGAACTTTTGTAGTAGTCTGATTGATTGATTGTTTTATATAGGTTTTTATATTACACTCATCACCATAGTACTAAGAGAATAAGAGGGGGAAATGTAATGGAGAAGAAATAGGACTAAAACCACAAAGCTATATCATAGCATCAGTTGTGAGGTGGAACTTTTAACTGAGTTCAGTAAAGACTTCTGATCAAAATTGTGTGATATGGCCCCCAAGATTACAAATTAATGCACATTCTCTACTGTCTAATTGCCAAATTATCCACCAAAATTTTATAAAGTACCATGTGGATTCTTCAGTCTTTCTGCCAACTACTTAGTTAAAGGAGTCTCTCTCATGATATCTCCTCCTATCTCTCCTCTTTCCCACTACTTGGTTCTCAAAATATTTCATAGTGTTGCCCTTCAAGAAGGGTTCTGAGCATCATTAGGAGTCACTGAAATGCACAATAGCTCTATAACCTTATGCTGAGCATTTAACCATCACAATATACAATTTAATTATTTCATATTTGAACGGCTAGAAGTTTGATACTATATTTGGTGCAATACTTTTCTCCATGTCACATGCTCTCTTTATGACTTCACTGGCCACTAGAGTTTAAAGGACGATATATTGGCATTTTTCCATAGTCAGTGCTGATAAAGGATCAATATTGTTGCAAAATGTTCTGCATAGGCTAAACAAGGCAAAAAACCTTATGGTCAAAGGCTGCATTTGGATGCACACTTGGCTTCCACTGACTTCAGCAGGACTCATGTGAACACATTTGATGATAAAATGTGAACATTAATGTATTAATAGTGTATTCATTATAAAGTTGTACAAATGGGGGCATAGAAAAGGGATAAGGAGCGATAGACATTGAAGAGAAGTAGAGAGTGTGTGTGTGTGTGTGTGTGTGTGTGCGCGCGCTGTAAGTCAATATTTTGTACTGGGGGAAAAAATTAGTAGAATGATGCCCAGTCTGAAAATGAGGAAATGTGTTTGAAAAGTGGGAGATAGTGAGTATAGAATTACAAACCCTTAGTCATGACTAGCCTAAGTACCGTTCGCTTCAGGCAATGTGTCTGAGTTTTGTATTTGAAAGTTAAGACATTACAGCTAGTAATAAAGTTCTTCAGCTTGCTTAACCACTTCTAATGCTCAATGCTTAACGAACCATAGGGATGTGTATACGTTTGTGTGACTTGCATGCCCCAGAGGTAGGAAAGCTATAGGAGCACATTACAAAATAGTCTGAGAACTAGCAATAATTTCATAGTTGGTAGGATAACAAGCTATGCTAACCAGAAAATGTAGGGGAAGGATATTGAGATTTATAAGATACTGATTAATCATTTACAAATCCAGAGGAGACATCAAAATTTGAGGAAGAATTGTTTTTAAAAGGTTCATCAAAGAAACTACACTCACAGACATATTTTGGATAATACATAATTTGGATAATACATATCATAAGGCATATGACTCCCATCTAAATTAGTTAAACAACCAGTATTTTTAATGTTAGTACTTGGCAAGTTCATTTAAAATTCCAAAACTCTATTCTGCCTTCATTGTTTAGGAGCAATCTGTTTCTGCAATTGTTCAATATCCTGTCAGAATGTAAACTGCTAGAGAGTGCACTCCCAGGAAAGATTTGGGAATATAGGATCGATTTTTGATGTTTGACTAAAGCTTTTTTCCATAAGCCTATGAGATTGGAGAAAAATCTCTCCCATTCTGCTGTCGCTAAAGTATTTTCATTCATCAAAGATTGCATTAATACCTTACCTACATACTTCTGGTGCATGATGTTGGGTAACACTCTGTCCTCAACTTTTTTTGGGGGGTGGAGGGCTTACAGTTTCTGGCTTTTTAAAATTTATTTTAAGTTTGACTGGCAATTTTCACAGCAGCACAAGTGAAAAGGATACATCTTAAGTTGTCTAGCACAGTCAGCTAAAGGAGTTGTACAGAGTCTGAGATTGTTACGTGGAAGAAGATTCAGAGCTGGCGCGACTGTTTGAAGCTAGAGAGATCAGATAGGAAGAAGAGTGTTCTCAGTCTCGCTGAATAAGAGTGTGGGAGAGTTGTTTCTGAGCTCGGGGGTGAGGGGATTGAATTGGATGAGGTGAAAGGGTTTTGGGAGGCTCTGAGTCAAGAAGGAATAGGCTAGGAGGATGGAATCAACTGCTTAATCCCACTCCTGAGATGGAGTTTGAAGCTGCAAGCCACCACGAAGTAGAAAGATCTGAATGATATATTGTATTACCAATCCTCTGAACCATCCAGTTCTCCTTCTCTTGAGCAGTTTGGGTGAAATTGATAGTTATGGTATTGTCTATTAGAGTACGATAATAGAAACCATCAAAAGCTTATTACTAATAAGTAGGGCTGTCTAGCGATTAAAAAAATTAATCACGATTAATCATGTGATTAAAAAAATCGCCATGAATCTCAATGTTAAACAATGATAGAATACGATTTATTTAAATATTAAATATTTCTGGATGTTTTCCACATTTTCAAATATATTGATTTCAATTTCAACACAAAATGCAAAGTGTACAGTGCTCACTTTATATTTATTTTTATTATAAATATTTGCACTGTAAAAATAAAAGAAATAGTATTTTTCAATTCACTTAATACAAGTACTATAGTGACATCTCTTTATTATGAAAGTTGAACTTACAAATGTAGAATTATGCACAAAAAATAACTGCACTGAAAAATAAAAGTGTCAAACTTTAGAGCCTACAAGTCCACTCAGTCCTACTTCTTATTCAGCCAATTGCTAAGACAAATACGTTTTCTTAGATGTGCAAGAGACTGTGCTGCCTGCTTCTCATTTAAAATGTCACCTGAAAGTGAGAACGGGCATTCACATGGCACTGTTATAGCTGGCATTACAAGATTTTACGTGCCAGATGTGCTAAAGATTCATATGTCCGTTCATGCTTCAACGACCATTCCAGAGGACATGTATCTATGCTGATGATGCATTCTGCTCAATTATGATCCAGTGCAGGGCAATGCATATTCATTTTCATCACCTGAGTCGGATGCCACCAGCAGAAGGTTGATTTTCTTTTTTGGTGGTTTGAGTTCTGTAGTTTCTGCATCGGAGTATTGCTCTTTTAAGACTTCTGAAAGCGTGCTCCACACCTCATCCCTCTCCAATTTTGAAAGGAACTTCAGATTCCTAAACCTTGGGTCAAGTGCTTTAGCTATTTTTAGAAATCTCACATTAGTACCTTTTTTGCATTTTTCAAATCTACAGTGAAAGTGTTCTTCAAACGAATAACATGTACTGGGTCATCATCCGAGACTGCTATAACATGAAATATATGGCAAAATGTGGGTAAAACACAGAGCAGGAGACATACAATTCTCCCCCAAGGAATTCAGTCACAAATTTAATTAATGCATTATTTTTTTAAGGCACAACATCAGCATGGAAGCATATTCTCTGGAATGGTGACCAAAGAATGAAGGGGAATACGAATGTTTAGCATATCTGGCATGTAAATACCTTGCAATGCTGGCTACAAAAGTGCCATGTGAACGCCTGTTCTCACTTTCAGGTGACATTGTAAATAAGAAGCAGGCAGCCTTATCTTCCATAAATGTAAACAAACTTGTTTGTCTTAGCAGTTTGCTGTACAAGAAGTATGACTGAGTGGATCTGTAGGCTGTAAAGTTTTTTATTTTTTTTGTTTTTAAGAGCATTTATGTAACAAAAAAAATCTTCATTTATAAGTTCCACTTTCATGATAAAGTGTGTGTACTATAGTACTATAGTACTTGTATGAAGTTAATTGAAAAATACTTTCTTTTATCATTTTTACAGTGCAAATATTTATAATAAAAATAATTTAGCACTGTATACTTTGTCTTCTGCATTGTAATAGAAATCAATATATTTGAAAATGTGAAAAACATCCAAAATATTTAATACATTCCAATTGGTATTCTATTGTTTAACAGTACGATTAAAACTGTGATTAATTGAGATTTTTTTTAATCATCATTAATTTTTTGAATTAATCATGTGAGTTAACTGTGATTAATCAACAGCCCTACTAATAAGGTTAATGGTCTCTGTATAATCTGGGGCATTTGTGGATGCTGTCCCTTATTATTTCTATACTCCAGATATTTTTCACTTGACATCCTTATTTTGGGGTGTCTGTTCAACCCCTTACTATTTGAATGACCTATTTTTCCCTTGGATTTTGTAGGTGAACCTGCTTATTATTGTTATCCCAATATAAATCTGTTTCTCCTCCAGTATCAAACTTCTCAGTGCCATTTTCCACTGTATGCACTGAATAATGTTTTGTCAATTGCTGTGAGCAGATTCTGTCCACTGGGAAAATGGGTATCAGGATCTTTAAAAATATGTAAAATTTAAACCATTCTAAATTAGAAATGAATAGAGGAAAAGATTACACTGGATTTTACACTAAAAAACTCCCCCAACAAAAACAAATCACTATGCAGAGGTATATTTATCTGAAACCATATTATTTGGAATTTGGAACCATTGTATATTCTGGCAAAATTAGCTGAATGTTACATTTCTGCAATGCACTGTAAAGAAGATAAAGAAAAACAAGAAAATCTACAGAGTTTGTGATGTCATCTCCTTTTTTTCAGATGGACAAGATATAGATAAATGACTACAAAAACTTAAATTCTATTGTGTTAGAAGGAAATTGTATTGTAGAAAAGTGTTTTCCTAGATAGAATGGACATTCTCCTTTGTGGCATATATATATATATTTTTAAAAAGCAAGATGACTTAGGAAATGTTGGAAATAAGGGCTGAAAATAATGACAGAGGCTAATATGATATGAAGCCAGTGATAGCACTGAAAACACAATTCAATATGATTGAATTTTTCACTCATCACCGTGGAGTTAAAGTAAATGATGTGCCCAATGCTAAAATGTGATGATGTGAAGCTACTGTCATTGAAGCTAAAAGCCAGCCATGTGAAGCCTAAACTCAACAATATTGACTGCAGCTAAAAAGCAACAGCTG
This sequence comes from Mauremys reevesii, assembly GCF_016161935.1. Lineage (NCBI taxonomy): Eukaryota > Metazoa > Chordata > Testudines > Geoemydidae > Mauremys > Mauremys reevesii. Next base: position 85,119,803 of record NC_052627.1, on the reverse strand, counting down.
AAGCAAAAATGTAACAATGCAACTGAAGCTTAAAAAGCAATGATGTGAGGCTGAAAAAAATCAACAAATAAGGCTGGCTAAAGATCCACAGCAAAAGAACTCTCTTGACATTACCTCACCCAAAGAGCATTCTGCTTTGCACAAAAGTGAGATTCTCCTATCAATAACTGTTCTTCCTAACTGTAGAAAACTGGAATAAAAGTAAAAGGAGGCAAGGAAACAGGAATTTCTGTTATAGAAAGAGTACTTGCTGATGGGCACTGTAATTCTTTTTCAGTTTTTGTTTGTTAGTAGTGACTATGTAAGTATTTGTTTTGTGGCGGGAGGTGGAGTCACACAAAAAAAGTGCAGTATTTTTTTGTTTGTTTTGTTTTCGCCATGACACATTGGTTCATTGGCTGAATCACCTGGTCCATCTCTCTGGAACCTAGACAGACTCTCCTTGGGGCGCCTGGAAAAAGTTGTCCCACCCTCAGCCCTTTATTTGTTTTTTTTTTGACCGAGCTAAAATTAAAGATACTAAAAGCACTGCTGGGTGTCTCAGTGTGCACTGTATCTGGTTAAGCAGGTATCACCCCTTACCAGACCTAATATTACAAGGACGGAAACACCACCAGTCTTCTCACTTGTAAAAAGAAGACTGGAGCAGAAACACAAGTGGCATCTTTGTCTCCAGCCCTTTTTGTTTAATCTTTCTTGGTTCATTCCATACTCTGCTTTAGAAATAGGGAGGAACTGGCTGAGAATTTGAAAGTGAAAGGCAGCTTGGGTGAAAGTGATCATGAAATGATAGAGTTCGTGATTCTAAGGAATGGTAGAAGGGAGAACAGCAAAATAAAGACAATGGATTTCAAGAAGGCAGAATTTAGCAAACTCGAGGAATTGATAGATAAGATCCCATGGGAAGCAAGTCTAAGGGAAAAAACAACTGAAGACAGTTGGCAGTTTTTCAAAGAGACATTATTAAGGGCACAAGAGGAAAGTATCCCACTGCATAGGTAAGATAGGAAGTATGGCAAGAGACCACCCTGACTTAACCAAGAGATCTTCAATGATCTAAAAATTGAAAAAGAGTCCTACAAAAAGTGGAAACTAGGTCAAATTACAAAGGATGAATATAAACAAATAACACAAGTATGTAGGGACAAAATTAGAAAGGCCAAGGCACAAAACGATATCAAACTAGGTAGAGACATAAAGGGTAACAAGAAAACATTCTACAAATACATTAGAAGCAAGAGGACGACCAAGGACAGGGTAGGCCTTGTTACTCAATGAAGGGGAGAAAGTAATAACAGAAAATGTGGGAATGCTAGATGTGTTTAGTGACTTCTTTGTTTCAATTTTCACCAAGAAGGTTGGTGGTAGTTGGACGTCTAACATAATGAATGCCAGTGAAAATGAGGTCGGATCAGAAGAGGCTAAAATAGGGAAAGAACGAGTTAAAAATTACTTGGACAAATAAGATGTCTTCATGTCACCAGGCCTGATTAAATACATCCTAGAATACTCAAGGAGCTGACTGAGGAGATATCTGAGCAATTAGCAATTATCTTTGAAAAGTCATGGAAGATGGGAGAGATTCCAGAAGACTGGAAAAAGGCAAATATAGTGCCAATCTGTAAAAAGGGAAATAAGGCCAACTCAGGTAATTACAGACCAGTCAGCTCAACTTCTATACTCGGAAAGATAATGGAGCAAATAATTAAGCAATCAATTTGCAAACATCTAGAACATAATAAGGTGATATGTAGCAGTCAGCATAGATTTGTCAAAAATAAATCACATCAAACCAGCCTGATAGCTTTCTTTGACAGGATAACAAGACTTTTGGATAGGATGGAAGCAGTAGATGTGGTATATCTTGATTTTAGTAAAGCTTTTGATGCTGTCCCGCATGACCTTCTCATAAATAAACTATGGGAATGCAACCTAGATGGAGCTACTATAAGGTGGGTGAAAAACTGGTTGGAAAACCATTCCCAGAGAGTAGTTATCCATAGTTCAGAGTCATGCTGGAAGGGCATAACAAGTGGGGTCCCACAGGGATCAGTTCTGTTCAATATCTTCAAACCAATTATTTAGATAATGGTATACAGAATACACTTATAAAGTTTGCAGATGATACCAAGTTGGGAGGGGTTGCAAATGCTTTGGTGGATAGGGTTAAAATTCAAAATGATCTGGACAAACTGAAGTAAACAAGATGAAGTTCAATAAAGACAAATGCAAAGTACTCAATTTAGGAAGGAACAGTCAGTTGCACACATACAAAATGGGAAATGACTGCCTAGGAAGGAGTCCTGGAGAAAGGGATCTAGGGGTCATAGTGGGCCACAAGCTAAATATGAGTCATGTTGCAAAAAAAGCAAACATCATTCTGGGACATATTAGCAGGAGTCTTGTAAGCAAGACATTAGTAAAGCAGGATCAGTCCTAAAGTGTCATGGAGAGGAAAATAAAGTTCTAACTGGAGGAGGAGGGATAGCTCAGTGGTTTGAGCATTTGCCTTTTAAACCCAGGGTTGTGAGTGCAATCCTTGAGGGGGCCATTTACAGACCTGCCGGGGGGGACTGTCAGGGATGGTACTTTGTCCTGCTAGTGAAAGCATTGGACTGGACTCAATGACCTTTCAAGGTTCCCTTCCAGCTCTATGAGATAGATGTATATCTCTCTCTCTATATATATAAACTGTATATGGTATATACTGCTTTTAATGCACATACCCTCAGCAAATGGATGAAGTGAGTAGCAGGTACACCTCTACCTCGATATAACACTGTCCTTGGAAGCCAAAATTTTTTACCACATTATAGATGAAACCATGTTATATTGAACTTGCTTTGATCCACCGGAGTGCACAGCCCTGCCCCCCGGAGCACTGCTTTACCACATTATATCCAAATTCATGTTATATCAGGTGGCATTATATTGAGGTAGCGGTGTACATGCACAAAATTAGAGCTAAAAGTTGACACTACATTTCCAAAGAACCGTTTCAATATCAGCTTAAGAAACCAAAACTTTCAGCAGCTGATGCACTGGGCCCAGCAGACTCATGATCTAGATCAGAAGAGTTTTATTTTGATGTTCTTTTTCTTTGTCATTTTCACTTCTGTTCATTTAAAAAATAAAAAATAGGAAGAAAACCTCGTAACACTGTCTGATATTAAACAGTAAAGAATTCTGAATAATGGCAGCTACTCAGCACACTCCTATTGCAGCCTATCTACTTGAGTTCTTTGCTCGTTTCTTGTACACAGAGGTGAGTTAAGGTCAGAACAGTCTTATCTGTGAATATCCTTGCTTTTTCCAGCTTCAATCAAACCTGGGACATGAGTTTAACTTAATTTTTGCTATTTGTATTTAGATAGAGTAATGATTATTAGATAAGAAGCTAAGCAATAATTCGAGTAGGGTTCACTGTGAAACAGCCCAGATTCTGCACCCTTAGGGAAAGCTTGTTAAGCTGAAATTTGGAAAACTTTGCAGTATTTAATATGTGCAGTTTTTAATACTTTAATACAATTCCTTTATCTACATAATGAGATTATGTGTTGGCAGTATTATTTCTTTTCTTTACAGAAATTTAATTCCACTTTACTGATTGTTTCTGAAAGCAGTTGACCACTTCATATGAGCAAACTTAATAGAGAGCTAAGTGGGATGTAGTATTTTATTCCATCATTGTATCTCCAAATAGCAATATAGTGTCATCGTAATAAAATGTGACAGGAATTAGTCCTGATGGTTTGTTAGAATTTTTTCCCCCCATCAAATGCTATTTGCATTTCTACAATACTTTCTGCTTATTGTCACAGATACAGTAGAGGCTCGTACAGTCATAATATTGTTTAGTTCCAACTTCCATTAACCCTTCTTCCATTGCTGACAATGGGAACAAAACACTTAAGCATATGCTTAACTTTAAGCAGGTAGACAAATTGCTTAAGAATGTGCTTAAGTCCCTAGAAATTGGGTATTGTAACTAAAACTTCAGGCATAGTTTATTTTTGAGAAATAAAACTTAGGTCAGGTATGAGGAATACCAAGGTGTGCATTCAATGGAATCAATAGGACAGTGGTTCTCAACCTTTCTAGATTACTGTATCCCTTTTAGGAGTCTGATTTGTCTCATATACCCCCAAGTTTCACCTCCCTTAAAAACTACTTGCTTATAAAATTAGACATAAAAATACAGAAGTGTCACAGCACACTATTACTGAAAAATTGTTTACTTTCTCATTTTTACCATATAATTATAAAATACATTGATTGGAATATAAATATTGTGCTTACATTTCAATGTGATACTTGAGCCTGTTTTTCACTAGTGAGCCTTGTCTGAAGTCTGACAAGCCCCAGGCTTCGGGCCTGAACCATGTAACTTAGCTTTGTTGGCCCACTGTGGCATGGGGCCACGGGCAGTTGCATTGCTTGCTATCCTGTAATGTCAGCCCTGCGATCCCCCTAAACCCATCCCAAGACCTCCTGAGAGCTGCAACCTCCATGTTGAGAAACACTGATCTAGATGAGTTGAGTACCTCCTGGAAGACCTCTGCATACCCCCAGAGGTGCACATACTCCTGGTTAATACTCACTGCAGTAAGGGATAGATGCTCCCGGGAGCCTTTTAGAGCTTTTTATGGTATGTTACTGGATACAAGTGAAATTCATAGATGTGGCATGTTTGAAATGTCTGCTGTACATTTATCCCATAAGTCTGTAGAAATTTCTCCTCTCTTTAATATTATAGTTGGTCTATCTTCTCCCACACCTAACCCTGGAATAGTAACAGTAACAAAATTGTTTTTTTCCAAACTGTATTAGAGAGTTACCTTTGGTTTTAAATTCTTTTTTCACTCATTAGAGAAGTAAGTATCTTTTAACATTGGGTTGCCTCTCCATACACATGTAAGTCAGTCATGCTTTTTGCTATCCACATCAGTATACTAACTTAGAGGCGATGGCAAGCTCCTAGCTGTCATTCTCAGGAACATAGTACCAGTATTCTGAAAAGTGGGTGGATAGAATTGTGATATTCTAATGACGTCCTCTATACAAGTGATCTCTTCAATAAGAGGTGCTTGTGGAAGCAATTATAGAGCACCAAGACAAGCCAGGGCTCAGAGGAGAGGATAGCTGGAGATGGATGGATGCGTGTTACGCTACTATGTGAGCCACAGATGTTAAAACACTCTCAATTGTATTTTGGAATAAAAACACAAAGGAGATCGTAGCATGTTAATATACTGTTGTTAATCAGTAAAACGAGATGAACAATTTGTTACCCTCAGATGAAGTACGTTAACCAAAGCTTTTTTCAGCAAAAATAATATTGGCCATAAAATATCTTTAGGTACATAGTGTACCAGTGAAGTTCTTATTTCTTTAAATGGCTGATTAAAATACAACTTCCATGATGCATTATGCACTCCATCTTTCAATATAGCATTCATGCATGCCTCCTGTTCAGAACAGATGTTAAGTACAGTAGTAACTTCCTTTTCACTGATAGTTTCAAACAATTAAGTGAATGTCTGAGGATCATGCTAAATTAGTTATATTGTTTTATCATTATGTACTTGTTTGCACTTGTAAAGCTTGTAATTAGACAATAAAAAATGCAAGTGGAAAAAAAAACTTTCTTGATGGAGATGTTTCTAAGCTGAACAAAATATTAACCAATATTTCGGCATAGAGAGAGATCCTGTAAATCTGAAAGCATTGAAAAGGGTGTGCTGCATGCAGTCAACTGCTTCAGTTTGCATCAAATAATTAATCAATGAATTAACAGAATTGTATGTATGTACACTGCATGTGTTTTCTGCCAGTATTCATTCTGCATTGGTAAAATTACTTTTGCTTTCTAGATTTCACATAGTTTGGCTTATGTTTTGATAATATTTACATAAATACAAAAGCATCATTGCTCCTACCTGATCCCTTTAAAATCTTTCAAATCTTATTTCTGTTCTAAAATGTTTTGAGTTTTATGTAAAGCTACATATTGTTAACTTTAATAACACACAAAGTAGATTATTAAATGCAGCTTACACAATGGAAATTATCACTACATCTAAATATTTGTCTCCCTACAGTTTTGCATAAATTTTCAGTCTATTTATGGAATAGAGCATTTTTGATATTTTTGGTTTATAGAAAATGGAAACCTTAGTTCACAGATGCACTCTCATGGATTTCTGAGACACCCATATTTCTGCTGTTTCCTTGACAACAACTGTATAGATGCTGCTATCACCATGGGAATGGTTCTTCTGAATGAAGCTGCTACTTCCAAAGGAGATGTTGGAAAAAGGAGAAGTAAGTTATTTAGTAGAATTTGTAGGCTCTCTGAATTTTACTTATTGTAGGCATTTTGAGATAAACACAAAGGTTAGAATTGCCATTCGGGTTAAAGTTTTCAAAAGTGCCTAAGGCCTGGTCTGCACACAGTTTTTATACCAGTATAACTATTTCAGTTAGGGATGTGATTTATTTTAGAAAATAATATAAGTCTGACACCTAGTATGGACACATTTATAGCAGCATAAAAGTACCTTATACCCATATAGCTTAGGCCTTATGATCTGCCCATATGGAAATAGCTATACCAGTATAAAACATTTTTATACTTATATAATTGCATCCACACTAGGTGGGTTGCACTGCTCTAACTATAAGGGTATAGTTAAAGCAGTGCCATTTTTGAGTATAGACAAGTCCTAAGTGATTTAGGAACCAAAGGGTAACATTTTCAAAAGCACCTAATTAATATAGGAGCCTAAGTCCTGTTGAAGTCAGTGAGACTTAAGGTAGGAGTTTCAAAAACATCTAAATCCTATTTTCAAAAGTGATTTAGGCATTTTGAATTTTGAGTCCCAGTTGACTTTCATTGGAACATAGGAATTTTATACTGGATCAGACTCATCTAGTTCAGTATAACAACCTATCTCCAACACTGGCCAGTACCAGATGTTTCAGTGCTTTGCAGTAGGCAGATGAGGGATAATGTGCTCCCACAATAGTTCTCATCCTAATCTCTTATGGTTAGAGATTGTTTAAAACCTGAAGCCTAAGATTTAGCAACCCTTCAAAATGTGTAGCCATTAATGCTGATAATCTTGGTGGTGGTTTGAGTGATAGTCCGTATAATTCCACAGCTGATAAGTGCACATCCAATGCAGATGCATTAGAAAACTTTCTAGTTAGCTGTGACTGGGGGACAGAGCATGCATCCTTTGCTTCCTCGTGCATTCAATGAGAGTATAAAGGGTAGAGCTGCCTCACACTCAGTTCCTTCTTACTGCCATGGTGTGTGTCACAGCAGGTCCTTTCAGAGTTACTTACCTTTTTAGCTAGTTAGTCTTCAGGATCAATGGGACCACAGGTCATCAATAGGACCAGTACCACTTTCAGTTCTGCATGGCAGACCACAAGTCCCTGGGTTTCAAGCACTGCCTCATTTGCAAGGCCTCATACCTCTCAATGATGATCAAACAAGGTGTCTACTCTGCCTTGTTGAGGGGCATATTCTGGGTATATGTTTGATCTGCAAGTTATTTCTCAAAATGGAACCAGTGTTCGAGGGAGTCTTGCTTTAGGGTATCCCTTCTCAAGAAGTCCATGTGAATGGATTCAGACCCTAGTTCCGAGGCGTCTAGATTGTCAGGGGATCAGAGGTCCTGTAGATCCTCAAGGTCTGTGCCCCATGCATCTTCAAAATGAGACACCCTCTAAGTTGGCCGTGGTGTGGGAAAAAACACTGGAATCGACTGGATGCCGAACAGAGGTCCTCAGGACAGAAGAGGCACAGAAGGCCATCCACAGGCTTGGTGCTGGTGCCGCCTATGCCAGTGAGAGCTCCCCTGCTCCCAGAAGAGTGATATCTGTCATCCTTGGTCTTGAATGACAGCCCACAGTCATCCCCAACCACATCCAGGGGTTCAGCAGGATCACACACCACCTCCACACACACCACCTCCACCGGGTAGGGGAGCTGAGCTTCAAGAAGATTGTGATGCCGGTACTGATCCATACCAGAACCATGACCCAGCCTCCATGGCCTCTGTTGCCATTTCACTTTAAGCTGTGGACTGTATGGATGCCTCAGTTTGTCTTGGGCCTACCCTCCCTAGCATATTCTAGGTTCAGGCCAGCTTCCTTGTGGATGAGAGAGCACCATCCCCTCTGCATGGCTCAGATGAGGAACTGCAATCACAGGAGTCAGAGGTCTCTCAGCAGGTACCAGCCAAAACTTCTTTGTCTTAGTCAGATGAAGCCCTGTTGCTGCACTAAGCATCAGCTGTACTGGAGGACCATATGGTCTTCCAGGTCTTATACTGTCAGTAGTGGCAAATTTAGAGATCCTTATAGAAAAGGTGCAGGAAAGCACTTCATATGCTGCTTGAGGTATTGCACTCATTGGTACCAAGTTGCATAGTGATAAGCATTAATGAGAGACTGCTGAAGCCAGTGAAGGTCTAATGGCAAATTCTGTATTGGTAGCTCCAACTTCAAATAAGTCCAACAAGTGGTACCAGATGTGAACTATGGGCTACGAGCAATTTTTGTCATACCCAGTACTGGACTCATTAGTTGTGACAATGGCAAGTGAAAACACATCAGGGTCAGCAGAAATCGATGACAAGGGATAAAGAGCAGAAGGGCATGGAAATCATATTCCCACCTCATGCCTCCAAATGAGGATATTCAACAACTAGGCCATCCTGGCAAAATATGGAGTGCAGTGGGGTGCTTTGTGGATAGTTTCCCATGAGAATTCAAGAGTGAGTTCTAGACTTTGGTGTTCAAAGGGAAACTAGTCTCTAAAACAGTCCTCCAGGTGGCTTTAGATGCTATGCACATAGCATCCAGGATCTGCTGACCACAGTTGAGGACCTGCACTTTAAAGGTTGCTCTTTATTTCATGATAAGATGGATGAGGCCATGAAATCACTGAAGAACTATAAGGCCACACTCAAGTCCTTGGGGTTCTGCACCCCAGCCATCACCCAGAGAGGTCTCAGCATGTAAGCAGGCCCTCTCCTATAGTCCACACCAGTATGCCAGAAAGGGGCAGAAAACTTCTGGAAGAAGGCCCTCAGGAGTGGCCACTACATCCCACTGTCCTTCATTCTCTGCAACCAGGCAGCAGATTTGATTCCACTCCCAAAGACAGCATGCCACTCACTACCCAGCCCTGATCATCTCCTCTGTATGGCATACATCTGTCTCATTTGCGCCATTTCTGGTCACCTCAGACCAGTATGTATTGGACATTGTAGAGATGGGCTACACACTTAACTTCCTCTCCTGCCCACCTACCCACCAACTCTCCCTATCCCTATTCAGAGACTCATCTCATGAGAGCACTCTACACCAGAAGGTTCAGTGATCTTAGCTCTTGGCTCCATAGAAAAGGTCCCCTCACAGGAAAGGGGAAGATGGTTTTATTCAAGGTATTTCCTCATCCCCCAGTAAAAAGGGAGGTCTTTGCACTAGCCTCCCTTTTCATCAAGCTATCTACAGTGATTCTCAGGTCTCCTTCAATTGGACATAGGATGCTAAGATAATTTTGAAAAATTTGTCCTCAGTCCCTAACTTACCATCAATGTCATAGAATCATAGAATCATAGAACTTAAGATCAGAAGCGACCATTATGATCATCTAGTCTGACCTCCCGCAAAATGCAGGCCACAAAAGCTTACCCACCCACTCCTGAAATAATTCTCTCTCTTGACTCAGCTGTTGAAGTCCCCAAATCCTGATTTAAAGACTTCAAGTAGCAGATAATCCTCCAGCAAGCGACCCCTGTCCCATGCTGCGGAGGAAGGCGAAAAACCTCCAGGGCCACTGCCAATCTACCCTGGAGGAAAATTCCTTCCCGACCCCAAATATGGCGATCAGCTGAACCCCGAGCATGCAGGCAAGACTCTCCAGCCAGACACTCGGGAAAAAGACTTTCAATATCCCAACATTGACCCTCGGTACTAATTACCAGTGGTTGCACGTTATTGACCTATTGACTAAATCACGTTATCCTATCAAACCTTTCCCTCCATAAACTTAACAAACTTAATCTTAAAGCCAGAGAGGTCCTTCGCCCCCACTGTTTCCCTCAGTAGGCTGTTCCAGAATGTCACTCCCCTGATGGTTAGAAACCTTCATCTAATTTCAAGCCTAAACTTCCCGACTGCCAATTTGTTCTCGTGTCCACATTAGTACTGAGCTGAAATAATTCCTCTCCCTCCCTGGTATTTATCCCTCTGATATATTTAAAGAGAGCAATCATATCTCCTCTCAACCTTCTTTTGGTTAAGGAAAACAACCCGAGCTCCTCAAGTCTCCTTTCATACGACAGGCTTTCCATTCCTCGGATCATTCTAGTGGCCCTTCTTTGTACCCGTTCCAGTTTGAATTCATCCTTCTTAAACATGGGAGACCAAAACTGCACACAGTACTCCAAATGAGGTCTCACCAACGCCTTGTATAACGGGACTAGCACCTCCTTATCTCTACTAGAAATACCTCGCCTAATGCATCCCAAGACCGCATTAGCTTTTTTAACGGCCACATCACATTGCCGACTCATAGTCATCCTGCGATCAACCAGGACTCCGAGGTCCTTCTCCTCTTCCGTTACTTCCAACTGGTGCATCCCCAGCTTATAACTAAAATTCCTGTTAGTCATCCCTAAATGCATAACCTTACACTTCTCACTATTGAATTTCATCCTATTACTAATACTCCAGTTTACAAGGTCATCCAAATCTCCCTGGAGGATATCCCGATCCTTCTCCGAATTGGCAATACCTCCCAACTTCGTGTCATCCACAAACTTTATCAGCCCACTCCTACTTTTGGTTCCGAGGTCAGTGATAAATAGATTGAATAAGATCGGACCCAAAACCGAACCTTGAGGAACTCCACTGGTAACCTCCCTCCAACCCGACAGATCAGCTTTCAATATGACCCGCTGCAGTCTCCCCTTTAACCAGTTCCTTATCCACCTCTGGATTTTCATTTCAATCCCCATCTTTTCCAATTTAACCAGTAATTCTTCTTGCGGTACCGTATCAAACGCCTTACTGAAATCAAGATATATTAGATCCACCGCATTTCCCTTGTCTAAAAAATCTGTTACTTTCTCAAAGAAGGAGATCAGGTTGGTTTGGCATGATCTACCTTTCGTAAATCCATGTTGTAATTTGTCCCAATTGCCATTGACCTCAAGGTCCGTAACTACTCTCTCCTTTAATATTTTTTCCATGACTTTGCATACTACAGATGTTAAACTAACAGGCCTGTAGTTACCCGGGTCACTTTTTTCCCCCTTCTTGAAAATAGGAACTATATTAGCTAATCTCCAGTCAAACAGTACAACCCCCAAACTGTCAAAATAGACAGTTGCTTGATTTAAATTTGACTGTAGCTCTCTGAACATATTTCTTGGATTTGTGAGTCTGTATTACACTAGTTCCAGATTCAGCCTTTCTTACTCATGATGAATCGTACCTTATTTTACAAGCATTTCCACTGAAAAAAATGTTAATGATCAGAGAATAAAGTTTTACTCAATCTGATAAGGATGGCAAAATCTGGCCCTTAAGTGATGGGGAGAAGCAGTGTCTAAAAATGTACTAAAATTTTGTTTTCTGGTTTAAAAGGAAATGAGGAAATAATGAAAGTTGCCAGCTGTCATCTGTCATTTAAAGAGCTGATGTGTCAATTGTAACATACCAAACTATATATTTATTATAGCATAATTGCTAAAGTGTTTTTTTGGAAAATGTTAAAATTCCTATTATGGTTAGTCAGGTCCATTAAATTGACAGTCTCATCATATTTATTGAACTAGCACTTACCAACTTCTTTTTTTTTTTTTTTATAAAAAATGGGCTAATTATCTTGTGATGCAACTGTGGAAATGACAGTACTCACATAGAGTTCCACCCCAGGCATGAGGACTTGAAGGGGACAGATATACTGTCCTTGCATCAGCTCCTATCAATGAAAATATTGGTAGATGTCTTTCAGTGTCCTTCAAAAAGCGATTCTTGTGTATCACAGCCTAATATGACATTAAGCTTCAGTCATAATTTAATTGAGATACTGAAATTCTACATGTTTAGAGCATGACTCCGAGAAGTGCTCAGTGTTTGCATCTCCCACTGCCTTCAGTTTTTCATGATCACCACCTTTCAATATCAAGCCCTCATTTTTTTTCAGTTTCTCATGTAAATGTTGAGTCAGGAAGAATTCCTCCAGGCATTCCTGCAGCTGAGCTGGCCCCTTGCCAGACCCCCACAATGTGACCATTTCCGGCATTTAGAACTTGATCCTACTGCCATGGAAGTCATTGGCAAAATGCCCTTTGACTTCAGCTCTCTCCCATCAGCTTAGAGCAGCTTCTTCATACACGCTACAGCGGTGCAGCTGCACCAATGCAAATTTGTAGTTTAGACCTGCCTTGAGTTTAATAAGGTATTTGTTCTCTCTCACTCTTCTTCCTTTCTCTGCCCCTTTTCTTACAGATGAACTAAAACAAATGGTTTCTCCCATTTATTTCAATAGAAATAGTGTGATTTTTTTTCCCCACACAACCCTGATTGTTCAGATTCCAATTTATATTGAACATTCTTGATTATCCCAGATGTCACAGGGATATTGAATGAGTTTAATTGATTTTTTTTTTTGGTGTGGGGGGTAATCAAAGGAATTTACATTACATTACATTGCCTGAAATATATAATTTACAAAGATTTCTATATCCACAGTCTCCAGCAAGGTGTTTGTATCCAAAGCTACAAACTATTGTTCCTTTTGCCTCAATAATACACTTATACTGATAAGAAGTTTTTTTTTTAATAACCACAAGTAAATAATTTCCAGGTGTGTTTTGATGCCCTGTTAGAAGATACTGGACATCATAAGGCAATATTTCAAAACCTGAGTACTGAACTAGGCCAAATTTCTTTGTGATTGACATAAATAATATTTTTAGTGTAGACTCTAGATGTTAATCTTTTCCATGTTTTTATATGCTAGTAAACACAGTTAATATTTTTCCAGTAATATGCCTGGTAGGACTGGGACTGGTGGTTTTCTTCTTCAGCTTCCTGCTGTCGATATTCCGCTCCAAATACCATGGCTATCCATACAGGTAATCTTTTATGTTATTAAATCCATTTTTATATTATAATGGGTACCAGGTATTTTTAAAAGTTCAAAAGATTGGCTTGATCCTGCCGTCCTTGATGTTAATGAGTATTTTGCCATTGATATCTATGGGAGCAGGAGCAAGCCTGATTCTATGAGTAAAAAGACAGTGATGTTTGGATACATGTAAAAAAGTAACTGACCCATTGTCTTAGCAGCTGTGCTGCACTTTACAGGTCAAAGGACGTGTTTGTGAGTGACTGAATTTCTTTGTAGTGGGCCCAGGAAAGATAATGCACCCGGAGTAGAAGATGATGAGGTTTATGATGGTCCTTAGCTCCTGCGGAAGTTCATTCCACATCTCAGACCAGCTCTCAAACAAACTCTCTCTCATGCACAGATAAGCAATACCCTTATTCATTATAATGGATAAATCACCCTGTCAAAACATTCCATAAGAAACTTCACATACTATATAAACTAAAACCACAAATACTGCAGATCTGAATACACAAACTCTAATGGGTAGAATTTTCCCCCACCTTTGGGACAGGGAAATATAGCTAGTGCTGCATATATATGAAGGCTTCTAAATATACAAGAGTGGGTGGTTAAGAACATACATGCTAGAAATAATTGTAGAAACAACTTTTTTACTGTGAAATCTTCACTGATATGTGAACATAGCACAGCTGTCACTGTTTTTCAACAGACAATGTGTACATATCACCTCAATTGATTTTCAGATTATTATTATTTTTTTTAATTTAATAACGTGAAAGTTGAGTCAACACGCATAGTTTACTGAGAACCATTGTACCAGCCAGAGTGACCATGGTTGAAGGCAGCACTGGGCATTGTGTAGTGAAGTTCGCAGATCTGGCTCAATCCTGTGTATGCAGGAATTGCTAGGGCATCCCCACAGTAGGCATCAAGTAGAGTTGGGGTGTACATCAATAAGAAGTTTGAAAGCATGGTGGGCCGGGTTGTTTTTGTCCATCCTGGTGACATGGCAGAATAGTGTGCAGTAACACTTTTGAATAGAATGAGCACCTCAAAGAAGGTCAGAGCTCTGAGGATTATGACATTTTGCACAAAGTCAGAACATTTGGGATTTGGCATTGACAGTGAATATGGAATGTCTCTAACTGCTCCAAGTTTGCTTGTAAGAGTGTCCAGGTTTCTGACCTTTATAGCAATACGGGTAGTACGGGTTTGATAGATCCTGAACTTTGTCTCAGCACAGATGTTTTTCCTTCCATAAGCATGGACTTCAGGCAGGAAGCAATGAGACCTATTAATCAATGAATGACTGGTTTGCTGTGACCGTTTAAACTCTTCTTGCAGCCTGGGTAGATGAACTTGTCAGCACTACCCATGGTACTCAACCCCACTTGCACCAGGGATTCTGGTGGCCCACCTGCAATCTTCTGTACCTTGGTGTTCCACCATGAGACATTCAACCCCACAATGTGGGCAGCATCTTGGAGACCTTGGAGGACAGTGCTGAAATTCTGACTTTTCCACAAGCAGGGCAGCATCGTCGGCATAGGCTCAGTCTGAGAACATTTCTTGACCAATCTTGATTCCAGTGTGTGATGCAGCAAGTCCAAGTATCCTGTCAATTGCATGACAGAGTGGTCAGGGTGAGGATGCATTCCTGCCACACAGCTGCGATTGTATAGCAATGTGATGAATCTGTGAACCAACACACACTCTCTCGCTAGTACCAATGTGAAGATTGTGCAGTAGATTTAGAATATCTGGAATGCCAACTCCTTTCAGTGTGAACCAAAATCTGACCTGTGAACCAAATTAGAAGTCAATTTGATGTAGATTTGATGTAGTGGGTGTTTAAATTTTTGGTGAAGCTCTGCCAGAAGCCAGACTGTAAGGACAGCATCCGTTGCCAACCACCCAGCAATGAACCCTGATTGTTGTGGACAATGTCTGTTAAAGAGTGGCTGCATCCTACTAAGCAGAACATGATAAAAGACCTTTCCAGAGACCAGTAACAATGAGATTGGCCTGTAGCTGCCACACTCAGAGTGAGATCCTTTGCCTTTGTACAAGGGCACTATGATGCCATCTTTCAATTCTGCTGGTACTTTGCATGATGGCGACATTTTTAAGAACAGTTGATGCAGGCTGATGCTCACTGGTTCCAGGCATCTCGGAGCAGTTGGAGTGGAATGCCACCAGGTCAAGCAGTATGGTCCATTCCGTAACTTTTGGAAGGCCTTTCATACTTCCCCAGCTCAATCACAGCCACTCATGTCATATTCTGTAAGCACTAGTAGACTATCATGTGGTGGAATTAACTGGATATTTGCTGCTAGCTGGTGGCAGAATGTGTCCTTTTCCACAGATGATGCATTTTCTATTGGCTCATAGGCTACAATGACAGATAAGTGTCCACAAAGATGTTGGAGCCAAACAAAGAGCAAGCCTGGAGAGATGGGGTTCCATGTGGTTAGATTCTATACTAGCTGCTAATAATAAGTGCCATACCTTGAGCTGGATGTGGACAACCAGCATGGAGGATGGTTGCTCCTTTTACAGTAACTTGATTGCTTTCTCAAGGGCTCTTTGATGCTGACGATTACAGTCTTTTAACAGATAAATTCTTTGATGAACTGTCATGTACCCAATGCCATTCAGGGTTAATATGTTCCATGTGATGACACAGAAAATGTCTCTAAAATCTGGTTTGGACTTCTGCGCCTTCCCTATGAGAGGTTTGGGTTGCACTTGTCCTATGCATGCAGAGCACACCTCTCCTTCCGCAGTCAATAATAGCGGACTTTAATACTGGTGCTATTGTCACAGTCTGTCATGGCTTTTTTCCCCTTCATTTCACACTGTCTTGTTGAGGCGGGGAGACAAAGAGGTATTTCATATGTGGGGGACACCATCCCACTTCCTAGGAACTAGTCCCTCAGATGCCATTGGTTCCTGGGGGCATGAACAACCATTATGAATACCTGGTTCTTCTACACTATGCGATCCACACATCCATAGTCATGGCTCATTCACCTTCACGACCTTTGGGGAACTTGGCCCTCATCTGCTGAGTTTGTCATTGGCCTTCATTTGTTACCCTGAGCAGAAGCCCTAATCAGGTACTACCAACCAGAGGCACACATAGCCAGGGATGACCATACCCTGAAGTAGAGCAGCCTAAACTGCTGCTACCTACTACCCAAAACAGAATCATAGAAGATTATGGTTGGAAGAGACCTCAGGAGGTCATCTAGTCCAACCACCCTCCTCGTGAAATAGTTTTTTTCCTAATATCCAACTTAGACCTCCCCCACTGCAACTTGAGACCATTACTCCTTGTTCTGTCATCTGCCCCATTGAGAAGAGTCTAGCTCCATCCTCTTTCGAAGCCCCCTTCAAAACATGGAAGGATGCATACTAATCTAAATTACATGCTTAAAATCTTTGATTACTGTATATTGACAAATGTAAAAAACATTTGGTGTCTCAAACTAAAAGATTTTAAGTCTCATTAACATGCCTACATAGTATTTCAGTAAAGATAATTCATTTTATTACATTTGTTCTTTCTTAATGTTCATTGGCAAATCATTATAAATGATACATATATGGAAAAATACTTCCTACCATGTCAAGAGAAAGATATCCTGATGAACTGAGAACGTATTTTCTTCTTCCTACTTTGTAAACTTCCTCCGCAAGTTAAATGCAGTAAAATCTCATCAGCAACATTTCCATCAAACAAGAGGAAATAAAGTTGAAACTCTTTTGACATTCTGCCTTTTATTTCATTTTACTTTTGCTCACTCCCTCAGCACAAGTGAAATAATGAGTTTTCTCATTGTTGTAGGATATTTCAGTAGACCATAATGTTACAGCCATTCTATCCTTTAACAAGAAGTGATATTGAATGGAACTGGAAACTGATTCAAGAACAGTCAGAGGCGAGAGCTTGGCTTGTTCTCTTCTCCAGTGTTTTTGATTTAATACTTCTCTGCCATCATCTCAAAAACATCTGCAACATGTCTTAGAATCTGGCTACATTTTGCAAAAGCATGGCATTTTGTGTTAGTCTGGGATCTTGTGTGCTCTGAGACTATATAGAACTAGCATTCGGTTGGCTTTTATTTGTATGTTGTCTTCCATCACTGTGATATCTTAGCACCTTTCACAGGAAGAAAAAAATAAAACCCACTTTCCTTTCCAGCCCTACCAACAGGAACTAGCTTAGTTATTTTAAAAAATAAAGTATGAGGATGGTGATGTGATGGAGACCATTTTTGTGGGGAAAATAAAGAAATGGTTTTTCATTTATTTCTGAACATGATCATGGTGGTGAACATTCTTATGGCAACAAGCAGTGAGTTCCACTGCCATGGGTTAGCTCTTGTGGAAGATACATCTGACTGATATAAGCCTTCTCTGTTTATTGACAGCTTTATTTTTGCAATGGAACAAATCTGTCATGCGGTCATCACAGGGGATGTGATCTTTCAGAGAGCTAGAGCCAATATTATTCAGGTTTTTGAAAATCATGGACCATGTCAAGAGATAAACACCAAATGAGATGATATTCTGGGAGCCTTGTGTTTCCTGTGGTCTTGCCTTGCCTGTTTTTATATCTCCTTTCTGCTGAGTTAGGCCTTGTCTACACTACCCGGGTAAATCAACCTAAGTTATGCTACTCCAGCTATGTGAATAACGTAGTTGAAATCGGCGTAGTTTAGGCCGACTTACCACAGTGTCTTCACTGTGCTGCGTCGAACGGAGATGCTCTCTGGTCGACTTACATTACTCTTCTCGGGGAGCTGGAATACCGGAGTCGACCAGAGAACGATTTAGCGGGTCTTCACTAGACCCGCTAAATCGACACCCGCTGCATCAATTGCAGCAGCAATGATCTCCCAGTAGTGAAGACGAGCCCTTAGTTAGATACCACATGCATCTTTCCTGCTACACAGCAATACAATTAAAAACACTTGATGGCCATTGGTGCTCCTATACCTGCAGCCTTATCTAAATGTATTTGTCAGCAAACCCTGAAAGTTAATACATATGGCATTTTTAAAAAGTGATGTTTGTGTGCTTATTTATATTTGTTTTGAAATGACTGTACCTTGAACTCTGAAGGATTAAGCTAATCAGACCCAAAGTACAGCACTAATAAAATATTACTTTCCTTTCCTAGTGTACCATGTTCCTGTGTAACTTGTGCTTCTTTAAGTTCTTCCCCAAAACACTCTGTTCCCAACAGACCTACAAGCTCTATTCCTCCCCTCTAAGAAGGTTTATGAATAACTTGCTTGATTCACCTTTGCTAGCAGAAGAGGAACTGCTTGCAAACTCCAGCAAGTCAGCTGAACCAGTGAGGGCATTCACCTCTATATGGGAGAATAGACATTGTTTGTATTGCCACCCTCCCTACTTTCTGTTGGTGGGGTGCATGTTTTTATTCAGTATCTCCAGAAGAAACCCAGTAGCTCAGTTTCTTACTGACAGTGAATGTGGCCCAACAAATATTACTAAAATATTAAATACTATGCAAACAGCTCTTGGAACTAACAAAATGTGTGTGCTGAACTTCACTGCTGAATCATTTGCTTTGTGATATATTCTATCCCTGTATTTATGTCTATTAACATTGTACACCCTTTTGCATAGGGACCTTGTCTACTCACCTGTCTCTAAAGTGTCTGGAACAATTTTGGTATGATATAAACAATAATTTGCAAGATGAAATATCACAGTTCTAGATGTTCTTAAAAGCCTTTTTTATGTTCTCTTTTAGAAGACAGCTACAAATCAAGAGAAATTTTTTCTGCCACTTTATGATATACAGACCATGTGACTGGATGATTTAGGGAATATTTGTACTTTTTCCACAAATGCCTTTTGTAGTTTAACTTGGTTTTGTTTTTTTATATTCCACAGCAAGGTATTCATGGTTGTGAAACTATGCCTGTCACTCTATTCTAACAATCCATTCTAGCCATAAAAACCTTTCTTATGGTAAAGCACCTAACATGGATGTTTTCAGCCAGAGAGAAATTTAAAAAATACTTTCTAATAGTTTTGTGATAACAATAAAACTATTTTTTGCATTATTTCCTTGTTTGCAGAGGTTATTCTGTGAATCATATTCATAGAGTTTAGTATGTCCTCTGAAAACTGTAGTTTAGTCCGTTTCAGAAAACTTCTATCCCTGTATGTGAATTGGAATACACTATTACCAAGCAATGAAAATTGTATAGACAGATACTTTAGAAGAGAAATTAAAAATAAATGAATGAAAGAATTATTCAGTTCTTCATATGGAAATTTTTAAATCCAATAGCATCACTCATTCAGCAACCTAACATTAAAATTGGCTATTATATCACAGGGCTGGAGGGTAGCAAATATAATACCTACATTTTGAAAAAATACAAGAGTAAATCCTTGGAATTACAGGCTGGCAAGCCTTATTTCAGTACCAGGAAAACGGGTTGAAACTATATTTAAAAATGGAATGTCTAAACAACTAGATTAGCATAATGACATGAATAAGCCAGAAAGACTTCTGCAAAGGAAATTAAACAGTTTTTTCAGCACGGCGAAAGTGAAAAGCTTAAGATTGATATTAGGACTGTTTTTGTTTAAAGTATTAATGATCCGGAAAAGAATAATGGTAGCAAAGTTGATGACTGAGAAAATTGTGAGAACTTCATAGGGACCTAACAAAGCTAGGTAAAAGGGCAGCATAATGGCAGATGGAATTCATTGTTGACAAGTGAACTTAATGCATATTGGAATTCATATAATTAATAGTAAGAATAATCTTGCTTATTTAGTCAACCCCCATTTTCATTGATGCAAATCATAGGGTATCTACCACTTACCATGTTGAAAATATTTCACAGCTAGTACACCCAGGGCCGGTGCAAGGATGTTTCGCGCCCTCCCCCGTCCTCCAGCCCTGCGGCAGCTCCTCACCCCCCGACCCCCTCCGGCATGAGGCACCTCCCCTGCAGCAGCTCCCCACCCCCCCTCTGTCCTGAGGCACCCCCCTCCTCCTATGGCAGCTCTCCCCCTCCTAAGCTGATTGGTGCTGCAAGCCTGGGAGTTGGGAGAAGTGAAGCAGTGACAGCGTGCTCAGGGAGGAGGCAGAGCAGGGGTGAGCTGGGGCGGGGAGGTCCCCTGCATGCCCCTCCCTTACTTGCTGCAGGCGGCCCTCCCCATGCCCCCCTGCCCCAGATCCCTCCGCCTAAATGCCAGCAGCGACCGGGGCGGCTGAAGATCCGGCCACCCCAGTCGCCGCCAAAGAAAATGCCGCCCCCCAAATCCTAGCGGTCGCCTAATAGGTTGCACCGGCCCTGAGTACACCTCACTTTTAGTAATCATTTCCTTGGTGTTAAACCTAATTTTTCATTTGCTCAGTTTCAGCCCATTCATGCTTCCTGTACCCTTTGAATCAGTACAAAGAATCTGAAACACATCTTCTCCCTCCTTTTTTGGCTTACTATCATTTTCTTCTGAAAATAGTTTAAATGTTTTGCTTAACATCTTCCACATTAATCTATTTCCCATTCAATAATACTTGAATAGCCACTGGAGCAGATTCTCCACCTTACTAGATCTCTACTGTCCACTCAGCAGGTTTTCAGGAAGACTCCATATCTCTTCTAGACAGTGTATTTGGTACAAATCAAAAGCCTGTGCGGATTCCAGACCCACCCTTCATTAAAACATTGTCCAAGATGAGAGAATAAAAACATTAAGAAATAGAAGAAAACTGTATAATCCATCAGACTTTTCTTTTAAAATCCAAGAAGTTTAAATGGACATACACAGCATATATAAGAAAAGATTTATTTTTCTTCCACAGCTTTAAAATTGGAATAGAACAAAGATATCATAGGGAATCAAGTATAATATTGAAATGTGTAAGTTTATCATATCGTCATGAGATATGGCTATAGCAAGTTATTACCATAATGGAATCAGTAGACTTATGTCTACCTTAAGATATACCATTACAACCTCCTTGATTCTTACCAAATCAGTAATGTTCTTTAAAAATTCAAGCAGATTCACAAGGCACACTCTTTTTTATGAAGCCAAACTAAATTAGACAGTGCTTACTAAATATTACATTCTAACTACTTGTATCCGTGGTAAATTAGACAGTGCTTATTAAATATTCCATTCTAACTAAATTGTATCTGTAGTATTTATTTACTCTCCTTTTTTTTTTGTTGGTCTGTATTCTTTATCTTCCTCCCCTGGTATTTTAGTAGCCTTATAAATTGTTTTCCTTTTACCACTAATCCTCCAAATTTATCCACATGATGATAAATATATTTTTAAAATACCAAATGTGTTACTGACAGTGGTACCAGGTTATTTTTTTTTACAATGTTCTTTCTCTATATTCTCGATGTTCATCTCCTATCTTTTGCTTTTCATCCTTTCTTCTGTTCTGCTTTGTATAGTATCACATTGAATATCATTTCTTTTTTGTATTTGATGTACACGTTATGCAGTAGAAGGAAATCCTTACCCAACCTGACGTCTTCTGTTGAATAATCTCCAGTTTGTATTTGAGTAATAAAATATCCCATTACTTCTTTGAGTTCTTCACATTGTGCAGCTGGTGGATACATGGGAAATGGTTGTTACCTTTTGTTTTCTTTGGGCTGGTAAATCTCACCTGTGCAATGAACATGAAGGGCCAGAGGGAGCTATGCCAGTTTGCATCAGCTGAGAATTTGGCCCTAAAAATGAAACCAGTAATGGGACATGTTAACTATAACATTTGACAGTCTTGAAAAAAGTAGAGTGGTGGCTGTTTTGGTTTTTTTTGCAGCTCATATTTGCATGCGTTTAAAAAGTAATATTTGAAATGATGTTCATGCTGTATAAACAGAGGTACAAGCAACATCACAAATCCACCATCGTCCCTCTTCAGGGAAATTTAAAAATACTAAATTACTTGTTTGCTGTTTGTCACCGAACAACCATGTAAATCTTTACTGAAGCAGTGTTCATGAATAACGGATTTAAGAAATAACATGTCTCCTTGTATGCATCCTCTCTCCTGCCATCACTGACCTCAGTGAGGTAAGATTATCAAGATGAAATCAAATGAAGATAAATCAAGAGTCAATGACTGGAGAAAGGAGGTTATTTCCTTTTATAAAAGTACATAAAACATTATGGCAGGAATGCTGCTGCTCGCTGACCCCTGACCCCAGTATTGCCTCTACCATTGTTACTTCAGCTGTTGATCCCTTTGGTGACAAAAATAAATGCATAGAATGATTGAAAAGGGAGGGAGGGCAGAAGCTGTGAATGTGTGTGTGTGTTTAGTTTTCTTTTCACTTCAGAAAAAATGTGATACAGCACATTTGCATATTGTTCACTCTCTGTGAGCTCCATTATTTGTGTAATAAATTACTCTGTACTGTAAAGTCAGAAATTAATGTAAGTAGTTTTCTTCTGAAGCTGCTCCAATCTCTGCTATAATGATTTTTTTATACTTTTATTCTAGTTATCAATACATTTTTACACCATGAAAAATAACGTGGCAATAGGCAAACTGGGACCAAATGTCAATCACAATATACACTCATGATTGGGGTTAACATAAATATTTCTTACTGGGTAAATATAACAATAATAAAAGAAGAAAAAACAGTTTGCTTAAATATGTACCGAACAGCTTCTTCCGGAGTTAGTCATTTTTCCATAGAGGGGACTTCTTATGCCTTTGCAAGTCCACTGTTCTAGCAGCAGAGTGTTGGGATTTCTCCATTTTGCTGAAATAAGAGTTTTTGAATTGCTGGCATTTAATGTTGAAATAATTAGTTACTTTCTTTTATAGTGATCTTGAACATTTTCCCTTATGCCTTACCCAGAAAGCACTTACAAGCTGCTCTCTTATGTGAGAACATTGTTTTGTAACTTGCTTGCAAAAAAAACTGGTATGTTCCCACCACAAGAGAGAGAAACTGTATGAACTACTCTATTTCAGTCACATGGGGAATTATTCATTTAGTCTGTGCAGAGCAAAATAAGCACAGTAAAGAATATAATACAGAGTAGTAAGATGACAAATGCATTCTATGATTTGCTTGTATGCTTTAAGGCAATGCAATTTTTAAAACGTACTTTCAGTTATTGCCTTGGGTCTCTCTCCACCTTCAATGCAAGTATTCTTGTTGAAGGTCCATACTGATTTTCTTGATGTTATTTTCTCCCCAAATGCCCTCTTCTGTTTCTGATTAATTCTCTTTCACCAATACTGCCTCCTTTCTGTTCCTGACTATCCTCCTTATAGAAGTCTTTCCCTTTGCAATGAAATTCCAAATTTACATCTACTTTCCAGTCAGTTTTCAGTTACATGCACAATATAGCGTTTTTCAGTTTACTGTATGGATGGGCTTCCTGCTCTACTTTGCTTTGCAGTGCTATTTGTTGTTGTCCATAAGTAGTTAAATACCATGTTGTTTATGAATGTGGGCCTACATTAACTCCTATAAATTCCACTTCTACACTGTTTAAGCTCTATTACTGGTATATATGCATCTGCCTCTCTACCAAAACACTATGATTCCCTCTTTTCTCCATGTTGGCTGGAAATGAGCAAATAGGTTTGCTTACAATACAAACAAAACCATCCTTCACCCACATTGAACCTTAATTGAACATATTTTGGGTTCAAGTTTGGCTTCTCTATTTTTAAATGCTTTTGTGCATCTTTGCACTTCCTGCATCAAGCTGGAAGCCGAATGGCTGACCGCTGTTTTCACAGTATTTTTGGTCAAACCCAAAAGCAGGAAGTCCCAAGATTCTTGTAAAGGAGTCTTTTTTTTTCTTGTGAGACCTCCTGTCCAATTTTTCAGTCTCAAGAGGTTTTGATACGATTCAGATAACTATTGGGTGCTTTCCTGAAATGAACTACCAGATTTTTGAGACTATTGTCTACTTGCTCGTTCTCCATGCAGACATAAATTCTTCACAATTCCCTTTTTCTGGTTTGTTGCTATCAAACCAATATCCCCATTTGGTTTCATCAGTCCAGTATCTCAGAATGCTCTAGGGCCCAACAATTTTAAATCCTTTAAAACCACCCCTCAAGCCATGTATTTAGATATCTTGCCTATTTTACCCCACTTCTTTATGAAGAAGGCAAAAAATTAAGCCTCTGCATACTGTTTTTCCTTCACGATTCTTCAGTGTGGCTGTTTGTTAAGAACTATTAGCCTAATTCTGTAAATATTTCTGATCTACATTCACCAATTAATGAAAGAAAAAGTCTGTGAAGGCATGGTCCTTCCTCAGAAGGCTACCACTGAGCCAAAAGCCCTCCATCTGCTCGCTAATCATTCACGTCTTTCATAGTCTTTGTCCTCATGAGTAGATGCTAGAGGCTTTTATGTATGTATTTGAGCAGTGATTCTCAACCAGGGATATGTGAACCCCTAGGGGTACATGGAGGTCTTACAGGGGATACATCAACTCATCTAGCTATTTGCCTAGTTTTACATCAGGCTACATATAAAGCACTAGCAAAGTCAATACAAACTAAAATTTCATACAGAAAATGACTTGTTTGTACCACTCTACATACAATACATTGAAATTTAAGTACAATATTTGTATTCCAGTTGATTTATTTTATAATTATATGGTAAAAATGAGAAAGTCAGCAATTATTTTCAGTAATAGTGTGTTGTGACATTTTTATATTTTTATGTCTGATTTTCTAATACTGTGTGCACATGTGGTCACCCCATCTCCAAAAAGATATATTGGAATTGGAAAACATTCAGAAAAGGGCAACAAAAAATATTGGGGTATAGAATGGCTTCCGTATGAGGAGAGATTAATAAGACTGAGACTTTTCAGCTTGGAAAAGAGACGACTAAGCGGGGATGTGATAGAAGTCTATAAAATCATGATTGATGTAGAGAAAATAAATAAGGAAGTGTTATTTACTCCTTCTCATAACACAAGAACTAGGGCCCACCAAATGAAATTAATAGGCAGAAGGTTTAAAACAAACAAAAAAGGAAGTATTTTTTTCACACAATGCACCATCAACCTGTGGAACTCCTTGCCAGAGGATATTGTGAAGGCCAAAACTATAATGGGGTTCAAAAAAGAACTAGATAAATTCATGGAGGACAGGTCCATCAATGGCTATGAGCCAAGATGGGCAGCGATGGTGTCCCTAGCCCAGGGGTGGGCAAACTTTCTGGCCTAAGGGCCACATTTGGGTTCCAAAACAGTATGGAGGTCCAAGTAGTGTATTAAATTGCTCCCCATAGGAATGTGCTACTTATGAAGCACCAGGACTGGCAGCTGTAAGTAGTACACCATAAGTAGCACAATCCTATCGGGAGCAATTTAATATACTATACCTGGCAGCGCATGCAGCTGCACTGCCCGGCAAGAACTCGCAGCCCTGCCTCCCAGAGCACTGGTGGCACAGCAAGCTGAAGCTGCAGGGGAGGGGCTGGGGACTAGCCTCCCCAGCTGGGAGCTCAAGGGCTGATCAGGACGGTCCCGCGGGCCAGATGTGGCCTGCGGGCTGTACTTTGCCCACCTCTGTCCTAGCCTCTGTTTGACAGAAGCTGGGAATGGGAGACGGGATGGATCACTTGATGATTACCTTTTCTGTTCATTCCCTCTGGGGCACCTGGCATTGGCCACTGCCAGAGAAGACAGGCTAGATGAATCTTTTGTCTGACCCAGTATGGCCATTCTTATATAAGCAAGTAGTTTTTAAGTGAGGTGAAAATTGGGGTATGCAAGACATATCAGACTCCTGAATTGGGTACAGTAGTCTGGAAAGTTTGAGAGCCACTGTATTAGAGGAAAAACATGCAAAACAAAAAGTAAATTCATAAATAATGGCTAAATTGCCATGGGTCTAACTCTGCAACTCAGGGGAGGAACGGTGTAAGTAGAGGCACAGAGAGAAAAGCAGCCTTCATGGGGCTGCTATCAATCTACTGTATATATGAGTGGGCATGTGGTGGGTCCTTTGCCTGCCAATATACCAACAAGCATGGCAGAGGAAGTAATCTTTGTCAGGTATAGGGGCTCATTATCATAAGGTTCCCCTCCCCTTGGGAGCAATTTAGTGCCAGGTCTAGTCTTTGGACAATTTATGTATTTGCAGGGGGCTTAGAGTAAAAATTAGGCCTTAATAAGCAGAGTGATTAAATTAGTGACTCAGCAAGGGCTAAGAAACTGAAAATCTTTTTTATATTTGTCTTCAACAAGAGCAATGAAGAATAGGAGTTTGGATGATTAAGGGATACTTTTGGGTGGCTGTGAAATGAAACACCCAGTCAGAAGCAGAGTGTATACACGTATGTGACTATGTGTTCCCAACCAGGGTTGCACAAGTACACATCCTGGAGTTCTGTCATAGTCTACATGAAGGTATTCCAGTGTTGGTTCTCTGGTTGATCAACTGATAGATTCCATCCATTGTCAGCAGGCGTTTCAGCTGCCTATCTCTCACCATCATCATTGGAAATAAACCATATTAAATTAGATTCTACTTATTCAAAAACAATTGCCATTTTTTATCACTGTCATCTGTGCATTTTTCTGAGAGTAAATAAAGTTGACAGCAAGATGACAGATTAATTAGAACTTGTCTGAAATTGTTTCATTTACCATTTTTTAGTCAGTACCCACTCTTCTCCCATTCTCCTTTTATGTTACCTATCAGCAGTCCGGTCACATACATTTTTTAAATAAACAGAAGAATGCAATTATAAACTTACAAAACTTTGGCAGGGGCAAACATACCTACAGAAACTATTTTAAACTCTCTTATAATTAATACATTTCAAGTTGATAGTGCCACTTTAAACTACTGAAACCACATAAACAAAGAGACAGTAGCTCCTTAATAAAAGAACTGTGATAATCACATAAGCAAATGTTTACTCAGTGTTCCTATAGAATAACACTTTTGACAACAGTTTAGAAAAGAACCAGAAGGACTAATTTGTAAGCTCTGTGACTTGGTGATAAGCATTGATTAATGTGTTGTTCAATTCAGCTAATTATTTTTAAAAGGAGGTACAGTCCATTGCAGTGTGATGTCCAGGTCACAAAGCATTACTTGGCTCTAATTAGCCCCTGTACGAGCAGTCTCAGCAGCAGAAGGTGAGGAGGTTTAACAATCCTAGGACTGGTTGCTTTAGGATAGGGTTGAGGCATATTCAAAGCCTGATCCAAAACATACTGATCCAAACTTCATTGATATGTATGGGGTTTGAATCAAGCCCTTATATAATAACTGGCTTTGGCTCTTCCTTTAGGTTACCTATTTGGGGGATAAATAAAGGTCTTCAGTGCTTAAGCACTTTTGCTCATGACCACGAGTGAAGGACCCCGCTCCAGGGGCCCCGAAAAACTCTTGTGGGGGCACCTGTGGGGATTGGGGCAAATTGCCCCACTTGCCCCCCCCTCTGGGCAGCCCTGCTCACACTGCAGCTTCTGACCAGTTGGCATCTATTTTGCCATGTGTCTGGTTGTATCTTGTAAACTCTGTGGTGGGAACTTTATTTGTAAATGTTCTTAACCTTTATGGTGTTTGTATGGACATTTTGTAATAATTAATAATGCCATAAACAGAACTGATTGTTCCCCTCAAATATCTGCATAGTAGGTATGCCAGGGAACTCAACTTATCTGTAAGAAGTTGCGAAAAATATTTTACAAGAAGCTAAAGAGGAATGTTGTAGTGAAACTATAGCAATCCTTCCCTGTTGTCCTCTAAAATATTGCAGTCCTGTGGAAAAGGTCACCAGACCAACAGGAAGGAGTCTATTTCTGGGTTATCATTATTATTCCTGTGTATGATCTTGGGCTAGTCACTTTGGGTTCAATCTATGAAGGGATTTAGTCACTGGAGCACCTAACTTTTAGGCACTCTATCATCCAGTGGAATCCTCAATCTTGAGTTAAGCACTAGGTTCCATAGACAATGCATAGGGAGAATTTTGAGCCTAAGAATGGGATTCACAAAAGCCAGCAAGCTAAACTAGTCAGTAGGAAATGCTGAGGAGAAGGGTATAGCTTAACTCCTGTCCCTCAAAGGTACGTAGGTGCCTAACTCCAGGCCAGAGGGAGGCACCTATGTCTACTCAGGATTCAAAGATGTTAACTTGATCCTGGAGTTAGGTACCTAGTCCAGGTCAGGACTTTCTCATAAAAAGTGTGTATGTGTGTGAGAGAGAGAGAGATTGCCCTCTCCCCGAGCCCACTATAGCCAATAGAATGGTTGTTAGAGCACTCTCTTGGGAGGAGGGAGACCTGCAATCAAGTCCTTGCTCAAAAGAGTGGTGGTTCAAACATGGATCTCCCACATCTCAGGTGAATGCACTAACCACTGAGCTATTGGGTACAATGAAGATAGTGACCATCATTGATCTGCTCGCCCCAGCTGCCTTTTGTGCAGGTTAGGTGCGCTCTGAGAAAACCTAGTTCATGAATCCTGCCAGTGCTAAGATGTAAGATAGGGTGCCAAGGAGCTCAGTGGCTTCAGTGCTTAAGCACTTTTGCTCATGACCACAGGTAGA
Organism: Mauremys reevesii; assembly: GCF_016161935.1. Classification (NCBI taxonomy): domain Eukaryota; kingdom Metazoa; phylum Chordata; order Testudines; family Geoemydidae; genus Mauremys; species Mauremys reevesii. Next base: position 85,091,048 of record NC_052627.1, on the reverse strand, counting down.
AACATAGGGACTTTAGGGAGAAGCTGAGTGAGTGTTCTGAGAAGCAGAATGGCACCTAAATGTTGGACTCAGGTGCCTAAAGTGTCAGGTGCCCAAGTCCCTTTGTTGGTTTAGCTCTTCCCCTCTCTGTGTCTCAGTTCCTCCATCTGTAAAATGGGGATAGTGAATCATATCTTCTCTGTAAAGTTTTTTGAAAAATGCTATATGTATGATCAGTACATGGTTTAATATTACATATTTGAAGTTTTCTTTCCAAGGGAGTTGAGACAGTAATAAATACTGAGTGAAGTAATTTAATCTAAGCTTCAACACATTTTAGTAAATAGATTTTTATTTTAAATCTGCAGACCCACCGACTTTTGCCAACTTTTGTATGCTGTGCATACCCTTGGGCCACTTGAGCTGTGGAGAAGGATGGTTATAAACAAATCTTTGGAATACAAGTGTTTCAGTACCGCAGGAGAGTGGCAATACTTGCTTATGTCCTTTAATATTAAGACCAAAAGCCTAACTTAATGGAAGAAAATATGTGCTTATAATAAATTTTGCATTTTAAAATATTTTTAATGGGATAATCTTTAAGTTTATTCAGTCATTCAGGGTTTTGTTTTTTGTTTTTGATAACTTCATGCTTACTTTGTTATTACTGAATGTCATATACATTTTTTAAAAGATTGTGTCCTACAAATACTGAATGATTTAATTATTTAATTCTTACAGTCCTTGTTGATTCTTCTAAACTAATTTTGTGATGGCACGTTTCCTAAGCATTTTTCAGCATTTAATCATATTTTCCTTTTCTTTTCAGCTTCTTAATTAAATGAATTCAAGTGGGATACGCATAAGGCTAATGTTTACTATGAAGATAAGCAATTACTGATATCTGCTCACCTATGTTACATTTATTCAAGATTCCTGTGTTGATTCATCTGTGTATATTTGTGTGTGTGTGTGTGTGTGTGTGTGAGAGAGAGAGAGATAAGTTACAGTATTCTTGTAGCGAAAAGAATTTGTGTTTTTATACCTTACATAAAGAATGCTTCATTTAATTTATAGGAACCTATATATTAAATGTTAAATATCTTAATGGAAAATGTGGCAAACTGTTGTGGATACAGTATATTTAGTGGTGCAAAAATTAAAGAATGTTAATTATAATGTGTCTTGTAGTTGTATTGCCACCTTGTTGACAGTTTATTAAAAAAACAAATGGAGATGACTGGGGTCTTCTTTGGTAAAGTGTTACAAAGTTGTCCTGAGATGCACTTTAGAATCATGCCCCCCACACACACACCAAAAAAACCAAAAAAACAAATCCCTGCTATTGGAGAAACCATACATGAAGTAAAAACTGTTATTTGATCACAGAGCATATTATCATTTATTAATACCACTTGGACAATAAAGAAAATAAATGTTGAACAAGCTTCTAAATTGTGTAGGCTTTTTTTTTCCTTCATGCATTGAAATCTCTAATAGACATGTTTCCTGGAATTGGTTTACTCAAGAACAGCAAAGATTTTGACCAAAAGGTTAAGTGTGATTGTACACATGTTCAGTTCAGATTGAAGAATCAAACCATTGGAAGACTACCAGTAAATCTCAGTAGTCACTACACTCAAGGTCCTCTTCCATGTGACAGAAACAAAAGGCCCTAAACCTCCAAATGTTACAGCCATAATCGATTAGGCTTCAGAGCAAATAGCCTGTCAGTCAGTTTCTGTCTCCCTGAAGGTGATAGACAATGGTCCCTGGTCACCTCAGTCATATGAGTCCTGAACACTGTAAAGTAAGGCTGCAGATTTTGATTTGATCGATAGAGATGTCCTAGTTAGTGATAATGCTTTCTAGATCAACAACATTGAGGAGAATATGTTGCAGGACTTTCAAATTTTCTTGCCATAGAAAGCTATCAAATTAATCCCCCAGTATGAAAGAGGGAAGATTTTTATTCTAGGTCTATCCTGATGTCTTAAAATGAAGAAAGTTCCTTCTGGAGTTTGGAGATCTTACTTTCTATCTTGTGAAAGTTTAAACTGTGTCTCTAGTAACAATCATCCTGTGTTCTGGCACAGTGGTGTTCAGCCTTTTCCATATAGAAACTCTCTTCCCATACAACCAGGCCTCTCCTCCCCTTTAGCAATGTGGGAATGGTTGTGGGGGTCACAACCCTGTGACACCTGTTCACACTCCTTCTCCCCAGGTTGAGAATCCCTGTTCTTGAGGAATGTGCTGTGGACCTTAGACAAATCTGGTGCTTGGAATGTATACCCACATCCTTGTATCTCAGACTTCTGATGCAGGTACAGAACTGACAACTTCAGGTGTCACCTTTATAGCTGCTATCTGATTCATATCTTTACAAAATGCTTGCAGACCATTGTAGCTTGTTTGCAAAGGATGGAAGTGCATCTTCACCGTTGTACAGATAATAAAACAGCACCTGGGAAGGGATCAGAAGATGTGCTTGTGCCGTCAGTGGAGTGCCATCTAGATATTTTAGGCCTTAATCCTGCAAATACTCATACACATGGCTTAATATTACATATATGAGCAGTACTGTTGTATTCAGTGTCTCTGAACATCATTTACTTGAAGATCCCTTATGCTGCTCTGGGTCTTAAAGTGGGTGTAAGTTACATTGATGCAACTTCAAAACCCCTTTAGAGAATGTGAGGTGAGTATAAAGAGACTACCAAATCAGAATGTAGAGGGTTTTTTACACCCACTTGGGCCAAGTGTAAATGATTGCACCACAAGGTGTAAGGCAGTGGAGAATCATGGCCTACCTTTTTAAGATTAAGGTGGTGCTAGAGATGCATCCTAAATTCCTTCCAAAGTTTGTGTTAGAATTCTTCCCTAATCAAGCAATATTTTTCCTACGCTATCATGATGCCCGCTCTATGCCCCAATATGAAATAGACCTGTCCTTCTAAGTCTGTAGTATGGGAAATGTGAGATGCAGAGAGAAAAGTCAGAGCCCAAACAGCATACTGCTCTATAACAAAATATTGCATTTTTTCTTAAACTCCTTTTAAAAATTTCTATCAAATTGCCATTCACAGATACTGCTACTGAGTTACACCTGCACAGGAACCTAATTTTTGCTTAGATGTCTTCACCCTTGCTAAATTTTAGTCTATACCTTTTGGCCTTGGCACTAGAAACCAACTTTGAGTTCTGGAGCTACTTTCCTTTCGTTTCAGCCAATCAGCCCTATCTATGTTTCTCTGTTATGTCTCATGAGTCCCCTCCCCACTGTTCTTTTCTTCCTTTCTTTCTTGTTGTCAGACTGCTAATATAATATACTCATTTAATCTACTCTGGAAATAAGCAGGACACCAGTCACCTGTAAAGAGACAAGATGAGAAAGCATAACTAGAAAAAAAATATTCAAGCTAACATTTGACTTTCTCTATCCACTACAATAGGTGACTGTAATACTTAATAGCTGCCACCATGTGGTACTGTATAAGGCTATAAATCAGCCACCCCGATGCCCACTCAAATGATTCAAGATGGCTTCTCTCAGCACTGTGTTGTTTGTTCCCCCTGTGCTCTAATTCTAAAAGAAACCTAAAAACACTGGAAATGATTTACTCTCCTAAGGTAAGAGACTGGTGAGCCTTGTATTCTGTAGCGTAATTGATAAGAGCATAGACTGGACAAGTTTGTAGTATGCATATTCCAGCAGGTCTCCTTCCTTTACCTAGAGAGCATACTTGCTTGTAGCCAGTATATCATTCCTGCACCTCTTGAAATGCTGGCTTCTTATTCTATGGAAACTAATCTTTCATTCAAAACAAAACACCATTTTAGTTTCTAGGGCCCAGATTTTTAAAGCTATTTAGTCATTGTTGTGCTAAGTATTGCAATGCTGAACTGATTTAGGAGCCTAAATCTCTTTTTCAAAAGTGGCATAGGCACTTTGGGCTGGATTCACAAAAGAAATTAGGCCCCCAGATGTCACTTTAGGCACCTAAATTGTGGAATCAGGCCCCACTGGGAATCACAAACCCCTACTGAACTGCTGCTGAGTACTGTAGATGCCTAAACTCTTTCAGTGCCCAAACCTTTTACTCAAATTCCCCAGGTACCTAGGCCTCTGCCTGTGGACATGTGCACTGCAACCCCACACCAGGTGTCTGGAGGCCTAAGCCCCAGAGCAATGCACAAACTGGGGAAAGATAGGTGTTCCTCCCCTAACTCAGGAGACCTGATCTGGTAAGCATGCTCAGCACTCACTCATTGGATCGGGCCCCTATAGGTGAGCTTACACAAAATGGCTCGGGGGAGGATGACCTCCTTTTTATCCTAGTGGTTAGGGTAGTCAGCTGGGATGGGAGAAACACCCCAGTTCAAGTCTCCCCTCCACCTGGAAAGAAGGGATTTGAACAGGTATCTCCATCTCTCAGGGAAGTGCAGTAGCCACTTGGCTATGGGATATTCTATTGAAGCTGTTCCACTGTGGCTAAATAATTTTAAAAAGTTATTGGAACAGGAAGACAGGATTCTGGGTCTCCCACATCTCAGCGAAGTCCTCTAACTACCAGGCTACCAAGTCATTCTTATAAGTGTGCTTTCTCTGGCCCAGTGATTCTTTCTCAGCTGGAGGGTTCAAGCAGGGGTCTGCTACATCCCAGGTGAGTTCCCTTGTACTCACGGGGCTACAAGTTATGAGGGAGGTCATGCTCACCCAGCTTCCTGTAAAAGCAACGTAGGTATCTAACCTCAATAAAGGATTTCCAGCAGAGAATCCCAAGCAAAGACAGGCACCTCCCTTCAGCCCAGATTTAGGCACATATGTCAGTGAGAGAGGGCAGGGCTTAGAATAACCCCTCATCTTGGCCTCTCCCATTGGCATGCTTTGGTGGGGAGCAACCTAGCATACTGGCTTTTGTGAATCCCATTCTGAAGCATCTGTCTCTCCCCATTTATTGTATAGGGAGGCTGGGCACTAAACTCAGGCTTTGTGAATCCCATTGACTTTCAAGGTGCCTAAAAGTTGGATGTGATGCTCAGCCTTGCCATGCCTAAGTTTCTCTGTGAGTCTAGCCCTTAGGAATCTAAACCCCATTGACTCTTGAGACCTGAAGAAGAGCTCTGTGTAGCTCAAAAGCCAACAGGAGTTGGTCTAATAATAGATATTATCTCACTCACCTAATATCCTGGGACTAACATAGCTAAAACAACACTGCAAATTGACTGTCAATCAGATTTTGACGACTAAATCCCTTTTGAAAATGAAATTTAGGCTCTTCAAACAGTTAACTGTCGCAATGCTCAGCACAACAATGTTTACATATCTTTAACGATCTGAGAGACAGGATAGGTGAGGGAGTAGCTTTTATCAGAGCAACTTCTGTTGGCAGGGTTGGTTCGGGCCCCAGTGAAAAATCTTTTTCAGGCCTCCCAGCAAGGGCAGACCAGCTAAACAGGGCCGGGGAAGCTCGGTAATTTGTACTGGCTTCGCCCCCACCCTCGGCCCTATCTATTGGAGGAAGATACATGCTCTTCTTAAGGTCTGGAAAAGGTAACAAGAATGTCTGAGCTAAATACAAAGTGAGACAGTTTAAACATAAGCGTTTCACACATGCTGTGGGAGACAACTTTAAATGAAGGGGTTAACTAAGATTAGCAGGCAGTACGGTGTGTTACAAATCATTATAATGAATCATAAACCAAGTTTCTCTAGTAAGCCCATGATCTTTAATGTCCAGCAGAGTTACTAATTTAAGTTCCCAAGCTCCTGTCTTGAAGGTGTTTCCTTTGAGGAGAGGGACTAAGAGTCTGATATGGGATGATTGCTCTGTGAAAAGTTTTTGCCTGGAGTGATAGGGTATTTTTGTCTTTTATCAATTTTCTGTTTGTGTTCATCTGAAAGTATAGTGATTGTCTGGTTTCACACACATAGTTGTAGTCAGGGCATCTGATGTACTGGATGAGCACACCACATGTAGTCGGCATGTATAGGCATGTAAATATCTGGGCCTAGATGTTATGGTTGTTGAGATACATTGGACTCACATTTTTGAGGCTGGATGATACAGTGATGTCTCTTTGCATCTGCAGAATTTGAGACAGTAAATAGAGAGATGTGAGCTACTCTATTCACTGCAGAGGAGGCTAATTCAGAAGCCTAGTGATAATAAATACTTTAAACATCAACACGTATTTCAGTGCTCAGCAAAGCATGCAGGAAAAGAAGAGGAGAATCACTTTATGTAAATCTGCACAATCAATGGTGAAGGACAGCTTATTTTGGCAGCTCAAGAGCATAAGCTTGTGAGATGCCAACACTCTTCTCCATCCACGCCCAGGTCAAGGAAGAGTCAAACAGAAGATGGCTAATACAGCTCATTAGGGCATGTGGCCTTCAAAAAGGGACCAAAGAAACATATTTGGATGTATAAGTCTTACTGATGGGAAACCAAGCATGAGGAGCCCAGTGGAGCCTATGGGTGTATTTGGACACAGATGAGGGGGAACCAAGCAGTGAGAGCATGTATGACAATGTCTTAAATGTCTGCACAATCTACTGTGAGCCATATGTCTTGTGGGTAGAGTTTACTTTGTGGGTGGAGGTTGGAAGAATACCACCACCTATTTATTTCCACTATGACTCCTGCCTGCTTGCCATAAGAAATTGAATAACAAGACATTTTGCTCATGACTAACACCATCGCTACTATCTTGGGCTTCTTTTAGCCACTGGATAAAAACATACACCTATTTTAAACTGATAGAATAATATTCTTTCTATATCATCTATTTAAGTAAATAACAGGAGAGGGACTAAAGTAATCTTTTTGGTGGCCTACCTGGAAAAGCTCTATCACTCTATTCCTGTTCCATTTTATGAAATGCCACTGTTGTAACTGGAATGACTGCAGTCTCTGCCACCATGACCATAGAGTTCATAAGAGTTCTGAGATTTTTTAGTTACTCTTATACCTGAGGCTCCAGTCAAAAGCCTCAGATTCAGCAGGTGTGCTGGAAAGCCATGCAGTAAATAGATCATGTTGATCTTGAAGTCAATTGGGCTACTCAAGTGCTTAAAGTTTAAGCAAATGTTTAAGTGTTTGCAGACTAATGGCTGGATTTTTAAAGGTATTGAGGTGCCTAAAGATGCAGATAGGCAACTTGTGAGATTTTCAAACGTACCTATCTGCATCTTTAGTTACCTGAATTCCTTTAAAAATCCAGCCATCGGTGCCTAAATGTGTGAATGGTTCTGTTGTTGCCTCCTTTTGGCAAGTCTGCAATTTCACACTCATGAGATGCATTTCCAAGGAAAATTGTTTTCTACAGAGGTTTGTTTCAAGTTAGTTCCTGCCAAAGAAATTTGCAGGACAACCACATGACATTTAATATACAGTTTTCCTAGCATTATTACTTGGACTTGGCCTTTTATTAAGAATTCAGGTTTGGCTTAGATAGATTTCATGGGAGTTCCAGATGGTTGCAGATGTCTGTCCAGAGCCAGTTGCAGAATCAGGGCCTTTGTCATTACAAAAAATTAAAATATACCAAGTTTCTATCTTGCAGTATGTCTGTGGCTTTTGGAATAGTTTTTCCCCATCATTTTTTATAAAGACATTCCTGTAGTTTTTGAAGCTCCATGAGTGGTGATCTTTCAAAACTGGCCCCATTAGAGAAAAGAAACTGACTTGTCTGTAATTCTTCATCTCTAAGAATGAAAGTTTATTGGACTATACCTCTTGCCCATCCAGTTCACTGAGAGCTGAGGTTGGGTTTGGTTTTTTTAGCAATGTATGTTTTCCACCTTAAAGGAAATAGTTTTTCTCTATAGCAAAGAAACTGATAGTTGGAAGCAGTAGGGTTTGCAATGGTTCTGCAACAGGGGCAGGCTGTAGGCTCTGCCAAAAAATTATGAGCTCTGGGAGTTCCTGCCAGTATTGCAGTAAGATCACAGCCCCAAGAGGGGTGATTTATTACAACTGGCACCTTCAGAGAAGAATTGCATGTAGGTAATTCTCCTTTTAGCTTCCCATTTTTCGGGGAGATGGAATCGGGTGGGGTGGGATGGCGGGATATCTATACAGGCTCAGAAGTGATTGTGTTTTCCATGGGAAGAATTAGATATGACAAATTATTATCCACAGGAAAAAAGTTAATTAGATTGCAGTCTTTTGCCTTCCTTGATCATTATGAGCTAAACTAAAACCAATATCCACAGGTAAACAAGCCTTCAAAGAGTGGTTTTAGTTTGGGGCTGCCTATGCTGAAAATTAAGTCCATGTCCTCACTGTACCCCTGACTGGTCAGTTGCACAATTCAAAATAAATTGTTAATATTTCAAAGGGAGGTTGGGTCATTACAGTCTCTTTCTCTCCTTTCTTTGTGCATTGCTGCAAATGTATTTAAAATAGTTTTAATATTTTCAAAATAATCATACTACACTTATTCTCTTCAACTTTTATGTGTGTTTGTGTGTGTGTAAGTGTGTGTATATATATATATATATATATATATAGATGCATGTGTATGCATATATATAACTATATAACATAGTATAAAAATAAAACATGAGGGGGGTTTTCTGGTTAGTAACCTTAATAATTACTAGAGTCTTTCTGTTCTCCAGGTGCTGTTGCTCAGATCACCTGAAATAAATAGGGAACATTTCTCTGGTCCACGTTGCCTTTTGCATTTTCCCCTTTCATTTGAAAATAGATTTCAAAATGTACAACAGTAATGAAGAAGTTTCACAGAAGTTCACAATCTGAAAAACTTTGTTAGGATTTTGTTTTAGGGATCTTACTCTAGAGAGGGGGAAAAAGCCTCTAGGTAAGTCATTACTGGGGAGAGCTTCAGGCAATAGCTGAATGGAATAGCAAAAATTCAGTCTGGTTATAGTATATGCATTCTGTAATCTATCTATAAATATTTTTGTTCCCCTTCCTGTAGCATTTGTCTCCAAAAAATCATGTCCTAAACTGTATGATATTTACTCACAGGGAAGCTTTATGGTTGGCAGTTTATAGTACTAGCCAGTACTCTAAGCTCTACAAAGTATAATGTTAATATATATTTGCAGTTAAGGGTCTGAGTCTATTTTCACTCAATGGGGGAGATAAAACATTTTTAGTCTTGTCAGAGAATGTTTTCACGATTGCCAGAGCTAATGGAGGGTTTATTTAGCATTAGCGATAGCTGATGAAGAACAGCTTCTTCCATTTTCTTCACTGTGATGATTGTAGTTAAATAGTACATAATTAACCCAAGAGTGTTGTCTGCTACCCCTTTATTGGATGCAGAATAATACCCCGTGCCAATGATATTTCATTATAAAAGGCATAATGAGTTTGTTGGATTAGATCTCTTAGTGGTCGCAGCAGTTGACACATTTTCTTTGCCATTATGTGATCCTCCCTTAAGGCATGCAGGAAGAGAATGGAACAGTTCAGGGTGAGTTATTACACATCAGTGACACATGCTGGCAAAAATTTCAGAGGTAGGGGTGCATGGCAAGAAGACATGGTTATTGTTATTTATTATTAAGTCAGGACTGCCAGAAGCATACAGGTTAGGTGCCTTGGGTGTGGGTAAATTTACAGAGATTGTTAAGGTTGTTTTTCTTTGAGTTGATAGTCCTGGAAGATCTATTGGGGACTACAGTTAAGAATATGTTATTGAGTTAGCTCTGGCTAGAGTCATTTTCCCCTCCCCTAGGTATATGTACACACACACACACACATATGTGCACATATAAATACACACACACACAAATCCTGGCTTTTCAATGACTCTCATCCTTCAGCACAGTTCAGTTGCTGTGGTAATTGGGCCCTCTGGTGAAGTCACAAAAGTCCACTGCTTTGAGGGTATTTGGGGTCCAAAGAAAGCACTAAATTTCCATCCTTGACCTAAGTCAGGCATTCAACAGCCTTTGGCCCTTCTCTTCGCAGGCTCAACTTCCAGTCCCCTTGGGCTCCAGTTAGTCCTTTCTTCTTCCCCTTAACAACAGGACATCACTGCAACCTCTATTAGGGTTCCTGGCCCTGTTTAATAATGGGGCTGTCTGTCCTCCATAGCCACAACCTGTCCTGGTTCTCCTTCCCAAGGCCTCTCCCTATACTAGCTGCCCTCCTTCCTAGGCTCACACTTCTTTACCTTTTAGACAGGGCTTCAGAGCCTTCCGTCCTGGGGCTCAGACTGTGCTGTAATCCTCACCAGTTTCTCTAGCTCACCCTTGCTAGGGTTCAGGTTGTGCTCCAGGGAGTCTCCCTCCAAATCTCTCCAGACTCTAAGCTCCTCCCACTGATCTCCACAGTCTTTTCACCTGCTGAGTCTTTTCATCATCTGAGTAAAACGTCTGCTCCCCATTCCCAGCTTGACAGCTGATCTTTCCATGGAACACCTATCCTCAAAGGGGCATGTCTTGGCTGGCCCAGGGCCCACTTGCCTTGCACAGGACAAACCACCCAACATGCATAATGCAAATCCACATAAGAAAGGGAACAAAAATCTCATTACCGTATATAGCCTCTGCACCCCCACCTCAGGAGTACCTGCCCCAGCTGCTAGCCTGCCTATCTGTGGTACATGTATTCCAAGCTAGAGCAACATTTCTGAATAGTCTCTGTAAAACGATGCTAGGAAGACTGCACCATATTAGAATGGCTGCCGGGCAATTGCCCATAGCTGCTCCACTTCAACTTCTGGACAAAATTGTGTGGGAAAAATTTTGTGCACTTAAAAGTGCACCGGGGTTGAAAGGCAGCATTATTCACATAGTACTGCACTTAGTTACATCTAAGATTCTCCAGGTTCTATTCCATGCGGCATACATTCCTATGCAGCTAAGCACATTTGTCTGTTTAGATTTAGTGTTCATTCAGCTGTACTGTGCAATGGTTTCTTTTCAAACTGAGTGCAAGTTGGTACCATATTATCACTCTGGTTTTATACTGTTTTTCTTTCCTCTGACTCCAATACCCTGTTTTGACATCAGCCCCAAATGGTTTCTCTGTGCTGTTTTTGCCACTCAATCAACTTCTATTTTTTGAAAATATAATTCTTTATTAGTGCATAAGTCATTGCAAAATGCGTAATGGTAAACAAAAGCACTCAGTGTTCATAAATGTACAGCACCACAGAACTCACATGTGTATAAATGTAAAGCAAGTGCCACATAATTTATAGCTTTACTAAAACAGTCTAATATTTATAAATGTGCAGCCAAGACAGCATAATTCATACCTTCAGTAAAAGATGCTGTGAAATATTTATAAATATACAGCAAGCACTACACAATTTCTAACAGCCCCCAAACCTTCCAGACAACAGAAGTTCAGAACAGTACATTAATGTGGCTGACCATTAAAGTGCACTTTCAAAGCCTCCCTCAGCTACATAGCTCAACACTGAGCTCTTGTAATGTACTTTGTGTCTGGCTGTTCAAAGTCAGCTGATAGCCAATCCACCTCTGCCCTCCACCCTTGTGGCAGCTTTTCCCCTTTTGCCTCACAGATGTTATGTAGGACTCAACAGGCAGCTGTAACTATTGGGGTATTTTTCTCACCAAGATCCAATCTTGTGAATAAACACAGCCAGCATTCTTTAAATCTGCCAAAAAATGTATTCAGCTGTCATTCTGTGTCTGCTGAGTGGCTAGATGAATCACTCCTGGGTACTGTCAAAGTAGCCAGTGTATGGCTTCATGAGCCAGGAGAGCAAGAGGTAGGCTAGGTCCCCCAAAGTCACTATGAGCTTTCCAATAGCGCCAATGGTAACCACTAGTCAGGAAAGAATGCCCTGACATGCAGCTTTCTGAACAGTCCTGTGTTCTTAAAGATGTGAGCATCATGCATGTTCCCTGGCAAGCCCACGTTGATATCAGTGAAGTGTTTGTGGTAACCCACCCATACTTGCATAACCATAGAAAAGTAGCCCTTTCTGTCGATGTACTCTGCAGCAAGGTGGGCTGGTGGCTAAAATAGAGACACGTTCCATCTTTTGCTCTACCACAGTTGGGAAACCTGATTGCTGCAAGTCCATCCACTATCTCTGCAGTTTGCTGAGAGTCCCAGTAGTGAGTAGCAAGAGATGATTAATGGCCCTACATGTTCTCATGACAATGGCCCCCACTGTGGGATTTCCCACTGACTAGTAGCACTCTAAAGCATGATGATGATGGCCTATAACATCTTATTACCAAATTCTCTGATTCATGCAAAATCTTTGGGCTAGCAATAAGCTTGAAGAAGACTGTTACTATGCACCAAGGTTTTTAGAACCAGTTCCAGATATCACATTAGATGGCATTCATCTGGATGTTGTTGACCAATTTTGCTACCTTGGCTCTACTGTTACCAGCAATGTAGATCTTGATGCTGAACTCACTAGTAGAATTGGCAATGCTGCCAGGAACTTTGGTCTTTTGCAAGACAGAGCCTGGAACAATAAAGTATGCATGTGCCTGAGCAATATACTAACTTCAGCAATTGTATGGTGCCATACCTTGTATTGACCAAAATTTGTAGTGTAGACATGTCCGAAGTACAACTTTTGTTTTATTGACATATATACACCACTCATGGAACAGAGATGGTTAAACAGCATGTTGGCAATCTCTTCTTTCAGGAATCTCATCCCAGCCCAAGTGTCTGGTTCCCAGAAAGTGCTGAGTTTTTATATCTATTCTCAAAATATGGAAGGGTAGTATCAGGGTGGTGGTTAGCAATTTGCTGGCATCAGGAAACAGTTTCTGCAGTGAGATGAAGTGAGGTGTATTTTTCATCTCTCACAAATGGCAATAGGACTATATTGCCTATCTTCTTCATCTTCAGACAATATCAGTGGCTTTTTGGTCATCTTTATAACCTATGTTATTTTTTTCTATTGACAATTATTTCTTGTGAAAACATCAAAAATAGTGAAATATTCAAATGATATCTCATCCTTTTTATAGGAATATGCCAAAATATCCCATGTAATCACCAATAGAAAATCATCAATGGGAAAATGTTTTTTCTAGTAAATGTGTAATTTAGTCCTATAATAAGCCAATATATTTTTTAAAAAAGCATCTCTCTTTATCTAAAAAATCATGTAATTATAGGTTTTCAAACTCCATATAAAATGTGTCACAGTATCTAATAAAATAAATTCAAAAGATAAAATAGAGCTAATATAACATGGAAGCCTACAGATGTTCTAGGCCCTAATCCTGCAAACATTTGTGTGTGAGAGTATTTTTATGCAAATTGTTGCATTGACTTTAGTGGGACCATTCATGTGCTCTAAGTGATGTACCTTTCTGTATGAGGGTTTACAGCAGGGTAATGTCTCCTAGAAACCTGTGTTTGATTTCCAGCTCTGCTACTGATTGTTATGTGACTTTGGAAGCTATTAAAGGTCATTGTACCTCATCTGTAAAATGGAGATAACACCTACTTTATTATGCACTTTGAGATGAAAGGCACTATGTGTATATAAAGAATTATTAATATTTCCTAAGCTGTTTCTTCTTATTTATCTGCAGTACCTAAGAACCTCAAGGAAAACTTTAACCTCACTTTACTTTGCATTCATAACGGTGTATGCCTTCTTTACAAAAACATTATAACAACACACTGAAATCTGTGGACTAGTTCCTATGATTCTTTTCCTGATTTGACCAACCGCTAACTAGTAATTCTTTCAGTGTTTGTTGTGTATCATTTTTCTTAATATGTTGCCAGAGCATTGCATTTGCTCTGCTATAATCCAATGTAATGGATATAACTGGATACAGAAACAATGTATCCTGAAACTGTTATTCATAACTGATACTGTCTCATCTCTATTGTGTTCCCTTACTTTTAGCATTCATCATTTTCTCTTTAATATTCATGTAAAAATGTTTTGTAGTGTTAACAATTCTGTTTACCTTCAACACAATGCTAATTGAAAAATGAAGCAAATCTGATTGCTGTCTGTAGAAGGGACGTTTATTCACTTTTGTGGGGGCATGAGCTAAGTTTGAGTATTTTGGGGGAGAAGAAAATGAATTAACTTGGTTTTTAGATCTGATGTATTGCCTCCTACATATGTGGGAGTACAGTCCTATCAAATGTAGTGAACTATAATAAATAACCCTGGCTTATTATAGCAATGATGACATCTTAAATTAATATTTTCAGATGTAAAGCATTTGGTCTGTCTACTATAGACTATGGTTTCTTTAGTATTTTACTCATTCTAGTAAAGTTCTGAAGAGCTCTGGGCACATAACCTACACTTTTTCCTCACCCAAACACCCATAGACTTTAAGGATAGAAGATCGTCTAGTCTGACCACCTGCACATTGCAGACCCTGGAACCTCACCCACCCACTCCTATAATAGATCCATAGCCTCTGGCTGAGTTACAGAAGTTTTTTAAAATATGGAACTATTTAAGTGAAAAAGAATATTGTCTATCTTAAACTTGAACCATGATCTCAACTCTGAAAATTATATTGAAAAACAAATTTTTGGCTGCTTTTTATACATTATTCTTTTTTTAAAGTAAAATATGGCATAGTCCTGAAATTCAAAATACATGGGTAGTAGCTTTTCAGGTTGGCAATTTCAGTCTAAAAATGGAAGACATCACTTGCATTTCCTTTTCTTGACTGACATAATTGAAATTACTAATGTGTCGGAAACACTGCCAGAATCACTTGCAAAAGGGTACATTCATGAAATTTTAAAGCTTGGGTGTGCAGTGTTCTACTGCCTGTGAAGTGAATGCTCTGTTTTATTGAGACACAAAACTGAATGCGATAAGCTCAAAAGAAAATTGCATCCCCGTCAAATCCTTCTTAGAATGATGAATAGAGTTGAGGTTAATCACCTTAGAGTTCAATTGCCACCACAGTTGGAGATGTTTGCTTATTTGTGGGAAGAGTAAGAATATTCTCCCTTTATTGTTGCACTGCAGCACCACTTATAGGTTGAATGCCAGTAGTTTGGACCCTTCATCTGTGAAAGTCCTGAAAGTGATTAGTTCCAGTAAAGGCTCCACCTTATAATATCTTTCCCCGTCACATGATATTTATATGAGAGTTACTTGGCTCTGCGTGTAACTCATTATTACAATAGAAGTTGTTGAGTGCTTAAGTCTTCTGAAAATCAGGACACTTATTTAGGAGTCTAAATATAGGTAAACTTTAAGCTTTCATTTTTAAGACTGTTGCCAAAAAACAAATATTTAGCAAAAGATTTTCACAGGCATGTTAGGCACATATAATATTATATTACATAGCTCTATCACTTAACTCCCCATCATTTTTCTCTGTGTATTTCATAGCTCAGTAATTCCCTTTGATCTATCCCACTGCCATTAAGAAGAAACATTACAAAAGAGAAAGTTAATAGCCTTAACATCTTGCCTGGGTCAGCTCTGACAAGGTCTGAAACTCCTTTAACCCAGATGGACTTACTATCTTTGTCACTACTGCTCTTCTCCAGTTAATCAAAGTAGCTGCTCTTGAAGAAGTGTGGAGCATCAATGCTAGCTGCCAGTAGGGGAAATGTAGCTACACTATTGAACAGCCCCTGCAGCCCAATCCATCTCCTCTTCTGCCTTTAAATGAACTGTCAGGAGAACCCATAGAGCACTGAGAAAGTTAGAGTAACAGCACACCTGTAGGACTCCAGACATCAAACTCTCCTACCTCTATGAGTTTCAAGGAGGGACTAGAAAATTTGATCTGCAGTTTGAGTACAGCGTGAAAGTGAAGGCTGAGTTATTAAGAGTATTAGAAGGGTAAGTGAAATACACATCCTGAGATTTAATTCTGAACGTGAGACATATGTTTGCTGGAGAGTATTTGCACTAGGATACTGAGCTGGTGCACCTCTAACACTTATATTGTATTGAAGTATGATAGAGCATATGGATAGTTTGGCACTCTTCTCATAATCACAAAATGGGACACAACTCTGCAAGCAAATTTGCCCTGTTCTTAAAATAAAGGACAGATGTTTCATGGATTGAAATTCTACAAGTGCCAGGACTTTAGGACTCTGAGAACATTTTAATTCTTAATTGTGGCATATGGCATTTTGTTCTGTGAACCTGAAAAGGTGAGTCCAGAATATGTCCTAAGTACTGTAGAAGTCACTCTAATGGTTAACTCAGAGTTTGTGGCTAGTCACTTCATTTAGATTGTATTTGCTGGGCCATATTCATTCCTGGCATAGCTCCTTTGTTGGCAATAGTTACACACAGTTGGATTTAGCCTGTAATATTGGCACTGTTCTGTGCTCTCTTTCCAAATAGTCACTCTGGAAGATCCTAGGTATGGAAAAGGGAATTGTATATAATTTTTGTAGCTATGACATGCCCTTTGGATTATCTGTTGGATATTAACCTGCCTGACTGCCAGGAGTTAAATCAAAACAGGCTGCTAAGGGAGCAATAGTAAATGAAACAATGACTAAGATAAGAGTCCTGGAGGAAACAGTAACAATTTACTGGAGAGTAACTTCTATCTGGCTCAATCCAGGCTAGAATGGTTTAGTCTTCCCACGGTTGAGCCTAGCATGAAAGGGAAATCTTAGCCTAAAAAATACTCTCTTTGGGAAGGAGGAGAGTTTGAGTGTACTGTGAACAAATGGAAGCTGCAGCCAGACAGTGCATGCTCTGAGTGGGACAGGCTGGCTCCTCCAACTCAGAAATGTGAATAAGCTGGACATCCCAGAGCTAGGGATAGAGAAGTTAAGCTTAGATAAGGAACAATGTGTCTAGGCCTTTCACTGTTAATCCATTTTCCTAAATGCTTTGTATCTTTGGGGAATGAAGAAATAATTATTTGTTTTGAAGATGCAGTTTCTGTATCATTGCAAAATTATTCTGTCACTGGTTTCCAAAGGGAAATTCTTACAGGTGCCAAAAATTGAATTGGGCCTTTGTTGTTAACAGGGGTGGAAGCCTAAGGGCCAGGAGATCCTATCTGTGGGATTCCACCCAGAGCGCAATGCAGGCAGTCAGGACTGTCACCAAGTTGGGTGCTCTGGAGAGGGTTTAAAAGGGGTCTGTAACAGAGTAGCTGGCCTCTTAAATAAAATCAGGCTTAGCTTTCCTATCCATGTCCAGGGGCACCCTAGTTTGGTATAATGAGGAGAGCAGGGTTTCCCCTGGGATTTATAACTGAGAGACAGTCCAAAGGCAAAGGGAGTCCAGAGTCAGACCTCAAAAGAGAGGAGTATAAACATATTGCTTGAGCATGCAGGGGTATAATCAGGAAGGCCAAAGCACAATTGGAGTTACAGTTAGTAAGGGATGAGAAGGGTAACAAAAGGGGTTTCTAAAAGTATGTTAGCAACAAGAAGAAGGTCAAGAAAAGTGTGGGACCCTTACTGAATGGAGGAGGCAACCTAGTGTCATGATATGGAAAAGCTGAAGTTCTCAATGCTTTTTTTGCCTCGGTCTTCACAGACAAGGTCAGCTCCCAGACTGCTGCACTGGGCAGCACAGTATGGGGACGAGGTGAGTAGCCTTCAATGGTGAAAGAAAAGGTTAAGGACTATTTAGAAAAGCTAGACTTGCACAAGTCCATGGGTCCGGAACTAAAGCACCTGAGGGTGCTGAAGGAGTTAGCTGCTGTGATTGCAGAGCCACTGGCCATTATCTTTGAAAATTCATGGCGATCGGGGGAAGTTCTAGATGATTGGATAAAGGCAAATATAGTGCCCATCTTTAAAAAGGGAAGGAGAATCCAGGGAACTATAGATTGGTCAGCCTCACCTCAGTCTCTGGAAAAATCATGGAGCAGGTCCTTAAGGAATCCATTTTGAAGCACTTGAAGAAGAAGAAAGTGATCAGGAACAGACAACATGGATTCACCAAGGACAAGTCATGCCTGACTAACCTGATTGCCTTCTATAACTGTCTCTGTGGATATGGGGAAAGCGGTGGATGTGATATATCTTGACATTAGCAAAGCTTTTGATATGGTCTCCCACAGTATTCTTGCCAGCAAGTTAAATGAGTATGGATTGGATGATTGGACTATAAGGTCGATAGAAAGCTGGCTATATTGTCAGGCTCTCAACGGGTAGTGATCAATGGCTCAATATCTAGGTGGCAGCTGGTATCAAGCTGAGAGCCCCAAGGGTTGGTCCCGGGGCCGGTTTTGTTTAACATCTTCATTAATGATCTGGATGATGGGATGGATTGCACCCTCAGCAAGTTCGCAGATGATACTAAGCTGGGGTGGGGGGAGAGACGGTCCAGAGTGACTTACACAAATTGGAGGATTGGGCCAAAAGAAATCTGGTGAGGTTCAACAAGTGCAGCAGTTCTGCAGAAAAGGACCTGGGGATTACAGTGGAGGAGAAGCTGAATATGAGTCAGCAGTGTGCCCTTGTTGCTAAGAAGCCTAATGGCATATTGGGCTGCATTAGTAGGAGCATTGCCAGTAGATTGAGGGAAGTGATTATTGCCCTCTATTTGGCACTGGTGAGGCCACATTTGGAGTATTGCATCCAGTTTTGGGCCCCCCACTACAGAAAGGATGTGGACAAATTGGAGAGAGTCCAGCGGAGGGCAACAAAAATGATTAGGGGACCAGGACACATGACTTAAGAGGAGAGGCTGAGGGAACTGGGTTATTTAGGCTGCAGAAGAGAATAATGAGGGGGGATTTGATAGCTGCTTTCAACTACCTGAAGGGGGGTTCCAAAGAGGACAGAGCTAGGCTGTTCTCAGTGGTGGCAGATGACAGAACAAGGAGCGATGGTCTCAAGTTGCAGTGGGGGAGGTCTAGGTTGGTGTCATAAACAGATAGTTAAGGGTTAAAGTGTGTTTTACCTGTAAAGGGTTAACATGCAGTACCTGGTGACCTGACCCCAAAGGACCAAAGAGAGAGAGAATATTCAATCATCTCTCTGGGAGGAAGCCTTTCTGTGTTTTCTTTAGTTTTGAATCTAAGAGAGGACAGTCATGTCTCCAAGTTCTCCTCTGTCCTGTCTTCTAAGTTACTATTAAATTATAGTATTAATTAGGCAAATTATTCTTAATTATTTTTATTTTTTGATTTCTATGTTGTGTTGTTGCTTTGCTATGCTTTATTCTTTTTTTGCTTTTTTTTGCTTTGACTGAGAGAGGGGAGGGAGAGATCTCTGATTGATAATATATGATATGTAGAGTGTCCTGAGCTTCTAGCTATTTCTTTTTTTTTTTTTTTTTTTTTTTTTCTTTTTTTTTCTCTAAAGACTTTTTTAAATCCCTTCTACTGTGGATAGGAGGGGGGGGGGACATCTCTGAAGTGTGACTATAGGCTCAGAGGGGGAGAGGAAGAAGGGAGGGGAGGGTTTGAGAGGGTTCCTTTGAATTTTATCTTCAAGTTATCTCTCTAGGAGAGGGAGAGAGGAGAGAGAGAGAGGAGTGGATCTCCGAGGAGAGTGACGTCTGGAGGAAAGAAGGGAGAAGGAGAAAAAAGGGGGGGGGGGGGGGGGAGGGGACCGGTGTGGTGGTGCAGTGAGGGAGCAGGAGGGGCAGGGATTTTGGGGGGGGGGGATTTGGGGGGGGGGGGGAACATGCCCTCCCAGCTTGAAACCCCCAGCTTCAAGTGAGGGTAGACCCAGACAGTGGTGGCAGCGGAGTTTCTTTTTCATTGTTACAAGAGCTTTTTTTCAGCTCTCTAGACTCTTCTAGGAGCAGCTTCTTCTAGAGAGAGAGGAGAGGAGAAGTAGAGAGAAGAGGGAGTTTACTGGTATTCAGTTTCTAACTGGTATTGTTAGAAGAAATCTTCAGCCAGGTTGGCTCAGTTGTTGTTGGAAGGTTTTTTTTTTTTGGCTTTTTTTTTTTTCTTTTGGTTGAGCAGTTTCTTGGAGAGAAAGCAGTTTCAGAGTTTTTTAGAAGTTTTAGTTTTTCTTTTTAGGCTTTAGTTTTTTTTTTTTTTAATACGGAGGACTTAGAGAGGAGGTACGGCACAGAGGCAAAAGTTTTGTTTTTTTTTTTTTTTTTTTTTTTGTGTTTTTTTTTTTTTTTTTTTTTTTTTTTTTTTTTTTTTTTTTTTTTTTTTTTTTTTTTTTTTTTTTTTTTTTTTTTTTTTTTTTTTTTTTTTTTTTTTTTTTTTTTTTTTTTTTTTTTTTTTTTTTTTTTTTTGTTTGGTTTTTTACTGTAAAGATTGGAGAGAAATTGTTACTTTTGCAAAGCAAACAACATTTTTTTTTTTTCTGCAAAGCAACAAAGCAACAAGCCAAAAAAAAGCAAAGAATTTTCAAGCTTTTCTTTCTTTCAATTCAATCACTTGAAGAAATGGGAGGAAAGCAACCCAATTCAAGCCCCAATTCCACTGACCACAGCCAAATGACCAGCACCAACAAACCAACAAGCACAACCACACACACACACAAGAACACACTGGCAGAGGGTGTGTGCACAGAAGGAGTCATTCCCACCTACATGGCCCAAGAAATTTCCCAGCAGTGAAGAAAAAAGAAAAAACTGAAAAAAATTTTAAAAGGACCTGCCATGGCAGTACAAGGACCAGTAGAGACTGTAAGAAGACTCAGGAAGATGGAGGAGATTGTGCTCCTGGGAAATTCTATTCCCATCCAATGCCATGCCAAGAGGGAAGCCAAGCCATGCAGCCAGGCCAGGGCAGGGGGGGCAGGCAACCCATCCCAGGCACCCAGCCCCCCACCATCCCTGTTCCCCACCCAGACAGCCAGACCCAGACAGAGCAGACAGAAGTGGACAGAAACAGGGAAACATGCAGCACTCACAGCAGCAGCAGTCCAGCAGGCAGACAGAGCCAGGACCGCAACACCAGCGGCAGCCAGCAGCACAGCCGCAGCAACTCCGCGCCAGCACGCCAGCCAGCGGGCCACAACTGGCAGAAGCAGAACCACCAGCGCAGCAGAAAGCAACAGCCAAGAGGCTCAGCCAGTGGATATTAGGAAAATAGGAGGTTTCACTAGGTGGGTGGAGAAACACTGGAATCTCCATCCTTAGGAGTTTTTAAGGCCTGGCTTGACAAAGCCCTGGCTGGGACGATTTAGTTGGTGTTCATCCTGCTTTGAGCAGGGGGTTGGACTAGATGACCTCCTGAGGTCTCTTCCAACCCTAATCTTCTATGATTCTATGAGAAGAAAAGAGCTGAGCTGAGACCTTGGGGGTGGTGGGATGCTCTTGAAGGAAGGAGTTGTAAGCATTCCCTATTTGAGCAGTGGAGCCAGATCGGTCTGGTGAAAGCAGAAGGCAGTTGGGTGGGGGGGTGTCACATACAAACTTCCTGAGGCCAGAGATAGATGGCCAGAGAGGGCTGAAAGCTGGGAAATGGTAGAGGGGTGAGCCCATTGATGTCTCCAGACAAGAGCTGGGAAAATTCCTGAGAAGTAAACAGGCAGAGAAGCACCTCTTACTTGTGATGAGAGATATTGGAGCCATACTGAGGGTACATTGCTGGACTGTTAGAGTATATAGTCTTTGGACTATAGTGGGGAATTCTTGATTATGATTGTGGTACTTTTGTAATACATTAACCCCACAAAGAAGTATTTATGTTCAGAAAGCTTGCATGCAGCTACTGGGGATCCAGAAGAGGGAAGCTCAAGCAAGGGGCTGCTTGCAGGGCCACCCAGTGGCCACAAGAGAGTGCCCAGGAGGTGTCCACCATCTTACATGGTCTAAGTCTCAATATGCCCTGTAGCCATGACACCCTCTAAAAGTGTATGGCTTTCTGGTTAGCAAATGTACATACTTTCGAAATACCCCTGTCAATTTTGCATCACTGTGAAATAGACTACAGTATATACTCTGTCTTAGTTTCTTGTCTTTTCATGTTTTTGTTTTGAGACAAGAGGAAAAGAGAGGAAGTAGTTTGATTTTTACCTTATATGAGTCAAGGAAAATGCAGCGCAAAGGGACTGTTCCTGGGCTCCAGGAAAGAACAAAGCAGTATATAATGAGAGGAGTCATGAAGAGTAGTAGCCTTTCTACCAGTACTTTCAAAGTCCCTTTCAAAGTTAGTTCTCACTGAGGACAGGTTAATATTTCTGCAACAGTCAGTCATTTTTTTCGATCACATGACAGTCAGCAGGAGCAAAGAGTTCCCTGATTTTTTTAAGGGGCTACCTTCTTTATGCTGCAGATGCTAATTTGTAACTAAAGCTGGCCAAAATTCAGAATCTGAACGCTGATTTGACAAAAATTAATTGAACTTGATGTGGTTATACGAAATGTTGGGGTTTGATGAATTGGCATTATTTTCCAACCTGTTCTACTTGTAATAAGATAAACGTTGCTAAGATTTTTATATTATTTAACAAGGATTTCATGCCTAAATTGCTAATATGCCCTAAAAGTAACCTCATCCACCTGTATTTTTGCAGATACCATTCATTTCCCAAGAATTATACCTCAGGCTGTATGTGCACAGCAAGGAAATTTAAAGCATACGAAAGGCAGGAAACTTTGTCCTAGAAGAATGTGCATGGTGGACCTGGGCTTTGCACACAGGAACTGAAAGATGCGATCTGATTGGGAGAAATGTGAGGTTCATGTATTGAAGTCAGATCCCACTAGAACTTATTACTATTATAAATGAAATGGGAGAAATGATCTCAGACTTGAGTCTACGCATGGTAGTATTGCTACCAGACCTACGGCATTATTCAATGTGACTTTGTAGGCGCTCTTCCTAAGTTGTCTCTGGCTTCCCAGAATGGAATAAGACCTGCTGCAAAGCAACATTAAAAAGGGTAAAATCTTTCACCAAATTCAGTCATGCCTTATTTTCGGGGGTGGGGGTGGGGGGGGCGGAGGAGGGGAGGAAATGTCTTAGAAAAATTCTGCTAAAATACAGTATCAGATCATATAAATATTTGCTTGGTTCCAGGAACACTCAGCAAAATTAATTCAAACCTCCAGACAGACGATTATAGGAGTCCTAAAAAAAAAATTCTTGATTGAATTTTGGTGGTCAGGAATATCACTTTCCAGGCTAACAAGTTTGTATATTTCTACATCCTTTACAGTAAAAGAAACCCAAACAAACCTTTTTCTTCTCCAAAACAAAATGTTATTCAGTGCATGAAGAGCTTCAAACAGCATAAAAGCTTCAGTTCTCAAATCTGATTCTAAAAAAAAGCAGCTTATTTTGATAACATTTTAAATTTAGCCTATATATGCTAGTTTATTCACATGTTCCTAAAGAACTACCCTAAGAATGTAAGAGCAGTCATACTGGATCAGACCAATGGTCCATCTAGCCCTGTATCCTGTCTTCCAGCAATGCCCAATACCAGATGCTTCAGAGGGAATGAACAGAAGAGATAATGAAGTGATTCATCTTCTGTCACCTATTCCTAGCTTCTGGCAAATAGAGGCTAGGGACACTTCAAAGCATGGTTTTGCATCCCTGCCCCTGTGCAATTGTTGTAGAGCTTCAGACATGTGCCAGGATACTTTAATCTCTGAGCTTCCTTCCCTTTGATAAAGGACATTCAGAGTGCACAGTAGCAACTTCTCAATTTTTGTTTTATCAGGTAAGAGATGTTTTCTTAGTAACATAATAAAATAACACTGACCACTCGTTTTTTTTGCTTACTCTTAGTGCTTTATTTTGTTGATATTAAGTTAGAGTCCAGTCCAGATCAGAGTGAGGCATTGTACCAATACATGAAGATATGGGGTGAAATGCTGGTCCGACTGAAGTCGATGGAAGCTCATCCGTGCTTGTTATTTGAAATGGTTGCAATCTAAGAATGCACTGTGGTTCTTATTCCACACTGCCACAAGCTGAGGTGCTTGAGCTAGAGCTTATTTTGATATGAACAGAGAAGTCTTGCTGAATTGGTGTTCTTTGTATGGGTATATCTACACAGTACAGAGTGGGACCTGGACTTGTGGACTCAGGTTTCCAAGCCCACATTTTGAGCATCCATATGCCAATGGAAACCGTGGCTTCACAACCATTCTGGCATGTCCATACCGTACGCAGACCCAAGTCAGAACTTCAGCTTCTCTGGACATGTACTATTGTATCCCAGGGTTCCTAGCTAAATCTGCTCTGGTTGTGGGAGAACTTGTCTATATGTCCTGCAGGAGATGACCAGAAGTGTTTTAACCCACAAACACATCCAGTTGAACCATTTTGTCTATACGCTCCCTGGAGGAAGAGCTTCTCTACCTCATCCTCTCAGTCCTATTTTGGGAACCAGGCAGTGAGTCTGTAAGATGTGAGAGGTCATTTTGGTGGTTTTTGTACTACTGAAGCACCTCTCAGAGGAGTATACTGTCATGTCTGCAACCCAGCTGATGCTGCTCATGCCTGTTTTTGCCTTAGCTACAGATTTCCCTCTGTGTAGACTGTTGCTTCTGGAGCAGGCTACAAGCACAGACTGGTAGGATCACATTGTCATGCAGACCTGTGATGACCAGCATGGGTCCAGAACTTTTGCATGAAGAAGCAGACATTCCTGGAGGTTTGTGATCAACTTTTCCCTACCTCCAGTTCTAGGACACCCACATGAGGGCAGCCATACCTGTCCAGAAGCAGATCACTATAGCCATCTGGAAGCTGGCTACACCAGACTGCTTATAGGTCCATGTCTAACCAGTTTGGAGTTGACAAATCAGCTGTAGGGGTTGTTGTTGCAGAGCTTTGTGAGGTAATCAGGATGGTGATTAACCCAAGGTGGTGAGCATTACAAATGTTCCTAAAATAATTGCTGGTTTTCAGAGAACAGGCTTTCCAAACTCCACCAGTGCCATTGATGGAACTTATGCACCTATAGTTTGCTCTCTACAAGGAGCATAAGAGTACCTGAACTGTAAAGGATACTACTGTATCAATTTGCAGGCTGCAGTCAACCCCAGGGGCAGAAACGTGGATGCTAATGTGGGATGCAATGGCAGGATGCCTGGGTGTTCCAGAGATCAGGACTTTACCTTCATGGAAAATCTGGGACATTATTCCCACTGAATGACATTGTTATAAATGGAGTCATTGCCCTGTTGTTATTCTAAGGGAGCCCACTTAATTCCTGTTCCCATGGCTTATGAAACCATGCCCTGATTTCAGAGGACCTGGCAAAAGGATGTTCAATTACACACTCAGTAGCTGTAGGATGGTGGTGGAATGTGCATTTGGCAGCAGTAGAATGTACATTTGAAATTCCATTAGCACTGTATTCAAAACTAGTTGGGTGCCAGTGTCCTTAATGTAGTCCACACTATTGTTGCTTGCTGGGCTCTGTAGAATCTTTGCAAGAATGTTTAAGCTTGTGAGTAGTCCCATTGACTTAAGTATATTTGTCTCTTGTCTGCAGTCCATGGAGTCATCATGCTGTGCACTGTTAAACAACCTCTGTGTTCTATCCCAGAGGTGTTTGCACTTCAGTGGTAGATGAAGCAATACCTCTGTGTACACTTCATAAATTATCTTGAGATCTGTTGACACAAGATGTTATTGAGGGGTTTCCTGAGCCATATTGGCAAATCTTTTTTTGTACTTTGTCAATCACTAATATTAACAGGATTACTTTCTTACCACTGCTTACTTATCCCATATCAAAAGGGGAAAATGCAGTATTAATATAATTTCTACTGATTCATGCAGAGACATTAAAACATAGAATAATACTAATAGCTACTTGAAGAGAAGATAAGTTTCTTGAGGATGATGCATTGAAATGTTTAGCCCATGAATCTTCAGTCTCTTAATTTGCATCCTCTTTATTCTGCAAAGAAATAAGAACTATGATTCAGAACTACTTTTATTCATTTCCTCGTCAAGTTCCCTGGAACATACCAGGCATACAAGAAGTTTTAATTGCATTGTCAGTATTCATTAAAGTGCTTCTTAAGTTGAAATTAATTTTCTGCCCTGAATGGAAGCTTATAAAAATTATAGCTCCTCTAGCAAAAGATCTCTAGATTTCTTCAGCTATGAGAATTGCCTTTTCAGAGGTGCACCGGAGGCAAAGGGGTTTGACTCTGCCAATGCATATGTATAGGAGTCAATGGGAATGCTCATGCGTTTACAGGGTTGGACCCTAAGAGAGTGGCAGACAGAGGGGGATGGGAGGGGAGCTTGCAAAGAGTAGAGACTTGCTGTTGTCTGTATTCAGAAAACATAGGAAAATTGTTCACTTAATCAACCAAATATTGTCAACAAATCTGGCTGGTACCTTTAGTAATCTAAATATAATGGGTTTGGAGGGAAAATACTAGAGCTCTGGGAAGTGGTAGTAACGATTCAGTAGGAGGCACCCCCTAGCTGACATAGCTATGCTGGCAAAACCCTCAGTGTTGGCACAGCTATGTTAACCGAACAGTGTTTCTGGCAGTGTAGCTAATGTCATTCGGGAAGGTGACATTACTATGCTGACAGAAACTACATCTGTTGGCATAAGCTGAGTCTATGCCAGAAGGCTCTGCCAGTATAGCTATACCAGCCGATCATTTTGTAGCGGAGACAAAGCCTTAGTTACACATAAAAATGTATAATCCATTTTACTAGATTTCAGTCTTATTTCACCCTGTATTCCATATATAGTGTTGCTTGTATTTAAGATGTATATTGAAAAACCATGCACAAAGTGAACTTCGTTTAAAAGCACCTTCTACAGACAGGCACATTTGACAGTAGACTGTCTTTTCCAGCCTCCAACTATCCTGTTTTGGGCTTAAAGGTTAGTAAGTATGTGACCACTTAGGTGTCAGGCATCAGGTTCTGAAGCCGAGCCAGGGACCATAGCTGAACACCCTGATTGATTAGACCCCCCGGGTTAGCTGAAAGGTGTCACCGTGCCTGCTCTTAAACCCAGCAGCAGCACCAAGCCAGTGGCTGCTCAATGCTTACAACTGCAGCTATGATCGTTCCTGTGCCTGCCTTGTTCCCAGCCTTGCTCCAACCCTTCTCCTGCCTTGCCCCTGCCTTGCTTGTTTCCTGACTCCAGCTCTTACTCCTGGCCTCTGACTCTGGCTCCAACAAGCAGGCCTGGCCGCCCATGCCCCGGTCCACAACATTAGGTTTCTGCCTTATGTATTGAACATTATTGGAGCCATGCTGAACTTTAATGTGAAATCAGGGAAACCTGACTTTTCTTAGATCTTTTGATTGTACGTTTTGAACCAAGTTTTGCTCATGCTCCCTGTTCAGCTGTTGCCATTGATAGGTGATTAAAACTGGGCATCTAAACCCATGGAAATATTTCACTTTCTGTATCCGCTGACTGACAGAGAAGGTGAGAAATTAAAGTTCAGGCAGATTGTTGCAAATGAGATAATTTTGTATTTTGAGTTTACAGCTATGAAGGGAAAGCAGCACTGCACATTACCAGGCCAAAAAAAGGGGGAGGGGAAAATACTGCCCATCATTCAATTAAAATGTCTGTCCAACGATTGCTTTAGTTTTCTTTTTCTCATAACACAGATTGAGAAAAGGTTATAACGTTTTTTGGAATTCAACAAAATATTTCACATAATTTTTGCAATGTCCTTTGAGAGAGAGACAACTTATGACACCAGTGAAAATGAATCGTGTTTTTTATGATGCAAGGCAGTTTTTCTGTAAGTAAAATTACAGCTGGTGAAAAAGTGGTGCAAGATCAGGGCCGGCTCCAGGCACCAGCATTCCAAGCTGGTGCTTGGGGCGGCATTCTGCAAGGGGCGGCAGTCCCTGTTGTTTTGTCCCCAAGCAGCGCACCGAATTGCCGCCGCGGAGGGCGGGGGCAGTCCGTGTGCCCTTAAGGCGGCAAGCGCGTTTCCACGGTGGCAGCAATTCGGCGGCAGCTTCTATGTTTAGCTGTCCACAGCGGCTTCAGCTAAACATAGAGGCTGCTGCCGAATTGCCACAGCAGCGGAAACGCGCCTGCCGCCCTAAGGGCACACGGACTGCCCCCCGCCCTCCGCGGCGGCAATTCGGTGCTCTGCTTAGGGCGGTGAAAACTGTAGAGCTGGCCCTATGCAAGATCCAGGCATTTAGGCTCGGATCAGGGCCGGCTCCAGACCCCAGCGCGCCAAGTGCGTGCTTGGGGCGGCATTTTGCCGGGAGGGCGGCAGGCGGCTCCGGTGGACCTCCCGCAGTCATGACTGCGGAGGGTCCGCTGGTCCCGCAGCTCCGGTGGACCTCCCGCAGACGTGCCTGCGTAGGGTCCGCTGGTCCCGCGGTTACGGTGGAGCATCCGCAGGCATGCCTGTGGGAGGTCCACCAGAGCTGCGGGACCAGAGGACCCTCCGCAGGCACTTCTTCAGGAGGTCCACCGGAGCCGCGGGACCGGCGACCACCAGAGCGCACCCCGTGGTGCGCCGCCCTACTTGGGGCGGCGTAATTCCTAGAGCCGCCCCTGGCTTTGATGGTACAGAGCTAAAGAAAACTTTCAGAAACAGGTTCTCAGAGGATTGCTTGCATACCCTTCTCCTTGAGTCCTTCATCTTTGAGAGGCTTTCTGGAAACAAAGAGATCGTGGCTAGTGGTCTACTAAAGACACTGCTATTGTGCACTGGACCACAGTCATTAGAATGCTTCCTTTCTGGATTTTTTAATTAAATAAATGTTCAGTAAAATTTACCTAGTCTGCAAGGATTACTGGTGGATGGTAGAGCTGTGAGTCTGAGTGCACTGTAACTCTGTACCAGGAAGACCATTAGCTGGGATGCTAAGCAACATTCTCTCACCAGACAGTTAGAAAACATTCAGCTTGATTTCTTTTTCAATAAATAGCAGTGAGTTAATTTAGTTCCTCCTTTTAACTTCCTGTTTTACTAATGTTCTTGCTTTCAGAATGTCATGGTAAGTTACTAGCTCTGTTTTCTCACACTCTTTCCTTCCCCTCGCCCCTCCACCAAATTACAGTGCTCCCATTGAAGTGGGGGTGAATGCCAAACAATAGACTATATTCAGCCTGATGTGAGTGGACCAAACGCCCACTGAAGTTAGCAGGAATGGCACCTGCTTATATTAAGGCTGAATAGCTCTGAAAGTGATATGCATATTTTGTTCAGAGAGGGCCTTGGGCCCAAATAGTCATTGCAGTACAGCCCCTTTACACCAGCTAAGCTGATGCAAATGGGCCATGCCCAAAGTAGGCATAAGGTCCCTCTGGGAATTCCTCTGGTGCAGGGGTCTCTCCAGGAGTCCAGGACACAGAGGACAGAGCATAGATGGGTAGGAGGGAGGTGGCAGAATTTGGGGATGGGAAAGGTGTATAGCTAGGGCAGATCTGCACTTCTTGAAAGCTGTATGGGGAAGAAAGGTGAAAGTTAAGACAGCCGGGAGGATTTTCCTAGTTTGCACAAGAGGCCACACTGGTCCCCACAAACCTCAGATATGGAAGGTTCAAGCTGCACCCTGTTTTCTCCTGCATCTTAGGATCCATCTTCATGCTGAATAGAAGTAGTGGGCCAAGTGTCACTACTCTCCCAGGGGAATGGAAAATATTGCCAGTTTTCACAAAGGAAAAATGTCACAGGTCTAGTGTTTCAATTTATAAATTACTTGCTCAATTCTGGGCATGGGGAAAGGAACCTGTTTTCATTCTGAAAATTTTGCAGAGAGAGAACTTTGAATTTTATACAGTTTTGCAGTGGTAATTGGGGGTTGTGTTGTTTCTTCATATGTTGAGTGGTTCCAGAAGTGATTATTAGTGCAATATAATACCATAACTGTAGTTATGTTTGCGCAGATATTTCATCCTGACAAAACCTACTAATCCCAAATGAAATACTAGAAGCAGAATTAGATCCTTATTTTTGTAGTCTACTTCTGTTTAATGGCTTTCTTTAGTGCCTGTGACCATAGTATCTAAGTGCTGACAGGTAAATTAGATCCACATAGCAAGGTATAGAATAGATGTAATAGAATTTTCTGCTCTTCACACTTTCTAGGTTCTAGGATATTCTGCTTTAAATATATGAATTGGTTTTCTTTCTTATGGTGGGAAAACTTTATTTAAAAGGTGAGTTTGGAAGCCTATTCGGAAAGTGGTCAAATTTAGACTGCTTTTCACTACTAGCAAAATTTGCAGTCCAGCCATTGGCCAGGAATTATTTAATCCAATGGCACCTTGAGAGGTCCATTAACTTTAAGTAGACACCCTTTCTGCATAAGCAGAGATGACCATATGCAGATAGGCTCTCATTATAGATGCTATTCATAGAATATCAGGGTTGGAAGGGACCTCAGGAGATCATCTAGTCCAACCCCCTGACAGATTTTTGCCCCATATCCCTAAGTGGCCCCCTCAAGGACTAAACTCACAATGTTGGGTTTAGCAGGCCAATGCTCAAACCACTGAGCTATCCCTCTCCCCAGGCCACTGTTCCATCAATACAAACTTCTCTTTACACCATTGGTGCATTGGTTAAGAAATGAGTTTATACTGATTATGCTCTGTCTGCTCTAATTTGGCCACTGAAAATACAGGCATTTGCATACCGTACAGTTACTGATAAATAACCATATAATCATTATGCAAATTAAGGATCCCTTGGCCAGAGTGTGGAGAGCTCTCGTATTTCTTGATTATGCGGCTCATGGGTCATTAACTGTACAACATCCCTTCTCTCTGATCCCACTCTTCTCATTCGGGTACTGTTCTCTTTGCAATTAACATAGTATGAGTATCTTACTGACTAGTACCCAATTACATGCTTGGCCTAGGCAAGGATCTAAGCTCACTGTTATCTTCCTCAACCTCTGACTCAACTATCCATAATAAATCACTGTACACGATACATGCCACTCTCCTCTGTTATCCTTAGAAGGCTTTTTCCTTAAAGGAGCATTTGCAATGACACAGAGTCATTGGACTGTGTCTTGTTTGTTCCAAGCTTTGAACTTTAACAGAAAATTTCAGATTTATCTCCTAATTGTGGTATTATTAAAATCTGAGTTTGGCTATATGACCAAACTCTTGTTTTTGGCATGTATCTAGTGTAAAATGGTGTCTTCAGAAATAAGTTCTCTAATGTCATGTCTCAGTTTATGTAACATAAACACAATGATGATCAGATTCTAGTGACTGAAGAGCAAACAAATTGTATTTGTCTCAGTGCCTTTGGTTTGCCTAAACATACTCATTCAGCTTTCTTTCTTTTTTTTTTTTTTGAGTTTCTTGAGGAGACAATTAGAATTCCATGGAATTCTATTTCTTGCTTCAGTGGATATTTTGGAATGTAATCATCCACTACAGCTCATTTAGGATTATTTTAAATTTTGACAGAATAGATAAAATAGCTATATATTTTCTATGCTACACCTGAACTATGATAGTGTTATGAATCTCAAACAGGAATTTAGTGATAGGTGAATATTAAGCACTACATTGGAGTTATTTTCTCCTATTACATATTCTTTGCTAATAGTACAGCTGCTTCCCATTGCTCTGCGCTTACAATGCTGTGGAAAATGAATCTGAGCCCTTATTGTTTTTCAGAGCACACAGAATACTTACACACACATTCAAATGTCTATGGACAGCATTTCCCAAGAGAACGTTCCTGCGGAGCTTGTAACGCTGTCTATGTTTTTTCCACACAGGATTTTACTTCAGGCTTTTCTTCCAGAGGTCAAATTGGGGAAAGCAAAATGCAGTGGTGTTCTACTCAAGTTCTTCAGACTATTCCAGAGCATTTAATGTTTCTGCTAAAATAATCAGAAATAAAATAATTGACAATTTAGACATTTCTTAAGTTTATGTTATATATAAACATAAGAAATGTCAAAATTTTCAATTATTTTATTGCTGATTATTTATATATATATATAAAATACATATAAACTTAAGAAATGTCAAACTTGTCTATATCTATATCTATCTATATCTATCTATAGATGTCTATATCTATAGCTATCTATAGAATCTATATCTATCTATCTATATCTATCTATCTATCTATATATAGATATAGATATATATTTAAGGCCAGAAGTGACTGTTATAATTACATGGTCTGTCCGTCAGCACAATACAGGCCATTTAAATTGCCATCCTTTGGATTCAGTTAATGCCACATTGTGAATCTTTGTTACCACAGTTAGTTATTTTTTAATAAAGCTATTGTTTGTTTCTCGATCAGATAACATTATATTCAGTCACAGTTCTGGATTCAATGTGTACAGCGCCTTCCACAGTAGGGCCTGATCCTGAGGTATTTCTGTTATAAAACAAAATTCAGAATATTTTCTTCATAGCCATAAATGCTAAACACTTGAACCTGTTAAGTGAAAGTTTAACTCCTGAAGAACTCAAGGGTCGACCAGAGTTGGTACAATGAATGACTAGCTCAAGCTTGGCACCCTAGGTTTCTATAAGGAAAAAACAGTTTTCAGGAAATTGCCAATGTTGTTCCAGGTATACAGTTTGCATTAGCCTTATTTCAAGTCTTGGCATTTAAGTGATTTAGGGAACATTCTGATTTTCAAATGGTGATGCCACAGGGATTTGTATGAATTTTCTTTAACTTGTCAACAATTTCTTACACTTAGTATTATCCATGAGAGGCAGACAAGGCTGAATATACACTCTGTTCTCTGCAGGCAGAATGCCTCTGGCAATTGACAATCAGGGAGTATAGCCCCTCACCCTATGCCTCCAAACACAGCAGTAGTTGGAAAAGCCACAATATAGCCTTAAGGTTATTTCTCATCTTACCAAATGCCTATAGGGTACAGCCCCTGTTTGATCTCTCGCACTCTGAAGTATATTTCAAATTTCATTTGATAAGGAAAGAACAGGAGATAAGTGGTGAAAAGCTTCCACTTACCTAAATAATTGTTTCCCTTAGTACAGAATGCTTTCCTTTTCATATCTCTTCAAGAATGTATTCTGAGGAGAGAGAATATGTGTGCAATATTTCTTTGCTTTAAGAAATATTTCTCTGAGCTGGGTATCTTCAAAGTTCACTAACAGTTGACTTTTCCTGTTTTGGTCAATGATCAACACACTAGCTACACCACAGCTGGGAACTCTGTAGCAGTGGCAGTGATTGAGGTTGGCAGTGGGTAAAGCCTAGTTGCAATCAGGACCACTTGTTGCTTTAAATTTATCCTGCAGCATAGACTGAGAGTTTAAAAATCATTGTAAGTGACAAATCCACTAGACTACATTGATTTTATGGCTTTTGGCTGGAGACTGAGTCCAGTAAAAAGCTTTTGGCAGCATCTCTGTTAAGGACTTTATATGTAAACTATAACAATCCAGCCTGATGGTTTTCAGGATCAGGGACGGTTTAAATAAAAAAATACCTTTCAGTACTCATAGGAGTGCAGCTCGCTCTTAGCTGGAATCTGTGGATAAAGAGGCCTAAGACTTCACTCATATCAGAAGAGCTTTCTTATATTTACTATTAAGAGCTGTGCTATACCTGGCTTACCAAAGATGAAATATTATTCTGTTTAAATGACAAGAGACTATATAATACACAAGAAAGCCAAGCAATGATAGTCAATCCTTAGAACAGCCACCCTCACAATCAATTTTGAAGGGAGAGAGAAAGGCATGTAAATGTCAATGTCTGGTGAGTTGTATAGTTAATTGGGCAAGAGCACCAAAGATCCACTGATATTGCAGTTCCAGAGCAGGCAAACTGTTAACTGAACATTTGGTTTGGTATGATGGATAAAATAAATGTCAAATATCAACCACTCTATATTTTTGTACATTTAATCATTCCAATTTGACACAGCAAGAGAATGGGATAGACAGAGACATGTAAACACACAAATATGAAGTGCCAATAAAATCCGTAGTCCTGCAAAAACGTAAGTACGTGAATAACTTTATGCACCAAATAGTGCCTCCTCTGATCTCTTGATCTAGCTGCTCCCTTGGCTAACTCAGTCTATCTGCTTGCTCACCCCAGCATGTAACCAGCTGTCAATTCCTGCTTCTTTCTTTTCCCATTTCACCAGTGTGGGCACTATTGGGAGAGCTGAGGCAGCCAGCAGCTAACTTTTCTCAGTAGTCCCACCCATACAGCTTTTCTTCTCCCAGCAGGAGGGGTAATGGATCCTCCCATCTTATGGAAGTAGGGATTGTACAATAGGAGAAGGTATGTGGGGACCTTGACATCTCGAGAGGAGCAGAGCCCTGGCCTTCTGCGAGGATAAGGAGCTCACCTCTGGGGAAGAGAAGAGAGAGGGGAATGAATGCTCTTGGACAGTAAATGCCCCACTAGCAAGATTGGATTGGTGAGATTTAGAGGAATGTGAAGGCTCTAACTAGTTGCTAAATTGCAGAAAGAAGAGAAGAGTGGATGAGGAATAAAAGCCCCAGTTACTCCCTGGGAGGAAAGAGAGAAGAGTGTGAAATTCCCATGCACTCAAATATAAAAGCATTAGAAGTAAGACAGGCAATGGATAGCCAAATGGATAAAAGCAGAAGGGAAGATCGAATCTCCTGCTTACTAATTAATTATTGCGAAAAAATCTAGAATTGAAAAAAAATAGACATTACTAATAACAAGAGCAAGTTATACTAACTGAAGAAGGGTGTAATAAATTGAGCCATTTGACAGAACCAAGAGGTCCTTACTAATAAACCTATAACTCTTATACAGTGTGTTATATTTTCAGATCTCTTAAACATTAACCAGGTAACATAATATAAAATACCATCTGGTGTTTTCCTGATCCAAAAACTAATCATTTTCATTGTACCTGTTGATATTATCAACCTTCAGAATTTAGAAATGTCAAAAATACAACCAGTTATGAACATCAGCTGAGACTGGCTCATACTACTCTTGGTGACAAAAACTGAAGGGAAAAAAAACCAGTGACAATAATATGAACATGGTGATTACATATTTATCTAGGACTGGGGCATGCAGTTCTGCCCTGGATCTAGTCTTGGTGAGGTCATTGTTGCATACATTCTTTACTGCATCTTTAATGATACCAGGAGTACCTTTGGACTAATTAGATCTTCTGTTTACATTTCCATTAGATGAAGCCGTTCCCCAGTTTCCCATTAGTTATCGCAATCATGCAGTTGGTATCAGATTTATTGTTCACGTGCTCTTTAGTAGTTATAAATCTAGACTATTTGAGAGCTGTTTCTTAGCAATCCAAGATAGTGCAATCAATATTTTTTAATCTTCTAAATATTTTTGAGAGTTGGATCCAAATCATTGGTAGTCCTGTGTCCAGCGTTTACAATTCTGACATGTTGAATAAGATATATTTTTTAGTTAACTCATCTTGGTAGCTGCTCTCTCAAACTCCTAGACTTTAGACTTTATAAGAATGTCTTGTTAAGGCTCTAAGCCAAATTCTCTGCTTATGTAATGCCCCTGAAAGGCACATATTTACAAGACGACTGGTTTCAATGGAATTACACCAGCATAGAATTTGGCCTGCACTTTTCTCTTGAATTGATTTTATTTTAAAATCTACTAAGTCAGTACATTTTGTTCTAATGCTGACTCAAAGTTCACCCAATAGTATAAAACTGTAGTGAAGTTACTTACTGTGTGACCTTGAACAATCACTTAATCTCTCTGTATGCCAGATCTCACTTGGCAAAACGGTGATAATACTACTTCCTTTTTCTGACATGTCTATTTAGATTGTAAATTCTTTGAAGCAGGATCTGTCTCTTACCTTATGTGCATACAGCACTTGGTACCAGGAAGCACTGATCTTGTTTGGGACCGCTGGGTTCTACTGTAATATAACTGTATGCCTACCATTTACTCATAGAATCATAGAATATTAGGGTTGGAAGAGACCTCAGGAGGTCATCTAGTCCAATTCCCTGCTCAAAGTAAGACCAACACCCACTAAATCATCCCGGCCAGGGCTTTGTCAAGCTGGGCCTTAAAAAACCTCTAAGGATGGAGATACCACCACTTCCCTAGGTAACCCATTCCAGTGCTTCACCACCTTCCTAGTGAAATAGTGTTTCCTAATATCCAACCTAGACCTCCCCCACTGCAATTTGAGACCATTGCTCCTTGTTCTGTCATCTGCCACCACTGAGCACAGCATAGCTCCATCCTCTTTGGAACTCCCCTTCAGGTAGTTGAAGGCTGCTATCAAATCCTCCTCACTCTTCTCTTCTGCAGACTAAATAACCTCAGTTCCCTCAGCCTCTCCTCATAAGTCATGTGCCCTGGCCCCCTAATAATTTTTGTTGCCTTCCGCTGGACTTGCTCCAATTTGTCTAGATCCCTTCTGTAGTGGGGGACCCAAAACTGGATGCAATACTCCAGGTGTGGCCTCACCAGTGCTGAATAGAAGGAAATAATCATTTCCCTTGATCTGCTGGCAATGCTCTTACTAATATAGCCCAATATGCCATTGGCCTTTTTGGCAACAAGGGCACACTGCAGACTCATATCCAGCTTCTCATCCACTATAATCCCCAAGTCCTTTTCTGCAGAACTGCTGCACTTGTTGAACCTCATCAGATTTCTTTTGTTCCAATCCTCCAATTTGTCTAGGTCACTCTGGACCCTGTCCCTATGGTTATCATATGTGCATGGAGAAATAGACATAAATTGGTAAATTGGATAACTACTTTAGAAAACTTGGTCTATAGAGCATATTACACTTTATTACCATATATTATTTACACATAATCATAGGTGCACAAAACACTTCACGGAACCAGAGAAGAGATCCTGACATACATCTTGCTCAATAACCACTTCAATAATTTGTACCACTTCATTTAGTCTACTTTTTGGTTAGATTTGGGAAAAAGAATACACAAATAACTTTAGTAAAACACACTATATCTTACATGCAGTAGTACTTAAACTCCAGAGAGTCATCACAATGCAGTCGCATATCTATGATCAGTTTCAAAATTACTACTGAAGGAATGCAACATTTTAAAAGATGTTGTGATAAAGAACTATAGCTGCTTAGGGCATTTCTGTCCATGTTGTTTTCCATTAAAGGTATTGTTTGATATCATTCATCTTCAATTTCCTGTGTTTCCTTTGGGCTTCTATTACTACACCTGCTATGTCAGTCCCATTGTAGCAGTGACAGTGATTTATCAAACACATTAAAACTGCTATATCTCTGGCTAGCATAGCTTGTTTTTCAAATATTAAATTTCAGACATGTCCCATTTAACCTGCCCTGATCCCTGGATGCAGTTCCATGCTGCTTTTTTTAATGGGATTTGATTTGTATGAGCGACCCTCTTTCCCTCCATATAAAATATGGCATGAATGTGGTTAAAGTAAGTGGTGTCATAAGAGCATAAAGAATTGCTTGTACAGGAAAAGCCAAGTTGGCCCCACATGTCTGTTTCTTTTAAGTTTATCTTAGCCCTTCCCCTCTGATATGTCAATGTCTCCTTCAGTCCTCTCTCTATATATATAAAAGTGTCTAGCCATTTCTTAAAATGATTTCTACTACTTGCCTCAATTGGCAAACCATGTCACTCCAAGCAGTTTATCTTACCTTACTTTGTCAGACCAATTCCTAATTTAGAATCATCCATTAGATCAGCTTGAAGTCTTCCCATTTTGCGCTCAACTAATGTGAACATATTTAACAGAATATGGAGAAAAATACACAGACTGAGAGAAGAGGCCGGAGGAGAGATGAAAAGAATTATGTTTGTTTAGCTTGGCCAGATATAAATAAATAGGTATCAGATAATGGATTCCAAGAACAAAGATGTGAGAAATTGGCCGAGTTTTTAATGTGATGCAAAGGAATATAAATGCAACACATGGAATAAAATAATTATGTGTGATGGGTGATATCATAGTGGTAAGAGCTACAGTATGCTAGGTGCTTTCCAAACACTTGGGAAATAAATAGTCCCTGTCCTGAAGAGGTTGGAAACCAAAGGCAAAATATTCAAATGAACTGATGGGAGTTAAGCACCCAATTCCCATTGATTTTTTCATTGGGAGCTAGGCTCAAAACTGCCTTTTGTGCCTTTGAAAATCTCTCTCTCCTAACAGAAGAAGAGAAAGGAAAACACAATATTCATGCAAACTGATCAGGGTAGTGAGAGGTGTGTACATCTTCTTATATGTGTGTATATGCAATAAAATCTCTCTCTCTCTCTCTCTCGCACACGCACACGCGCACACACACACACAAAAGTTCCCCAAGCTCAGTTCTGCCTTCTTGGAGCTGATTCCATCTTTGAGATAGTGAGATTGATGCTCCTCATCAGTGTGTATAGTTTGCTTTCTTTTTCTATTATATATACCAGTCAATATTTTCTAACAGTGAAATCTATAAACTGTCCCAAGGGGATTCTCATCATTTTAAACATAAAATGTACTGGACAAGATATTTGAATATATACTAGAAGGGGCCATACCACAATGATAAGGAGACAGATAAGATGTCTTTTCATCTTTACGTTTTCCAGGTTTAAATAATGAGCTCTATAGCTTTTCTCCTTATGTTGGGTCATGTTTCTTTGAAGATCAGTGCAGTTGGGGTAAATTTTTTGCCCTTGTGCAGATCACTGCTATGAGATGCACAGGTTTTGTCCTGGCTGTCTACACAGAGGTGAATTGCACCAACCATGAATATAACATGGAATTGCTGTATGTCTAATTTTGGCATCAAAACCCCAAGTGTGCCTTATATTGACTTTCCCATTGAAATTATTTCTGCATACCTGTGATGGGGTGGACTAGGCCAAGAGACCCCCTGCTGGAGGCCTCAGGATCCTGCCACTCCCATCCCAGGAGAGGCGCAGTGGAGCTAAGTCCTCCAAATAGCCTAGAGAGATTGCACAGGAGGCACCCAATCAGGAGGAAGCTGCAAGGGGCTAACCAATCAGAGGGTTGCAGGCTAGTATAAAAGGAGCTGCAGGGCAGACCAGAGTCAGTTTCTGCTGGAGTTAGAGGAGTGCAGATAGTGCTCCTGGCTGGCCAAAGGCAACTGCAGCACCATGGACAGCTCAGGGCTGGTAGGGATCTGGTGAGTGAGGAAGAGCCCCTGGCTGGCTGCTGGAACTGAACAAAAGGCTAGGTCTACACTGGGGGGGGGGGGGGTCTACCTAACATACGCAACTTCAGCTACATGAATAGCGTAGCTGAAGTTGGTATATGTTAGGGTATGTCTACACTACGAAATTAGGTCACATTTATAGAAGTCGGTTTTTCAGAAAACATTTTTATAGTCAATTGTGTCCCCACAAAAAATGCTCTAAGTGCATTAAGCCGACGGACTGCGTCCACAGTACCGAGGCTAGCGTCGACTTCCAGAGCATTGCATTGTGGGTAGCTGTGAGTAACTATCCCACAGTTCCCACAGTCTCCGCTGCCCATTGGGATTCTGGGTTGAGATCCCAGTGCCTGATGGGGCAAAAACAGTGTTGTGGGTGGTTCTGGATACATGTTGTCAGGCCTCCTTCTCCCTCCCTCCCTCTGTGAAAGCAACGGCAGACAATTGTTTCACGCCTTTTTTTCCTGGGTTACCTGAGCAGACGCCATATCACAGCAAGCATGGAGCCCGCTCAGCTAACCATCACCGTACGTCTCCTGGGTGCTGGCAGATGTGGGACTGCATTGCTACACAGCAGCAGCTCATTGCCTTTTGGCAGCAGACGGTGCATTACGATTGGTAGCCATCATCGTCATATTCTTGGGTGCTCTTTTAGCCGACCTCGGTGAGATCAGTCAGGGGCACCTGGGCAGACATGGGAGTGACTCAGCGAGGTCATTCCCATCTTCTGCTAGCATTCGTACTGCACCGTCTGCTGCCAGCCTAAGATGTAAAAGATAGATGAAGTGGATCAAAACAAGAAATTCACCTGATTTGTTTTGTGAAATCAGCATCTTGCTAAACCCAGGGTTTTGAGCTCAATCCTTGAGGGAGCCATTCTGTGTGACAGTTGTTTGTGTTTCTCCTTGATGAAAAGCCACCCCTTTTGTTGATTTTAATTCCCTGTAAGCCATGTTGTCAGTCGCCCCTCCCTCCGTCAGAGCAATGGCAGACATTGTTTCACACAAAACGAGGTGATGAGGTGATGGCAGCACGGTGACAAGAGGGACATGGTCATAGACTTCTCACAAAGTATGGGCCGGGCAATGTGCCCCGACAATGTGCACATCATGCTGATGAGCTCTGCATGAGCTCTGCAAACACGCTGGCCAAAAAGGAAATGAAATTCAAAAAGTTCATGGGCCTTTTCCTATCTACCTGGCCAGTGCATCTGAGTTGAGAGCGCTGTCCAGAGCAGTCACAATGGCACACTCTGGGATAGCTCCCGGAGGCCAATACCATCAAATTGTGTCCACACTATCCCAAGGCCGATTTCAGCACTAATCCCCTCGTCGGAGGTGGAGTAAATGAATCGATTTAAAGAACCCTTTAAGTAAAAAAAAAGAGCTTCGTTGTGTGGACGGGTCCAGGGTTAAATCAAGGTAATGCTGCTAAATTCGACCTAAAGTTGTAGTGTAGACCAGGCCTTAGGTCGATTTACCTGGCTGTGAGGACGGCAACGAGTCGACCGCTCTCTCGCCACGATGGAGTTCTGGAGTCAATGGCAGAGTAATCGGGGATCGATTTTATCACATCTACACTAGACATGATAAATCAATCCCCGATAGATCGATCACTACCCACCGATCCACCGGGTAGTGTAGACGTACCCTAAGAGAGTCCCGAGGTAAGGGTAGGATGACCAGACAGTAAGTGTGAAAAATTGGGACGGGGGTAGGGGGTGGGTGGGTAATAGAAGCCTATATAAGAAAGAGACCCCAAAATTGGGACTGTCCCTATAAAATTGGCACATCTGGTCACCCTAGGTAAGAGTGAAGTTTTTGGTGATGGCTGTTGCTGCAGGGAAGTGGCCCAGGGAACTGAAAGCAGTTTTGTTAAAGGGATATAGTGGTGAGTGGCTGCTATTCTTAGGGTCCCTGGGTTGGGACCTGAAGTTGTGGGTGGACCTGGACAGTGATAAACCACCAGAAAGGGATCTGAGCTACCTACTGGTCCAGCTGGGGCCAGAAGGTTACAGAAAGGGTGAAGCCATTGACTCCAGGGAGGAAGCCCTGTGGGTATGGCCCACTACCAGGGCTGGGAGTGTTTAAAGACACAGACACACCCAACTAAAAAGGGTGCTTTTGAGAGGTGGGTGCCAGGCTATTACAATATCACAAACAAAAACTCCTAAAACCTAACCCTGGGATACCCTAATGAGAGAATCTCTCTTTCCTCGGGGCCAAATCTTCATTCCACTTATGTCAGTTGTAAACTTCCATTGACTGCAACAGAAACATAAAAGCCAAATAGACGTAACTTATTTAAAGACTACCATTTGTTACTACTAAGCTGTAGTTTTCCACATAAGCTTGCATGCCAGTGGGCAGAACCCCCAGTTGGGGAAGATGAATAATGCTCTATCAGTGATAAAGACTCAATCCCTTTTGTCTGAACTTTCTTGTACTGATCCATAAAACAAGTCCCTTAGAACAGCAAGAGACCTGTTTCAAGACCCCCAGGGTTTTGGGTTAATACTTGATGCACTGGAGCATGCTTTTTTTTTACCTTGTCACAAAGGTATTTTTATATTAGTTCCATAACACCTTATGTTCCGTTACAATTGGTGCTAAAACAAAACATCAGGTGAAGAGGTAGGGAAGACCTTAAAAACAAATTCAAGAATGATAGTAGAGTTAAATCCAGGAGACTGTGATTTTTTTTTAATGGATACAATTTATCACTTTTTCATAGTGTCTGGTAGCATGCAAAATATACATGTTCTGCCTATCTTTTATCACTGGTTATAACACTGGAACATGGATATACTTAGAATACTTCAGATACACTGAGTGTGGTGAACTAATGAACAATACTGAGTTTTAAATGAAGTCCACTATGAGATCAACCTTCAGTGCAGGCTGAGGGATAAACTATGTGATCAATTCATCTTTTAAGTATATTTTCAGTAGCTGATGCTTTACAATTGAAAGGCAGTGATGAAGGATAAATATACCATTAAGTACATGATGCATCATTTTCTTTTCACTCTAGTGTAATCTGGAATTACACTTCTATGAGAGGACAATAAAGGCCAAAATTACATTTACTTTTTGTAAAAAGTGAGGTGGAGCTGGATTAGGTGTTGGGTGATAGAATGGAGTGTAGAGTTTTATGCAAGTATATCTCAGTGGATCTCATGCTTATGCACACTGGGACTAAACTGTCAAGTGCAAATTTCCAGTGAAGATCACATGTTTGGCATTAGCTCACTGGAATTTCCTATTACCACTGTATTCTTTTTAGTTATAAAGTACTACATAAATGTTAGTATTATAATTGCAATAGGGATATACAGAACAAAGTGTAGAAAGTATTCAACATAAGTTAATGGAACTCCTATTGTGGGAATGATTTTCCTTATTACCCAGTACATCCTGGTAGGCTGCTGGGCGATACTTCTGGAAAATGCAAGGTCATGAATGTTTGAATGAAGAGAAACCTCTGGCCTCACATTGTCTGATCAGATGAAAGCTAGAGCCTATGGGTTCTAAATCTGTATGAAAAATCCAGAAGAATTACCTCCTTCCTGCTTCCTTGTGCAGGTTAATTCGTTCAAGTTTAATTGAATCTCTAAAGTTTATTGCTGTTGATGTATTACCCTGCAAACCCAAGCAGATTAATTGCTTGTTTTTATGAATTAAAACACAAAGGGAAAATTGAATTTGATGGTGAGGGAGGGAGATCAAACTTGTAAAAACACTGCTATTGTTAATTAATGAATGTACTATTACAATAAGAGTTTTTTGTCTGCTGGCATTCCTCCCATGTTTGCAGCCTCTTCCTTCAATTTCCTTTTGATTTGGGAAAGGAGAGGATGATTGAGAATTGAGGAACTGATTTTTTTTTCTGAACTTTTTTTTGCAGAGAAATAAACCTGGAGCTGGCTTGAACCCAGATTTGATTTGATCAGAATCTTCTATTGCCTCAAATGCAGTAATCAGATCATTGCTGGCTAGAAGGGGGTTATGCAGCAACTCTAATGTAAACTTCTGAGCACAGAGCAGTTGCTGCAACTTTTCCATTTAAGTGGAAGCAGCAGGGGGTTTTGGCAGCAGGAATGTACCAGCCATACACACTGCATACTCCTAGAATAAGAAGTTACTGAGGGTTATGTGAGGATTGCTGTGAAGTGCTACCATAGATTGGGCACCTCATTTCTGTGTAACTGAGAGAGAAATAGCCTAATATGCAAATAAACTTACTTAAATTTTAAACAAACTATTTTATAGTGAAGTTTTAATACAGTTTTGTTCTTCTAAAAGGGATTAGAAGCTGTAACATGAGCTGGTAGGGAATTTTCTGATTGGAAAAATGCCAGTTGGCAGAAACATGTTGGGTTTGAATTTTCATTGAACCACAGGCTGGGTCCAGCAGAAACCTGCCTGGTTTCCTGCCAGCTAAACTTGTGGGTTCCTGGGGTCCCAGGGCTTCCAGGTTGTGGGCCTGGAAGTCCTGGGACAGATTTTTCTGGGTTCAGTTCTGAGGCAGCCCTGCCATTCAGACTGCCCAGGGGGTCTAGGCTCCCAGGACAGCTGGCTGTCCAGGCTGTCCATCTCTTAGGGAAGCTGCCTCA
The DNA here is from genome assembly GCF_016161935.1 of Mauremys reevesii. NCBI lineage: Eukaryota > Metazoa > Chordata > Testudines > Geoemydidae > Mauremys > Mauremys reevesii. Next base: position 85,047,540 of record NC_052627.1, on the reverse strand, counting down.
TAGGCTGTAGGAGCTGGGCATCCTGGGAAGCTGGCTGGCTCAAGAGCCTGGAAAGTCTGCAGTTCCCTGTCTAGGGAAGTCTCCATGCCCCTGGAAGCCCTGACACGTGCTAAATGAAACTGATGTGTCAGTTTCACTATCACCCACCTCTGAAGAGAAGCAGTGAAAGCTCTAGCCCTGACTTTTGCACAATTGGGTTGTGAAATCTTATCCAGTAAAGGCCTTGTGGACCTTCATCCAGAAAGAGCTTGTTTTAAGCCTGCAAATTTTCATGCAGTTAATCAGTCAGTTCCCCAATTCCTGTTTGAGAGCAGTCATAAGACTTATTTAGATTATTTTTCTGTTTAGAATGGATGTGTGTGGAAAAGTGGGGGGTAGGAATAGCTTGATGGGCAATTAATTATTTTAAGGGGATTTATTTCAGTCTACACAGGACACCTATATTGTATTGTACAATATGATCATCTCTCCCAGAGTTATAAACTGGTATAACTTCTCCAAGATATTGACTCTTTTTTCCCCCTTTCCCCCTTTTTTTGAGGAGCATGTTTTGTTTGTGATGGGCATTTTCAGAACACCTCTGGTAAACAGGAACTGTCCTTACGAACCCTAGGCCAGACTGTGGCCACTTTCATGTGACTGGACTACACTGTGTGTAGCCAGGATATAGTGCTCCTGTTGATTGGCCCACAGTTCTGAAAGGAAGCGTTGCAAGGCAGAGTAAGGAAGAATCATCCAGTAGAATACCAAGGTACATGGGCTACTGTGTACCTCTTCAGGGTACCAAGCATCACAAGAAGACTGACCTTTCAAGGCCCTGGACTTGATTACCCTAGTGGGACAGGAAAAGATAACACCTGCAACCTAGCCATGAACAGTCTTTCTCTGACCTGAAGACATAAGAACGGCCATACTGGGTCAGATCAATGGTCCATCCAGTTCGGTATCCTGTCCTCCAACAGCAGCCATTGCAAGATGCCTCAAAGGGAATGATCAGAACAGAGCAATCATCAAGTGATCCAGTCCCAGAATCTGCCAGTCAGAGCCTGCTGGTGAGAAGCACTAAGTGCTAGAAGCCAGTGTCTGGTTCAGGACTGCAGCACAGGTCTTTATACCATGTGAGCAGAAGATGACAAGCGCTGAAGAAGTTTCAACCTTTTTTACCTTAAGTACTTCCCCTTTTGGAGGGGAAGACCTCTCTAATTTTTACTATTTCTGGAATGTGTGTAGTTGGATGCTCGTAGAGTGTATGAGATCCTGTTAATATCACCCAAGGAAGGCACCTAAGCATATTCCTAACTAACCCTAAAAATCTTCCCTAAGAATTATGACCTTGTTTCTGTACCAGTGTTGTACCAGTTCTCAACAGAAACAAAACTGTCAGTGTTAACTGAAGAAGCAGCTCTGACTTTCTCTTATCTAAATACCTAGTAAAGCTTACACTTTTGCTGTTGTGGGGGTGGGGGCAGAAGGGGAAGAAAGGAAATTAACTACGACAGCAAACTTCCAGGAAGAAACATTGTGACCCAGAGACCATCTGACAACAACTGGCAGAGGCCACGAGGGCTGGTTTGTATAGGGATCTGTGATTCAGATAGATGCATAAGAGCTCATCAAAGTGTGGCATGTGAGTTCTCTACTGAGAGCCAGTAGCCCATTGGTGGTCATAATCATTGTAACATGTAAGCTCAGATAATATTTAAGGAGTTATGTACCTGTACTGAAAACTAAGCTTTTAAGGTCTTGGAGTTAAGGCAGGTCACCGGGAGATGATGTACCTCTGCTATTCCTTTCACACAGGAGGTAGATATAATTATCTCCCTGTCTGGCCATTTATAAAGTAAGAGGCATACAATATACATCTATTTGCACCCTGAGCCAAGTTTGAATTGAAAATTTACAAAATCTATAAGACAGGCAACCTACAGGGTGAAACAAACAGCAAGGGCTTGCCTTGTTTATAAATAAAGACAAAGGATTGGTCAGTTATATCTTGGAGTGCCAAGAGGCAAACTGACAGCGTGCATGTCTCATAAAAGAAGGGTCACAGCCAGCCTAAATGTAGTGCAGCAAAGACTTGGGGTGAAGAATATTTTATTAGACATGGGAATATTTTTAATTAAGCCTTGGCTCTAGACTGCATGCTGATTTTCTTTTATATGTAAAACTTTTTCAATGCTACTCCTTGAATCTCTGTGCTTTTGTTAAACTTGTACTTGATTTTATTACAAACAAATCTCAGTGCTGTGTGCTAAGTGGAGCATTGATCTGAAGTGAAACTGGTAAGCTGGGGTGTATTGCTTCTTTGGAAGCCGTGAATATTTGGAGTGTCCAGTGGACCAAGGGATGGATGCTTCAGGGAATGGAGGACTTGAGGGTTAGAAGGTGCCAGTCGCAAACCTGTAGAGTGATAGTGGTCTGGAAAGGCCTAGCTGGAAGTACTTGTGTTGTCCGTGGCTGGAGGATTTGGGAAGCTGACCTGCAGCAGGCACAGACACAATTTCCTCATGCTAAGGGCAAGTGGTAGTGAGGTGCCTCTCAACCCTCAACTGGCTTTTTAAAAATCCTAGTATAGACATGAACCATTTGGCTGCTATCCAAAAATATTTGTTCAGCTAGGATTGTGTCACCGCTGTGAATAAAAGTTCTTTGCTTGTTTTTAACTAAATTGACTGCTACCTCCTTGAACTCCCTTCTTTGGGATTCTGAAGTGATTATCTAATATGTTAATTTAATGATTTAACTAAATTTAAACACCAATATTGGTGCAACTTGTTTAACTGACATTATTTTGATTAACCCTTAATTGGTTTGATAAGGGATTTTTTTTTTGCTTGCTATGTTTAATAAAATCAATAGCAAGCATACTGAGCCTTTTTTCCTTCACTGCAAAATTTGGGTCAGAAATATGGAGACCTCAGTGGGCTATCTAATCCACCCTAGAGCCCAAACACTCTTCTTTAAATTAACCTTCTGATTTTTGCACACTGCAGTTTTCTGCTTCATGCACTCTCTAGTCTCAGAACAAACAGCACACTTCAATATACTGCAAATCTACTGTAAACATTTATCTGAGAAACTCTGACACACAGGAGCTTGGAAGCAAGTGCGGTAGGTGCTCAAAGCACTAGGCTCTAGTGGAAAGCTCCCCATTAATACTCACATTGAGTAAGTAACAAAGCATTATTTTACTAGGGCTGCCAGAAAATAAAGGATGCAAATTCCCAAGCAAAAGGCCTTCACCAGATGCAACAAAAGATCAACCAAAGCATTCCTAACTCGGTACCCAGAGGTTGTCTAGTACAGGGGTATAAAAGTAACCATACCCTGTGCAGCCCAGTGCCTGGCCTACTCCTTCCTCTTTTTCCCTCTCCCAAAGGGGCATAGAGCAATGTGACCTGTGGGCCACACCAACCACAACTCAGTTCTTCTGCCTGTAGTCACAAAGGGGTGCATTCACCGATGTAGTTATCCCATGTCGGATGTTGCTCTGCTGTCTGCAGCTGCAGACTCCTTGCTAGCAACAGGCTGACTTCCTATATGGCTCTCAACTTTTATTCCCCGATCTCAGGGAGCTGTTGCTGAGCTTTCTCCTCAGAGCCAGCTCCTAATCTCTGGCCTCCAAACTGCTGCTATGGCTCATATTCAGCCCCTAGCTCTCAGTCAAGATGTTCTTCTCCATTAGCGTAAAATCATAGAAATGTATTCCAGGAATTATGGCTCCTCCATGCTAAAGAGGATGGTGTAATGGTCCTCAGTGGCCAATGTATGTTAAACTAGCTAACACAGTGCTCTCCACTGGCTCAATCCTTCCACTCTAGCTTCTTCGTAGTAATGAGGCAAGAGGCTGTCGCACTATGGTGAGTTTTATCTTAGAAAGGTAAAAATTACCCTCTAGTATCTTTTGAGAGGAGACAATAAAATATCCTTATTGATATTTTAAGATCATCATGGAAATCTTTAACTCACGTTTTCCCCTTATATTAAAGAATTTAGATATACACTTCTGCAAGGGTAGGGATAGGCTTTTATCACATAATACTGCCAGTGACATGAGGTACACAAAAGAAGATGGAATAAAGATTGCTGATTAACCAGGGGCATAATGGCAGAAGCATGATTAAGGGTATTTCCAGGAGATGGGTTCAGTTTACCTTTCTCAGCAATCAAGTGAAAATCAGAAAACTGGTAAATGTGGTGGTCCTACCAGCTGAAAATATTTCTGAGTGCAACTGTGATATACACTAAAGCAGAACACTGCAGCCCATCACACTACAATGCTGTGGACAACAAGCCCAGGAGATTTATAACACATTCATATTGGAAAATGGGGAAGTGAATGAAATCAATACTGGAGGATTATTGAGCTCCAAAGAAAAATCTTGTGTTTGAGCATCATGTGCTGAATAGTCTGAAACAAAAAGCCAATGAAACATTTAAGCTATAATGAAGCTTAATATACTCTCCCCAAACCTGTGAACAGGAAAACCTTTTGGATGTTCTCTCTGCACAGATGTGCAGCCAGGATTTTAACTGATGAAACAAGAGAAATAGTAAGTGATCATATGCACAAAGGTGAATTACAATATTTACTTAACAGTAACCATGTCTAGCATTTCATTAGGCCTTTCATTATAAGCCCTTCAGTTTTGGGGGGAGGGATAGCTCAGTGGTTTGAGCATTGGCCTGCTAAATCCAGGGTTTGTGAGTTCAATCCTTGAGGGGGCCACTTACGGATCTGGGGCAAAAATTGGTCCTGCTAGTGAAGACAGGGGGCTGGACTCTATGACCTTTTGAGGTTCCTTCCCGTTCTAGGAGATTGGTATATCTCCAATTATCTTATCTATCTAATTTTTCCATTTTGGTTTGAGGTGGTGAGTTTTTAGCAGACATTGATTAAAATTTGCTCATTTACCTTTAGGTTATATGAGGGTAAAACCAATTATACTTTTTCATTATATAGATGATTGGCTAAATTTACCCCAAATAATTCTGCCCATAGTTTACATGTAATACCTTAAACTTATAAAACCCTATTGTGTTTGCCTTTTTTTGAGAGAGAGGTAGAGAGAGCATGTGGTAGCCTAAGCACTGGGAGCACCTATTCTAGTTCCACATCTGACTTCCAGTAGCCTTATGCATTTTACTTAGCCATGTATTCCCAAAACTTCGACTAATTTTGGGAGCCTTGGGTTATGGATGCCCAACCTGAGAAGGCTTAGGGATCTGAGTTCATTAAGTGCTGATCACCTGCAGTTTCTGTTGACTTCACCATTTATGGCAATATATCAAGGAGTTTGAATGTCAGTTTCTTATTGTTTGTCCTAAAACACAGGCACACCAAATGTTGCATACTAATGAATGGTAATAAATGTTTTCTGAATTTATGGGAAGCAGGCTTTTGTTGCTCCTCTATAACATTAAACTAATTTATAACTTTATTTTAAACAAAATAAAGAAGGGTAAAACTTTGGAAGTCAAATAGTTTAGGAAATGTTCTTAGCACTTAGCCACATTATGATGTGCACACAGGAGCACTGTGTACTGAGTGACCTTCTGGAACATTATGGTCCCAATTTTGGGGTCTGGTTGCTGCTCTTGCTGCAGAGGGGTAAATGTTGTATTATTACTTAAATTCCCAAGATCCTCAGGCTACACCCTCAGTGCACTCAAGGTATGCCCCTTCCCATCCTCAGTTCACCATGCATGTTGAATCAGTCAGGACAAATAGGTAGATGATTTTATTCCACAGCTGGTTGATCAAGGCGACTCCTTGGCCCCAATCCCATTGACCTAGCTATTTTGCCAAGAGAAGATATACCGAAGGGAACACTAAAACATTAGATGTCTCTGGGGCTAGAAAAGGTTGTGGGGTTGACTATTGGCCAGAAGCTGCTCAGGGAGTGTGAGTGCAAACTGACAAGGGAACACAGAAAGAGAGCATTCTTCGAGCAGGAGAGTGTTTCTCCAAGACAGAGATGAGGATTAGCTGGACTGATGGGAAATTTACAGAAGCTGGAAAGGAAAGCTTGAGGAATAAGTAAGACCCTGTGTATAGGCCTCCTTTTTTTTTTAATCCTTTGCTCTACATGCTTTGTACCTTTTGGGGCAATGAATAAATAATGCTGATTTTGAGTAGCTTTAAAGAGCTGACTGGTCACATGGCCCCAGAATGAAAAGGATTATGAGAGCCAAATGCACTTGGACCTGTGTTAATGTGGTTGGGAAACTAGGGGGATGAGGGTCATTATACCATAGGATACCCAGAGCCAAGTGTAGGAAGACAGGGCTGCCATCTAAGGGGTCTACTTGAGGGACTAAAAGGGATCTGAGGCTCAGGTCACCCTGTAGCCATGACAGCCACTCTTGCATTTGTATGGGCCAGGATGATTACAGCATCTCAAGCACCTTGGGTCAGATCAGCCTCACCTCACTGCCAAACAAAGGTAGGTCCAATGGTCACAATTTAATGAGCAAATAAGTGACTCATTGTCACACCAGGCATTTTTTCTCATTGATGTTCTACATACTGGATGGAGTACGAAAGAGGGGAAAGAAAATGTGAAAGTTGAGGTGATCTAATGAGGATGCTATAAAAACAAATGACATTTAAACTGCTTTGTATTTTTCTCAGTTATTTTCCTCATTGTGAGTCTGACAACCGGCTATGCGCTGCAGATAGCTCAGCAGGGAATCACAAACATATAGATATATTGCACATAGAAGTCTTATTTTGCATTTTCTCACAATCCAGCCACGACTTATGCTTGTTTTAATGGGGAAAAGATCATCCTCCTTTATATACCAGAATAATTTAGAACTGTAGTGTAGCTGGAAGGCTACACTACATTTATGCATTATGTTTAGTTCAATACTAGTTAAAAGCATATTTCTAGATTGTATATCAGTTATACTTACGTATTCAACTGAATCAGCTTATAAATGAAGAAAAGCGAATATTGATTTTAACAGTGTAGAACACCATGGATGATCTAAAAAATAAATGGTAGAATAGTGCTCACATTTACTTATTTGCAATACTGGAAATTGGCTAAAAATATCTTTTAATGCAAATTAGAAATGCTACAGGGGCTTCTTTTTCAGTTTTCTTAGTGAAAATCAATATCGGAAATGTCATTCTACATAATATTTACATGTACTCTAGTCAATATAGTATACTTTTAAGTGGTTTTATGAAAATAATTGTTTGAAATTTAAATTGATGTGTTTACATTCAGTAAGTCTAACGCTACAAAACAAGTGTGGACTAGTAAACAGGATGTGTCTATGAAACTTTCTTGCTGAGATAATAATTATACTTTGACTGTGGTCCCTTATTTCAGGTCCCTTATTAATGTATTTTAGAAAAATTAATATTATATTAAATAATAATTGTATTTTCTAAAGGAATAAAGTTGATGTCATGCCATAGTACAATAACTTAAGACAATGTAGTATGACAACAAGACATCTCACTCAGTTTTTATAAACTGGAACTGCATAACTTTGTTTCAGAGGTTTGTGGCAGTCTTTTCAGTTTGTTTGCATGAGACTCACTTTTAATTTTTGGTCTCAGAAGAATCTCAAAGTACAAAATGTGGTCAGATATTATCTGGTTTCCTGTCAAAAACATAAATTAGGAACAAAGAACCTGATCAGACCATCTGGAACAGTGTCCTCGTAGTCAGAGACCACTGCCAGATGCTTCTGAGGAAGGGTCAAATGCCAGTGGAAGAGCTTTGGAAGAATCTGCTTCTGCTAGTTAGTGATTGGCTCTAAATATTGGGGATTTATATCTCTTCTGCAATTAAAAGTTTGTCCTTTATAATGTAGCAGCAGATGCTCTCATTTTCTAAATGAAATGGGTCTCGAAGTAAATAATGTAATAAAATTAGGCACATGGTTAAGAAGTTTAAAAGCAAAACTAATTGAACTACAAAATCTGTCAATAGAAAAGGAATGTGATATAATAGGCATTACTGAAACATAATAAAATGATGACAGAATAATGTAATACCTGATATTATAAATATAAATGTATGGGAAAGACAGATTAGGTTGTTGAGGTTAGAGGGGTAGTATGTACCCAAAAGAGACAATTGAATCCCGTGTTCCTATGCTCCAGGTTAACTATATGTTTCCAGAAACCTGAGTACACTCAAAATGAGCTGAATGCTTTCTCTCCTCACATATCTAACTCAGTAATTCAGTATTAGTAATCTGCACCCTGGAAGGGACTCAACCCTCATGGAGATCCCTTACAGCAAGCTCATTTACTCAATTTTTTTGGAAGGGTACAAGATTTGGTTTTTAATGCTGCTACATATGTTGATTTTGTTGGGGGTTGGGTGTGCAAATGGAAATTTATTAAACATGAAGAGTCATAAACTTTCCCAGAATTCTGCCACTCCTTCAAATACTAGCATTGTATCAGAGGATGCTCACTGAGGGTTGGTTGGTTCTAGACTGTATGATGTATGACTGTATGGTATATAGCCACAAAATTACAGACAAGCTACTTAAGGGATGTAACTTATCTTTTTGAGACTCAAGCAATTAAGTGAATTTTTAAATGTTTTACTTTTTATGATTTGGAACAATTTAGACTATTTGAAAACAAAAGTTCACACCTCATTAATTAGAACTGTATTTTCACATTTGAAATTACTTTTGGAAATTTACAACAGGGACTTTTTTGTCTACTAAATATCAAAATGAAAACACACAAGATTTGTCAAATTATTATATTTTAATGTTTCCAAAAGATACCTCTGTCTTTGGATGCATATGTTTCTGGTAGATATTTAGATGCATATGTTTCTGGTAGATATTTAAACATGCATAGTTTGTATTTTGCAGGGAGGAAATTCATCTTCTCATTGTTTGCTTTGCACAGAAAGTAAAGCTAAAATAGCAGAGAAATATTTTTAGAACAATGTCCTGCTGTCCACAGACACCTAATGACTAGACCACTGTGTGGAATGTCTCCTAAACAGTTAATCCCAGAAAACTGCAGTTTGGTTTCTCTCCAGAGTCAAAGAGGTGAGTCCACGGGAAAAAAAAGGCAGAAAAGAGATTTTTAAAAATAATGTTCTCCTGGATTTTGTGTGTGTGTGGTGTGAGAGAGAGAGACTCTTGGTATCTCCAGTGCCTGAGGGCACTTCATATTTCTTGTAGCTATGAACTTACCTAGACTTTTTCTCAGAAGCCAAAACAGGATGAAAAAGCTCACACTTTATCATCATGCTGAATGTGTTTGTGTTACTCTTCCCTGTCACCCATAGGGACCATGCTATCCTCCCTGTCCCCAATGATTGAATGCTGTGATTGTTCTGAGATGCTGAGAAGACATGCTCTTGGCTTGCAAGTGTTAGTCACTAATCACAAGGATCATTCATACATGAGACCTCTCCCCTTATCCCAATACTAATGTGAATGTGGGTGAAGCAACTGAGTAAAAGATCAGCTATTTTACAGCCAATTCTCTCCCAAAAACTTATCCGTGGCTCACTTTCCTGAATGCTATTTCCAGGATAGCTAAAGCTAAGCTCAGTCATATTTTCAAAAGAAATCAGCACTAACACCCATCTAGGTACCTAGATGAAGTAGTCAGATTTTCATAAAAAATAGTACATAGCATCACAGATCCTAGTAATCTCTCCCTGATGACCAGCCACTAGGGCTGCTGTGAGGGGACTCCAAGCTTCTGTGCCCTGGGATGTATTAAGTTTCTAGAGCCTTGGCAGGCTGCAACACTGGCTCTTTCCTTGGCTTCTTTGGCACATTTCCTGGGCACTCATTCTCAGTCTGTTACCCCTTGTCAGAAATGGGGCTCCTCAGGCCACCTGCCTTAAGCCCCAGCACCACTGCTGATCCCCAATATACCTTTGTTTCCCAGAACTCTACCCCAAAAGTGTGAAGCTTCTGGTTTGCGGTTTAACTCTCTCAGGAGCACACAGTAGCTGTGAAGCACTAAACATATATACACAACTTTGCACAGTCTAATACCTTCATGCTCTTTATACTTAATCATGAAAAGGACAGGCCTGTACAGATCATACAAAACAAACATCTGAAAATGAAATGCCTTCACTTTATACCCCACCTCCTTCCCTGGTGAGTGCTTGGGGAACATCTGGGTCCAGGAAGGCAGGTAGGCAAGCAGGGTATCTGTTACATGATGGTTGGTCTTTCTCCTGTACCCTGCTTCTGTGTCCTTGCTCTCTCCTGCCCAAAGCTTCCTCTTCATGAATGGCTCCCACTATTTCTGTGTTTCCTTATTTAAACTCCTCCTGGTGAAGGTGTCTGAATATGCTTTGGAAAGTTCTCACTACCATTTGGCTCTTGCTCTATTATTCAGTGGGGAGCTGATGTGCCTTTGGATCTCCCCATAACCTGAGATTTTTATACATCAATATTTGCTGCTTCTTGATCCATCAATTTTAAAATATGAAGAATATGAAATTGCTTTAGATATTGAATTTATAATGGAGATGTATTATTCTGAGGCTAAATATCAGCCCAAACCATATTATAACATTAACTGTATGGGAGTGGAGAGGGTGACTTAAATATGACGACCACAAATTCTTGAGAAAGTTGCCATGCTGCAGTGAGCTCAATAATAGTAACTGAAAATTCTGGGCAAGTTTTACTTCTGACAAGATTGCCTTCTGTCACCTCACAGGTTTTAGAAGCACGTCTTGGGTAAAGCCATCAAGTAAGAAAGATCATGTGGATTATAAATTAGTGCATTAAGAACATCCTGGGAGAGGTATGAGCTGTAAAAATTGAAAATAGGAAACATTTGCCCTGTAGCTAAATTCTTCACAATATTTAGTCTGGCTCCTGGGAAAGTCTCCTTTTGAGTTTTAAAACATTATTTTTCACTAAGATTTCAAATTATTATAACTTTTCTCCTGTCAATTGAGGAAAACAAATTTGGAAAATATGCAAGGACGGTCAAAAAGATGTAGTTTTTTTTTTTTTCAATAGCCGTGTGTGTTTGTATCTTTAATATACATTCTATATATTTGTGTGTGCACACATGCATTATACAGTATTTATAAACCTCTCCATCTACTTTTAAATTGTAAAGCTTACATATGTTTAATGTGCTTATTAACATGGATGAATATGCCCCCCAATACATGATATGCTTTTTATTTGTAATAGAAAAGAACTGGATCCTACTCAAAATGAACTGTAAAAACTCCCATTCAATTCAATGGCAGCAGATTCCAACTCAAGATCCAGAAGGTGTCGTGGTTAGTTGCAAAATTGCACTCCAAATCTAAATAACATAAAATATATTCAAATAAAATTGGTCTCAGTATAAAGTATGCCCTCAACTCTTATCCAGACAGCAAGGTATATTAATTTTTCTGAGCAGGAAAAAAATCCTCCCTTTTATATGTGTATGCTAAAAATCCAGACGAACAATAAAATACCATAAGTAAATAAATAAATACAAATATACACATACAGTTTCCCAGGATATTATGCAAAACCATCCAGTAAACCCCCCCCCCCACACACGCATACACAATGTTGTATGCAAGAATGTGCTTGGCGGAGATCTTTTAAGTAGGGTGGGAAAATTGGAAATGCAAGGATCCTCTTCTACATTGCACCCAAAAGCAAGAGTTGGGCACAGTGCAATCCTTGCATTCAGGCAGGAGAGGCCCTTACACTCCCTAACTAGTGCCTGCTCTGGGATACTCTCAAAACAGAATGAAGAGGCCTCTGCACTAGGTAAAATGATGCACATAAAGTGCACTCTTCCAGGGTGATGCATCTCTTGTTCTCTAGATTTGTGCAAATAACCAGTGTTTTTCAGTGAGTGGCTGGATCAAAAATTCAAAAATAAATGGAGTCAACCTGTATCCAGAATTTTCCAGATTTTTTCAGTAAATCAAAAGTCATTTGAGGTAGAATGAAGCATTTTGTTCAAACCAAACCAAAACATTCTGCTTAAGTTTGAGGATTTTTTTTATCTTTTTCTAAATGTTTTTTTTAAATAAATCTGGAGTAAAATTCAAAACAAAGTCATTTAGAATTGAAAAGTCAAATGCTTCAGTTTTAAAATGTCAACATGCTTCATTTTTACTATTTTGGAATATTTTAGCTGAATTGAGTCAGGAAAAATAACCAAACAACTAACTTCATCTGTATTCACAATGTTTCAATAAACTCAGATCTGCATTTTTTTGCAAATATGTCTTGTCTGAGAAATTTCAATTAGCTCTACTGCCCTGCACAGGACTTTTGGAGGCACTGTGCCTGTTTGCAAAACAAGTGCATCTCTGGAGGTACAGCTGAAGAAAGAGGGTGGGGTGGGAGGAGGGTTTCATGTTAGCTTTGCATCTCTGAGCTTCTGGAGATGTCAGGAACTAGTTTAGCCTATGGTATAAGATTGAATAGCCACAGGGTAGCTCTTATTTATGCCAGAGTTCCAATGGTCCTTAAGGTCCAGTCTCACATCCCTGAATAGCTAGAATACAGTGCACTGTGGCTACTTCTCTGTTCCCCCTATCAGGCTATGGAGCTGCAAAGGGTAACAGGACAGCATAGGACCTCATCTATTTGCCTTCCTCAGTTCCCTAGCGTTTTGGGTCTGGGGTCTGAGGTGCAGATTATTTGTGTAGAAACTAATAAAATTGTATTTCATTCCTCTTGCCTGTCTAATAAACTTCATAATCCATGTCCTGTACCTTTCAGACTTTTAGTAAAGTCTCTGCCATTTAGTGAGAAGATTTAATTTAATGTTAATGTGGATAAATGTAAAGTAATGCACATTGGAAAAAATAACCCCAACTATACATACAACATGATGGGGGCTAATTTAGCTACAACGAGTCAGGAAAAAGATCTTGGAGTTATCGTGGATAGTTCTCTGAAGATGTCCACGCAGTGTGCAGAGGCGGTCAAAAAAGCAAACAGGATGTTAGGAATCATTAAAAAGGGGATAGAGAATAAGACTGAGAATATATTATTGCCCTTATATAAATCCATGGTACGCCCACATCTCGAATACTGTGTACAGATGTGGTCTCCTCACCTCAAAAAAGATATTCTAGCACTAGAAAAGGTTCAGAAAAGAGCAACTAAAATGATTAGGGGTGTAGAGAGGGTCCCATATGAGGAAAGATTAAAGAGGCTAGGACTCTTCAGTTTGGAAAAGAGAAGACTAAGGGGGGACATGATAGAGGTATATAAAATCATGAGTGATGTTGAGAAAGTGGATAAGGAAAAGTTATTTACTTATTCCCATAATACAAGGACTAGGGGTCACCAAATGAAATTAATAGGCAGCAGGTTTAAAACAAATAAAAGGAAGTTCTTCTTCACGCAGCGCACAGTCAACTTGTGGAACTCCTTACCTGAGGAGGTTGTGAAGGCTAGGACTATAACAATGTTTAAAAGGGGACTGGATAAATTCATGGTGGCTAAGTCCATAAATGGCTATTAGCCAGGATGGGTAAGAATGGTGTCCCTAGCCTCTGTTCGTCAGAGGATGGAGATGGATGGCAGGAGAGAGATCACTTGATCATTGCCTGTTAGGTTCACTCCCTCAGGGGCACCTGGCATTGGCCACTGTCGGTAGACAGATACTGGGCTAGATGGACCTTTGGTCTGACCCGGTACGGCCTTTCTTATGTTCGTATGTTCTTATGTAATTCTGAGGGACTCCATTATGTCCTGCTGGAACTTCTGCTGCCAAGGCATGAGGACCTTAGTTTGTCCCACTATGGGTAAATTTCCTCACTATATTCTTAATCATCATGATCTGAGTTACTACATAGAATTCTTTCCTGAGGTCTGGCTGTTGGGTCTGACCTAAATGCTTAGGGTTCAACTGAGCACCATATATGGGATGAGGAAGGAATTTTCCCTGGGTCAGATTGGTGGACACCCTGGGTTGTGGGGTTTTTTTTATTATTATTTTTATTTTTGAGGGTGGGGTGGGGAGAATGAGTCACTTGGAGATTTAAACTAGTGTAAATGGTGGATGTAACTTGAAGTCTTTAATGATTTAAGAACTTCAGTAACTCAGCCAGAGTTACTATTACAGGAGTGGGTGTGTGAGGTTCTTAGACCTGCAACATGCAGCAGGTCAGACTAGATGATCATGATGGTCCCGTCTAGCCTTAAAATCTGAGTCTATGTTCTGCATTAGCAGGTTTGAATTGATTTTTATTTTCCATAGAAAGCAAACCTTCTATTTTGATAAAGCTGGTACTCTTTTCAGAGTGATACAATGTGAACAAAAACCTTGAGCAGTTCTGAGGCCTCTATACTGGCTGATATGGGATATAAGGTTACATTCTGGTCTCTTAACACCTAGTGTACCAAAGACTATAACAACTAACATACAATGAAAACTAACTTTTCTCAAAGGGCCCAATACCCTACACTTGTAGATAGTCACCACCAATGGGTGTGGTCCTAAAGGAGCTTATGGTAACTATAGGTTACCATAGAATAGTTTACCAGGGGAGATTGTGAAATCTCCATTGCTGGAGGTTTTTAAGAACAGGTTGAAAAACGCCGGTCAGAGATGTTCTAGGTATATTTGATCCTATCGCAATGCAGGGGGATAAAGTGGGTAATTTCTTGAGCTCCATTCCCTGCCTACATTTCTATGATCTCACCAGCCATTTTTTCTCATTTTCTTCCACAATGAGTGGTGAGGCTGTATGGCTTGTACGGTACAGAGATTCCATTTTTGAAACCATGTGCATGGGGATTGTTACTACTTCGGGACCTTACCATTTGGGACACCAGAAATTACATGTTCCAAATTACAATAAGGGCTTGTTTACATAGTGCATTAGTCTGCACCAGATGAGTGTAAATTCTAGTGTTTGCTATCATGTCACACACTAACTAGTCCCATTTCAAACAGTTCTGTATTAATGTGCACTAGGGAACTTTTGGTATGTGCATCAGCAGGGTTCACATCGGCCTGTTAATGCACGGCACATTAGTGTGCACTAACATTTACACCTCTCTGTTGTGGACTCATGCACCATAAAAGCAAGCCCTAATCTGGCAAATGTTTAGTGAACAAAATAGCTCCTTTTCTTGAGAGCGTTTAAACAAAACGGTTCCTTTCTTTAACAAACTGGCACAGTCTTGCCTATAGAATATTGCAAGTATCTCAGAGACCAGGAAAATAAATAGTTCTGGACTATTGAGGATTTCTTGAGCTGCAGCATAACACTCTGTCTTGGGGATGATGACTCCTATATCTGGACTGCTTCCTGGTCTTAAAGATTTCAAAAGATGCTGACTTATGTCCTCTTTCCAACCTGAGAGATTGCATTTCCCAAACTCTTAATTATTTAAGTGATGAAGAGTCACCATTGGTCAAGACTATTTTGTTCCTTGACAATCAGGTGTCCTTACCACATTTAATTTCATTGTCATGGTAAGTTAACACATTGTGGGCTGATATTTTTCTTTTATGATTTGGTTAGAAAACAGACCTGAATCCTGAGGTGCTGAGCTTGATTTTCTTGTTCTTTTTCATTTTCATTCCAATTCCATCCAGGATTTTCCTCTTTATTCGCCCTTGTGTTGCATGCATAAAAATCATTTGCTTATTATATTCCCTGAGAGCCTGGCATTTGATCAAAATATGAAGGAAGTAGCAGGCAAAATTTTAGGTGTGGGTTGGCAAAAAGTATTATAGAAAGATAACACTAGGGATTGGGGGAGAATATTTTAAACTTTAAATCCGTATGTTGCTTGTTTTCTGTGTTGAGATTACCAGGGAGGCTGCCAGCTGCTGAAAATTGTAACCTTATCTTTTGTGATATGGATAATTCTCTATAGGGAAGTGGACTAAGACTACCAGTTCAGGCATATCAGTTAGTCAACAGTCATTTAAAATATTAAGAGGACACGTATAGAATGTTATAGTATGAGTTTAAAACTGGAATTTGTAGAACACAAAAAAGCTATTAGTAAAACAGATATATAAAAAGATGACCCTGTCTTAATACTAGTATTGAAAATAATGATCAAATATGGATCTATAATATCTTATGATTTTTATATAATTGATATGAGCAGGTATTTTTTAAAGTATTATATATTCATGCTTGTCCAGGTTGGTGAAATCCTACTCAATAAAACTGAGTTGGTTTCACTGACCAACTACAATTTTGGAATGGTCTTTGAAAATACCACAGTACACAGGAAACTTATGACGTGACTGTGTACTGAAAAACAAATCTATACTGGAAATGAGTTGTCAAATGTAAATCTTTGAAAAGATGACATAGGGTTAAAGGGAAAGGCACAAGCATTACTTTCAGGGCTGTTAAAAAGATTTATAATCCAAATGGCTATTTTAACCCTTTTAGTACATCACAATTCTGTTATCACCTTGGGATGAGATATTCTAAAACATGATTATATCTCATTCCTCATCAGATCTGGTGAAGCATCAGCACCTTAGAGATTACCAGTAAAACTAGTATCATGATTCAAATAATTGCCATCATTGTTTGAGGAATAATGAAGCAAATAAAGCACAATAGGGATAAAATGTTTCTTTTATATGTTGCACATATTTCAAATACCATTCTAAGGTAATTAAGAAAAACAAATATTCACCCACTATATAAAATACTCAGGCTAGATTTGAACTGCAGCCCACTATTAACCAATTGATTTTACTAATTTTTTCACCTATTAACGCTCAGAAATTAAAACAGCATCCTTTAGGCAAATGATATATTACAGCAGCTTAGGGATCAGCTAGAGACACCTACATTTCTGTCACACAGAACTAATACACCTGGTTTGCCTGGCTACTGGCACTAACCCAGAAGTTATTAAATAATTTGAGGCATTTTTTTTAAAATATGACCGATGATGAGTTCAGAATATGAGTGATTGTAGAAAGATGCTCTTTTGACCCAGGGAATATAAATACAACATTGTGCCCACCAATGTCTCATCTGACTTATAGAAGCCCCACAGTCAGATCCCCAGAAAGTGGTTAAACTATCTTATATGACTGATCGTAACCACACATTCATCTCCCTAGGAGGGAGTAGAAATGTTTCATTTATATTCACTAGATCAGAAGAGCTTTCTTTTCCCACTGCACCCTCTGTAGCTTATAAAGGGTCTAGAAAAACTTCCAACAAAAACCTTTTATATTTAGAAACAAGCCAACCTACTTAAGAAAACGTTGAGACCCTTTGAACATGGGGATACATTAAAGAATTTCCTGCACAACAATCTTTTTGACCAGAATAATATGGTACTAGGTTCCATATCAGTTGTTATATATGCTGCTGTTTCTTTTAGAGGTGTAAAGCTGTATTGAGATGGGGTACTTGGACATAGATCTAGAACGATCAACTACATTAGACCCTCCCCTTCACAGACCATTGTGCACTGATGAAGTAATAATTAATGTTATACGGTAACATTTTCAAAGGAATCTAAGTGACTTAGAAGCCTTCAGTCCCACTGATTTTGTACTGAAAGTCAATGAGAATTGGCTTCTCAGTTCTTTAGGGGCTTTTGAATTTTTTTATCCTTATCAAATAATTAAAACTGAAGTGCATTTAATGTACAGCATAGTACAATGGAGTTTCTGAAGTGAAAACCTTTGCATTGTGCCCTTTGTATCATCATTCAACACCACTGCATTAGAATCAAAACACTATAAAATGTGAAGGGGGCGGAAATGTTAGATACATTCTCAGCTGTTTAAATTCAGTTGCGAACTGTGTTGCCGCATTATATTGAAGAGTAGAAAGTACAAAAAAAATAATGAAAAGGATTCTTTTATATGTAAAATGTGCACTAGAAACCCATCAGAACTAACACCCCCCCCCTGAAATTATTGTTTCACAATATGCAGAGCAAATTTTTAATAGATAGAGGGCACACAGCACATGCATTATTGATAATGCAAACTGTAAACCTCAGTTCACTTTTCACATCAAGTAACCTTCAAAATACACATCCCCTCCCTCATCCAGCATCATTACCTGATAAAAATATGCAGTGATCTCTATCACCAAATTCATGATTATGACTTTCGCTGCCTCTGCTCAGATGATTCTAGAGCCATAATAATGAGGATGGGGAATGTGGAAGATTTCAACCCTCTCTCAGGATCCCAGTAAATATAAGAGCTGTTCTTATACAAAGCTTGCCACTACACAGCAACAGCTTATGAAAAAGCTTAAAAGAAACTTCTCTACAGTGATTTGGAAATGAATTCACTAAGGTTGTGTACTAGTCAGAGGCTAGGAAGAGCTTCCTATCTGAAAATTGCCAGGCTTGTACAGTGCAAAGTTTATTTCTCTTCTTACTTAATCGGAGACTGGGAGATCAGATCTGAGCCTTTGCAAATGGAATCTAACCTTTCAAGGTTCACCCCTTCATTTTGCTAACGGAGAAGCCATTTTAATTAAAATGGTAATTCTTTCCATTGCCAAAGACTTTATTTTTAGTTAAGCTGAATGCCACGGCACACAGTTTAAAGAAAAGAATGGCTTGTTTGATATCATTTGATTTTTATTGATCCATCTATGAACTTTACTTTAATGAGAAATCTCAAATGAGCATCAGTACATGGTACATAAACTAAAAATAATCATAATCAGGTTGGACTAACTTGAATTTCTCCTGAGAGACGCTTATGCCTAGGCCCATAGCCACTGAAACACCAGTAGGGAGGCTCTAGGGATCTGCATGTATCCATATGGCTCTGTTGGTGGGGGGAAATAAAAGGGGAGTCCCTGGTCCTTCTCCCCAACATTTACACATGTGAAATATCATGTGTAATTCCCTGTATTTTGGAAGATTTTAAAACATTTAAAAACAAAACAAATCTGCTTTAAAACAGAAAAAGAAGAGTAAATACCCATCTGGTATTTAAGTGGAATGTGTGTTAGAATAGCCTGTACATAATGGCCTAGGTGCTGTTAGAATATGCACCAAAGGCCATAGTGTAACTCTGCTAGTGTAACTCCATTAAGTCAACTGAGACTTAGAGGCCAGCAGGGAATTTGATTCCAAAACCACAATGCCTGCAAGAGCCCCCTAATATCTCCCGTCAGATACAGGATACATTTTTGCGCGTGTGTGTATGTATATGTGTATCTATGTATGTGTGTCTATGTATATATAATATATATTCAGATAGATAGAATACACAAACCAAGCCACAGCACAAAACCAAGTAATATATTCCCTTCCCTAGATCCAGGAATGCTGGTCTCCTTGGCCCTACCTCCCATGTGCAACTAGCTCTGCCAGCTCTCCCTTCTGTTGCTATGTTCCCATCCCCAGCTACATCAGGCAGACTCCTGTCTCCTGGTGATCCTTAACATCAAACAATTCTTGCATACAGTGTTTGTCAATGTTTTGCTCCCCTAACTTTCTGTAAAATAGTAATTAACTTATTGTCTGCTTTTCTGCACCTCCACCTTCCCTGTCACCCTTCAGGATCCCCAAGTTCCCTATAGCACAAAAGAGATCTTCGTCCCTCTTGCAGTCCCCAATACTGGATAGTTCCTTAATGCTTCTCATTCATTGAGCTCCCCATCCCCTCCCGGCCATTCATCTCCTTTATAACCCAATTAGTCATTCATGTCTCTTTCTTATCCTTCACTCCTTGCAGGATCCTGCCAGGACTATGTGAGGCCAGGGGAGATGGTCTTTGGTGTCTCCTCCATTGCCAACGCTAAGTGTTCAAAAATCATGGGTCAACCCCCTCCGCACCCCCCTCCCAAAATAATGAGAGTAGCTTAAAAATCATGAGATTAAAAAAAAATACTATGTGGGGGGGCGTTGATTTGCTTTTTAGTTTTGAGCCTTTGGGGTTTACTCAGGTCACATTTTCACACTCTTCTCTGCAACTTTGCTGTGTTAGAAACCTGGGGGGAGGGGTTAAAGAAAGCTGAGATTCTATGTAATAATATGACTGCAGGAGAAGATGTTTTAAAAAAATACCACCAAATATCATGAGACATGCAATGAAATCATGTGAGTTGGCAGTCTTTCTCCTCCACTCATACACCTGCATAGTGAGATAGTCAGGAGGGGGAAAGGGGCAGACAGACACCCAGAATAGATAGAGATTAAACGGCGTTTGATGCTGGCTGCACTCAAGGGAAAGTCAGCACTACACTTTCCTCTACTGGTAAGAATGAAGGAGTGTGCCTGTTTCATTAGCTATGTGAGGTAGCTTGATATCTTGAGGCAGAAGAGTGGAGGGGGAGGGTTCTTGTGCATTTAGACTGATGTTTATTAAGATCTCAGGGGTACTTGTCCTATATCTTAAAAAGACAGTATTCTGCACAAACAGTTTTGATTTTACAATAATTAAGGAACTCCCATTTGTACAGCAAATAGAAATCTAGTGGTGGGTTAGAAAATTAACAGATGAGTTTAATACAGACTTAACTTGGCCTGTAAGGCAATCCACCCTGGAGCATGGTCCTGCCCCTGTGCCATGACTGCCCATCCTTCTCTGCTAGCCTGGTGAGAGGGTCCACCATCATTCCTCATTGGGCATGCTGGGCCTGTCTTGGACATGGGAGCGTTTAGTCTTCAGCCAATTATATAGAGAGCCACAAGTGTTGCAGGCTGTGCAGAGTCATAATAGGATGATGTTTCATTAGCAGTAAGTGATGTGGCAAGCAGGCCAAGTTGTAGGAAACAAAATTTCATTGAAAATGCATAGAAGAGCCAATGTCACAAGCAGAAAAGCCTAGGTTTGTATGTTGTCAGCTTGCCCCCAGTTTCCATACCTGGATCTGTGGTGATCACCAAAATCCCACCTGAAACCTGACCCTCTGTCTCTAGTTCCACTCATCATACAACAGGTGGTGTGGTTGTGGTCTTTCCTGAGCAATGAGTTTCAGAGTTAACAACCCAGTCAGATGAACTGTCTGAGTTGTTGTTCCAGGCTCTCTGAAGACTCAGGCAGAGTCAATACAATGATTAAAAAGTTTCCAAAGTTTCCTTTGCAGCTCTGAGGACTAGAAATGTACATATGAAAGTTGAGTGACTAACTTCATCAGGTGATTCTAGAAGCCATGCTGTAGGCACAGACTTGTTGTACGTCTGTCACACTCTGGCCTAATATAACTATACTCTAGGAATGCTTTTAGATCTTCTAGATAATGCCCCACAATACTTCTGTTCATAAGCTTCTTATATATAAGATCAGAATAATGCACAAATGTATATATACAGTCAGCTTGGCTTATGCTGTCTATATTGCTGTGTGTTGGTAATAACACTGGTTGTGAAAGCCATGATGTTTTGCATTTATGATCAAACAAATGATCTCTTTCTTATGGATAAGTGAAAGCCAGTAAAATCTTGGAAAGCAAAAATGGCCATTGAAATAATGAGAATAAAATGCATCTTCCAGGGTAGAGGAAACTCCTCAACATTTATTCTCTTATGCTATGTCTCTTGACAATGTATATTGTCTCAGAATGCAATTTTGGACAGGTTTTCCTCCCACTGAAGTCAGTGGTAAAGGGCCTATTGACCATTCTCTGCAACTTTTGATTTATGGCATAGAATTAAAGAATTGTGTAGAAGATCTGCATATGGTCATGTTATAAAAAAGAATTTTCAGTTAAAAAGAAGCACCAACATTAAAAATGAGACCTTTTGTCAACATACGGGTTGTGGTTTATCTGTTGTATTTAAGATGCCCTTAGCCATTATAATGTATGTTCTTTTAGCCCTTAGGATTAATCTGCTTGCTTGCATAGATATATCTTTTCTTACAAGTTTAAGTATTTGATGTATTGTAATAGGTTTATAGATTTATATTAAAAATCAGTTTGGCTGTAATGCAAGAGACCTACAGGCCAAAAACCTATATGTTAAACCAAGTCAAAGTTAGCATATCTCTACTGGGATCTTTTACCCAGAAAAGAAAAGTTTACCTACATTTGTTACCCAAATAGACAAAGCACCCATGCCTATGTGTAGGACCTTTACCTAGACCAATAGACATTGAAGGATGGCAGAGGGGATTTTTCAAAGTTGTACCCACAGACTTAACAAGTACACCACAAGTGCACATGTACCTGTCATCCATATGCACATATATACTAGCCTAAGGGGTAAGTGTACCTTAACATTTCTGTGGGGGAGGAATGAAATTTGGGCATAAAAGGAAGGATTTCTGGCATTTATGCCTATAAAAAGGCAATCCACCTTGCTATTGGGGGTCTATCTATCTACTCTTCATTGTCTCCATCTTCAACTATGCATCGATGCTACCCATCTACAACAGCTTTCTTTTCAAACTTTTAGTTTTAAGGGGACTAGGCTAAGCTTGGTTTCCCTAAAGCTTTATTTTCAGTTTAGATTTTATTGAGTTAAGTTAGAGAGTAAACAGCTTTAATAGCTCTTCACATTAGTTTCCTCTGCACACTTCGGAAAGAGGTGTGAAAATTGGAACCGCCAAAGGCGAGGTACTGTATCTTTCAAAACCAGGTTATCAAAACAGGATGTGAATATTAACTAAAGTTTTGCAGCACATAATACGGTATTATCATATGTATCTCTTGAATAACTGTGATACAATTATAGTTTTGTAACTCTGACTATTTTACCATTTGCTTACTATTCATTGATTTTAATAAAAAGGCTTTATGACTATATCTGTCTCAGTGTGAGCTTTCTATCATACCCCTGACGGTCCCTTTATAAACTCTGTGAAGCCTGATTCGGGGCAAGAACTTTATGTTCTGATCAAACAGATTGGCGAGCCACAAACCCATACTAATTAATACTAGTTAGTAATTCTTAATAGTTATTAATTAATTAAAATAAATTGAATTAGATTGAATTGAATTGATAAATTAAATCAACATTATTATCATATCCCAAATAAGGCTACATTCTAAGACTGAAGCTCAATAGACATTTAAAATGTTAAGAGGCCACTTATAGAATGTTATAATATGAGTTTAAAAGCTGGAACTTGTAGAACTCAAAAAAGCTATTAGTAAAACAAATATATATCAAAATACAACCCTTTCTTAATATTAGTACTGCAATAATGTTCCAAAATGAATCAATAATACCTTCTGATTTTTATATATTTAATATGAGCAGGTATTTTTGAAAATATTATATATTCATGCTTGCCTGGGTTGGTGAAATCCCACTCAGTAAAACTGAGCTGGTTTCACTGAATCAACTATCATTTTGGAATGGTCTTTGAAAATGTCACAAGTTTTCTGTGTAGTGTGATGTGTCTGTTTACTGGAAAACAAATCTATATTGGAAATGAGTTGTCAAATGTAAATCCCTGAAAAGATGATATAGGGTTAGGGGGATAGGCACAAGTATTACTTTCAGGCTGTTAAAAAGATTTATAATCCAATGGATAGTTTAACCCTTTCAGTACATCACAATTCTGTTGTCATTCTTGGGATGAGACATTCTAAAACATGATTTGATCTCCTTCTTTGTCAGATATAGTGAAGTATCAGCACCTTAGAGATTACCAGTAGAACTAGTATCATGATTCAAATAATTACCATCATTGTCTGAGGAATAATGAAGCAAATAAAGCACAACAGTGATAAAATGTTTCTTTTATATAATGCACATACTTCAAATACCATTCTAAGGCAAAGATGTCAAGAATGATAGATTGTTCTTTTTTAGCTCTGAGATTGAAACCATAGTAATTCAGATGCTCAAAAAAACCCCAACACTGTTTAAAATTAAAAAAAACAAAGCTAAAGATAAGAATCCTCAGGTACTGGGCTGATCAAGAGTTCTAATAGAGTTCTTCAACAGATAAACTCAAAGGACATTTGTCCTTATCTATATAAACATTAGTGACATTAACTAAATTTTAAAGATCATCAACCCATTCTAAACCTTTGAAGTCAATAAGTACCCCTAAGAGCTAGAGAACTGGAATAAGACCCTAACCACCTGTGAACTTTATTGCTGTGATCTGTCTGTTACTAGCATATACTTCTAGCCAGGGAACTGTACAGGGAAGAGAGCTGGCAATGAAAATAATGAAATATTTTACTGCTTAGAGCTTTTCATCTTTAAGGTTCTGTACTATCATTAACTAATCAACTGCGTCCATGTCAGTATTCTCCCCATTTTACGATGAGGGAATTGAGGCAATGTGTTGAGGGTAAAATCTGCAGAATTTGTCCACTCATTTGGGATACTTCAGTTTTCTGGTGTCCAACTTTAGACATTATGGCCTTGATTTCCCAGAGGTGTTTAAGCACCTTCAGCTCCAAGTGAAGTCAGGCACTGTGTGCGTGTCAAGTTGACCCCTCAAAACAGAGGCAGCCATGATTAATGGAAAATTTTGACCTAAATGACTTTACCTGAGGCTTCATAATCTCGATTTGGGGCTGAAATTGGAATTGGAAGGACCAGAGCTAAAATACGCTCAGCAGTCTATTTCTGTGTGTGTCAGAGGAGTGGGGTTCCTGACCCATCTGAATTTAGAATTTCTCTCATGAACTATCCAGCCTTTGTGTGTGTGTGTGTGTGTGTGTGTGTGTGTGTGTGTGTGTGTGTGTGTGTGTGTGTAACAAAAAGGGATGGTTCCATTTGTATTAGGTTATGTCTACAATACAGACCTTACAGTGGCACAGCTCAACTGCTGCAGCTGCAGTGCTATAAGGTCTCCTGTTTATCCTCTCTATGCCAGTGGGAGAGAGCTCTCTCACCAGCATAATTAAGTCACCCCCAAAGCGGCGGTAGCTATGTCAGCAGGAGAGCATCTCTCACCAACATAGCCCTGTCCACACTGGCACTTTTGTTGGTGAAACTTATGTTAGTCAGGGGGTGTTTTTCACACCCCTGAGTGACAAAAGTTTTGCTTACAAAAGTGCTAGTGTAGACAAAGTCTTAGGTAGCTTTGATTAGCACTCACATTTCTGGATACATATGTAACATGAACTGAATCTCAGGGGCTGCTGATGTTCTCCCATTACTGGTTCTGTATTTTCACTTATCCCAGTCTCTCAGGCTAATCTTTGCCATTTCCTGTTGTATTATGAGTGACAACCCCTGGGGTTGTATTATGAGTGACAACCCCCAGAAAAATATGGGCTATATGTGGAAGGAAGGGGACAAAAACACTAGGAATGGGATTTGAGTGCAAACACTACATCTTCCTTATTAAACTAGGTTGTTGATATACAAGACGAGATTAATATGTAAAAAATCTTTTCTTCATCCCCGAATACTAGCTTAATGTAGGAGGTTAACTGGTTACATTATAAATCGCTTGCTTAAAAGATGCAGTAGAATTTATGTTGGCATGGAAATAATTTTAGTTTATAAAGGCTTTGGACCAAGTTCTGCTCTGAGTTACACCAATGCACATTCAGATGAAAATCCAATGGCTTCACTTGCATTCAAATAGACTTGCACTGGTGTCACAGAGAGAAGAATCAGGCCCCTGTTTTTAATCCATTCCTCTCAAGATAGTGGAGAATGGTAGGCCTGTTATCAAAGAAATATTTAATTTTTAATTTTAGCACTAAAGTTTTATTTCAGTATGGCATACACTGGAGCCATTTTAAAAAAAAAAGGTACATTTTTCCACTTTCAAGAAAAGACATATGCATGTAACTAGCATTAAAACCCTGTTATCAGGAGCAGCCATAGCCTTTTGCTGGCCAGGGTGAAAAATGATTTTGGCACTCCTACCCTCCCGCTGTGGCTCAGCCACAATCCCACTCCAAATAAAACCCAAACCCACAATCAGCCAATCAGTGAAGCAAAGGAAAGTGGTGCCTAGGATGACCACCCTTAGAACTGGCTCTCCCTGTTATCAAAGACTATAACACAAGCTGCAATTTCATTTTGGTTTCAGCTTTGCATTCTGGACAAGAGTTTGTAGGTGCATGAGATTATTTGCATTCCACCAAGCGATACGTTTAACTAGATAGAGCATGTTTACCTGACTGGGAAATCAGACAAAACACATTCAGTGTAACAATGAGGCCTAGAGCCTGTGAGACTGATACTGCTCTTATTGGGAATGTTCCCACGAGTGCAATGGGAGTTGGATCACATACTAGGAAGACATATTTTAAAATTGTACTGAAACAGAGTTGTCTCAGCCAATCAATGCATGGGGATAGTGATATTTGGGGTGAGATTGTCGCCCCTGCTCTTGCCCCTTCTCACTGGTAAAGGGGGCCACCTGGTGTAAAGATTTAAAAGCCCCAATTCCAGCCAGGGTAGGATTCCCCTGGTTCAGGCACTGGGAATGTGAGTCATGACATTGCCCCCAGGGATCCCATTGCCAGTCACAGGGGACTTGTTGAATGTGGGACTTGGGGCAGGCGGGGTGTGTCAGAACAGGGCTGTGTCATGCACTACTATGGAGAGAGCAGGCGGTGCTGCACCCCAAAGGGCAGCCTGGGAAGCTGCTGTAACTTAGCACACAACTGTCTGTGTTACACAGAGGCCAGGATCAGGAAGGTACAAAGCTGACTTGAAGCTGCCTCAACGTCACCCACTGCAGGCTATGAATCCTGGCATGGTGCAAAATCACACCCATAATTTTTACTTCTTTAAGAAATTACATGAACTAGGGTTGGGGATGAATAGGATTCATCTGACTTGCTGGTTGAAAGCCATTATAATCAGAGGACCAGGATGTGCATAGTCAGAATCATTTCTATATGTGAGTCCCTCCAGGACACTTCAGCCCTGTGATGATGTCAATCCACTCGAAAATCCTTTCCACAGAGGCAGTACTGTAACTCTGAGGCAGTGACTGTGAATATCTCTGCTGCCACGCTGTGACCTAAGGGGGAGGATTCCTTCCTGTAAGGCCCTCATCGAGCCACCTGATACCAAGCTGCTATATTTGAATTGCAGGCAGGACAGAGGGTTTGCCCCCTTTGGATGTTGTAAGAGGCCGAAATTATCCTACTACAACATGAAAAGCTCCTGAAGTTCCAATATCTGAAATGATCATGTATAATATTGACCCATTTTTAAAAAATGGTCATGACTTTACAGTAATCATTTCCTAGCACATCTAAACATCATACAGTTGAACAGTCTGCAATCACAGCCCTATCTTACCTTTTAGCCATCTATGCAATCTTCCTATACTTCGTTTCCCAAACTATTCTGATAATATTCAGTGCATTGATTTTTCCAGCTGAACTCAATTTGTACATCAGCTATTCTAGGAGTAAACCAGGAATCTATATACCCAGTGCTTACCCTATGTAAAAGAAATAAATCCCCAAAACGGCTAGTGTTGTAAGAAGAATTATTTGTGATGTTTGTAATTACAAACTGTGCGCATTCCTGGTGATCAAAAAAAAGTTGGCAGGAGAAGAGGCATTTAGATACTATGGTCATGAGCCCTTAGCTAGCACAATATTTATCAAGCTGTATTCTTGAAATATTGAAATGCTGATGGGATAACAACAAACCAGAACAACAAAATAAGTCAGAAATGACATTTTCAAACAGACACTTGAGTGGAGATTCCCTCATGAGGGTTTGAAAGTATGTGACACTGATGTTGATTTGACACAGTAAACAGTAATAGCATGAATATAGTTTATAATGCTCCTCCAAAGTTTCTCTGTGGTACAAAGATGATGAAATACCTAAAATCAGAACTACTGGAACTCAGATGAGATGCTGTATGGTAAGGTTAAAGCATTAACAATTATGTGAACGCATCACTTGTTTCAGAGAACAATCTTTTGGAAGTTGGCTAGTACAGTCAGACATCACTGAGGATTCAAATATGTTATCCTATATTTGAGTTCAGATGGCTTATCCATTCTGCTGATGATGTTTGTCATATACTGGAGGAAAATGTCATTGGTTGGGCTTGGCTGCACACTGTGCAATGTGTAGGAAGAAGTGTTGTCAACTGAGCAATGTGCTGAGTACACCTGGCAACAGTTTAGAGATAGCTCGGGAAGAAACCTATAAAGTGACAGACTGTGTTTTTTGCCTAATGTACCGTAGATATCAGTCAGTCAAAAGGGCTGCATTCATTTTGAGCAGATTGCTCACTGTGCTCTGTGTTAGCCTTTTCACATTACTTTTTCTATTTCTCATTTGCCAGCCATTTTAATGTTGTTCACGAAGTCCACCATGTTTTAAAATTTTCCCTTATGCTGTCTGATAAGGAGAAGTGAGCTGGCCTTTTCTAAAATAACTTCTTGCAGTTTCAAAACTTAGTTTAAATTTTTTTATCTCCCCATACCTCTTTTTGTTCTTAAGTGAACAACAGATAGTTCCCTTAATTCAAATTGAAAAGAAAAGAAGGTGAAGGGAAAGAAAATAAAGTGAGAAAAAGTGTCAATGAGCAGGCTGAAAAGTTTGGTTCAAGAAAGTGACTTTGAAAACATAAGCGCCTATACCTATCTAAGATGGAGTGATGTTTTGCATGGCAGAGATAGATCACTTGTGACAGATCTGAAGTACGTGTATTACTGGAGTAGGCACTCTATTCTTCATAATTTTTAGGAAGTCATTCTGCTTCCTGGTTTAGTGATCAAGGATACTGTATAAATTTAGGATCAGAGAATATATACACAATTTTATTCACTCCTGAACTAAGAATTTCTCGTAGGTTCAGGACTTCTAGATTTGGCCTATGAAGTTTAAAAAAAAATTTTTTTGGTGTTTCAGGTTGAAAGTAATAATATAATTTAAACCACATGTTCCAAAGTGGCCACTGAATTTAGATGCCTTGATTTTTGGGATGCCCAGCCTGAGACCCGTTTGGCTTGGTATTCAGAAGTTCTGACCATTCACCACTCCAACTGAAGTCCATGGTAGAAGAAAATGCTCAGTAGAGCTGGTCATATAATTTATTTATTTTTGGTTCTGAACGGAAAAATCCCCCAAATTTTCATTTTGGATTGACCCAAAATGACAATTTAATTTTCTTCTTGCCAAAAGAAAAAAAATGTTTTGGGCTAAACAAAATATTTTGTTTGACATGTAATAAAATGTTTCATGTGTTTTACCATTGTGTGTGTTAAGTCTAGCTAAATTTCAAATGAAACCTCATTTCAAAATAAGTTAAAATGTTTCATCTTGAAAATGTCATAATGAAACTATTTGACATTTTTGGAAAAAAAACACTTTTTTTACTGAGGAAAACTGATTGCCAAATTTGACCCAAATTAACAGTTTTAATCAACCCCAAAATGCATCATCTTGATTATCACTACAAAAGTTTTTTTTTCCTACTGATAATTGCTCATCTTAATTAATTAGCCTCTTATAGTTGGTAGGGCAACTCCCACCTTTTCATGTTCTCTGTATGTGTATATATATCTCCTTACTATATGTTCTAGTTTATGCATCCGATGAAGTGGACTGTAGCCCACGAAAGCTTATGCCCAAATAAATTTGTTAGTCTCTAAGGTGCCACAAGTACTCCTATTCTTTATAAAATGCAAACCACTTCAAGCCAGGGGTGCAGCAGCACCTATGCACTAATTTTGAGCAGTTAGCTGAAATCAGTGGGTGCCAAGCACGTTGAATTCTGAAGAAATTCACTGAATTCATTAGACTTACCTAATTAAAAGTCACGGAGAAGCCCTGAGAATAAACAATGACAGCAGAATAGCAATTGAATAATAACATATATCAGTGCAAAACAGACTACGCAAAGGCACAGGGCCTGTTTGATAGCATTATTGTTGATGTGATAGGGATTGCTATGTAGGAAACTGAATGAATTAAAACTCCCAGAAGAAAAATACATGCCAAGCATGCTTGGGTCAGATCAATTAGGGCCTAATTTTGTGAAGTGCTGAATGCCCTCAGATCCTAGCGGAATAATAATGGGTGTGGCTAGTAACATTGGAGGATTTAGCAAGAGCAATCTTTGAGGCTTACTTGAGCACAAGGACTGCAGTTATGCTATCCTGGGAATGGGCATTGATGGAATTCCCCTTTCAGGCATCACCACATGTACCTCCAATCAGATGCCTGCCACAATCTGGGCCTAATATATCTTTACAAATGATCCCCTTTTATCATGGGGAAAAGGGCTAGATTGAATCCCTGTACAAAGGAGGACTTAGCACATATAGGAAAAGGAAAAGTTAAGTGAAAGTGACTTTTTTAGTGGTGCCTATGATGGGTGGGAGAAGTGTAATTTGGGAGCAATTCTGCAGAGTTGAAGAAAGTGAGTTTTATTTATAGAACCTCAACCATCATTAAAATCATCATTTGCCCTCTGCAAAGAGAACATACCCTTATGGGGAAATCAAACAGGCCCAGACCCACAAAGGTACTTTGGTACCTAACCCTCGACTTTAGGTACCTAAATCCTCCTGTGAGTCGCAAAAGCCCCGTTCAGCTGCCACCTAATCCTGTAGGTGCCTAAACTCACTTGGTGCCCACATTTTTCCTGTGAAAGTTCCCTACGTGCCTAAGTTTCTGCCTCTGGGCAAGTGCAGTGCTGCCTCATGATAGGCACTCAGATGCTTATCCCCCACCTGTGCCCTAGTGCTGTGCAATCCACTAACTGGCACTCTGTCCAAACTCACCAGTGGAACTTGATTCAGTAGGTATGCACAAAATGGGGCTGGAGGAGGAAGCGAAGGTGGTGTTAGGGCTAGTGCCCACTTTATAGTTTTAGCTTAGTGAGTAGAGCACTCACTTGGGCTGTGGGAGACCGGAGTTCAGTTCCCCTCTCTGCCTAATGTGGGGAAAGGATGTGACCAGGGGTTCCAACCTCTCAGGAGAGTGTTTTAACCACAAGCTATGAAATAGTGTGATTTGAGTCTCCCTCAATATCTCCTGTTGAAGCTGTTCCACTTTAGCTATAGAGTCACTGGCCAGGTAAGTATAGCACCTTCCTAGGGTGGGCAACCCAGTGTCCAGTCCCTCTGCTCAAACAATTCTTTAATTGTTTATCCAATGTAAACTGCTTCAACAGGAGAGACTGAGGGAGCCCCCACATCGGACTATCCCATAGGTCAGTGCTCTCTTTCCCAGGATGTGGAGGACCCCTATTCAAATACTTTCTCTTCACCAGGCAGCGAGGGGAATTTAACCTGGGTCTCCCACATCCCAGGTGAGTGCTCTAACCACTGGATAAAAAGGGCATATCATGGGCAGCAGTAGCATCACCTATGCTTTCAGCCATTTTGTAGAGAGTGAGATAGGTGCCTCCACTCATTCTTACATGAAACAACATAGGTGCCTAAGCCACGTGACTTCAGGAGTGGATGCCCAGCTGTAGATCACTGGCAGAGGCACCTCCCTGCAGCCTGGATTTAGGTATCTATCTCTCTGAGAGGGATGGGGTTTAGGGCACGCTCCTCTCATCAGCATCTCCAGTTGGCTAGCATAGAAGGCTAACTGCCTAGCTTACTGGTTTTTGTCAGTCTCATTCTCAGGTGCCTAGCTGTCCCCATTCATTGCATAGGAAGCCTATGGGTTTATGCATTCTTTGGGTATCACATGATGTTTCTGTGATTTTTCTGGGTGCCTATAAGTTGGGCACTGCAACACCCAGTGTTGCCACACCCAAGTCCCTTTGTGGATCTGGGACATGGTCTTTTTTAGTTTAACCAGTTTGACAAAAAAAATAATGTTATGTCTAACCCGATCCCTGACAGAGCTATCTCAGCATCTGTTGTGGAAACAAAATATTCTGTAGAGAAAGAAGAGATGGAGAAGAAAAGGCTTAACAATGTCCTGCTCCTGAATGGCCATAGAGGAATTTATGAAAGGTGAGCTGCCACACCATGAGGGAATTATGTAGGAGATCCCAAATGAGTGTCAATAA
Source organism: Mauremys reevesii (assembly GCF_016161935.1). Taxonomy (NCBI): domain Eukaryota; kingdom Metazoa; phylum Chordata; order Testudines; family Geoemydidae; genus Mauremys; species Mauremys reevesii. The sequence continues at coordinate 85,015,730 of NC_052627.1, read as the reverse complement.
AACCTTTATACGTCTTCATTTTGCGTATGTCTTGTTACAGAAAAACTGATTGTAGGCATGTTTTTTAGAGGTTTTGAATAATTGTATTAAGACTTTTAAAAAAATCTCTCTGTCCTCTAAAGCCAGGTGATGTTTTGTCATGAGCCCTACTCAGATACCTTGGAACATATATATAGAAGATAAAAAGAATGAAGGTTGGTTCTACAATCTCAGGAGAAAGGCAGTCATAATGCAATGACCAATGAGGTGTGCGAAGCACACCTGAGGAGGAAGAAGTGCTCAAGTGTGCTCCGCAGTTTACAAATCAATTATGTCATCTAGCTATTTAAAAAACATAACTGATTTGTAAATACATCTCGTATGGCTTAAAATGGATTTTTCCATATAGCATAATACTGCAGTTGTAAGGCCCAATATTTTATGATTTTTCAGGTGCAGAAGGAAGTGCTTGTATATCTTCCCTTTTCCAATGATATAAAGCTCCCAAGGCATCAGAGGTATTGTTAGGTCCCAAAGATCCTGGCTCTTTATCTGAAGGATGTCACTTTCTCCTCTGACAGACAGTGCTTTCTTTTCCTCAGCTCCTTCTGGCCTATTGCAACCAGACCATCCCTTGAAATGTTCATTTCCAGAGTTGTCACTGCCTGTGTTTTATATGGCTTCCAAGGTATTTCTCGCTTCCTACGTGCCCCAATGCAGCAGTCTTCCTTCTCAATGATGTGCTGCCATAATTTGAAAAAGGAGTTCCTTCAGAAATGTCTGTCTCATTTAACAGTATATGTAACAGTCCACCCCACCACAAACAAATCCATCAGTTGTGCAGTCTTCCAAATACATCAGTCCTTCTACCCTATCTTCTAGTCTTCTAACCTATGCTTTTGATCCACCACTGCCACCTGCAATGGTAGCAGAGAGTTAACTTGAGGTATCTGCTGGTAACCGTGGTGAAAGGCAAATCATCCTGTGATAGGACTGCTGGTAGCTCTTCTTCCATATACACACACCAGCTTTAGGCAAGTGGGAGAGATTGCGTGGGAACTGGGTCTTTCCCAGTTGATGGGAACAAGGCTCCATGTGTCCTTCCAGTGTCAGCTCTTCAGCTGGTACTAGACAGGTAGATACTGGCTGGGAGAGAGGTGGCCATGAATAGCTACAATATTCCCACTTGGTGCAGCAGTATACTATGTAAATACGGAGATACTTTGGGTTATACACAAAATATAACTGACTTTATTTACATAAAGCATGAATGTTTTGACTCTTTAGGTTCCCCTCTGCTCCCAGCTCCTCCTGTAGAAGTGAATTCCAGTTGCATGTTCCTTTGAATCCTTTCACATCAAATTTCTATTTTTAAGGTTAAGAGCTAGAGACTTCCTTTTAAAGTTTTAAATGAGAACTAGGATTCTCTTTCCTGGTCTCAATGGCTGAATCACTTCTCAAGTGGTTCATGGGGAAGCTAAGTGAAAGAGAAGAGATTAGTATTCTGTTCTGGAAAGGATAAGGCCCCTGGTCATATTTTAATCTCTGATGGTCATAAGTTCCAGAGTCTTGTTTCAGTTCCTGTTAAAGTTCTCCTTCCTCTCTGCACTAATCTCCTCCTAGTTGTCGACATGGTTTCAAAAGGGTAGGCACGGCTTGTGTGAAATTCATGGAAGGATGTGAATATGAAAATGGAATTGATTGTGTATTTACTGGGAGGCTAGTCCAAGAAGTGGAGCACTGGGATTATGTGTTCATGACAACATGTGTTGCTAAGAAAGACAGCTGCTGTATTCACTACCATTTAGAGCTTTTTCAGGGTTCAGGGTAGATGCCCTCACTCCTAAACCCAGAGGCTACATTGCAGGATGAAGCTGTGCTTGAGGATGTCCCATTTAAAAGGATCCTACTCTAACACACTAAAGGCAGTAAAGATATGTGGCACCTTTATGCCCATAAAAGTACATGTAATGGGGTCATGGTCCTTTCAGGTGGTGTTAGAGGCCAGTTACCCCATTCTAGGTATCTATAATAACCAAATATGTTATTGAGAGAGAGGAAGTTGGTTGTTGACAGTCAATGGCTGGGAGAGAAAAAGTGCAGGAAAAACCCAGACCACTGTTCCTTTAAGGGCCTGGGACCAGGAGCCATATAAAGTGGGCAGGAAAAGGCTCCCCTCTCTCCCAGCCAAGTACAAACAGGTATATGGGATTATTAGACCCACCTAAGTAGGGTTAAGAGACTGCTTGGATTACTTGGACAGGAGAGTGAAAGAGAGGCTCTGAGGCTGTCAGAAGGGGCTATTGTTGCTGATCAACCAATATGCAGGTCTGGATGGCTGGATGCCTACACATCTCCTAAACTTGAGGTGAAAATTTGCAGGCCAGGAAGGCTGGGACTTAAAAGGAAGCAGTGTAAGGATGGGGAGGGGTGAAATTCTGAACTGGGAGGGGTATCAAAAGCTATTTAATAAATTAGACCTCAAGAGAGGGGGAATATTATTTAAAGACCTTTTGCTGTGAGTACATTATTTCTGGGAACATGTAGGGAAACTGAAGAAGGGACTCTACAGGCATAAGCGGATGTCCTAGGATTGGACCTGACTACAGTACATATTCCACAGCAATATGAAGAACGGGCTGTCCTTGCCTTCCCTTCCTGAAACCTCTGCTACAGACAGAGTAGGTAAGAAGTGGGATGTTGTTGATCTCCTTTCTGAAACCACTATTAGGTAAGTGAGTGTCTGCCTAATAATTGCTGTCAAAGAGCAAGGGAGGTGGGCCTACCCCTATTGAACCTTCCAGGAAACAAAGGGAAAAGGATGGGGCCATGCTGCTGAAACCACTGCTGCTGTCGGAGAAGAGAGAAGCACATGATAATCCAAAAGTATAGATTTGACAAATAATTCTGCAGTCAAGGCATGATTATTTCTGTGACCACAATATCAAGCAGCTCTCTGGGCCCTAGGTATATTAAACAGAGTAACTCTGTTAATGGCACATTAAACAGCTGGCTAATCCAGCTGGCTATAATGAGAATATAAACAATTATTAGATTAAATAAACAAGTTTTAAATGGAATGTATTTGATCAAAATACTTGGTGGTTAAAAGTAAACAAGGGCTCAACTCAGAACACAGTTGAAAGCCCCCACGTTGCCGATAACTCAAGAGGTTTAAGTTTGGCTTTGAATCTGATTCTGGATCTGAGGTTTGTGATTTGAGTCCATTACTACTAATAACCTACCTTATGAAAAAGTTTATGTTCCTGCTGCCTAGAATACTGACTACTTGGGTAAGAGTAAATGTCTAATTATGGTTGACTCAATGAACTAAGGGACATATCACCCATCATTCCATGTGCAGAAGTCAAAATCCAGGGGGAACTTTTGAAGTGAAGTTGTGAGGACTACTTGTAGCACTAGATCTGAAGATGATCAAAAATCTACCCTCTGGGTTGCTATAATGTGCTTATTCGGGGAATAGATTTATGCAAATCCTGGAATCCAGATTTGAATTCTGGAAACACCATTGCTTATCTGTAGGATCCTGGCCCTGCTACTTCAATTACGTTTCTAATTAGGTCCCCTTAAAGTTTCCTCAGGAAGGACTTACCCCCAGTTATGAGAAATTGATTTCCCATGTTCCTCCCGTATTCTTGTTTACTAGATTTCTCCCTTGAGTAATTTTATTTTCTTCCAAGATGAAAGATGTAATAATCAATATGTGCAGTAACCATCTTCCTGTCTCTTGTTTCATCTGGATGACATAGCGTTCTGTGTGGGCAGTTTAAATGTTTCAGTTATTTAGCTAGTGTTCTGCTTAGGAGCAAAGTCTTTTTGTTTTTTAACGTAAATTTGCCTGTATCTCAAACTCTAGGTCTTTCCAAAGAAAGTGAAGGATTGTATTGCATGTACAGCTGTGTAAGAGCTTAACCCATCGCCCACTGAAATGTGATTGATTTTAGTGGATAAGTCCCAAGACTAACAGTTTTTGGTTTCCAAATCATAAGCGTACATGTTTCTTTAAGGTTAGAGCCCAACATTGGAAGTCGTGTGGGGGGCGAATTGACTGAGCCTTCTAGGGCTCCAGCAAGTATGGCATGGAAACCATATGGAACTTAGTGACCTCACATAGTATGATACAAAATCAGGCACAATGCGATGATTCCTAGTCAATTTCACTTTGAATTTTGGAAAGTGTCCAAATCAAGACAAATAAAAGGTTTGCATGAGCTTCTTGCAAACTAGGCCTAACTTCCCCTTATCTCTGGTGCCATCTTGCCTAAAAGTGTTAATAAAAATTCAGAGCTGAGCTGGCAGAAAGATCTCCTAGAATAAGTATTCTTAATTATAATACAATCCAGCATTAGGTAGTGGAATAGGTTTCTCAACCCCATCATAGCATTTGGAGATAATGCATATGGTGAATAAATGTTCTATAGGAAAAATATGCAGACTTTATTATGTTGGGGTTTGTTAACGTTTTTAATAGTTACAAAAAAGCAAGGAAAAAATTAAACTGCCGTCAGGAGAGTAGCCTGTCTCCCTCACTAGCAAGACCAGTAATCAAACCTGGGTGTGTTTCTGGGAAACAAGGGTTCTACTACTGAATTACTAGTAGTAACTACTTCAGAGTTATTTGGAAAGCTATTTTTTTTTCATAGCAGTACCCCTGAACATGCCTCGGCAAGTTCCTGGAAAAACTGCACTACTTAGAACTGTTTGCTAAGGCCTGGTTTTTATTTTTTTTTAGTTGGTGCAGTGCAGGTGTTGCCATTCAAGTTCACCATAAAGCACTCAGTTCTCCCAATATTAGACTTATCCGTGTATTGGCTGCTGTGAAAATGTTTCATCTCAAAATAACTCACAGTAAGGCTGTCAAGTTGCTAGAAATCTGTAGCATTTAACACTGTTTGCCAAGGTATGCTTTTTTGTGCAGCATAGGTACAGCAATTCAGTGTCCACTTAAAACTTTCTATAATGCCAATGGAGGAGTTTTTCTGAGACTAACAGAATGAGATCCAAAGCAAACCTTCCACCGAACTTTATTTTAAGAAATAGGATAAGTCATATATCAAGTTCAGGGAAACATCTGGATGAGCCTTCAGATCCACAGATGGCAAGATCCAGTGTGCCTATTACCTGTCATCTACATCCAGGTGAGCAACGGCCACTATTCTAACCTACAAGATAGAGTTGCCATTATGGGATGCTGAGCTGCAGCCTCATGCCTGTGCTCTTGACTTGAAGGTAGATTTCACTGTCCCAATCCCACCTTCTCACCCCCTTAACTCAGATAAAGCCTGATTATTCATGCTTTCTGCAGGTGAAATGGACTGGTCCTTTAAGACTTTGTTTCCCTTGAATATAGTCTTCAGTATTTGAATGTGCTGCCAATTCAGAAGGATCTTACAAGAGAGACAGGTTTTATTCTGATGAAATCAGATGGCTATGGATGCATAGCTATCCAAATATCTTGAATCTCTGCATACAGCAATGCTGTGCCACATGTTAGAGAGAGGGGGAGAGATACTGGTTATTAGATCAGTCTTCATTGATAGACTGCTAGGAATCATGCCATATTTGAAAGTTTACTCCGGGATGATGTTTATAGGAAGGCTGCTACTTTGAATCCTGTTGGTGACATCCGATAGAGTTGTTAAAGTTCTGACTAAATTATTTCAACTGAGGATGACATACAGTATCTGAAGGTAATACTGACATTGTTGGACAAGAAGAGCCTCTGGAGTCAATATAGGCTGGCTTTCAGTTTCTGTATCTGTGCTTTTTAATATAGTCTGAATTTGCACAAAATGCAGCCCACACAACACTTAACTGAATGATATCCTCAACTATATACTTTGGTTTAGGTGATGACATCAATCAATGGAAATTTGATTATCCACAGGCACTTAAAGCTAAACTTGGCCAACACAAGAAAATGTATTAGAGTTAGTGGGCTGTACTAAATGATCTAATTCTATGGTCTTGTGAAACCATTGCAGCTATTAGAACAAACACTTTCATGATGACATGAAAAATCTGTTTTTCTCACAATCACAAATTGGATTGAAAGAGATGCACTTGCCATGTGAAAGGTTGCTCTCCAATCTAATTGCTAGATCAATTAACTCAAAGTTCATAATTTACAGCTATAACTTGTTTTATTGAACAGGATTAAAATTGTATAGAAGGAATGATCTGTATGCGCTTAACGACATCCTAAATTCAACACCAATATCAGAGATGGATCTGTAGATTCAGGCTGTGAAACATATGGCATTAGTAAAGCAGAAGTGACAGCCAAGCTAAGTATCTTTGACAGAATAATTCTAGGAAAAGAAAAAGTTGGTAGCTTTGAAAACTGTCTAGCATTCTTCAAAGACCACACTCTTCTCTTCGTCCTCTGTCATCTTAATACCCATGAGTACTCTTTCATATGAGAAGTTTTTCATGTCTTTATACCTTTCAGAATCATCCGAGAGAAACATGGCCAGGAGCAACTGTCAGGATTAGCATTACTGAGAGGAGAACATGGTATTTCTTTCAAGTTTGAGAAAATGATTGATTTTTTTACATTAGAAATGGACCATGAATAGTCTCTTCTTCCATTAAGGTTAAATTCATTTTAAACCTACTTCTAATGTGCAACTTTCATAGGGCCTAACTTGCCATCTAACCCATTAGTGTAAGCTTTAGGCTTGCTTGATTTAAAAAAAAATCCTACCTGTGACTAGAAACTATATTTAGTCTCACAAGATGTTGAACTGAATGGAAGTATTAGCTGACACCTAAATAGAGATCCTCTGTTGGCATTCCTGGTTGGTAATGCTGTTATCTGTGAAATATACTCTGAAAGCTGAGCAAAACTGTTTTGTGCAGAAAGGCTTCAGTATCCCAGTCCTTTATAACTGATTCCTCTCCTTGGCTATAGACTTTTCGTGCAATAGACAAAAGACAGGACTTTGTACTGAATAGAAAAGTGATTCTTTGTTAAGGCTGCAGAATGCAGGGCAGATTCTTCAGTTCTTTGTCTCCCAAAGAAGCTAATTAAGCCTGTTGCAACTAGTCTCACACACAGATTCTCCCTAAATTCTGGCCTCAACTAAGGAGTCATGGAATGGACTGCTGACCACCCTATATTAGCAGGTGGGATCCAGAGATATAAACTAGGGATAAATTATGCAGGTGGCGCTCAATTCTAAATTAGGTATTGGAAATCAATGTTGGGATTCAACAGCACAGAAATGTAATTTTCATAAGATTTTGGCCTCTAGTGGTGGAAACCGTACAATGTCAGCTGCTCTCAAGAACTTTCTGCAAACTTGGTATTTGTAAGATTTTGACCATTGTAGTTCTGTCCTTTCCAACCAGTCTCCAACCTGAATCCTGGAAGCCTTATATCCCATCTATCCTACAGGGGCTTTCAAGCCTTGTACAATGAATTCCATTGAATAACACAAAGTCCGGTAAAAGACGTGGAATTATAATGCTCAAGGACTCATTTGAAATAATTTAGTCTAATCTAAACTTACATTAGAAATTCATAGATATATTAAATTATCTAGTGTCTTAATGGCTAGGTGCTAAATGCAAGACTTAATAAAGCATTAGTTCAATCTGGTTAGAATCATGTGACTCCCTAGTATTTTTTTGTAGGGTTGGTTTTGGGTTTTTGTTTTCTGTTTGATGATGACTATGAATTAAATGCTGCCATCTATCTAGCAGTCTTCTTTTCAAGGGAAGACTTGTACAGAGAGGTACAGCTTGCATTGTACTCAAAATGGGAAGTTTCAGGCTCAGCCTAATATCTAATTGGAGGGATCATCCTCCTAGAAAGCCTTTCAGTTTTGCCCTAGGTTCTGTCAGATGAAGTGTCTGATCGCAATTCACTCAGAATACTGGAGACCAAGGTGGCTCCAGGATGTATTTAGGTGCTAGCCTAGCCCATTGAACACTTTGAAAATAAGGACCAGAGGGGAAAAAATACAGCTTGAGATCCAGCCTGGAGTAAAAAGTATAGAGAGTGCCTTGAAATCCAAAGTTCCAAATGTCTCTAAACTTTGGAGAAGTTCATATCTAAAGTACTGGTATTGGTTTATCTCTACTGTAAGCTAATATTTTCATGATAGAACAAACTGTCAACTGGAGGGGCGGGGGGGGCGGTAAACAGTTGTGGTGGTCCAGCTGAGAATAATCAACCCAAATCCCCTCAGACTGCTGGGAGTGAGAGTTATTTGGGGCCTGTATAATACAGACTCAACTCATTCCAGAAGAAGGGAGCCAAATCCTGGAAAAGTGTACTGTTTCCTCTTGAAAGAAGGTGAAAGTTGGGAGTGTGGAGAAGGCTAGAGTGGAGCCAAGGAGCAGGGTGGAACAGAGTATTGGAGAACATGCTAGATTCTTAGAAGGAAGGTACATAAGCAAGGAGAGTTTGGCTGGGACTTCCCCCTTTTAAAGACTTGAACTATGTGTTCCTGAAAGGAAAAAAAAAGACTTTAATTGCACTTGAGAACTACTGAGCATGCTGAATGTAGACTCTGAGACTAAAAAAAAAATGTTTAAAACTCTGGTAAAGTAAATATTGATACCTTTTTAAGAACAGTAACAGTCTCTGGCTTCCTCCTCACACCATTTCTGTGGTGGTCAGGTCATCCTGGCTCACCAGGCAATAGCCTGGTGACAGTGTTGATGAGAAGGCAGGACTTTGAGTTGCTCTGCCTCTCTACACAGGACCTTAATGGCCACTAAAGGCAGTGGCATTACAATTGCATAAAAATGGAGTGGACACTGAGGTGCCCCCTTTTTTCTCTCCTTCAGTTTCTTATTCATGGAGGAGCAAATCTTTTGCTTGAGCTCCCATTAGAGTAGCTAATTTAGGGACTGTATTGACAGCACTGTGCACACAGAGATGGAACTAGTATATTTGGCAGTTACCACTGATAGTGGTGGTCACCATTACTATGGCAACACTATAAAGCTGTGGCACAACATCTTCTGAGATACTATAATTAGAATAGGAAGGAACTAATATCAGGGAAATACTGTGGTATGTCAACACCACCATGTGGTAAATGTTGGCTAGTGGTGACCACTCAAACCAAATGAAACATCAGAAGCTCTAATGTTTAAGAGTGAAAGTCTGAACAACAGAACTATATCCTGACTATGCTTACGTGCTTCTAAGATTTAAGGATTAAAATACATTTGTCAAAGTTTTACTGTTGCAGGGTGAAAATCTGGCCTCACTGACATTAATGACCAAACTTCCATGTTTGTTTGCAGTTGTGGTCTGTATCTAGGACTTTGGCTCATCACTATAAGACTATAATAAAGAAAATGTTAAAGGTAATAATTGGAGATATACCAATCTCCTAGAACTGGAAGGGACCTTGAAAGGTCATTGAGTCCAGCCCCCTGCCTTCACTAGCAGGACCAATTTTTTTGCCCCAGCTCCCTAAGCAGCCCCCTCAAGGATTGAGCTCACAACCCTGGGTTTAGCAGGCCAATGCTCAAACCACTGAGCTATCCAGAGGGCTATCTTGCTAGCCCGAGGGCTTCGGTCCTGGGTGGCGCGGCTCAGGTTAAAGGCCCTTGCCTGGGGCTGAAGCCCTTGGACTTCGGCTTTGGTTCCACCCAGAGTGGTGGGGCTTGGGCTTTGGCTTTGCCTGGCACTCCCAGGGTGGGGGATTTGGCTGGGTTTAGGCTTTGGTCCCTCCTCCTGGGGTCATGTAGTAATTTTTTGTTGTCAGAAGGGGATCATGGTGCAATGAAGTTTGAGAACCCCCATAGCATTTATCATTTCTAAAAGTCACTAAGCAATGTCAACATAGCTTCTTTATCAAATTCTCTAAGAAAAGGTTGGTGTTAGATGTGGGCAAAATGGAGACTCACTTCTGAACTCCTTTTAATTTTAGATGATAGGGTCAAGAAAGAGTGAATTAGAAGATGAGTTTATAATTTCTGAAGCTAAATCTGTTTTTACTTTAAGTTGTATCCAAAAACAGTTGATGCCTAGATTCCAACTCCATCTTCAATGCAGCCAAAACTTTGTCTCAGGGTGGATGTCATATGAGACTAGACTATCTCACAGGATTTGCAAGCTTGCAGGATTTTACCACTGAAAGCTTGTACTGACTTAACCTTAGACTCAAACCTTACAATAAATTAGGCTGTATCTGAACTCTATCTCCTTAGCCCATCTAATAGAGACAGAAAACATGATTATTTAGCACAAAATTCTAGATTCTTGGGGGACTGATTATGTTACAACATGCTATAATATCACATTACTGTAATGGTCCTGAATATGTCATTTGAGACCACATTTTTCCAGCTAACCTATTCCATGTCTCTGCAAATTGTTCTGAAAGTCTAAGCAAACAGCTGCCATTAAAACCAAGATGACTTAAAAGGATTACACTTGAAAGGATAAAGTCAATGTCACTTTTTTCAGTAATAAATCATAAAATGTTACCCAGCTTCTCAGCTGAATACTGGAAACAATTCAATGCTAGAATAAAAATCTTGTTAAAAAGATTGAAAGAAAGCCAATTAATTTTAGAAATGGAAACATTATGCTAAATATGAGATCACAGCAGTAAAGGGTCTATGATAGATGTCAATCTCCATTAAATAAAATCAGCAGTAGCATACAGATAAAACTATTATCCTATTCAACACTTAGAGAAGCATTGTTGTATCTCAGTCACTGTAAGGAGCAGTTGAAATTTCATTGGTAACTAAATTTTTTTTTTTTTGTATTTTTTTATGATCACGGTCATAGAGAACTAATAGACGGAAAATGTTGTTTTAAAACAAATCCTGGCTACATGACCAATCACTTAATAAAGATGAAGCAAATACGTATATCAGTACCTAAACATGTCCCCTACATTCCAGGGCCAGAAGCAGGGGCGGCTCTAGACATTTCGCCACCCCAAGCACAGCATCATGCTGCGGGGGGCGCTCTGCCGGTCACCAGTCCCGCGGCTCCAGTGGACCTCCCGCAGGCACGCCTGGAGGAGGTCCACCGAAGCCGTGGGACCAGCGGACCCTCCGCAGGCATGCCGCCAAAGGCTGCCTGCCTGCCGCCCTCCCGGCGACCGACAGAGCGCCCCCTGCGGCATGATGCCCCAACCACTCGCTTGGCGTGCTGGGACCTGGAGCCGCCCCTGGCCAGAAGGGATCATTGTGATCAGCTTGTCTGACTTCCTGTATAGCACAGGCCATAGAACATCTTGGAATTATTTCCTGTTTGAACTAGAAGATATCTTGTGGAAGAACATCTAGTCTTGATTTTAAAAAATTGCCAGTGTCGGAGAATCCATAGCAACCCTTGTTAAGTTGTTCCAGTAGTTAATTACTCTCCCTGTCTTGTAAAAAAAACAAAAATAAACAAAAAACCCCCACCACCTTATTTCTAACCTGAATTTGTATAGCTTCAAATCCCCACCATTTGATCTTGTTATACCTGTGTTTGCTAAGCTGAAGAACCCTCTATCAAATTTCTGTCCCTATGTAAGTACTTATAGACTGTGATCAAGTCACTCCTTAGTAAAACTAAACAGATTGAGTCTTTCATTATCACGTTTTCCAATCCTTTAATAATTCTTGTAGCTCTTCTCTGAACCATCTGTAACTTATTAATGTCTTTCTTGAATTGTGGACACCAGAACTTGTCACAGTATTACAGCAGTGGTCACACCAGTATGAAATATAACCTATCCCTACTCCTTCTTCAGATTGCCCTGTTTATACATCCAAGGATTATATTAGCCCTTTTGGCCACAGCATCACACTGGTATCTCATGTTCGGCTGATTATCCATCATGACTCTTGAGTCCTTCTGAGAGCTGCTGCTTTCCAGGAGAGTCCCACATGCTGTAAGGAAGGCCTACATTCTTTGTATCCAGACATATATTACATTTGGCTGAATTAAATTGCTTATATTTTGCTTGTGCCTAGCTTACCAAGATCAGTGACTTGTTCCCTGTGATTTAATTTGTCTCCCTCAATTTTTTGTGACCTGTGGACTTTATCAGCAATGATATTTTTTTTCTAGCTCACTGATAAAAATGTTGAATAACACAGGGCCAAGAACCCATCCCTGCAGGATCCCACTAGATGAGTCCGCATTTACCATTATATTTTGAAGCCTATGCATTAACTGCTTTTTAATCTATTTTATGTGTACCATGTTGACTTTGTATTGTTCTAGTTTCTTAATTAAAAGCTCCCAAGTCACCAAGTCAAATGCCTTGCAGAAATCTAAGACTATTATATCAATGCTGTTACCTTTTGTCAACCAAACTTCTAATCTCATAAAATAAACTATCAAGTTAGCCTAGCAGGATCCAGTTTCCATAAACCCATATTGATGGGCATTAATTATATTACCCTCCTTTATTTTTAATTGAGTCCTATATCAGCTGCTCCCTTATCTTGCTGGAGAGAGGTTGGGCTGACAGGTCTATAATTATCCAAGATGAATCTTCTAACACTCTTGGATTTGAGTTTTCTGGACTTGCTGACTTAAATGTCTAGCTTTAGTCATTGTTTAGTTTAGCTGTTTAACATCCTCTTTAGTTACTGTTGGAATGGGAAGTACTTCATATGATATGCCTACATCATTTGGCTTTTTCAAATACAGAACAAATATTTATTGAACACTTATGCATTATTATTGACAATTATACCATTTTCTTCTAGTAATGGACTGATATCACTTTGGGGATTCCTTTTGTTTCCAATGTGCTAAAACTTCTTGTCCTTAATGCTGTTGGCCATAGATTTCAACTTGTGTTTGTTTCTTGAATTTTTATACAATTCCTAGCTTCTGATTTACATTTAATACCAGCAACTTCTACCAGTTGTTTTAATTTTTTTATAGCTGCTTTCACTTCCCTTCTAAGCCAGATTGGCTTTAAACCAGTGTGACCTTTCATGATTGTGGCTTTTTGGGTATCTAGCAAAATGTTCTTAAATAGTTCCCAATTATCAACTCACATTTTTCTGTTTAAACTTTCTCCCAACTGATTTGGCTCATTGTTTTCAGCTTTGTGAAATTGGACCACCTAAAGTACCAAGTATATATCCAAGTATGTAAATTACGAGATTGGAATTTTTTTTTGCACATAGATATAACCAAGTTATGAGCACTTGCACCTAAGCAATCACTAGTATTTAATTCTGTGATCAATTCATGTTTAACTGTGATGATGAAGTCTAATGCAGAACTTCCCCTGCATTGCATCCAACTCTCTGTAAGTTAGGAAATTCCATGTATAACTTTAATATGGACACACATGAATTATTAATGCTTTTCATATGTGATGCATAATGAAAAGACTTCTACTGACTTTTGATTGACTTCAGTGGGCTTTGGATCAGGTCTATGGTGTGTAATTTTTTTATGCAAGGATTTCAAAGCACTTTACAAGCATTGAGTGCTTTTAACCTTTAAATCCCCTAGGAGACAAGTGAGTAATACAGATCAAAAGATGTGCTAAAATTAAGTGCTTAGCTGAATAAGGATAGACTTAATCATGTACTTAAGCACATTGCTGAATTGGGCCCAGACTGACAGCTCTGGTGACTCAAGTCTTGGGGAGTGGGATAGCTCAGTGGTTTGAGCATTGGCCTGCTAAACCCAGGGTCATGAGTTGAATCTTTGAGGGGGGCACCTCAAGATCTGGGGCAAAATCAGTACTTGGTCCTGCTAGTGAAGGCAGGGGGCTGGACTCAATGACCTTTCAGGGTCCCTTCCAGTTCTATGCAATAGGTACATCTCCATATATTATTTGTTTAAGTCTTCTGTTATCCAATGGACAGGTACAACCATTTTACACTACTTTAGGTGTGACAGCGGTTCAGAAACCATTCAGCCCTTGGTGCCTCTATCAGGTTAGCTGTAGTGCCAGCTATGCGGTGAAAAAAAATATGAACCCAGACTAAGTTTTATGAGCAGACTAACAAATATTATCTTTGCATATTTCAGTATCTTTACTTTAGGTTGCAGTATCATTGGAGTAGGGACTTAATCCAAAGATCCATTACTGTCAAACCTTTGTTTTTATCTAGTATCTTTTTAAAAATGAAATTTAGTGCTCTTGAAAGGTGCCGGATTGGCAGTCTTGGAAATTGTGGTCCTTTTCATTCACAGAAAGGTATAGCATGAGCAGTGCTCCTCACACTGGCCCACCAGCATAACTTGACTTCTCTCTGGAGAGTTGACCTCTACTGGCTGAGAAGGTACTTGGTGGTGCCTTGAGGCACTCCTGAAATACAATACATAATCAGTAGTAATAGCCAGGATACCACAGAAAATTATGCCTTATTCATATTATACTGCCCTTCATGCACTTCAAGCCTTAACTCTTGGCTGAAGCACAGTTCATAGCTCTGTAGTACTCTTCTGAAAAGAAAATTTACAGTTTTTTGCCTGACTCATATCTAAACCATGAACTTTAAGACATTTATGTAGCTTCATCTCCGTGAGCTTTGCCTCTGTTCTTTCCCTTATTAACTAAAACTGATTCAACATTCATATTTAACTAGCTAATATCTAATTGTGACTTTCACAGGCTCTGTAGCCTCCTGGGAATGACAAAAGCTTCCCCTTCCAGCTCTTTTGCTATATCCATAAAATACACTGTGTTGGCTGGAATACTCTCAACTGTAACTAAAATGATGCAAGTATTGGATCCAGCCTAAGGGCAGCAACATTCTCTCTGCTTCTCTTCCTTTTAGGGCGAATGTTCCCCGGTTCAGTCTTCAGGCTGGCAAAAGCCAGTCATCTCCTATATGCAATCTCTCCTCAAGTCTGACAGTTCTACTAGTTTCTGGACTGCTCCTGTGTGAGATATGCAGAATTGATTTTCCCTCTGGTTTGTGTAACCACTTGGACTATTCTTATCTGAGCATCATTCCCACCTCAATCAGGATTAAAAAAATTAAATCAGTGAAATTCCCAGATTCATGTCTGATGTTAGAACAGGGGGCACCTGTTAGCATATGCACAGGATCTCAATCACCTTGTTCATGTTGACCACAGGGCTATGGGGTATTCTGATGTGGGGACTTTGTTTCTTTTGTTGAAACTGTTGCACTGTGGATAAATGACAGTCATTGGGGCAGGGGTGGGGAGATGGAGACTGTAATCTGGTGGTTGGAGCACTCATCTGGGAGGTGTAAGACTCAGGATCCAGGTTACCTGCTCAATGACTCCTTTAGAAAATTATTTATGCACAGTGGAACAGCTTCAACAAAGGAGACTGAGTGAGCCCCCACATAAGAACATCCTATAAACCAGTGGCTAGGGCAGTTACCTGAGAGGCATCAGAATCCTGTTCAAATCCCCTTTTTTCCCTCCCACATCCCAGGTAAATACATGAATGAGTGGGCTAAAAGTTCTGTGGGAGGTCCTCCTCTGACCCCAGCTCCCCCAGTCATTTTGTCCTATAAGGACCCAGTCTGGTAGGCAAGCTCTGAGCATGCTTACTGGATCCGGTCCTACTAGGGAGTTAGGCAGCAGAACACTTATATTATCCTAGTTCACGCATTGCTGAAGTGTGCATGCATTCATGCCGAAACTTAGGTGCCTAGGGAACTCACTGCAAAATCTTAGGCTCCGTGTGAGTTTAGGCACCTACAGAGTTTGACAGCAGCTGAGTCAGGGGAGGGGACTGAATCCCAATAGGGCCTGATTCTGGGATTTAGGTGACTAAAGTGGCAGGTAATGGGCCTAAATCCTCTTGTGAATCTACTTGTACTTGTCTGATAGAAGGTTTGCCTTTATATTAAAAAGTCTGTCTTGGTACAGCACTATTTATGTAATCCTGCATGTTTGGGATTTTAATAAAAAAGGAAAAAACCCTGAATGTCAAAAGAAAAATTGTGCAGAAGGTACAGCTACTAAAAACAAAAAGATAACATTAGGCAAAATCCATATAATTTCATGAAGGTAAACCACTTTTAAAATAAATGGATCACTCTTAAGATTACATTGATAAAGGGTTAATAAATAACTAACACATGACCAGAATTTGTTTTAACTATATGGGTAAAAGGGTTTATGGATAGTAATAAGCTATGGTTATAAGCAACTTACTGATCTGTTGGATGACATAAGCAACCAGTAACACTTGATTGATCACCTATTAAAACACAAATAATGTATTAGTCTTTATAAACTACTTATAAATGCACAGACTTAATACAAAGTGTGACCAAGAAAAGCTTCCATCGGGCTCCAGGCATATGCAGGGGTCTGCTCACATGACTGTATGCACTTATCTAAATAAGTATTATGGTTTTCAGAGGTTTTGAGTACCCACAACTGCCACTGAAGCTGTAGGTGCAGGGGGCATCTTTGAAAACCAAACCATTTTATTTACATACCAAAATATGGCATTAAATATTGTGAAATATGAGTCTCATGGAAGTCAATGACTAAACTCCCATTGACTTCAAGGGGCAAGGTTTCACCCTTAATACTTGGCACCCAGATCTAGAACTGTGTTGCTTAAGCTTGTTGGGGCAGGGTCCAAAATTCTTCTCTTCTGTACAGATCAAGACCATTGATGGTGCTGGAAAAATAACTCTTTTACAATCAGGAGAAAATAATCCAACTTCAAGAAATGCCCTGTGTAAAGTACAATCCTAGTTTTCAGTCAGGGCTTTACAGGAATAATTTTTGTAGTCTTCCAAAGATTAAAAACATGTCCCTCTTCTATAAACTGCTGTTAACAGTTTCTTTACGTAGAAATTCACTTTTCCAATTTGAGATAATTAGGTCACTGAACTGTGAATAGAAAAACTTAATGCAGTGGGCTAAATAAGTGCAAGAGTTAGACATACTGGGTCTGTACTGAAATGCAGATTTATTATTTTAAAGTGAGTTAACTTGTTAAAGTTGTTAGTGCAAGGGTGGGCAAACCTTTGGGCTGAGGGCCACATCTGGGTATGGAAATTGTATTGCGGGCCATGAATGCTCACGAAATTGGGGTTTGGGGTGCAGGCTCTGGGGTGGGGCCAGAAATGAGGAGGTCAGGGTGTGGGAGGGGACTTCAGGCTAGGGCAGGGGTTTGGAGTGTGTGTGGTGGGAGGGCTCTGGCTAGGGATGCAGGCTCTGGGGTGGGACTGGGAATGAGGGTTTGGGGATGCAGGAAGGTGCTTTGAGCTGGGACCAAGGCGTTCAGAGGGTGGGACAAGTATCAGGGCTGGAGTGCAAGAGGGGGTCAGGGGTGCGGGCTACAGGTGGCGCTTACCTCAAGCAGCTTCCAGAAGCATCGGCATGTCCTCCCTCCAGCTCCTACATGGTGGCACAGCCAGGTGACTCTGCATGCTGCCCTGTCTGCAGGAACCACCCCTGAAGCTCCCACTGGCCATGGTTCCAGCCAATGGGAGCAGCAGAGGCAGCGATTGGGGCAGAGGCAGCATGCGGAGCCCCTTGGCTGTCCCTATGCATGCCACTGCTTTGGGGAGCCATGTGGAGTGGGGCAAGATCCCGGGCCATAGTTTGCCCACCTCTGAGTCAGTGTGATTACCTGGAAACTAGTATAGAAAGAGCAACACCAAAGAAGCTCCACTGTCCTGCACTTGATCCAGAGTCAGTTCTAACTTGCAGGTGAAGAGGTCATTCACACTCTTTGTATTCAGACTCAAGCAATTCTTGTCAGGAACATCCATATACATTATCATACCCTCTCAGTGGTCTCTATCTCACATTTATTGAAGTGAACACAAGAGAACCTCTCTCCCTCCTTCCTGCTTTCTGGAGGGAGGCTTTTGTTGTTTCTGAAACTGCTAACAAGGGTGCAAATTCATCTTACTTTGTTCTTTCTTTTTGAATTAATCTTAAAACCATTTACAATATGAGTAACTGTTCTGGAATTTATAGAAGAGTCCTGGCATCATAACTTTGAGCTTGTGCCTCATGAACGGGGATTATTCACTTACTCATGCTCCCAGGTGTTTGAGATCAAGTCCTTAATGCTAAAGTTCTATTTCAATGTTCTCTTGAAATAGACACGTTAAAGTTTACATTCATGTTGTCATGTAAATCTTCCATTTTGAATTTATTTGATAAATCAATAAATGATTTTTAATCAAACTTTAAGTGTCAGCATAATGGGGCGTCCACTCTACACTGGCTTGAAGGGGTTAAGGTGGCCAATTAACTTCCCTGTGCACACCTGGAGGAGGAACCACGGAGTTGACCACTAATTAGGAGTAGGCTCAGGAGCAGGTGATGCCCAGTATATAGCCAAGTAGCCTGCAACTGGTAGGGGCTGTAGGAAGGCAGAGTGGAGTCACATCTTGAGTGGAGGGAGTAAAGGTACTGGCAAACCCAGAGATGTGACAACCCAGTAAAATAGGAAGAAGCCCAGGAAAACAGTAGTAAGGATTAAGGTG
The DNA here is from genome assembly GCF_016161935.1 of Mauremys reevesii. Lineage (NCBI taxonomy): Eukaryota > Metazoa > Chordata > Testudines > Geoemydidae > Mauremys > Mauremys reevesii. Next base: position 84,997,334 of record NC_052627.1, on the reverse strand, counting down.
ATATAGGCTTTGGCTGCATGTTACAGGGTCCCTGGGCTGGAACCCAATATAGAGAGCAGGGCTGAATTCCTCTACCAGCCAATGGGTAGTGGTACAGAGCATTGGAGATGCCCCCCAGACAGCAGAATCTGGAAGGCCCTTGAATTCCCTGGAAGGGGAGGACTTCAGTGATCTAGCCTGAGGGCCAAACCACAAAGAGGAAGTTGCAGATTTGGGAGTGAGCAGAGCAGCAGAATGAGGTAAAATGGAGGATGGACACCATCACAGGCAGGCTGGTGGATCTAATCCCCAGGACGTCCAGTAGGAGACATCAAGACTGAATCCTGTGTTAGTCAGTGATATGTATATTGTCTTTAGAACAAAGAGTAGCAAATGTGGTGTGGTATAAAGGCACTGCTGATAAGAGTTTGGGAAGTGTTACAGGCAGTAGTGTCATTATTTTGGGATTGCTATCTCTCGTTGCTTTGTAAGTGCCATGTTCATCTATGGGGTTTTGTAAGTAATAAAAAGGGATTACATTGTTTAACTGGTGTCTAGCTTTGTTAGGGGACTTATTAGTCATGTTAAGACAAAACACACAATCAAGCAGTTGTCTAATTATCTGTACAGTTGCTGATCTCATCCAAGCAACAAAACTTTGAAGAAGTTTCTTCAGGCAGTCATGTACCCTTTATCTTTTAAATAGGCCATAAATCTAGCTGTATCCTAACATCCTGGGGGGGGGGGAAGCAGACCGTCATTTCTTTACTTTTTTTAAACAAATTTTAGTGAATGGTTAAATGAGACCAGTAATCTTCTCCAGTGCAAGATCTAGTACCACTTCACATTGTACTATAATATTGCCATGATGGCAAAAAGTAAAATAATGTCCTATTTAGTCCATGCTTTTAATTAAGAAGCTAACTGTTGGGAACTCATCTCTAATTAACCACACTAACTCTTTCAACATGCTACTGTATAATTCAAATGAATATCCTCAAGGTGAGATATACCAGTTGGACTTGGCTTTCCTCAAGTACATACCTAGCATATGATGGGACTATGACTGATATTTTTAACTGCTGATTCCTGAACTCAGCACATGAATTCATGTTATTTCCTAATGAAGCAATTACTTTGAGATATATTTGTATTTCTACGTGAATATTCCTGTGCGCCCCATTGCTAACAAATTAAGTTTTTATTTTCATGGTTGCATTTTGTTTTTTAAGGTTCAGTAAGCTTCTGGTTCATGAATCACAGCATTATTTTATTAATAAAATATTTTAAACATATGATGTAATCTAATTCAGAGTTCTACATGCACTATAATTTCATTCTGCTATATATCTAGAGGAATTCCTTGTTTGTAATGGGATTTTCAGATGTTGTCATTTTAGGCTTCAGAGTAAAATGACAAATGTTTGTCCTTCTGTTCAGGACAATTGAAGTCAATATTGCAAGAAAATCCCTAGTGCTTATTGCAAAAACAAAAGATAACTAGTTGGCTTCTGTAATTCTATCTAGTTCCTCAGCTGGTATAAAGTAGCAAAGCCCCATTGTAGTAATTAGAATTACAGGGAAGTAGGCTAATTTATACTAACTTAATTTATAGCATCTGTCTGTTACCTTGATTTGCTATATGAATTGGTAACTTAAAAACAAAGTGTATTTAGAGTGTCCATACCTTGGCAAGTTGTCTAATGTACTCCAGACCAGGAAGAACTGTTTCTGGATAGCATCACTTATGTAAGATGTAAAGTTATAACTTGATCAGCTGAGATTTATATGAACAACAGGAGAGGGGAATGTGACTAATGCTGACATATAAAGAGAACAATCTGATAAACAATTCCATTACAGGAGAAAGTAAGGGATAACATAACAGGACATGTTTTTCCTCTGAGAAATTTATAAGCAAGCTTGTGGCAAAGAAATAATCAGACCAACTGATAGTAATGTGACTGATAGCAAGTTACACAGCAGTCTTCTTAGAATGAATATCTAATCTAGGAATATAAACAGCAAATGAACAGAATGTATAATCTACTGAGAGTGGGAGAGGCATACTCACTGCCAAAGCGTTACTTAATAGTGGAGTTTTAAAAATATGACTTCTTACTGTTGGCAGTGAAGCATACAGCAAGCTGGAGGAGCAGAAAAGGATTCTTATCAATAGTTAGCAAGCACCATTTTACAAGTTTCCTATCATTTTTCTTATTTTTATCACCTTCTTTTTGATCATATAATTTCATTAACCATCAGCTGCCTGCAAGAAAAAGTGATGTTTTTCCTTGTTTTGGACTGAGCAGCTGTTAACCTTAGCTTCTATGGAAGATGTCTACACTGCAATCAGCTTTTACCCTCACATGTCTAAAAATGTCAATGTAGAAGCAACAGCATGAACTTCCACACCAAGGACACTGGGTACATAGTTGTGTTGGTAGTCTGTGCTGCAGTCTGTGTTGCCATGTCTACAGTATGTTTAGACATGCTAGTGTGGGTATGTCTAACCATACTGCAATCACACCTTTTGAAGCAGTATGGACATACCCAGAGTACAGTACATATTTGACACACAACAGAAGCAGAGCTTTGGGATATACATTTAGGCCAATAAATACCTAAGACAAACAAATTCAAAGTGAAATCCCCAACAGCAGCAGTTCTGCTGGGTATCTGTGCACTACACATAAGCTGTCAAGTGAGTTAGGTATTTCAGGATGCATCTTTCTGTACTCGCCAGTCCTCTACATATGAGTCTTGATTCTCTGTTATTTGCATCTGTGTAGCTTACAACAATACAAGGTCCATACAAAGTCAGTGTAAAACACTTCCAGCTCAGAATGGTAACACTTTGTATACAGTCTGCATTGGTGTCAAAATGACACAAGATGCAGGGCAACCTAGAATCAGACCTCTGATAATTATCATAGTTCATGAGACTTTTGCCCTTGATTGCATCATATAATTGTTTTTAATTTACTCCTGCGGTATTTCTTGACAAACTCTTGTACATAAACTGAGTTCTCTTCAAACACCTTCTGTTCTTTTTGTGCTCTTGTCCTTACTTTTTCTTCATCTCATCATGGCTGTATTTCAAGTTTGCTCTCTTGAAAATCAAGACTCTTGTAACTGATACTTAAATGATTTTTCTTAGATTATAAATGCCCTTATTTTGAATCATTGAGCCCTAATTATAAACTTAACTCATCTTTACTGATCCTCATCAGGTACTCTAAGTAACTTAGTTCTACATATTTCCTTCCTCTTGAAGGCTTCTAATCCCTTTGATACTCTGTTAAAACTCAGATATGTAGAGAAAAGCAAGAATTTGAGTGTCAGTTGGTAACTTTCCTTACCACATAATTTAATTAAGAGGTCTGCAGTTCCATGGTAAGAGCCTGGTGTGGACAGGCCAAGTCTCCATGTAGACAAGCCCTTAAGATAAATGTTGACTCCTTCTGCACAGATGTAGCAATGTTAAGAGTGGGGAGGGGGTGCAGGGATAGATTCCTTGCAGTAATCCACAGTGATGGCTAACTATGTTTGTAAACACTCCTGTCAGTTACATTACATTTTTGGGGTGGGGGGCTAGTTAGGAGGGGATCAGCTAAATGGGGAGAGGGGTCACTGAGGTGAAGGGGTGTGTGAAAAGGCCAAGGCAGAGGGGAAGACTGTAAGAAGGGTGGGTGCGGAGTGAAGCTGAGGAGAAGAAACTCTGAAGAAGGGGGATATTTTGAGTAAAAAGACAACCAGCACATCTAATCAGAACTGGAGAAAATTCTCTGAATGTGCAAAGGTCCCTGTTTTAGCTGATTCTGCAGCTGCTCTTACCAGCCGAAATTTCTGGCTGGCTGCTCACAGCAGTTTAGGTGCCGCTCATTATCTGAGAACGTGAATATAAAGGGCTCTTTAGCATGTTTTATTATAGCCACACTCTGACTCTTATTCTGAATAGAAACTCTTTCACTTACAATCCACCATCTTAAGTTTTCCATGGTCTAGTTCCATTAGCAGGGGTTTCCTGAAAAAGAACAAATCTCACTCCTCTTTAAAGAATTCATGACTTTTTTCTGAAAAAGATTGTTCTTACCTCTTATGTTCATAGAAAATACCTTATTGGTTAGAAGAGAGTCCAGAAGAGCAGGTTGCTTTATGTAAATCAGTGAAATATCAAATGGAAATCAAATCTTTATCCAACCCTACAGAGGACAATAGCTACAGGCAAGAGAAAAAATATGCAAGGTCCATGAGAATTAGAAGTAACTCTTTGGTCACGTGTTTGTTTCAGTTTGGGGTGATCTGTTTCTCGTTTCATAATCTAGAGGCTGCTATGGGATCTCCGGGGTGATTTAAAGGCCCTGGGGCTCCCAGGCACAGCCCTGAGTCCGAGGGCCTTTAAATCTTGAAAAGCCCCGCCTCTGCCAGTTGAGGCCCCGCCTCTTCTGGCTGAGGCCACGCCCCCGTTCAGGACTCTGGCATACTGGTAAATCCTTTAAGTTAGTTTGACACCTGTGTATTTCTCACTTTAACCATTTCCCTATCATTGCAGGATCCTTGAGACATTGTTGCATGTCAGTCATGCCTATTATCTGCCTGTGGCATGTAGCAATTTAGTGTTCTGTCACCTATAATCTGGTTATAGGGGTTAGCATGCAGGTATGGGGTGGTTTTGGGGGGCCTGTGATATGCAGGTCAGACTAGATAATCTGGTGTTCCCTTCTGGCCTTAAACTCTGACTTTTAAAAACTACCCAAAATTTTCTTCACAGAGTGTAATGAGAGAATATTGTAGGATGCAAAAGAATTGTACTACAAATTCTAATAGTAATAGAATAAATTTTAAACATAGTAACTTCTGTTTCCCAATTATTACATTCTTAAGGAGGTGAGTGATAGCTACTAAAAAGCAAAGACACTTTGACAGCATAAGCACAAGTGAAATACGATTTACCTTTTTCCTCTTGCTATCCCTTTCTAAAGTAAGCAACAGAATGAAAAGAACACACCATTGGCCTTCTTACATTCATGTCCTCCTGATGTCACAAACATAAACAAATTTTCACTTACCTGCTTAGATGCCAGGCTCACAATTCATAAACTATTGTGGAAAGAAAGTTTTAGTCTACCCAGTAAAAATTCTATCTTGGATTTCTCCCAAAAGCATTTCCACATAGGTCTTGTATAGATTAAGTGTTAGCTAACAGATTCAGTTATTTATATACTGTTAGCTCTTTCCATCCCAAAATACTTTACATACTATAGGTCAAGTTGATAAGGAAAACAGGTTGCTATTTATATATTTAAAAGACTCCTATGAATACATTGCAGGGAGAAATAGATAATTAACTCAGTCATGCTCCCAAGTAAGCCTATGTTTAGTTTGCCATTGTGTGTTGGTTTTTTTGAAAGCAGGGGCAGGATGGAACTCAAAATACAAGTTACTACTTAGAGCAAGGTGTCTGTATATCATAAGAAAACCCATATTTCTTAGGCATAATTATCAAAAAATCTCAGCATTTTGATATCTCTGAGGCCTACAGAGAAGACTGTCACTTAACTACACCTCTACCCCGATATAACGCAACCCAATGTAACACAAATTCGGATATAATGCGGTAAAGCAGTGCTCCGGAGAGGCGGGGCTGCTCACTCCTGCGGAGCAAAGCAAGTTCGATATAATGCGGTTTCACCTATAACACAGTAAGATTTTTTTTGGCTCCCTAGGACAGCATTATATCTGGGTAGAGGTGTATTCCTCCACTACTATTGCCTACTGTAAATATCAGATTATTTTAAGTTCTTGCCCTAGCTATCTTAGATTATTTTGTTGAGTGGCTTGGTTTTAAATTTTTAGAAGCCAATATCAGTGATATCTGAAAGCTAATATTTGTGGAAATAACATGTCAGCATCAGAAATGCCAGATGGCTAGAGCTATGCCATCATTTGAAGAACAACATTCGCATATGGGACATGTACACATAATATAATATTCTTGCTTGACAGGCTATAAAATTATGCTGTAGCAGCTAACATGAGGCCTTTGTGACATTTACCCCACTCTTCCCTATTCCAAAGGGACCTCATTCTTCTTTGTGCTCCTGTTAACTTTTTGGTTTTAGCGTTTGCCCCTTCTTGCCTCATGTCTATTATATTTACTTCTAATTTTATCTGAAGCAGATTTCCCCCGAAAGCTTGCAGAGACGATGCCATTTTAACTCTGTAACACACCATGCAGTGTACAGCACCATGTAAATATTTAATAGTGACGGACCAGAGTATGTGTCCCTAGATATGCATGTGAAGTGTGTGTGTGTGGGGGGGGGGGGTTCCGCTGCCTCTGTAGCACTATTAAGCTGGACCTGTGCAGACACTAGCCTGTACTGTAGGAGTGGGTGGAGACAGTGTGGAACAATCTACCCATGGCGGGAGGGGAGAGAAGTTTCTCCAAAACACTCAGTTGGTTTATGCCATGAAGCACAAAGGTTTATAGTCCTAGACAGATTTCCAAACAAAACAAAGTGATGTTTATCTAATGGAACTGTGGATATTTCTGCTTCCTTTCTGGGTCTCACATTAATATTAAATTTTCGCTTATAAATGTAGAGGGCGAACAAATGTTAAGCATGTTACAGTATATGTTTAGTTGTTTATAATAAGTCATAGAATCTAGCAAGTAGAGATGTTAACTATCACAATCCACATTTTGATTAATTGTTTAAAACAGTTAATCATGTCTAAATCCTTACCAACCTATTTATAAATGGAATCTTACATGAAGTATGACCTTTTTCTTAAGGTATGAATTTTGTGATATTTAAGAAACCTCTGTATGGAGTCTAAAAATTGTTATTCCCTCACTCTATTTTGACTCTAGGATCATTTTGATTATCTGACTCATCTTAAAAATCACCTCTTTCTACTATTTAGACTCAGTGTTAATTTTTTTTAAATACAATTCCTCCAGCAAGAATAATGAATTCAATTATATTGTGGCCGTTATTTAATGGATCACCTATAGTTACTTTTAGAACCAACAATTGTGAGGGTTTCTTAGTTTTTACAAATGATTTAGGATTATCTGTAATGTTTTTAAAGAAAAAGGTGTAGAAAGAACAAAAGCTTTTTTTAACTGTGGCAAAATGAAATGTTTTTATGGCTTCTGCAGGGAAGGGAACTCTTACTTGCTGCTTCATTTCTGACATCTGGTAAAACTGGCTTAGATTTATGCTTCGTGTACCTGTGCTACAATATAAAATAGTAATATGAAACACATCCTCCCAAAGGAACAATAACCACTCAAAGAAAAGGCAAAATCACAACATGTAAAGAAAACTAATTTAGTTAAAGAGTGCTTCTGATGGGGAAAGAGCCACTGACGTTTTTTATTCACATGATTTATTTGGCTTTCTTTTTAGTTGCTTGTTTGTTCCTTTGGGAAGCTTGATCAGGCATCCTTCATATGTTTTTCTAGCTAAATAAAATGGTTGAACTTCAGATTGCATTTTTAAACTCCTACACTTAATTTTGGTTTTATAATTCACTTTGAGCTGTATTGTGTGTCTATGTAATCAAGTAGATTGCATAGGAATTACCATACTGATCTAATATAGCACTTTGCCTCATACAGCCAATTCTGATTTCATTTGAACCACAGATTGCAGCAGCAAATGAATAGGGTTGCCAATTTTGGTTGGCTGTATTCCTGGAGATTTCATCACACAAGAAGTTTCATTAAAAATTATTTTTTAATTATTGGAAGCGCCAGGCTAATCCTGGAGAGTTGGCCACCCTACTTGTATCCCATTACTATTTAGCTTCTTCGGGCTTGTTACCTAGCCCTGCAATACAGACTGGTGGTGGTGGGGTGCGGGAGGTTTACAGTGTGAACTCAAGTGTTGCAGTGTAACTACCTCATGTATACCCTGTTAGCACAAACTAAAAAAGTTACTTGGGTGTCCTGTAGTACTAATGTATCTGGTTTGCTTTATCATTTTAGTTTGCACTAGTAGGCCTATAATGGGAAGTTACAGTACAACTCTTTAGTGAGCACTGCAACTCAGCCCTGTAGTCCACACCATGGGGCTGGAGAGACAAGCCCTTAATTGCCTCTTTTGAGGGACCCTGTCAAAGAACTTTTGGAAGACTAAATTATGTCAATTAGTTCAGCTTTATCCACTATTTATTAACCTATTCAAAGACTTCTAAGAGATTAGTGAGAAGCCATTTTTCTTTGAGTCCATGCTGGTTAGACACAATTAGATCATGATCCTGAGGTGTTCTTTATTGATTCAACCAATCAAGCCAAGCATAGATGTAGGGTTTAAGAGTCGAATTCACTGGATAATCTCTAGATGGGTGATCCCACTTATACATTCCAATCCTCTAGGGCAGTAGTTTGTATGTTAATGCAAGTCAAAATTGTTGTTAGTAGCTCAGCTCATTCATACTTGCACTTCTTCACAATCCTTGAATGTTTGACATCTGGTGCTTTGGTCCTACTTAAGTGATCAGTTTGCTCCAGCCTCCTCCTTCAGTCTCTGAATACTTCATCTTTGTTCACAAAGATCTTTGTTCACATCTTTGTTAACCTGTCCCTTCCTGGGCACTTGTCTTGTTCAATACTGGTGTCTTCGGGTTACTAGAACAGCCTTCAGAGTAGCAGCCGTGTTAGTCTGTATCCGCAAAAAGAACAGGAGTACTTGTGGCACCTTAGTGACTAACAAATGTATATGAACATAGCTTATGCTCAAATAAATTTGTTAGTCTCTAAGGTGCCACAAGTACTCCTGTTCTTTTTGTAGAACAGCCTTCTTACTCTAAGTTTCCTCTCTTGCCTTTAAATATCTGATCTTGACAGCTCTTCCAAATTCTGTTTTTGAGGGGCCTGCAAATTTCTTCTAAATCCACTGACTATGCTTCTGATTTCTGGTTTGAAAAACCAATGAACTCTCTTATATAACCAGATTAAATATAATAGCACTCAGTAACACTCCTCCTTACTGGACTAGGAAAAACCAAATCTAACAAGTCTGTCAATGCTTCCCTTCCTGAGCAGTCTAGATCCAACTCCCTCAGCTGCCAATCAAAGAAACTTTGGGTGGGAGGTTGAATTTGAAGGATCAAGTGGGTGGAGCTTCCATCCAGGAGTCCAAGACACTCTCTGTGCACCTAGAAGTCTTTGTCCCACAATATACACCTTTGCTTCACACTTATCCTAAAGAACATCTCATATCAATTTCAAGTTAATATAGCCCCTTCTCCACACCAGGAAAGAGCAGGCCTGAGATAGGATTCTCCTCAGCATCCTCAATAGTGAAGACTGAGGCAAATAAATCATTGAGTTCCTCAGCCTCCCCTAGTACCTGTTGCAGTGTCTTCCTGAGGCAACACGTATGTGTGTGTGGGGGGGGCACGTAAAGTCACATGACACACGCCCTCTCGATTTCTGTCAGGGTTCGTACCAGAATGTGACCAGCAGCTGCCTTTTCGCACTGTGCAGGAGGGATGGGATGAGATCTGCTTCCAGCCACAGGGGAGAGGGGAAGGGATGACCTGGCCTGTGTCTTTGCAGAGTTCATCCCATCCTCCAATCCCCTGTGGCTGGAAGTAGCTTGTCCCTTCCTGCTTGCACAGTTTCAAAAGGCAGCTAACACCTCCAGGGTGCTGCTCAAGGCCACCCACATAATCTAGCTGCCTCCTGTCCCCTGGCTGCAGCATGGGCAGGAAGGGATTAAGCCCTAAGGATGCATTGTGGTGCCACTGGACACCATTCACCACTGGTGGGTTGGCAGCTGGCGAGTCGGGATCTGGCCAACAGCAGGACCTGCAAGTGCTAATGGGTGGAAGGGAGACAGAAAATACCAGACAGTTTGCCTGTTTTTAAGAAAGTCAGGACACCTGCAGGAGGGCTTAAATACAGGACTGTCCCTTTAAAAACAGGAGTCTGGTCATCCTATGTACAAGGGTTCTAAAGGGCCCAGGTACAGCATTTTGAGATTAAAGTTGCTATGATAAGAGAATCAAGGCTTAACCTGGTATAATTGTTTGTTTGATTTCAGTGGAGATGCTGCTCATTTACAATGATATAGGAAAAGACTAGGCTTCTCTAGGACCAATATTTCATTCCAGCATGGCCCCTTTATGCCTCTTTGGTGATTTAAAGAGGTCTTAAATGGAGCAGATCCTTCCACCAAGAAATAACACTAACAAAAGGGGCTTCCCCAGTTGGTATGACTGCTACATACCTCTTCTCTTTGCCCTCAACATAACAGGCATGTCAGAGAGTGTAACTAAGATGTGGGGTTATAGTTTGAGCATTATTGTTCTCTGGCTATTGTCTGATACAATGAGACCTCTGTAAATTTACAGTAGACCTAAGGCTGTTCATTTGTCTAGGTATGCGAAAGTTTAAAAAGCTACAAAACACATACATTTAGAAAATGAGAGCCATCAGCAGGTCCTACAAATGACTGTTGAATGTGTCAATATTTCATTCAGATCTACACAAAGTATTTAATTTTAAGCAATAGCTTTAACTATTTGTTTCTCATATTTTAATTTCCTTTGCCTTGTCCACTTTCTAAGCCACTAATGCTAATGAAAGTCAGCTTTTAATAGCAACACAAACTGCCCAACCCCAGTTTTATACCTGTTCCTTAATAATTACCTAGAACATAATGATACAACTACAGATTATCAATAAAATGGCTAAATTTTTTCATTTAAAATGACTTTTTCTGCAAAGCAGACCTTAATTGGTGTAGGGCATAATATGAAAAAAATATAGATAATTTCTTTAAAATTTGTAGCAGAGTCCTGTGTCCTACTCAACCTATCACTTAGATTGCTGGAAAGAGCCTGATAGGACATTGGGGATGTAACCATATCCCTCATTAAGTACTAACAAGCCAGTTTCATAACCCTAACTTCATTATGTTCCCTACATTTCTTCCCTGCCCATTAACTAACTATAATCCTAATAACTGCATATCTGCTTATAACAGCCTGTCTCAATTCTCCTATCACTTTTATGTGTGTTTCCCCTGCTAGTTTCAGCTTTCTCTTATTTTGTCAGATCTGTCAGCCCAGTGTAGAGCATAGAATTAACAGGAAAGAGAAGGTTCCAGCAGGAGCGATCTAAACTGTATTAAAGATGCAGCAAGAAATTGTGAGATCAGAGAGGTGAGTATTGGAAGATGACTGTTCCTAGGTTTTTGTGTGTTCACAGGATTCTTTGAAAATTCTGATTGAGGCGTTGGTTGGGGCAGTGATGCTAACAAAGGGGTGGGAGCTCAGGCCAGGCATTAGAACTTATGACTCAGCAAAGCCTGTGAGAAGCAAAAAAGAAACAGACTAGCAGGGCTGGTCTCAACTTGGAATTGTCTGTTCATGAGAAACTTCTATATTTTTACATTTTATTTTGAATTTAAACGAAAAATGTAAGATGGTAGTACATCTGATTAGTTCTATTTTTAGATTTCATGGTATATCAGCAGTAGCAAATACTATCAGTTTCATGATTTAAGCACAACACAAACAGGAAATGAGATTTCAATCAGTAGCAGCTACCCCTAATGATAAAAATAAATTAGAATATTTCAACTATTATATTTATGGCATGTCTGTAGTATTGCTGTTGTGCACTACTACTGAAATGTCATGAAACAATAAAATATAAAAGTGAGACCTCTGAAAGGAAATTCCAAAACCAAATGTCAAAACTTCCTAAAATGACTTTTGTTTTGTTTTGAAATACTTTTTTCCATGGGAGTCATTGTCAAGCTACCTTTTATCTAAATGTTTGAAAAATGCCATTTTTTAAAGAAAATTCTGACCATCTCTAACAAAGTCTGAACACTGACAATCTGAACAATAAAGGAACGAATAGACAATTGAGGAAAGAGGGATTGTGTTAATTTCCCTGACTAAAGACTAAGATGGCTACACTTGTGTCAGTATAGGTCACTAATAAACTATATGTTGAACCATTTTAGCAGCATGTGCAAGAGTGGGGGAAGGTCCCAGAAACAATTAGGCTTGTTCAGAAGAGGAAATAGACACATGAGACAGTGGTGATACCAACAGGACTCTGTTCTTGAGTCCAGGGTCAGGCTGTCAGGACAAGAAAGAAACAAGGGACAACACCAGCCTTGATACATGCAATAATGTTAATAGCGCAACACCTCTGCCAGGTAGAGCCAGCAGCAGCTAGGGCCAAGTTCAGTCTCTAGGGGTTCCTTTCCATCAATATGGAACCGGCTCGAGCCCCCACCCAGTAACCTGGGAAAATTACACACCACCCCGGGCACCTCTGAGAGGCAATACTTCCCCATTTGCAAGCACAGAGTCTGAGTATAGAAAATAAGCTTTTAATGAAAGGAGAGAAGTCACCTGACATTAATTAGGAAAAATGTCACAAGCAGGATTCATTAACATAAAACTGAGTGGGACACCCACCCCAGAATGTGTGGTTACCATACCCCACTCACTGTGGTTGTCCTTGATCAATGAGGACCCAGGGTTCAGAGGCACATCTGTGTGAGTTCACCTCCCACCTGGGGATGAAGGCACCTTGCTTGCTCTGCCCTTTGAGCACTTGTACAGGCTGGCTGCTTGTTCTGGTGGTCAGTCTCAGTGATTTTTACTCTTAGCAAGCTGGGTAGACAGACATTCCCACCACAACTGATAACAAAGAGACTCCTAATTAAGCCTATTTAAGTCTTTGGTGGGGAGGAACAGGTTAAACGAGGCAGGGGACCCCTAGGGAGAGTTCACACCTCCTGGTGGGACACGTGTCCCCACCTCTCTTACTTTCACAGGGCTCTGGTATTCGAGCCCCTGGCTTAATGAGGACCCTTCAGCTGAGGGTGACCCCTTCATTTTGTTGGTTTTCTTTTCCCCCAAACACACCCACCTCTTTGTGCAGGAAATCACAGTAAGAGCCTGATCCAAACCCATTCAAATCCAATAGGCTGCATTCAATTGATTTCAATGGGCATTGCTCCAGGCCCTAAAACTGTTCATAGGTGAATGCACTGTGAAGAATGGTTCCCCACACCATCCTCTCCCCTTGCTAGAACATCCAAGGAGCTGGTAGCAATAGTCTGATTTTTACTGAGTAGGCACAACACTCACTGAAGTTAGTAGGAGTCATAAACAGGCTTCCAGGAGAGAATAAATCCCCTAGTTTTGCTTTGCTTCTTCTTTCTTACTTGTTTTTTATATTGTGTAAAGCTGTAACTGTTGTTGGAGTTGATAATTTGGTGAGCTGAGCATTGCAGTAATGCTCTTTACACTGTAACAGTGTTCCCTTGCAGTGATCCCTGAGCCAGAAAGGAATGTGTACATGAAGTGTAACTTGATATCCAATTTTTTTTAATTGGCCCAATGCTTTTCTAAAATGCACCAGCTTGTAACTTTAATTTCTATGTTACAAATCTGTACAACCATTTTAACAAAATTAAAGGCAAATTTAAGCTAATTCTTCCTTTTCAGCTATGCCTGACAGCTCTTGTGTTGCAGTATATGTGGCTGAACCCATTTTTCATCTGATATTATATTAGAAATATGTACCTAAAGCTTGGCAAAAAGTAAATAATTCAATCAATCAAATTAATGGGGAAGAAATTCCCCATGCAACCACATCTCCATGTGGAAATGTGGCCCCTACTGCTGCTATATTGAAGAGAATTTAATTTAGAATGGAATTTGTCACAGGATAATGATCTCCTGCTGCTACAGGACATACAGTAGCTGGAGTTGTAACTCTAAGCAGTTTAGGTTTTATTTGAAAACTCAATTACTTCTGTATATAATACCATGTGCCCTTTCAGACTGGAAACAAGGCATAAATTTTTAACTGAGTAATTAACCATTTGAATAATTTACTGTGGGTCCTGGAGTATTCTGTCACTGACACTTTTAGAAGAGCATACAATCTTGATTTAAAAAAATCTTCTCTGGACGTTGTTTTGGGGAAGTTCTATGGCCTATTCTGTACAGAAGGTCAGACAAGATGATCACAATGGGCATGTCTACACTAAAATATAAGTCAACATCCAGCCACCTCAGTAATTAAGTCAGTTGTGCATATGCACTCACACTCCTTGTGTTGGTGCAGCACATCTGCACTAGCAGCTCTTGCATTGATGCAGAGAGCAGGGCACTGTGGGTAGATATCCCACAGTACAACTCACTCCAGGGGGGTATGGGAAGGCTTGCAATGCCTCATGGGACCATAACATTCTCACCGGGGTGACTGGGAACATGATTTATTGTCCCTGATTTCATCTGCAGCCATAGTATTTGGAACGCCAGACTGCTACCAGTCAGTGGGAAATAAATTTGGAGTTGGTAAATCCAACGTGGGGGTTGCTGTGATCCAAATATGCAGGGCCATTAATCACCTTTTGCTGAGAAGAGCTGTGACTCTGGGCAATGTGCAGGACATACTGGAGGTTTTGCTTCAATGTGGTTCCCTAACAGGGACATGCGTGCTTATTGCTCAGCCAATCTTGGCACCAGACCACCTTGCCAAAAGAAGCAGCAAAGAATCCTGTGGCACCTTACGAAAGCTCATGCTGCAAAACTTCTGTTAGTCTATAAGGTGCCACAGGATTCTTTGCTGCTTCTACAGAACCAGACTAACACGGCTACCCCTCTGATACTTGCCAAAAGAGTACATCAACAGAAAGTGATACTTTTCTATTGTGATGCAAGCACTGGTGGATCATCTTATCTGGGAGAGCCTGTCTGCCCGAGTGGAAGAAGAGCTGAAGATGCGATATAAAATAACTCCCCTGAATCCACACAAGTGTAAAGCAGAAGATTTTCATTTCTACAAGGTATTCATTGAACTGGTTTGCTATTCCAGCCATGGTGAGTATGGCCTAGAGACAGAGGCATGGGACTATATGTAGCATTAGGTGGGCAACCTGCAGCAGAATCAGAAGTGGCCAGGGAACCATGCCACCTCCCCTTTGTAACATGACATAGTCTGGAGGTTGGGGACCAGCATTTGGGGACCTAAACTGAAAGCCTTTGGAAAAGTGGGGTGGGAGATGCAACATTTTCTCCCACCCCCTATCCCTGCTCATTGCCACTGTTGCTTTCTGGTGCCCAAGGCTTGCAGTTTCTGAGGTCAATGCTAATCCCTGCCATCCAAACTGTGGCCATGTTTTGTTAAAACATGGGGGAAGGGGTGAAAAATCACTTAGCGGGGGCTTGTTGTTTGCATTTTGAGTAATTGAAATGAAAACTACCACCAGCCTCCCATAGGTCACCCTAGCTGATACCACACTCCTGAGAGTAACAGAGGCAGCAAGGGAACAGCTGGTGTGAATGTCTGAGTACAGACTGGGTCCTTATGCTGCTGTGCTGTGTACTGTGATGATGCCAGCTGAATTAATACTGGAGTGGTGTGGGATAGTGTCCTACTGTGGTGGAATAAATAAGGCAGCCTTCCCCAGAAACCACCTACAACAGATTGCAGAGTACCTCCCATGACAGTTTCCTGAATATCTCTATGGAGGATTCCCGGGACATCCCTGTGTACATACAGTCTTTTTCATATGGCACCCTCTGCCTTGCTGGTGTGAGCACTAGGAAGGAGAGAGCTACCTCATTTTTTTAAAATACTGTAATAAAAAAAGCAATAAGAACACGTGACCCCAAAATATTACTTGAAATTGCATATTCTGAGTTTCCTTCTCTGGCAGGATGCTCAGTTGTGCTGTAACTGGCTGGACTGCTCCAGGCTCTCTGGGACAATGGACAAACAGCTCCTGGCTCCCTGGGACAATGGATCCCCTGCTCATCTGTCTCCCATTCTCCTCTTCCTTGTCCAACCTGCTCAGTTTTGTCTGTGGTGGCCTGGGACTCCAACTCCTCAGAGGAATCCACACTGCTATTGGGGGGTCATGGTGGGGTCATCTCTGTGGCATAGTGGCATGTATGGGGTGCTGAATCAGAGCAACTATTCACCTCACTTGCCTTCTGGTATGTCTGCCACAGTTCCTTGATTTTTTTCACATGGTACTGCTGAGTGTCCCTGGCATAGCCCTTCTCCCCCATGCCAGGAGCAATCTGCTCGTAGATGTCTACATTTCTTTGGCTGGATCGGAGCTGTGCCTGCAGAGCCTCTTTTCTCCCCACAGATCCAGAAGATTCACCACCTCCAGGCAGGAGCCCATTTGGAACATGGAGCCAGCATGATCAGCAGGGCAGGCAAACTCTCCATGCCAAACAAACAGAAATGGAAATTCAAAAGTTCCAGCCCTTTAACAGGGGAAAGGCTGTTTTCTGTGTACATGGCTGCTGGGCAGTGGAGTATTGTGGGACATCTCCTGGAGGCCAGTTATGTTGCAACACAGTGTCTACCTAAGCAACACAGTGTCTACACTGCCATTACGGTGACCTAACTATATCAAATTTAATGCTATGCCTCTTGCGGAGGTGGAGTTATTAAGTCGACATAGTTACATCAGCAGAAGGGACCTTCTAGTGTAGACAGACATTATTAGGTCAATGTAACTGTGTAGTGTAGACTAGGCTAATGATCTTGTCTAGCCTTAATCTATGAATTTAATGGTATGAGTATTAGATGACTAGCCCAAAGAGATGATAGGAACAAGTAGGAACTTGAAATCTTTCATCAGTTACCATATAAATTATCAATCTACAGCGAATCAGCTAGTTAATACTTCAGAACCATAAGCCACTTCAGTAACTAGCTTTCCCAGAACTATGACAACTCAAGTTAAAAAAAATTTTTTTTAAAGCAAGTAGTTAAAATTTTCATCATTAAATACACAGTTCCCTTAACATGATTCTAACTGAAATCTACTTGAGTCAAAATATTATTTTCCCTCCACTGCATTCTTTCCTCAGTTCAGCTAGAAAATGTGAAGGTGAGGATGTTAAATCACCGTTATGGGAACTAAACATATTTAAGCAAAAGCCAGATTGAAATGTTTTGACCAGATATTCAGTGGTTTGGGAAATGCTTTTTATAAAGCAGAAAAGCTAGGCTGTCTGTTATACCCTGATGGGGTATTTTATGAAGCACAAAGGCAAAGTGAGTCCCAGGTGGAATATTACTGCCTAATATATGCAGAAACCTAAAGTTTTTAGTGTACCCTCACCATCTGTTATAGCTCTGGCTGGTATGCTGTTGTCAGCAGCCACATGCTTTCTGATCACAGTAGATAAACTAGAGTCTGAGTTCACTGACAATGCACATGAAGAAGAAACTAGACCTTCAGGGCTCAATCCTGCAAGGTGCTGAGCCTTCTGGTCTCATCAAGCAAAGCACTTAAGCAGAGCCTTTACTTAAGGACCCAGACCCATTGACTGCTCATGTGTTTAAGATTAAGCCTGTGTCTAACTGCCCAGGCCAGAGTGCTCAATGCGCTGCAGGATCAAGCCCCTTTTCATCCTTGTGTTTTTAATTTCTCCTTCTATGGTTGGTTTGTTTAATTCATACTCATTAGGAGAAATAAAATTAATGCCCTCTATTTTGGAACATGTACATTTTGACCCTTCTCAAGTACCCAAAGATAATTGAGAGCTTTTAAAAATAACATTGCTGGGCCTGATTCTGCTGATACTCTAAGGCTGCTGTAACTGGAGTAATGCCAATGTAATCCACCCAGTGTAAAGCTAAAATAAATTAGAGGAGATTAAATCCTATCCTATATACATCTCCTTTGGGTCTCAGGAATACAGGAAAGAAAAAGGCCGAGAATTAGATACTCAGTCTAAAGCTGAGTGCAAATATCTCCCATCCAAAGCAGAATTTACAAGCCCTCCTTCATTCTTTCTGTGACTAAGTTGTCAGGGTGGAATTGGAAACGCTTCAAAATGAAAAAACTCTCAGATTCTAAAACCAGTCAATGCTTCTCAGGATAGTCACCCATTCTGAAAGCCTGGTTGGGGTTCTGAGACCTTTTCCACTTGGTTCCCCAAAAACTCAGTTTGACTCCAGTCTCATCACTCAGGTTCCTTTATTTGGCATACAACAAAGTTGCGCTGCGTTGATCAGATTCAAAGTTGAGTGGATGCAGGATACCTCAAAGATCGAAAGTCATACAGCAAAACTTCTCCCTTATAATACATTACATCATACACTTCATGATTTGGCTTAGTTTCTTTTCAGAAACCAATCCCTGTACAGCATGCTCTGTCCCTGGACTGTTCATACATAATTTGACCTCCTACCTTATTTTGCACTTAGGTTTGTTTACTAATATCAGGATGTTCCTGCTGATGGTAGCTAGCCATTCTGACTCCAGGATACTGCTTGTTATGACAACCTAACTTTCCATTCACCTTCTCAGTCATGCCCTCTAAGAAATAAGGCAAGTGACTTATGTCATGCAGGCCTACAAGTATGGCCTATATTCTTTGTTCCCCAGATGTATACACTTACATTTCATCCTATTAAACACATATTGTTTGCTTGTGACCAACTTATCAAGCAGTCCAGATCATGCTATAAAAGTGACCTGTCCTTTTATTTTACCAATCCCCTAATTTTTGTCTCTCCTGAAAACTTTATCAGTGACTGTTTCTTCTTGGCAATTGATAAACTTGTTAAACTAGAAAACTCTGAAAGTGTACAGGATTCTAGAACCCATGGATTCTCTTCATTCTTTCGAAGGTCAATACAGAAATGGCATCCCTGGCAAAAAATCTTTAGGATGATCTGTTCATAAAAGATCCTGCAGACAGGAAAGTAGAAGCCACACATTTAAAAGGGACTCTGAAGCTTCCTCAAAAGCTCATACAACCTCACTTGTAACCACCTACTTTGCTAGGGCCACACTATCTTCTAAGGAAATGACCTAAAAAGTGTGAACTCTGTGAACTATGACCAATTTTAAGCGAATACGAATAAAAATAACCCAAGAAAGAAATACACAGTGAGAGAACCAGCAGCGTTCAAAGCTGATCGATCCATAGATTCGACAATATGGCAGCAAGAGTCCTAGTAGCAGGCATTATAGGCAGATGTCAACCATGTCTTGAAAGCGGGGCAATAGACAATTATCAAAGTAAATTCTCTGCCTCACAATTCTCAGGAGAAATCTTGTTGGGGAGAAGCCCAATAAAGAAATGACCAAAACATTTGCTTCCCAATACAGCAAAACCCAGAAAGGGGAATACAAGCCTTCCTACAGGATAGGATCCCTTTTTGTTCCTATGAACAGCAAAGGTAACAGACTATGAAATTAAAGGAATGAGCTGTGCTGGTGATACTATTATGGATTTAAAAACCAACATTTACATTCCTCCAATAGCTTTAAAATAGTTGTGAAAATAAACTGTTAGTGAAAATGTATTGTCAACTAGCATGCATCATTATCCTGTAAGCAAGACAAAAGAAGTAATTCTTTTGCTCTACTCAGCACTGACAATGCCTCACCTGAAGGAAGATGTGGTCAAGAAATTGGAGAATGTCCAGAGGAAAGCAACAAAAATGATTAAAGGTCTAAGAAAATGTGACCTACAAGGAAAGGTTGAAGTGGGGGGGGGGGTAGTCTGAAGAAGAAAAGACTGACAGGGAGCAAAACAGCCTTAATGTATGTACATAGTCGTATAGAGGAAGGTGACAAATTTGTTATCCTTAGCCACTGAGGACAGGACAAGAAGTGATGAGCTTAAACTGAAGCGAGGGAGATTCAAGTTAAACATTAAGAAAAAAACTTCTGAACTGTAAAAGTGGGTAAGCGTTGGAACAAATGATGTAGGGAGGTTGTGGAATCTCTATCACTGGAGGTTTTTAAGAGCAAGTTAAATGACTGTCAGGGATGTCCTAGATAACACTTATCAAGGTCACTTCCAGTCCTACATTTCTGATTCTGTCATGCCAGAATATTGACAATGGTCTTGAAGCACTTGGAAACAGGAAGGGCATTTTGCACAAGTATACTCTATTGATCCAATGTGGTGTTGATGTTGAAAGTATTTGTGGATGAGCGTATCCTGTGTATAAGCATTGTCTTGTGAAATTCCTCACAAGAACTCCCAAATTGTTCTGAATATCAAGGATGTTGGATAGTTTATCCAAGGGTCATAGAGTTTAAGGCCAGAAAGAACCATTGGATAAAATAGTCTGACAGTCTGTATATCACAGTCTATTATATTTCACTTAGTTCCCCTGTATTGAGCCCAATACTTTGTTTGGCTAAAGCATAGCTTCCAGAAATGCATCAAGTCTTGATTTGAGGAGATGGAGAATCCATCGCTTCCCTTTGGATAAGGAAACAAACTTTGTTTAACAGTAAGGTATTACTATCCAATGGTAGGTCAGTGGTGGTCTCAATATCGTAGACTAGAATCAACATCATACCACCTTCTGTTGACGCTTTCAGGACACTGAAATCTTGACTTGAGTGCTGAGAATGAATTACTCATGCCTAAAAGTGGGGTCCTTCTAGCATAGAGATGAAGCATGCTGGCAAACTAACACAAAGTTTGCTCTACTCTCCTTTGGAGAAATATAGGACTTCAGTCTAACAGCTTTTCCTGAGCACTAACATTTATTATTAATAAACAGAAAGATTAAAAAGCATGTAACCAACCAATGTATCAGTCATTTTATTATGCAGCATGTACAGAACACTGACAACTTCACTGTATACCATAGGAATGTTCAAAACATTCTCATATAGTCTTCTCATTGTTTTAAACATGCAAAACAAAATTGCTTTATTGACTTGTCAATGCCACTTAGCACTTTGATATGTAATATACATTGCTTGGTGGCTTATTGCTGCAGGGCTGCTACATGTCACTGTTTCAGGGCAGCGACTCATGTTGCTTACTCAAGAATGATGTGTTGATTACTTTAATGGGCTAATAATGCATTAATGAATACTCTGTGACTTTATCCTCACGCACAATTATTTCAAATTTGGTGACTATACCTCCAGACCAGTGGCACCGCTATGGGCACCAGCATGGCTCCGCCAACATTTTTATGGCTGACCTGGAACAATGCTTCCTCAGCTCTCGTCCACTCACGCCCCTTCTCTACCTATGCTACATTGACGACCTCTTCATCATTTGGACCCATGGGAAGGAGACTCTGGAAGAATTCCGCCATGATTTCAACAGCTTCCACCCCACCATCAACCTCAGCCTGGACCAAGCTACCCGGGAGGTCCACTTCCTAGATACCACGGTACAAATAAGTGATGGTCACGTTAACACCACCCTATACCGAAAACCTACCGACTGCTATGCCTACCTTCATGCCTCCAGCTTCCATCCTGGACACACCACACGATCCATCGTCTACAGCCAAGTGCTGAGGTACAACCACATTTGCCCCAACCCCTCAAACAGAGACCAACACCTACAAGATCTTCACCAAGCATTCGCAAAACTACAATACCCGCACGAGGAAATAAGGAAACAAATCAACAGAGACAGATGTGTACCCAGAAGCCTCCTGCTGCAAGACAAGCCCAAGAAAGAAACCAACAGAACTCCACTGGCCATCACCCACAGTCCTCAGCTAAAACCTCTCCAATGCATCATCAGTGATCTACAACCCATCCTGGACAATGATCCCTTGCTTTCACAGGCCTTGGGAGGCAGGTCAGTCCTCGCCCACAGACAACCCGCCAACCTTAAGCATATTCTCACCAGCAACCACACCATAGTAACTCTAACTTAGGAATCAATCCATGCAACAAACCTCGATGCCAACTCTGCCCACATATTTACACCAGTGACAACATCACAGGACCTAACCAGATCAGCCACAACATCACCGGTTCATTCACCTGCACATCCACCAATGTAATATATGCCATCATGTGCCAGCAATGCCTCTCTGCTATGTACATTGGCCAAACTGGACAATCCCTACGTAAAAGGATAAATGGACACAAATCAGATATTAGGAATGGCAATATACAAAAACCTGTAGGAGAACATTTCAGCCTCCCTGGACACACAATAGTAGACTTAAAGATAGCCATCCTACCGCAAAAAAACTCCAGGACCAGACTCCAAAGAGAAACTGCTGAACTTCAGTTCATTTGCAAATTTGACACCATCAGCTCAAGATTAATCAAAGACTGTGAATGGCTAGCCAACTATAAAAGCCGTTTCTCCTCCCTTGGTGTTCACACCTCAACTGCTAGAAGAGGGCCTCATCCACCCTGATTGAACTAACCTCGTTATCGCTAGAATGATTCTTGCCTGCATATTTATACCTGCCTCTGGAAATTTCCACCACATGCGTCTGACGAAGTGGGTATTCACCCACAAAAGCTTATGCTCCAATACGTCTGTTAGTCTATAAGGTGCCACAGGACTCTTTATCACTTTTTACAGATCCAGACTAACACGGCTACCCCTCTGATACATAATAAACAAAGTTTGATGTTCCTGGTATCTACATGAAAATATTAAATACAATTGAGTTTAACTTTTCCTTGTCTTGAACCTGGGGCAAAGGGAGGGATGTTATATGAGCATGAAGCTTGTAATGACACATTACTTTATCAATCTGGGGGAACCACCTTTAGAAAAGTAAGTAAATATTCCTGTCTCCACAACCATCCAGTGCTGGGAGTCTTCTGAGTCTACCACCAGAGGAGTCCGGAGTTGTCTAATTTTTAATAAATAGGTGTTCACATAACAAAATCCAGGACTACAAACTCACTAAACACAGGCTACTGGAAGTTGATGAATTTGATCAATTTGCATCCTTGAAGGTACTAGAACCAGCAACCGGAAAGTGAAAATGCTCCAAATCTCAGGGTTTCTCTCAGGGTTTCCTAATCCCTTTTCATTGGAGCCCAACTGGGGATTAATTAGTGTCTAGCTGTGACTTACTTGCCAAATACTCCAGCATATCTCTCCCTTTTCCCTTTTTCTCAATTTTTTTGCTACTTCCTCTCCATTTCAGTCCCTCACTTCCACTTTATTTAATCTGGCTTTTAACTTTAAATTGTATTTTTTCTTTGTAAAGTTTATTTTTATTCTCAGTTCTGGTTTCTTTGTGTTTTTGTTCCCCTTCTCCCCATTATCTTTCTACACTCTCCCCTCATTCTGTAGCTCTCCTCCCTATTCTGCACTTCATAAGAAAGTACATGGTTTTTGGGGTGTTCTGTGATACCAAACAATGAGTGCTGCAGGAGCAGAGGAGAAATTTGGACTAGTATGCTGCTTCTGAAAACTGTGTAGGCATGCATACAGAGAGATGTTTTTCCACTGGCTATGTTAGAGACCACCACAAGAAAGCATCTTGTCTTCCCTCTCTTCTCAACGTGTCATCAACTGCTTTTATGTGCAGCAGCAGGCTAGAACATAAAAACGGCCACATTAGGTCAGACCAATGGTTCATCTAGCCCCGTATTCTGTCTCCAACGGTGGCCAGCACCAGAATTTCAAGGGAAGCATACAGAATGGAAATTTTAGAGAGATCCACCCCATGTTGCCCTCCTGGTTTCTGACAGTAAAAAGTTTTCGTTTGAACCCTTACCATCTTGGCTAATAGCCATTGATGGATTTCTCCTCCATGAACTTCTCTAATTCTTTTTTGAACCCAGTTATACTTTTGGCCATCATAAGATTCAATGACAATGAGTTTCACAGGAGAATTGTGTTGTGTGGAAAAAGTACTTCCTCTTGTTTTATTAAACCTGCTTCTTATTAATTTCATCGGGTGACCTCTGCCTTTTGCAGTGTGAGAGAGGCTGGCGAGATGTGGAAAAAGTGTTATTTACCCTATTTGTAATGGGAGACAGGTTGACATAGACATGTAGATTTTTCTCACCTCTCTTGCTCCTCTTCTCTTCCTCTGAATGATTTTACTTGTGATTCTACTCCCCAGAGGGTCCTATTCCCCCAACTAAAGGCACAGAGCAATATCCAATTACCTTATTCTGACTGTACTATTAGGTTACCTTGTTACTTTTAGAAATGTCCACTGATAGAAAACTGGAGACCTTCTAATGCCTAAATATAAACCTAAGCTAATTAAAGAGTTACCATTTTATACTCAAACTTTCATTACCCAGCAGATGAGTTTAATCTTGTGCTTTTGTGCCATTAGGCATTGCAAATTTGATACATCTCCTCTTGTGTATATAAGAACTCAGTCATTGTTATTAGGTAGCATGTGGCTCAGGTTTCATTTGCTGCAGTGGACACAATTTCAAAACCTTAATTTAACACTTTCAGGAGTCTAAGATATTGCCTGTATATATGGCCGTCATGATGTTGCCTTAGATAAGCATATTAAAGTCATTTCAGAACCAAACTGACAACTCATGAAACAATTTCAGATTATAAAATACCAGACTGGCAACACTGTGGGAGTAGAGCTGGAGGAATGCTGCAAAAATATTCATGGAAATATTAGTTTGAATAAAAGCTGCACATTTGCCTTGACAGTATTCATGGCCCCTTCCATTTTCATTCCGTGGACATTCATAAAAGCAAAATACAAAAAAGAAGGAGGGACCAGAGAACACCAAAAGCCGGTCATCTGTATAGTTATTTTAGGGTTCTCTGGATACTTTTTTGATGTGGCTTTTCTTTTTGTGCAACCTGCCATTGTGGTCCGTGACAAAACACAGTCTTATTTGCAATGCCATATGTCTATCTTTAAGCTGCATAGTCCTGGTTTTTAAATGGTTTGTCCCCCTGTCTGGTACTGAGACAGAAACAACACATGGTTTTTCTCTGGTGTTACAGATGAAGGATGACATTTTAAAGCGCATTCTGCTCTACCCTTCACATGAACAGAGGACACCTTTTAAAGAACATGCTGTCCTGCTTCTGCCAGCATGCCCTCCCTCACACTAATGTGGGTGGGGAGAGGTGAGGTTCAAAAGGACATACTGCATGTGAGGTCACAGAATTGGGAGTGGAGTCACACTTTAAGGGGAGGTCTAATACTGATCCCAGAAGTACTGAAATTTCCAGTATATGTGTGGCCACCCTGTGTGTACAGGCTTACTTCTGATGAGTTGGAATTGACTGGAAGGGAATCCAGATCAGATAGCATTTACTGGTACTATGGAGGTAAAGGCTTCTGGCATTGTATCTGCACAACCAATGAGAAGGGATTAAGCTCATCAAGGAATCTAGAGGTGCTCATATGATGGAGTCACTATCACCAACTATCATTAAGATGAATAATGTACACAATTAAACCTGATGAACTTCATTCTTGCTAATTCAAAAAAAACTTGATACTGCATAGTACACTGAGAACTGGGGCAGAGGGTAACTGAAAGATGAGGCAAAGAGATGAGGTCACTGCAAGCAACTTTTATCAATGTAGACGAATGTTTAGGAACAGTTTGTCAAGTTCCTTTCCATGTGACTGAGTGCTCTCTTCTGGAAGAGAAAGCACAAGGGGTTGCCAAGGATCCTAGTGGATTCTAGTCCCTGTGAGAGATTCAACTCTACATTGTCAGTCTGTTTTAGAGAATGTTAAGCCTGTTCCATCTGATTTAGCTCCCACTACAAGACATGTCTCCTTGCCTGCATATAAGACACAATCAGACCATCTGGAAACCTATATAGCATCAGACCGTATGAGTACCTAGAATATGTGAACTTGGATATAGTTATAGAACTAATAAAACAAGAGGAGAAACTGGCTGTAATGATTACAGTAGGCAGAGGTGTACTTTGAAGCATTCCTCTGAGCATATGTTGTTACTTCCTGTAAACCAGCAGTTACAAGGGATTTTTTCCTCTTCTACCTGTGTTTATTTGTACTCTATCAATATTTGTTAACAAAATAAGCAAACATTAAACAAGGAGTGTTGAATAATTGCTGTGCAGAAACAAACATCCACTGAATAACCAAGCATTTCCTCAGTAAATAGGGAGAGTACAATGGTGCTGCTATTTGATTCATCAGTAATTCCCTTTGAAGTGTCATACAAGACCACACTAACTTGACCTTATGGACCCGTAAGGAAATTAATTTATACAAGTCATTTAAGATACCAGTGACTAATCTCCATCACTTCCCTTCTGATGCACAGGAGACATCTTAAAATTGTACTGTATACAATATACATCTAAAAATCAAAGAAAACAGATGCTTTCAAAATGGAGTAGGTGGATGCACAAAATAATTGAGTTGACCAATCATTTTCTATATATTTGACATATTTGTGTTCAGGTGAGGTTTTTCTTTGACAACTCAGCTTCTCATCATGCCCGACCTTACAGTGAGGTGATGCTGAAGGATAGTGTTGTGGTGAAGCCACTAGATTGGTACTCAGCTCATTCAATTTCTAGATCTGCCACTCTCTTCTTTTATGACCTTGGACAAGCCGCTTAGTCTCCTTGTGCCTCCATTTTGCCATCTGTAAAATTAAGAAAATGTGTTTTGGTATTTTTTTTGGGGGGTGTCTCTTGTTTTAAGTTGGAAGCTCCTTGAGGAGGGAGGCCTCTCACAACATGACTTGTCCTGTGCCTAGGGTACAGTCTGAATTTGGGCTCTTAGGGACTACAATAATACAACAAAATCTTTGATAGTGTTATTTGTTGCTAAGGAAAAAAATGTGATACACAAATTCAGTATTATGGGTGACTTTAGGCAGAAAGGAAAAAATGGGCTGGGAAGTTGCCAGTGCTTCTCTACATCCCTTCCCCCCACCCCCAGGTAATAAGTGTGGCAAAATAAAAAATATTAGAGGCGATTACTGTATGTATGTAGTCAAATTTATTCTATGGTCTTATCCACTGTGAGTGCTGCACTTTAACGATGGGCTTTTCTCCCCTCAAGTAGCTTTTGTTTTCCTTTACTTTACTACTCAAACAGGACTGCAGTTATTTTTTTTTTAAATGGATTGTGATCAAAATACTACTTTTACTCGTTCAGAGACATATTTGATCTTTGTGACTACCCAACAACCTCAGTGAACCAATTGGCACAGTGTGTAGTATAACATAGTGGCGATGCTTACTAATATCAGCCTTTATTTAAAAAAAAACTTGCCAGTTAATTTAACTCCAAAGCTGCTGTATAAAGGCCTCCATTTACTAAAGTAGCTAAGCAACTTTTCCATGCTTAAGCTGAACATAAATTGTGCTTCTGCTCAGTTGTGTTCCATATTGAACGAAAGTTTTGAATATTAGGCAAAGTACACAAACATCATTTGCAGTACCATTACTGAAGGAGGTAAATCCTTGGAAGGCATGGTCTCACTTACGTGCAGCTCGTGCTGATTTGTGCATGAATACATCTAAGTCTTTTACTGCTTCCTTTGATAGCATAGTTTGTTTTTTCTCCTGCTCTTAACAGGAGTGACTGCTGTGTGCAGAATAAAATTGGCAGTTTAAAAAGTTTAATTAATCTTTCCTGGTCTATAACAGTGGTTTTCAAAGTATTGGGTCATGGAATGCAAGGCACTGGGTCACCTTGCTCAGCACCCAGGGACACTGGCAGCTGGTCAGTAAAAACTAGTAGCCCCTACCTGTTCTGACACTTCACTGCACCCCAGAAGTGGCCAGCAGCAGGTTCAGCTCATAGGCAGAGGGGCTATAGTAGCTGGGGAGGGGGTGCTGCCCCAACCTTGCGCCCTGATTCCCCCCCCCAAACCTGGAGCCCCTTCCTGCACCCCAGCCCCCTCATCCCTGGCCCCACTTCAGAGCCTGCACCCACAGCCCAGAGGCCTGACCCCCTTCCTGCACCCCAACCCTCTGCCCCAGCCCTGTGCCCCCTCCCACATCACAACCCCTCATCCCCAGCTCTGTTGAGTCGTGGGCATCAGCAATTTTCTTCAACTGGATCGCCAGAAAAAAAAGTTTGAAAACCAGTTGTCTATAATATCTCCTTTTCCCTTCTCCCCTCTCCCTTGGTCATCTCTTTTTTCCAAGCTGAATAAATCTCTCCTCCTATGAGAGCTGTTTCATATCCCTATCCATTTTCATTGCATTCTCTGTACCTTTACATTTCTCATATATATTTTTTTTGAGATGAGGTGACCAGAACGGCACATGGTATTCAAGGTATGGTTGTATCCTGGATTTATGTAGGGGCATTATGATATTCTTATTATCTGTCCTTTTCCTAATGGTTCCTAACATTCTGTTAGCCTTTTTTCTCTGCTGCTGCACATTGAGCAGATGTTTTTAGAGAACTATCCATAATGACTCCAAGATCTTTCATGAGTGGTTACAGCTAATTTAGACCCCATCATTTTGCATGTATATTTGGGATTGTTTTCCAATGTGTGTTAATTTGTATTTATCAGTCTTTAATTTCATCTGCTATTTTGTTGCCCAGTCACCCAGTTTTGTGAGATTCCCTTTGTAACGCTTTGCAGTCCACTTTGGACTTAAAAGAATTAGATAAATCAAGGATGATAAGTCTCTCACCGGCTATTAGTCAAGATAGTCAAGGATGCAACCACATGCTCCAGGTGTTCCTAAACCTTCAACTGCTAAGAGAGTCTGGCACTGGGCACTCTCAGACAGGATACGGGGCTAGACGGACCATTGGTCTGACCCAATGTGGCCGTTCTTGTAAGTCTCTACATCAGCCAAAGTCACCTTTTCTTGCATTTCATAATAATTATCAGGCCTTATTCTGGGCCTGATGTCTGAAACTGTGTGTATGGCATAGCCAAACAATCATTAGCAATGATATACCAGTCATCACCTAATTACTGTGAATGCATGTGCTAGTCCTATAATTATGCATACCTATGACAGGAAACTGGCCATTTGCATAATAGATTAGCCAGTGTGTGGAATAAGGGCCTGACTTTTCAGAAGTACTGAGCAACCACAGCTCCCACTTGATGCCAGGAGCCACAACACAAGATATGCAGCCCAGGGATAGGGGGAACTCTAATGTATCACTGCTGCCTATAGTCTTGTAGATGTACCAGAATGACATCAGCAAGGTGTTAGTGTGGCCTTCTTTGGCTCCTTCTGCAGCATCTGCAGGGAGGAGGGATAGTTCAGTGGTTTGAGCATTAGCCTGCTAAACCCAGGGTTGTGAGTTGAACCCTTGAGGGCACCATTTAGGGATCTGGGGCAAAAATCTGTCTGGGGATTGGTCCTGCTTTGAGCAGGGAGGTGGACTAGATGACC
Organism: Mauremys reevesii; assembly: GCF_016161935.1. Classification (NCBI taxonomy): domain Eukaryota; kingdom Metazoa; phylum Chordata; order Testudines; family Geoemydidae; genus Mauremys; species Mauremys reevesii. Next base: position 84,968,261 of record NC_052627.1, on the reverse strand, counting down.
TCCTGAGGTCCCTTCCAACCCTAAAAAAAAAAAAAAATCCTAATACAGGGCTCACAGTGAGCCTTGGGACAGCGGATGAGTTAATGTAAGTAAGGGTCAATGCAGCTCCTCTGCTGGTGGAAGTCTCCTGTGCCCCTTGCAGGCTATTGCTGGTGGCGCAGAGGAAGTGGCATTGGAGCAGATTCTTTGTCCATGCTGTTGCACATTGAACACCACCAAGTGCCACTATGTTGTTCCTCAAACACTGTCCCTGTGGGTCTTTTCTTCTTCCCTTTTTACTCTGAACTTGTCGCCTCTCTCCTTGATGAGTGGGATTTCCTTCCACATCAGTTATTTTTGCACTTCTCTGCTTATACTTGTACTGAGACATATACAGACACAAAAACAATCACCCCAAAAACATTGACTCTCAACACCTAGAGCAGCCTATTTTGGACCTACAAGATTTATGATTAAAATCTAGCAAAACCTAACGCAGTAAGTGGACACTTATTGTATTTGGCTGTTTTGAGTTTTGACAGTGGAGGGATCTGCTGAACTTTGGACCCAGCTATCTACACCCTCTCTGTATTTTCATTTTGTCAGGCTGGTAATCATGGTGAAGATGGGTTTTACCGGAGAGGAGGGGAGAGCTGAGCTGTCTGACTCAAGAGTACCAATGAGCCCCAGCATGACTGTCTCTTTTTGTCTGTTTTTGCCAAAATAATAATTGGCCTGTTCCCTCAAAATGGGAATAATGACTGACAGGAAAAGAGAAGTGTTGAAAACAAGTATAGAACTTACAAAAAAATAGCTATCAGAACAGCTTGAGAACAATGGCATTGTATAAAACCCTAGAGTGACATGGACAGGACAACAATGAGACATATACCATATATAATATAAAATATAATATTTTAAAGGAAGAGGCTCCAACTTTATTTAAGACAATTACATAACTGGAATAATCACCCCACCCCTACCACCCAGCTGTGTTACAGAGCAGAGTGTGAAGACCATGCCCCCACTTTACCCTCAGCCCTGCCAAAAGACTCTGATAGGAAGCCAGATCCCAACTTGTTCCCACTTCCATGCTAGGAAGTGTGCAGTGGCAGAAGCTGCACAAGACATAGAGGCAGTGTAAGCGAGTGGTCTCATCCCTGCGGTGCCTCCTGCTGGTCTCTCAGGGAATTAGCTTGATTTCCAGCCTGCATCGCCCTCTGCAGGCCAGTGATCCGCCACAGCTTAGCTCCCATGTCCCTCCCTGGACTCCAGTGCCCCTTTAACTGGGGTGCTGCCCCCTGGTAGTACTCCCCTCAGTCTCAGTATCTCCCCTCCCCAGTGAACCTCCACCCCCTATCCCCACCTCGCCTCAGTCGGAGGCTACTGCCAGTCACCAACTCACCCCCACACCCTGGAGCAGACTGCAGTGTCAGCCACTCATCATAGGCAAGGTTGGGTCTGGACCTGCTGCCTCTCTCTGCAACCCAGTGCCTCTGTGGGGGCTTGGACAAGACCCTGCAGCCCGAGGAGTTGCCAGCCTGGAGCTCACCAGCCCCTCTGGCCTTTCCCCAGCTCAGCCTCACTCTAGGCACCCCGAGCTTCCCAGCAGCCAGGCCCCTCTCTCTTTCTGAAGGCCCCTCTCTCTCTTTCTCTCTGAAGGCAGAGAGAGAGAGACTGTTTGGGCTCCTGGCTTGCAGCCTCTTATAGGGACCAGCTGGGCTCTGTTTCGGGCATGGGGGAAGCAGGCAGAGCTGCAACCAATCAGCCCAGTGGCTGCTTTCTCCTGCCACAGCCCAATTTGCCAGTTTTTCCATGAGGGGAAAAACCCTTTCCTACCCCCAAACTGGCAGTGGGTCAAGTCTCCAGTAGCAACAGAGATCCAGCAACTAGATGAAGGGGGGCAGAGAGGGCTCATACAGGGAGCCCACAATGTCTACCTTGCCCAGGCAGAAAACTATATTAATCCCTTACACTCCACCACGAGCAAATGGGCCTCAATAGCCGAGCCCCAGCATAACCCCTAATGGTAACACCAGTGGCTGGGACAGTCTCTGAAGCCCATTCCCCAGATGCAGCATGTGGTACACCCATCCCCATGCTCTGTCCCAAGGAAGGAAGAGGGAGAGCAGGGGGAAAGAGAAGGATCCCCAACACATTAAGGGAAGGGGGGGTAAGAAAAGGAGAAGGGGTACATGGAATACTGCCTCCGCTGTTCTCAGTTGGGATCTCCATTGCTCCTGGACCTATCACAGTTGTACCTGGCTAGTGGGGTAAGCATTCTACTCATAAGCATATATGATGGATATGTGGGGCACAGGAGGTACATAACACCAAAAACTCCATCCTAATATCACCCGTCTCCATGGAACTCTGCCAGTTCCCTTATTTGGTTGTAGATTCTTGTTATTTACATATGAAATCTTCAATGTCCGCACTTAAAATGTGTCTTCTCTTTTGAAAGATTCCACAGATCGGAGAGAGATTAAGTGGGAATAAACTTAGAACTGATAATTTCTCTCAAACTGGTCAAAAAATGTTCTAAGTGTGACACTGTTTGACCATTGTCTGACAAATATAATTTTAATTCCTTATTTCAAACTGTTGTCACAAATTCACTTGAAGTTCACAATATTTAGAATTGAAGTTGATTTGAGGCATCTCTGGGATTCACAAGTTTTAGCAAAATCCCATTCACACACAGGCATGATATTATAAACCTAAAATGCACTCAATGTTTTTGTAACTGCTGTGTGTGTCATTTTACAAGAGTCCAGTAGAAAGGCACAACTACTTTTTGTCTTTTTCCAGAAGTCATCAGTCCTCCAGGTTACGTAGAGTTCATTACTATGTTCTTTGGATGTACAAGAACATACAAAAGGGGAAGCAGCCAGAACCTGAACCAGGGATGTCATATTGGTGAGCACGTCTTTACTGCAAAGTCATTATTTCAGTTGGTGAATTGGAAGTTGCTCTTCCCATTGAGGAGAGGAAAAATCTTTGGTCTAGAATCTCAGCTTGCCTTTGATGTTCTCCACTAAGCAGTGTGAAAGGAATAGCTTATATGGGAATACAGACTTTATATAAAATTGAAAAAAAAATATTTCAAATAGGTTTCATCTTGATCATTTTCTCTAGCAAGATGAAGATTCCACAAGATAAGTAGTTTGACCTATAAACCCAGTTCCAAGTAAAAAGATTACTGTAGTTGCCTTGTTTGAAGGAACTAAATTTGAATTTGTTAATTCTGCTGATGAATGTTGAGTGACTACTTTTATGGTATTTTTTTTCAACCATTTATTTTATACGTTTTTTATATTGAGCTTTCCATCCGATAGTGATATAATCCTTTCGCCCAGTTAAAGATAATCCCAGCTTCCCTTAATGTGATCTCATGTATCTGTTTTTTTTTAATATATATTTTATTTTTTGGCGGGGGGGGTGTTCCAATTTGAACCTGATTGTACCAAGTTGCATAGCTCCAAGGTAGGCCTCACACCTGAACTTTCTATTGTCCTTGGGCAGAGGTACTGAAAAGATGATTGTGAAGTTTGCCAACCATAAGAATCAAGAGTAAGGTAAAGAATCCTCACCATATAGGTCCACAAGGGATGACTGGTGTTTTGGAATCTCCAAAGCTGTTCACCTTTGGGAGAGCAAGTCAATCACAACATCAAAAATAGGCTACTTCTGCTTTCGTCCAGTCTCTCCCAGTACTCGGAGAAGGCCTGCTAGCAGGAAATGCTGTGCCAGCAGAGCATCACCATGCTGTTTGTTTTCCTTAACTGGGAAATGTCCCAGCCCTTTTGGCCTTTCTGTTTTTAGGCTGTGTAACTGAATGTGTGGTTTGAGATTGTCATCTGTAACTTCTGTTAAATCAGAGTTGTCAAATTTTTATTTACCAAAAGTATGCTCAAAGTTTGTATTATGGTACCACTGTTTGGGAGGTGGGAGTAGAGAGGAAAGCATTAGCCACCACATTAGTATGAATTCTAAAAAATAAGTCTTTATAATTGGCTCAGAGGTTGTGATACATTTTAGAATTCTTTGCTTTCACTATTAGGGATACTTAATCATTCAGATTATAGATTTCATTCACTTTTATAAAATTCTTTAGCTGGGATTTACATCCAAACACATTGACTTCTGTGACTTTTGAGTCACACCATTGGTGCAAATACTTGGTTTAGCGTTGGGTAAATGATTGACAAACTTTAACTTGAAGAGCTTAAGTTAAATCAGATTTAATGTTGCAGTGTTCTCATTTCCATAAACAATGTTGTTATAAAGAAAATGTCTAACTAAAAATTAAGCTTTTCACCGCTTCTAAAAGAAATAGAAACTATTCTCAAGTTGATTGTTGAATTCAGTCTTCATCAACGATGTGCTCTTAAAAAAAACGGTTGAGAAGCCCTTATGCAGCTTTATTCTAATCAGATGAATAATCCAAATACTGTACCATTAAAATACAGGGATAATTCCCAGTCATCCTTAGTCACTGCATAAATAGAAAGGGAATACCAAATAGTGTAGGTGGCAGGACATGGAAGAAGAGAAGAGCAGCTAGTTCTGCAAGAAGAGAGGAAGAGCCAGTGGAGATTCACAGAGTTCAGAGCCCCAGGAAGATACAGGATGACTGGCAGAAGATTGAAAGGCAGAATAAAAGACAAGTGGACTTGCAGCCAGAAAGAACAGGGAGAAGGCCAGAGAATCATACCATCACTAGGAAAAGGCAGGTTTATGAATGGGGACTCCCTACTAAGAAGTACAAACTATCACCAAGGTTGATCCGGAGAATAGAAGGATGTGCTGTCTGCCAGGAGCGAAGATATGGGATATGGACCTGAGGCTGAAGAGGATCCTGAGGCAGGAAAGAATCCATTGATTATCCTTCATGTGGGAACAAATAAGACAGCTAGATTCTCACTGGAACATATCAAGGGATACTACACTAGGCTGGAGAAGACGCTTAAGGAAATGGAGGCTCAGGTGATCTTCAGTGGGATTCTGCCTGTCCCTAAAGGAGGAGAATGAAGGTGAGACAAGATTATGATGATCAACAGATGGCTCAGGCAGTGGTGCTATAAGAAGGGCTTTGTGGCATGTGACCACTGGGAGGCATTCATGGACAGAGGACAGTCCTTGTGGGATGGACTCCACCTGAGTAGGGAGGGAAATAGACCTCTAGGATGAAGATTGGCACAACTCATTAAAAGAGCTTTAAACTAGTAGTAGAGCTTAGATGGTTTAGATGAAGGTTACCCAATATCTTAACTAAGACATTTTTAATGCTCAAAAATGAGTGGTTAGTACTTCTTCCCACACCATTTTTAATTTTCATGCAACCCTGCACTTCTGAGTTCTGAATGGAGTTGGTAGTGTTGAGATACTCTAAGAGAGGGTGTCTTCTCTTGTCTAACCAAGGTTTGAAATCTAGAAGCCTCTGTTCACCTGACCAGGACAGTGATAGTGATGATGAGATGCTAAGGGAGATAAGAGAGGCTATCAAAATCAAGAACTCGATAATAGTGGGGGATTTCAATTATCCCCATATTGACTGGGTACATGTCACCTCAGGATGAAATGCAGAGACAAAATTTCTCGATATTTTAAATGACTGCTTCTTGAAGCAGCTGGTACAGGAACCTACAAGGGGAGAAGCAATTCTTGATTTAGTCCTGAATGGAGCACAGGATCTGGTCCAAGAGGTAACTATAACAGGACTGCTTGGAAATAGCGACCATAATATAATAACATTTAAAATTCCTGTGGTGGGAAGAACACCTCAACAGCCCAACACTGTGGTATTTAATTTCAGAAAGGGGAACTCTGCAAAAATGAGGAGGTTAGTTAAACAGAAATTAAAAGGTACAGTGACTAGAGTGAAATCCCTGCAAGCTGCATGGACACTTTTCAAAGACACCATAATAGAGGCCCAACTTAAATGTATACCTCAAATAAAAAAAACACTGTAAAAGAGCCACCGTGGCTTAACAACCATGTAAAAGAAGCAGTGAGAGATAAAAAGGCATCTTTTAAAAAGTGAAAGTCAAATCCTAGTGAGGTACATAGAAAGGAGCATAAACACTGCAAAATTATGGTCAAAAAACTGAACTTGTAATAAGAAATACCAAAAAGGAGTTTGAAGAACAGCTAGCCAAAAAATTAACAGGTAATAACAAAATGTTTTTAAGTACATCAGAAGCAGGAAGCCTGGATGATCGAGATACAAAAGGAGCACTTAAAGACAATAAAATAATTGTGGAGAAACTAAATGAATTTTTTTCTTCAGTCTTCATGGCTGAGGATGTTAGGGAGATTCCCAAACCTGAGCCATCCTTTGTAGGTGACAAATCTGAGGAATTGTCACAGATTGAAGTGTCATTAGAGGAGGTTTTGGAAGTAATTGATAAACTTAACAGTAACAAGTCTCCAGGGCCAGATGGCATTCAGCCTAGAGTTCAGAAAGAACTCAAATGTGAAATTGTAGAACTATTAACTATGGTTTGTAACCTGTCCTTTAAATCAGCTTCTGTACTCAATGACTGGAAGATAGCTAATGTAACGTCAATATTTAAAAAGGGCTCTAGAGGTGATCCTGGCAATTACAAACCGGTAAGTCTAACGTCAGTACCAGGCAAATTAGTTGAAACAATCATAAGAATAAAATTGTCAGACCCATAGAAGAACATAACTTGTTGGGCAAAAGTCAACATGGTTTCTGTAAAGGGAAATCATGTTTTACTAATCTATTAGAGTTCTTTGAAGGGGTCAACAAACGTGGACAAGGGGGATCCAGTGGACATAGTGTACTTAGATTTCCAGAAAGCCTTTGACAAGATCCCTCACCAAAGGCTGTTATGTAAATTAAGTTGTCACGGGATAAGAGAGAAGATCCTTCAATGGATTGAGAACTGGTTAAAAGACAGGGAACAAAGGGTAGGAATAAATGGTAAATTTTCTGAATGGAGAGGGCTAACTAGTGGTGTTCCCCAACGGTCAGTCCTAGGACCAATCCTATTCAACTTATTCATAAATGATCTGGAGAAAGGGGTAAACAGTGAGGTGGCAAAGTTTGCAGATGATACTAAACTGCTCAAGATACTTAAGACCAAAGCAGACTGTGAAGAACTTCAAAAAGATCTCACAAAACTAAGTGATTGGGCAACAAAATGCAAATGAAATTTAATGTGGATAAATATAAAGTAATGCACATTGGAAAAAATAACCACAACTATACATACAATATGCTGGGGGCTAATTTAGCCACAACTAATCAGGAAAGAGATCTTGGAGTCATCATGGATAGTTCTCTGAAGACATCCATGCAGTGTGCAGCAGCAGTAAAAAAAGCAAACAGGATGTTAGGAATAATTGAAAAAGGAAAAGAGAATAAGATGGAGAATCTCTTATTGCCCTTATATAAATCCACTGTACGCCCACATCTTGAATACTGTGAACAGATGTGGCATTAGAAAAGGTTCAGAGAAGGGCAACTAAAATGATTAGGGGTTTGGAACGGGTCCCATATGAGGAGAGATTAAAGAGGCTAGGACTTTTCAGCTTGGAAAAGAGGAGACTAAGGGGGGATATGATAGATGTATATAAAATCATGGGTGGTGTGGAGAAAGTGAATAAGGAAAAGTTATTTACTTGTTCCCATACTATAAGAACTAGGGGCCACCAAATGAAATTAATGGGCAGCAGGTTTAAAACAAATAAAAGGAAGTTCTTCTTCACACAACACACAGTCAACCTGTGGAACTCCTTGCCTGAGGAGATTGTGGAGGCTAGAACTATAACAGGGTTTAAAAGAGAACCAGATAAATTCATGGAGGTTAAGTCCATTAATGGCTATTAGCCAGGATGGGTAAGGATTGGTGTCCCTCGCCTCTGTTTGTCAGAAGGTGGAGATAGATGGCAGGAGAGAGATCACTTGATCATTACCTGTTAGGTTCACTTCCTCTGGGGCACCTGGCATTGGCCACTGTCGGTAGACAGGATACTGGGCTGGATGGACCTTTGATCTGACCCAGCATGGCCGTTTTATGTTCTTATGTTGTAGTGCAGTCAAAAAAAAGAATGAGGATGACAGAGAATAGGCTTTGTGGACTTGTCACATAGGCCCTCAGATACTATGGTGATAAGCGTGATATTAGAACCTGAATAGAATAGCCTTTTGTACTAAGAAGGAGTAGAAATAAACTGAGTCAAGGGAGCTAGGAGAAGGAGCTGGTCGGGCTGGCTGATCTAAGGGATATGAAATGAGACTGTGTGTTGGGATATTTCGGTCCTTTTCCCAACTCTGTAACTAATTTGTGGCCTATGGTGGTCACTTCCTTTCCATCATTTATATTTCTTGAATATTTAGATGACACACTCTTTGAGAAAGGGACTGTCTCTCACTATGCCTTTGTATAGCAGCTAGCGTAATGGGGCCATAATCACTATTGGAGCTTGAAAGTCCTATTGTAATACAATTAGTAATAGGCCAATTTAAAGAGGGAAATAATAACTTAGAATGAAAACAAAATAAGAATGGGAGATTGGTGCTAATGTGGGAGGGAGATATTGAAACTACCTCAGAAGTTGACCCCAGAAGAGAGCAGTGGAGGTGAGGCTTCCAAGTGGCCTAGAGTGGCTGCGCAGGCTGCAACCAAAGTGGGCTGAATAGGGCTCATATAAAATGAACTGTGGGGCCACAGTCAAGCAGTTACTGCCTGGGGCTTCAGGGATAAGGACTGGATTCCTAGCAAGTGAAAAAGGTAGCACCATGGACAGAGCAGTTGCTGGCAAGGAGTGAGGGAGCCAGAGGGAGCTCCTAACTGTCTTGCTGGGACTGAGTAGCAGGGGCCCTGGAGTAACGGTTCTGGGGCAGCTGGGAAATGGCCCAGGGCAATGTATTGAACAGTTGGAGGGGACGCTGCATGTGGCTGCTAACTATGGGATCCCTGGGTTGGGACCCAGATTAGTGGGTGGGCCTGGGTCCCTCCATTCACTATTGAGGGAAGTGGCTGAACAAATGAACTGTAATGTACTGACCTCAGAAGGGGGAAAAGAATGGATGGTGACATAGATGGAGGGCTGAGTCATGAAGATGATGTGGCAGTTCCTGGAGAGACTGCCAGCAGAAGCAGAGACAGAGTGACGGGGTGCAAACCATGTATGGGAGGGCGTCATCCTTGAGCTAATGCCCAGAGCAGCGAGGAGGAGGCACCAATCCAGTGGTGAGTGCTGCGCCCTGTCAGAACCTGCCTTAGGGATCTATGTTGATGTTTTCGTTTGAAAGCAGCTCTGGTGTTTTTGAAAACTGTTGTCCTTTACTAGCCTTTCTGTGAGGAGGAGTCACACTGTCATTCTTTTATGCATCATAAAAGCTTTCAACTTGCAAATACAGCCTCTCTCACTTACATATGAGCTGATTTATGTACTCTGAAAAAGAATAAAAGGCAGTAACATTTCCTTTTTAATTATATACAGAACAAATACTTCAGACTCAATCATGCATGAAGGAAACATACAAGAATTGACTTCAAATACTAACTAGCGACAGATCATAAATGAAAAATGGCTTTTATGTATCTTGAAGAGAGAACTTTGTAATCACCTGTGGTATCAGTCATGACAATCTATTCACTGAAATCAATATACCAAAGTGCTAGAAGGTTTGGGATTATCTGGGGGTGGGGAATGTTAGTTTATTTATGCAGTAAAATGAAAAGGTTTACCTATAGCAATATCCTGGCCCTTGTTTAATTAGAGATGCAGCTAATGAAGCAGTTCGTTAACACTTTCCTGAATTCTAAGATAATAGTTTAAAATAGGATAGTTCATCTACAGGGATTAAAGTATCTTTCTAAGCAAAACAAAAAGGAATAAACAAACCAGATCGACCTAACTCATTGTGAGATGTCATTGTGCTTAATTCAAATGCCACCAATGAGGCATTTATCTACCAGAGAAAATTTTGAATGATGTAAAGTTAACTACAGTTGTTAGAATATATTGAATCATAGACTCATTGAAACGTAGGGCTCAGAGGGACCTTAAGAAGTCATCAAGCCCAGCCTCCTGGACTATTGCAGGACCAAGTAAACCTAGACCATCCTTGACAAGTGTTTTTCCAACCTGCTTTTAAAAATCTTCAGTGATGGGAGATTTCACAACCTCCCTTGGAAGCCTATTGTAGAGCTTAACTTTTGTGTTAATCTCTTGTAAATAGAAAGTTTGTCCTAATATTTAACCTAAATCTCTGTTCCCACAGAGTAAGCCCATTACTTCTTTTTCTACCTTCGGTGGACATGAAGAATAATTCATCACAATACTCTTAACATAGCTGAAGACTGTTATCGGCTCCCACCACAGTCTTCTTTTTTCAAAACTAAACACACCCAGTTTTTTAACCTTTCCTTACAGGACAGGTTTTCTAACACTTTTATCATTTTTGTTGCTCTCCTCTGGACTCTAGGAAAGATGGGGAGAAATTTGATAAAGTATGGCAAATGGAATTGGACACAACGCTCCAGGTGAAACAAAAGACTAATTAAATTTTGGGCTCTTGGAAGATATCAAATTGACAGTCATGGAAAATGAAGTCCTTTTATACAGAACAAATGAAATACAAGAAGTGGCAGCACAAGCTTCCCTATATTCCCTAGCTAATGAGTCTTCTGTGCATCCTGGCCTGGAAAGACTGACTCTAGAGGTGAGAGGGGTAGTTTGTCATTCATTCCTTGGCTTCTATACTGTATCTATTTTTAAGGCTGCTAGCTATGGTTTAAAAAACATGAAAAAATATCTGAAATTGGCATCTGTTCACTAAGAACAGGACTGAGACCTCCGATTCATTTCACACACACTACCAAACAGCCTTCAAATTGATATGATTTTTTGAATCACTGTTGACCAGAGCCAGGTTTAAACTGGTAACCTAGAACAAGGTTAAAAGTTTTGTATCCAAATCCTGAGTCACTCAATAACTCCTAATCCATTTTAAAACACTTCTGATTTTAACACATTTTAAAAAATAAAATATTAAATAACAAAAATGGTTTTCTAATTATTTCAGGACAAAAATAAATATTTACCAGATTCATTGTCATAAAGGCTGGGATCCCAAAATGCAGTAAGAATAAAGAACAGACCTTCTGAGCAAAGTCTGCATCCCCATTGCTTCTGCACAGTCATCACCATTACTGACTGTGTTTGCTTGGCTTTCTGTGCTAACATTTATTTATCAACTACTGATGCCTGGAAGACCCTGTGGCTGATGTTAATTTGTGATGGTTCTTTGAGTATAAAGTTTTAAGGATTACAGGGTACAAATGTCAGTGTAGTGGTTTTTCTTACTTGTCCAATGACTAAGCCCCAATTTCCATGATTTTCCAGATGTTATGGCTAATCTATTTTACCAAAATTACCCAAGTTTGTGCATGCAAAAGTGGTTTCTTATGAGTGCTCTCTTCCCCCGCCCCCATATCTTTGATTTGCTTTTTTACTCTGAAGTCACCACTCCCTGGAGCAAGATGGGATTTAAAAAACTTTTGATGCAAGTAGGCTTTGTGCAGAGAAATTGTAAGTGACCTAAGAAAGATGTGTATTTCTGGAAATATGTGGACACCTCCAGGATAGGTATTTTGTCCTTTCTCCAACCATGTTGCTCTGCAGTGGAATGCAAACATATTTTGATGCAACTCTAGGAGAAAAAAATACTTCTGGAAACTATTACAACAGTTACAAAGTGGTGGTTCAGAGTAAACTTGGATGTTACTAAAATACTTGTATTTGTCATAAATGTGAGAAAAGAAATGAGGGAAAAACCCTTCAGTCAGAACATTGCTGATTTCTAACCAGCATGTTTATAAGAACACTCTCTCTGCTCGGCTCAGTTTAGTAACTTCACATTCAAGGTAGCACCCAGCTCATCTCAGCACAACAAAAATGTTGTAAAAACTTACCTTTTCGTTTTCCTGATCTTAGACAGTGGTTGCTTATTAACTCTCATGTATATTGTAATACAGTGAATGGGTATAGATATATCAAATTAGTTCAACTCTAAGTAAAGTAGTTTAGGTTACAGCTCTTTAAAAAGACCACTGACGGGGGTATCAGAAGTCTGAGTATAATCTCCATCAGCATCCAGAATCTTATGAGGCACTCAATCCATATGGACTACAAGGGACTGAGACCATAATAAAGATAGGTGCTGATTGCTAATCAGGAAGTAGTTACCAAATCAGTGTTGAACTATTAACTGCCAATCACTCCAAATAGCTTTTGTGTTCAGGCTTCCACCAGTTTGGCTGTGTAAAGAAAAGAAAGAGACACTTTTGGGTATAATGTGGTGAAGGAATTTGTTGTCTTAAGAAAAACCCAATATGCTGTTACATTGGAAAAGCAAGATTTGCTCTTAGAAACTAGGTGATGCTGATTAAAATTCCTCAAGAATCTTGAAGTGATTCTAAAATACTGTTGACAGTTAACTGCAGAGCTCATGTCAACATTTAATCCATATTGAGTGAACATCCAACGGAGCTGTCCAGAATGCTTTAGAATAACTTTGTCATTTAGATTACTGTTAGCATCCTTCACAAATAAAAGACATTTCTGTAGGACACTTTTTAAAAAGGGAAATATTTAAGAAAAAAAACAACTTGTACAATTTCACACTCAAAACTCCTTTTTGGCTGTTGTAACAGGAGTTTTGACTTGGGGCCTGAACCTGCGCCCAGTGAAGGGCATAAAACCTCATTATTGTCTGTATTGCAGTATGCCCAGAGGCTCTAGTCAGGAGCAGGGCCTCATTCTGATGTGCATTGTATAAAAACGTAGGGCTACACTGTGATTTTAGGGTTAAATTTTCAAAAGCACCAAAGTGACTTAAGAGGCTACATCCCATTTTCAAAAGTGACTTTGGCACTTACGAACCTTGGCCCAGATCCTCAAAAGAATTTAGATGCCTAGTTCCCATTGGGAGTTCCCTAGTTCCATTCAATGGGAGTTAGGACCCAGATCAGCAAAAGTATTTAGGCAACTAAGTCTCAATGGCAGTCACTGACACTTGGGTGCAAGACTGCCTTAGTCACGTTTTGAAAAGGGAACTTTGGCTAGTCCATTATTAAGGTGTTTTTGAAAATATTACCCTTAGCCAATACACACGCTCAGAGGGATAAGATGACCCCTCTCGCTCTCTCTCACACACACACCCTTCCAGTTAGTTCCCTGGAGTCTGCACATGCAGAAGTAAGAGGGTGATGAGTGTCAGCTTACTCCCTCCCTTCAGTAGGTGGCCTTGTCTATACCCAGGTTCACTGGTGACCATAGCAAATGGTGGTGTGCTTGGCTGCTTGGTATAACCTAACAGCAAATTAGAGAATTGCAACTCTCTGGTGTCATAGAATCATAGAATATCAGGGTTAGAAGGGACCTCAGGAGGCCATCTAGTCCAACCCCTGCTCAAAGAAGGACCAATCCGCAACTAAATCATCCCAGCCAGGGCTTTGTCAAGCCTGACCTTAAAAAAGTCTAAGGTAGGAGATTCCACCACCACCCTAGGTAACCCGTTCCAGTGCTTCACCACCCTCCTAGTGAAAAGTTTTTCCTAATATGCAACCTAAACTTCCCCCACTGCAACTTGAGACCATTACTCCTAGTTCTGTCATCTGGTACCACTGAGAACAGTCTAAATCCATTCTCTTTGGAACCCTCTTTCAGGTAGTTGAAAGCAGCTACCAAATCACTCCCTCATTCCTCTCTTCTGCAGACTAAATAATCCCATTTCCCTCTGCCTCTCCTCATAAGTCATGTGCTCCAGCCCCCTAATCATTTTTGTTGCCCTCCGCTGGACTCTTTCCAATTTTTCCACATCCTTCTTGTAGAGTGGGGCCCAAAACTGGACACAGTACTCCAAATGATTCCTCACCAGTGCCGAATAGAAGGGAATGATCACATCCCTCAATCTGCTGGCAATGCTCCTACTTATGCAGCCCAAAATGCTTTAGCCTTCTTGGTAACAAGGGCACACTGTTGGCTCATATCCAGCTTCTCGTTCACTGTAACCCCTAGGTCCTTTTCTGCAGAACTGCTTCCTAGCCATTCGGTCCCTAGTCTGTAACAGTGCATGGGATTCTTCCATTCTAAGTGCAGGACTCTGCACTTGTCCTTGTTGAACCTCATCAGATTTATTTTGGCCCAATACTCTAAGTCCCTCTGTATCCTATCCCTACCCTCCAGCGTATCTACCACTCCTCCCAGTTTAGTGTCATCTGCAAACTTGCTGAGGGTACAATCCATGCCATCCTCCAGATCATTAATGAAGATATTGAACAAAACCCTGTCTTCAGGTCACAATACTTCCTATGGCTGCAAGTGGCTGACCTAAATCAAAATCTGCCATACTGGCAGACAGTCTGTGTCTAAGGAGTTTAGGATGACATAAGACACACAAGATGGATGTGGCAGACAATGGAGGGGATGGTCAAAGAGATGACAGCAGCAATAGGGGGAACATAGATTATACTGGCCAGCTATGTGTGATTTGCAAGTTGTTGCTTTTTAAATAAACAAACACGCAAATATATATTAATAAATGGACTGAGCCCTGAATGAAGATTGAGTAAGAACTGCAGGATTTAACCCTCTATGCCTAAATGATACATCTCTAAAATGTGTGTGTTAGGTATTTAAAGCATATGCATTTATGGCAGTTGATACATTCATTACTAACATGGCCTCCATCGTAAAGAAGATGCATATTCAAACCCAGACTTTGGAGCATTGTCAGAGAAACCTGTTCACCTCTTGGGGGAATGTAAGCCTTAAGGTTGTCAGTAGTGACTCTCAAGTGAGATTTTACAGGGAAACCCATTTAGGCTGTAGATATACTTCAGACAGAGAGAAACATTTGATAAACAAAAATATATTTGTCAGCACTGCTTCATTCTTGCCATAATATCTCTGTGGAATAAGATGTCATTACTGAGATGTGTATTGTTCTAATATGACCATCTATTACAGTAAGGCAGTAACAGACCACTCCATTCATCACAAACAGAAGGTTACATAAAACTGCAACCATATTGGGAAAGCAAGTCTTAAAGTGTACGTCGCCTTGATGTAGTGGGCAAATACCTGAAAAGGGGTTACAGACCTGAGAGATTAATAGAACCTTTATTAAGGAGAGCTGCATTATGTATACTAAACTCATGCTAATCCTGTACAGAAACTGATTAGTTGAATGATCTGTCTCAGATACAGAAAGCAACATATGGCACATAACATTTGAAATCAAAGGGAATTTAATAAAAAAGCTGGGGCCTCAAATTGGTTCAATCTGTTTTGACTAGATAAATATTTTTTCAAGTCTAATTCTCTCTTGCGCACATCACTAACTCCTTCCTTCTATTGCACAGCAATCAAGGCACACCAGGTCATTAGTCAATCCATTCCCATGTCAATGGTTCCCATAGCACAGTATGCTGTGGTATGTAAATAGCCCCCAAATGGGCTGCAGAGATTTCTTGGGATGGCAACTATAGAAGCAGAGATCATTTGGATGAAGGCACTTTTCTGCTCCTCCCCTTTTTTCCATATTTGCTCTCTTTCCTTTCTCCCCTCTATTTTCCATCCATCTCTACCATTCCTCCAGTCTTCACCTCATTTCTTTATCTCTGATGCATGAATTACAAACTATTATTTTATAGCACAATAGATGTACACACTGCTACACCATAGATTAAAATATACCCAATAAATAACTAAATTCCTGCCAAAAAGATCTTGCAGGTCATTACAATCCAGGACAGAGGAAACACAATAGGGTGTATTGTCTTTGTAACTGGTAAGCTATGGAAAGTTGCATTTTTCAGAAATTTTCTGAAGAAGGGTGATTGATACAGAATAATTAGGAAACTGTTCCAAGTGCTGGGACAAGTAGTGGAAGTCACCAATTTTAGGAATGGGGACAAAGGACACAGTCAGTAGAAAAGGAGATGGAAGAGGAGCATGTAGAATGTAATATAGGTGTTATCCAGTGCAGCAAGTTCTTTGTCTCTCTCCCTCACTGCACTCTGTTTCAGCCTTCATGTGAAAGAGAACATCTTCAGGCCATCGTACTCTTGTTAATTTTCTACCACAGGAGGGATCCTGTTTCACTAGTGGAGAGTCTTTGCATATGCTTTAGGGCTTCCCTAAAAACTTAATGTTTGGCTGCCATAAAATAATAATCAGCACTAACATAGCACATCACAAGTTTAAAGCACTGTGCTAACATTAAGGACTAGATTATGACTTGGAGTACATGCTCTTGCATCCACAGATGGGGGAGTAAAAGTCTCTATTATGCTCCTGCATGAGATGCACAGACTTTGAGTTCAGGTGCACAGGGATAAGCAGATGTAAGGCATATACTACCACTACCCATTTGACCAGGAAGAAAGGTGCACCAGCCAGCACAGATGGCACATGGGTGTGGAATAATTTGCTAGGAGTAAAGGCCAGCAGCAAATTATTCTAAACTAGGGAGAAGCAGGAAAGGAACTGCCTCAGTGGACAGTGTCTGAAACACAAGCCCATTGTAAGGCACAAGTATTTTAGATTGCTAAATCCCATGCTCAAAAGAGACATGTTATGTACCCATTACAGCTTAAGTCAGTATAAGTTATGTTGCTCAGGGGTATGAACAAGCAACGTAAGTTATGCTGACCTAAGCACTAATGTGGACAGTGCTATGTCAGCTGGAGACTTTCTCCTGCCGACATAGCTACTGCTGCTTGCGGGGGCTGGAGTAATTAAGTCAACAGGAGAACTCTCTCATGGTGGCTTACAGTGGCCACTCAAGCAGTGCTATAGCAGCCCAGCTGCATCTGTGCAGCTGCACCACTGTATGCTCTGTAGTGTAGCCATAGCCTTAGAAACTTTGGAGCCCAAGTCCCATTAATTTTCAATGACACTTCAGAGCTTAAGTAAGTCAGTCAGTTTTGAAAATGAGCTGAAATAACTTAGGCCAGGCAATGTTGAGAACAGCAATACCTAACCATATTTTAAAAATCTGGGCCATTTTGCCTTCTGGGGCCACTCCTGCAGCTTGCAATCCTTGCTCAGCACTGTGCAAACTGGCCCAGTGAGAATACTCTTAGTGTAATAAATACCATTCAAATAATTTAACTTTAAAAGCAACAGCAACAACAAGAAATAGAGAAGGGAAAACTTCAAAAATGAAAGTGTAAAACACTTAATTTAGAAAATGACCTGGATATCAGTCAGTGTTGCCAAAGGAGCAATGGCTGTTCTTAAAGCCAACATTTTATTTGAAAGAATTAAACCATAAACTTCAAAATAACACCACAGGCTTTGTTTAAAATGCTCTTGCCCAAAGCTTGGGTCAGTGGAAAATTCAAGTTGTATATTCATATCCAGGATAGTTCCCGCAAATGACAATAAAGCATATTCTCTCAAGCATTTTAGCCTATTAATGCTTTTAAAAACACATTAAATATAGATGCCTTCAGGAATGTACTAGTTGTTTCCAGTGTAACAATCCTAAATTCTCTAACAGAACTTCTAGCCATTCATGGGTCTGGAGTTCACTGCAGACGTTACTTATCTAGTTAGAAGGGTGGGAAAAACACTTAAGGCATGAAGATAAACAGCAATGTTTCTAATATTTACGGCTTCTCTGAAGACACATCACATATACTTTTTAAATATCTGTGACTTGTAAAATTATATAGTCACTCATCCCAGCTCAGAATTAGTAATGGTGTTGTGATGTAAAAAGAGACTGTCACTTGAGAGTTTAGTACAGTGTCTAGTGGCTGTTAGGGGATACATCTTTTTACCATAGTCAGATGAGGTTATTTTTTTCAAAATACAGATGCCTACAACTGCATTTGAAATTTACTCTGTTGTATTTGCAAATTGCATCAAGGCAGATCACATTGAGTAGATGGATCGTTAGTTCACAATGTATACATGCACTTACTGTACCCTCTCTACTCTAACAATTGTGGGTACAATTTGGGTGCATTCCATGCTATAAAATTCAAATGCCCATTTTTTTAAAATCACTCCTGAGGTGATAGATCCATCTAATTGATTGTTTCATCTGTGTGTCTGGAAACTGGATCAGGAAAATAATCAATTTTTCACTCTCTTGGCCAGAGACTATCATACTTACTCATGTTAAGTAGTGGGACTGCTCAAGGAGTAAAGTACTACTCAGTTCACAGACTTGGGCCACTTGTAATTATAAATAAATAAACTTCAGTAGACATGGTAATAATATTCATCATAGAATGTATTCAGCAATTTTCACATTTTTAAACATATTCAGTGTTTTTCCCCTTAGAGTTGGTGTCAGGGTTCCCTCCACACTCTGAACTCTGGGTTATAGATGTGGGGACCTGCATGAAAGACACTCTAAGCTTATATCCTACTAGCTTAGGTTAAAACTTCCTCAAGGCACAAATTCCTTTCCCTTTCCTTGGATGGTATTGCTGCCACCACCAAGTGATTTAAACAAAAATTCAGGGAAGGTTCACTTGGAGCCCTATCCCTCCAAAATATCCCCCAAACCTCTTCACCCCCTTTCCTGGGGAGGCTTAAGAAAAATATACCACCAATTGGTTAGCAATGTGAGCACAGCCCAAACCCTTTATAGGACACTAAGGTCAATCAGGTTCTTAAAAGAAGAATTTTATTATAAAGAAAAAAGTAAAAGAATCACACCTGCAAAATCAGGTAATAAAAAGATTTAAAACACAGAGGATTCCCCTCTGAACTCAGCTTCACAGTTACAAAAAAGGGAATAAAACTACCTCTTAGCATACGGAAAATTCACAAGCTAAAACAAAAGAATCTAATGCATTTCCTTGCCTTACTTAAAATTTTTGTAATCTGAGATGAATCATTTCAGGTATGTTTTCAGGAGATGTTGTCCCTGCCTGGTCTCTCTCTCCATCTGGAGAGGGAACAACAAAGAGAGCATAAACGACCCCCCATCCCCCCAGATTTGAAAGTATCTTCTTTCCTCACTGGCCCTTCTGGTCAGGTGCCAACTAGGTTATTTGAGCTTCTTAACCCCTTACTGGTAAAGCAAATTAGTACAGCTTCCCAGGAGGGATTTTATGTTACCCTTATCTCTATGTTTATGACAGTTGGGTTTTTAATTTATGAACATTCAATAACAAATACAAATGCTATGAATGTTCTCAAATAAAATCATCACACTGAATTGTTTCATTATTCACGTAGTTCTAGATATTAGGTAATTTCTTAGAACTTAGAAATGGAAAGTGTTCCTGGGAAGCACCAACCTTGCATTATGCAGAGCCCAAAAAATCTAAAAAGGTGAGAATAATGTCATGACTTTTCTCCTACTGCTCCAGTCCTGCTGCTTAGTGCTGAGAGCTGGGAAAGAATGATAATTCCCATTGAATACAATGGGGCAAGGATTTCACTCTGGGTTTAGAATTGCCGTACCATATTCTCTTATTCCTGGGAAGCAACAGTAGGCTGGTCTGTTCATTGCCAGTTCTGTCAAGGCCCCAAAAAGTGAATTGTCTTGCTTGTGATAAATGAGAGATTTAATTGCACAACTTTCAAATGCAGTCAGTATTGGCCTATCTCTGCTTCCATTGATATCAATGGGAGTTTTCCATTGACTTGAATGATAATACTTGCCAACTGTGATAAGTGTTTTTGAAATGCCCTTCCTAAAATGTTCCTAAATTCCCTTCCTAAAAAGCTGGCTTTAGAGCAATTATACTCTCTCTGAAGTCATTGGGAGTTTTGCCATGGATTTTACTGGGGCCAAGATTTTGTCCATATCCCCTATGCTTAAAACAGGGAATACCTTTAGAACAGGTAAAATGTCTAGAACTAGAATGAACTGTGTGTGTCCTGTATGTAAGACCAGCACTGCTCATGGGCATCTGTTGTTCAATCCTCTATTCAAGGGCAGAAGTTTCTCCATCTTAGTTATGTTAAATCCACTCCTGTTTTGACTACATTTCATGGTACTTTCCTCTGTAATCTCTAGGATTGTTAGAAATGGGGGCTGGGAAACTGGGGAATGCAAGATTCACAAAATTTGAAGTAGAATTCAGTGGGATTTTTTTCTTTTCCCTCAAATAGTATTTACACTAGCATGCTTTTGTTTTCTAATGGATTATATTTATTTGTTGTGATGCAGCTATGTATTATGATTCAAGTGTCCTGTATCCAGTCATCGGCTTTTAATAAGGGGCCTGAGAAAATGGTTCAATATACCCCCGCCTCTTACAGAAAATATATAAAATTATGGAAAATTGCAAAAAATGTACCAAAAAATGTTGCAGTTACAAACCTTTCTTCTAATCTAAGAACATCACTATATTGTTTCTAGACAGGCAGCCACACTGGACTTCTCTGCAATTTTTCTATAGTTCATTTAATAACTATAGATTAAAGTTCCTCTATTTTTTTCCTGAATTGATCTGACAGTTTTTTAGTATAGCCTCAGGTATTCTGATATAGCTTGATATCAGAAGGAGACAAATTCAGATATCAACATATAGTCCATTAGATGTATACCTATAGAATAATCTGCATTGTTTTTTTCAATTCATTCCATTCTTTTCTTTTATTATTCCCTGTCCTACTTCATCATCTGTACTCCCACCTCTCAACTTCCCTCTCTTCTTCTAGTTAACTCTGTCCCCAGTTCAGCAAAACATTTATGTGTGTGTTTGAGTCCATCTCTGCTTTGCAAAACATTTCTACAGAACTAATTCGGACATAACATATACTTTACATTAAGCGTGTGCTTAATTGCATTACTGAATATTGTGTCATTCCTTACTCCAACAGCTTTTTTTCCCCTTTATAAATGTAAGTTAGGTGTGATGTTCTATGTTCTCTCTTTGCTTCAGAGCCCATAAGGATAAGCTTTCTAAAGTACCAGGTCAATAATGGGGAAAAGGAAAATGCTTTGTCGAGCATCCATGAAACTCACTCAATTTAAACAGTGATATAAACATTTGTCTTCCACTCTAATGATTCTTCAATGCAATTTTTTTCTAAAACTCAATAATAGGAATGAATGAAAAAGAACAAGCTCAACATCGTCATAATTAACTACATAATTAAGTTGCACTAACATAGCATTAAACCACAGTGCTCATTCATTATCTCTTAGAGAGTTACACCTAAGCCCCAATGCTAAAAAAGCAAGCACAGTCCAAAGCTAGGAGATGCCATCATCTGAGGTCAATGCACAGTAAGGCCAAGATTGTATATGCAGTCAAATCATGTCCAGCCATTGCTTGGTAAAAGAGAGGACAAGCACATAAATGTTTTGCTGAACTGGGGACAGAGTTAACTAGAAGAAGAGAGGGAAGTTGAGAGGTGGGAGTACAGATGATGAAGTAGGACAGGGAATAATAAAAGAAAAGAATGGAATGAATTGAAAAAAACAATGCAGATTATTCTATAGGTATACATCTAATGGACTATATGTTGATATCTGAATTTGTCTGTTCCACTCCTAGAGTGGTTTTGGCCTGTGGGCTTGCAATGCATGAGCGTGGACCCATAGATTTTTTATAGGCTCACACACTTTAAGGTCAGAAGGAATATCATCTAGTCTGACCTCCTGCACATTGAAGGTACATTGAAGGCCACAGATCCTCACTGACCCCCTCTTGTAATAGACCCATAACCTCTGGCTGAGTGACCAAAGTCCTCAAATCATGATTTAAAGACTTGCAAGTTACAGAGAATCCACCATTTACACTAATTTAAACCTTCACGAGACCTGTGCCCCGTGCTGCAGAGGAAGGTGAAAACTCTCCAGACTCTTTGCCAATCTGATCTGGAGGAAAATTCCATCCAAACTCCAAACATGGTGATCAGTTAGCCCAGTAGTTATGTCTCCAATTTCTGTGAATTTATTGGGACACTTAATTATGTGGAAGGAATAGTGCACCATTAGAAAACCCAACCCTAAATAATAGTTTAGTTTCACGTTGGGTCATAACGTTAGTCCAAAACATGCAAAATCCCTTGCTAAGTTAATAGGGTACTGTTGCTACATTAATTCTATTTTTATTTAATATAATAATTTATAAATTTTATAACAGCTGCCATATGAAATATATAGAATTAAACATCATTGTATCATGAATACTTAAAATATATTTTGTTTAATAAGGTGCCACATTATGAATAAATGGGTCATTACTAGGATTGTGGGGGAAATTTTGAATTTGGTACACTCTTGTGTAAGAAAAGGTATTGGACTTCACACTTCCATAGAACCCCCAGAGCTGATTTACTTTAGGAATGTCTCCAGAAACCCAAACTCCAGACCTGTATTGAGCATGTACAGTGCTTTAGCTAGTGGGAAGACAGCAAAATTAAGATAGGGAGGATTCTGTTCAAAGTTTATCTCCAATACAAGATTAATGAAAAAGAGGAAGTGCCAGAATCAGATCTTATGTAAGTGGGTAACTCCAATAAAATAAATGGAGCAGTGTCTCCTTACACCAGATATGAACTAGATTAAAGAGTTTTATTACTGATAAACAAGTACGTTATCATAGGTAGGGCCACCAGCCCCATCTATTATTAAGGAGGCTTGACACTTCTGACTGTAAAACTCTTTTGATTCAGTTGTTTATAATTTTGCTAAACTTTAATTACTTAGGCTGAAATTTTCCATGCTGGGTGTCTGCCTCAGGCTGAATTTTTGTGGAGAGTTTCACCCAAAATAGTTCAGCCATTTCTGAAAATGAAGCTAAAGAAAAATACATCGTTATGCACTGTTAAAATAATTCTGGCAATCTTTGCATAGAGAAGCTCTTGGAGCAAGGATTTGAGATGTGGCAGGTGGTGGCCTTTGTGTCTGAGATGTGCCTTTTGCTATTCCTATGAACATTTGGCCCAGCTTTTGAAAAATCTGTTTGCACATGCTCAGTAAAGACTTGATAGATTTTAGCAGCTAAAATCTTCAAAGGTTCCATCTCCACATACCTTACTCCATCCCCTGACAGTTCCTACATATGCCATCCCCACAGACTGAGTATTATTCATGCCAGGGCTAGAGAGAGAAATGGTTTCCAGTTAGTGGTGGGCAAATAACACTGAGAACAGATGAGGGGATAAGGTAGTCTGGGATATGCTGAACAACAAAAATGATACTGGGAACTACTGGGGGAAATGGAGGAGAGAAGACAGATCTGATGAGGAGCAGAGTATATGAGGAGAACTGCAACAAGAAAGTGGGAGAAAGGTGACGGGTGGGATGGCTGGAGGAGAAAGAGAGAGTGGATGAGAAACTGGGAAATGGGACTGGCTGGGCAAGGAGACTAGGATTGGGAAGGAGAAGAGTAAGACTTGGAGTGGGGGGATGAGAGTGGGCCATGGATGGTGAGTCCAAAGGGAGACAGGATAGGCTGGGCAAGGAGATTGGGACTGAGATAAGCAGTCTGGGAAGTGGAGACTGGGACTGGGTATGAAAGGAGAATGGGCCTGGGATGAGGTGCCAGGGATGGGGCTGAGACAGGACTAGTACAGGTTGGAGGAGAGGGTGCCAAAAAGCTTGGCGGGGGACAGACATAAGAATCTGTGCACACTAGTGCACACTCCCAAGATTCCTGAGTCTCAGCCGTCCTCTACTGTCGTCAGCAAATATCTATGAAGTGTGTTTCTCAAATCCCCTCTAAAGCTGGTCCCCATAGAGGATGACGAGCTACTATTGCTATAAGTTACCCCATTAGCTAGACTTGCAGAGGTCTGTGTGGTGAATCTAAACATTCTAACCCTGTTGATTAAACCATGTGAATGTCAAAGAGATGGAATTTGTTTTTTTCAGTTTGCTTTTTTAAAAAGTTAGGAAATTACACACACAAAAACTATATTAAAAGAACATTAAGGTTTCCAAAGTCAAGCTCAGAAGTTAGGAAATGTCAGAATTAAGCTTGTCGGTGTTTATGCATGTGCATACTTACGCATTTATGATATAGTCTTTAAATACATGATCATATGTTTTTCCACCTGACCACTTCCTTATTTAGTGCACATGATGGATTTGCTATGGGGACGAATCACGGTAGTGTAGTAAAGGAGACTGTTAGCTGTAGGACTGCCTGCCTCATTTGTTGCAGAAGCTGGAAGGTGTTGGATTGAGGCAGAAGATTACAGGAAAGGACAGTCTAATGTTTTAAGGCAGTTGAATGTTGCCCTGGAGAGCTGATTGCTATCCCTGCCTGTGCCATAGAATTCATATGTGATGCTAGGCAAGTTACTTAAACCAAACTCTTCACAGTCAGTCACAAATCATGTGTTCCTCATTTTCTGAATTCCCAACTAGAGACCTTTTGGCCTGATTTTCAGAGGGGCTGAGCACTCTCCGCTACAAGTGAAGTCAACAGAATCTGTGCTCTGAATAAAGAAAATGCTATATAATGCTCAGCACACTGAAAATGTGGAATGAGCATTGTGCAGAAGGAATTATCACTGTAAACGGGAAAGAAATCAAGGAGGTCGACATATTTACCTGGGTCAGCAGCTGAGCAGAGACAACTCATTCAAAGGAGACTGCAGTGGGAGGCAAAAGGTGGGGTGGGCAAGTTTCAATAAAATAAAGCCATCTCTAATGGATGATGAACTGCCCATGAAGAAAAGGAAAGAACTGTTTAACAACACTGTTCTGCCAGCAATGATATATGGAGCAGAAAGCTGGTCAACAATGAAAGTTGAGGAAGAAAAACTCGCTGTCACCCAGAGAGCAATGGAAAGGCAAATGTGTAAGATATTGCTCTGTGCTCACATACCGAATGAGGAGATCAGCAGGCATACAGAGGTGACCAATGTAGTGCAGGCAATGTATGACACAAAGTGAAGATTGGTGGGCCATTTAGTCTGCAGGCAAGAGAATAGGTGGACAACTCACATCAGTGACTGGATCCCCAGAGACCACATATGACCGCTGGGCAGAGCATAAACACGCTGGGCCGATCCCATGACAAAACTCTTTGGCCAGAAATGGAAAGAACGTGCTAGCAACAAAATAGAATGGTGTGACCTCAACTTGTGTTTGTGGAGGGATGGATGAGGACAAGCTGCATAAAGGTTACACTGAAAATATCAGGCCAAAACTATCTTACATTGAGCACCTAAAATTAGTGACTATTTGGACTTTAATCACTCAGTCCCTCGACTCCCAAGTTGTAAAATGGAGATGATGATAATACCCCCACCATGAGTTTTATAAAGATATATTAAAGTTTGTGAAGGACAGAGATAATATATTTATGAGCCCCACAGAAAAGCTTGTGAGGAAATAAATAATTCTGTGGTCAGATCAGGAATTGAACAGTATACAGTAAACAAGATCTAGAGGCACACATTAAAAAATGAGGAGAAAACAAAATATTGAATAGCTGGGCGGGGATCTTGTGGCAAAAAATAATATGGGATCATGTAACTAAAAGTTGTATCATAATTCATATGCATAAGAAGGGCAAATTAAATTTGCCCAGGAAAACTTAATTATGGAATTTTCTAACTTATAAGGGCTTGATTTTACAATCTTAAAGTTTTCTTAACTCTAGGTAGGATGGGATATGTGGAGGGTGAGGTTAGCCGGGGCACTCCTCTCCCAGTTCCAAAACCTGCAGCCACTCCTCCAACACTGAAGTCTCATCTCCCGCTGATTGCAATGGAAGACAACATATGAAATAGGGTCCACTGTGCTTAGCATTGCCTAACCCCACTCTCCTAGCCACTAAAGAGGAAGATCACATTCTGATCCTGACTGAACAAGAATACATACTCCAAGGATTCCCTTCAGAAGTTGACTTACCTCCCCAGAGAGAAAACACAGATCTCAGGGATGGAGAAAAAGAAAAATCACATAATACAATTGTTTCTTTTCCACAATATTGTGCACAAAATAGTTTTAAATGGAAATCTTTTTTTGGCTGTTGTGTAATGACTCACACTGGGAACCTTTGGTATTTTATTTCACTCGTGAAATGTCTAGCAAATGTCTTCTCATATTGAGCCTCAGTTCCATCCTGAAGTGAATATTTTAGGCCCAGTTATAAACTGTGAAGAAGAGAGGCTATAAAAGAAACATACAGACAAACTTAAAGGGCCAGATCCTCAATTTGTGTAAATTGGTGCAGCTGCATTGATTACAATGGAACTATGGCACTAAGCGGTTCAGGCAGTATGCTCCAGGAAACCAAACATTCACTGGGATTCAGGAGAGCTGCGTTTTAGTCCATGCTTTCTCATCAGCCTTCTATGTGATTTTGGGCAAGTCACTTCACTTCCTGCAGCCTCTGTTTCCCTTTCCATCCTATGTCTGTTTATACTGCATTCCCTCTGGAGCAAGAACTTTCTCTTTACATGTGTTGTTTAAGTGTCTAGCACTGCTGGATAGTGGTTTCATTTGGGGCCTCAAAGATCTATTGAAATACAAACAACAATTTGGTGACTGATAGTTGCTGATGATATGGCCCAAAGAGCTCTCTTTGGGCTAGACAGGGCTAGGTACAGAGATATTTAAGTGTCTCAAAAAAAGACACAGGTACATACCTAGTGAGATTTTTAAAAGTGCAGAGACACCTCACTCTCTCCACTTTTCCTTTGGGTAGGGTACTTGAAGCTTAGGTTAGCATTCCTATGGGTATGACTCCTTGTCCAAGGCTTAAGGTTCCTAAGGAGAAGGGTACTTGCCACTAGAGTTATAGTTCCTAGGGGTAGAAGTCCCTGCCCTAGGGTTAGGGTACCTAAGGGCAAGGCAATGGAGCTATGGTTAGGGTACATAGATGTAGACTATTTGGAACTAGTGTTAGGGTTCCTATGGGTAGATTCTCCACACAAGGTTTAGGGTTTGTATGTGTTGGGTACTTGAAGACAGGCTTAGAGTTCCAATGTGTAGGGTACTTAGAGCTAAGTTTAAGGTTCCTCTTGGTATGGCACTTGAAGAAAGAGTTAGGGATCCAATGAATAGGGCTCTCCCCCCCCACCCAGGGGTTAGGGCTCTTATGGGTACGGTAATTAAAACCACGGATAGGCTCCCTTGGGTCAGCTACTTTGAGCTAAGGTTAGATTTCCTATGAGTAAGCCTCCCTGCCCTAATGTTAGGGTTCTTCTGGATATGGTACTAATGCTACTAGGATCACCTCTGGAGCATTAGCTATCTTCCAGTCATTTGGTGCAGAAGCTGATTTAAATGATAGGTTACAAACTACACTTAGTAGTTTTGCAATTTCACATTTGAGTTCCTTCAGAACTCTTGGGTGAATGCCATCTGGTCCTGGTGATTCATACCTGTTTAGTTTATCAATTTGTTCCAAAACCTCCTCTAATGACATCTCATGGTTCCTGGTGCTAGGGTTAGGATTCCTAATGGTAAGGGTTCCCACCCTAGCATTAGGTTCCTTATGAGTAGGATACTTGGAGCTAGGTTTAATGTTCCTATTCTTAGGGTACTTGGAATTAGGGTAAGGGTTCCATTGATTTTGCTTGTGAAAAATCCCACTAGGTTTCTTTCTGCATCTTTAATACCTTTAAAACTCTGTCACTTAGTCTAATAAATTTGTATTCTTTTTCCATTTTATCCATTTGCTGCTAAAGAGTTAATAATATGCAAGTATTGTAGTCCCTAGGGACAAAAGCCACTGCAGATGGCCAGGTGACATTCTGTGATCCTCCAGGGTTTGGCCATGAAGCCTATTTCAGAAGGGGCAAAATCTTCCTACCAACAGAACAATGTGAGCGGAATGTTCCCATCCTTCAGCTCTGGAGCCTATCACAGGAAAGATTGATCTGGCCCATTGCTAGACTACAAGGATGTGATTCTAAGATAGTTTTAAAAGGTATTATAAATGTAACCTAAAGAGGTCCCATTTTTGTCCATTATAAACTAAATAGATGCTGAATTATGTTTAATACAACATTGCTACATAAATATCTATAAAGAGGCTGTTATAGCTTAAGGAAAACTATCAGTTTCAGTAGGGAGATAGCACTGAGTTCCTTCCAATAATCAGAAACCCAAACCTTTTATTTATTTACTGTGAAAGATGCATAGCAGTAAAATGAATACTCATCCTTCATTTATGGTGCATAATGTTTGCAACTGGTATTAGAAGATGAAACCAATATTAGATTCAGAGGAATGATTTCCTTAACTGAATATCTTGAATGTATTCTGTGCCCTGCATCACTAAGAATGGTGGATAAAATTGGTATAGAGTTTCATACAAGTCAGATATGCTTTTTAAGATGATACCTTACTAATGTATTCTGACCGCTTTGTTTCATAACAAATTTCATATCCCATGAATTATTTGGCTCTGTCAATACGAAGAGAAGATATTTCATGCTTCTTCAGTAAAAAAAGCTTATGGGCACATCTGCACCATCAGTCTCTTTCCTAAGTTTATTGAACACACAAACATCAAAGTCATTAAAGGACAGAGTCTGGTTTTCATCCTGAAATGAATTCAGATAAGGAGTATCGTAACTTATAGACATCAGTCTTGGAGATACAACAAATGTGGGAAGAGAACAGATAATCAGAAGATTTGTTTTGAAGGGTAAATATTCAGAAATCAATAGAAACTTTTATAGGCAAAGATAAATTGTATTCAGTTTGTATGTGTGAGAGAGAGCTCTAATATGACTCACTTTGTTCTCTACATTCTTGTTCCCTAAATTCTTTTTCAGTGAAGTCTCTCATTTATATATTTTGTACCATACGTATTTGCAGCTCTCATGTTTTTCCCCCTATGATACTGTCTGTGCAGAACTTTTTTTTTAAAGTATGGAATTTAATTTTTAGTGTGCTGTGTTTTCAAAAAAGAAATGGACTATCGTATTTTCTGCAACAATGTCCATAGAATCATAGAAGTGTAGGACTGGAAGGGACCTCAATAGGCCATATAGGTCAGCCCCCTGCACTAAAGGCAGGACTAACGAATAACTAGACCATTCCTGACAGGTGTTTGTCTAACCTGTTCTTAAAAACCTTCAATGATGGAGACTCCACAACCTCCTTAGGCAATTTGTTCCAGTGCTTAACTGCTCTGGAAGTTTTTCATAACTATTAGGAAGTTTTTCATAACGTCCAGTCCTTTGCTGCTATTTAAGCCTATTGCTTCTTGTCCTCGCCTCAAAGATTAAGGTGAATAATTCTTCACTTTCTTTCTTGTAACATGAGATCATATAGTTTAAAAACATATTGAGAGCCTATTTTGACTTTGGAAGTGAGAAGTTCAAAGTGCTGATTTTGCATCTGGTATATTCCGGGAGGGATTCCTGTCAATATAACATTCATCCTGATTTACAACAACCACTCCTATTGCCATTCTGGATCTCTCAGAAACTGCGTTTGCCATCAGGCCAAATTGTGGAGTGATTCTTTGACATGCATAAATGGGGACAAGAATCACACTATTCACTTTATGATTACTTCTGACCTCAGCTAAGGAGTTTTAGGTGGTCTTATGAACCAAAGTTGTGCCAGTTTTATAGATCCTTGGGCTATGTCTACACTTACACTGCTACAATGGCACAGTTGCAGAATTGCAGCTGTGCTGCTGTAACATTTCAATATAAACACTCACTACAGTAATAGGGGGATGCACATATGGCTGAGGGGTGACTTTGATCATATGAGTCCCCAATTTGAAATGTAGTCTTCAATGTGTTTTAGTGAGACCTTACAATCTGCTGAAGTTTAAGCCCATTGACAAGGGGAGAAAGGTGGAAAAAATAAAGGACTCAGTGTGATGCATTGTACCTCAAAGTACCACCCTATAGCCCTCAGATTCATCATTGATATATTGTTGTGATATTTCAAAGCATTTCTTGCAAGGTATCATATGAAAGGTCATGATTTGCTGAAACTCATTGTTCTGTCAAAGCTCTCCTGGAGGTACTCTGAAAGCCTTTTCAGAAGGTTTCTGGGGAGGGCTGACTTATTTCATCCTCCACGGTAGGACACTTTACCATGCCAAGCCAGTAGCAAGTAGCACTTGCAGCACAAAGCATGACAGCACAAAGCATGGCAGCAAATTGTCCTGGGTTTTGATCGCATTCATGCAACATTCAGTCTCTATCTTTCTGTGTCAGCCGCCCCCATTAGCCTCAGCATTTCCTCATGAGTGTTCTGAACACGCTCACTGTGTGCTTTCCTGGCCTCTGCCACCAAATACCTGCATACATTCAGCTGTGCCCTATCAGTGCAGGAGGACTGCATGAGCTCTGAAAACATGTCATCGCAAGTGCAGTTTTTTTGCCTTCTAGTCTGCAATAACTTTGGGGACAGAGTTGATGCAGGGAGCACTTTTAAAGCTGTAACAGCATTCCTTCCCTCGCCCTGTAATGACAAAGCAGTGCATGCACCATTGCTTACCATGGGTGTTCTCCTGCCCCTTTGTAGTTTCCTCTGACTTTGTAATTGCATAAAGAGAGACAACAGCTGGGCTAATAAATCTGAAATCAGCAGCACCTGCAGAAGCTGTATAAAATATCTTTGCATACTTAGTGTGATCAAGTTCTTCAAGAACTTGGAGTCTTCAGGGAGAAAAAAACCCCATGCAGCAACAGCAGGGCTAATGCTCTTGGCAGTGAAGCAGATACACTGGATTGTGAGTTTGACATGGTATTTTACAACAGTATCAAAATGTCTCATTTTTCAAATACAGACTATGCAAGACACCCACGTCACCCTGACCTGTACCAAATATGAATATGACAGTATGTCTGTACAGTAGCATACTCAGAACAGTGACAAACAATGGAAATATTATAGCTATATATGCTACAGCTAATAGACTATTAGTCTTATCAATACCATTTTCCCCATTGATAACTAAGGGTGTAATTTTATTATTCTGTATTTTCTTTATTTAAATAATAATTAAAAGTAGAAGCAAAAAGCTGTCTCAAAGGTTTTAAGAAAAGGGTAATGAGTGTTCTGAGTTGTGGATAATGGTGTATAAAGTATTTTAGGGACTGTGAACATCCTTTCTACTATCAGCAGCTTTGCTCCCAACAGCTGTAAATTAGGCTGGAATCCACCACAGGAATATATGCTGTTCTCAAGGTAGTCAATGCAGTTGGACAGGGCAGATCATTTCATGAGAGCTTGAGTGATGTGCTGGGGGCATAAGTGAAATGTCCCTAGTGAAGTGGAAGGTAATGTAATTTAAAGCTGAATGAGTCTGGAAGAAGGTGTCAATTTCACCAGCGTATTCTCCCTTAGATTCATTTTAGTTTGGTTCTGAATTTGGCCCAGAAAGATGCTGTGATTATGGTGTATGCTCATTCTCTGAGAACCAATAGGTCTTGCTTCCTTACATGAACCAGTATTATTCTGAATAATAGATAATGATAGCTATGCTTTAGCCTTTGTTACCAAATCTTTTACTAATAGTGATTTTTTGCACCCTCACAATAAAATGGGAATCAGTAATTTATCTGATTAAATTTAAATAGTTTTAAAACAGGATACTATTTAAATGTAAGCCACCAAAGATATCTCTTTTGAGGCAAAAAAAAGTGTTTCTGAAAAGGTTTGACTTAATTGATGTCAGGGAGGTTATTAATGGATGATTAAAAAATGGATTTGGAACAACTTTATACTAACAGCACAGAAAAGAGATTAAAAATGTATAATATGATGAAACCTTAGAGTTCCATTCAGGCTTGGTAGCTTGCAAAGTATAAGGAAAAGAGACAGATAAAAGATTGCTGAAGGGAATTTCCTCTTCCATCGAAATACTACCTGGTATGTCAATTTTCTCTCTGTTTGTTGTTTTTCCTATACATAGAAAGTAAACCCAGGAGCCAAGAAGTTATACTGCGTATAGAGACCACATGTAATTGCTTTTTTGGACACCTAGAATATTCTTATTTATCCTGCTCTTTGTAATTGCCTCATCGCCCCCTTACCACTGCTAGTGGATGATTATTACAGTAAGCAGAAACATTTTCCTCCATCCCAGATTTTAATCCTGATCTTTATGTCATTGTCCTTGAAAGAGTTTTTATATTGTGCTGCCTTCTATGCTGCCCCTAATTGAAAAACCTATTTCTTTAAAGGTCCAATCCATTGTCCGCTACAGTCAATTGGTGTTGGATGAGGTTACTGCTGTCTACCATGCCTCTTCTTCTCTGCACATTTTCTAATTCACCAATCTCATTCTCCTTCAAATCCTTCCTTAAAATACATTTTTTCTATAAAGCCTTTCAAGTTTAACCTCTGTAAAGATTCCAAGATTTTTTTCCCCTACATTGTACTGTCACTCAGTTTTTTCTGTGTCTGAGCTGCTTTGCTTGTGTCTGACCTTGGGTAAGCTCCTTGGGTAAGCTCTGTATATAACACCAAGGACATATTCAGTGGTCAGTCAATGCTGTACATAATAAAACACTATGATCATACATCGCCATAGCTTTGGCATTATGTTTCAGGCTATTTGGAGGGGGAATAAGAAGTCAGTTTAATGGCTGTGAAATTGCTTAACTGCCAGCCCAGGGGACTGAAATCCAGCATGGGTTATAATATAGTATCCTGCTTATTTTAACTACTTGCATTTCAAGCACACTATTTGTCTGTATAACTCCTTTGGCCAAAGCCTCTAATTCCTGCAGCAGTTGAGGAAAATACTTTCCAAATTCTTTCAAATGAATTCCTATTTGCAACAGGAGAGTATTTGGCTCTGCGACTGGACCCACTAATCTCTCATGAGTGCCCCTGCTGGCTGCGTGCATGCCTACACTCTTTGCTTTGTGCTGCTTGCGGTGGTCCCCGTTGACAGTTAATGTCTTAAACAGGTTTTCAGTGACTCCGCCCTCTGGCCAAGTCACACACAGTCTGTATGTGTGAAACAAAACAGACCCCTTCCGGGGTACAAGTCCAGTAGGGCCTATCTCAGTGCACTCAGTATTGCTTTTGTCTGAAGCCCTATCCCTGGGCTCAGTTCTAGTCCATAGGGCCAGTCTGGTTCAACCCACCGTCCAGCCCCTTCTGGGCTCTCTCTCAAATGGTCCCTGCTCTGGAACGGAGCAGTGCCCCCAGGGCTTCCTTCCTGGAGACTCTTCGCTTGGTAGCAAGTCTTACTGGCCCCAGCTGTCGGGTTCATTCCCTTTCTGGGGAGGATATCAAAGTCTATAAATGCTGACCCTCTTTGGGGTCTTCAGCCCACTCACTGGAGCCTGTGGAAACTCCCCTTCTTCAGGGCTTTGGCCACTTCCCTAATGGCTGGTGGGAGGGGGGACTCAGGCCTGCCCACCACTCTGAGTCCCAACCCAGGGACCCTATAAATAGCAGCCACATGCTGGTCCCTTTTAACTCTATGCTACTGTTCCCTGGGCAATTTCCCTGCAGCTCCTTCACCTTTACCTTCACCCTTATCTCAGGGCTGACGTCTTTCTTGCATTCCGACAGCCTGCCAGGAGGAGCTTCCTTGCTCTCTCCTCCCACCCCATCCCTGCCAGGAACCGGTCTGTCCAGGTACTACAACCAGCCAGGAGCACTGTCCTTACTCATATGGCTACAGCCAGCAACTGCTCTGTCCAGCCTTGCCAGTAGATTGCTTGCTAGTCCAAGCAGGCACTTTTATACAA
Source organism: Mauremys reevesii (assembly GCF_016161935.1). Lineage (NCBI taxonomy): Eukaryota > Metazoa > Chordata > Testudines > Geoemydidae > Mauremys > Mauremys reevesii. The sequence continues at coordinate 84,934,655 of NC_052627.1, read as the reverse complement.
GCCTTCTGGGCCCTGATTGGCTGTTTTCCTGCAGGCTCTTTCTGATCGGCTGTTTCCCATGCAGCTGCTCTAGGCAATTTGGAGGACCTAATATATCCCATCATAGGCACATTAGCATTAACATTGTGCAAAAACTTTATAATTAATCTTGAAATGAGATGAATGGATTTTGTTTTATTATGAACTCTAAACTCAGGCCCTAGTCACTCACCTCTTATTTTGCCATGCTCAGTCCTTAGGAACCCAAAACCCTACCCCACAACCCCAGGTTCTTAGGAACAATCTTATGCTAAGTGGGGGACTTGTCCACCCCACTTTCAAAGTAAAATGACCCAGAACATGTCACTGGTTCCAACAGCTACTGACTTCTTCACTTTAACCTTATTTTGGGGTCTAGATTTCACTCAGTGCATTGCTGTTAACTGAGAATCTCCACAATAGTTTACCTTCCCAACACTAAAATGATTCAACATGAAAATAGATCGTTATGTGAGCCCTGATTCTGATCTCACTTCAGTGTAAATCAGACATAATTCCACAGAAATCAGTGGAGATACTGCACTGTAAAAAGGCAGTGGAAATCTAGAATGTCAGAATGGAGATTTACTCTTACAGTAGGGTACAACGAGAGCATCCCAAGCTCCAGAATAACATAAAGTGGCAGTTCAGCAGCAGCAGCAGATCAAAACTTTTGGGTCACTGGTGCAAAACTGGGAATAGGAAAGGAGATGATCATCTGAATATATGGGAAGGGTAAAGTCCCCTCAAGGCATAAATTACACCCTTTTAGACTTACTTATGCATCAGTAGAACAGATAAGGAAATATAAGGGAGGCTAAATAAGTGAAAGGACATTACAATGTACATCACCTTACTTCCCACTTCTGAATGTGGTCTGTTCACTACAAATGTCTGTACCCAGGTTGAATTAGCACCCATTAGTCTGGCCCCAGAGCATGCTTCCAATTGCTTAATTCATCCTGATTTCTTTCAGTTTAATTCTCCTTTGTGTCTTCCAGTTGTTTGCATCTCCTGCATTTATTTCTGTACCAGAGATTTCTCTTTAAATATATTAATTTCACTGAGGGGAAAAAACATGCACATTCCACAGTATTGTAAAAAGACTTCAGGTTAATTTTATTAGTCAAATACATACAAATAGAATAATACGTAAGGCTTCAATTAAGGAAAGCATCTCTATTTAGGACATTACATAAGCATGTTCTTATCTCATTAAAACAATGGAACTTATATGCTTAAAGTTAAGTATCTGTACTTCCGTGAATCAAGGCCTTAAATGACGTGTCCTTGTCATTTAGTTATGCTTTTATTTATATAAATATTAAATGCCTGCTTAACATCTCATCATGGTCCTGATCCACTAGTATGTATTCTTTGGGCCTATACTACTGTAAATTATGCCCTGATCCTGCAAACACACATATATGTGCCTAACTTTAAGCATGTGAGGAATCCTAAATACTTCAGCAGGATTACTTTCAAGCTTAACATTAAACCTCTGTGCCTACAAAATCAGAACCTTAGTTTCTTCAAAATCCTTTTAGATTCATACCTCTCTAACTCTGAGAGCTTGCAGTAGGTGACTATCGACATTTAAGATCTGTTATTATCCTTACATACCTGTTACATATGCATATTACTCTCATTAACTTCAGTGGGAGTATTGCATCTCTGAAGGTAAAATTTGATATTTACAGATTGGAATGAAACTATGGAGCCAGGTGGATCAGCTTTTTTCTCTTTTTTTCAATAGAGAAGGCATTTTATTTAATTGTGTAAGGGTCATATTTTTTGTATATACTTGAACTCTATCATCAAAACTCATCCCAGGTGAAAATCTCCAGAAGTCAATGGAATTGCATTGAGAGCATATTTACCCCAATCTGTTTTTGAGTGACACATTTCTGACTTTAGTCAGTCACCTCAATCAACTGAATTATAGAATTTTTAAGCCGAGACTGTCAACAAGGACATCAATTCTGATGGTGATTTTTGTAATATGGATGCTTCCATGTCTGGACAGTCAGAAATACACTGAGACCACTACTCAATACTGAACAGCTGTTATATGATATTGGTTTACATTCATTGTACCAACTTGGTGTATTAAAGTGATTAGAATGCTGATTATTTCCCCCAAAATGCTCAGCTCTCCTGATAATATTCAATATATTTCTATCTGAAATTTTCTTGCCAAATAAAAAAATCAAAACTATTTATGAAACTGTTTATGAATAACTTTCAGTTTAAATCCAGACCGAATTAAACTTTACAAGTGACACCAGCATCTTCATTATGTTTACAATCTGTCACACCCCAGCCTTTAAACATACAATTTTCAATAGAGGTTTCATAGCCAAAACAAAGAACCTCATCCATCCATATTCGACCAGTACCTGCAATGTTAAGAATAATTTATCTCATATATATTTCAGAAGGATAATTCTCACATTAAAATAAATATTTGAACATCTTATATATAATAACCAGGACGGTGGGATATAATATAGTTTAATATAACACTTGACTTAATTTAAAATGCCACAGATTAAATAAATATCCCAGTAAAATTGGTGAAATGTGGTGTGTTAAAGTATTTAAAGGCACCTATTGTTCCATATAACCAAACTAAGTTGACATCCAAAATCCAGAAACTTGAAAAATATTCTTTGATTGGGAGATAGTTCTAAAATTTTGGGTACCATTGCAATTAATTTAGGTATCCTTATACAGAGCACACTACCTTGGTTGTGAAATGACTGACCCATCTGGTACCCACTATGAAGCTTGACTTCACTATTGGAAATATACATTTTTCCTTTCACCAGTGATGTCAGGATTTGAGAGAATCTGTCATAGACCCTATACTATGGAAAATTTTCTTCATTTTAAGTGGTGGTGTGCTTGGGTTTTGGAGCTTGAGGATTTGAACTCTCTCTGTGGCTATCATGAGTGATGATCATGAAGAGCACAGAAAAAAAAACAGATTTCTAGGCATACAAGGATTTGTTACAAATTATATCTATCACATACATATATGTGTGTGGGTAGTGGGAGAGAGAAATAGTAGTAGTCCTGGGCAGTGGAGGGGACAGTAGAGAGGAAATGAATTTAATATCTGGTCCATTTTGGCTGTGATTTCTTTGGAAGGCTCTCAGATACTGTGACAATAATTACATTATAACCTTATCTATATAACTGATCAAATCAATATACATTATATAAATAGACTTTATAATTATAACTTATATTTAAAGTTTTTATTATAATTATATAGTCAAAATATTGAGTAAAATGCCATATTTTGGAGAATACTCCTTGTGGGTTGGACTGACTACTCAGCCTAGAGTAGATAAAATCGATGGTTAATTTCTATTTGTCTGTCCTTTTTTCTTAGTAAAACAATTATTTTATAATTATTTTTAAATATGCCCTTTAACTTACTTTGCTAAAAATCAGTAGCATGGCTTTGAAAATCCAATTAATTGTATGCATCTTATCTTGCTACTGTTCCATAAACAGTTATTTAGCCACCACTGTGATTCGGGGAGAGGGGGTGTGTTGGGGGGTTGGGAGATATGAAGGACACCTAAAAAAATGAATTTTTAAATTCATATAGCGTACCTTGTCCAAAATAGGCACCACTGTGAATTCCAGATGCTGCTGCATACCCCAGACTCTTACAGACCACTGCTCCATCATGAATATCCCAGTGGTCATCACAGATAGTACCCCATTCTCCAGCATGAAAAATCTCCACTCTACCCTCATTAGGAACCTGTCCTCCTACAAGTTGAATCCTGGAAGCTGGAGCTGAGAAAATAAAGGTAGGTCTGATTAGATACAAACGTGATACCGTGATTCATACAGGGAATAGTTCAGTGGGTTTCAATCATATGTAATAAAGAGTGATAGTTGTTAGAATGCAGGCATGGAAGTCAGGAGTTGGGGGTTCTGTCACTGCTTCTGAAATTCACTGTGTGACTCTGGGGAATCACTTAGCCACTCACCTCAGTCCCTGGAAAAATCATGGAACAGGTCCTCAAGGAATCAATTCTGAACCACTTAAAGGAGGGGAAAGTGATAAGGAACAGTCAGCATAGATTCACCAAGGGCAAGTCATGCCTGACTAACCTAATTGCCTTCTATGATGAGATAACCGGCTCTGTGGATGAGGGGAAAGCAGTGGATGTGCTATTTCTGGACTTTAGCAAAGCCTTTGATACAGTCTCCCACAGTATTCTTGCCAGCAAGTTAAAGAAGTATGGGCTGGATGAATGGACGGTAAGGTGCATAGAAAACTGGCTAGATGGTCGAGCTCAACGGGTAGTGATCAATGGTTCCATGTCTAGTTGGCAGCCAGTATCAAGTGGAGTGCCCCAAGGGTCGGTGCTGGGGCCGGTTTTGTTCAATATCTTCATTAACGATCTGGAGGATGGTGTGGACTGCACCCTTAGCAAGTTTGCAGATGACACTAAACTGGGAGGAGTGGTTGATACGCTGGAGGGTAGGGATAGGATACAGAGGGACCTAGACAAATTAGAGGATTGGGCCAAAAGAAATATGATGAGGTTCAACAAGGACAAGTGCAGAATCCTGCACTTAGCCAGTTTTGTTTGTTAGGATGGGTTGTATAAGTAGCGGCATTTCCAGCAGATCGAGGGATGTGATCATTCCCCTCTATTCAGCACTGGTGAGGTCTCATTTGGAGTACTGTGTCCAGTTTTGGGCCCCACACTACAAGAAGGATGTGGATAAATTGGAGAGAGTCCAGCGGAGGGCAACAAAAATGATTAGGGGGCTGGAGCACATGACTTACGAGGAGAGGCTGAGGGAACTGAGATTGTTTAGCCTGCAGAAGAGAAGATTGAGGGGGGATTTGATAGCTGCTTTCAACTACCTGAAAGGGGGTTCCAAAGACGATGGATCTAGACTGTTCTCAGTGGTAGAAGATGACAGAACAAGGAGTAATGGTCTCAAGTTGCAGAGGGGGAGGTTTAGGTTGGACATTAGGAAAAACTTTTTCACTAGTAGGGTGGTGAAGCACTGGAATGGGTTACCTAGGGAGGTGGTGGAATCTCCTTCCTTAGAGGTTTTTAAGGTCAGGCTTGACAAAGCCTGGCTGGGATGATTTAGTTGGGTTTGGTCCTGCTTTGAGCAGGGGGTTGGACTAGATGATCTCCTGAGGTCCCTTCCAACCCTGAGATTCTATGATTCTATGTCTCAGTTTCCAAATCTGTAAAATGAAGGATAATATTTGCCAAATTCAATGAGTTGCTGGGTAATTTGAGTTACTGATGCCTTTGCAGTCCTTGGATGGAATCTTAGAAGTGTAAAGAATGACATGACCATTTGCTGATGAAAATGTAGAATTGCAAATGATTCTTGCTAATCTTCTTACCATGGATCTCCAGGATCATTGTTAATTTGGGTACAGTACTACAGTATATGTGTGGTTGAGCTACTTGCAATTGGTGTAGTTCAAGTATCCAGGCTATTAAATCTGTCAACTGCCTTTAATGCTGCTGACCTATGAGGCTTCGTCAATTCACCAGTAGACATTGTTGCTCTGTTCCTTCCTGTCTGAGTAGACCCACAGATCAGGCTTGTGCAATGACTTTTTTTTCCTCTCAGGGTGCTCTCATGTGGGCTTTCCTCGGGTTCCATTTTGCCACTCATCTTGTGCAATAGGCTGTTAAAAGGGTGTGTGAGGAGAGAAGGACTATGGTATTTTCAGTATGCTGTTGGTACCCAGCTCCTGGTCTCCATTTCATCTATAGGTGCAGCCTAGCCTCTCATCCAGTGTCTTGTAGAGACTGAGGCACAGATGACAATGCTAACTGGTAAAGGCTTAATCCAGATAAGACAGACGTGAAATTGATAGGTCAGAGAAAACACCCAGAAGATTTGCTAAGGATTATTTCTGCCCCACTCATGAAGAGTATGTGTCTGTTGTTTGTGTTCACTATTTGGAGGTTTGATTAGATTCCCAACTTCTGTTAGATCAGGTAACAGCAAAGAGTAACACATCTATTTTTTCCAACATTATTGCAACTCTCTCTTTTGCATGTAGACCTTATTACCATTATCTATGCTTCTTTCTCACAAAGATAGGTTACTGCACTGTATTCTACCCAGACCGACACCTTCAATCCAGCTGGAAACTGAATCAGGATGCAGCTGTGTTAAGCAGTGCTTCCCACATTTCATGTCACAGATCTGCATTGGCTTCTATCTGGCTTATAGGTGGAATTCACAATGAGCATTAATGCTAGGAGGTATTTTTTATTGTTTATTTAACATGAAGTGCTTGTTCTTTAATGTTAGGTTTAATATTTTCAGGTAATAGTGAAGAGTACCGGGGACCTTCTATTTACAATCTGTTCTGTATTTTTCTGAGCCACATTTTTTTTTAGAAACACTATAAAAAAATGGTTTTGCCTGAGATGACTTCTTTGGAATCTCAACAGCCTCTTCAGGACAATTCATCTGTTTCATGAAACCACCTCATTAACTCAACCAAAATGAATTATTATTTTACTATGAAGCATTGTATGCCTATTCATCCATCTTTAGCATGCCATTAAGGAGGGGTATTTGCAGCATGGTTCATCTCATATTCCAATCTACTCATAAAAGATAGATGCATATGCTCCGTAAATCAGTTCAGCTCATAAAAAGTGAGACTGATAATACTGCTTAAAGGTAGACATACTGTAAACCAGAGGTCTCCAACCTTTTCAAGCCCAAGATCACTTTTTGAATTTAAGGGCAACTAAGGCTCTACCCTGCCCCTTCCTCAAGGCCCCTTCTCTTCCCCAAAGCCCCACCCCATTCACTCCACACACATACCCTCCATCACACACTCTCCCCCACCCTCCCTCACTTTCACCAGGCTCGGGTAGGGGTTCGGGAGAGGGTGTGGGCTCTGGGTTGGAGCCGAGGGGTTCACAGTGTGGGAGGGGACTCTGGGCTGAGCCTGGGGAACGGGGTTGGGATGCAGGAGGGGGTGAGGGGTGCAAGCTCTGGGAGGGAGTTTGGGGGGTTGGGGTGCAGGAGGGGGCTCCAGGCTGGGGAAGAGTTTGGGGGTGTAGGAAGGGGTTCAGGGTGCTGGGATGCAGGAGGGGGTATAAGGTGCTGGCTCTGGGAGGGTGCTCAGGGCTGGGGTGCAGGCTCCCACCAGGTAGCACTTACCTCCTGCAGCTCCCAATAGGCAGTGCAGCATGGCTTCCATTAAGACAGGTTCCCTACGTACCCTGTCCCCATACTGCTCCTGGAAGGGGCCAACATGCCCCTGCGGGGGGCGGGGGGAGAGGTGGCGGCACCTGGCTCTGTGGGCTGTCCCTCTCTGGAAGCACCACCACTGCAGCTTCCATTGGTGACAGCTCCCCTTTCCTGGTCACTGGGAGCCGCAGGGACGGTGCTTGCAGGCAGGAGCAGCATGCAGAGGGCAACCCCTGCCCCCTGGGGCCACGCTGGCTATATCTGGGAACAGTGTGGGGCTGGGGCAGGCAGGGAGCCTGTCTTAGCAGCAGCCCTGCTATGTGTGATATCCCATGTAAATGTTATAAAAGGAATCTCATGCAATGCTTCTCAAATACAACTGTTTTATTTAACCCCAAATGTGCAACCTATCAGCTCCCAGAGTTCAGTCACAGAGCCTGATTCTCCCCTCACTTACACTGTTAAATCTCCAGTAACAGTTGTTCCCTTTGTACCCAATGCTTTATAAGACAGGAGAATCAGGAGAATCAGGCCCACTGAGTTGTTGCCTGTGATCAGTTCCTATTTCAATCTTAAAGTAACACCGTCTCTGGCTGCTGAACTCAACCCTATGTCCCCATTCTTACAAACATGCTTAGCAAGCCATTGCATATCTAATTCTCTTACACTTGCTCCAGTTTCTCTTTTTAGATATTATCTAGTACAGTTCAATTGTAACTAACTGATGACTTGGCTCAAGGCTTTTGCTTGCATTCATGTAACTGGATCCTTCTTAGTAAGGCTTTTCCTGGCTATTGCATCACATTGGATTGTTTTGAACTTGAATATAAATGCCAACACAAGGTGCAAGGCAGTGGAGAATCTGTCTTGTGGCCACTATATTTGTATATAGCAGGCATCTTTTTTTTTATTGTAGTCTTCATGCAAGACTGCAAACCATCCAGAATGCTGTGAGACATCAAATGTATGTCCAGCTGAACATGGGGGTCAGAGATAGTCCAGGTGAAACCCACGGTTTCCATGTGGTCAGAAGAGATTGGATACTAGTGTATCCATGGCATTGTCTATGTGGAAGTTTAGAACTCAAAGGAAAATGAACCTGAGCAATTCCAGAATTATGCTGACCTGAAGGTCCATTAGAACTTCCAACAAATAAGCAAGTTATTTATTTGGACATCTGTAAATCACTAGAAGTCTTAGGTTTTATTTTTGGTTCCACAAATCATATTGATTTTTGTTTCTAGAGTGAGGCACATGAAGTTGGAGGGGAACAGGTCTGCTATTCCACTTCCTTTAGGCTCATTCTGGAATCTGTCCACGATTATGTCGTACTAAGTGGACTAGATGAACTAGAATAAAGTTACAAGGAGTCCTGTGGCACCTTATAGACTAACAGACGTATTGGAGCATAAGCTTTTGTGGGTGAATACCCACTTTGGACATGCATCTGATGAAGTGGGTATTCACCCACGAAAGCTTATGCTCCAGTACATCTGTTAGTCTATAAGGTGCCACAGGACTCCTTGTAACTTTTTACAGACCCAGACTAACATGGCTACCCCTCTGATGCTAGAAATAAGTTGAAGGTGACATTAAAACTGGTCTCAGAAAAATTGGGTGACTCATCCAAAATTGGCTCCCCTCTGCAGGCAGGATCTACTCCTTTTACCCCATTAAAACTTAAAAGAAACTCTGTCACAGCACAGACCTTTCTGTTCACTTTTGTAAAAACATAAGCTTTAGTCATTCAGTCAGTCAACAACTTTTTCCAAGTATTTGAATCTCTCTCTACTAGTTCATGGCATCACTAAATATAGAATTAGCCCACACTGTATGCCAAGCTATTACTATGTGATGACTTAACTCCATAGATAAATGTCACAGCATGGAAGAAACGAAAGGATGCTGATTTAAGCTTTCCCTAAACCCTTTTTCTTTTGAAGATTTCTTTACGCAGCAAGTCGAGACATTTGTATATGGATCACAAAACACTGAACAAGGCAGGTGCTATAATTAGATACTTTGAGATTTTTCTAATTGCATGTTCCAGAGAGGTGACACAAGTCAGACATTAAACTGCAGGATATGAATTAGTCACTTTTCCCACTATCATATTGTGAAAGAAAGTCATCCAATTACCATACCCTTAAAGATTTTAATAAAAAGGTTACTAGTGACTTGTAAACAGAGTTGAAATTACATTTTTCATGATAACGTATTTCACATTGCAAACAAATTGATTTTAGACCATATTTAGACCATATTTTAGACCATATTTTAATTACATACTTTCATTTATTTGATTATTAATATTTTAGTATTGAACTACAAATAAAAAATAAAGGAAATACACACAGCCAAATCTGAAATCAGATTTTGCACAGAACTTCCAGAGCAGTCTATGGGAGGTTTGAATTTGGATCAATTCTAGGATCAGGTGCTTAAATAACAAAAATGCTGTGACTTGATGATCCACACCTTGTGCCTCCCCAGTGTGTGTGTGTAAATCCAGAGATTAAAAAACAAACATAGATTGTGTTTTTTGAAGTGTGAGCTGTTTGTTGCTAACTAAGGCCCCAGTCCTGCAATCAGATTTGTGCAGCTAGCTCCCTGCACCCATGAGGAGCCCAGTTGAAGTCTGCCTGTTCTCCCTCCCTCCTATCTCCCCTGTTCAGCTCCACACATTAAAGAGAAATCCTTGTGCTCTCCTGAGAGGAGGGACTGGGCTTCTACCTAGCCTTTTTATAGGCCATGCAAGCAGGGAGGGAAGCTCCACACTCCCTTCCCTACCTATGATCTAGCTTTTAGTAATTATTTATCTTAAGTATTAAAACTAATTAGTGATCACTAAAGCTTTCCTTTAAAAGGCTAGAAGAATCCCTTTTGTTGATCAGATTCCAGGATTACAAACCACTTAAATTCTGACAAACACACTGATATTGGAGGTCCCTAAATCTCCTTGTAGTGTGACATCTTCAATATGTGTTTTCTTTTTCTATTCTCTTTAGGCGCTTATTCTGATCCCATGATCTATAAAACTTCTCATTGGCAGTTTTGGGGTATCATGTTTTATCCTTTGTTTACAAGAGTGGTTTTTTTTATTAGTCTGACATTTTTGTCCTGTTCTCTGTTGATGGTTTCCGCCCTCTGCTATGAAGTCTCTTTTGCTCACACAACATTCCCCCACCCCTTTATTTATAAGGTCTACTCTAATGCTCAACTCACATTGTGACACTGGATTTGTGATCTGATAAGAGGTGTACTGTTAATGTCACCTCTCTCTTAGATTTTTTTTCTCAAATGACCTTGGTTAGACACCTACATATTCAGTGTTCTTGCTTCCCAGTTCTGGTTTATTGTTTAAAGGTCCATGTCATATTGAACAGTCACCTCTTAGCCTTATGACACATTAGCCTACATTAAGGATGGGCAAACAAAACTGGCTAAAAGACTTTCCTGTCCCTTCCCCAGGTACCTTTCCTCCAAATCTGAATTGAACTTTTTTTGGAAGTTCCAGATATGTTGGTTAACTTTTTTATATTTATTTTAGCTTTGTACTTATGGGTTTTGGCTGAGATCAGAATGGAAGCAACAAAATACCATGGGCAAAGGCTGATCTCTCTCAGTCTCCAGATCAACTTTGGCTGGATTTGCATAAGAACAGGCTCCCTCCCCCCCGAGATTTCCAGTCTTTATGGATTGTTTCTGATTGGTCTATGACAAAAGCTGCTCACATGAGATTGCCGCCCAGTTTTGCAGATCCAAGAATCTCATATAGTTCTGAGTGCAGAACTTTATGCATGCCAAAACCAAACTGAGGACAAGATCATGCACCACATTATGTGAACTTTGTGAGATGGATTTAGAGCTGCTCTGTAATAATTTGAGTACTGTATATTGGCCTGGTTATTGGGTTAAGTATGAATATATTGGGGGGCTATCTGGAAAAAAAAATACCAAGCAGGAGGGAACTGGAGAAACAAGATAAGACACTTCACTGCAAACACTTGAGAGCTGTAAAGAGAAAGTGCCCAGATAGGAAATGGCCCAGAAATACCATGGGGGAGTTTAAAAAGGAACTCTGAAGAAAGAGCGGGGTAGTTGTTCAGGGGAGCCAGAGAGACACCAGAACCCACTGGGAGTGTCTGAAGAAGTTAGGCCTGCCTAGGTTACCGAGAGAGGATGGTAAGCCATTGGGTAAGACTGTAGACTGTTTTTAAAACCGTCAATACTTTGTTCCTACTGTGAAAACAAACAATAATTTGTTTTAAGAAGGCTGTTTTGTCACTGGATGCTACTGCTCACTGGTTCTTAAAGAAAGAACTGCAGGTGTCCGAACTCAGTTGGACCTCTAGGGTAAGAACTGTGGATACACAAGGAACTGTAGCCCAGGGCCTGATCTCAGAGTAGAATTGTGTGATTCCACCCTAGGACAGGTAAAGGCCTGAGGCCTGTCGCGTGAAGGATGTACTCAGAGAGACCAGGAAGGGGACAGGTTACTCTGTAACCATGACATTTTGTACCATCGGAGTGGCACAAACAGGATCCCAGCAGTGGAATCCCTGTCTACAATGGAGCTAGTGTAACTATTTGTTGCCCCCTGCTCCTGATCCCTGTCAGTATAGATGACATGTGGGGGGGAGGAGCTGGGTTCTGGTGATCCCTGGCTGACACAATCGCCCCTGCTGATGTTAGAGTAAGCAGTCAATTAAAACAGTATTAAGTACTAAGATTCCTCTAATTTTGCCAACAGACAATCTAACTTCCTGCAAACACAAGGATTCGAGGAGCACAAAACTGACATACTTTTGTCCTGCCCCCAACCTCATCCTGCACAGCTTGGCTGGACACATGGATTGGTTCAACTAGCTGTAAAGGGTTCATTTCTAGTTGGGTAAGAGGTTCCAGACTTCTTGTGCAGAAGCTTGTCACTCAGCCCAAGGAGAAACAAAGGCTATCGTTGCTGAATCTACATCATGAAAATACTGACCCTAAAAATAAATTGAGCAAGACCCATTACTGAGAGGTTCCAGCTAGATGGCATAAGGGAATTATCCTTTGTACAGTAAATCAGTCAAAGGAGCTAGTTGTGGAGGTTTGTTATTAACTGAGTGGGTATATTCTTTACAAAGGTAATCAATCTGAGTAAATAAAGCAAGGTTTAAAATTGCCTTTCTGCTTGAAATGAAATCCTTGTAGAAACAGTTGGGGATGAGAGAGGTATTTTGCAATATTACAAGCTTATATCTGATGTTTGCACTACAGTGGAAGAGTGCAGTTATATTTCAAAACAGATTGTATTCCAACACTTGATTCTCAGTTGCTGAAATAGGAACAGAAGTACAGATTGCTCTTAATCACTTTAACTTTATGCTTATGAGTGGAATGTGTGGTCTTATTTGACTAACCACAATGTATATTCTGTATTTCTCTTATTCTCTTGTTATTTTAAACTGTTTTGCAGGTTTTAAAAAAAAAATATCCTACCACTGAATCTCATTTTATCTTTGTTTAAAAAGGCAAGGAAAGTGCCTGTAGTTCTGCTTGTTTTCTACAAGGACACAGAAATTGGTGTTTGATTTTAAGGGTAAAACAAGCTTCTGCATTTAAATAAAATTCTATTTGAGTAATTTCATTTCAGTATTTCATAGTATCATTTCAATAAACCCTTATAACCATGTGCTCCTAATCTTCAGATTGCTCTAAATGGCACTATGGGGCCAACATGGTACAGGGACAGATCACTTTATAAAGGTGATTTAAAAGCATTTCTGTCATGGCCTGGGATGTGGCATATTATTTGTACTTGATATTTGACCAGCTTTATTTAGAGCCAACAGAATACTAGTCTGAGCCTTTGTTCAAAGTAATGTAAGCCTGGTAATAAAATACAATGATTTCCCACACAGAGAAATGACATAGGGTTTCACAAACATCAGGTGAAAAAAAATTGCAGGTTTTCAGTTTGGATAATGTGTGAATATTACAGAAATAGATCAATGATTTTAGTATGAAACAATATAATCAGTCCTCACTCTTACCTACTCTTTAGCAGCAGTTGCCAAACCAGCTAATGACTAAAATTCTATGCTTTTCTGTTACTGTAACTTAATAACATTTTATTTTTTTTTGGTTATTTGTGTTTGACCTTTCTGTCAACACTCAAAGGTGTTTTTCATACAGAACACTAAATTACTAAACTATTCTGTTCGGCTTCATTGAGATCTGCCACGTAGGCTCCAACTGAATGGAGTTCAGTGTTCTGAGTGTGGATATTGGTGGATATCCACGTGACTAAATCCACAACACAGTTTGACACACTTCTTGATATTTTTTTGTTCCAGAAAGGGTCAGTACTGGGTTAATGGAGTCACTGTAGGTCACGACTAAGACACACAGCCATAGCTTTGCATGTAGAAGTCTGCATATTTCCTGCCACATTAAGCCCAGCTGCACATTTTTCTTACAAGAATGCTTACCAAGTTAAGTAAATAGAAAAACCAGAAAAAATCATGCTCTTTAAATCAAATAACTGTTTAATTGTTACTTACATATTGCAATAGTGCTGCTACTTCCTCCTTTATTTCCTTTCTCCCCTTTTGGCCCTAAATCAGTTGTATGTGTGTGTAGAAGATAAAAAGACCTTTATTAGTAATAATATTTATGTGCAAAATCCATTGAGAAGGTCAAACAAGGGACGCTTCTGAAAGGAACATTTTTACTAGCTCTGAGGGCTTGAGTAAGGCAATCTAGTGCCCAAGGTACACCCCCACATAGCACTCACTGTCGTCCTGTCCCTATGGCCCTCATCCCACCAGGAAAAGCTGTCTGCACAGCTATCAGGATGGTACCACCAATCCTCTTAGAGGAGACTGGAGCTCCCTCCCTTCCCAGAACACCATTCCTTCTTTTTAGACAGGTTCCAGTCATTCCCAGAGAAGGATGACTTAGCTGTCACCCATCTATGCAAAAGACTCTGGGGGTGAGGACCAAGACAATACCACCACAGCAGAGTCACACTGTTTGGTGGCATCAAAAGCTCTCCCACAGCTCCGCACAATTGATTCTTCTGCTCACATGGTGGAGGAGGAGCTTGGCATGGCGGTAAGGGTGTGAAAAAACACCCCCCTCAGCACAGCAAGTTGCAGCGCTGTAAAGCACCAGTGTAAACAGTGCCCTAGTGCTGGGAGCTATGCCCCCTTATGGAGGTGGTTTCTTTAGAGTGCTGAGAGACCACACAAGGCACGTTAAAGCCTGCCACAGCAGCATTGACTAGCCCTTAGTTTCTGTGCTAACAACTCATTAGGCTGAATGGATGGTTCATACCTCACAGATATTTTTTTCTGGGTGTTTGTAGACTAAGACTTTTCTAGACCAGTGAAAAACTAGACATGATGTACTGATGTAAAATAGTGATAGGGATTTTAAGGGGTCCCGCGTGCCCCAGACTGTGTCCCGCTTGCCCCAAGCTGAGTTAGCTGCCAGACCCCCACCCATAGGGTCAGAAGCAAACTGCATCCTAACCCCTGCCTTTCAGGCCCAGGCCTGTTAGCAAAACCCAATTGCTATATAGGACAAAGGTTAACTTCTGCAAACTTCTTGTTTGTCTATATCAGGGGCATGAGGGGTGGTGGTGATGAAGAAACCAGAGAAAGGGGAACTGAGGGAAGCTCAGCTAGAATGCGACAAGAGCCTTATCCAATGCAACCGCAAAGGAGGGGTCTTAAGGCAGGCAGACTACCAATGAAAACCACATTTGGCACAATAACAGGAAAAATCCTAGATGGTGAGGGGCGGTGACAGGCTCGCTAAAAGTAAGAAAGTATGCCAAATAAGGAGTTAATAACGTATAATGTGTGTGATGTGTAATTATGCTTTGTGGTTTTAGCCTTTATAAGCTTGGTGAAAATCTGTTAAAGACAAGGCAGCTACCCCCCCTTCTTTGCGTGGGGCTACGCTAACCTTCCCTTTATGCATATCGGTATTTTAATAAAGGTGCCTTGTGTGTCTGACCCAAAATCAACGGTGTGGTCAATTTTTTCCACGACAATAGTGATTTACACGGATGGAGATAACTTTGGTTTGCAACCCAGGTAAAGCCACATTGGAGTAAATCTATATTAGTATGAACCATTGTAATAGTCTGTACCTCTAGGTTCACCTCCTTTCCAGGACTATGATAAATGTAGTACAAAGTATGCCTTGTGGGAAATCATTTGAAAATTCATAATTTGCTGATCATTATTATCCTGCTAAAATATGTATGGTAACATTGACTGTAAAGTTATAAGATTCCTCTGCATGGTATTACTAAGACATGTTCCTCATCTGGGAAAGCAGCCACAAACCAGTTCCCCAGAGACAAAAGGCCAGCCAATGCTTCAGCCAGGTGTCAACAAAATCAAATGGACCATCACCTGGCAAACTGGCCATTCTTTGGCAGGAAAGAGGAGGTGAGCAAAAATCTACATCTTGACAAAGGAACAGCTGGGAGTTCCCATCCACAAAGAGTTTCTGTCTCCTGAACTTCAGCTGGGATGATTCTCAAAGAAGACAAAGAACTATAAGAAGGGAGAAGAGACACACCAGATGATCTCTCCTTTTCTCTCTACCTTTGGCATCCACAATATCTAAGGCGGAAAAAGAACTGGGGGAGGGATCCTGTCTGAAAGAAATTCAGCTAGTAAAACTGCTGAAACATGTGGCGAGAGAGAGTCCTTTGCTTTGAATTCACTTAGCTTGTTAAGTTAGCCATTAGTTGTGTTTCACTTTTTTTGTAACTAAACTTTACCAGTAATGAGGCATAAAAGTCAATCACTTAAAACCTATCTTTCTGTAGTTAATACATTTGTTTTACTGATTTATTTAAATCGGTGTTTGGACTGAAATGTTTGAGAAACTCCATTTGGGATAATAGGATCTGTGCATATCATTTTCTATTAATAAAGTAACAGACTCTACATGAACATGTATTGTCCAGGAGTGAAAGGGCAGTACAAGACATACATTTCTGTGGAAAGTCTGACTGGAAATTTACTGGTATTGCTCTGAAGTGTAATTCAAGAGTGGCTGGCTATAGCATTCATAGGATACAACTAGGAGTAACTTACATGCTGCAGGTTGTGTGTGAGCAGATCAGAAGTGGTAGCTCTGTAAAAGCAGGGTAAATGTCCCCATGATGGAGAATTGAGGGGACACTGCTGTTCATCAGTCGAGATTACACCCTGGGTAATGTCACAACCATATTTTACACCAGTGCAGCATGTCTACATTAGGGGGTTGGACTACACTGCTGCAAGCCTTCCCTGACCCCCCCGGGGGTGCAATGCAGTGATGTCTCCCTGAAGGCTTGTCAGTACTGGGGTTGGGGAGTGTTTGCAGCAGTGGAGTTACACCACTAGATAAGGGTTAGAAGTATAACATTTTTAAAAGAAAGTTTAGATACTGATGTCATCACATGACTCCAGAAGCCCCAAGGACATGCTTGTAGTGCCTGTGCTGTAATCCAGCCCTTTCAGACCTTCTTAGGCCTTGGGTAATTTCCACATGGTGTTTAGAAGGGGGTTTTAAGAGAAAAGGAAATAGTTTTTGCATGCAAAAACTGCTTTTTTTGCTAGATTTGATTTTTTAGCAATTTGCAGCAACATGAAGACAAGGATTAGCAAAGCTTTATGAACCACTAGCATTTTCACATAAATTACATAGGTGCCAGAAGATGTCTACTTGTACCACAGCTCTGTTCTGAAAAAACAACTTGCAGTGGTTTCAGGTAATGCCTTTGTTTCATCATTCAGTTAGAATACATACATATCAGATCTCTCATTGAGCTGGTGCAAGCATAAATAGCAGTGTAGTCACAGTAACACAGGTAGCAGCAGGGGATGGTTAGGGTTAGCCATGCTGAGTACGTAGCCACTGGTTTGTATTCAACATGGCTAAGCCGTGCCTCTGCTGCCCATGCTACTGTGGCTACGCTACTAGTTATACTCAATGAGATGTGCACCCAAGCAGGGGAAATCACATCCCAGCTCATTGTGTAGATGTAGCCTAAAATAAAAAAAAATAAGCTGACCCCCAAAATTAACTGAAATATGTCAGAAATCCAAGAATACAATCATGTAGCACATACTACAATACACTTGCTATCTATTTTCCTCTATTTGGAGGTAAAGGGCCATCATTAAAATATGATTACAAATGCTTCTTTCACTAAATGAAGCTAGACTCTGGCTGGTTCTAAGCAGGAGTGTAAGGGGTTGGTAACAGAGTGCAAGAAGCCCTCTTCCTCTTGTGTCCACATACAGGAAATGCACAATCTCAACCCTTGTGTTCCCTGAGCCTCCAAAAGGGGGAAAAGCAAGTTGAAGGCAGAGCTGTGGTCCTGGTCCACATGAAGCACCATCTAATGGAGATAGGCCCATGTAGAGGTGGGGAGTGCATGCCACCTATTTTCTAAGGATGTAGCAGACACTGCTCTGGTGCATTCTTTTGAGGACATTGGGCCTGCCTCAGGCGCAATACCTTTGGGAGCACCCACTAAGAGGTATGCCTTTTTAACCAGCCCCATCCATGTTGGCTTAACAGCAACAATCTACCTCCTAGACTTGTCCCGAGATTCAAGATATCACATTTGTGTTCCCTTCCCTACCAGGGACTAGTGTAGCTCATATTTCCAGGGAGGCTGCTCCTGTTTGCTATGTATCTTATTTTCATCCAACAAAAACATATTTCAGGTACAAGAAGAGTGCATTACTGTAAAATATATTGGTACAATGCTGCTGTCAAGTAGTTGTATCATTAAACTGCATCAAATTGTTGGAATGACATCATAAATAAAAATGATGGAAAGTTACATATCTAGAAAATGCAACAACAGAGTCTGACAGTGGCTATCTTGAAGAAAAAAATAGAGATATAGGGAACAAGAGCAACGAAACTCAACTACATATTCAAAGCTCTCAGGCTGAGCACCCAAATCGTACCACAGACAGAGCAATTTCAGTTTTTGGGGTTATCCTTAGTGTACAATAGTGATTTGGTTTCTTGTGGGCCTGATTTTCCTGAAGTGTTTACAATGAGTTAATTTACATGTAAAACTTCTCAGGAACAGGGACAGCTATTGATAAGATCAGACCTAATCATTCATCTCAAAAATCTTTCTCTTCTCAGGATGGATGGCAATGCTCAAATAACTAAGGCCCTTAATTGCACAATGTTTTCCCCTCCTCTAGTCAGCTATAAACTATAAAGTACTATAAAAAGAAAGATCAGGGGGCATACTCCAGTCCTGAGCCATCTGATTTACACCACTCTGGAAGCACAAAGCTTCTTCGCTCCCGGTCTTCACCAGCAGGGGGGTCCTTCCGCTCCGGGGCGGAAGGACCCCCTGATGGCGAATTACCGCTGAAGATGGAGTGGGACCCGCCGCCGAAGTTCAGCTCGGTCTTCGGCGGTAATTCGGCGGCGGGGGGGCCCTTCCGTTCCAGGACCCGCCGCCGAAGTGCCCTGAAGACCTGCGGCGGGGGGGCCCCCCACCGCCGAATTACCACCGAAGACCGGGCTGCGCTTCGGCAGCGGGTCCTGCTTCGGTGGTAATTTGGCGGCGGGGGGGCCCATAGGGATCAGTTCTGGGTCTGGTTCCACTCAATATCTTCATCAGTGATTTAGATAATAGAGAGTACACAACAGTGAATTTGGCCTGTAATATTCAGACTTGCACTAATTCATTTCTCTGGTTTTGCTAGGTTTTCCTAGAGGCAAAGAGGAGGTTGGACGACAAGGTCAGCCTGGAAATCCTGAACAAAAAGGATCAAAGGGAATTCCAGGTATAGTGACCATAGCAAGCAATTAATAACACTATAGACAAGACATTCAAGTTGAGAAATTTGTCCTGCCTGATTTTGAAATGATCCCAGCAGAACTGTTTGACTTTTGTGTAAGGGGCATATCAGCGATGTGACTATGGAAAACAGTTGTGGCTATAACTACTGTGTGTTTCAGTCGTTCCAAACTGCTGGAACATTCCTTGGAGTGCACTAGAGCTAGGTGCCACTTAGGGCTTGTCAATACAGTGTGTTAGTCCTCACCAGTGATGTGTAAATTCTAGTCCATGCAATCATGTCATGCACTAACTGACCCATGTGGACCCTGCTGGCATGCACTAAAAGTTCCCATGTACACATTAAAGTAGTCGTTTTTTACAAACAGTACTGTGTTAACCTGCACTAGGGAACTTTTAGTGTGTGTCAGAAGGGTCCACCTAGGGCAGTGAGTATGCTACACATTGGTGTGTACTAGAATTTATACCCCACTGGTGCAGATTAACACATCATGTAGACAAGCCCTTAGAGCATCCCTGAGACCACTCTAAATTGTACTAAGGTCAGAACCAGCTCTCAACTGGCCCTAGTTATAGAGTGGAATATATCCATTAATGTCCCCACTCTGCTCCTTTCCACACATACAGCGCTCAGATGCAGCTGAAGACTGTTGTAGATGCAACATTTTGAGTTATAGGTATTGCTTCAGACCTTGAACACATTTACATTTTATCTCCTTCTAAAATGCAGACATGACAGGTGGACCTCCAAAGATCTTGCTTGTTTCCTTTCTGTTTTGAGTAGTTCAGATGCTTACCCAAAGTTTCTGATGTCTAATTTTTCTCTCTTTCCACATTCAGCATCTTTTACCCTTTTGTCCAATCAAAGCATTCTGCATTATTTCTCTCTAGTGATGCATTCTACTGCCGAAGACCCTGGGCCCCCGGAATCCTCTGGGCGGCCCTGTACTTATGAGGAATTAATAGTCAATTATTTTATTCACTGTCCTCTCTTATTCTTTTAGAAGGGAATAATCTTTCCCTTTATCTTCTTTAATTTCTAAAGTGTATTAATTATGCTATAGATTTTAGCAAATAAAGCATATAGAAAAATGGTAAAAACTAAGACAACCTACAAATAAACTACATAGAGTTGCTGACAGCAAAGGTTAAAGTGAATTTGTATTCTACTCAGCATTTAAATTCACATTCAGTGAGCTGAAACAGATCTATTCCAGTACACCATATTACTAGAGAAATAGAATCCAACTAGAGTCTATCTGATATTTATTTAGTATATTTCTCAGAATCTGTTGGGTTTTCTTTTAGACACACACACACACACACACACACACACACACCGTAGCCTATTGGCAATTTTTGTTTGTTTTTGTGTTTTTAAAATGAAATGATTTGTCTTCATCTAAAACAAAAAAATAAGCAAAGTCAAGTGTTCAGTATGCCATCGATACCACCAACATACAGTTATCAGCCTGGTTGCACCAGTTATTAGGCAGCTGGGAAGATTGTTCAGCAAGCTAATATGAACTAGATCCATATAGAATGGTTCATATTTTCTGAATTTAAAGCAAATCTTTTCTGTACAGTAGGGTTTAGATTCGATCAAATAACCTTTTACCTGGCTCTGCACATGATCGTAAACGTGACTTTCTGAGTATCCATTACGTGTACCTTGTTCCCAGTATTATTCATTATATGACAGCCAACGTACCTCTTAGCCCATGAGCTCCTTCTACACCAGGGGTTAGCAACTTTTCAGAAGTGGTGTGCCGAGTCTTCATTTATTCATTCTAATTTAAGGTTTCATGTGCCAGTAATACATTTTAATGTTTTCAGAAGGTCTCTTTCTATTTCTATAATATATAACTAAACTATTGTTGTATGTAAAGTAAATAAGGTTTTTAAAATGTTTAAGAAGCTTAATTTAAAATTAAATTAAAATGCAGAGCCCCCCAGACAAGTGGCCAGGACCCAGGCAGTGTGAGTGCCACTGAAAATCAGCTCGCATGCCACCTTTAAAAGAATTGGACATGATACACTGTTACTGTAAATCATGAATTTCTTACATATGTGAAAGGATAGGCTTATCATTTTTCATTAGCAGTATTCAGAAAAAGATCAATCTGTCATTGTGGTGGTTCAAACACCATAATATTGATAGGGATACTACTGCATGCAAGTGATAGAAAACTAAGTATAGCCCCCATTTAGGATGCTTAACCAAAGACCTAGAGGTTGGAGTTTTTAAACCTTAATTCCTGAAACACAGGTGGTCATGTTTGGGTGGAATGCACAGGAAAGGAACTAAAGGTGAGGGAAGAGGATGAAAATGAAACAGCATAGCTACTTTATGCAATTGAGTGAAAAAGTGCACTGTCATAGCAATATTCAAAGCAACATATAAGAATGTATTTATTAGAATAATGCCTAAAGAATTCAACAGAAAGGATATAATAAAAACGAGGAAAACAACTACACGATCTTTGAAACACATTTTACTCCACTGTAAATGGTCAGGTTTCTTTCTAAAAGTATAAACTGCTCAGCTGTCAAAGAATGGGGAAGATAATTATTTTTTATCATATGTTTTCAGCGTAAAATCTGATACTTTGTGTAAATCAACTGCAATAATATATATATGTTGCTCCATAATATACACATACCTTTACTTCTGTTTAGGTTTATTTTCTCTGTTTTTGAAGACTAAATCAACCCTGCATTTGCTATTGTGAACCTGCAGCTTGCAATGTCAAACGCACATTCTCACACTGGTTCCAATAAGAACCAGTCTAATTTCTTTAATTCTCTAACAGTGTCAACATCATTGCAGGACCTTGTTATGTCATTTGACATAACCAACCACAGCAATGCAAAACATCTGCAATTCTAAACATTACCATTAGATGGGTACATTGTATATTATTCATGTGAGTGTTACACCATAATAGGTGGTTTTGTTACAACAAGAAACATGAAATAGAGATTTGGATTTTTTTTTAAACTGAAAAATTTAAAGTATTTTCCTTTTGTTTCAGTGAGAATTTGAAAATAAAGTTTCATCTCATCAGGGGTGGTTCTAGGAATTCTGCCGCCCCAAGCAGGGCGGCACGCCGCGGGGCGTGCTCTGGCGGTCGCCGCTCCCACGGCTCCAGGGGACCTCCTGCAGACGTGTCTGCGGAGGGTCCGCTGGTCCCGCGGCTCTGGTGGACCTCCTGCAGGCATGCCTGCGGATGCTCCACCGGAGCCGCGGGACCAGCGGACCCTCCGCAGGCATTTCTGCGGGAGGTCCACTGGAGCTGCGGGACCAGCGGACCCTCCTCAGTCATGCCTACGGGACGTCCGCTGGAGCCGTCTGCTGCCCTCCCGGCAAAATGCCGCCCCAAGCGTGCGCTTGGTGTGCTGGGGTCTGGAGCCGGCCCTGCATCTCATGAGAAAATAGTCTGGAAAAATGTTTATTTTTTCTGCTTGTTGTCTGATCATGCTTTCATTTACTTCTTGATAATTTTCTAGCTTTTTCACATTAATTGTCTCTCTGAAGAACAATCAGCCTATAGACCTGATGTGACAATTATCCTCACCATCTTCATTTGGAGTTATGGGAAGTAAAGTTAAAGGAATGTGCAGTCCAATGTGTGCCTATAATTGCATTTTTAATCTACCAATTTAATTGTATAACTTTCCATTTTTTCTAGACTAATGCTCTCTGAAAGATAATTAAGTATAAAATTGAGAAAAAAATCCAGACAGTCCTGGACATTTAATTCCTTTGGCAAATAGTCAGAAAGAATGACATTTAGGTCATTATCCTGCATTGAAGATCATGTGGGTGGATCTCCATTGAAGTCAAAGGGTTTCTGCCAAGTTTCAGGAGTTAGTGCATGAAGTTCTCAGTGCAGAATCTGGCCTTCAGCAATCTATGAGCCTAACTCATCACAGTGATGTTCCAGCTTTTTCTTGTTGTAACACCATTGAAATCAAAGGACTTACACATATGTAAAACTGGAGTAACACAATGGCAAATCAGTGAGCTTCTCAAAAAGAATAGACATTTATATAAATAATAGCATCTCATGAATCAGCTTAAGGCTTAGCAATGCCCATGCTTCAGGGTTCATCAGCAAGGGTGAGGAATGAATTTACCCCTATAAAGTAGTATTGCCTCATTCGGCAAATGTGAAGCCACTGCTGGAATCAGGAGACTGGATTAGATGGACCATTGTTCTGTTTTGCTACAGTAATTCTAATCTTGCTAATAATTATTACCTACTTGAGCCTGTAAACACGAATGAGCATAACCCTAAATTCATGAATAAGTGTTTGCAGGATTGGAATCTATGGGAATTGACATTGCTTGAGAAATATGTCCTCTATTTACCACCACAGCACGTACAGGATCAGCAGTTACAGTGACAGCTTCCCTTATCTGTTTAAACCCTGTCCTTTCTTGACGCTTATGATAACTTTTAAATATTTTTAACCTAGTCTCATTACAAGAACCACCAGAAATTACCTTGCACTAATGTAATATTCCTTAATGCTACTGAGTGCTCCCAGTCTTTTAATCTGAGGTCATTTGTGATATTATTCAAAAGTTTCACTTCACCTTTAATGTCCTGCTCCAGATTGCTTTGTTGTTGTTTTATGGTAACAATGGTTGCTGATGTGTTGTACCAATGATCCCACAGGTTTGTGATAGCCTGTAAAAATATATTAGCATCATTAGGTATTTCATTCTAACACTGATGGTCCAAGACTTTACTCATTTGAGTAATCCCTTTTAATTTTTTTTTATATTGTTTGGGATAGACATGGCAAATAAAGAAAAGTGAGAAAAGAATCTGACTGGGAGTAAATCAATTATGCCAGTGAGAAAAGACCACTCCCCTGAGCAAGGTTTCACAAGTTTGTGCCCCTTATTGATATTAAGATATTAAAATGCATTAAAACTCAAATAATACTTTCTGGCAGTTCAGGATTTCTTGTGTAAATACAGTGTTGTTCAGTTACTAGAAATCAGGTTAGTCTTCCCTAGAACATTACCAAATTATTTCAAACTCTTAGTAGACTGTGTCAGATTCTTTTCAACTTGACGGAGGTGGCCACGATACACAATGCAAGGTGGATGGGATTCAGAAGTGCTCAGTATTGGCCTTACTCTGCTCCCATTGAGGTCTGTCTAGCTCGCAAAATGCCATATAAAACTAGGGCTCAGTTCTTCCAGCCTCACTCATGTAGAGTAGTACTTTTTTTTTTTTTTAAGCAGAGCAGCTCTATGCCATCCCTACTCTTTTGGGGAAAGGGGAGTCTTTGAGTATGTCTACACTGCAATTAAACACTTGCAGCTGGCCTGAGCCAGCTGACTCAGGTTAAGGGGCTCAGGCTAAGGGACTATTTAATTGTGGTGTAGATGTTTGGGCTCCAAGCTTTGGGACCCTCCCACCTCATAAGGTCCTAGAGATTCATCTCAAGCCCGAATCTGAATGTCTACACCACAGTTAAACAGCCTCTTAGCCCAAGTCTCATGAACCTAAGTCAGTTGGCACAGGCCAGCTGTGTTTTTTAAAGGCAGCATAGACATACCCTCTATGTCCTTGTGATCCTCAGCTGCTTTAAGTTATGCTAGGGATCAGCTCATTCTCCTGGGAGGCTCTCGAACAGAAGGAATGAAAAGCTGCCTTAAAGCCCCACCCACTGTTTAGTTGCACTGAATGTATCTTGGCCAGCTGAGGTTTTTGCCCAGGAAGCGGAAAGTGATTGTGAAGTGTAACAATTATAATTTTGCATTCATTTTGCACATGTGTGAATGACTAGTTTAGAATGTGGTCCTTGGTTTTTAACATTTAGTTAAGTACAGTACCTGCATGGTTATGCTTGAAAACTTGCTGCAGAAAGAAGGGTACATTATATTTGTCTAAAAGAAATAGTCAATGTCTGATTATTTATTATATTGACTAGTGTACAGGACTATAGTCACTAGTAAGAGTCTCTGGGTACATTTTTTCCAAACTGCCTAAGTAACTTGGAAGTAGAATTGGGTGAAATTTTTTGGCCAATACTTTTTTTCCTCTGAAACATGCAGATTTGGATTGACTGAAACATTTAGTGAATTCAAGTCCATTTCACTGAATTATCTCAGCTGAAAAAACAAACAAAAGTTCTGAAAAAAAAATCTTGTTCTGACATTTTTTAAACAAAATGTTTATTTTTTTTATTTGAAATGACTTTTCACTTTGAAATTTAATTCACTTTTATTTTTAAAAACTTTTTAAAAGCTTGAAAATGAAGCGAGATTCTTCCTTTCAGGTCAAATAATATGTTTTGTTTGCCCCCAAATATATATTATTTCAAATTTTCAGTTTGCCAAAAATTTTAAAACAGTTTCATTTTGGTTGAACCCGAAATGTATTTTTTTTTAATTTTCCATCAGTTATTTGCAAAGCTCTACTTCACAACCTAAGTCTCATTTACAAAAGTGATTTAGGCATTTAGAAAGCTATGTCCCATTGACTTTCAATGAGACTTACTCTCCTAAGGGACAGATTTTCAGAGGTACTTATTTATCCACCTAAAGATGCAGATAGATGCCTAGCAGGATTTTTAAAGCCTAAATCCCATTGGGATGTAAGTAAATGAACAAAATGTTAACCCACCAACATGATCTTTTTGGGACAGGGCAATTTTTCAAAAGGGCATCCTTCCTTTTGTGGATGAAAATTAGGATAATTGCACTAATTATCTCATGGTCAGGTGCAAATCAGGTAAGTAGAAAGAGGTCTAGGTTGTCTGATTTGCATATGTAGTTCATTTTCCTGGTGCAAAAATATGAGAATGAATTTTGTAGGTATAAATTGCACTTGCAGAAAGAAAAGCTGTTCCCTCTGCCCTTCTGAAAATGTATTTCAAAATAAGTCATAAGAACAACAATCTGACCATCTACAAGGCAAAGCTATTACCTTTTCTTTGCTGGTGGATGGGGGATCCTATCAATGCCTTAAATCTTGTGACAAAATCAGTGTAGCTTCCTACCTCTTGCTGTTTAAGAAACACTCCTGTGTATTTATTGTTCCTGTCTTCTGCAGCAGACTGAACATCAGCTAATGTCAAATTCAGAAACCTAAATGA
This sequence comes from Mauremys reevesii, assembly GCF_016161935.1. Lineage (NCBI taxonomy): Eukaryota > Metazoa > Chordata > Testudines > Geoemydidae > Mauremys > Mauremys reevesii. The sequence continues at coordinate 84,908,449 of NC_052627.1, read as the reverse complement.
GTTCTGAATATCTTCTATCAGCCTCTGAAAAACTTGCATTGCTAAGGCTGAGGTGTTAATCTGAAGGCCAGCCTCCCAGAGCTTTTGTTCAGTTGCTGTGCTTAGATTTCGGAAATGCTCTGACTTTTGGTGAAGGTTAGTTTTCAGCTCTGAAATCTCTTTGGCAATTTGATGTAAAGCTTCAGTGTGAGCGATGATGATTTTTCTCTGCTCTTCTCTTCCTTCTCTTGCTTTGCCAGGAGAATCTCCATTGAAGCACCGTTGTATGTTATTCTCACTAACTAGGTTAGTGTCATTCTTCAGGTTCTTTTCCATCTCGGATACGTGAACTGAATAAAGTTCCAAGTGAAAATACAACTGTTATTGCTAGGTTCTTCAATTATTTAATCACACAGGGTTCTGAGATAATGAAATCAATAGATTAAGTATCAAGACTGTATAATTTGTTCTTAAAGAAGTTATCCAGGACCTTAGCATTCCGCGTATTATGGGTTAAAATTACTTTGTTCCCAAGAATTGGCATGGCATGTGAGATGATAAAAAATTTAAATAAACTGTATTGTAAGAAAACCACACGGACCTTTCTGAGTGTGATCTTATTGTTACCCTGGTCCTTTCCCTCTATCTATTTTTGCCCATCAGTGACCTAATTTATAGTTTTGTACTTGTTCTTAAACCTCTATCCTGCAAGGACCTCCACACAGGGCCACTGAAAGAAACTACCAAGGAAAGTGGTGATTTGAACACATCAAACAATGGAGAAACCAAGACTGGATGCTTTTCTGGAAGATATGCTTTAGTCAAACACAACTTATTGGATTCAATACAAGAGTAACTGTATGAAATTCAATGACATGCACACAGGGGTCAGCCTTGATGATCTAATGATCCCTTCTGGTCTTAAAATCTATGAAATTATGGGAACTGCTCACTGGAAACAGGGCTGGCTCTAACTTTTTTGCCACCCCAAGCAAAAAAGAAGAGCGCCGCCCTGCCGTACCCCCTCCGCGAGTGTCAAGTCCCCACCCTCCCGCTGCGCCCTCCCGCACCGCCTCCGAGCGCCGTGCCAGCCCCCGTCCTGAGCGCCACACCACCCTAAGTCCTGCCCCCCTCAGAGCCCCGTGCTGCGCCAAGCCCCCACCCCCCTCTGAGCGCCACGCCAGTTCCCGCCCCCTCAAGTGCCACACCGCCAAAACAAAAAAAAAATCTGCAGCACTGGCCCGACGAACCAAAAAAAAACAAAAAACTGAGCGCCGCCCTGCCCCAAGGTGCTGCCCCAAGCACATGCTTGGTCGGCTGGTGCTTGGAGCTGGCCCTGACTGGAAAAAAATCAGTGAAATTTATTTAAGTGGCTAACGTTAACCACCTACATTTTAAAAGTTTGTCCTTGAGCCTTGGGGGTAGAGACCATGGATAAAAATATGACAAAACCCCCACTGATTTCAATGGGGCCGGGATTTCCTCCACATCTCTACTTGTTTCGGTGAAGTGGCTTGCATAATTTGGATGCTTGAAAAAAACAAGAATAGACGTAATTAACACATAGAGCTTGTCTTAGTCCTTAAATGGAGCTCTTCTCTTCTGAATATAGATTTTGCTTTTCAAAACTGACATATATTTTAAAGCAGCCACTGATAATGACTCTTTTGGTGAAGTTAGTGTTTTTGAAAGGTGCTGGATTAACCGCTAGCGATTTGAAGTCTTTTATTTATTCAAAGAATATATACAGCCTAGGCAGTTGCATACAAATTTGCCAGTACTGCACACCCGTTTTCTCTGTGATGGTCTAGAAAGACCACTTCTATCAAGGAAAGACTACGTTAATCTTTAAATTCATTCAGTCTCTCGATAGGATGGCCAACAGGGGAGCCAATTAATGTTTGTTGTGATGAGATGTTTCTGAGACATTCACAGCTGCTCAGTACTGCACACTTCTAGGATCTTTTTTATTTTTACCCCCACTGGTAAACTTGTGGGTGAGTAAATTAATGGCCACAAGTGTTAAGTGCCTTATGTGATACACGATGGGGCAGAGTTAAATCCTCTATGTATTGTGTCATCTCTCTACTTCTCAGAACAATTCTGAAGAGATATAAAGGGGCAGGCTGATTTTTCAGCATCTATTTCATTGGAGACAAGTTCCACAACTTAATTCTAGATGCAGATAAACTGACACGTGCTTATTATTCATGCCAGGCAGACACAGTGGGTTCTGTATTGTTGGTGAAATGGGTGCTAATGCAAACTGAAAAAAATACTCCCATTTTTAGAAATTTTGTCTGCATAATAATCAGTGATTGTAGTTTACATGAAATGAAACATTTTCCGATCAATCAATGTCAACATTAAAAGTAGCTTGTTTGTAACTATTTCCTTTGTGTTTCCTTTAAAAGCTTTTTACTGGAAATGTAGCTTTGATTTCGTTGAATTGGACTGCAGAGAGATTCCAGATTTTCAGTGGTTGGTTCAAGGCCCTGCATCCAAGCACTGTAAACATGTTCAGCCAAATGTATCCCTGATGTCACTTCATTGACCTTAGTGGAGTTACACCAGTGGTTAATCTAGTCTAATGGCTCTGGGTGACCATACATGAATCAGGAAATAACAGCCTCATTGGAGAGAAAGTAAATAGCGCCTACACTAACTGACTGTGGGGGGATTTAAATATTTTTTGTGAACTATATTTTCTCAGTTCCACTCTTGTGACTCTCTCCCCAGGCACATTTGCCCAACTGAGAAAGAAACTTGACTGTAAACATATGTATGAAAACTGTTATTGCAGGTTGTAGCAGTTGCTAAAGTGATTTCTCCCAAATCTATATGGAAACATGTATTGTATATTTCCAAGCAATATGAGAAAAGTGCCCCAGGTAAGTGGTTAGTGCCTGTGCTGCCATCCAGCAAACTGGGTTTGATTCTTTCTCTCTCATGCTTCAGGCTATTGGGGAGGGGAGGTGTTGCAGTGAAGATATTCAGCTTGCAGTCCTAGACCAGCACTTATAATACCAAATGTGATACTTGTGGAGAGCAAGAGCCTGACCAGGGCTCCCCTCACTCTTCATGGTCCCAGACAGAAAGGCTAAAGCTCTTCCCATGATACACATGAGGTTTCAGAAGGATACTGAGTAACTGGTCTGATGTTAGTGGGATATTGCTGTATTTCTCTCAGTATCTGGGGTGATGGGAGAAGTGGGGGAGGGAGGAAAAAAGAGAGGAGATATTGTATAAAATGGAGTTCCAGAGAGCCTCAAAGTAAACATAGTGCAGCATCCTGACCCGATTTGGCAATAGTTTCATTGTGGATTGCATCACTACATGACTACAGCTGTTTGACATTTTTCAAATTTTGATTTTTTAACAAGTTTTTCTGGAGAAAATTCAAGACACCAGTTCTTCCTTCTGGTCGCCTAATTTTTGGATTTTTAAATGATTTTTTCAGTCATCTTTTGGTGACACTGAATCATAATGTTTCATCATGACAATTGGGGCTTGTTGAAAAATTTAGAACTAACTATTTTCCCATTGGAAAAAATAGATTTCGTCCACATTTAAATTTTCTGTGGGAAAAGACTGATTTTGGCAAAATATTCCACTGGGAAAATCATTTATTTTTTTTTAGAGTCAGGTTGACATTTACTTCTGTATCCACCTGAGCCACTGTGGTGCCTCATGGTAGCTGTTGTTCTGGGTCCCTCCACCTCGCATGCTCCCCTTTGGGGCACACTTCCTGATGGGACTACATTACTCCTGATACAGGCCAGTCTATCTGTGGCTGATCTGCCAATATGCTTCTTTGGACTTCTCATGGGACAGGGAGAGCAAAGCACTTTGATGTGAACTTTCCCACTGTCTCTGTGTTGCATCATGATATACTGTATATGGGGAACAAAATGCAATGCAGATCTGGATGCTAGATAATTTTTATTTTCTTGTCAGTTCTTAGAAAGTCCCATTTTAATTGGTAAAAAGAAAATTACAATAGTCATAATGGTAAAAATCTATTAAGTGTATCATAAAAAGAAATGAGTATAATAAAAGAGTATTTTTTGTAGCAAAGAACATTTGAATGCCTTTCTGTACTCAGGATTTAATTAAGATGTACTGTAGGCTACTTTATTTAATCTGTCAATATCGATTAAAGATTTGCACAGATTTTTTGCCACAAAACTCAATAAATGACAATTTTGGTGTTCCATTTATATTGTCTTGTGCTTTTCACAGTTCTGTCCAACCCACACACTTTTAATCTTTCAGTATCTTTATTTGTGATTCCTAAAGGATATATTTACTTTGACTGTTTCTTTTCAGGGCTTTATCCAAAGTCAATGGTTTATTTCCATTAACTTCAATGGTCTTCGGATCAGGCCCCCAATCATTACACAAAGGAGTTCAGTTATTTACATATTAATGGAATGTTTTCAGGAAGATGTAGCTTTGCCTTATTAGCGATATAAAAAGCCAGTTAATTGAAACATATACAAGGGATATGTTTATTCAGCAGTAAAGAACCTTTCTGAAAGAGAGAGAGTAAAATATCACTGTAAAATTTGGGAAGCATGTACTACGAAACAGACATTATTTTAACATAAGACAGCTCCAGCAAGGAAAGAATTTTAATGATCTTTAACCTTACATGGGGGAGTGGTTTTTATGTACAGAAAAAATGCCCCAGTCCTGTAAGGAGCTCTATGTTGGTGGATTCTTCACTCATGTGGTGCCTCCATGGAAGTCAATTGCTCTGTGTCAGCACAAATGACCACCCGTAAGCAGCATGGAACTCCATGCAACAGCAGAGTGTTACTATTGTACTTTGAAACAATGTTCATGAACCATCAGAGGGCTCATAACTGACAGCTTTCTGTTAGATGTGATTAGTACATTTTAAGGCCTGAAGAGCCACATTGATCATCTAGTCAGACTTGCTACATAGGACAGATCATAGAATTTACTGCCCAACAATTTCTTCAGTGGAGGGAATTTATTTATTTATTTCGCTACATATGTGAAAACTATCAAGCCCAATAATTTGTGATGGAACTAGAGCATGTCTTTTAGACAGACATCTAGACTCCATTTCAAATCTCCAAGTTATGATGAATTTACAGCTTCCTTCAGTAGGCAGTGTCAATGGTTAACTTTGTGTCTTATTTCCAGTTTGAATTAGCTTTGGATTTACTGAAGGAATTACTCAATGGTGCTCCCAGAGGAAATGAAGGTTGGTTCTCAAGGGAGGCAGAGAAAGGCAAACATGACAACCAATATATCTAGTCTAGTGCACAAAGAAGGCAGCATTGTTTTTCTGGAGCAGTGACAAATATGGGTGGATGGACACAACTGCTGGGGCTTAGTTGATCCAGGAGCATTAACCATCACTGCATTAAATTTGACCCTAGTATACCCTGCACATTCAAATCCTAAGTCATACTTTAGCTCTTCACTGATGTAAAAATCATTCCAGGCATAATCATGCTTTACTAAATCTCTTGTTTAAGATGACCCATTCCTGTTTGTTTCCTTTGGTATAATAAATAGAAATGTTTACCTGCTAGTCTGATGATTACGAAGACAATGGCAAACAGAAGGAGATAGAGAACACTGAGGGCAAACATAAAACATTTCTGTTTTCCTTGAATATCTGGGACCTTTTTTGGACCTGCAAAGAATTAGACATAGAGGGTTCAACCACATAGCCCCTACTCAGGCAAGATTCCCATTGAAAATAATGGGAATTTTGCCTGAAAAGACTACAGAAGGAGCCCGAATATATAATATTACACTGTAATTTTTCTTGATATTAAGAAATTTTGAACCCCCTAAAAAAACTTTAAAATAATCATGGGCTATTAATTAAATAATAAAAATACTTCAGGAAACATGTTTTACAGTCGATAAGCACCAGTGATTTGAATAATAAAAAATAATGCCAATTCTCACAGTAGGACTAGTGGTCACCAAGATCACTAAGAAAGGTAGATTTGTCCTCTGGTTCTCGCTACTAGATCAAGCACTCTTCTGACTCCCGTTTTCTTCTGAGATTTCTCCTTCCCGTACTCACCTTCCTCCTCCCCCACCCTCAGTTCTTGATGTTAAAGTGCCATCATTGTTCCCCCCTTAATTGACCTAAGGAAGAACATATAATACATCCTGGTGCTGTATTATCTTTCCTCTCTGCGGGAAAAAGGGCCGAGAAAGAAGCTACATCCGGGGCACATTCTGGTAGGAGGAACAAGGGATGGCACTAGAGGCCTGTCCGGTACAGAGGCAAATGGCCCCCAGGTGGATAAGCTGGGACTCGTGCAGATATCCACCCTCCAGATCTGCCTGGTTTGAGGGGCTGATGTATTCCACAGAGAAATAAACTCCAGGCCCTAATGGAAGAATTGAGAGGAAGTTAGTGAGGGGATCATTAGATACTTTCCTCAGAAAAAGCTCCTCTTTATGAGTTTTTCTTGGGGGCATAGGCAAAATCTGGGATGCTGAAATTATCCTATGAAAGCTGGTAACATTGTGTGACACTGTTAGCTGAAACAGGATTTCTTTTTAAACAGAAGTATATAAAGGAAAGATAAGTGAATAGCCCTCACTTATTTCTCAATTTTAAACTACACTAACTATTGAATGCTATTGCAATGGATTCAAGAAATAAGGTAGTATTAGAGGTAAGAGAGAGACTAAAAGTAAATGTATGTCTGGTTATCAAGTTTAAACTTTGCTTTCATTTTTTTCAACTCTCCCATATCAAATATCTGGTGTTATAGTTCTCTTCATGAAATCCCTCAAGGATATTTGTATTTATAATTTATATTACAACGACTAAATTACAAGAGGCAAGATAACAGGGTTTTGGTTTCAGTTTTTTGTTATTTTACAGTTGGATATTGCATTGAAAAAGCCTTTTGGAATAATTGTTGCTTTTTGAAAGAAAATAATATGTTTCTCTAATTTTAGGAATTGGGGTAGCAGACACATACCAAACTAGATTGCAGGAATTTCGGGTACCTCCAATGTTTTAGTATCTAAATATAATTGCCTTTTTTAAAGGGCAAATATTTTGATACACAGGACCAGATTTCAGATTCTGGCTTTGCTGACTGTCCAAACAGGCCATAAAGTCTTGTTAAGTGAGCAACTGAGAATTCCCCCATCATGGAAAATTACATGGCTGACTTAGAGCTGAGTCATCTATTCCTGGCTCCAATAGAGCGAGAATGATGGGGGGAGGAGGCGTGGCCAATACATTCCCAGGGTATGGAACAGACCCTGTGGGGCCATTGAGAAGGGGCATTATACAGAATACCCTCAAGGAAAGGGCTGATCTAAGTTGTGCCATGAGCCAGATTGACTCCTGGAAGCTTTGGGGCTGAAATAAAGATTTCAATCCCTCCATACCATTTAGCCGTTGGATATGTAAGAGCATCTCCACACAGCCACAATAGGCAGATGACTAAATGTTCATATAGGACTTAAAAGGTGAAGATGAATTTCATCCTAAGTGAGTAACATAGGAAAATCATCTAGGAAGAAGTGTATCATTTTCTATTGAAATCTTTTAAATAATAAGTGTAATTCTCTGATCATGTAGGAATTAGCAGGGAATCATTCTATTCATGCGAAGTACTTACGTAGTGGAAGCAATGCTTTCTCAGACAGGGTTTCAAATTTGACGCAATCAAAATGCTGGTCTGTGCAGAAAATTCCAGCAGAATGATCTTCCTCACAACTTGCCATATTTTGAATGTCAAAGGCTAAAATAGTCCATAAATATTTTAAATCTCTTTTACGTAAATATTTTTTCACAAATAACAGCTTAATGAAACATTAAGGCCCCAACTCAGGAAAGTATTTATGCATGTACTTGAGTTCACTGAATTCTTACGCTCTAACTGAATGAGAACATACCCCCAAAATGGTAGTTCTCTTCTTCTAATAGAATGTTATGGGTTATTCACCTCTGCTAGATCAAAGCTTTAGATCTCAAAGTATTTTACAAAGGAGGACACTACCATTATCCCTAGTGGCCTGAAGCAACTGTGAAATTTTGTATAATGAGGGAAAGTTCCCCCCTGACAGTTGCAAGCAAATGTCATACACCCTGAAACAGGATATTTGATCACACACATAGCTACCTTCTCCTTATACAGCTAATATCATTAGTGATTGTTAAGTTATAGAAACCCCTTAAAATCTAGCCAAAGTATGTCTCTTTAAAAAAAAAAGAAGATTAGTAATTATGCCCATTTGTATAGTGGTGATTCTGCAATTTGGACATGAATCAGTTAGGAACTCTGATGAGACCAAAAATCATTTTTAATTTTGATCTACAGTAAATAGAATGTTCATCAAAGTTTTCATAGGACATTAGTATATTAACATAATATCTTCTAACACCCAGACATGCCAGTGCCCAGAGAGCTCTTATGGGGACCAGAAAATGTCATTTCTTCTTTTGTGGCAGTGAAATTTTATTGTATTGATGAGTCTTGGGGAACTAAATATAGGGTTAAAGAACTTGCATGTGATGGACCCAGGTAATTGTATTTTAATATGTACTAAACTTCTTTATTTCTAAGAGAAATATTCCTGATATCTTAAAACTGTAGTGCATTATTCAGAAGTCAGTGCTGAAATGATAACCTGCTCAGAAATATTCAAATGAAACCACACATGAGTTTACTTTCTTAGCTCCTGCAGTAATTCAACTGCATTAAATTATCCCTTTCTAAATTTAATCCTGAATTGATATAATTAAATACTACAACTGGATACAAGATAGATCTAATAAAAAAGGTTTCAACTGAGATTACTTATCTTTTCTGCTACCACAACTGACTGGGTGAGGAATTTCCAATTATAGGTAAAGAACTTAAATGTCTGCTGAGCACGTATAATCTATAACGAAGCCCACTCCCAGCAAAAGTGAAGCATATCAACAATACAATCAGTATATGAACAGGAGCCCAAAAGTAAATGAGATGAAAAGTATTAAACAACTCTGAAAAATATTGCAGAAGTCAGAGCTTAACTTGTTTTAGATTAAGCTAATCCTTTTGAAAGGCTTTCCAAGTTTCTTCAAAAAGAAAAGAAAAGAAAAAAAAATCACTGACATCTAACTTCAGTGTAAAAGTTCACTTGAAACATTGATGATACCTCTATTTATTGGAAGTGAGAAGAGTAGACTCAATCTTTTATTTATTTCTATTTGTGAGGTGAGGGAGATTATCAGTGAGAACACTAATGAGAGAACAGATGGAAGGGAAAGTTTTGAGGAACTAAGAGTATTGTAAACTTTGGGCTTGGGTTACTAAAAATCCAGATTACAATATTTAATAGTTTGCATGTTGATTATCCACAACAATTTTGATTTTTTTAAAGCAATTTTATGATGTTTTAGTGCAGGAAACCATAAGAAATTTCATTTATGATTTACTATGCTAGTCACATGTATACAAGTCAGAAATTACTTGATAGTGTGCTTTGTGAACTAGATAAAAATTATATATCCCGTCTGCATGGATGGAAGAAAATGCCATTTTTGTTTTGCTATCCTACATTGAAAGTAGACATTTCATTTCATATCCTATAAAGTTGTATGTGCATTTCCTACATTCACTCTGCCTTTCACATTTCTTTCCCCGCACTAACAATGTAACACCAAGCACAGAGGTTACTATTAAAAGCCAACATTGTCCAACATCTAGCACAAAATTATTTCCTATTCTAAGTTTAGGAGGAAACTATGGTATTTGAGATGGCACTCTGTGGTAACTGGATGGTGCTTAACAAATAAGAATAAATAACAGTTAGTAATGCTGATTTTTAAATGGGGACTATTGTATACAGTTAGAAATGTCTAGAAATGTTTGATCTGCAGTCCAGCAATTTGATACATTACAATAATTATGTTTGACAATCTACCCAGCATGACACAATTTATTAATTTTAAAATATTACTAAAAGTACAAAGTAAGATATTCTGTTTAGGAAGAAAATGCTTTCACAAAAATAATGGAGATTTCCAAAATTTATTCAAAGATAGAATACTGTGCCTTTCTTTGCTGATCTCACTGGATATTTAACTTTCCTTGAATCCTACATTATATATAACATTTTTCTATTAGCTGAAGAAGAAGCTGAGCTGTAATAGAGATGCCTTTTTAACACTGAGGGGAGAAATGTATTTTTAGGACTTTCCCCTTTCTCATTAAAAAAGGATGAAAATGTGAGCAATAATTAAAAGATGTTTTTTACCTTTAGTCCCTGTTATGTACCAGGGAGGCCGGGGGGCCCTCCCAAGGTGCTCTGTAAGAACGAGGCCGACACACACTGTGAGTTATTGGCTTTAATGAAGGTAAAGTGACACATCTGCAACGGGGACCCCAAGCATTGCTGTCACTGAGACGGGGACCCAGCGCCCTGTAGCTCGGCCTGGGGTGAAGTCCGAAAACAAACACAAAGCATGCTCATTTTATACAAACAGCGGCAAACCAGCTCATACATAATGCAATAGAAACTCTCCACCCTCCGGGGCTGCCCCCCTGGCCAACAGCCAGGGGCTTGCCATGCAGCAGTCCCAGCCGGTCACGGCAGGTTAAAACTAGCATGCCGTGTCCTACAATAACCGGAGGCTGAGAAAGCGGAACTGCCTAAGCTAAGCCGTAACAGAATCTTCCGTGGTTCCCTAGCCTCCTACAGTCCCAATGGAAGGAGAATTGACTTATGCAGCCTCTTTCTTTTCCGTAAAACCTGAAAACTGTAGTTATATAATACCTTTGCTTCCTCTTATTAAGAAAAGGAAATGAAATTTCCTCTTATGACTAGAGTTTTAAAAGCTGATGCAGCATCAATACTTATGTAGATACTTGAAGATAATATTAATAAGTTTATCCTTATGTGAATATCTCCCTGTGTATCAACATGAGAATACACCTTGGGATCTTCAACTCTGAGAATACAATGTTTAATAAGTAATTTGCAATAAGTTATTTGTACAACTGTTTAATTATAGGTCTCTCATATATTATTTACCCCCAATTATTGTGGCAATTATGGATATGATCCTGCACAGACTTAGGCGTGTACTTAACTTGAATAGAATTTGTTTTCAGTGGTAGTATTTACATTTCAAAGATATGCATGTGCCTAAATCTTTGCAGTATCAGAGCAATAGTGCCCAAGTCTGTGCTCATAAGTGTAGTGTATGGTTATTATTAATCATGGTGTCATATCCATGTGCTAGATCAGTGATCACCAACTGGTCAATTGCGATCGACTGGTCAAGCCTAGAGGATATCCCAGTCAATTGCGATCTTCATTGGCACAGCGGGGCTGCCGCTAAGACAGGCTCCCTGCCTTCCCCAGCCCCATGCTGCTCCCGGAAGCAGCCAGCGTGGCCCCAGGGGGCAGGGGTCTCCCTCCGTGTGTTGCGCCTGCCTGCAAACACCACCCCCACAACTCCCATTGCCTGGGAACAGGGAGCTGTGGCCAATGGGGGTGGTGCTTGCAGAAAGGGGCAGTGCATGGAGCCATGTGCAGCACCCCACCCCCCCAAAGGCCACAGGGGAGCGTTGGCCAAGGTAGGCAGGGAGCACTCTGAACCCCTTCCTGTATCCCAAGTCTCAGCCCTGACCCCCCCTCCCAGGGCCAGCACCCCCAGAGCCAGTACCCTGTACCATCTCCTGCACCCCAACACTCTGCTCCAGCCCTGAACTCCTCCCAGAGCCTGCACCCACTCCTGCACCCCAACACTCTGCTCCAGCCCAGAGCCCCCTCCTGCACCCAAACTCCCTCCCAGAGTTTACACCCCTCACCCCCTCCTGTACCCAACCCCCTTCCCCAGGCTCAGCCCAGAGCCTCCTCCCACACTGCAAACCCCTCAGCTCCAGCCCAGAGTCCACACCTCCTCCCAAATCCCAACCCCCTACCCCAGCCCAGTGAAAGTGAGTGAGGGTGGGGGAGAGCGAGTGATGGAGAGACGGGGTGGGGGGATGGAGTGAGTGGGGCAGGGCTTTGGGGAAGGGGCGGGGCAGATCCCGGGTTGCCCTTAAATTCAAAAAGTGAGCTTGGCCATAAAAAGGTTGGAGACCACTATGCTAGGTAGTGTCACAGTAACTGACTAGTAACTAGATAGATTGTGGAATCCGGCACGGTTGTTCTTCAGTATTCATACACATCACTCTGAATGAAATTCACTGAAAATAAGAGTCAGCCAATTAATAAAAACAAAAACAAAAACACCCACACACTAAGGCCATAATTAGTGTGTTAATTATAGTTTTATAGGCTCAGACTTGAAGTTCAGAAGTGATTGCTATGATTATTTAGCGTCGTGCAAACTATGGCATACAGGCAATTTTAAGCCAGCCCATGAGTTCCTGCTGGGGAGCGGGATCAGGGGCTTGCCCCGCTCTGGCACTCCAGCTGGGACGCTGGGTCGGGGGCCACAGCACGCGGCTCCCGGAAGCAGCCGCATGACCCCGTTCTGGCTCCTACGCACTTGAATGGGAGCTGTCGGGGTGGTGCCTGCCGATGGGACAGCATGCAAAGCCTCTGCATAGGAGCCGGAGAAGGGACATGTCACTGCTTCCGGAAGCTGCTTGAGGTAAGTACAGTTCAGAGCCTGCACCCCTGAGCCTCTCCCCACGCCCCAACCCCTGCCCCAGCCCTGATCCCCCTCCTGCTCTCCAAACTCCTTGATCGCAGCCTGGAGCACCGTCTTGCACCCCAAACCTCTCGTCCCTAGTCCTACCCCAGAGCCCGCAGCCCCAACCAGGGCTCTCACTCCGTCCTGCACACCCCAACCTCAATTTTGTGAGCATTCATGGCCCGCCATGCAATTTCTGTTCCCTGATGTGGCCCTCAGACTAAAAAGTTTGCCCACTACTGATTGCCCATCAACATAGCTGAATATCTGGGTGTTATTTCCCAAAAGCAATCATTATTTGTGTTTTAGGAGGTTTTGTTATTAATTTATGTTATTGTATTATTTTCCTCCATGTGAATCGACAAAACTGTTTGTGACGGTTAGATCACAGAACCACCCCCACTGGGATTCCAGTTCAGGTGACATGATCACATGTCACTGTAAGACTTCATTACCCACTTGCCAGAAAACACATATACAGGAAGACTTGCAGGTAAAACAGATGGGCGTGTCCGGCTCAGCAAGACAGGGTGCTGGAGTCCTGAGCTGGTGGGGAAAGCGGGGGAGAAGTAGTCTTGACACATCAGGTGGCAGCTCCCAAGTGGGGGTTATGTGATCTAACCCATCACACTGTTTATGAGCAGAAGCCCACAAATTTAGGAAATACACAGTTATGTAGTAGTAAAAAAAAGTGAGTAATCTAACCTAAAGTAAATACCATATACCCCAAGAAAGAAGTGGGTAAACTCAGTTGAGCGAAATTTACCCTTGACTACATTACTTGAAATGTGATACTTTCCTTGTCAGAATTCAGACCATACACAGACAAGGAGACAAAGTTTGTATAACCGCAGTGGGAAACAGCTAGCGGTAATGGTCACTGTTAAGAGTCACCATAACCAATAGTAACCATATAATGGCATTCAAGATACCATTATACTTTCCTATATTTAAAATACCAATCTAGTAAGATAATTTCCATTGTCTACTTCCTTTTGACTTTTCCTGCTGTTAATTGTGTAATCAGTAACATCCAGAAAAGGAAACTATAGGTGGTAGTTTTGGTATCCCTGTACAATATAGCATTTAAAAGTCTTGCATCTAACGTGCATTTTGGATGGTACCAAGTTGTTTCCTCCTCCGTTGAAATAACTTTTATTTTAAAATCTCATGATTTTGAAATGACTTTACCAAAAAGCAGGTCACAAATTGGGAGACTTCAGCTTAGGGTGACTACCCATCCGCAATTGGGTTGGAACAGTCCCAAAATGTACATTTCAAGTGCTGGCCCCGGGCTGAATGACTCCAGGACAGCATTTGTCCCAGATTCCCTGTGGCACCACTCCGTGCCTGCCGGAGGCTTATGGGTGGCACCAGCCTCTTCCTGGTGGGGGGGAGGGCTGAGGGAAGCCTTAGCCCCCTTCACCATGAGCCCAACCCCCCTGCCCCTCCTATTCTCTAGAGACCCTGCCCCCGGCCAGGCCAGAAGCCAGAGCCAGGCAATAGTAAGAGACACCCAGGGAACCCATGATACTATGGGGAGCCCTGGAGTCCCAGACCCTCCACCTGCTGCTCTTGGGCAATCCAGCCTCCTGCCCAGGGCAGGTGGAGGGTCTGGGTCTGCCCAGAGTGGCTCAGGCTCCCTGGGTGACTCTTACTACTTCCTGGTTCCAGCTACAACCCTGGCCAGGGGGTGGGGCCTGGAGGGGGAAAGAGGAGGAGCAGAGGGGGGCACAGAGAAAAAGTGGGGCTCCTCATGTGTCCCATTTTTGCATTTTGAAAAGTTGGTCACCCTAGGCTTGTGAAAAACTGGCATAAAGTTTCTCTGTGCTTCCCCAAACTTTGCAGTGCTTTGCATGGGGCCAGTCCCTACACATAAATTACTGTAGCCTAAATAATGCTCTAATACTCAGAGAGTGGACATAAATAGTTTAAATCATGGAACTGCAGCAGAACAGAGGACATACTCCTTACCCCTGCAGCAGAGGTAGTGGGTTGCACAGGAATCTCTACTCTGGTTCTTTGTCAATGGAGGATACTCCTTGCACTGGGGTTATTCTCCTGTTATGCCCACCCATTCTCCTGTTATGCCCACCCATGCCAGATTTCACTGTCAGTGCAATGCAAAATTATAGTCTTCACAGTAAATAAAATATTTAGCATTTCAGCACTCTCTCTCTCACACACACACATACACACACACTTTCTTAATGATCTTTCATCAATATATTAAGAAGGAAGAGAAAAAGGGTTATTTAAAAATGTTAAATGCTGATGTAGTTCCCGAAAGTACTGTATGTTTTATAATGCAATAAGGGTCTATGTGAGGTCAAAATAGATTGTGCAATAAATGACATTTTTCACCAATAGCAGCATTTTATGCTTACTAGGTTGGTGCCAATCAGTTTTCTCTAAGATGACTTTATGGGAAATTGTTAGAGATTTTGTTGCATTCTAACAATAATAGATGGCCTAAGATATATCATGGTGCAAAAAATAAAAAATTATTAGTAGAAAATAAAAGAAAAAATCATTAAAGCACATGAAAACTGCATGTCTTTCATCAAAAATATAACATGAGACTCATCAGCTAATTACCAACAGTATAAATTCTAATATGCTGGTTTAAAGGGAATGCTTGCTATATAGCTGATTGTGGATTTTCTGCTCAGTTTCTGTGTGCAGCATCATATCCTGTAGCTGATAGATACCAGAACTGTGACTGTATGTTCCAAAATGTTTTCTGTCATAAAATCAGATGCCTACAAAGTGCGGCTTTCTTGGCCCAAGAGATTTGTATAGGTACTGTAAGGTGTTTTGACAAGCCTAAGCTCAGGCTCTTTGCCCTCAGCTCCCCAGTTCTATAATATTTTTAATACAGAGGAATGGGATACAGAAACTGAAAGCAGGAGTCCATCCAGTGGTAAGAAAATGCTAGGCTGCTAAACAGCAAAAGGAAGGAAAAATTGTATATATTTTTTACACAACTTTTCTATTGTCTATCAAATCTATTCCAATATGGAATGTAGTTGAGTCACTTGATAAAGGAGAGTTAGAACATTTCTAGGGGGAAAAAAGGAAGATAAATTAAAGGGCAGCAAAATTAAAACCCGGGGTACTAGTAGATCAAAATAACTGTATTTACTTATGTTAGCATTTGAATGCAAAAGTTGTGTAAAGAATATTAAATAATGTCTCTAAAATCTAAGGTATGTCAATGTAAACCCCTCTATACCAGTTATTCCTGCCTTTTTCCATTCTGTGACTCCATGTTACAAAGTTTGGGAACCTCTTCTTATTTACTTATAAAGAAAGGCAGTGTGGTCACCACTCCTTGGATGTGTGCGTGCACAGCACATAATTTACCTGACTAAACACATAGACTCAGATTTTTGAAGCTTATTTTTAGAGTCACAAATTCCATTCATTTCAATAGTGGTTGCACAGCTAATTCCCTTGGCTGTCTTTGGAAATCTCAACTATGATTTTTTACTGAAATGACTATTGGCAATTACATACACTCCAAAATCATAAGTAAAATGCACAAAGTCACAAAATAGGCTTAAAATCATGATATTAAAAATAGTAAGGTTGTATGTCTTTTTAGTGACCATATGATCCTTTTTGTGCCTTTAGAACTCACATTTTCAAGATGGTCTCCACAATCATAATATGTAGAAATTTTCTTTTTTTAAAAAAGGTAGACATTCCCAGCTCAGTCACTTGGCTCCAGGAGTTGTGACTTGGAAAAAAAATCCAACATTAATATCACAAGACTCATGTGGGGGAATGACAAATGTTACTGCATTGTCTTTGTTGTATCTGTTTCTCTCAATTGTTCAACTCACTTGTGTAATTTGCTAATTAGGTTTGTAAGCTGTTCAGGGAATGGACCAGGTCTTTCTATATGTTTGTATAACACCTAGCACACATGGGGCCCCACTGATCCTAACTGAGACCTTCAGGGTCTACTGTACTACAAATAAAATAATACATGTGTTCAGATTACAAGAAATAAAATCCTGTAAATAGAATTAAATGCTGCATATAATCCTGTAGCACAAAAAAAAATCACTGATTATTTTTTTAGAGCAATTAAAAGGAGAAATTTTGGAAAGCATAAACAAAACCACTCAGGTCAAGATCACATATGGGACTACCCACCTATGACAAGAAAATCTAGGAAGACTTTTGCGATATAATTACAAATTAGAAAAATCTGTCCTTCAGAGGGCATGTTGTACATGGCTCTATTAGCTTGTTCGAATTCTTCCACTAACATATATCTATGGAAATCATAAGCAATAGAATGCATTTATCTATCTTCCAAACATAAAGCTATAAAAATGATAGAAGTTTAGAAGCAGAAAAAATTATGCAAAGAAATGTTTTATCTGGCTAATGTTAATGCATAACCAATCTTCACTTTATATACATAATGCAGTGAGAAATAAATTAAATGACAGATGGCTTTTCCCTTCCCTCTTGCATGTTGTAGCATGACTATACAAACAACCTCAGTCACTGGCAGATACATAGCAGGGTGCTATGGAAGCACCCTGAAAAGGGTAGCTAATTACTTCTGTCTGGGAACAAAAATGCAATTGCTTTGTTTATTTTGAAATTACACACACAGTGACCTGTGAAACAATTATTTGTAATGTAGAACCAAATCTGAGTTCATCTTTAGGAGTATCCAATATAGCAATATATGTGTAACCCACATACTTAACAGGATTATCTCTTTAAGAGATCTAGAGAGAAGAAGGGGCAGAGGAATGAGTCTGCTCATTTTGATAGGCAGATACATGTGCAGATACATGTGCCCAGAAGTTTCTGGAATTTGGTGCAGTAATTTTGTGTATGCTCAATAGGCCCCCTGTAGCTGGACTCAGACTTTCTTGAGGGCAAATAGTCAGGGTAGCTGCTTTACAAAAAGACATGTGACATGAGTGGGTTGGAAGAAGCTTAGCCACAGGAGGAGAAAACAGGCTGATTTCCCCTAACTCTGAAGCATTTGGCAGCGTTCGTTACAGAAAGGTGGAATTGGGAGGAAAGCTACCTTCTTTTGTTTGAATTGTGTACCTTGAATGTTACTTGATTTTTGTCAAATTGTCTTAACCAGTCTGGTTCACCAATGCTCTTCTTATTTAAAAGTGATGATAGGGAAAAAGTCATCTATATTTTGCTATTCTTAGTTCTCTATTTTTCTTGTGACAGGATTTTTTATTTATGTACTTAATGTACTTATGTACTTAATACTGATTGGTTGGTTAATTAGCTGAGTGGTTCCACAGTCCAGCAGAAGAGGAAAGAGAGTCTGTGGGGGTTCCAGCTGGAGATTTCTGTAAGTAAAAGGAGGGATGATATTACTATGGTGTTTTTGACTCAGCAGATTGTATAGTGTTGAGGAACAAAGATAATAATAGTAATAAATGGAGATATACCTATCTTATAGAACTGGAAGGGATCCTGAAAGGTCATTGAGTCCAGCCCCCTGCCTTCACTAGCAGGACCAAGTGAAGATTTTGCCCCAGATGGCTCCTTCAAGGATTGTACTCACAACCCTGGGTTTAGCAAGCCAGTGCTCAAACCACTGAACTACTCCTCCCCCTCAAACTCAGCTGAACTCAACCTAAGCTTTTGGTACTTAGAGTTAATTCTCTACATTTCTGGGGGACTGAGCTACTTATATTTAAATTTTTTATCTATATTTATGTATATCCGTGAAGATAATATATGTGGATTATGATGTAGTCTTATTATTGTAGTAGATAGTAAGCTATTATGTTTCTTTATCATTATAAGATTTTATCAAGTTGGTACTTGAGAATTAAGTTCAATCTTTTTGTTCTTTTTGGACCTAAGTGTGGGGAGTTTGACCCTGTGCAATTCTTGCTGAAAGTCCTCAGTGATTGAATTCTGGGTCTGCGTGTGCTTTTCTGTATGAATTGTGTTGAAGCACTAGAAGAGAGGTGATGAAGTAAACTCTAGCCCACCCAAAGGTTACATAAGCAGTAATTGACACCCCTTTAATGACTGCATGTGTAAGTGAAGGATATTTATATTGAGTTTATGAATAATGTTGACATGGACTCAATAATATAATTAAAGGGGTCACTTTCTCTAGATCTAGGCCCAAACTATCCCAACACCCTATGAAAAAAATATGGGAAGAGGTAAATTGCCCTACCACTGAGGGAACAGCACAAAGATCCACAGAGGTATTGAGTTCCAATCTCATAGGTCCCAGGCCATCTTCATGGACAAGACTGCCTTTATTCACTGCTACTCATGTTCTACCTGTCAGTATTCCTCACTCAGGAGCTGGGCTGTCAGGTCCAGATCTCAAAAGGTATTTAGGCTCCTAACTACCAATGAAATACCTTTGAGGATCTGTACTGTCAGTGATATATCTATTCCCTCTCCCTGTGATACATCTATTTTCCTCTCCATTCCATGGCAGCTAAAAGACACAGAATTGAAGATAATGCTGCTCCCGCTATTGTTTCTGGTTGATTTTCTTGTAGAAATTCTTCTCACTTCCCAGGAATAGGAGTGGTTGCTCTTCAGTCCACCCCCACTTCAAGCCAACAATCTCTGCAATGTACAGAACTCCACTATGTGATGTTCACACAGAAGGACTTTCAGAGAAAAGGGGCATAGGCACCTGTTCACTTTGCACTGTGTTTGGGCTTCTCTACTCCTTTTCACTACACAGCAGAGGAGCTCTTTGCCCATATTCTAATTCCATTCAATATGTCTGCTTTATAGTTTGGGATATTCATCATTGTCATAACTCTGGCCAAATTGCATGTGATAAATAACAATAGATGAGAAGCTGATCAGTCATTTTTGTGTAAAAACAACATTGCCATATGGATAAAGGCAGATGCTGTATTAACATCCACAGAAAGGAAAATAGTAAAGAGAGGTTAAGTATTACTTGTTTAGTCCTGGTCCCCTAGCATCTACCCATAAGTATATCCATAGGTTTTGTTGAAGAGTGATTTAATGTGTTTCCACAATACCTTTCATGGTGATTGCAACAAGAGCTTTCAAACAGGCAAGAATAATACATTAAAGGCAGATGGGGTGTATTCACCTCTGTTAGTGCTTAATGCAAATTGTACTTTTGTTAGTAAGCTGTATGTTTTAAATGCCAAGTGAGTATAAGCAGAGTTGTTGAATCAGCACATCCATTGGCCTGGTTACCATTTTTAGACTTCACTGGCTGCAGGTTAGTGATTGTATGCATTTTGTGCTGCTGTTGCCCCCACAGGACTTTCTGCTACCAGAGGCATTGCTCTCTGGGTTACACCAGCAGAAACTGGTGTAGCCCAAGACAGAATTCAGCCACTGTAAGTCTACATTCTGGATAGCTAAGTAACATTATGTCATTTACTAATGCTGAGGAATGGTGGAGGGTGAAGATGGGAATCACAGTTCTGTCTTCCGCCTGCTAGACCATTCCTGAAAGATATTTAGTATCTCAGCACAGTCAGGCAGCTATCTCCATATATCTAGATTCTTGATCCATATGCTGAAAGCTAGCATATACCTTAAACTATCTTTCACTCCAAGATATCTAGGAATAAAGCCACTCTCCTTGAGAAAAAAACGTCAACAGGGACAAAACACAGTAGTCCATCTGCTACACAGCAAAGGTCACAGTTAATACATCACATAGATTATCTGCTTTATGTGTTGGCTTCTCATTTAATAGAGGCCAATTGAAGCTCTCTGTCCTGATATTCAAAGCCTTACATTGGACTGGCCCAAGATAGCAAAGCAATTGCCTCTGCCTTAGTGACCATGACATCTACCATCATCTCAATTTATTAGACTTTTCCTGTTGTTATGCATACTTCCACCTTTTCATGTTCTCTGTATGTATAAATATCTTGTGTCTGTGTGTTCCATTCTATGCATCCGAAGAAGTGAGCTGTAGCTCACGAAAGCTCATGCTAAAATAAATTTGTTAGTCTTTAAGGTGCCACAAGTACTCCTGTTCTTTTTACATGACATCTACGTTCCACTGGAGCAGGGAAATTGTTGGTCAGTAGAGGGAGGTTCATGACTATGAGAGACAGAAGAGTGCCAGATCATTAACTGATGTAAACAGCCATAGCTCCATTGAAGTAAATGGAAATTTGACTATTTTACACAAGCTGAGAATCTGCCCATGTATGTTCATTGGACTTGGATAATGGAATCTGCAAAAGATAAGACTCACGGATTTCACCATTTGCCAAACTAAATGCATAATTCCTTTATTTGATTTAGGTCAATATTCATACCATTAGATAGGTTCTTCACACCTGAGCATATGATTCATACATATACATAGAGAAATTTAAACAAAAAGGAAAAAAAACCTTTCTTTAAAGCTAATGCCCACTATTTCAACTTCAGACTGGGATGGAAGCAAGAAAGAGAAAGGGAAAAATTGTTACTGAGAATATTTCTGTCTAATAGCTTGTGGATATGAATTGGGTATTGAGTGTTTCTCAGATTTTTTCCTATTATTAATTTATGATTTTACACTATGTGTATTTGTGGATGTTTTCACAGATATATTTTATGGTGGTTCTTCTCATCAAGTTTACTTAGCAACTTTAACTCTAGTCTAATAACATTGTTTGTTTTGGAGTGCTATTTGTCCTACCATGCCATCCAGAATCCATGATACTTTCCAATTCCTTCATGCAAGTCTTTTGAAATAGGTACTGGTCAGGACCATACCTGTTTAAAGTGTTGTTCAAACATTGCTATTAACCTTTCTGGGAAGTGATGCTGATGCTTTCATGATCTATCAATGGTCAATGCCAGCTTTTCCAAAGTAGTTGCACTTTGAATAGTGGGTATTTTTCATGTTGTATGCATACAATGTACAGATAATTTATTAGAAAAATTGGAACGTGGTTTCTCTCTTTATATTTTCAAATAATGGCACAACCCAACAGTTCTTGTGAAACTCAGTAATGAGCCATTTTAGATTACCCTATTAACCTAGAGATAAATTCAATCTGCCACATTTGTGATGTAACCAATAGTTAGAACTGAGCTAGAGATGAAGGAATGAGTCTCTGTACAGACCTTATGGAGTCCTGCAGCTTTCTTTAGGGTAAGTATGTCATCCAAATGCACCCCTCTAAGGCAGAAAATGAATGTGATAATGAGCAGGAAAGAAATAATTTTTCATCAGAAATCAAAGTTATCCTTAATCTCTAAATCTAGCGATGTATTGAGAATGTCATTATAGTCCGAAAGATTATTTAAAAAATTAAAGTATGAGGGGAATTCATACATGCTTAAGGGAATTAGCCACCCAATCTTTGAAATTCAATAGAAGCTGGTCCATAACTTCTGTATGCGCCTTATGTCTCACTCTAAAGTAGCCATATAGTATTAATTGTGCTTTGTGGGACAAAAATTACAAATACAATTAAATATTGTGTGATTTGTATACATTTTATACAATAATATTTCATATTTTCACCCAATAAACTAACATTTTTGGGCCTGATCATACTATGAGACATTTCTTTGGGATTGGCCTTATCTTCAGCACGAGTCATCTGCTGTTAAACCACAGCTTTCCAATGTCTATGGAAAATTTTAACTTTCCCTTAACGTTTTTTGTTGCTGTCAACAAAACCTTACCAAGAGGTGCTGTTTAAAGATTAGTTCGAATGTATCTGGGGAGACACTCTGGCATCCCTAACTTAGGAAGAAAATGAACAGTGAACTTGCTACATGAAAGTGGGATCTCAACCAGGCTTAATTGAAAACAGTGGAGAGAACTTCAGGTGAGATAAGCTCTTTTAGACAGGAGGTTAACGTGTAGTCAGTTTTAGTCTCTAGAAAGTGTATAGTGATTTTGTTTTATATGTAACTATTTTTTTCCAATATTCTTACTCACTATCATTTGAATGTCTGGTCTTTGATAATAAACTTATTCTTGTTTTCACTATAAATACATGTAAGTGCTTGTGCTAAGCAAAGTGCTCAGTGGTTTGAGCATTGGCCTGCTAAACCCAGGCTTATGAGCTCAATGCTTGAGGGAGCCATTTAGGGAGTTGGGGCAAAAATCTGTCTGGGGATTGGGCCTGCTTTAAGCAGGGGGTTAGACTAGATGACCTTCTGAGGTCCCTTCCAACCCTGATAGTCTATGAATCTGGTGTGTTCTGTTCCTTTGGAAACAGCAGCCTGGTATATAAGCATAAAATGGATAAGGGGCTGAATACTGCAGGGAATGCTTGTACAGCTCAGGGACACATGGACTTTAGCATCTTTGAAAATTATTTTAATTTAAACACTAGGAAGTGATTCAAAAACTACAATATAATCTAAAATAGGAAAGTAAAGATATTTTCAGAAGTAACTGGAGCAGAATCATTCCACAAAGGATAATACAAATATGGAATAAAGTGTCAGAGGCGAAACTGAGGATTTTGCCAAAGGACAAATGAATTTCATACACATAAGCAATAGAGCCTTGAAGGGAATAGATCAGACAATTGGAAAGGATGGATACAACAATTCAAACTACATACAAAAACAACAGTGAAAGGCTTAAAATCAGAAAAATAACCAAACTGTAATGCTGAGTACTACTGCACTGTGCAGGGAAAACAGGCCCAGGAGATTTACAACACATTCACATTTGAAAATGAGCATGTGAACAAAATCAATGTTTTGATCAGACTGTAGGAAGATTGACATCCTAAGAAAAATATCACACTTGCACACCATATGTTCAACAAAAAACAGATGAAACTTTTTATCAGTTTATAACAGACCTTCAAATATACTCCAAAATCCATGAGTAGGAACATCTTGTAGCTGTTGTTATTCATGAAAGAATTTTGGAGGGGTTAATAAGTGAGGAGACAAGACACAATTATTACATTACATTATACACAGATTCAAAAACAATAATGTCATAGAAACGTACAGAAGAGTGCAGGAAAAGCACAGCAGCAAATGGACATAGACTGGTGATGATTTACAAAGTTTTATTAAATGAAATAATGTCAGTGACCTTAATTAAACCGAAACAAGATACATAATGTGTGTAAAAAAAGACAAAGGGATAGAACCCTGATATACAGATGCAGATTATTTCCACTCTAGGTCTTGATTCACCTCCAGATCAGATCACTAGGGATGACGTAATATCCTTCCTATTTCTATACCACCTCATATATTCAAAACACTGTGCAGAAGTTAACCTTCCCAACACTCCATTGTGTAAGGGGGGAAGTCAATACTATCATCCATATTTTAAAGATGAAGACAGGTGATGATTTTCCATACAGGGAGTCAGTGTTAGAACCAGATTAGCATTTACGATCTCCTGACTCTCAATCCCCTTGCTCATTTTTGCAGACAGTACTGCCTTTCTAATAACTCAAAGTTGTTAACATCTGACAGCTAATTATTGGCCTACATGGAATGAGTTTTTAGTATCATTTCCAAATGGTCAGTGTAGTCATCAGAACAACTCACTACAGTTAACCGGTTCCTTGGTTGGCATTTTTATCAGGGGCAGTAAGAATTGAATAGCCAAGGAACATAAACAGTCCTCTTACCCCATTAGAGGCCATGGATCATCAGGTGCGCCTGTCTCACTTCCAAGAAGTTGTAGAAATGCCCCATAATGCCTTAGGAGCCTCCTTTCAGAGCAAAACCAGAGACTTGTTACAGAAACTGTGCCTAGACCTCCAAAGTCCTCACATACAATGTCCCACAAGGCTGAATCCTTTCCTCCTCATAATATAACATGTCAATATAAAGCTGCTGGGAGATCTGGCAAGACAGCCCAAATGCCAGCAGTGCAGAAATGATGCCCAATTCTAAATCTCCTTTATATTGAATGTAAACAGCACCTTGCTTTCTCAACACCTAGGCAAAAATCTACAGTGGGCTAAGAGCGGCTGGCTAAAGCCGAACACAGGTGTAGCTAGAAGAAAGAAGGAAGTCCACTGAAGAAACAGCACCACCTCTACCATCCATCACTAATGACAGCATCTCCCCACAAACTGATCAGTTGGTCTACAACTTTGGGATCAACTGGACTTCTCAAAGTTATTGGATGCCTAATAGCCACTGCAGTAAAAAAAAAAACACACACACACAACACAAAATTTAAAAAACCCAAACTATCTGTGACTGACCAAAAGACTGTGCACTATCCTATCCCATTCGTGAACTCCAGGCTTGATTATTGCAACACATATAACAATTAAGCCCTGAAAAAGCTCCAGCTTGTACAAAATGCAGCAGTTTTTGTTTAGCATCACAAATTGCCAAGAGCACATTATCCTGGTGCTCTGTCCTCTGCACTGGCTCAATATTGAACACAGAGTTAAATTCAAGGTCCCTGTCCAGATACTCAAAGCCTTTCATTGGACCGGCACAACTATCTGAGGCATTGTTTTTCCTTCCATAAGCAAGATTTCCCAAAACAGTTACATTCCACTGAAACAATGCAACTGTCAACCAACTAGATAAGCTTTGTGAATTCAGGAGACCTTGACAATGGAACTCACTCCTTCAAAAGATAAGAATGATGCTGGAGTTCACCATTAAATGCAACATTCTATTGCTAATTACTTGGGAGAAATGAGTTACTGCACTGTTGGGGGTACAAAAATCAATTAGATCAGACAGATGAGAGAGAATCACTAGATGGATTCTCTCCAGTTTAGACGTAAAGTGTATTAGCAGGCAGTGTAAAGCAAGCTTGTGCTTTTGCTGCCTGTGATGTACTTTTCCTGTGGAAAAGTAGGTGTCAGTCTGCATGGAAAATCATAGACAGTAAATTCATTGAAAAAAGTGAATAGATTGGGGACAGAATTCAGTACTGAGATGAGTACTATGAGATACTAGGAAACTGAATTTAAATGTAGATATTACAAAGATTAATGTGATAATGGACAATAAGGCATACAGAGAGATCAGTAAAAAGTGTTACCATAGGGACCATTTTGTGAAAGTATATAGTAGCAAATAAATAAATGAGAGTGAATGATTTAGTGGCAGGGAGAATGAAAATGAGGAACTCTGACAGAGCTGTGAAGCAGTGGAATTTGCATGATTCCTGGCAAACAAATCATGAACCTCTTCCTATATATTAGGTCAGTGATTCTCAACCTATTCCATACCAGGAGTGCCACTGCCTAGCTCCTGGATCCTGGCTTCTATTAGCCAGCATCCTCTTCCCATTTAGCAAAGAGCAAGAGGTTGCTATTCAGGTACCGGTGAAAGGACAACTATGCAAACAAAGTGCTTTTACCATCTTTTTTTTTTAACATAGTAAAACAACATATATAAGACTAGGCCTAAAGTCTCCGGGCTAAATTCTGATCTCAGTTGCACCAGAGTAGCTGGAACATAATCTATGCTTGAATCTGGAGTGAGGCACATTTGTGAGAAACATTAATAACATTGCCAGAGATATTGTGAAAATTCTCCTCTCATTTAGACACTGAACTAACAGAGGTGGCACAGATGATACCGAGGTGAAAATAACTGGCTTGTAGAAATGACAATTAATGGAAAGATTGGGTGAAATCCTGTGATTGAATTTTAAAAGGAGGCTTGGATAATATTATGGACACAAGAATTTGTATTCCAGAAAGGAAAGCCCAGAGTATCCCAGCCTTCCCCTTCCCTTGACAAAAGGAAGGCAGTCATCTCCATAGCATTGCACATCCTTACCTTGTGCCCCCAACAGGTCAAAGAGGGAGAGAGTAAGAGAATGGACTGGGCAAGGATGAGACTTCTTGGGAGCTCAAAGTATGGAGCTAGGGAAGGCACATCATCCTCCATTAGTCTTATGGAGATTGCTCAGAAAAAAGTTAAGATAATATTTAATAATTTTTACTTTAAAATTGCCTCATTTCATAAACGTTCTTCCATTTACATTCAAACCTTCCATCCATCAGTATTTTCTGGGTCATTAAAATCAATGTCAGTAATCTTATACACCAAAACATACACAGCATTTTATGGAGACTGTGTTCAAAAGCTGGAACACAAAGCTTTCTCCAGTACACACAGAGGAATATAAACATAACTTCATGGAAGTACTGTACTATAAAGTAGCATAAACATCTAAAACTAACACTCCCAATTTTCCTTTAGCATGAGAAATTACACCAGAGCAAGGTGTGTGCTACATTGAGGCTCATTTACTCTTCTGAAAGCAAGATCCTAATTTCAAATGTTCTTGCTTGATACAAAAATGGATAATGGAACAATATTGTGCCTAGAGATGTGTTATATTTTCTTTGGCCTCTCTTGGCAAGCGAAGCTTCTAAAAGAAGGCCCCCATGTTATACTCACCTAGGGGAAGTCCTTATACTGTGACTCCATTTGAGCTGTGTTGTGAGAGTGCCTGCAATGGTGCTGGGGCTCCTGGAGCTGACCTGGACACAAAGGACATGTGTGTAGCATGCCCTTGCATTTTGAAAATCTTTCATGTCCTGTACAAAGAACGGATGGATGTCAACAAAACTAAAGAGCTGACATGACTTTCCAGTTCTGTCAACAACTCTTGGGAGAGCTGCTGCCCAGATAGATGCCCAACAAGTAAGAAGAGGAGTGGAGGATGTAAAAACTGGACTGACAGCTAGAGATTGAGCTTGTCTATGTGTTCATATTGAATCTCTCATCTGTGTTTGTCTTTGTGATAACTGCTTTGCACAAAAGAGCGTTTCCCCTCTGTGGCCTCAGACAGTGCTCCTTAAAGTCAGTCTGTTTTCAATCTCATTTACCAATTAAAAGAATTGAAACTGAACACAGATTACTTATTGTTAAAGAGTACATTGAAGCCTCCATAGCGGCTATGTCAGGCAATGGCCATAGTAGCTTCCATGATTTCACCTGGTCCTGCTTCAGTGCTCAGAAAAAGAATAAGACAGTCCGTGCAGCAGCAACTCCTCTGCTCCCACCTATCTC
This sequence comes from Mauremys reevesii, assembly GCF_016161935.1. Lineage (NCBI taxonomy): Eukaryota > Metazoa > Chordata > Testudines > Geoemydidae > Mauremys > Mauremys reevesii. The sequence continues at coordinate 84,880,839 of NC_052627.1, read as the reverse complement.
CCAGCCTATTCTGTACTCTGCAACAGAGAGGCCCCATCGACATGTGCTGCCCTCTGTATAGGTACTTCATAACCACTGGGTAACCCCTGAAATAGAACTCCCCACTTCCACTGTCAGGGATGTAGGGAGACTGAAAGTGGGGGCTGTATTATTCAAATATCTTCTCAACTTTTGCTTGTTTTCTTATGTATTTCCTAAATGCCTCCCACTGTTAACTGAAGGAGCATAAGAATATCATGCTGAAACCAATCTCTGTGCAAAAAATTGAGAACATATTCACCTCATCCCTCCATCACTGTCACTACATTTCTATCCATCTCCTGATTTAATTCAAAACTGTCCTCTTCCCAAGTTTCAAAACTCCCCCTAAACAAAATCTAGTCAACTTCCCCCTTCCTTTCTGCTCCTCCATTCTTGATTTCCTCTTCCCATGCTCACTCACAGTGAGTGTCTCTCATTTGTGCAGTCACAATGATCTATAACTCCTTTCCTCTCCCTCTGAGCCACCATGACTTTTTCAAGTGAGTATTTCAAAATATACCTTCTCTCTATAGTTTATGATTGACTCTCCCTGCTAAGTATTTTTTTCTTTTTGCTGCCCCAACTGAAGGAAGCTTCAGTATATAAAATTGCATTGTAATTGCATTTCACATTTATGGAAAATGGTGATGTACCACAAGGTCCCAATTTTAATACATAAGCTTTGTGTCAGATATAAACATCTGAAAATTAGGATGTTGCTTCAGAAAAGTGAGCCAGACTCAGTATGTAAAGTGTCTCTGACTCTGGTGTAATTTCCCATAATAAAAGAAAAAATGAAGGTTTCTTAGAGTTTATTCTTCTTTATATTACTTGCTTGAAAGGAATCTTTATTTTCTCCTTGTGTAATGGAGAAAGATTCATGGTACAGCATTTAATTATTTGAAGGTAGTCTGTATAACAAATCTGTGGATGATTTGATGCATAAGATTAATTATACCAGCTAACCAGAAAATACTGGTGGATGGAAGGTTTTGCAAATAAAAGAGAAAACATTTATAATATGAGGTAATTTTAACCCCAGAGATGGCCCTGTAGCATTCATATGTCCTTCATAAAATGATGTCATTCTCAGAAATACTATACCAGCATTTCAAGGCAGTGAAGAAGCCCTTGGTTGGAGTTGGACACTTTAGCTAGATGAAGCATTATTTTCTTTATCTTGCTATCGTTATGTCAAGACCATGACTGTTATGAGTCACATAAAGTACAGATATATATGCTAGATCAAATCCATCCCAGTCACCTAAATTAAGTTACACAAGGGATGAAGCCTATTGTCTACCCCTAGTGCGGGCCTATTTGCCATGCTGTGATGTGTTTTCCAAAAATAGTTTTCACAGCATCAGCCAATCAGTTAATCAACACTGCTGCTGTGTTGTTCCCATAAACACTGCCTTCAGAACTCTTCATCCAAAACTGAAAAAAACTTGCTTGTTCATACTTAAATGCTTTTGATCCTAGCAGTGGTTCATCTTTAGCCCTTCATCAACAAATAATTTACTTTAAAATAATCTGATGTCAATACATTAAATATATTTACTTGATAAAAGGTTGGAATATGAGATTCTGCCTGTAAATGAATTTTCATAATTCAAGTAGATAACAAAGAAATTGCACTAAAATATGAAGATAACAGTAGGTACAGATAAAGGGCAATATACTGAAACAAAAAGAAAAACAGGAACAACAGATTAACTTCTCACCAAATAAACAGCCTTCAGATTACTCTTGAAGGGCATGAGGCAGAGGTGTTTTTGTTGTTTTTAACAAGGTTCTCTCTATATTGCATTCTTGGTTAAGTGAGTCACACTGCAGTCGAATGCTAAAAACAAACAAAAGCCAACCAAATATAAATACAATTCAGTCACATACTGTACCACAAATTAGTTTTTGCAGTTGCTCCATCTGAATATATATAATATTACAAATTATTAGATATATTTGCCTTCTTACCATTGCCCTCCAAGTCTTTGTTAAATATCTTCCAGAAATTTAGTACTTTCTTGATCAAAATATGATATGATCCGAAACATAAACATATATTCATTTTAATCCATTTCCTTTAGAGTCTACAATTATTCTGCAAGAAGAAATCCAAAAATATATCACTAGAATCCATTAAAGAGAAGAATTTGACTGATTCTGTCCTTAAGCATAAATTTAAAACATACCCAGAAATTTATTTTTATATATATATATATACACACACACACACATACACTTTTCATTTATTTATTTATTTTATATATTATATATTTATATCTATCTATATCTCTATAAATATATAAATATAGATATAGATATAGATAAACTTTTCATTTTATTGGAGATATATAGAGGAAAGGCTCAAGTAACTCATAGTCAAAGAAAGAGCACTAAAAGAACTTTGAGTTCAAAAAGTTATTCAAAAAACATATTTTTACCAACAGTCAACCTGTGGGAGTTTACCTAAGGGTGTCTCAATACACCAACCGATGTGGGTTCATAGTCCTCTTGAGTCATTAAAAGTCAGCAGATAATGTCTTTGTGACAGCAATTTTCTTTTTCCTTGTAGCTAATATGTTGGAATCTGTAAAACAGTTAGTGAGGAGTATGGACTAATCCTGAATGTGACAAAAATGAAAAAACACATTGACATGACTAACAAAAAGAGGATGCAAGTGGCCAGCACAATTAATGGACAAGCTATAGATTAAACAAGCAGCAGATTAATTTAATTATCTGAGATCATATATATCCAACTAACAAGACTGTTCCAAAGAAACTGGAGGAAGACTAGGGATGGCTCGTTCAGCTAAAGCCTACATTTAAAAAAGGTGGAAAAAAGCATGGTATCTCAAAATGTATAAAGGTGCAACTAGTAAAAAGCCTAATTTTTCCATAGTGATTCATAGATATGAATCAGTGGAAGTTAATGTTGCTCACGAGAGGAAAATTGAAGCTTTTGAAATGTGGTGCTGACAAAGACTCTTGCATATCTTCTGGATGGGAAAAAAAGATGAATCCCTATGTTCAAAATATTATTGGAGAAAATATTATTGGAAACTTATGTACTTTGGTGACTTTAGGCATAGAGATGGAAATAATCATGAAAAACTTGTGGAAGGAACATTAGAAAGTTACCTTAGTAGGGGATGACCAGTGAGGAGATAGATGAATGATGTGTGGCAGAGCACTGGAAGGTCAGCTACTGAGTGCTCAAAGTTAGCAATGGATCATGAAGACGTCCCGAAATCCTGCTATAGTGTCACTGATATCCAGACAAAAAATTGATTTATTTACTTAATATTTTGGTTAACAGACTTCTCATAGGCTTAAAGTTAAACACACGCATCAATGTGTTGCTGGACTGTCACCCTTATTTAGTGAAAGGAAGTACTCGTTATCATCCTTAACTCTGCTGGCCATAGAGTTTTCCTTGTACCTTGGCTTTCCTTATCAATTTTCTGCGATTCATAGCTTCTGATTTATATTAATTACTATCAGTTTCTCCTGTCTTATTATTTATAGCTGACTTTACTCCCCCGGGTCGGTTTTGTAACCAATATGATTTTCTTCTTTGAATGTGGGATTGTGGCTTTTGGGGCATCTAGTTAAGTGTTCTTAAACAATTCCTTTTTTCTGATTTAATTCTTCCTCCCAGCTGATTTGGTTCATATGCTTTTAGATTTGTAATATTGGCACTTTTAAAGCATTAACTATATATTTGTCTGGACTTTATTCTGTTTGCACATTAAAAATAGGATCAAATCATGATCATTTGTATCTAAGTTACCATTTATTTGTAGTTCTATGATCAGTGTCTCTTTATTTGTCAAGATGAGATTTAATATAGCATTCCTCCATAGTGATGCAACACTTTTTGTGTTAGGAAATTGTCATCTATAATATTTAGAAAGTCCAAGGACTGACAGCATGAGACCTTCAGCATAGGTCACTCAAATTTAAGTCCTCCTTGATCATACAGCTTCTTTTCCCCTACACATTTTAGCTAGGTATTTAAGGAGATGGTCATCCTGTTCTCTGGTGAGATTTGGTGGTTTATAGCAGATACCAACTAATACCTCATCTTGTGCTTTGTCTGTTAGGACATTTATCCATAAGCATTCAAGATTTTCTTCTGAGTTATCAGTGACTTAGAAACAGTAAATACCATTTTTGACATAAACTGCCACAAGGTTTCAGTAATACCAACTAGATTGAATGTGTGCTCATGAATGAGCAATTCGATTCCTCTTGTTTGTTATTCAGGCTCCCAGCATTGGTGCATAGGCAATTACAGAATTTCTTCTCTTCATGTTCTTTGGTTAATTTTGTTCTCAACATCTTGGTTTTGTGCTAAATGAGTGCTAATATTTACCATCTCTTTATCCTGTCTTTTTGCTAATAGTTGAACACCGTCCTGTGATTGATGGAATAATCTATCATTGGATGCCAGTGAAATGGGAACACTCGGCGTTGTGAATTGTTGAGTGGGATGGGGGAAAATGTCTTTATTAGTTAGGATTTAGAAGCTTCTGGAAGGTGTGTGAGGCATCTAATAATATGATTCTATTTAAGGTTGGCTAGCTCCACTCTACAATTACCAGTGACTTCATTCATTCTCTTTTTTTCCTACGGTTCTAAGCATATCTGTGGTTTTATTATTATTTTCTAATCAGTGTAACAGGCATAAGAAGACTCCACTTTTAAGAAGGCTATGTCTTCACTGCCAAAAAGTTTTATTTTTACATCAAGATAGGCAATCGGAGGTAGCTAACAATGTAAAATCCTAATTGAGACAAAGCACTGTAGTTTTTACCTCAATGGAGCTAATCGAAGTCAACCCTACACCCCCTCCCACCCCCTCCCACTCACACCCTGTTGGGACAGACAGAAAAGAACTAAAAGGAAAAAAGAGAGGGGAGACTTTGATTTTGGCTATGTTGCAATTTTGCTGTATATGTTTTAATATTATGCTGCCCATAGAGTAATAAATTACACATTTTTAGCTGCCTGCCAGCAACAGAAGATGAACAACAGGATCAGAAACATCTTTATTATAATTTTACTGCCCGTCTGTGCCATTTTTCTCATCATTTTATTGCTTTCCACTTCTGTCCAGGCTCGTAAAAGAATAGGATACCTTCTTTCTTATCCAACTATTCAGCAGATATTTAGAGGATAATAAAACTGTCCATTTGGATAATCCATTTTCACAGGCCTACTAATAAGGTGAAAAAATTATATAAATACAAATTCATATTCCCTTACAGTAATATGAACATTAAAATTACCAACGGCCAACAGTTTAGAGCACCTGGGGCCAGATTTATAAAGGAATTTAAGCCCTTACAGACACAAATAGACTCCAGTGGGAGTCTGGGGTCTAGATGCTTTTGAAAATCCCTCTGGGAGCCTATCTGTATCTGTTGGGGGCCTAAATACTTGTAAAAATCTGGCTCACAATCACCAGCTCTTAATAAATCATGCAACTGCATAAGACATTCAAGTGGAGCTAGGTGATTGATACACATTTATTTACAGGAAATTGGGTGTGGGAGGGAATAGAAAGAGAAGAACAACGTAAGTAACTCAAATGAAATTGATTGTGACTGAATGATGGGTCATTTCATACTCAGTGTGGATTCTCTACATGGTGTCAGCAAAGAAAGGCAACAATTATAGCTCCTACAATCACAGAAGGAAACATTATATAACCCATATTCTTAAAGGTCACAGGATTCAGTCCAATTTTGTCTACAGGCTTATATCACAAATAATAATAATAATAATAAATCAGTAAATATCATAGCTTCTATTTTCCAACCAGGTTTACCTTAAAGCAGAGGGAGCACAAAGAGCATTCTGCTTAAATTGACTCAGTAGCTTGCAATAACTTAGGGCTACCACAATTTAGGATTTGAGCATCTGCACTATGAATTAGAAGAAGAAATAGGTTTTGAATTTGTGATTTCATTTACATGTACTACATCTGTATGCTATATTTTTCAAGAACATATTTGTTTCATTATGCTTTTCTTTGGTAATAAGCTTTATCCCTCCTCACAACCTGAGAAATTGCTTTGCAAAGAATGCAATTGGCTGTGTTTAAGCTCTTTCATTCTTAAGGTTTTTAAATGTATTCTTCATATAGGTTTCTTTTTAAAATGATAGGTACCTGTAAATTCCATGTGTTTGCAAAAAGGAAATTGCATTCTGTCACTGAAGCACGCAGAAGACTCATGTGCTGGAAAGAAATAGAGCTGTTTCTAGGTCAATTTTTTTAATTTATTCTCTTGAATTTGTGCTGTATGTAGCTATGAAATTTGATGCCTTGTCTTCTAGTGCCTTTTTACATCTGTAAGAACTCTCTAAGGGCTTGTCTACACTACGCAGCTTTTAGTGACAAGGCTGTGTTGACACAGCCTTGTTGCTAAAAGTCAGCCTGTGTGAACGCTCTGTCGATATTTTGTCGGCAGTTTTGAGTGCTCCTGCTGACAAAGCCACGTTCACACTTCCATGAAAGACAAAAGTTTTGTTGACAATGTCACAGTGTAGACAAGTCCTAACACGCTCCTTTTTGTTTCCAGAGTTGCTGCAGCCTCTAACAGAGGCTTAAACACTGTGCTCTCTCCTGGTCCCTTTACCTTTGCTCTTTTTTCTTGTTTTCTGAGAGTCAATTCAGACTAAAAGGATGGGCCTGCAGCCCCTGTACAGCCACATGCAGGCAAATATTAAGTTTTCCCAATAGACGGGCTGCACATTATAGGAGTCTCTGCACCCCTATGCTCTAAGCAGAAGAAAGACTGCTTATTCTTGCCCTCCAGGAGAGCAGAACACCTTTAAAGGCAACAGGAGGATGCTAGGTCATTTACCAGCTACCACTCTGTTTCTAATGATTGGAGCAGATTGTTCAGCCCCTGCCCCCAAGGAGCTTCAGTTACATCTCATTATTTTTTTTCTCATTTCCCAACAATTAAGTAGTGAGTAAAGCAAATGTGTGTTTGGTAAAAAGAGCTCCTTAGCTCACTTGTCGGACAAAACCAGGTATAATTTCTGGTTGCAAGTCCATTTCAGACAACTTTTTGCCAGTCCCATTTTGTAAAGAGATCATTTAAAATCACATTTTTCAGAAAGATTAACAAGAAATTGTGTGAAAATGTGAAAAGCCACTTTTGAAAAGAAGTGATTCCATTTTGGTTTTGTTCTTATTTTAACTGGAATTCCTGAAAAGTTTACAATATGTGCAGGGTACATATAAAAACAACCCCCCCGTGTGTCACAGGATTGCATGGAAGGCATCTCACAGATGGCATCAGTCTTATTGACCCCAACAGATATAGAAACAATGCTTGATAGAGTCCCCAGATCAGCAATTTAGGCCATGTTGACATTTTTAAGGTACTGATGTAGTGACTTCATTAATATAACGACAGACGTGCAAGTCCCTCAGGTAGATGCAGTGCACCAGAGTACAAAACGTGATTTACAGGTGAAGCTTACCCAGTTTAAAACTGAAGTAAGCCACACTTGTGCAATTCACTTCGGACATTCGTGCAACATGTCCACATTAGTGATTAGCACTGATGCAGCGTTCTGTATATCATCCTTAACTAAGGACAGATTTTCTGGTTTTATAAATGACAAGCACACTACAGGCATGGCTCAGTGTATCCCACAATTCCACTGTATTTGCCACAGAATCCATCCACTCCCCACCCATGACCACCTAACTGTGATCCATAAAAAAATATTTCTAACACATTCTGTAACTCTTGTTCTTGGACATGTGTGGCACTTACCTTCCTAAGTGGAGATGTTTTTCCATCTGGTTGCACCATTCTGGAGCATTGCCATCCCATTTTTTCAATTCAACACACAATTACTTATTGTACCTGAAACATCAAGGATTGGCTGTTAATTCTATGAAGGTACATCTAGTAGTTACTGCCAGGGAATCAGGCATCTTTTAAGTCGAGGGTGGCATACTAGTCCAGAGAGGGGATAATAAAATCATTTTTAAGAATTTGACACAGGTCTAAAATTGATCTGAGACTGCCCTTCACTTTCAGGATTAATGGTGGGAATATAACCACTTCCCACTGTGATACTGTGGAACCTCCTCTATGGGACTCACCCACAGGAGAAACTGCATATCCTGGAGGAGGAGCTCCTCATAAGAGTGGCTCCTGAAGAGGGATGGGTGGGAGGGGTAGAAATGAATTGGAAGGTATATTCTACCTCCACAGTGCTCAAGACCCAATGGTCTGAGGTAATATGGGACCAAGCACTGGGAAAGTAGGAAAGATGGTTGGCAAGTTGTGATAAATGAAGGGGGGAAGGGTAACTCCCTTTTATGGACACCCAGCCAGCCAGTTAGCTATAAAATCCCTGAAAGTAACTGTTCTCTACTTGCTTTACCTGTAAAGGGTTAAAAAATCCATAGGTAAAAAGAAGGGAGTGGGCGCCTGACCAAAAGAGCCAATGGAAAAGCTAGAACTTTTTAAAATTGGGAAAAAAACTTTCCCTTTGTCTGTTTGTGTTGTTCTCCTGAGAAGAGAGACAGGGCTGGAATTAAGCTTGAGCCAGGTATGAAAAAATCATCAAATCATACCTAGAAACTACTAATTTGAAACCCCAGATATATAAGTAGATCAGGAGCTATCTGTCTGCTCTGAAAACAGAAGGACTCCCAAAAGGCACATCCTGACTAGCATTCTGGACTGCATACAGTAGACCAGAAAACTGCAACAATGAGGCTCTCTGCATGGAGACTGCAGAAGCCATAGTCCTAGCAACTAAGTCTTTTGTTGTGTCCAGCCCAGCCCACAGCAAAGCTCTCACTACTAATTTAGCTTCATTCATTAGGGCAGAGAACTTAGACAGCAGATCTTTGAATTTATCTCTGGAACCCCACACATTAAAATCATAATGTCCCCAGAAAGCCTACAGGCTGACAATTATAAGCTACAACTCCCGAGTCCTATAAACTTGTCTGATTAACAAGTCCAGCTTTTTTGGCTCTTTTGACATTGAGATGGCAGATTGATGCCTCTGGCAGTCCCGCTTATTAACCGCTGCAACCACTAGCAACCCTGAAGGAAGATAGGAGCACAGATAGCATATCTACACCAGCGACACCATCACAGGACCTAACCAGATCAGCCACACCATCACCGGTTCATTCACCTGCACGTCCACCAATGTAATATACGCCATCATATGCCAGCAATGCCCCTCTGCTATGTACATCGGCCAAACTGAACAGTCTCTAAAGGAGATGGAAAAGGATAAATGGACACAAATCAGATATTAGGAATGGCAATATACAAAAACCGGTAGGAGAACACTTCAACCTCCCTGGCCACACAATAGCAGATCTTAAGGTGGCCATCCTGCAGCAAAAAAACTTCAGGACCAGACTTCAAAGAGAAACTGCTGAGCTTCAATTCATCTGCAAATTTGACACCATCAGCTCAGGATTAAACAAAGACTGTGAATGGCTTGCCAACTACAAAACCAGTTTCTCCTCCCTTGGTTTTCACACCTCAGCTGCTAGAAGAGGGCTTCATCTTCCCTGATTGAACTAACCTCATTATCTCTAGCCTGCTTCTTGCTTGCATATATATACCTGCCCCTGGAAATTTCCACTACATGCATCCGACGAAGTGGGTATTTACCCACGAAAGCTCATGCTCCAAAACGTCTGTTTGTTAGTCTATAAGGTGCCATAGGACTCTTTGCTGCTCTTACAGATAGTACTTGTGCTCCACACAATTTTATGTGGGAAGCAATGAAGATGGGGTCTGCTACAGTATCTTTGTAGGCTCAAAAAAAACCACCTTATTGATTGGGAGCACCACCCCAAATGGACCTATTATAGATATTATATCAACCAGGTTTGAGAGGACCATCACACCTCCTTGATCTGAATGTCCAATTCTGAAGCCATCCTCTTTAACAATTCCTGATAAATCTTGGAGTTATCAGGACAGGGTGATGTTGCCTCCAAGGAAACCACCTTGTCAGGAGATGAGGAGGAGGAAGCCAAGACTGGAAGTGGCTGAAGTTCTTCCACAGGATGCCCTGATGGCTCTTCTACAGCCTCTTCCGGATGCTCAGCACTGGGCCCACTACCTGATACTGGAAGTGGGGTCAGCATACCTGTCTGGATGAGGGCATTGAATAGGCGATATGAGGGGAGAATCTAGAAGCTTGGGGAAAACCCCATGGGTTTCAAAAAGGCAACTGATAAAGGGCTGGATCCCAGTAACATTCTGGCCACAATCCCATTACAGCTTCTCTTCTGGAGTTGCGAAGGGACCCAGAAAGAAAGGACCTAGATGGGGAGTGGCATGCTTCTATGTCTCTCAGTCTCATAGCAGGACCTACCTCAGAGTCCAAAGAAGATTATTCTTTTGCCGATTATGCAGCCACTGTCCCACTCTGTACTGGGACCAGAGAACCTGGCAATGGCTGGAGAAATTACATCTTTGCTGGCTTCCCCTCAGACAGTACCAATGGGTAGACTGTCCAGGAAGTAGACAGCTGGTGCGGGGGCCCTGATTCCTATACCACCAGCGATACCAGCACCAAGAAGCAGAGTAAATTCCTTGCTGCTGCAATTGTCTCCATAAGAGTCAGCACCAAGATCAACAGAGACGATTGTGGTGCCACTGAGACTGACTGTGCCATTTGTGGCATCAGACTCAACAGTGCCTGTTCCAGTGCAGTGATACAGTGCTGATTTAGGCACTGATTTGGAGGAGGGATGCTTAGCTTCTGGTTGCCCCCTACTCAACTCCCTTCCCCCTGCTTTACATGCTTTGGGGTTGGAGGTCTTCATTTGACTGGATCCTCTCTGGGAGATTTATACGTCTTCCTAGTAACAGGTGAGGGAGATCAATGCTGGGACCCTGACAGTCTAGGAGGCATGCTTGCTTCTGACTGAAGCAGCAGCACTCAGCACCAAGTCAGACCAGGACAGCTCCTTGGGTGTTCTCAGGCCTGCCTCCATTAGTGGGAACTTCAGCCTAGCCTCCCCATTATTTTTTCATCCTAGGCTTGAATTCCTGGCAAATTGGCACCAGTCCTTCATGTGAACCTCTCCCAGCCACTTGAGACAACTACCATGCAGATTGCCTACAGGCATAGGTTTTGAGCCCATGGCCTAGGATAAGCCTTGGTGCTGGCAACAGAACACTGAAATCAGGAAAAAAGCAATACTTCCCCCCCCCCCCCCCACAACTAGACCTACTAAAACATACTAAATAGCTACAGCTAAATGTGTACACAAAGGCTGAGAGAAAACTGTTCTGGCAACAAACTGGGGTTCCAATGAGCATTGTGGGTGGTAAGAAGGAATGAAGGGAGCTGTGGGTGGCTTTGCCCTTTATACCTTCATGCAGTGACACACAGCAGCAGAGGGTGCTCAAGCTGCCTGATGGGTATCACTGACAGGAAAAGTTCCCAACAGCCATGTGCTAGGTGCACAAATACCAGGAATGGAATGCAAGTATGCAACCTCTTGAAGAAGAATCTGAGCTTTCATTTACAAAAATGTACTTCCATTTTTCATGATTGTGAAGTGAAAATTGATAGTGTGTGTAGTAAGATAAGGCCCTTTGACATAAACCCTTGGTATCAGAGGCCCGAGGCCTGAACTGAAGTAATGGTCAAGACATTGCTAACATAAAGCAAAGTTAGGCTGTGAGCCAGAGGCAGGCCCTGCTCACAGAAGTTGGCAAGAGCATATACACATGTAAGTACTAATAAGATGAACGTATGCCAGGGTGGCACCCACACAGATAACAAGGAACAGGCAGACCCATTCTAAAGACAGTATAAAAGGACAAGATGATGGATAGACAATATGAAGGGACAATACGATGAATAGACAGTATGATGGATAGACTTATTTGTTCAAACCAATCTCCACCATGAGAAAGGCAACACCATAATGCATAGAGGGGATGTACCTCAGTGCATTCAATGATGCGAAACCTGTTTGTACTGGTGTATAAGAATGCATCCCTGAGTGGATGTCTTTGTCTGGCCTAGGGGGCAGCGGCAAATCCCGCCACTGACTGAGCCGGTCCATTGTCAGGGGGCACATATTCGTAGTATGTCCTGTAGAGTCTGCGGGAAACTATTACTGTGCTTCGTTTGACAATAAACCTGGCTGGGTGCCTTCATACCTTACTAGAGTCTGTGGTCATTGGGGATTCTCTCGGGGTCTGCTCTGCCAGCTATCTGTGCAGAGCCGGGGCAGCACACAGAGGGAACACGCAGCCAACTGATATCAACATGGAATACAGCAGAGCACCACACTGATAGCGTCTGATGACATTGTGAACAAGCTGTAAGGATCTGTCTGCACTAACTACTCCAGCACAAACTCCTAATGTAGACACTCTTCTCTGGTGTGAAACAGGGCTTGCCTCGTGTGACTTGCCCCTGTACAGTACTCTCACTCTTTTGCATCAGTTTACTTTAGGAGTTTGCAGCAGCATAGCTACAAGAGTGCAAATTTCCCTAACATTAACATGTTGTATATTACTGCAATATTGTCTTCTGCAATGCTAACTTTGAAGCTGAAAGATAACATTTAATGCCAACTTTGTTACCTATATTGCTGCTGATAATTTTAGCAGAAAACATGTTTATCCTACAGTTCCAAACTGCCTCTCATGCTTTTCCATTTTCAAAATCCCAAATGTTCTTTATTCAAGTACCAAAACATTCAGCTTCCCCTGATAAACAGTACTAAAGAATAGAAGTTACTTAGAAAATCAAACCACCAAACACAAAGGGTAAGTGCATGTTTACATATGACTACTTGGTGCAGCAACTGATAAATATCAAGGTTGATTTTGTTTTTCTGCACTCACTACAAGTCAATGGTAATAATTGTTCCAAAAGGAAAATGGCCAAAATGATGGTTCTCTTAGCAATGAGAAAACATGCTGTTTGTAGGCTGGCTTCAGAAAGGCTTTGAGAGACCTGGTTTCAGTTGTAGCCATAGCTGTGTATAACACAGCTCTAAATCTTATTCTACTGTACCTGAATGCTGATTTTGCTTGTCTATCACATTTTCTGTCTGTGTATGTGGTGGAACTAGGATTAAAATTAGCTAGTAGAAGTTCAACCCAGATAATATAATGGCAATGCTGATAGGCCAGGGACTATAAACATGAGGGATTGAGTGAAGTTATATCTAACTGAGGGGATGTACCAGCCTTTTAATCAAGTTCACAGTTTAGGAGTTATATTGGGTCCCAGTCAAGAGCTTCTGGATGTCCAGATATCAGTGGTGGCCCAGTGTCTAATCTTCTCTTCACTAAAAAGTTCCAATTTTTCTTTCAGATAGGGACCTCAACACAGTTATTCATGCCTGTGCAATGAATGCCCTCCACTTGGGATAAAACCTGAAGACCATTCCAAAGCTTTAGATTGTGCACAATGTGGGGGGCCATTTATTTGTCAAGTCTGAATTAAGAAGATGTGTCTCTGTCATGGCCCTATGCCTATGCTGTTGCCTCCCCTCTGCTTGGCATGGCGAGGGCCAACACCACAAAAGTCATCCGCTGACTTAGTTGGAGGGGACACCATTATTCCTTTGGATTGACTGAGAAATCCTTCTCCTCTCTAGTTTCAAGTGCGCTAGGGTGCATTCCAGAAGAAAAAGCTTTCAGCTCCAAACCATCCAGAGGATTCAAGGGGAAAGGAACTTGCCACCACTACCCGACCCAGCAGAGCTCCTTGCTGGGCTGGCTTTAGTCCCAGAACAGTGGTTTCAGCGTTAATCCATTGATATGAAAGGGCAGCTCACATCTCAGAGCCATTGTTTCAGGCTCTGCCCAGACTCAGGCTGCCATCTCTGTATTCTGTACATTGGTTCACATATTTAAACTTTTGTTCACAACCATGAGTGCTAGATAAAAATAAAATGAAAGCTAAGATTCTAACTTTGTCATACCCGTGGACCTTGTATTACTACCAGATCTTAATCCAGCCTTATTTCTTACCTAGAACATATTACATCTGTACTTCAACTAATTCACTGGATACAACTCAATTTCTAAGTGTAACTGCAGGTGGTGGGTTTGATCTACAGATCTATTATGGTCTGGCTCCTGTGTACCTGACACATCTCTTCCTGTATGCCTTGCCATGACATCTGAGATCAGCTCAACACTAAAACTGACACATGTTAGGTTTTTACTTCTGGGTGCCTGATGCAAATCATTCTCAGTGGAAGTCCCATCACTCTAGAATTCATACTCCCTTTTGCTCTGAAGCCCAAATCTGTCCAATCGTGCTGCCTAAAAGGTATCTAATACTATACAAAATTAATATTGAAATCTGATTTCTCACTTACAGGAAATGGATGTAATAATTGCTGTCAATTCAAATAAGATGATTTATCCAGTTATATTTTGATTATTCTATTTGAAATTCAAGATAGAAGAGGGATGCATATTTAAGAGTATCAGCACTAGTTACTGACTTGATGCTGTGTGTATCCCTTTCCCATTGACAGCAGTGGAGGTGGAGGGGGGAGCTCAGCAACTCACAAGAGTTTTTGGTAATTGGTCAAAATTTTCCACATTTTGGTCCAAAAGGAGAATCTGATGAACTCTCAATTTCTTTTTTCATGTTTTTCAAGCAGCTATATTCAACACTGTACAGCATCAAGGCCTTTACCCTTATAAACAAAGGCATAAAAGACAAAGGGGTTGGGTCAATATTGTCTTAGCCACGTGATAAGGCTAAGATTAAAGGATAGCTAGAAAAGAGACTCCTTGTTTTTCCCTGTTTTATATTCTATGCACTAGAATATATAATCATGAATATCCTTCTACAAACCAGAAAGACGACAGACATTTTTACTCTGCCAGGTCATGTGCAGGGATTTCCCTACACCCTCACCCCTGAATTTCCTCTCCCCCTCCCCACAGTGGTCAACCAGTTACATGCAGTGTTGCCAATTTAATCATTGGTTGAACATTTTAATTAAAATTTAAACATTAATACACACTTTGAAAGCATATACAGTACATGACAAAATACTTGTACCTGAAAAAGCATAATGGGTTTGAAAACTATGAACAAAGACTAGCTTCCTCATACAGCTGTTATTTATGAGAATGTCAGGGCATTTGTTTTGGCTATATTGGCCTACCTAATAATTTCACATTATAATTTGTAAGCAAGATCTGAGTGAGCTCTCCCTTGATAGCTAGTGATGAGCCAGGGGGTGGTGGAAAGGCTTCAGAATCAGACTATATTTGCATGAACACACCTACTCTGCCTAGGTATCCAACAGACAGAGCTGAATTGCTCAAGTGATCAATTTTTGCTGGTGTTGGGTTACAAATCACTTTAGTACTGAATGTGGGGGTCATGAAATGTTGTTATCCTTATTGTATGAGTAAAAGGTGGCAGAACTGTGCTTAGCCTGTCTGAATTGGGTGGGGCTCCCTCAGTGCAATTTGTGCTAGGGCTTGCCAGGGCTGAGCCCTGTCACCTCTGGGCTTGGCAGTTCATAGCCCTGGGACCTCTGGGCTTGCCACATCAGTTATGAAAGTAACAAACTTGCTTGATCCCTGGCACCTCTTTCATTACAAATTAAGCACTGGTCACCCTCAACTGAACTTCACTCGCTAATGCCAAGTGCTTCAGAGGAAATGAACAGAACAGGCAATCATTGAGTGATCCATACCTTGTCGTCCACTCCCATCTTCTGGCAAACAGAGGCTAGGGACACTCAGTGCATGGTGTTGCATCCCTGCCCATCCTGGCTAATAACAGTTGAAGGACCTAAATTCCATGGACTTATCTAGTTCTTTTTAGAAACCTATTATAATAGAGTCACAACATCCCTGGCAAAAAGTTCCACAGGTTGACTGTGCATTGTGTGAAGAAGTACTTCCTTTTGTTTATTTTAAACTTGCTGACTATTAATTTCATTGGGTCACCCCTGGTTCTTGTGTTAAGTGAAGGAGTAAATAACATTTCCTTATTCTCTTTTTCCACCAGTCAAGATTGTGACACTGCACCCCATATTCTTCACAGTGATATTATTGTAACAATCACAATGTATTTTATGCAAGATAAGTCACATGAACTACCATTGGAAAGGTTATGGTTTGCTGAATATGATTATCCTATTTGTATGCATGTATCATTTTTTATCCAAAGTTATGAATATTAACTATGTATATGTATTTCAAAATATAGTTACACCTGGGCAATGCCCACTAGGCAAAATGCTCTCAGTCTAGATGGCTGCTTTGGAGGGGCCCATTCAGGTTAATGAGCCATTAGGAAGAAACAATAGGCCTTAGGAGAAGCTTATCTCCCATCTGAGGAGCCTTCCTGAGGACCCTACAGATAACCTCTGAGTAATGGCTGCTGTGACACTACAGGGACATGTGATCAGGTCACCTGGTGCTGGACTCCATCTGAGGATGTCAGTATTTTTCCATTGACTGGTGTGGGAACCAAGCTGTGAAACATAGTGCTCCCACCATATGCAAAAGCTATATAAGGCATGGGAATGACATCATCTGGGGTTCTTCACCAACTTCCACCAACTCGTGGAAACACCTAAGGAACAAAGACTGAACTAGGGGAAGTGCTTGACCCAGGCTAAAGGGATATTTTCGCCTGTGAATGGAACACTTGGGGATTCCAACCTGTAAGCAAGTGCAGCCTGACCCTTAAGAAGCTGTAGCCTGCTTGTATCATCACTTAGGGTGAGGATCTGCTATTCATATCCAATCTATTTAGCATATTAAGCTTAGTTTGCATTTCTTGTTTATTTGCTAGGTAATCTGCTTTGATCTGTTTGCTATCTTTTATAATCAGTTAAAATCTATCTTTAGTAGTTAATAAACTTGTTTTTGCTTTATTTAAAACCAGTGTGTGGGAATCATAACTCAGGGGGGAAAAGCTGTTGCATATTCTTCTCCACATTGATGGAGGGGGTGAATTTTATGGGCTTAAAATTCACATACAAGACGGTATAATTTGGGGCTCTGTGGGGGAGGGGGGTGCATGCCTTAGGAAATGGAAGATGCCCTAGCTGAAATCTTCCAATGCAGGGGCTGGTTAAAGAGCCTGCCTGCCTGTACTGCAGCTGGGTGTGTCCCTACCAGTATGCATGCTGGTGAAAGTGCAGGCTGAAGCCTGGAGGGCTTGGCAGCTTGTCACAGCAGTATAGTGTAGAAGGGAGCCCAGGCTGGTGGGCCAGGGGGACTCAGTGGTACCCAGTTCCAGGTGGCACTCTGGAGGAAACCCATCACAAAGATTATATAGGCCTCTATCATATCCCCTCTTAGTCACCTCTTTTCCAAACTGAAAAGTCCCAGTCTTTTTAATCTCTCGTCATATGGAATCTGTTCCATATCCCTAATCATTTTTGTTGCCCTTCTCTGTACATTTTTCCAATTCCAATATGTCTTTTTGAGGTGGGGCAGCCAGAACAGCACACAGTATTCAAGATAAGGATGTATCTTGGATTTATATAGTAAAAGTGGAAGAGCTTGGTTTGCCAGACTGATCAAACAAGCCACTACTGACCACCTACATGAAAAGACTGCAAAACACCATGCCTCTGGACTGCATCAACATGCAGAAAGCCTTATAAGCCAGTTGCTGTCAAAACCAATTTTAGAAGTACTTAATGAGGCTGTTAAGAATGCTGGAGACACAACACAGTTTATGTGAACCAACATGGCTATTGCATCATACTTTCTATTTAACCAAGAGATACCACACACTACAAACTCTAGGCCAATGTTAAGTGCATTGTCACTTGTTAATCCTGAAGTTGCACACTGGTTGCAAACAAGACTGATAAACGCTCGCTATCTTTGTGCAAAAAACTGAGCTGACTGGCTAGAAGCATACAGTGCAACAGTAAAAGACTCAGCAGGTGAAAAAGTGAAGGACTGTCTCACCACGTTCAAAAAATGTCCATACATGGCTAATGAAAGCACCAATAATATTTGATACCCATTTGTAAGTCATTTCATATGTTTTCTTCATGTCCATGGTAGGCCAGTTAGTGCACTCTAGCTGTTCAGGTTATAGAAGACACATCAGCTGCATCTGTGACAGCCCACATCTTAGAAGATTTACATGCTTGTAAACTGAATCCCAAACAGGTGGCTGCTTGTGCATTTGATAGACCTGCAAACTTCTCTGGAAGACACAGGAGAGTAAAAACTTTGCTTGGAGAAAAGCGTAACCCCAATCTCTCCTATACACACAGCAAAGGACATCTACTCCAACTAGTACGAGCTGCAGAATATTCAAAAGACATTAAAAAGCCATAAATTTAATGGCTTTGTTATACTCTTTTTTTTCAGCAACAGTCCGAAGGGACTGAACTTCTTGGGAAAAATAGAAGATACATTGGGACTGAAGTTCAAATTAGTTCAACCTGGGAAAACCTGCTGACTTTTTCGTAAGTTATCCTTAACTGTTGTCTAAAATTACTGCAACCATTATTACTGGCTGTGATGGAGCATCTGCCCCACATTGGCAAAAAAGGGGTTAAAGGTAGCCCTAGGAAGGCTGTATGGGAGGCAGCCAATCAGAGAAGGGCTGAGGGAGCAGCCTATCAGGGCAAAGCAGGCCTATATAAAAAGGGAGCTGATGGGCAGAGGAGGGTAGTTCTCTGTTGGGAGCCCAGGGAGGAAGGACTGGGTCCCTGAAGGGCTGAGAGAACTGCCAGTACCTTGGACAGAGCAGTGCTGCCAACAGGGGCCAAGGGACCAAGAGACAGCTCCTGGCTGGTTGCAGACTGAGGCCCTGACGCAAGGGCAAGGAGGGTGCTGGAGCCACGTGGGAAGTGGTTAGACTCTGGACTGCAGTCTGCCACTGAAGGGAGTGGCTGGACAGTAGACTGCAGGTTCCCCCGGAATGGGGGGAGAACAGAGTGTGGCACAGCTGGAGGGTAGTGTCATTGAAGAGGACACCACAGTCCTGGGAGTGACATGGGTCCAGGAACAGAGGTGACAGCGAGTGAGACACCATCAGAAGAGGGCACAGCGCTAATTCCCCGGACAGCTAGCAGGAGGAGCTGCAGTGGCGAGTCGAACCCTGTCATACTGGATTTGGAAAGTATCTACCGAGATGGGATAGATCTAATTAGTGCAGCTGGCAGACTACTTTAGCTATTGAGTTCAGAGAAGACCATCACCATTCTCTCTTGTAAGTCTACTGTTGAAACCACTTGAGTCATTAAGCAATGTCATCCAGGCATCTGCTACAACAGTAGTGGATCTTTGTCCAACAAAAGGAACTACACTTGGATCAATTAGAGAGATATCCATTGAAAACATACTAGAAGAAGCAGACTTCAGTCCAGAAGTTGACTAATGAAAACACTTATATTGAATCCTTAAGTGAAGAGGACAAGTAGTGTTTTTTAAGCCAGCTGAGAAAGTACACCGACAGACCAGATAAATTGAACACAGAGTGGAATGTCATACAACAAACGAATGAAGATTTAACTTCAACTTTTTCTTTATCATCACTAGTGGTTTGACCCAATCTTTGTGCTATGTTTCCTGGGATGAAAAACTTAGGAATGTATCTCTTGCAATTCCCAATCACAACAGCTACAGCTGAGTGTTTTTTCCTCATTTAATAGAATTTTGTATTCTGAGAGAAGTCGCCTTCTGCCCCATCATGAGCATATCATGAAAGACTGGAAGTAAGGGACACACAAGTAGCCACCAAAGATGAATGCACTGCATTTGAGAAATTCATTAACAGAGTTGTGCAAAATCCAACAAGAAACCAAGAAGGATGTAGATATCGTGCTTCACAGTAGGCTCATGTAGCCAACTTTAATTTCTGTGATTATTTTAAAACATGAGTTAAATCTAATAAAATGGTCTTGAAATATTTTTGTTTTTACTACTGTGCCGTACATTCCACCTTCGCCCTCACGGTCTCTACCCTCGTCTGCCCTCACGCAAAAAGACATTACACCATCTTTTTTAACAGGTTTCCCCCAAAGAGTAGAATATTTTTAAAGAAGTGTTACCCAATATTTTGTGGATATGATAAAGTCACTATACAAAGAACATGATGGGACACAGATAATTAAATACCCTTTCATAACTACCTTAAAATCCCATTTTAAAAAAGCTTTCATGACAAATTGGAACCTGAACAAGAAATCACACAATTTTGCACACACACCTTTGAATACAGTTCTGAGACAATTTGATAATTTGAGAGGTGAATTAAATACAAGTTCCATCACATAAATGTCAGGGACTATGAGTCTTTAACACTAGTACACAGGGGCCCTAAGGTGCTACCAAGTTCCAGCATGCCGCTCACTGACCTGTTAACAGTTGTCAAAATAGTAGCTGAACTCTGATGAGGACTCTGGTCCTGGGAGCTGATTGGCAGAATGCTGGGGTTTCTGGTTGGTCCCCAGCTTCTATTTAAACCAAGCACAGGAACAAGAATCGTCCATAAAACTGGGTTCTTCTTATTTAGGTCTCCTTTACCTGCAGTACCTGCTCCCAATCTCTTGCATGCCTCCTGACACCTATTTTGTCCTCTGGCCTGTCTCGGACTCTGACCTCCTGGTATCTGATCCGGCCTGACTCCCAGCTCCTGCTCTGACCACTAGCTCAGACTGCCCAGGCCTCAGTCATGACAACAAAACAGGAAGATCCATGAGATACAAAAAAACAATTTTACTATGAAGGGAAATTATTATTCTTAATTCCTTTTAGTTTTCTGGCAAATTACACTATTCCAACAGTTAAGGAATATTCAGACAGAAGTGGTGGCACATCCAAAGGCTATCGGGTATACCCTCAATTTATTACAGCAGTCTTTATGCAACAGATAATCCAATTTAGAATAACAGAACCATAGGGTTAGAAGCGACTGCAAGGCTCATCTAGTCTTACCCTCTGCCAGGATGCAGGATCTGTTGTGTATAAACCATCCAAGACCAATTGCTATCCAGTCTCATTTTGAAAACTTCCAGCAAAGGGGCTTCCACAACTTCCCTAAGCAGTTTCTTCCATTGCCCTACTGTTCTTGTGATTTAATTTAAATCTGGTATGATGTCATTTGAACCCATTGCCTCTTGTCCTGCCCTCTGTGGCAAGAGAGAACAACTTTTCTCCATCTTTTTTTGCAGGCTTTCAAGTATTTGAAGCCTGCTATCATGTTTCCCTCTAATCTCCTCTTTTCCAAACTAAACATATCCAATTCCTTCAGCCTTTTGCTCATATGGCTTGAATTGCATCCCTCTGATCATCTTTGTTGCTCTCTTCTGGATCCTTTCCAGTTTATCTACATCCTTTCTATATAACGGTGACCAAAACTGGACACAGTACTCTAGCTGCGGCCTAACCAGCATTGAGTAGAGTGGTACTATCACCTCCCATGACTTGCATGCTATGCCTCCGTTAATGCAACCCAAAATTGCATTTGCTTTTGTGCAACAACATTACCTTGTTGACGCATGTTGAGGTAATCTCTCATTGTGCATTTGTGCATTTGGTTTTTCTTCCCTAAGTGTAGCACCTTACATCTTGGTTTGTCGAATTTAATTTTATTGTCTATAGCCCTGTACTCCAATTTATCAAGATCCCTTTGAATTTTAGCTCTATCCTCAAAAGTGTTTGCAATTCCCCCCTACTTTGTGTCATCTGCAAATTTTGATCAGTATGATCTCTATTCCTACATCCAGGTCATTATTAAAGATGTTAAATAACACCGGACTTAAAACAGATCCCTGTGGAACCTCACTTGAGATCGCCTTCCAATCGGATATCATTCCATTAATAGTTACTCTTTGTTTGCGGTTGTTTAACCAATTATATATCCACTTAATGGTAGTTCTACAGAGCCAGCATTGCTCCTGCTTATTTCTGATTTAGCTAAAATGACACAATATTAGGCAAAATTATCTGAAATCAATAGGAAAGATTATGACAAACTGGGAAAGTGTCTATTAGTTCTTATGGATATTAGGTGACTTGGTTTCCCTATTCAATTGTCTACTGCTTCCTGCTTGAATGCCTAGAGCTACATCAAAGAAAACTACAAGTGGATTGTTACAGAACCAAGCAGGAAATGTAAAATGATGACACAAATAAAACAGACTCTCAGGTAGATATCTTCAAAGCAGCTAAGAGAACAGTGTCTCGGCTACCAGTTGTGGGGAGAAGTGACCTAGCTGGCTTCATCCCAACTAGTAGGTTTTATGGGGGGGGGGGGGGCGGAGGAGAGGTGATCTGAGAGAGATGGGCCAGGATGTGTCAGCGAGAATACTGACAGTCTGCCTGGAATGCAGAGGGATAGGGCTACAAGTAGTGTAGGCTGGTTTTCCCAACTCAGAGAATAAGCCAGACCCACCTGAGCTGTGGATAGAGAGTTAGACTTCAGTTAAGGAATGTTCATGTAGGTCTCCTATTTTAAATCCATTACTCTAACTGCTGTGTACCTCTTGGGAAAAATAAATCATGCTTTGTTTTCAAGCGACTATTTCTGCATCACTGCAAATGTATGTTGTCTCAGGTTCCCAGAGAAAAACTCTCACATGTGCCAAGCCCGTTGAATCTTCTAAATAACACAGTTGACCACCAAATAGTGTTTGGATTGCAGAAATCTGATCCCAAAGAGATGTGAAAGCATGTGCCTGACACTTGAAAGAGGTTCACTTGGGGCACTGGAAAAGGCCCTTAGTTGGGGTAGCCTACCCAGTGACCATGACACTGACATTGAAATGTTGGAGTAAAACACCACACAAATAGGGTTAGCAGCTACAAAGGGTGTGATAAATAGTAAAGTGTTTGAATATGTTTAATGCATTGCCAGTGAAATAAGAATTGTTCATTACTATGGACTCAGTTGTGAACTGGCCTATGTACCCACGTAGAGGAGCAAGGGGGGAAATGATTAAAGAACAGATCCATTAGCTAATACATTTTTCCTAGGGAACCTTCAGTCCGCGATCCTGCATGGGTGGAAACCTGTGCCCATATGGGAGCCCACTGAGATCCATGGAGCTCTACAAGGGTTCAAGGGTTGTCTATACAGAGCTCATTTTTCGGTCAGGATCTAAGTCACCTTATAGGGACTTCTAGTAGATATTCCTTTTAATAATTGAATTTAATAATTTGTTCAAGGAACCTTCACTTCCAGCAAAAGCAAAGCACACTTACTTTGACTAGTGTATAATTAACTGTTTGTGAAGTAGTTTGCTAACCATAAAAGGAAGTTACATCAAGTTTAGACATTAACTAAATACATCTCCAAGAAATTAGCCTGCAAATGTAAGGAAGATGATGATTCATGACTGTGAGCTATGTTTCTCTTTAATAGGAAGATGAAACATTAGTCTATCTGATAGACCAATAACACATATATGTAAAAAGTCATGGTGTAATCTGTGAAACTGATTGGTATAACTGCTTGTGGCCATTTTTATGTAAAATGAAGAGGAGGGAGTGTAGATTTGTACTGATTTTACAATGTTATATGCAAAATTTTTATAAAGAGAAAATTATATCCAATTTCATTTAAAAAGTTAAAACCTTTTAACTAAAACCTAAAACCTAAAGTTGTGACACTACACCCCATATTCTTCATAGATATATAGTTAAGATATGATTATAGCATAACTAAGATGTATTTTATGCAAGATAGGTCATGTAAGATATCATTGGAAAGGTTATGATTTACTGAATATGATTATTATATTTGTTTGCATGTATTAATTTTGTATCTGAAGTTAGAAATATTGTCTATGCATCTATTACAAATATCTTTACATCTGGGGAATGCCCTCTAGACAGAATGCCAATCAGTCTGAATGGTCAGTTGGGAAGGGACATTAGGGAACACAATAGGTCTTTGGTGATGTTAATCTCCCACCAGGAAGCCTTCCTGGGGATGCTGGAAACAGCCTCTGTATAAAGACTGTAGAGAAATCTGACCAAGTCACCTGGTACTGGATTCCATGATAATACTAGTGCTTTTCCACTGAGCAGGGGTGGGAATCAAACTAGGAGACAAAAGATTCCTGTCATATGCAAAAACTATTTATGGCAGGGGAGTGACATCATCCGGGTTGGTTCTTCATTGACTCCTCACCAAAAAGAAGACTGCCGGAAACACCTGAGAACAAAAAGACTGCAGTAGGGGAGAAGGGCTGAACCTAGGCTAGAGAGTGTCTGGCCTGTGAAAGGAATATCTGGAGTTTTAAGCTGCAAGCAAATACAGCTTGCCTTCAAGAAACTCTGCAATCTGCCTAAAACAGCATATAGGGTGAGAATTTGCTACTTATAATCAATTTCTTTAGTATATTAAGCTTAAATTGCATATTTGTTTTATTTGCTAGGTAATCTGCTTTGATCTGTTTGCTATCCCTTATAATCACTTAAAATCTATCTTTTCCAATTAATAAACTTGCTTTGTTTTGTCTAAAACCGTGCATGTGGAAATCCTAACTTGAGGCAGAAAGCTGTGTATATCCCTCTCCACACAGAGGGAGGGGGTGAATTTCATTAGCTACACTGTACAGTTCTCTGTGCAGCACAAGACGGTATAATTTTGGGTTTACACTCCAGAGTGGGCATGTACTTGAGTAACTAGGCAGTTCCTTAGCTGATCCTTCCCATGCAGAGCTGATCTGTGTGTATAGCTGCAGCGGGGTGTGCCCCTACCTGTATGTGTGTAAGTGCAGTCTAAGCCTGAGGGAGGGCTTGGCTGCCTTGCCTCAGCAATGCATTGTAAAGGCTGGTGAGCCAGGCAGGCTCAGTGGTACCCCAGTTCCAAGTGTCTCCCTGGGGATGGAGGGGAACCTGTCACACACTTAATTCTAAGAAACTCATGTATTCCATTCACAAAGGCTAATTTTTTCAAATATGGTGGCCTAAAATTAGACTGTGAGATACTTAAAAAATTCATTCCAGTTTTAGAAGTATTACCAATTCCAGAGATATGCCCTATACTTAGAATGGGAAATACCACTGGTACCAGTAATACCTCTGAAACCAGAATGATTTTTGTTTAAAATGTGCTCACTGTCAATCTATAGGAGCTTGATTCTGCAAAGCATTTAAGAATGCATTCACCCTGGCAGTGAGTCTGCAAAGCATTTAAGAATGTGACCAATATTAAGCACATGAATAGTACCATTTACTTTCTGTCTACAAAGGAAACAGATGGGTTTCCATGTTCTCATTGTGCAGTATATCACTAATTTACATTTTAATGTACTGTACACTTTACGATCCACACGCAACATTGCCAGTTTCCCCCACCTTTGATATAATATTTAATAGAAGAGACTATAGATGAAATGTTGCTATTAAGATTTCACTATGTTTACAAAATGCATTACAGTAAGTTACTGTATATCCTGAAGTGTTATTCTAAATAATGAAGACTAGTTAAAGCTAGTTTTCTATCTGAATTACCAAAATCTCATCTGCCATAATGTAAAAAGGAGTTGTACATAAATAATCTCTTTCACAGTGCACTGCAAGATAATCTGCTACTGAATGAGCATCAGGGACTAGAAATACCTGAATGCAAATGACTGCCTGAGAAGAAGTGATAGAATCTGCATGAATTTTAAAAGCTTGAGGGAATGGAAAAAAAAACAAAGATAAAATCTCTGATACACAAAACATTTTGCAGAAGCAGAACACCTAAATCATGTCAATAGATAAGTTATCAGCACAAGCACAAATGAGTCTGAAGCCTGTAAATTTGTTTTGTTACATAAACATAAGAAAGGAAAGAAACAAAGAAATCGTTCAGCCAGTGTAACATTCCAGACCATTTATCTTCAAGTTTTCTTTATGTGGGCAATATCAACAATACACAAAGCCCTCTTTTTTGGTGTTTGTGGTACCTGACCAAGTGTTTTTAATATCTTATTGGTAGTTGGTGGCAAAATTACAGTTTTGTATATTATCTCAGCCTGTATGCTGCCAATCAAAGACTGAAAATGTTCATAAATACAATGCTGGTTTAGAATAGAATAATCTATTACATTTTACATTAAAAAAGATATCACAGTTGAAAGGAATTTCTTATAAATAACTCAAGATTAGCAAAAAACAAACAAGCAAAAAACAGGGCAATAATAATCTGTTTTGTATCAGTCTATTCAAAATTCTTTCAAAGTCCTGTTGAAAAATAAATCCTCACTATGATCCCCTATGAGGCATCGGCATGTTTCATTATGACAGTCTCTGGCAGCTCATCAGTTCTTCTCAGGAAGTGATCTTCTCCTTCCAGCAACCAAACCAATGTTTCCTATTCCAGCTTTTTAGATTCTCCACCCTCTGGCCTTGCTCTTCTCGCTCACTATTTTGATAAAAGCAACACAAAACAAAACTTCATATTTTGGACTAGAATCTGGACTAAAAAAAAGCAATATTCCATTCCTAAACCTAAGAATGATATAATGATCTGCCAGAGAATACAGGGCAGTGGAGGGAATAAAGTGAAGATAAAAAGATGAGAGCCAGGTATTTTTGATGCTTAAAGATGCACTACAAAACTGTATAAACATTTGCCCAACCGTCTTGGAAGAAAGTGTGCTTGACTGACACTTTTTAAAGTTTTTCTCTTTTAATGAAATTGGTCTCATTAAATTCAGTCAGAACAGTTTTCAGTCATTTCATGACAAACTTCAAGTTATCCCCAGATCACTATTCCATGAATGTGTGTCTTGATACCTTTACTCATTTAAATTATCAGTCTGAACATCATTTCTGTGATGCCTGTTTAGTGGCTGTTCGGAACTCAATTGCATTGATTTGTTTTTATTCTTGATTATGTGTGCATGTGCGATTAAGCCATGCAGAATGCTCAATTTTAAGTTGTGAAGCACAGTATAACTAAACTAAGAAACTTTCAAATTGAGTCTTTCACAATTAGCTAAAGCACTAGGCTTCTTCTGTTACTAGCTAAGCAACATGAGGGAGCTGGCAAACCAAAGTTAGATTATCTTCAGAACATACTACAAGACTTATTTGGTGGCCAAAAAGTTTTTCAGTTACAAAAACCAAACAAACATAGGAACCCCTTTATGGTTTAGTAGCCTAATCCTCCTTTTCTAGCTAAGAGGGAATAGGAGGTCAAATTGCTATGCCTGGCCCTAACCCTAATGCAATTCCAGATTGGAAGTGAGGGGGACAAGGGGTGTGAAATCCTGGCTCCCCTGAAGTTCATGACTAAACTACCTTTGATTACTGTGGGGCCAAGATTTCATTCTGGGTCTTTGGACTCTCTCTCTTTTGTTCTGGAACCACACTCTTTATACAACTACGTCAAATACAGTTGCCACTATGTTACAGAGCAAGAGATGGAGACCCCATTAATTGATTAATTAATGTTGAGATAATATAGAAATGTCTAGGCCGTCTAGGTTCCCTGAGAAAAACTGACATTTCAATCTACAAAGAAATACTAGGCAACCATTAACGCTGCTGCTGGAATTAGCTTGTAGACGACAGTGAAAGAGTGAGTATCCACTCCATGGTGTCTCTCAGACCAAAGATATACTATGGTACTTGAGGCCATATCTGAGCACCTTTAATGTATTTATTCTCACAATGCCCTCTGAGGTAGAAAAGTACTATTACCCCATTTTACAGACAAGGAATGGAGGGAGCGAGAGAGAGACTAAGTGACTTACTTGAGGTCACATAGGAAGACTGTGGCAAGGTATGTAACCCATGTTCTCAGTCCCAGACTAGCACCCTAACCACTGGACCATTCTCCCGCTCTACCAGCTAAAGGAATTAGAGACTTATTGTAATTACTGAATTACTTATTGTAATTACTGAATCTATGTATCCCATGTAGCATTGTCCAGCTGTGCTGGAAGAAAGACGGACATTAGTTTGGTGGTTTAATTAAGCTACAACTTTATGCTTAAATAAAGGGAGTACCCAGCAGATCAAGTACAGTGCAGGTAATTCCATAATTGTTTACATATGCCACAGTGGGATGGAGGGCTGCTGTCTGCCCTCTGCCTTTACCCATCCTGATCCCCAGCCAACCTGCTGCTGGGACTTCAGTATACTCCCCTCTTGAATGAGGGTTAAGGGTGGCTATAAAAAGGGGGGGGGTTGACTCCCTGCCATACCAGCCATAGGAGCCCTGAATCCCCCCTCCACTCCTGCCCCCCATTTTCCCTCCTTTAAAAAAAGACCTCCTTTAAATCCTTTACCAATCCATTTTGTCTGATCACCGTATCCCTTCCCTACAGAGTACCTGCACTGGACATCCACCACAAGAAGGTGCAACCAACTAGGTTGGATGCCTCCCCCTGCCTAGTACCTAGCTAAGTTCCCAGACATTTACTAGTGTCTTCTTTAATATCAGCCAAAAATGTGTCAGCTCCAAGTCTGACAGGTGGATCCCATCCTCCCTGAACAATTCTGGATCTCCGTATGCTATGTCTAAATGAGAAATTACCAAATCCCACAATGCCACCTATGTATTTGGCCACCTCACTCTTCACATACCTCCTAGCATTGTCAGTCCAACAGGGCTTCACAGCTCCCTGCCACAGGCTGCATTGCAACATGTGTGACCAAGTAATTTTCACACCTGGAAAGAGTTCCAGGATCTGTCCCAAGCCCCCTTACCTCTGAGCATTAAGTTCACCCCTTTACATGTTCCCTAATCACTTTTCCCAAGATTAGCCACAAATCATATTTGGTGCCTGCTCACGAGCCATCAAGGTGTTCAGAAGGGGCATCAGCTGGTGCCATAACATGCCCTTCCCCCCATGCCAGCTCAGGACTGCTTCATCACTGAGGCCCAGTGCAAACATCCAGACAACCTGGAATCCTGCCTATGCACCCAGTAAACAATACTGTGCCCACAGATCTTCACCGCTGTCTGCCTGGCCCACCTGCCAGCATCTGGAATGCAGACACAAAGGAAAATTAACACTGATTCCCCTTCTGCAGTCACACAATGTTCTGTATGCCTCAGAATGCCAACACCCAATTGCCTGAATTGCGCTAGCCCCCAGATCCAGCTGGGCTGCTGTTGCTGCTGTCGCAATCCTGAGTGAGTGGGAACCAAATTCACATGCTGGAAACCCCAGCCATGTCAGTCCCAGTCTTATAACTAACTGTAAAGGTCCAGTATGGGGCTCGCCCTTCTCAGGCGCGGCGGGGAGCCAGGGCGCCTCCCTACAGGCAGGAGTCCGCCTCGGGCTCAGATCCCTCCGCAAGGGCTGAGCAAACACGGAGTCTATAAGCCCGGCCCTGGAGCAGGGTGGGGCAACAAGTTAGTTCAGCCTCAGGTCCTTCAGCAGGGCTGAGCAAACACAGAGTCTATAAGCCCGGCCCTGGAGCAGGGTGGGGCAACAAGTTAGTTCAGGCTGAGGTCCTTCAGCAGGGCTGAGCAACCACAGAGTCTGTGAGCCCAGGTCCTTCAGGCAGGGGCTGAGCAGCGAGCTAAACAGTAGCAGTCTATATAGCCAAACCCTGGCTCAGGGCGTGGCAACAAACACAGGTAAGGCTCAGACACTTAGGCAGGGGCTGAGCAGCGAACTAAACAATAGCAAAGGCCTCCTCAGGCCAGGGGGAGGGGGAGTCTGCCACCCTTGGAAGGGTGGCAGGGGGAACGCAGGCCCTCCCACTCCACTGTGTCCCAGCCCGGGGCCCTAGCAGTGGCAAAGACTCACTGCTGTCAGTGGGGATCCTGACCGCAACACACTGACATAGGCTCAGGTATATCTGCAGCCTGACTGGGGTCGGCTACCCCCGGGCCACTTCCAATCTCCCCCTCCCTAGGTACCTGTCCGTCGCCGGCATCATCTGGTGGGTCCCAGACCATGGGCTCCTCCGGATACCGGGCGGAGGGGAGCTCAGGCGACTCTTCCGGATACCGGGCGGAGGGGAGCTCAGGCGACTCCTCCGGATACTGGGCGGAGGGGACACTCAGGCGGCTCCTCCGGATACCGGGCGGAGGGGACACTCAGGCGGCTCCTCCAGATACCGGGCGGAGGGGACGCTCAGGAGGCTCCTCCGGATACCGGGCGGAGGGGACGCTCAGGCGGCTCCTCCTGATACCGGGCACGGGGAAGGTCAGGCCAGCGCTCCTCTGGATACTGGGCACGGGGAAGGCTGGCCCCGGCAGGAGCTCGAGCACCGACGTCTGTCCTCTCCGGAGGCCTCCGCCTCACTGAGCACTGGGGCCGGGCTTTTATACTTCCTGTCCCGCCCCTTGACTTCCGGGGGGCGGGGATGGGCGGCGGTGGCTCCGCCCACTCCGGCGCCTGGTCTGGCCCGTCCTTCTCAGGCGCGGCTGGGAGCCAGGGCGCATCCCTACACTAACAAATTGGGGGTTCCCCTCACAACATACCATCAACAATGAATCAAGAGAGGCCCATCCCTCCCTGGCCTTATGCCACATACACTTTCCCTGCCTGCACAGCATTGATCCCAGGCTTGCCACGCTCCTGTAAGATAAAGGATTCACCCTGCCTCCTTGATCTGCCTTCAACCTCCTCAAGGTTAATATCACCGATTGCCCGTCCCAGTGTGTATCCCTCAATTCCAAGTCCTTCCAGAAGACTCTATGCAGGATTCAGACCTAGTTTGCTGATTCTAAAAGCTCAAAAAAAACCCAAAACACTACCAGAGATGCTGCCCTAAACAAGGCCACCGCTTGTCCACAATGACACATGGGCTCTAGGATCCACACCAGATCCCTAAGCATATTAAACACTGATAGGATGATATGTATCCTGCCTAGGACCAGTGCTTTGAGATCACCCTGGGTGAAACCTCTGAACTAAAAATTTCCTACAAGTATCAGGTAACCATTCAACCTACTGACATATGTAATTCCTGATAGACGAGTGGAGATGGTTATTGACACCAGTCACCAGGTTGCTAAGACCACCATGTCATGCAGCATCCATTCCTCTGCAATTGGCCCTATTAGTGACAGGCCTTCCTGCTCCTGAAATTGCCCCCAAATCATTAAATCTTCTCTTATATCTCCAAAATGTTCACAGTGCTACCGATCTCTGCTACACTGATAGTCATCATACACCATGGTTCTACAGTGCTAGCAGCATCTATTCAGGTTGCTTGCTGGCTCCTTGTGCCAACTCCCACAATCTGTCCATCTGAAAAGGAGATAATGAATCAGCTATGCCATTGTAAACCCTAGGCACATGTTTGGAAGAGAAACAGATGTTAAAGCTTAAATACTGTACTACAAATACCCTCACCAACTGCATCTCCCTGTGAGAGTTGGAGATTGATAACATGTACCACCTCCATGTTGTCACACCAGAAACACACCCTTTTTTAGAAAACTCCAATCCCCAGAGGACCACTGCCACCAAAATGGGAAAAAAATCCAGAAGTGTTATATCCTGCACTATTTCTTTTTATATCCAGGTGAAGGGCCATTTCTGGGTAAGCCTTCTGCCTTAATAAGACACCATAAAGCCAGTATCTCCCAAAAGCATCTGAGTGGGTCTTTAAATCAGCCTTGAGTCTCCATTCCTCCCTCCACAATGACACTTCAGTGAAATGATTCAGAAACTGTTCCCAAACCCCCAAATCCTCCTTCATCTCTCAAGTACCTCTTATAAAATAGTTTGGTATAAATATACCTATGGTGTCCACTGGAAGCCAGGCACAAATGCCCACCCCGGGATTACCACTCGGTAGGCAAAGAGATGATGCTCTTGTCTAGATCCCTCCATTTTTAGCTCACGCTGACCCCTTCCTGGGCCTTCGCCCCCCTACTTTCCTCCTACCCCCATAGGTCTACAGATGGCACCTGACTTACTTCCCATTTTGTTTCCACACTGCAGCTTTCCCCAACTGCTGTAGCAATTGCAGGGTGACTGGGCCCCAAAGTACATTTCACAAACAAGCCTAAAGTTGCAGATGCTATGAAGAGACCCACTTACATTAAATGCTCAGCAAGTGTGGGCTTACTGCTGAATGAACAGACCACAGTCAGTGTGGAAACCCGACCCCCATTGAGTCCTCATCTCTATGAGGGCTATTCTTACACCAGCATGGACATGGGTAATCCCTGCTTTCTTCCCATCACTGAGGTGGCCAGGGGAATGAGAGAGGGGAAAAATCAGTCAGCATCCCCACGCTGACATGATATGAAGCTGCCACAGCACTCATTGGCTCTCTAGCCCTTTTCTGACAAGCCAACCAATGGGCCCCACCACTTAATGTGCAGTGAGGTCATTGTAATATAGGCTAGTTCATTCATCCTTCAGTTGCATTTAGAAACTATAGCCAAATGGTATTTCTCAGGATTTTATTAGTCTGATAGAGTTAAAAGGGCCAAATTCACAACTGGCATAGTGGACGTTAACTTTTAACCAATATTTGGAGGTGCACCCACAGCTAGCAGTGAATGTGACCAATGAATGGAGGGCACCTAGAATGACACTGGCTGTGAGAAAGGGATGTGATACTGTACCTATGCAAGGCATTTTCTGCCTGCATGAAAGATAACACATGTAATTTCAAAGATCAAGAAGATCAGAGAAGCAGAAATGTATGGTGCAGCGCTGAAGTAATGAGTTAGAAAGAAACAGAAATCATTATCCACCAAGTCCTTTCCAGAATTTAGCAGCGTTTCATATTGTTCCTAAAGACTAACATTCAAACTATTTTGGACAGCAGAGGCTTGAATAAATAGCAGCTGCATTGCAAATCCTGCTGGTGAATCAGTTCTGGATTCTGAAACTGAGAGCTGCCCAAGTGCATGCGATTGTCACATTAATTAATCAGGAACATGACAGCAGAGCTCCTAGGTGCATGGATTCTACCTTCCTCTCCTTAGGGTACAGAAACTCAAATAATAAGCAATAATACTAACATCCTTTTGACTTCACTACATAATCAGTTCAGTTACATAGATAAGTATCACACCATCTCCTAATTAGAATGTATAAATTCTCTATGGACCCTGTTCTGACCTCACTTACACAGCTACCACTAATATCAATAGGCGATATGGCTGGAATTTTGGAATGATTCTAATGGAGTTAGGCACTTGCAGGCTGATTCTGTTATGCTCCTTTGAAAAGTTTGGTTAGACTAGTAAATTACTGTTAAAGAATCAGAACTCTGGAAGGGAATTCAAAGACCAGGACTAGCAATAAAGAATCACATCACAGAAGGATACCAATTAGAAATGGTAAACCTTGCTATTGAATACAGTTATAGGGTGAGATTTTCAATCTCAGATGCCAAAAGTTAGATAACTATTTAAATGTAGGTACCTAACTTTAGGCACCCAAGATTGAAAATGTTGTCTCTGTGTACAAATGGTAAACCAGCTTTTCTCATCTATGATAACGTGGGAGTGAGTCTAATGAAGTGCAATTCAGAGAGTGATAGAAAGAGAACGCTGCTGTGTAACTACTATCCAATTCCTGATGTCAGTGAAAGCATCTCTTATGGAACATATATGTGATTAGTCGGAGAAATCTAGGAGAAAGAAGACAGTCTACAGATTAGAGAATCTGTGGGAATTTTGTTTCTAAACAAGGAGAGAAAGGATGGTGCAGTGGTAAGTACACTAGCTTATGGGAGACAGTTGTACCATTGACTTCCTATATGATCTTGGATTAGTCACTTAGCCTCCCTCTGTCTCAGTTCCCCACCTATAAAATGGGAATAATGCCTACCTCAGAGAAGCATTGTGCAGGATAAATACATTAAAAGATTTTGAGATCCTCTGCTGAAAAGCATTAAGAAATAGGCATCACAGCTCTGAATGAGCAAGTAAATCTTATCTATTCAAAAGATATGTTGATTCTATATGCGAATGCACATTAGGGCCTTCTCATGTATTATGTAGTATTCTCTCAACTCTTAAGAGTTTTTAACCTGCCTGATAGCACAAGTAGCCTTGACAATGTAAATTGATATCCAGTTATCTATATTTAGTATTTTACTAATTTTAGTGGTTCTAATCCTTATAGTACCTGGGTTCTTTACAGAAATTAAAATACAGATTTCACAAAATAGAGGTCTATAAAAAAACTCAATAAAAACTGCATATCTTGCTCTTAAATGCTTGAGCAAACATACGTCAAGCACCTTGCCACAAAGCTCAGCAAACACCCAATCTTGTTGAATCTGCAGCCAGAAAAACTGCCACAATAACATTTAAAGACACATGAACTTCCCCCATCTATCATAAGTTACATTTGAAGCTTGGTTAGCAAAGACCAACGACCCTCTGGTTTCATGAAATCTAAGTTGGCCAAGCAGAATTTCAATTTCATGCCAGCATAAGTGCAGTCTTTCTGCTTAGTGCCGGGAAGATAGAAAGCAGAATAAGAGGTCCTGAATCTTATTTAAAATGGCCTCAACCTGGTCTCTTAGTGTGGGCCTCCAAATAATCTGTGATCCTCCAAATAATTGTGCTTGTATTTTCGTACCCATTAAAATAGTAGTATACTATCTAAGTGTCTAACAGGATTAGAAATAGGATGGTCTTGTGATAAAAGCCCTTTACTCAAATGTAGAAGATTGGGGTTCAGTCCCCATCTCTACTGTGCAACCTTGGGCCACTCATTTAAGCCACATTTCAGGAAAACACTTAAGAACATGCTTATGTGCCTTCCTGAATCAGGGCCATTATCTGAATTTTCAGTATAAAATATGAATAATAATATTCCTTTCTCCCACTCTATAATTTTGTCCATTTAAATTGCTAGTTCTTTGGAGATAGAGATTGTTTCTTACTTTGTGTTTGTAGAACTCCTAGTAATGTGATCCTGATCTCAATTGGAGCATGTAGGTGCTATTTTAATACAAATACTCTAATTTCTACAATTCCACAAACATTATAGAAAAATGTATGCCTCGTCTTTCAATAAAAGTGACAAAACAAGATATAATAGCTTTGATTTTGGAATTTTAACGGGAGACTTTTCCACGCATTGACATGGATAATAGTTTTTATCCAATTGCAAGAAGAAAACTAAAATGAGGCAATTGCAATATTGTAGATCATTGGCCTCTGAAGCAAAATTAGCTGTTAACCCTCCATTTTCTAATGTGTTTGCTTTAGCTTTGAACCTATGACATTGGAAATATATGTGGTTTTGCAATAACTATATTGTGATAGGGTGAGTCCAGCTCCTGTCTTCTGTTCAGTCTACAGACTACTCAGAAACCTTTCACGGTTAAACACCACCATGTCGTTTCTTTATACTGCTCTTCCCGACACCTTTACTGACTCATTTACCAAGTCTATTATGGCATCCATTGCTCCTCTGCCAAAGATTGGAGACAGAAGAGATCACTCTCCACAGGGATCCTTCTTGGGTCTGGCTCTGCTAGCTTCCCTCTCCTCCCACCACTTCCTTCCTGTGCCTTCTTCCACCTTCTGCATTAATGGGCCAATTAGCTATTTTGGAGTCCCCAGCCCATGCTAATCCACCAATTAGGCACAGTCAGGTCCACCCTGGGGAGGGTGTTTAAGTGATTAAGTGTTTAAGTGATCCGAGTACTGGTTCAGCAGTTGGTTCCCAGCACTCTGTCACATATACATAGAAGCAATCTTCTGCACATTATCCTGATCAAAGGCCTCACTTTTTTTAACGGGTCTCTAATAACTATTTTTAAAGCTAAATTATCAAGAATCAGATGCATTTATTTCTAGCATTTAGTTCTAAGTAAATATACAGTACTGGTATGTTCAAAGAATATAGAAACTTAAGACAACTTCTATAAAATGGTTAATTTTTAATTAGCAAGATCAAAGCTGCAGTTGACAATTTAGCTCTCAATATCTCAGCACCATAATTATTTTGATATGAGTTTTCCCTTTAATTAAATGTGAAAGCACTTTTATGATAGTAATTACTATACAAATCGTGTGTCCTGTAGCTGCACTTTCACCTTTAATAAATGGGGAACATATGACTTGATAGTGAATAGTAGGAGTTCTCAGACACATTAAACATGTTGGCCTGTAAATTAAAATGCATAGATTGATGGTTATCAAAACCTATTTTGTCCTCCTAAACCATCTCACTACTCCTATTCCTATTCTCACTACTCCTACTGTTGATGTCATCTCCATCCTACCTGTCACCCAGGCTTGCAGGATACAGATTCTTTGCCCTTCTCCTCCCATATCTAAGCTGTGACAATATCTTGCTGCTTCTATCTTTGTAACATGTCTGCATTCTTATGATTTAATTACTTGCCCTTACCTTAATCATTTCCCACCTAGACTACTGCATTATCCTTCCTACTGCTCTTCTTAACACCCACCTGACCCTCATTCAGTCTCAAAGGGTGCTGTTAAAATACTATTCCTTGCTTACCATTGTGACCAAGTCACCCCATCTTTGAATCCCTCCAGTGATTATTATTTGTTCTGTGTATAAGTTTAAATGTATTCACATTTTAAGGCCAACAGTCATTTCACTCCTGTCTACAACTCCAACTTTGTCTCTTCTTCCTGTTTCTCCCCTCCCTTCTATCATTCCAACTACCCTATCCATTTCCTACCAAACACATTGTGTCTTCCTCCAACTCACCTATTATATGTACTTATATCACTCCCACTACCACAGTATCTGAGCACCTCACAGGCTAACGTGTTTAACCTCACAACATCCCTGTGAGGTAGGGAAGTGCTATTATCACCATTTTCCAGATGGGGAACTGAGGCACAGAGGGTAAAATTTTTGAAGCGGTATTTAGGTGTGTAACTCCTAAGGTCACCCAAGAAGTCTGTGGAATAGCAGGACTTTAAGTCAGGTCTCCAAGTCCTATGGCTTGTGTGCCCTAACCACTGAGCAAACCTCTTTATGGAAAGCCTTAAAGTCTGCTTGTTAAGCCACAATTGTTGCCTAATTAAAATCTTTTCTAAAATTTATTTCTGTTAAGCTAACATAAAGGAAAGTAATTAAAATTAAATTAAAAACCCCCTAGAAAATACAAGACCAAAAAGTGCATGTGAGTTAAACAAATCACCATGTGATTTTACCTACATAAGCTGGTTCTTCCTCACTTTGTTACCCATCTTAGTTTTTGCCCCTCACTTGTTGTGCCATGTCTAGAGTCTATCTGGTAGATGCTTTTGAGGGCAGGGACATTGTCTATTTGCTTGTTAAGTTCCTTGAAAAATCATGTTCCTCGAAGGCCTAGCAAAAACCAACCACTCTACGTTAAAGCCAAACAAATTCAAGTTAGAAGTAAAGCACAATTTTATTTATTGCACACAATGCATGGGTGTGCACGGACATCATACAGACATAAAACTACATGGAACAA
This sequence comes from Mauremys reevesii, assembly GCF_016161935.1. Taxonomy (NCBI): domain Eukaryota; kingdom Metazoa; phylum Chordata; order Testudines; family Geoemydidae; genus Mauremys; species Mauremys reevesii. The sequence goes on along the minus strand of NC_052627.1, from coordinate 84,843,481 downwards.
ACTACATAGGGAAATGATGGATTCTCCAGCTCTAGACGTCTTCAAATCAACACTGGATGCCTTTTGGGAAGATGTGCTTTAGTTAAACACAAATTACTGAGTTCAATACAGGAGTAACGGGATGAATTCTATGATCTGTGTGGCCAATACAGGAGGTCAAACTAGATGATCTAATGGTCTCTTCTAGCCACAGACTGTGAGTCTGAGAGATTTTAGGCTGGAGGATGTACTACTGCAATAAACTCCACTTAGCATGGCATACAACTTTTTTAAAGGATGCAAACTTATGATGGTAATCTAAAGTACAGAGATAATTGAAAACCATCAACATTTACCAATCTCCACCATGCTGGTGTCTGAAATACCATAATTTTTCCCTATTCTTAAAACATGAAATAACTGTGATGTCTGTATGGTATCTACTAAGTGCTCTCTTTTGAATGGTGACTACTGTATAGTTATTGAACACACAAATATTTGAAGAAATAAGATTGTCAGAAATTAATTCTAAAAAGACTCACAGCATGCATGAACTTAGATTGCACCACTTAAACACAATATACTCCATGCTTCTAGTAAAGAGCCCTAACTCTGCAACTTCTAATCTTATTGATTAGCTCTTACACATAAACAGTCCCAATAAAGTCAATGAATTAACTATTAATAGTAGTGAATCAAACTATACAAAAGAATCTCTATGGACAGAAATTCCATGCTTGAACAATAAAACTATTGCAGCAGAAATATACTGCTGGCCACCTGACCAGGATGGTGACAGGGAGATTAAGGCTAGAAAGGCAGAAAAATGGACCAGGTGGGCCTGACTATGCCTAATCGGTGGATTAGCATGTGCTGAGGACTACAAAAACAATAATGGTGGATTTCAACTTTCCTCATATTGATTGGGTATGTGTCATTTTATGAAGGATGCACAAATAAAATTTATAGATACCACAACCGATTGCTTCTTGGGGCAGCTTATCCTGGAACCCATAAAGAGTGAGGCAATTCTTGATTTAGTCTTTACTGGCACACAGAATCTGGGCCAAGAGGTGAATATAGCCGAACCTCTTGGTAACAGCCAAAATAGTGTCACTAAATTTAACATCCCTGTAGGAGGAAAAATGCTAAAGACACTCACCGCAGTATCATTTAACTTCAAACAGGGGAACCACACAAAAAAGAAGCTAGTTGAATAGAAATTAAAAGTCACAAAGGTGAAAGGCCATTATAGTTAATGGGCGTGCCTGCGGATCTCCACTGGAGCTGCCTGCCACCCTCCCGGCGACCGGCAGAGCGCCCCCCGCGGCATGCCGCCCCAAGCACGCACTTGGCGTGCTGAGGCCTGGAGCCGCCCCTGCCTTCATATAACAGACTCAGGGTCACTCATTGAAATGAATTGGCAGCAGGTTTAAAAACAAGCATAAGGATGTACAACTTGTATACCTTCACATTGCCATGGAATGTTGTGCAGGCCAAAAGTACAACTGAGTCCAAAAACAAATTAGATAAGTTCATGGAGGATAAGTCTATCAATGGTTATTAGCCAAGATGTTCATCAACGCAACCCCATGCTCCAGGCATCCCTGAACCTCCAACTTCTAGAAGCTAGGAATGATGGCTCACTCTAAATTGCCCTGTTCTATCCATTCCCTCTGAAGCACCTGGCACTGGCCACTGTCAGAGACAGGATACTGGGCTAGATCTGTGGTTCTCAACTTCTATACTGGTGACCCCTTCCACATAGCAAGCCTCTGAGTGCAACTCCCCATATAAATTAAAAACACTTTTTATATATTTAACACCATTATAAATGCTGTAGGCAAAGCAGGGTTTGGGGTGGAGGCTGACAGTTCATGACCCCCCATGTAATAACCTCGTGACCCCTTCAGAGTTCCCGACCCCCAATTTGAGAACCCTTGAGCTAGAAGCACAACTGATCTGACCAAGTATAGGTGTTCTTATAGTTAATGGGAATACTCACACAAGTGAATTAATTTCAGCAGGACAAGGAATTGTAGAAGTGATTCAAACTCCAATGATGCTAGTGGAATGACTCCCAATGATTTCAATGAGCTTTGAATGACAGATTTGTTTATAACACAGATTTTAGTTATGTGCTCTCAATATTTTGTTCTTTCAAAATAGGCACTGTAGGAAAGGCCACAGGGTCTTTCACATTCTTTTACTTTTTCTTGTTTCTCCTCACATCATTTTCAAAGATTTCAAAGTCACCGTTGACTTTGCTCATCCAGTTGAGCTTGGTGGCTGGTGGAATGAAAGGAAGCAGTATGTCCTTTCAGAAAAAACGAAATACTGCTCCTAGAAGTGCTACGTCAGCACAGGCTGCAGCCCAGTAAAGAATCAGAAAGCTGGTTGTATTCAAGTCAGAGCATTTTCAAAAAAATCTTTTGGCTGCACTGCTAACCTCAGATTTAATTTTGTAAACTTTATTCTATCTGCAGTCCCACTCTATCCTTTCTAATGGGAAAATAAACAAACAAGTCAAACTTGTACTAAATGCCTCTTTTATTATTCTCTACTCTAATAGCTGGAAAAAAGGTAAACAAAGGATCCCACAAGGTTATTCAAAACTTCTTTATAGGTCATGGATTGATTTTCAGTTTTTAAAATATTTTCTTTTGTACAAGTACAGTATGTAAAACTGATTTATTCTATAGTGTATCAGTGCTATCAAAAATAGCCTTCATTTTCTTATGCATGAAGGTTTTTTTATTGAAACAAATAGAATATTAAAAAGCTTATTTTGCAGAGCATATTTCCAGTGTCATATAGTTCCAACATGAGACTGAATAATACAAATTAAGAGAAAACGCAAGTGTTTAATGCAAATTTAAGTTTCTTTTAATAGAATAGTATTCACTTGGCCTTTGGGCCAACTTTCCAAAGGAGTTTTCTCCATGCCTATTATTGTGGGTGAAATTTTGAGTTTTTCAGAGTGCACTCATTATGCCTGTCTCTTGGAAGCTGTATAGCTGGTGAAATCCTGACCCAATTGAAGTCATTGGCAAAACTCCCATTGACGTGAATGGGGCCAGGATTTTACCAATTAATGTCTTATAAGCCACTATAATATTAAATCTAATTTAAACAATGCTAAAACTCTACCAAAAATCCCAATAAACAAATGCCCAAAGCCCTCTATTTCCTAGAGGCCTGGAAAAACAGATGGGCTTTGCACTATGCCCTGAAAGCCATTCAAATCAGTGGCAGAACTCCCAGTTAATTCCCCACTCACTGGGGAAAAATAGCAATATTTCATGCAACAACAATATCTTCAGCATGAGTACTTGAATGGCTGATTTTAAAGGCAAAGAATAAAATAGTTTCAGAGGCTGTTGAAGCAGTATGCCCATTGTTTTTTCAGTTCTCCATATAATTAACTTGCAGTTTGGTGCTACAGCCAACTTGACCTAAAAGCATTCAAAGTGGTGTTAAATTAGAAAGCAATTCTTTGAGAAAATAGAAAGCATGACAGCCTGAATATCCTCAATTTGAAAACCTAGTTTTGATCAGATACAGATTTGAGTATTGAGACAGCTGAGCTACTGACATTTTAGACTCCCTGCTACTGGAAGAAATCTTAGAGGATCAGCCACTGTATTTCCTATTGCATTTATAACAGTGATTGTCCATTCAAGAAGTCTTCTCTCATGCACTTTTTTTTAAGTGCTAAAGGGAAACATTTAACGGAGTGTGTCGTTAATAAAGCACAGCAACATAAAATTAGCCTGAGGCCTCCCAGAAATCAATTCATATGACCAAATCCTGTCCTGTATTACATGGGTGCACTGGAGAATGGCAAAGTTCCATGAAGGCATTTCCCCTTAGTGCACCCACATAAAACAGCGACAAGGCAAATTTCCTGTGAATTCTGCAGTGCTCAGGAAATTAGTACTAAGGAAGCTCATCTTCTGTGCCTGCAAAGGTAATAATAAATCTGCTGCTGCTGCCAGAAAACATGGCTACCCCACTCCCAGGATCTATTTTTCCATGTACAGCACAATTGCCAGGGGCACACATAGTCTTAATGTGAGATAAACTGCTGTACCAGAAACAGCTCCTGGATCACGAGTGGTGAGCACCCCTTGACTCCAACCCTACACCCCCGGCTCCAGACCCCAGCGCACCAAACGCGTGCTTGGGGCGGCGACCCAGCGGGAGGGCAACAGGCGGCTCCGGCGGAAGGTCCGCTGGGACCGCAGCTCCGGTAGACCTCCCGCAGACGTGCCTGCGGAAGGGCCGCTGGTCCCGCGGCTCTGGTGGAGCATCCGCAGGCATGCCTGTGGGAGGTTCACTGGAGCCACGGGGCCAGCGGACCCTCCACAGGCACGTCTGCGGGAGGTCCACCGGAGCCGCGGGACCGGCGACCACTAGAGCGCCCCCCGCAGCGTGCCGCCCTGCTTGGGGCGGCGGAAATCCTAGAGCCTCCCCTGAGCACGCCACTGTGCTAAGCAGATAATTTTACCCACAACTGCTAGGCCTGCTTTCCCTGGAGCTCAGGAACCGCTCCCTCTAAAAATCCTCAGGAGTATAAATAACTCTTAAAGGAGCAGAAAGGTACCGCCAACAGGTACAGTAACTATAGCTCTCAGTGAAGTTATTTTTCCACCTTCAGGGAAGTTGGAGTCTGAATTTTAGCTGAAGTTTTGAGTCAGCCCTTATAGCCGAGCAGCCTACACCACCGGTTTGGTCAATTTAATGTGACCTCTCTCCCCATTCCACACACACACAAAAGTTTACTATGTCTACTTCAAGTAGAAGTATGATGTGAAACAATTGCCATAGAAACAGCAATAAATAATCACGCCATCAACAAGTTAAAATTACCACTTTGAAATATTTGGATTCATTTGTTCATTTAATGACTATGCATTATTTCAAGACAAAATTGGATTTCTTTGTGACCTCAAAAGCATAACAATAATCTAAAGGACAAGACAAATAGATACATTTGTACAGGCATCATTGAAATGCAACAGCACTGTGACATTTCTAGTCAACATCGTCTTTGCTCATTTTGATCTCTGTCAAGTGCATGGGATGCACACCAGTTCTGTGCAGGGAAGACTGTTCTGACTATAGACACAGTTGATTGTGCAGCAACCCCTACTGGTACAGGCACAAATAAGGTCTTGTAAAAGCTCAAGTGCAGGTAGGCCCTTGAAGATAGGAGGTTATCATCTATATTTTTCAAACCACATTGCAATGGTAATCCAATATCTGGTTCACCTACGTGCAAAGACATCCAAATCTTTGTTTGCCATGATGTTTCTCTGACCTGCTCTTCAAAACGGTCCTCAAATAGTGGGAGTTTGGTGAGTGATTTGTGCTTTTTGATGCAGAGATTGAGGTGCAAGCAATTCAGATTTCCTTTTCTTTTTTGCTCTGGTCATACAGCATCTCTCATTCCTTTCATTGAGGGATCTCAAAGCACTGTATAAATACATTCACTAAATTCTTATCAAACCTATTAGTTATATATTTATTTGTATTTAATAGATGGGGAACCTGAAGAATAGATCCACTAAATACCTTGTTTAAGGGATACTATAAGTAAATTGCATAGTTGGAAATAGAACTCCAGAATCCAGATTAACTATTCTCTCTACCTTTTGCAAAAGACCAAACAATGCTTTGGAGCAGGGCCGGCTTTCGGTCGATTCGCCTGATTCCCCATGCCTAAGAGGGCCCTATGCCGGCGTCCAAGAGGGCCCCGCACCAGCGCCTTTTTAATGTTTACTCACCCAGCGGCACTCTGGGTCTTCGGCAGCATTTCAGCAGTTGACCCTTCACTCACTCCGGGTCTTCAGCGGCATTTCGATGGCGGGTCCTTGAGTGCCGCCAAAGACCTGGAGCGAGTGAAGGACCCACCGCCGAAGAGCCGCCCAAGACCCAGAGTGCCGCCGGGTGAGTACGAATCGGGCCCCGCCCTTGCTAAAGCCAACCCTGCTTTGGAGGAATTCCATAAATAACTTGTAAATCAATGCCATTAAAGAAAATACTTTCCTAGTGAACTTTTTAATTAATGATGGGACAACCAAATACATGCTTGGTTTGAAATAAAGTTTATATTATCTCCTTTTCAGGTCCTGAACTCTTTATCCAATATGTAGATATTGCCATTGATTCATTAATTCTATGGAACTGCATGTTGTTGGCACTCATTTTACTAATTCTGAATTAGAGTAGGTTACAAGGGTTAAAAACTCTTTTTTAAAAAAAATGTATCCTAAAAAAACCAAAAAGCCTATGAGATAAGGCTGTGCACAACTGCATTTGATGTATTACATCTCAGTGGTATCTGACAACCCTTACTCCCTGGTGATGCAATTCTTTTCTAATAATTTAGTCTCAGTCTATTAAAAGACAGTTACAGATAATGCATCCAGGCAAGTGGTGAAGGATGTCCAGAACAGTATTTGTAGAAATGTTATCAAAACACAATTCTCAAAAAATGTAGTGTGTTATTGATCTTTTAATCATTTCAGACAGACTGTTATATAGATTTTTTAGAGGACTGAACATAACTGGAAGATGGAAATGGATTTCCCCTTTGCTACTTCATATGTCATAATAGATTATTTGTTCACAGCTAGGAAGAGACCATAGCTAACCATTCAGAGGTTATCTTTGCTTATTATAGCTAAAGACTTAATGTGTTATTGATTTTTTTTTGCAATTTTGAATGTATTATCACAGTTGATGGTACCTGGTGTCATTTTATAGTGCTCTTGACACACCATTACTTCAGCATTGTTATTGTTAATGCAAAACCAAGGATGGTATTTATAGTTTATAGAATTGTGTTCTATGAGGTTATAATGTACCAGGCTCTCCATTATATGAGTGTATTATAAAGCTATAGGGTAGAATATGGTTTCATAAGTGTTTTTTTCAAATTAAGGCCCTGATTCAGGAAGACATCTTGAGACAAGAAGGGTGCTTAATCATGTGCTTAACTTCAAACATGTGGGGCTAGCGTTCCATAGTTCAGGAGGGCTGGACTGGAAGTTCAAAGGCTCCTATGCAATTCCTGTTTTCTTCCTTTTTAATTTTAAGTGTTGACTATACTAGCTGAAATATGCTAATGTGGTTAAAAAACCTTAACATTTCCCTAGAGGCTTTACTGTATTTTTAAGAAATCATACAATTTTTGTAGTACTGCTGTGTTTTGTTGCTCAGTGTAGTTAAAGATTTTTATTTCAAAAGCATTTCTCAATTATTCCTAAAACAATTAACAGTGTGTGATTTAAAAAGAAAAACTAAATTCACTCCATTTAATAAAATAACAGTAACAATGGCAAATATGACATTCATATGTGCATCACTGTAGTAATATTGTGCCACTAATGATATTTAATACTCTGCTAGGCACTCCAGACATTCATGGAATGCCCACAAAAAATATCCATGGAATTTATGCATTCACAGTAAGATTTTTCTAACACTCCCCTGATGCATTCTGTTTGCACTAGTTACAGGGAACTGGCTGCATACATTTACTAAGGCTATAGAGAAGTCATATTAAATCTTAGCTCAGAAGGGAATTGCTTTAGAAATATTCATGTTTACTGTTACAATGCTCTTGCACCTGCTAAGTTTGTGCAGCCATGTTTCCCTCTAGTGGCTTGCCCATATAGAAGATAAGAACCTGCTACTTAGCAGACAACAGTAGAGCTGGGTTAAAATGTGAGAAATGGGAAATTTGGAAAACATTTTTGTTCCATACATTTCAAAACTCATTTTTTCCAAAGCTTTCTGCAAAAATTACATTTTGCTTCAATAGCAGTAATTATTTTATTTTTTAAAATTACAATTTCTAAACTGAATTTTTCATAATTGCACATTTTTTATTTTGGAAACACCTTACCATATCAACAGGGTAACCAATCAAAACTGGCAAATCAATCAAACCCACAAGCTTCAAATTGGCAAATCAAACACTGAAAACCAGAAGAAAGGGGATCCATCTGGTTTACTGCCTGCCTCCCAATCTGCCTAGCCCACTGCCTAGCTCAGTGCCCCAATCCAGAAGTCCACCTGGCCCCACCTCTCTGTTCCTCAGAGACCATACAAAACACAACACAAGTTACAAAGCAGGTCAAAGAATAATTAACAGGCTATTTTTACCATCATGTTCCCATTAAAAAAAAGATTGAAACCCAAAACTGTTTTGTGAAAGTTCAGTTTTGAAAAGAGTCCATTTTCCAATGAAAGTTTTTATTCCAAAATTTTGATCATCTATAAATAATAGCATTACTCCTATAGCTTCAGTGATAGGGTCTTTGCTTTTGGTGCTGATCAGCCTAGATTTTTAGCTTCACTTACTGCTAGGGTGTCTCATTGACTTCAGTGGGACAAGGATTTCACCCATCAGATTTTTTTTTTTTTTATAAATAAGCCATTTTAGATCCCAGTGTTTTTACAGCTGGAGGTTGTCTCAAGTAATCAGCATCACAGAGAAAAAGAAGAGTGCACAAATCATTGACGTTATATTAGCAATAATAGACTCAATAAGCCAAACATTTCCCAAGATGTGCACCAATTCAGTTGATTTGAGGCATATTACTGTGTGGTTATAACAAAATAAATGAAAGTGGAGTTTGGCCTACAATCTTAGCGCATGAGTATGATCAATGAGAAAGAGTGCTGACTATTGAGCTGGTCAAAAAAACTGCAAATTAACTTTTGAGGTAGAGAGAGCAAATGTTTCAATATTTACCAAAAATTCTATGAAAACAAAAAAAGCATCCTCAGAATTTCAGTTTTTGTAAAGCATCTTTGATTTTAAAAAATCAGTTTTCAAAAATCATTCTCAATATTACAATTTTGGTTTTAAGGAATCCATATGCTTTTTTTAAAAAAAAAAAAAAAACCATACCCACAGAATTTTTACAGAATTTTTTTTTGATGTGTGGTTTTCAAGTCAAGACTGGACAGTTTTGAGGAAAATTGTGTGAAAGCTTTTTTCATTGAAGAAAAATTGACAAAAAAGATTCAACCAGTTATTACTCAATACCTCAAGATCAGCCTGTTAGTCCAATTTTATTTAAAAGCAGCAGTTAATATTCTCTTTTACCCTCAGAACTTTGAAATGTAAGAAGCTAAAGAAATAAGAAGTGGACTGATGTTCCCCCATAAAAATAAAAGAAAATCATTAACCGGGGGAAGAGGATTAAGGGGTGAGAAATCAGCATCTGATTAATACCGCAGAAGTTACTGAGTAATAAAAATTCATCTAAACTGCAACAAAGTTTTCCCACTACAACTATAATTTCAGAAGATTTTTAATTTCATAAGGAAATTAGTACAGATTAGAAATTCATGTGTCACTGATTATTATAATAGGAACTCTAAATGATACAGTATTTCTTCTGCATTTCTCAATGGCTGAGCCAATTTAAGTCATCAAGAGGGTGAACGACTCATCAGTATACACTTTCACTTAGTCACAAAGGGGTACTGAAGTATGAATTCAAGATCCTAGATTTAGGCCCTCTTTTTAAAATAGATTTTTAGTGTGCTGTCTTTTAAGCCATAACTCACTCTATTTCCCCTAACTGTTACTTGAGTTCCATGCATTAAGATATGAAGCAACAGGATGAGGTAAAGATGGAAATAAGCTAGTTAAAGGACAAAATTTTAGATTTAGTTTTGAACTTCATTCTGTGGCTGTCATAATATTAATATAATATTGATTTTTTTCTGTAAATATGAAAGAAAATTAATATCCAGTTTCTCAAAGAAAAAATATTGTCAACTAATTTACAGAGAAACTAAGTTGAGTTTATTAACTTTTCAAAGGACTAAGGTGCATTTTTAGATGAAAACTAATAAAATGAAAAACTGAAAGGGGATAATTTAAATTGGGAAATAACCCCTCTCTAGAAAAGCTGGAAATGAAATGAGAATTATTGTGGAGCAACATCAAAATATTGCATCATGATTGATAAAGATGACATTTACAAGGTTTGGAACAGCGAAGTGGTGAAGTTTACAGGAAATTAATCTAATATTGTAGACATCATTTTTCACACAAGCTGAATCATAATTCAACTGTCTTCAGCTGACAAGGTCAAAATTTACCACAGTGTACACTAAATGACTATAAACTGAAAAGTTTATCACATCTTAAATCAGTTTGAGTAATTTCAGACATAAAAATCTATTTCTATGGCAGCCAGAGGACCTATCCCCACTATAATAAAAACACTCTCCAAAACTTTCAATTAAGCTATAATGGAGAGAGAAATGCTACTTAATAAGTCTGTTCATAAGTAATTTGAATTATCAGCAAGCAATTTTGCATACAGTTTTCTAGGAATGATAACACAAAATACAGCCAGCTGTTTCTTTCAGCATACTAGTTTCATTACAGACTCAAGTGTTACTCTGATTAAGGCTAACATGATGTGATAAATTTCATAACTTGCAGCTGCTTTTGTGCAGATTTCAAAAAAAGTGTATATGCTGTGAATTTAGTTGCAGCTAGGGTTTAACATATGCATGTCTCATTAGGGATTGTTTTAAAAGCACAGGGGCAAACATTCACAAACTCAAGACAAATATTGCTTTATATCCCTATAATATATCCCATTAGGTCCTGATTCTAAGACCACCATATTAGACCTCATCTTCACAGATAAATAGGAACTGATCACAAAATTAAAAGTTAATGATAGCTTAGGTGGTAGGTGACTTGATCACATGTATAAATGTGCAAACAGAATGAAATCCAGACCAGTAATATATGTACCTGGTGCTTTAATAGCAACAGTTTCACAAAGGTGAAAACAATTATGAGCCAAATCAGTTGGAGGAAGAATTTAATCAGAAAAATGTTAATGGCAAAAAAGGCACAATTGAGGAAGAAGGCTGTACTGGTTAAAAACTGACCTAGCTTAGAGGAAAAATGAAGGCAACTGTAAAACACACACACAAACAAAAAAAAAGGTATAAATTTGTAACATTGTGAGTAATTAATCAAAACCATTGGAACAATTTACCAAGGGTCTTTATGGATTCCCCGTCATTGATGTTTCTTTTTTAAATCAAGATTGGATGCTTTTCTAAAAGATCTGCTCTAGGAATTATTTTGGGGATGTTCTCTGACCTGTGTTATACAAGAGGTCAGGCTAAGTGATCACAAGTATCCTTTCTGGCCTTGGAATTTGTACATCACTGAATGGGCTTTGGATGTGTCCACTAAGCCTTGATTCAGCAAGATACCAAAAACACATGTGTTACTAAGCACTGGAACTACTTAGTCACATGCTTAATGGAACTAGGCCAGTATGCTCAGCTCTTTGCAAGACTGAATACTTCACGCAAAATGGTCTTTTATTATGAACAGCATTCAACTTATTGTGATTCCTAGGTAACTGTAGCATATGTACGACTTTGATTCATAAGCTACAAAAAAGAATCAATACAAGATCAACCACTGTGGCCCCAGTTCAGCAAAGCACTTAATGTGCTTCAGAATGTTCACAGTGATTTGTGGTTTTAAATAGCTTTCTTCATTGTGAAAAGGGACCAGGGTGGCTACGGTCAGCATAGCTTACCGGGCCACTAAAGTCCAGCCGGTCACAGCATCAGCAGAGCAGGCAGGCTCTGTGCCCAGCTCTGCATAGCTCCTGGGAAGCTGACAGCATGTCCCTCTGGCTCCCCTCATCCCCAGCCCCACCCCAGAGCCTGCAGCCCCAGCCAGAGCCCTCACCTCCCCACACACCCTAACCCCCTACCCCATCCCGGATCCACCTTCCGCATCTTGAACCCATAATTTCTGGACCCATCGCAGAGCCCACTCCCCCAGCCCAGAGCCCATACTCCCTCCTACTCCTCAACCCTTACCCCAGCCTGGAGTCCTCTCCCAAACTCCAAACCCCTTGGCCCCACCCCCCGGCCGAGACTCCCCTCTTGCACCCCAAATCCCTCATCCCCGGCCCAACCCAGAGCCTGCCCCCACAGCCCACTGCCCTCTCCCACACTCCAAACCCCTCAGCCCCAGCCCAGACTCCCCTCCTGCACCCTAAACACCTCATCTGTGGTCCTACCCCAGAGCCTGCACTCACAGCTAGAGCCTTCATCCCCTCCCACACCCCTATCCCCTGCCCCAGCACGGTGAAAATGAGCAAGTGAGTAAGGGAGAGGGCAATGGAGTGAGCGGGAGTGGGCCTCAGAGAAGGGGCAGGGCAAGGGTGTTCAGTTTCTGTAATTAGAAAGTTGGCGACCCTACAAACCATATGAAAAAACCTTCAGAATTTAACAGAAAATTTTAGCGATATCATTTTGGGGGGGTTAGTTACACCACAGTGTTCAGTAGAGATTTGTATCCATGCAATAGAATTCTGTAGGATTGTTCTAAAGTCCATAGGGAAAATAGATCATTCCCTATTTATTGCTATAGGTTTTTATAGAGTAATTCTTATGGTACCTTATTAAATGGGCATAGGCTGGTAGGTTGAGTTATAACATAGATAGATGCTTCTTGCAATTTTGAATGTAATTAATAGATTTAATGCCAGAAGGACCATATTAATAATTTCATCTGACCTCCTGTATAACAGGGGCCATATAATTTTACTCAGAAATTCCTGTATTGAGCTAATCACCAGACGTTTGACCACATGCATCGCCAGCTGAATATATTCCATCAGTTGAAGAAAGGCATTGAAATACCCAAACTCCATGTCTGTGGAGTGGCATATGACATTTGTAATCTCTCGATAATCAAGTGATAGAATTATTATTTGTATAAGACCCCAGTTCCTCAACATTATAGGATAAAAGTGTATTATTTTATTTTATTTTATTGTCCTAACTTAGAACCAGGCCTAGGTCACTGTAATCTGTCCTGTGTGGGATATATGATGTAGTTTTGACACCAGTTTGACACTAAATTGCATAAGATGGTTGTGACACAGAATGACACACTTATCTTTTTCACTGTGATAGATATATGCCACGGTTCTGGGAAACTGCACTTGTTTTCCTTCTCTGTGATCCAGCAAGAGCAACCATTTTTAGGCTCCCAGCTCCTCAGCCATCACCTATCATGGGCAGAGACTTACTCCTCTCTCCTTCCTGACCAGATTTTTCCAGGCTGCACATAGCTCCCTGCCTACACTGTGAATTCCCCAGCAAGTCAGACTGCCTTAGCAGTACACCTATACTTTCTCCTCTGAGGCTATAAACAGCATAAGTGCCCACAGTTAAAAGTTACCACACAGCCCTTTCTACATGAGCACATTTATTCTTAAAGTTAGAGCATTACAGAGAAGACACACTAAAAAATACAAGAACCTGCACACATGCTAATAAGCTTACAAGAGATCACCCCATCTACAGCAGTTGTTCTAGTAGGATTCAGTCCTTCAGAACCCACACAGGGTTTTTCTGTGGTTAAAAGTTCATAATCCCTTTTGCTCAGAATAAGAACTCCCTGAATCTGAGTGTCAATGGGACCCTGGGACAGGTAATCAGCAAAGAAAGGTCCTCTCCTCAGGGCAAAGCTTCAAAAGTTGATGGGGTAAGAACTCAGAAGGGGCACATTTGCATACACCTCCTCCCCCAAACCCTGGAGATTTCCTGGGAAACTCACCTAATATTATCTGGCCTTTAAGTTCATTCTTGTCTGGCATATTGCTTCACATAGCCCTTTGACACTCATAACACTTTCCAGTGTTTACACAGGTCATGTTTCCATCTATAAAAAGTTTCGTACAATTCCACAATACTATATAAACTTTGCATTTTTAATACAATGGACTTCAAAGCCACTTAAACTTAATTCAATAAGGTTTTACAAGGATATTGCTGGAAAGTGCCACATCTGTCATAGTCATCACATCACAATGTCACTTTTCTTGTGAGACACAAGAAAGTTCCCTAAAGCTAATTACCCTAATAGAACTGCTGCAATGACTTTCAATGGGACTTAGGCACTTTTGAAAAGCATATGGGCTATCCAATAGTTTGGATACATATGTAGTCCCCTCTTTGAAGCCTGGCATCTTTTGTTTAAAGTAGTATTTTTGTGGCTTGTTGTAGCTGTCATTTCAGTAACTCTCTGGTTATTGATGGCTTTTGTCAAAGAGTCTTGCAGCATCTTCCCAATAACTCCGTGTCTGATACTGCACGTGATATTTTACCCATAGGAGAGGCTTCATTGCACTCAAGTTAGTGAAATTCATAAGTATTTGAAGGAGTAAGCCCTATACTTGTTCAACAGGGAGTTTCATTCAAACAGTAAACTTTCCTGCCTCTTGTTGCTTTGTGGCACAAGCAGAGTATTTATTACAATGCATGTTTTTGTCTGTAAATAATAGAATGTCTCAAAATAACCCACAAGCTTTTCTTTTCTTTTTTTTTTAATATTCTGAGATAAACACAGCATGTCTCATATATTGAAATAATCTATCACAGCCTATTGTCCGCCTTGTGTATTCGCCTTTATTTGATTATCTTGGTAAATTATTGTTGCCACCTTGCTTATTAGATGTAATTCTTTTTACTATAAGAACAACCTTCATTTCCTCAAGAAGAATAGTGAAATGGCCATTATGCCAAAGATATCTCTGAATGCCATAATCAAACTGTTTTAGTGCTCTTAATGTTGCCTCAGAGCGAATATGCAATTCTATCCTATATACTCCAAGTAAGGAATAAATATTAACCTGAGCCCTGACAAGAAACCCTCTCCTGACTGCATTTCAAAATTTAATAAAGGAAAAGCACAGTTTTTTCCGAGGGTTTCAATTTCAACACAGGTATGACAATGAGGCATGAGAGACTATGTTTTGGTTCCCAAAACTGGGTGTGTTGAGAGAGATGAAGCTAAGTGCCTTCAGCTACCCACAAGTATGATTGTAGTCAAACTGCATGCCTTTGATTGGCTTACTGAGGTTACAAAATTGATAGTTATAAAAGACTGAAAGGCATTTTATGTAAGTTGTCAGTCATTAGTCCAACAATTTGGTTTATGTCATCCCATTATCACTTCAAAGGCAGTTCATAAAGAGCTTGACCTTTTAAAGACAGGTTAGATGCAATTGTGCTCCAAAGACTGTAGCACATCAAAAACAACATTGGTTCTAATACATTTACATTTCAAGTAAAGCTTTGATTTTTTTTTTGTGGATCAGTCTTCCCTTCTTTATTAATCACATGCCCTAAGAAAACTGTCACTGGGTTTGTCATAGCATATATTTTTCTCTATTTAATTTGAGTGTGGCAGCCTGAATATACATCAAAACTGGTTTTAAATTTACATGTAGCCTTCCCAGGGCTGGCTCCAGCATTTTTGCCGCCCCAAGTGGCAGGAAAAAAAAAGCGCCGAGATCGGCAGTGCTTCGGCAGGATCTCTACCGCCACGGCAGCTCTGCCTCCAAGAGAGACTGAGGGACCCGCCACCAAATTGCTGCCGAAGAGCAGGACGTGCTGCCCCCTTTCTTTAGGCCACCTCAAGCACTTGCTTGCTGCGCTGGTGCCTAGAGCTGGCCCTGAGCCTTCCTCTGACCTCCTACAGGCTGAAATGTTGGCCATATAAACTTCCAGTCTCTCCAGGCCTTATAGAACCCCATTCATTTTCTACAGGCATACTCTTGGGGTACAGAGCCTCTGTCTAGCACTCTTTCCTGAGAGGTGAGACCTCAAGGTCCAACTGTCCAATTCCTAGAACCACTACTGAGCCCTAGACTCCTCCATAACTTAAATACATCCTCTCCACGAACTCCAGTTATGTGGGCACTCTGGGGTCAGTGGCACACAAGTATAACACACACACTTCACACAAGATTCTAAATCACTATTGTTCTTTACTTAATCGCTCAGTAAATACACAGATCTACACAAAAATAACAAACCCTACATTCATTACCCTTCCTGAGTTTTCTCAGCAGACCAAATGATTCTTTCAACTGCAGTCAGAGTCCTCTGCAGCATCCAGGATCCTTCTCTGGCAGTGCATAGCTGGTCTTCTCAACTGTAGAGCCTCCCTGTCTCTCCATGTTAGCCAGCTCTGACCTTGGTTGATTCTGCAGCTAACCCAGGCCCCCATGCTGTGAAAGCATGCCTGTCTCTTCCCCTCTCCTGCCAAAAACTTCCGGTGTGGCTTTAAGAGTCTTCTGACTCACCCAGTCTCTGTGGTTTTTAAAGGCCAGAATTAACATGTTAGTGTCTTTGTTCTGTGTTTGGGGGTTTCCCATTCTCACCACTTTCCCTTTGCTGTAGCCACATGGAAGAAAGTAACTTCTCCCAGACTCATCCAACTTATTGTAACTCAGCTGTTTCCACCTGAATAAGCAGCCTTTAAGTTCTAATGACTCCTCCATTGTACCTTGTCTGGGAGGGATATGACAATCCTTGTCAGCATTGGTGAAAGACTCTGCATACACAGATATATTCAAAAATAAAGCAATTTCATCAAAACAACTTCATAGCATCAACTGGAATTCATGAGTTGTACAGATTCCTCAAATCACTACACCTTACGCTGCACTTTACAACTATTATGGTTGCTATATAACCATTTTAATATTACCCCACTTTAATATTACTCTGTACTACTATTTACTGGTATGTTTCATATTGCACAGAATAAGATAAGAGTAGCAGAACATGTCACAAAGTAATCTGAATTTTGAAGGCCCATCTTCTTTCTCAGACAAATCACCATTTTCCATATTACAAGCCATTATTTCTGTCTGTTGAAATAATTGTTTACCATAACCTCTCTAAAAGTCTGTCATTTTATACATTTGCATACAATTGGCATAATTAATCGATATATTTTTTGAAATGCAGGTTAAATATAATTATATTTTATACAGTTTACAAATAATTTAAATCAAGCAGAGCTATTAAATGCTTACCTACAAGTATTTGTGCAGGCCTCAGTTCAGTTTTTGCAGCCAGATCTTACAGGGAAGGAAAGGGGGTTGAGGCACTCCATCAGTCACTACAGGCATTCTTGGAGACTTAGGCCTTGTCTAGAGTAGAAAGGATTTTCCAGTATAACTATATTGGCAATCTCTCCTGGTGGAGCAACAGCTTATATCAGGTTCTTTTGCCAGTCTAGCTTATGCCAGTTCCCCGGACAAAATAAGCTTTAACAAAAAACTACACCAAGTCTTTTGACAGCATGATTATGTTAGCTAGAGGTGTGATTTTTTTTCCACACTCTTAACTGACATAGCTATGACAGCAAACCTTTTAATTGTAGAGCAGGTCAACTATGCTCCTGGGAGAGTTGTGACAGTGTGCATCAGACCAGGAATTGTGATGTGTGCTCTCCTTCCCTTCACTGGCTCTAATTTGTTGGCCAGTGTATAAAGAAGATGGGCCATGGCTCTTCCCCTGCATCATCATGCCTCACCACCTAGCATCACTCTTATTGCTAGACATCCCAGTCTCCTGCATGCCATGACTACAATGAGATTATGGTTTATACCTATGCAGGTACACATAATGTTTGTGCCCTATCGCCTTTACTCATCCCCATAGTCAAACCTAGTCAACAGATCGATAGATTTTAAGGCCAGAAGGGACCATTATGATCATCTTATCTAGGTCCTGCATAATACAAGCCACACATTTTCATCCAGTTACTCCTAAATTAAGCCCAATAACTTGTATTTGGCTACAATCTCTCTTCCAGAAAGGCATCCACAGATTGATTTAAAGACCTCCAGAGGTGGAGAATCCACCACTTCCCTTGTTAGTTTGTTCCAGTGGTTAATCACTTTCACTATTAAAAATTGTATCTTATTTCTAATATGAATTTGTCTTGTTTTAACATTGAGCCATTGGTTCTTGCTATGCCTTTCTCTGATAGATTAGATTAAATCTTATGTTGTGGAAAAAATATAAAAACAGATATTTTGGATTTTTAGAATATTTTTTGATATTTTAAAATAACCACAGATGATACTTTTCTTCCTTCTGTACTTATCCCCAAATCTTGTCTCTAGTACATAGGCTAAGGTGACAGGCTGGGCATTAGAAGTGAGGAACTGAGGTGGGAAGGTAGCCAGGCTGTGCTGAAGATGCAGATCTGCTCCACAGCTTCTACTCTAGCCTCAGGGTTGAAGCAGCATCTGCAAGGTCAGGCTTTGTGGACCTCATGGGCCCTTCTGTACCCTCTGTCTTCCTTTTAGGGTGGTGGCAGGACTCAGAGCGAGCTGAGTCCTGGAAGGAGGGAGGCTGAAGAGTGTGTACCCTGAGTTACAGGTTACACAGGAGGAGCCCAGTAACCCCCAGCCTGACACCAGTTACATGCCTGGTATGAGGGACTATGGGTGTTGCAATCTACCACTTAAAATCCATCCATGTGTCTGTCCTCATGTCACTGTTGTGTCTGCATCAATATATTCATATACATTCCTTTGACTAAAAGCTGTGCATTCACAACCTTTTTCATATATTTTCTCTGAACATCTCGCCAAACAATTTTTTTCTTCACAGAAATGATCATGGAAGGTGAAAGATTCGCCAACACTTCTGTGAATGAATTTGCAAGTGTTCACATGTACATTTGAAAATATCTTTGAAACGGTCATAAACCAGAGGGGAAGATCAATCATGGAGCAAAAGCAATACCATGTGACTTAGGTAACCAATCACACACTGCAAGAACAAATAGTTGTACACAAAATCAGTGTGATAACAACTAACCCATAGACTGATATATTTGTATGATGTGCTCATTGGATAATTGATATAACTGTTTATTATTTGAAATGAAATATGTTTGTGGATAAAGTATGAACAGAAATCATGGCAAAATTAGAAAGTTTTATTGACAACTAATAGTCCTTCCAAAATGGCCCATTTGCAGTTTGCAGCAGTTGACAAGAAGTTGTGAGGAACAGTGTGTGTGGGGGGTGGGGGGAAATAAACATAAGGAAATAGTTTTGCTGCAAATGGACCATTTTGATTACCACTACAAAAAGTTTTTTTCTCTCCTGCTGGTAATAGCTGATCACTCTCGTTAGAGTGTGTATGGTAACACCCATTGTTTCATGTTTTCTGTGTGTATATATATATATATATATATCTTCCTACTATATTTTCCACTGCATGCATCCAATGAAGTGGGCTGTAGCCCACGAAATCTTATGCTCAAATAAATTTGTTAGTCTCTAAGGTGCCACAAGTACTCCTGTTCTTTTTGCGGATACAGACTAACACGGCTGCTACTCTGAAACTTAAAATATACTATAATCAATCCTTCCCATATCACTCAACATTTAAAGCCTGGCTCCAAGACTATAATAAATCCACCTATACAGGCTCAGGAGAAATACAAGTGATAATTAATACATTTCAGTGACCTCTAAAATTAATCTAAAATAGTTGTCCATAGGTCATAATGCGGTGAGTTTATAGTCCAATATCTTGTGACCTCTCATGACCGGTAGCCTTTTGGCAGAGAGGGATTCCCATCTCCCCAGGATTATCAAGTATCCATTTCTAGTCTTCATGGCTAATTGCAATTTACTCATTTATTTAAATAACAAAAATTGTTCTAGGAAAGCATACCCTCAAGTCTCCCCCAAATCCCTTAAAAAGATAACAAACTTTTCCAGTAGCCTAGGAGTGAATATTGTTCATAAAATGACTCAGCACAATGCCTAATCCTGAAAGAAAATTGGCTATTTAGAGGACAGAAGAAAAATATCTTTTTTTTAAAATCTGACTAGAATGTTAGAAGTAGATTAGTGTGCATTTTACAGATGAAGTTGTAATAGGGCCAAGCATTTACTATATGGTTCTGTAATTTATTTATTTTTACAGGTCTGTCACTACAGCATAGGTGGTATAAATTAGAATTTTGTAATCTCATTCAGAAATACAGAATATATTTTGCATAGTCTGTATTTCTAATGACAGTTAAACATAGTCATAGTTTTACTTCTATATTTGGGGGGGAGGGGTGGCTCCAGTCAAACAATAGGGCCATGCCTGGGAGCGGACAAATTCTGTACTGGTCCACAGAGGCATCATTTCAGATTTTTCAGGAGCGGGGAAACTTTAACCATGATTCCAGGAATTATGTAGCAACCGAAAACTCTATTTTTTTGCAGATAATTATTTAGAAATGATCTGACAGGAGCACTGTATCTAATTCCGATATAAAGAAAGAACATTAAATAAATATTAGACCCACTCAGCTGTAATACTAACATGTTCTGACATTTTGTGGCAAGTCACTTAAGAGACACCGGTTAGGTTTAAAATTGTAATGTATATTCTCTCTCAGATACTCTTTCTATAGTCAAAAGGGACCATTGTGATCATATAGTCTGACCTCCTGCATGTTACAGGCAACAGAATCTTACTCACTTACTCCTGTAATAGGCCCCTAACTTCTGGCTGAGTTACTGAAGTCTCAAATAATGTTTTAAAGACTTCAAGTTACAGAGAATTCACCATTTAAACTACCAGGGTCTCTGTCAACCTGACCTATGGGAAAATTCCTTCCCAACCACTAATATGGCAACCAGTTAGACCCTGAGCATGTGGGCAACAGCCACCAGGCAGATACCCGGGAAAGAATTCTCTGTAGTAACTCAGAGCCCTCCCCATCTAGTGTCCCGCCTCTAGCCATTGAAGATTTTTACTACAGGCAGTCGCCAATGGGCCACACACCATTGTAGGCAGTCCTGTCATACCATCCCCCCCATAAACTTATCCAGCTTAGTCTTGAAGCCAGCTACGTTTTTTGCCCCCACTGCTCCCCTTGGGAGGCTGTTCACTCCTCTGATGGTTAGAAACCTTCACCTAATTTTAAGCCTAAACTTGTTGATGGCCAGTTTATAATCATTTGTTTTGTGGTCCACATTAGTGCTTAACTTAAGTACCGTATATACTCGTTCATAAGCTGAATTTTTTTAGTAAAAAAGGGAAGCACCAGAGAAGGGGGTCAGCTTATGAACGGGTATAGAGATGGAGAGGTGGGATACAGCCCCTCCCCACAACAGAGAGAGCAAGGAGAGGCAGCACAGCCAGAAGGGAAGAGGTGGGACCAGAGTCTCTCCTCTTCTAGCCATGTTGCTCTCCTCCCAGCCTCCAAAGCAACTGCAGCTCCGGGGCTGGCAGGCTGCAGCTGTGCTACTTGGCCTTGCCCCCCAGAGCAGGTTGTGGCCACACTGCCGGAGCACGTTGCGGCTGTGACACCCGGCCCAGCCCTCTGGAACATGCTGCGGCCGCACCGCCTGGTCTGGTCTGGGGGGGGGGGGGGTTGGCTTATAAACAAACCAGCTTATGATCGAGTATATACGGTAACTCCTCTCTCCCCCTCCCCGGTATTTATCCCTCTGATATATTTGTACAGACTTATCACATCTCCTTTCAGCCTTCTTTTGGTTAGGCTAAACAATACAAGCTCTTTGAGTCTCCTCTTGTAAGGTAGGTGTTCCATTCCTTGGATCATCCTAGTATCCCTTCTCTGCACATGTTCCAGTTTGAATTCATCTTTCTTAAACTTGAGAGACCAGAATTGCATAGAATACTCTGAATGAGGTCTCTCCAGTGCCTTGTGTAATGGTTCTAACACTCCCTATCTCTACTGGAAATACCCTGCCTGATGCATCCCAGGACCATGTGAGCCTTCTTCACAGCTGCATCACATTGACCATTCATAGTCATCCTGGGATCAACCAATACACCCAGATCTTTCTCCTCTTCTGTCACTTCCAATTTACTAGTCCCCAGCTTATAGCAAAAATTCTTGTTGTTAGTTCCTAAAAGCATGACCTTGCACTTTGCACTATTAAATATCATCCTGTTTCTATTACTCCAGTTTAAAAGGTCATCCACATTTTCTTGTATGATATTCTGGTGCTCCTCCATATTGGCAATACCTCCCAACTTTGTGTCATCTGCAAATTTTATTAGCACACTGCCACTTTTTGTGCCAAGGTCAGTAATACAAATGTTAAATAAGATTGTTCTCAAGACTGATCCCTGAGGAACTCCACTAGTAACCTCTGTCTAGCCCAGGGGTATCCAACCTGAGCCTGAGAAGGAGCCAGAATTTACCAATGTACATTGCCAAAGAGCCACAGTAATATTTCAGCAGCCCCTCCATCAGCTCTCCCACCCTGCTCCCAGTACCTCCCACCCACCAGCCGATCAGCACCTCTCCCTCCTTCCCCACACCTCCCGATCAGCTGTTGTCGTGGTGGCATGCAGGAGGCTCTGGGGGGGAGGGAGCGAGGTCATGACAGGCTCAGGGGAGGAGGTGGGAAGAGGTGGAGTGGGGGCAGGGCCTGTGGCTGAGCCAGGGGTTGAGCAGTGAGCACCCCCTGGCACATTGGAAAGTTGGCGCCTGTGTCTCCAGCCCCAGAGTCGGTGCCTATACAAGGAGCCACATGTTAACTTCTAATGAGCTGCATGTGAGCCACAGGTTGGCCATCCCTGCCCTAGCCTGACAGTTCATCTTTCAGTTTGACTCACTGTAGTCTTCCCTTCAATCAGTTCCTTATCCACCTTTCAGTTCTCATATTAATCCCCATCTTCTCCAATTTAGCTAATAATTTCTCATGTGGAACTGTATCAAATGCCTTACTGACATCCACGTACATTAGATCTACTGCATTTCCTTTGTCTAAAAAATCAGTTATTAGTAACTTTGTTACCACCTCTTGAATCCAACAATTATAGAAAAATCGACAATTACTTTCTATCATTTAGGCTACTTACTTTTTGCAGTTCACCAAGCTTGGAACAGATCATTTAACTGTAGGAAACATCTTAACAGCATTTATCACTCTGTTTATAAACAAAATTCTGACTCCCTGCCTCAGGGGCCCAAGCTGGGAGAAGTCTCCTGTATCCTCTGCAGAACTGATTACATTGCACCCTCAGGCTGCCTGTGGCTTAAAGTTTGGGGGTACTGTACCCCTCCATGCCCCCACCC
The DNA here is from genome assembly GCF_016161935.1 of Mauremys reevesii. Taxonomy (NCBI): domain Eukaryota; kingdom Metazoa; phylum Chordata; order Testudines; family Geoemydidae; genus Mauremys; species Mauremys reevesii. Next base: position 84,820,533 of record NC_052627.1, on the reverse strand, counting down.
AAATTCCACCCATGCAGTTAAATCAAACTTTGATGAGATTTATAGTGAAAAACACTGAGTTGAAATGGTAATCAGCTGCAGAATACACAGCAGTAGGAGCACAGCCATAGATTTAAGGCATTATTGTCCCGTGGAGGTTGTCACAGGGCAGAGCTTCTTCCCAGCTTTGAAACATACATTGCCCCACCCACTCTCCTTTAAATATGTTTATTATCCAAATAAAAGCAAAACAAACACAAACAGTTCCTTAACTCACCCTTTTCAGCAGCTCTGTTGTGCTCCAGAACAGCAGTTCCAGGGTGACCTTCTGGGCACAAAGCCCTTTGCTCCAAGGCCCCACCACTGGTCAGGGGCGGCTCCAGGCCCCAGCACGCCAAGCGCGTCCTTGGGACGGCATGCCGCGGGGGGCACTCTGCCGGTCGCTGGGAGGGCGGCAGGCGGCTTCGGTGGACCTCCCACAGGCGTGCCTGCGGAGGGTCCGCTGGTCCCGCAGCTTCGGTGGAGCATCCACAGGCACGCCTGCGGGAGGTCTACCGGAGCCGCGGGACCGGCGACTGGTAGAGCGCCCCCTGCAGCATGCCGCCGTGCTTGGGGTGGCGAAATGTCTAGAGCCGCCCCTGCCACTGGTGTTAGCTTCACTCCTTCATAGCTCCTTTTCTCAGGCAAATCCTGCCCCAATCACTTCTCCCCTTCCTTTGACTTGCCTTCATAGCCCTAGTTGTAGCTCAGGCCCCTTTACTGAGCTCGTTTGGGCCCACCTGCCATGACACAGGGGTACTGGGCCTGGTCTATTCAGAGGGACCAGCTGCCCTATGACAGAGGTCATTTTTTAATCCATGGGACAGTAACTTTCACTATAAACAAAACACAAAGTCCAAAAATGTTTTATTAAAATGTTTTAGAAATACACACAAAAGATGCTACTTTAAGGTGGGTGTATAACTGGCTGGATAACCGTACTCAAGAGAGTAGTTATTAATGGTTCCCAGTTCTGCTGGAAAGGTATAACAAGTGAGGTTCTGCTGGGGTCTGTATAATATAACAGAGATTGTAAGGTTTAGGTGGCATTTGTAGGAGAAATTCAATGTAACCCACCTATGCTCCAGGAAAAGATAATTAACTATATTTTTCTGTATATCTGTCATTTCTTACTTGAGTAGTAAATGTAATCACAAGGTATGCTTTTGGTTCAAATAAAGTTTTGAATTAATAAACCTGAGTCACTCAGACACAAGTATATACCTTTCTCCTCAACAACTTGATCAATTACAAATCCTATGACACTATCACAAAATTAGAAGTTCTAATCATGGTGTGCTGGCCAAACTCTACTTTGGGCTAGTTCCACCAAGGGCTTTAGGTACCTAACTTCCACTTTAGGTGCCTCAGTTCAAAATTTAGATTCTGAAAATCCCCACTCAACCACCATCTAACCTTGTAGTTGCTGAAATTCCCTAGACACCTAGGTTTCCAGCAATAAAGTCCTCTAGGTACATCAATTTCTGTGGTGTGCATATGCACAATCCCTTAAGGTCTGACACATCCAAGCAGCTCAGCACCTAAGTCCTGGAGGGATCCTCACTAGGATTGCCCCTGCCCATCTTGCTTACACAGCCTGATATGGTAGGTCTTCTCAGAGGCTACCTACCAAAACGGACCCACAAAACATAGTCAGCGGTTGGGAGGTGATCCCCTTGTGCTCTATAAGTCAGTGATTGGAGCCCTCTCCCAGGATGTGAGACACCCAGATTCAAATACTTTGAGGGACAGAGCTGAGGCCTTAAACATCTCCTTAGCATTTCCTGCTGGCTAGCTTGGGTGGCTCCTCACTCAGTGGGCTGTTGGTTTTAATTAATTCCCTTTTTATGCTCCTAAATCTCCCCATGCTTAGTATAGGAGGCATTGCAACTTAACTCAGGGCTGTGGATTCCACGGTATGGTAGGGTATAAACTTTTGTATTGTCCTAGTCCGCTCTGGATTTAGCATTTTGATAAAAGATCACAACTGTTTGTCAAATAAAGTCCCCATCTCCTACAGATGAGGGATTTGACAAACGGTTGTGATCTTTTAAAAATAATTTTTCTCTCAACCTTTAGAGATGATTGAATAATTTGTGAATATATTCACTGAATATTTTGTAAGATTTTTCAAATAGTCAAAAATATTTTTCTCCATTAATCATCCAATTCCAGTAATTACATTCTCCATGCCTATGGCATTTTTCAATTGTTGTCCTAAACTATTGCATGGTATGTCCGTATTCTGTATTAAACATTTGTATTTCACCAGTTGGTGAGCAAAGCGATTCATATGTATTTGTAGGGAAATTTAGGATCTTAGGGGATTAAAGAAAATGTACATATATGTAGGGTCATGATCAGGTATCTAATGTATATATTTACATCTGGATTTGTACAATACCTAAATATTTGTCTCATACTTACACCTTGAAGTATCAACTTTTAAATGAAGGTAACTTTATACACATTGAGGATTTTTTTGAAAATATTATTTCTCATAACTAGGCTTTTTGCACATGGCATTTCCTAAGTGATAATCAAGTAATCTAAGTCATCATCCTACTGAGACAAAAATTCATCATTTTATTGCCATGATATTTACAGTAAAATCACCAGACTATTGGGATGAGGCATAGATATTTGAGACATCTATATAAAACTATTAAACACCTAAAAGGTTAGGCCTACCACAGAAGCATATTCCTGGAGAAAATATGCAACAGGAAAACTCTTTTGTTCACCAGAGCTTATTTAGGAGTCTAGCATTTGTTCATTATTGTTTAAGTGACCTAAATGGTTTCCCCAAGATATTTTTCAATATCTTTAGCTACTAAAATGACCTGCTATATGTAAAACATTATTCCTCCATTACTGATAACAAACACTCAGCTTAATTTTCAATAAGCACTAGTGTTACCAATGAGTTAATGATAGTTTAAACTCTGCATTGCCAATTACAGCTCTAATGTCTGGAATAAGTTCCCTAGAATGTCATGAATGGCATATATATACATATAGTGCTTTTGCTTAGGTTATAACGGTACTGTATATCAAAAGATTCTGTTTTCTCCTACTCCATCCTGAGGTCATACCTAGTCTAAAGACCATTTCACAACATAAACACTTTTACCAACAATCATTCCTTCTGAAATATTGTTTAGCTACAAAGAGTATAAAAAAATGTGTCAACCCAGAAGACGACATCCCAGTCTTATTGCCAGTTAACATATTAAAATGTCTCATGACTTGTAAATGAGGATTTATATGTTAGAATAAGGTAGATGAATGTTTTATAAAGGGCAATGAGAGACAGTAAAGAAAAAAGTATGTGATATATATCTTAAAAAATGAGTTCCCAGGTATCTGGGGAGTGAGATGGGGGAGAAGGAGAATAAAACAACAAACTAAGTTATGAATTTCTGTGACATAAAGCAGCTAATCCATATTGTCAGAGGTATTTTTCCCTCAAGGTTTCTCATAAACCAACGGCCCACAGGCCGTTTGTCACACATTCTAAGATTTAATAATGCTGCTATCTATGAGAATATGTTTCATCTCTTCACCCTGTTTTGTGTATTTTAGAATTAGGAAATTAATGTGAATATTGATTACTAAATTTGGCAAGAGTACTTTAATGTTTAACACTGTTTCAGTGCATTTAGTACACTATGTTGATTTCATTTTTATTGAAAAGATACTTTAATTTGACATATGATAATAAATTAGCATATTTCTGACATGCTTCAAGCTCTAATGTCAAGAATTTTGCCCTTTTATTACTATCACACATCACATTTCACAATGGGACTAAGAATGTATGTTCATATCTGGGCAAATAAGCTTTTTAAGGTTTTAAAGCTAAACCCTTTAATCTCTGTAGCTCTTTTATTATCACTACCACCACAAACACTCTGTTAAAAGGGAACTCTTTAGAACAAAAATATTTTAATTGAAAGAGGAAACCAGGGCAAATTCTCACCCATAGGTGGTATTTATTCAAAGCCATATTCTTTACACACATATTGTTGTTTGACATCAGAGAACACAATTTAGTTTTTTTTCCAAGTCAAGGTCAATTTATCAATTACTAAACTGACCTTGTCTACTGGAACTACGATGGCCAATACAAATACAGATCATGATGTTCAGCAAATTGAAAACAACTATTGTGTATGATTACAGGAGAAGTGCCTATAATATTTCATCCCTGGGCCCAATCCTGTAATGTGCTGAGTGATCTTTGAGAGGTGTTCAGTGTCCTGAACTCCCATTGACTTCAGCAGGAGGGAGAAGGTGCTGGTTGGTATCTTCTTAGATGAGCTCCCACATGTTTACAAATACCAAAAACTTTGCATTAATTGGCTTGGCTATAATGAATGTCTGGGTAAAGGTATAACAGGCAAAAGGGATGCAAAGCCAACATTCTTCGTAAGAATTTTAGAATTCTCATACAAGGTTAATATAGAACAGTGCTGCCCAATTTGGGATTTACAAGGGCTAGCTTGGCCTAGGAGTGGTGAGATAATGAGCCACAGTTAACAGTTCTTACACAAGCATTTAATGAAATGGACTTGTAAAGTTATCTTGCTTATGGGAACAAGTTTATATACCACATAAGAAGTTTTTATTGTATAGCCTTTGAGGGCTGCATGTAAAAATCTTGGAGGCGGCCTCAAGTGGAAAAATAAAAAGTTACTCAGCCTATCATCAATTCCTTGCAAACAATTTATAATTCAGTTCAATATCCTTCTTCATCCACTAGATTCTAGAGGATTTTGTCTCAGTAGCTGACAGGAGAGGCACCCCAGCAAATTTTAAGTGCTTGAGAGTACATCATTGAAGCAGCTTCACATGCAATCAGGCCTCTGAACATTCAGGGTATTTCTTTGTATAAATCAGTTTTCCTGTTTCATCGTGACTTGGAGATAAAGGTGACATGACAAATGTAAATACGTGGTTGATCTTTATATAAAGAGGCAGGACAAACTAGGATATGAGGCAGCATTGGCTGCATTATGAATCTGTCCTTGCAGTGAGTGTTTTGGTTGCTTTTGTTAAGAAACTAAATCTCATTTTCAGCAATGGGGTCCTGGCTTGTGGAACTTACTCCCTCAGATGGCTTAACACAGCCAGAGTTTGGGAGGGCTCAGTGGATGGATTCATTCTGGCAGACTTTTGATGTCTTTTATATGGCAGTGAAGCGGCTCCTTACATACTAGTTATGTTGCTTTTGGGAAAAGAAACAATAAAGCCTGACCACCATGTGTGAATGGTTATTGATATTTTAATGACAAAAATACTTATCAATATACTTTATGTGCATATATATTGGAAAGTGCTCCAGTACTAGGGCATTATGTGTAATATGCAAGGGTGTCTATCAATAAATGCTTTCCCTCTACCAGGGGTATGAACCATGGCTGCATATAATGGGTAGTTTCTAATTATTCAAGCTGAATACGAGGTTCTGGAAAGCTGAATAAACTGTGTGCTAAAGTCTGCTCTTCTTAATTAAGTCGGATTGTAAAATTAGTTCCCTATTTTGTCAATTGTTCAGTGGCAAAGAGTGATCTGCCCTCCTGTAAAATCATGCAGGACCAGCAATAATGTAGCTGAATAGTTAGTATCTGATATGAACTTATACCCAATAGTGTTAAAAGTTGAGCTTATTTGAGTAAAATGTTGAAATTTATATTCACTTCATTTCTGAGCATGTAGAACACTGTGAACTACAGATAAGATTCACATCTCCTGCACTAATTATTTTACTCTTCTTCTACCCTTCCCTGAAAAGAGGGCTGTTTGCTTTATTTTAAAGCACTCAGAGTTGATCAGTCAATTGGATTGCTTGGCTGGCTGAACTTCCCTAACCTTACAGTTTTACAGAATAAAGAGGGTGCCTCATACAGCAGAAGTAATTTCCTAAACTGTCACATTGTAACTTCTCAAGGGTTTGGCTTTAAAGTTACAGTAGAGAGTACTTTCTCATTTAAGAAAAAAACATTTTTTACTCTATTTTCATTATACTTGATATTCATATAGGGGGAGAGTTTTCAAATCACAGAGGAGAGGTAGGTATCCAACTCCCACTGAAAGTGAATCAGAGTTGTGGATCTTATTTCTATGAAAATCTCCCCCTTAAATGGTGTTTTCATGGTATTTAGACTGGGCTAGATCAGTAGCACAGGAGCATAGGAACATAACAAGAACTAGGCTCTTGGGGGATCTTGATACCCTACTTCACAATACTCAGTTTCCTAAGGTGAAGGCCAAAGTAGATAAGAATCAATAGTCAACACAGGATAGTTAAAACTCACTGTATGTAAAGCAAAGCTATGTCCCACTCTCCCCACTTTTCTGCAAATGAGTTAAATAGTTCAAAAGCTGTGGGTCTGAGGGCTAGTCTACACTTACCTGCCAGGTTGACGCGGTGAGTTCGACTTCTCGGAGTCGACCCCGCGCGCTCCGGTCGACTCCGGTACTCCACCACTGCAAACGGCGGTGGCGGAGTCGACCTTGGAGCCGCGGACTTTGATCCCGCGGCGTCTGGATGGGTAAGTAGTTCGAACTAGGGTACTTCGAGTTCAGCTACGCTATTCACGTAGCTGAACTTGCGTACCCTAGTTCGACCACCACCCCTAGTGTAGACCTGCCCTGAGACAGGGGATGGAGGAGGGTGGGGAGAAGGAGACAGCAGTTCCAGCTTTATTGCCATTGGTGGTCACTTCCTCCTGAAACACTTTACAGTTGTGTCTACACAAAAAGGGAACAGTTTGATTCATATCCCTGAATAGAAAATATGCTTCCACCTACCATCAAGTAGTCTGATACCACTGTCAGACACTCAGATATCCTGCTGATAGAAATGGTATTGCTACCCAGGGTCTTCATTGTGCTTTTTTTTGTTTGTTTTTGTTTGTGTTTTTTTTAAGGCAGTCAGAAACAAATCAGTGGGGACACAGCTTCTCCATCTGATAAGTGATTGATACAAACCAAAGTGCATGTATTAAAACTATTTTGTTACCTGGTTTTAAGCACACACATATATGCAATAGGTTTAGAGTATTTTATACATACACAAAGTCTGAGATGGTTTTGAGTGATCACAAGCCAGGCTTCTGGGGATCCTTCTTCTGTCCAGCTGATTGAGAGTTTAGGTGTCAGCTCCTTGCCCGAAGAAAAGCTTCCTTGGGCTGCTCCAAAATATTTTTTTGATTAATATTTATAGCTAATTTAAACAAAGCACATAACTTATAGTGACTTTTAGTGAGTTATAATAGTAACCCCTAGTTGGGTTATCATTTTTATTTTATTTTAGCAAATTATTTATTATTTTTATTAAAGCATTTTTAGTTATAACAGTAATAAAACTTGTATGTCAGGGGCACTTAAAACCAAGGTTGGCTGTTTAAACTTGTTTTAATTGTGTGTGTATATATTATATATATATATATTATTTTGATTAGCAAAACTGCAATTATACAGTTATTTGGACTTGCCTCTCAGAACCCTAATGATTATTTCTAGCTGTCATATTTGTTTTTTAGCTAGCAGTGCGGACGCACAAAATGGCTGACTGCAGTTATATTAAGTTCTGGGGCCACAGTATTAACATTTAGATTGGGGTTTCTCATGTTTTCCCATTAAAGGGCAAAATAACTTGTGAGCCACCTCCCTTTCCATTCGCACAACATATGTGTAACAACTACTGAAATTGCTTTAATGGAAAAGTAGTATTGGGGAAATATCTAATGTTTCTGTGGCCTCTGAAAGCACTTCAGCTGAAAACAGAGAGAACAGTCAGCACCATTTAATGAGCCAATTCTCCACAGGCCACCAGCAATTGCTTTGTGGACCGTATACAGCAGTTTGGGAACCACTGACTCAGACAGATAAATTAGATAGATTTTTACTCTATTACCTAGCCACTGCCAGTCAGAGATTTCTAGGCCTCTAACAATTAGGGAAAAAAAGTAGCGAAGAATGAAACCTTCATTCCTTCCCCTCCACCTTTTTCCAGTTTCAAGGTTATTGTAAAAAAAAAAAATAAATAAATAAAAATTGCATTTATGCAGGACAGATATTAGCAACAAATAGGAGTCAATTTTGAAACATTAATATTAACCTAAAAAGCACATTCATTTTAATTACATTTACCCTTTCCATAGTTTGCAGGCAATATAAATCTTATTGTAAGCTTCACAATCCAGCAGAAATTTTCAGTTTATGCAAATTTCATTTATTGTATAGAATCTTCACCTCTAAGTGTCCAAAGGCCTCATTTGTCCCTATGAATTCTTGACTCACCATAAAAGAGTAAGAGACGGTTCCTTTATATAACATGGCTTCCATTTTATATTTTCTTACCTTACTGACTGAAAATCCTCCATAACAGAAAAGGATCCTTCCACCCCCCCCCCCATTTTCACCTCACTTTTTACTTTTACCTGCCACTTAGATACAGCAGAGAAAAGTATGAGCTTCTTATCCCTTTTCCCTCTGTCTTTTCTCTCTGTGGGCAATGTCACTTTATATAACACACACACACTGAAAGCAGGCTCTCCTCCCACTCAATTGTTTATTTGTTGGGGGTCTCCAGGGCCTTGCCTTAGTCCTTCCTGGTAAGACTCTTTGTCTCTCTGTCTCTGTGGGTGTCCCCTGCACCCACAGCCATAACACCTGCTGGGTTGGGCATCTGACTTCCTAATCCTGAAGTACCTTTTCCATTCCTGGCCCCTTTGATGTTCCCTACTTCCCTCTTATAGGATTCTATAAAAACATTGCTGTTGTTCAGCTACCCTCACCAAATAGTCCTGTAGGTAAACTTGGGCTTCCTACAGTCTCTGCTGATTCTCCAGCATTGGTCCCCCCAGAGCATGGACCTACCTCTTTTGCTTCTCAGCTCACCTCTGTAGCAGGGGCAACTCTGGTATCCACCCTGATGGGGGATAATAATAATAAATAATAATAATAGGAGATATACCTATCTGCAAGAACTGGAAAGGACCTCAAAAGGTCATTGAGTCCAGCCCCCTGCCTTCACTAGCAGGACCAAGTACTGATTTTTGCCCTACATCCCTAAGTGGCCCCCTCAAGGATTGAATTCACAACCCTGGGTTTAGCAGGCCAATGCTCAAACCACTGAACTATCCCTCCCCCTGCTGAGAGAAAAATCCTGCATCATCTGCCTCTCCATTTTCAGTTTCCCTAAGGGGTCCTTCTCTGGCTCAGCCCCTTCATCAAGGTTTAACACTTTATAACCCCTCCCCTTTTGATACTTGTCCTGTACAGTCTGTCACACCCATTTTTGTAAGGAGTAACAGCAGGGCCGGCTCCAGGCACCAGCGAAGGAAGCAGGTGCTTGAGGTGGCCAATACAAAGGGGCGGCACTCCGTCCGGTATCGGGGCAGCATCTCCTGGTCTTCAGCGGCATGTCCCTCAGTCCCTCTCTGCCTCTTTGAGCTGCCACTGAAGTGCTGCCGAAGAGGAAGAGAGGGAATGAAGGACCTGCCGCCCAATTGCTGCAGAGGAATGAAGCTGCGTGATTGAGCTGCAGCCAAAATGCTGCTGATCACCATTTTTGGTGGGGGGAGGGGGCACGGGGCACCCTGCTTGGAGCAGCAGAAAAGCTGGAGCTGGCCCTGGGTAACAGTCACATCTGTGTTCTCCACCAATTGTGATGGGGTGCTCTACTCACCACCAGATGGCACCTCCTCCTGGCCATTCTGGAAATTAGCTTCATAAAGTAAACACCCCTTCCCACAATATACACTGTTTCTCTACCTCTCTCTATCTACAGCCCTTCTCTTGCTCCACAAGCTGCTACTGCCGCTTTGTGGCTCAGCCCTCTTGTCAGGTCACTATACATGTTTTCCCCTTCTGGAGTACCAGAGGATTTCTTCAGCAGTCTTCAGCAGTCTTCCCATTCACTGCCTCATTGCCACTTCTTCAGACTTGGGCAGTCTTCCCACTCACTGCCCTATAGTGCCATGTCCACAGTCACCAGCAGACCCACCCTCTACTCGGGTTATGACTCAGGGACCTCTAGTCAGCAGCCAAGGTCTGTGCCTTATAGACCTTACTGCCTTTCCTGAGTCCTTTCCTTACCCCTCTGGCATCCCCGCCCAGGTTTGCCAGCCACCCAGCTCCCTGAGAGTAACTGCAGGCTACCTGTCTCTGCAACTTCCAAACATTCCTCCCTTCTCCCAGGCAGTGACTGCAGACTTTCCCAGAAACCCCCATGCTTCAAATTTCCTGCTTTATAAATCCAGCCCTGATTATTCCTGCCCAGCTGGGCTCCCTCCCTCGGTCAGGGGATTGCTTAAACACCTGATTTTTCTCAGCTATGTCCTAACAGCCAGTGTGGAGTGAACACACCACCACAATACCTCTCAAGTCTTCCCCTGTATGATCACAGTTGGTTTACGCTCTTCTAGCTAGAATGTATATAATGACTCTGGTATCGTGGACTGGAAAGCACATTACGACTACAGTATGTCAGAAGAAGGGTATAATACAACTTTTAAATAAAGAGATATTTGTTTTTCCTGATATCAACAGAATTTCACAAAATTACAGATGAAAATTTTGACTTCTTGTTAGGCTTTCAAGCTTCTGCATTGTTTTGGTGCAGAAAAAAATTATAAAATAATTTTAAGACACTTTATTTACTATAACATTGACAAAGTTGTCCTATTAACACAATTTGCCCAAAAACTTCTTTTACAAAGATGGTGATGTATGTTCTGATAACAAAAGCATTAACTAAAATTTTCCTAACTACAAATGGTAGATGGTACAGAATGATAGACTGAATTCAGGTTTTCTAATATTTTTCTATGTCAAAATGATAATGATAGACTGAATTCAGGTTTTCTAATATTTTTCTATGTCAAAATGCAATTACAGTTTGATCTTGTCTTTCAATTGTTACCTTTCCCATTTTTTGTCTCTAATGTATTTTAATAGATTGTTTGAGAAGCCTGGGTTATTGTTATGGTTTTGCATTTATGCCAATCTTATAACATTTGTTTATTTTCCTTACTGACATTCCTTGACTATAATTGAAATACTGTTTTAGAAAATAGTACTTCTTTTAAATACAAGCATGAATATTGCTACATGCTACTGAAAACTGGCAGACCTCTTCAATGAGATGGATGTTTAAGTTAATACCATTGTTGGAATACAGTACATGATTCTGCATAAATATTTAGCTAAATGGGACATGTCTAACAACATGAATAGAACAGGAAATTGGTGTTCTGAAAAATGACAACATTTAAAAGTTGACAAATAAGAGGTAGTGTATTTAGTGGCAAGAGCTGCAACAACAGGTTTTGTAAAAGCTTCATAGGCACACATTTTCATCAGTTCTGTGCTCCTACACTGATCCAAAATGATAGCAAAGCTTCTGGTTTTACAGAAAAGAGATCCTGTCAAACTACCTTGATATACCTTTTGATGAGAGTACAAGTTTGACTGATAAAGGTAATAGTATTGATGAAATATACTTAGATTTTTCTAAGGTATTTGACTTGGCACAGCATGACATTTTGATTAAAAACCTAAAACAAACTATACAATTAAGATGGCACACATTAAATGGATTAAAGTTGGCCAACTAGTAGGTCTCAAAATGTAACTTTAAACAGGGAATCATCATTGAGTGGGTTCCACAGGGATTGGTCCATGGCCCTGCACTATTTAATATTTTTATTAATGACCTGGAAGAAAACAAAATCATTACCAATAAAGATAGCAGATGACACAAAAATATGAGGAGTGATAAATAATGAAGAGGACAGGTTACTGATTTAGCACAATCTGGATTGCCTAGTATGCCAGGTGAAAGCAAACAATATGCATTTTAATACAGCTAAAAATAAATGTATACATCTAGGAATGAAGAGTGTAGGCCATACGTACACATTGGGGGACTTTATCCTGGGAAGCAGTGATTCTGAAAAATATTTGGGGGTTGTGGTGAATTATCAGCTGAACATGAGCTCTGAATACAGTGATGTGGTCAAAAGGGTAAATGCAATACTTGGATACATAAACAGATGAATCTTGAGTAGGTAGAATCTTGAGTAGAAAGGTTAGTTTACCTCCGTATTTGGCACTAGTGTGACAACTACTGAGATATTGTGTCCAGTTCAGGTTTCCACAATTGAAGAAGGGTGTTGATAAAGAAGAGCAAGCTCAGAGAAGAACCATCGGAATGATTAAAGGATTAGAAAACATGCCCTATGGTGACTGAACTCCTTGAGTCTATCTATTTAGCTTAACAAAGAAAAGGTTATAGAGTCTATAAGTGCCTACACAGGGAACAAATATTAATAATGGGCTCTTCAATCTAGCAGAGAAAGATATAACACATCCAATGGCTGGAAGCTGAAGCATGACAAATTCAGACTGGAAATAAGGCATAAATGTTTATAATGGAGAGTAATTTACCATTGGAACAACCTAGTATGTTCAGGATGGATTCTCCCTCACAGACAATTTTAAATCAAGATTGCTTGATTTAAATGCTTTTCTAAAAGAGATTCTCTAGGAATTATTTTGGAAAACTTCTAGGGCCTGTGTTACATGCGTGGTCAAAAGATCACAATGGTTCCTTCTGGCCTTGGAATCTATATTCTTTGGAAGTGAATAAGAAAGTATCCACACTAACTACCTTTATTGTGGCAGATGATTATTATTCCCAAAAGAGGAAGAAATGAACATTGCTTTTCTGGAGTTCTTTGAATACGCATCATGAATACAGGTCACTGAAGAAGAGCTCTGTGTAAGCTTGTCTCTTCCACCTACAGAAGTTGGTTTAATACAAGACATTAACTCACTCACCTTGTATCTGTAAAACATGTGACGTGCACTGGAAGATAATGTTCCTACATGTACAGATGAATTAATACTGGACATCCTAAAATATAATTAAGGACCAAATCCTTAGCTAGTGTAAATCAGGGTGCCTCCATTGCCTTAAATGGAGTTATGCCAACTTATACCAGAGGAGGATATGACCCAAAATCTAAAGATATGTTTTAATTCATTTTACATCCATAACAACAATTCAGTACAAGTTAACAAAACAAGATACGAATTTCGCCCTCAGATAGGTGTGTACAGCTGTCATGCAAGTCAATGGCAATTGGGCACAGATGAGTGGGCAGAATTTCACCCTATGATAGACTTATAATACTTGATTCTACTATATTATTCTAATCTATATTTTTAATTAAATTGGGGCTTTTCCCTCATCTCCACATGCACTAGGGGCCAAAAAGTAAATGAATGGGACTATTCCTGTGAATAAGGTGGGTAGGTTTAGGCCCCAAATCTGTTATAAGTAAATTTCATTTGACTGAGCTATGTATATCTCTTTTAGACATAGTATTTTAAAAATGGAAGGCCAAATCCTCACCTGTTTTAAATCAGTACTGAAGTTAATGCAGCTAAGGTAGGCTAGGCTAATTTACACCCGCTGAGGTTCAGGCCATGAGTCATTAAAATGTTAAAAACTTAAGTTAAGCCTTGAAATCAATATTCCTGAAGGATACATGAGACAAGTTTATACTTTGAGAACTATATTGTTTCAGTCTGTCTGGGAGCAGAACAAACAAGACATCATAGAATCGATTTTCAGAGTGAATGCAACCTATGAACCAGAACCAGAGGTGAAAGTAAACTGGTCTGGTCCGGTACGGTTTACCAGTAAGAAAGCGACTGATGGGGACCGGTAATTCCCCTGACCAGAACATATTTATTTCGGGGAGAGGAAGGGAAACCTTAACACCATAGGAAAATATGTGAAGATACCATACATTTTCAGATCCCCATATATTTTCCATACCTATGATTTCCTTTGCACATGAATGTAATGAAGTTTTAGAGTACTGTAAGATAAATAACATGCAGATGATATAATTCTTCTAGAGTCCTTTTGCTTTCACAAGCAAAAAAATAAGTGTCTCCAGCCTGCTCCTCTAACCAGTCACTCTTTCATTTTTGGCAAAGACTTAATCTTTCTCCCGCTAGTAGGAAACATTGCAAATTATTTACTACTTTCTTAGACTTTTTGAGAAGTACACCATTCTGAAATTTAATTATGCAAATACCAATTCATTATTATTAATTATAACTCTTGTTTTCGAAATCTCTTTCAAGTGTTGTTATAGTAGAAGCACTGGAAGGCAGAAAAAAAGTAAAAAGTTAGTTTCATATTATAGGTATTATTTATGCTTTTAGTCATTACTCTTGGAGGTGCGTTTTGAGTTTCCTTGAGGCAAAATAATAAAATAACATCATTAATAATAAAATAAATGAATAAGTAATAAAATCTTGCATTTGTAGAGTAGCTTTCATCTTCAATGAATCCGAAGTGCTTTACAAACTATGGACCAGATTTACCTGTTGTGGGGGAGGTGGTGAAGTGCTAGCATACCTAGCACTATTCTAACTGTCTCATGCCCACCATTGCCATAAGGGATATGTTGTGGAGGGGAGGAAGGGGGTATCAGTGTATGTGTGTGCTCCAACAGCTCTCAACTACAATATGGTCCCTCGGGGATCCTAGCCATCTGTTGTAAGTTAGAGCAGACTCTAGGGGGTCAGGGCTGGACCAACTGTGGCTTGAGAATCCTATAAATCCAGAAATCCTATAAATGAAGCTGAATGCTTCTTTGTTCAGCAAAGTAAAAGTGGATTGTGGAATTTGTCAGAGGTTCCACTAACCATGAATAAGCTATACGTCCCTGCTTTCCTGTGATCTGGAGAGCGCTAAGCCAACTGCATATCATCCAAATATTGTTAAACAGCAAGATAGTGTTTTAATTGACCAAGCTGGGACAATCAGGACAGAGCACATAATTTTGGCATTAAAAATTGAAAATCATATCATAGCATGATTACCGAGAACATTCCTAGGACAAAGAATGGTGGTACCTTGTCAAGGGGAAAAGGGGAAGACTCTCTAATCTCTGAGAAATTCTTCCTGCTGCACTATTAGCAAGCAAATGCACATCTGAACCTGGTCACCAGATCTAACAGTCACTCTACTTGAAGAATTTTCTGGACTTCTCATGCAAAAAATAATTGGGAAAGACTCTGGACAGGTCCACGGTTTTATTCCTGCTTGTCCTTTTCCAGTAGTTCAGAACACACCAGTATAGATAACAAAGGACAAACAGATGGATGTCTGATGATTGTTCCAGGCCAGGGTTTAATCGATAGTTCAAATCCTTATAGATTCCTCTATAGGCCAGGTAAGCCTATCAAAGTAAATAATATACAAAGGGATTCTCTGTTGAGCACATATCTACTGGCAGGCTATTCTTCTAAAAGATGGTCTTTTTTCAGAAAATCTCATAGACTTCTATTTCTAGCTGGACAAGTGCAATTTAGTGACTCATACAACAAAGCTATATGGGCTTAATCCAAACCAGGAGGGAAGAATTTACTTTTATGAATATGACCCACTCATTGATTATCCAGACAAAAACCAAAGACAGTAAATCCATTACAACTATTAAGTGGAAAGCTTTAGTTTGAGTCTGTTTTTTCCCTGAGGTAATCAGAACCAGGAAATAGGGTATCATAGCCAAGGCTACTTCCCTATCAAAACCTGTCAAGTCAATAGGATGTAAATGTTTTATTAAACCAGTTAGCCTTAACAGACAATTCTGCTTGCAGTATCGGAAAATTAGCTGAGAAATAGCATGTTTGCTAGTGTTATGTCCGCCAGCAGCAGTGCAAGAGTAAGGGTGGCATGGTATGGTGTATTACCACCTTTACTTCTACACTGCTTCTGGCGGCAGCACTGAGGTGCTGGGGCTATGAACTGCCAAGCCTAGAGGTGCCAGGACTCAACCCCCAGCACAAGTTAAGCGCCGTTTACTAGAAGACATATGACCTGGGTGGGTTGGGGAAAGCTTAGCCGAGGAGCAAAAAGCAAGCTGTTTTCCCCTAACTCTGAGTATTTTGCAGCAGTCCAGCAGAGGAGGAAGGGTCTGTGTGGGTTCCAACTGGAGAGTTCTTCAAGTAAGAGGAGAGAAGATATTAGTGCAGTGCTTTTAATTTAGCAGATTGGGTCGTGTTGATGACCAAAGACTCAACTGAGGCCTGGTCTAATTGCTGCTTAAGTCAATGTAAGTTACATTGCTCAGGGGTGTGAAAAAGTGACATAGCTTACATTGACCTACTGTGGCATCCACACCGTGCTATGTTGAGGAGAGATGCTCTCCCACCGACTTAGCTTCCGCCTGCTGGGAAGGTGGAGTACTGAAGTCGAAGGGAGAGTGTACTGCTATCAACTTATGTCTTCACTGGACCCGCAGCATCATTTGCAGCAACACCGATTTAGTGTGCCAGTGTAGACAAGCCCTGAGACTCGTGAACTCAGCCTAAGCTTTTGGAACTCTGAGTAGCTTCTCACTGTGTTTCTTTGGGGACTGACCGGTTTAGATTTAAATTTGTTTCTTTTGTGTATTTTTATGCATAACTGTGAAGACAAGGTATGTGGATTATGAGGTAGACTTATTATTTAATAGAAATGAAGCTATTATCATTATAAAAATTGTATAAAGTCAGTACTTAAAAATAAGTTTATTCCTTTTGGTTTTTTTGGACTTGATTGTGAGGAACTGACTTTATGCAATGCTTGCTGGAATTCCTCAGTGACTGAATTCTGGGTCTCCATGTGCTTTTCTATTGAAGTTGTGTTTGAAGCAGTAGGAGAGGTGTGGTGAAGTAAACTCTAGCCCAACTAAAGATTACATATGCACACACATGAACACACACACACACAATTGATGGTGAGGTGTAATACAAACTCCTTATCAGAAGTCTGCATTATTTATAAGTCTCAAATTTTACAGAAAATATTTTCACACTTTTTATATGGCTTAATATTTTTGTTTATTCAGATAGCTTATTGAATCCTTGTGCCTTTGCAGACAGACGGCTTTAGTGCTGCAAGTCCAAATGTACAGATCTCAGATAGAAGGAAAAATTGATACTCACATTTTAGAAACTCAAAACTGTTCTGAAATACAAACCCAATAATCATGAGATTATTTCCAAAAGCTAGCTCATGACTATTCCCATCTGATGAAACTTCTGCTTTGCACCCCAAAGGCCTGATTATAGGTGAACACTTACTCACCCAACTAGTCCCAAAATCTCAGGAACCACTAAAGATATTTGCAGCAAAAGTTGTTCAGTCCATGAGCAAATATTACACTGGCCTGAGGTGCAAAAGAGGTAACTTTAGAGAGAAAAGAAAAACCTTTGTTGTGGCTTCCTAAAAAAAAAAAAAGTGTCTGTTTGAAAGCTGGCTTTAGAGGTTTGAAATGCTAAACTGTAGAGAAGAGAGATGAGTGGGCAGTGGAGCTGCTTGGGAAGCAAAGGGACTTTTTCCATGACATTTTACAATTTTTCAACCAGAGATCACATGTATGATTATATCAACAACAAGCGGCCTCATCCCAGGCACCCCCTCATGACCACCAGGCAGCCTCTCACCTCAGTTTCCTCAAACTCAAAAAGAGGCTTTTACAAATCAAGTAACAACCATAATCACATTATGACATTATAAGGTCACGTCATTTCAGCCTTCTTCCACAGTCAGCCTCTAACAAGGCAGGTCTTTTATATTTCACAATGAAGAGTCCTAGCTTATAAGGGTGTCTGTCATTATTTCACATATACAAGTAACACCTTTTGGGGTCATTTTCTCTTGTTAATAAGTTTTCAAAACAGCACCAGTGTATGCTTTAGTTTGACATTTTGGAACAGTTCTCTGTAATCCCATGTTGATATTACAAGTGCAGCTGAACCTGGATCCATGCCCATTTTGAAGATATTAAAAATCAGAAATATTAAACAATATGAAACATGCTAAAATACATTCTCTACACTGTCCTAATCAGCTCTACTATTCACTCACCCCTCTGCCTTACAATTAAATTGTAGCATTTCAAGCCTCCTTAGGGTTTGGTTTGTTAACTTAAAGGTCAAAAGTAAACAAATCTGCCCCCAGCTTTAAGTTGAACACAGTCTCTCATCTTCTTGTCAAGTCAGGGTCCTTCCAGCTCTTAACAGGCTTAATCCTAGCCCTTCCTACTGGAACAATTCCCCTTGTCTCAGGGTCTTTCCTGCACAAATCTCACTCTAGACTTCCACTTCTCTCTGGGATTTCCTGCTGCCTTTATAAGAGAAACAACTCTATGCCCAGCTGGTTCTAAGGAAACCCTACCCCTCATCCCAGGTATGGCAGGCAGGCTAATTGAATGGGGCTGGCCAACGCCAGGCCACTCTGATACAGGCAGCCAAAGGTGCATAATAAATGAAATGTAATCACATTGCTGCATCATGTATGTGGAATAAATGTATAGGCATATGTGTATTCAGGTAAATAATAGTAGTGGCTATATGGCAGTTTGGCCCAAAAACTGTGCAATAGTCAGCGCTGAGATTCTTGCATAGTATGCCACCTCTACAGTGAGTGAGTTAGCTGTTATGTTAATAAAAATATCCAAGTTTCATGTTGTGGTAAATTTATGATGAAGTAATAAATGAGAGCACTTAGATAAATTAGCATAATTGTGAATGGGAATGATTCCAAACCAAACTTCAAAGTGCAGCGCACTTCCATGCTTACAATAGACTGACAAAAAGGGACACATTTTTTATGACATTTGTAGTAAAAAATGTGCCCCTTTTTATTAAAAAAAATTCAAAACCAGCTCCAGTTGCTATAACAATTTCCTCTGCCTTGCCCTTGCCCTTCAGCCATCCAGCTTGATACATAATATTAAAGAAGAAATAGAGAAAGTACTTTTTTTTCCTGACTTCTTCAAGCGCTAAATACATTCCTCCTTCCTGTATACCCAGCATGAAGCCCTCAGTGCCTTCTGGCAATAGCTCTTCAAATACACATTAGGCTGGCAGCTCAGCTCCTCCGAGTCACAGGCTCAGGTAACCCCTGCAATGGATTTTGTTTTCTCCATGGAAGAGTAAAATTAGGGTATAAATGGAAAAGGAAAATTATTCCTGTATCCTGTGAAGCAGCCATAATACTATGACAAAATGCTCACCCTTCAAAATGGGCATGGATTCAGATTCAGGTGTATCTGTAACATCACTATGGGATTACAGAGAACTGTTCCAAAATGTCAAACTAGAGTATATATTGATGCCATTTAAAAACTTATTTACATGAAAAAATTACTCCAAAAGATATGATATATGCATATGTGAAATATGATATACATCCTTATAAGCTCTTCACTGTGAAGTGTAAAAACCTGCCTTGTTTGGTAGAAGCTGACTGTGGAAGATAAGGCTGAAGTGGCTAGACATTGATACCCTGCCAATTGTATTCCCCAGTGGGTGGTTCAAATGCAAAAATACAGCAGCTGCTGAAAATATATGAATATATTTTTCAAGATAATATGGAAACTTTTACAGATTTTAAGATCCAACTGGTACTGCATGGTAACCCAAATTTTAAAGAACCAACAAGCACATGTTTGCTTGCAGCCCACTAGGAAGACTGAGTTACAGGTATCAAGATTGTTGTACACAAGAGGTGTGATTTTGATCCCACTTATACTAGTGAGCCCACTGAAGCCCATGGAAGTACAATGCTGTAAAACCTCTATCAGTGAAAACAGAACGGGGTTCACTAATTCAAATGTAAATGAGCTAAGTTCACTGACCCTGACTCTTTACATCACTGTAACTGAGATCATAGAGAGTAATTCAGTTAATCAGATCAGAATCTGTCCCATTTTCTGTAGAAAACAGATTTCAGGAAGCAAAAAATTGTGGGAACTTTAACATTATGATCAAGCTGGTATTCTGAATCAGTCTCTACCCACCTGTGCCTGAAAAAACATGGCTGATGCTTTGACAGGGAGATAATATTAAACCCTTAACATCAAGATGGGCTTGTATAAGTACAACAGACTTGTTTTGCATGCACACCTTGCATTTGGCAGTAGCTTGTCAACCAATTATTACAGAAGACAGCATAGACAATATGATGATCACTGAAAAAGGAGATGCAGAACATTTGATTAATTTAGAGATGTTTTTAAATGCTTCCAATAATTTGGTCTTCAAGAAAACTTGGAGACATTAATTTTTCAAGGATGACATTACTTTGTGTATATGAGATTGACAAAAGAAGGCTACACACAAGTATAGAAAAAATGTTAGATCACCATCAAAGCTCCAGGTTATGAGATGGCTTTGCAGAAGCTTGACAACAGTTGACACTTGAAGTCATTCTGAAGCATTGTGCCAACCCACATGTAGAATTAGTCGGACCTATAAGGTAAGACCTTGTCTACACTGTCACTTTATAGCGCTGCAACTTTCTTGCTTGGAGTGTGAAAAAACACACACCTGAGCGCTGCAAGTTTCAGCACTGTAAAGTAGCAGTGTAGACAGTAGTTGTGCTCCCAGTGCTGGTAGCTACTCCCTTCATGGGGGTGGGTTGTTTTTTTTTTTTTTTACAGTGCTGGGAGAGCTCTCTTCCTGCGCTGGTGCCGCGACTACACAGCCTCATTAAAGCACTGCCACGGCAGCGCTTTAACATTGCTAGTGAAGACATAGCCTAAGTGTTGGTATTTTTCACATACTCAGTGACAGCATAGAGAAGCCAGTTACACTTACCTCATGATTTTTGTCATCATCAGAAGAGAATTATTCATGGATAGACAGAGATGCCTTTGTCTTAGTTTAGGGTGTGGAGAAATTTCATACTTTACTGCATGGTCCACATTTTGCATTTTTAATTGACTAATTTCCACGCTTATTTGGAGATACAATGGTGTGACTGCCCTTAACATTAATGCTGATGGATTGTTCAGCCTAACATGAAAACAGTGGGTAATGAATAGACCCAGTCGAATATTTTCATATATCACAACTGGATTTTTTAGCTGTACCCAAGCTAATGATTAAAAAAGAAACTTGAAAGAATCTTGACTTTGCCCATGCTTATGAACTAGTAATGTCTGGGTGGACCTCTGAACACAGACAGGTGGTGGTCTCCTTCTATCATCAGAGACATGAGTTAACTACCTACCTGTATTGTTTCCTGTGATGAATGACAGTAGTTGTATACAAAATATTACAATCACAAGTGTGATACCAGCTCCTTGAGAATCATGCAGACATAATAGGAATGAAAACAATGTCCAAGAACTGTATCCAGTGGCCATGCTTTGATCAGCAGATTGAACAGACAATAAAGCATTGTGTTGGCTAGATGTGCTCTGACAATATCCCAAAAGTGCACTGCTTCAGCTGTGGGAAATGCCTAAATCATATGTGTGTTGTTGTATCCATGTTTAAATCTACATGTAGAGAAATTGAGAGAGAGAGAGATTGTTGTTACTACTTCTTTAATTACCTGGGTAACAATTCTGATACTACAGTGATGGGACACCTAAGTAGAGTACCTTGTGTAGACGGAAAATACTAATCGCAATTCCTCTTTTTATTACTGTTTCCTAACAAGTTAACATTTGGAATTGTTCTAGTACTACTGATAGTGTAAAATAAAGCAAAATGGGATTGAAGGAAAGTTGTAAGAATAAAATGGACTGTAGTGTAAACTACTTTAAGACGTAGAGAGTTAGCTGACACGTTAATGAAGCCATCTAGTGGTGCCGTTGTGGTGTTCAATCTGTGATAAAGACCATGTTTACACAGAAATGATGTGTCATTCTATTTTGTTTGCTCTAAGTGCAGTGATTTAATTTTAGAGAATTGAAATGCAGCCACATCACTTTTTGAGGGCTTAAGGTACTTCCCTTATTAATCATTGTGTCTACACAGCTCTGCGCTCATTCAAATTAACCACTCTGCATTCTGGGCAGATATCCCATGCTGCAATGTTCTCCCACTCAGGTCTGTGCTTGGTAATTTGTCTCACAGTGCATTGTGGTATGCCTTCTGATTCAGGTGTGAAGTAATACAGTGAGAGGTACTAGCTGGAGTGGGTCCACACAAAACTTAAAGTGAACAAACTCATTGCAAAATGGAGTTACTCCAGTTCCAAGGAGTATTACCGTGATCTAAGATGTTTAGTTTAAAAATAGGTTGTGTGTGGACACAAGACACATTAAGGCAAACAAACTATAGTTACTCTGAGGTAACATCCCCATATAGACAAGGCCCAATAAATAATTGAGATGTGTGCGTCTCTTTGCTGAATCTCTGTTTCACCATGTTAAATTTTGCTCTGAGGAAGACCAAAATATATGCACCTGTAAAAGAAATTAAATAAATATGGAACCTGACTGAGTCAAGCTGTGGTTTGGAGGGGTGGGGTTGTTTGTTTTTGTTTTTACTTTCATTGATTGCTAATAGTGCCCCTGGCAATGGCGAGTGCAGAACTGTGAAATGCCAGATGCTTTGTAAACTTAATGAACTAACAACCTGTAACTTTTTAAAAATGAAGCTGTTTGAGTTTTGCATAATTTATTTCAAACCATTAATTTATATTCTGATTTTGCAAGCTTAGTACTTAAAAATCACTAAATATATATCTTATTTCTTGAAAACTTGTTTAGTGTTGCTTGCAGTATTATGACAGATCAAAATGTATTCTAATTTTAAATATCTGATATATATTTCTGGAAGATTTCCCAGAATATACATCTGCTACATTGACTTTCAAGTCAGAGAAAGAGGCAAAATTTGGTTGCAGTGAAAATTATTTTTACAAAATCCTCTTTTTTAATCTATGTGCCATATATTGGCTGATGATCCATCTGGAAAGTTGTGTATGCCAGATACTTGATGTGCAAAATATCAAAGAGTATTTTCTCTGAGTGATAATTTATTTTTCTCCATTCTCTGCACTATCCATCATATAACAATAGTAATTTATCTCACACTAACCTTAACTCTGCAAAGGCAAAGTTAAGGTTGCACATGTAACTTTTACTTGTCTTTTCCAGACTTTGGAGGACTTAACTCTGCAACTGTAAGAGTCTCTTAACATACCTTCTTAGATAAAAATACTAGCTTTCTCTTAACTTTACAACTTTAATGCTCTCAACATTGTTTTCTTGGAGGAATATACACCGCTACCCCACTATAACGCAACCCAATATAACACGGGTTCGCATATAACGTGGTAGCAGAGGGGCTCCAGCGGCACTTTAAAGGGGTCAAGGCTCCGGCTGCTACAGGGAGCCCTGGGCCCTTTAAATCACCGCTGGAGCCCTGCCGCTGCCATCCCAGGGCTGCAGCAGCGGGGCTCACTGGTGATTTAAAAGGCCTGGGCTCCCTGCAGCTGGAGCCCCGGGCTCGTTAAATCACCACTGTAGCCCTGCCACCGCTACCCCAGTATAACGGGGTTTCACTTCTAACGCAATAGGGATTTTTAACTCCCCACAACCACGTTATATCGGGGTAGCGGTGTATATAATTAGTAATTGGTAACATTTATTCTTCTCATAACTTTTATTCTTAAAAATGGTCAGATCAATTTTGCTCATATTTTACAAAAAGATTCCCCTAGGACACTAAGACAAAAACAAAGTTTGGAGTATTTTAGCGCTGATGGCAAAAGTTTCAGAAAGCTCCAAGTAACTGAAAACAGATTAAAATAGAAACTGTTCTGTGTCTTAAGTGTAGTGGAATAATACAGTGAGATATGTCATGAACAGAATCATTCCTATACAAAGCTAAAGATACTGGCAGAATCTTTTCCATTAACCTGGTTGGAGCATCAGCATACAAATCTGAATCTAGTCTAATGTCAGTAGGTGTAAGGTCTTGTTCATAGAAAATTCATTGCTTTGCCTGTTGAATTTTAATTGAAATAATTGTTCATTTCCAATGGTGTTATAGCTTGCTTTTCTTGATGCATATATTTTATCCCATAGATGCAGTAAGTCTCATAAGCACTGTTATTCTGACAACTATTAGAATGAGACTCTTCCCCAAGCAGAGCTTTCAATTGCCTAGAGTGGCAGAAGAGCCAAAGAGTCCATGAAGTCCACCAGGGACATAGGCTGGCAATAACTATTTTATGCACTGAGATACTAATATGATGAGTGGCAGTATAAAACGCTAAAATGGATTGTTAATCTTTCCCTGTGCATCTCTGCAGCATGACAGATGTGATATATATTGATAAATCTGGATCTTATCACTCCAGGAACTGGTATAAAAATGCTGAAGGTGGACTCTAGATTTGTAGTGAGAATGTCTCCTGATGACATTGTCTCCATGCACTAGCTACTTTGGTGTAATCACCAAGTACCATTAACATGGATTTATATAAAAATCCTGCACTTCCTCTTGCTATTAAATTGATCCATCTGAATTCTGGAAAGTTCAGAAAAGAACTAAAGAGCTATAGAATGATGAGGCAGCAAAATGCTTGGACTTTGTGCCCTTTGGCACATACCATCAGCAAAAATAACGTAAGGTCTAATCCTTCACATTAAAGTTAATGGCAACACCCTCATACTCTTTGTATTTGGCTTAGGCGCAACCACTACTGGAATACTGTATCCAGTTCTGGTCTCTACCCTTCAAAAGGGGTGTTGAAAAATTGGAAAGAGTTCAAAGAAGAGCCATAACAATGATTAAAAGATTGGAAAACTTGCCTCATAGTGAAACACTGTAGTTTGAGATCCTTGAGTTTGTCAAAGAGGAGGTCACCGCACCTACGCAGAGAACAGAAATTTGGAAAGAGGGGCTTTTCAATCTAGCAAACAAAAGTATAACAAAATCCAAAGACTGAAATGGAAGCTAGACACATATATCTAGTAAAAAGGCACAGAATTGTAACAGTGAGAGTAATGAACCACTGGAACAATTTTCTAGTATTTGTGATGGATTCGCCACCATTTGGAGATTTTAAAATCACAATTGGGTTTTTTTTTTGTTTGTTTGTTTTTTAAGACCTGCAATAGTTCAACCATAGCTATAGCACTTGAAGCAGGAAAAAATTCAGGAAAGTCTTATGGACTATGTCATGTAGGAAGTGTAACTATACGATCACAATTGTCCTTTCTTTCTGGCCTTAAAATCTATTACTCCATTCACCTCAATGGCTGCAGGAATGAGACCTCTAATGGCCCATCTTGTCCCAAGATATGCACCCAAACACCTTTTAGTTCCAGTAGGTGTGCTGGATGCATATCAGAAGGCAGGCTCATCCCCTAAAAATGTGCATTTTCATTGTTTGTTTCTTACTCGGCATGAATGTCCCCAGCAACTTCCACCTGATATGGCATTGAGAGTACTATATCTTTAATCAAATAAATGTGCAATTCAATCCATGCATTCCAAGAACAAACATTAGGGGTTTTTTTCTATCCTCTTGTCAATGTTTGCTTTTCTGTCTCTTGGTCAAAACTACCATAAACAATTAAAGGGTTTAATAGGTGAGGGATCAATCTAAAATGTTAGAGAGGCAAAGCATAATTAACCTGTGGAACTCAAAGTGGAAGCCTTAGCCTGTTAATAGGACAGCTCCCCTATTGTCTCAGATTTATGGAAAGAAGGAGAAGACACAAGGGATGTGGTTTAACTAAGCTGCAACTTTATTAATTTAATTCAGCTGGGAAATATCAACTAATAATTCATTCAATGCACATCATCATTTCTTCCTTAATTGTTTCCACCTGGTGGAGGGTGGCCATCAGCTCCCACCCCTCCACCGTTGGTGCCAGCCCATGGCTAAGACCCTAACACCCTCTCCTCATTTGAGTGTTATGGGGCTGCCTACAACCACTACCAGACTCTAGGAGTCCCAACCCATTCCCCAGATTCTTTAGAGGATGCTGTCCCCTAAGTACACTTCCAATTTTGGTATATTAGGGACCAGTCCCCCCATGGAATGAGTACCTACAATGGACACTTGGCACTTGCTAAATTGCAACAATTTGATTTGTACCTCCTGACCTACTCACCAGATCCCTAGCCTGCTGTGGGAGAGGCAAAAGACCCCACCCCACCCTGTCTGGCAGTCAGGAAAAACGTCTTCCCAGTCCCCATATAGGTAACTAGTGCAGTGCACACAGCAGAACAAAAAACAAAACAATAACATCAACAAAAAACAGGCCTTTAATAATCTCATGGGCGGGAGGGTGAAAGCTGCTAATTGGGCATGAGTGGAGGCACACTCTGGATGGACAGGTTCTATATAACCCTCCCCATGTGTGCAGGAGCCATTCCCTGAGTCCTACTGGCCAACCCATGAACTCAGGAGATGCCTTTCACCCCACTTAAAGGAGCCACTATGCTTTTTTCCTTCCAGTCCAGAAAAAGTCCCCCTATCTTGAGATTGTGGGGGTTGCTTTTGGAGATTGAGTGCAACCTGAAACTCATTCAGAACTTGCTAGAATACAACCCTTGTTATGTTAACCCTAGAATGTTTCAGTTATTTAATAAAGTTTACATTCATGTTTTTTCTTAGTTTTGTATTTTCTTACACAAGTTTCAGACATCCTATAAATTCTGTCAGTGCAGCATTTGAAAGAGAACATTATAGCCTGCACTACCACTACCGGAGACCTCATGGAAGTTGTAACGCTGTTCAGAAATGTTAATTTCAATATGAGTGTTTATGTACAGCCTTAATTCTAGCTTAGATTTCACCCCCAGGATATATAATACTGACCTCTGTGTCTGCACCTTGAAATTCTGGTCCCCACAGAGTAATGAGAATATAGAAGACCTAGAGAAACTACAATGAAAGGAAACCATAGTGACACAAAGATAGGAGGATAAATCTTACAAGGAGAGTCTGAGGGAACAAAATTTATATAATTTAGAATGGTGAAGACTCGGGGGATATCTTTTCTTTCTGACAGTCTACAAATGTCTTCAAAGTGATAGCATATGTGATAAAAGGGAATCATTCACAGCCTCAAGATATGATATGCCAAGAAGCAATGGCCTGAAGCTAAGAAAAGTTTAAACTAAATGTTATTAGGAAAAAAGTTATTGAGCAAGAGCAACTGGATGATGGAATAGCCTGAAGTACAAAGGGAAGTTGTGGCACCCTCACTATGCATATTCAACAACAGATTAGATGAGACATTAGTATGTACGATATAGTCTTGAAAAATACAAGGGTCAGACTAAATGAAACTACTGTTCATTTTGGCCATGCTGTATTAGTCTTTGGCTGAAAAAATAAATGTTATTCATGCACACTTCCAAAAATACATCTTTCTTTAAGTTGAAGAGAAGTAAAAACCCATATTATGCAATGCAATGTAAACCATATTAGCATTTTAATATATTAATAACTGAATTGCTCTCCCTGATTCTTAGTTACAATGATAAAGCATCATACAGCAACAGTGTATGGGTAAGAAATAGTACAAATGTGAGTCCTTCCGTTTTGTAGCAGTTGGTTATTGTGATAGAGAGAAAAGAGTTTCAGTTAAAGACCAAAAGTAAATATTAGAACATGCATGAAGATAAAATTCCTCTGTCATAGGTAACTTACTTTTTCTAGAAAGAACACAGAAGCAGACAAGCTGGTAAGTAAATTATATTGTAACTACATGCTTACCATCCCCAAAGTATGACTAAGAATAGAGTGAACCCAGATACTAAATAATTCTGATCCCAAAAAATGCTACTGTACCTTCAAGTCAGGTTTGAATTCCTGTGGCTGGATAGTTTAGGAAAGCTTGCATTTCCTCTGCACCTGTTGTACATCTGGGATGGATACCTAAAGGTCTTCATCACTGTAGATTTTTAAGAGCACATTAGACAAACACCTGTCAATATTATCTAGACCATCCTTTAGTCCTGCCATGAATGCAGGGGACTGGACTAGATGACCTCTCAAGGTCCCGTCCAGTCCTATGATGCTATGATCTACAGATCAGTAACTTATGAAAAGAAGATATTGGCCTTGGTAATAGCATTGGCCTTGGTAATAGAATTCAGAGGAGTTACCTCAAGAGCACAAGAGAAAGAGGCAGGACAATATGGTGAAACTTTCATCACCAGTCCTGTGCTCTACTTCTTCTGTAGATAATAGGTGGCTTTATCCTCCAAGGACTGTCAATCCAGCACCTTTTGTGAACACTAGAAAGAATCACAAATTAGTGCTCCATTTATACCCCTGAGTTTCATCATTATATCACAAGAGTTCTTGTTCTTATCTACATTCTGTTGTTTTTCTTATTGCTTAATACTTTATAAGATTCCAAGAACTATATCCTTTTGCTCCGTACAATAAAAGCAATACTTACACTTAAAAATGGGATATTTACATCAGATCCCCTTTATCCCAGTAATATTTAACAAAGTTCTAGCCAAGCAAATCATCAGGGAAAGGAATTTTTTTTAATGTAAAGATCTTTATCTCAGTGTAGTAGTCCTACACATCAACCTATCTTACTTTAACGATAAATCTGGTTCTGTATCCTTTGGTATCCATTGTATTTATTCATAGTCCTTATTATGGGAGCATGCATGGACGACCCTCACAATATTAATATAAGCAGTGACAAATATTCATGAAACTCACCATTAACTATTTAAAAATTAATGTTCAATTAAGAACTTGACATCTGCCCTGCAAAAATAATTTTATTACCATATGAAAATGACCTCCAGCTTTAAACAGACTTCTTCCAACTTTGGTATTAAAATGTGAGACCTAATCCTCTTCCACATAATACCTAATTAAAACTGCTGTATTATCAATGTGTTACAGCTATGAAACAGAAAGTCTTATGTGGCCTACTTAGGAGGGAGCTTCTATTAAAAAAAAAAGTCTACTTTATTTAAAGGGTCCATACCATTTTTACTCAAACCAAAAAATCTATTTTAATACATTTTCAAATAAGCTTTATGACTACAAAAAATGTCATGAATACATAATTTAAGAATTAACTTGCTCTAGAAACCATCTAGAGAAAAGCAATCAACAAGTGAGGCAATACTGTAAAATTACTCAGTATCTGTAATAATACTTGCAGGACCTTTAAGGAAATAACGAAACAATAATGTAAGCCTAAACAGGAAAACTAACTAATAGGCCTTCTTTTCACTTTTCTCCCCTTCAGTAAATTCTTCCAGAATCACGCATTGAAGAATCTTCATTAGAGGCTGATTTGCCTTAGCGTTTTTTCCTACCTTTTTGTATTTGTGCTTGCAAAGCAGCATTCTCTCTGCACTTATGCTGATTTTGTCTTTGCCATTGAGTGTACCATTTGTTTGTTTATTCTCCTCCTTGCAGCTCCTCATTCATGCCAGACAATTCCCATAATTGTATTGAAACTAGATGGTACAAAATTAAAAACACACTGACATACTTAGAGCTGCTCTCCTTCTCCACTATCTATACCCCTTCTGCTGATGCTGTCCCATGAACATTTGTTATGTGGTGGGATGCTGTGATCACTCTTCATCGGGGGATTATGATAATGGAGGTAAGTGGGCGCTGTAAGAAGGAACATGGGCAAGTCCTCCCTCCCCCCAAAATTCTTGACAATGTCTTTTCAAGTGAGCAATTAGAATTCTGTATAGTTTGTTGCACTGAGCAATTCCTTCACACTTTAATGAGCTAGTGGTGTGACCCAGGACAGGAAGCCGGGAGCTCATGAATGTTAATCCCAGCTCCCACACCAATTTCCTATATAACCTGGGACAAATCATTGAACATGTTTGCCTCAGTTACCCCATCTGTAAGTAGGGTTAATCATACTTATTCACAGATTTATAAGGAATGCTGTGCAGATTAATTATTGAAATTGAAATCATCTGAGTGACACTACACCTCATATTCTTCATAGAGATATGATTATGATTATAGCATAACTATGATGTATTTTATGCAAGATGGGTCATATAATATATCATTGAAAAAGTTATGATTTACTGAATATGATTGTCCTATTTGTATTCATGTATCATTTTGGTATGTGAAGTTAGGAATATTGTCTATGTATCTATTACAAAATGAAATCAGTCTAGATGGCTGGCTGGGGAGGACCATTGTGGACAACAATAGGTCTTAGAAGAAGCTAATCTCCCACCAGGGACCCTTCCTGAGGATGCTACAAACAGCCCCCGAGCTATGGCTGCTGTGACCCTAAAGGAACATGTGACCAAGTCACCGGCTACTGGACTCCATCTTGGAATACCAGTGTCCTTCCATGGAAATCCTGGGAACTAAGCCTGGAGACAAAGAGTTCCCACCATATGCAAAAGCTATTTAAGGCAGCAGGGGAGTGACATCATCGTGGTGCTTCACTGACTCCCCACCCAAAGAGACTCCTGAAAACACCTCAGGAACAAGGACTGAACTGGGGGAAGGGTTGAACCCAGGCTAGAAGACTTTCTGGCCTATAAAGGAATACCTGGGGTTTTAAGCTGCAAACAAATGCAGTTTGCCTTTTAAGAAGCTCTGCAACCAGCTTAAATCATCATTTAGGGTGAGAATTTGCTATTCATATCCAATCTCTTTAGTATATTAAGCTTAGATTGTGTTTTTGTTCATTTGTGAGGTTAT
Organism: Mauremys reevesii; assembly: GCF_016161935.1. Taxonomy (NCBI): domain Eukaryota; kingdom Metazoa; phylum Chordata; order Testudines; family Geoemydidae; genus Mauremys; species Mauremys reevesii. The sequence continues at coordinate 84,789,986 of NC_052627.1, read as the reverse complement.
CTGTTTGCTATCCCTTATAATCACTTAAAATCTATCTTTTGTTTTCTTTAAAACCAGTGTGTGGAAATCATACTCAGGGCAGAAAACTGTTGCTTATCTCTCTCCACATTGAGGGAGAGGGTGAATTTTATGAGCTTACACTGTACAGTTCTTTGTGCAGCGCAAGACAGTATAATTTTGGGTTAACCTTCCCAAGGAGGTGTACACCTGAGAAGCTGATAAGTGCCCTAGTTGTAAAGCCTTCCTATGCAGGGACTGCTCAGAATGCTGTTTGCAAGTTACTACAGCTGGGTGTGTCCCTACTTGTGTGCTGGTCAAAGTGTGAGACCGGGAGCATGTCTGCAGCTTGTCACAGCATTAAAGGGTGAGTGAGAGCACAGGCTGGTGGGTCAGGAGGCTCAGTGGTACCCCAGTTCTAGGCAGCACCCCAGAGGGAATCTGTCACAAGTTGGACTACTGAAAGTGAGCCCTGCTCTTTTTAAAAAAAAAAAGTCACATATTCCTGGTCAAATCTATGTGATCTGCCATCCAATGAAAGCAAGCCCCATTGAATAGCACTACTTTTCAAGCAAAATCGCCTTGCCTATACATGCAGCTGTTATTGAAGTGCCTTGTCACCCTGCCAAGAGGTTGTAGTGGCAAGAGGCCCAAAAGAAGGAGTATAACACCAAATGACTGCTTCATGGAGCAGCTGGTACGGGAACCCACAAGGGGCGAGGCGACTCTAGATTTAATCCTGAGTGGAGTGCAGGAGCTGGTCCAAGAGGTAACTATAGCAGGAAATAGTGACCATAATACAATAGCATTCAACATCCCTGTGGTGGGAAGAACATCCCAACTGCCCAACACTGTGGCCTTTAATTTCAAAAGGGGGAACTATACAAAAATGAGGGGGTTAGTTAGACAAAAGTTAAAAGGTACATTGACTAAAGTGAAATCCCTGCAAGTTGCATGGGCGCTTTTTAAAGACACCATAATAGAGGCCCAACTTCAATGTATACCCCAAATTAAGAAAAACTGTAAAAGAACTAAAAAAGAGCCACCGTGGCTTAACCACCATGTAAAAGAAGCAGTGAAAGATAAAAAGACTTCCTTTAAAAAGTGGAAGTCAAATCCTAGTGAGGCAAATAGAAAGGAGCACAAACGCTGCCAACTTAAGTGCAAGAGTGTAATAAGAAAAGCCAAAGAGGAGTTTGAAGAACGGCTAGCCAAAAACTCCAAAGGTAATAACAAAATGTATTTAAGTACATCAGAAGCAGGAAGCCTGCTAAACAACCAGTGGGGCCCCTTGACGATGAAAATACAAAAGGAGCGCTTAAAGATGATAAAGTCATTGCGGAGAAACTAAATGGATTCTTTGCCTCAGTCTTCACGGCTGAGGATGTTAGGGAGATTCCCAAACCTGAGCTGGCTTTTGTAGGTGACAAATCCGAGGAACTGTCACAGATTGAAGTGTCAGTAGAGGAGGTTTTGGAATTAATTGATAAACTCAACATTAACAAGTCACCGGGACCAGATGGCATTCACCCAAGAGTTCTGAAAGAACTCAAATGTGAAGTTGCGGAACTATTAACTAAGGTTTGTAACCTGTCCTTTAAATCGCTTCGTACCCAATGACTGGAAGTTAGCTAATGTAACGCCAATATTTAAAAAGGGCTCTAGGGGTGATCCCGGCAATTACAGACCGGTAAGTCTAACGTCGGTACCGGGCAAATTAGTTGAAACAATAGTAAAGAATAAAATTGTCAGACACATAGAAAAACAAACTCTTGAGCAATAGTCAACATGGTTTCTGTAAAGGGAAATCGTGTCTTACTAATCTATTAGAGTTCTTTGAAGGGGTCAACAAACATGTGGACAAGGGGGATCCGGTGGACATAGTTTACTGAGATGTCAACAACTCCTTTGACAAGGTCCCTCATCAAAGGCTCTTACGTAAATTAAGCTGTCATGGGATAAAAGGAAAGGTCCTTTCATGGATTGAGAACTGGTTAAAGGACAGGGAACAAAGGGTAGGAATTAATGGTAAATTCTCAGAATGGAGAGGGGTAACTAGTGGTGTTCCCCAAGGGTCAGTCCTAGGACCAATCCTATTCAATTTATTCATAAATGATCTGGAGAAAGGGGTAAACAGTGAGGTGGCAAAGTTTGCAGATGATACTAAACTACTCAAGATAGTTAAGACCAAAGCAGATTGTGAAGAACTTCAAAATGATCTCACAAAACTAAGTGATTGGGCAACAAAATGGCAAATGAAATTTAATGTGGATAAATGTAAAGTAATGCACATTGGAAAAAATAACCCCAACTATACATACAACATGATGGGGGCTAATTTAGCTACAACGAGTCAGGAAAAGATCTTGGAGTTATCGTGGATAGTTCTCTGAAGATGTCACGCAGTGTGCAGAGGCGGTCAAAAAAGCAAACAGGATGTTAGGAATCATTAAAAAGGGGATAGAGAATAAGACTGAGAATATATTATTGCCCTTATATAAATCCATGGTACGCCCACATCTCGAATACTGTGTACAGATGTGGTCTCCTCACCTCAAAAAGATATTCTAGCACTAGAAAAGGTTCAGAAAAGAGCAACTAAAATGATTAGGGGTTTAGAGAAGGTCCCATATGAGGAAAGATTAAAGAGGCTAGGACTCTTCAGTTTGGAAAAGAGAAGACTAAGGGGGGACATGATAGAGGTATATAAAATCATGAGTGATGTTGAGAAAGTGGATAAGGAAAAGTTATTTACTTATTCACATAATACAAGAACTAGGGGTCACCAAATGAAATTAATAGGCAGCAGGTTTAAAACAAATAAAAGGAAGTTCTTCTTCACGCAGCGCACAGTCAACTTGTGGAACTCCTTACCTGAGGAGGTTGTGAAGGCTAGGACTATAACAATGTTTAAAAGGGGACTGGATAAATTCATGGTGGCTAAGTCCATAAATGGCTATTAGCCAGGATGGGTAAGAATGGTGTCCCTAGCCTCTGTTCGTCAGAGGATGGAGATGGATGGCAGGAGAGAGATCATTTGATCATTGCCTGTTAGGTTCACTCCCTCAGGGGCACCTGGCATTGGCCACTGTCGGTAGACAGATACTGGGCTAGATGGACCTTTGGTCTGACCCGGTACGGCCTTTCTTATGTTCTTATGTTAATAATATAGATCAAGATAAATAAGCAGCTCAAGTCCCTCATAGCCGAAGGTCTGATGTGAAAGGAAGAAAGAATACACATCTACAGTGAAAATAAAACATATGTGAGCCTTTATAAACTGACTGAGCCCGCAAAGGACCATCTAGCTACCCACAGCTGAACAGGGAAGAAACTTCCACTCAAGGCTCTGAGCATTAATATTCTGCCTTCACGAAGGAGAAATATATTGTAGTAGCAGGGATATCTGAAGGGAGGACACAAGACCATATGGTCAAAAAAAAAATCCCACAAACTTGAATGCAGCCAGAGCCCTCACACACTTCAGCACTTGCTTCCCCAAAGCTAGTGACAGGCAAGTCCCCCTCACAAAAGAACAACTTTGTTTCAATTTCCATTTCCCCCGGTCTTCTCTCTTAAACCACATCCAACAGCTAGTTGGCGGGACTGGGGGAGTTCCTCAGACATTTCTGCATGTCTGCAGCTGACTTCAGGAGAAGTTGCAGATATATCTAAGATCAGGATTTGGCTCATTGTACCCAGTGCAACTGTCTTCAAGGAAAGGAGAGTTCGTTTACATGGTAGATTCCCACTCAAACCACAAGAGATGATATTCACAAACCAACTGATTTTTTGATTAATCACCTGGATCTGTCTTGAGGGATTTTTCATTTCTTTTCATAAGTATTTCCTTAGTTATACTGAAAGTAGAGCTGATGACAAGAGTTAATGGAGAAGAGAAGGGCATAAATGGCTTTACCCCTCCTTTCTACTCCCCTTCAATTCTAGAGGCTCCTGGGGGTCAAGTTGGCCCCATGTCCATTAGAGAAGCCACAGGGCTGCTTTAATTTGTGCTGGCAAATAAAGCTTCCTTCTTGAGGGATTGCTCCACTATCCAAGATGACTAAAGTCTGTTGCACTCTTGTCTCACTCCCTGCCATCCTCTTTTAGCCAGAGGATTGGGAGCTGAGGGTGAGCCTACACCAATTTAGGATTCCTCTACAGTAGAGGAATACTCAGGTGCTGTCTCACAGCAGACTTAAATCCCCCTTGTGCCACTGAAGTGGCATAAATGTGATTTAATGGTAACTGAGGATCTGGTCCAATGTATTCAAAATAATTTTACAACAACAGTTTCTCCAGCCTATTGATAATTGAACATTTTATAGGAAAATAGCCTTTGCCATGCCAGATCAAAGAAACAAACTGGATCCTAGTTGTAATGTCATCTCCAGATTAGACTAATTCCTCCTTTAGAATCAACAAGTAAGAAAAACTCACAATGCACCTGGACAATTGAGTAATGCTGTACATGGTGGGAAAAGGCCTCTCTCAACTTTGAAGCAATCCGTTTATGACCTGAGGCATAAGATTTGTTTACAATTTCCTTAGCACTAATGTTATTAGTGTACATGAAATTATCCAGCCCTATGAAAATCCAGCCAAAGTATCTGTCTGAATTACACTGTGATTTTACCGCTACAATAAAAAAGTTGAAAAAACTCCATGATAGTTCTTTGTTTGTTTGTTTCTTACACAGCAGTACAGTTTGTGAAATTGCCTCAGTATGGTTTTAGTAATCAAATAAATAATGCAGCATCAATTCTATATAGTCTGGCAAACTTTCAACTGTTTCTTTCAAAAGATGAAATATTGCTGCCACTTCTTCAAAACACCCACTTACATAGTTGGAGAACAGAACATGCTATCTGTACTTACAAAACATTTGTTCTGCGTGTTTGACTTAAGATGTACTTAAATCTCCTACAGATTTTATGGATGACAGAGAACAATGCCCAGTGTTCAATAAATTCCAAAATGCATAAATGAAAGACTAGATTACACAAGCCAATATAGCAAACTTTTTATTATCTTGAAAAACTGTACTTCTTGCCCTCACTGTGGCAGACACAGAAATTTAAAATTCTGACTGCAGTTCTCCGAAGACGTGGCAGTGTATATAACACAGAGCAGCCTTTAAGAGCAGGATTTACAAAACCACACTGTTAGCATACCTGTTCCAATTAAAGTAATCGGTCTTTTAAGGTGTAAATTCTTAACAGGCAGAGTAATTAACCACTGGAACAATTTACCCAGGGTCATTGTGGATTCTCCATCACTGACAATTTTTAAATTCAAGATTGGATTTTTTCTCAAGATCTGCTCTAGGAATTATTTTGGGAAGTTCTGTGACCTGTGTCATACAAGAAGCCAGATTAAATGATCACAGTGGCCCCTTCTAGCCTTGGAATCTATGACTGTATGATTCAATAGGAGCAATTAGACCAATTAAAACTTTTAAAACTATCACCCCATCCCTGTTTATAAATGGAACATATTGTCTTAGAAGCCACTCCCACTGTCTTGTGTGTTTGTCCAGCTGTGAATACTATCCATCTGTGATAGAAGCAAGCTCTCTCTGTAGGAAAGGTGTAGATATTAGAGGTGAAACATAAATGCCTGGGACAAGAATGTGTTTTCTTATAATTCCTTTATCTTTTGAATCTCTCTCTAGATATTTATAACATGCTTATTTTCACTTGTTTTCATCTGAGCATCTACACTAAGGACTGCATAGCAATAGAAATCATGTTGAAACCCCTACATTACCTTATGGGCTGTGTATGAACACTCACTGCATATAACCAACCTGAAAGAAATTCAAAAAGAGGAACCGAACTGCATAAAATGAAATTTTTCAAAAAAAGTGACCCAAAGTGATTGACTGATAAATTGAACCTATCAATCCTAATTGATTTCTGACACAGTATACTCTCAGGCACCTAAAATTTAGTTTTCCTAACAGAGAGTGTCTGGGATTTCTAAGCTTGGGGACTTCTCTGTCAGGCCCTCTGTGAAGTCAGCCTTATCATTACCAAGTAGGTTCGCATAGGGTCAATTTATTGCACAACATCTGTTCCAGCTGCTCAAAGCCAAATTGCTGTAATAAATATTAAAATGGAAGAAATACAATGGGGCCTTACGTGTGGGGGTTTTCCTGATACCCCATCTAGCCAACATACATCTAAAACATCAGTAAGAGTTGGTAAGACATTTTGAGCTACAGCACTATCACTAGGCTGTTGACACTTGCCTGTATCTCTTCTCCAAACCTAGTTTCTGTGGACCTTGTTTTCTTAGTGCCTAGATTTGATAGAGTCCTGGATGAATGATCATACTTCTAAACTCCATCAAGACAAGCCTGAGGTGATGCTGGTGGATAGAAAAAAAACCCTTCAGAAACAATAGAGTTGATGATGACATTCCATTCCTTGGCAAGATATATACCAACTCTGTTCCTCTCAGATTCACAATATCAGATTTTCATTACATTTATTCATGCTCTTGAATTCCCTTGTGGTAACACTGGCCTGGAAAAAAAGTATACCTTCAGCTGTCCCAGAAACTGCAACCTCCCTCTAATGCAGATCATGCCAAACTTATCCACTTTCTCTCTTGTATTACTGCAATGTGCTCTGCTGCAAGGTCTTGAATGGCAGTTTCAGCTAGTGTCCTTTAGGTGGGACAAGCCAGCATATGCACGTGAGACCTGTATTTCATACCTTGAACTGGCTTCTTGGTGTCTGAATGAAATTTAAGGTCCTGGTTATAATCCAGAAAGCTTGAGGTCTACTTATCATTGCCAGAACAGTGTAAAAGTAGGGCCGGCTTTAGGAACTGCAGGGCCTGATTCGAATACCCGGCAGTGGTCCAGGTCTTCGGTAGCACTTTGGCAGTGGGGGAGTCCTTCCCTCGCTCCTGGTCTTCTGCGAACCCCCCGCCGCCAAAATGCAGCCAAAGACCCGGAGCAAGTGAAGGACCCCCCTGCCACTGAAGTGCCGCCGAAGACCCGGACCACTGCCAGGTGAGTAAAAATTTTTTTTTAAAAGCGCCTAAGGCGCAGGGCCCAATTCTGGGGAATCGGGGGAATCGACCTAAAGCTGGCCCTGTGTAAAGGGGTCTTAGGGTAATTAAAAATCAGGCCCATAGATTTTGAGAGCACTGGGTTTGCCAGTGTCAATGTATGGTAGCTGGTAGTTGCACGACTGTATTGTGCAGAAGTGAACAAAAACTTTAATAAGTCTTTTCAAAATGTTCATCTAGAAGAATATGCGTGGGTACATAATCCATTCTTGTCTCACATGTTGCATACTTGACAATAGAAGACAAAGAATAGTTGATTGACATTTCAGGCAATGCAATGGGGGTGGGGAGAGTCGGGGGGGTTCACTGGAATTCTGATTATGTAGGAAGTAATAATACAAGCTTTAGCAACTGAGCTGTAAATGTGATTCCTCTATCGGCAACATCATACTTGTGTGAGACAGGATTTTCAGTGGTAGCACTGATAAAAATCAAAATATCACAGTCACCTTAGCATAGAAAGTGAATAGACAGTGTTTGGCTATCTTGAAAATGAAGCCACAGATGTTATGAGACGTTATGCTCAGAAATGCTGGCTAAACCACCTCAGTTACACAGAGCCTGATGCAAAGCTTATTGAAATTCATAAGAATCTTTACTTTGACTTCAATGGGTATTAGATCAGGCTTATAGTTACACAAATAGAAAAATCATGCAGTTTCTATTGCACAGCATCTTCAAACTATTTTGGGGAGACACATGATAGCCTTTCATTATGCAGTGTATGTACCATAGTGCTAGTTTTATGGCACAACATTTGGTCCTATTTTATAAGTATAAATATTTGTAAGTACTTTCCCCAATAGTGTCATTTTTTAAAATGGAAAATACAAAGATACAGTTATCCTGAGGTTCTGAGGTAGCATAGAAAAAAAATCAGAAAAACCATCAAAAAAAATATGAAAAATATTCAAAATATAAAATGTTAATTGTAAATTAGGTACAGTATGTAAAATATATTGTGATGTCTTTTAGGGCAGGGACTACTACTTCCTGTTTGTTCATAGAGCTGGGTGGGGAATAGTTTTGACATCCCATAAACATTTTTTAAATTTCAGAAGTTTTACAACTCTTCAGGGGGAAAAACAAAAGCATTAGAATTTTTTGTTGTTGTGAAAAAACAGAGAGATGATCCAAATAAGGGACTTGAACCTCTATCTCCTGCATCTTAGCTGAATTCTCTAACCACAGATCTGTTGAGGTAAGTCCTGAGTTCATACAATCTCTTCTGTTGGAACTATTCACTTTGGAATAAATAAATAAATGTTCAGCCACTGGCCCAAGAGATGGCACAAGAGACTGTCTCAGTGGTTAGTACTCCCTCTGATGTGGAAGTCTCAGGTTCAAGTCTTTGCTCCAAAAATTATTTGTACAAAGTGAAACAGCTGTACCAGAAGGCTTTCAGAAAGACCCCTCTACACAAGCCTTAGTGTTAGGGCAGTCAGCTGGGATGTATGACCCAGGTTTAAGTCCCTCCTTGATCTGATTCTCTTCAGAGACTTGAACCTGGTTCTCCCACATTAGCATCCAAACCACCAGGCTGGTTTGGAGTGTCTCTCTGGTTTTGACTAGAAATTCCATTTTGGACCTGAGAAACCTTTCCTGGCTAAAGCTGTGCTGAAATAGATCCATACGTCTGTGAAAAGTTTCACTTGTCATGAACTGGCATTTCCTTAGGAAAAAATGTTTTGTCAACATGTTTCTGACCAGCTCTATTGGTACAGTGCTTTGCACATTGGAATCCTGATATGGACAGGTACCCTTAGGCACTACCACAGTACAAATAATCACTAATAATAGGCATGCATTACATAGGTAGGACTACTTTTTAAAGGTTAGTAAGGCTACATCTACACTACGAACCACTTTTGACAGCATGTAGTGTACGTGTAGCAATGCGAAGCACACTATGTCCATGCTGCGGTGTGCAGCTACACCCATCAGTGAAAGGTTCTGGCAGAAATGAGGCAGAGGAGAAAGACTTCAGAAGCTTCCCACTGATGGAGCCTTTTATTGTGGCAAGGAAAGGGTCTGTCACGAGGAGGCAGCAAGGAAAGGTTCCCTGCCAGAGCCCTTTCTTGTTGCTAGAGCCTTTCCAGGCAGTGGGGAAAGGGCTTCAGCAGTGGGAAGGCAGTAGGCCACTACACTGCTAAAGATAGCAGTGTAGCTGCAGAAGCATAGCTTGGGCAAATAGAGAGCCCTGTAGGGTATGTACTCAAGAATATACCACACCCATCAGGCATGTCTTTACTCTACTCATCTAAGCCATGCCTCACCATCTACACTGCTATTTGTACCCATGCTGGGGGGGAGGGGCTACACAGTGTTGCATGGTCAGATTTGTTAAGGCCTGATGTCAAATAACTAACTCAGTTAAAGTTCTATTTAAGTAAGATGATCAAGCAATACTTAACACAGCACTATACAGAATACAGAAAAGGTACCAAATCTGAGTCTGGAGAAGTGAGACAGCCTACATGAGCTCACTTCTGACTAAATTCCTAAAACTCGCCTCTTAGATACTGTTCAAAACAAAGAAAAATCTATTCTCACGCTTGATCTTATTTTGAATAATTAAGCCAATGATATTTGTAACTACTTTATCATTACTAGCATCATCTGTGACCACAGTTACCCACTAATGCGTAGACATTAATCCATACATTAATGTTGTGCTGATACATTGATTATAGAACACACATGCTATAGCACACGTTCCTTTTCTATTTTGTCAATTACCAAGTTTAGCAATCACAGCGCGTTTCTGAGCATCCATTTTCAATTACACCATTTTGTCCATTACAACATACATCTGTAATAACATGCTTGTCCTTTATACTACGTGTGTTCACAAAAAAAGAGACAAAGAAAATGAACTATTGACAGTGAACTTCTTTTCATGGTATCTGGTTTACATAATTGATAAACTAAAGACATCTGTTCAATCATCCACTATTGTATCAGCTACAAAATATATTTATAACCAAGTCATTATGAGATAAATCATCTGTTAGAATAGTTCTTGATAAGCTAAAAGCATCCTTTGATAGATTATTATCTTATTAGTCATAGTATCACCTGCCCCATATTAGTTACAAGTTGTTCCTATCTGGACATTTCTCTCAGGGTCAAGTGTTTAGAATAAAAACAGACACACAATCTATTATTTAACAACAGTAAGGTTCAGCTAAAATTCAGCTCATTGATAACACACTAGGGATCAGCTAAATTTCAGAGTAGAACAGAGTGAATAATAGAGTACAGACCCACCAGGACAAAGACATTCATTTATTCAAAACAAAACCCTCTTTAACATTTAATCCTTGAAGGGGCCATTTCAGGATCTGGGGCAAAAATCTGTCTGGGGATTGGTCCTGCTTTGAGCAGGGGGTTGGACTAGATGACCTCCTGAGGTCCCTTCCAACCCTGATATTCTATGATTCTATGATTAGGGTTTAGCTAGCAATTTGGCTAACACAGAAAAGCTTCTGGGATGTTTGGCCAAGAAATCATGAGAGTTTAATATGAAAAGAATAATAAAAGATTAATATTTGCTAACAAGTATGTACATTACATGCTGCTGAAAGAAAAATGCAGTGTAGACACACCCTAAAACAGTAAAGATAATTGTTGCTAGCAACTGAACATATCTCCAACAAATACAATCCACTGTCTCGCATCTCAAGCAGTACCAAATAGGGTTTTCTACTCAATATCTACCAAAATCTGCATACAGATTTAGTATTTGATTCTCAATTACACTAAGGCCCCTTTACACCACTCTGATGGGGCGAAGAGAAACTAAACTGGCTCCAGATTACATTTATGCCCATTTAAAGGGCCTTTTACACTTCCAAAACCATGTAAAGGGATCTTAGTATAAATGAGAATTAGTCTCCTGGATTGCAGTGCTAACTTTTTGTTTTCCTAACTACTCTTTTTCTCATTAACACAGGAATATTCCTTCCTTCTTTTCTATCTATATTTTCCTTTTCATTTCAAGGGAGCTTTTTATAGAGGCATTAGATTCAAATGATGAACACTTGATTGCATTTTCAGACATACTGAAAGAGTCAGGTTACCCAGTAACTAAAAAGTACTCCTATGCTTCTCTTATTTCATCACCCTTTAGAACTAACTCACAGACTTCTCAAATCAGCTAACATTTTTCTGCTTTAAAAACAACATAGTATTCTCTGAGAATGCACACTGGTGCATAACACAAAATAATTACCAAATAATGTAATGAAACTAGCAGACAGCTTGCTTTGTGGTGGTCCATGCTGAGACTAAGTTACAAAAGCTGTGAACTGACATGGCTCCTGCTAACATTATCCGTGTGCCTTCTTTCCGGTGTCATTAGCGATTAAGTCATGTAGTACTACTGAGTTTATTCAAACAAATGTGTTTTCATGTTTATTTTACCGCTGAAGCCAAGTAAACATAAGTTATGACAGAGCAGAAACCATTTACAGAAATCAGTAGATTCTGTATTTTGCTTGACAGTATATAAACTGCTGAGTCATGCAACTGGAACAAAACTCACATTTGGATCTCAGATAGTACATGCGTGATTCTAGGCCACTTAGTCTAAAGCATGCATTAATGATTATAAATGTATTAGATGCTTAGATTTTTATCTCCAGAAGCAAAACCACCATATTAGTCGGTTTCATGTTTAAAGGATAGCATTTCCTAAAGTACGAAAAATACTCTGTGAAGAAAAATTCTGTATCAGCACAATTGTGCATCTTCAAATCTACAATCATATTTAATAAGCAGAATTCTGCTAGAATTGCCTTTTTCTGTAGTACCAAGGTCATCAAGTTGTCAATTCCTTCTCTAGCAGTGCAAAAGCAAACTTTATTATTATACTAAATATAAAATAGAAATGAAAATTGAAAAGTATCAATGAATGAAAAACACCAAACAGAAAACAGCTCGGATATAATCTTCAGTCACCAGAAAATCAATATGTGACACTAGGAGCCCATCAACGCCAACTGGCAAAGGGTTCACTGTTCTTTCAGGAGCTTCCAACAAGCCTGACAAACTCACTCCATTCAACACACTGCTTTCATAGTATTTACCAAAAAAGGGCATGTGCAGTGTCTAATTGAAGTTTGCATCATAATGATCCTCCTACTCATTGCAGGATGTATGTACGGGCGATATCTAAGAAGTTGTATGTATGTATTGAAATATGTTTAGAATCTGTGTCCCAGGCAGGGCTGACAAGCAGGTTTTGCCAGACAAGGGGTGGCATCATCTATCCGCCATGGCTCTGAAGTAAATTAAGCATTATGAAGTCAATATTTCCATGTAAAATCAACAGGAAAAACAGGCTGACATAGGGATGTGACACTAGCACACAGAAGAACAAACAAAAGGAATGCATTTCAAAGGTTTACTGGACTATAAGAGCGGGCAGAGGGACAACACTCTGGTATTCATTTCACAGAGGAAGACGCTTAGCAGATGGGGCTGATTTGTGAATGTAGGGATCCTGGTTTGACTGAGAACCAGCAAGCTCTACTGAAAAGATTTTAGGTGAGAAATTGCTTTAAAAAAGTTTAGCTTACTAGAGTTAAGTTTTAGTCTAGTAGACTCATATACTTTTGTTTTATGTAACCTATTATTCTTATTCCCCATACTCTACTCATTTGAACCTTTACATCGCTGTTCTTTATTAATAAACTTTTTCTTGGTTTTATTATAAATACATCTCAGTGCTATGGTATTAAGTAAAGGGTAAATCCTCAGATGAATCAAGCAAGCTGGTGTACACGGTGTCTCTTTGGAGACAGTGAATTTGGTAATTTCGGACATTAACCAATGGCAGGGGCTGGCTATTAGAGGGGTACATTGTTCAAAGGGGCTTGAGGCTAGGGTACACCAAGTGTTAACCTGCAAGGCAATGCAAAAGCTGGCAGAGCTTCGAAGGAGATTGTTTATGTCAGCTAAAAGACTGGGGTTACATGGTGACTCACAGTCCTGGGCTCCCCAAGAAAGAATCACACAGTGAATGTTCTTATCTTTAAAGCAGATTTATTCTCTGGGGGTTTTATCCTGCAGTATGTGGAGGAATGGGTTGTAGAGAAAACTGTCTTTAGTTGTTGCTTTTGGGGTTTTTTGGGGGGGGAGTTGAGGGAAGGAGAGAGATTTGTAGGATATATCAGAAAGAAAAAGAACTGTATCTCTGTGTGCTCAGGTAAAGGATAGCACAGCACCGCTTTTCTGGTCGAGGCAAGAATTTCATTTCACTGCATTAGAAGCCACAGTACTTAAAGAACATTATTTTTGCACATTGGTTGCACATTTCTGAGTGTGCATCTTCTTTACCCATTGCCAGAGGTTACTGCTATTCTACTACAAAACCTTTCAAATATATTGAATTAATAAAATCACAAAACAGTTTTTGCAGCAAAATAATAGAGTACATCACCAAGAACAACATAGGGTCTTTGCTGTTGGTTCTCCAAATGATGAGAAACAAGGACAGCATCAAACACTGGAGTGAACACTCTTGTCAAGCTCTCCCACTAAATAAAAGAGGTGATGATAACCAACAGACAGATTAAGAGTGGAGATGGCTAGAGTCATTAGAGACATACACCTATATAATACCAGCCCCAAAGATCTTTTACCAAGGTTGTAGAAAAGGGTATGGAAACATCACTGGGGGCGGGGGAGAGAAAGAGAAGGTGGAGCTGTTTGCAGTTGGTAGCTTTCAAAGAAAAATATTGCCCAATCAAGAAAATTTCTGGAGGGTTGCAATTCTAGAAGCTATCCAGAGTGGACTCTGTACTTTAACAACCAATCTTGTTAGCTCAAGAACTCATTGGACTGAATCCTAAAGTCTTTCTTGAGATTAATCTCCTATGATTTGGAGCTGGATTTGTATTTGTATTATGGTACATTTCTTCCTCCATCTTGGAAACTCTGACATATATGCAGTATGTCTATCTTAAACTAGCTTGGAGAAGAGCCATTAGAGAGAAAATCTACAGACATAGTGAGGACTATCAGATCTATTTTCATCTCCTTATCTAAGATAAGTTCAAGAAAAAAACAAAAATAAACCCCCACACTTGGTAAGCTACGCAAGCACGTCTATTTTTGTAAAAAACATGAGAACATGTTAAAAAGGGAAGGTAAAACTAGGAAATGACAATCCTTATCCTTTGTGCAGGGCTGGGAGTGAGCAGACTAAGGAAGAGATCAAAAAGTTGCACCAATCATCAGATGGTTAATGATAAATGAATTGCAGGGGGGGAATATAGCTATAAAGAAATCAGTAAGACAGAATATTGATTGTGGCCAAGACTAGGGCCTAAAGTGTGTCTGTATTTGGGAATGGAGGAATATTGCAGAGTTCCACAGTAGGAATGTGTGCAGATGAACCTGGGCTAGAAGAAACTCAGAGCAGGAGATTGGAAGAATAAAGAAGCCTGGAGCCATCAGGAGAAAATCAACTGTAGGCTGATTGATTATTTTCTTGTGGGAGGACTTTTACATGAGCAGACCAGGCAAGGAGCAGGATGCATTTAAAATGGAAAGGGTTTATTCAGCCAAGTTCAATGAAGGAAGAGAGGAAGGACAAAATATTTTGCAGTCACTCAAGTAATTTATGGAACTGAACATTCAGCCTGAAGTTTTGCTGGAAATTGACAGGTCATATATCCTGAAAACTCCAGGTAGTTTCCTATTGCATGCAGGTGGCATTTCTCTGGTGTTGTATTTTATCTTGATTCTACAGTAATATCAAAATGCAATTCCAGCACATATCACTTGCACACTGTGTGGTTTGTTAAAGTGACTTCTTTGGACCAGCAAGCATGAAGGGTTGCTATTCTGTGTTTTCAATACTCTCAGAATTTTATCAAAATTTATGAAACAGGCTCACTTTTTTGTAAATCTGTTCACTCTTAAGAGCTCTGAAGTAGCAGTGGCCTGAGCTGCTTATTACTCAGGATACCTAACAATTTTGGTAGATCAATGTTTTGCTTTTTCTGCTTCCAAATTATGTGCTACTAATGGTTAGAAGGCAAGTCTCTTTTTTGTCCCTTTCTGGTTTCAAAAGACAAATGCACAGATATATTTCTCTGAAATATTTCTGTGCATGAAATTTATTTTGTTTTTTATAGCAGTAATGTGACCTTGTCTGTTACACAGTGTTTTATATTTCTTGGCCTTTTGTTTTGTGTACATACCAATTGCCATATCTTATACATATGCGGCTTAGACCTTTTTGTGAGTGTTCACCCCGTAGATGCTTTATGTACTATAATCATTGCCTAATATTTAACTAGATTTTTAAAGCTAAATATGTCTTCATGCTTCTTAGACATACCACCAAGAAATAAAATCCTAGACTTCTTCTTGACCCAGAAGGTTTGTCTAAATACATCTAGATGTTGCGGTATAATTTCAGAATCACTTTGCAAGGCAAATTACAACTCCTTAACATTACTTTAGAATTGCACATTTAGACCCAGTTCAGCAAAGCACTTAAGCACATTCTTAAATGCATGCATGTAAGTCTATCCCTACTCAGCAAAACACATACTCATTTGCCTATCTGAATCAGGGCCTTCATCCATTCTCCTGAGGCTTAAGCAAACCCTGAATGACAGACTTCCAGAGGCTACTCAACCCTGCACTTCTCCAGAGGGCTAATGCAGAGCCTACCAGGAAGGGATGGGTTCTCTCTGACTTAAACTTGGAGAGTGTTAAAGAGACTGTTTGTATCTCTCAATCAGCACTAACAGCTCCAAAATGGAGTCTAGGAGAGAAAAAGGCTTCAAAGAACTAATGACCCCATCATTGAAAGTGCTGAATGCAGCCCCCCTGTTAGTACCTGAAACCCCTTGGAAATATTGAGGGAAATTTTCAAATGCACAAATGACCATTAGCAACTAACTCCCATTGACCTGAGAGTTAGCCATCTAACTGCCACCTGTTCCTTGGAACATTGCCTCTGTAATGTTTTTATTTTTGTTTGTTTGTTTAGGTGAAGGGACTCCAGTACCACGGTGTCTGTCTCCTCTTGAGGCTACTGTGTGGGAAGTTGCTGCAACCCAGCTACCTTTTTCTTCTACAAATTTTCACTCACTGTTATATTTTACTGTTTTGGCCAGGGACCAGAAGGAAAAGCAATGGGATAATGTGAAACTGTTCTCCTGGTAATTCCAGCCAGCCCGGGCCAAAAAGTGCTGAAAAATTGAGAAATAATGAAAGAGTCAAGAGAGACTTTCTGCAATATGGGGTGTTAATGGATGCAGTGGAATAATGCAAAACCTCTGCATGTGCGGGCAAGAAGGATAAAATTCAAAACACTTCTGCAGAACTAATTTCTGTCTTTGGTATGTGTCAAAAGGCACTTTTCTGCGAGTAGATAGTCCTATGAATCCCCTGCAAGGGCTTTTTGATACCCTTTGCAAACTGCTCAGTTTAAATACTGGAATGGAGCAGAGGGAAGAGAAGGGATGGGATTGCCTGACATCACACAATGATAACTAATGTAACCACCAGCAATATTTTAATCCCGTAGGCAAATTTTAGTGAGATCTTCTTTATACTGGGTAACTGTAATGTTTGAGGAGAGAGGGAAGATTATGCTCCATAGTGGCAATTCTCTGGTAGTCACTGACTACTTTTTTTTATTAGAGTCATTACATTTGAAATGGTAACTACTCATCGTCTCCTGTGAATTTGTCATCCTTCACAGTGTATCAACTCTTGGGTCTCCCGATGGCAGATTTAAGTATCATTTTCCCATTTCTTTAACAATGAATATAAAAATCTCAAACTAAATCAATCCTCCACATAAAGTAAACATATAGTTCAGATGATAGAAAAGAGAAGAAAGAAATGAATTGGAGGGAAAAATCATATAAGTCAGCATCAATGCATTAAATACATTAATCCTATTCTCCATTAATAAACATATTGGAGATGCATCAGTTTTCATAGAAGTAAAAGAAAAAATAAGCAATGGATGGTTACTACCCACAGGTACTGACATTTCTAAATGTCAACTGTATATATAACTTTACCAAAATGAAATAATTATTGATGTTAGTAATTTCCACTATTGAATGTGAAATTATTAGCATGATTTCTCACTCTAGGGTATAAAATGGGAAGCACCATAACTCCGGGAGAGAAAAGAAAATCGACTTATGGTAGCAGGACCAGGTGTTACTCAGACCTACTATGCAACTTCTGTCATCAAGAATCCCTTCCCCACAAACTTTCGGTGGGACATGCATGCGATATACACATGTAAATGAAGTGAAAATCATCATGTATAGCTGCTTTTTGCCCATGATTTGCATAGCACAGAAAGTATGTTAAAATGCGAGTGATACAGCTTTCACTTTTTCATATATACATATCACTAAATAAATACTACAATCTCCTCCTCCCCCCCCCCCACACACATACATTTGGATAAACTATTTCTGTAATATTCTGTTCTTTCAAATTTGGTGCTAAAAAGTACTATATTCTACTAAAAATTGTACATTACTAAAAGTACTTTGTTGTACTGCAGTATCTGAACAATGAAGGCCAGCATAAGATTTAGTTTTTATTTATAATTTTACTGGTTTTGAAGATTAATATTTTTAAAACATCACCATATCTAATGACTATACAATGCATGGGTGAGGTAGAATTAGGTAAAATTAAAACAGATTGGACACTATATAGAATACATAATGGTTACACATGATACAAAGGTTCTATTGCTGTGAGATTGGGATGGCCTCATCCTCACGAGTGGTGAAGCCATGAGTGAGTTATGCAAGTTATCTTAAATGAATGTCAGTTAAATATGAACTACTAGTCATTGGACTAGATTAGAATTATGTCTACACATAATCCCTTCATGGCTATGCAAAGTCAGGGAAAGGGAGTGGAGATCCTTACATTTTAACTATCTATTTTAACTAGAATGATACAATGTCTAGAAGAGCATATTTTAAGGAAGGATAGCCAGCACAGATTTAAGGATGGGTAGGTCATTCACAGCTAACCTGTGGGGGTCCCTTACAGATATTATTGCCATGATAAATAGGTAAAAATCAATGATTGTTGCACATTCAGATGTACAAAATGTCTTTGATAAAGATCCAGATCAGAATGAATTGGAAAGGCATGGATAGAAAAACTAGTTCCAAGAGTACTAGAGAAATTATAGTTGATATGGATGGCTCATTCTTATTGATAGAAATGGCTTGTAACAGCGGCAATCTGGAGGTTGGTTTTAGGATCTCTGTTGATCAATACATATATATCATATAAATGATTGGGAGAAAGGTTGTGATGTTCAAGATTGCAAATGATACAAAAATTTGAAGGTAGAGCAAGGAAGAATGAACTCTAGAAACAGTCAGATTTTGATCTTTAGATAAATGGGCCAATAGATGGCAAAGGTGTTTAATTGTAGAGAAAAATGTAAAATTAGTCTGGGATCAAGGAAATAAACTATAGAATGTATGGTAAATGGACCAATCATCCAGCACAGTGAACAGGAGAACAATTTGAAGGTTATTATGGAAAATCATTTTAATTAAAAGCACAGAGCACAGCAATAGTAAAGGAGACAAACAAAATACTAACTTCAATATGCAGATGGATGGAATATAATATAGAAAAGGTATGACTGTTGCTATCCATATTTATTATTAGACCACATATGGTGCCATACTGGTCATACTATAACAGGAAAACACAATCTCTTGAAGAGGACAAGAGGGTAAGCAAGAGGATATTAAGTGTCAGTGACAATCACTTCATGCTACCCTATTACTTCAAGACTGTGGTGAAAGTTAGAGGAGGATTCCTCGTCAAGTATTTATTTAAGCTCTGAAAGAAGTTTAAGGGACAAATGCCGATACCCTGACTTCAGTTGGTCACTTTAAGGCCCAGATTCTGGCACTCTTACTCGATAAGTAGTTCCATTGAAGTAAAGATACTATTGAAGGTAAGTATATCAGAATCTACCCCTTAGGGAACTGGATTTCTTCTCATTGGAAAGATGACATCAAGGTGATGTAATGACCTTTTCTAAATTATACAAAGGACTGGCAAAGCTGGTGCACCCTGATACAGGACACTGAAATTTAGTAACTGTCTAAAATTAGGAGTACAAGAATTTTGTCAGAATTGCTTTTACATAAAGATGATGAACATAAGAAGGAAGTTAATGTGAAAACTAACTGATATTAAAATAAACCACAAAAAACGGATAGGTCTTTTCCTCTCCTTGAAATGTTTTAGGATGCCTAAGCTAAAAGTACTGACAGAGAGGAGATTTATGCTATGTACATCAATGCTAGCATCATAATAGTAATTTTGGTTCAATATTAATAAAGACAGTGAATAATACTAGTCAGAGGCTATGTTTAAATGAAATTCACTGAATCATTTTCATTAACTCAGAAAGATAAAGCTAGCAATGAAATTCAAAGAAGTTCAAGTCTAAAGGCAATATATAAAGATGATTTGTCTGTTCTGCTATCATAATTTTTTCCTCACTAAAAGAAGCCTTTGACTTATTCTAATTTACTCTTTTAGTCTCCTTGAAAACAAGTAATTCCATTGCATTTAAAACCTAAATGTTGCCATCTAATTTCAAAAGCACATTAAAGTTTTAACATCAAAGGCTTTCTAAAAGTGTTTCCCTTGTAAAAATCCTTAAAATATTTGTTAACCTTTTCTTTACCATGTCTCTCTGCACACATATGAACATAAAATACCTCTTGTAGACAGAATTGTCCATTGTTATCATGCAGCAATGGAAAAGTGGGATTCCTTGTGACATAAGCCTCCTCAAGAATGTCTTCTTCCTTACTTTAAGTCATAAATGTCTGGTTTTGGCAGAACAATTCAATAATGAAAATCATTATGACTCCAGTCATGGGAGGCACTGCATACTGAGTGACCTTACTCTCACTGATTTTAGTGGGCATTCAAGACATAATTCTATTGAAAGAATGGAAGGGGGGGCAGGGAGTGCTTTCCCAGACACAGAGAGGGGAATATGCAATGTACATCCCATTTCTAAGGGACAGTGGGCAAAACCATTTCCTAAAAGCACCAATTGTTGAAAAAAAATCTCACTGAGTAAAACCTCACAGAAATGTCCTCTTCTCTAGACATATTCTGTAAGTTTGCCTACAGGAAAGGAGTAGAGGAATTAGATCCACTGTTATTTTGCTCTGTAGATGGCAAAACCCACTAAACATGACTGTGTAAACTTATGTTTATTGGTCTTCTTTCTTCCCGGCAAACTGTGAAGTATGACATTTCAGAATTCATTGCCTTATATGGTTACTGCTGCTCTGTGGCACACTGGGATGTATGTTCAGATCTTGGGGTGGATATAAATACAGTCAGGCAGTATTGTAGGTCTGGATACATGCAGGTTTACACACTGTTGGAAATACAGTTGGTATGTAGTCAAAACCCAGTTATATTTATGTAAATAGGTTTGATGATAGTATCATGTCATGGGGTATGTATATGTTTGAGCTGGAGGGGGTGTGATTCCCAGCTCACATAGATGTACCTGCTCTAGCTCTGCTCAAGCTAACCACCCGAATATGTGCCTGGGTGGGTGAGATGGATTATATTCAGGACAATTAACCCGAGTGGCTGCCCCTGCTGCTATGGATGTACTGCTACTTTTAGGTGTTAGCTTAAGCGGGTACATCTGTGCAAGTTAGGAATCACACCTCCTAGCTCAAATTTGGAAGTACCCTGAGTTACAGAAA
Organism: Mauremys reevesii; assembly: GCF_016161935.1. NCBI lineage: Eukaryota > Metazoa > Chordata > Testudines > Geoemydidae > Mauremys > Mauremys reevesii. The sequence goes on along the minus strand of NC_052627.1, from coordinate 84,769,122 downwards.
CAAAATGATACTTGTAGTGCAAGTGGAGCCATACAGAAAAAAGGGGTCAGAGCAAAGATAAGTGTCACCATTCTTCTGTAAGGTCATGAGAAAAATGCATATGCTTAAAAAAGCATAAAAACGTGTAAACTGTAGTAAATCAATTCATTTCAATTATTTATGTTTAAGAATAACTGAGAACCGAATTGATCCAGAGATCTCTGCTGCTGTTAGTCACCAAAGAGTGCCACATTTATCATCATCCCTCTGCTTAACTGCTTTGAAGGAAGACTTTGAAGTTATAATCAAGAGTAGTTTTGTTGTTCTAGATGTTAATTTAATGCTTGTGAAAGGTGTCCAATTAGCAACTCAGACTTTATATTCAGATTCCATTTATAAACAAATATACTTAAAGAGTTAATAAATGATTAATAGATGCTTTAATAAATGGTTAATCTGTTGTTAGAGCCACACAGATCAATAGGTTGGTTTTAAAAATGGCTAATTATAATCAGTTATGATCCCTTCTACCAATGTGTTTATAACCATCTCTTGTTTGTAATGTGCTTAAAACACCTATTAATCATTTAATAACCTCTTGTAAACTATTTATAAATAGAAAATAAATATAAATTGATATTGACAACTAAAGAATAAAGTCCTCCTTTAGCACAGAACAGGTACATTTCTGGCTTTGGCAATGCAAACTTCACTTCACTACCCTGCCAATGACCCTCATATAGGGGTTAATCTGTAGGGAAAAGAGAAAAATTCATTTTCCAAATACAATCAGGTTTTAGCCTCCCTGCTAAGACTACTGATAAATTTGAAATAGCAGTGATTTTATTGGTGGATATCTCATTTGGAGACCTGCACTCTGTGACTTGGATTGCAGACACCAATTTATTTACAGAAGCCACAAAAGAACAATTTGATGATAAACACTTTTTTGTCTGTACCAAACTTGTGCCAAGCACAATTTAATGTGCCCCAAAATAACATTTGTTTATAGATAACATTAATATTTTCATTTGCTACATGTTGGTCTGAATCTATATATTACCCTTGCAAAATGTCCATATTTTAAACTTTAGGCACAAATACACTGCAAATTTCACAAATGGAGTCAGTAGAAAGCCAATGTTGTTCTCAATGAGCTAAACCATAAGAGTTAGATTTTTGAAAAAATTCACAGGTGCACAATCACAGGTGCAAAACCTCATGTACAAAGTTGAACTTACTTTGCATATTCAGTTATAGAGCTGGTCACAACAGAGATTTCCATCCTGAAGGATATTTTGACATTTATTTTTGTCCAATCAAGAAGACATCAAAATATCAATTGTTTTCACTGAATGAAAAGTTGCAAAAACTTTCAATTCAGAAATGCCAAAATGTTTTATTTGAGTTGGTTCTAATCAACAGGAGCTAAGAACCCAAAGACAGATTTTTAAACAAATTTAGATGCCTAAAGGAGCAGATAGTCTTCTGATGGAGTTTTCAAAATACCTATGCTCTAATTCACATTCAGATCAATGGAAGTTAGGTGCATAGACACTTTTGAAAATCCCAGTGGGGGCTTAGCTGTATCTTTAGGCACCTAAATACTGTTTAAAATATGGACATAAGGCCATAATCCTGCAAGAGAACCCCTCAACCCATGCAGCACCTTACTGACTTCTTTGGGAGTCTTTCCATGACTTCAGTGGGCTTTGAGTCAAGTCCTAAAGAACCATAGGCAAAATTTTCAGAAGTGTTTAAATGACTTAAGAGCCTCTGTCCCATTTTCGAAAGTGACACGGGGACCTAAATCCATTGACTTCCTATCAAACTTAGACTCCTAAATGCATGTCACTTTCGAAAATGGGACTCAGGCTCTTACGTCATTTAGATGCTTCTGGAAATTTTTCTCCTAAATTTCAGTTAAGCCAAGCACATAAGCACATGCTTAACTCTAAGAATGACAATTGTCATATTTCTATTCAGCAAGGTTCCCCTTCAACAAGGCAGTTAATCTTGTGTTTTATTTTAACCACAAGAGTATTCCCATTGGATTATTCACATGCTTAAAGATAGGCACCTGCTTAAATAAATGCTGAACTGAGGCCTTAATCTATTCAATGGATAGCTGAAAACAATAAATACATTTGTAGAAACCAGGATCAACTTTCAAATAGAGAATATGGATATAATTCAAACTTTTGTAATAATAAACAGCTTTTCCAGGAGATTTATTAAATCTGGTTTATAAACTATGGGTATAGGTATTTTCTAGGTAAGCCTTAGGCATAGGCATAAGTTAAGGCAGTAGAGCAATGAGCCTACAGCCTTCAGGCATGTAAAACAGTAGCTTAGGGCTGGTCTACACTAAGGGGGAAAATCGATATAAGATACGCAACTTCAGCTACGTGAATAACGTAGCTGAAGTCGAAGTATCTTATATCGATCACTTACCCGTCCTCACGGCGCGGGATCGATGTCCGGGGCTCTCCATGTCGACTCCGCCACCGCCGTTCGCGGTGGTGGAGTTCAGGAATCGATAGGAGCGCGTTCGGGGATCGATATATCGCGTCTAGATGAGACGCGATATATCGATCCCTGAAAAATCGATCGCTACCCGCCGATACGGCGGGTAATGAAGACGTAGCCTTAGCTAAACAAGGCAGACAGCCATACAGCCTTAGCATACACAGTTAACCAGGAGTAACCCCACATCATAAGAGAATGCAGTAATGACCAAACTGCTAACAGGTTACCACAGGATTCTAGTTTCTACCAGCTTGGGATATTTTAAGTTAGGAACATCTGCAGATGTCTGACTATAAGAGTGCCATGGTAACTAGTTGACATTTATTCTAATAAGCCTGAGGTAAAGGACCTAGTAATTTATGGGGAAAGGACACCCTAATATTAGCAGGGTGAGGGAATACAAATAAGGAAAAGAGGAGAAACCCCTACAGAATATGGCATTAGACATCTTGGCTTCAGCCTAACACATTATAAAAGTTTTATCCCAGCAATGAGGAAGGAGATGGTGATGAGGAAGTTAATGACTAATATTTCAGGTTGTTCTGCAAAGATGTTCAGATGTGCATTCTGTATCATCTCTGCCTACCTTGCTGGGGCAGAGTGGTGGTGACTGTGAGAACTGTATTAATACAACTATTAGAAATACAGAAGGGTTTTCCTAAATGTGAGTGTTGCAACCATGCACATTGGGGTTCCCAACTGAACAGTAATTTTACAAGGTCTGATATTGGGGAAAGAACCTATCAAACCTCAGGGTATTAACCAGGAATTCTTAAGTAATCAATATAATTGATCACAATCCATAAATCAGGTAAAAGGATGATCACAACCCTCCTGACTAGAATAACTAGTAATTAATCCCCCAGAATTATTATTCTGAGTGGTAAAATATGCCTTTTAAAATTATTAAATCAAATTAAAATCTTCAGAAATTAAACACAAATCAAACACAATTTTTGCTGTCATGAGCGATTATTTAGTTTAAGGAGAAAAATATATTTTTTCCAGCAAAAATAAGAGTTTATAATATATATCCCGGTGAACAACTCCTGCTGCTTTACAGTATTTCAGTACTCAATTTACTGCATCCATATGGAATTATTTTATAAACAAAACCAATGTCAAGGGCCCTTATTCAATTAAAGAAATGGAAATTAGTTACCGCTTGTGTTTTTCACAGGATTTACACAGCTGGTACACAAGGAGTAAAGTATCACAAATTAGTCATGGGTTTTGTACAGTTTACAGTCCTTAAATTGTCTCTCCATCAGTGGACTTTATGTAACCATATCATTTCTGAATCTCTGTGTTAACATTAACAAGTCACAGTCAAATTTTTATTTAAAACAACTTAAATATTTTGTGTTTTCCCCTAAAATCCATGATAAGCAGTGGTGGTGCTTGTAGGTAGATACAAATCACCCTCACATCTCCCATTTGGGATTCATGACTTCATAAATGTATTACGAGAACAACATTTGTAGGAATTATAGGGAAACTTTTTAATATGTTTGCCTCACTGACAATAAGGTATAGTATTTATACAGGCCTCTTACTAAGCAATGCAGGTACTTAGAGCTGTGCTTTGAATAAAAGTTGTAAAATTTGTACAATAATTTAGCTTCTTAGACAAATCATTGTCATTGATTAAACAATGGCATTTTATGACTTATTTCGGGAATAATTTATTTGTACTTAGAATCATAGAATATCAGGGTTGGAAGGGACCTCAGGAGGTCATCTTGTCTAACCCCCTGCTCAAAGCAGGACCAATTCCCAACTAAATCATCCCAGCCAGGGCTTTGCCAAGCCTGACCTTAAAAACCTCTAAGGAAGGAGATTCCACCACCACCCTAGGTAACCCATTCCAGTGCTTCACCACCCTACTAGTGAAAAAGTTTTTCCTAATATCCAACTTAAATCTCCCCCACTGCAATTTGAGACCATTACTCCTTGTTCTGTCATCAGGTACCACTGAGAACAGTCTAGATCCATCGTCTTTGGAACCCCCTTTCAGGTAGTTGAAAGCAGCTATCAAATCCCCCCTCATTCTTCTCTTCTGCAGACTAAACAATCCCAGTTCCCTCAGCCTCTCCTCATAAGTCATGTGCTCCAGCCCCCTAATCATTTTTGTTGTCCTCCGCTGGACTCTTTCCAATTTTTCCACATCCTTCTTGTAGTGTGGGGCCCAAAACTGGACACAGTACTCCAGATGAGGCCTCACCAATGTCGAATAGAGGGGAGTGATCACATCCCTCAATCTGCTGGCAATGCCCCTACTTATACAGCCCAAAATTCCGTTAGCCTTCTTGTCAACAAGGGCACACTGCTGACTCATACTTGTTTTATGTGTACCTGCCCAAAGTTGCTGATTCTATAAAACTGAAAGCTGACTGTATTGTCTTGTCCAATTCATGCAGTCTCACATTTTCTTAATTGGATTTGTTCATTTATTGCTAGCGAAAATAAAACTTCCTGCTCCAGACACAGTTACTGATCATTGCAATAGCTTCAAAGTAGCATGTAAGTTACTTTATGCAAGTTTCAAAAGCTGTCATCCCATACACTGGTCTTTCTATCATTTAGCTATAAAGGTGGCTCTCTTAACAATTAGCAAGGAAATTGGTAGCATATTTTCTATTCTTTAAAAAAAAATCATAATGACTTCTCAGAGAGCACAAAAATGGCACAATTTCACTCAAACAAATGGATTTCAGCAACTTCTACTATCTATAAAATTACATCAAATTAATTACTGCCAGGCTGACATATTCCTGATGCTTAATATTCCTAACAGAAAAGAGTACAAGCAAAAAGGTGACTTCATATTTAATTAATAATTAAAATATCACAGAAGGCATTCAAAAATGTTTCAGTTTTACAATTGCAATAATAAGACAATATAGAAGGGGGCCAGAGAGGCAGAAAGGGAGGCAGGTTTATAGCTGCTGCTCTAGCAAGGTCCAGTATTATGACAGAGAACAGAAAAACTAGTCTCTTGCAATTCTATTTCATTTGAACGTCTTGTGGGGATCCACTAGACAGAGGTTCTCAAACTGTGGTCTGCAGACCACCAGTGATCTGCAAGCTCCATTCAGGTGGTCCATGGGTAGTTCCCTCTAAGATGCGTATTTGATGGCCGCACACGAGAGAATGAAGGGCCACTCATCTAATTAGTGGAGCTACACAGGTGTGGCTCCACTAATTAGGTGCCTGGACCCTGGAGAAGACGCACATGTAAGGTGAGGTGGTGGCCTTGGGAGGATTAGGAGGTAGGTGGGAGGGGGCATGAAAAGGAGGTGGGGGAAATTTGGGACATGCAGAGCTGTGACAGCCAGAGAAAGAGGCGACTTTCCCCAGCTCCAGGGCTGCGACTGCCGGGGAAAGACAGCCCTCCTTCCCAGCCTCAGCTCTATGGTGAGGGAGAGACTCCTCCTCCTTTCAATCCCCAGCTCGGAGGCTGCTGCGGTGGGGGGAGAGGAAGAGATCCTCCTCCTCCCCAGCTCCAGCTCGAGGGCTGCGGCGGGAGAGAGGACACATCCATCGCTTTAGAAAGGTAAGACTACTGATATTAAAATATGAGTTGTGTGCTTTTATTTGTAGAACAAAAAACCCTTAATTATTATTACTTTTTTTATATAGCACTTTTAGCTAAAGTGCTTTACAATAGTTAGCTAATGGTACAAACAACATTTGGAAAGATCATTAAGTGGTCCGCCGAGACCCTCAGCAATTTTAAAGTGGTCCGCGGAAAAAAAAAGTTTGATAATCACTACACTAGGACAACCTCTTAGCACCTGCCCCTGCTCAAATAATATTAATTGAATCATTTATTAAACAAGCTCCCTAATATTTTCTGAATACATTACTCAACAAATGCATTTTTTCACTATTTATCCAGATCTAATTAATGAGGCCTGTCTGCCAACCTCAATGTGTGGATATAATTTAATTTTAACAACACTTAAGTAAGAGAAAAATAGCAGTTAAGGATGCAGAGCCTAGAAGGCTGCATTTTAATCCAGGTCTGACAGACTCTCTTTACCTGTTTTTTCAGCTAGTAGTACTGGCCACAAGTGGAGGCTGGTGATATCCAAAAGGGCACAGGCAAAATTATAAGCAAAGTCATGCCTGATATCTGTTAATAATATCCAGAAAAGTCATACTCTCTTTGCTTCAAAATCAAAATAGTGAAAGCCTGACCTGTTGATCTTGAGGCTGCTCCTTAATGACCCCAGAAGTAAGGGTTTGGCAGTGGTGAAGCAGATCATATTCACATTCAAATAAACATTTTCTAAAATAAATTAGAAAAAAGGGAGGTCTATTAAGTTTCAAAACACCACTATGAACTCTTTTGCCTGATATTGCAATGAACTCCATATGGACGAGCCTTGCATTCCTGCTAAGGTCATTGAAGGATGCAATACTTACAGTGTTCACACTTCCAAAAATTTCTGGAAATAATTGATGCCACCAAGTTATTCTCCACATTCCCTAGATATATCCTATAACAACATTTTTAAAAAATGTGGTTCAGTTATCTGCTTGCAATGGCAAAATTTTAAATGTTTTAATGGCAAGCATCATAACACACCTGTGATGTTGGAAGAACTTTGTGTGATGTTTTGGGTCATGTCAGCTGATGTAGCCATAAGACATTTGGTCAAAGTCTTTCCTGATGTAACTATATTGCATTCAGTGGCCACACAGATTCCAATTCTGATCTCCATAACACTAATATAAATCCAAAGAAACATCACAGAAATCAATGTTGTTATTTAAGATTCATTATAATGAAATTGAGATCAGAATCTGACATTTTGCATCCATTTGTTTGGTTTATTTATTTTAGATAATGAATTAATGAGATATGAAATAGCCAATTCAATTTTTTTTTATAATCAAAGATTGGACATTTAGGATTAATCAGCACAAATATAGCCTGGCATCCATACTGCAGCTTGCACTGGTCTGAATTGGTTTATAATTCCATTGGTTTTATAGATCATTTCTTTACTTTTTTCTATGCTTTGTGGTTAGCATTGTTCAATCAATATCAAATGTCGACCCTATGGTCAATAGTCTCGACAGCATAGTTTCCATTACGCCCTTAATATACTCCAAGTTTCCAATTTACAAAAAGTCTGGTTATCAGTAAGTTTCTCTGGTAATTTATCATCACCTGGAATTACAATGCTTTAAGCAGGGGGTTGAACTAGATGACCTCCTGAGATCTCTTCCAACCCTAATCTTCTATGATTCTAGATTATTTCTTTTGTGGTTTTTTCATATAACATGCCTTTACCAATCATTTCATTTTGCCACTCTGTGGTAGGTACATTTCATTACTTATTATTCAAATAGCACGGTCAGTAATATTTACCCAATAAGTGCATATCCTCTTAAAAATAACCCTTGCAGCTGTAAAAATAGGTAATGATCCCGACATTATTTCCATTTCTTTTAGGCTTCCTATATAAGCTTAATATACTCAAAACCAAATATACCTTTTGATTTCCTTGACATAATCATGAGGGATGCTGGGAACCCTAAGCCCATATGCTAACAACTTAGCCTGCTGACATTCAGACACTAGAGTGATGAGCACAGTATAAATATTTAGATAGGATGGTTAGATGAACTGATACATAGATAGGTGGATTACTACACACCGATACCAATTGTTGTCCACTGAATTGTAGTATTTTTGACATTACATACTATTTTGGTTGGTTTCTGTGAGTGACAGAAGCAGTTCTGAGCTACCTAGGAATCCTTTCAGAGACTTAAACATTTGAAGAAACCTTTTCTGAAGTTTGCACATCTTCTAAAAAGAATTGCATCTTAGCTAACAACATAACATTTTCTTCCAGATCTAACTGCCTATACATTCAGTCGAAAAGAACTTCTGAAACTAACACACACCACCATCTGGTGACTCCCAACGACATTATATAAATAACTGGCATAATATTCATTAAAGAGTAGAGTAGTGTCTTTCTACCACACCCTTTCCTATTCCTAATGTCCTGGGAAACTCATGGAAGTCACTTCATACCAGACCTCATGGATTTTTAACTAAACCAACAGATGCTGAAACTCTGAGAGTTTGAGAAGATTTCAAGGTGAAATTCATGTTTGCATGAACACGTCATAGAAATAAAGATTTTCACAGTGATGATTAATGTAACACCATTGTATTCTATGACCAAAGGGTAATATATGGTCATTTCTTTTCTCTAAGGTAACTGTTATTGAATAACAATGTTTTGAGAAGTCAGTTCTTAAATCAAATTGTTTATGCTTTAAATCAGTAGAATAATTCTAACGTTCTAATTTTCCTTTAGGAATCATGCAGCAGTAAATGAAAGGAAGTATGGTATGTTTTCTGAAAGGAGTTGGCTTTTCTTCTGTTTTGGAACAGGCATGATAGAAAGATCCATGTTTTACGATGAAAACATTCAGCAACAGATATTGCTGACTTAAAAAGAAAAGTTATATATTCATTGTTACTATCAGAAAGTGCTTTAATCCCCCAAAAGACTGACCTGAAGTATATAAGGGAAAAGGAACAAAGTCTAAACTCCATGATCCAGCAGAATGAAATTAAAAGATGGCGGGGGGGAGGGGGGAGAGAGAATCACAAAAATGTAAACAGCTTAAATGGACAAGTCAATCAGTATCCCAGATAGTTTCTTGCCTTTATCAGCTACATCCCATCACTATGAACCTTAGTCTGCTTTTTGTTTCTAACATAGTGATTAATATTATATTGTTTCTGAATGGATTGCTGCAGTTTGGTACAGGTGCTGTTTATCTTATTTTGCTGGACAACTATCTAGTGATAGTAAGCAGGTACTGGTTGCTAGTTTCTATATCTGCCTCTATCTGTTACATAAACTTTTGTTTATAGGTTAGAATTAAAAAAAAATGTAAGAGTTACCAAGAGCTGTTAGGGAAGGCTATAAATGCAGGTTGGCCTATTTTCTAGTTGTAAAATGAATGCCTCTATTTTTCTTGTCATGCCTTGAGTGCTGAACTCCTACAATTAGTTTTATTTTTAAAACTACAGAGTGTTGAATTTAATTGAGTCAGAAGGTACTTACAGTAGAACTTGAAGACACAGCATACATAAACAGCATGACTAAATACTGAGAAAAGTAAGATGAAAGGCAATACCTACTAAGAAAGCTGTACAAGAAGTTTTGCAAGTCAGGAAAAATCTGAAGCAGTATAGTTCCAACCTTACTCCTAAAGCAGCAAACACTGGAAATGGCCCAACTTTCCTCTGAGCCTAGGTTTTGCTTTTAATGCAAACTTAATAGCAACTTGTGTCATGGCCCTTGGGCCTCAAACCAAGGTCCACAGGAACAGCTACACTTCAACCTCCCACTTGGCAACCTGCTGACAACTGCTGACCCAGCATCCATGAACCCCAGCCATAGTTTGAGGCTCCACCCCGGCATCCTATTGGTGGAGACCCAGAGCTGCCTATTGGCCCACTGGCCCTACTTACGCCAGCAACAGAAAGCTGTCTGAACAACTGGGATGTAGCTGTGGAAAAAGATGTCTGGCTGGACTACCACAACTGCCCTGCAGCTATTCCGAGTTCCCAGAACAATCCCATGGGATAGTTGCAGCTAAATGTACATTGTATAAGCCAATTAGGCCATAAACCACTCAGCCTAATGATAGGGGCTGCTCCCAGAATGCAGGGAGGCATAAAAGAGGTGTAAAGCTATATGTGCCCCCCATATCCACCTGTCTGAGTCATCATGAACCCATGTAATGCTCTTGGCTTGCAAAGCTAAAACGGGTACAAATGGGTGAATTAAATTTTGAAAGCAATCCCCAAAATACAGAATTGTGTCAGTGACATTGGTGCATCAGCAGAAATAAGCAACTGATAAAAATATTTTACTGTCAGCATAAATCAGCATCAACTCAGTGATGAAGGTCATTTAAAAAAAATTGTCCATAGATTAAGAGAAACTAGGCCAATATGGGACATTACCTATTTGTATTTTAGGATGAGGTCGTTTTTCTTAACATTAAATTATGTAGTTGCAAATTGATTCAGTGAGACCATGCATGCAGTCGAGCTGTATTTCTCTGACTTTTAGCTCTGCTGCAGGCAAGTAAACCCATTCTGGATTTGTCCTCATGTAAAAAGTCAAAACATCTTTGAAATCCATTTTTGTGGTGGGGACCTCTTCTTCCCAATTGTGTGTAAATTACTTCACACCCAGATTGTGCTCTATAAATAATAGTAACTCATTTAAATAGGTTGCTTCCTGAATATTACTTTATTTTGGATTTTTGATTAAAATCACCATTTATCAACATTACAACCTGTAGGCAAAATATGTTCTTCAATTTAAAATGTATTCTTTGCCTGACTTAAATGTTGTCAATATTAATATTTTCCTGTAGGGCCTTTGCTAGGGAAGTATGCTGAATGTTGATGAGGGTTTGTTGAGAGAATTTCAGTGTGTGCATGTGTGGGGATGGGGCACTGAACTCTGTTTCTGGACATTGGTCCAACTTTTATTGATTTCTATTAATGTTTTGTATATGCACGTGTAACACATTGCTCAGTGAGTATTATGCTACCATCTTTGCGCCCAGCCTATTTGTGGGGGATGAAATGTGAGCCTATTTCATCCCCCAGGTACCTAGAGTGGCTGTTTAGCTCAAGCTGTGGGGACATCTGGTGAAATCTGCTCCCTGTTAACATTGATGGTCCTCTCCCTATTAACATCAATAGGAATGTTGACATTGACTTCAGTGGGCCAAAATTTTACTCTCAGACATTCAACTCTGGAGGTCTCCAGTTCAGATCCCAGATGGGTAAATTTTTAATACAACTAAATAAAACTTTAATATTCCGAAAAAATTTAAATCTGCCCCTTTCTACTGAAAATTTGACAAAAGGACTCCCAGGAAAAAGGCAAACATATTTCAAATAGGCCAGTCTCTGGCTAAGCCAAACTTTTATTCCTATTATTCACTGACAGCGTTTCTTTTTTCACTTGCTTTTAGATCTCAGGATCCTTGATGGTTTTCCTTTTAGCCTCTTAATTTTATTTTATTTCTGTGGTCTTTGGTCTAAACGAATTTGTTCTCCATACATCATAAGCACAAATGAGGCTTTTACATCATTGCCACTACTGTTTTTCTATCCATTTTATATAAAAAATCAAATTTTTATTTAAACAAGCCTTTCAACTTAAAGTTATTAAGTTTTTTTTAAAAGCTTTGGAATATTCTTTTAAACCAACTATTTTAACCAAACTAAAATTCTCCCCAACTGTTCCTCAGCCAGATTCTTGAGCATCATAAAATGCTTGATTATTTTAACGGTCATCAGTGCTAAGTCATTTTTAATTAGCACAAGATGCTCAATGCCAAAAGTAAACACATGTCAACTTTTCACAAAAAGGCTGAATAAATTGCTGCACACGGGGCATTCAGAGATTATACTTATTATACATTTATTATCATGATTAGAGTCTATAACAAACGTCTATATAGCAAATGCAAGGGGCTGTTTGCTTATGACATTCACTTAGAAAATGAGGAGGATTATTTGGACAGATTTTCTCATCACTAATTTAGCAAAGATTGCTCACCCTTAAAAGCATACTACAGGGTTTTTACTTTTAATTAAGTTTTAACTGCTGTTTATGGAAATTCTCCTCTAAATCAGTATCAAACATGTCCTAAAGCCATTCATACATACAGCTAATTCATGCTGTGCTTGACAATCCTGCTGCTAAAGCAATGTCAGCAAAATAGTTGATTAGAGTAGATTTGGTTGAGGCTCATTTGCAAATTCTGATTAAACTGCGTTTATTGCAGTGGATTGTAATGCTAATCAGAATTAGCTAGGTGCTAAAACATGACCAAAATTGATCATAGAATGAATTTTAAGAAGATAAGTATAAAAGTATAAATGGGACTAACCTGCAGTCAGTTTATTAAGATTAGCAGTAGAGCAAAACAAACTACAGTTCAAAGAATTTCTAAGTTTGAGATTTCATTTTCTATGACTCTGAGGTAGAACTTGATAGAGGTTTCAAAGGCAGGACTTTGTGTTTCAATTAAAATTATACATGGCTCCAAGGTAAACATTTGTACATCTGTACCCCTTATGCTTAAACCATAGGACTTTATGCTGTATTCCAACATAAATCAGAAGCTGTGTCCTTCATAGAATTCGTTCTTCTCATCACTATGCCAAAGCAATTGCATGCAAGGTTCTCAACATTGTCAACAACCACCATTTAGTTCAAAGAGTAAATAGCATTAAACAAACAAATCAGATTGCTGTGGAACACTTGATTTTGGTTAGGGAAAGTAATATAGGTCTATTAGTTATTTTACAAATCAGTACATTCAAGACTAGTGTTGTTTAGGCAGTGATTAACCTGATCTCATTTCATTATTGACAAGGGAGATGGTTTGGAAAAACATCAGGCGTAGTATCTCAGAGTATATTGCTGTTTGGAACCCTGCAAGTAGAATAAAACAGAATTTGCTTTTATATAGCACCTCTTAGGTAACTCTTAATTCTTAAGTAACAGTATCTCAATATACTTTCAGTGAGTTAAATACTGGGAGTGAAATCTTGGACCAATTAAAATCAATAGCAAAATTCTTATTGACCACAATGGGAGCAGGATTTCACCCTGGATATCTAATCACTACATTGGAAAGTGGCAGCGATCAATGTACTGAGTGATAGCTTACACACAGGGCTGCTGGGACTATGGGTGCGGCTTGAAGTGGTTTCCATCATATACAGGGTTTACAGTTTTATTCAATGGCCTTCAGCACCCCCACTGTACAAATTGTTCCAGTGCCACCGCTTACACATGACCTTGACATTAGAACTTGACATTGCCTTCACAATCACTTATTATGTGATCTCACAGGCCACATTTCCGTGGGCTAGCACAACAGGGTCAATCCCCAGAATAATGAGACAGGCACAAATTCAGTAAGCACATGAACCACATCCATTTATAGCAGGGAGAGGTTACAGACTAGATGCAGTGCCCCTTCCAGCTGCTAGAGTTGGTTTTCCTGAATGTCTTCCCACACTCCCAGAGGCAGGAAGTACAGATAATGCTCTGAACTTCCTATCAGCATTACTTCATGAGTCAGGGGTTCTTTCCCTCTTGGAGATTTCAAACCCTTTGGGGCTGTCTGTGGGTGTGAACACAGGAACCCTCACTCGCCCAGCCAACACAGTGACACTGTTACAGTACCTTTCAAGATACACACACTCACTGTTGACAGTTAGGTTTCCATACCTGACAACTAGCCTGTCAGGGCAAGGATTGTCCTTGGTGTTTAAAAACAGCCCCAAGTGTTTGCAACTCCAGCATGAGTGTCAGGCAGCTGAGACAACTCAATAACAAAATTTTAAAAATTGGCTTCTGGACATTAGAAGCTTCCGTGTAGCACAAAAGGGAGGACTACAGCTGCCTCAGTTGCTGTGTATGGGAGAATCTGAGGAGAAATCCAAAGACTGGGAGAGATACAAAACAGCTATTCTTGCCTGTCCTGAAGCATGGTAAAGCAGCTAAGCAGAGAGCAGTGGCTCAGCAGCCTGAGTAAGGGAAAGTGCTCAGTGGGAGATTGGTTGATGCTGGAGACCAGAAGGGCAACTTGCGAAGACAGGAAAAGGAAGGGAGGGAGAAGTGAAGGGAACAAACCAGATGCAGGCTTGTTCCCTTCCTCCCCACTGTTACCCTCCTGGCTCCAGTTTGCCCACCTTCTCTTCCATTCCTTCTAAGCTACCAAATGACTGGAGGATAGCTAATGTGATGCCAATTTTTTAAAACGGCTCCAGAAGTGATCCCAGCAATTACAGGCCGGTAAGCCTGACTTCAGTACTGGGCAAACTGGTTGAAACTATAGTAAAGAACAAAATTGTGAGACACATAGATGAACATAATTTGTTGGAGAAGAATCAACATGGTTTTTGTAAAGGGTAATCATGCCTCTACTAGAATTCTTTGAGGGGGTCAACAAGCATGTGGACAAGGGGGATCCAGTGGATATAGTGCACTTAGATTTCCGGAAAGCCTTTGACAGGGTCCCTCAGCAAAGGCTCTTAAGCAAAGTAAACTGTCATGGGGTAAGAGAGAAAGTTCTCTCATGGATTGGTAACTGGTTAAAAGATAGGAAACAAAGGGTATGAATAAATGATCAGTTTTCAGAATGGAGAGAGTGGTAAATAGTGGTGTCTCCAGAGCTCTGTACTGGGACCAGTCCTATTCAACATATCCATAAATGATCTGGAAAACAGTGAGTGGCAAAATTTGCAAGGGATACAAAACTACTCAAGATAGTTAAGTCCCAAGCAAACTGCAAAGAGCTACAAAAGGATCTCACAAAAATGGGTCACTGGGCAACAAAATGGAAGATGAAATTCAATGCTTATAGATGCAAGTAATGCACATTGGAAAACATAATCCCAACTATATAGATAAAATGATGGGGTCTAAATTAGCTGTTACTACTCAGGAAAGAGATTTTGGAATCATTGTGGATAGTTCTCTAAAAACATCCATTCAATATGCAGCAGCAGTTAAAAAAGCAAACAGAACGTTGGAAATCATTAAGAAAGGGCTAGATAATGAGAGAAAATATCATATTGCCTCTATATAAATCCATGGTACATCACACCTTGAATCAGGGATCGGCAACCTTTGGCATACAGCCAGCCAGTGTAAGCACTCTGGCGGGCCAGGACAGTTTGTTTACCTGCTGCATCCACAGGTTCAGCCGATCGCAGCTCCCACTGGCCATGGTTCACCACTCCAGGCCAATGGGGGCTGCGGGAAGCTGCATGGGCCGAGGGATGCGCTGGCCGCCACTTCCCACAGCCCCCACTGGCCTGGGATGGCGAACCACAGTTAGTGGGAGCTGTGATCGTCCAAACCTGTGGATGCAGCAGGTAAACAAACCGGCCCTGACGGGCTGCTTGCCAAAGGGATGACTAAGGGGGGATATAATAGAGGTCTGTAAAATCATGACTGGTATGGAGAAAGTAAATAAGGAAGTGTTATTTACTCTTTCTCATAACACAAGAACTAGTGGTCACCAAATGAAATTAATAGGCAGCAAGTTTAAAACAAACAAAAGGAAGTACTTTTTCACAAAGCACAGTGTCAACCTGTGGAACTCTTTGCCAGAAGATGTTGTGAAGCTCAAGACTATAACAGGGTTCAAAAAAGAACTAAATAAGTTTATGGAGGATAAATCCATCAATTGCTATTAGCCAGGATGGGCAGGAATGGTGTTGGGAATGGGCGACAGGGGATGGATCATTTGATGATTACCTGTTCTGTTCATTCCCTCTGGGGCACCTGGCATTGGCCACTGTCAGAAGACAGGATACTGGGCTAGATGGACCTTTGGTATGACCTAGTATGGCCATTCTTATGTTCTTTCCCTGGTCTAGTTAGCTTCCACTGAATGTTCAAATGGTCTTCTCCTCCCCAGCTTCCCCTTGTCTTTAGGAATCTCTTCAGTAGTCCTCCTCTCCACCTCTCTCCATATAGAGAAGGGGTTGCCAGCTATAGTCACATACCTCTTTCTTCCCCCCTTCATTAGCTTCCCACTCTCACCATTATCTGGATTCCAGCAGAAGCTTCCCTCCAGCTTCTGGTTATCGCCTTCCTACATATCCTGGTGAAAAGAATCCAGCCATTACATTGTTGACTTGTTGCTAAGAAGTGAAATCAATGAGGTGTGACTGAAGGAGAGACAAAGATGGAGGGGGTGGGGGTGACCCGTTAGGCTCATGCACCAGAGGGTACCAATCTCCGCACTAAGGCAGAATGATGGAGGCACTGGTGACCCAAGATCATGCGAGAAAGGGAGCACAAAAGACACAGACGTTGGGGGATAGAAGATACAGAAGGACACAATAGTGAAAAAGACAAATAAAGATGTAAGAAGGAGTGACTTATGGAGATAGACATAAAAAGGGCAAATGGGACATAAGCCGGAGATATTCTGAATCAAGGAGACAAAAAGGGATCAAATGCTACAAAAAATCCCTAGAAGAGTGAGAGGGCAGTAGACATAATCCTGTGACACCACCATGAAGGGAGATGTATCAGGCTGTTGGGTCTTCTCCAAGAAAACAATAGCAGGAAAGGAAGCCAGTTGGAAGAGGAGATTGGTTAGCAAGAGCATTGTGGGGGCAGGGTTATTTGTGTAATAAGATGTGACAGTGTATTGAGAAATGTCTATTTGTAGAAACAGCTGCAAAGATGCTTTTATAAATTTTGTATAGTGTACAGAAAAAAACAAGAACCTAAATGGTTTATCCAACACAACAAAGCATTAGAACTCATTTATAAGTCCACAGGAGCTCTATGTGCATCAGAAATTAAGAACTGTGAGAGAGATCTAATCTAGAGATGACTATATGAGTCCAAAACAAAGCCCACCCCCAAAGCAAACACCCCCTGCACTTTCTCAATCTCAATCTTTTTTTCCCACTTTGTGACTCAGACCTCTCCCTTTTCATGTTTTCATCAGAAGTTGAAAATTTCCTGAAATTTCATTATTTTCTTGTAATTTTTCAGTGTTCCTACTCATAAAACATTAAGATGATGAGGGAAGAAGAATACAACATCTGTGACTTGGCAAAAAGAAGTACACAATAAAAACTGTGCTTAAACCTTTAGGCTAATTAAACTGTTTAATTAGACTAACTAATTAGAGGTAATCTTGCTGTGAACAAGAAGGGATGTATCAAATCCCAGAATTAAAATAGTTCATTGATTACTTAGTAAAACATAATGTAAAATTCTATACACCATGTTCACATAGCTCTGAAATGGAAAATAAGTATATTTTCAAAAACCTACTGCTATTGCAAATTCACTTGTCATAATAATTTCATGGCACTCCATAGTATTCTTTTCTATATATAAATTCCTGAATAACACTGAAACAAGGGATTACAGTTCATAGAAAAACAATCCATTTCTTCACCCCCACCCAAATCAGTTTGGGGTTCACGCTGACAGAAAATAGCTTTTCTTCTTTAGTCCAAGAAAACATATAATATCGTAGGTTAAACAAAATGACCATATAGAAATTACATCATTTACCAATACAATGCTAGTACCTAAAGGTGCCATGCAGCCTTGGCCAACTTAAAAAGAGTTCTATATCAGATAGGCCTGCAACAGTTAGTCTCAATGCTACAAAAGTCAAATCATAGATGCTGGTTTAATAGTAAAGTAATATGCAATTTATCATTCAAATGCAAGAACTAACATTCTTCTCCATTAGCTTCTGATTAACTTAAAGTATAACATCACAAAGATTAGTATAGAACCCAGATGTGTGTGCCTTACTCAAATAGAGTGCTGTCCCTCTGTGTCTTGCATCATATGTCTAACAAATATTTCATCTCCTCTTTGGAAATGAGGCCTCTGAAGTTTATTTTTAAGGGCTTTATTGTGTCTCTGAGAGTCCTGAGTTGGAGGCAGTGGACAGACACAGCAGCCCATGGGGAGCATTGGGAGATTGTGCCTAAGAAAGGCACCAGGTCTACTAGGGCTGCTCTGTAAGCTCAGAGTTGTGAACAATAGGTTCCATCCATTACATACTCCAGCCTTGCTCCATGGGATAGTTTAGAGTTTTGGGAGGACAGGGCCATGATTCCACCTCTTTCCGACCCCAGAGCTGATTGCAAATGCTGTACTAATGTCCACATTTGAAAAATTGCTGATGGCAAATGGTAAAAAATATTCTTGGCTGCTGCTGGCCACTATCTAGAGATCACAAAGAGCTAAAGATCCAAGATGGCCCACAGACTGAGACTGTGGGTAATAAAAAATGACAGACATACTCTCACAATAAAGGGAGGCAACAAAACCATTGCCATCGCTTCTGGTTCTTTTCCCTAACCTACAATCTGTTTTATCTGGACTGAGTTATGCAACTGCTCCAAGCCAATTCACTTGTGATTTCTAATATGCTTTCACATCAGGATGGTTTTCCATTACTTCATTTCTGTAATAACACATGTTCATAGCTGCAGGCTAATATTAAAGAAAGAAATTGACCTGAGGAGATTCAAGTTAAGCATGCTGCCCAGTGGGCTCGTAGGAGGTGAAAATGAAGTATGGTTTTGGGTTCTAAAGAAAGTCATTTCTTTTTAATGGATTTTTATACTGAATGATTTTCTTATTACATGTAAAAGTTTCTATAGCCACTATACATTCTGTGTCTCAAAACTGAAAAATTAAGAAAAGGTATGACTAATAAATATGATTCATAGTTCACTCCACAGTATCTATTTTTTCTTTTATATTAAGCAATGGTTTCTTAAAATCTGAGAAATGATTAGCTAGGAGAACGGGATTAAGGATTATATAACTACCTTCAGATCTGTCTCTATCACAAACTATATTTTAGTAAAGTAAAGGTGCCATCTCTCTTTCTGTTTTTCTTTCTTATTCGCTGCCCAACTGGTGTTGCTTCACAGATTTTTTGTCATCATTCCAACCCTATTAATCTATTGGAAAGTGAATCCATTATTTAAAACTTGCCAAAACAATCTAAAAATGTGCAGCAAAAAAGGGAACTTAGAAAACTCTGTGTGTCTGAAATACTTGATGGGAATTTTGAAGAAAGAAGGCTATAAATAAGTTTCACTGTGAAAATAAATTTCAATGCTTGCTAGACTTCATTTTACAAGATTGATATTCTTATATTGCACATGAAGATTTTGAATGCTCAGTGATACCTGAGCACTCAGTCTCACATAGTTGCTTTTCTTTTTGTTTTGGTTCCCCCCTCCCCCCCAACTAGGGTGACCAGACATCCCGATATTATTGGGACAGTCCCAATTTTAGGGGACTTGTCCCGCGTCCCGACCTTACATCGGTCGGGATGCACTTTGTCCTGATATCAGGACCATCTGGTTAGGACCGTCCACAAGCTGCCACCAGCGCCACTCACCTCTTCCTGGGGCAGCTCCCAGAGTGCGCCCGGCAGGAGCCTATAGTGCAGCCCCAGGCACAGAGGTGGCGAGGAGGTCTCCGCTACATGCTGCAGGGGCGGGGCTTGCAGGCGTGGGGCTTGCAGGCGCCAGCAGCGGCAGGGCCGGCTCCAGGGGTTTTGCTGACCCAAGCAGCAGGGAGAAAAAAAAAAGCCGCAATCAGCGGCAGCTCCACTCCGCTGCTTTCTTCTTGCCTGGAACCGGCCGTGGGCAGTGAGCAGAGAGTCCCCTGCCCTCCCTCCTTGACCCGACCCGACCTGACCTGACCCTCATCCCTAAGAGCCAGAGGGACCTGCCTGCCGGATGCTTCTCAGGAGCTGCTCCAAGTAAGCACCGCTGCGACTCACCTCGCCCCCTGGCAGGTCCCTCTGGCTCTTGGGCAGGGGGAGGGGGCTCTGCATGCTGCTGGTGCCTGCAAGCCCCGTTCTGTGGCTCCGGCAGCTCCCATTGGTGCCTTTCCTGGCCAATGGGAGCCACCAGCCACGGAGCTCGTGCTTGTGGCGGGCGCAGCTCATGGAGACTCTGGAGACTCCCCTCCCCACTCTCACTCTAGGAGCCAGAGACCTCCCAGTGCGGCCAGGAAAGGGGGAAGAGTGTGATGGTGAGTGTCTGGGAGGTGTGTGTGGGGGGGCTGGGCTGTGAGGGTGTGGAGGGCACTGGGCAGTAAGGGAGGTTTGTGTGTTTTGGGGTGTTAGGCAGTGGGGGCCTGTTGGAGGGTGCTGGGAAGTGGGGGAGATCTGTGTGTGTCAGGGCACTGGGCGGAGGGGGGTCTGTGTGGGGCACTGTGTAGTTGTGGTGGTGGGGGTGTGGGGAAGGGCACTAGGAGGGAGGGAGAGAGGGGGAATCTGTGTGTATTGGGAAACTAGCAAGTGGGGGTGTTCTGTGTGTGGGGTGCTGGGCAGCTGTGGTAGGGCTGTGGGGCACTGGGTAGGGGTGGTGGTGTGCACAACACTGTGAATTTGTTGTGGGGGAGCTCTGGGCATAGTGGGTTCAGGGGGTGCAAGGCGTAATGGATCCAGGGGGCACTGGGCAGGGGAGCTGTGTGGTGCAGCATGGGCTAGGGTGACCAGACAGCAAGTGTGAAAAATCGGGACGGGAGTGGGGGGTAATAGGATCCTATATAAGAAAAGGACCCAAAAATCGGGACTGTCCCTATAAAAATCGGGGCATCTGGTCACCCTAGCATGGGCCCACCCCTAACAGGAAGGGGCGCGCTGGTAGCACAGGGCCAGGTGGACCAGTGTGCTTCTGGCCATGCCATGCATGCCCCATTGCCCCTGGCCGGCCCTGCCCCTCCTGCTGCTTACCTCCTCAACTGAAGGTGGGGGTAGGAAATGCAGGGGTGGGTCCCGCCAATGCTTACTTGAGGTGGTTCCCAGGAAGCGGCCAGCACCTCCCTAAAGTGTCAGAGGCTGCATCCTCCTCCCCAGCAGAGTGTGTGCAGACCCGTCCACCTTGCTCATGGCAGAACCAAGGAAAGGAGGCACCTGCCTCTGCACATACTGATTCTACGCAGGGCAGGCCAGGGCTGAGCACTGATAAGCTACTGCCCAGTTCACTTACTCACATTCGCAAGCAGGGATTGCACCTGGCAGCGTACATCTGCTTGATGTACAATCGGGACACCATTTGTCCCGATATTCAGGTAAAATTTTACATCTGGTAGTGAAATAGAAAATTAGTTGATTGGGAATGTCCCATTAAACCCAGCTGTGATCGGTTATCTACTGGCAATTTTGGTTTTTCAGGCTGTTTTCCGTTATAATGCAACTGATAAGGGACTTGATTAATAAAGAATGAAAGGAGAGTAAAATAATTAATGCAAATCAATACTGTTTTATGGCAAATAGATCCTGTCAAACTAACTTGAGATCTTCTTTTGATAAGATGACAAGTTTGATTGGTAAAGATAATAGTGTTGATGTCATATACTTAGACTAGTATAAGATATTTGACGTGATGCCACACGACCTTTTTATTAAAAAAACTAGAAGATACAATTTTAACATGGTGCACAATGAATGGATTAAAAGATGGCTAACTCATAGGTCTCAAAATGTAATTGTAAATGGAGAATAATCATTGAGCAGGTGTGTTTCTAGTGGGGTCCGGCAGGGATAGTTCTTGGCACTATGCTATTTAACATTTTGATCAATGACCTAAAATCATCACTGATAATGTTTGCAGATGACACAAACATTGGAGGAGTAGTAAATAATGAAGAGGACAGATCACTGATACAGAGTAATCTGGATTTCTTGGTAAGCTGGGTGCAAGCAAACAATATGTATTTTAATACAGCTAACTGTAAACTTATACATCTAGGAACAAAGAACATAGGCCATACTTACAGGATGGGACTTGGAAGCAGTGACTTTGAAAAAGATTTGTGGATTGTGGTAAATAATCTGCTGGACATAAGTTCCCAAAAATGCAAGTACAATACTTGGATATATAAACAGAGTCGAGAGGTTATATTACCTCTGTATTTGGCACTGATGAAACTGCCGCTGGGATACTGTTGTTGGACCATATCAGGGAATTTCTGTATTAGAACCATAAAGTGTCTGTGTATGGCAAGTCTGAGGCCAAGAGAGACCAGGGTAAGATTGAATTCCCCACAGCTTAAACTTCAAGGTATTGGTAACAGAACAGGCCTCTTGCTTTTTCATTTCTGTGTCTCCCTCTCTGTGAGAAACATGCAAGGCCAAACTGCTAATTGTGTTAACACATCCTAAGACAGAAAGTCTGTTCTCAAAGAGTGATAAGGCTTTGTAAAAACAACTGTGCTCCAGAACTGGTCTTGCAGAAATCCCTTATGCTCCTTCATTGATTATCCTGCTTGTTTTCTGCTATTGTATTAAAAAGGTTAAATAGACTGATGAAAGTTTCTCTCATCTGGAAAATAAAATTGTAAAATAAGGATGTCAAGGAAGAGGAGGTAGTAAAACAAAAGTGTAAGATGCGACTTAAAGATAAAGAATGAATGTGTGTGATGCAAATAAATAATTAGCAAATCAAAGGTGCCAGCCTAAGAGTTATAACTGTGATATCCCATGGCCGGAGAATGCATAGCACAGAGATAACTGGATGACCCTGCTGGGCAAGCCGGAATCCACCCAAGTGCCTTCCCCCCCCCCCCCCACTCAGATGGAGAGCTGAAGACTGGAAGAACAAGATAACACTCAGCTATCAGGGATGTGCCATCTGCTGATTGATTATCACTTCAAACAAACATCAGCATGATGAAGCGATTCCCATAGACTTTTATAAGGACAAAATCCTATAAGAACCAGAGGTGAAAGTAAGCCGGTACGGGCCGGTACGGAGGACCGGTAAGAAAAGGAGACTGGTTGAAGGAGGGGAAGCCTTCCCCCTGCATAAGAATAGTTTAAACTCAGCTGTTCCCTGAGTGGTTCAGCTCTCGGGGTTAGGAGTGGTTTCTGGCATCCTTGTTAATTTCACTCACAGTAGCTGGGGGGAGGGTGTGTTTGACCATGGCAGGGGCAGTCCTTGTCTGCCCCCAGGATGAGGGTATCTCTCCAGTACTAATATTCACAACAAATACAAGCATTTGGCTGCACAGCTTAAATCCAGAGCTAATAAAAGCAGGTGGAAGGGGAAAACTCACTGTCATATTGGTTTTTTGTCTCCTCCCTCACCCTCCTCCAGCCAGGCTGCAGACAAGTCTCTGTATTCCTCCCCGCCCCGCCCCTCCTCCCCCAGCAGGGGCTCTCCTCTAGGCTCTAGCTTGCAGTAGGGACACTGGCTGAGATGCCTGCTGCTGCTGCCTGCATAAGAACAGTTTAAACTCAGCTGTTCCCTACACAGTTCAGACCCCAGGGTTAGAAGCCGTTTCTGGCATCCTTGTTAATTTCATTCCCAGTTGTTGTTGGGGGGGGGGGCGGGGGAGGAGGGTGTGTGTGACCATGGCAGGGGCAGTTCTTTTCTGCCCCCGGGATGAGGTGATATCCTATACACAAAAAACACAATCAAAATCAGGAACCATTTCCAAGTTCAAATCCATCCCATTCCCTCCCCAGCAGAGGGTCATGGTTGTGATGTCCAGACTGCTTGCAGATCCTCTTTGAAATGTTACTGAACTGCGCAGAGAACAGCTGAGTTTAAACTGTTCTTATGCAGGAGGCAGGCTTCTCTCTCCCTTAGCCAGTTTCCTTGCTCCCTGCTGCAAGCTAGAGGGAAGCTCCTGCAGCTGCTGCTCAGTGCCAGGCAGGGAGAAAGCACCGAGCCTAGTGTCCACAGCCTGGCTGGAGGAGGAGGGAAGATACAGAGAAAAATGTGACAGTGAGTTTTCACTTTTTCAGGCTTATTCCAATAGTAACCTTTTATTACAGACGGTACTGGTAGTAGTAATAGTAGCTTTATTTTCTCTATCTATGTCATGCAATGGGAGGGATCTATGAAGTACATAGGAGAGCTGGGTTGCTTGCGATTGGACCATATGGGTAAGAAATGTAAATTACTTTCACCTCTGCCCAAACCCCCAGGCTCCCAGCCACCTCTGCAGCTGGAAGCTCTGGGGGTGATTTAAAGGGCCCAGCCCCTAGCTTCAGCTGTATCCCCGAGCCCTTTAAATCCTGATTTTAAAGCCCTAGGATTTAAAGGCCCCACCTCTTCCAATAGAGGCCACACCTCTTCCGGTTGAGGCCCCTCCCCCTCCGCAGGACTCTGGAGTACCGGCAAGTCCTTTAAGTTACTTTCACCCCTGATAAGAACAGAACCAAAAACCCAGGGACTTTGAGTCTGGTTCTGCAACCACCCTCCAGGAGCATTGGATGCTCACCTGACAAGGACTCGGCTCCACCCTCATGTGCAGGCTACCTGGCCAGTACTCTTCCACGAGCAACCTCTAGGCTGGTAACTGTAACAACTCTGCAGAACTTGTATGAATGAGAGTGTGAATGAATAAGGAATAGTAGTGAAATAATATTGAACTGCATATCCTGATTTTTCTCTCTCTCTTTCTCTGTATTTACAATAAATGTGGCATTTTGCCTTATTCCTCTTATAAGATCCTGTTGGTATTATTTTATTAGTGTAACACTGTGTCCAGTTCCTGGTGTCCACACTTCAATTGGAGAGCATTCAGAGAAGAGCCATAAGCATGATGAAAGGATTAAAAAACATGCATTGTAACAATAGGTTCAAGGGGCTCAATATATTTAGTTTAATAAAGAGAAGGTTAAGGGGTGACTTGATTACAGTCTATAAGAATCTATGTGGGGAACAGACATTTAATAATGAGCTCTTCAGTTTAGCAGAGAAAGATATAACTCAGTCCAATGACTGGAAGTTGAAGCTACACAAATTCAGGCTGAAAAAGTCATGTATTTTTTAACAGTGAGAATAATTAACCATTGGAACAATTTACCAACAGCAGTGGTGGATTCTCTATCACTGACAATTTTTAAATCAAAAGTAAATGTTTTCCTACAAGATTTGCTCAAGGAATTATTTGGGAGAAGTTCTATGACCTGTGTTACACAGAAGGTCAGACCAGATGATCAAAATGGTCCCTCCTGGCTTTGGAATCTATGAATCTGTTAATCAATTCCCTGGTACTGGCATCTTGTATCTGCATATATATGACTTATTTTATTACTGTGCTTCACTTGTGAGACATTTGCATCAAAATATTTTTCTTCCAACATAAGGAAGTAAAAGTCAATTTTAAAATCGGAAAACGAGAGTGACTGCATCTTTCTGTAGTTAATCATTACCCAAGCCAGCTGTTTGTAAATGCACATTACCATGGCAAATTAGCAGCTCTCAATTTAATGTATTAAATTCTATTTCATGCTGAAATTAGGGATTCAGAAAACCTTAACAAGGCTTTGAATTTCACAAAATCTTCAGTTTTTTGGGGGGTGAGAAGGGTTGAGAAATTTTTTAGCACTTCTAAAACTGATTTATCAATGTTAGTTTATTGCCCCTTTTAAACAGGAACAATTCAGTTGTGGTGACTGGTCACTAATTACTATTTTGAATTAGTGGTCAATGTCTATGGATGCTGTTCTGCATTATTTTGAATGTTCATTTGTTGTTCATTTCACATAGAGTCTCTCATTGCCATTTTAGCCATTGATTTTTATATCCCTGCTTGCACTTTCTGCTCTTGGATGGTGGGTAAGATTTTGTTGGTTTTTTTTAATTCCTTCTTTCATTCCTCCCCCCTGTTTAATTTTCCTTTCTTTTTCTCACCCCCAAACTCTCCTCACCTACATGTACTCTAGATGGTTATATTTAACATCAACAGAGTGATTTTACTATAGGCCTTTGGAAGCAGGTGCTGTCTAAAACTAGTAGATACAAAATAGTTGTAAATTTCACTTCGGATTAGATCCCAGGGAGAACACATAAGAGTGCTCTGACATAGCATTGAATCAGCAGAGCATATTGACTCTGCATTACTGCAGACCGACCTAGTGGAAACACTGCAGCATTGAAAGGCTGCCTTTTGTAAACCTTAATTAATACTTTATTCTTTAGGTTTGGTCTTGTGTTGAGATTTTCTTTAGGCAGATTAAATGAAATTGTTACAGGAAGCATTTTTTAGACTTTTTAAAAGAACCCCTTATTCAGTAAACATAGCAACACAGAGGAACTCAGGCCAAATTCTGATATGTGTATATGTTTAAATTCAGTCTGGGTGAGTAAAAGGATTGGTTTGTAGGGTGAACTGTCTGGGCGTTAAAGGCATTTTCAATACTGTGAGGGGATTGTCTATATGCCAAGTTACTTCATGGCAAGCGAGGGTGTGAATCTACTGCACACCAGCTTGCCTTGTTGTAACATCACACATGGACACTGCGACATGCAACTTGGCTTACTGTGCCTTCATGTAATAGTACAATAAACCATACTCTGGGACTTGCACTGTGCTGTAGCAGTATCCACATGGGACATTACTTTGCAGCAAGCTGATGTACCATAGATTCACTCACTGGCTTGCAGTGCAGCAATCTGCGACGTAGACAAGCCCTTCTTCTTGCTCAAGTCCCCTGAGTGCTATATGGTACTCAAAAAAGGGCTAGGTTTTGATTAGGAGCTGGGTACTCTTCCAGGATTTTTTAAAAAGTGTTCAGGGTGATTTCTGAGGGACATCACAACAAAGTCACTCTGAAACAGGTGTGCTTCATGAATGACTACATCAGAAGGCACAAATAGGTACCTCTCTGGCCACCACACTACACACCTGCTCATGAATGACCCAACAGCACACATAGTAGGACATAGGTGGTCCCAACTCAGAGAGATAGGTTGATATTCACACAGTAATAGCTTAGAAACCAAACATAGGGTAAACACAAGGGAGGGAGAAGAGTTATTTAAATTAAGGGCCAGTGTTGGCACAAGAACAAATGGATGTAAACCGGCCATCAACACATTTTGGCTTGAAATTAGATGAAGATTTTTAACCAGCAGAGGAGTAAAGTTCTGGAACAGTCTTCCAATGGGAACAGTGGAGGCAAAAAATGTAACTTGTTTCAAGACCGATCTTGATAAATTTATGGAGGGGATGGTATGATGAGCTTATCTACAATGGCATATGACCCATCCACTATTGTTATTAGCAAATATCTCCAGCAGCCAGAGATGGGACACTAGATGGGGAGGGCTCAGAGTTACTACAGATAATATTTTTCACAGAAGTCTGGCTGGTAGTCTCACCCACATGCTAAGGGTCTAACTGATTGCTTCCTGGTCCTGAATATGGCAATTTTCCCACAGGTCAGATTGGCAGAGTTTCTGGGGTGGCTTTGCCTTCCTCTACAGCATGGGGCATTTGCTGATTTGAATGAGAGTAAAAGGTAGATTCTCAGTAACTTGAAGTCTTTAAATCAACATTTGAGGACTGCAGTAATTCAGCCAGAGATTATGGATCTCTGCACGAATGGGTGGGTGAGGTTTTGTGGCCTGAGAGGTCAGACCAGATGATCATGATGGTTCCTTCTGGCCTTAAAGTCTATGAGAAAGAGATTTTCATTTAGTTTCAAAATAAATTAGAAGCCAAGTGAAGCCCTCTTCTACAAAGGGTGATGCATTCATTTTATGTTGGTGTGAGGAAATCTATACAAAACTGTTGGGTGCACAAAGTTTATAGAAAACCCTTTGAAAAAAACAATATAAATTAGTATAGTTTAGACAAGTAAAGTTGAAAAGAAACAAAAATATTAGAATTAAAAATATACAGAAATAGTGCAAAAATATTAAAAAGGATTGGTAGGAACATAAGGAAAAAAACAGATTAGATACAATGCACATAGTATCACTAAAAACTGTTTCACACATACTTGAATATGTAATATGGGAAAACTGCTCACCAATGCATTTCAATAATCCCAGATATTAAAAGTCTCAGGTATCTGAAAAACATAAGGAGAAAATCTATGAGAAACAGGATAAGAAATTATCGAGTATATGAACAATGCAAAGGTGAATAATAAGTAGTACAATAATGCATTAATGAAAAGTATAGATAGCACAAAGGAAAAAGCATTCACATTTTAAAGATGATTGTACAGTTGCTTTTGATAAAAGCTGCTCTCGATAGCAATCTTGTCTTGTGGTGTCTTTATATGAAACTCTATACTAAAATATGAAGATTTGATTAATGCCAGTGACTGCTACATTATAATGAATTTCATATCTCTAGTTATTTGCTTCCGCAACATAATATGTTTGCAGCCTTTTAAATCTAACCAATATATCAGACATATATTAGACAAAAATCCAGTTACTACAAACAATTCAAAGTAGCTCAGAGCTAAAAATAAAATGCTAAACTTTCATACTAAACATAAACAGGAAGTTTATGTAGCCATCATGCCTTTTAATTCACAATGAGAAAGTTTTTGATGTAAACCACAGTACTGTAAAACTTATTTTCAGTTGTATAGAATTCTCTGAAATGTATACACCTTTCAGGCTGAAATTGTCCATGGTTAATCTCTGCCAAAAAGTAATTATTTTTGAGGGGGTTGTTTTTTTACCTAAAAGTTTAATCAAAACAGGTTCCTTCATTTTTAAATATGAGAAACGTTAATTTAAAAAAAAAACACTTTCTCTGTATAAAAACAACTGAGCAGCTTCTTTTGACCAGCTTAATGCCAAAATGGTTGTGGGTAAAAAATTGAAATGTGGTCTTGCTGAGGAGTAGTCTGGTGAAAATTATTTTTGATTTGAAAACTGCATCCTAACACATTTTGTGCAAAGTTCTCTTGCTAACCACGTCACGTGCATAGCTAAGAAACACCATGCTGTATGTGTATGTGTGCAAAACCCTATTTACTGCACCTTATAAGATAGCTAATCTCCTCTCTCTCTCTGCAGAAGACAACCCTTCCCCTGCAGACTTTAGGAGTTGGACAATTTTGACTTTGTACCTTAACATAGTGTTTTAATGGAATAAGCTGAAAGTGAGAAAAGTGTTTCCATGAAATTTCACAATACATTTTTACCACTACATGCAATCTCATTTCTTTCCCACGAACTTCATTTTTCTGCAAATTCAATTAAATTTCTATTTTTCACATAACAAAAAGTTTAGTTTTCAAATTTTCGATTTTCAAGCCCCTCACATTTCCATTTTTGTTCAGAGAAGCCTAATTTCAAGTTGATATTGTGTGAAAACTCCCATTTCAAGTATTTTCACACCACTATTATGAGTCAGTGCTGTTATAAACTCAATTTTTCCCCCCAAACCTAGCTGACATGTATATGGAGTAAAGAGAAATGGTGGTTCTTCCTATGGGCACCTCCTAATATTCTATGTCACAGAAAAAAGGGCTCGATGCTCAGCCGTGCTCAGGAGTGGAGGAAGGAGTGGGGGAAGTAAGGAAGCTTTAAGTCACCTTTCCATTCCTCCAGTCCAGAGCTGGTGAGGGACAAAATGGCCTCCCCTGTAACTTATAGCAGCATTATGCCAGCCACAGGGATCGCTCTGGCAGCCAAGTATTGGCCAGAATTCTGTGCACTCTAGACTCATTCCTGACATGCCTCTCACATGCCCTTCCCAACCTCTACCTGGAAGGGAAAGAATAAGTAGTGTACAGTAAGCTACACTGGCTTTTATGTTACCCATGGCTTCCCCTATGTCATAGCAATACCTGGCAGCCCCATAAGGCAGCTTTCTAGTTGCTTCCTGTTGGCTCAGGACCTGATAGAATAAGCTTGTACAGTGAGAACAAAGTTTTAGTAGTTACACTGCTGTGAGTAGCATCCATCTCCTGAAGTCAAGCCATTAAGAGTGGAATTCTCAAATGTATATATGGTTGCAAATAGCCTGTTGTGCACCCCAAATAGAGCTTAGTGTACGGTTACTTAAAATAACATCATTCAAGATAGTGGAAAGCACCTGTTTGGAGGTAGTTTAGGCAGTTAAACTACCTGTGTTAGCTGGCAACCTTCCTCACCAGCCTGAGGAATTATCAGCCACACCTAAATACGTATTAACCCTTCCCTCTAGGTTCCATTTATTGTCTAAATGACCACAAACTCACAAAAAGAAAACAAAACTTCCATCTGGGGCTTTCTACCCAGCCACAACTGCCGGGGCTTCTCACCAGGAATCTCACTTCTCCAGGGACTACTGCAGGAGACAGTCCTCCTCCCTTTTCCTGCAGCTCTTTATAGGGAACATCTCAGCTGCAACTGATTAGAGAACAGTGCTGGCTGTCTTTAGGCCCCTGGGGCAGGCCCCCTGTTACTGTCTGAAATATGTTTGTACCACCAAACAGATCCAGGTGCCTTTGAACATAAAGTTCTAAATTTCTGTTAAGCTCCATTGTTTGGAAAAAATCTGTCTGTTTCTCTGACCTCATGTGAATGTATTGATCAATGTATTTAGTATCTCCTACTTTGATGATAGTACTGCTAGCAGCAGGATGCCAGACTGAAGTACAATAATTTATTGTCACAATAAATTAATTTTATGTATAAATGGTACAAATGTTTCTCTTTAGTTAATTAGATAAAAAGGAAATGGGCATTTTACCAGTCTTTGTAAGATATTAAAAAAAGAGGCTCAAAGATCTTCAGTGAACAGCTGTATTCTCACACAAGTTCCATAACCTCTATGTAAGGAAGATGCTGTGGGCCAGACTCTCCTTGTCAGGGACCACAGATCTTGAACACTGGCCTGCAGGGCTTTTAAGAACTAGGTAGCCTTAACCTGCCACCCACTGACCTACTAACATCTTCTATTCTAGCAGATGAACTCTAACAGAGGACCCCAGTCGTGGGATCTGATAGGTACCCAGCCTCTATTTAATCCAAGCACAGGCACAGGAAGCTGTCCATGCAACTGGGTTCTCCCTGTTCAGTACTACTCCCCCTGCAATACCTGCCTGCCTCCTGACACCTGACTCTCAGGAACCACCTAGGAACAACCTTACAAGTACAAACTGGGGTAGCTATCAGCACCTAGCTAGATACAACTCATTCTTCCCCTTTAGAATAACCATTGTAAAACTTTAAACAGTCGCTTATAAACAAATCACTTGCATCTGGTACCCAGGTCTTCCAATCATTTAGGCAGTCTCCTACATCTCATATGTCTCCTAATACCTGCAGAGGCAGGAACAAGATGAGGCACTGGAGCAATTCCTACTACTATAGATTTCCCATCATCAATAATGGTGTCAGTGATGTTCTCTGGTCCAAGGCATTCTCTTCTTCAGCTGATGAACTGTGGACAATCTTGAAATATTCAATTTCTTTCCATCTATTAATAAGGCAGAATCTCCTTGGATTTCTGTTAACTGAAAAGAACATGAATATCTTGAATGTCCTTTTTTGACTTTGTATGGCAGCTTCACAAAATCCACAGTTTGAAACTTGAGGCTTAGCACCTTTCCTTATGATAACATAAGACTGGCCATATTGGGTCAGACCAATGGTCTATCTAACCTAGTATCCTGCCTTCTGACAATGGGTGATGCCAGATGCTTTGTATGAGCGGACAGGGCAAATATCAAGTGATCAGTCTCCTGTCATCCAGTCCCAGCTTCTGACAGTCAGAAGCTGTGATCTACATACTGTGTATGTTTCTCCTGTTTGTTCTTAACACATTAATGAATAGCTTCATTGGAAGGTAATGATTGAAAAAAGAGAAAAAGTGTAAGCCTTTGACAGGAGTAAGTCATGTATCAGCCTGGCATCCTCTTAATAGTTCGAAGAGTGATATTCCTGCTGTGGAGTGTGGAATGGTCCTGTAAGCAAACTGTTTCACATAAAGCTTCTTCCCATGGTCTTGCTTGCAAACTGGTAAGTTGAAAACTTTCTTTCACCAGTCTGTACATTCTCCTGACTACACCATTTGCTCTTGGATGGTATAAAGAAACCGTTTTGTTCTTGATACCATTGCTACTGAGGTATTGTTACATTTCAGCAAAGGTCAATTGCATCCAACTGTCAGTTACCAGCTCCATGGGAAATCCTTTTTGAGTGAAGATTGATGATATGAACTTAATCACTGTTTCATTGGTAACTTTTCCATTGAATGTAACTTATGGCCACTTTGAAGTCTAGTCTATTATTACTATGGCAAACCTTTGCATAATAGTCTGATCTTCAAGTGGTCCCATTATATCGAGATCCAGTTTCTCCTACAGACAGCTGGGACAGTCAACTGGTGTGAGAGGGATGCTGAAGATTTTCTGTGACATATCATTACTAGCCCAAGCCATGCAATTCTTGATTATTTCCTCAACTTATTTGTCCAACCCTAGCCAACAGAAGTCTTGCTGCAGTTGTCTTTTGGTTAGATTCATCCCAGAGGTCCTTCATATGCCACATGGATCAGTCGTGCTCTCAGAAATGTAGGCACAACAAGATGGTCAAGTCTCAAAATGTGTGTCTGCATGGTTACAAACATTCTGATGTTATCGTCTAGTAAGACCACCTGTTGACCATGTAACTTTTTAGGTCTTGAAGTACCTTGTCTTCTTTCATGGCTGTTGCTCACCCTCAGACTGTGATCACTCCTTGAGTTGTAGCAGAGATTTGTGCAATAGGAATCGCTATATCATCTTTCTATATTGGACCCTCATGGCATGAGCAGGTGAGAGAGACAATCTGCCATAGAGTACTTGCCACCTGAAAGATACTGTCTGGAAATCAAAGTCCGTTAGTTTGGTGGCCCATTTAACAATTCTTGGAATGCTCATCCAGAATGTTATGTGGTCAATAAAGCTGAGAGAGCTTTGTGATCAGATTTTAAGGTAAATCTCCTATCCCATAGGTAAGTTCTGAAGTGTGTTACTGCACAGAAACATTCCAGAGCTGCTTTCTGAATGAAAATAGGATTTTTCTGGGTCAGTCAGGGATCTGGATACTAATACAATAGTGATTTATTGTCCATTTTTTAGCAAGACAGAATCAAGACTGCACTCTCAAGCAAACAATTCTCACAACACATGCTTCTCAGAATCAAAAGGGTGTAGAGCCAGACTGGTGGAAATTGCACGTTTGATCTTGTTAAGGCTGTATTTGCACACTTCATCCCAATCAAACCTGACATCCTTTTTTATGAGTTGACACAAAGGAACTACTTTCATGGAAAATTGCTGTACAAACTTTGAAAAGTATTCTCCCAATCCCAAGAAGGATAGAAGATTGTCTTTGTTAGGCTCTGGTGCACCATGAATGGCTTCTACTAGGTCTGGTTTTGGTTCTATGCCATTTGCAGAGAGAGCATTTCCTAGATAAGTCACTGAGTTTGCTATGGAATTGACATTTCTTCTTGCTTGTGGTAAGTCCATGTCGTTTAAGTTTTTCTATAACCTTTTTTGGGATGACATGTTTGGATTTGTGTGTGCCACACATTATAATGTCATCTTGAAAGTAAAGAACCCTTGTCTCCAAAAATCTGAAACATCATTTTCTGGAACATGCAGAGGCTAACCCAAACAGCATCTGTTTGAATTGGACAAGCCTTCTGGAGATATGAAAGCTGTGTACTTGCAGAATTCTTTCATTAAGAAGATCTATTGGTAAGCTGAGGATAGATCAATGGTTATAAAGACTCTTGCCTCCTTCAAGTTGAGCAGCATTATACTGAGGTTGGGTAGAGGATAACAATCATGTTGGAGTTTAGAGCGCTCAAGTCCACAGATGTGCAGATGGCACCACTAAGCTTCCTGGTGAGAAGAAATCCATTCTGATGAATCAACCAGTTTTCAATGATCTCTTCTTTGCATAATTTCAGACTTTACTTCTTGAGCAGTTGTCTCAGCACTATTGGTTCATTTAGCACTTTATGCTGTACAGGCACATTGTTTTTTAGCTGAATCTTTTGCTTGAACTTTTTTGCAACATCTGGGATATCGGAGAAAACTTCTGGAAAGTCTAGATGTTTCCTGGTTGTAGCCTATCCTCAGTTTGTGGGACAGAGTCTGTACTATTTGGATCTAATATCATCTGAAGATCCCTTTGATTTAATCCTACAATAGAAATTTCATTTTGGGCTACATAGATCTTTTGCTTGGATGTTACAGCCTTTGTACTCTAGGGCAACTGTAAAATAGCCATTGATGGGGCTAGGAAATCCACCATACTCTCTGGGGTATATGGAGCGTTCAACTTTGGTTGGGAGCTGGCAAATAGCACAGTGTAAAGCTGGTTGAGAATTACAGTATAAAGCAAACCAGAATCTGCTAACATCCTCATCTTATGGCCATTGACTTGCGCTTGGCAATGTGGGGAATGATGTGGTAATCTCCTGTCACATTGAGAATGCCATCAGAATTCAGTTCTACATCATCCTCATCTGTGAGAACTCCAGATACAACACTGACAAGACTTACAGACTTTAGTAAAACATCCTTTTTTTGTTGCATTTCTTGCATACTGATTTCTTAGCAGGACACACTTGAAAGTATGCCTTGTGACCAGGGTCACCATATCTGTAACACTGGTAGCAATGGGGTGTGTGGAAGAGTAAAGGCACTGTGCATGTAGACTTAGGAGCTCTGCAAGTTGCAGTCTTGTATCAGACTATATTAACCTATGTAGGCTGGAAGACCTCTGGTGTCGCACAAAGTAACTTAGCACAGTGGATGGCACTCTTCACTTGTTGGGTGGTTTCTATGGCTTTCTCCAAGGTAAGGCCTTTTTATCAGGAGGTGTCATTCATGAATCTTGGTACTTCTCATCTTCATGACAATCTGATCTCTAATCATTTCATCTCTGAAACATGTTACATTCAAGTAATGCAGCTACATAGCAGTCGATGAGCTTGTGAGGCATGGGACTAGAACTTGAAACATTCGGCACCAATATTTAGTAGAGGATTGAAGTGATCATCCAGGATTTGGAGAGCAACATCATATAAAGTCCCATCTTGTAGTAAATTGGTAGCAGAGGGGAGATGCTTGAAGACTTCATTGCTCTTCAGGACCAAGGCCATAAAGCAGTAAGGCTTTCCACTTTTCTGGAGTGTAAGTAGAAGTTTCTATAGCAAGCATATTGCTGCTGAAATAAGACTTCCTTGATTCCCATGAAAGTGGAGGATCTCCCCAGGGAAGCATGAAGAATGGGGGAAGTGAAACTTGTGTCATGGTAATAACATGAAAGCAAGCTGGAGACATCCAATGAATAAAGCAAGAATGGTGGAGAACAATCAGCTGGTAAGAAATGCTGGTCACAGAAATAGTTGACTGGCCCTTCAAACTACGTTTGTGGTACTGCTGAGGAATATATCTATTGGCAAAAAGGAGCATGTTGCAAAAAGGAGCAGTTGCAAATAACAGCAGGCTTTAGGCCTCCAGAGTTTCCCTGGGAGCAGCAACAGCAGGTCACAGCAGCAGGAATCATGAATAGGGTGATCAGATGTCCCATTTTTAAAGGGACAGTCCCATTTTTGGGGACTTTTTCTTATATAGGCGCCTATTACTCTCCACCCCCAGTCCCATTTTGTTAACAGTTGCTATCTGGTAACCCTAGTCATGAGGCACTTGGATAAGTTAGATTTGTATTTCTCTATGGTTCTTTTATGCTCAATGCCAGTTTGTTTTGTACCTGAACCCCTCTGAGGAAGACTTGGGAAGCTTAATAAAAGCAAAGATGAGATTTATTCACTTTTTTAACAGAGCTCACGTTCTTCCTTTTCTTCTCTTTCTTCTCTCTCCCCACCTTCTGAGCATCCTGAACCCAAGGCTACAGAAACCACCTAAAAACAAATTTACAAATGCAAACTGGGGTAGCTAAATACCCCAGCTAAATACAACAGTAGGTTTAATAATTTGCATCCCTTTGCCTGTTAAACATGGTGTGTGTAGGGATGCAATTCTGCAGTGAAATAAATGATTTTGTGAGGGTGCAAACCAATACATTTTTCGTCTATTTGTTTGCGGTCCCAACTGTGCACCAATGCAAGTTCACCTGCACTTTTTTTTTTTGGGGGGGGGGGGGGGGAGGCACGCTTTGGCAGTTGTGCTCTCGGAACTGGGTTTTTTTTTTTTGTTTTGTTTTGTTTTTTGCTTGGGGCAGCAAAAAACCTAGAGCTGGCCCTGGCTCCTTGTGAAGCTGAATCATTCAGTTCTTGGAAATCAAACACAAAATTGATGCAGACATGGCTGAGGTGCATTAGTTCTTAATTTGATTGGTAACTTACCAGCTGTAACAAGTA
Source organism: Mauremys reevesii (assembly GCF_016161935.1). Classification (NCBI taxonomy): domain Eukaryota; kingdom Metazoa; phylum Chordata; order Testudines; family Geoemydidae; genus Mauremys; species Mauremys reevesii. Next base: position 84,732,919 of record NC_052627.1, on the reverse strand, counting down.
TTACAATTCTTGCATTTTTCCAGTGCACTGGCTATCTCTTTGGAGAAAGAGCACGAAGACACAAGAAAGAAAAAGATATGATGAATTTTAATCATTCAGAAGTTCTATCTGTGTAAAGGAGCCTTTCTATAACTATGTGTTCTGTTGAATTAATACTTTGCCGTAACTGGACAATTGAGTTGTATCTGATGAGTAGAGCCAATGGAAATTGCATCATTGTGAGGGGGAAAATGGTTACTCATTATGCCAATTTACTTAAGTATAAGCAATGATTCTCCTATGTAGTACAATTCACAAACTTTTCCCAAGTGAAAGCAAAACCTTAAAGATGGCTTTGTGCCCCCTCCACCTGTTTTTTATTTCTCTTTGGGACTCTACAAAAATCTTTGAATTCACAATGAATTTATCCTAGTGGGTCAAATTGCAGAGTTACTACTTTGCTCTCCTAGGCCCTGATTCTGAAGGCACTCCACATATAGGTAAAGCAGCTATTCAAATTCATAGATTCCAATGCCAGAAGGGACCATTATCATCTAGTCTGACCTCCTGTATAACACAGGCCATAGAACTTCCCCAAAATAATTCCTAGAGCAGATCTTTTAGAAAAACATCCAATCTTGATTTAAAAATTGGGCCCTTCCGTTTAACATTGTTCACATTACTCATTTTTGATGCACTACATTCATGTGAAATGAAAATCTGCCCTTAAAAAGTAATATTGTACACAAACTTTTTGTATAATTTCAAAAAGCTTTTTCCCTTGCACTTCCTGGCTTCACCAAAAAGCAGAATTCTACTTTATCTGCCAGAGGCATTTCCTGCAATATATCCTGTCCACATTCTGGACATTTCACAATAAATCCTGATATGAAGGTAGTAGCCTGCTGAGGTTTGAAGGTGTATCTTAACTTTTGAATGCTTGCCAAAATAACCCTATAAAATTTTGAGGTTTGCCCTCAAAATTCAACACACTTCTCAATGCCATCAGTACTATTATGAAACTATTTGCAGTAATTCATGTTTCATCTTATACTGCGTCATAGCATCTATCTTAGAACAATAGGTGACCATTTGTTTTCCAGAGGTGTAGGTTAAATTGTAGAATCCTCTCAGAAGCTGTATGGAGTATTGAATATTTTTTCAAATGTAATTCTGGTTAATTATCATTACACATAGTCCAAGTATTTCACTGGCTTGCAGATTACTCTTCCATGAGATGTTCTCTGTTGTGGTACTACTTGAAGTTGATGCATTTATATTGTCTATTAACTATCTTTAATTTTCCAGCAATTTTAAGTTTGAAAAAATATGCAAGTATATAGACTATATCTGTGTCAATTTTTGCAAGGGAAAGTTGAGATCCATCAGAGTTTGGGAGAGAAAAGAAAATATAGACATGATATAGATATTGCTGAAAAGGTTTGATTAAGATAATGAAGTGACAGGTATGGATTTGGAAGAGAACTAAAGGATTTAGAGGAAAATACATGCTCTGATTTAGGATGTGTTTGTAGTATTTAAAAAAGCAATAAAATATGTATTACTAATCAGATATAGGGACTACTGCAATCCTACTGGGACACAGAATATGCTTATAGTACAAAAAAGAAGCTGTATGACAGACATGATCGTACAAAACATTAAAGAGACAAAGAAGATGATGAAGCCAATCACAAATGCTCTAAAATCTCATTGGGAAAGTTATACTGACAATAAGTAGAGGATTCTTCCGGAATTGAATAAAAGCAATAAAAGGTTATTTGAATACTCGAAGTGGAAGAGATCACTGAGGGACCATTAAGAGATGGTGAAACACAGTTTTTCTTGTGTCTTGTTTCTAATTTAGTGCTTGTCCTCAGTATTCACCAGGAAAATTTGAAGTGTAACATAAGAATGGAACACAGTTTTCAAAGACTGAGAAACAGACAGCATCAGTCACCAGCAGTAGGAACCTTTCTGTTGCTATTACCACAACAGGCTGACACGGTCTCTGGGTAGATTAAATTGTTCAGGTGTCAGAGAATTTAATAGCTCTAATAATAAAGATTTAACAAGCCCTTGGTGGGAGAGAGCAGATATAGAGGAATTAGATACAGGTCATAATCTCACTATTTGGGACAGTGTATAGTTAAGAGCCAAAGAATTACTGAGGCCAGCTCCTTATATAACTTAACTGTCGTTCTTAAATCAGGAAGTCTAATGTCCAATAATAGTACTACAAAGTCAAGTGTTTCAAGGTAAACAGAGTTCTGTGTCTGGCAATTATTTCACAATTTATTTGTTGAAAATTTTATATAGATCACTGAGGGATGATGGATGAGGTTTTCAGAACCAGTCCCAATCATTTTAATATTGTTAGACAAACTATCCAGGAAAGTAGTGCACATTCTTTGCTGCAATCCAGGGCTAGATGGATCATTCTTTTTGCCCCTCCAGCTCTGTAGAAATCATCAGGCTTCACCTACTCCCAGATCGTAGCTGGGATAAGATTTGGCTCTAAAAGCATATGCTTGGAGTAACTCACATATACCATAACTGCGCAAGCTACACCCTAAAAATCTAAAGCAAAATAGGGAGCTTTTCTAAATTAAGTGAATATATGGAAGAACTTTGCTAGAAAAGCAAAATAGTAACCTGTGTGAGGAAAAAAAATTTCTGATGCCTAATGTGAAGATGAATAGGTATCCTTTTATTTTATTTACTGATTATTTAGAATTATATATATGCTATGTGACAAAGCTCCAAGTCTGTATTGGTGGGTCTCGTGCTTCCTGGCGGATTCAGTGGCCTCAGAAGCTCACTACGGCCCTCAATATGACCTCCCTTTCCCCGTATGGCAGCAAAGGTTACAGCTTATTGATCTATTTTCATCACAGGCTGGTATGGGAGGTGGGAAGGTGGAATACCCACAGTCTCTGTTGCTCCTTAGAGCTCCAGAGGCACCGTTTGGTCTCCTGCCTGGACTAAAGTCTGTTTCCCCTCTCAAAGGGATCTCTGTTGATCATGCGGGGAGGAAGGGGGGAACTCGGGCCCACCCTCTACTCTGGGTTCCAGCCCAGGGACCCTAATGATAGCAGCTGTTAGCAGCTTCCCTCCTCCACTGACGCTGCTTTGACTCCCTGGGCCAGTTCCCCATGCTCCCCTTTTCCAAGCTTCACCCTTACCTCAGGGCTCAGTAATGCTTCCTCTCCTCCAGCGCCTTTCACCTGGGCTTCTCTCAAGAGAACTGGAAAGGAGAGCTTTTAAAGCAGTATAAGTGGGTCCTTAATTGGTTCCAGCTGTCTCCATTATCCTAACAACTTTAAGTGACCCTTAGTCAGTTAATTGAGGTCAGGTGCTGGCATTAGCCTAATGACCTTAATTGGTTAAATTGGCCTCAGGTGTCGACTGGCCTGGAGTAGCCCTTGTTTGGCTATCCAGGGAACAGGGACTTGCTCATTCTGAGGCTGATATACCTGCCTTCCATTACCCTCTTATATCCTTCTGGCCTGAGTCCGTCACAGCTAATAAACAGCACCTACCCATATAGTTTAAGCACCCGTGATAAACTTTTTAAAACATCACAAATAATAGTCTAAGTGTGGCAGTACATTTAACTTTTAATTTACCACCAAATAAACCAGGCAAGTTAAGAACTCTTCCTCCAACAATTCCCCGTCCTTACACTACTCCCCTGCCTCTCTCTCCATTTTCAAATTCTTTGGTGGAAAAACAAGCTTTGAAGGTCATCAGAAATTGAGTATTTGAAACCATATGGAGAGAGAATTCTAAAGCTATGGGACACTCTAAAGGTACGTCTACACTACCCGCCGGATCAGCAGGTAGTGATCAATCTATGGGGGATCGATTTATCGCATCTACACTAGTTGTGATAAATCGATCCCCGATTGCTCTGCTGTCGACTCCGGAACTCCACCACAGCGAGAGGTGGAAGCGGAGTCAACGGGGGAGCGGCGGCCGTCAATCCCGCGCCACGAAGACGCGAAGGAAGTGATTCTAAGTCAATCTAAGATACGTCGCCTTTAGCTACGCTATTCTCATAGCTGAAGTTGCATATCTTAGATTGGTCCCTCCCCGCAGTGTGGACCAGGCCTAAGAGAACATCCCACCTTCATCTTGAATGACTTCATGGTGTGGCATGAGGCGAGAAGCACTCTCTTATCTGCTAAATTACAAGCCATTTAGAGCTTTTTAGCTCAAAACCAATACCTTAAACCTCACTCAGAAACCCATAGGCAGGTTTGTTATGCTGTAGGACAGCTTCTTCCTCTTTTTCTGGATTATTTCAGTGGGTGTTTTTGTTTTGCAGCTGTAATGCTCAGGCATCAGTGCACACCCAATATGCAGGTAGCTTTTTCACAAGGCATATCATTATCCCTGGTCGTAAGTTGGCAGGTTTGTTCTATGTTTTTCCCCCCCATAACTCTTTATTTACTCACTATGCTGCATGGTCTAGCCACTCATTAAAATTTTCCAAAACTGTTTTCCTTTGCTTCCCTACAGAAATATTAATGTCCAAGAGAAGAACACATGGTCCATTGTGTTTTACAAAACACACTCATCCTTCTCATTTTAACTATTGACTACAAAACAACATTGGTCAAACTGCTCATCAAGGAAAGTGAAACTATCCATATTCATACTATGCCTCAGTGGAGACAATAAATGAAACATAACTCATTCATCAGCGTTCATGTGATTACATCTTCTACCACATTAGCCCTATAGCAATTATCCAGCTATAACTTCTATAAGAACCCAGGAGAAAATATAAAAGATTAAATATATTAACTTTAAAGGAAAATACAAGTGAGAGAGACAACTTTCTCATTAGTGTACAAAACAGAGGCCGCAATATTGAAAAGGCTGAATGATGCCATAAAATACAGTATGTCTAGGCTGGTTCTAGGACTAAGAAAAATTTACAGAGGCCTACTCCATTTAAAAAGGTTTGGGAGGAGAAGGTATTTGAATTATCATGTGATCAAGCTTGAATAGTAAATTGAATAGTAAATTTAAAAAGCTGTAGATGATACAATGTATTTTGGGGAGCTTTCCAAATAAAAACTAGATAAGCAATAACTGTTCGTCATCTGCATTTGTGAGTGGTTCATAAACAGCAGTTATATCTACTCTAATGAATGTTCATTGTTCTTTTGTTAGCAACAACACATTGGTGGTATACTACATCATCAAAGTGATGGGGCTTTGATGATACATTACAGCAATCTGTCACCAAGGAGACAGTACTTTGATAATGTGTTACATTAACTACATCATCCAAAGTACCATCATTCTGAAGATAAAGTGCAGTGCCAGCTGGCAGAAAGCATGATGCAGTTAGGTTTACTTTTAGATAAACTTTAGAAATGCATTCTTTCTTTAAGAAAAGAGGGTACATGAGTGAGTATGTTAACCAACTGTCTTCTATATCACTGTATTTTGAAGGATCTGCTTTTTAATTAGACATAATGATTCCAGAAGGGTTTAATACAGTGAGGAAAAAGTAAAGTACAGAAAGCCAGATCGCCAGCTATGGTTGAGCTGTGTTGAACTGTGCTGAAGAGGCTAGGAGGAAGGGGGAAAGCTCTAAGAGTACATCTACACAATACAGTAAGCCCAGCTTTGTGTGACAGGTGTTTGCAGACTAGGTGTTTGCAGGCCTGCTGTTGAGCATCCACACTGCACTGAAAACCCAGGCCTCATAACCATGCTGGCACAGCAATACTGCACTGTGCAGATCTGAGACAGCACATCAGCTTCTGTGGGCATACACATTGTATCCCAGGATTCCTAGCACCCTCACAAGCTGAAATCACTCTAGGGTTTGGCTTATAGTGGGTTGTGGGTGAACTTGTCCGTCCATCCTGCAGGAGTTGATCAGAAAGGCTTTGGATGGTTTTAGTCAAACACCACATCCAGCTGAGCCATTTTGTGTCTGCACAGTCCCAACAGTTGGTACCATCAACATGGATCCCAAAACAATGGAAGAATTTCTCCACCTCATGCTCTGTCCTATTTTGGAACATAAGCAGAGCATCTGCAAAATGCTAGTGGATCTTTCTGAAGCAGTTTTTGAGCTGCAAAGGGAACTTCTAAGAGGGAGATACTGATGTGCCAGCTGCGACTGAGCTGATGCTGCTCTTGCCTGTTGGCTTAGCCTCTGGTTCCTTCCCCTTCGCTATGTAGACTAGCACTTCTGGAGCAGGACCACAAGCACAGACTGCGGGGACCACATTGTCACATGGACCCGGGATGACCAACAGCGAGTCTAGATCTCTCTCATGAAGAAGCATACATTCCTGGAAGTTTGTGATCAGCTTGCTCCTACCATCCTGCCTCAGAACACCTACGTGAGAGAGGCTATGCTAGTCCAGAAATTAGTTGCTATAGCCATCTGGAACCTGGCTACCCCAGATTGCTACAGGTCTGTAACTAGACAATTTAGAGTTAGTAAATCAACTGTTGGGGTTGTTGTGGTGGAGGTTTGCGAGGCAATTAGGACTGTGAGGTACCTAAAGGTGATGGGCACTAGAAATGTTCCTGAAACAATTGCTGTCTTTGAGAGAATGGGCTTTCCAAACTGCATTGATGGGATTATTGCCTGCTGCAAGGATCACATGAGTACATGAACCACAAAGGGTACTACTCTATTGTTAAACAGTCCCTGGTTGACCACAGGGGCAGATTCATAGACACTAACATGGAATGCACTGACAGGATGAATGATACTAGGATGTTCCAGAGAGATTGGGACAAGCTAGGAAATTATTCCCACTGAATGATACTGCTATAAATGGAGTCATTGATCCCACTGTTCTAGGGGACTCAAGCCAGTGCTGTGTTTGAATTGAAGTGATTGTTAACTCCAGTTACAGTAGTAAGCTGTGCTGTAGTCTCTTTAAAGGAGCAATTACCTTATTACTCCGCCAAATGGTCCAGGAGAGGGCTAGACTTTTCAGGGCAGGCAGTTTTCAGGAATTTGGAGTCACTTGGCTAGTGGTAACCATAACTAGAGAGTGTGGTTGTTGTGTAGCGAGCAGACTTCTGGAGTTGCTGAACCAGGGCTGCTCAATGCAGAGACACTCAGGGCATGCTTGTCTGCTGGCTGAGAGCATCCAGAGAGAGAGCTATAGCATGAAAGCATTTTAAGACTATCAGGGTTACAGGACAAGTGGTGACACAATATCTCACTGGTCAGGATTGAACCCCAAATGTGACACACACAGAGATGGTTGTCCTGTCTTCATGCTTCTACTCAGGATCTCTAGAATATTAATGTTCTCCAGAACTTGCACTGCCTGACAGTATTGAAAAACCACAAGTAATGACTACACCACTGATAAGGCAGAAATCATTTCAATTGAATTTTGTATGTTTATCTTACAATGATGGGGGACAGCTTTCAGCACTGCTCCAAAGGACGTCTGAAGTGGCCAGTGTTTTTTCTGACTTTGAATGAAAGATAAAGCGGAAAATGTAATTTTTTACAAAAGGTCAGATCATAATGTGTTCTTTCTTTCTCCTTTCAAGGCACTTGCACATCTGCTAGGGAAACTCATGTAATCAGAAGCCGGGGGGGAGGAGTGGGGTAGGAAGACCCACCTCCTGCAGGCAAGGATAATGAGAGTCTGAGAAGAGCTAATGGGAGAGCTTCTAGATAAAGTAAATCAGCAGGTGGAGTTTCAGAAGGACCAAATGGAGTACAAAAGGACATGTATTCCTGCAGTGTGGAAAGAGACAGAGGTTGCACAGCATGAGGAGAGATTGGGGGACAGATTAATGGAGCACATCCACAGGTTGAGGGATGAAGACAGCACAGCACAAGTTGATGTTCGAGCTATTACTTGCACTTATGGCTACCAGACTGCAGGCTTCAGTGCCACCTTCAGCTCCTGCTCCTGCTCACCCTGAGTCCCCTCCATGCTATCTTGCCCTGCAGACTATGAAATGTCCAAAAGATGTAGAGGTTGGCTCGACCATGTCCTAGGCAATGAACAGTAGCACATGGAACTGACAAATGTACCCTGTGCATTCATCCACTCCAGTCCAATCAAGGCCCACACATGCAAAATGCACTGGAAAGGCACTGGAGAACAGAAGGACAGGGAAACCCAAGAATAGCTGGGCATGTAATTTGGGAACATTCATAGTTCACTATTTTGGCACTGAGTTTGTTTACTGTGCTGTATGTTTTGATGATAACTGGTCTGCCTTTCTGCTTCTTACATTGGCATATAAATACTGTGTAAAATAAAGTGTTGAATTTGGACACAATGCTACAATAGGACGTTTTATTTTCTGTAATGTTAAAAGCGGCACAAACTGTTATGAATGTTATATGCCCATTCTGAATAAATGTTATAATAAACATTTACAAACTGTCATCACAGCAATCCATAAACTGTGAGTTGCAATACATGGACAGTATTTATAAAATGCATAACATCTCCAGACATTTAATGATAGCGTTTACAAAATTCATAATCCCAACATATTTTAAAAACATCACAAAATTGGCCCACACCCATACGCAGCACAACCTCAAATACTGTTCAATTCCCCTTCATGCATGGGACTGTGCAAACTCATTATGTGGATGCACAAGGCATCCCTGATTTCCAGTGCATGTGTGGATCCAACACAAGTCATGACAGGTTCACTGTCTGGCTGTGTGCACTGGTTTAGAAATCCAGCAGGGTCTTGAGTCCTCTGGTGAAAAGGACACAGACATTGTGCAGACCAGAAGGCTGCAATAACACAGACTGCATTGATGACACTGGCATCCAAAAGGATTTGAAGGCAGCACCAAAGGGGTTTCAATCTTCCATATTATTATTCCACCACCCTACAGCCAGTGAATGCATGGTTGAAACTTCTTTTACCAAGTCCTCTGAAATCGGGTATGGTTTCATAAGCCCCAGCAACAGGGGGTAATTCTAGCATATATCCATAACTCTCTGTACACACTCCCACACATACATCACACAAAAATATTAATCAGTGAATTATTAGTGTTCCAATAATACCTTACATGACACCTTTTACATACAGATTATGAGAACAGTGTGTTACGTATAGTATGTCTGGCCTGATGAGTTGCTGACACAGAGTAGTGAACCACCAACAGGCCTCTGGGTCACAGTATGGTAAGGAGATATTTAGGCTTCTAGTGACTGATCAGCACACCTCAGAATGGAGAGGGCTTGTGAGTTGCCTTGCAACATAGCAGACCATCTGGAGTTCCCAGAGTGGGAGCAGGTCATTACAGGTCATGATGCCCAATGGCTGAAGCAGGCTCGGGGTAGTCCCGAGCTATGGTCAAGTGGTGCAAAGGTGGTCTGGTAGCAAGAAGGTCAACCAATATTAGATGCAATATAGGGCAATGGTCAAAGTTCTCAAGGGGAGTCAGTAGCCAGAGAGCCAATCCAATGGCCCAGATTAGCAGGATAGTGAGACAAGTACAGGTGAGGTGGCAAGGCAGAGTCAGGTGAGGCAGCAGGTCACCAAGGCAAGGCACTTGAGGCAGCAACCAGCAGGCAATGGCCTGTTGCTCCAACAGCTTCCTTTTCCTGTTGGGGTCTTTATATAGTCCAGGTACACAAGCAGGGCTGGAGACATGGCTGCTGTGGGGCTGTAGGTCTTTAGCACTTAGGCCATTGGTCAGGAGTGATGGTTCAGTGCATTACTGTGGTGTGAAGGCTAGGAATACTGTCAAGGGACCCACCAAGCCTGGGTTCAATACTGGGGTCCTGACATCACCCAGCACTCCTGGGGTACACAGGAACCAGGCTTATCTGGATGGGCTCTGTCGAAGGCCCTGACCTTTTGGGGAATGTATCTTCCCACACAAGGTACTCTCTTCTTGGACTTGGACTGGCAGAGGGGGAAGTTGTTTTCACTTGGAAAAGGGATTGTCAGAGAAAGGTTTAAGGAGGGAGACATGGAATACAGGGTGCATCTTAAGGCAGGATAATTTGTGCTATGACATGGAGTATATTCACCCAAACAGAATCTCAGCTCCAGGTTTTAAATCAATTGGGCAGTCATATTCCCCATGGCGGCAGGTGGGTGAACGCACACTTAAAATCACACTCTGGTTCCTATGACATGAAAAGGAGCAAATCCACTACAAAGTTAGGTATCACAACCTCATCACTGACACTTTATGGTCAACCAGATCAAATGCTACTGACAGATGGAACAAAATCAGCATAAAATGTTTTCATCTTCCAGAGCCAGAAGTAGATCATCATCCAGCACCACTGTTCCAATTTCTGTTCCATACCTAGGTCTAAACCCAAACTAACCATGTTAAGGAAATCTGAAGATGGCAAATATTTCCACACTCTTCTCTGTAAACTTCGCCAAAGTATATAGCATATTTTCATTTCATTATACTTAGCCCAGAAGCATAACTTTAGATCTATGTATCATCTTTGTATTTAACTGGGATAATCATATTTGATAGATCACAACTTTTCCACTGAAACCTTACATAATACGCTTTGTACAAGCTTTGTTGCAATTATATAAGAGTGGTCATACCAATGATATAAATGGCCATATTCAATCATACAGCATAACAACCAGCCAACAGGGACATGAGATCAATGGCAGGTAGTAAATTGAAATGCCCCCAACATCTCTGGAACCCAAATGAGCATCACTGGTCTGGTCCATGACAAGGAAGGAATCTCTCATCTATGCTGATACAAGTTAACAATACAGGAAACACTGAATACAAAAATATGCAACCCTCCCCGTCCCCCCTACAGTACTTTGTTCCTCTCACATTTTCTTATCTCCTCCTCAAAACATCTTCCCTTTCTGCCACTAAAGCCAGATGACTCTTCAGTGGAACTTGAGGAGGAAACCCCATGAAGCTCACTCTCTAAATAATACTCTCCCCTTACTCCTTAAAATCCCTCCCAAAAATCACAGATTCAGACATTCCAAGGCCAAAAGAGACCATTTCATCATCTAGTCTGCCCTCCTGTATAACACAGGCCATAGAACTTCCCCAAAAGAATTCCTAGAGTATATCTTTTAGAAAAACATCAATTTTTATTTAAAAATTGTCAGTAATGGAGAATCCATCATGACCTTTAGTAAATTGTTCCAATAACTAATTATCCTCACTGTCAAACAATGTATGACTTATTCCAATCTCAATTTGTCTAGCTTCAATTTCCAGTCATTGGACTGTGTTATACCTTTCTCTGCTCGACTGAAGAGCACCCTGTTAAAAATGTGTTCCCCATGTAGGTACTTATAAACTGTAATCAAGTAATCTCTTATCCTTGTCTGTTAAGCTAAATAGATTGAGCTCACTGAATCTATTACTACCAGGTTTGTTTTCTAATCCTTTAATCATTCTCCTGGTTCTTCTCTGAACCCTCTCCAACTGTTCAACAGCCTTCTTGAAATGTGGACATGAGAACTGGACACAGTATCCCAGAAGCAGTTACATCAGCGCCAAATACAGAGATAACATAACCTCTCCACTTCTACTTGAGATTCCTCTCTTTATGCATCCAAGTATAGCATTTACCACAGCATTGCAATGGGAGCTCATATTCAGCGGATTATCCATCACAATCCCCAAATCTTTTTCAGAGTCACTGCTTCCTAAGATAGTTTTAGGATGGGAGACTCTATGGCCTAAATTCTTTGTTCCTACATGTACATATTTACACTTAGCTGTATTAAAACACATTTGCTTGCACTCCGCTTGCCAAGTGATCCAGATCACTATGTATCAGTGACCTGTCCTCTTTGTTATTTACCACTCCATCAAATTCTGTATTATCTGCAAATTTTATCAATGATGATTTTATGTTTTCTTCCAGGTCATTGATAAAAATGTTAAATAGCATAGAGCCAAAAACCAACCCCTGTGGGACCCCACTAGAAACACATCCACTCAATGATTGCCTGTTTATAATTACATGTTGAGACCTATCAGTTAGCCAGCCTTTAATCCATAGTAATTTTATGTATGCACTGTCGTTGTAGCCATATTAGTCCCAGGATATAAGAGAGACAAGGTGGGAGAGGCAAGTGTATGAGGTAATATTATTTATTGGACCAACTTCAGTTGATGAGAGAGACAAGCTTTTGAGCTTACACAGAGTTGTTCTTCAGACCTAAAGAAGACCTCTGTGTAAATTTGAAAGCTTGACTCTCTCCCTAACAGAAGTTGGTCCAATAAACAATATTACCTCATACACTTTGCCTCTATAGTAACTTTTGTCTAGTTCTCTAATATCAAAATATCATGTAGCAAAGAGTCAAACGTCTTACAGATTTCTAAGTATATTACCTCAGCCCTATTACCTTTACCACCAAATTGTAATACCATAAAAAAAAATCAAGTTAATTTGACATGATCCATTTTCTGAAAACCCACTTAGATTGGTATTACTCTCCTTTAGTTCTTTACTAATCATCAAGTCCCATATCAGCCATTCCCTCAGCTTGCCGGGGATCAATGTTAGACTGCAAGTCCTATAATTATCTAAGTCATCCAATTTATTCTTTTTAAATATCGGCACAACATTCGATTTCTTCCAGTCTTCTAGAACTTTCCCAGCATTCCAAGACTTATTGAAAATCAATATTAATGGTCCAGTGAGCTCCTCAGACAGCTCTTCTAAAACTCTTGGATGCAAGGTATCTGGACCTGCTGATTTTAAAATGTCTAACTTTGTTAAACAGCAGCTACTATACTCCCAAGATGCTAGTGAAATGGAAAGCGTCATCATCATATGATATGAATGATTTATCTGTTTTTCCCCAAACACAGAACAAAAATATTTACTGAACAATTGTACCTTTGTGCATTATTGAGGATTCTACCATTTTCATCTAGTGGACCAATACCATTGCTAGGATTCTTTTTGTTCCTAATATACTTCTAAAACTTATTTTCTAACTCTGCTAGGTGTAGATTTTTTTCTTTTTACCTCTGTTTCCTTATCACTTGTATATGATTTTTCTAGCTTCTGGTTTATATTCATTCTTACTGACTTCCCTTTTCTTCCATTTGTTTTTATATATATTTTTAATTTTTATAGCTGCCTTCTCTTCACCTGTAAACCAGCTCAGATTTTTTAACCACTATGGCCTTCTTCTCAGTCCTGGGATTGTGGCTTTTTGTGGCATCTAGTAACATTTTCTTAAACAATTCCCAATTATCATCAACTTATGATCACTTGTACCTAAGTAACCATTAATTTTTAAATCTGTGATCAGTTTCTCTTTCTTTGTCAAGATGAGGTCTATTATAAATCCCCCAGTATTGGATGCAACACTTTTTGAGTTAGGAAACAGTCATCTATAATATTTAGAATTTAAAAGGATGCTTTCGTACTGGCAGCATGAGACCTCCAGTATGTGTCACTCAAATTGAAGTCCTCCCATGATTATAAAGCTTTTTTTCCCTACACATTAGAGATAGCTGCTTGAGAAGGAGATCACCCTGTTCCTTAATGTGATTTGGTGGCCTGTTGCAGACATTAAGACAACATCTTCTGCTTTATCTGTTAGAACATTGACCCATACGAATTCAAGATAATTTGCTTCTAATTTGTCAGTGACTCAAACAGATAATGCGATTTTTGACAAAGTGCTACTCCCTCCCCCCGCCCCCCGTTTTGCCCACTCAGTGCTTCCTAAATAGGTTATAACCATTTATTTTAACATTTCAGTCATTGGAATCATCCTACCAGGTTTCAGTAATACCAACCAGATCAAATTTGTGCTAATAAATGAACCATTCCTCTTGTTTGTTTCCTGGGCTTCTATTATAAGAGTATAGGCAATTAAAGAATGTATTCTCTTCATGTTCTTTGGTTCCTTGAATAATGTTGTTCTCGGTATCTTGATTTTGTGCTGTGTGCTTCCACCTCTTTTTATTAGTTTAACAACTTTCTGACTTCTCTAGCCAGCCTGTATCCAAGGAGATTGCTTCCCCTTCTACTGAGGTGTAGGCCATCCAAACTATGCAGCCCCATCTCTCCATAAAAGGTGGACCAATGTTCCACAAAACCAAAGCCCTGCACCCTACGCCACTTAACTAGCTAGTGGTTAACTTCCAGAATCTTCTGCCTTCTGTCTTCTTCCACTCCTGGGACAGGAAGGATCTCTGAGAAGATTTTTTGAACATTATTCTTTAGCATGCTTCCAACTTCTCAGAATTAATTTATTATCATTGAAATATCCCTCGATGCAGCGTCATTAGTGCCAATATGAACTATCACCATTTGATCCTTGCCCACTGAATTCAGAAGCAAACCCAATCTTAGAATGATATCTCTGGTTCTGGGAAGAAAGCACACTGTCCTGTTGTTGGGCTGTCCCTTGCAGAATGTCCTTTTGATTCTTCTGAGTATTGCGTGCCCAACAAGGATTGCTCATCTCCTCTTTGTGGGCAAGATCAATTTTCTTACAGGTTAGGCCAAGGTGACATCTCTCTGTTCCCTTGGACCAGCTGGAGCTTGAAAGTTGTCTTCCACAGTTTCCACACTGAGGACCTGGCATTGATTGGAAATTTCTAGATGTGTGGAATTCCTCCTGGTCCTCTTCTCTCTGGGGGCCACAACCTGCCCATCCTTATTTATCTTTAGCTATGTAGAAAGCAACTGTGAACTCTTGCCTCTGGTGGTTATGAACATCAAGCCTTTTCTCTGACTTCCTCTCTCTCCAACTCCTTAGTGGGCAGTTCCTTTCTTCCTGGAACGAGGGGCACCTATATTTCCAAACTTTGCTGACCAGGATCTCCTCAGCCTCTCTGATTCTCCTAGCATCTCTACTTTCTTACACTTTCTTATTTACTTTCTCGACACTAGTCATGATTTTATGGACCTCTATCATATTCCCTCCTTAATCATCTCTTTTCAAAGCTGAAACATCCCAATCTTATTAATCTCTCCTCATATGAAGTTGTTCCAAAAAAGCTTTGGAGAGTCTAAATTCCAGTATTGGGGTACAGATTTAATCAAAGTCATGGCCAAAGTAAACCTTACTGTGGGCAACAACTTGGAATCAAACCCTACAGAACTGCTCTACAAAAGTACAATCAGCACATACTGAAGGGCAAAGGGGAAAGAATGGATCAAGAAATGGGATACTCTGTATTGAAACTAAGTGAACTACTAGAGAAAAATGTTTTGGAAATTGTTAAACAAATAAAAGATATTCATTCAGGATTGTCCTGGGGGGAAGTGTATACAGAAGCCCGGGGAATCTTGGGAGAATAATGGAGATACATCTTGGAATAAAGTTGAAAAGGTAATTGGCCAGAAACATTTAATTGGGTATTGAGTTATTACTCCTATATTAACTAATGCACCTTCCAAGTATCTTGGAATATGCAAGTGCATTCATGTACCATATGCCAGTTCACTCTTGTCCTTTCTGGTATAGCTAATGGAGAGGTACAAGTAGTCTATCTGGTAATATATGCAAGTGCCTGGGGAAATGAAATAGGGTACTATGAAATAATGCCAAAAGAAAATGAATTGTGGTGGATACCTGGAGAGGGATGGAAACAAATAATAGGAGCCCAGTGGGAATTGGGCACCTTAATTAGAAAAGGAAATTAAAGTTTACAATGAAAAATAAAAGGGTATTGTGACATAGAACAGACAACCAGACTTGTAATAACTACTGTAAAAGGTTCACTTGCTAAAAATATAAAATTATTTAAAAAGCTGCAGAAAACATAAAATCTAAAATATGTGTTTGGTATAATGTTGTATGTCAAATAACAAAATGAAATGAAATTGAATGGGCAATGTTGTTTTGGATTTGTGGAACCGCAGTGTTACTTCTTTTCTGCTTCTGTACTGGATATCAAATATGTAAGTAGTATTAAAAAAAGGCAAGCGTTGCAGACAATTTTTCAGATTAAGTTGTCAGAGTAGTCTTGATATCTTATGTTAAAGATACCTACAGCTCCCTCCCCAGACATCCTAGATATTCCAATATCTAAATACAGAAAATCTATATATCAATCATCCTCCATGCTTCTTTTCCCAAAACCAACCAAGAGTAACCTTCAAGAGGTGTCAGGCCATGGTGGAAAGGTGGCCATGGCAATCACAGAAGCAGGTTCTGAGTGTGGGAGTTGGGCCCGACTCAAAGTGTTATCTCAAACACATGGGGAGAGATGGTGTCTCTCCTCTAGAGGTACCAGACTGTGGTAGAAAACCTGTAGAAAGTGAGATTTCATATATAGCCTGTAAGTTCTCTTTCCCCAGGAAGTGGTAGGCCATGGTAGAAATGAGGCAGTAGCAGTTTCGGGATATAAGAGAGGTGTGTGATGTCATATTGTAACACCAACAGACCTCGATCATTGGCGGGCAGAATTGAACCTGGGATCTGTGGAACTAAATGCATGAGCCTCTACTGCATGAGCTAAAAGCCAGCTGGCTGTTTGCTAAGGCTGTAGAGTGGATTCATTAATCTCTAAGTGGTCTCAGTGCCACTAGATGGTACAGAGCACCACACCCAGGACGTGTGTGGGTTACATTATCACATACTTTAAAATATTCAAGAGATAACGAAATCTATGGAGAATGTTATTTGACCATATGTGTTAAATGGATTGTGATGGCAAACCAACACTGATATAAAAGATGGGCACTAAAAATAATTTGATTCTGTTGGCTGATAGCCTCAATCTTAAACTGTGATCTGATGAATAAAAAAAATCATGATACGATAGGATGAAAATTTAGAAAATCTGTCTGTAAAAAAGTCCCCCTAGGTTTTTCTCCCAGGTGGGTCCCTGGCCATGCCCAGTTCTCTACTTTGTGTGGCTTATGTTCAGGCCCCAGTTTTAGTCCTTGCAAAGGGGACCCACCCTCTGCAGGCCTTGTTATGTCTCTTCCAATGGGGGATCAAAAGGAAAACAAATATTCCAGTGCAGCCAAGAATAATTTCTTCCAAGAGCCAACTAAAAAGGGAAAAGGCAGGCAGTACCTTCCTACTTTGAGGCTGTCTGCACAGTGATTTTCCAGGAGTCCTTCTGGTGGGGCAGCTGAATCAGTTTCATACGGTCAGGCTTACCCTGGGAGTTTGCTGCATCCCCTGTAGAGTTGAGGGTGGAGAACTCCTCGATGGGAGCTCCTCCTGTGGTTTCATGAGCCACTCCACTCATTTCCTGAGCAGGCTGATCTCGCCCCCTACCTGACTGCAGTTTCCTCCTTTTTAAAAGCCCCCTCCCTACCATACGTGATGGACAGGGCCGGAGAGGTGGGCTGATCCCACACAGAGCGCCTCTGGTGCCTTCCTCATCAGTGCCTATGCACCCTGCCATTCCATCAATGCAGCAAAGAAGGGAAATCTGTCTGGAATGTTCATTCACAACACTGAGTAAATCATGAGTTGGTTAATGCATCAATAAATAACTTCAAAGACTAACAGTTACCTCTTTGATACTGTAGAAGGATCGTTATATTATTGTGTCACTTTATAACCTAAGAGTGCCCAATGCCTTCCAAATTACAAACTCAGCAGTTCTGGATGTCACAGCTTAGCACTTGGTTTAAATTTATATGTAAAAATGTTGTGAACTATAGACTTTTTACTTTTCTGCTTGAGAATTCAATTTGAATAATTGTCACTTACAAATTCGTATGTCCTTCTGCATCACTAAAAGTTAAACATCATTCAGCTTCTTCAATTAACTGAAGTGACACTAAGATCTTTGCAAACAAAATGGCAGTGATAGAAATAAATACATTAGAAAGGAAATGTATACAGTGACAGACCCAGACCAGTGGGGTACAGGAGTCGGTAGAGGGCAAATATACTGGTCACTGGATGAGTAGTTTTCTGTTCCCTGAGTGACCAGAGCAGGGGCTGAATTACAGTAATCGGGAACCTGCTAGAACCAATTAAGACAGGCAGGATAATTAAGACCCCTGGAGCCAATTAAGAAACTGTTAGAATCAATTAGGACAGGCTAGCTAATCAGGGCACCCGAGTTTAAAAAGGGCCTCACTTCAGTTTGTGGTGTGCATGCGAGAAGCTGGGAGCAAGAGGCACGAGGAGCTGAGAGTGAGAAGACATAGCGCTGGAAGACTGAGGAGTGCAAGCATTATCAGGCACCAGGAGAAAGGTCCTGTGGTGAGGATAAAGAAGGTGTTGGGAGGAGGCCATGGGGAAGTAGCCCAGGGAGTTGTAGCTGTCGTGCAGCTGTTCCAGGAGACACTCTAGACAGCTGCAGTCCACCAGGCTCTGGGCTGGAATCCGGAGTAGAGGGCGGGCCCGGGTTCCCCCCAAACCTCCCAACTCCTGATCAGACACAGGAGGAGTTGACCTGGACTGTGGTTTCTACCAGAGGGGAAGGTGTCTGGGCTGTTTACCAACCCACATGATGAATCTGTGAGGCGAGCAAATCCGCCAATAAGCGCAGGACCCACCAAGGTAGAGAAGGAACTTTGTCACAACACATACTGTAACATGTGGTTTCAGATGCACTGTAATTATAGTCATATGCTACAATTTCAGCACTAACAATGCAAAACAAAAACCTCCAGCACAATAAATACACAACAGGAAAGAATGAAGATAAATTACATTCTTAAACTGCATTTATTGCAAATGTATTTTGCAGCAGGTAAGTGCTTTGGTTCATGTCAGGAGCAAAAAGTATCAAGCCCTGATTTGAGGATGCTTTTTCCTGAGCCTATAACTGGATAATCCTTACCTATTAATATAGAACCTGATCCGGCAACCCTTAGTTCCACTGATTTCAATGAGATTGCTCAGAACAATGACTACTCTGGCGAGTAAGGATTGAAAAATTGGGCCCACTTTTTTGTACAGATTTGCACGATCATGTTGGGACAACTCCTGGAATCTTGACTTGGGAGTTTTGATTGAGGCCTGGAATTAGTTGTTTGTTTTGAAACTAATATCAAGGAGAAATGATGCTATATTGTATCCATTGTTGACCAGCCAGTTTGTGTGGATCCAAATAATGAATTTCATTGTGCAGAGGGAGATGTGCAATCTTTCTTTCTCCCCTCAACTCATAGGAGGATTCCAAGTTTATTCCAAATTAGGCAACTTCTGTTGAAATCCTTGAACCATGATTACAATGTACTATATAGCTGTTACTGGACAAATAATGCACAGTCTAGTTTTGAAACTTTTAATGGGCTGATTGTGAAAAGTCATCACTTAAATTTGTTTGCCCATTTTGCATACAGGCCTTTCCAACCATAAGAATTGAGAGCCTAATCCAAAATCACTGAAGCAGTGGGAATCTTTTCAAGAAGTTCTGGGGGCTTTGGCTGAGGTCCTACATGTGGTGCTCACTCATATCCATGAACGAGACAACAGTTACATTTGTATAAAGCACACTAACCGGTGCTGAATACACAACCTATTGGCCGGGAAGGGGGAACTGCAGCCAATGGAAGCTGCGAGGGCAATGCTTGCAGAGAGGGGCAGCACAGAAAGCCAGGAGCGGCGTGGGGCCGGGGTAGGCAGGGAGCCTGCCTTAGCAGCAGCAGCCACGCTGCATCACCAACCAGGAGCCACCGGAGGTAAGTGCTGCCTGGCGGGAGTCTGCACCCCAGCCCTGAGCCCCCTCCCACAGCCAGAACCACTTCCTGCACCCCAAACCCCATCCTGCACCCCAAGCCCCAGCCCTGATCCCCCTCCCAGAGTCAGCATCCCTCACCCCCTCCTGCACCCTGAACCCCCTCCTGCACCCCAAATCCCAGCTGACCCCCTCCCAGAACCAGCACCCCATACTCCCTCCTGCACCCCAACATTCTGCCCCAGCCTGGAGCCCCCTCCTTCACCCAAACTCTCTCCCACAGCTTGCACTCCTCCCCCCCCTCCGCACCCCAATCCCCTTCCCCAGGCTCAGCCCAGAGCCCCCTCCCACACTGCAAACCCCTTGGCTCCAGTCCAGAGCGCACACACCCTGAAACCCAACCCCAACCCCAGCCCCGTGACAGTGAGTGAGGGTGGAGGAGAGTGAGTGACGGGGTGGGGGATGGAGTGTGTGGGGCGGGGTAGATCCTGGGTTGCCCTTAAATTCAAAAAGTGAGCTTGGGCATAAAAAGGTTGGAGAGCACTGCTGTAAAGGAATCCTATGACTACGTTCATGCAGCTGAAAACAGTGCAGTTACCTTTGGAGATGTAAATCAAATTTATGGGTCTGATAACTGATCGTTTCAATATTATTTTTAAAGAGGCATGGTAAAGCAGAATACACCTTGCACAACAGTTGGCCATCTTGCTGTCATTTACATATGACACTGAGTATAACCAGGATGTAAAAACATTGCCACAGGTTGCTTCTCTGACTTATCCTTTTCCAATAATTGCTTGCAGCATGATGATGATATGATTGTATTGGAAAGAGAAACCTTAGAGCTGTGTCAGCAGATCAATTATCTGTGATATATCCTGTGATAGAGAAAGTATAAGATTACCTAAGAAGAAAACAGATAAACAGGGAAACAATGATCCAGATGTTTTTCAATTTATTTCACACATGTGACTTCAATGGAGTGATACCAACTTACACCTGCAAATTATATGGCCCAGTATATTTATGACATATGGTATTTGTAGTTTAATTATACCTCCGAAGAAACCATTCAAGTCACTTCAATTTTCTTTAAAAATGTCTTAACCAAACAAAGACTTGATTTTTACTAGACACATATGAAGGATTCAAAAGTTTAGTATACTATAAAATTCTGTGTTACTTGTCAGATGCACGATAAACAAGTGGTGCCATTATAGCCAGTTCCTTACCTGATTCTGCGTAGGCATAGATTGCTGTTGATACTTTTGAAATAACACAAGTGCCGATATACTATTACTGTAATCAATTACATCAATCAGCTTCTAGAGATGCCCCCTTTATTCCGAGGTTACCTCCAGAACGGTAATCATATTCTTGTTAATAATCTTCAGTCAGGAAGGAAATCTGAGGGGAAAGTCTCCAACAATGGACTTCGATTTATAACTGTGGGATCTGAAGAAGTTTTGAAGGAGAGAACTATTAAGCACAGACATTCTTCCAATTATCTTCTCCAGGTCAATGGGGATATAGATCATTTTAATTGAGTTTTGAACAACTGTTTGCAAACTGCTGACCAAGAAGAACCCTGGAAATCATTTGCCAGAGATTTCTTCAGAGCTACTGCATAAATTGTCAAGAAAACAAAAAACAAAATAAAACAAAAACAATAATTATCACATGGGAGGAATATGAGACAAGGTTAAATGTTGATGTTTTCCAGAAGGCTACATCTGATAAAAAAAGACATAAAACAGTTCAGCAAAGCAGCATGACAAAATCAAGATAAAAATAAGTGGGTACATGGGTGGCTACCATAATGCCAAATATCCAGAACTGCAGCCTGGCTCTTTCTAAGAAGAATATGAAAACCCAGACCATTCAAGAATAACCTCAGCACAGTCAAACTGTATTAACCCTCTTTAGGTGGTGGGGAGGGGTCTACTACATGACAGGTACCAGATGAGAAAATATGGAATGTTGCACATGTTGTTCTTTCATCTTAGAAAGGGTGAAACACACCCTTGTGCAGACTCCCAATCAAAACTGCTTATGCTGGACCTGTTCTGTGGCTAGGTCTTCAGTCTTTAAGGCTGTGAATCAGGCATTGTTCACAAACATAAATTTACTTTTTGCAGAAGAGGAAAGAGGGGGATAAGAAATAACCATGTCTTCTATCTGCAGACTGAGGAGCAGACATTTAGGTACAATTTTCAAAAGTGCCTAAGGGAATTAGGCACCCAACTTTCATTGGATCTTCTGAAAAGCTTACCCTTTATAAATACATCATTATTTTGTTATAATATGAAAACTTCTTTTCTTTGATATTGCAATTAAACTAGACCTTTTACAAAGAGGATGACAGCATTACATTTTTAAAAGCCTACTTAGTTCACACAACCTTAATTTGAAGCAATTTTCCAGTTAAAGGAGCCATTGCATATCTTTCATTTAGATCAAATAAATTGTCTAATTGTCCTTCTGGGTCATATTAGGCAATGCTTAAATAACCTATTCAGCATGAATTCCTACTGAATAAGCAAACTACTGATGCAAGGATTGATTTCTGCATTCAGATCCTGATACAGCTCAGTTGTTTGAGTACTGTTTCTTAAAATGCTCATTAAGGAAGCTGGTTTAATAATGTTAAATTTAATTCTTGAATGATTTATTCAAAATTAATGAAAATATATAACAATAGAACTGCTTGAATAAAGAAAACATTCACAAATGAATTTTTCAAAGTGACAAGATTGGCTAAATTGCAATGAATAGTTCTGCAAGCTCTACTGTTCATAAGGTAGAAAGCTGCATTTTAAAAAAGCAGTTAAGAAATTAAAAGGGATGTTAATGAGTATAATGTTGATCTAAAGAATATCATTTTAGCAATGACATGAAAGCAAGAGGATGAAATGGCTGTAACTAATCTCAGTGTAGGGACAAATTATGGTTGGTCAGTTACCCAGGGTTTTCAGAACCCACAGCAGGGGCAACTTCACTACTTCACTCCAGATGGTGTCAGGAATATATCAATAGGAATACAGCAATTCTGTTTGATCAAGAATTAAATACAAGTAAGCATCCTCTTGTCTAACATTGCAGTTTGTTAGATTTAAGAAAACAAGCATAAGCAATAGGTTTGGAACACCCCAGATATTTACCTACCATCTGTATGGTATTGAGCAATTAACAGCAGGTTCGCAGTGGCCAGTGCTCACCCATTGGAGAGAAAAGGTGTCAGGAAAAATGTCTCTCAAGATGGCTTCAGAGGACTGCTCCAAAGAACATTCTATTAGCTAATCTTTTATAGCTGACTTCTACAAAATGCATAGGTCATAATGACCCCTACTGGATCATCACTTTTCATAACTTTCAATAAACGTCTAACATCAGAGGTATCCAGACTCAAGGTTTTCCAACCACTAAAGTTTTCAGTCTCACTTGTTTACTAGTCTGTCCCCTCCACCCATTCTGATTAGCAGAAACTGCCAGCTAGATTTTGACCTTGCTTCTGAAAGCCTGTCTCCAAATTAACCCTTAACTATGTGGTGTTCTATTTCATTAATTCATAGGGTCTGCGTGCACATAATATGGCTGCAATTAACTTGATCATATTCTGGGGTATACACCCCAGGGCAATGGACCCTCTGAAAATGCACTGGTGGGGTGTGAGGATCCTTACCCATGTGCCTGTGCACCAATGCAAGAAGCAGTCATAATGCAGCTACTAACACTCCCTGAGAACAAGAGGATTCTGTTAGCACAGCCAAAAGTGCTGCATATCCCAAAAGAGGGGTGTGTCTGCAGTATGGAGCATTGGCAGGGAGCTGGTGTAATACTGACAGATCCCGGTCATCGTCGGGCAGGATCAAACCTGGGACCCCTGAAGCCTCTACTGCATGAGCTAAAAGCCAATTGGCTGTTAGCTAAGGCTGTAGAGAAAACTCATTAATCTCTCTCTCTCTCTCTAAGTGGTCTCAGTGCCACTAGATGGGACAGAACATCACACCCAGAAGGTGTGTGTTACATACTTCTCCCTAGCTGAGGAAGCACATCCTAAGCTTCAGAGACTTCCCAGTTGATATCCGGGACAAGCCCCCACTTGTAACACCGACAGACCCCGGTTGTTGGCAGGTGGAATCGGACCTGGGACCTCTGAAGCTAAATGCATAAGCCTCTACTGCATGAGCTAAAAGCCAACTCTCTGTTAGTTAAGGTTGTAGGGCAGACTCATTCTCTCTCTCTAAGTGGTCTCAGTGCTACTAGATGGGACAGAACACCACACCCAGGAGGTGTTTGGCACCTTCTCCACCCACTAGCATGGGAAAAGCAATACAGAGTGGAACTGATGCTACATCTTTTTATTCAGATGTAAAAAGTGCTGCTACCAAGCACTCTCACGTCTAGAGTTCCCAGAGGCTGTATACCTTAAATAAGCATACTGCCTCACTACATCACCTTTCAAGCTCTACTCACCATCCATCCAAATCAGGGCCGGCTCTACAGTTTTTGCCGCTCCAAGCAGCGCACTGAATTGCCACCATGGCTGGCGGGGGCAGTCCGTGTGCCCTTAGGCAGGCGCGTTTCTGTGGCGGCGGCAATTCAGCGGCAGCTTCTATGTTTAGCTGAAGCCGCCCCGGACAGCTAAACATAGAAGCTGTTGTCAGAGTGGTACCGGTATGGTGCTCTGCTCTCTCCAATGTTGATATCACTCGGCTGCGTGCGTGTGTTCCCGCTGTGTGCTGTCCCAGCTCTGCGCAGATAGCTGACACAGCAGACCCGACGAGAACCCCCAATAACCACAGAGTCCAGTAAGATGCAAAGCCACGTCGGCTAGGTTTATTGCGACCTCGGACACAATTGCAGTTCCCTGTAGGTTTCTTAGCCTAACTCAGGGCATACTACGAGAAAGTGCCTCTTGGCAATGGACCCGGCTCAGTCAGTGGCGGGACTTTCCACTGCCCCCTAGGCCGGACAAAGACACCGCCCCAGGAATGCATTCTTATACACAGATACAAACAAGTTACACATCACACCTGACGTATTGAGGGGCCACTCCTCTACGCAGCAAGGTTCAACCTTTCTACGTATTTAGGTGCCGCCTTCTAACTTGTACATGTTGGTTCGATCAAAACAACTCTATCCATCATTTTACCCTTTTGCCCCTGTCATTGGGATGGGCCAGCCTGTTCTTTATTATCTGTGTGGAATGTGCAAGTA
This sequence comes from Mauremys reevesii, assembly GCF_016161935.1. Taxonomy (NCBI): domain Eukaryota; kingdom Metazoa; phylum Chordata; order Testudines; family Geoemydidae; genus Mauremys; species Mauremys reevesii. The sequence goes on along the minus strand of NC_052627.1, from coordinate 84,708,138 downwards.
TGTGAATGTTCAGTACCTTTTAGGTACGTATCAGCTCTTTCCTTGCCAGCTTCTGTGAGCAGGGCCTGCCTCTGGCTCACAGCTTAACTTTGCTTTATGTTAGCAAAGTCTTGACCATTACTTTAGTTCAGGCCTCAGGCCTCATACCGGGCCTCTGATACCAAGGTTTATATCTTAGGGCCTCCTCTTACTACTGAAGCTGCCGCCGAATTGCCCTCACTGCGGAAATGCGCCTACTGCCCTAACGGCGCACAGACTGCCCCTGCTGTCCGCGGTAGCAATTCGGCACGCTGCTTGGGGGCAAAACAACAGAGACTGCCACCCCTTGCAGAGTGCTGCCCCAAGCACCAGCTTGGAATGCTGGTGCCTGGAGCCGGCCCTGATCCAAATACCTATAACTTATCCCTTAGTAAATAACAGTAACCTAAATAATTTCAGATATAAACAATTGCAGTCATTTAGGAAACAAAGGCCTGATTCAAAGTCCATTGAAGCAAGTGGAAAGACCCAATGATTCCAGTGGACTCTGGATCAGGGTCCAACAACATATTTTTAACAGGTGTCAGAAACACATTTTGCTTGATTTTTTCTGCCTATTCACTAAGACTTAGTGCTCATCTGATATATACTTCAGTTGTATCTTTTGTTGTTCACAGACATACTGCAGCTATATTTTTATTGTAAAATGTTGCTTTCAAGGTTACAGTAACTTTAAATACTTCAGAGAAAATCAAATGGCTATATCACCCTTGGAAAGAGTTTGTCATAGGAAAAATATGACGACATCCATTTTATAGCTGCTTTGTGCACCTGGATATCCTGCCCATACCACTGTTAACAATATCCCAGGACAAGTTCACAAAGAATAAACTCCATCTGACTTTATCGGTTGAAATTGACAGCTCACTTAATATCTTATGAACATGAGGTTTTTTTGAATAGGAAAAAGTTACTATTTCACATAGCTCCTATATATTCTGATTGTGATTAGAAAGTAAGTCATTTTTCAAAATGCCAGACAGTTTCTTATCAAAATGAGAATGACACAAGATGCACTCTGTCCTGTGTGACTTTACCCCTCAAACTAAGTCATTATATTCTGTAAATTAAAAAGTAAATTCTTGCAGGTACTTTGTACCAGATTTATTCCCTTGCTAATACCTGCACTGTCAGTTGTCTCAATACTCTAGTGATATAATGAACTATTCACAGAAAACAAGCCACATACAAATTAATATTTCTCTCCTTTTTTTGCTTTAACAACAATGATTTGACATTATCAATAAAATTGTCCATATAATACTACAGGGAGAATGTTGTACAGATTTAAAATTATTTGGTCCCAGAGGGTGAGTAATTATAGAATTCAGAGCAAGTGCTGTTTGTTGTAACCGCTTTCATTTGTAATACCATCTGTAAATCTTCCTAGATTCTCCTTGTCTGATTAATAGCACCATCCCCAAACAAAATGTCTTTCTGTCCCTGGGCCATTGATCCTTGCCTGGTCTCCCTTCCTGTGAAGACTGACAATATCCTCCCACTCAGGGGCTTTGCTCCCAAGCCCATGATTCCCCAAGAAAGCTGCCCAAATGAACCTTTGAGACCACAATTCTCAGTGTCTCCATTAGGGCGTGGCTGGGTCCCTCTAGTGCCTGCAGGAGGGCACCCCTACTACCTACACCCCAATTTCTGCCGCCACTGCTTCTGGGAGCAGGGGAAAAGGGATGGGGTGTTCTGCCTGGTCCTTCAGAGCAGCTCCTTACCTGCAGGCCTTACCCTTGGCTGAAGCCCCACAAACCTTTCCCCTCCCCACCACCAAAAGCTGGGGGTGCAGCCAGAAACAAGGCGCAGTATGTGCCTGCAGGGGCAGAGTTGGGGGGCCAAGGCAATAGATCCTTCTCCCACAGGGCTGCCTGGGACACAGCCCCCACCTCCAGCTGCTGTAGTGGCAGCACATGACCCTCATACCCCTCCATTCGAGCAGGGATGCGGGGGAGTGTGGCAACAAACCCGGCTCCAGCAGGTTCATTCCCAGCCATTGTAGTGGCATCATATGGCCCCTGGGCTCCCCCTACAATCAGGTGGGGAGAGGCCACAATTTCAGGCCTGAACAGGGCTGCACTGCTTCAGATCCCGGCAAGCCCAGCAGCCTCTGTATGCGGCTCCCAGCCTGCACCCCTCAAGAAAGGAAGGGGGTGGGGAGGCAGCATGGAATCCCTCCCTACTCTGCCCCCACCAGGGCAAACCCTCTGCCGCTGGGGAAAGAAGCCCCAGAATCCTTACCAGCTTTCCTCTGAGTCTTGACGACTGCTGTTGGTGCTGCTGGAATGGAGCCAGAAAGATGCTCTGCATGGCCCCTGCACTGGGCTAAATCCTGGGAGCTTGGAAATGCTGGCCAGTCAGCACCCGTTTCCACCAGCTGGCCGACGGATGCCAGAGACTCCCAGGGGGATGAGCTACCTATTATCTTTGGGGAGTGTCTCTTTCCCTTGCTACTGACATTATCCCCCTTTCACTGCTAGCCCCATCAAGTTTCCCCACCAGTTGAGGCATTTCACTGACTTGTGTCTGTGCAAAGAAGGTGTAAACCTCTACTAGTTTGATTAGATAGCATTTTGCACCCACCTTGTACTGGTTTAAATGATTCCACAAGGTGCAAGGCAGTAAAGAATTGAGCCCAGTAGGTATTGACCTTACTTTCTTTTTATCTCCTAAACGAAGTCCCATGGAAAATCCAGCAGCAGCAAATGTGTTAAAATTAAGGAATAAATAGTGACTTTCATCTAGCTGATTGCATAAATACAAAGTATTCTATACATTATGTCCAATGCACTGCATCAAGCATTGGGCCCTGGTGATTGAGTTTCTGAGATCCTAAAGGAACTTTGCCTAAGAACTGAGTAAGGATTTTGGAAGTGGACACAATGGACTAAATTCAGCTCTGGCCCATGAGCATATACCAGCGGTGAATTTGGCCCATTTTGTTTGAGTATTGGGGTTTTAAACAAAAAATCAACCCAACAAATGAAACTAAGTAGCATTTTCTTTTGGAAAGTGACAAACTTATAAAGGCAGGTTACATATAGATCTTAAACTTAAAAATTTATTACAGCCATGTGTCTAACTTTTCCTAGACATTTTCTGCCTTCTAGCAGCCAGCATTCAACCCTCTTTCTGAAAGAAACCATGAATAAAGATAATGTTACAAAAAGAAAAAAATATTACCTTGTCCACCACACTTGTTCCTTTTCTTTCTCTTATCTTAGCTCTCCTGTCTTCTCCTTATAGCCATTTATCATTTCTTTGTTTGAAACTCATCTAGTCTTCAATTTAACTTTTTTTACATTCAATGGACCAGTTAGGTATTTTGTAACAAATGTTTTTTGCTCATTGCATAACATAGGATAGATTAAGCTCTCTATTTTCTCCTAGAATCATGTGTTTTGAATTCCAACTTATCATGACCTGGTCTTTATGAAGAATATGCCTAGATCAGTTCTGTTTTTGCACTGAATCACAATAGTACCATGCTCAAGTTTTAGAGAAAGAAGACAGCCTACTGCCATTTCTTATACAGAATTAAAAATGACAGGAAACATCTTTTCAATCAGAGTAGCAAGTACTTGAGCATTATCCATGTCTGGATTTTTCGCATACACCTATTCAGTAGACTGGACTGGCTGTTTCAGCATGATAGTTCTGGGCAAATGTCATATCCATTCTGGATAAGTTTTAATCTCAATGCATTGCTGGGGTGACTGACAAAGCTTCAGGCTACTATCCTTGATTGGTACAACCAACTTGAATTGGAATCCACAGCTATCTTTTTCAGGCAATAAGTCTGTCCCACGCTGATGTGTCATTAGAAGAGGTTTTAGAAGAAACTAATAAATTAAACACTAGTAAGTCACCAGGACCAGATGGTATTAACTCCAGAGTTCTGAAGAAACTCAAATATGAAATAGCAGAATTACTAATTGTTATATGTAGCCTATTGCTGAAACAAGCCTCTGTACCAGATGACTGAAAGGTAGCTAATTTAACACTGAGCTTTGAAAAGGGCACCGGAGGTGATCCTGTCAATTACAGGCTGGACAAGGTCCCTCAACAAAGGCTCTTAAGGAAACTAAGTAGTCATGGGATAATAGCGAAAGTCCTATCGAGTAATAACTGCTTAAAAGATAGGAAACAAAGGGTAGGAATAAATGGTCAGTTTTCACAATGGAGAAAGGTAAAGAGTGGGTTTCCCCAAGAATCTGTATTGGGAACTACGCTGTTCAACATATTCATTAATGATCTGAAAAAGAGAGTGAACAGTGAAGTGGCAAAGTTTGCAGATGATAGAAAATTATTCAAGACAGTTAAGCCCAAAGCTGACTGTGAATAGTTACAGGAGAATCTCACAAAACTGGGTGACAAAATGAGAGATGAAATTCAACACTGATAAGTGCAAAGTGATGCACATTGAAAAAAGTAATCCCAACTATACATACAAAATGATGGATTCTAAATTATCTGTTACCACTCAAGAAAGATCTTGGAGTCACTCTAGATAGTTCTCTGTAAATTTCAGCTTAATAAATAGCAGCAGTCAAAAAGGCTAACAGAATATTTGGAACTATAAGGAGAGGGAGAGAAAATAAGACATGAAACATCACAATGCCATTATATAAATCCATGGTGAATTCTGTGTCCAGTTCTGGTCACCCCATCTCAAAAGGGATATATTGGAACAGGAAAAGATTCAGAGAAGGGCAACAAAAATAATCAAGTGTATGGAACTGCTTCCATAAAAGAAAAGACTAAAAAAAATAGGTCTTGTCATCTTAGAAAAGAGACAGCTAAGGGGGCATATGATAGAAGTTGAAAAAATTATGCATGGTGTGTAAGAAAAGCATTATTTACCCTTTTCCATAATACAAAAACCAGGGGTCACCCTATTAAACTAATACGCATGAGGTTTAATACAAATACATAATTTTTTTTTCTATAACACACAATTAACATGTGGAACTCATTGCAATGGGATGTTATAATGACCAAAAGTATAACTGGGTTCAAACAAGAATTAGATAAATTAATGGAGGATAATTCCATGAATGGCTAATAGCCAAAATGGTCAAGGATGCAACCCCATGCCTGGGGTGACCCTAAACTTCAGACTGCCAGAAACCAGGAAAGGAAGATTGGGTGGATCACACCAATTGCCCTGTGCTGTACACTCCTCCTGAAGCTCTAATACTGGGCAAAGTTGGGCTCAATGAATCATTGGTCTGACCCAGCATGGCTGTTTTTATATTCTCAACTATGGTTGGTGGAAATTGTTGTTACTTGTGTACAGGATAGCAGGGTATCTGCTTCTCTCAAAGATAGACCATTGCTCACAAAACTCTCTCAATATTGATGATCTTACAAACTATTGCCCATTTGTGAGTAAGGTTTTTGAAAAGGAGATGGTGAGGCAACTGTGATGTCCTCAGATTTTCTTAATCCCTTTCAAACTGATTTTAGACCTATGATCAAAGGAAGTATCCAACTGCCCTCACAGCCTGCATGCCAGAGGCCAGACTGAGGAGAAATGGCATGGACAGATGATATGTTCTAATGATCCTTGGCTACTGTTGCAACTGGGCACAATTTAGAGTAGGGCTGAGGCCATCCTAATTAGTGGAAGGGGCTGAATTTCAGCAAGGATCAGGAAAGCGCAAAGGCAACATACATCCATTTTTGCTTATCTCATTTAATACTGCACTTGTGCCACTTGGTCAGACACAATTCAGGCCAATGGATTTACACCAATCTAAAACCAGTATGAGTGAGAACAGAATCAATCCCATGGTTCATGTCCTCAAACACTTGCAATCAAAGGCCTCAATCCTAAATAGACTACTGAAGTAAACAGGCTGTTCAGTGAGCTAAATCCAGAGTGCATAAAGTTAAGGCTTTGCAGGATCAAGACCCAAAACCACACATTTTAAAGTTTACTTTTAACATACATGAAATATTATTTATGGAGCACATTTGCTTATAATTACTCCATTTTTAGCCTGAAAAGATAAAGTATTTGCTTTCCAAAAGGATGCATGTTAAAATGCTATTATGGAGATTTTTTAGAATTAAACATTCTGCACATTTCAAGTATTTTCCTCTTTGCCTGCTATGAATAATGGTATTCTTACCACTTAATTATCCTCCAAATTGCTGAACCTAACTCAAACATTTCAAGAAATTGTTGAAGAGTAGCATATTAAATTCAATATTACTCTCATGAAACTTTGCCTATATGGAGAACTTGGTATGAATTTAGACATAGACATAATGTAGACTTCATTTGAACTCTATGGTCCCTATATACAATATCAGTGGAATCGTGGAGGATTTTCTGGGTTAGTATTATTTTGTTATAGAGAGCAGAATCATGTCAGGAAAATCCCAAATATCTCTCATAATATGTTTTAGAAATGAGACAGCAACATTTTATTGACAAACAGCATATGGGCACAATTGTTTTTTTTTAATAATTCATGGGTGATATCCTTTTTCTGAAAAGAAACAAAATGTGTACGTCAAACCTACAAAAATAAGGAAATCATAGAGTAAGGTTGACTCTCCATTTTTCATTATTCTTGTTCTGTCTAAGCATGTTGCAGCATTTGCCATTTATAATATTGCATATGTGTTGAAAACTCTGCAGTACTGAGATAAAATGTGGTAAGTTAACATTTGAAGAAAGGGGCCTATTCTAGTGGCCTGAGCACAGGTGAAAGAGAGAGTGATTCTCAAGTTCTATTTTGTTTCTAAACTTGACCTAAATGGCAGTGAGTAGAATTGGGTGAAATATTTCAAATATGTTGGGAAGAAGTGCATTCTCTACCCTGTCAAAGGCTGCTGCAGCTGTACTCTCCCTGTGCTTCAGGAGGTGTGAAGCATCTTTGCACCATCACTACCACTGATCACAATTTAGCCCATTTATACCAGCTGAGAATTTGGCCCAGAAACAGTTAAATATTATTGTCATCTTTAATTTTTTTTTCTTGCTGATTGTTACTCTTATGTAATGCTTCAAATTTTGAATGTTTTAACATCCTGTACTTTTGATTAATTTTTGTTTTTAAGAAAGTAAAATCATATACACCTCTTTGGGGCAAATTATCAAAGCTAAATGGTGGCTTAGATGCTTGGTTCAAGTTAATGTCACTGGGAGTCTTTTGCATGAATCCCATAACACTACTTTGAAAATAATCCTCTATGAGGTTCAGATATATTGTAGTATATACTAGAGCTGTTGATTAACTCACACAATTAACTCAAAAAATTAATAGTGATTAAAAATATTAATCACAATTAATCACACTGTTAAACAATAGAATACCAATTGAAACGTATTACATATTTTTCAATGTTTTTCTACATTTTCATATATATTGATTTGAATTACAACACAGAATACAAAGTGTACAGTGCTCACTTTATATTTTTATTACAAATATTCACACTGTAAAAATGATAAAGAAACAGTACTTTTCAATTCACCTCATACAAGTACTGTAGTGCAATCTCTATCATAAAAGTGCAACTTACAAATGTAGTTTTGTGTGTTATATTACTGCATTCAAAAACAAAACAATGTAAAACTTTAGATCCTACAAGTCCACTCAGTCTTATTTCTTGTTCAGCCAATCACTAAGAGAAACAAGTTTGTTTACATTTATGGAAGATTATGCTGCCCACTTCTTAATTACAATGTCACCTGAGAAGGTGAGAACAGGCATTCACATGGCACTGTTGTAACTGGCATCACAAGATATTTATATGCCAGATGCGCTAAAGATTCATATGCTTCTTCATACATTAAACAAACTTGTGACTGAACTCATTGGGGGAGAATTATGTGTCTCCTGCTCCGTTTTACCCACATTTTGCCATAGATTTCAGATGATGACCCAGCATATGTTGTTCATTTTAAGAACACTTTCACTGCAAATTTGACAAAATGCAAAGACGATACTAATGTGCAATTTCTAAAGATAGCTATAATACTTGACCCAAGATTTAAGAATCTGTAGTGCCTTCAAAAATCTGAGAGGGACGAGGTGTGGAGCTTGCTTTCAGAAGTCTTAAAAGAGCAACACTCTGGTGTGGAAACTACAGAATGCAAACCACCAAAAAAGAAAATCAACCTTCTGCAGGTGGCATCTGACTCAGATGATGAAATGAACATGTGTTGGTCCACACTGCTGTTGGTTGTTATCGAGCATAACCCATCATCAGCCTGGATGCATGTCCTCTGGAATGGTGGTTGAAGCATGAAGGGACATATGACTCTTTAGCACATCTGGCATGTAAATATGTTGTGACACCAGCTACAACATTGCCATGCAAACACCTGTTCTAATTTTCAGGTGACATTGTAAACAAGAAGCAGGCAGCATTATCTTCTGCAAATGTAAACAAACTTGTTTGTCTGAGCGATTGGCTAAACAAGAAGTAGGACTGACTGGTTTTTATTGTTTTATTTTTGAATGTAGGGTTTTTTGTACATAATTGTACATTTGTAAGTTCAACTTCCATGATAAAAAGATTGCAGTACAGTACTTGTATTAGTGATTTGAAAAATACTATTTCTTTTGTTTTTTACAGTGCAAATATTTGTAATAAAAAATAAATATGAAATGAGCACTGTACACTTTGTATTGTGTTATAATTGAAATCAATATATTTGAAAATGTAGAAAACATCCAAAAAATTGAAATAAATGGTATTCTATTATTCTTTAATAGTGTGATTAATCGTGCTTAATTTTTAATCGCTTGATAGCCCTAGAATATACTAAACAAGGCCTCAATCCTACAAATACTTACATGAGTAATGTTAGGCATATGAGTAATGCCATTGAATTTAATGGGATTACTTGCGCGAATAAATGTTACTCATATGCCTACCTGGGACTAAATATCTCTATGCTTTTAAATACATAGCTGTAGATTTTCTTTTAAAATTCAAATTAATTTAAATGTTCCTTTGGAGCCATTACAGTTTACATTTCTGTGACTGGTAGTAACCAAAACCCACATTTCAAGCAGGCTGCAGTTCTGTCTTCAAAAGTACCGAACAACGAGACTGGATTTTTTGCAGTTTTTTCCAGAAGCCTGTACACCTGGCATTTGGGAGCATACAAGAGCTTTCAACACTCATTTGGATGATGAATGATATATTTAAGGTAGTGTATGGAATTTAGAGCCATGTTAATCTTTTATAAAGCTTATCTTTCTGCAATAAAGGCTGTCTTTTTAAAACTAAAATAATTTGTGTTCTGAGTGGTAACAAGCCCACACTGAGCACTGATTGAAAGCAGGCAAGTCGTGAATTATTTCTTTACCTCCAATGTATTCCGTTTTTAAATACCTCTTAAATTATCATCTTGGTTTCCTTACAAGAATACCTTGGGATGAGAGGTTGGCTTAATATTAAATGAAATAAAACAAAAGCTAGCAGGACTTCATAAATGAACTCAAGGAAGCACTTGAGGGGATAGATATTCCCTTTGTGAGCAGCCAGTCTCCCCTGGTTTCACAGCATTGGAGACTAGGAGAGCAAGTATTCTTTTAACAACCAGAAAGCTGATGGCAAGTAGTGCCCATCAGAGAGGAACCATTTCCCCCCCTCATAACAATCAAGATAGAAGCCTACTAGTCAGAGATGGAAAAGATTTAGGGTATGTCTACACTACGGGATTATTCTGATTTTACATAAACCGGTTTTGTAAAACAGATTGTATAAAGTCGAGTGCACACGGCCACACTAAGCACATTAATTCGGCGGTGTGCGTCCATGTACCGAGGCTAGTGTCGATTTCCAGAGCGTTGCACTGTGGGTAGCTATCCCATAGCTATCCCATAGTTCCCACAGTCTCCCCTGCCCATTGGAATTTTGGGTTGAGATCCCAATGCAAAAACAGTGTCGTGGGTGATTCTGGGTAAATGTTGTCACTCATACCTTCCTCCAGGAAAGCAACGGCAGACAATCATTTCACGCCCTTGTTCCCTGGATTGCCCTGGCAGACGCTAGCATGGCAATCATGGAGCCCGTTTTGCCTTTTGTCACTGTCACCATATGTGTACTGGATGCTGCTGACAGACGCGGTACTGCACTGCTACACAGCAGCATTCATTTGCCTTTGCAAGATAGCAGAGACGGTTACCAGTCATACTGCACCGTCTGCCATGCCATTGTAAATTGGCGATGAGATGACGGTTATCAGTCGTTCTGTACCGTCTGCTGCTATCATGGGTGCTCCTGGCTGGCCTCGCTGAGTTCGGCCGGGGGCGCATAGGCAAAAATGGGAATGACTCTCTGGGTCATTCCCTTCCTATGTTTTGTCTAAAAATAGAGTCAGTCCAGCCTAGAATATGGGGCAAGTGTACTAGAGAACCAGAGAGCACAGCCGCTCCGTGTCAGAGCCCCAGAGATCCCGCAGAAATGATGAGCTGCATGCCATTCTAGGGGGTGCCCCTGCAACAACCCCACCCGTTGCTTCCCTCCTCCCCCAACATTCCTGGGCTACCGTGGCAGTGTCCCCCCATTTGAGTGATGAAGTAATAAAGAATGCAGGAATAAGAAACACAGACTTTTTAGTGAGATAAAATGAGGGGGAGGAAGCCTCCAGCTGCTATGATAGTCCAGGCAGGACATTAAAGGGTAGTGGGGGAGAGGAGACCAGCCTTCCGCTGCTATGATAGTACAGGCAGTACAGAATCTTTTCTTTAGACATGACGGGGAGGAGGGGGGCTGATGGAGCTCAGCCCCCAGTTGCTATGATGAGGACGGTTACCAGCCGTTCTGTACCATCTGCTGGGAATGACCAGGAGTCATTCCTATTTTTACCCAGGCACCCCCAGCCGACCTCACCGAGGCCAGCCAGGAGCACTCACGGGCTGATGACGAGAACAGATACCAGTCCTTCTGTACTGTACCGTCTGCTACCAGGGAGGGGAGGGGAGAGGATGCTGCTGTTTAGCGCTCCAGCACCCCGTCTACCAGCAGCATGCAGTAGACATAGGGCGACATTAAAAATAGGTGAAAAACGATTTTTCCCTTTTCTTTTTGGGGGGGAAGGGTGTAAATTGACATCATACACCCTGAAACACCCGGGAAAATGTTTTTGACCCTTCAGGCACTTGGAGCCCAGCCAAGAATGCAAATGCTTTTCGGAGACTGTGGGGACTGTGGGATAGCTGGAGTCCTCAGTACCCCCTCCCTCCCTCCATGAGGGTCCATTTGATTCTTTGGCTTTCCGTTACACTTCTCATGCAGCACTGTGCTGAGTCCCTGCTGTGGCCTCTGTCTATCATAGCCTGGAGATTTTTTCAAATGTTTTGTCATTTCGTCTTCTGCAACAGAGCTCTGATAGAACAGATTTGTTTCCCCATACAGCGATCAGATCCAGTATCTCCCGTACGGTCCATGCTGGAGCTCTTTTTGGATTTGGGACTGCATCGCCACCCGTGCTGATCAGAGCTCCACGCTGGACAAACAGGAAATGAAATTCAAAAGTTCGCGGGGCTTTTCCTGTCTACCTGGCCAGTGCATCCGAGTTCATATGGCTTTCCAGAGCGGTCACAATGGTGCACTGTGGGATAGCTCCCGGAGGCCAATACAATCGATTTGCGACCACACTAACCCTAATCCAATATGGTAATACCAATTTCAGCGCTACTCCTCTCGTCGGGGAGGAGTACAGAAACTGGTTTAAAGAGCCCTTTATATCGATATAAAGGGTCTCATTGTGTGGACGGGTGCAGGGTTAAATTGGTTTAACGCTGCTAAATTCGGTTTAAACGCGTAGTGTAGACCAGGCCTTATTAGATCTATTGAGTGCATCCCTGTGCAAATCCCAATAGAGGACGTAACAGATATAAATAGATATTAAACTTAATAATAGCTAAAAGACCAAGAATCCCAATTTTTATATAACAGGAAAAAATTAAGATGATGGCTTTTAGATGAAGTTTATATCACAGTGGGATCTGAAGGTAAAGTCTTGTATTTGTCAGATGCACTAAATTGTTCATTCCCATTGAGATAGCAAAGGAAATTCAGTGCTATGGCTTCTCTCTTGCCCCTGCAATATAACACAGCAGCCACATCTACAGGTCTGAAATTTCTAAGACAATAGAATTTTTTTCCAGATATACATTATTTTGTTTTATGAAAAATTTTCTCCATGATTTCAATAATTAACAACAGTATTGTGCATTTTAGCGTCATTCAACTGTTTAGTATATAGATCTTTATAACTATTTCTTAAATCACAAACTGACCTAAAATGCTTCAATATTATTCAATACCTTGGCATATTCTATTTGGGTCAAAAGCATAAATGTGAAGGTAATTCCCTCATGTAATATCCTCTCCATTTAATTCACAGACACTAAAGTAACTGAAAAATTCTCCTATTTTTATTAAATATAGATTGTCAGACACTCAGCTGATGTAAATCAGCATAACTTGATTGACTGATTGATTTCAATACAGCTATGCTCATTTACACCAACTGCATACACCAAATGCTGTCATTACAATATAACTAACTGTAGGCCTGGCTTGACATCAGTAACTTGCCTCATTTCTTAGTGGGAAAGTGAATGGAAGTTTAAATTGTAAATAGGGACATGACAAACAGTATGCTGGAGTCAGGATGTCTGTGCTAACTAAAATAAGCAGCAACACCCTGATGTTAGGGACTATGGACAAGACAAACCTGGAAGGTAAAGATCAGGTTCCGTGTGAACAGCACATGGACAGAGCACGCTGTACAGGGACTGGCGGCTGCAAAATAACCACACCAATCCAAACATGTGTGATTTAATGTATAGCAAATGCTATGTAATGTATATAAGTATATAAAGGAAAAGGGTGGCTCTAACTTTGGATGTGATATACACCCTATATCCTCCACCTATGCTTGAGTTAGATCAATTCAGCTTAGCTTTGCTGTATGCCAAATAAAGGAACCCGAGTGACAAAATCCAGAGTCAACCTGCATTTTCTGGATCCCAGAGAACTGGATGAAGTGTTCTCCCAGAACTGGAAAAGGTGTTCTGGATAAGCCGAGTGGAAAAGGTCTCAGAAGGAATCCTAATCTTCTAGCCCCCCAATTGCGCAAACAAGCAAAAAGTGCAGCTTATATAAGTAAATCTATACACATACACATTTGCAGGACTAGGCCTAGGTGGGAAGACTACAGTGTGGATTTAAGACTAGAATTTTTAACTTGATGGGGCAAATTATTCAAGCATTCTCACAGGTGCAACCCCTTTACTGTACTGTGGTTATGTACCTGTAACTGAAAGCACAATTTGGCTCCAAGTCTTTAAATCTTTGTTTGATATTCTGTTGACAGACTTTGCTGTGCTCCTCTTTATCATTTCTGAGTTGGCAAACAGTCCTGGGCCTTTTTTCCTCAGATTTCTCAGGTACTGCTTCACTTCTTCATTCTGTTTTATTCACCTCAACAGGCATACCAGCTACCCCTTAAATAAAGCACAGATATGTATAGTTGAACTACGTCAAAACTTTCAAACTCCTCATCAGAAATAAGGGCCTCCAACTAGCCTGCTTACCTGCTAGCCTAATCCCCATCCTACCCACAGGCAGTCTAATGAGTGCAAGTGGGCTCCAGTTGAGTCTCCTGATTGGCCCAATCACCCCATTGCCTGAGGATCAGCAGACCTGCTCTTAAGACCAGCAGCAGCATGCTGGCTGTTCAAAGCATTTGTTTGTGACTGCGCTAGTTCCTGCCTTGTTCCAGCCCTGCTCTTGCCTTCCCTGACTCCTGCTCTGACCACTACACCTGATGGACCATGTCGTGGTCCCTAATACTTGCATACCTAAAACTAGATGCCTAAATATATATTTGGGCACCAAATAACAAGTGTCCTGAAATTCAAAATTGCTAAGATATGGATATGAAGTTAGGTCAGCCAAACAACCCTAGGTCTGCTCAACAGTGACACCATGAGGGAAAAAAAACTGTACCTTTACAAATCAGTTATCTTGTGGTACAGAACCACAAAACACTAAAATGCCTTAACCATAATCATATGATTATTGCTTAGTGTCACTATGAGCTGAGTTAAGGTTGTTTGGGCTCATTAACACATTTGACTCCTTTTTAGTTTATCCTTAACTCTGAATTACCTGCATTGATATTGTTTGTTTTGGGGATACTTACATCTCTGTAATACATTTTACCCTAAATTACTGATACACCCACCATTAACATATTTTTGTCTGGAAATATATGTAATGTGTGTGTGTGTGTGTGTGTGTGTGCCTGTACAAACAAACAATCTTTCCCCACATTTGGATAATGTGCACATTTTTAATGCAAATATCATATCTAGGCATTTATCTACTGTAACAATATATACATATATTAGATGCTATCATGACTGTGTATATTTCAAGTTAGTAATTTGAAAGCATGAGCATAACAGGAAGAAATTCTCACTTGAGCAACTCAGAAAAACTGATTTTTAATATTTATTTTCAATCCTCCTTTTAATTATACAGGTATTAAGTAAAGTACGTTTTAAGTTTTCAAATTCTATCTAGGTGCTTATGTTGGTGCCCATCACCTGTAGATAAAAGAAAATACTAGATTAGAGTTAATCCTTCTGTTTATTTGTTTTTAACTAAGCAAAAGCTAGGTCAAGGAGATAAATTTTTCAGTTAGCATGGAATGTGCTGAGATAAGTAACTTATCTTATCTCGTGTACCACAGAATTCCATCTCCTGTCACCATTTTCTTCTGCATTCATAAGCCTTCCTTTGTTGGTCATTGCACCAGTGGACTGCAGTTGTTACTGGAAGTCACAGATGAAGAGGCTATGTTTCAGGTAGCTAGGGCCACTTACCTGCAGGGCTTTGATATTAGGATCTGAACTATTTAGTTAGTGGAGAGCCCAGTGCAGACAGTGCAACACTAAGGTGAATGATTCATGATACCTGTGCTACCAAGAAGACAGGCTACTGCATTTTGAATGAGTTGGAGATTTTACAGCTTATGTGGCTTCATTCTTAGATATGAGCTGCAGTGATTAAGCCTGGAGATCACAAATGGGTGGATCATCCTAGCTAGGGCTAATGTCTGATTAAGCACAATCTTCTGGTCAGCACTGCATGCTACATTCAATTACAGTATGTTATTTAAAATAACATGCCTGTCAAAGTCAGTTTAATCTCTGCTCAAATGTATCAATGCTAGCCTGGGGAGTTGATCATTCTTTGGGAGTTAAGGCAGTTCAGCACCAGGCAGGATTAGGCTTCTATAAAACATTGATGCTGTGCAGCTAAATGAAGGAGGAACTGTGAAGGAATAACAACAAAATCCATCCTTAACTATTGTTTTTAACTTTTCATGTAACAGAGTGAAACTGTGTAACATTCAAATGGCACTAAATGGAAAAGAACACAAAGTATAAATTACTAGGAACAGATACAGGCACTCAGAAAGACAAAGATCAGAACTGACTGGCTGTTGACCAGGAGTTGAGCATCTGCTGCTACTACTATCTGTGTTCATTTGCTGCCTGAATTTTTAATGTTTATCAATTTTTTAACTTATCCACTTTTCTTCCTGCTGTTGTAAGCTTCATAAAAGATAGAAGAGCTAGAAAGGATTAATTTTCTTTGAATTACATTCAGCTGAGGAGTCACAGCAGTGTCAGTTTCTCACATCTTGCAAGATATTTACCTGACACTCACTCACTCACTCTCCCCCTCCCCGCCTTCTTCTTCAGGAGGTGTTGCACACAGCCATTGTGCTGAATATTTAAAGCAGAAAACTTTTTCGATAATTCAAGCATCATTACAGTCCTGTGAGCTGTGCTCTACAAGACATTTGAGTGTTTTGAGGTTTTTTAATTTACCTTTTTTCCCCCGAGGATTTTCAAGTCTTCTTAAAGGGAAGCCTCTCTTACTAGCCTGGATGATTACATCAACTCACTGCTCAGGTCTATTTCCAAACAAAAAAGACACAAGCTTCAGTTTGATAGAGTTGTTTTCTAATAGACTAAAGGAGTAAACCGCATATAAGCGAAAATACTTTGTTAAGAAAGTCTTTGGCTAAATTCCAGTAATAATACTTGAACTAATCTCAAATAAAATACAAGACCATGACCATGAAATTCAGAAGTGACTAGTCATTTGGGGGACCTCCATTTTTCAGTTCCTCCACTGAGACAGTTTAAAAGGCCTGATTTTCAGAGTACTGAGCACCTACCTTTGGATAACAAGGCCCCTTTAAAATGTCTCACATTGGGTACTCATAAACTGAGGTTCCCCAAATCACTTATTGATTTTGAAAAGCTTGCCCCCAAAAATCTGTTGGTTTCAGGATTCTTATATTTAATTTTCTAAATATTAACGGTGTCTCATAGACTTTACTCATAGACTTTAAGGTCAGAAGGGACCAAGCTCTTTGAGTCTCCTTTCATAAGACAGGTTTTCCATTCCTTGGATCATCCTAGTAGCCCTTCTCTGTACCTGTTCCAGTTTGAATTCATCCTTCTTCAACATGGGAGACCAGAACTGCACACAGTATTCCAGATGAGATCTCACCAGTGCCTTGTATAACGGTACTAACACCTCCTTATCGTTACTGGAAATACCTCACCTGATGCATCCAAAAACCGCATTAGCTTTTTTTCACAGCCATATCACATTGGTGGCTCATAGTCATCTTGTGATCAACCAATACTCCGAGGTCCTTCTCCTCCTCTGTTTCTTCAACTGATATGTCCCCAATTTATAACCAAAATTCTTGTTATCAATCCCTAAATGCATGACCTTGCACTTTTCACTATTAAATGTCATCCTATTACTTGAGTTTACAAGGTCATCCAGATCTTCCTGTATGATATCCCAGTCCTTCTCTGTGTTAGCAATACCTCCCAGCTTTGTGTCATCTGCAGACTTTATTAGCACATTCCCACTTTTTGTGCCAAGGTAGGTAATAAAAAGATTAAGTAAGATTAGTCCCCAAACTGATCCCTGAGAAACTCCACTAGTAACCTCCTTTCTGCCTGACAGTTCACCTTTCAGTATAACCCGTTGTAGTCTCCCCTTTAACCAGTTCCTTATCCACCTTTAAAATTTCATATTGATCCCCATCTTTTCCAATTTAACTAATAATTCCCCATGTGGAACCGTATCAAATGCCTTACTCAAATCAAGGTAAATTAGATTCACTGCATTTCCTTGGTCTAAAAAATCTGTTACCTTCTCAAAGGAGGAGATCAGGTTGATTTGGCACGATCTACCTTTTGTAAAACCATGTTGTATTTTGTTCCAATTAACATTGACCTCAATGTCCTTAACTACTTTCTCCTTCAAATTTTTTTCCAAGACCTTGCATACTACAGATGTCATACTAACAGGCCTATAGTTACTCAGATCACTTTTTTTTTCCTTTCTTAAAAATAGGAACTATGTTAGCAATTTTCCAGTCGTATGGTACAACCCCTGAGTTTACTGATTCATTAAAAATTCTTGCTAATGGGTTTGCAATTTCATGTGCCAGTTCCTTTAATATTCTTGGATGAAGATTATCTGGGCCCCCTGATTTAGTCCCATTAAGCTGTTCGAGTTTGGCTTCTACCTCGGATGTGGTAATATCTACCTTCATATCTCATTTGTCATCCTGCCATTATCACTAAGTTCCTCGTTAGCCTCATTAAAGACTGAAGCAAAGTATTTGTTTAGATATTGGGCCATGCCTAGATTATCCTTAACCTCCACTCCATCATCAGTGTTTAGCGGTCCCACTTCTTTCTTTGTTTTCTTCTTATTTATATGGCTATAGAATCTTTTACTATTGGTTTTAATTCCCTTTGCAAGGTCCAACTCTACATGGCTTTTGGCCTTTCTCACTTTATCCCTACATGTTCTGACCTCAATAAGGTAGCTTTCCTTGCTAATCCCTCCCATCCTCCACTCCTTGTAGGCTTTCTGCTTTTTCTTAATCACCTCTCTGAGATGCTTGCTTATCCAGCTTGGTCTACAACTCCTGCCTATTAATTTTTTCCCCTTTCTTGGGATGCAGGCTTCTGATAGTTTCTGCAACTTTGACTTGAAGTAATTCCAAGCCTCCTCTGCCTTTAGATCCATAAGTTCTTCAGTCCAATCCACTTCCCTAACTAATTTCCTTAATTCTTTAAAGTTAGCCCTTTTGAAATAAAAAACCCTAGTCACAGATCTATTTTTGTTTATCCTTCCATCTAGTTTGAACTGAATTAGCTCATGATCACTCGAACCAAGGTTGTCCCCTACAACCATTTCTTCTATGAGGTCCTCACTACTCACCAAAACCAAATCTAAAATGGCATCCCCTCTTGTTGGTTCTTCAACTACTTGGTGAAAGAATCCATCAGCTATCGCATCCAGGAAATACACTCAATATCTCTGTCCTATATTTACAGCTTTTCATTTGCTTGACAAAATATTTCTCTATCACAGTCATTGATGCTTTATTTAATGTTAAATTTAAAAACCCAGGATGGCAAAATGCATCTCCAAAAACATGGTGAAGAAAAATATTTTCTGCCACTACAAGTTTAATCATGTCTTCATTGCACATGACTGCAAAAGTGCATCTGATCAAAAAAAATCTTTATTCCCATCCATACTATATATGCTAAGTACTTCTGCACATCAGCAATGAAGTAAGGCAAGAAAATATCATGTATTCCTCATGTGCCATCAATTTCACTCACAGCATGGAATATTTCTGTTGACATTCAGAAAGAATTAAATTACACAACACCAGCTAGCAAAAATAAGAAATTAACCAGATTGAAATGCATTCCAATAGTTTGCTAGCAATTAAAAAATATCCATCCTGGAATGTACTAATGAGTAAGAAATATTGCTACCACTGACTAAACATTAAATGTAATAAGATATTCACTTTATTGTATTATTTGCATTAAAATTACACCATATATTCTTATGGCAGGGGGTCCTTTTACATTGTTATAAACTTGTATTTGTTGGATACAAAAAAAAATTTCACATCCAATTATTATTTGTATTACAATAGCCACCCAAAGGCTCCAATTGGGATTGAGGTCCCATTGCTTTAGGCACAGTAGCTATAAAAAGAAAAAGTCCCTGTTTGGAAGATCTGGCAAACTGATTTAAGACAAAACGCAATAAGGGGGTGTAACAAACTGATGGAAGCAATGGAGGAGGGAGGGCAAGAGTAACAGTGGCAGGTCCATGCTGGTTATATAGAATAGATATGTATGGGGTAGACAGTTCTGAATCAAGTTTGGGGGATTTTTTAGTTTAAGATATGAATAAACAAAATGTTAGTTAATCGCTATCAGGCTCTCACTCTATAGGGCTCTGTCTCCCCATAAACCCAGCTAACTCAGGCAACAGTTCACCTCACTAAGTGTTGCCCCATTTTCTAACTGAGAGAATCCCAGTTTCGAGCAGTTAGCTGATACATACAAGTTACACAGGCTCTGTAGCATCTAGGGTAACAAATGCTTTCCCCCAGCTCTTCCTCTAGGTCCATAAAACACACCAGGGTGACAAAACATTATCCTAATGGAGGGCTTTCCTGGTACATAAAGCTGGAATACCTCTGACCTGTATCCAGCATGGTACAGAGATTGAGACCCACCCCTCACAGCAGACATCTCTTCCCTAGTACATAAAGCTGGAATCTCTGACCTGTATCCAAAGTGGTACAGAAACTGAGACCCAACCCTCACAGCAGACACATCTCTTGGTCCATGTTACTGAGTCCACAAGGCTATCTTTACCTCATGTATTTATAACCCTTCTCCCCTTGCACTCTGATTGGCCCAGCTCTCAGAGGGTTACTAGGTGTCACCTGCCAGGTTGGTTGCCAACAATGAAAACTTCCTGTACAGCCTCAGAAAGCTATTTAGCATGTCTGATAATGGCCATACCCCTGTCCTGGATGTTTCTGGGTCCTTCTAGCTGAGTTGCTGTGCCCTGCTCTCTGCATGTGTGCAGAGACACAGAGTATACCACTAAGGCCTTGTCTACACTACAAGACTATTTCGAATCTACTTAAGTTGAATTTGTGGATTCGACCTTATGAAGTCGAATTTGTGTATCCACACTAAGGACACTAATTCGAATTTCTGAATCCACATTAACAGGGCCGGCATCGACTTTGGAAGCGGTGCACTGTGGGAAGCTATCCCACAGTTCCCGCAGTCCCCGCTGCCCATTGGAATGCTGGGTAGAGCTCCCAATGCCTGCTGGGGGAAAAAATGTGTCGAGGGTGGTTTTGGGTAACTGTCGTCATCGAACCGTCAATCATGCCCTCCCTCCCTGAAAGCGCCGGCGGGAAATCTGTTCGCGCACTTTTCTGGTCAGTGACAGCGCGGACGCCACAGCACTGCGATCATGGAGCCCGCTGCGATCATCGCTGCACTTATGGCCGTTGTCAACTCCTCGCACCTTATCGTCCACCTCTTCCACGGTCAGCTGCTGAGAAATCGGGCGAGGAGGCTCCGGCAGCGCGGTGAGGAGAGTGGCGCAGACGTCTCACAAAGCAGGGTACGCCGGGCAGTGGAGATCATGGTGGCAATGGGTCAAGTTCATGGTGTGGAACGGCGATTCTGGGCCCGGGAAACAAGCACGGACTGGTGGGACCGCATAGTGCTGCAGGTCTGGGATGAAACAGAGTGGCTGCGAAACTTCAGGATGCGTAAGGGCACTTTCCTTGAACTCTGTGACTTGCTGGCCCCTGCCCTGAAGCGGCAGGACACCTGGATGGAAGCAGCCCTGAGTGTGCAGAAGCAAGTGGCTATAGCCCTCTGGAAACTTGCCACGCCAGACAGCTACCGGTCAGTAGTGAACCACTTTGGCATGGGCAAATCTACCGTGGGGGTTGCTGTGATTCAAGTAGCCCACGCAATCGTTGAGCAACTGCTCTCAAAGGTAGTGACTCTCGGAAACGTCCAGGTCGTCAGAGATGGCTTCGCCGCGATGGGATTCCCAAACTGCGGTGGGGCTATAGATGGGACTCACATCCCTATCCTGGCACCAGCCCACCAGGCCAGCCAGTATATTAACCGAAAGGGCTACTTTTCAATGGTGCTGCAAGCACTGGTGGACCATAGGGGACGTTTTACCAACATCTTCGTCGGGTGGGCGGGCAAGGTTCATGACGCACGTGTGTTCAGGAACTCTGGTCTGTTTAGACGCCTCCAGGCAGGAACTTTCTTCCCGGACCACAAAATAACGGTTGGGGATGTGCAGATGCCTACAGTGATCCTCGGGGACCCAGCCTACCCGCTAATGCCCTGGCTCATGAAGCCCTATACAGGCGCCTTGGACAGTGAGAAGGAGCTCTTCAACTACCGGCTGAGCAAGTGCAGAATGGTGGTGGAGTGTGCTTTTGGACGTCTCAAGGGGAGGTGGCGGAGCTTACTGACTCGCTCGGACATCAGCGAAAAGAATATCCCCGTAGTTATTGCTGCTTGCTGTGTGCTCCACAATGTCTGTGAGAGCAAGGGCGACACCTTTTTGGCTGGATGGGAGGTTGAGGCAAATCGCCTGGCTGCTGTTTACGCTCAGCCAGACACCCGTGCCGAAAGAATATCCCAGCGGGAAGCGCTGTGTATCCGGGAGGCTTTGAAAGCAAGTTTCCTCGGAGAGCAGGCTAACCTATGACTCTCCACTTGATTTTAAGAGACGCTGATCCTGGGCCTGTGTCTCTATGTGTTGAGTGAGATCTGCAGTTACATACCCCGTTCTCCAAGTTTCCCCCACTTCCCAAACACGTTTTAAAACAAATTAAACGGAACAGTTATTGTTAATAAATCTTTCTTTTACTTTGCATTTCTGTTCTGGGTTTGAAACATGGACGCATACTGTGCTGGGTACGGTGTGCACTGATGTACAGACCGCTTGTACAATACAGGACGGACAGCCTCCTGCTCCTACATAGGTATCTGGGGTGGGGGACGGTTTCAAGTGGTTGTGCATGTAGGGGTGGGTTTGCTGGAAGGGGCGAGTGGTGCTGTCTTTGGATAGGGATTTGGATGCAGGCTCTGGGCTGTGGGTTTGGGCGTAGGAAGGGGTGATGGGTGTGGGGGAAGGGTGAGTATCTGTCCGTGGATGAGGGCTCTTGTTGGGGCTCAGGGCAGCGGAGAGGATCGCGCCTACGGTGGAAGTGCATGGTAAGGGCAGCATGCCTTAACATTAGGGGGTGGCAGGCGCTAGGACCGTGGACAAGCGTACACATCACAGAATGACCTGGGGCAGCATACACCACACAGAGTGACCCTGGTGACTACTGACTGCAGTCTGTGTGTGCCCTGCAGTTGATCCTGCCCCCGATAGTCTGTACCCTGCTAATGTAGGCTATCCCGTGCAATTATAAATCCCCTGCCCCCCCCCTACATACACACAGTCTTCGGACACGAAAGACGTGACGGAAAGAGTGAACAACAGCAAACAGCTTTTATTAATCTACTACATAGTGGGGTGATGAAACTTGGATTTGGGACTGGGTGATCCTGTAAGGGAAGCGCTTCTACACAGTTATAGCGTCAGAGGTGTGTGGTACATTAGTGCTCAGCTGTGGTGCAGTGACAGTTCTCACGGCCCCTACCGCCCCTCCGTCTTGTAATTTTTGGTGAGGGGGGGACAGGACTTCTTGGCGTTGGAGGGTGGTTGCAGATACAGTGCAGGGGGGCTCTCTCCTCCTGCCTGCGGTCCTGCAGAACATCAACAAGGCGCCGGAGCGTGTCCATTTGCTCCCTCAGTAGCCCAAGCAGCGTTTGAGTCGCCTGCTGGTCTTCCTGCCGCCACCTGTCCTCCCGTTCACTGTGTGAGCACTGCTGCTGAGAGAGGGTCTCCCTCCAGTGGCTCTGCTGGGCCGCCTCGGCTCTGGAGCAGGCCATCAGTTCCGCGAACATCTCGTCCCGAGTCTTTTTCTTTCGCCGCCTAATCTGAGCCAGCCTCTGCGAGGGGGATGTCGGGGCAGTCCGGGAAAGAGCAGAAGCTGTGTGATGGGAAACAGTAAGTGATTTCCTTGAACAGATACATGTTTGCGAACAGTGAACACAGTGTAGTCAGTTTCTCTGAACAAGACCATACAGGGCACCAAGTTCCACGAGATCTCAGGACAAGTTCGAGATTTCGGAATACGCTCTCATTGGCGGCGCCATTGCACAGGAGAGCGGACAAGCGGGGAGAGACAGCTGAGTCCGTCTTGCAGACAGTCCTGGTAAGCCTTAAAGTAGATAATGCTTATCATTTAGTGGATAGCTGTGCTCTCCTGCTAAAGGCAATCTGTAAAGCAGAAAGGCTGAGCCTTTTCCAGCCCCTCCCGCCAGTGCACGGGAAAGATCAATGTATGCTTGTTCTCTGTGGCCTCCAGCACGTGGCTGTTAAGCGAGGGTCGTTGTTATGCAACCTAATTTAAAACCATTAACAGTAGTAACAATACACTAATTGCCCTACTTAGATGCAGCCTGTCCAGAACGACATCACCCTGAGGCGGGTCACTCGGAGTCAGAGAGAGCGGATGCTAAGGGAAGCCCTGCACAGACCAGGACCTTATGCAGCAATGCTGGTGGAGGCGATGGTTCCTATGTACATTAGGATGTCCTGGCGCGGAAGAGTGTGCTTCCACGGAGCACCCAACAAGGCACCTCTCCCCAGGAACCTCCTGCGGAGGCTTTTCGAGCTGCTCTCTGAGACCTTTTTTGAACTGTCCCAAGAGGATTATTGCTCTATTCCTATATGTGTGGACCTACTTTTTGTATAGTTTGAGATTTTAAATTTTTTATATAGTATTTCTATTTTTTATATACCTGTTTTTTAAAAAATAAATGTTTCCCTGTTTGTAGCACTTACCGCCTGATCCTTCCCCTGATTCTGAGTCCGGGTTAACGGGCGGGGAGGGTTGGTAGGGGATCTCTGTGAGGGTGATGAAGAGATCCTGGCTGTCAGGGCAAGCGGTATTGTGTTCGCTGTCGCCTGCGCCGTCCTCCACAAACCCTTCCTCATCTTCCCCATCGGCGAACATTGCCGAGGAACTGTCCAGGTACACTATGCCATCGTCAGAGTCCACGGTCACTGGTGGGGCAGTGGTGGCAGACCCACCGAGAATGGCATGCAGTGCCTCGTAGAAGCGGCATGTCTGGGGCTGTGCTCCGGAGCGTCCGTTTGCCGCTCTGACTTTTTGGTAACCTTGTCTCAGGTCCTTGACTTTCACGCGGCACTGCATCGCATCCCGGCTGTATCCTTTGTCTATCATGGCTTTGGAGACCTTCTCGAAGGTCTTTGCATTCCGCTTGTTGGAGCGCAGCTCCGAGAGCACAGACTCCTCGCCCCACACAGCGATCAGATCCATGACTTCCCGGACAGTCCATGCTGGGGACCTCTTTCTATTCTTGGATTGCCCGGACTCCTCTGCTGGAGAGCTCTGCATCGTTGCAGGTGCTGCGGAGCTCGCCCCGATGTCCAACCAGGACGTCAGATTCAAAGTGCCCAGACAGGAAAAGGAATTCAAATTTTCCCGGGTCGTTTCCTGTGTGGCTGGTCAGAGCATCGAAGCTCGGACTGCTGTCCAGAGCGTCAACAGACTGGTGCAGTGTGGGATAGCTCCCGGAGCTACTAAGTTCGATTAGCATCCACACCTAGCCTAATTCGAGCTAGCCATGTCGAATTTAGCGTTACTCCACCTGTCGGGGTGGAGTACCAAATTCGAACTAAAGAGCCCTCTAGTTCGAATTAAATGGCTTCCTGGTGTGGACGGTTGAGCGGTTAGTTCGAATTAACGCTGCTAAATTCGAATTAAAGTCCTAGTGTAGACCAGGCCTAAGACCCATGCCTTCTCCCCAGGAGAAACTAAGACAAATGCTGCAGTATAAAGCAGGTGGCTTCCATAAACTGAAGTATTAATTACCTCACAGAGGTGTTAGTGTATAACCTCACAGAGAGGTTAAGGTTACCTGTTAGGGTTGCCAACCCTCCAGGATTGGCCTGCAGTCTCCAGGAATTAAAGATTATGTGATGTGATGAAATCTCCAGGAATACAGCCAACCAAAATTGGCAACCCTATATTAGTCTTTTTTTACAGACCACTGATGCCAATAGAAGCTCTCCCATGGTTGTCAGTGAGTTTTGGATCAGGCCCAATCTTAGTTTAAAAAGTGGGAATAAAATTCAGAAGTCCTGACTCCAAAGTCCATGAGATCACTCCTAGAACTCTCTGATTAAGGTAAATAACTGACAATTTTACATTACTTTTTTTTTTACTACCACATAGGAATATTTATCTTCTAACCTTGCAAAAAGTCTCTTCTCCCAGCCAATCCACTGTTAATTTTTTGGTTTTATGGTTGAGGACATTAAGTTTGTTCTGTCAAGAGTCTGTTCCTTGAATAATTCTTTTGAGTTCCACTATGGCTACATCTACACTGCCTACCATTTACAGCGATGTGTAGGGTATGTGTAACTAACTACATGCCACAGTGGAAAACAGCCTGCATCCACAATGCAGTGTGTAGCTACATGTCAGTGAATGGCTCTGGCACAAGGGAGGCAGCAGTGAAAGACTCAGCAGCAGGGAGGAAGCTATGGGATACTATACCACTGAAAATAGCAGCATAGACGGGGAAGGCACTGCTTGGGCAAGTAGAGAACAGTGTATAGCGTGCATAACCACAGGGTTCAGATTGGTCTTTACTTGCCTAAGCAGAGCATCACTGATTACAGTTCATTATACCCAGGCTTGGGAAGCATGTAGAGTATGTATTCTACACACCACCAAAAGGAGTGTGCAGTATAGACACACCTTATTGTTACTCCTCTGGTTGAGTTCCCCTTTTGTGGATGGTCAACCAACTGCAGTGGAATCCCCCTCACAAAAGACTGGTGTCCATTCACATAGTGTGACAAGAGCAGGTTGTGACAGTCATAGAACAACCACTAAAAAATTCTAACTATATTAGCAGTTCTTGTATACATTTAAATATAATTAAACTACAAACAATAGTCAGTTAAATTATGCTTAATGAAACCAGGGAACGTTTACCAGACTAAGTTCCAAGAACTAATGGATATCACTGCTTTTTGTGTAGGATTAAATCTAAGATGTAAATAAAATGGGTAGTTAAATCTATTTTAAAGTAATAAAATGTATCTAGAACTGGTATAGACAAAATTGCTCATTTACTTTTAATAGCTTCAGCAAAATCAGATTCTCTATAGTTAATGATTTTGTAGCATTCTAAATTGATTGGATGTTTTAAAATAGACAGAATAAATAGTAATAATTAAGAAGTAAAATGTGTTTCCATGTTAATATACACATTCTATTTCAGTCCCAATTCACTTGTACAGAAGGCCCACTCATGTGAGCTCCATGAGTTTGATTCTCCTTGTCTCTGCTCCCTCCCTGCTTACCCTAAAACTGCAGAGACTCATTCTTCCCAGTGGTTCTTCCCCAGGGGGAAGAACCACTGGGATTTTCCCCATAAGGACCTTGCCGCTTCACTGAGAAGAGTCCCTACATAGAAATTGCCCTCCCAGTCCTGAGGAAACAAAATTAGGGCAGAAAGCAGCAACCACTCCACCTTCCTTGGCAGAGTTTAGCCCAATAACACAATCAGCAGTTCTAAAAGTACAGGTGGGTAGCTGTGTCACATCATTAAACAGAGCCTTGCCACTGTTGGCTAGTAAAAGAACAGCAGCACTTGGCCTCAGACTTACTACTGACTACAATCATAAATGCAATCTGCAAGCTACCCTATAGCATGTAATAGTTCAGTAAATTGTCAAAAAAGAGTAACTTGAAGTCAATGATTGTGCCATCCTGTCATCAACTTTCCCTTCCCTGCCCATATTGTTGTGAAAGTGGTGGCTAGCAAATTCCAGCAACATCTGTTTTCACCCCATTTTGTATACCTTCCATAATCAGTTTCAGACAGAGAATTATATGATGGAGACAACTCTGGTGGCACTGGTAGATGTTTTCATGGACAGGGGCAGAAGACAAATATCTATGCTCATAAAGTACTTTTGGTTCTGTAACCATGCTTATACCGCTGGTTCTGTCAGCAACCTTCAACACTGTCAATGACAAGGGGATATTTACAGTACAGCAATAAGCTTGCTTTCCCCAATCCTTTCAAACATATGATGAAATATTATGCTAGGCTTCTGTTCTTCCTTTCAGAGAACCCTTAAATAGCCATAAGGATATTTCCAAACAGCATAATTACTGCTTTGGTATGAATTTTATCAATTTCACTTCACAGCAGTTCACATGCACATTTTGTTGGCATGTGAGAGAGAGTTTGCACATCTCATTTAAACTGTGTGTTGAACTGTGATTTTGGGGGTTTTTAAAGAAATCCAAAATCTCAATGAGGAACACAGTAAAAACCTTCGTTTCACCTGTTCATGTCAAAACTATGTCAAAATGTGCAATCATTGAAACCATAAAATCAGTCCAGATCATTCAGTTCTGTGTCTAGTTTCATTTGAAAGCTATGTATAGTAACTTTTATTCCAGCCATTACTGTTATGCTAGTGAACAGGAGCTAGAGGATCATGAAGTCACTCAGAACAAAATACCACAATTAGAAATATATACTTCAGCTTTCATCTGCTGACTAGAATTCCCTATCAACTGATGCTTCAAAACCAGTCAAAACTAACTTCATCCTCCCACCATTCTTGGATTTATGTATCCTGGGCTAGTGGAAGATATCCTAATTACATAAACAAAATTAGGGTATTTTATTTTGGAAACTATTCTTTTCCTAAATGTCTTGCTTTGTCTCATAAATGATTCGGGTTGTGCTCTCTTTTCTTTTGATCACATATAGTCTCACTTTTAGTTTTATTTAGAAAATTAATTTAGTGGTGAGAATTCATTGATCCATATCATCACAATTGAACAAATATGTCAATAATAGCACATTTACTGAAAAGCTAACCTCAATTGGATTTGAATCTGCATTCTTTTAAAGTCAGACACCTTATTGATTAGACTACAAAGAATCTTTAATTACCAAGTAACAAGAACTTTCAGGTATTCAGTTAGCCACCAGATGGAGTCCATGGAGTCCCTGAATACAATAGAAGCATATGGAAATTAACAGTGAAAATTATACAAATTTTATGGAAAGGCTACAGAATAGATTTCTGTAGACCATGCCAGGCTCCGTATGCAAATATAATTTCATAGAAATAAGATTACATTTGCTGAAGCTGAATAACATATGGTAAACAAAAGTCTTTTTCCACTTGCATGTGTGTATATTTCTGCATACATAGAATGCCGATTACAATTATTTTTGTTTGCAATGTGAGATTCTGTATAAAACGACAATAAATATTTGTAACATCCCAATCGTTTATACACAGATTTCCCCATATATAAATAGATTTCTTCTTCAGTTAAATGCCCATTTTTTTGTATAAGACATTAGAACAAACACTTCACCCTTACACAGGCCTTTAAATGTCTGATCACGTACTTTCACCCTGTAAGCATCACACCTCCACTGTAAGGTTTATATTCCAAGTGTTACTTTACCAAAAGCAAAACCCAGGCAGACAACATGTTTACAGCACATACCACAAGTCCACTGCAGAGCTGGGAGCTGAATTCAAGAGATCCTGACCCCAGTACTGTGCTCATTCCTCTAGACAACTAGTCACAGTTCAGGGCAACTGCACCTGTATTGCCCATGTGGTCTAACAAGGGCATCCGCTTTCAGGCTTCTGGCTCCCAGCTGTCACCTCCCTTTGGCAGAGACCTCCCTTCTAACCAGGGTTTTTCCAGGCTGCATAGTTCCCTGACCACACAGAGTTCCCCAGCAAGCCAGACTGCGTAACTGGGCCTTTGTCTGCATTTTGCTTTCTCCTCAGAGGCTATAAATGCCCCCAGTTATGACTTACCACACAGCTGTTTCTAAGCATGATTTATATTGTACCTTGGAGATAAAACACGTTTTTCCCCCTTGATAATAGAAGAGGCAAATGAGATGTCAAAATTGTCAATTGGGTTGGTTTCAGTCAAAGAATCCCAGAAATGAACAAATCCAAACTTTAAGGCATTTCAGATCACTCTGCTATTGGACTTTCTTTCTATAAGAAGAAGAACCAAAACCCTGGCTCTGAATATCCTCAAACTTTGGTTTGGCCCATCTCTTGTGTCAGTGCTCTGCCCCCTCCAAAGGGTTCCTAAACCCTTTTGGTCTAAGAATTTAAATGTGGAGTCTAAGATCCTGAGGACACTTGAAGTCAAGGAAGTAAGAAAGAGATTTAATAAAACCTTCAGAGTTTCTTAAAGAGAAACGTTCTAAACATATTTGATTCAATGGGCTTATGGTCAGGTCCTAAGCGAGAACATTCCAGCTGCACGCACTGCGTAAAGAGCACTTACAAGTGGAAGAGTCAAAAGCATCTATGGAAGACAATCATGGAGAAACAAAGCAGCCCAGTACAAGGCAGCCATAGGCTGCAGCTATACAGAGAAGTAGGGATTTTGTTACCTCATTTCTGTATATAGTTCCTGTTCATAATAAAGGGTTTATCTTAATTCTGGCCTGCTCATCACAAAGATACTGGTCTTCAACTAAAACTTAGGTTGAGATAGCTGTGGCTCTCAGGGTTGTGAAAATTAGGGTGACCAGGTGTCCCAATTTATAGAGACAGTCCCAATACTTACGGCTTTGTCTTATACAGGCGCCCATTACCCCCACCCTGTTCCAATTTTTCACACTTGCTTTCTGGTTACCCTATGAAAAATCCACTTCTCTGAATGCAGTAGCTATTCCAGCTTACCCCCAGTATTGACTCCGCTAGGTTGACAGAAGAATGCTGCCATCAACCTAGCTAGTATCACTTGGAGAGGTGGCGTAACCATGGCAATAGAAAAAAACCCTTCATTTGCTGTTGGCTACAGTGGTGGGCAACCTGTGGCCTGCAGGCCGCACGTGACCCATCAGGGTAATCCGCTGGCGGGCTGCGAGATAGCTTGTTTACATTGACAGTCCACAGGCACAGGTGCCTGCAGCTCCCAGTGGTCTTCACTATGGGGTTATTCTGGTGTAGCTATGGTGCCATTATCTAGGCCACTATAGCCACCATAGTGTAGACAAGGCTTTAGTGAACAGAAGATAATATGGGGAAGCAATCAGAAAATCTTTCATTTTTCTCCTTTTAATCAGATTCATCTCTATAGATTCTGCTAACAAGATTGTGACTATAAACAGATTTTACAGCCAAATATTATTAAAGTGTTGCAATTAGTGTCTTTTAATGCACACAGTTTCATTTGTGAAAAAGGATTTTAAGTAATACACCATCTGTTCTCCTTTCTAATTGTTGCACTGATTATGTATTTTTAATGGTGATCCTAATTTAGATCACACTCTATCATGAGAAAACAGATATGGGGACAATTTGTTTTTATCATAATTTTACTTAATAAGTATGCAATATTTTCTAGCTGTTGTGTGTTCTTGTACTTATAAGGGCTCTGTACTGGTATAATTCTATATAAACAGGGTGGAGGCAAAGCTAAATCATTTTAACAACTTTATTTTGAAAATGAGGAAAAATCTTTGGGCCTCCAATTCTAATGTCCTCACATACTCGTACACTAAAAGCGTCTATGTCTGGAAAGGACACTAGAGATGGTATATCAGCTGTTGATGACATTTGCCCAGATTATCCTTTTTTTTTTTTTAAACAGGTGATCGGTCACTACAGTGGCACACAGGACCTGTAATCCAGCCTCAAATACCCAGCAAAGCATTCCCCTGGTGCAAGAAAAATCCCTACCTACAGGCATATGCCATATTTGGGTCTGCACCTATGTGTGCATTTACACATTGAAAAGGGCATGATGCAGCTATACTATGCTACACCTGTCCTCTACTGGCATGGGGTTGCTTAAGGAACAGTGCTGATCAAATAATGGGGACGCTGATCAGGAAAAATACTTACATGTTTTCATCAGAATTTTTTAAAATTTGAAATTTTTCGGTCAGCCCTATTAAGGTCCTTATGTCAGTGGCATGGCTTAGAACTGCTGTCATGCCTGGAGTCAGTCCTCAGAATCAGAGAGTAATAGCCATGTCTTCTGTGGCCAAAATATACCCTTCTCCTGCACTGAGCAGAACTCTGTTACAGGAGAGAATCTGGCCTGCTATATTCGGGCTAGATTAATAACAGCTTTAAGCCAGGTGCAAGGCTCAGTGCCTGAAAGTCCACCAGAATTGACAACAGTGGTCATGGAAAGTAGGTGTAATCTCTCCTTCTCGGAGAACATTGCTTAGCTCAATAAGGGTGCTGCACTGGCTGAGAAAAGATGTGCTGACTCAGTGCATACACTCAGTCACCTTTGCTGATGAGGTTTGTTCAGTGTCATGTTGGAAATTAAAGCTGTATGACCTTCTACAGAAAATGCTAAGGAATCTGAAAGAGTGTAATAATGTTAAGGTACTTCTTACTTATGGGAAGTTACCAAAGGGGTGTATCTTGTGTGTAGTAGAGATAAGTAATCTCAATGTTCAGATCTTTAAAGAAACTTTCCCAGAGTTTTTGGGGAAAGGGGTTGTTTCGGTCTGTCCCTCAGGGTCCACCTGCAAAGCTGGAGTGTGCACCAAAATCCAAACTCTGTCACCATATGGGCCTGTCTACATCCAACATGTGGCAGTAAGACAATCAAGGGGTACAGGTATTTTTCCAATAATTATACACTATACTTCAGGCTGAACCAACACCAGAACACTCAGATATCAGTGAAACACATACCATTTTCCCCATATAAACTAGGAAATACTGAAAATAGCATCAGCTCAAATATACACTAAGGGTTCACAAAATATTTACAGCAGATAATAAATGGAAGTCACCTTCTAACATATGGCTAAAATGAAATGGACATAGGATGCTAGGACTATATTATTTTTTCCAGTTGGATGAGACAGCATAGATAAAATACAACTGATATCTCTGCAAAACTACCTGAAAATTACCTTTATTGAGCATGGTTGTCTTTCTTGATCACATGAATCGTCTGAGCCAGTCAGAAAGAGGAAAAATACCAAGTGACTTTCATATGCGTTACCTTTACAGGTGAACTCTAGTGTCACCATTGAAAGTTTTAATGTACTTGCACTCAAGAGCTTTCTGAGGTAAGCATAAGGAAACTCACAGGTTTCTCATTTATCATTGTATGGTAACTGTGGGTAAATGTTAAGTTTTAATGTCAGCTCAGTAAGCTCAAACTTAAAATTCATTATAAACAGCAGCATGCCAAATTAATTGATATCCAGACACTGGAAACAATTTGCATAAAACTCCATAGGGAGTTTATTGGCACAAAATTTAATACAATCAAACTCAACCTCAAACCCATGTTGATTCTGAGTACATTTGTCATTCTAGTTGAGCATTTGTAACCAAGCTAAAAGTATTACTTTTATTTTAAAAAAAGAGAGAGAGAGAGAGAGAGAGAGAGAGAGAGAGATAAATAAACAAGATAAATATATTGGGAGGGGGGTCTAGGACTGATTTTTTTAATCTGTTTTATAATAACCTAATAATTTTTTGTATTCCTTAATGTGTTGAACCCTTTTATATGGACTTTATCCAAGCAAAAAAAGTAGAGGAATGTTTACAAAAAATAAATATGAAATGAAACACTTGGCTTTCAGGATGCCACTATAATTTGACTCCTTTAGCATTGCAGTTTCAGCGTAACTGTACCCGCAGTCCACCAAGGGCACCCACCCTAGAGTCCTGGCTCCTCAAGCATTAACTCTCACCAGCCATGTCTGCCTCCAGCCTGACCAAGTGTTTTCCAGGCTGCACAGTTCCCTGACCACACTGTGATATTCCCAGCAAGTCAGACTAACTAAAAGGCCAGCGTCTGTACTTTGTTTTCTCTCTGGAGGTTATGCCCTGTGTATTGCCAGAAGTTTTAAGTTGCCACACAGCTCCTATTAGCAAGCACATTTATTCTTAAGGTGAAAGCATTACAGAGAAAACATTTCAGAACAAAAGAACCTACACACATGCAAAAAAGATTACCAGAGGTCACCCCAGCTCCAACCATGGGCTTGGATAGAGGTCAGGCCTCAATTAGATTTCCTCTGCTGTTACTAGTTCAGTAGTGCCTCAGATTCAGAACCAGAACCCAGACTTGGTAGTTCAGCCTATTTCTTTATAGAGCTCGGGCCTTGATCTTCTCTCCAGGGAGAGGTAATCAGCAGACAATGACCCACTCAGGGAGTGGCTTCAAAGGGATGGGTTTTTGCATAACCATGGGTAAGGGAATTTGTATTAACCACTCCCTAGTTATCCCCCAGGAAATCCACTTAACATTTATTCTCCCAAAAGTCCATTATTGTCTGCCACTTTTTCAATGCAGTTCCAGGTCTTTCCCCTCCCCGAGAGGTTACATGAAGTCCCAGCCCATAATGTATGAACGTTGCATTTAATACAAAGACACCAAAGATACTTAAAAATTATGCAGGGAATTGCCATAGCTGTCACATATAATACCTGTACTTTTCTTCAAGTTTCTAGTTTTACTTTCCTATTCTAAATTACTGTTATTAATTATTTGTATTACGGTTATGCCTTGAAGCCCTGACCAAGACTGAGGCTCAATTATGCTTAGCCTGGTAAAAACACATCTTTCAGTCCCATTATATCCCAGAGATTCATCTGAAAAAAATGTCACATGAAAATATTAAGAGGGAGGGTCCTCAGTACAGAATACAGGACTTTCACAAGAGCTGGGTCTGGACTATGGAATTCATTGCATTGTGGGAGATGAATATCACAAAAGGCATAGTTGTGATCCTGGCTATGGGAAGCAAGACGTGTTAGTTCCCTGTGTGGGCTACCCATAATGCCACAAGATATAAAAATATGGAAATAGCATACACAGGGCACCTACTCTGCCTCACATGCAGGGAGTGGGCAAGCCGGAGGTGAAAAATAGGAAAGGGCTTTGGCTTCCTCCCTCCACCCAAAGCACCAGTCAGCAGAACCGGCTTGGAGGGAAAAATAATCTGAGCCATGTATAGAGTGGGTGTTTATTACTGCCCCCCACAACACAGTTTTGTCTATGGTCTGCCACTGGGACACTGCAATTATACACTTCTTCAGGATTTGTGGTGAAGTTTGAGCCCTAAGGAAGCCTGAGATTACTTCAGTGGAACTATTCACCCAAGGAAGGTGAGCAAGATTAGGTCCTAAAAGGGTTCCCTGTTATTTCATTAACTACTTCTCCATCTCTCATTTCTATAGCTGCATTTTATTTCCTATTTCTTCAGGCAAGTTGTCTTGAAAAGCTCTTACCCATACACTTGTGGATGTATCCCAACATAGCTAAAAATAGGTCAGTTATATCTACAAATGAATAACAGTGTGTGAGTTGCTATTACTTGTATATTTAGGTAATCAGTCATCCTTGAATTTTCTTAGATTAATCTCAACTTCATATGGTGTCACTTTAAATGAGCTCAGACCATAAGCTTTTATTTCTGTGACAAAAGTTACATTATTTGCTTTTTACAAAACAAAAATGACACCTGAAGTATATACTCACAGAGCTAAATGGCATTTTAGCCATTGTTTGCCTGTTTCATGTAATGTCTTAAAGAGAGACCTTTTCCTACACATTCACAAAAAAAAGAATTAAATGTACAGTCATATTGAGGAAGTTACATGATCTAAAAGGGAAACCAACTTGGAGACTTATAGGGATGTTCCTGTTGAAATTTTAGGAGTTTCTTTTACCTTTTATCTCATTTAAATGTGTCAAACCTTACAATTAAGCTATAAAGTAGCATTTTCAAAAGCACCTAAGTGATGTAGGAGCCCATGCCTCATTTTCAAATGTGATTTAGGCACTTAACAGTCTAAGACTTATTGAAAGTCAGTGAGACTTAAGACCCTATGTCACTTCTGAAAATGGGACTCAGGTCTTGCAATGCTGAGTGGAACATGTTTAAATAACTTTAAAAATCTGGGCCTAAGTTACTTTTCAAAATAGGTTTTCGGTTCCTAACTTTCTTAGATGCTTTTGAAAATTTCACTCATATTGTTTATATATTCAGTGCAGGAAAAAGAATCAGGAGAGCTGTGTGTTGATGTGTGAAGGGAGCTGGGATGTGAGGTGATGTTTATGATTATGACAATGATTATTACTTTTAAATATTTCAGAGATGCTCAGATGGTATGCTGCTGATCATCATATAAAGATAGATGAAGAAATAGAGAGAGATCTACATGGGAGCTATAGAAAGAGGAAAACTCAGTCTTCTACAAGTTGATACTAATTAAATAGACATAGCCGCTACTATCTACATAGAGAACATATGCATCAGTTTCTATTGAAAAGTTATCATTTGCCAACAGTTACCACCAGTGGTATCTGCAGTACTACAGTTGCCCTTTGTATGTAAAATATGAAAAAATAATGTTAACACCAACACTAATGTGAAAGGAATAGCTTATATGGGAATACAGAACCTATATGAAATTTAAAATTTTAGTTTAGGTTTCACCTTGATAGGCTTTAAAATATGAACCCTACTAGTTAGAAGTGATGTGCCAGCAGAACATCTGCCTGCTTGACTGCAGTTCCAGTTCACAGAAGACAGTGAAAACGGAAGAGCTTGAAAACCCTAGGGTAATAGTAATAATTTACCCTAACTGTGAGTTCAACTGTCAAATGTGTGTAAGTTCATAAGATATTGAAATAACCTATAACAACAATTGTTGACCGAAAAAGGTACAAAAGGGAGACTGAATTAGTCCAAACAAAAAGTTACTGCTATAACTGAAAGACTATGGTAAAATCATGCTTGATAAACAAGAAAAGCATGGAACCAGAAATCAGTGAACCAAAATTGGCATATCAGAAACAAGGCCTAATTGGTAGACAAAATAAAGAGGGGATGGGAACAAGACTTTGGTGAGAAAAATTGGCTACTGGAGCGATCTTTGCCATCATGGCTGACACCCCAATGGTCTCCTGGAACCCCAGGCCTTTGTCATCCTGACCCTGAGAAATGTCCTGACCAGACCGGACCTGAGAGAGGGACCCAGATGACATCACTATCTCCAGCTGAAGCCCAACCACCACCTGGAAAATGGGATTGTATTTAAACAGCAGCAGCAGCATCTCAACTCAGCTAACATCTTCTCTTTTCCTCAAAAAGGACAATTACCATCTTAGATACCATCTCAGAGGCTGTCAAACAATGAGGTTTTTTCTCTAAACACTCTCTCCAGCTGAAGGGAAAGGAACATGGGATGCTGTTAAAGTGAAAGCCTTATTTAATGTTATATTTCAAATACTTTCTCCTTCTTTTCTTTATCTTTAATAAAAGGTTAAAATAATTTTAATGGTGTGCTAGCCATGGTACTTAAGCAGGCTGAGGTCTCTGTATACCAAACTCTGAACCTTGTTTAAAACTGTTTAATGTTGGGTCATGACTGGTTTATATTAACATCTTTGGCATCTAAGTTCTAGCTATATTAATACAACAATGCTGTTATCTTAAGTATCTGATTGTTCTTGTCTTTCTATTTTGTCTTTTTCTCTGTATTTATAATGGAAGATTCTAGCCTCCATTATTTTTAGCATGTGGAAGTGAAAGTGTGTGCATGTGTGTGAGTACACATACAGTCCACATAGGAAAGGCAATTGATAGAAAAGTACCCCACATTTAAACAGTCCTAAATATTATCTCAAAGGTATTAATTAAAATTTGTTCTATGTCTAAAAGTCACAAGTGACTTCAGATTGTCATCTGTAATTTCTGGTCAATAAGAGTTGTTATATTTCTGCTGATCAAGAGTGTTCTATTAAGGTCTGTATTATAGTATCTCTGTGGGAGAGAGGGGAAAGGGTTAGCCATCACATAAGGATTGAATTCTAAGAAGGAAGCTTTATAATTGGCTCCGAGGTTATGGTTCAGACATTATATAGTAATTTGACTTTGGTATTAAGATAGTTAACCATTCAGATTATAGATTTGATTGACTTCAATCAAATTCTTCAGTTGATATTTATAACCAAACAGCCAGCCACTTTCCTAGAAATTGTATAAGATTTATTACTTTTCACATTACCTTGATGATTTAACTAATATGATGATTTAATAATGAATCTAACTTGTCTGATTTGTTCTTGATTTGGTTTTGAGTTGACAGTTGTAATGGTTTGTTAGTTTAGTTTAATATTATAGTAAATTGGCTTTGGTACTATGTTTTCTTGATTTTATTTTTTGTCTGTGT
The DNA here is from genome assembly GCF_016161935.1 of Mauremys reevesii. Lineage (NCBI taxonomy): Eukaryota > Metazoa > Chordata > Testudines > Geoemydidae > Mauremys > Mauremys reevesii. The sequence continues at coordinate 84,670,788 of NC_052627.1, read as the reverse complement.
TTTAATAAAAAAACTTATAAAAAGAGACTAAGTCGCATTTATTTCAATAAGCAATGGGGAACCAGAACCTTTGAGGATCTGGGCGGATACCAGCCAGTCAAATAAAGCCCAGACTAGCAACACCTAATTAATCTTTGATTCTTACATTAAGATGTAGCAATTGTGGATACATGTTTTTTCAACAGCAGACATTGCAGATGAAGGAAGGAGAAGCAAACATAGGACTGAGAATTGAGGTTGAGTATGTGCCTTGTTAGCTCCAGGAAAAAAAGAGATCTTTGTTCCCTTTCTTTTTAAGGAATTCTTATATTTAACTCCCTCCACCTCCTCCCTAGAAGAAATGTGTTTTCAGGAAGAATTTGAACGAGGAGGACGCAAAAGCAGAGTAGGTCACGTCAGTGAGATGGTTCAAGAAGGAAGGGGGCTCCAGAATGAAGGTCTGCAGACAAGCGCATATGAAGGAAATGAAGGGTGCAGTTAACTGTGTGGGTTGTGCATGAAAGACGTTTTTATCTTTTAAGATGTGCCTGTCAGTTTTAATTAAAAAGCATCACAGATTCATGAATAATTAGGTGAATCCTGTGAATTTGTTAGTCTTCAAACCTTTGGTGACGTGAAGGAAAAGTTAAAGAGTGAAGCATAAATAAAAGAAACGTGTTTTTGCTAACTACTAACCAACTACAAAAATGATTCCCTGCCTTCCCACACTTTAGATATGCAGCCTACTCCATCTCCTAAATCCTCTAAAATTATATTTTATGACATGTGACAAAATGCTAAGTCTGAAGATTGAACACATTTAGCAAGTCTCATTAAATAAATTATGAATTTTCTGGTGGTCCTCACCTCAAAGTGAATCTCTTCATTTGCATCCTGAGCAGGAAACTTCAATGGAAAAGGTAGGAATGTATTCTTGCTGGTGACAGATGAAATGTGAATAATACCACAGTACTAGATAATCCTGCAAACAATACAGCTTTCAACAATATAGAAAGACAGCAATAGTTACAGATGCATCAGATGTTATCTTTGTTCTCCCTGGTTAGCTTGGCTTCCACAATAAACAAGACATCTCTGATTGATTCTGCATTCTGAAACTACTTAAAGAATAAAAAAAAATCCAGCTTCAAGGATCATAAATTTACAGGAAACATAACAAAAGGAGGTTACACCTCCAGGATTTCATACTGCTGAATTTTAAACCCATAAGTCTGTGTTTCATTATGGATTTTTTTTGGGGGGAGGGGGCATCCTAAGATCTAGTTTAGTGATGTAAAAATATTTCCATATTTATTCAAATTAAGAGGTAGCTTTTTTGGTTTCCAAAATCGAGACAGTCAATATATTAAATAGAAAATCACAAACTATATGAATATTTATCAATATTCAAGATGTAAACAGTAAATTATTGTTATCTCAAAATGAAGTGGTCAAACTCTAGATTTGTTTTTTGACCATATATTTCCACAATAATTCAAAAGGTATTTAGTGAGATCAATATTGCTGTTGCTTCTGAAAATGTTCACTAATTAAAGGGCCAGATTATGCCACCTGTTCTCACAATGAATAGCACCTTATGCCTCAAGCATCCTAAAGTATGCCAATGGGCCTGCTCATAGAATAAAATGACTTACTGTAAGTAAGGTTATCAGAATCTGGCCCAGAGTACTCAGTTTATTGATGTTCATATTATGGTGTGTTTTGCCACTAGACAACCATCTTAATGAAGATCTATTTCTCGGTGAGAAATTCCCTCTTCCTAAAAAGTTTGTCTTAGATAAATTGTGTCTCCTTTACCTCTCTCAATAGCATGTCTCAGGATTAACTTCATTGTAATACCAGTGTAAATGACACAAACACAGAAAAGTTTCGGCAATGGGGAGTAGGTAGTATCCATTTAGTGTCCGGTGTGCATGTCTGGCATGCTGAAGTATTTACTCACCTCCAGAAATAGGACTCATGCAAGATTATTCTCTCCATCATTGGAGCAGGATGGGAACTGGGAGGTAGACTGTGACTCTCTGAAACATCTACTCCTAAGGTCTGGTCTACACTACGGCGGGGGGGGCGGTCAAACTAAGGTATGCCGAACTACCTTAGTTCGACTGACTTACCCATCCAGACACGGCGGGGTCGAACTCCGCGGCTCCAAGGTCGACTCCGCCACCGCCATTCGTGGTGGTGGAGTTTCGGAGTCGACCGGAGCGCGTGGGGAGTTCGAACTCCGAGAAGTCAAACTCACCGCGTTGACCCGTGCGGTAAGTATGGACCTACCCTAAGACTGCACAGGAAATCAGTGGCAGAGAAAGGATTAGTATTCAGGAGAACTAGTCCTTTTGTTCACAACATGGCAACACATCTCTCAAGGTTTCCCCTTCCTGAGATATTATAAGCAGAGAAGCTAATACCACAAGTTACACATAACTGATGCTTCTCTGGTTATTCTCAGTTGCAATGCCATTTTTCAAGCATCATCATTTATATAAATAGGTAATTAATCAAACTAGATGGCAAACAAAATAAATCCCCCACACCCCACTTCTTCCTTGAATCTCCTGGATTCCTGAAAATGTAACATTCATTCTTGAATTCATGTGTTCAAAAACTAAGTGTGCAAGGCTGAAATTCAAAAGTTTATTTAAAATAATGCTTCAATGCAACCTACCATTTAACGGGCCAGAAGTCATACTTTAATAACCCCTAAATTGCACAGGATCAACGACCTAGTTTTTGTACTGCTCTTTTTGTCAATACAGTTGACATTATTATATACCATTTGTAAGGCTCATCTCCTTTTACAAATCAATATCAGCAGCCAATTTAAACTTGTCAATGCAACAGCCTTTGTAGTGGTTCATTGATTGCTCTAGTAATACTGTGTCAGTGTGTGTTCTTCAGAAGTAGCAGACATTTGCTATATCCTCTTGATGTTATAAACAAAACTCAACTATTTTTCCTCAACTCTGAAGAGGAAAAAAATGAGGTACCCTTTTCAATATAAAGCTAGTCTGCTTTCAAAGTGTGATTTTCATTGTAAAAAAGAATTATTGCATTTTACATGTCTCTTTTTTTATAAAAAGACCATTTGCAAAGGCTAGACTAAGAGAGACTTTTCTGAAACTCCAGTTGATCCAAAATCATTGCAATGTTTCTGATTCTAATGATTTTCCACCAAGGAAATTGCTTATAGGGTTAGAAAATTTGCTTTTAAAGTGTCTTAGCTGCTTTTCTGAGAAAAAGATATATTATTTGGTTGTCAAAGCACTTGAAAAGCTGGACAATACCATTAGATGTGGCATTGAAAATGATGGTTGGATTATCCTCACCTGCTGCTTTGTTATTTGGGAAAGATACTTTAGTAATACTTCCCTCTTCCATCATTTTTAATGAATTGCCAGTATGAGATCTGCAACAGTATTTAACCAAAAAAGCAGCACAAATTACAGCAACTAATGTAAATACAAAGATACACTGCACATTCACTTTATTGGTAAACAATTCTATTTCACCTAAGTTCAACACCACCTTTCGAATATGAGACATACCTCCTTATTAAGGGGATGATGAACAGCCACAATTCATAGACCATTTCTGACTAACTATTAATATTCCTATTGTTATTCATTTCTTTTCCTGCCTGCTGCTTCTTTCCTGTTCACTTCTCCTCTTCTATTCTTAGCCATGAGCAATTAACATTTCACGATTTTCATGCACTCTCAGAACTTCATGTATTTTATTCTCCTGATTTCTTACCTGTTGATACTAGTTTTTTTCTTTCTTTCTCTTACAAAATCTGTACTTTTAACATCCTGTTTTTCTTATTTCATGTAGTGGGTCTAGTCTCCCACTATGTTTCATCTTACCCTTTCATCCATCCCTTCAGTTACATACATGTTTGGTATGGTACTGGATAAATGTTAAACTTAATTGGAATCATGAAAGAAAAAATATATAATTTATTAATTTGGCTTACATTAAATCTCGATGTCATCAGGGATGAAGAATTATCCCATGAAAAATAGTTATAAATATTAATTACTAATTATTTGCATGTATCCAGGCCCATTTTTCATGGCACTTTATGATTTACTGAGCTATGTTAGAGAAGAATAAACTAACACCCAGAGAAGTTATGGCTCAAATTTTCAAAAGTGGCCTCTAAGTTTGAGTGCCTCCATTTTGTGTGCCTATCTTTACATCATTGGAATCTCCTGTTTATCACCAATTAATCTCCCAAGAACTGGCCTCTCTCTCAAAGGCTTTGAAGCAGTTCATCCAGTTGGAGGAATATTCATGGTTGGGTTCCATATCCTACTCTCTTCTTCCAATAGGAGGAATCTTGGGTGTGGTGGAGGAAGTTACTCACACATGTAGCAGAAGTGTCATTGCCAGACTCATGGCTTCTTTTTTTTCATTTAGTCATGCTTTGAACCATTCTTGATGATGCCCCAGAATGCACAGCATACTTGGGAAATTCTAAAATCTGCTAATTTTGGAGATACCCAGGTATTGGATATCTCTACAAGGGGCACCTACCAAAGGAAACAAGAGATAGGGTTTGTGATCACAGTTAACATTTCAAGGAGATAAGACAACTGCTTATTTTCATGAACATCACCCCACAAAGTTCTATCTGTGATACAAAATCAAACATGTTTACCCTTTGCATGATTAGTGATGAAACGCAAGACAAAGTGTGTCCTATATTAAAAAATATCCCTTAAAATTAGGGACAGCTAGTCACTCTAGATGTTAAGGGAGTTGAGACTCAACTCAAAGTTTGATTCAAAAGCTGAATAAAGATCTGAGTCAGTTCCTATTTTAACTGATTCTTGGATTCTCTGCTCTTTACACAACTGACTGTATGGCTCCACTAGTGAGGACATGGTCTACTGGGTCAAAGAAGGCTTTGTAATGGAACAATTATTGTATCTACATCATCAACCCAAAAGACAGTAATGGGTCTTTTGATGTCATATCTATAATGAAAATCTGGCTGCTAAGTAGCCTTATGAACTCTTTAAAATAGATTTGTGCATAATTCTTTGTCCTCCCCCAGTTACCAAAGGCAGACGTGTACATTAGAGACTAGTGGCCTGTAAAGTATTATTCTTAAAAGATACTGAGTTGAAATACAGTATTATAGAAAAGTGAATTTTTGCCCAGCAGAACCAATTTAAAGTATATTTAGTGTAAAACATACTTGGGAGCTAAGGGACTGTTTCTTCCTAGATAGCAACATATAACTATCACCTTCCCTACAAAACCAGAGCTTGTAATGATAGCATGGGCCTAATCCTTAAGAACAATGTAGAATCCCTGGTAGGCACTGCTGCTATAATTCTCCTACAATTTCTCCGTAAGCTACAGTATACTTTTACAGTATATTCATACAGAATACACATTGGCTTTGTGATATTAACCAGGCACATACATCAACAAACAAGAAGTTTTATGTCCTAATTCTAGGCCATATTCCACTTGTCATACTCATACGAGTAGTGCCTTCACTTAGTGGCACTACTTGCATGAGTAGAGCAAGCAGGGCTTTTGACTCTTTATTGCTGCTTTGAATCTGTCTTGTGAGCCAGGGGCTTCAGAGAGTTTGAAATCAAGGGAAATATACTGGACAATAGGGCATATTTATGACAGCACGTTTTCATATTTGTCCCTTCAGACTCAGATTGAATTCCCATTTGTGTCATTGAGAACTGCAGGAGAATATATTCTTTATGGAATATCCTGTAAACTGCTAGCAATATTTAATCATTCTGAGCATCTTTAGCTCCCCTGAACATGCTGTTGAGATGGCGCTACTCAGCACATTGCAGAAGGTGCTCAGCATCTGAAAGGATCAGACCCTCAGTTAATTAGAGCAAGACATTTATATTTTACCTTCATGGGGAAGTTTCTTATATGAGGAGGAATTCAGTGTATAATTTAAAAGGACTGATTTGAGCAATTTGATTCAGAGGAACTGAGTGAACTTTTGTCAGCATTTCCATTAGTTAAAGAAATATTTATTCTGAGGTACAGCAACATTAGGCAGTTACTAAAATGTGCAAAAAAAATTAAGGAATGCTTTCATCTAGTAATGTTCTTCCATGAGAAACCAAGTGATTGTTCTCACATCATTACTGGTAATGATAGGAATATATTCATTGCAAAGACAGAGTTCTTCCCTGGCATATTAAATAATCAAGGCAGCGTTACTGTGCTGCAGTTATTTCAGAGATTTCTCTCTTGCTCAAAGACATAAAAGACAATGTTTTGGAAAAGAGGCACTTCCACAGAGTTGTTTAAATAAACATGAGAAAAACAGTATTATATTATTATTGAGAACAAAACCATGGGAGATGGAGTGTTGGGAGGTGAAATGGCCCATCAGAGGATCTTGTTCTTACATAAATGGTTCACAAAAGGAAGCACTTTGAGAACAACTGCCTAAGGCCCCGAACCAGAGAAGTACTTAAAAACATTCCTTTGAAGCCAGTGAGAATACTATTATTTATATTACAGTAATGCCAATGCAAGTTTGAAGCCCCATTGTGCTAGACACTGTACAAACAACAGTTAGGCTTTGTCTACACTGGAAAGTGAACAACAAAACTTTTGTCATTCAGGGGTGTGAAAAAACAAAGTTTTGTCAACAAAAAGTGAACAGCACTTTGTCGGCAGGAGCGCTAATGCCTCCTGGGGGTGGAAGTGGGTTTTTTTGGGTCGGCGGGAGAGCTCTCTCCTGCCACCAAACAGCAGCTTCACTGTGCGCCTTTTAGTGGCATGGCTGTAGCAGCATAGCTATGTCACTAACAGGTGCGTAGTATAAACAAAGCTTTAAAGAGCTGCACCAAAGAGCTTGCATTCTTAAGAGACCAGGTGAAGCAGAGACACAGAAATGTGAAGAGACCTAACCAAGATGATACATTAATGGTAGAGCCAGGATTAGATCCTGATACTCTGTTTATTGTCCTATCCTTTAGCCAAGCACGCATTGACGTGCTTTGCTAGATCAGGGCCTAAAATGAATAAAATTGTGCTTCAGTAATGCATTTCATATATGAGGGAAGATCCTCAGCTTATGTAAACTGTCATAGCACCACAGACTTCAAATAATAGCATCACTGATTGAAGTCAATAGAGCTGTGACAGTTTACTGCAGCTGAGAACCTGCTCTGTGAACTTTGTGTGTAAATACATATTTATGCAGTCTGTTTTACATTTAAAAATACATAATCTTCCTGATGTCTGCTAAGCACTATTGTTGTTTTTGAGTGGATTGGACTGAGAAGAGGTTAAGAAAGAAACACCACTGTGTTTGACTTTAAAATTTTCTAACCAAAGTCACCATCTCTCAGTAAGGTGAATAGTCATCATTCGGATTGCTGTACATTTAAATGGTTTTGAGGGCTGTGCTGAGTTTAGTTACAAGAGTGTGGAGAAAAGCTCTTTTCATTCAGGATTCAAAAAAATGAGGTCAGGAGAGAAACGGTGATTAGCCTGGATTTTGAATGATGTCAAAGCTAAAAGCAGAAATTCAACTATTTTTTTAATTGGTAACCTCATCAGTATGCGTCATTGTTAGTAGCACAAGTAACAGGATTTATAAAAGCATTGCAGATCATTGTTGTGGTATAAGTAGGAGAGATCCAAAATGGTTATGGAATTCACCTGGTTGGTAGTTTCAATGTCATTGGCTCTGCTTTAGTGCTGTCTTGATGTTTTTGGACAGCAAGTTTTTTTTCTTTTCTTTTGTTTTTTTAAAGATCCAAAGCTCCCTGGGCAAGGATAGTCTATTTTTTCCCAGTGCTGTTCTGTACAGTCCAGAGCACATAGTCAGTGCTTAACAAATAGTAAATAGAAAGTTATTAATTTTAATCAATGATACTTCATCTAACCTTTCAAAAGGGAAATAGGAAAGCTCTTAAAGATAAAAATGGACCTGCCTTGACACAAAAATCTTAAAACTACATTTTGCACTAAAAATAGCATAGAATGTGGTAACCAGAGTTCCTTTTCAGACCCTGATTCTGAACTCACTGACGATGCTTTGTGTACATGTTAATTAATACAGAGTGTTCTCCAAGAGTAACATTGGTGCATCAGTCTTTTCTAATGTTGTGAATCTAGAAACAAGTCCAAATAACTTCACCTAAGGACTTTGTTGTGAGGTTTCTGGTGGTAACTTCAGGGAATGGAGACTGGGAGGGGGAAATTGACTTTAAATTAGAGTTGAAATATCACAAACAAGAGTCTTCAATATCTAGCAGTTACAGTCCTATTCCAAAACAGATTGCTGAAGAGATAAGCAAAGAACTTCTTAATTAAAATCTTATTGATGTACTATATCTACAGAGATAATTAAATACAACATCAAGTTTTGCATACAAAAACATATTTATCTTGCCAAGGAAATAATTGAGAAAAAGTACTCTGTGGTTCAGCCTTAATGTAAACATTTTTGTCAACTGGGTTTCTATCATCAAAATGAAGTGCCAAATAGCTGTGAAGCCTGCAGAACTTTTTTTTTAAATGACCATGCTACATATTATAGTACAGTAAAATAAATGTGCCTATCCCTCAATCAATTAATTCTAACAAAGAAGAGAAACAAAGTTGAATTATGACATGGTGTGGTCTCTGACATTTTATTTACTACTCATATTTATCAGCAGAAATTGCTTTGTTTCTCACCATAGTTTAAGCAACCAGTGAACCACTAAATGTATGGTTCTATTTTTAACATACATTTATCACACAAGCACACATTCCAGCAATCATAGTTCTGCAAGGAGTAGCTTCCACAACAAAGCTATTCCATATTTATAATAACTCAATATTGGCAATATCTGCATCATTACTTGGGCTTTCACTTGCAACACTGGACCACAAAAAGGAAAGAGAAATATTATGGAACTCATCCATGTTCTGCAAGTTAATTTAGAAAATAGTAGAAAAGAAGAAAAAGTGTGATTCAATGGAAAATTGGAAAAATGTTAAATCCTCATAGTATTCAAAGATTGTGAGAATACAATGATTTTAGGAAACCTTGAACAGAATTACAATTCTATTGACTTCACGGGGTTTGCAGTTGCTCCATTTTAGCTGGATGAACATCAACACGCAATGCACAAAACATCTTAATATGTCTATGTGATGGGGTGTTCACCCCATACCAGCCTAGAAGGGTGTAATGAGACTGAGAGGCCAATTAATTGGATAGGCCACAGCTGAGGGCAATTAGCTGGCCTAAGTAAACCCTGAATAAGGATAGAACTCAACTGGGAAGGAACAGGAACCTGGCAGTAGAATGGGGTTTTAGTGAAGGATCTTGTAGCCACTTACTGGACAGTAGAGAGGGAAAGAAGGGAAACTAGATAGAGGGTGTTGGAAAAGGCTCAGGAAAAAGGTGGCAAGGTTTAAGAGCTAGAACCCATAGTAGAGTGCTGGACCAGGTTCCCCCTACCTCTCACTGTGGAAGAGACATGGTTTGGGCAGTGAAAGAAGAAGAGACTTTGATATCCCAGAAGGGGAACACACATTGACCTGGCCAGAGGACAAAGCCAGGAAGACAGAGCACCCTGAGTCACAGAGAGTTAGAGAGAGAGAGCAGCAGCAGGGCATACAGGAAGCAGCAGGAAGGGGTGACAGACCTGGAAAAAGCTAATCCCCAGAGCAGACAGGAGGAGGTGCTCCAGTGGTGAGTGGAGCACCTTGTGGCAGCCTGTAACATATATAAGACTGGTAACTTAAACCTGGTGTAAAAGTACCTAGCTGGGGAGAATATTTCTGATAAACAATAGACAAAGGTATAACAAGATCCAATGGCTGGAAGCTGAAGCTTAACAAGTTCATGTTAAAAGGAATTATATATTTTACAGTGGTGGTATTTATCCATTGGAATAACTTACGAAGGAATGTGGATTCTCCATCCCTTGAAGTCCCAATTAAGCCTGGATGTCTTGCTAAAAAATATGTTCTAGCTCACATGGCCCATCGGGGTAATCTGATTGCAGGCCGTGAGACATTTTGCTGATGTTGACCATCCACAAGCCTGGGCCCCCCCGCAGCTCCCAGTGGCCATGGTTCACCGTTCCCAGCCAATGGGAGCTGTGGGAATGTAGAAACCACTTAGTGAAATTCTGTGGCTCTGTGGCAAGAGATCAGACTAGATGATCATAATGGTCTCACCTCACCTTAGAATCTATGAATCCAAAACTAAGTGATTACACAGTCAAATTCATTTTACCATGTGTGATTGTATGCACTACATATACTTTTTTAAAATCCAGGGCCTCTTCTGCTCTGAGAATAACTTCTCCATTGAAGTCAATGGTGATATTCCAGGTTTACAATGGTGCAACTGAGAGCAGAATTTGGCTTCTTGCCTTTAATCTCAATAAAACACTGCACTAGCCTGAAATCACTTTTCTAATAAGGGAAGAAATCAACAAGATAATGATATAATTAATTATAATAAACTTACTTGTTGTCTAATAGCTGTTTGTCAGCATTATTCAATATACAGACTTTGATAAGATCAAGAATAACTTATTTTGTCAAGTATCAGAGGGGTAGCCATGTTAGTCTGGATCTGTAAAAAGCAACAAAAAGTCCTGTGGCACCTTATAGACTTTGTCAGACACAAGGGGGCATTCACCCAAGAAAGCTTATGCTCCAATACTTCTGTTAGTCTATAAGGTGCCACAGGACTCTGTCGCTTTTTATTTTGTCAAGACACTCAATGGGTGCATAGCCTGCATGGTATTAAGTCTCTCTAATGTTAAAAATGTATGATAGTATGTAGGCAGATTTAGTTTAGCATGTATTTTACGGCCTGATTTACAGATGTCAAAGGGAAATCAAATACTGCTACTTTTAATTTTAGTGATCACTAGGGCTTCATAGATCACAATTACTTTTGATATGTTAACGGCCATGCTTTATAATAAGAAATGCTGGATGCTTGATAGAAAGCAATTTGCTTATTTAAATTTACAGCTGGTAATTTAATTACAAAATAATTTTCAAGATGAAAGAGAAGACAGAGAGAACTTTTAAGAATGAGTTAGGGAATCAAAGCAAAAACATCATTAACTAATTTCTTAAACAAGGAGCTCCTGTCCAATATTGCACTCTGATCAAAGCAATTCCACAACATTCAGGATTTAAGAATATCTACAAATATACTGTATGTCAAGCTAATGCTTAATGGTAAACTTTGAAAGTCTCTGCTTTTAATTAGTTTCATTTTCCTGTCCTTTATTTTTTATTTAAAGGACTTTTTTTATAATCTTTGTTTCAAGAGCTTTTTTCATCTGTTTCTGTTGCTTATTCTACACTTGAAGTTATATCAAACCTCTGTTTGACATCAAAATCAGCTGTGACATCATAAACCATCTCTTAAGCACTATTTAGGACAAACAAAAGATTATTATGCTGGGTGCAGAATAAGCCTTAGGAAATACTGAACTCTTAATAGACAAAACTTTAAAATAATTTGTCATATTGTAGATGGTTATCAACATCAGAAAAAATACATATTCACACATGTAGCTATATTTATTGTCAACATTATGTTAGAATTGGCAAATAAGCTGATGACTGAATCAGTATGGCAAAAGATTTACCTTCACACAGTCTTTAGATGTGGTAGGCCAAATCCAGAGACAAATCTAAGCATAAGTAATTCTAGAGAATCTAAAGTAGTGTAATTTACAACATATTACAGCCCCCAACCAGGGCCGCCCGGGGGGGGGGCAAGAGGGGCAATTTGCCCCAGGCCCCGAGCCCCACAGGGGCCCCCACGAGAGTTTTTCGGGGCCCCTGGAGCGGGGTCCCTCACTCGCTCCGGGGGGCCCGGAAAACTCTTGCGGGGCCGGGCGCAGGAGCTTCTTCGCTCCCGGTCCTCGCCGGCGGGGGGGGTCCTTCCGCTTCGGGGCGGAAGGACCCCCCGCTGGCGAATTACCGCCGAAGACGGAGCGGGACCCGCCGCCGAAGTTCAGCTCGGTCTTCGGCGGTAATTCGGCGGCGGGGGGCCCTTCCGTTCCGGGACCCGCCACCGAAGTGCCCCGAAGACCCGCGGCGGGGACCCCCCGCCACCGAATTACCGCCGAAGACCGGGCTGCGCTTCGGCGGCGGGTCCCGCTCTGGCGGTAATTCGGCGGCAGGGGGGCTCCCGCCACGGGTCTTCGGGGCACTTCAGCGGCGGGTCCCGGAACGGAAGGGCCCCTCGCTGCCGAAGACCCCGGGCTCCCGGAATCCTCTGGGCGGCCCTGCCCCCAACATGTATATTACACCAACTCTTATGCACACACAATCCTCCTTACTTTTACTCAATCCTCCTTACACATCATCTCTGAATTTGGCCTACTGCATCTGGATGTTTGTATAAACTATACCCCTGAGAGAGGAGAGTAGCAAGTAACAGAAGGGTATACTGAGATATAAGTGACACCAGTGCAAACTCCCTTATGTAATGGTATTGGGGATCACATGATATTACAGATAGCCTTTCAAGATCTGGTTAACTGATTGTATCCATTGTTAGATATTCTAGAAGTGCTATTGTCAGTTGTAATGTGGTTCTTATTAGAATCTGAGCAGATCATCTATAAAATATCTGTTCCTTACCCCAGTCTTTGACTTAGTCATTTCTTCATGGCAAAATTGCCATAGATTGAACTCAGACAAGCAAACAAAGCCATTACAAAGCCGCCTCAGGGCAAAAAATTATTGGCAAGGTTTATGGAGTTTGCTGGAATCCAGCAGCCTATTATGAACTGGAAAAGGATAAACCTTCTGAGGAGAGGAAGAATTTCAAACTAATTTTCAAGGATGCCCTGAAATCCAAAGACAAAAAGAAAAATCCTGAAACCTGCTAATTCCTGGTTGGATTATAACACTTCTAATATAAATATAAATATTTATAATACTGGGGTAGAAATGACAGCTCAAGAGACAGAGCTGGGGTGTATTATAAGAGATTTGAATGTGTCATTCTCAAAGGTAACCCACTGTTCACTGCTATATATTTTACAACAAAGCAGAAGGTCTAACAGGACCCATAAAACAGTGTGTGGCCAAATTAAAATTGCAGGCTGGAGACTAATATGGTTTAAATGATTTGGGGAAGATAGCACTGGAAACCAACTCTTCCAAAGTCCATGATAATTTTATAACTCAAGTAAGAAAGCTTCCCAAATAAAGCAGTAGACATTGCTTGAACACATGGATCGTCACAACTTCACCTAAAAATTGTCTAAAGGGGACAGAGAACACAGAGTTGCAAAGCTTCACAATTCTTTCAGGCAAATACAATCACACAGTCTGGAGCATGCAGGCAGGCTATAAACCTAGATGGTAGGTGTGAAAAGGAGAGTCTGGGGCACATATGGGAAAAATGGATATAGGTAAGTATCCAGCAAAAAGCTAGATATGCCATAAACAGGGAAAGGGGACAACTCAGGAATAGCAGCAGCACCTACTACAGCCCAACCCAACCATGTGTTCACACAAGTTATCACTGGAGCGTAATGGCACAGGTTTAATTTAAATTACATAATGACATACAAGTCAACGCAATAACCTCAAAAGTGTATAAACAGTTAATGGTCTCAAAACCCTGTATAGATACCAACTAAAAACTATTTGGGTTTGAAGGTGATAGTTAGGATATGCAAGATACTTGCACTGCAAAGTACAAGCACAAAGAGAATTCAAAAGGTTTACAAGTTTTATCCTATAAGCAGAGAGGCACCAATAGCGCTTGGTCTCAGAGCAATCCTGGATCTTAAATTGATTAAACTATAATGACAATCAGCGATATCCCAGTTCTAATGCCTCTAATACACACTAAAGTGCATGGCCTATTGGAAAAAATATAGAGATGTATTTCATGAATTAGGGTGGCTTCCTAGTGAATACAAGATTTAAATTGGATTCTACAATAAGCTTATAGTTCATGATCCATGGAAAATCCTAGTTACACTTTAGACCAATTGGCTGAAGTGATTTTCAGATTGAAAAACTAGAGCATGATTTGGGCAACAAAATGGCAAATGAAATGTAATGTGGATAAATGTAAAGTAATGCACAGTGGAAAAAATAACCCCAACTATACATACAACATGATGGGGGCTAATTCAGCTACAACAAGTCAGGAAAAAGATGTTGGAGTCATCATGGATAGTTCTCTGAAGATGTCCACGCAGTGTGCAGAGGCGGTCAAAAAAGCAAACAGGATGTTAGGAATCATTAAAAAGGGGATAGAGAATAAGACTGAGAATATATTATTGCCCTTATATAAATCCATGGTACACCCACATCTCGAATACTGCGTACAGATGTGGTCTCCTCATCTCAAAAAAGATATACTAGCATTAGAAAAGGTTCAGAAAAGGGCAACTAAAATGTTTAGGGGTTTGGAACGGGTCCCATATGAGGAAAGATTAAAGAGGCTAGGACTCTTCAGCTTGGAAAAGAGGAGACTAAGGGAGGATATGATAGAGGTATATAAAATCATGAGTGATGTGGAGAAAGTGGATAAGGAAAAGTTATTTACTTATTCCCATAATACAAGAACTATGGGTCACCAAATGAAATTAATAGGCAGCAAGTTTAAAACGAATAAAAGGAAGTTCTTCTTCACTCAGCGCACAATCAACTTATGGAATGCTCCTATAACAGCATTTAAAGGGGAACTGAATAAATTCATGGTGGTTAAGTCCATAAATGGCTATTAGCCAGGATGAGTAAGAAATGGTGTCCCTAGCCTCTGTTTGTCAGAGGATGGAGATGGATGGCAGGAGAGAGATCACTTGATCATTGCCTGTTAGGTTCACTCCCTCTGGGGCACCTGGCATTGGCCACTGTCAGTAGACAAGTATCAGAGGGGTAGCCGTGTTAGTCTGGTTCTGTAAAAGCAGCAAAGAATCCTGTGGCACCTTATAGACTAACAGACGTTTTGCAGCATGAGCTTTCGTGGGTGAATACCCACTTCTTCGGATGCAAGACAGGATACTGTCTTCGGATGTCAGTAGACAGGATACTGGGCTAGATGGACCTTTGGTCTGACCCAGTATGGCTGTTCTTATTAAAAGTGAATGATCCAAGAAATGGCTAATGTCCATAGAAGAAACATAGGGCAGAGTCTTTGCTGAGATCTATAAGTGTTTAACAAGGTAATTGAGGGAAACCATTATAAGATGCTTCTCTTTGAGGATCTAATGAGTAAGTAAGTTGACTTCAGCATATTGGATGCCAGAAATGGGTTCTGGTAGACATAATTTAGCGAAGAAAGATCACGATTAACCACTCAATACCTCACAAGGAAGATTCACTATTTTTCTGTAACAAATGTTTCAAATGAAAGTGGACATGGCATCTGCTAGTCTTCATAATGTAGAAGCAATTGTAAATGAGATATTGGTGTCTAATCATGTTCTTCTATGGAAGCTCAAATGCTCAAGCTATGCTCCAGAGACCTAGAGGGAAAAAGGGTAGTGTTAAAAGTGTCCAAAGGCATTGTCAGAACTATTGCTCTTAGTGACATTGTTTTTAGTAGAACAGAGAAAGGAGAAGCTAGATTGAAGTGGACTGAGGAAAAAGAACTAGAGGACAAGAATTTAAGAAATCAGGAATAGATAGTTTGCTCAAGGAGCTAGGAGGTAAATATAAGGAGGGATTAATATAGTAGTATGCAAGTCAAACAGGTTCAAGTGAGGGTCTCTGAGATTGTGAGCATGTGTGTACTTGAATGCTGAGAGAAAGGACTGAAGATGAGGGACAGAGTAAAAGATCAAAGAGCTGAGATGGGACAAAATAGGGTCAAGGTAGAAGAGCTAAGTAAAGGCAAAGAGTCAGTATGACTTGAAGATTAAATCACCCTCACTCTCCTATTAGTTATTTCAGGAAATGTTGAGGGTATGTTGGCAGGGTAATGATAGAACTGGTTGAAAAATGGGAATTGTTTTCAATAAAATATTCATTTGTCAAATTTTCAATCAGTTCTACTATTTATAGAAGGCTTTTACTCATGAAGAGATAGCTTTACTATCACCACCTAGTTCTGACATGCAGAACTCCCATTTACTCTAGACTTGGACCACTCTATAGCAGACCATGTCAATGGTATTCAACTGTATAATGATTTTGTGGTGCCAATGAAATGTCTATTGGTGGCTCTGATGAGACTATCATAGTCACTTTTAATTCTGACCTAAAACAAGTTTGAGCTATAAGGTTAACTTATATATTCAGTAGTTTAAAACTTTAGATATTTCTGTTAACATAAAAGTATTACATATATTTGCTATGTACTTATTCAGGCCATATGGGCTAATATGTGATGTTTCACTATGTTCCCCCAGCCCCATGATCCTCTGATAGCTTCCCATATCCTCTGATATCTGATATCCTTCTCTTTCAACTTTTATTTGATTGGCTATTTATGAACAAATAAAGTAAAGCTAGAGATAAAAAATTCAGATTAAGTCCATACATTTCGTCATCTGTACCAGCAAAGCATTGTCACTGCAAATTTTGTGTGTGCATGTGTGAGAGAGATCCTAGTTACCTATCATCTCCTCTGCCATGGATTACCAACATGAAACAAATCTCACAAATATAACTATTTTTTGTTTATATTTAATGGCTTCTTCTGTTTTCTTTTTCAGGGTCAGTCCTTACTGAAGCTATTGCCTTAGCTGTGTTAGTCGGTATCAGCAAAAACAATGAGGAGTCCTTGTGGCACCTTAGAGACTAACATATTTATTTGGGCATAAGCTTTTGTGAGCTAAATAAATTTGTTAGTCTCGAAGGTTCCACAAGGACCCCTTGTTGTTTATACTCCATATGAGAACTCAGAAGCATACATGACTAGTCTTTTTACCATTTTCTAAAATATTTTATACCTATTTTTAGTTCTGTTAAGAAGATTAGGTCCTTAATAATGGTTTTACTTGTTGTATGTTGTTAAGACCTGAGTGTCCAAAGTCACTTTCATGTCTTAAAGGAGGAATTAATATAGTATGAGAAATGAACCAAATTCAAAAGGCAAAGATTTAAAAAAATGAAATGGACCTTGTATTAAGTACTTCTTGCAGATAATATAAAGGGTGGCAACTATAAACCTAGCTAGATATACCAAAGGTAAGGAAGGCTCATTTTTGGAGACAAGGAGACCAGTATTGGCTAAAAACATGGACAAGTGGTCCCATATGGATGGCATGACATTTTGTCCAGCCATTTCCAGTTAGAAACAAATCAATGTATGAAACAGAAGAAAGAGTGGATATTTTTCATGTCATTCATCTTAAGTAGGGTAGCCTTTCTGGTTTGCCTAATGGTACTAAAGAACTAATAACAAATAATCATTGTTATAAAATCAACGTGACTTGACTTCTTTTCTCAGAAAGTTCTTGAATGCCTGGCAGCAATTTGTGCATAATAGACTAAAGATGCCCATTTCTGTAAATGAGTTCTTTAATGAGCCTTTGTTTCACAATTGACTAACACTTTTACTTTCATCTCCAAAACTCTGCAGTAGTTTGTGTACAACCTGGTATGGGCCAAAGGAGAGACCTAGTGTACATATGCATTTTGATGGTGTAAGCCCCCAGAACTGATAAATAGAAATGATATTTGTTTTGTAAAATTACTTTCCAAAATACCAGACTCAGTAAAGCAAGGCTTTCCAACATGCAGTAATAATGCTGAAATTTGTTTTCAAGAAAAGGCTTATCCTGTTGAGTGCTCAGTTTATTCTGCTCTTGCAATTTCCTTTACTGTCTCTGGAAAACAATGAGTGCAATAGTAATCCTTTGTTACTTTCCCTCAGTAATGGCTCTACAGATTTATTTTTTTTAAATGCCAACTCTAAATTACACTTAGAAAATATTGGTAGTTTTACACTATACAGATTTAGAGAGATGTTAGTCCTTGGTAGTCCAAAAGAGAAGAGCATGATAGCATTCTTCAGTGGAAGGATTTATATTCTTTGCTGTTCTATTTGGAGTGGATGGTGGGAGATAAAGACCTTCAGCAGAAAACAGCTCATTGAATAATTGCTTCAGGCAGCATTTTAAATAAAATCAATTCAGAGAATAATGTCCTGTGCCATTTTTGTAATCCAGCTGAAACTGGGTTTCATGTATTTGTATTAGGCAGTCATTTCCACCTGTCAAAACTAATTGAGCTATTGTTCCCCTCATTAAGTATCTCTTTTGAACTTTTCAATTTTGAAAAACATTTATTCTCTAAATCAGTAAAGCAAGAGATAAGGAGTCCTGCCAAGTTATTACTAGAAGTGTGCGCTATATCTATGATTTATATTTGTCTCCCTGGTTTTAGGGTTTGTTTTTAATTCTGGATGTTTGGAATGTCATGGGGAGTTAGTGGAGATATACAAAAGAGAGAAGATCAGGTAAGCACAGCGGTTAGAGATGATGATAGGTAGCTTGTTTAAACTGCTGTGCTCTTGGGCTTCCCACATCCTTTTGAATTCACAAGAGGCATTATCTAGATCAGAAACAGCATTTTCAGCAGTCATTTAGCCCTTCCCAGGATTCTGTTTGGACCCAATGGTTATCTCCCACAGTTAGGGCATATTTCCTTATCTTAGGCATTTGTGATATTTAGAGACACCAACTTCTTACCCATTCGGAGCCTCCAGCTAAACACAAACATAGTATTTTTATAAAAATTACCTGCTAGTTCTCTGTATTAATTCTGAGATTGATCAAATATTAATAGTAAAATGCCAACTCTAGCTTCTGCACATTTCTTTCTTAATCCTCTGAGGTTTTTCTTTTAATCATAGCTTCTCAACTGTTTAATACGCTCAGTTCTTTTAAGATAAGTGAATGCAAAAACAATAGCATACGATGAAAACTGGGAAATAAAGCAGAGATACCACCATTCCAAAATGTTAAGAGTCCAGATCCTAGTCTAATTTGAGTCAAGGACAGAACTCCTATTGACATTGTGTCAGAAACCTTCCAACAATAACTCAACCAAGTTTCAAACATCCTAGATCTCTGAAGGCACTAATGAAGTAACATTCATGTAGAAAAACTACATATGTGAAATGTGGCCAAACTGATGTTTTGGAACTGCTTGATTTCTAAGGGTACGTCTACACTACGGGATTATTCCGAATTTACATAAACCGGTTTAACAAAACAGATTTTATAAAATCGAGTGTGCGCGGCCACACTAAACACATTAAATCGGTGGTGTGCGTCCACGGTCCGAGGCTAGCGTCGATTTCTGGAGGATTGCACTGTGGATAGCTACTCCGTAGCTATCCCATAGCTCCCGCAGCCTCCCCCGCCCCTTTGAATTTCCGGGTTGAGATCCCAGTGCCTGATGCGGCAAAAATCATTGTCGCGGGTGGTTCTGGGTAAATGTCGTCAGTCACTCCTTCCGCTGGGAAAGCAACGGCAGACAAGCATTTCATGCCTTTTTTTACCTGGATTGCCCTGGAATATGCCATAGCATGGCAATCATGGAGCCTGTTTCGCCTTTTGTGACTGTCACCGTATGTGTACTAGATGCCGCTGACAGAGGCGATTCAGCAGCGCTACACAGCAGCATGCTTTTGCTTTTGCATGATAGCAGAGATGGTTATCAGCCATATTGTACCATCTACCATACCATAAATTGGTAATAAGATGATCGTGGCTACCAGTCCTTTTGCACTGTTCCATTTGCTGCTGTCATAAGTGCCCCTGGCTGCTCTTAGCCAGGGTGCAAAGTTAAAATTGGGAATGACTCCCTGAGTCAATCCCTCCTTTTTGGTATCTAAAAATAGAATCAGTCCTGCCTAGAATATGGGCAAGTGTACTAGAGAACCACTGTATCAGAGAGCACAGCTGCTCTGTGTCAGATCCTGCAGAAATGATGAGCTGTATGCTATTCACAGGGGGTGCTCCTGCAATAACCCCACCTGTTGATTCCGTTCTTCCCTCAGCCTTCCTGGGCTACCGTAGCATTCTCCCCCCACTTGTGTGATGAAGTAATAAAGAATGCAGGAATAAGACACAGTGACTTTAGTGAGATATGAGTGGAAGGCAGCCTCCAACTGCTATGATAGTCCAGACAGGACAGTAAGGAGTGTGTAGGAGAGGAGCCCAGCATCCCCCTGCTAGTTCAGGGGCACTTGAATCTTTTCTTTACACATGAAGGGTGGGGGCTGATGGAGCTCAGCCCCCTGTTGCTATGACGATGATGGTTATCAGCCATATTGCACCATCTACCAGGAAAAATTAGGACCAGGCACCCCTTGATTGACCTAACAGATGCTGGTCATCATGGTTGCCAGTCCTTTTGCACTGCCCCATGTGCCAATAGGCTGATGACGAGGACAGATACCAGTCATTTTGTACCATCAGCCAGCCATAGCGTGGGGGGAGCAAGGATGTTGGTGTTGAGTGCTGCACCATCGCGTCTATCTGCAGCATTCAGTAAAGATAGGGTGACATGTAAAAGAGTCAAGAGAGGATTGTTTTCCCTTTCACTTCTGGGGGTGGGGGGCGTAAATTGCCGAGCTATGCCCTGACCCACCGCGGACACTGTTTTTGACCCTAGAAGCATTTGGAGCTCAGCCAAGAATGCAAATGCTTTTCAGAGACTGCAGGAACTGTGGGATAGCTTGAGTCCTCCAGTCCATGAGCGTCCATTTGATTCTTTGGCTTTCCGTTACGCTTGTCACGCAGCAGTGCGCTGAGTCCCTGCTATGGCATCTGTCTGGAGATATTTAAAAAATGATTTTGAATGTCGTCTTCTGTACCGGAGCGCTGATAGAACAGATTTGCCTGCCCTTACAGCGATCACGTCCTCATCATCCATGCGGGAGCTCTTTCTTTATTTTGATTTTTAACTGCATCACCACCCGTGCTGATCAGAGCTCCACGCTGGGCAAACAGGAAATATTCAAAAGTTCGCGGGGCTTTTCCTGTCTACCTGGCCACTGCATCCGAGTTCAGAATGCTGTCCAGAGCGGTCACTGGTGCACTGTGGGATACCGCCCGGAGGCCAATACCGTCGATCAGCGGCCACACTAACCCTAATCCGATATGGTAATACCGATACTAGCGTTACTCCTCTCGTTAGGGAGGAGTACAGAAACCGGTTTAAGTAGCCATTAAAATCGATATAAGGTGCCTCCTAGTGTGGACGGTTGTGGCATTAAATCGGTTTTACGCTCCTAAAACCGGTTTAAACGCGTAGTGTAGACCAGGCCTAAGTGTTTATGTCTCAGATTTAATGTTGTCCTGCTTCAACATTAGTTTTGAATTCACTTTCCCTTGTATTTTTATGTTATGAGATAAAAAACAAAACAGGAAAATAGCTACTAAATCACATTAAGATTGGATTGTGCCCTATGTTTGGGAAGGCATGGAGCTACCCCAGTCAGTAGGAAGATCCAGGAGATATTGTGTACATTGGCCATTAGATATCTCAAATGCATGAGGGCTGTTTGACTGTCACACTGCCTTTCACAGAATCAGAGAAATGAAGGGCTGGGAAGGACCTCAAACTCACCAACTCCAGCTCCATGCACAGTGGCAAGTCCAAGTAAACCCAGGCCATCCCTGACAGGTGGTTCTCCAACCTGTTTTAAAATCTTCAAATGATGGGGATTCCACAGCATCTCTATTCCAGAGCTTAACTTCCCAGATAGTTAGAAAGTGTTTCCTAATATTTAACCTAAATCTGCCTTGCTGCAGATTGAGCCCATTACTTGTCCTACCTTCAGCAGGCATACAGAACAACTGATCACAGTCCTCCCTACAACAGCCTGATTATATCTGAAGACTGTTATTAGGCCCCTCTCAGCCCAATTTTTTTAACCTTTCCTCATAGGACAGGTTTTCTAAATCTTTATCATTTTTGTTGCTTTCCTCTAAACTCTCTCCAATTTGTCCACATCTTTCCTAAAGTGTGGTGCCCAGAGACAGACACACTAATCCAGCTGAGGCCTCCCCCCAGTGCCCAGGAGAGCAGGACAATTACCTCCTGTCTTACATACAACACTCCTGTTAATATATCCCAGAATATTAGCCTTTTTTGCAGTTGCATCACAATGTTGGATCACAAATTGAATTGGTCACTATAACCCCAGATCCTTTTCAGCAGCACCACCACCTAGCCAGTTATTCCCAATTTTGTGGTTATATAGTACTTTACACTTGTCTTTATTGAATTTCATCTTGTTGAATTCATACCAATTTTCCAATTTGTCAAAGTCATTTTGAATTCTAATCCTGTCCTCCAAAGTACTTGCAAACCCTCCCAGTTTGGTGTCAGCTAACAATTTCCATTATCCAAGTCATTAATGAAAATATGTAATGGTACTGGACCCAGGACTAACCCCTGCAAAAACCCACTAGATATGTCTCCCAGTTTGACACCAAACTACTGATACCTAGGCATTGTAGATATTGGTATTAGGCTGTACAAATTGTCCACACAGGAGGGAATGTCACAGCTATCTACCTGTCTCCTATGTAAATGATGGAATGATAAACAATAGAAGCCTAATTTACATAGAAATCATACAGGGGGATGGGAAGCCCACAGGAAAGGGAAAATAGCCTGCGGTTATCATGCCTCTTGAAATAAGTTCATTGAATTTTGGAAGATATAAGTAAAAACAGAAGCCATCTTTGTCATCCACCACTAGACAGACACAAGAGGCCAGAGCAAGCTGAAAAATGTGTGTCCTTCAACCAAGGGAGAGTTGAAGTCTCTGGAACTGAATATAGCTGAGAAACCTGCTTAGGCAAAGATCTTTCACCTAGGAAAACAAGAAAGCCAGCACTTTGTACTTTTGTGGAAGGTCCTGATGGAGGGAAAGTCAGTCATGATTGGGAAGAAGAGTGACTGGTGTCAGAAACCATATTGAATAAAGCCTGTATCTTGCTAGAGTAAACTTTAGACTTTTAGAAGAGTGTTTTTTGTTTTGTTTTACATGTAATTATTTTCATTCTCTATACTTGATCTCACTTACTATATATATTTTGTTAACAAATTTATTTCATTTTTTACCATAAACCAACTCAGTGCTGTATTTAAAGGGAAAGATGTATTTACCCACCAGTTAGCTTAATAAGCTGTGATGAGTTTTTAAAGGAACAAATGAACCTTATTACTTCTCTGAGTAGTCCAAGGCAGGGCTGGACACTTCAGGGCACATGGGTTTGTGGAAATTTGGGACTGAGAGTGTGTTGGGGTCACTTTGCAAGTAGTAACCAAGGCTGCCAGAGTGGTGCTGCTGGGATCAGAGCTGCTGCATCATGCTTGTTTAGCACTTGTGCTGGTAAGTTGATTGTGAGTGACCCAGATTGGGAGCTACAGCAGCAAAGCACAGAGGCAGCTAGGGTTACAGGGCAGGCAGTGACGATTCCTCACTGGTCTGAATTGCACCGCAACCAGAATGTAACAGACTCATAAGATCTATTCTATGTTTTGGTCATTCTTATGCTTGACAGATAATGGTTTTATTATTCCGTTTGACTGCAGGGGAAGTGTTGACATAATAGCTGTGCTAATACAAGCCAGATGGTTGATGTTTGAGTCCAGCTTGCAAGGATCTACTAAATAAGGCTGTGTGGGCTCAGAACAATGAGCCAAATTTATCTATTTATTTTCCTAGTAAAGCCATTGAAGTCACTCAAGCACTTTTAACTGTGGAGAATGCCCACAATAAATACTCAGCCATACTCCTTTGTTCAAAAAAGAAACTGAGCTCTGTCTGGTGGTGATGTTTTCTAAAGACTTGCCAGACTTTTGTCCCTTCTCTAGTCAGTGCATACCAATCGGGAGAAAGGGGTAAACAGGGAGGTAGTAAAGTTTGCAAATGATACTAAACTGCTCAAGATACTTAAGACCAAAGCAGACTGTGAAGAACTTGAAAAAGATCTCACAAAACTAAGTGATTGGGCAACAAAATGGCAAATGAGATTTAATGTGGATAAATGTAAAATAAGGCACAGTGGAAAAAATAATCCCAACAATACATACAATATGATGGGGTCTAATTTAGCTACAACTAATCAGGAAAGAAATCTTGGAGTCATCATGGATAGTTCTCTGAAGACGTCCACACAGTGTGCAACGGAAGTCAAAAAAGCGAACAGGATGTTAGGAATCATTAAAAAGGGATAGAGAATAAGACGAAGAATATCTTATTGTCCTTATATAAATCCATGGTACGCCCACATCTTGAATACTGCATACAGATGTGATCTCCTCATCTCAAAAAAGATATACTGGCATTAGAAAAGGTTCAGAGAAGGGCAACTAAAATCATTAGGGGTTTGGAACGGGTCCCATATGAGGAGAGATTAAAGAGGTTAGGATTTTTCAGCTTGAAAAAGAGGAGACTAAGGGGGGATATGATAGAGCCATATACAATCATGAGTGGTGTGGAGAAAGTGAATAAGGAAAAGTTATTTACTTTTTTCCATAATATAAGAACTAGGGATCACCAAATGAAATTAATAGACAGCAGGTTTAAAACAAAAACAAAAAAGAAGTTCTTCACACAGTGCACAGTCAATCTGTGGAACTCCTTGCCTGAGGATCTGTGAAGGCTAGAACTATACAGGGTTTAAAAGAGAACTAGATAAATTCATGGAGGTTAAGTCTATTAATGGCTATTAGCCCGGGTGGGTAAGGAATGGTGTCCCTAGCCTCTGTTTGTCAGAAGGTGGAGATAGATAGCAGGAGAGAGGAGAGAGATCACTTGATCATTGCCTGTTAGGTTCACTCTCTCTGGGGCACCTAGCATTGGGCACTGTCAGTAGACAGGATACTGGGCTGGATGGACCTTTGGTCTGACTCAGTCTGGCCATTCTTATGTTCTTATGTTCAATCAGTGCCACTCCCACCATATTCTGAACTCTGCCTTGGCAATGGATATACAGACACAAATCACCTTGACTACTTAATAGTCAGTCCCATGTAAAGAAGGGTGTTTGATTTTTCTCATGGATATATAAACTAAAGCCACATTAGTGTGACAATTGTCAAAGTAAAAAAAAGAGGTTCCAGGCCCAACAACTTTGACAGTGTCCCATTAATCAATTGCTTGGAAAAGGCAGAATAAAGTAAAATAAAGCTTCAGATTAGGAGGTCTGAATAACTGATGAATGATGCCATGAAGTATGGCTACTTCCTAAAACCTCACCACTTCATATTCATTTAGGAGTAATTTTCCTGGGTAAGTGAATATGAACCAATTTGCCTAATGAGGAAAATACCTTTGAAGCAAATGGTACCAGGGAAGGGAGGTTTAAAATTATACTGCTGGCTGCCCAAATGACAGCTAATAGGACAGCTGGCCCCACTAAAGAGACTGAGAGCCTCGCCAGCACAGCATAGTTTTTACTTCTAGAACTTCCTTTCTGTCAAGCATATGAATGTTGATTACCAAGTATATATGAATGTTGATTACTGATATATACTTGGTAATCACTCTCTACAGTTAGATGGGCATCTTCCTGCTGTACCACAGCTACTGCTACCTGTTTTCCTTTCCTTCCAATAAACGAAATGTCTTTTTGGGTGGAATCTATTTCCCACAAGTCTACTTATCTGCAACTTTAATACTGAAACCAAAAACAAATGAAAATAAGATTGTATATTAATTGGCTTGGTTATATGTATGCTGTAAGATCACTTACTCCACTCCCACTACCACAGAATATTTTGGGCTGGATGAGGCCCCACTGGAATACCAGCTAGTTCATTCCCCAGCAATATGGCAGGATTCTAATGAACTACAGCACATATTTCAGTAGGATTGCAGCATTGTAGCTGAGAGGAAAAATTGGCTCTGATATCTCCAGTAAATCATTTTGATAGTTATATTTTTAACTGTAGGCAAATTTCTGCCTGTTAGTGTGTGTGGACTGCAGTTGTGGAAGCAGCATGTCAATCTTCTGGCATAGTCTGGTCTTCAATAATTAAAGAGTAATTGTTTGCTTAATTTCTCATAGACTGCTCCAGAAATTACCCCTATAGCTAGTTTAAATTTGAGCAACGAAGATGACAATTTTAGAATAACTTCATACTATTTATTTTTACTACTGCAGCAACTCAGGACTTCAATCACAGAACAGGAGCCTACGTACTAGGCACAGAACAAATAATACAAAGATAGTCTCTCTCCCAGATAACTCACAATTCAGGATTCAGACAATATGCAAAAAGGTGACTGAACAATAAAATGAGAGAAGGGAAATGGGAACATAATGGCAGAGGTAGGTGCATTTTCATAAATTAGTAATCACAGCAATCTAACTTTTTGTAGATGATTACAAGACTAGCCAATGTTTTAAAGTCTATATAACCAAAATCGTAGCCTTTTATCCACATGTGATAGTTTCAAGGTAGTGTTTTCTGAAGTACTCAGCATTGGTATAACTCTGGTCCCTCTGAAGTCAATGCTTAAATCCCCAGCAACTTCAATTAGAAGGGAGCTAAGCCAACACCGAGCTCTTTTGAAAATCTAATGCTTGGAGAATTCTGTTTCATCATTAGCTTTATAATCTTTCAAAAGGCAAAAATTAACAGAGATGAGCTTGCTTCATTAGAATATTTTGCCAAAGGATGGTTTCAGGCCCGGTTAGGCTATTCTGCCTACAGGGGCAGCTCTAGACATTTTGTCGCCCCAAGCACGGCAGGCAGGCTGCCTTCGGTGGCTTGCCTGCGGAGGGTCTGCTGGTCCCGCAGCTTCGGTGGACAGCGGGAGGTCCGCCGAAGCTGCGGGACCAGCGGACCCTCCGCAGGCAAGCCGCCAAAGGCAGCCTGCCTACCACCCTCGTGGCGACCGGCAGAGCGCCCCCAGTGGCTTGCTGCCCCAAGCACGCGCTTGGCGTGCTGGTGCCTGGAGCCTCCCCTGTCTGCATAACCAGTCCATTTAAAAGAAATGAAAAATAAAACCTGACTTCAGAGTTATGAAATGTCTTCACTTACTGTGAAAAACATTTAATAAAATCAGGTGAAAAGATGGATTAGTGAATCACTATCTCGGGAGGAAGCAAAGCATGAGGCAGACAACAAGGACAGTGAAAATGTAGAAAGATAAGGGAAAATGTTGAAAGCCTGGGTCTCTTTGTATGAGTCAGATGGGTTAATTGTTTCCTTCAAAAATAATCACTTGATTTAATCGATAAACTCAATAAAATATATTTAATATATAAATCTAATTTAATGTTAACACACAGCACAGGAAAAATGTGCAACTACAGGGCTATTTCAAATGCATTGCATGTATAACCAAGTGTATAATAAAGAGGCTTTTATCAAGACTAAATGGAGATATTCTAGGACAAAATATCTGGCTTTTTTTTTTAAATGTATTGAATGATAGCTAAAACTGGCCTGCCTTTCATGTATACCCTGAGGCACACAAAGGATTAAGAAGAGTCAAGCTGGCCTGGGTTGACAGCATGAAAATTATTTTCTACCCCAAAGTAAAAATATTCAATATGTTACTTTTGTCTATTATACAACCTCATTTAGAGAAAATAAATCACTGAGGCTTGGGTATTACAAAGGTGTGGTAATCCTGAGTTTAGATGACTACAATATAATAGCCTACCACTCTAGCTGTGAAAATGTACTAGCAGTTGACAAAGTACAACCAGAGGAATAGGAGCCACAGTGACTAAGAAACTATTTTCTGCTCTCTAAAGAGTGTTATTTAATAATAAATAAGGCAAACAAAGGAACTTCCACAAAGGAAACATCACTGTCTATGAAAATCTTGACTGTATACTATGGATTTAGCTCTTATTTTTGTTGTATAAACACTAAGCAGGGAAAAAAATCAAAGAAAATCAGCCTGCAAGAGAACAGCAGCAGTTCACGCACTGTGGTACAGGAATCATGAGGAGTTCAAGGTAAAGAGAAGGTCTCAGCAGTATCTCCTGTCATGGAGGATAACACAGTTGGCCTCTGACAAAACAGGACAATGGCAGGGCAAAGGGAACAATGGGATGAGACTCAGAATTCAGCCTGTGACTGGTATTTGCATCTGTGCAGTCAGTGTGAGGAGGAAATATGCCAGCCAGCCAGCCTGAGGTGACCTGTCAGCAGCACAAGGATGAAGTTTACAGAAATGTGAGATGTTTACTTCAGGATAGAATAGGTATAAGTGCTCTCCCCTTAAAAGAGAAGTGGGGTGGGGGGGAAATGCCACTTTGCAATAAAGGGAAATAATATGCATGTTAATAGTATCAATGCCATTACAAAGAGATGACAAGATAGACTTAGGTCAGGGGTCTCAAACTCCCAGCCCGTGGGCCATCTGCGGCCCGAGAACCTGCACAATGTGGGCCGGGTTTCCCCCTTGGCCCACCCTGCCGACCCCTGGTGCAATGGCCCGGGGCCCTCCCACCACCTGCAGCGCAGCAGAGCTGAGCAGTGTCTGCCTGCTCGCTCCACGTGTCTGCCGCCCCCCCCTGCAGCCCCGGGGCGGGGCTGTGCCTCCATATGCTGCCCCTGCTCTGAGCACCCCTGCGGCCAATGAAAACCTGTGGGGGTGGTGCGAGGAGGCCCCTCCTGGCCCGCCCTGCCTTGGAGCCCCAGGTAAGTGCCAACTCCCTCCCAGAGCATGCACCCCCTCCCCACACTCTCCCAGCCCGCAAACTCTCTCCTGCTTCCCACACACCTCCTCCTGCCCCCAAACTCCCTCCCAGAGACTACACCCCCTCTCCCTGCACCCCCACTCATTGCCCCAGCCCAGAGCCTGCACCCAGCACCCAAACTCCATCCCAGAGCCTGCACCCCAAACCTCCTCCCTGACCCAAACTCCTTCACAGAGCCTGCACCCCAATCCTCTACCCCAGACCTCCTCCCCACTCAAACTCCCTCCCACAGCCTTAGGCAGGTGGGGGGGGGTGGAGTTTGTGGGGGCAGAGTTTTGCGGGGGGCAGGTTCTGGGCAGCATGAGTGACACTATTGGCCCGCTGGGAGGATTTGAGGACTGGTACTGGTCCTCAGGGCCGGCGCTTCCATTCGGGGGATGGCATTTTGTGCGCTCCCCACGGGGCGCATGGGAGCTTCCGGTTCCACTCCCGAACCTTCTGCCAACGTGCCGCGGAAAACAGCAGCAGGCAATTGAGCAGCTCAGTGAGAATCAGGCTCATTGCTATTATTAAGTCAGAAGCATAAACAAGATTAAATAAAAAGGTGGAGAGACCAGTTAATCTCGAATTAGGGGAAACTGCCAGAATTGCAGGACCTTGGCAACTGTTTTTAAAAGTAATGTACAGTAACTCCTCACTTAAAGTCATCCCGGTTAACCTTGTTTCATTGTTACATTGCTGATCAATTAGGGAACATGCTCGTTTAAAGTTGTGCAATGCTCCTTTCTAACATCGTTTGGCAGCCGCCTGCTTTGTCCACTGCTTGCAAGAACAGCAGCCCATTGCAGCTAGCTGGTGGGGCTTGGAACCAGGGTGGACCGGTAGCCCCCCTATCAGCTCCCCCAAATTCCCTGTGCAGCAGCTACCCAGCAGGCTAGCAATTGCAGCTATCCCTCCCCCGCATTGCCATGTGCTGCTCCTGCCCTCTGCCTTGGAGCTGCTCCCTGAGACTCCTGCTTGCTGTGGTTGGGAGGAGAGGAAGAGAGGGGCTAATGTCAGGGTGTCCCCCTCCCACTTGCTCCTGCACCCCATTTACCCCATCTTCCATAGAGCAGGGGAGACACATGACAGGGCTCAGGACAGAGGGAGCTTGCTGGCAGCAGCAGCTGGGGTCTCAGCAAGCTGATCTAATTAACAAGGCAGTGTACTTAAAGGGGAAATGCAAATCTCTCTCTCACACACACACAGTGTGTCTCTGTCCCTGGAAAATATCCCACCCTCTGACTCTTCCACCTTAACCAAGCTTCACAATCATCATCACTGTGTACCAGCATTAAATTATTTGTTTAAAACTTATAGTGTGTGGGGGGAGGGGGTATGTGTGTGTATATATAATTGTTTGTCTAGTGAAAAAAATTCCATGGAACCTAACCCCCTCATTTATATTAATTCTTATGGGGATATTGGATTCACATAACATTGTTTCACTTAAAGTCACATTTTTCAGGAACATAACTACAACATTACAAGGAGTTACTGTATAGAATTAGAAGTAGCCTTCAAGAAAGTATTTGTCTGGGACAGACGGATGTTAGATACCCAAGGGTGCATAAGGCAGCACAAGTTAAAAATGTAGTGTTGTGACAAGGAGAAATCTAGCACTAAAAATCTAATGAGAAACTGAAAAATTGTCACTTTAAATGGCTTGGTTTTATGTCAGAGCTGATAAACAAGGTGAGGAGGTGAACCAGCAAAATATCTAGACAAAAGCAGGGGTGCTGGAACAATTTTTATAGTGGGAGTGCTGAGAACCATTGGCTCAAACCCTATATAACGGAAACCACTTCAAGCCAGCAGGTGCAACAGCATATCTAGTTCCAGCACCTATGGATAAAAGTGGGGAAATAATCATTTGTCACAATTTTCTATGGAAGAATCCTATTTTGTCAAATATTTCAATCCAAAAAATTTTATTTGAGAGTAAAATATTTTGATGTTTGGACATTCAATTTTCCAATTAAATATGGAAATTTTCAATTGAACTTCAAAAAAGATTGTTAGAATCATTTTTTCTTTGTTTGACAAACAGTTGCAATAAATAAATGTTGACCAGCCTTGGTTTATAGCTTACTTCGTACCTGGTAGGCAATAAAGCAGGCACCAAGCTAGAAAATCTCATTCTATCACTTCCAGACTGAGCGTGGGACACACCTCTGTACTAAAAAAAGCAGAAGACAGAAGTGTGAAGGAAACAGAGGTCAAGAGAGTGATACATGAGTGATCACAATAGCATAAAGTCAGCTTTATGTTTTCAGAGCACTTTATAAACATAATTAGGCCTCACAATTTGAGGTAGGTAAATTAGTTTATCTGTTTTACAGAAGTGAATTGGTTTTCTCAAAATCACACAGGACATCCATGACAGACTAGCAAGAGTTTCTACCCCCATGTCTCTTCTTTCATCCAATACAATAAGGTGCTTCAGACTAACAGAGGAAACAGAATAATCAATCAAGAAATCCCTAGACATCCTGAGAAATTACTTCAGTCAAGAAATAGAAGTTGTCCATAAACTACAAGAAACTCCAGCAAATTTGCCAGAAATTACAATGCTAGATCCAACAAATTTTGCAGTATGGTGGAATGCAATAACACCTCTCACCGCACTAGACAGCTGAAGCAGTGATATATTAACACATGAGTCACATGGGACAACACACAAAGACAACAGTGAATGAGGGTAAGTATCAGGAGATGGGAAGCTGAAAAAGGATGCTTTATTTTCATTTGGTTGTCTCAGTCATTCATTTGTGGACCTCAAAACTGAGTGACGGGGCAACAAAATGGCAGGTGAAATTCAATGTTGATAGATGCAAACATAATCCCAACTATACATATGAAATGATGGGGTCTAAATTAGCTGTTACCACTCAAGAGAGAGATCTTGGAGTCACTGTAGATAGTTCTCTGTAAACTTCAGTTCAATAAATAGCAGCAGTCAAAAAGGCTAACAGAATATTTGGAACTATAAGGAAAGGGAGAGAAAATAAGACAAATCATCATATTGCCTCTATATAAATCCATGATACTCCCACATCTTGAATACTGTGTGCAGATGTGGTCATTCCATCTCAAAAAAGATATATTGGAATTGGAAAAGGTTCAGAAAAGGGCAACAAAAATTATTAGGGTATGGAACAGCTGCCATCTGAGGAGAGATTAAGAAGACTGGGACTTTTCAGCTTGGAAAAGAGACATCTAAGGGGGGATATGATAGAGGTCTATAAAATCAGGACTGGTGTGGAGAAAGTAAATAAGGAAGTGTTATTTACTTCTTCTCATAACACAAGATCTAGGGGCCACCAAATGAAATTAAAAGACAGCAGATTTAAAACAAACAAAAGTAAGAATCTTTTCACATAACACACAGTCAACTTGTGGAACTCCTTGCCAGAGAATGTTGTGAAGGCCAAGACTATAACAGGGTTCAAAAAAGAACTAGATAAATTCATGGAGGACAGGTCCATCAATGACTATTAGCCAGATTGGACAGGGATGGTGTCCCTAGCCTCTGTATGCCAAAAGTTAGGAATGGGCGACAGGGGTTGGATTACTTGATGATTACCTGTTCTGTTCATTCCCTCTGGGGCACCTGGCATTGGCCCACTGCTGGAAGACAGGATACTGGGCTAGATGGATCTTTGATCTGACCCAGTATGGCCATTCTTATGAGCCACTGGATGATTCCGTGATTACCAGGACGGAAGATTTGCCTGTTTACCCCCTTCAGACCCAGTATAATAAGTAGGATTGAGGGAGACAGATTTTTACTTCTTGTCCTTGGAGGAAACAGGATGCCAAGAAAAGGGGAGGAGCAACACATATCGTGTCAGCCCAAAAATGAAAATCATAATCCATCATTGAGCTGGAACAGAATGCAGCCTACCAATTAAAGAAAGATTTTAGCTAAACTGAAATTAATTGGAATTTAAGGATGAAGGATCAGTCAAGTTTAGTTAAAGATTATGTGCCAAATTCTCTTCTCCACTACCCCAGTGAAAATACATTGATGTCACTGGGTTACAATAGTGTAGCTGAGAACAGAATTTGGGCCATTATTTTGTATCATCAAAATGTAGATTCGTCAAATTATGAAAGGCTTTAGTCTCTTCTCAATGCATATTACAATGCCCATAAAAATGTAAAGGATTTATGTGGGATAAAAAGTATCTCTGGGTATACAAATATTTTAAACTCTTGACCTTGAAGGTCCTTTGAAAAGTAATTGTTTGTTTTAGCCATAATTAGAGAGCATAGATAAGCCCAAACTGTCTAACAGGATCTTAAAAATAATGTATAGCCAGAAAGCCTTTTTACTATAAAGGTAGGAAAGATTTGTTTTATTTTATCAGGTATTATTTATTTTCTGTGTTTGTTTACTTGCTTGTAAAAGTTCAAACTCAATATGGGTGTTAAAAAGCTTAATTGTAGGGGCTGTGAAATGTTTTCTAATAGATTTTCTTACTTAAAAATAACATTAATGAGAGCATTTTCTTTAGGCCCTGATCTTCCATTATAATGCATGGGGGGGGCACCTTGTGTTCATGCAGAGCCCTTTTGATTTCTGAGGAAGTCCAAATGGGTGCAGAGATCCAGCCTTGCACATCACATTGCAGGACCAAAACCTTCACTGACACAGGGCCCAATCCAGCTCCCATTGATGTATTTAGAATGTTTGTGGGATTGAGTCTTAAATATATGACAGTAGTTCTTCCAGGAAGCAGGAGTGGGGGTTGTGTGTTTTGCAGAGCAGAGCTGCCTCCTAACAAATGTGATTATAGAAACTCAAAATGATTGTTTTAAAATTATTTTTAAAATATTTTTTCTTTATGAAAGCAAGGAATACTATAACCAGAAAGAGAGGTTTTGATCACTTAGATTTGATTATACAACATGTCTGTGTTACAGAATCTTTCCCTAAGGAAGTAATGATCATTCAGAAATAATCAAAGGTAGGTTTGCCTAGATCAGTCCTTATAACAGTGTAAATCACTGTCCTTAGAGTCAATAAAATGTGTTAATTACACCTCAGGTTAACATTACATAAATTACAGTTTGACAGCTAAACCACATATAACATTAGTCTCTGTCAAATAAGATAACCCCTCTTAGCAATACAGGAGCTATCCAACTTATTGTAAAGTCAATGAGATTTCTGTCTGATAAGGTGAGTACAGCTATCTATAATGTTGGTTTTGAACTAACCCTCCAGTAATAGTCAACTGTATAGCTACATTTCCAGTTACTACGATCATTTATTGCATTTTATTTTGCTGTATTAACTGCATCTTGCATGTATAAATGATTAGCTGTATATTTCTATGATTCAGATTTCAGTGGTTGTCTGAAGGCCAAAAGAGAGGAGCTTGGGAAAGATTTCTTTCAGGATGTGGCCCCCATCAAGTATGGGTTGTAAATGTTTGATGATGTCCCATACAGGTTTTAGTGTGGGGTGGTAGGTGACAGCTAAGGGTGTGTGATCAATAGGGTTTCCCCGTATTGAAGCAAGTGCTCCTGGAAATTTGGGTGGCCCATTCCATGATGTGATCTACTTCTCTGGTGGAGTGTCCTTGTTAAGCGAAAGTGGTTTTAAGTATATTTATGTCTCCCTCCAGGACTTTCTCTTCAGAGAAAATTTTGTGGTATCGGACTACCTAGCTGTAGGTAACAGATTTCTTGGTGCATCTGGGGTGGTTGCTGGATCTGTGGAGGTAAGTGGGGAGATCTGTGGGGGAGGGGGGTTTCTAGATAATAGTTTATAGGGTTCAATTTCTGAAGCTGATCCCTGTGTCTGGGAAGTTGATGCTGGTGCAGGAGGGTTCTAGAGAGTGTCTGATGGATGGGTGATGGGACTTGCAGCAGAGCCAGTCTTAGGCCAGCTGCATTTGTTAGGCTGCCCAGAAGTACCGGTAGGCTCTCTGATTGGTACCACTGCCTGATTTGTTGGAAGAATCAATAGATCGGTTCTTAAGCCCAGCAGCTGCAGCACCAATTCAGTGACTGTTCAAATCATTTGCCTTTGGTTCTGATAGCTCCTGTGCTTGCTTGTTCCCAGCCTTGCTCTTGCCCTTGCCCTATTCCTGCTTTGGACTGAGACTTGCCCTGCCTTACTGCAGGTAACCTGGACCTGAGCCTCGGATCCAATTCTTGATTTCTGACTTCAACTCTGATCCTGGGCTCTGGCATCTGGCCTCAGACTCCTGTTCTGACCGTGGACTCTGATTCCCAACTACCAATTCCTGCTTTAGACCTGATTTCCACTAACCATTGGGCATGAGCCCCCCATGGCCGGGTCACTGACAGTAACAGGGGAATTGCAAACTTTTCAGCTCTTGCAGTCTTCTGAACTGTTGTAGTGTAGGAGTTGGCATTGCAGTCAGTGAACCAGATGGTGATGTTCTGCTGGCACACCATTTCATAGTAGTAGTCATTGTTCAGGTGCAAGAAGATTGGTCAAAAGCAGAAAAAGCCTGTTCTTTGATGTTGTGACTTCCTTTCCCTAAGGTGATCAGTCTTGGAGACCCTGGAATGTCTGTCTTCCCTCAGGTGGATTGTTGATCCGAAAAGAGAAGCTTTTCAGCTTTACCCTTGATTCTTATGGTTTATGAATTTCACCTATTCTACCTTGTCCAAAGGCCTTGGAGGAAGGTGTAAATCAGGCATGAGGACTATCTGGGAGCCACATAACTCAGTCAATCAATTAGGTCATCATTAGCGAGTATCAGTTTGGAAAACTAGATCATTAGTGAGTTGAAAAAGTGTTATTTAAATAATCAATTTTAATATATTCGGTATTTTCCAATTGACAGTGACTGGGGGCCTAACTCCCGCCCCCAAATAAAAAATCCAGACACATAAGGCCCACTTCTGAAGTACCAGCATAGTCTTATCTGTCCTATGTGCCTATTACAGGAGTGGGTCGATGAGGTTCTGTCACCTGCAATTTGCCAGGGGTCAGACTATATGATCATGATGGTCCCTTCTTAATGTCTAAGTGTTTTAAAAGACATTATGTCACCAGTTAATGGGAAAATCAATATAAAACCACCTATAAAAATAACTAATGGGAAAACCCTAGCACAACAAAGCCAGTAGCTCAAACACTTATCCATCAGCAAAATAAAAATTCAGACTTATGATACATTTAATTATCTCTACCGTCTCCTCTGCCAATCTAAAGACAAATGAGTTTATTCTTGCAAACAAGGCAATTACAGGAACATTCCTCTTTTGCAACAGGCAATAGGTCAGATAATTATCTTCTGAAATCTAAGCCTTGACAGAGGAAAGTTACTTTAAAGCTCACCAAGAGGAAACCAATTTGAAATATAAAATTTTAAATATTAGAAAAAGCCGGTATGCTAATATGAGCAGTTATCGCAAGGGGAGGGCAAAAGTGTTTCATTTCACCTTTTGCTTAGCCTTGAGCAAAAAACCCATAATTTAATCAATACTCTTGTGTTGTCTGTTAGTTCTCTTACATTGTCTTTAGTTTAAAACCAATCTAATATTGTAACTCAAGCCAGGGCCGCCCAGAGGATTCCGGGGGCCCGGGGTCTTCGGCAGCGGGGGGCCCTTCCGTTCCGGGACCCGCCGCCGAAGTGCCCCGAAGACCCGCGGCGGGGGCCCCCCCGCCGCCGAATTACCGCCGAAGACCGGGCTGCGCTTCAGCGGCGGGTCCCGCTCCGGCGGTAATTCGGCGGCGGGGGGGCTCCCGCCGCGGGTCTTCGGGGCACTTCGGCGGCGGGTCCCGGAACGGAAGGGCCCCCCACCGCCGAATTACCGCCAAAGACCAAGCTGAACTTCAGCGGCGGGTCCCGCTCCGTCTTCGGCGGTAATTCGCCAGCGGGGGGTCCTTCCGCCCCGAAGCGGAAAGACCCCCCGCCGGCGAGGACCGGGAGCGAAGAAGCTCCTGCGCCCAGCCCCGCAAGAGTTTTCTGGGCCCCCCGGAGCGGGTGAGGGACCCCGCTCCAGGGGCCCCGAAAAACTCTCGTGGGGGCCCCTGTGGGGCTCGGGGCCTGGGGCAAATTGCCCCTCTTGCCCCCCCCCTCTGGGTGGCCCTGACTCAAGCAGCTCTGGCTCCTTTTCCCAATTTCCCTCCTCAATGCCCAATCCTGGAAATTCCCCCTTCTGAATCCATCTTCCTACCCTGAGGGATTGTCTCAATTCTGAACAATTTGAGGGTGAAGTTCATATCCAAGCACAGAGGGACTGGAGCAAGGCAGCACGAGCCCTTCAGTAGGACTCTGCTGGCGGGGAAGCCACATTTGAGGTCTCTGCACTCCCTGCATGTCAATTTTGAAAAGGCCAAGAAAGAGACACAGACTGGAAACACTGAGTCCACAATTGTGTAGATTCAATGGTCCAAATCCTCTGCATAGGTCTGTAAAGTGGCAGTGGCTATTTCTCTAATCCATTAAATAAAAAATTGACCAGCTCTAG
Organism: Mauremys reevesii; assembly: GCF_016161935.1. Classification (NCBI taxonomy): domain Eukaryota; kingdom Metazoa; phylum Chordata; order Testudines; family Geoemydidae; genus Mauremys; species Mauremys reevesii. The sequence goes on along the minus strand of NC_052627.1, from coordinate 84,633,688 downwards.
ACTGAAATAGCATGTGTGCCAGGGCTGTACTGAAGCCACTATCCCTTGCCTTTGTAGGGATAAATTCCATCCTCTTACCCACACCACCCTATGACTGTCCCTGCACAAGAAACAAATCCATACAATAATTAGTGCAACAGTAACTAATATATGAAAAGAGCCCACTGTCAGAGATTTCTCATAATGACCTATTTGTTCTCAGGGAGACATTTCTTGGAAAATATTCTTGTATGTACATAGTCCAAAGAACCAGCTTATAACATAAGGCATTAAGTCTCATTTTACTTTTATCTATTATCTGATATAAATTGCTGATTGACTATCATCTGTGTCTTGCTCTAGTCTTGTCAAATGCATAAAATTAGATTTTTGTGGTGAGCAGATCTCAGGGTATTCTAGGTTTTGTTTTTATTTTTTGAACTCCATATTTACTTCTGTTTCATATTCCCATTGTCTGATGCCATGCTAGCTGTTTTCAAATGTCTGTTACCTGTTCCCTGGTTTGTCTTGTCATGCCGTCATTTATCTGTTGCCCAAACACCAATAGTTCTCAAAGATAATTTCTAATGGGTCAGTGATCTCTTCAGCCAGTTTCTTAAATATTCTAAGATCTATTTAGTCAGGCCCTGCCAATTTGAAGACATCCAACATGTCTAAGTAATTCCTAACTTCTTCTTTCCCTATTTTAACCTCAGACCTTACCCCATTTACACTGATGTTCACTATGTTAGTTGTCGGATCACTGCTAACATTTTAGTGAAAACTGAAACAGAAAAGGCATTTAACATTTTGGCCAGTTCTCTGTGTTGTTTTCTTTCCCTCCTCATTGAGTAACAGGTCTACCCTGTCCTTGGTCTTCCTATTATTTCTACTACATTACCCTTTATGTCCCTAGGGTAGTTTAGTCTCATTTTGTGCCTTGGCCGTTCTAATTTTGTCCTTACATACTTGAGGTTTGTGGTTTTGGTGGGGGGGGGGGGGGTTTATTCATCCTTAATAATTTGACCTAGTTTACTCCCTTTGTATGAGTTTCAGATAATTGAAGATCCCCTGGTTAAGCTACATTACCATACTTCCTATCTGTACTATGTGTTGGGCTAGCTTGCTTTTAATAATGTCTATCTTAATTTAAAAATAAAAATAAAATTTAAAAAAAAAAACCCTCTCCTGAACCATTTTTCCCCTTAGACTTCCTTCCCAGGGTTCTTGCCTCTGATTCTGAGTTTTCCATAATTTACCTTCTTGAAGTCCACTGACTGTATTCTACTGTTTTCCTTCCTGCCATTCCTTAGTATCATGAATTAATCATTACACGATCACTTTCACCCAAGCTAACTTCTACCTTCACATTCCCAACCAGTTCCTCAAAGTTGTCTTCATGTATTCCAAGAACTTGGATAATCTGTGTCCTGTTGTATTATTTTCCCCAGCAGATGTCTGGGAAGTTGAAGTCCCACATCACCACCAAGTCCTGTGCTTTGGATGATTTTGTTAGGTTTAAAAAAAGCCTCATCCACCTCTTTTTCCTGGTTAGGTGGTCTACAGAAGGCCACCACCTATCATGACATAACCCTTGTTTTTTACCTCTTTTATCATTACCTAGAGACTTTCAACATGTCTGACTCCCACTTCTATTGCAACCTCAGTGCAACTGTATACATCTTGGATATACAAGGCAACACCTTTTACCGTTTTTCCCCCTGCCTATCCTTCCTGAACCAGCACTATGCTTCTACACCAATATAATATATTACATGCCATATTTTGGGTATATCTCATGACAGTGTGTTAGGTAAAATGAGTATGTCAGGCCTGACAAGAGTTGTTCACGCAGAATAGTGAACCACCAATGGGCCCTTGTGTCACATCGGTCTCCCTGAATTGATCCCATTAAGGTATTTGAGTTTTGCTTTCCCCTCAGATGTGGTAATTTCCATTTCTATAAATTCATTCTCATTAGCCATCCTGCCTTGTTTCCCCATGTTCTACATCATCTTTATTGAAAACAGAGGCAAAGTATTCATTTAATTTTGAGCCATACTTAAATTATCCTTAATCTCTAAAATATCCTCACTGTATAGCGACCCCACTTCTTTTCCTGTTCTCTCTATTTATATGGCTAAAGAATATTTTACAACTTGTTTTAATTTCCTTTGTAAAATCTAACTCGTCTTAACTTTTTTTGGCAAGTCTCACTTTATCACTTCATCTTCTGAATTCCACAATGTAACTGTCTTTGCTGATCAGTCCCTTCTTCCATTCCATTTGTTTTCAATCTATATCAGAGAAGTTAAAGTCTCCCATAATGATACAATTCCCAGTACAATTTCTCTCTAATAATAAAAAGAGCTCTAGTCAAATCAAAATCCAACTGTGGAAGCCTATAGCAGATCCTAAATGCTACTCCATTAGAACCTCTTTTACAATCCTTCCCCAGCATGATTTTGACCCAAACCAACTCTGTTTTATCCATGTTAGAGTGTAAATAAATAGAAAATATCAAATTATTGATGTAGAACACTATCTCACCACCTTTACCTTTATTTCTATTTCTCCTGAACAATGCATGCCCTTCAATACCTGTGTTCAAGTCCTGATTGCTATGCCACCATATTTCTGTTATCCCTGTAATACCCAGTTTCATATCCTGCACCATTAGTTCTAGCTCCTCCATATTTAGTATACAAATAGCTCAGCTACTTCTCTCTGACCTCACCCAGTTTCCTAGCTAGATTAGGTATATTGCTTTGGCTGTCAATAATCCTACCGTCTGGTGTTCCTTCCTCCCTTATTATATCCTCTTACCTGATTTTCCTCCTACTACGTATTAAAACTAGGTGTGGAGATTACACAAATATATCCCAACCTTTTCCTAATGTAAAGTGAACAGGAGTACTTGTGGCACCTTAGAGACTAACAAATTTATTTCAGCATAAGCTTTCGTGGGCTACAGCTCACTTCTTCGGACACATAGAATGGAACACACAGACAGAAGATATTTATCCATACAGAGAACATGAAAAGGTGGAAGTACGCATACCAACTGGAAGAGGTCAATCAATTGAGATGAGCTATCATCAGCAGGAGAAAAAAAACCATTGAAGTGATAATTGAGATGACCCATAGAAGGTGTGAGGAGAACTTAACATAGGGAAATAGATTCAATTAGTGTAATGACCTAACCATTCCCAGTCTCTGTTTAAACCTAAGTTAATTGTATCTAATTTGCATATTAATTCGAGTTCAGCAGTCTGTTTTTTTGTTGCAAAATTGCCACCTTCAAGTCTGTCACTGAGTGGTTAGAGAGGTTGAAGTGTTCTCCCACTGGTTTTTGAATGTTATGATTCCTGATGTCAGATTTGGGTCCATTTATTCTTTTGCATAGAGACTGTCCGGTTTGGCCAATGTACATGGCAGAGGGGCATTGCTGGCACATGATGGCATATATCACCTTGGTAGATGTAAAGTGTTTCTTATCAATCATGTCTGTCTTAATCCCAGAACGTTAATACCCCAGGTACTCCGATGGAGTCTATCAGTTGAGAAGAGTCTTCTTTCTGTGAATGCATCCCAAAAACTTTCCTTGTACCACCAATTCTTGATTCATATGTTGCTCTTCATCACTGTGTCACACCTTCACCCTCATTCTCTAGAGGTCAGAAGAATTCCGTTGAAGAGGTACTCCACTCAATAGTTGTTTGTAGAGCTACCAAGTATAGAAACACTAGTTATCTTGTAGTTTGAGCTGTATCCTTTTTTTTTCCTGTACATATTGGTGCCCCTTATTCTGAAACTGGTATCTAACTTTGACAGCAGCATCATCCCTCTGCCAGGCAACAGCAGATGGACAGGGCCTTGCAGGTCTGCTTCCCACTAGATGAGAAATCAATGTGTAGTTTGGTTACATACTAAGTAATTTATTTTATTTACGTATAAGCCAGTCCTGAAATAAAGGTGGCCAATCAGCATGCAGGCAATCCCTGTTTTCAGACATCACAATTCAACTCCACTAAACAGTTTCTAGAGAGCAACTTAGCCCAGAGTATTATCTCAGGCACTTGGCTTGCCCACCTCTGGAACCATCCCTGAACACAGCACTAGATTTCAGTGGCTGTTGCTTCAGAATGTTAAATTCACATAGTTCCCTATTGCATGTCTTTAGCTGCCCACATACAGAGATTAATTGCAAAGTTCTCTCTCTCTCTCCTTCCCCCTCTGGACAAACAGCCTGAGTGCTTAATGAGCAGAAGGATATAATTCCAAAATCCTACCTCACTTTCTGCTAGGCTGCAGAGAGTCTTTAGAGTCCATTGTGAAAAATGTTCTGATGTTTAGTGCAAGAAAGTTTTCCAGTACTATGGATATCCAATAGTCTTCCCATTACATCCTAGTTTATGCACTATCCATTTCATCTAAAAAAGCAGTCAACGGTCACAGAAAATCATGACAATTTCACATTTGAGTCTCTTATTGACCCTCTGCCCCAGAGTGATGTAAATATCTACTGCATATATTACATGAACTGCTGCAACTCACACTTGTATAGTAGCATTACGTTTACAAAAGAGACATTTTCATTGGTGTTTCTGTAATATTACAACACAGAAAATAAGATTATTAAATTTGTCAAATCAAGAATTCTAAAATTAGGAAATGCTGGAATTATTACCCATGCAACCTTAATTCCTAGATTTTAGTTGGAACTTTCAGTCTGCACACATGGAGAGGGCAGGACAATTGAGTTAAAAGGGCCTAGAAACATTCAGAAGTAGGGTGTGGAAGTTGCTGGACATGCTCAGTAAGTGTTTAAGCTGTATAGGAAGTTTTCATTGTGGGCAATCAACCTAGCAGGTCACCCTCCAAAAGCTGAGCCAATCAGTGCTCAGAATGGGGGAGGAGATGGTTATAAATACTGGAACTACAGACAGGTCTGTGGACTTAGTAGCTGATTGACACAGGGTCCAGAAACGTCTGCCATGAGGGATGGGTCCCAATCCCTGTATCACTTTGGATACAGGTGAGTGCTATTCCAGCTTTACTTAGGGGGAAGCTCATCATTAGGAAAATACTTGGTCTACCACAGTGTGTTTTATGGGCCTAGAGGAATAGTATTTGTCACCTGTAGAGGCTACAGAGTATATGAACTTTCAGTTAGCTATCGGCTAATTGTTCTGAACTGGGATTCTGTTTGTTAGAATGGGGCAGCACTTAGTAAGGGCAGGGTTTGTGAACTCTTGCTTGACTTAGCTGAATTTATGGGGGAACTGTAGAGCAAGAGCCTTGTAGAAATCCAGGGAATTGATATTTTAAATGCTTATCCCAATCCCTGTACCACTTTGGATACAGGCTACAAATTTCTCTTTCACCACCAACTAAGACTAGTCAGCTATTTACCCAAGGGCAAAAATGCCGCAAGCTGTGGAAATTCCCAGACTGTTTGCTGACAGGTCTCTGAAATGTTTGGAAAAGAATGGAGAGGCTGCTATTCTTCTCAAGCTCTACAGAGTCCAAGTGACACACAGTACATGTTATGATCACTCTATAAAGACTGAGAAGTCATCTCTACGAGAAGATCAGAGGATGATATGTTTGTGTGCACACTAAAGTATAGAAGTGTAGATATGATGGTGAAACTTCTCTGTGAATATATGTAACAGCAACACTGATGGTGAGGGGAGTCAGTATAAGGACCTTGTAACCAGTCAGACTCACCCCTGTGGCGCCTCCTGCTGGTGACTCCGGGGAATTAGCTTGGTTTCCAGCACGGCGCGCCCTCTGCAGGCCAGTGATCCGCCTGTTCTCTGGCCCCGAGTCCCTCCCTGGACCCCGGTGCCCTTTTACATGGGGTGCTGCCCCCTGGCAGTAACCCCTTTTTCTCAGGGTCTCCCCTCCCCGGAGAACCCCCACCCTCTAGCCCCACCTTGCCTCAGTATATGGCTACTGCCAGTCATTGTCTAGCCCCACGCCCTGGGGCAGACTGCAGTATCAGCCTATTCATCACTGGCAAGGAGGGTTTGGACCTGCTGCTTTGGCCTACCCCTGGGCTGCCCTCTGCAACCCCCAGTACCTGTTAGCCCAATGTTAAGCCGCAGCCTGGGGCTTTCCAGGCTGGAGCTCCCCAGCTCCTCAGCCTGTCCCCAGCCCTGCTCCCCTCAGGTACTTTGTCTGTAGCTCCCTGCAGCCAGGCCCTTCTCCCTCTTCAGGCAGAGGAAGACTGTCTTTTTGGGCTTCTGGCTCACAGCCTCTTTTATAGGGGCCAGCTGGGCCTGATTGGGGCGTGGCCCAGCTGCAGCCACTTCCCAATCAGCCCAGCTTAAAAGCTGCTTTCTCCAACCACATCCCTCTCCCAGGGCTGTTTTTAACCCTTCAGGGCAGGAGCAGGGGTTCACCCTGCTACAGACCTCCAGTAGAGTTACTGCCTAACAGCTGTTGTAAAGCTGTAAAGAATATTTGCAATACTATGAATAATGTTTTATACCATTTACAATATTTGTGTGCATTAAAAATGTTTGTTTGTACTAAAACTCTTTGGTTCTCTCCGTCTTTGAAGTTGACTGACATCTATTGATTTTACATCCAATAGCCCTGCGGTTTAACTCTGTCTGACACTATCTGAAAGACAATACCGGCCTACGCTTCCACAAAGAGTGAAGTTGAGTTGCAGGAAGAGGGAGTGTAATAATTTATACTATTATATTTTATAAAATTTTATAACAACATTATTGCCTCAGCATTCTCCTGCCCAGCTACACTCGTTGAACTACCTTAAATTCATCAATGTTTGTGAAGAATTATCTTCACAACACCCTGATGAAGTGAGGTGATATTATCTTCATCGTTCATATGGGGAACTGAGGCACAAAATTAAAGTAAATTGTCAAAAGTATCAACACATTTTGGGTGCCCAATTTAAGACACTCTGATTTTTCAGAGTAGGTAGCATTTTATAGCACTTTATAAGCTCAGAGCATAGTTTGAAGTTGAGAATGGTCAGCACCTGCAAATGAGAACACAAGTGACTTACATTGGGCAACCAGAAAATGGGGTATACACGGGGGCCACCTGTGAAAAGTTTGATTTAAGTGATTTGCCCATCATGACATAGGAACTCTGTGGCAAGGGAGGGATAGATGCAATTCCCCAGGGTAGAATTCAACTGCCTTAACCATGAAACCATCCTCTCTTTCTGCAGTTCACTGCCTCATTCATCACACACCCTCCAACTTCTGCAACAAATGAGGCAAAGGTCCTACAAACAACCCTCCTTCATTACACAGCCCCAATTCATTCCCAGAGCACAGTCTGCCCTGTGCACTGAATGAGGCAAGGGTCCTATGGAAAAAAAATATGAAATCATGTAATTTAAGAATGTTTCATAATGCATATATGCAAGGGGGGCAAATTAAGGTTGACTTAAGTGCTTGATTTAGCGGACTTAACATTCTTTTACTGTAGTGGGGGGGTTTCATGAAATTTCCTACTTTAAAAAAATTGAAAAATCCAAAAAAAAAACCCACCTTTCATTATGGGGAACCAAACTGACTCCTCATATGGGACATCAGCAGAGCTGGACGCTCTAGATCTATGGACCTCTACCATGTAACCTTAACAGAATATGTGGTAGCAATAGAAAGCTGTTATTTTCTAAGGGGTGGAGATCCGTTGACAATATGTTTCACAGCTATTTGCTGACAGTAAAGGAATGTTGAGACAGCAGTGCTGGGTTCAGTTCCAGGTCTGTAGGTGAGTGTGCTCTGGTGGTTACAGAATCTTCTGTCTCTGGCCCTCCATCCTTGCTTCTCCCCGTCCTCTTCCACTGCCCATGTGTCAGTGTTTCTGAAATTAAATCTGTTCATAATTTCTGATTCATGGAACAATTTTAAAAATTAATTTTGTTCCAAATTTGAATGAAATCAAATTTCAAAATATCAATTTCCCATTTATTAAAAATTCTGAGTTTCACCTAGCTCTAAGCAGGTTATTTCTCTTTTACCTCCATGCCTCCTCTTTACCTCCTTACCCGCTGGTGAGACAGACTCCGGCAACCAGGAGCAGTAAGCGAAGGGGTAAAACTTATGCAGCCCGTGGCTGAAGCATGGTCAGTTGCTCTGTGGGCATGGCCTGTGTGCAGTCCAGTCAGCACATAGGAGCTGTGAGGTGCTGCAGCATGCTCAGTACAATTGAAATCTTTGGAGAATTTAACTGCTAAACTCTAACAGGTCTCTATTGAGCATGTGCAAATTGAGATGATTCAAAACCTCACAAGTTGGCCACATTTGGAAGACTTTTCACAGGGAAAGCAAGAGACACATTCCTGATATAAGGGCAACCCCTGCTTCCAAATTTAAAGTGCCAGCTCCAAAGCACGGAAGTGCTAACACTTGTCAATGAAACAACTGTAGGGTTGGTTTTTTGTTTTTATAATAATATGTGCAAAACATTTTTTCCAAATCTGTCTTGGATATGACTGAACCTTTTTAGTTGAAAAAACACATATATAGCATGGAACATTTCAGCCCAAATGGATTAAGTTTGGCAGAGCTATAAGCAACTGAAAACAGGGTCTTATCTGGGAAAAGTGTAAGGCAACCTTAACTACAGGCATCACTACCTGCAGCAGTTATGTCTTACTTTTATCATATAGCGTTTAGTGCAGCTGCTTCTCATTTAGAGCTGGGCAAATACCTTAAAAATATAAAGGCTGTTTTTTTCGGTAGCAGCACACACAGCTCTAACTGAAGTCAATAGGAAGTGTGAATGCTTAGCACCTTCAGGGAAAAAATCAGCTGTTTATTCACTTCAATTGCATATGTGCCTCTTCTGTTCTCTTAAAGTGAATATTCTAGCAAATGTATTAAGTAGCATAGATGTTTGCAGAAACAGAGTATTTTAATATGCAGAACAAATTTTGATTTCAAATATGAGGTTTTCTACCCAAAAACTAACTTCAAGCCTTATAGTTATCCAGTCAGGGAACAAAAAATACCACATAGCCTCTGTATCTAACCAAAACTAACTCTCACTGCTTAAATATTGAACCCTTGCAATTAACTGTTCACATAAAGACCTGCAGACCAAGTGTGATCCCAGGAATAATTTTCAGTGAGGAATAAACTTCAGAAAAATCATAAGATATTCACAGAGAATTCAAGAGAGAGGCTAAATATGTTAAATACATTTTTCACTACACGTTATTTGCACAGCAGTTACAACAATGGAATTTTACAATGAGAACATATGAGAGGGGACCTGAGAGCATGAAGAGCTGTTAATAAAGTGCCTGTATGGGGAGCTGGCAGACAGTTTTGCTAACTATAAGCAAACTGGGCGCTGAGCCACATTTCAGAATCGGAGAGGAAATCACAGACACCGACAGACAGCTCCAGAGAGCTGGTGTGACAGCAGCAAAATCAACCACGTCTGAGAGAGATGAGGAAGAAGAGCAATGAAAAGGGACTATGGGCCTGAACCAACTCCCATTAAACTCAATGGAGAGAGACTGTTGTTGGGACCTGGATTGTGCCCCAGACTACCTAAGTGAAACCAGCACATGTAATTTGTAATTTCCTAAGGATAACCCTTTCCAGAATCCTGACCAGGACACTGGACCAACTAAAGACATAAAAATCCATCCCAACTTTTACACTGAGAACAGTGCATACTGGGACTCTGAAATTAGTCAGTGCTGCTAGTCTAAGGTATGGTCCCCAATACCATAGTATATGAGCATCTCACAATATTTAATGGGTTTCTCCTAACACACATCCCTGTGAGGTAGAGATGCATTATTATCCCCATTTTACAGATGGTACAGAGAGAGTAAGTGCTATATGAAAGGTCACACAAAGTCTGTGGCCAAGCAGGGAACTGAATCCCCATTTCAAACCCCTGGTTAACACCCTACCACTGGACCATCCTTCCTCTCATACTGTGTAAATGCCCATATAAAGCAGACATGATCAAAGCTCAAAATGTGTGTGTCTCAGTGTTAAATGTAGCTACCTCAATTTAAGGAGCTCCCCATTAACCTGGGACACAGTATGTGTATGGGAATTTCTTTATAGGCAGCAATGCATCCTTTTGTTCATGCTGATTAGCTCAGTGCTATCAAACACCCTGAAAATAATAAAAATGATGTTGGCATAAGCACAGGGAGTTTTGTTTAATGGGCATTTTGTCCAGAAAGCTATAAAATACCTAAAATGAGGTCCAGGGAAAGAACAAACCTCCCCAGCCATTACTATCAAGGAAGTATAAGTGGCGCTGAAATGTGTTTATTGCACAGAAGAAATAATGGGAATACCAGGCAACGTGCATACTCAGTGCTAGCTAAAAAAATAAAAAGTCTTTCAGATTACTTTAAATACCAAAAAAGGTCTTCCCTCTTTATTGCTATCAGTTTTCAAAACAATTTGTATTGTAATTAAGCTATTTTTGGCCAACAGGTTATCAACATATCTTTGAAACTTTGAGAACTGCATGTTTTCCTCAAGCTCTAATGCAAACCAACCTGAACCAATTTATCTAGAATTCTGGAAAGAAAATAATTTTAAAAATAAATATCTAGATTCATAGCCTCTGAATTCAGCTTATTATAATGTTAAAAGACCAAACGCCAGATCCCTGAATGGATGACTTGGTGGAGCTACACCTGTGGAGGACTTGGCCAAGACTCTAAAATAGAGTAGAACATAATGGAATCACAAAAAACCTGAGATGCAAAAGACCTACTTGGTACATCAAGTTTACATTTCCATCCCTATTCCTGTACAGTATTGTTCTCTACAGCATATTTTCTAGTGCTTGTAAAAATACTGTGCATACTTTCAATATAGCAGTAGTAATCAATACTTTTATAATCTTTAATCATGTTCTTTTAATTTTTGTATAGGAATACCGATGAAGGAGAGAACTTCACATAAAAGGCAAAATTAACACAGAAGTGTGTTGCAGAGAATGAAAACAAAACTGCCTATTTGCTCCATATTACAGTTTACATGCAAATACTTTGCATTTCCAAAGATAAAATCATACTGAAATTAAATACAGTTAAGGAAACAAGTTACCTCTCTACTATAAATGCAGAGGAAGAAAACGTAAAAGCATTCTGACTCCCTCTGCTGGAACAGATTTTTTTTTACGGTGTAAAAGGACTGTTATAATTATAAGGCTCTCTTCTCACCAGATTCTCAGTTAGATTGGAGAAGATCACTCTCTACTTTGCCCTAATAAAAGAAAATATGAAAACAAGTTTTATTAGAGGGACATCTACTGGCCAACTTGTCAGAAGAACGCCTTAAAAATAAAGAAGAGTTAAACAGTAAAACCAGAAATGTTGAAAACTACTGTATATGAGACAAATAGCTACATATTACAGTGAAAAAACAGTACACGAGAAAAATTATCAGTAGTTTATAGAAGATACTGTATGCCATTTGTACTGCTTTCATTGTCAAACCTATATGGCTTTTGCAACTTGTAACTGTCAGGTAAGAAGCCGTGAAGGTAAAAAAATGAAAACTCAGTAACAGAGTTATAAGAATTTTTAAAAATACCAGACGTTTAAACTGACAAAACAGAAAGTACTATTATCACAATTAAGAAATTGATTTATATAAAACAAAGTGAGTAGCCCTTTTTCATCTTACTTGAGAAACCTGTTCCTTCCCCTGATTAGCAAACTCGGTGATAAAAGTTGGGAAGTTCCTTTCTCTTCTTCCCTCAGATGCAAATACCCATTTCCACCCATCTGAGTATATTTCATAAAAAAAAGTTTAAAAAGAGCTGTGCTCTCCTAGTGCTTTTCCAAGCTGACTGCAACTATTAGACAATTTTCTCTGGGTGAATGCTTATCTCCAAACCACTGGAATGGTGATGTTGATCTCTGCAAGCTGCAATTATCAAATATGAATTTATGTAATTCTTGCTAGCAAAATAATGTGAGGTATTTAGGAATCTGGCAAAGACCCATGGATATACTGAAATTATTGACTGTATACAAATCTCTTTAGGTAAGATTCTCCCCTCTTACCTCTGTTCAGTGCTTTACTTGGTGTGCAGTCCTACTTATTATTACAATGAGATTTCTTTCATATTAAAGGTACTACGGTGAAAGAATCTGGCCCTTAGAACATTAAAGTCCTTGAAAGTACAAAGCGACTTCAAGTGAGGAATAAATAGCAGGGAAAGATGAACTCTTAATAATGAAGATCTTGCTTTCATGCAAATGTCTCTAGCAACAAACGAGAAAAAGAAACAGAAAATTACAGATAAACATAATGGACTTTAAAGAGCATAGTTTTTCAAGTTTTTCATGATACGTGAGTGAGTCTTTTAAGCGCTTCTTTTCCCTGTGATGACCATCTTGCGTCTTATTAGGCCTTATTGGACGAGCAAGCAAGCAAGCAAGCAAAACACAGAAATTCATTAAAAAATAAATTAACAAATCAATATACCAATCCGCAATAAGATAGAAACACAGGCATAGGATTAAAAGGGATCTCCTGAAACACCAAGTCCCATCCTCTGCTGTCACAGAGAATCCTGTCATATCCTCTTCAGAAATTTATCAGGCTCCATCTAAAAAAATAGTTAGGTTGTTTGCCCCTGTTACTCAGATTACAAGACTGTTCTAGTACTTAACTTCTCTTCTAATTTCCAGCCTAAAATTATTCATGACCAATTTATACCCATTTGTTCTTGTGCCAAAATTGTCCTTTAACTTAAATAGCTCTTCTCCCTCCCTGGAGTCTCCTGCCATGATGCATTAATAGAAAGTAATCATATCTTCTCTCAGCTTTCATTTGGCTAGACTAAACAAGCCAAACTCTTAATCTCCTCTTATAAGAAAGGCTCTTCATTTCTCATATGATCCTAGAAACCCTTCTGTGTACCTGTACTAGTTTGAATTCCTCTTTCTTGGGTAACCAGAATTCTGTGCAGTATTTCAAACAAGGGCTTATCAGTGCCTTGTACAAAAGCATTAGTACAGCATTATCTAGTGGAAATACCTCACTTGATACATCGGCCTTTTTCATAGCCACATCATGTTGGTGGTTCAGACATTCTACAAATCAACTAATACCCCCCAGGTATTTCTGCTCCTCCTCCAACAGATGCACCCTCAGCATATAGTAGGAATTCTTGTTATTAGTTTCTAAGTCCATGACCTTGCATTTTGTACTATTAAATTTCATCTCATTTCTATTACTCCAATCCTCAAAGTTATCACACTCTTCCTGTATAATATTCCGATCCTCCTGTGTATTGACGATGCCTCCCAACTTTGTCCCATCAGCAGATTTCATTAGCACACTCCTACTTTTTGTACCAAAGTAATTAATGACAATATTAAAATTAGATCAGTCCCAAGACTGAGCCCTCAGGAATTCCAGTAGGAACCTCCCTCCAGCCTGATCATTCTCTTTTTTCCCCTTAGCCAGTTCCTAACACACCTTACAATTCTTGTAATAATCTCCATCTTTTCCAGCTCAGCTAATAATTTCCCATGTGGTACCATGACAAATACTTGACTGAAGTCCAGATAGAATAACTCTACCACATATCCCTTGTCTGATAAATCAATTATCTTATCGAAGAAAGATATCAGGTTAGTCTGGCATGATCTACAGTTGGTAAACCCAGGTTGCATTTTATCCCATTTTCTATATCTTTTTTCTCTTCAAAATTTGTTCTAAATCCCTACATACTACTGATGGATCTGTAGTCATCTGGATCACTTTTTCCCCCTTTCTTAAATATAGGTACTACTGTAGGACTGAAGAATAGAAAATATATCACTGCTGATTTAATAAATATCCTTGCTACCAGATCTTCAATTTCATGAGACAGTTCTTTCATTACTCTTGGGAGGAAACAATCTCATCCCCCTGACTTGAGCTCATTAAATTCTGTGCTTCACTTTCACCTCAAATGCGGTAACTTCCATTTCTATACTTATTCCCATTAGCCATCCTGCATGGTCCTCCACGTTATGGTATCATTCTTATTGAAAATTGAAGAAAAGTATTCATTTAGTTTTGGGGACATACTTAAATTATTCTTAATCCCTATCCCATCATCACTGGATAGTTACCCTCACTTCTTTTCTTATTCTCTTTTTATTTGTATGTCTAAAGAACGTATTTGTTTTACTTTCCTTTGGAAAGTCTAATTCAACTGGACTTTTTTTGCAAATCTTATTTTATCCTTTCATTTTCCCACCTTCTTTCATTCCTTGTAGGCTCTCTGCTTGCCCTTAATATCCTTTTTAAAGTGGTTAGTCATCTAGTTAGGTATGGAGCCCTTCCCTAAAAGTTTTTTCCCCTTCCAGGGATGCAAATTCCAGATTGTTTATGCACCTTTAAGTTAAAGAAATTCCAAGCCTTCTCCACATTCGAGTCCCTGAGCTCCTCAGTCCAGTGATCTTCACTAACTAGTTCCCTTAGGGCTTGGCTACACTTACGGTTTGCAGCGCTGGTAGTTTGCAGCGCTGGTCGTCCAGCTGTGTAGGAGCAGCGCTGGTGTGTGGCCACACTCACAGCTACCAGCGCTGGTGTGTGGCCACATTTGCAGCATTTCCAGCGCTGTTGGGAGTGATGCATTATGGGCAGCTATCCCAGCATTCAAGTGGCCACAACGTGCTTTTCAAAAGAGGGGGGTGGAGTGGGGTCTAGTGTGACAGGGAGCGGGGGGAAAGAGAGAGGGGATTTTTGGAGCCAACACTGTGTGTTTAGCTTCCTGACTTGAAAAATCAGAACATTTTTCTGACCCCTTAGTCTTAACTCTTAATTGCAAACAGCCTGCACGACTCCCCGCTGTTTCCCTGCCTGCCTCTCATTTGATTGTTTACAGCCAGGTACAGATGATCACAGCAAACAGGAGCTATGTTTGTTTTTTAGATAGCAGCAGCGGCAACGGAGGAGCTCCACAGAGCTGTTCACAACAGGGAGGAGGATCTCATTTGATTGTTCACAGATTGATCACAGCAAACAGGAGCTGATAAGCAGCTCCGGTAGAAACGGAGCTCTCCGGAGGTTCACAACAAAACAAAGACAGGCTGCATAACAAAACAAAGGGAGTAATTTTAGTTAAAAGCATTCTGGGATATCTCCTTATTCCCCGGAGGCCAATAAAAGCGCTGGTGTGTGTCCACACTTGATGAGCAGCGCTGGATCACCAGCGCTGCAATCGCTACACCCCAACCTGGCCAGGTGTACAGCCAGCGCTGCAGCCAGGGAGTTGCAGCGCTGGTTGTGCCCTGCAGGTGTGGACGGGGTGTAATTGCAGCGCTGGAAAGCCTCTACCAGCGCTGCAACTTGCAAGTGTAGCCAAGCCCTTAGTTTCTCAAAGTCTGTCCTTTTGAAATCAGAAATCTTAGTTACTGACCTGTTTTTGATTATTTTTCCACTTAAACTGAACCAACTCATGATCTCTCAATCCAA
This sequence comes from Mauremys reevesii, assembly GCF_016161935.1. NCBI lineage: Eukaryota > Metazoa > Chordata > Testudines > Geoemydidae > Mauremys > Mauremys reevesii. The sequence goes on along the minus strand of NC_052627.1, from coordinate 84,618,245 downwards.
CGTTATTTTCTACAACCATCTCTTCTGTTGGAAAGATTGGTAATCTTTCACAGTGAGTAAATGGACAGGCAAAAATATCATTATGGTATAGGAAAAGATAAAATGATTTTCCTGATTTTGTGGGTCAGTTCTTTAGATGACATTCCTATAATCAGATATATATGTATGCATGATGCTGAAAAGGTCCAATTATCTAGTCAGACACAAGCTGCTGCGGTTGTAAGTGCACTACTGAAGAGAGGTGTACTGCAAAGTGCAAATTAACTCACATTTTAAGAAAAACCACCCTTTAAATCTGCAATTATTTTGGTATCTAGTATGAATGATAATACTTTATTGAGAGAACAAGTTAGCACTAGGAATTTGTGTAATCAGAGGATCAATCAGATACTAAATGGCACGAGACAGAGACTGCAAAAGAAAGCCGTTACACTGCATTTTTTTGTTCCAAACAAACCTGTTAAACTGAGGAAGGAATCATATGTCACAATCTTGAAGCTTATCTGAGTTTGAATAGACTCATGCAAGAGTAGAGCTACAGAAATATTTTACTAGCTTGGTCTAAACAAACAGTGTGCTGATATGGATTTGATACATTCAGTGTATCAAATGTATAGACCAAAACAGTCATAAAAACAATTGGAGCCTCAAATACCAGAAAAAGTCTGGCGAATCACATCAACCAATCTTTCTTAATTATTTTTATTCGAGTTGGTTGATTTTTTTTTCCAAAGTTTGATGTTTTATAATTTGGGGGGGGAGGAAGGTGATGACCATTTTTATGATCTTCCACAACCCCAAAACTTTTGTTGATTTTCTCTGTTTTTTGACCAGTTAGGTATGTGCACACAGCACTTTGGAGTGAGCCTCCCAGCCCAGCTCAACAGACTTCGGTGAGTGAGGCTCACGACAGTGCTCTAAAAATAGTTGTATAAACAGTGCTTTGAAGTTGCAGCTCAGGCTGGACCTTGGGCTCTAAAGCCCATCCTCCTCCCAAGCTACAACTTCAAAGTGCTGTCGATGCATCTAATTTTAGAGCACTAGTGGAAGAACCCTACAACCGGTGACTGCAGGGTCTGAGGCAGGTGACACTTCCTCATCATCACCGGGGGCCCAAGGAGGGCTGCCACCAAGTAGTACTGAGAGGCTAAGCCTTGCAGGAAGTCTCAGCCTGAGGGGCATAAGCAACAGCCCTCTGTGGTTCCCAGATTGGCTGGTACTCTCCATATAAACCAGGAAGCTACTTCTGGGAGATGTCTGGGCAATACAGACTTCTGGAGTGCGTCTGCCTCAGACTCTGCTCATCGCAACTCACCTGGATCCCATACCCTCAAACCTCAACCTAGCTCCCGACTCTGATTTCATTTGCTGTTTTTGGCTTAGGACAAATTGCTGACCCTATTGCAAGACTCCAGCCCAGTATGACTCAGATTCTTACCTCGTTCTCAATTTGGCAACAGACACTGACTCTGCAGTTTTGACTAGTCATCAACTCTTCGGGCCAGGTACTGAGCACCTCACCTGATACCCACAGGCTGCCCACAACTCAGCCCAGACAACTAGCATAACCCCACTAGCTCAAGTCTGTCAACCCAGGCTGGGAGGCTCACTCCAAAATGCTGCATAGACAAACCTTTATAGAGTTGGTTGGAATTCCCCTCTGCCCCCACCCTCCCCAAAATGTTCACATTTCAAAAAGCCAGTCAAAATTTGCAGAAAAAACAGCTCTAATTATTTATCATTTATATTCTGAGATAGCCTGAAGCCCTATATCAGGCTGAGGTCCCATTATGCAAGGCATTCACAAATGTAGCAAAGGACACTTCCTTCCCCAGACAACTTACAATCTTAAAAAAAAAAAAAGACACATGGATGAAACAAACCAGGTGGTGTACGGGAAGCAGGAGTACAGCGCAATAGAAATAGGATGTTGCACAGAGTATTTGTTTGCACTTTTTTGAGGTAAGATTCATGTAAAAACTGCCTCTGAATTGTAAGTACCAAGAACAAGAACCATCTTTCCTCCTAGGATATAGAATTCCTGATCAACTATGTTCATGTATAGCCTGTAATACAAACTAATACAGAATACAAAGCTTTTCTAAAGCATAGGGGCTATGAGCATGTTAAACTGTGTCCAAAGTATGCGAGCTCAAATAGACTTTTCAAGTATGCTGTAAGGAAGGAACCCAATCATCACTGAATTCCAAACAGAATATAAAGGTGCTTTACACCTCTAAGCTTTTTTGAAAATCCCAAACTAGAAGAAAGAAAATGGCATAAAGGGAATGCCACGATTGCTGGTCATAAATATTTCAAGATTTCTCAGACGCCACAACTCTCTCATGGATGTTGGAAGCAACTGGAAGATGTCTTAAAGGAGTCCAGTAGAGTCCATTTACAATGGGCTATAACTATAGGGATACTACATCATATGAAAATGTAGCATTTGATGTAAAAGGTGAAAAGATAAACCAGGTCCTCTGTGATACACTTAAAGCAGTTCCTTCAGTAACTATCAAACAACAAGACCTTTCCAACAGAAACAGGACATCCCCTTGTTGTGTTTCTTCCCGTAGAGTTTGTAATCTCTTGTTGACTTTGCAGTCTTAACCAGTGGCTCTGTGTGCAAACAGATTTACACTGTAAGATGCACAATACACAATGATTAGCAGGGAGATTTGTGTCTCCTACCTAACCTGAACAGAACCTATTTATTACATTCTGGTGACCTGCCTTAACTGACATACCTTAAGATCATAATTTTTAGTGTAAATACCTAGCTCCTTAATTTTCTCTGTACATACATCTCAAAATAATTAGGAGCGCCTGTGTGTTACTGGCTGTTGTTGGTAGAGCTCTCACATGCCACCTTTTGGTTTGCTATTACGTAGACATCAGATCTAGGGGATCCCTGTAAGCCCCTACAAACCCCACCCAGATCATGCCTGTTGCTGTTTTACATTATATGGTATTGCTTTCTGCAGCACATGGGCCTCCAATTGAGGTCCTGTCATGGAGTTCACGCACTGCTGGGGCACCTCCTTATGGCTGCATCAATAGATCAGCTCCATTCAGGATCAATGCCCCTTTCTTCATCCATGGTCTCTCTCTCTCTCTGGGACTCGGGGTACTCCTTCATGATTCAGTCCTCTGGCCAGGTCACTATAGTCCTCCCCTTTCAAGGTATTAAAGTCCCCCTGGACAACCATCCTAGGCAGTCTTTTGTTCCTCTGTCTGGTCTGTGCCACTTCTCCAGTGCCTGGTAGGGGAACCTGAGCCTGCCCACTGCTCTGGGTTCCAACCCAGGAACCCCACAATCAGCAGCCAAGGTCTGCACTGACCCCAAACCTAGCTGCTGTTTCCTTAAGCTGCTCCTATTTCATCTCTCTCAAGCTCTCTCTTCACCCTCCTCTGGGTATGCCCTTCCCTCAGGGCCAGGCCTTCTATTCCTCTCTTTCCCTCTCTACAGCTGGAGAATAGCTGCACGACCCATTCTGCAGCCACCTTCTGCTGCCAACTTGCTGGCTTTATCGTAGCCCGCCTGTTCCTTCTCAGCTGGGCTCTGTTTCCAATCAGGGGTTGCTTATCCAGCCTATCAAGTTAACTGCCCCCTTCTCAGACTCATTAACCCTTTTAAGGCAGGTATGGGGTGAACACAGGTCCCATATTCAAATACTGACTAGACCAAACCTTGCATAGTAATGGGTCACAGTACAAGTCGATGTGACTGTAAATGAACAAGATTTACATAAAGTATTTAAAGGGTGCCTACCATCAGGCACAAATCAGTTTCATTCAAAGCCACTCAGATCATGTAATCATCAGTTTTTATATCAGTAAAAGCAGCCAGAAACCCCTAAAAAAGCCACAAAACATAAAGAAAACAAAAAATTCTTTCTAAGCTATAATGATCCTCTCAGTCTGACTGTTCTTGAATTATCCGTTTAGGGCCCAACCCTGCAAACACTCAAGTGTGAGTAGTCCCATTGAAAATAGGACTTCATGGGGACTACTCAGTTAAGCATGTGTATAAGTGTTCACAGGTGTGGGGCCTTAGGTTTTGACTGAACTTCAAAGGGCATCTCTTGCTTTATGTTCCATGCAGAAATGCAGAGTTTAAGCCCCCACAACGATTGGCAAAGCAAGAAATGTCCAGTTTATAAATCATTAAGTCATCTATAATAAATATGTTTAAAAAATATAGATTACTACAATAACATACCTACCAAAATGTATATTTAAATTGTAAAGAAATACTTCTTTACATTCCATTCCAATTAAGAGTGATGGTTTATTTAGATGTTCATTTTTCACATTCAAATCAAGTTGTAATCAATTTAACCTTGTTTTGTTTTCTACATGCACTTTGCAAAGACAACTCCCACATAAAATTCATGCTTTTATTTGATTTCTTTAAAAAAAAATTCTGATCTTTCAATGATCCTTTCAAATGCATCTTCTACTACTTCCTGACAAAACCTTTACACACACAGACTCCCAGTAGTTTGTCCCTGAATAGATTTTAGCTGTTAACTTGTGAAGAAGGCATGTCTCTAAAAATGGGATCAAGAGTGAGAAATTTCAGAAAGGGCCAGGCTTGTCTCTACCTTGGCCATTCATGATTTATTGAATTTCTGAATAAGCTGTATGAGTTTGAAGACAGCTGCTGCATTTAACTCACTCCGCATGAGACCAAGTCAGTTACACTGGACAGGGCTTTAACAAGGAAAGAGAAAATTGGCACAACCTCAAGTTTAAAAAAATGCTACCATTATAAAAAGCAAAAGTATCCAAGACAACTCATTGTGAGCAGATTTCTTCACTTCTACATGAATAAAGATTACCAACTGTTGGAAAGTAAGATAGTGTTTTTGAAAGTGCATGAAACTGAAATAGCCTGATTTAAACAAATTATACACTCTGTCAACTTACAAACTTGTAAACAGGTGAACACAAAGACAGCACTATCATGCTCTCTGGAGTGGCTTACAAGCGAGAATACCAACCTGAGGGCAGACTGATAAGCAGCAGGGCACAAACCCCAAACTGGTTGTGAGTACTATACTTCAATTTCATCAGCCAAGTAACAAGTATAAACTCTTCAGGCATTATAAACAGTCATGGAGTTACAGACAATCCTCTCGGGCATTCAAACTCTCTTGCTATCTAGGCAACTTGACTTTATGATAAATGGTCACTTTACACCAAAGATCACAAAATATCCCAAAGGACCAGTTATTTACCCCAGGCCTTCGTCACTGTTCAGTGAGGCCTGGGACCTTGGCTTGAACTGGCACCGGGTCTGCCAGCATCACAAGCAAAGCTATTCTTCAGGTTTGGGAAGCCTCTCAGCACCTTTGAGGCATTTGATGCTTCATAGGATTGGACACATAGAAACCCTTCACCCACTACTTAAGTATAACTGGATATTGCAACTATTTAAGAGTATATAGTAATACATATGCATACACTCCACTCCCTTTGACTTCAGTTGAGCTGAAAGCACATACTCTATCAGAGGGAAGAATCTGGCCACAAGACAGGAAGCAGAGAACCCTGTGAAACACTTCAAAAAAAAATAAGTGAAAGCCAGGGGGTATTAGGTAAGCAAAAAATAGTTTATTCGTACTAGAATTTGGCCAATGCTGGGGCTAAAACCATTCCAGTTTGAAAAATGTCATGTGATATTTAAAAAAGACAAGGTAGGTGAGGTAATATCTTTTATTGAACCAACTTTCTGTTGGTAGAATGGACAACCTTTTGAGCTTTACAGAGCCCTTCTTCAGCATATATTACATCTACAGCTTTTGTCCTATCTAGACTAGTAACCCTGTCAAAGAAGGAAATTGGGTTGGGTTGGCATGATTTGCTCTTGATAAACCCATGCTGACTATTCCTTATAAACCTATTATCTTCCAGGTGATTACAAATGATTGTTTAATAAATTGCTCCAGTATCTTTCCAGGGAATGAAGTTAGGCTGACTGGCCTAATTCCCCAGGTCCTCTTCGTTCTGATTTTTAAAGATAAGTACTATGTTTGCTCCAGTCTTCTAGCATCTCATGCATCCTCCATGAGTTCTCTATGATAATTGCTAACAGTTCCTTAAGTACCCTAAGGTTAATTTCCTGAGGCCCTGCTGACTATATCTAACTTCTCTACATATTCTTTAACCTGTTCTTCCCAATTGCTGTTAATATTGTGCTGAGTATCTGGTATGAACCTTTTCAGTTATTACTAAAACAAAATAGGCATTAAACACCTCAGCTTTCTTGATGTAATTAGTTATTAGCTCTCCTTTACCACTAAATAGAGGACCTACTCTTTCCTGCATCTGTCTCTTGTTCCTAATGTATTTAAAGAATCTTTTGTTATTGCCTTATGTTCTTTATAGGTGTATTTCATTTTGTGTATTAACCTGATTTCGTTCTTACATGCTTGTGCTACTCTTTTGTACTCAGCCTTAGCAGTTTGTCCATGTTTCCATTTTTTGTAGGATTCCTTTTGATTTTTAGGTCAGTAAAGAGCTCCCGATGGAGCCATAACTGTTCTTCCTATCTTTCTTTCCCATTGGGAAAGTTGTGCCTTTAATATTGTCTGAGAAACTGACAGCTCTCCTGAACTCTTTTTTGCCTTAGATTTTTTCCCCATAAGACCTTACCTACCAGTCCTCTGAGTTTGCTAAAGCCTGCTTCTTTGAATTCTATTGTCCTTATTCTGCTGCTCTCACTCCTTCCTTTTCTTAGAAACATGAAATCTGTCATTTCATGATCACTTTCACCCAAATTGCCTTCTGCTTGCAGATTTGCTTCCAATTCCTCTCTTTTAAATCAGAATCAAGTCTAAAATGGCTGTCCCCCGGTTACTTCCTCCACTTTCTGAAACAAGAAGTTTGTCCTCAATACATTCCCAAAACTTGTTGGAAATTGTGTTTTTCCGTATTACTTTTCCAACAGATGTCTGGGTAGTTAACATCCCGCATTATGAACAGGTCCTATGTTTTGGATATTTCTGTTATTTGTTCTAGAACTGCTTCATCCACCTCCTCATCCTGATTTGGTGCTTTATGGTAGACCTCTACCACGAAATCACCCCTATTATTTACCTCTTTTTTCTTTACCCAGAGGCTCTCAACTGGTCTTCCTCTCACCTCCTTCTAGCCCTCAGAACAAGTGTATATATTCTTGATGTATAATGCAACACCTCCTCCCTTGTTACACTGCTTGTCATTCCTGAACAAGCCATACTCCTCTATATCAGTATTCAAGTAATGAGATTTAGCCTACCATGTAGCTTCTGTACTAATACTTTCAGTTCTTCCTGTTTATTCCCCCAATCATTTCCCTCTTGTTGCTATGACCCTACTATAATTTTTCATATCCCCCCAAATCTAACCCTCTCTTAAGGTCGCCTTTTTAATACTTATCTGTGGGCTGTCACCTGCTGCCTCTGAACCTAATTTAAAGCCCTTCTTGCTAAGTTGGTGAGCAAGTGTGCAAAGGTGCTCTTCCCCTTCTTGTTCAAGTAGACCACACCTCTTCCCAACAGACCTTCTTCCCAGAACAGCATCCCATGGTCAAGGAAGCCAAAGCCCTCCCGTTGACCCCATCTGCAGTGTCATGCATTCATCTTCAGGATGCATGTGTCCCTTTCTGGGCCCTTACCCTCAACTGGAAGGATGGACGAGAACACAACCTGAGCCCCTGAGCCTTTCACTCTCACTCCGAGTGCCCTATAATCACAGCTGACCTGCTCACAGTGAGACGTTGCAGTATCATTAGTGCCTACATGGATGAGCAGCATAGGGTAGTAGTCAGAAGTACAGATGAGCCTTGGCAACCTTTCCATAATGTCTCAGATGCCAGATCCAGGCAGACGCACAGCTCCTGGCAGGCAGCACAGCTCCCGACATCATGTCAGTTCAGCAGATGGATGCCTCTGTTCCCCTCAGAAGGAAGTCCCTGGCCACCAGCACTCTACATCTCCTCCTCTCATGTGAGGTGACCATGTGCCTCCCAGTTTTGGGGGCAAATGGCTCCTCCTCCTCAGCCATTGGGGTCTGCTCCTCACCTCCTGCTGCCAATACAGTGTACTGGGTATTCACCTTGATAGACAAGGGACCTAGACCTAGACCTTGATAGACAGGGGAGCATAATCTACTGCCCAAGCTGATCAGCAGCCAATATCCTGCTTGCAGAGCGGACAGTTCTCCTTCCTCCTCTGGTGCTGGTGTAGACATGTGCAATCGGCTTGCATCCTCCATCCCAGACGTTTCCATGTGGGTCCTGTCCATGAAGTCCTCACACCCCTGAATGCTACACAGATGAGCCACCTCCTCCAGCAGCTCTCTTACCTATTTTCTGAGGGATTCCACCAATAGACACCTCTCTCACCTGGGGGTTCCCCATGCCTAGATTTCATCAGCAGGGATATGCAGGTAACATTTCCTGCAAATCAAGACCAGGGCCTGGGTGGAAGGCTTCAGGGTCAGGGAGCCTGTCTGGCATGGGATCTCACAAAACTGGGTGACTGGGCAACAAAATGGCAGATTAAATTCAATGTTGATAAATGCAAAGTAATGCACACTGGAAAATATAATCCCAACTATACATATGAAATGATGAGGTCTAAATTAGCTATTACCACTCAAGAGATAAATCTTGGAGTCATTGTGGATAGTACTCTGAAAACATCCACTCAATGTGTAGTGGCAGTCAAAAAAGTGAACAGAATGGTGGGAATCATTAAGAAAGGGATAGAGAATAAGACAAAAAATATCATATTGCCTCTATATAAATCCATGGTAAGCCCACATCTTGAATACTGCGTGCAGATGTGTTCGCCCTATCTCAAAAAGATAGATATATTGGAATTGGAAAAGGTTCAGAAAAGGGCAACAAAGATTATTAGGGGTAGGGAATGGCTTCTGTACGAGGAGCGATTAAAAAGATTGGGACTTTTCAACTTGGAAAAGATGACTAAGGGGGATATGATAGAGGTCAATAAAATCATGACTGGCGTGGAGAAAGTAAATAAGGACGTGTTATTTACTCCTCATAACACAAGAACTAGGGGTCACCAAATGAAATTAATAGGCAGCAGGTTTAAAACAAACAAAGGGATGTATTTCTTCACACAACACAGTCAACCTCTGGAATTCTTTGCTAGAGAATGTTGTGAAGGACAAGACTATAATAGGGTTCAAAGAAAAAGAAATTCATGGAGGCTAGGTCCATCAATGGCTATTAGCCAGGATGGGCAGGGATGGTGTCCCTAGCACCTCTGTTTGCCAGAAGCTGAGAATGGGCAACAGGGGATGGATCACTTGATGATTACCTGTTCTGTTCATTCCCTCTGGAGCACCTGGCATTGGCCACTGTTGGAACACAGGATGCTGGGCTAGATGGACCTTTGGTCTGACCCACTATGGCCATTCTTATGTTCCTTTGTCTCACCAGCCACAAGCCTTACCAGCCAATGAAAGCCTGTGTGCTTTTTAAAATCCACACCCTACACACAGCTGGAATGGATGACTCAACCCTCTCACTCAGCGACTTCTCTTCAATCACAAGCTGCACTACTCTCACTTTAAAAGGACCCCCTGCTAGAAAGCAGGCACTAACGCATCTAACTGCAGGACAACCTAGCCCAGACAGCCAGCAACCAAGCCCAGATTCCAAAACACAGCAACCAGCCCAGAGCCTTAGCAAACTTGATGGCAAATAAAGTGCTCCTCTTTTGCCACAGAAGTTAATCAATAGCAAGAAGACAGATCTGCCCCAGATAGACACATCAGCTGCCTAACTCCCTTAGTCTTTCAGTTGCCTTTGACTCACCAGCCACTGGAAGCCTGCATGCTTTTTGAAACCTGGGTCCCACACCCAGGGAGATCGCCTACAAAATTATTATTAAGGCTACAATTTAGTCACTGGTATTTTTAGTAAAAGTCATTGACAGGTCACAGGCAGGAAAAAAAAATTCACAGACTGTGACCTGTCCATGACTATAAATAGCCCGGATTAAATATTGGGGAGGGGCTTCCGGGGGTGGGAGGTGCAACTAGGGCTGGCCGCACTGGGGACTGCTGCCAGGGTCCACCCGAGAAGTGACCGGTGCGGCAGGCTCCAGGGCCTCTCTGGCAACAGCCAGTGTGGCAGTCCACAGGGCCAGCTGAGCAGCTGGCCCTGGAGCCAGCTGCTTGTGTGGCTCTGAGCTTGCTGCTGCAGAAGTCACAGAGGTCATGGAAAGTCATGGAATCCGTGACTTCTGCAACCTCTGTGACAGACATGGAGCCCTAGTTATTAACAAATCCCATTGCTTAGTTTCTGAGATCAGATGCGATCACAACCTTCACAGTCTTGGAGACTAGTCAGTATACATTATATATGGACATTAGGTTCACACTAAAACTAATTTTAATAATAGAAATGGCTGTTTATGTAAATGCACAGGATTCACTATCTAAAACTAATAATATTTCTATTTCAGGTATGTGAACTATGCCTTTTGCCATTGGCAGGGCTTTTGAAAAAACTTTCCTGTTGGTTAGGGTTCATGCACAAAGTACATTTACAGTGCTTAGAAACAAACCACAGACATGTTGCACAGTATGTTTCAGAGAAACAGACACTGGAAGGAGCATAAGAAGTTCCCTGAGCAGAAGTCTCTAACAGAAATTAGGCAGATTTTCAGTATTTGGTTGTTGTTTAGGGCACTGATTCAGCAAAGCACAAGAGCAGGGGCTGGAACAGGGATGGGTTTAAGCACATGCTTACGGTTAATTAGAATTTATACAATGTTAGGGGTGATATTAGAAATGTGCAAAAAATATTTGAAATTAAAGTTGAACTTCTCAAAAAAAAAATCAAGATTCTCATTTTGTTTTTAAAATGGTCTAATTTTGGAGGGGAAAACCAAAATTTCAAGACTTTTATTTAAAGTCAAAAACAGGTCCAATTTTGAGTGAAAACAGCTGCAACTTTTAAAATTTAAAATATCTTTCAGATGAAAAATCAGCTTGCCTGGAAAGCAATTTTGCAGAAATATGAAAAAAATAAGTTTCCAGACTATGAAACAGATGAGAATATAAATTAAAATAATTGTGGCATTCACAATTGCGCACTACCTGCACCACACTGACATTATTGCCTGATGCCAACAAACACAGAACAGAAAAAGGAACTGATCAGCTACAGTATTTTCACTCAAGTCTCCCCCCAACCCCGCACACAGATTAACTGCACTGCATGAATTATTGAAAACACCCACACAGAGCGTTGAATGCTGCCAGACATAGTTGCTACCTCTGTGCAAGTTGCCTCCCAATACAGTTTGAGCAGCTGCCACTCACCTATATTTTAGTCAGTAGACTCCTATGTATCTGAAGCAAAGTGAACTGTTGTAACTTCACAGCTGGCCAAAACATGCAAGATGGCATCCCCTGAGCTACTGAGAAATGCAGGGACAACTTCAGTCTCAATAAAAAGAAAAATTTCCATCTAGCACCGTAATTCTCTATGAGTCATCTCCTTTCACATGTGAAAGCAGAATTAGCAAGAGCATTGAAATTCTTATCCGACTTCATCCCCTCCCTCTCACCTTTACTCAGACTCTGTGGCAGCATTCTCATCACCTCCAAGAGCTGAGGACAAAGAATCATCCCCTTCAGAATCAAGAGCAACAGCAGGATCCTCTGTGAGCCTGAGCCTGTCTCAGAAATCTATTTTCTGATTGCTTTTCCTCCCTGTTAGATACGGTAAATTATTAAAAATACAATTGTTGGCAGCAGTTGTCTGAAGTTTGCAAATAGAACTGCTTGCATGAAAGGTGGTCAGTTGTAAGAAGGTTGCTCTCCTAGCTTCCACCTACTTCCCTGTTTTATTACTATGTTTAAAGAGGCTAACGGCTGCCAGCAAGTGAATCTTGGATTCAAAAAACATCACAGACCTGATTATAGGCAATGGTTGCATTAAGAACTCTCTTAGTCTCACAGACGCAGGAATCAACCCCCTTTATGTAGTAAAAGCAACTGCAGACAGTGGTGAGACAGTCCAAGGCACTAGGCCACATGGTAAGTCAGAGCTAAGCTGTGTGGACTGAGAAGTTTCATTAGTTGCAAATTCAGAGGCTAGTAGAATGGTTACAGGCTGAGAGAGTTGGTGAGAGAAAGCCAGAAGGAGTTATGAACACAACTCAGGGGTAGTACAGAGAGAGCGCTTCTTAAGCACACAGCTTGCTGGAGTGGCAGATTTGGGGATTTCTATGCAAACAAACTGCCTGCTGTTTCATTCTAATGTGTTCAGGGAAACAGAACTTTGTGCACATTTTTGTAATTAAACAATGTTAAACCAAAAATATACCTGATTCACATCACTGATTTCTCATCCTATTAAAACAACCCTGCAAGTCCCTGAATTTTGGCTGTTTGGACCAAAGGGGCATAATTATTTATTTGTATTACAGTACTGCCTATAGAAACCAATTGAGATTGTGGCCCTATTGGGCCAGGTATTGAGCATACAGCGAAAGGGTCTTCTCTACAAAGAAATTACACTCTAAATAGAGATGACAGATCTGGTCAGCAAACAAACTTCTAGGCCCATGAAAAACGGAGTTTTTCAAAATAAATTTCATCCCACATTGGGACAAAAATCCAAATTTTTCATGGGCCTGCACATCTGCAATATTTTGTTTCACAATCTTCAAAATGCTCTTGCTGCCAAAACAATGCAGCAGGGATACCAAGGGGCCAGGAACTGGGGAGGCAGGTAGGTGGGCAAGAAGTCTGCCTGGTTTTCATTTAAATTTGGTCAAAATAGATACCTCATTGCAGAATGTTATTATTTAGATGAATTGGCATTTCCTGACAGAAAAGGCACCCACTACAAGATAGGCAAGGACCATTTTACAGATTGGGAATTGAGGCCCAGAGTGAATTAGTGCCCAAAGTCACAGAGCAAGTTGTGAGGGAGCTGAACCCAGATTTCCTGAATCTTAGTCCTAAGTCCAGTGCCTTAACCGGAAAAACATCCTCTCTCCTTGATAATGGTTCCTATTTAGGAATAATACCTTGGTTTGTTTTTTTTTCATAGACATTGTGACAATCTGTACCCTTATGTTCATCCCTTTTACAAGACTATGATAAATTTTCTACAAAGTATGTCTTGTGACGTATCATTTGAAAATTCACTTTGCTGATCATTATTGTCCTGCCAAAATATGTGGGGCAACATTGTATAAAAATCTACTATATAACATTACTGAGATGTTCCAAGTTTAGAAAAGCAGCCACAAACCAGTTCCTCAGAGATAAAAGGCAAACTGACACCTCAGCCAGGTGTCAAAGAAATCAGATGGACCATTGCCTGGTTAAGTGGCCATTCTTTGGTAGGAAAAAGGGCGGAGTGAGAAATTTACATATTGGCCAGGAAACAGCTGGAGGTTCTCATCCCCACAGTGTCTCCTGAACCCCAGCTGGAGATGATTCTCAAAGAGGAGGAAAAGGTATAAAAATGGGAGACAGCTTCCCAAGTTATTCCTCCTTTTCTCTCTACCCACAGCAGCCACAACATCTGAAGAACAAAGAAACAGCTTAGGACTGAGGGAGGGATCCTATCTGAAAAAAGTTCAGACAGTAAGACTGCTGAAGCATGTGGTGAGAGACTTTTGCTTTGAATTCACTTAGCTTGTTAAGTTAGGTATTAGTTGCATATTACTTTTTATTTCTTTTTAACCAATTCTGATTTTATTCCTCATTATTTGTAATTACTTAAAATCCATCTTTTTATAGTTAAAGTTGTTTTATTGTTTTATCTAAACCAGTGTGCGTAGATTGAAGTGTTTGGGAAACTCCATTTGAGATAACAGGATTTGTGCATATCAATAAAATGACAAACTTTATATGAGCTTGTGTTGTGCAGGAGCATGCTGGGCAGTACAAGATGCCCATTACTTGGTGAAAGTCAGGGACTTGGAATTTGCTGGTGTTGCTCTGCAGTGTAAATCAAGAGTGGCTGGCCATAGCACTCATACCAGTTAGCTGGGAGTAATTTCCATGCCGGAGGCTGTGTGGGAGCAGACCAGGAATGGTTGCTCTCACAGCAAAGCAGTGTAAAAGTTACCCTAAGTTGGAGATCTGGGGGGACACAGCTGGTCAACAGTCCAGACTGTACCCTGGGTAACGTCACAGACATCTGTACTCCATTGTCATTTGTTCCAGGTAACAGCAAATGCACGACTTGACATTGTGATCCCAAATACAAAATAAGATTTCCCAATAACAAAGATAACAGAGTATATACAAGCCTCTATTAGGAATACATGGACAATATAGATCTCAAACCAGATGACACCAGAGGAAACCAACTTTCCCCCTTGTAAAACTATGATGTCACACAAATATAAAATGATAAAACAATTCCTAGTAACTAGGAGAACTACAGAATGCAGTTGTTATAATAAATTATTTGTATTAACACAGCACCTAGGAGCCCTAGCAAAGAACCAGAATCCCATTGCCAAGTGCTGTACAAACAAAAAACAAAAAGGTGATTGCTCCCCTATTATATTCTAGCAGCCCCCTGCTGGTGAGAATCATTCAGGAAGGTAATTAGTAGGAGAAATTGTGAGGGATTTCCTCATATTTCCAGATGCTCAATAGAAATGCAACCTCTCTGAATAGCCAAATATTTCTTGTACCATGTGACTGTTCTAAATAAAAACAACTTGAATTCCACATATATCTGAAATGGTAGCCTCCAAGGGATTCCTGGAATCTAGGCAGAGCTGTCCAACAAAATAAGGGCCAGGGATCCATGGAGGTGTGGTGGAAGAAGACAGAGAGGGACCATCACCACAGGGAGCCAGGGAAAGTCAGTGAAACACTAGCATAGAAGAGAGGCTCTTTCACATTTTGTCCTGTGCCCTTTTAAGTCCTGATTGTGACCGGGTCCCAGTGACATAGGGAAGTGAAAGCAAATTGTCCTGGAAGCTAGATTTAGATTGTTGGCGCGGGCAGGGGGGAGATTGGGTGCTGAAGTTCAATGGTAGCTTCCTCTGCAAGGGATCTAGTTACTGCAGTGCCAGTGAGACCAGGAATTCAGTGACTAGATGGAAAGATGGGGTGGGGGGGAGGAAAGAAGAGTTACATTTATATGTACTGGAGAACTTTTTGGAGGAAAGGGAACATATACAAAAGGAATGTCTCCATTTCAACCAAAGTGGAACCAGACTACTAGCATAGTGATGTTACAAAGATTTGCTGAGTGTTATTTAAACTTGGAGCCTGGTGAAATTCAACAGGTACAGAGGAACATTCAAGTTAGATACAGAGAGTTGATAAATAAAATAATGATAAAATGTATTGCTGTATCCAGTGAAAGATAGCACCAGAATTATGGCAGAACCGGAGAAGAGACAGGGTGAGATCCTAGAATTAAATTCTATAAAAACAGAACAGGGTGTTTGAATATATTTGTATTTATTTATATCTAGTAATGTAGACACTTAAAAGCAAAAATAGGTGAATTAGAATGTCTGGCAATGGAATTGGAAGTTAGCATGATAGATATTACTAAGGGCTTCTCTACACTACCAGCCAGATCAACAGGCAGCGATCCATCCAGCGGGGGGTTGATTTATCTATACTAGACACGATAAATTGACTGCCGATTACTCTAGCATCGACTCCGGTACTCCACCTCAATGAGAAGCGCAAGGGTAATCAATGGGAAAGCATCTCCCATTGACACACCGCAGTGAAGACACCGCGGTAAGTAGATCTAAGTACGTCAACTTCAGCTACGTTATTCACATAGCTGAAACTGCATAACTTAGATTGATTGCCTCTCCCTCCCCCGCCTCCCCGTAGTGTAGACCAGCACTAAAACATGAGGGAATGGAAAATAATGGAATAATGTATTCACTGGGTATAAGCTATATGAGATGGAAAGACTAGGTTGCAGAAGTGAGGGAGAAGGCATTATGTTTTTTAAGGTCAGGCTTGACAAAGCCCTGGCTGGGATAATTTAGTTGGGAATTGGACTAGATGACATCCTGAGGTCCCTTCCAACCCTGATATTCTATGATTCTTAGTAATCAAGAAGAGAACAATAAATACATATTGTTGAGGGAAGTCAAAGAGGCAACTAAATCTAATAAACCAGTAATAATGAGTAGCTTCTAAGCTATCTACACTTGAACTGTTCAAATGACAAAAATGGCACAAAGTTTAAAGAAGCAATTTATCTGCTACTTAAACAATTGTGCCTTGGAACAGCTAGTTCTAGAAGAGGCAATTCTCAACTTAATTCTGAGTAACAGAGGAATTGTTTTAAGAAGTAACTATAGTTAAGCCAGTAAATGAGAGCACCAGAGCCAGCATTTTTAGCCCTGCAGAAGACAGGCTTCCATGTTTTTGTAGTCCCTCCTTTGAATTTGGACCATCTGTAGCACAAGCTTCTGTCAGCCAGAACCAAGTGGGTGATGTTTCATTAGCAAAGACTGCAGCTGAATGCAGATTGTTTTTCATAGATTCATAGACCAGACTAGGAGATCACTATGATCTCTTCTGACCTCCTGTGTGACACAGGCAATATAACTTCCCCCAAATAATTCCTAGAGCAGATCTTTTTAGATAATTTTTAAATTAAGATTGGATGCTTGTCAGTGATGATGGAGAATCCACCACAACCCTTGGCAGGCTATTGAGGGGTGGATTTCTGCATTCATTCCCAGCCAGTAAACACACTTTAGCCCATGTAAAGGCAGCTATCAATGCCCAGGTGCAAGACGTCCTTTTTGTGTGACAGTTATGTATTATGCATTTAATGAGGCAGGACAACAGCTTTCCATCCTCAAAATATGATTCTATCCTGCACACACATTTTATGTCAGGGTCCCACTGAAAAATATCATTAAGCCCCATTCCTCTGCTTATATATTGGGAAATGGAGCAGCTCTGTCATAAAGTGCTTAAATGCAAGAGTCAATTTAGTTCCCATCCATGGTTCCCATTAAATTGAATTGTCTCCTGTCTTCCTTGATGGTTTGGTTCATATAGTTTAGGACAACAGGAGTCAGTCTGGATTAATTAGCATTCCAACGGTTTCACTGTTCAGCTGAGTTCAGTGAGACTATTCACATGTTTTAAAAGGCCATAATATTTCCAGAAAAACAATTTTGGGAAAACTAAAGCACAATCATACCTGCAAAAAAAGGTAGATTTCTAAACCTTTCAATTTTAGTGAAAGAACCCAAATCTGACATAAGCAACTATCCTGCTATTTCCAAAGAGTTAGTAATCACCATATATTAAGAGCTTTGAGAGCTTAGGTGAAGGAGATCTAAGCCTCATATGAGGCGGATGTTCAAGCTTGGCTTTCAGATTTACACGCATCCTGTCTCGAAGTTTGCTGTAATGTATCAAACTCAAAATCTGGCACAAAACACTGCTCCAGCTAGTTTCAGTTGGATACATTATTCTTCTTCCCTTAATGTCCTTAACTGTCGCACAGAGTAGCTGTGTTGTGTTAAACTGGTGCCCAGTTCCATTAAGGAAGTGACTATTTCACTAAAGAAAAGTTTTCTCAGTCTCTGTTTTGTGAGGCTTAAGTGCTTTGTAATTTTTAGAGAAATGGGACTATAGAAATGCACATTAATTATTTGATGATTTGTGCTTAGAAAATGGCATCACTAACCAGTAGAGTAGTGTCAAGAATAAGTGTATACTGAAGTTTGCTTTCCTTGATGTAAATATTTTCACAGTGCATATGTGAGCCTTTTTATAACATCGTTCTTTGTTGGCCATGTTTAGAATCCTTCCGATTATTTTGATTATCCTTGAAAAGAACATAATCCCATTACAAAATTATATTAAGCGAGGTTTATTGACAAATGTTTTTTAGTGCTGCCATGAAAATAGGTCATATCTTAATGGAACAAAAATTAAGTTATATTTTCATGACAGCACAAGGATTGAATACTTGCCAACAGCCGTCCCGATTTCTATACTCTTTCTATGCTGTTCATTCAACTAAGAACTTATTTTAACAAGAAAGCTGGTTTTCATACAATTCCACTCTGTTTGAGTATTGCAGAACAGAATGAAGAGAAGGAGAACAGAAGGAAGATCAACTTTTTAAATATGCTTGAATAAATTAAAAAATAAGCAATTATCAATGATGTGAACACTATGGGCCAAATTCAGCTGTGATGTAAGAGAGTTGCACCTACTTACACTACAGCAGAATTTGGCCTTTTGTGATCAACACAATTAAATCTGTTTTTCAGATAATTACCTCATTTACTTTGAGCCTCCTGTATCTTTAATATATCCTGTCAGTTCCCAACTTTAGAACTGTGACCTTTTTCAACTATGTACTGAAATTCTAGTTAGATATTAACAATTAAATGTAGTGGCAGTTAAACCACATTAAACCTTTCGAAATGAATCAGGTGAAATGCATGTATTAGATCAGTGTATTTAATCTCTTGGATTCCACATTCTGACCAAGTACTCCAGTGTAGCATAAGAATCTCCAGTCAAGTCAACCAAATACATGAAAAAAGAGTATATATTTGGAAGAGAAAAATCAGTTCATCATTAATAAAATGCAATGATGTCTACTGTGGAACGCATACTTAATTTGATGACATTATTATGCAGCAGCCAGGGTCAAATCTTGCTGATTTTATTAATGTAAGTAATCCCATTTACTTCAGCAAGATTTGTAATGTCCTATATGGGGAAAATCCACACATTTCCCATATATTTTTTCCAAATATATTGTACATGACCTCTTTTGGGAGGAACTCATTTACCTCCATGGTTTATAAAGTATCTGGCTCATTATCAGTTCTAAACAACTAAAACATACATGAAACAAACTATGAAGCGGATACTAATCTTAGGCCACACTGCATTAATTGCTAAGTGATTATTAATGTATAAAATATGCTGCAAACATATTAAGAGACCTACACTAAAAGTCACACACACACATAGTATTTGCTTTCACTCCTTCCTTAACCTTGTACCTTGGTATTACAGAGTTTTGAAATCAGTGTACTATAGTATTTGCTTCTATGAGGGGGTTGCCTATGTAAAGACAGCAAGAACAGGCCCCATATGAGCTATCCTTATTAAGGTCAGAACATGTAGGGATAAAGTTAGAAAGGCCAAAAGCCATGTAGAGTTGGACCTTGCAAAGGGAATTAAAACCGATAGTAAAAGGTTCTATAGCCACAGAAATAAGAAGAAAACAAAGAAAGAAGAAGTGGGACCGCTAAACATTGAGGATGGAATGGAGGTTAAGGATAATCTAGGCATGGCCTAGATAATCTAAACAACTACTATGCCTCAGCCTTTAATGAGGCTAATGAGGAGTTTAGGAATAATGGTAGGATGACAAATAGGAATGAGGATATGGAGGTAGATATTACCACATCCAAGGTAGAAGCCAAACTCAAACAGCTTAATGGGACGAAATCAGGGGGCCCAGATAATCTTCATCCAAGAATATTAAAGGAACTGGCACATGAAATTGCAAGCCCATTAGCAAGAATTTTAATTAATCAGTAAACTCAGGGGTTGTACCTTATGACTGGAGAATTGCTAACATAGTTCCTATCTTTAAGAAAGGGAAAAGAACTGATCCGGGCAACTGAAGGCCTGTCAGTTTGACATCTGTAGTATGCAAGGTCTTGGAAAAAAATGTGAAGGAAAAAGTAGTCAAGGACATTGAGGTCAATGGTAACTGGGACAAAATACAACATGGTTTTACAAAAGGTAGATCGTACCAAACCAACCTGATCTCCTTCTTTGAGAAGGTAACAGATTTTTTTTAGACAAAGGAAATGCAGTGGATCTAATTTACCTTGATTTCAGTAAGGCAGTTGATACGGTTCCACATGGGGAATTATTAGCTAAATTGGAAAAGATGGGGATCAATATGAAAATTGAAAGGTGAATAAGCAACTGGTTAAAGGGGAGACTACAACGGGTTGTACTGAAAGGTGAACTGTGAGGGAGGCTGGAGGGAGGTTACTAGTGGAGTTCCTCAGGGATTGGTTTTGGGACCAATCTTATTACTGACCTTGGCACAAAAAGTGGGAGTGTGCTAATAAAGTTTGTGGATGACACAAAGCTGGGAGGTATTGCCAATACAGAGAAGGACCGGGATACCATACAGAAAGATCTAGATGACCTTGTAAACTGGAGTAATAGTATTAGGATGAAATTTAATAGTGAAAACTGCAAGGTCATGCATTTAGGGATTAATAACAAGAATTTTGGTTATAAATTGGGGACATATCAGTTGGAAGTAACAGAGGAGGAGAAGGACCTCGGAGTATTGGTTGATCACAAGATGACTATGAGCCACCAATGTGATATGGCTGTGAGAAAAGCTAATGCAGTCTTGGGATGCATCGGGCAAGGTATTTCCAGTAGAGATAAAGAGGTTACAAGGCACTGGTGAGACCTCATTTGGAATACTGTGTGCAGTTCTGGTCTCCCATGTTTAAGAAGGATGAATTGAAACTGGAACAGGTTCACAGAAGGGCTACTAGAATGATCCAAGGAATGGAAAACTTGTCATATGAAAGGAGACTCAAAGAGCTTTGCTTGTTTAGCCTAACCAAAAGAAGGCTGAGGGGAGATATGATTGCTCTCTATAAATATATCAGAGGAATAAATACCAGGGAGGGAGAGGAATTATTTAAGCTCAATACCAATGTGGACACAAGAACAAATGGATATTAGACGAAGGTTTCTAGCCATCAGAGGAGTGAAGTTCTGGAATAGCCTTCAAAGGGGAGTAGTGGGGCAAAAGACATATCTGGCTTCAAGACAAAGCTTGATAAGTTTATGGAGGGGATGGTATAATGGATAGCCTAATTTTGGCAATTAATTCGTCTTTGACTACTAGCGGTAAATATGCTCAATGGCTTGTGATGGGTTACTACAGAGAATTCTTTCCTGGGTGTCTGGCTGGTGAGTCTTGCCCACATGCTCAGGGTTTAGCTGATCGCCATATTTGGGGTCTGGAAGGAATTTTCCTCCAGGGCAGATTGGCAGAGGCCCTGGGGAGGGGGTTGCCTTCCCCTACAGCATGGGACATGGGTCACTTGCTGGAAGATTGTCTGCACCTTTAAGTCTTTAAACCATGATTTGAGTACTTCAATGACTCAGATACAGGTTTGATACAGGAGTGGGTGGGTGAGATTCTGTGGCCTGCATTGTGCAGGAGGTCAGACTAGATGATCATAATGGTCCCTTCTGACCTTAAAGTCTATGATTCTTTGATTCTAGGAGTATAATTTAAGCATTAAAATCAGCATATGCTTCCATTCACACACACAGAGCCCCCAAAGGTTCTGCAGCTGGATCTTATATGTACCAGTCCTTAGCACTGCTCTGTCAGTAGTGGCCAGCTGAAACTACACATGAGAGAGAGGGAGCTGGTGCCTCTTCCCTTGGGCAGAGACCTGCAAGTCTCTCCCTCCTGACCAGGGCTTTTTCTGTAACTGTACAATTCCCTGCCTATACTGTGATATCCCCAGCAAACCAGACTTCTTTCTCTCAGAAGGCTATACTCAGCATAATTGCCTGGAGTTGTAAGTTACCACACAGTTCTTTATAATCAAGCACCATCTTTTCTTAAGGTGAAAGTGTTACAGAGAAAGTGCAATAAAAATAATAAAAACCTACATTCATGCTAAAAGCTTACAGAGGTCACCCCCAACTCCAAACTAGACTCTGGTAGGTGTCAGTCCTCCAAAATCCACAACTGTTTCTTCTCTGTGGTATAACTCTCTCAAATTCAGAACAGCCATGAATAATTCAGTCTTTTCTTTACACAGCTTGGGCCTTTGATCTTGGCCTCATGTAACAGGTAATCCTCAGACAATGGGTCATTCCTCAATGCTTAGCTGCACAAGTTGGGTTTTCGCATAATCTGAGATAAGGGGAGGTGAACACAAATTCTCCCTAGGTATTCCTCAGGAAAAACCACTTAGCACATTTTGTTCCAAGAGTCCATTCTTGTCTACCATATTGTTCCATATGTGACCACCTTGTTCCATATGTGACCCTGGTCACATCTTCCGCCCTTTAGGTGTTACCTACAATCTTGGCTCACAATAATACATGAACCTTTCATAGAATATAATGAACCCCAAAGATATTGAATTAAGTTTAAGTAAGGTTTCACAAGGATACTGCAGGAAATTGCCATATCTGCCACAACAGCTATAAAACAAGTGCATAAATGAAGATGAACCAAAATATAATTGCTAACAATTTGTATGCAACCAGGAATCCTTTCAGTGCAAAATAGCGATATTTGGTTTCATTGCCCCAAAAACTTTTTTAGGGTCAGGGAAAAGTGAGGCAAAGATAGGGTGACCAGATGGCAACTGTGGAAAAAATGGAACAGGGGGTGGGGGGTAATAGGTACCTATATAAGAAAAAATCCCCCAAAATGGGACTGTCCCTATAAAAATGGGACATCTGGTCATGCTAAGCAAAGAACAAAGATTTCTAAATCTAACAAGTGATCCCATCTGACCATGTTCTTTCTCTTTTCTATTCATTAGTAAGATGGGGATGGAAGATCTCCATAATCTACAGAATTACTACCAATGTCATCACCTGCAACTGCCCAACCTACAGCACAGCCCTTCTCTGGAGGCCTCTCAATGCCCTGCCTTGAGGCAGAGGGACAGGAAGTGAAGAAAAAGCCAGCAGGCATTACCCTCTCCTCCACAGCTAGGGAAGAAGAGTAGTAATAGATAGATTTATATGGAAGGGGAAGGAAGGGTAAAATATTCAGTTAAACTGAATGCTAGACAAATACCCAGGACAGATGGAGCTTAATTTTCAGATATCAACCAAATATAGAAGGGAATTGAGTTTGTCCCCTCAAAGATGCTTAATAAAGATTTACTAATCTGGTCATGAACAACGGGTGAATGGAAAGAAATTAAAAAGTTTGAGAAAATGAAATTTAGTTCATATCCTATGGAAAGAAATTGTGGATTTCCTCAAAACAGTGGAAGAAAAGAAGTTCTAGGAAACAAAAGAGTTTATTCACATCTAAATTCACTGTTGCCTGAAGTGTATCGTTCTATTGTTGCTTGGAGTGTCTCAATTAGATTTTCTACATATGCTCAAATATAAATAGACATGAAAACAGAAGAATATTTGACCCAATGAAAAAAAGAGTCTCCAGGCAAGTCGGCCTAGGCTATAAAAAAAAATAAGTATCTGTATGCTGACTTTCCAAACAAAATCAGTAACTCTCTGTAAGCCACATTTTTCAGAGGCTACAAAGAAACATGCCACGGTAGAGGTCTATGGTTCAAGTGAATTATTTGGTATACATTATGAAAGATATGTATGGTTCTCTTTCTTGATGTTTTGGGCCTCTCGGGAATCAAGGAAGTTCCACTATAAATATAGCGATGTTCAGATGCTCATGTGAATTAAAGATGTACTTCATTGCTTCCAATAGTCAGAACACCATTCTATGTTGTATGTTCCCTTTCTGCAAAAATAGCACATCTTCTAGATAGGAAAAAGGAGCTCTGTTGTGATCAGGAAATTGCTATTTGGTCATTCTTATTATGTAGCATTAAGGTTACATAATAAGTAAAGGAACATTGTGACTAGCAGAGGCAGCTTTTGTACTAACATAATAGAAAATTGTTTTATAATGCTTAACACATCTTTCCCTGTAAAATCAGACTACATTAACTAGAACTACATTAATTTCTGGAATGGCATTATTACTTAACTACATTATGTGATTATGATTTATGTATAATGAGAGCTGGTTACATAGTAAAAAGCAAAACAAAATAACCCTGATTTATGAATATTTTCATAAATAAAATACCAAGTCTGATAAGTAGACTGAAAATTTGTCAAAAGTTTGCTTTTCAGTATTTGCTACTCCCTTCACTTTTCTTCACTTCCTGTTCAAAAGTTTCTCCTCAGTGAAAGAATGAGTGATATAATAGCACGTGACTCAGGTATCCAGTCACAACACAGATAATCAACGGTAAAATCAAACAGTTCATGAACAACCCATAGGCAGAAAATTATTCTTCTAAATTGTTCAGATGCAAATACATGCACTGGAATCAGGATCAGTTCAATCATTAAAAAGGGGTACATTTGTAGTCAACATTATTCATAGCAAATTGAACCACAACCTCCTCTAATATTACCTGTAACAAATTACGGGTGTATGTCTGTGTGCACATGTGTATACACACATACATATACATAAACATTTTGAACACTACACTTTTGTATTATTAAATGTTTACTGATTTTCCTAAAGAAACAATGAAAAGTTCAAAAAAAGGAAAGGGCTCGCAACATGTGTGTTTCCAAAAAAACCACACACCTCACAGGATCTCCTAAAGAATTATGAAATTATGCCATTTTACAACTTGTCAAAGCTGCAAGACCAGAAAATACAAAACCAGACAATACTACCTAGACATAACACGCTATGGTGGTGGTAAGAGCAATAAAATAGGAGAAGACGTGCATGAATAGGAAGAGGAAGCAAGGAGAGGACCAGGAGGAGTGGAGCAGGGGCTAGGTGGAATGGAGGTCTGGCATTCCTTGAGCCATCTCAACATTTTTATCCAAATGTTTCTAGAAATGGGATCCAAATTTCTTCAAATTCTGCAAATATCTGCTCTTTACGATGAGAAGCTATTTTAAACTTGTCTGCTAACTCAGACAGCTCCAAGTACCACTGCTCTATTCTGAGCATAAGCCTACTCTTCCATTTTTGTAAAATCATGTGTTTGGTTTGTATTAGACACCACAGAGGTTGCACAATGTAAAGCCCTTATCCTCTGATGTTTGTTAGCACTGTAACGTGCTACAGGACTGTCCAACAGCCAGGCAGCTATGGAAAGAGGTGGACACAAGTTAAAATAGCGCTCTGTTGTTTACCTGCTGAGCTGGGGTTAAATCCACCACAAAGACTGTCTCTTAGGGTTGCAGTGATCACCAAACTCTACACTTTTACAAACATCAGGCCAGATTTGATACCTTTACTGACATTGTTTTATGACTTATTCAGCAAATAGACCACTGAAACCAATGGGACAACTTGTGGAGCAGGATGCTACTTTGCATCAGGAATGGTGTCAGCATTATAAGCCAATAGGAAACCAATTGTATAAAACCAAAAGGCAGTGATCTTTCTATGTTGCACTCATTAACACAATAAAAATCACTATATTTAAAAAGGTCTTTACTTGACTGTTGCTGCTGATTACAATGAGTACTTGCTTGGTCTTTTCATCTTCCACACCAGCTGTCTTTTTCTTATTGTGCAGTAACCTTATCAGTTGCTAATGGTATTATTTATTGTATGTGGCGATATTCAGCTGAGTGCTTCTCATTTTTCTGGAATCAAGATAATTATCCTGTTCCTTCCAAAAACATGTCCACTATGTAGTTGTGTTACATGGGAGCATTCTTCTCTTTGATTAGCATTTGGTTTTCCTTTTTTCTGCCTTGGCACACACAGAGAGGAAAGCTTCATTGTTACTTTATAACAGCTTTCCTGTCATCTTTATTAACAGAGACAATTGTTTCATTTAAATAATCCAGTTGAAAATGACAATATTGTTTTCATATATCTACCTATTAATGGATTATCTATTCCAGATTAGCCTCTCAGGTAATTTTCTGCCTGCAGATATAGTCAAAGAAGGATCCTGTTTATCTTCTGCTTTCTTGAACATATCTGACATTTTGAACAGAACATTCTGCTAACCCTTTTGACATGAGATATTTTGGCATCCATGTATCATGCTCAAACTGCAAGTGTTTTGGGTAAAGCTTTAAATTTTGGACCATTGTCTGAAAACACTTTGTCAGGGTTTCCAAGTTTTGCAAAGAGATTTCAGATAATAAATCACTGTCTCAGTCAGTCCCGTAGAAGACAACTCAAAATCGCCACACTCAACTACCACAACGTAAAAAGTATTTACCTCCTAATAGAAATGGTCAATCTGTCCATTTTGTGAAGGTCTTTCTGTAACTTATTGAGGACTCTGGTTCCTTCGGCTATCGTGACCAACATATTTGACACCTTGAACTGACCCCAGCTGTGTCAGCAGACTGTGCTTATACAAGGCTAGTAAAGGATTCTTCAAACTGTTTTTGCATTATTGCATACTAGGATCTTCTTTATGAAAGTGACAAAACATTTCCTCTTTCCTCATCACCTGGATCGATGGGTCTTCAGCTGTTAAGACTGCACCAATCACAACACATCCGCCATTCTTCTCACATTCTTGCCTTTCTTCTCCACGTTCATCCAAAACATTTTACAGTGTCATCTTCCCATCTTCTTGGAGGCCGACCAGGTGGTCTTTTCTGTTCTCGCAGGTACCACTCAGTAATGATTGCGGTCCACCTATTGTTCGTGAATTGTGCTATGTGGCCCACCCATCGTATCTTATTATATCTGCTTTCCACAATAATGTCTTTCACACGGCTGTGTTCTCTAATCATTTCATTTGGGATACGATCCAGAAGGGAAATTCCCAACATAACTCGTTCCACTGCCCTTTCAGCTACCGACAGCCGCTGTTCTTCTCTCTTCTTCAGTGCCCACATTTCACTGCCATACAGCATGGCTGGCAGCACTGTTGAATTGAAGATATTTGTACATGTGGTCTTGTTGATTTTTCCTTTGAGGATGTCCTTGATGGAATTAAACCATCCTGCCCGAATCCTTCGTGAAAGTTCTCCATTCATAACTTGGTGCATATTCACTTCTTGGCCCAAATACATGTCCTGTTCCACTTCTTCAATTTCTTCTCCTGTTACCATTATTCAGGCTTTTCATAAGACGTCTGTTCGCATGTATTTCGTTTTGCAACGGTTCCTTTTCAAACCAACCTGACTGCTTTTCTTGTTGAGTCTTCATAGCATGCTCTGCAGTTGGTTGGTGCTTTCGGCAATTAGTACAATGTCGTCTGTGAATCTGAGGTGAGATAATCGTTGTCCATTTATATTAACACCACTCCTCCAATTGATCTTGTTCATAGCCATTTCAAAGCAGACAGTAAATAGTTTCGGTGAAATCGTTTCTCCTTGCTTTACGCCTTTCTCGATTGGTACAAACTGATGTACTGTGTGTTAATGCCCTGCTCTGCGAGCGCCTTTAATATTGCATTGAACTCGACACTATTGAAGGCCTATTCATAGTCTCTTACCGCATATTGTCTGGAAACACTAATTTTCCATTTTAACCAACAACAAATGTTAATTCATCATGAAGATACCAATGATGAATTAGGGATAAAACACCTTCCTTTGTCTTTGGTCATCCCCCTAGTATCCTCCCTTGTACTTCTGCATCCTCAGAAGGTTTCTGTATCAACTTCTATATTTAGTCAGTAGAGAACGTTCGATTTTCATTAACCACCTACACTTATGCCTCTATGTCATATTCCATACTAGCCTCTTTGTCTACTAAACATGTCCTATGTCCTGCATATGTGACAAATACAGCTGGAAGATAGCTGTACATTTTCAGTGATTTATTGCTCAAAGTAAAAGCAATTGGTACACCATCCAACAATAAAGCAGTACCCCGTCTAGCTTGCAGCATCAGGTTTACTAGTTTGTTTTGATCAAAATAATGCATCAGATTACCCCACAGCCATTCAGCCTGCAATAACTCCTTAAGAGCCTGATTCTGCATTTCTTATCCATCCAAACCTTCAGCTGATTTTAGTTTGAATTTTGGGAGGGCAAGTAAATCAGGATCGGTTTATGCAGTTACTGTGGGCATTTGTGTCAAGACTTTGTAAATCTGTGTCATAAACAGTTAGTTAAGGGTTAAGGTCTCTTTTACCTGTAAAGGGTTAACAAGCAGTACCTGAGGAACACCTGACCAGAGGACCAATCAGGGACAAGATAATTTCAAATCTCTCTGGAGGGAAGTTTTTTTTCTGTGTTCTTTGTTTTGAGTTGAGTCTCCCTTGTAAGCTAGGGGAGTCCAGTCATCTTAATCAAGTCCTCCCAGGTTTCTGCAGTACTTTTCATCTATTCAGTCTAGTGAGTATTAGAAAGGCGTACTAGTATTATAAGTTTATTTCTACATTTGCAGTTGTGTGTTTTGCTGAAGGAATCTCTTTATTTCTATTGCTGTTACTTTGCTTTTACTGAGAAAGAAAGGGGGAGGGGGAATTCTCTCCAGGTTTATAGGTTAGACTCTGTGTATTGTTCCATCCTGGTATTACAGAGATAGTGTACTTTCTTTTTGTTCTTTTAATAAATCCTTTTCTTTTTTCTTTGGACTTGGTTAATTCCTTCTCTTGTGGAAATTCAGGGGAAGGGGAGGGGGGAAGAGTGAGTTCCTCCTGGGTTTGATTCACGGAGTTGAATCGGTGTGTACCTCTCCGGAGTAGGCTAGGAGAAAGAGGGAGGGGGGAAGTGGGCTGCTTCCCTTTGTGTTGAGATTCAGGAAGATTGAAGCTGTGTTCCCCAGGGAGAGTTTTGGGGGAACAGGCAGTGTGTTATCCACTTTAAACGTAACTGGTGGCAGCAGGACCAGATCTAGACTAGGATTAGTTTAGAGGAGCTCATGCAGGTCCCCATCTTGGAACCCAAAAGCTCCAAGTGGGGGAGAAAAACCTATGACAATCTGTATAACCATTCCTGTGAATTTTTGAGATTTCACACCAATCTGTAATTGAGTATTTTCCACCGATTTTAAAAACCATATTAATTTCCCAGATATTTTAGTTCTAATGTTGCTGTATGTCATTTTCCAATTTTTTTTAACTCTCTAGCTTTCTCCCAAACCAGAATAAGTATTAAAAAAACCAATTTCCTTTAAACATCTCAATTACCTTCATGGGAAACAATTCTGGTACACTAGAGATGGAAAAAGATAAACCAGAGAAAACAATTTCTGCCAAACAGGGGCCTGCACAAGGGGGGCAAGCAGGTGCTTAGTCTCCCCCTCACCCCCTCAAACAGCAGAGGCACAGAGCCCCTCCAAAAGCAGTGAAATTTAAATTCCTGCACATGCCCCTGCTGCCAAATGAGATGTACAGTGAACTGTTCTTGCCCAGGGATTTTTGACAAAGTTTACTGGATGTGTCCAGAACAGCGGCTCTAAATATTTCACTAAGTCTGCTACTTTTCCTTCCAGAACAAAGAGCTGAAAATGCTCTCTTGTAATTTTAAGTTCTAGGATCTAAACAAATTCAGAGAATTATTTGATTTTTCTACTCCCACCAGTTATACAGCCATGTGGTCCACTGTGTTTTTCCACTGTTAAATTCATAATACATACAAGATCATACAGTGAAAATTATTTTACCTACTATATTATCCTTATTTCTGGTCACCCAAAAGACAGTTTTGGGGGTGGAGGGGAAGGAGAGGGAAGTATGTGTAGACTCAGGATATTCTTTCCTAGTCTATTTTACTCACAATATGTTATCGTTCCCATTCTGACCTGAAAAAATATAGCAAAATCTGCAGCAAAGATTTTGAGATTGTACCAGGTTTAGTGTTCCAGGTCCAGCATAACGATATCAGCATTTTTAGCCAGCAGCAGCTCCCATTTACCAAGAACATAATAGTCCTGATTCTCTTCTCACAGAATGGTAAATCAGGAGTAATTCCATTGAAATCAATGGAGTTACACTGCAGGCATAAGTGGCAGGAAAATCAGGCCTACTCCCTCTTGCTGCTGAACAAGTTCCAAGAACACCAACAGCAGGGACAGAATGGGAAGACAGGGGGCACAGAAGCAGAACAAAGAAGGAAAAGAACAATAATGGGAGCTAAACAGAGGGGAAGCAGAGACCAGTAGAAACAGTGAGAAGGAAATAGGGATGAGAGACAAAGGTGTGTGTTTAAAAACGGGGGGATGGGGGCAAATTATACCTATGGGTTGGAGCAGGGGGTCAAAGACAAGGTGAGAAATGTCAAGTTCTTTGGGTGACTGGGATTGCTGGGGCTGCAGGATGTGTGTCATCCCAGGACAAGGTAGAGCCATGAAAATCCTGGCTACTGCCCTGCCTGTCAATATAATATATCTAATACTGGAGTTATAAACTTATATTTTAAAAGGCTATGTTATCTAATGTATGCTTTCTTTTATTCAGATGCTATATTTAGTGTGGTTCTATTGATCTATTCCAGCCTGGTCAGAATTTAGATGTGTAAGAATCATTTTAGTCCACAGCTAAAATACAGGAGTCAAAGGCTGAAGTCTTTACTCTGTTTTAACTCACTCCTTACTCAGGCAAAACTCTCATTGTTTTCAACTGATGTTAAATTCTATCCCCATAAACAAACACC
This sequence comes from Mauremys reevesii, assembly GCF_016161935.1. Classification (NCBI taxonomy): domain Eukaryota; kingdom Metazoa; phylum Chordata; order Testudines; family Geoemydidae; genus Mauremys; species Mauremys reevesii. The sequence goes on along the minus strand of NC_052627.1, from coordinate 84,587,876 downwards.
TTCACTATACAGTCTAACTAAAAATGAATCATAATTGGGATCAACCTGCAGCTTGATACCTTTCAGAAACATCGACCAAAAAAATTTAAAAAAAAAAAATCAAAAGCAGCAACTCCTCTGTCAAAAATAAATCAAGAGAACCGTTTTACTTGTTGATATAAACCAAAGATTAATTTTTGTTTTTTACCTTCAACTGATACATACTGCAAAATATTATTCTGTACAGATCCTCCAATAAAGCTGCATCAGATCCAGATTTGACATATTCTGTTGGTGGCAAGGACAATAGTAAACTGTTTTATCACCTTGAGCAGCCAGCACTACATATTGCTGTGACATGCTCTCATGCTTTTTCATATTCAGATACTGTATATCTATCCTTTGAAGTACATTATTCAATTCATCATCCAACTTCACATTCACAGTTTTAAAGACACTTCAGGCAAAGGGTGTCCTTTCAGTTGATCTATTTATTGTGGCAGTACCAGGACATTTTCTATGCATAATCCATTACTTTAGGGCTAAGAAAATAGTACAAAGAAAAAAGTTTGTACAACATTCAGTGAGATACTCATAAACCCATTGAACTGCATCACAAGCAACCTTTATGTGTTTCAAAGACAACTCCACATTCTCCAAAGCCTCAGCACTGTTGCACATTTTTAAATGACTTATTTCATGAAGTGAGAGGAATGTTACCTCTAACATCACTGAGCAGCATCCGAAGAGTAGCTGCTGAGCACACAGTCACAACTATTTTGTGCAGATAGTTGGTTTAACTAATATGCTGACTAAAGCTATTCTTTTTTTATGTACTAGCTTAATAATTATATACAGCAAGTATTCTAGTATATAAAGTATGCCTATGGTTTATCTTTCATTACACAAACCAAGATGAAAGAAAAAGGAAATTGGGACAAACTGATTTCTGGACTTCCTAGACTCTTACTTTAAATAAAGTAAACAATACCTTGAAAAATATTGTCTTGGGATGTCAAAAATTTAGAGGGAGGGGGTTATATACTTAATTAAAAGTTAAAGCTGCACATGAACTGTGAAGTCAATCATGAATGTTTTTGTCAATGAACTGCTTTTCTGAAAGACAGCAGCAAAGATTCCTGCAAAAATCCAGAAAGGGCTTTATAGTCCAATACATACTCAAATACTAACCATAAAAACAATTTCAAATTGTCCCTCAAAACAATTTTTCTTGATTGCTCAGTAAGATTTTGGGGTCAGAGTTGTTCTTGTGAATGACTATTCTGTTTCTTATAATTATCGCTAACCCAGCTAGTCTGCATTTAGCATCAGTCCTTTAGTAAGTGCTCTAAACGTGCAAAATACACAATGATTATCTGAAGCAGTTGCAGTTTTTCACATTAGGAGTAGCGCTGGGCAAAATACTCAAACATTTTTCATCAAAACAGAAGCACTGATCCAAACATTCTACATTTTTCAATAAACGTTTGAGCAAATGCCCCTTGTCTTCACACTACAATCTGAAATATTGTGATCAATTCACATATGAATTGACAAACCTGCTTTTGGAGCTCTCCCAAAGAGATTGGGTGGTCTAGTGGACCAAGTACAGAGACAGGAGCCAGCCAGCAGCTCTTGTCCCAATTGCCACTGTAAGAATAAGGCTTTTGGGGAGCATCACTTCTTTCTCCAAAGAAGACTGAGCACCCAGGAGCACCTAGGAGTACCCAGGCTAAGAAGTAACTGTGACAGAAGCCCAGAGACCTTGTGGGGTTCTGACCCCACCAAACTTACAGCTGCCCCACCCAGAAGAACCTGGAAGCCCAACAGGATGCCACCCAAGGTCCATGACAGGGCGCTACTAGACATGAACCAACACAGTTGGACTAAAAGGGCCATGCTCCTAACTGGAGATACAGCAGTAGAAAGCAGCCCAGGGCAGTATAAATAGACTCCCTGCTGAGAAGTCCTCTAACCAGGCATTGACTTACACCCGGACCTGGGCTGGGACCCAGTAGAGGGGAGGGCCTGCGTCCCCCTATCACCTCCCTTAAAGACTAAGGCACCTTGACTAAGTGGGGCAGGGGGCTGGCAATCATGCTCCAACCACTAGGCCATCTGGCCCTCTAAGCTCCCTGTTACAATACTAGATGAAAGAGACAGAATAAGAGAGAATACATATGTACTCATTGTACAGTGCTCAGAATACATTTCTAGCTACCAAAAAACTTGGCTGCAAGGAGCAGAGACACAAAATACAGACTAGTATTATATTTCCACCTGTTCTGTAGTTAACACCTCTTCAGTCCTCATTGGCAACCTCTGAATCATATTCAGAGTTTATTGATAAACGGCTCCCAATCTAGTCCACTTATAATACAAATATCCTTATAAGGATATTCAAGAAATGTAGAGTATTTCCTTTTTATGATAGGAAAATGTAAAATTATACTATAGTGATGGGATATTAGAAATACCAGGTGAGATTATTTTGTAATTATAATCTAAAGGAAGCAGATAGTTGAAGACAGCCTTATTTAAAGGTCAATCCAAATCCCACAGAGGTCACTGGGAGTCTTTCTTCAATCCTTTGATTTTATTAAAGAACTTCCATTATAAAAATTTCTGTTTGGAGTATGTATTGTGTTTAAAAGCAGAGCACATGGTAGGAAGAGCTGGTTGGAAGCAGTCTAGAGAGTCAGCTTCACCAGATACACAGCTAGGAGCACAAGGCTCTCCTTTGTGTTATGTTTTATTTCTAACAAAGTCTTACCTCTAAGAGTCCATACTGAGCCTCCTTCTTATCAATCCACAAGACAACACATGGTATCAGAAGTGGAGTAAAAGTGAGGACAGAGAAAAGAGGACTGTGGTGAATAAGTCATCTTGGAGATGGAGCAACTAAAAGCCCCAAGGAGAGAGTGAGAGTGTGAGTGTGAGTGTGAGTGTATGCGCGCGCACGTGCGCACACACACACACACACACACACACAGAGCTGGCTTTGGTGAGAGAAAAAAAGGCCAGCAGATTATAACAATTTTCTAAAATGTTGCAGAGGACTTATTTAATAGAATGCAAATAAAGGAAATTATGAAACAATTTTGCAGAAATTTGGAGTATTGCTCTTCTACTTTAAATAGGTATTTGAAAAAGAGTACATTTGAATGGTATAAATTTCACCTTACAAGACAAAAGGAAGGAGAATCCTTTGAAAAATTCCTAACAGAGCCAAAGCTAAATAAAACAAACCTGCAACCATAGACAGTTAACAGAGTCAATCATAAGAGATCAAAATTGTAATTGAAATCAGAGATCGAAAGAGACAAAAAAGACAATTGAAAGATATGGATCTCATTTTGGATAAAACAGTAAGACTGGCAGCAGAAATCACTCTGAACAGAATAAAAATAATGGAAGGAAAACAAGACACTGCCACTTTCTACAGAGTGACAAAAAAGAGAAAAATGGCAAGCAGTAAATCCATACAAAACAAAAACCACAGACAAGCATGAAAAAAGCAAAGCACAACTTCAAAGTTTGCACAAGATTTTGACACAAACACAGACCTTTTCAATGTCCAGTTCTGGTAAGCACGGCAATATTTGTAAGAAATACAATCATTTTGCCAACATCTGCAACCAGGATCAACTACAGAACAAGAAGCAAAGCATGCATGCTAATTCAATAATCCAGGTAGACAGCACAGAGCAACACAGAAGAGGAGTTCTATCTAGGAGCTGTATCTGAAGAGGAGGGGACAGATGAATGGACAATTTCTTTAGAGACTAATTGGATTCCTATAACCTACTAATTAGACACTGGTGCTCAGATACATGTTTCAGATATTAGTATCAAAAGATTTAAGAAAAAACAGGGGAAATGGTGAGCAAACAGGTTAAACTGAAAGCTTATAATGGAGAATTCATTTCCACAGAGGTACATGTGTACTAGAAGTGAAGGTAAACGATCAAAAAGAATTGATAAATTATGCAATATTTAAAGAAAATAAAGCACCTATATTGGGTTAAAAACCATGCCAAGACCTTGGGCTCATCCAAAGAGTGCACATGGTACAAGGGATAAGGGACACAGACATAGAGAAACAGTATCAGAACATTTTTGAGAGTACAGGAAAACTAGCAACTGAATATGGAATTCAACTAACAGAGTCAAATTGTCCTGTCATTCATGTCCCTAGAAATATTCCTCTAAGTATGAGGAATAAAAGCTCAAATAACTGGATGGTTTAGTAAAAGACATTAGAAGAAGAACCTACAGAATGGGTGAACTTGATAATAGTAGAAAAATAGGATGGAACACTGAGATTACACCTAGATTCTAAGGAGTTTAACAAATATATCTAAAGGGAACACTTTCAGTTACCTAACAGGGAAGACATTTTGGGAGATATGGCTGGAGCAATTATTTTACTACTTTAAATGCATCATCTGGATTCTGGCAGAATGCCTTAGTAGAGAGGAGCTCCAAATTATGTACTTTTATTACACCATATGGAAGATATTGCTTTCTCAGATTACCATTTGGTCTAAAGTCTTCCCTAGAACTGTGCAGTAAATTATTTGAGGGAATTGAAGGCACAAAACTGCATATAGATGATACTCTCATCTGGGGCAGCATAATAGAGGAACATAATTACAGGTTAAAAACAGCATTGGAAAGGCCTACAGCTGTAGGTCTGAACCTAAAAAAAATAATAAATAAATATGTAAATTTGGGCTCAGAGAAATTACTTACATAGGAGAAAGGTTAACTGAGGGGTATGTATTGATCCTAGCAGAACACAAGCTATAACTGTGAGGCTGGAAAAGGAGCTAATCTGTGTATGACCCATAACAACTTAACAAAAAGTACTGTAATCATAATCAGGACATTTCACTTGTGTGTGAATATCAAAAAGGTGTAGGTACACCAGCAATCACTAACCCATTCATTTGTAGTAATAGGAGTTAAGGGAGATGCTAAATGTGTTTGGTAAATTTCTAACAGGATATATGTATACAATGTAACCAAATTAGCTTGTAGAAGCTAAGTTCCTTTCATGATCAGGCCTGATTCTGCCATCTCTAGTTTGCTGAACTTTAAACAGGGAAAGTTTAAGACATGTGACTAGGGTGACCAGATCGGACTGTCCCTATAAAATCAGGACAGTCCCAATTTCTGGGTCTTTTTCTTATATAGGCTCCTATTACCCCCACCCTGTCCCGATTTTTCACATTTGCTGTCTGGTCACCCTACGTGTAACAGATTTTCCAAGTAGTTACTTGGAATAGTCTTTCCATGCATTTTTACAGGGTAACAAACCTATATCTAAGGTACCCTTTGGATTCTGACCTGTTGGCATGATTCCAGAGAGACTTTTGTTTAAACCAGCAAACTCACCATCAATGCTACAAATCTGATCTAAGGACTTTGCAATTATTTGTAATGTGTATGGTCTTTTAACTAGTCAATAACTTTTTCTGTTTACTATTAATAAAAAAAATTATTAATAAAAACAATGGACTCAGAAAACCCGTCCTAAGGTATTTTGACAGCAGAAGACAGACCAAATTGTCCACAGATGCCTCCAAAGAAGGCATAGGGTCAACATTCCTACAAAAACTTGAACATTGGAGATAGATGGCATTAACATCCAGGGTTCTTACAAAAGCAGAATGCTACTATGCCCAAATTGAAAACAAAACCTTAGCCCTGGAGCATGGTTGTAAAAAATGTCCATGTGTTCATTTATGGAAGACCAATTGTTGCAGAAACAGACCGTAAGTTTCTGATATCAATTGCAAAGAAGGGACTAACTGACATGCCACCCAGAATACAATTCTTTTCTCAGTTCCAATTCTATGATTTAAACAATAGTTTTTAAACCAGGAAAAGAGCATTTGGTAGTGGATGCTTTTGTTAAAACTGTAGTAGAAACAGAGGTGGAATCAGACATAGTGCATGTCAATCTGATAAAGAATTGGCGTGTCTCACAAAGGAAGTGAATTTGCAGAGGCTGCAATTAATGATGAGATTTTAAAGAGGGTAATTAAGACTGTTACCACCAAGTGGCCAGGATATTGCATACCAAGTCCATATTTCCAGTTCAAAGCAAAACTGTCTGTTACTGGTGGCAGACATCAAAACCATCTGTTATTGATGGTAGAGGAAATAGAATACTAGTGCCTAAGATGTTACAAATTGACATGCTCACAAGAATACATGAAGGACACTTGGGCATGGAGAAATGTAAATGCAATGCCAGAGAGATACTGTATTGGCTGCAACTGAGATAGGGAAAACTATTAAAATGTGTGAAACATGTCAAAAATACAATCTAAACAGAAAAAAGAACCTGTGCTGATAAACAAAGAACAGTTAAGATCATGGTCTCAAGTTGGTATAGATTTATTTATATATGCAGGTAAAGACTATGTTTTGATTTTGGATTATTATTCTCAATATCCAGAAGTTGTTTTAGAAAATATCACATTGAAACAAGCGATAATACACATGAAATCCATATTTTCCATGCAGGAATCCCTGAAGTTATCACTTCTGATAATGGTCCGCAGTTTGAAAATTTGTTAGAGAGTGTGGGTTTAAGCATGTAACTTCGAGTCTCAGGTATCCTCAATCATAGAATCATAGAAGATTAGGGTTAGAAGAATCATAGGAGGTCATCTAGTCCAACCCCCGTTCAAAGAAGTACCAACACCAACTAAATCATCACAGCCAGGGCTTTGTCAAGCCAGGCCTCAACAACCTTCAAGGAAAAATTCCACCACCTCCCTAGGTAACCCATTCCAGTGCTTCACCACCCTCCTAGTGAAATAATTTTTCATAATATCCAACCTAAACCTCCCCCGCTGCAACTTGAGACCATTGCTCCTTGTTCTGTCATCTGCCACCACTGAGAAACAGCCTAGTTCCATCCTCTTTGGGACCCCCCCTTCAGGTAGTTGAAGTCTGCTATCAAATCCCCCCTCACTCTTCTCTTCTGCAGACTAAATAACCCAGTTCCCTCAGCCTCTCCTCATAAATCATGTGCCCCAGCCTCCTAATCATTTTCATTGCCCTCTGCTGGACTCTTTCCAATTTGTCCACATCCTTTCTGTAGTGAGGGTCCCAAAACTGGACACAATACTCCAGGTGTGGCCTCACCAGTGCCAAATAGAGGGGAATAATCACTTCCCTCAATCTGCTGGCAAAGCTTCTACTAATGCAGCCCGATATGCCATTAGCCTTCTTGGCAACAAGGGCACATTGTTGACTCAAACAGCTTTTCATCCACTGTAATCCCTAGGTCCTTTCCTGCAGAACTGCCACTTAGCCAGTCGGTCCCCAACCTGTAGCAGTCCATGAGATTCTTTTGTCCTAAGTGGAGGACTCTGCACTTTTCCATACTGAACCTCATCAGATTTCTTTTGGCCCAATCCCCCAATTTGTCTAGGTCACTCTGGACCCTATCCCTACCCTACAACATATGTACCTCTCCCCCCAGTTTAGTGTAATCCACGAACTTGCAAGGGTGCAATCCATCCCATCGTTCAGATCATTAATGAAGATGTTGAACAAAACCAGCCCTAGGACTGACCCCGGGGCACTCCACTTGATACCAGCTGCCAAGAAGACATAGAGCTTTTGATCACTACCCATTGAGCCCAATGATCTAGTCAGCTTTCTATCCAGCTTATAGTCTAGTGGTTTGAGTATTTACTTGCTAACCCCAGACTTCTGAGTTCAATCCTTTAGGGGGCCACTTATGGATCTGGGGCAAAATTAGTACTTAGTCCTGCTAGTGAAGGCAGGGGGCTGGACTTGATGACCTTTCAGGGTCCCTTCCAGTTCTATGAGATAGGTATATCTCCATATATTTTCCTATGACAGACTTGGCAGGAGGGATAGCTCATTGGTTTGAGCATTGGCCTGCTAAACCCACAGTTGAGAATTCAATCCTTGAGGGGGCCAACTGGGGGTAACAATCTGTCTGGAGATTGGTCCTGCTTTGAGCAGGGGGGTGGACTAGATGACCTTCTGAGGTCCCTGATATACTATAATACTATAACTTGCTGGCAAGAATACTGTGGGAGACCATATCAAAAGCTTTGCTAAAGTCAAGGTATATCACATCCACTGCATTCCCCCTACCCACAGAAACAGGTTTGTCAGGCATGACTTGCCCTTGGTGAATCCATATTGACTGTTCCTCTCTTACAAGTGCTTCAGAATGGATTTCCTGAGAAACTGCTCCATGATTTTTCCAGGGACTGAGGTGAGGCTCAGTAGCTGGTACAGTTCCCCAGATTCCCATTCTTCCCTTTTTTAAAAAAGATGGGCACTATATTTGCCTTTTTCCAATCATGCGGGACCTCCCCCAATCACCACGAGTTTTCAAAGATAATGGTCAATGGCTCTGCAATCATATCAGCCAATTCCCTTAGCACCCTTGGATACATTAGATCTGGACTCAGAGTTGTGCATGTCCAGCTTTTCTAAATAGTCCTTAACCTGTTCTTTCACCACTGAGGGCTGCTCGCCTCCTCCCCATACTGTGCTGCCCAGTGCAGCTGTCTGGGAACTGACCTTGTCTGTGAAGAGCGAGGCAAAAAAAGCATTGAGTAGTTCAGCTTTTTCCATATCATCTGTCACTAGGTTGCCTCCCCCATTCAGTAAGGGTTCCACACTTCCCTGACCATCTTCTTGTTGCTAACATGCCTGTAGAAACCCTTCTTGTTACCCTTCATATCCCTTGGTAGCTGCAACTCTAATTGTGCTTTGACCTTCCTGATTACACCCCTGCATGCTCGAGCAATATTTTTATACTCCTAGTCATCTGTCCAAGTTTCCACTTCTTGTAAACTTCCTTTTTGTGTTTAAGCTCACCAAAGATTTCACTGTTAAGCCAAGCTGGTCGCCTGCCATATTTATTATTCTTTCTGCACATCAGGATGGTTTCTTCCTGCGCTCTCAATAGGGCTTTTTAAAAATACAGCCAGCAGTCCTGGACTCCTCCCCCCGGCTCATATTAGCCTCCCAGGGGATCCTGCCCATCAGTTCCTTGAGGGAGTCAATCCAACAGTGCTGTCAAGTATCATGTGAAAATTGTTAAACAATTTTTGAAAAAGGCCACTGACTCAGTTACAGATCCGTATTTGGCTATATTGAACTACAGAGCATCAGCAATGAATCATGGACTGTCACCTGCAGAGAGATTCTTTGGCAGGAAGTTGTGGCCAAGACTCCCTAATTTAGTAGCAATTCCTAATGGCCATACTGACTTTGATGTGTATAAGCAACATGATAAGAGTAAACAAAAGTAGGATTATGACAGAGAGTATATGTGTTTGAGCCTTTGAAGCCCAGAGATGCTGTACAGATTCATGATGGTATTTGCTGGGCACAGAGGGCAGTAGTGACTCATGAGTTTAGCCCACAATCTGATGAAATACAGACTCTTGCAGGATGTACAATTCAGAGGAACAGTAGTTGTCTGCAGCATATTCCTTAAGGAGAGGGAGATAGGGAAGCAGAAACTTCACTGACAGCTACAGGACAAGACAGTGAGAAAACAAATGAGGATCCTTCCGATCAGTCAGCAGAACAGTTTACTGCTTCAGCTAGTGCAGCGGTTCTCAAACTGTGGGTCACGACCCCAAAGTGGGGCTTGGACTTTGGCACCCCTACCCAGGGTGATATGGATCAGGCTTTGGCTTTGGCCCCATGACCCAGGGCAGCAGTGCACTGGTGGGCTCTGGCTTCAGTCCCGTCCTGGGATCATGTAGTAATTTTTGTTGTCAGTAGGGGGTCACAGTGCAGTGAAGTTTGAGAACCCCTGAACTAGTGCAAGGACTGAAGTAGTGCCTTGTAGACCTAATAGACTGCACAGAGCACCTGAAAGCTAACGAAGCAGTGTATGTTATGGTATGTGTAGAGAAACATTTGGTATATATATTAAATTGTTAAGGACCCCTTTCACTGGAAAGGGGAGATATTTGGAGTATGTACTGTGCCTTTATGAGCAGACCACATGCTAAGAAGAACCAGTTGGAAGCAGTCTAAATTCATATTCACCAGATACACAGCTAAGAGCACATGGCTCACCTTTGTCTTATGTAACTATTATAGTTCTAATTAAGCCTTACTTCCAAGACTCCAGATTGTGCCTCCTTCCCGTGGATCCACAAGAACACAATTCCCACTTTTTCCTTTTTATTTTAGTTTAAACTTATAACTTGATTAAGAAAATAATTTAAGTGGAATTTCAGAATCCTCCTTACTGAAATCTCAGTGTTTGAGGAAAGTGACAAATCTCCTTCCTATGAAAATGTCTAGTGCTGATGGATTTAGAAGTCTTACATGTTTCTGATAGTATAGGGAATTATTTTTCCTGTGGGGAATAATGTTATACTACAAACTACTCTTCTGTGTCATACAGTACATGAAATTGGAAATAAGTGTGAACTTACTAAAGTAGTGATATACCTTGTTGTCTAACAGTGTGATTCATAAAGCTGCACTCCAAAATCCTCTGGTTTAAACCTAGCAACCCTATAATCAGTTTATGAGCAACCTGCAATCAGGTTTTCTGCCTTGTATCAGATCTTTGTGACACTTTCTATGTTTTTCATCAAATATTTTAGTTTTACTGACAGCATGAGCACCACAGAAAAAGTTTCACCTACTTTCTGAAGCTTTGGCTGTGTGCGCCTTGGCAGTACATTTTTACCTACAAGTTATACACTAAATCCCACAATATTTTAATATAACTTAGTCTATACAAAGGGTTTATAGTGTGAAAGAATCAATGTTATATTAAAAATGTTGAGGAAAATTCATTAATTTGTACCTTGAGTTCTTATTACTGCATCATCAATTTTCAAGTGTTGCTATCCAAAGTGGGAATGCATAAATAATTTACTAAGATGAAATTCTGAACCATCGTTACTTTCACTTTGAAAAACAGAGGCAAGCTTTAGGTGCAATAAGCTGTATGCCCAACACAGAGGTGGTAAAGGAGTAAAATGATGGGGAAATGGCTCAAGGAGCATTAGTATCGAGATCTCTTTTCCTATTATTCTCTGTCATTGCTTGATTTTAAGCTGTCTGCCAAGGGAGATTTACACTAGAGGAGCTTAATGCATCTATTTACTATTAGTTAGCAAAAACAATTTATATTTCTGGTTAACAAGTCTGTTTGCAGGAGCTGTTTCCCCCAGTATATTCTGTTTACAAGAGTCAGTTCCACAAACCTCAATAAAGTCCATTCCTTATCCATTCCTACAGCATTTGCTAATGTATATATGATAAATACTGATGGAAGTAAATTGGTTTCAGATAATCTATCCAGGTAAGAACAAGTATTTGGTGAAAAATTATTACACACAAGTATATGCATACATATTTAGTGCAATATTACACACTGATAGCTCCATAAGTGGTTACGACTTTATACATAGTGTGACGGGTTCAGTCACAGAGATCCCCTTGGGACTGGCACCTGATGTGCTGAAATTATCTCTGAGCCTGTTTTCCCTGCCAGCTTGGGACTCCAGAACCCTGCCTTGTTGAGCCAGACATGCTAGCCTGCTGCAACACAGACTCAGGGTCTGGGCCATGCCCCCAAAGATGCAGACTTTAACCCAAAACAGCTCAGCAGATTACCTTTCCAGGACCCGACACCCAGTTCCCAATGGGATCCAAACCCCAAATAAATCCGTTTTACTCTGTATAAAGTTTATACAGGGTAAACTCATAAATTGTCCGCCCTCTATAAACACTGATAGAGAGATATGCACAACTGTTTGCTCTCCCAGATATTAATCACTTACTCTGGATTTACTAATAAACCAAAGTGATTTTATTAAGTACAAAAAGTAGGATTTAAGTGGTTCCAAGTAATAACAGAAAGAACAAAGTAAGTTACCAAGCAAAAACACGCAAATCTAAGCCTAATAGATCAAGAAACTGATTACAGGTAATCTCACCCTTAGAGATGTTCCAATAAGCTTCTTTCACAGACTAGACTCCTTCCTTGTCTGGGCTCAATCCTTTCCCCTGGAATAGTCCTTGTGAGTTCCAGCTTAGGTGATAACTAGGGGATTTCTCACGACTGGCCACCCTTTGTCCTAATCCCCTTGTATAGCTTTGGCACAAAGTGGGAATCTTGTCTGAGTCCCCACCCCTCCTTCTAAATGGAAAAGTATCAGGTTTAAGATGGATTCCAGCATCATGTGACATGGTCACATGTCCTGAGACCCTAGCCTCCATTCTTACTGGGCTGGCCCACATGTACACAGGAAGGTTTGCAAAATAAACAGAGCCATTTACAGTTCATTGATTCTGAAGCACCCTTTATGGCTTCCACTTAATATGTTTAGTATAAAGCATATTCCAGTTATGTCAATTGTACTCAGGTCCATAAGCAAATGTTATTTTATATAAGTGAAATTCTCAAAAGCAGTACATGACCCATGTAGCTGAATCATATTGCGTTTGCATATAGGCCTGAACAGGAGAAACCTCATCTGCAATCTGCAGAAACTGATGGGCTATTACTGCATAGGTAATAGTGCAGGGGATGGGGATATTGGTGATCACGAATTGCTATGTTCCGTGCATGAGGGAGGAAGAACAGTGAATCCACAGAGTTCACAGACCCACCTGCCACGACTGAAATGCCTCCATGGTCCCACTAAGTGGGCTACTGCAGAGCTGAGCAGTGTAGCACACAAGTAGCTTCAGAGTTCTCCTGTGCAACCCTTTGACAGTTATTTCACTGGATTATGCCTTTTCCATCCACTCCAGCATTTCACCTTATTATGAAGCCACCACAGTTCCCTAATTGAGCTTGCTATCAGAGGTCCACTATAAGTCCTGTTTGGGACAGGAAAATGGGTGTGGCCTGTAAACTACCAAAGTTTCTCTGATTCAGAGGAGAATTCTTCAAACTATTTCAGAAACAAACTGGTCAGAATTCTGGAGAGCAATGTGTTATCAATTCTAACTTTTCTTTGAGTCCCTCTGAATAATATTTCTTCACATGCACTTTGTTACATTTAGCTGTAAACTAATTCATGGGCTAGACTTGAAAAGGAAATAGGTTGTAATTAAGCAAAATTAATATATTGTATCCAAATTTAATAGATACTTAATAATGACAATTAGTCATAAGGTTATTTTCTCTTTTGTAGGGGCAAGTCTCTTCAGAGGACTGTCACTATCCCCCACACACCTCCACGAGATCTTTGAGGCGGTATTAGGCTAGGATTGCCGTTTCTTACGGCAGGTATAGTGTTGCATAATAGTTCCTTTTCTACCAGCCTAGGTTGTCAGTTTCCTTGCCTTGTTATTTGTTTAGATGTAAAACCTGATGTCTCAGGCTACACAAAATGGTAAAATGCTTTTAACGGCACTTTTTAATCTTTCAGTGCTTCTGCAGATAATGCCTATACATTGTTTCTTTTTCTGTATTGTTGACACTACTCCCCCCACCCCATGGCAGGACTGTGGCAGGTCCTGCTATAATAAATGTTGCAAAACAGTTTTCATGCCCAATTAGGCTGAATTTTTCCATACTTAGAGACAAATCCTCAGCTGGTGTAAATCAACATAGCTCCATAAAAGTAAGTGGAGATATGCTGAATTACAACAGCTGAGAATCTGGTGGATGGCTGTTTTTGAATAAAAATGTTCAAAGTCCCTTCAGCCCATTAATTCAGCAAGAGATGAAAGGAACATGTTTTCCCATTTTAAATTATAACTACACATTTCACAGAGCTACAGCAAAAAAACAAAAAAACCCAGCTGCCGTTTGAAATTTAGCATGGCTATTGCATCTCATGCAGCCTCAAATGCAAATTTGTCTGAACTGGTGGGTAAAAGGGGTAGTCGTTCCTTCAGGTTACTCCTTCTTATCCCCCCCAGGTTTGCAGAGGAAGCATCACTTGCAGGGGCGGCTCTAGACATTTCGCCGCCCCAAGCATGGCGTCATGCAGCGGGAGGCGCTCTGCCGGTCCCACGGCTCCAGTGGACCTCTGAGCCGCGGGACCAGCGGACCCTCCGCAGGCAAGCCGCCGAAGGCAACCTGCCTGCTGCCCTCCCGGCGGCCAGCAGAGCGCCCCCCGCAGCTTGCTGCCCCAAGCACGCGCTTGGCATGCTGGGGCCTGGAGCCGCCCCTGATCACTTGACCAGATGGGCCATTCAGTGGGGCTCAGATAAGATACTGGCCCTTGCGTACCATGTGGAGATGTACATAAACCCTGTTTCTCCATCAGAAGCCCGCTTTTATGCTTGGATTAGCAGCTTTACCCTTCCAGCCTTGCGATTAGAATAGAACTGAGATTTTTGGTCTGCAGTGGGCATTGTGCTAATTGCCTTTTTTGGGCTTGAGAGAGAAATTTTCCCTCACCAGGTTGAGCAGTGTAGTCCATAGGGCTAGCTTGCCTTCATTAGATTCACTGCCTTGCCTTCATTATACTCTGCCTTAATTATATTCAGCAGCAATGCAAGGAACCTAGGCCTGTATCCTGTAAGACATTAGCTTCAGCAGTTAGCATAAGGCTTGAGGCATATGAACTTTGGCACAGATAAATGACCCAGTCACCCCTAAGTTCCAGGGAACTGAAAATAGAGTGTGCAAGGTGGAATTTTGACCATGACAACACCTAGCAACCACAGGAATAAGAGTCAACATACACAGCCGACTAACCACAAGAGTGCCATGGCAACAAATTGATGTATATGACAATAAGTTGCTCTAACGGAAACTGCAGTTACCTCTTGTGGGCGGCCCCCTTTGGTTGGTTGAGTGTGAGCCTGTTTTTCTTTCTGGCACCCACATCTTGCAAGCACCCCTGCCCGCCCCAGATGATGGTCTTTGGGTGGGTTTTCAGCAGATCAGCCCTCTGGCCGAGCCACATATACTGTCCCCCCCTTCTAGAATATACAGTCCAAGTTCTTATCCTGGCCCTAGTATGGGACCATAGCTCTAAGGCTTCTTCCCGGAGGCACTGCCTTCTTCAGCCACGGCCCCTCTCGGTACTCTCATCTGGTGTCCTTTTCAGAAGCCCTTCCCCACAACAACTCAGAGACTCTGATAGGTCAGGAAATTAGGTTTAAATTATTGCAACTTAGCAAGTGTCCAGAGCAAGTATTCATTCCATAGAGGGTCCCGTTCCCTGATAAAAACTGGATTAGAAGTGCAGTTGGGGAAGGCATCCCCTACAGATGCTGAGCAGGGGCGGCTCTACAAAGTAGGCTGCCTCAAGCAGCGCCGCTGCGCCCGCCTCCCTTCCCCCCCGCGGGCGCCCCCCTTCCCGGCGGCGGCATCCTGGGAGGGGGGCGGCGGCATTCTTCCGGGCGGCATCGCATGGCATGCAGCAGGCAGGTCGGCGAGGGACGATGCCGGCCCTGCGCGCCTGCGCGGAGCTCAGCCAGCCCGCGCCGGGGGGAAGCGCCGCCCGCGCCAGTCGAGGTCGCGGCAGGTCCTCCCGTCCCGGCCCGGACCCCCCGCCCGGGCAGGCTGCCGCCGAGCCAAATGACGCCCCAATGACGCCCTCCCAGGATGCGCGGGCGGGCGCGCTGGCCGCC
This sequence comes from Mauremys reevesii, assembly GCF_016161935.1. Lineage (NCBI taxonomy): Eukaryota > Metazoa > Chordata > Testudines > Geoemydidae > Mauremys > Mauremys reevesii. The sequence goes on along the minus strand of NC_052627.1, from coordinate 84,572,306 downwards.
CCCCCGCCTGGGAATGGGATAGAAACTCCTAATGTCTGGTACAGCAAGGAGGGACCAGCTGGGTAGGGTTGACCAGGTGGAAACAATTAAGGAAGGAATCATGACCTGCACTTAATGAATTATTGCTTGATAGATCACCTATGAGTTAAGATAATAAAGTTGCAACCTCATTCAATCACATCCCTTGCATCTTTTCTTCTTCCCTGGTGTGTCCAGGACAAAGAACTCACCAGGGGTAGTGCCTTTGCTTGCTATGAAAGTGCTGTACCTAATACAGTTTTTGCTAGGTCTACCAATGAGCACTTTACTGGGTCTGCACACATGCACAGAGCATCTTCAGGTTGCAGCAGATAACTTTCACACTTGCTGGCTCAAAGAACTGACACTTGATAAGCCAGCCATCACCTCTAGTTTGCAAGGGGATTCATCTACATGGCAGGCTTTCATTCCTGCAAATTGTCTATTGGCTTTAAATTAAACGTGTGCATGTGCAGATCCCTTTGCATGACTGAGGCCCAAGTTTGTAAGATGTATAAGACAAACATCTACAGAAAAAGGAACTTAAAAGCGCTTGTGGAAAAGTCAAAGAATGTTGTAATTTGTGCAAGCCAATTATCTCTTGTTTTCTTCATAAAAGAATACACGAAATTAAATGCAAACAACTTGTGTAGTGGAAAGGCTGTGAAAGGAAGCGCTCAAAAAGTCCAGACTCCCATGGACTTCAGTGCACTGAGAATCAGGCCTATATTAACCAGCAAGAATTTCAGGTTGGCAGTGATTGAGTGCATTATGCCAGCATGAATTCCTGAAATGCTAACACCTAGTGGTGTTCTATTTTAATGCAAATACAGCTAAATACTTTCAACTCCTGAAGAGTTCATGGCTTCATTCCAACTTGCATTCAATCCACTATGCCCATGGTGACACATCGCATGCACACACTGCACAAGTCTTGTTCACATTTCTTCCAAATATGAAAAAAAATAAATGCAACTATTTCAAAGGAACCTTTAAAAATCAGGCATATCTTCCGCCTTTGTTTTTGCACCCAGTTATACTCATTAATTCCTTTTAGAACTTTTCATGGAAAAGAATGGGCAACTTGACAACGGAGGGAGTCACTTTTACAGCAAACACCATTTTCATAGAATATAGCAACATCATAAAGGTTATTGAGGAGAAATAGTCTATAAAAAGCTTTGAAGGGGGGATGATGAAAGGGACACGGGTATTCAGGGTTGAGGATTTTTGGCCTCAGTGAGCTTGAAGGAACTTGGGGAACTATTTTCTGATCCTTCAGCAAACCTGTACAGGCAGACTGAACGCCAATGTGGTGCCTGACTGACTTCAGAGAGGTTCCTCACAGGTGTCAGGGATTGCCCATGCAGAACTCATTGCATGTTCAGGGCCCTGGAGCAGACCTTTACCTAGCATAAGTTGTCCTAGCTTCATTAACACCTTACACAAATTGAAAATCTGCCCCTTCATGAGTGCATCTGTTGCTTATAGTTCCCAAGTGATAGGAAGTATCCATGCAGCTCTCAGCCTGCCACTTCATATAAAGCATAGTCTGAAAATAACTTCAAATATTGGGGTACATTTTCTAAGTTTACTGTTTTCTTCTCTCTATCACTGCATTTGTTACAGAACTGAAAAATTTCCTTTATACACTCTAGTTTTGAACAGGCGGGCTTTTTAAATAAATAAATAAATCTCTGAAGAGCCAGAGGAAATCTGAAGTGTTTGCTCTGATTAAGACCTCACTGAGATGCCACTTGCTCCCTAATGCCATGCATTTTTCATAAGTGGAGACATTATTTTAAATGGCCAAGAGTACAGCAGGATTTTTTTTAAAGATTGCACTAAAGTATCAAGTGAAAAATTAGAATTTTAAATCAAATCACAGATAATTCTGTATCTATGCCCTAAAGACAATTTAGTGCTCTTAAAAAAAATTATTTCTTGAGACATGAGTTTCCTCAGAGGTATTTCTGCTTAAAAAATGGGGAGAGGAGGCAGTGATTAGGTGCCACTTAAAAAGAGTGGTGTGTTACACACAAACTAATAAATGTATCTATGTCAAGTAGATTACCTTTAATCTATTTAGTCTGGTGCAAAGATCACAGTGAATATCTGGTAGTTCATAATTTCCCCTTGTGCATAAAGTTTTGAAAGCGGTATGCCTACAAATCTGATTGCAGAAAGAAAAAAGGAATTGTTGTGTAGGATTATGAAATGGTAGTAAATATAAAGGATGATAGTCTAGCTATGTTCTATGTGCATTTGTGCCACTGTGTATATACAAACACACACCACTTGTTATATCCATAAGAAACTACACTTGGAACATTAAGGCTGCAAAAGTGTCACAAAATGCCAACTTTAAAGTGACATTGTCAACCTGAAGAAAAAAAAAATCACATTTCTGTTTGAATGTGTACCTGGTACTGTGACAAATGATGCCAAAAAAATCACTGTAGCTTTAAATGGGGCCTACCAATTGTATGCAAAGGATGGATAAGTAGCTTCAGGTTCCAGACAACACAACTAAGCATGTAGATTTTATACAAATTTTTCTGAGTAGAGGAAACATAGGTCTTTTTAGAACTGTTTGGATAAATAAATTTCCATTCCTCAAGAAATTCTGAGATTTTAAAAAGGAGTACTTGTGGCACCTTACAGACTAACAAATTTATTTGAGCATAAGCTTTCATGGGCTACAGCCCACTTCATCGGATGCATGCAGTGGAAAATACAGTAGGAATTTATATTATATATATACACATATACATACACACATAGCGAACATGAAACAATGAGTGTTACCATACACACTCTAACGAGAGTGATCAGTTCAGGTGAGCTATTACCAACAGGAGAGAAAAAAAAACTTTGTAGTGGTAATCAAAATGGTCCATTTGCAGCAGTTGACAAGAAGTTGTGAGGAACAGTGGAGGCGGGGAAGACTACTGCCCACTTGAGCTTATGCTCAAATAAATTTGTTAGTTTCTAAGATGCCATAAGTACTCCTGTTCTTTTTGCGGATACAGACTAACACGGCTGCTACTCTGAAACCTGAGATTTTAAAATTTGTTTTCATTCTGAATTGAAACAAAGTCAAAATTTTGAAAAATTTTAATGGAACAGAAATTCAAAGAAAATGTTGATTTGGTAACATCAAAATGTTTTATATTGTACCTCTACCTATCCTACTTTCCCTTATCAAGTGTGTTGAGATATCTTTAATAATAAAAAAGCAATATGTCCATAAGTAAAATCCAAAATATGCAGAGCATTATATTTAAGGAATATATTGCTTTTATTATTAAAGATACCTGAACATTCTTCATGAGGGAAAGACACTTTCAAAGAATGTTGGCATAATGAAGGATTAAAATGTGGGACATTTTTCTGTATATAAAGGTTTGAATATTTGTGTGAAAAATATTTTTATAAAAAATTCTGTCTGTATGTTAAGTTCCATCAAAATTTTTAATTAAATCAATATGTTCCTATTGAACATTTTGATTTTGCCAGACATTTTTTCCCAGTGGAAAACTCTCCAACCAAAAAATGTCAGCAAGCTCTAGTTTTATAACATCAAAATATTCAAGTTCTGTTCCCTGCTCTGTCATAATACTATAAGATACTAGGACAAGTAACTTAATTAACTCTGTCTCTGGTCATGTAGGTAACATAGGGTCTAAATTCTATGCTGAGTTATTCTAGTGTAAGTTAATCAGAAAATACAACAGAACCTCAGTTACAAACACCTCAGAAATGGAGGGTGTTCATAACTCTGAACAAAACATTATGGTGGTTCTTTCAAAAGTTTACCACTGAACATTGACTTAATACAGCTTTGAAACTTTACTATGCAGAAGAAAAGTGCTGCTTTCATCCATCTTAACTTAAATGAAACAAGCACAGAATCAGTTTCCTTACCTTGTCAAATCATCTTTTTTTAAACGTTCCCTTTCTTTTTTTTAGTAGTTTAACATTTAACACAGTACTGCACTGTATTTGCTTTGGGGAGGTGGGGGGGGGGGGGAAGGGTCTCTGCTGCAGCCTGATTACATACTTATGGTTCCAATGAGGTGTGTGTGGACAGTTCGTAACTCTGGTGTTCAAAACTCTGAGGTTCTATAATAAGTGTAAAGGACAAGATCAGCTGAAGGTTTGATGTGTACATGTGTGAATGTGTAGGAATGGCAGATGCAAAATGTTCCACCACTTCTTCTCCCAAAACCTCTGCATTGCATGACATAAATGCCACTCCACCTTCTACAATAAATTTGTTAGTCTCTAAGGTGACACAAGTACTCCTATTCTTTTTGCGGATACAGACTAACATGGCTACTACTCTGAAACTCCACCTTCTGTGTTTGAGTGTAAAATCACAAATTGCAGCTTCACCAAAAGAAAAGTTGTTGGATGAACAGGTTGCAAAGAGCAACCGGGTAAGAAATGAGCATGTCTTGCATTTCACCCCTTTGTGTTGCATCTTTTAACATCGAGTTATTGTACACAGTGGGGATTTAGATAAGACATTTCTCCAGCCATTGAGGCAGAGTAACATGAACTTTGCATGTAGCATAGGTCCTGTGTCAAGCACTCCAATGGGAGATATTTTAGTGATAGTACTCCTCAGAGAGCTGACCATGAATCACTTCATCTGGTATAGCAGCTGCAGAAAACCTGGCATGTGTTGTTGATAAGGCCATTGATGGACATGAATATAAAAGTGCTGAGAATATAAACACAACCCCACTGATAATAATTACCAGGTACGGTATATTATCATAGCCCCTTTGCTTAATATGCCTTTCTCCAATGGCAGTCTGTGGGCACCAACAGCAATGGGCCACCATCCCTAAAGTGAGATAGTGTTGCTGCTCCTTTGCAAGCAGGGAACTTCACTGTGCAAATGAGTAATATTTATGCATACCTTCTGTTGGATTGCGGACAACAGAATATATGCTAGAACAAAAATATGCCAGAAGAAAAATAGTCTCTTCTCCCACTACCTAGACTTTAGCTACATTACTCAAAGCAGGAGGAGAAAATGTAATTAACTCAACTTATCTTTCACTAAGATGAGATCTTTTTAATCTTAGTACTGTTCAATAATATACCAAGCAAATCATTTTCCCATGTTCCTTTATGCTGGATTTGTTATTATTCTCATGTTCACTTTTCTTTATTCTTTTGACATTTTGATGGAAAGAAAATACATAAGAAGGTGGTTGCTGAAGGAATGGAAAGAAAAGAAGTGCAAGAGGAACAGAGTGAACAAAGAAATATTCATAGTTATTTGTATTACAGTACTGACTAGAGGCCCCAACAAAGATCAGGGCCCATTAGGGTTTTTCATATACACATAGTGAGAGATAGTCCCTGCCCTAAAAACCTTATAACCTTATATAAGACAAGAAACAAAAGGGTGAAAGAAAGATGTATTTTCTCCATTTTACAGATAAGAAACTAAGGCATACCATTATTTCAATTCACATGCCAGTGAAATGTTTTATCCCTCTCTCCCAGTTGGGAAATTTCCCTTCTCCCCGCAACAGGCTACATCTGCCCTAGGCCCAGGATGATCACGATTCAGTCCAGGGCCAATGATAGCTTTTTCCATGCATAGAAATTTCACTACTTTATCCAATATCTCAGGACCCAACAGGGGTCAGCAAGGAAGGTGATATTGGGAAACCACAATAAGTCTTCTGCTCCTAACTCACTTGGGCACTTTTGAAAATCTCACCAATAACATTTAAATCTGAATACAGATATAGATTTATAAAATGAATATTGTGGCATCCCAAACTAGTGACACCATCACATATACCCTATATATAGACATTGATTTGACAATGGCAGTTAGCTGTATGATTACTGTAGAGTAAACATCCTACAATGCAAGTATAAAGTCAGTAACTCTGATTAGCAAAGATCAGCTTGGAATAAGCATTCCAGTAGCAGCTAAAATATTCTGTAGCAAAAGTGTGAAAATGCATTCTTCCTGAGAGAATGGAAGCTTATCATTTTAGTATTAGCAGTGCTAACTTGCCTAACAGGTTTCCACCATCTAAGACGGGGAGGGCAAACTTTTTGGCCTGAGGACCACATAGGCAAATAGAAATTGTATGATGGGCCATGAATGCTCACAAAATTGGGGGTAGAGTGCAGGAGGGGGTGAGGGCTCTGGTTGGGGGTGCAGGTTCCACGCTGGGGCCAGAAATGAGATGGTCAGGGTGCGGGAGGGGGCTCCAGGCTGGGGGGGGTGCAGGCTCGGGGGTGGAGCTGGGGATGAGGAGTTTGGGGTGCAGGAAGGTGCTCTGGGGTGGGATCAAAGGGTGGGAGGGGGATCAGGGCTGGGGAAGGGGGTTGGGGCATGGGGAGAAGCTCACGGGTGCGGGCTCCCAGCACTGCTTCCCTCAAGCGGCTCCTGGAAGCAGCGGCATGTCCTTTCTCCAGCTCCTATGTGGAGGTGCAGCAAGGCGGCTCTGCACACTGCCCCATCTGTAGGCACCGCGCCCCTGCAGCTTCCATTGGAGTGCCGGAGGGGGCCATTGGAGCATGTAGGAGCCAGAGGGGGGCCATGCCATGGCTTCTGGTAGTGTGTGGTGCAGCCCCCCAACCCTGCTCCCCGGCTGGAGCAGGGCAAACCCCAGACCCCACTCTGCAGGGGAGCTCGGGGGCCAGCTTAAAATGGCTCACGGACTGTAGTTTACCCACTCCTGATCTAAGAATCAGATTGCAAATTCCTCAAGTAACAGCCTTTACTACCATTCCTGTTATATCAAATCAGAAGGCTATTGTCAAATGAATTTCAGAGAGTGGAGAGGAATTAGATAAACACAAAAGAAATTGTGATTAAGAGGTGATAGATATTTCTATCTGAAAATCTTTCAGATAATTTTTTCTACCTTTTAGCACACAGCAGCGTACCTCCATTGTTTTCCCCTTAATTATCCTCAGAAAAGTTCACAAGAAATCAGAGCTTTGATGGAAGTAAGTCAGAGCAGAATAAGGTCCTTATGCACAACCAAAATGTCCTACACTAGAAAAGGAAAAACCCTTTCCCAAACAACTCCAGTCTTAACTCAGCTATTATGTATGTGTGGGTGGGTGGATGAGTTTGAGAGAGAAAGATAATATATCCTACTTACTTTAGTTGACTACATTTTGAAAATTGCAGCTCTATTACAGTAATCCTAATAAAGGAATATAGTATTCTTTGTTTTTCACTTTATTGAATGCAAATATAAATCATCTCATTAGTAAAATTGTTGTTCAGCATATTTTATCCTCAAAGTTAATTCTCAGTCCGTATATCTAACTAGACGTACTATATGAGGTAAAAAACACAGCCTTTGCTGGTTTTAAAATTAGATTGTCAACGACTGAGAATCAATATGAAAATTAGAAAGTCTCTTTGCTCAATAATCCACATTCTTTTGCCAGAAGTTTGCAGGCCAACGAATGTCTCAAATTGGATTTTGCTTAAATTGGATCTATTAAATTAGATTCTAAGGCAAGGCAATCCAAAAAGACAGATACCTTAATTGGTTTATGCTGGATCATCTTCATTTTAGTTGCTTAAAGCTGAATTTATTTTTTTTAAGAGGAAACATTAGATGTATGGTAATTGCATTCTGCTGTCACTTAAAATGTAAGCTAATTGGATAATGTAACACATTTAACAACTACTTTTTTAGAAGTTGACATTTGCACAAATTAAACACTATTTCAAGATTCATAATAGATGTCTGTATAAGTTCACAGTAGCTTTTCAAGTGTTTTAAATCAAAGGATATTTATCATCATAGCTGTAACTAGCAAGCTCTCGACTTTTTTTAAAGTGATATTTCCCCCAAATCACTGATACTTATGGACCTAGGGAGTGCTCTATAAATAAGCAAAAAATTGAAAATATTATGATGCCAATTAAAAACATTTTAGGAGGATGCAAAGATGTCATTGATGGGCAGGATGGGACATATCAAGGGTAGGGAGTATTACGAAGTTAAGAAAATATAAACGCTCAGAGCAGATAAACGTAAACTCTCCCAACATTGGCAGAAAATAATGTCTAGCACATATGTTGGTACTTTGTCATTTGAAAATGCATTCCGTAATTTCTCCCCAAATAATTCTGATAGAAAACAGTTTGTGCAGTATATTTAAGATGTCAAGTGCTTTTATTATTATTTTGTGGTCTGAAGGAAACATGCATCGATTTGGGAGTCAAGTGGATCTGGATTTGTATTTTGGCTGTGCCCTGACTCACTGTGTGACTTAGACAAGTCATTGCATTTTACAGATGGGAAAACAGACAAAGATGAAGTTAACATTATTCACCCACCTCCTTCACAGGCATGTTGTTAATGTTAATACAAATACTCTAAATATTATTACCCAATTATATGGTGATACTCAAGGAGCTCAATCTATTTTGCTTAACAAGAGAAGGTTAAGGGATGTCTTGCTTACAGTCTATAAAAAGCTATAAGGGGAATAAATACTTAATAATGGATTCTTCAATCTTGCAGAGAAAGGTATAACACTCCAATGGCTGGAAGTTCGAGCCAGACAAATTCAGACTGAAAATAAAGAATACATTTTTAATGGGGAGAATAGTTAACACTTTGGCCAATTTACCAAGGATTGTGGCAGATTCTCTATCACTGACAATTTGAAAATCAAGATTGGATGTTTTTCTAAAAGCTCTGCTCTAGGAATTATTTTGGGGAAGTTCTATGGCCTGTGTTATACAGGAGGTCAGACTAGATGATCACAGTGCTCCCTTCTGGCCTTGGAATCTATGAATATTTCCAATTCTGGTCTTAATCATCATTCCCTTTATGAAAAAGGATCTCGCCTGTTGGATGCTATTTTAGATTTGTTGGAAACATTCTATAGAAGGCTTCTCCATGTTTTCCATTAGGAAAATCAGTTCCTACATACAGTACCCAGGAACATCCTGTCTGCATACAATACGTGCTTGTTATTTAAAATCCCAGCTGCAGTGAATGTTCTGAATAAATGTTACCGGAGATAGCATAAGTACTGTCATGAAGTGGCTCGTATGCATGTGCATGGAACCAGAACTGCTCAGCTGTGTGTCAACCTCTATACATCAAACAACTAAATATTTATTTACCTTTAATTCACATGGTGGGTCCTGCATTACGAATAAATTCTCTGTTTCTTAGACTCAGTAATTGGGGTAGGCACTGAACAGATGAATAAGGGAAGACTTCCAGACACCTTTCCCCCACAAGACCCAAGTGGGAGGGATAAAAAGAGAAGCATTTGTAAAACCGCTGATCTCCAAAACATCCCTCCTCCAGCCTGTGCATGTCCTTCTCTCCTCAAAGCTAAACTCCATGTCACAGGGGGTATGCTCTCATCCCCTCAAACCCTGCCTCTGACCTTGGGCCAGACCAGTTCTGCTGCCAACAGAGCATTGATGGCTGCAGAACAAAGTGCAGGATTAGTCTTAGGGCAAGAGGATCTGAATTATCTTTGCAGCCACAGTGAAGTTCTGAGTGATAGTTTGTACTCCTGCTGTTCACCACTAAGTTACTTTTATAATTTCATGTAATAGTTATAGCCGAGAGAGGCACTAATTGTTTTCAGCAACAGAGGTGGGGGTAGTTACAATTACCATCTAAATAAGCTGATAGTGCTTAGCGAACTTTTTCTGCTCTACTTTCATGAGACCAGAAATGCTACTTTTCAACACAGAGAGAAAGTTTAGAGGAGAAGCTGCAGGAAGCAGCTGAAGAAGTTCGTTGCAATGAATATGGAGTGTCACTGTTTTCCAATACTATTAAGATTTCAGTAGTCACAACCCAAAAAGAATAGGAATTACGCCCATAATGTTTGGCTCTTGTGAATGGATTTATACAGCTTTTGAGCAGGCATTGGGACAGCTCCTCAGCTGATTTTTTTTATATATATTAAAAATAATGAAGATATCCTATCTCCTTGAACTGGAAGGGACCCTGCTGGGTCATTGAGTCCAGCCCCCTGCCTTCACTAGCAGGACCAAGTACTGATTTTGCCCCAGATCCCTAAGTGGCCCCCTCAAGGACTGAACTCACAATGCTGGGTTTAGCAGGCCAATGCTCAAACCACTGAGCTATCCCTCCCCCCCAACATTGGAGATATGACAATTTACACCAGCTGGCCATCTGTCCCCCAATCCTTCTGACACAAGCAGCAAATGAACTCTGTTGGTTTCCCTTCTCACTGACGTTCCATGCTCAACTCATTGCCTCTCACACTCAGCATCACTTACCAGAGCAGAACATCAATCCATACAACTGTCCAAGTTCTGAGTTTTATGGATATTTTTCCATACACAGCTTTGTAAAGTATTTAATCCCCTTAAACTAACTCATCCATACTGTGTGTTATTTTAAGCCTTCTGTTTACTGATGCTATCCTCACTTCCTGACTTTGAGCTGGACCTGCCTGGGGACTTAGTGATCATGTCTCGTACAGGATGCAGCAGGTGCAGACAGCAGGATTCCAGCTGATATACTAAACACATAAATGAATTCTCCTCTCAAACTCACCCCCCTGATCCAAAGCTCCAGCAAGGCTCCCTCTCAAATTAGGGATGCCATCTGGCCAACTTGGGAAACAGTTCAAGAGTGGGAGGTGGGAGCTGCTGCCGCCAATAATGCTCTAAACCTATTCCTCTGTTGTAGAAAGTAAAGCTATGACCTTCATTATTATTATTTATTAATAACTGGGTCACATACTAGACCATGTCAGAACTCAAAGAACCAAGTTTTAAGCATATACTACACTCAGGGTATGGCTAGACTTGCAAGTTGCAGCGCTGGTGGAGGCTTTCCAGTGCTGCAATTAGTAAGTGTCCACACCTGCAGGGCACATCCAGCGCTGCAACTCCCTGGCTGCAGCGCTGGCCATACACCTGGCTCAGCATGGGGAATAAGGATTGCAGCGCTGGTCATCAAGTGTGGCCACACACCAGCGCTGTTATTGGCCTCCAGGGTATAAGGATGTATCCCAGAATGCCCATTCAGCCACTCTGCTCATCAGCTCAGACTCTACTGCCCTGGCCTCGGGTGACCCGCCCTTTAAATGCCCCGGGAATTTTAAAAATCCCCTTCCTGTTTGCTCAGCCAGGTGTGGAGTGCAATCAGTGAATCTTTCCAGGTGACTATGCCTCCACGTGGCAAACGAGCCCCAACATGGAGCAATGGCAAGCTGATGGACCTCAGTGTTTGGTGGGAGGAATCTGTGCAGGCACAGCTGCGCTCTAGCCGTAAGAATTATGATACCTTTGCCCAGGTATCAAGAGCCATGCTAGATAGGGGCCATGAGCGGGACGTGCTGCAGTGCAGGGTTAAAGTAAAGGAGCTGCAGAGTCCCTATTGCAAAGCACGCGAGGGAAACCGCCGCTCCGGCGCTGCCCCCACGACCTGCGGTTTTTACAAGGAGCTGGACACGATTTATGGGGGTGACCCCTCTGTAAATCCAAGGACCACGATGGACAGTTCAGAGCCGGTAGAGGAGAGGGGGGGGAGATCCAAACAGACAGTGAGGGTACTGGGGTGGGGGGAGACACCCCGGAGTCCCAGGAGGCATGCAGTCCGGAGCTCTTCTCAAGCTAGGAGGAAGCTAGCCAGTCGCAGCACCTGGAACTTGGTGCAGAAGAATCACAGGAGCAGGTCCCAGGTAAGCAGCTTTTATTGCAATGCAAATGTTTTGGGAGAGGAGGTATGGCTGCATGCTTGCATGCCTAGATGTGGAATATCCCATTGATGTGGTCTATCACGTCGCGGTAATCTGCCTCTATAATCTCTTCAAAAGCTTCAGCAAGAGCATAGGCAATGCTCTTGAGCAAGTTTAAAGGGAGGGCCAGTGTGGTCCCTGTCCCAGTCAGGCTAACGCGTCCGCGCCACTGTTCCAGGAGGGGTGGGGGTACCATTGCTGCACACAGGCAAGCTGCATAGGGGCCAGGGCGGAATCCGCATTGTTGTAGGAGACCCTCCCTTGCTTCCCAGGAAACATGCAGCAGGGAGATATCTTCAAGTATTAACTCCTGTGTGAAATGGAGGGAGGCACACTGTTTCATTGCAGGTCCCAACAGTAGCTTTCAGCCTTTCCCAAAGCCCACAAACAGCAGTGCACCCATGAACCAATAAGCCCCCTGCCCAGGCAAACTGCGGCAGGAACATGTCTCCCAGGGTTTATTAACTTCTATTCTACTGCCTTACCCTCACTTACCATTTCTGCGAGGCTGTGAATTCTCTAGGTGTGTTTGAAATGTCTGAGAAATGCTACAGTGTAAGACAGGAAACTAACTCACTGAGATTATACACAATGCATGCTCTCTTTAAAAATACAGGAAATGATACATTTTTTGTGTCCTTGACTAGTCCTGGACCGGCCTTATCAGAGACTGAAAAAAACTTCAGAACCTAAGGAGGAAGCCTAAGAAAAGCAAGGAAGACTTGGTGAATGCAGTTCTGAATCAGTGTGCAAGAGACAATAAAACTACGCAGGAATGGAGAGGCTAAATTCAGCACTGGAAGGAAACACAAAGCAGGAGAAAGGAGTTGTCGCTGCAGAAAACCATGAGGCAGCTTATAAACCTCATGGTGCGCCAAACAGACTGTATCCAGTCACTGGTAGCCATGCAGGCAGAGCACTACCGTGCCAACCCCTCCCCCTCCCAAAGCTCTTTCCCTTGTGCACCAATGTCAGCTCCAAACCCTGTTCCCCAGCATCCAGGTTCTTACCTACAGCACCACCAGCTGCCCCTGACACCTGTACAGTCACCTATGAGCCCAGAGAACTACGACCCTTACCCTCTGCACTCAACCCCCATCACCATGCAGCATTATAATCCTGAAGTGCACAGCACTCCTGGCAGTACATATACAAACCTATGAATGTACAGTCCAACAACCAACCCCCCTGCCCTTTTACTTTTTTTAAAAAATAAATTATTTCTTTGATTATGAAATGGTTTTTATTATTGCATACAGTGAAAGATAACAAACCCCAAGGGAAACACAGGCACTAAAAAGCACTGTAACTAGTGCAGTTCACTCCCGGTCAAGGCAAAAAACCATTACTGTTGGCTTTCAGCCTCAAATTCCTCCCTCAAGGCATCCCTAATCCTTGTAGCCCTGTTGTGGGAATCTCTAGTAGCCCTGCTCTCTGGCTGTGCAAATTCAGCCTCCAGGACTTGTACCTCATTGGTCCATGCCTGGCTGAATATTTCACCCTTCCCTTCACAAATATTATGGAGGGTGCAGCACGCAGATATAACCGCAGGGATGCTGCTTTCCCCCAAGTCTAGCTTCCCATAAAGTGCTCGCCAGCACCCCTTTAAACGCCCAAAAGCACACTCCACAGTCATTCGGCACCGGCTCAGCCTATAGTTGAAACGGTCCTTGCTCCTGTCCAGCTTCCCTGTATAGGGTTTCATGAGCCAAGGCATTAACGGGTAAGCGGGGTCCCCAAGGATCACAATGGGCATTTCAATGTCCCCTACTGTGATCTTGCGGTCTGTGAAAAAATGTCCCGTCCTGCAGCTTCCTGAACAGGCCACTGTTCCGAAAGATGCGTGCATCATACACCTTTCCAGGCCAGCCTGTGTAAATGTCAATGAAATGCCCACGGTGATCCACAAGCGCCTGGAGAACCATAGAGAAATACCCCTTCAGATTAATGTACTCGGAGGCTAGGTGGGGTGGTGCCAGAATAGGAATATGCGTCCCATCTATTGCCCCTCCACAGTTAGGGAAACCCATTTCTGCAAATCCATCTACAATGTCCTGCACGTTCCCCACAGTCACGGTTCTCCTTAGCAGGATGCGATTAATGGCCCTGCAAACTTACATCAAAACGATTCCCACGGTCGACTTTCCCATTCCAAACTGGTTCCCGACCGACCGGTAGCTGTCTGGAGTTGCCAGCTTCCAGATTGCAATAGCCACCCTCTTTTCCACCGTTAGGGCAGCTCTCAATCTCGTGTCCTTGCGCCACAGGGTGGGGGTGAGCTCAGCACACAGTCCCACGAAAGTGGCTTTTCTCATCCGAAAGTTCTGCAGCCACTGCTCGTCATCCCAGACTTCCATGACTATGTGATCTCACCACTCAGTGCTTGTTTCCCGAGCCCAAAAGCGGCGTTCAACGGTGCTGAGCATGTCCGTTACCACCACAAGCAATTTCATGTCACGCGTCAGGCAAATCCAGATCGTCGGACTCCTCACTGTCACTTTGGAGCTGAAGGAATAGCTCAACTGCCAAACGTGATGTGCTGGTGACAGTCATCAGCAAAGTCCTCAGCAGCTCAGGCTCCATTTCACAGAAAGCGCGCTGCACTCACAATGGCAAGAAACGTGGACGGGAAAACTGTGACTGCTGGGAAGTGAAGCGATGCACCACGGGGCGTTGGCACAGGAAGCGGAATGACCCACACTTCCTTCCCCTTCCCACAATACTTAGCGCCAAAATCGGACGAGGTGCTCTGTGGGATAGCTGCCCACAATGCACCTCTCAGTACAGCGCTGCAAATGCTGCAAATGTGCCCACACTGCAGCGCTGGTAGCTGTCAGTGTGGCCACACTCCAGCACTGGCCCTGCACAGCTGGACGACCAGCGCTGCAAACTACCAGCGCTGCAACTCGCAAGTGTAGCCATACCCTAAGGCTACACTTGCACTTCAAAGCGCTGCTGTGGTAGCGCTTTGAAGCGCTAAGTGTAGTCAAAGCGCCAGCGCTAGGAGAGAGCTCTCCCAGCACTGTCTGTACTCCACCTCCCTGTGGGGAATAACGTACAGCGCTGGGAGCCGTGCTCCCAGCGCTTGGGCTTTGACCACACTGGCGCTTTGCAGCGCTGCAATTTGCAGCGCTGGAGAGGGTGTGTTTTCACACCCTGCTGCAGCGCTGCAAATTTGCAAGTGTAGCTAAGGCCTAAGATACGTAAAGATGTGTATTTGTGGAAACAGTATGTACATACACACAATCATATATTTGAGACCAGCACAAATTATGAAATGCAAAATATTTCAAAACCAGAGCACTCTCATCCAAATACAAATGAGTGGCCAAGTGAGAGAAAGATAATCCCTCAAGTTATCAAGAGTCATGGTCAACTTTTAAAGCAACAGCAGCAAAGAAAATTATGGTATAATCCTGAGGGAAAGGAGAGAGACTGTAGAGATAGCATCACGCCAGTGCTTAATTTGTAATGGTAGAGGTGCCGGGGCTCAAGTACCTTTAAAAAAAAAAAAACACAACCCCACAGCCCAGAAGTGCCAGGGCGATGAACTGCCAATCCTAGAGGCGCCAAGGCTCAGGCCTGACAAGTCCTGGCACAAGTTCAGCACTGCATCACACTATGTAACAATTTGTCACCAGAGCAGGAATTGACAAACTGCCACAAAGGATAAAACCCCAAACCCAGGATGAAGCCCCAACCCAATTAGACTTTACCTACCTCTGACAAATACCAGAGGAAACTCTTTACATTTTGGCAACTTTGTATTGCTTGTCATGCCAAACATGCCATACATAATGCAGAATCACAACACATTCAAAAAACTTTTCACTTTGCTCTTTTAGGGCCCGATCCTGCAAACACAAGATCAACTTTATGCACATGTTCAGTGGGACTACTCCAACATGTAAATTACTCACATGCATAAATATTTGCAACATTGAGCCCTTATTTGGAACAAATACTGGAATCTTATTACAGTAAGAAACAGGAAAATGTTTAGATGCTTTAGTGGCTCTCTAGACCCTAAACACAGTGTTGACCGGAGTGCAGACTCACCATCTGGGAAAGGAAAAAATAAAAGTCACTTCACATCCCTTTCCACAGGGCTGGCTTGATTTCCAAAAACAAACTGAAAAACAGAACAAACCATTTCAAACTACAGGAACTAGCCACCAGCCTTTTCAGCTGACAGAAAAGCAGATACACCCATTGGGGGAGCCTCCTTTGCCCCAGCTTCCTCTGTCTTTAGACCCTTGGAGAGATCAGTCACCTGACAGGCAGGAATCCAATCGCCCCTTATATGCTGGAGCACCATTATAAACTGTCACACACGCAATGAGAAAGCAATTCATTCATGGCTCCTTAGCCATTCTTCTCCTCAAAGTAGGCAGTTCCGGCGCTTGTAAGGGAGTTGTATTAACTCAACAGTTGTAATATGAGTGATGAGGCACTATAGTGGCCTCAAGTACAAAGGGAATCCCTACTAGCACACATGTACTGTAGAGATACGTTATAAATTAGTTACCTGGTAAACCCAAAATTTAAGAATACCATCACCTGTTATTTCTTAATTGTTGGATCAAGTCCCCAGAAGATTTTCTTTAAAACTCTTTTGCATAAACACAGAAAAAATCCATGCACTACTCTGTATTGACTGCGTCTCTCATCTGACTGTAGGTATGAGTCTCATCTGAATAAGAATACTGAAGATGTATGGTGGTGTCCATGCTATACATTGTGCAAGGCAGCGAAAGTCTCGGCATCTCAGCAAAAGTATAATCTGAGTTTTGGGGCACAGTTGTCACCAGCAGATATTTAGATAAATGACAAATGGCTGAATAGGGAATGTTTTCACTAATGAAGAAAAGTTACAGCTCAGTCTTATGACATATTAATGGCATTTTATATTTTAAAATCACCACTTTCCTGATTTAGGACAATCATCATGTAGTTAAATGCTATTACAGAGGGTAAGGGCAAAGAGAAAGCAGTACCATTGTTCTGACGCAACGTCAAACCAAAGTGTCTGTGTGCTAGAGGAGACAAGGTGACTGTCCTTAAATCAGAAAGTCACTTCAGATGCTGGATCTAATATTGCTTTTGCCAACACTAAATATTTCAAGAAAAGTTTCAAGAAACAATGGTGGCCAGGGTATCCATGAAGGACAATATACTGGGTTCAGATAACCTTGGACCAAGACAGCCTATTGGAAAAAAATGCTATTAAAAAAGAGCTATATTTTATAGTTATTATTGGATGATCCCTGACATGTGTGCGCCGTGACAGGATGATACCACATAATTAAAGTGTAAGATCACTCTAAAGATTAAATAGTTTAACATCCACCTCACAGAGCGAGTAGCAAACATGAACCCAAACATTAGATGCTTCGGGGTATTAGTATGAAAGCATGATGTTGTAAACCAAGACGTTTCAAAAAACACCTTTCGGTTGTCTGAAAGACCTGTGTCACTTCTGCTTTCTGGGATAAATTCAGCTCTGATGTAAGAGTGCTCATCTCCTTTGATTTCAGGAAGTTTCTCTCACTTCTGCCATAGATGAATTTGGCCCAATGTCTTTCCTACATCTAATAATGAGACACCTCAGTGATTCACTCAATTATCCATCCTATCAAGGAAGATTTTTCCCTTCTTCTGAACAAGTGACAAATGGTTCACAAACCGTTCATTATAATCTGAGAATAAACATTAGCTGGGAATCAACTTCACAGTAGATTCTCTGATGTATCTGGGTGATTGAACCATTTCAGAGACAATTAAATACTTAAAGTGTTAATTTAGTAAAACATATCTAGAGTAATAAACAGTGTATTGAGCATGAACATATACAACCCACTGCTCCATCTACAGACAACTGTAGCATACAGAAAGGTCAAACTTGTGAAAGCATTCACCTTGGTTTTCCCCAATGTCAGTATCCAAGGCAGATCTCAGTTCCGAAAAGAGAATGATTGGTGAATATTTTTTTATACTGTACATCATGCATTTAGTGAGAGGCATTTTATGATCACAAAAATCACAGAATAAGAAAGACTGAAATGCAGACCTGATCCATCAGATGTAATGATTTTGTTAATACCATGACTTTGTGTGAAATACTAAGAAGTTTAAGATACATCCATCAATTTAATCATCGTGTTAATAAAACAGAGGAAACCTGGGGAAGAAATACTTAGGATCCACTGTAAGAATAAATCAAACATGAATGGAGACAGGCATATTGGAAAGGTTCCCAAATTCTTGTCAATATATCAGATTCTAACAAGTAAATTAACTTTCCCCAAACAGGTGTTTGTGCTCAAAGAAAGGACCAATTACATGAGCTGTTCCATTTGAGAGCAGAAAAAAAAATTGTTTGGTAGCTTTGCACAGGGTTCACAACTAGGCTGCGGAAGCCACATTACTGTGGATAGTGTGCACATACATCCTACATCATTATGCCCTTTGTGATTCCTTTGCAGAAGCCCTGCAGAGTGGGGTAACGAAGTTGCAGGGGAGCCAGGAGGACATCTTCCAAACACAACTGCCCATTTCCCCCAGGCCCTCCCTCCTGCCTCACACAGACACATTCTCCAGGTTTTCTGACATCCGTATGTGTGAAAAGACAGGCAGACTTTGGTTCAATATTTTATTGCCTCTATGATGTGTTCAGCAGAGGTTCACATACAATGAAAGTTTAAGTTGCAAAAAGATTCTGTTCTTAAGAACAGAACAGATGTTTCTATTGTATTATTAATGGCCTAAATCCTGAAAAGACTAGTTCTTCTCCAGCAAAACAAATCGATGAAATCAATAGGTATTATGCTGGTGTAAGGACTTCAGGATCTGGCTTATTTTCATTATTATATTGTCTCTCTCTCCCTCTTTTTTTTTTTTTTTAAACACACTATGTGAAAGCATAAGAGTATATTGACCCTGAACATTCCCATTTTGTTGTTAGTTATTTTAAGAACATTATGGACAAAAAAATTAAACTGACCCCTTCTACTTTTATATTTACTATTAGGAAGCTGAATATGTGTAACAATAAGTTGCACTTTTACAGGAACTGTATACAAAGATTCCAAAACATCCTCTGTATTATGTTTTCTTAAAAAGTTTGTATTTGGTTGTTGTAAACAACCGGGACAAGTCACTTGTACAGAGCCAGTCGGATCACTTGGTAAGCTGGGTGCAATCAAATATATCCTTTAATACAGTCAAATGCAAAGTTGTACAGTTGGGAAAAAAAAGACATGTATAATATGCTAAGAGGATGGTAGAATGTGTCATGGAAAGCAGCAACTCTGAAAAGAATATAATAGTGATCACCATAGATAACTAATTGCACACAAACTTCTACTGCAATCGACTGGCTAAAAGGGCAAAAGCAAGCAGGGCAATGTTGATTAGTAGCGCAGTGGTGTTACTTAGGCATACAGTATTGGTGAGACTTACTGGAATACCGTGTCCAGTTCACACTTAAAAGAATGTTGAAAAATTGGAGAGGATTCAAACTGCAAGACCTGGATTTATGCCAACAGGGATTTGCCCTTTATCAGAGGAATTTTTGGTTTACCATTTGTGGCCATAATTCACTTACATTCACTGTCCACGGCCAGATAGCAATAGAGATTCTGCCCCACTATCATCTGAAGTCTCTAAATCAAGTGGGATATCTTTCTGAAAGATATGCTCTAATTCAACCAGAAGTTACTAAACTTGAAGATAGTATTGCACCAAGTTCTATGAGCTGCATCTTCATTGCATGAAATTCTATGATCTGACCTGTGCAGGAGGTCAGATTAAGTGAGTATAATGGTACCTCTCAGCCTGAAAAATTGTGTGTATTTGTACCTAGTAAGTATTTAGTTCTCTTTAAATTTGATTTTCCATAAAATATTTGTGATACATAAAAGTTATGTTAAAAGTCCTTCTGTTGGTTTCTGTGTTCTATGCCATAGACTCCAATAACTCAGCTTTGCCCATACCTGCACAGGTGTGAAATGGGTGGTGAGTTAGATGGGCACAAGAATCATTCTTTAACTTCTCAACTCCTGAGTCTGGCACAATGGCCATCTTTGTGATCCCTTGGTACAAAGACTGCTTCAGGCTACTTCTGGAACCAACTTCCTCAAGGGTCGCAGGAATGGGCCACTTCCCCATCCAAAATCAGCCACCAGATGTAGCCCCATGTCAGGGCTTTGGGATACTTCTGAAAATCAGGCCCATGCTACATCAGGCAGCTACAGCTCCCATTCACTTCAGCTGGAGTCGTGGCTGCTCACCACCTGTTAAAACAGCTCCCCTATTAGAGCTGTGCAATTAATTCCTTTTTCAGTTCACTGTCAGATATAAAAAATTAGAAGTAAAAGACCTAGGAGTTGAACCTGCATCTGCCATATTCCAATCACACATGCTAACCACTGGGCTATTTGTAAGAAAAGCACCTCCTCAGCTTTGTGAATGATATCCAAGTTTCCTTGCAACTCTGTCCTGAAAAACTGAAACATTTTGTTTCAGAAATGTTGAATGGCTCATGGTGACAAAAAAAATAAACTTTTGTAAATCAAAGCAACATGTCAAGATCAACACACAATTTGTTGAGTGTTTTGGTCAGCCCAAATCTGCATATTTTGCAAAAAGAAGTTTCAGACAAAAAAAATTAGTACAGCTGTAGTCCCTATATCTGTCCTACCTGTGGCCCGATGCTTCCAAGAGTCCCCCCTCCTAATAGCTGTGAATAACACTGAATGTGAGCTCAATTTTTTCATTTTAAAACTATTTCTATCCTTTCCATTTCCAAACAGCCTTTATCCTTTAAATCAATGAATCCTGCCTTGTTTGTCTCTCTCTCTGCACAGCAAATATAGCACCAGAGGATTCAACTTAATTAGGTAATAACTTCAAAGTCTAAAGATGTTTCCAAAACAAAAATGCTGCACTCATCAATGAAAGGTAATTACAGTCCAGAGTCATGGTTAATATTCTGCAAGAGGCATACCATTCTTAGCACTATTTTTCACCCCCTTTTAACTTGGACAAGATTGCTTTCAGGCTGAAATTTGTCATACACAGTCTCAGCCTAAAAGGTTCATTGAAAGTTTTAAGAAAATTGAACAAGCTACCACTGAGTGATGATGATATGGAAAATGTACACATTTCTGGTTTGTTAAAATCATTCTTATAACTCAAAGATAACTTGTTTTAGTTCCTACTTGACATGCAGATGACATGTGGAAAGATCTGGACTGAAAATGATATAAAGTAAAACTGCTACCAGCTGTACATTCAGAGCAAGAAGACAGATTCAGAATTTCAGGCCTACAGTATCTAGTTATCATTCAGTGTGTGTACACACATACACAGGGGCAGCTCTAGGGATTTTGCCGCCCCAAGCACGGCAGGCAGGCTGCGGGAGGTCCTCCGAAGCCGCGGGACCAGCGGACCCTCCACAGGCACGCCTGCGGGAGGTCCACCGAAGCTGCAGGACCAGCGGACCCTCCACAGGCAAACTGCTGGAGGCAGCCTGCCTGCCGCCCTCGCAGCGCCGGCAGAGCGCCCACTGCGGCTTGCCGCCCCAAGCACGTGCTTGGCGTGCTGGGGCCTGGAACCGCCCCTGCACATACACACACACACACACACACACACACTAAATAGTTTAGACAGCTTAAAACATGGGACCAGAAGGATTTCAGCCTTTTAAAATCTAAAGGTACTCCATAGTTTTCCCAGGCATACACTATGAGCTTGTAGATCTTGTATCAAGTTAGGAAAAGGAGAATTTCATAAGTTCTAACATGAGGAGCTCCCTTAGGGCATTAGGGGAAAGGCTATTGCAAGCACAAATATTTGCAACAGCATGGGCCACTTGGGAATGTAACTTGCAGAAAAATTAAAGAGTCCTTTTATATACAACTGAGATCAATGGATTGGTTATTACCTCACCTGGCATCTCACTCACCTTATCCTCAATAAACTCAAGTCCTAAAATCCACAGCTAAATGGGGATGAGAGCAATGTGGCCCTCAGTGAAGCTCTAAAATGGATATTCAGTGGAAAGAGGGAATACAAGATGTACCCTGAAGTTTCTGATAAAAGGAAGAGAAAATCCTGACCTTCCATGGTTGGAAAGCACTTGTAAGAGGAGCTAAAGGGAAGTGGAATGGGGAGCCCCCAGGTTCATAGTTATCCAGGACTTTTGGGTGCCAGTGTAAACCATACCTACACTGAGAGGCAGAGTAGACTAATGGCTAGGACACTACGGTAGGACTCAGGAGAGCCAGGTCCTGTTCTTGGCTTTGCCACAGCCTCCTGTGTAAGCTTGAGCAAGTCACTTCACTGCTCTGTACGTACCTTGGTTTCCCCATCTGTAAGATGGGGCCAACACTGACTTCCTTTGTAAAGCACTGAGATCTTCTGGTGAAAAGCACTGTATAAGAGCTAGGAATTATTATTAACTGTGAACCTTTTGACATTCTCACATTTCTAATTACAAGTTGTAGTAGAGGTTTGCAAGGGGAGAATGAAGGTTGTGTGCACACCTTAAATGAGAACTAGGGTTACAATACATGGAGGGTTACTAAATCACAATGAAATGTATGAACACAGTACCATAGTCTTCACATACAAATTTCTCCTGGACTTCAGTGGGAGATGTATACACGTAAAAGGACTGCAAAGACTGAGTCCTAAAAATGTTATTTCCATATTTGCATCATTGTCTATTGACTATATAAATGTAGAAATATATATAAAATATATTCGTTATGGATTCAGTTCTCAGCTATTTCATGTTTTCTTCTTGGCCTCACAAAAATACCTGCAAAGTCTGTTCCATGGAATTCTGCATGCTTGAGTAGACCTAGGTGAACAGTGATAGAATATTCTCAGAGTGTTCACTGAGGCCAAACTAATTCCCTTTTGAGCTTGCTTTCCATAAACATTCAAGCAAACCAGTTTTGTTCATAGAGGACCCAATTCACACCATGAGCAGAGGCTTATGCACCACTTTTGAAGTCTTAAATGGGACTTGCTTAGTGCTTGTGAGAATTTAACCTAGAAAGCAAAGTTTCAGCTCACACATTCCAGCATTCACACTGAAAGTGGTGTATTTTATATGGGATAGAACACTACTTGACAAGCATAGGGGCAGAGTTCTCAAAACTCCAAAACAGAGCATTGTTACAAAGGCAATTCTAAGCCAGACAAGTATCTGTCCTTACACTTTGCTAATATGACTGCCCACATGCACTTTTGCTTTGTGTCAGTGACTGTGGGGATGAGAGAGAATTAGAGAACACTAAATGCAGAGAACTATATATATATATTTTATATAGGAACATTGTCTGATGCTTCAGGGAAACAGTGTTCCCAAAATACTGGATCACCCACACATAGAGTGACCAGATGTCCTGTTTTTAAAGGGACAGTCCCGGTTTTAGGGACTTCTTATATAGGTGCCTATTACCTCCCATCCCCATCCCATTTTTTCCACAGTTGCTATCTAGTCACCCTACCCACACATGCAATTATTTTACATGAATATGACAAAAATAAATTGAAATTCATACTCTGCATCCATTGAATGATATCTTAGCCACATGACTTCAAGATTTAACATTTTATAAAAACTCATTCATCCTGACCTGCTACTACTTCTTAAACTACAATGGCTGATAGACTTGTAGATTTAAAGGTCAAATCATCTAGTCTGATCACCTGTATAACACACCATAAAATTTTCACTCAGTGATTCCCACATTAAGCCTATAACTTCTGATTGAGCTACAGCTTATCTGTAGAAACACATTCAGGCCTTGTCTACACTACAAGACTATTTCGAATCTACTTAAGTCAAATTTGTGGATTCGACCTTATGAAGTCGAATTTGTGTATCCACAGTAAAGACACTAATTCGAATTTGAGTCCACATTAACAGGGCCGGCATTGACTTTCGAAGCGGTGCACTGTGAGAAGCTATCCCACAGTTCCCGCAGTCCCCGCTGCCCATTGGAATGCTGGGTAGAGCTCCCAATGCCTGCTGGGGGAAAAATTGTGTCGAGGGTGGTTTTGGGTAACTGTCGTCATCGAACCGTCAATCATGCCCTCCCTCCCTGAAAGCGCCGGCGGGAAACCTGTTCGCGCACTTTTCTGGTCGGTTACAGCGCGGACGCCACAGCACTGCGAGCATGGAGCCCGCTGCGATCATCGCTGCACTTATGGCCGTTGTCAACTCCTCGCACCTTATCGTCCATTTCTTCCACGGTCAGCTGCTGAGAAATCGGGCGAGGAGGCTCCGGCAGCACGGTGAGGAGAGTGGCGCAGACCTCTCAGAAAGCAGGGTACGCCGCACAGTGGAGATCATGGTGGCAATGGGTCAAGTTCATGGTGTGGAACAGCGATTCTGGGCCTGGGAAACAAGCACGGACTGGTGGGACCGCATAGTGCTGCAGGTCTGGGATGAAACAGAGTGGCTGCGAAACTTCAGGATGCGTAAGGGCACTTTCCTTGAACTCTGACTTGCTGGCCCCTGCCCTGAAGCGCCAGGACACACGGATGCGAGCAGCCCTGAGTGTGCAGAAGCGAGTGGGCATAGCCCTCTGGAAACTTGCCACACCAGACAGCTACCGGTCAGTAGCGAACCACTTTGGCATGGGCAAATCTACCGTGGGGGTTGCTGTGATTCAAGTAGCCCACGCAATCGTTGAGCAACTGCTCTCAAAGTTAGTGACTCTCGGAAACGTCCAGGTCGTCATAGATGGCTTCGCCGCGATGGGATTCCCAAACTGCGGTGGGGCTATAGATGGCACTCACATCCCTATCCTGGCACCAGCCCAGCCAGTATATTAACCGAAAGGGCTACTTTTCAATGGTGCTGCAAGCACTGGTGGACCATAGGGGACGTTTTACCAACATCTTTGTCGGGTGGGCGGGCAAGGTTCATGACGCACGTGTGTTCAGGAACTCTGGTCTGTTTAGACGCCTCCAGGCAGGAACTTTCTTCCCAGACCACAAAATAACGGTTGGGGATATGCAGATGCCTACAGTGATCCTCGGGGACCCAGTCTACCCGCTAATGCCCTGGCTCATGAAGCCCTATACAGGCGCCTTGGACAGTGAGAAGGAGCTCTTCAACTACCGGCTGAGCAAGTGCAGAATGGTGGTGGAGTGTGCTTTCGGACGTCTTAAGGGGAGGTGGCGGAGCTTACTGACTCGCTCAGACATCAGCGAAAAGAATATCCCTGTAGATATTGCTGCTTGCTGTGTGCTCCACAATGTCTGTGAGAGCAAGGGCGAGACCTTTTTGGCCGGATGGGAGGTTGAGGCAAATCGCCTGGCTGCTGTTTACACTCAGCCTGACACCCGTGCCGAAAGAATATCCCAGCGGGAAGCGCTGTGTATCCGGGAGGCTTTGAAAGCAAGTTTCCTCAGAGAGCAGGCTAACCTATGACTCTCCACTTGATTTTAAGAGAAGCTGATCCTGGGCCTGTGTCTCTATGTGTTCAGTGAGATCTGCGGTTACAGACCCCGTTCTTCAAGTTTCCCCCACTTCCCAAACACGTTTTAAAACAAATTAAACAGAACAGTTATTGTTAATAAATCTTTTACTTTGCATTTCTGTTCAGGGTTTGAAACATGGACGCATACTGTGCTGGGTACGGTGTGCACTGATGTACAGACCGCTTGTACAATACAGGACGGACAGCCTCCTGCTCCTACATAGGTCTCTGGGGTGGGGGACGGTTTCAAGTGGTTGTGCATGTAGGGGTGAGTTTGCTGGAAGGGGCGAGTGGTGCCATCTTTGGCTAGGGATTTGGATGCAGGCTCTGGGCTGTGGGTTTGGGCGTAGGAAGGGGTGATGGGTGTGGGGGAAGGGTGAGTATCTGTCCGTGGATGAGGGCTCTTGTTGGGCTCAGGGCAGTGGAGAGGATCGCACCTACGGTGGAAGTGCATGGTAAGGGCAGCATGCCTTAACATTAGGGGGTGGCAGGCGCTAAAACCGTGGACAAGCGTACACATCACAGAATGACCCGGGGCAGCATACACCACACAGAGTGACCCTGGTGACTACCGACTGCAGTCTGTGTGTGCCCTGCAGTTGATCCTGCCCCCGATAGCCTGTACCCTGCTAATGTAGGCTATCCCGTGCAATTATAAATCCCCTGCCCCCCCCCTACATACACAGTCTTCTGACACGAAAGACGTGATGGAAAGAGTGAACAACAGCAAACAGCTTTTATTAATCTACTACATAGTGGGGTGATGAAACTTGGATTTGGGACTGGGTGATCCTGTAAGGGAAGCGCTTCTACACAGTTATAGTGTCAGGTGTGTGGTACATTAGCGCTCAGCTGTGGTGCAGTGACAGTTCTCACGGCCCCTACCGCCCCTCCGTCTTGTAATTTTCGGTGAGGGGGGACAGGACTTCTTGGCGTTGGAGGGTGGTTGCAGATACAGTGCAGGGGGGCTCTCTCCTCCTGCCTGCGGTCCTGCAGAACATCAACAAGGCACCGGAGCGTGTCCGTTTGCTCCCTCAGTAGCCCAAGCAGCGTTTGAGTTGCCTGCTGGTCTTCCTGCCGCCACCTGTCCTCCCGTTCGCTGTGTGAGCGCTGCTGCTGAGAGAGGGTCTCCCTCCAGTGGCTCTGCTGGGCCACCTCAGCTCTGGAGCAGGCCATCAGTTCCGCGAACATCTCGTCCCGAGTCTTTTTCTTTCGCCGCCTAATCTGAGCCAGCCTCTGCGAGGGGGATGCCGGGGCAGTCCGGGAAAGAGCAGAAGCTGTGTGATGGGAAACAGTAAGTGATTTCCTTGAACAGATACATGTTTGCGAACAGTGAACACAGTGTAGTCAGTTTCTCTGAACAAGACTATACAGGGCACCAAGTTCCACGAGATCTCAGGACAAGTTCGAGATTTCGGAATACACTCTCATTGGCGGCGCCATTGCACAGGAGAGCGGACAAGCGGGGAGAGACAGCTGAATCCGTCTTGCAGACAGTCCTGGTAAGCCTTAAAGTAGATAATGCTTATCAGTTAACGGATAGCTGTGCTCTCCTGCTAAAGGCAATCTGGAAAGCAGAAAGGCTGAGCCTTTTCCAGCCCCTCCCGCCAGTGCACGGGAAAGATCAATGTATGCTTGTTCTCTGTGGCCTCCAGCACGTGGCTGTTAAGCGAGGGTCGTTGTTATGCAACCTAATTGTTAAACCATTAACAGTAGTAACAATACACTAATTGCCCTACTTAGATGCAGCCTGTCCAGAACGACATCACCCTGAGGCGGGTCACTCGGAGTCAGAGAGAGCGGATGCTAAGGGAAGCCCTGCACAGACCAGGACCATATGCAGCAATGCTGGTGGAGGCGATGATTCTTCTGTACATTAGGATGTCCTGGCGCGGAAGAGTGTGCTTCCACGGAGCACCCAACAAGGCACCTCTCCCCAGGAACCTCCTACGGAGGCTTTTCGAGCAGCTCTGAGAGCTTTGTTGAACTGTCCCAAGAGGATTATTGCTCTATCCCTATATGTGTGGACCTACTTTTTATATAGTTTGAGATTTAAAAATTTTTATATAGTATTTCTATTTTTTCTATACCTGTTTTTTAAAAAATAAATGTTTCCATGTTTATAGCACTTACCGCCTGATCCTTCCCCTGATTCTGAGTCTGGGTTAACGGCCGGGGAGGGTTGGTAGGGGATCTCTGTGAGGGTGATGAAGAGATCCTGGCTGTCAGGGCAAGCGGTATTGTGTTTGCTGTCGCCTGCGCCGTCCTCCACAAACCCTTCCTCATCTTCCCCATTGGCGAACATCGCCGAGGAACTGTCCAGGTACACTATGCCATCCTCAGAGTCCATGGTCACTGGTGGCAGACCCACCGAGAATGGCATGCAGTGCCTCATAGAAGCGGCATGTCTGGGGCTGTGCTCCGGAGCGTCCGTTTGCCGCTCTGACTTTTTGGTAACCTTGTCTCAGGTCCTTGACTTTCACGCGGCACTGCATCGCATCCCGGCTGTATCCTGTGTCTATCATGGCTTTGGAGACCTTCTCGAAGATCTTTGCATTCCGCTTGTTGGAGCGCAGCTCCGAGAGCACAGACTCCTCGCCCCACACAGCGATCAGATCCATGACTTCCCGGTCAGTCCATGCTGGGGACCTCTTTCTATTCTTGGATTGCCTGGACTCCTCTGCTGGAGAGCTCTGCATCGTTGCAGGTGCTGTGGAGCTCGCCCCGATGTCCAACCAGGACGTCAGATTCAAAGTGCCCAGACAGGAAAAGGAATTCAAATTTTCTCGGGTCATTTCCTGTGTGACTGGTCAGAGCATCGAAGCTCGGACTGCTGTCCAGAGCATCAGAGTGGTGCAGTGTGGGATAGCTCCTGGAGCTACTAAGTTCGATTAGCATCCACACCTAGCCTAATTCGAGCTAGCCATGTCGAATTTAGCGCTACTCCACCTGTCGGGGTGGAGTACCAAATTCGAACTAAAGAGCCCTCTAGTTCGAATTAAATGGCTTCCTGGTGTGGACGGTTGACCGGTTAGTTCGAATTAACGCTGCTAAATTCGACTTAAAGTCCTAGTGTAGACCAGGCCTCAGTCTTTATTTAAAGACTTCAAGTGACAGAGAATCTACCACATCCCTAGGTAAATTTTTGTGATGGTTAATAACATTCACTATTAAAACACAGCATCTTATTTTTAGTCTGAATTTGTCTAGCTTCCACTTCCAGCCATTGGATCTTGTTATGCCTTTATCTTCTAAATTAAAGAGCTCTCTACTATCAGACATCTGTTCCCTAGGAAAGTACTTGTAGATCAAGTCACCTCTGAAACGTCTCTTTCTTAAACTAACTAGATTCATTTTCTTTAGTCTCAGATGAACAGACATGTTAAAAATGAGAAGTTCCCTGCACCTGAGGAGCTTGCAATTTTAATTAGGCAGATGAAACCAAAGAATGGACATACTGATGTAGCTAAAGGAGGAGGGAAGGTAAATAGAACAAAAGAAAAAAGGGTAAAGATTCTTGCAAGACCATCATTTTCCCTCAGAACTCAGATCCTTTATTTAAATTTTTGTACTAAGTTCATCTAATTTATTTTTTAAATAAAGACTGAGTGTAGGTAGTAACTGAGCAGAAATTAGTAATCATGCAAAGAACCAAAATCAGTGTGTTTTAAGGAGGGTATTAAGGAGGATGCTTAACTTCAAGCAAGGAGGTGGCTCTTACAGGTGTAGTGACAGCTATGAAAGAAGGCATTATCCCAATCTAAAGAGGTGGAGACAAAGGAAGCATTAAGCAGAGCATACTAGAGACTGCACAGAGCATGAGGGGGAAGCAGGAGGAAACAATAGCCAAAATGAAGGCAAGGGACAGACATGAAGATCTGTGAAGATGAGGACAAGTATCTCATATTTCACAGATATATGGAATTATTCACTACATAGTGAAATAGCTTTGCCAGATATATTAGAAATCAGGTCTTAAAACAATGGACTCAGCTATAACCAATATTTGCTATCCTGACATATTAAATGTTTATTGCAGATGGGAGATAATAAATTCATAACATTTACATTGCATCAAAGATCTCTCAAAAAGTCTCCCATTTTATGGAGCAGTAGAAAAAATATTCTGCCCTAATTACTATATTAGAGGCTATATTTATATCTGATATTTTTAAAGATGGCAGGTACTTTCTTGTCTCAGTTCCATTAAATTCCTTCATGATGCATTACACCACTAGATGGAGAGGAAAACCGGCCACCTGCACCAACTTATTAACTAGAAATGCAGCTTCATTGTTGGCTAAAATAAGTTGTTAAATATTTTTCTTTTCCTCCTCACAAGAATCTTTGAGAATAATGGAGGTTGTCAGTGGAGATAACAGCACAATACTTGCCTTTGGCAACAAACTGGGAAGATGAGATTGTCAAAAGAAATACATGAAAAAGATTACTAGCACCCATTCTCCACAATAATATTGTTTGTACATCCCAAAACCTATATATAGCATGTACAATAGTAATTAAGGGACAGATTCCAGCACCTTTTCTCATGTTGAGTAGTGCCTTAATTGACAAGTAGTCTTACTGATTTCTTACCTTAAGAATGCAGGGCCGCCCAGAGGATTCCGGGGGCCCGGGATCTTCGGCGGCGGGGGGCCCTTCCATTCCGGGACCCGCCGCCGAAGTGCTCCGAAGACCCGTGGCCGGAGCCCCCCGCCACCAAATTACCACCAAAGCGGGACCCGCCGCCGAAGCGCAGCCCAGTCTTCGGCGGTAATTCGGCAGAGAGGGGCCCCCGCCGCGGGTCTTCGGGGCACTTCGGTGGCGGGTCCCGGAACGGAAGGGCCCCCCGCCACCGAATTACCGCCGAAGACCCGGCTGAACTTCGGCGGCGGGTCCCGCTCCGTCTTCAGCGGTAATTCGCCAGCGGGGGGTCCTTCTGCCCCGGAGCGGAAGGACCCCCCGCCGGCGAAGACCGGGAGCGGCAGAAGCTCCTGCGCCCGGCCCCGCAAGAGTTTGCCGGGCACCCCGGAGCGAGTGAGGGACCCTGCTCCAGGGGCCCCGAAAAACTCTCGTGGGGGCCCCCCGTGGGGCGCGGGGCCTGGGGCAAATTGCCCCTCTTGCCCCCCCCTCTGGGCGGCCCTGTAAGAATGGCCTGTTATATTTTAAACAGGTCTACTGACAAATTAAGGTACTACTCTGCATGAATAAGTGTGGCAGAATCGGATATATATAATATACAATATTATTTAAATATGCTAAATACCAGTCCCAGATGCCAGCATAAATATAGAGACTAATTTCCTGGGACTGTTTAACTAATAAATCTTCATTTAGACAACTGAAATACATAACTTGTACTGACTCTCATGAAAGCTTGAGAGCTCTTTGCTTTCCAGCAGCAGCAGACAACATGGCCTAATTCCCATGTGGTATAATTTAGCAAAGCTCCACTAAGCCCATTGATGTATTCTGATTTTCACCAGCTGAAGATCTGGCCCCATGTGTTTACAGAATACAGGACAACTTTTTAAATTAGAGAGACAAATGAGTGAGATAATATTCTGGGATCAACACAACTACAACAACATTGCATGCAATATTTAAAATTGACTGGACAATTGTCATGACTCACAAGTCTTGAACCCAGGTCCAAGG
This sequence comes from Mauremys reevesii, assembly GCF_016161935.1. NCBI lineage: Eukaryota > Metazoa > Chordata > Testudines > Geoemydidae > Mauremys > Mauremys reevesii. The sequence goes on along the minus strand of NC_052627.1, from coordinate 84,541,365 downwards.
GTGTCATCCCACTCCAACTGTCTATCCAACAGCTTGCTGGCATCAGCTAGAACTGGAACTCCTTCAAGTGCAGCTCAGAGAGGGATCTCCACCGTTGGGCCCCTGTTGGTGGAACACTGGAGCTCCTGATTGCCCGCTTCCCCTACTTAAACTACAGGAAGGAACAGGAAGTTGTCTATTCAAATGAGCTCCACCCTCCTTAGGACTGCTCACCCAGTGCTACCAGCCCTTGACCACTTTATTTCCTGGTATCTGACTTTTAGTTCCTTACCTTGGGGTTCTGAACCCCAGCTGGTGTGGAGAAATACCCCCTACATACCATAAGCCTAGCTGCCTACATTCCAGCCCTGACAGACACTAGAAAACAATTACGGGTTCATATTCATACACCAGTTTGAAGAATATGAAGTATTCTTCATTAATAGAGTAGGAAATAACCTCTTGCAGGGGCTTAGATGACCTAAGGCGTCTTCGTCATCTCTAATTTCAATAACTCTGTATTTACTTGTGCCATGCTCAATACACTAAGTGTACATTACCTCTATCCAATCTCAAAAATAAGTTGTAATTAATGTGCCCCTGTTCTTGAGTTTCTCAGCTCAGTAAGAATGTGTTCATAACAAAGACATACATGATAAACTAAAATTTGCACACTCATGCAGAAGTGATTATAACCACAAGAATTATCCTTTTGTAAATATGCTCTATTGGTTTTCATTCATGCAAAAATGAGCTGATATGCCATTTTTCAATATATTAAATCTCAAAATGTCAAAGATCAAAGGGTTAATATATTAAAATATATTATTTTATATATGAATACATATAAAATATATTAAATTAAAGCTGCAAGAGTGAAACTATTAGAACACTATTTGTGCATGCTGAATATCAGGGAATTAAGAAAAAACATTTTCTTTTAAGTGCTATATAGTTTATTCCTCATTTACAATAATTGAGTAATTTTTATAGCACCATTATACAAACTCCAATTGACCAACACTTGTGTAGGTCAAATTATTACTAAACTGTAATGGTACATCAAATAGGCATTTTTTAAAAAATCTGAAAAATCATTATGCTAACCAAAACCCTTTTCTGTTGTATTGATTTCAAAGTGCACATTTAGCAATATAATTCTGCTGATCTGCTCAGTTACACTGGCACTCCAGATGAAAGTGTGTTTGGATACACAAGTCCAATACAACTTCTCTCATAAAAATCAATGTTGAAAAGTCACAGGAAAGACTGTTAGTTTAAAAAATTATATCTTGATTTGGTTTTGTTTAAAGTATAGTTCTACTCTGAAGAGTGATTTAAACCTGTGTTCATTGACTCAGTAGATTCCATATGAAATGTTCTCAGTTTATTAATGAAAATGATTTTTTCCCTAATTTCCAGCCCTGCAAACTTCATCCAGGAATCTGATGATCATGCTGGGGTCTTTCCTTATCATGTATCACCACCTCCAATCAAGGTGCTGCAGGGTAAATTAGACTCAGTTAAGCTTGCAAGTTTAGCTTAGCTACTTAGACTTTAAAACAAACTGGCAACCTTGATGCAGTAGATGAAGCAAGAGACAGCAAAATTACTGGACAGACATGAATAATCCCACTTTTATGTGACATCATAAAAAGTCTTTGCTCATCAGCAAAAAAAAAGAAGTGTAGCCACCTTAAGGCTGAGCATTTTAATACAAAAAAATTCATCCTGACAGTATTTGTATTCACAATGATGTGGTGTCTTTGTAGAGGAGAGGCCCCTATCATGAGAGCCATTGCATAGACAGGAAGGAAACAGAGTCCCCCAGGATTCAGTCCTTAGATCTTACTGTCTTCTATAGGTTTCTGCTCACTTTGTCTCCGATTCTAACATAACTACCAATTTCAGATGGATGATATGCAACTCTATTTCCTTTCATTAATTTTCTCTGTGTACCTTCTTTGCTTGTTTTGATAAAAACTGAGCTACTAAATGGGATGATTTTCCTTGGAAACTCCCTTCCATAGTGAGAGACTGTGGAGGCAGGCAGCATCTCAGGTTAATGTCACATCTGACAATGGCAGTAACTGCAGTCTGTGACTGCAACCACCACCACCACCACCACCACATCTCCCCATTCTTTATCTGTGCTGGGTATCATAAGTAGCAGCACACTAAGCACCACTGTGGTCTGTACTGCCTGCCAACTCTTACCCCCCTACAAAAGGCATAAAAGAGTGAGTTGGTATGTTGCATAAACCCCTGCACCTCCAATGGGCCCTGTTTATTATTCTACATTCCCCCAGCCACAGCTTTGATAAAATACGTGCATTAAAGCCTCAACCATTTACCTGCAGTTTTTACCTTCTTGTAAGGAAATATGCCTAGTTAACAAGCCAAATTGGTGACATACAGCCAGTCCTTCACTGGATTAAGATGCTGCCCTCTGTGGCTATTGCCATGGCTCTGCATGTACCTGATTAGCATGTATTGCAGGGGGACTCAGGCTATAGGACACATGATGAATGGCTACTATTAAGAACCTTTGCCTAGCTGAGTCATGCTTAGTCGAGCTGACTAAGATTCCACAACAGCTCCAGCACCCCAGGAGCATTTGAAAATATTGCCTGACTACACCACTGCAATTCAAGCCCTTTTCTGGGCACCCAAATGACTATTTGTACCTATGCAACTTTTGCACAATGTTGGGGTTTGGTGTGTATTCAAACGTGGGGCATTTTACATCACTTGCTCATCCCAGATCAGTTTAACCCTCAGGTTTTGCAGGGCAGCCAACAGCTGAGAAAAATTGTGCCAATACACATGAAACTGTGGGTGTGATGGGATGAGTCTGTATGTCAGGTTCCAAAACCCACCCAAGAAAATTTTAAGTGTCGTAAACCCCTTCACAAGATCTTGTGGCAGAGAACTCTATCTCTAAGCACAGGCATTACAGCTTTAGTTGTTCATAGCGCATATTTGACAAATAAGAAACTAATAATGTTCTATTAGTATAGATTTTCCCCTTAACTTGTATTGTAGGGTCAAAACTGTAAAAGCAATGTATAGAACTGTTATATCAGCTAGATAACAGCAAGTCAAAGTAGTATGAAAGCAGTAAAATTCTGAGCAGAATGCCCATCTGAACATAAGCAAGGAGATGACGGATTTCATTTAAAGGACTGAAAGAAGTATCCTTGCTCAAAACAGAGTCACCATAAGTTACAATCTTTCAGAATTTAACCCTTCCCTGGGGTTTGGTTTTGTGTTCAGAATGATTTCAAAGTGAAACAAAAGAAGGCTGGGGAAAAGGATTTTAAATAAGAATTACTCAGTCCAATGCTTGGTCCTCTCTCGTTCCCTAGACAGCCAATCCCACCTCCCAAGTGAATCAACAAGCCACTTGTGACAGTGAATCAGGAAGACACATCTTACATTTTCCAACAGGATCACCACCTGATAACAGGGTGGGTTTTTCAGACACAGACAGCTTGTTACAGAGAGGAATTTGAAAATGGCAGTACACTGAATCCTCCTGAGAAGAAAAGGGAAAGACTAAGTTGGAAACACAACACGACTGTGTTTACACTAGTGTTGTCCTACAGTGTGAAAGAATACATATTTTTTTTGTTGCTTATAAGATTTATAGTGGTTATTTTTGGTCTGAACTGAGTACTAGAAATAATTCAGTAGTATTTGATAAATGATTCATTAGAAATCTTACTGATATATCATAACAAACCAGGCATTTCATGAGTTCTTTCTTGAATCTCAAAAGAAATAGTCTTTGGTATGATATTTTTATTTCAGAATTACATTTAAAAAAATCAAATGCAGTCACCAAACAAATAAGAAAGCACACAGCTAAAGTTCCCAGGTTACCACTACTGTAAAAATATACTGTAAGAACATTAGGCCTGATATTAAAATGCTCTAGATCCACTCCTTATCAAAACACCAAGAAGCCTTTGCAGAATGCTAAACATGGGGGCGGGGAGAGAGGAATTCTCAGCTCTCTTGAGGTATGCCAGTTAAAGACCTAACTCTCAACCATCATTTTATATTGAAATTTACCTTATTGCACACTACACTCACAGCCAGATGTGTGTCCCTGGAGCATCCACCACTGACCCTGACTTCAGGCCCCTAATGACTCTGTCTAGATATTGTAGACCCTGGTTAGTACACCATTTTATTCTACATTTACATTGTCCAAGTCAGAGATAAAGGGGTTGGGGAGGGGGAGTGTGGAGAACATTCTCCTCAACACCTCAAAAGGCAAAGAATTTGATTCACAAGTGGAATGCCTGAGTGTCTGTGAAAGTCTGAATGGACAAAGGTAAACACAAAATATGCAAGGTTTTGATGAAGTTGAGATCACAGAGGATGTCTATATCACCAGAGAAAAGTGTCTAAGCCTCAAGTTGGAGGGGGCACTACAGATAAATAAAATTTCAGCTTAACCATATTTTTATTGGCCCCAAAAATACAAAACCAAAGAAACAGGTGAGTGAAATCAAGGCTAATGTACAAATTTATATTTCAATCATGAGTGTACTTGTTGGTTAATGTTTGTAAGGCACTTTGAAGATGAGAAGTTCTGTTTCAGTGCAAGCTATTATTTGAAGTGGAAGTCTTTACTCTCCTGAGAAATTAGTGGTAGCATAGATAACTAGAAATAGCAAAGGATTCTGAAAAACCACTGATCTGAAAAAACAGTCTTCTTGAGCAGTGTGCAGCTATTTTAGTGCAAGGGATGTAATTCCAGTTCAGGACTTGATCCCAGAAAACTTTATGTTCTCTGATATTAAATGCTACACTGGGTTTTAAAATACTCTAAGAGTTGAGAGGTAATTAGTCATCGTTTATCAGGAAATCATTTAGCATTCTTAAGAGAGCTGCCTCATTATTATCTGAAGTCTAGAAACCAGACTGTAAAGGTCCACTGAGAGTCAGTTATGCTACAGCTGGACAGTGATCTTAGTACCAACCTGATATTTGATAGTTTTGAAGAAGCATGGAAAATTCACAATTTAGCTGAGAATCTAACAAAGTCTTTGAATCATGACAAATTTCACTTTAAGAGTTCATCTAGATGCCTACCTTGATAGAGGGAACATCAAACTGGGTTCTATTTGTTATATTGGCTAATAAATAAAACTTCTGTAAATAGGGCTGCAGAAAAGGCAACTTAGAGACAGTAACAAGTTAAAAAGATACAGGTGAGGAAAGTTTAAGATTTGCCAATAGCGGACCAATTCCTGAAGCCCGTACTCAGGACATGCTCACATAGCATTACCATTGATATCAGAAGTATTGCATAAGTACATGCTAAGTAAGAACTGAGTACAAATTTAGAATTTGATCTAGTGTGAAAACTGAAGGTGTTAGCAAAGAAAAGGGAACAGTGCAAGATTTGATTAAGTCTAGATCAAATGACAATGAATTAAATCAAATTAACAGTGCCTCTTAACTAACCCAACTTGACATTCAAGGAGTTAGTGATGTGTGACTGTTTATCCTCTGTTCACATCTACAAACAGAAAACATGGCTTAAAAAAAGAAAGGAATCAGTGCTTTTTAAAGAAAGTTTTATGTATATCAGAAAGACTAGAAGAATAACTAGACTTAGGTAATTAAAGGACAGATTTGTAAAGCAGTTCATGTTGTTGATGAATTTCTAATCCAGCACATTTATTTTGTATTATGGAAGCACTTTGAGCTCCCACCATGATTGGAGGCCTATTGCAGGACACAACTGAAGGACAAGTCTTCACTGTGTTATATTCTGGTTAATGACTTTTGATATTCTACCTGTACTGTTACTGAGGGACAGAGCTGGTCTTCATCTTTTTACTAGTTTCTTTCCAAAGACAAAAAATTGGCAGCCTCTGGGTGAGTGTTATAGGGAAGTGGTTACATGAAATGCAGACCACGAATCATGCAAAAGGAACCTATTAACCAATGACTTTGTTGATTGTCAAATAGCTAGTAAATATAAGTTGTACTCTTTTGGTAGCTTGTTGGAGTTCTGTTAGACAAGTTACCCCATTCTGACTCTGATCAACAGAGCTCCAAAGTTTTGTAACCTCATTTCTTCAATAAGGAACTGTTTATTACTTGCCAAGACTTCAGAGTCTGTCTTGGATCCCTTTGGGGAGTACTATCACTTAGGGTCACTATACAGCCTTCCTAACAACGGTATGTTCCTTATTTTCTGGTGTCCAACTTGATACTGTGACACTTCCTCAGGACACCCAGGGCGAAGAGTCACCTTGTTGCCACCTGCCTCCAGCAGAAGGGCTCTTTCCTCTGCCACATGGGTGTTAACTCCCTAACACAACCAACCTGTCAGCCACTCAAGTACTCTCCTCTGGGTTATGCCAGCCATGCAGGTCAACAATAGAAGCACCACAGTTCCTAAGTCCCCTCAAAGTATCCCTCTGTGGTGTTCAACCCCTAATCACTGGATACCCACAGAAATCCTAGATCCGGTTCCCAGTTTTTCCTTAGACCACCACTCCTATCACACATAGCGCTTGCATTCAATTATAGTAAAACAAAAATTATTTAAGAATAGAGATTCAAATAGAAACAAGTGAGAGTAAAGAAAACAAAAATGATTGCATACAAAAAAAAATCATAAAATGCAAACTATGGAGTATGCTTACTAATAGTTACTTATCTAAGAAAGTAGATTCTCACCCCAAAATTCAGTCTTTTGCAGTGCTTGATAGACCCAAGGGTCTAGGGCCCAGTCTTTCATGAATCACCCCGCTCATCAAGGTACCTCCTCAGTGAATGGTTCCAGAGTGTCTTTCTCCAACCTGTGATATACCGAATCAGTCTTTTGTCTTTATTCACAGACAGGGTGATCCCTTCACTATCACATCCAAGTGGTTTCAATATTTATAGTTTGTCTTTGAGGGTTTTCCATTGACTTTTCTGTGTTGGTAAAGAGGTGAACAATTGAGCAATAAATTACATAATCAGCTAGCCTGGGAGAGGTGACAACTCCCTCCCACTGCACTGAGCCACCACTGAGACAGATTATTCTTTGAGGACTCATTTTCCCTTCAAGGCCATAAAGGCATAATTTTCAGTATAGTTACTCATACATACATCTCACACTTATGAGTATTGATAAGTTACAATTTTTCAGTAGAGACCTCACATGCTGCCCTTTATGGATACATACCATGGTAGCAATGTATTAGATGTCATGAGTTTGTCAGGTCTGAGACAGGCATTGCTTGGAAAGAACAGTAAACTCTCCCAGTTGGCAAATCAAGCCTCTGTGTCACAGATACCTTGGGATCTGATTTGCAGAGATGGTGAGCACTCAGTGCTGCAACTGAAGTCAAGGGGAGGTGTGCTTTGAACACAGTGCTATATAATGCTAAGCACCCTGAAAAGTCAGGTCCTACGTGACTCAAATTGGGCACCCAAAATTAGTAGATATACTGAGGAGGGGGGGTGATTTTTTTTTCTGGTCATAGCATCTGGGAGCCCCAATCATGGACCAAAACCCTATGGTGCCAGGCACTGTGCTGACATAGAACAAAAAGATGGTTCTTTCCCCCAGAGAGCTTACAATCTAAGTATGAGACAAGAGGCAATGGACTGGTGCAGACAGACAGCAATACAAGGAAACTGTGAGACAATACTGGTCAGCATGAGAGGCAGTGGTTTCAGCACATCAGCAGCCTAACCATACCTCTGTACCTCAGTTCCCCATCTGTAAAATGGAAATAATGCCATCCCTCACCTTACAGAGAAGATTTAATTAAAGGTTTGTGAAGCAGTCAGATACTATACCACCGACTTCCATAGAAAAGCTCATGAGGAAAGAATTGTATTTTCAGTGCAGGTCTTCAAGAGTGTACAGTACATACGGCTACACATTGAAATATGAGGAGAAAAACAGAATATTAAATAGCTGCTCATAAAGTGAGCACCATCCAGCGTGAGCACTGAACCAGGCAGGGTCTTGTGGAAAAAAATAGAATGGGACCATGTAATCAAAGACTATCATAATGCATAGATACAATGGGAGACAAATTAGGTTGCACAGGTAACCTTAACTGTATAGTTCCCTAACTTTTGAATGCTTGACTTTGCAATCTTAATATTCATTTAACACACTTGTGTATAATGAAGGTATACATTGGTGACCCTCTCAAACAGAGAATAAAAATGGCAACATTCTACCCTGGTTCAGAAGTATTTGCCACTGGAATAAGCAGTACTGCTTCAGATGAAGTTCAATACAATAGAAGTCTATAAAATCATGAATGGTGTGGGGAAAAAAGTGTTATTTACCCCTTCACATAACACAAGAACCAGGGGTCACCTAATGAAAATAGGCAGAAGATTTAAAACCATCATAAGGAACTACTTCTTCACACAGTGTAAAGTCAACCTGTGGAACTCATTGCCAGGGGATATTGTGAAGGCCAGAAGCATAACTGGGTACAAAAAAGAATTAGATAAGTTGATGGAGGATAGATCAATCAATGACTGTCAGAAAAGAGATCAAGGATGCAATCCCATTATCTTGGTGTCCCTAAACCTCTGACTGCCAGAAGCTGGGACTGGACCACTCAATAAATTGCTGTTCTGTTCATTTCCTCTGAAACATCTGGCATTGGCCGCTGTTGGAAGACAGGATACTGTGCTAGTTAGCTATTGGTCTGAACCAGTAGGGCCATTCTTACGTTCTTTCACAGTGTCTTTCTTATAACGAGTAACACAAAATGCTTTAGCCTTTTACAGTCTAAAAAACATGTACACATACTAGTGATAGTGTGCAAGTTACACAGAGGCCAAATGTGGAGTAGAATGAGCACGTCTAAACAGACTCAGAAAGTTGGATTTGATTGCCTTATGGGAGAGTAAGGAATAAAAGAAACTGAAACAGACAATCCTGTTTCAGAAGATTTTTAACCTTGCAACCAACAATTCTGCTTCAAGGTGAAGATTTGCACACAACAGAACAATAACGAATTAATTCTGTTTCTCTCGTTGGGGTAAGCAGAATTTGAGCCAAAACCAGAAGCCCAACTTCACACATTTCAAAAAGCAGCTTTAAGGGAATTTAAGATATACAGCAAACAATTCTATTTCAAGTAAAATCAAATCATAGGAGCAAACAATCCTGCAATACTTTTACTCAGTGTAAAACTAAATTGATCAAATAATCTTTCTTAATGTAAGACAGACCCACCATTGACTTTAAGGGCCTAATCCAAAGCTTTTTGAAGAACTGGATTAAAAAAACCAATTTAAATAAAAGTTGATGAGCTAGACTCTGCATTTAGGAAGTAATGCTATGGCCATTTTGGTTTTGATCTTAGATTGAGAGATTTTTCCATGCCTGGATTTTGTCAAAATATCTAGTACTCTTTGGGCATTATACAAATAGCTTAATTATGTTGGATCAAACAGAGCAAATGGAAATTAATGTTTTTTTGCATGTCAGTCCATTCCCACTTTAACTGTCCTAGTATGTTCTGGACACAGTCTTACATTCAACTTCAACCTCACAGTCTATAACTGACAAGACGGTATTGGGAGTCTGATCAAACAAAATGGTTACAAGTCACACATTTAGTGATATCCCTCAAGGCTCTAGGTAGAAACTTGGAGCCCAGTCCTGCATGCACTGAAGTCAACAGGAGTTTACTCTTGACTTCACTTGGCATAGATACAGGCCCTTAGAAAGTAATTTATATCCTCTGAGGGGAAGTGGTTAAGAACATGGTGTGAAATCTCTTTTTGGAGCTAACATTTACAGAAGCTTTCCTCTCTAGGATTCCAAGTGAGGCAGTTGGATGTTTCCTTTTTCTTTAAAATAGTAAGGTGACTATAAAAGAGAATTATTAAAATCTTAACTTGTTTGAGAAAGCAAAAGTGACTGCTACAGCTATTATTTGGGGGCAAGGACAGTCTGATGCTTTCTGAGAGAACATTTCCCCAGTCCCCTTCCCAGAGACAAACTGACATGAATGATGCACGGTAACTTCTCACAAGTAGGAAAAATACTGTGGGTTTAATATTAAAAAAGATGTAACAGAGACCCACAGATACATTGTGTACACAGAAGTCAAAACCCTAAGGTAGCAAATCAAATCAAAGGAATATATTGTATCAGCATATAATATGTTTTCTGCTAATGGTAAATGGTGTTTGGTACTATGTGCAAAGAGATCACTTGTCTTCTTGTCACTTTTTACCCTTCCCTGCAAACCTCCTACCGTTTCACATATGCAATGTTGTTGTATCGGCTACAATAGATATTACCAATAGATAATTAGAGAGGTATTGTGGGTGAGGTAATATCTATTATTGGACCAGCTTCTGTTGGAGAGAGAGAAAGAGAGAAGCTTTTGAGCTTACACAGAGCTCTTCTTCAGGTCTAGGAAACTTACTCAGAGCATCACTGCTAAATATGGGGTGGAACAAATTGTTTAGCATAAGTGGTTCATATGTTTCATCAACATCTCTTACAATGGCAGCATCGCTGCCTGCCTCAAATATTTACAAGACAATGAACGAGAACATTCAGATATCCATGCTAAACATCAAATTCATTCATTTCATTCTCACCCATAACAATCACTCATTCAACTGCAAACACTTTGTCCAAACCATGGAAACATCCCTGGGTACTAGAATGGCTCCCCAATATGCAAACCTCTTCTTGGGTAACCTTGAAGAATTTCAAGACAAATGCACCATAAAAATCAATGATATACCTTAGCTACATTGATGATATTTTCCTCCTCTGGACAGACAACGTAAACTCCCTCATGAGATTTCCACCACCCATCGATTAAACTCTCTAGAGCACTCCCACACCAACATCAATTTCCTGGACACCACAATCAGCTTCAACAATGGAACCCTACAGACAACCATAAACAAGAAACCCACAGATCACCTCACCTACCTTCACAGTTCCAGGAACCACCCCAAGATATCTGTTATCTACAGCCAGGCACTCAGATACTACATAATATGCTCAGTGGAGAAAGTCCAGGATATACACCTAACACACACTTAAAGCCACCTTCACCAAACAAGGACACTCCACCAGAGAAGTAGATCACATCATGAAATGGGCCACCCAAATACCCCAAGAGAACTTGCTTCAAAACAGAAATAAGATTGCCTTTGACTGCACACCCCTCACTTGTCACATACCGGCCCACACTGAAACCCATACAAGGTATCAAACAATTACAACCCATTCTCAATGGGGACTACATCGTGAAACAAAGTTTTCCTGAACCCCCTCTTCTGCTCATTATAGAAGCTCCTATCCAACCTACCAAGCTCACAAACAGTAGGATGTTCCCCACAGACCGGGACATACCAACTACAAGTGGCACCAGACCCTGCCAGAACAATGTATCAAAACCTGTAGACATATCTCCACTGCTATGGTGATCAACACCACGGCCCCCAACAAAGTGACCTTTCAAGATCCATGGATCCTACACATGCCTATCACAACATGTGTACTACATCCAGTGCACTAAATGCCCCAACAACCACCATGTGGGTGAAACAAGATAATCACTATACTCTCAAATGAACACACAGAAAAAATATAAAAGACCAGCACTATATCATGTGTGGATGAAAACTTCTCACAAAGCGATCACTCTGACTTCTCCATCCTCCTCCTCAAAGGATACCTGCACAACATTTTCTGAAAACAAGCCTGGGAGCTTAAATTCATAACTTTGTTAGACACTAAGTGTCATGGACTGAATAGAAAAACTGGATTTATGTCTTACTCCAACAATCTATAGCCCACTAACCACCCCTGCCCCAGGTTTTCCCCCACCTATATCTGGAGAAGTGTTAATAGGTCACTTCACCTTGAATGACTCCTTGAAATGTGATAACTACATATGCTAAACAATCTGTTCCACCATGTAGATGTAACACTAACATTTCCCAGACCTAAAGAAGAGATCTATGTAAGCTCGAAAGCTTGTCTCTCACCAATAAAAGTTGGTCCAATAAAAGATATTGTCTCACTCACTGTTTCACGTATCAGTTAACAATAAATCAAGATTATTTAAAGCACCTGTATTTGGATTATGGCTTGCACATAAAGATTACACTTACACCACCAACAGTTTAGCTTATTACTATGATATCCCAGCTCTTTGAATCAAAGTCACATTTATGCCTCATTAAATAAAGTCTATAACTACTGCCAAATACCAAGATACTGTCAACATTTATATAGTCTGCATCTGGTGCATAATTATAGGGATTTACAGAAAAGGACTCATTTGAAATTGTGCATTTATATTTTCATCTCTCTCATGAGAAGGTGAAAAGTAGACACTCTTATCTGCATGTAATTTGTAGATAAAAAATAAGTGCTGAACTCCTGCGTACTTTCGACACTGGAATACAAGGAATTCTTCCACCCATTTTATCTCTTTATAGGCCCCAGGCACACTCTGAAGCCTTGGGTTCCCAGTTCCTGACATTTCAAGGGATTCTAGGGAGTCTATTTACTTCCATTGGATTTGGATCAGAACCACATTGAGTAAGGACTGGAGGTGATGCTAGCATTGACAGCTGTGCTAGAAACCATAGTCCTGGAAAGAGGACAGATTAGAATCCACTCCTCTCGTATTCTGCACACAGGCAGGCAAAACTGGGCAAGTGCAAGAAGGGAAGAGAATACACAGAAGCATCCTGTACAAACTGCCCTTGTTCACTATATAAGAAGCATTAATCATTACAGTTTTATTACAAAATTAAAATATCAGATTTTTAAAATGTGAAGAAATCCAAAGATGGAGAGGGATAACTGAACATTGCAGTTGACAATTTGTTGGTATATGTAATTAGATCTAGTAGTAACCTACACTGATAAACTAATGATACCCGTTCAGCTGACCTGAAATATTATTGAACAACAATGGTTCTGCAAGGAAATAGAAAGGTACAGAAGGGGGACAAATACTTTCTTATTCAATGTATGCACAATATCTACTTTGTACTCTGATGTGTGAACATTTTAAGTGTATCTAATGCTGCAGGCACACACGCGCCAGCATGAAGTGTCTGTATAAGTAATAAAAATATAAATCTGGCCCAAATATTGGTCTTATTGAAATCAAGGATAAGAGTCCATGGCACAAGCTTTGGCTCTGCATAAATAATACAGTGAATTTCTAACAGCAGAATACTCTGAGGCAAGTATACACAATTAAAAACGATGGTATAAATCGAGGAGAAAAAACAAGAAAATAAGGCAGAAAATCAGCACTGCTGACAGTGATGTGAAAACGTGGGTGATTATCTTCTCCCCTATCTTTTTTTAAATCCTTCCCAGAATATGAATGCTTCAAAAAACATCACAATATCAGGTTCTGAATGCACATCTTGGTTATGCCTGGCATAGCATTCACAGAGGCTATGTCATAACTTATGTCACTCAGAGGTGTGAATAAACCACCCCCTGAGCGACATAAGTTACAACATGAGCGGCGGTGTAGACAGTGCTATGTTGGCAGAAGAGCTTCTCCTGCTACAGCTCACAGCGGCTGTAGTAGTTAAGTGGACAAGAAAGCTCCATCCCATTGCTGAGAGAGGCTACATTAGAGAGCACACAGTGGCGCAGCTGTAACAGTGCCCAGAGTGTGTGTATAAGGCTACACGCAAACTGATCAGGCTCTCTTGCATAATATTAGACGTTTGGGAGATCTCTCTCTCAGTGCTACCAATTACACAGAACAATGAAGCGGAGGGTTTCCTATTTAACTGCAAGCAGCATACTGAGTTTACAGGTCAACTGACTCATTAACAATTTGGAGGCCTTTTCTTAGGTTTCTGCAAAAGCCTCCCCACAAAAAATAAATTAAAAAAAAGTGTGTTTATGTAGCACCATAAGAGCTTCAAAGGAATTTCTCATCTACTCACCTATAGACAAGATTCCAAACCTAAAATATTGTCGTTTCACAGGAGCTGTTCATTTTAAATAGACTTGGCAGAATTAAAAAAAAATGGAAATGTTGAGATTGAAATTTTTTCTATTTTTATCAATTAACATTTTCAGAGTTGTGCAAAATTATAGGTTTTAAGCATTTATGTATTTAAATTTTCACAATTGTGGGAAATTATGGTGGGGTGTCAATTATTTAGTGACAGTAGACATTGAGATTCAAAAAGTTAAATCCTTATAACCATTAAAAACACAAAATTGTCCACATCATTGTCAAATTATACAATAGTCTGAAATCAAACATATGTTCTCAGGCAGCATTTTTTTTGGTCTAAATTTCAGTTATCTATGGAAATAGTTTATGCATATTTGGTGAAATCAACATTTATCAGCATTTACCAATAAAATCTAATCTGCCCAACCCTAATTGTAAGGCGTTGCTTCTTGACTGGTTGTTATTTTTCATATCTGGGGAGGATATATCCCAAGTTTAGATTCAGCCATGCATAGTTCAAAACAAAAAACAAAACAAAAACCTGAGCATTTAGCATTTGAAAGATTAGTCAATTACGGCTGCCAGGCATCACTTTGGACAATATTTAAATATTCTGCTTAGCAGTTGTTGGTTTTTTTAAATATAATTTTTCAGGTCAGAGCCAGAGTTTGTCACTGGGTCTAAAAAGGAAAGACTATTAATTGAATAGGCTTTTTCTCCTCTAGCCTTTTCGTAGCTCTACATTTGTTTTAGATCTGTAAGGAAACATTAGACTTTCTGCACAGCTTCTCATACCCATGGCAGAGTTAATCAGTGTTCTTTGCTTGAAGCTATCTTTTCAAAAGGCAACCACCAAACAGGGGGAGGAGGGAGAGAAATTGCCAGTGAAACTTTGAGAAATCAGCCCATTCAGAGCATAAGGACGGGTTCAAGATTTCAGAAAAGGTTATCTAGAAATTGGGGGGAAGCTAGAGGTCATAACCTAATCTCTATTAGTAGTTATTTGCCAACTGTAATTTTCAGTAATCTCTCAGATGCATGCCAGTCTAAGAATAACTATATTATTGAGAACTGCACTGTAGTAGCAAGTGAGATCTTTAATTTAGCATTGGATAAATAACCTTAATCCTTGTTGTAAGAGCAGTCAGTTAAGTGAAGACATAATGACAGGGGGTAAAGTCTTCAAACGCTCCTAAATGACTAGGAGCCCAAGTTTCATTTT
The DNA here is from genome assembly GCF_016161935.1 of Mauremys reevesii. NCBI lineage: Eukaryota > Metazoa > Chordata > Testudines > Geoemydidae > Mauremys > Mauremys reevesii. The sequence goes on along the minus strand of NC_052627.1, from coordinate 84,526,188 downwards.
TATAGGTGATTTAGGGCCACTAGCTTTAAATGAGACTTCAGCCCCTAGTTGCCTACATCCAGGGCTGGTGCAACCCATTAGGTGACCTAGGCGGTTGCCTAGGGCACTAGCATTTGAGGGGCGGCATTTCAGGTCCTTTGGCGGCGACTCCAGCGGCTGGATCTTCGGCCACCCCGGTCGTCATCAGCATTTAGGCGGAGGGACCTGGGGTAGGGGGGCACAGGGAGGGCTGCCTGCAGCAAGTGGGGGGGGGTGGCACTCAGGGGAACTCCCCACCCTAGTTCACCTCTGCTCCACCTCCTCCCCTGAGCATGCCACCCCGCTCTGCTTCTTTCCCTCCCAGGCTTGCAGCGCCAAACAGCTGATTGCTGCCGCAAGCCTGGGAGGCGGGAGAAGTGGAGCAGCGATGGCGTGCTCTGGGAGGAGGCGGAGCAGAGGTGAGCTGGGGCGGGGAGCTGCCGCACAGCTCCCCAGGCCGGGGGGAGCTGCTGCAGGGGGGTGCCTCAGGGTGGAGGGGAGGGAGCTGCTGCGGGGGGGGGCACCTCAGGGCTGAGTGGGGGGCGGAGAGCTGCCACAGGGCTCAGGGAGGTGGGGTGCAAGGTAGAAGTTTCGCCTAGGGCACAAAACATCGTTGCACCCGCCCTGCCTACATCACTTTGAAAATGTGATTTAGGTGCTTAAATAATTTAAGGTCAGGTTTTTAAAAGGTATTTAGGTATCTAAAGATGCAAATAGACATGTAGGGGCATTCTCAGCATCTTTAGGTATCTAAATATCTTTTACAATCTAGCCCTTAGCACTTCTGAAATTTTACCGAGAGTCAATTAATATTAAAGACTCATGATCTCAGTGACTTACATTTGCCATGTGTAGCGCCTTTTATCCAAAATTATCCCAAAGCAATTTAAACTGATTTTACAAACAGTATACAGGGACCACTTCACACTGTACAGGTATGCAGCCACCTCAGGAGTAATATAACAGTTGAAAAGTACACAGCATCCTAAAGAACAGGAAGTGAGGGATACTTTATCAAATTAAAACTCGATGGAGGTGTTATTTGGTCAGCAGAAAGATAACTTCCTTACCTGGAGAATGTGGCCAGGATACTGGTGTTGATGACACTGCTATATTGTGCAGCCTCCTTTAGTGACCAGAAGTATGCAAAATCCCAATTTAATATACCTCATCTGAGCCAAATAGCAGCTATTCCGGAAGCACATTCCTTGCCCCCCCCCCCAATAAATTATAAATAATGGTGCAAGTGCTGACAATGTGCACCATGTCACTGGCCATGGTTCAATATGGACTCAGACGGAAGAGTTTCCACATCTAGAATCACCGAACACCCATTTACTTGGAAAAGATTCATGACTAACTGGCAGAACTGCTGGCCCAAAGAGCTATTAACTCCTGTCAGTGATTCATTCCCCTGGAAATGCTCCAGACAAAAAATAAATGTAAATGTTATTTGCTTTGAAATTAGCAAAAAATATTGAGTTTTTCCTGTGAAGCTGCTATTGTATAACTATTGATTATAACTATTTCTAGTGCACGTAAGCCCCTTCTGATTTCCTCATTAACCAGGATCTTAAGAGTTAGGTTTTTGTACTCTCCACTCCCAGTCTTCCTTTAAGAGCTACAGATAAGTTTCCGGGCCTCTTTGTTTGGAGTCAAGATCCTACTCATAAGTTAGTCTTTCCACTACTAACTTCTCTAATCCTGCAAAATATATCTTCCCTACATGCCACTTCCCAGTACTAACCTGCTTTCTATACTGTGAAATCAATACACTAAGCGTTTACCTGCTACTGTACCTACCAGCAAAAATGAGTTTTTCCTGTGCAAATTACTTGCCTCTTTCCCCACTTCTAATCCCTCTCAAAACAAAGACGATTCCTTTCCTCACACTAGATACACCACAATTTTCAATGAGCACAGAAACATTCCTACCCATCCACCATCTATCAACTCAGCCTCACACTTCCTGCTTGCATCTTCTCAGCTGCTAACCCCTCGTCTCAGCTCAGAGCTACTCTTGCTTCCATCCCAGTTCCTCCCTTCCTCTGGCCACAACACAGTAAAGAGGCAGTGAGAAACCAGTAAATGTCGAATTGGTAGTACAATATGCAAACCATCTATTAGCCAAAATGGTCAGGGATGCAACCCCTTGCTCTGGGTGTCCCTAGACCTCTGACTTCCAGAAGCTCGAACTGGATGACAGGAGATGGATCACTCAATAAATTGCCCTCTATTCATTCCTTCTGAATCATCTGGCACTATCTGCTGTCAGAATACACGATACTGGGCTAGATAGACCATTGGTCTGACCCAGTATGGCTGTTCTTATATTCTTAAAGTGGGTGTATCCAATAGATGGAAGTTGGGTGGGTCAGGAGTTCCTCCATCCCAGAGGCTCAGCAGTCAGAAATCCTCAACCCTCACTGAAGCAATAAACCATCAAAACTCTGAAAATATGTTTTCAGTGGTTTCCATCTGCAAATTAACTTCTAAAGAGTTATGCTGCTATGAAACTCCTTAGCCTAAGGCTTACCCCTCTCACAGTATGACACTATTCAGTGAAAGCGCAGTTATAGAATTTGCACACCATTTATACTTATTTCTTCATTGTTCTTGTTTTAATTGTTCCCTGTTTTTACCAATTTCTAAGAGCAACACCAAGACACAGTACTGCAAACACTTCTATAAGGTCTTTTGAAGCAGTCCAGATCCTAAACTCCTCTTTTTACTCTGCTGATGGTAAAACTGAGTCCTGTGAAGAGGTTCCACGCAAGATGCTAAATGCTACTCAAGTCTGAATCTTGAGTGACTGTGAATGTCACACCAAATGTGTTAATCTAGTCCGGTTCTAGGTTTCTCCTATATTCCCATCACTTAAAAGATCCTGATATGTTGGACTCCAGTACAAAAATCACCTTGGCTATGACATTGTTCATATAACTCATTAACAAGCTCTACATAGGAAAGAATACCAAGCTTTTCCAATAAAAAAGACAATACTTCATTTTATGAAGTTGCACCTGGAAGATCAGAAAAATAAACCCCCATTTATGAGTACAGCAATATTATTTACTAGTTTTATAGTGAGTTCTTTTGTCTAATCTATTAAGTTATTGCAGCATTATGTATGATCTAAAAGAAAAAGTAAACTAAATTTTAAAATGAGGTCCAAAATGTAAATCTTCTTTTGAATCTGTATTGGCATATGCAATTACTACAGTAATGGTGATCAAACACAAATATACAGCAGGTGTAAAGCTATGCATGAAAAGGAGCAGCAAAGGAGTTTTGTAAGGGATTCTTCAGGTGAAGAAGGGGCAGCTACATGACTCTTGGGGTGAGTTTGTCATCTGTCTGTTGTGTGTCTGCTGCTTGCAAATATAGTAAAAAACTTAAATGAATCAAACTCTACCACAGAATTTCTATGGATAGAAATTCCATGCTTGAATAAGAGCATAACAGTAGGAATAAACTATCAATCACCTGACTGTGATAGTGATTATGAAATGCTCAGGGAAATTAGAGAGGCTATAAAAATAGAACACTCAATAATGGGGAATTTCAACTACCCCCACGTTGACTGGGCAACATGTCAACTCGGGATGGGATGCAGCGATAAATTTTCTAGATACCAATAATGACTGCTCCAAAAAGCAGTCAGTCCTGGAACCCACAAGGGGAGAGGTAATTCTTGATTTAGTCCTAAGGGGAATACAAGCATAGGTCCAAGCAGTGTATATAGCTGAACTGCTCGGTAATAGTGATCACAATGAAACTGTAGAACTACCAATTACAGTTAATAACCTATCACTTAAATCAACCTCTGTACCAGATGACTGGAGAATGGCTAATGTAACACCCACTTTTTTAAAAAAGGCTCAAGAGGCAATCCTGGCAACTATAAGCAATTCAGAGGACATAGTGTACTTGGACTTTCAGAAAACTGACAAGGTTCCTCACCAAAAGCTCTGATGGAAAGCAAGCAGTCATAGGATAAGAGGGAAAGTCCTCTTTTGGATCAGTACTTGGTTAAAAGATAGGAAACAGAGGGTAGGAATACATAGTCAGTTTTCAGACTGGAGAGAGGTAAATAGCAGTATCCCCTGGGATCTATACTATGGTTCAACAAATTCATACAAGATCTGGAAAGGGGGTAAACAATGAGGTGGCAAAAAAGATAGTTAAGTCCAAAGCAGACTGCGAAAAGTATCTAAGGGATCTCACAAAACCATGTGAATAGGTAACGAAAATGCAGAAGAAATTCAGCGCTGATAGACGCAAAGTAATGCATATTAAAAAACATAATTGCAAGTGTACATACAAAAAGAAGGGGCCTAAATTAGCTGTTACCACTCAAGACAGATCTTGGCGTCACTGTGGATAGTTCTCTGAAAACATCCACTCAATGTGCAACCGTCAAAAAAAGCTAACCAAATGTTCGGAACCATTAGGAAAAGATACAGAGAAGGGCAACAAAAAGGATATGAGGCCTGATTAAAAAGACTGGGACTGTGCACCTTGGAAAATAGATGACCAAGGTGGGGGATATGAGAGAGGTCTATAAAATCATGAATGATGTGGAGAAAGTGAATAAGGAAGTGTTATTTACCCCTTCACATAGCACAAGAACAATGGGTCACCCAACCAAATTAATAGGCAGGAGGTTTAAAACAAATAAAAGAAAGTACTTCTTCACACAATACACAGTCAACCTGGAACTCATTGCCAGGGGTTATTGTGAAGACCAAAACTATAAATGGGTTAAAAAAAGAATTAGATAAGCTCATGGAAGATAGATCCATTAATTACTATTAGCCAAGATGGTCAGGAATGCAACACTATGCTCTGGGTGTCCCTAAGCTTCTGGTTGCCAAATGCTGGGACTGAATGACAGGGGATGGATCACTTGATAATTGCCATGTTCTGTTCATTTCCTTTGAGGCATCTGGCATTGCATTGGCCACTGTCGGGAGACAGGAAACTGGGCTAATTGAAACTGAGCTGACCCAGTATGCTCTTTCTTATGTTCTTAATGCAAGAACCAGCCACAACCATCTGGGTTTTCAAAATTTGCCCACTCTTTTTTATATCACTCGTAACACAGTTTTCCACAAAAGGACTAGCAGCACTCACCCAGTGAAGTCAAAGGAGCAATGCCAGCCGAGTATCTGGCCCCATATTTTATTCTTTTATGTCTTGTGAAGTGCTGAGCACACTGTTGGCATTTAAATAACATCAAAAAAGTAGTTTGGCTGCAGTTAAGCTCTGGGGTCAATTCTTACTTCATCTACCTTATATGAATCTGCTTGCTCATCACTAGCAAAAACAGACAGCTTTTTTATTTAATTCTTTCTTCTATTACCTTGAAAACTTTCTGCCTGGGGTAAAAGCCATGTAATTCTAGGATCTACTGTTGCTATGTTTAATCTGAGAGAACTCCCAGCCTTAGAGAGCATACAGTTCACTGCCTACCCTTTTTTGTTGAACTCTCCTGCACAGCCTGAATTATTACAGGCCTCGTATTCATACACTTTGTACAAAATCAAAGCTGAACTGAAGGATTTTTTAAAACCACCTCTCAGAGGCCTTGTATCACACTTCCAGCTACCTTGTCCATTTGAAACCTACTGGCTTCACTGGGTAACCTTTCAGATGCCACTCTTTAGCTTCAGCTGAAGTGAAATACTATAAAATGACAACATTTTGCCCTTAAATGATTCTGACGAATACCACTTGTTGCATGTACATACAGTCTCAAAGTAAAAATTGCAGTTTAGATTAAAGCCCATGGAGATGCTACAGGGAACCACAGCTTGTTTTTAGGGCGCTGCCAGATCCAGCACTTTAGACTTCGCTCAGTGCTTTGATTAAAGGAGATTTACACTTTTCTGAGCATGGCTGTTGCTTGTATTCTCCCATCCCTACAGTCCCCTTTAACTGAGAGAAAAATGATAGATTGGCTCTATTTCCCTTTCCTTACCTTATTTCTAATGGAAGTGGGGTACTTGGTTTATTTTGCTTGTTGTTTATAGGAGGGGAAGGCTCTCTCCCAAACCAGTCAAACAAACAAAACAGATATACCCTGTGACAGCCTATTTGAGCACTCTCCCTTATGCAATGCAAAGCCTCACTTTCCTGTTAGTTGTCTGCTGTGGAGATTTTAGTGTTCAGGCTGCAAAACAGAAGCTGTGTTTGCATCAGCTCCCAATGTGTGTGTCCCTCTTCCCCACTCTGCCCCCACCCCTTCTCTGCTGGATCCAAATACTACATATTGGCAATGTGGATCTTCCTGACCAAGAAGAAAAAGTAATTAGATAATAATTTTTTTTAAAAGGAAAAAAGTTCACCTACAAACAGACTGCTGCTGCTGCATTTTGCTTCCGGTACAGGTGGAACCAGCCTGCTAGAGACAGAGAGGTTGGCAATTAAGGGCAGAACACAGGAGGAATTTTCTGCCATTGCTGCCTAGCTGTTGCGGGGACAAAGCAGTGAGGGGGAAGCATGCAGCCATCTTAGCTGGCCATGTCCTAGCAGAAAGCTCCAGCATGCATGCACTTTAGCCTGCACTGAGGCTCTTTAGCAGGCAGAGGGAGGCCAAATGCAGCCAAGGGGAGAATTTTGCATTGTGCAGTAGAATCACACAGCCAGCAAAGGGAGCTCAAGCACAGACAGTGCACAATAAAAAAGAAATAAAAGAACTTCCCTGTAGTAGAGCAGATGTCCAAGAGCTGCGAAGTCCAACAGGAGAGCAGAGAAATGGCAACTTTTGTGGGCACTGTTGGTCAGTTCAACAAAAACTGCAAATTGCGGGTGGTGTATCTTGAACGTTTTGAGCAATTTGTAGCTTGCAGCTCCATTCCAGACAGACAAAGTTTCAACCTTACTGACAGTGATAGGTTCAAAGCAGCAGTCTGTATGCCATGACCTAGTGTCTCCAACTCTGCCTGGAACTGCCACATATGCCGCAATTAGTGCGGCAATCCAGGAACATTTTTCTCCTTCCCCATCAATGATATTGGTTTCATCAGGGAAGCAGAGAGTCAGCAGCAGAGTTCACTGCTGCTCTAAGGAAGCGGGCAGAGCATTGTCAGTTTGGACAAGCATTAAGTGATGTCCTGCAGGACCAGTTTGTTTCTGAATTATGCAGTAACCAGATCTGGGAAAAGTTACTGACTGTATCAGTGCTCTCATTCAAAAAGGCTGTTGAGATAGCATTTGCCATGGACACCACAGAGAAGGATTCTATGGAAATTAGTATGAACTGAGAAGTTCACCTCCCCAATCGGTGAGTGGGGACCACGGGAATGTAAAGAATTTCTGTGTAGCCACTGTGCACAAACTAAGCATCCTGAAATAGATTGCTGAGCACACCTGGTTATTTGCAGAAAGTGCTAGAGTAAAACACACATAGCTGTAACCTGTCACACAGTTCAGTGACCAGCACCACAGAGCAACTGTCCAAAGACAACACCTATGAAGACTGACTCTAAGAAAGGACAGAAGTCAGACATTCATGATGTGGAAAAAGACAAAAGCTCTAATGACACTGAGGGTAACAGATGGCATCTGGGTTACATCCTTGATTGAAGGAGTTCATACAAGAATGAAGCTTGATACTGGAGCTGTTGTCTCACTGATCTCTGTCTCTACTTATCACCAGACATTGTCACAAGTTCCTCTGGATGAACTTACCCATGGTTTTGAAGATTTACACCAGAGAAAAAGTTATCCCCAAAAGGATTGGTCCAGTGCAATGAGATGGACAATCAGTATTTTACCATCATAAGAGAACTTGGGCAGATGAGCAACTTGTCAGTTAAGGTCACTGTTAAGTCTGACAGCCAGCCAAAAATATTGCAAGCTCAGAACATAAAGCACAACTTTGGTAGTTGTTGATTTGGACCATTTTGTGAACATCAGAGTTTTTTCACCAGATTCACACAATGAGTGGGCTACACCCATCGTACCCATGATCAAGAAGGATGGCTCAGTCCAAATTTTATGGAGATTTCAAGGAGACACTGAATCCAGTTTGATGCGCAGACCAGTATCCGCTACCTCATATTGAAGATTTGTTTGACACTTAGTGTAGGACAGTGTTCCAGTAAATTGGATTTGTTCAGCGCATACCTACATTCTTGTTACAGGAAAGGATCAAAAGGATCATCTTTGAAATTTGGATACTGTCTTGAAACATTCGGAAAACCATGGACTGAGAGTACATCAGGAAAAATGTGAGTTTTTCAAACCTTTGGTTGAATATCTTAGACATGTAATTGATGGTATGGGCTTAAGGAAATTGCCAGAGAAAGAAGATGGTTCTTCAAGTGCCCCCACCAGAGAACCTTTCACAGGTATGTTCACTATTAGACCGTTTAACTAGTGTGGTCGATTTGTGCCTAATCTGGCAGCAGTCCCAAGCACAGAAAAAAATTGAACCGAACTAAAGAGTGTGATAATGCATTTAAAGAAGCAAAGAAACTATTAATATCAGCCAAAGTTTTTACACCCTTTTATATCTCATTACCATTGCAATTGTCTTATGATGCTTCACCATATGGAGTAGATTTAGTTCTTTCCCACATTTTTCCTGATGATTTGGGGAAACCAGTTGCCTTCACTTCATAAACACATGACAAGTACCAGAGTCCTGGAATGTTCCAACAGGACTTTGTTCCTCTGATCAAACCTCCTTCGGTTACCACTCCTAATTTTGACAAGTAGGTGGAAGAAACTTTGGTACCAGATCAGTGGATTTCTTACGCCCAGACTCTTCTTATTGTTTAGGACACTGATGCACCATCACATTATTTCATGACAGTGCAAAAACCTGTGGTGCGTCTAAACTTAAGTTGTTGAGTTAGTGAGTTGCTATTCCAAGAAAGAATATTCCCATGCTATTTAGGAATCTGCAGTAGTACACCTGCAACTTTTAGTAAGGTAATAGTGTTTTATATTAGCTATATAAATGATAATGTATATATATTTGGAAAGTTTTTTTTAAGTAGAATGGAGGACTGCGATGTCCTGTCCTTTTAAATGTTTGAGCACTGCCCCCTCACCAGTGAAAAGCCTCACTTGTGTTAGTTTGTTTTATAACCTGAACAATAGTCTCCACAGCAGATAGGTGCATTTCCATCAGCGCCTTCCATCTCTGTATCTCCTTCTCTGCTGGATCCAAATATAGCACACCTCGCATGTAACAATCATCTCTACTTCCTATACCCTCTTCAAGCCTACTCTGCACACACCCTAAACCACAAGGCATCTTCCAAAACTTTTCAAAGACAACAAGTTCTGCCTTGCAAAACTTTCCCAGGTACCAAAACTCATCACACAGACAAGATCCAGCTTGCAAAAACATGGCACAAAGCAAGTGACACTTACCCTGTGGCCTTCACTTTCTGACTACCTCTGCTCTTTAAAAGAACCAAAAAAGTGAACTTCTCCCAAGTTTTCTTGTGGATTAAGTTTTTATAAGTGGCAAATCTTTACTAGGGGTTAGATTGTGACACCTGTCCTCAAACTCAAACACCTTACTCCACGAGTGGGGTCATTGACTTCTATTAAACTGCTCACAGAGTAAGGTGAGGTACTAAGCATATCAGCCCTAAATTAGTACTGCTTTGCTCATGAACATTTCAACTGTTAAGGCCAGAATAGACTAAAAATGAAGACCTGCAGAAGAAAGAACTGTGATGGTAGTTGGCAAAAAACACTTCACTAAGTCAGCTCTGTCAAAAGTGAAAGGGACTGAAAGGAGTCCATTGATTTAGTCTTCAAAACAGTCTGACATTTCTGAGAGAAGTATGGGTTGTATGTGCCTGCTGCTTATGTGCAGAAAAGAACAAAAAGAACTAAATGTGGTTCACTGATCAACAGGTGTCCATCTTCCTCTGGCGCACGCTGCATTGTTAAACTCAAAGCATTCATGATCTAACCACTCCTTTAAACAGGGTTTTTAGTAGGAGAACTATAGAGCTCAGTGTTTCAAATGGGGAAAGTATTTTAAAGGACTTTTGGGAGAAATGGAAAACTGTAAAAGAAGATAGAGCAAGGATTCCCCCTAATGGAGAAACTGTAGTCTTCAATTTATTAAACAAAAAAAATACAATACAATAGAAGTCATATTGGCAGTGCAGTTCTGTACCCTCCAAGTTGAGTAGCACTCTCTCCCATCTTCTTAGCATGGCTCCAATTAAGGGTCTGATTTTGATATCCTTACTCTTAATGAATACACCTTATATCACAAATAGTGCCACTGAAGTCAGTAGAACCATTCATGCAGTACAGTGCTACTCAGGGTGAGTAAAGGTATCAAAATCTGATCCTAAGTGAATGGAGACACAGGATGGGTGCTCTTTGGAGATGCAGATCAGGATTTTGATATCTGAATCTTCAGCTACTCATGAGCCTTGTAAAATAAGCAAATTCCAGGACAATAACAAGAACTGTATTCTGTCCGTTCAGTCAGAAGCTAATGAAAATAACAAGTCAAGAATTATTAGAGTCAGAAGTGAACTGAGTACAGACTCAATATAGGATTTGATAAGAGAATCTACACCAGCAGTAAATTGAAAAGAAAAGGGAATAATTTACCATTTTGGGTCTTAAAGCCAGGTCCCTTAACTCTGGTTACATAACACCACTGAAGTCAGTGGAACTACTTATGGCGGAAGGTTCTACTCAACATGAGTAAGGGTATCAAAATCTGACACTAAAACACAGATTTCCAAGAAGAACCAGACTATATCTGCTCCCTCTTGCTGGTCCCCATGGTTCTGTGGCTCCACTAAAACAATCCTGACTGGCAAACTGGAATTGATATCACATCTACACAATTTACTTTTAAACACATTAAAATTTAATCCCAGGATTCCCATTAAAGCAAATGCACCAGTCTTATGCAGAGAGTCTATCTATAGCTGCTGTTTTTAACTTTGCCCTTAGCAACTTAATTAAAAATCTAGAGGAGAACAGAGATTTGAGAGATTTCAATCATGCTGTCACAGATTCTTCTTCTCTGTTATGTTAAGGCAGTTTGCTCCCAGAATAAAGAATGTCTTAGTGTAAACGGGTTGGGACTCACCCCAGCGGCGCCTCCTACTGGTTGCTCTGGGGAATTAGCTCTGTTCCAGCCAGGAGCGCCCTCTGCAGGCTGGTGATGTCCCATCCATCGATCTGTCCTCTGTTAGTTCTGTCCTCTGTCATCTCTGGACCCGCGTTGCTGCGTGCTCAGCGGCGTCCTCTTCAAGGCCACTGCCCTCCAGCAGTGCCCTTAGTCCATCTGCCGGGGTTCGGGTGGTCAGTGCTCACAGTCCCACACCACACCATATTCCAGTCTCTGAGTCTAATCCTCTCTCTGTCAGGATCTGGCGTAGCAATATGGCCACTCCCTACGGCCAATGGCTGGGTGCACTGCAAGGGGTGAAGGGGGGGGCCCAGGCCCGCCCTCTACTCTGGGTCCCGGCCCAGGGACCCTCTGGCATCTGCCTCGCTGTCCTTCTCTCCCCTTCCACTGTCTGTTTCCCTGGGCCGCTTCCCCTACGGCCCCTTGCACCCGCTAGGCCCTTCCCTTCAGGGCCTGCAGCCTGGCAGGCTACGGGTTCAAGCTCCCTAGCCTCCCCGAGCCTGGCCAGCACTGCGCTGTCCACGGTGCTAGTCTCCTCTCTTAGAGACTGACCTTCCCCTGTCAAAGGCCTGGGACAGACTGACTGCTCCTGCCCTGGGCAGCCTTTATATATGCCTGAGCCTGGCCCTGATTGGCTGTCTCCAAACTGGGCCCTGATTGGCTCACAATAAGCCCCTCTCTGATTGGCTCACTGTCTGCGCAGGCGCCCTGGCCTGCCGCAGCCCATTCTCACAGGGAGTGGGGCAATCCACCCCACTACACTTAGATATAGTGGTAACAGGCCATTTACTGATTTGTCATGGAACACTGCTTGGTACAGTATTTCATAACAAGTTTTTAACTACACAAACTTTATTGGAAATTATACCTAGTGAAGAGTGCATGATAATTCTTCCATTTTATCTCATGACAACATGGTGAAAAATTGTATTGCCATCATAGACACAGGCCATGTAGAATTTTAAAAGTACTCCATTTACAGGTCTTATGGTACTTGTTGTTTCACAGGCATATGAAAAGTATCAGACATAGGTAGGGCCCTACCAAATTCATGGTCCATTGTGGTCAATTTCATGGTTATAAGATTAAAAAAAAATAATAAATCTGTGAAATTTCAGATTTTAATAGCATGAGTGTTGTAATTTTAGGGGTCCTGACCCATAAAGGAGTTGTGGGGAGTTTGCAAGGTTATTGTGTTGGGGGGGGTAGTGGTACTGCTACCCTTACTTCTGCGCTACCACTAGTGGCAGCACTGCCTTCAGAGCTGGGTGACCAGAGGGCGGTAGCTGCTGGCCAGGAACCCAGCTCTGAAGGGAGAGTCGCCGCCAGTAGCAGCGCAGAAGTAAGGATGGCAGGGTATGGTATTCCCACCCTTACTTCTGCGGAGCTACTGGCAGGGCACTGCCTTCCGAGCTGGGAGCCTGGCTAACAGCCGGCACTCTCCAGCTGCCCAGATCTGAGGGCAGTACATGAATAAGGGTGGCAATACTGTCACACACACACACACAACTCCCTTTTGGGTCAGGCCCCTCAATTTTAGAAATGCTGGTCTCCACTGTGACATATGTATAGTATAGGATAAAAACAAACAAAAGACCAGATTTCACGGTCTGTGACCTGTTTTGCATGGCCATGAATATGGTAGGGCCCTAGATATAGGGGTGTTTGTGAGATCAAGGATAATTTTACAGACTTGTCCTTCTGAAAAATATTGTTGGTACTGAAGATACTGGTTTTGATCTTTGGTTTTGGTTCATAGCGGTCTTTCACCGAGTATGTCCACTGTTCTCACCTTAAAGGCAACACTTCCAGAAAAGACATCAGAGTGGCAAAAATGCTGACTGATTGGTGAGAGTGAAGTGCAGATCCCTTCTATAGGCTTAATAGCTTTTTTAAAAAATTTATCTAATAACTTCCTGGAAAAAGGAGCCAAAATTCTTGACAGAAAGTACAGGCGACTACCAGTGAGTATGTGTGGTCTATGTAAAAGCATGGCTATGAGCAGATTTTGTCTGTTCTTTATGTTGGTCAGCAGATTTTTTTTCCCTGGTATTTTAGATGTATCCTGGAGTAAGTTAAAGTTTTATTCTGGGGTAGGAAATATTGTAAACTAAAGAGATGTTTTAGAGTTTTTGTAACTTTAAAAGAGCTCCTCATTCATAAGAGAAATGGGAGAGGGAGGTAAGTGTGAGCTAAACAGCTGATTATAAAATGAAATATGTTATATTATACCACCCAAAGATAGCTTGTGTTGCATACATAATGTGATAGGCACCTTAATCTTCTTGTTCATAGGATATGTATTTGCTGATACAACTCTAGATCCTACTGATTATTTAAAGTACCACTTGCCTTGAATATCATCTTTGCAGTTGGAAATTCCTCGTAACAGACACAGCAAGAAGATGGAGCCCCTTACATCTAGAAGATTATTATTATTTGTATTACATGAGTCTCCATAGGCCCCAACCAGGATTGGGACCCCATTGTGGTAGGTACTGTACAGACATATAACAAGACATGGTCCCTGTCGTCCTGTCCTCCTCCCCCCCCCCCAAAAAAAAAGTTCACAGTATAAACAAGATAGCGTAAACTTTGATCAGAGGTCCACAAAGCAAAACTCTGACCTCAATGAAGTCCATGACAAAATTCCTATCACGTCAGTGAGGACAGGATTTTACCCATTCAGCCCTTGGGAAAATGGAATTTAGTAACTACACATAGCCATTTTGTTTCAGTCATTGGTTTTGAGTGGGTAAATAAAAGACCGTGCTTTTGCTAATGAAATTGTTATATTAAAAGGGTGGTGATGAGCTACCTGGTCTATATACAGCGCATGAGAGTTAATGGTTTCAATTTTTTTAAATACAGGTGATTTTGATTGCCTTTGGTAGGAGGGTAGTCTCCTCTTATAAAGATAGTTAATGTAACTAGCCAAATACCTACACTCTTCTGGTGGTGGAGGTTTATTATTAGAGATAAAGGAGCAGGTAAAAGCCTGCTGCTAGTACAAAGCACTGGGTCAGTAGTTTTTATGCCTAAAGATAATTCCTTATATTGGGAGGAATTGGGGGGAGGTTGCCCATTTCTTCCCTCTCCAGCCCCCGCCATGCTCATTGCTGAAAGCAGCTAGAAAGGCCATTACTGAAGCCTTAGCACAACTAATAGACCAGGAGGGGAAGGGGGAATTGAGTGAACATGAGGAGTAAATGAGATCCTGTGCCCTCCTGACTTGAGCTTTTTGCTGAAATATGCAGTTTTGCAAGATGGGAAGTCTAGCAATAGTTAACTATTGCTATGCAAAATACAGCTGGTTAACTGACAGACTGGAGAACTCCATACTTAGCTTCTGCTATGTAATACTACTAAATTGGGTATAAAAGAGGAAGAAACTTGAGCTCGATGGACACTTCTCAAGTTCCCCTGCAGATGGTAGGCTGGCCACTGGACATCTACAGAAATCCACTCAAGACCTCCCCTAGACCCTGGGTAAATAATAATCTGGGGTTAATTTGGGGTGCTCTACTAACCTGTTGCAGACGTGTACCTGCTGGAGACTAAAGTAGATGCTTTGACTGAAAGCACTTTTTTTCCCTGCTTACATCAACTATCTCATGGCTGGATGGGCTGTCCACCCAATGATTTATTTCCTGCCACTGCCTTGCAAAGAGTAAAGTTACTATGAGCTTTGGGTTCAGCAAAACAGCTGCATATGGCCACATTGTGTAGTAAAGGATCCATGGCATAAACACACCCTCCCAATTACCGATCTTTAATCCCATTTAACTCCAGAACTAGCAGGCAACAGCAACAACTGAGTTCCTGTAGTTGTCCGCCCTAATTGCCTGTGTAGAATGTTACATTTTAGCTCCTCTGCTTCCCCATCCATGTATAGGAATCACTGGAGCCTGCAAGGCCTCACAAACAGGTGGAGCTGGGGTTCATCACAGCCCCAAAGGAAGGTAATAGCAGAAGGTAGCCAGGCCATATATGTAGGGAAAGGACTTGAAGGGCCCCATGTTTGTCACTTCACATCAGTGGCTTAACAAGGCTCCAGTGCAAGAATAGGGTAGGGCCCCCTTCCTGATTCTGAAATCTGCCTCCTTTCAGCTCCCCCACTACCCTTAGCTCCTCTCCAGCCCCCTCCAGCTACAATCCAGCCCCCTAATCCTCTATATCCCCACCTCCTGCCTAGCTCCCCAAAGCCTCTTTCCAGCCCTCCTGTCCCCCAACTCCTACCCAGCTTCCCTCCAATTCCTTCACATCCCACTTAAGCTCACCTCACTCCCCTTCAGTTCTGATCCAGCGCCCCAGTTCTCCTTCAGTCCTGCCCTCAGCTCCCACAGCCTCCCCACACACACTAGCCCAGTTTCAGACTCTCACAAGCTCTCTCCAGCTCAACTCCACTCCTTCCCTCTCCCAATCCCCTCAGCAGAGATCCAGACACACATACCCCAGGGTCTGTTCCAAACCCCTTTCCCCACTCTGATCCATCTGCCCAGTTCCACCCACTTCTGCTCCAGCCTTCCACCTCCAATCTAGCTCTCCCAGCACTGTGTTCCCCCCACACCTTCTCCCAGGCATCCTTGCTGGCTGCTTTTGCATGCCCAAGGTTGCCACAGAGAGCCCCCACTATCCCAGCCATCACCCTGCCATGAGGGGCCATCTGGCCCCACTATTCCCCAACAGCCCCTTTTGTTAGGCCCCCACAATCTCATAGCCCCCAGCACAACTGCACCACTTGCACCATTGTAGTTATGCCAGCACTTCACTTAACACCAAGGGACATCCCTGCATACAGAAGTTATTATTTGCCTCATTCCTAGAACACTGAATATGAGATAATGTTTGGGTGACCGGATAAGCAAGTATGAACAATTAGGACAGCCAGTGGGGGTGGGGGTAATAGATGCCCATGTAAGACAAAGCCCCAAATATCAGGACTGTCCCTATGAAATCGGGACATCTGGTCACCCTAGATAACATGTCTGCTCCAAATGGGCTTTTCTCAGATTACTACAAAGCATGACAATTCACCCGATATCATGGGATTGGCACATAAATTGTACATCTAATGAGGAAGAAAAGCAAAGAACCATTGACTTTTACTACAGGCCAGTTTTGCTTTAAGAAATCCATTCCAAGTACCTCACAGAGGTTCCAGTAAACTGAATTACGTTTACAGTCACTTCTCTAATCATAAATATCATACATGGCCCAATATCTGCAATTTAAAAGATTGCTCAGTGTTCTCTCTCATGTGGGCCTCCTCACCCAGGGATCATGGATTTGTATCTCTTCATTTAGCAGAAGCCTTTCATATGGGGGACTGGGCCTACATGACAGAAGTGCTGACAACATTTGGTTCCATTGTACATTTCTAAGTTGGATCTCTGTTTTTGCAAAAATGCGCACACACTCCTTGCCAGAATAGCTGCATGTGCTGCTCTATCTGAAGTATTCCATTTGTACAGAGGCTGCAGGCAAGGCTGTCTTTTGTCTCCCCTTCTGTTCACTTTGGCCTTGGGGCTCCTCAGAAATCTTATATCTAATTAACAGTTTCAGATTATTTAAATTGGGTCTATTAAAAATAATCTGTTATTTTAGGTATTATCATGGCCTTTATTCCCTTTTCAAGATGTATTTCCCTTTTCAAAGTCATTGATGACATCATTAGGTGATATAAAGCTAACACAAGTGCCTCACTTAACAAAAAAAAGATGTCTCATTTAAATATAAATATCATCCCATGTCACCTGCATATCTTTATCAAAATAATGGTTTACCCTAGAATTTTATGCATTTTACAAGTGCTGCCTGTTTTTCCTACCAGAATATTTCTTCTGTAAACAAATTCTGTATATCAAATGCAATGCACAACAAAAGAACTTAAGCCAAATATATATTTTAATATTTGCCTTTGTATAGAGGCAGAATTGCTTTTTCAGATTTGTTATTCTACAAAGAATGGATCTTTGAACACTTGTTTCAGAATGTTTATATATGGAAGAGAAAATAGGCCATCACTTCACTGAATTTTTAGTAGGTAAGTGTAAACTTAGGTTGTCACATACTTTATTTTTTGGCACAGACTACTTTATGGAATAAGGCATGACAAAAGTGTTGCTGGTATTAAGATCAGCCTTCTGGTGTTTAACAACACCACTATGCCCATTGATTGGAATGATACAATAATATTTTTGCCTTCTGATGCTGAGTATATCTGCCAAATCCTCCAGTGTAGTGCATTCTCTTTAAACCAGGCAACTGGGGGAATTTGACTATACCCCGTGCCATGGTATTATTTCTGCTCCTTGATTGTTGACTTAACCCTTCTGAACTACTTCTGCATCCACCCAACAAAACTTTATTTCATCATAAAACAAATTTTGTTTCCTTCCAAGATAAATATAAGCTGCAGACCCAAAATTCACTTTTTCTGGAGCTATTTGTTTGAGCTAAACTTCCTCTGTCCTAACTCTTAGAAACAAAAACTGATGAAAGAGCAAGAGAAGGCTGAATTGTAACCTTGTTTTTCATTCGGCGAGCTGTTTGAGAACAGATTTTTCACACTATTTAACCAAATCTGCTATTCATATTCTCTGCTATATGTTTGTTCATACTTTAAATACATCAATAAAAACAACCCTTCAAGATAAAATACTCTAACCAGAAAGATGTTAAATTCTCCCTCAGGGTTGAGATGCAAACATTGGCCCCTACAACAACTTTTGACTTAATTTGGGAAACTTTTGGTCAGCAGAGGGAGCCCTTTATTCAGTGTGAACAAATTCCATTTCACTCATCTTATTTACTTTTAACCTTGATGTTTGAGTTAGAATCAATTCTAAGGTCAAGGCCAGTAAGCAGAAAGGATATCAGAAGAAATGTTTTCTCTCTCTTTTGCCAGGAGGATAGTGCCATTTAATTGTCAGGAACGTTTTCTTCCAATGAGAAGAAAAATGTTAATTCAGCCTTATCTTTCCTCATTTCAGTGTTGGTTTGCAAAGGCCTTGAATGTTTTCAACAAGAGGTAGCAAAGATCTGGCCGCAGAAAGCAGGGTTTTCTTTCCAGGACACGATACAGCATGTGTTGTGATAATGGCTATTTTCCTCCCCCCAACTCTTTGCACTGTTGCCTCTGTGTACATTTGCCATCAGTATTGAGGGAGCCATTGTTCATTGTAAGAAAATATAAAAGAACATCATTATAAGTTCAGATTTCTACAGTGGCTTTCTGATCAATGCAGAAGGGCGGTTGGAAAAGAAACATTTTGCAGGAGAATGTATTGCACAGAAAGAGAATGCCAGATACTGAAAGAGACTGAAAAAAACCCTACCTACCAGTAGGCAAGACAAAGGGTACAGGTCGAGGCCTTTTCTTTGAAAGCACTGATTAATGTGAGGTCCTGTTACCTGCTATAATCATTGTTTTGTTCAGAGTGAAAGGTTTCCTACATTCCTAATTTGTCTTAGGGATAGTAAAAGAAAAAAAACTGCCTGCCTGGGTCTGAGGGTGAGATGGCTTCATTTTGCCTTCAGTTCAAAGTGATGGATACAAAGGATGCAGGTTGTTGTACAAATGCTAACTGAGTGATTCACTGGAAAAGTAGCCCCTGAGGCGCTCATCACTTAACCACTTATCGTGATGAGTGGGGTGAGCTTGGGTTGTTTCTTAAATAAAATGTTATGGAGCAAAATTGGCAACAATTGTTAAAGCTAGATGGAGAATAAAAAATATGTTTTTATACATGTACATCTGCTCTTATATTTAAATAGAGAGGAATTAGATGTTTGTACAACTCAGTGTAATTTTTGCACAGAGAAATGTAAAATATATTAGCACCAAAAGAAATTCCTCCTTTCCAGGTCTTGGCAACCCCTGCATAATGGCCCCAATCCTGTTGCCACTGAAATCTATAACAAAAGTCCCATTGAAGTCAAAAGTACAGGATCAGGCCCAATAATTCTCATAGACTTTAAGGCCAGAAGGGTCCATCACAATTATCTAGTGTGACTCCTACGTATCGCAGGCCACAGAACCTCACCTGCCCACTGCTGTAATAGACCCATAACCTCAAGCTGAGTCACTGAAGTCCTTAAATCTTCATTTAAAGACTTCAAGTTACAGAGAATCCACCACTTTCTCTAGTTTAAACCAGCAAGTGTCCCATGTTGCAGAGGAAGGCAAAAAAACTCCCAGGGTCTCTGCCAACCTGATGTGGGGGGAAATTCCTTCTCAACCCCCCATGTGGCAATCAGTTGAACCCTGAGCATGTGAGCAAGACTGATCAGCCAGACACCCGGGAAAGAATTATCTGTAGTAACTCAGAGCCTTCTCCATCTAGTGCCTCATCTCCAGCTATTGGGGATATTTGCTACTAGCAGATCAGCTACATGCCATTGTAGACAATCTCATCATACCAGCCCCTCCATAAATTTATCAAGCTGAGTCTTGAAACAAGTTCGGCTTCTTTGCTCCCACTGTTCCCCTTGGAAGACTGTTCTAGAACTTCACTCCTCAGATGGTTATAAAAATTTCTCCTAATTTCAAGCCTAAACTTGCTGATGGCCAGTTTATATCCATTTGTTCTTGGGTCCACATTAACCGTTAATAACTCTGCTCCCTCTCTGCTATTTATTCCTCTGATGTATTTATAGAGAGCAATCATTGCTCCCCTCAGACTTCATTTGGTTAAGCTCAATAAGCCAAGCTCCTTGTGTCTCCTCTCAAAAGATAGGTTCTCCATTTCTCTGATTATCCTAGTAGCCCTTCTCTGCACCTGTTCCAGTTTGAATTCATCTTTCTTAAAAGTGGGAGACCAGAATTGCACACAGTATTCCAGATGAGATCTCACCAGTGCCTTGTATAATGGTATTAACACTTCCCTGTCTCTACTGGAAATACCTCATCAGATGCATCCTAGGACTGCATCTGACTTTTTCACAGCTGCATTACATTGGTGACTCAGTCACCCTGTGATCAATCAATACACCCAGCTCTTTCTCCTCTAATTCAAACAGTTCTGGAGTTCTATAGGACCAGATGTATAATACAGCATGACAGAACCAGCACAAAGTTCACAGGAGGCAGAAGGAGTATTTGAATGAAGGTCTCTGCCATCTAAATTTCAGATGGAAGACATGGTGAAGTCAGTAATGAGATCAGTGCCCAGCAGGAGAGCATAGAGGCACAGTCCTACTTCTTCCAGAGTTGGAAGCCACAAAAACCAACTGATGGGAATGTACTCTCTCTAGGGATGGAACACCTCAGAGGGGAGGGGGTCATAAACCAGCAAGCCTCCTGCACAATCCTGAGAGGTTTGGTTGAATATGGGTTTGACTCCATTAGGCATTATGGAGTACCCATTCCATATATGCCCCATGACCTACGAGCTGCTGAGGTCTGATTTCAAAATCATAGGAGCAATCCTCTCTATTCTGGCAGAATGACTTATGTAGAATGAGTTGTGGAACAGAGTGAGAAGGAATGGATTCATGGAGTTACTATGCTACAGTGGGCCACGTAGTTTAAACATTTATAAAGCACCCCTGCCACCTATCATCGGGGTTTTTAAAAAAATGAAATAAAAAACCCTAAAAAGCTAGCATTTTTAATGCTATTTATAGAGAACCTAAGAGGGGTACAAAAGGAACTGAAGAGAAAACATACAGCTACTTTGCTGGGATAAGGATCTTATACCCCAGTCATAAATGGGTGTAAAATTTGGCATTCAGACACCACAAAGAAAAGCCTAAATAGACAGATATGATTAGACAAATGCACACAAACCCCACGGACTGCAGCAGGAGCTGCATGTGCTTATCTCAAAGCAGAATTTTCCCCTCAGTGTTTTGATGGCAAAGTATATGGTTAATGACATAACTGATCTCCCAGGCTACCCCATAGTAGGAAGGGTTGTAGCCTTTATGTAGGGAAAAGGGGGCAAGAAGCCTCCAACCCTTCCCCAGTCTTCCCTCCCTGCGCAAGAGTCAGGGCCAGTCACAGTGAAAGTACAAAGTGGGAACAGCATACAGCATTTTGACATGTGAACTGGGAAAAATAGAATTAGAGAACTGAAACATATAATAATTAGATGCAGAATTAAGCAACTGTAACTTCATTCTTTAGAGTTTACTTCTGGAGAAGAGGTTTTGTTTTTTTTAAATGCAATCATTTTCTCATATTTTTACACTCCTCCTAGCAGCCAGTAGTAAGAACTATACAAGAAATGAGCTCCATGTTCTGCAGAGTGGAATTATGAATATTGATTATTTTCATTACAGTAGCTCCCAAAGGTCTCACACAAGCAGGCACCCCTTTGCTAAGTACTTCACAAAAGACAGCTAAAGCCCCTGCCCAGTAAAGCTAAGCACAAATAACTAATTACTTATTAATCTGTGATATACATAAGGTGACGTGCTGCTGATATTTTGATTGTGTACATTTTCTTTACTGTGCTTTTAAATTCATCTCAAAGGTGCTCAGAGCTCTGGCTGGATGTTCTTTGGTACAGAGTTTTAAAAAAATAAATCAGAGTGGGATTTCCAGAAGTGCCCAGCATTGACCTAACTGCTCTTATAAACATCAGTCCATCACTCCAGGGGTTTGAAAATCCCACCCTAAATTATAAGCAGCAGACATAGTTAAGGTTGCCTGATGCTTTCTGTTATAAGGCCCTGTTTTCAGTTGCTTATAAAACTTTGCCAAACTTTTTGAACTTATGTTTTCCATACCCATTGTCTGCCTCAGGTTGAAATCTTTTTGGAAAGGTTCAGCTAAAACAGTTAAGCTGTTTTTGAAAACAAAAGAAAATGTTGTTTTGCCCATATGAAAAGGAGTTCATACAATTGTTTTGTTGAGAAGCTTTATTGCCTCCATCATTTTCAGCAGGAACCTGAAATTTGGCAGTGCATGGCCTGTGTGTCAGGAATGTACCTTTAACCATTCCTGTGAACATTTGCCTAAATTTGGCAAGTTATAAGACTCTGGTTTGGGGGAGAAACACAGTTTCCATATGCTCTGTAGAAATTTGTTAGAGTTTGACAGCTAAATTCACTGAAGATTGTCTGCACTGAGCATGCTCCATCTTAAGTCCTGCAGGGACTCATCAGGACTTTCCCAGTAATTGTTCCTCAAGGCTGCTGGGGACCACAGTGATGACATGCATCAGAATTGAGAGCAGGGAAATTGTCTTTATTGGGCCCTCAATACTTGGCCTGCCAGCACCCAGACAGCATTAGGGAGGAGGGACTGAGGAACAGGAGAGGGGGTAGGGGAGAAATGGTGCACTGAATGAGGCAGAGGTCCTGTGGAAAATTTGTATAAGTCATGTAATTAAAAGCAGTCTAATGCATACGCACAAGGGGGCACAGGCAACCTTAATACCCAACTTAAGTGTTTCAGTTTGCAACCTTAAAATCTTTTATTGAAGTTTTGATATTTAATATCTAAATAAAGTGCCAATGCAAGTTGGTTTTGCCCTAAATGTCCTGTAGCATAGATCAGAGGGGTAGCCGTGTTAGTCTGGATCTGTAAAAGCAGCAAAGAGTCCTGTGGCACCTTATGGACTAACAGACGTATTGGAGCATGAGCTTTCGTGCGTGAATACCCACTTCGTCGGTAGCTTAGAGTTGTTCTGAACTGAAGGAGCAGGGTGGGGTTTTTGTTCTGGAGTGGGGTTATTTATTTGTTATTTTAAACACACATTCTAGGTCAAATACATTTGTGATCTAGTGGCATCTGGTTACTTTTTCTTTTAAATTGTGACAAGCTGAAAGATCAACAATGCAAGAGTATCGCAATAGTATTTTAGATCAAGGTTATCTAAGGCAATTGGAACACAGATGTCAATTTTGCCACTTTTTCTTTGTATCAATTGGCTAATTGCTAAAACAAACAAAAAAGATTTGATACTCATTTAAACAGTTATTTTTATATATGTGACATTTTTAGACTAACTTACAGTGTACAGTACTAGAAGGAAACTGGTATAAATCCTAGGATTTATTAGCCAGGGGTAGAACTGTGCTTCTAACTTTCTGAAGAGATTTCCTCAAGGTTAGTACCAAGCTCCTGACTTTTAAGAGGAAGACACCTATCAGCAAGGCTAGATCTGCAAACCTGAATACCATTTTTCCTCCCTTTCATTTTCACTGAAGCTTTGAAGCAAATGTGAAGGGAGCCAGAACTGAACAAATTATCCAAGGACTGAAACATTTTTGACATATGTCTTGAATGCAGAGCAAGTCATTTTTTTCTTCTTCATTGCGGTAGCTTTGTTTCATCTCAATATGTGAATGACAGCAGCGATGATGGAAAGATTGGACTGCTGGCCTTAGTTCCCCTAGTTGGATACAGACAGAAACAGCATGTGATGCCTTCTTTTAGGAGCCTCAGAGCCTGTTCAGTAGAAACATTTAACTACTTTTTTGCTGAAGGAATTGTGTAGTAGGTAGGATTCCATTTCACCTCAACTCTTTTTACAGTTCTGTGTGCTAATAGATTTTTGCTCTAAATGGAGTGGCTGAAATTTCAAACCCACTTGCAACAAAACTGCTGAATTTGCTATGCTAGCAAGAGAAATTCACCAACCCCAAAACTATAGCTAGGGCCCAGAAAGGAATTACTGTCCAATTCCTGCCTTGATCCATCCCCATGAGGTGATGAAAGAGAGTTCTTTGGGGATTGTTAAGACTCTCCACTAACTTAGGAGAATGCAGTATGAAATCCTACTTATTAAAAGCCGAGAGCACCGGAATCGCTAGTATCATGTATCGTCATTTAGAAGACACAGTTTTAATTAGTTCTTCCTCTCCCCCCTCCAACCCAGATGATGGTGGCTTCTATTAAATTACTTTCCTCTGTGTCTTGCATGATAAAGGTGCAAATACTGCACAATGGTGGTTACTAATCAAATATTTCTATAAGTAAGCGGAAATAGCAATATAGCTAGATCTCCCTGTATATTTAGGCAAGAACAAGACATTTTTATTTATAATGATATAAATATATAGTGATATAATAATTGCACTGAAGGATAGGAGTTCTTTGTTGGATAAATACTATACGTTTGCACTCAGAAATTAACAGGTATGATACCAAGAGGCCTCCTTGCTTTCTCTTACTCTCTGTGAAAAACTGGGTGTCCCTATTGTCTTTGGCATAGTCCTTTCACTTAATGGCTCAGTTACACAGAACAACTTCTAGTTTCTGTGGGGAAAGGAATCTATGTTCAATAATCTGGAGTCTGACTGTCTTGACAAATATGTGCTGTAGACGAGGAGCCTTCTTGTCCCCCGCACCAATGTCCAAATAGTGTGGAGGAGATGGGAGCTGTCAAGGATACAGTTACAGTCCCTTGCTTCTCCAGCTGCCTAAACCCTGACAAGCTAAAGTAGTCTAGGGGCTGCTGTAATTTACAACAGCTGGTTCAGTGACCATAAATCAAGTATGAATTGGGGGAGGACACCAAAGCTTTGCTCCATCTCTGTTCTGTCTCCTATACTGAGTGGGGAGGGAGGCTGATATAGGAGTCAACTCTACCAGCTTTATACCAATTAAGAGTTTACCCCTGACAGTTGGTTCAGTCTCAGTGGCTGCAGACAGATTCTGGCCCTTTTGCGCAACTCGGCATCACAAAGGGGCCAAAACCAGGGGAGAGTATCTGGCCCCTCATTTTCTAAGAGTTTTTTTCTGGCAGTTGTCAGATTTTTCTTGTACATTTTATGAACTGCTATTTCTCTTAGGTACATCCTTGAGTGCTGAGGGTGAAACAAATTGCCCAAATGTATTGCCTTCAGAGATGACCAGGAACACTTCTGGAGGTGATATCCCAACAAAGCTTGACCCATAATAGCCAAGGACAATAAAATCTCCAAAGATTGTCCCCATAGTATTCAGAATTGAGGTATGTACACCTCTACCCTGATATAACACTGTCCTTGGGAGCCAAAAAAATCTTACCGCGTTATAGGTGAAACCACATTATATCAAACTTGCTTTGATCTGCCGGAGTGCGCAGTCCTGCCCCCCCGGGGCACTGCTTTACTGCATTATATCTAAATTCGTGTTATATCGGGTCGCATTATATCAGGGTAGAGGTGTATATGTATATATTCTATACTTGTATTTTATTAATATATATTATTGTATTTCACAGAGAATACCAATGAAAAATACTAATAAGGTTATTAAAGTGACCTGATTTGTGATGAAGAATGTTTCATAGAATTTCAACAAAATCCTACAGGGATATTCTTCAAGAAACAAGTCTTTGTAAGTGACAACTGCTTGTAAACTCCATGAAAGAGACAAGGTGGGTGAGGGAATCTCTTTTATTGGATCGACTTCTGTTGAAGAAATACAAGCTTTTGAGCCCCACAGTGCTCGTCCTCAGGAAGAAGGACTAGAACATACCACGGGTAATGTGAGCAAACATTGAAAAATAGATTTTTTTTCAAGTGGGATTAGGAACAAGGTCCCTTCCACAAAGACAATAACTATGGTTGTGCAGTCTAACAGAGTGAAGAATGTACATAATGCCATGGAGGACATCCTAGGTTCAGAAGACAGTATTAAGCAGCAAACAGCTCTGTTGGTTCTACAATGTATTTTGGAATACAAATGTAAGGCTGAACACTAGCACCCTATTCCATGGACATTTACTGTTATGTTTTTCCAATGTAATGTGTGAGCAGTGTACTGCTAGAAACTTCAACAGCTCTCAGTTTTAGTTTCTGTTTCTTGTTGTGGGGTCCAAGAAGTTTTTCATTGTTCTATTGTAACTCAACACAACAAGTGCTGATCTCATCTTATTTTCTGGGTTCTTTTTAAACTTCTTGTAAGAAAGTGGAATGTCAAAACAGGCTCTGATCTGTAGGGTTTAATATCTATATCTACATTTGTATATGCCCCAGTCATCAAAGTTCTTTACAGATATTAATGAATTAAGTTTCATAACACACCTATTATGTAGGTGGGATAATTTAAGCATAGATCGGTTAAAGGACTTACCAAAGTTCACATAGCAGACAAACACAGAACTCTTGGCTTCCGGCCTTGTGTTTTCACCACTAGACAATGTTTCCTCTAGACTTATTTTCTAATAAGTAAAATTACAAGACCTAGGGTTGCCAGCAAAGATTTATCTGGTATGGCCCCTGTTGCCTCTATGGCCAGTGGGATAGTTGCTGGATGGTCATGTTCCAGGCCCAGGTAAAGAGATGGCTTAGCCAGGTTCCCAAGGCAATAGCACCTGAATACAAGTCCATAAGGCATTTGAAAGTGCAGCTAAATGCTTTTCTTCCCCTCAATAGCCAACCACTGGCCTATTAAGATAAATCAAAGTTAACCTAGGATTCAGAACATGAGTAAACTGCTTTATAAAGTTAGTAATTGCAAAGCTATGTACAAATACCTATTAGATCATCATGGACACTAATACCAGGTAAGCCATACATTACCAAATCTGGCCAAACTGTGAAACAGAAAAACATTAGCCTTATAAATAGAGCTCTGGGAATAACTGAATTTTCAGTTCACTGACTGAACCAAAGAAAAAAAATATTTTTTGGTCCAACAAGATAGTTTGCTTGAGTTTAACTTTAAGTGAAATTCAAAATGAAAATAAATTAAAAAATCGTGACATTTCATTTTGATGTTTTCCAAATTAACCTTTTAGAATCTTGATTTTTTTCTTGTATATGGCAAATTCCACACAGATACACAAGAAGTTTGTCAACCCAAATCTTCATGTTTCAGCAAAAGTAATAAAAAAAAATCTTACCCAGTTCTTCTAATAAGCTAATTTAAATGACAGAGTGCAGGCATCCCCAAGTACACACTGAAGAGGTTTATATTGTATCACTAGAAAGCCTTGCAACCAAATTCATCTCTGGTGCGGGCACAGTAAGAGCAAAGATGCTACACCAGGAAGGACTTTGACCCTTAAGTAGTCATTCCTATCTATATTAGTGTGCATTTAATACAACTCTCTTATTATAATTCATTATAATGGTAGGAAGTTTTTCCTAATGTCCAATCTGTCAGGGTGGTTAAACACAGGAACAAATTGCCCAGGGAGGTTGTGAGATCTCCATCATTGGAGATTTTTAAAAGCAGGTTAGACAAACACCTGTCAGGGATAGTCTAGATAATACTCACTCCTGACATGCAAGGGACTGGACTAGATGACCTCTCTAGATCCCTTCCAGTCCTACAATTCTATGATTATATAACATATAAAAACAACAACTTGTGGATTGCAGTAAATACAGATGATACATGGGTGAATAATGACCTAACTTCCAGTGTTGCCTAGGTAAGTTGTACCATTAGCATTAGCTGACAAAATACAAATCTAGTCCATTACGGTAATGCATATCTTTCCAGTGCTCTATATACTGTGTAGTCAACCACACAAGGTATTCTGCTCACTCATCATTTCCCAATGTATCTCTGCACTCCTTAACATATCAAAAATAAGCAGATGTGCATAGACAGAGGAGCCTAACTCTTGACTAGGAAGAACATTGTGAACCTCTGTGTTAACATGAGCAGATGATAAAGAAGGTCAAAACAGCTAATCACAGCTGCCAATACAGAGGAGCTACATGAAAAAGTCTTAAAAGCCAGCTATTTAGCTTTACCCCAAGGGAACACCGTTTGTTTTTCTAACTCAGTGTGTTCTTTTCTTTTTAGTCATACCACAAGCACTTTTCCCCTATATGGTTTGGCAGCCCATTAAAGCTAAAATGCTGAAGTTGGTAGAGCAATAAAGTTGAATAATTGCTGCCTACACTCTTTCTAAGTTACTTGAAAGATGACCGTTGTAAGATCGATTTACTTCCAGTAAATGATATATTGTAAAGGGTGTGCATAAAACAGATGAGACTGGCTGGCAAAAAGTTACCATAAGTGACAGTGAAGTGTAGAGTAAATCACTTGAACAGAAGTAACTCAAACCAATCAGTTCAGTTAACCAGGACCCTGGTATAAACCTCTTTAAACCCAAATCTGTATTGCTGGCACTGCCATAAGCATTTATAGCTAAATGTCAGATCTGCTATTACTTTTCTTGGCCTTGTAAGTAAATCCACATCAGTGACCAAAGTTCTAAAAATGAATTTCAACAGTGAACTTGTTCTAGGTTTTTGCTCACTTAGCAGCTTTGATTTAAAAATAAGCATCAAAGCTAGCATCCATGAAATAGTATCAGAGCCAGCTTACTAGAATTAGGCATGCTACAGTTCATGAATTGCTGGTAAGTGGACTCTAGAGTCCTGACATTTTAACTGTGGTGACCACCCAGCTTGTTTTTAAGCACATCCCTTGTTTGGTGCCTAATGGCCTGTATTGAGTAAGAAGATACTAAAAATATTTGCTCAGAATACGAGTGTTTTTCAAGCAATAATTATGTAAAGGATCATACACTGTGATTGAGTATGATTTTGTACTATGAATAAAACATTGCTTGGTGCTGTCCATTAAATGGAAGTTGTCTTATTTTTGTACCTTTACCCTTTGTTTCCTTAAAATATAGGTGATCGCCCCACTTAGAACTGTTTTTTAGATTATGGCTAGTTAAAGCTGCCATGTTGCCTGTCTTTTTAAAGATATTAAAAATAGTTTTAATCTCAGGTTGTGTGGAATAATGGAACTGATCTAGAAACTAGTCTGAAAGAGCCTGATTTCAGGTGCGCTCTCTCTCTTCTGAGATCCCGTGTGGAAATTCCAGTAGACTACATTAAAATTCATCAGCTAGTTTCAGGCAGTCTTGCTTTCAGTTGGAGAACCAACAGACTCAGTCACAAGTCTTCCCCTGCTCCCTTTGGATGGATCCTTAGAAGCATTCTCAGCTTACTTCCCTCTCCCTCCCTCCTGTGCACCACACCAATTCCCCTGGCCAGCACATACAGGAAGGCTAGAGCCATGTGCCCCCTCCTCATCCCTTTCCCACTCATTCACTCGCTCCTAATAGGTGTGGTGTTAGCTCCTGTGCTCCACACAAGAGCCCAACCCAAGAGCTGGGTAGTACCCAACATTCCTATGTAAGGTCAAGGGTCCTTGCCCTCCTGAGTGTCCTGGGAAGCTGCATCAGGTCTGACTGGTCTTCACACCACCCTATGAGGCAGGTAGGCAAGTCCTGTTATCCATGTTTTACAGATGGAGAAGCCAGATTCTCCACCGTCTTGCACCTTGTACAGACATGTACACATGTTCAAATGAGTGTAGAAGTTATTAGCCGCACTGCAGTAGCACTTCAGCCCCCAAAGCAAGGATCAGAGCCACATTGTGCTAGGCACCATAGAAAAACAAACCCCTGAAGAGCTCAAGAATCTTAATTTCAGTTTAAGACTGACTTGGTTCTGTTTTACACTCCCTTTTACATAGGATAAAGGACTATACAAGGTCCAGGCACAGGAGAATCAGTCTGGGAAAAGGAATTTGTCCAGGTCCACCCAGTGATTCCCTGGCAAAGGGATTAGAACATAGGACTGACTAAGAACTCATTCTTTCAGGCCACACTACTATCTAACCAAAAAGCATGTATGCAATAGAAAATATGATGTGTGGGTTGTGATTTATTGTGCCCTCAGGACATTTGCTTTACAGAATGGACTATTTGTACTAATAAAATATTCAGGGACGGAAAGATCCCTTGTAAAACAATATCAAGATTTTGTAGTTGGAGCATTTAATGGTATTAACATCCATGTGGAAATTATGGATCTTTAATCAACAAAACACTACTACTGAGGCAATCCTGGTACCTGGCCCATCCATTTATGAGTACAAAAAAATAAATTAAGAGGAATTCCAAATACTATAAATTTAGACAAACCTTATTTTAAAAAAGTTATAACTGTTGGTGAAAAACAAAGAAAAGGAAGCCAAAAGGGGAAGTTGAAGGATGGAGTAAAACATGAACATAGGAAACTTGATAAAGCAGAGAAATCCCTTACTCCTGTGGGGAGTACATAATATTACAAGCTGAGTTTTATATTTACTATTGAAGAAAGAAAATTCCTTCTCTCTCAGATGAATGAAGTTAGCACTAGCTTCAACTCCATAAAGCAAGTCTCAAGCATCCTGGAGCTAGATTTTAGATACCCAAGAACAGAGGTCCATTCAGTCACCTGCATTCCCATACCAACATCAAATGTAATTTTAAAAGTGGTCCTGTGTCATCTTGACAGAAAGATATAATCCTTTTTCCCTCAGGTGCTTTGCAGTAATTCTTAATCAATAGAAACATATCCATCTTTAATCTGTTAATTTATTAATGCTGCTATGATAGGGAAACCAGAAAATTGGTTAGTGTATGACAGGCTGAATGAAAGCTCTGTATTTTCTACTTCCTAACAACTCTGATTTGTGAGTGATGACAACATCTGACCCTGATTACTGAACAGGATTCCCAGGTTTCCCTTGAAGATAAAACATTATGTCTTTAGCAAAGAAAGCTTACACTAAATAACATGCCAACCTACAATCTACTCTCATTGATCTTGTTTGCATTTATGCATTAATATGCATGTTTGTAAGTATATCTGATCAGGTAAAAACGTGTTGATTTAGTAATTCATTTATCATCTAAAATATTTATAAGTGAAGCTGAGTCGTTATGGGAAAGGGAACGCTGCTATACTGGTCAAAATTAAAATAGGATACTTGAATTGAATTTAAGAGACTATGAAATATATCAACTAAAAGAAAACCCACACCTCAAAAGAACACATTAGGTTTTGGTCACTTCACCTCCTACTGATATAATGCAGATTATGAATGTTCAGAAAAGGGTAATGTCACTGAGCCAGCTGCTTTCCATATTCCCCCTCATGGACTAGAGTCATGCTATAGGCTGCTTGCCTCCGTTTTCCTGCTTAGATTGTTCAAAATAAACTTCACTTCATGCTCTCTCTTGGTCAAAGAATGCCCCTCTTTGAGGACTGGGTTTGTTAATAGAACAAACTGTAAATAAGACTCAAAAATCCCAAAACAAAATCCTTTCATATGTCCACATAACTCAAGGCTTCTCTTCCCCCCCAGGCTTTCCTAGTCTCTCCCAGGTCTCCCTACTTGGAGAGTTTTCTACACTCTCTGCAGATTCTGCCAAAGTTTCCTGAGCCTCTCCTCATTTCACTGCACCTTGCTGCTCCTTTTATACTGGAATCACCTGACTGCTCTCAGGTGAGGCTCATCCTGTAATCCAGGTTGGTTTAGCCCAGGCTGTCCAGGCCATGGGGCAAGCCACACTGTCCTATACCCCTCACTCCTTTGAAACTTGTCCACACCAGGGTAACCTACTTGAGAATATTTTTTCCTTTAGTTACTAATGCCTTTGCTCCTTACCAGAGATTGTTTTCCCATCTGCAAATGCTCTAACTCTCTTTCCAGTTCACTCACCATGATAAGCAGAGCATCTCCCTCTCTTCTCAAGTCACTTGATGCTCCTCAGCCAGCTCATCCCTTTCCTTCAGGGCCAGCTGCCTGGCTTCTTCCAAGGTAGCCCACTGATACATCTCTACCAAAGCAATCAGGTTTTCCATAATTCCTCCTCCTAGTGCTGTACTGCACATCTTTGCAGGTGTAAGAGGTGTTTTCATGACTGCAACATCCACTTTCACTGCAGCCTAAATGTTCATCCCCTTTTCCCAAACACTAATACAACCCTACCACTGTCTAGGCATCCCCATGTTTTGGTCATGTTTCCCAACAGTTAACTCTGGCTTAATTTTCTCCCTTTGCTTAATCACTCTAGGGGTTGTGAAGGCCATCACCACCCCTACTTGTTTCCCTCATCTCTGGCATCCAAGGCTGACACATTTCTGTAAACATACAGAACATACATCCCTCTCCCCCTTTGACTCTCCCTCTCTGAGATACTCTCAGTCTCTTCCCACAGACCTCATTATTTAAGGGGTAGACCCTATTAATGTGCCCCATCTTTCCACACCTAAAATATTTGGACAGACCCTTACTCCAGATCCCTCCCCTCCAATGCATCTGTTTTTTTCCAACTCATCCCTCTCCTCAGTACTCATACTACTTCCTGGGGTATTGATATCTTCTGTACCCTAGTCCTCCACACCAAAAGAGAGATTCCTTCTTTGTAGGCAGTAATGGCCTTACTGCCAGTGCTGCTGGGCCACAAGTCCAACCATCTGTACCTGCCGCTGTGTGACCCACTGTGCCTTCTGCTTGTGCAGCTGCTGCCACCTGAAACTACTGCTGCTGTTCAACCAACAATGAACACCCTTCTCTACATCTGACTTGTCCCACACTGTCAGATTCCCTCCTTGGTGGGAGGGGGCCAACAGGATTCACCTCCCTAACAGCTACCTTCCATGCTCCCCTCTCCCAATGCCCTAGGGTCACACTACAGGGGGTCTCTCTCACTTCCCCTCTTGGACTGCTCAAATAAACTTCACTTCAGGCTTTTTCTGGTCAAAAATACCCCTTCTTGGGGACTAGGTTTAACATAAAATACACTGTAGGTAAAACTCAAAGTCCTTTCATAAGTCCACACAACCCAAGGGTTTTTTTCTTCCCCCCAGGCCTCTCTGCCTAGAGAGCTTTCCTCACTACCTGTAGACACTGCCATGGCTTCTTAAGCCCCATCCCCCATTCCTGCTTCTTTTATACTGGAACCACCTGATTCCTTTCAAGTGAGCCTCGTCCTGTAATCAGGGTTGGCTTAGCCCCAGGTTTTCCCGTACATGGGGCAAGTCACCCTGTTACAAGTAACAAACTGCCGAAGAGATCAGACAGCTTTATGTGTAACGGGACATTCCAATGACATTCTGCTTCATTCTGGTATATGCAACAACAAAATCAGTCCCTGAGACTTTCAGTCTGTATCTGAGAGGACTAAGGAAAAAATAACTGAAGAATACAAAATTAATTAAATATTTTAAACCTGAGTGATCTTACCTAATCAGCTTATCTCAAAATAAAAGAAAAGGTGAGACATGAAACTGAAATATGGGAAATCAAGTGACTTAAAAAAAATGCATATGGACCATGCTCAGCTCTTGTTTAATCATGTGCAGTGCCATTGACTTTGATGGAATTACATGGGATGTTAATCAGGGCAAATTTTGGCCTACATTTTTTAGTAGTATATTTTTTAACTTTTGGAATTCACTGTTGCTGAAATTCTTGGAAAAATAGGAATGTCTAAAAATGGTTAGATAATTTTATAAGAGCTATAAGAGGGGATGAGCTAGGAGAAATTTTTACAAAGAAACCTGACTGTTTACAAGATTTGGGAAAGAAAATTTAAAATGTTAGAAAATGAGATCATTAAAGTCAAGGACTCATATATTCTGAGTTCCAAAGACACAGAATTTAGCACTGAATCCACCTCCTGCCACAAGAAAACTTTGCAAACATGAACTGAGTGCAAAGTAATGCATTGCTGTCTGAGTCTGCAGAGAGCCTGAAAAAAAAATAGATGAGAGGTGTGAACTGTCTCATTTCACTTAACAGTTTGACACTTAAATCTAAGGATGACAATTTAAGGTTTCTCTCCTGAAATGGACACCTTGCACAGAGCCCCAGTTCACCTCCATAGTTCTCCTTGCAGGATTGGAGCCTAGAAACAATACTGATAACTGTTTCACTGCTGATCTTTTAACAGGAAAATCCAGGCTAATGAGTTTACATTAAAATCCCAAAATGTCTCCCACTTTTCCGAAAAGCCCCAGTTGTTCCTTACCAAGTTTCCAAAACCTCCAACTTCTTGTCTCACAGCCTCTGTGGTTAAGATAGCTGTTGTCAATAAATGAGGATCATTGTATTGACAATATATGGTGGCAGAATAAAACAGACAGATGTCATCTTCTTTTGTATGATTAGCGGTGTTTACAAGTTAATGAGAGATCTAAAATCCATCTGAGGGCTTCAGGAGATGCAGAGTGCACCTTTGCTGTATTTCTTGGAAATGAAATGATTGTTCACAATGTGTTTGATGGTTTGGAGGTCTACACATTCACACTGTGATGAATCCTTGTTTCTCCATTTGTGCATCAGGTCCATGCACCTTCCACATAACACCCTAATGCAGTTGATAGTCATCCACTGTCTATGGTGGAGCAAGAAACCAGGCAGTTGGGATGGTGGGAACTTCTATGGAGGTGTTTGTTGTTTATATTAGAGCTTGCCCCCTGCATCTGCCAGGTGTCTTGTGGGTCATAGCTGGATGACAGAAGAGCTTCTGCAAGCACCCAGAATGGTCAGCAGGACTTAAGGTGAGTGAACAAAGGTGTCATGGAGCAAGAGCTTTTGATTAGTGAGAGCTTTCTTCTACTTATGCAACATAGCCATCTCTCACCAGATGGCTGGATGAAGGGTGCTTGTGAGGACTGGAAGTCAAGGCAGCAGAGTGGACTTCAGGGTGCCAGTTACAAATCTCATAGCTTCATTTAGGTGGATATCAATGAGGTCTATGTGCGAGCTTCTTCCCAGACAGGTGCATAGTATTTGACTTTGGATTAAACTAAATCCACCATTGCCATTCACAGTATTTGAGCATCACAACTCTAGCTAGAACCTGATAACTTTTGGGTGATATTGATACAACACTTTGTTCTATGGCTCACCTGCTTCACATGTTGACTGCAATTGAGGGTGATGCCTAGGTAGCAGGGGTTAGGGTTGTGGGCAATTGCCTTGCCACAGAAGTTTATATTCAGAATTAGCTTAGCTTTCCATCTCAGCAATTCTGAAGCTGACACCATCAGTTTTAATGGGTTTGAGCTGCCAGTACCAAAATAGTTTTCCATCCTCTTCATATCAGCATTAAGGGTGTCTTCCACTTCTTTGAGTGTTGCGGCCTGTGTCTTTAGTGCCAGGTTGTTAGCATAAATGAACTTGCAGCATGTCATTTTGGGCACATCACTTACATTTATTTTTTTTAAAAATGATGTAGCTAGTACTGATCCCTGTGATTTCGGTAGGGTTTGAAAGGACCACTACTGGTTGGGTGGCTTATACACATATATTGTCAGCTCATCAACTCAGATACTGATCACAAAACCATCATCCATTTCTGGCAGTGCTTT
Organism: Mauremys reevesii; assembly: GCF_016161935.1. Taxonomy (NCBI): domain Eukaryota; kingdom Metazoa; phylum Chordata; order Testudines; family Geoemydidae; genus Mauremys; species Mauremys reevesii. The sequence goes on along the minus strand of NC_052627.1, from coordinate 84,490,967 downwards.
GGCTATGCCTTTTAGTTTCAGCCAGATATAGGTAGCCATTCTGTGTTTTGTATGGTTTTGGCTAGAGAAAAGGACATATCCTGGTATCTTGAGATGCTGAGTCTTTTTCTACAATGTGTGTTTCTTGCATGGCCAGGACATTGATGTTATTATCCAACAGCAGCCTCACAGTGGCAATGATAATGTACAACATGGCCAATTAATATTGCCGCAAGAAACTTGTTATACATATAGTTCTGAATATTGCATGGACAGATTTGTTTAACATTTAATATTGCAACAAATTGGCATTTTGTTCACTTTGAGACCTGTAAAACTAGAGCTGCAGTAGCACCCAGTGTTTATAATTATTCACAAAAAGTATTTAGCAGCTAAGAATGGATTGAAAATATTTAAAAGATTAATAAAACCTGAAGTGTTCTAACATGTCATTTCGCATACTCAACCAATGCAAAGTTCTGAGACGGAAACTTTACCAGGCATTGGCCAAACAACATTACATGGCACAACAGGAAATCAGGGCCTGGCAACAAGCCAACTTCTAAAGCTTTCATCAAATGTTTTAATCACCGAAGATTATTATTCCAACTTTAAGAAGCTTATGTGATTTATCTTCATGTGCCTGACAAAAAAAAGTCAGCAGTCATTTTGAGAGAGGCACAGCTATTGTGCTCAGTGATATTGTATACTGTCAGGAAGTAGTACAATTTACATTACATACTTTGTGTAATCCTTACTTTCCTGATTGTATAAGCTGCAGCAGGAATTCCTTATGTGATGATGACCGTGTACTTCAGTGTGAAATTGTACATAATACAGTACCAATGTTCCCCTCTTCTTTTCCTTGTAATGTAATTATGTGTTATTGAAGTGCGTAAGAATTTAAGGTTGAAAGCAAAAGCTTTGTTCTTACTATTTAAAAGGTTACAAGGTAGCTGTGCCTTCTCAGTGTTGTAACTTATAGAAATGATGTTTGCTTATGTTTATATAAAAATGTGCTGAAATGTAAGTAGGCCCCAAAATTATTTATTCTTGATTATAATGGGTTAATATAGATCAAGTGTCATTTCGAAAGTGTAAGTAATATATAAATAGCCTTGGAAGGATTAGATTTTTATCAGTAAGTGTCAGTAAATTATTCCACCATATACACACCAAATGGACAAAAGATACTTCCACGAATAATAATCAAAATTTACAGATATGCAAAGTAAGAACAATACTGCTTGAGAGGTTAATAGAGTTTGATTTAAGGATATTTACTTAGTATCTGTGATGTGGACAATATGTGTTTTAACATTTTAACTTTTTGAAACTCAGCATCTGATACCATCATTGTCTAACCTGCCCATTGTTTAATTCCCCCTCAATTCCCTGCAACTTTGAAATATATAAATAGATAAAAATCAGGAAAAAATGCTTAAAATCCTTAATTTTGCACAACTGTGAAAATTTAAATTGATAAAAATAAAAAATCCTTAAAAATAAACATTGATATCTACTGAAATGATAAAAAAATTGAATTCTGCCAAGCCTATATGTAAATAAGTGCTAGAATATTATAACTAAAACAAATTAAGTAAAATATATTTCTTGTGAAGTTGACAAGCCTCAAGATTGTAGCCATGATCCAGAAGTGAAAATATGTAATTACCACACTACTCTGGTAATTTTCTTCAACCTTAACCTGGAGGATAATTCCATCTCCATGCTCACTCACTCCTTAGCCTCTAGCTAAACAGCCAGCTAGTGCTAATCTTAGCGGTGTTGGTTGTGACAAAGCCACCTGGGAACACCTGCCTGCTAGGAACTAGACTGAGACCACTAACTCATTTCACATAATCCAGTAAATGGTAATATTTTCAATCTCAGTCTGGATTGGTTTTGAACCAGTGATCTGTAGGGAAAAGGTTCCATAGTCTATTCAAATATAGTTCCCCAAGCCTTCTGATCCGCTATAATACTGCACATACATTTTAAACATGTTTAACAAATTATGGAAAAGAAGTGAAGAAAAGAAAATACCACATTATTTAAAGAGTAGTCTAGTTATTAGAGCAGGGGACTTAGACTCAGCATTCCCAGAATGGCCCAAATTAATTCAATGCCAAAATTCCTAACAATTTCAAAGAGACCAGAATTTTATGCCTAGATTCCATTCCCAAGTCATTGAAATTATCCCCGCTCTATGACTGGTTTAGAGGATAAACTTGGCCAAGACACTTCAGGACAAAACTTGCAAACCTCTACACGTGGAAGAAGTCACATTGACTTGAAGACTGGAATTATCCAGAAGTGTGGAAGTTTCAGAGTCACTCAGTGTTTGTGTCAATAAAATGCACAGATTAAAAAAAACTCGCTTACACTGAGGTTGGGGAGGAGCATTCCAAAGCTTAATTTTTGTAACATGCTTGGCAATCCTGGGATAACAGACACTATAGAAATGCCCAATAGTATTAAAACACCACATGCTGTGATTCATAAGTTACAGGGTATGAAATAATAGCATAGGGTGTTTCAATTTTATATCTGGTCTGCCATTATTTGATTCAAACTCCAGGGTTTCTGAGAGTTTTCAGGAAAGTCATGTTCAAAACCAAAATGATAAGACAATTGCATTATTCAACAAACTGCAAGTTTGGAGCCTCAAGGGCCTTTCACTGCTCAGCCTGAAACCAAATGTACCTCTCAAACTGCTCACATGGGCTTTGACTTTGGGCTATAGTAACTCCCTCTGGCTCACACGAACAATGTCATTTGTAGCTCACTTTATCACTGTGTAAAGATATCCTCCCAGATTGAGATCTTAGAGGAGCTGGAAAGTGGAAATAATAGACCCTAACAAAATACCCGGATTCAAAAATGTGGATGCACAAGATCTGTTTTTATTAAACATTTGTCTCTCCGCAGCTTACTCATTGATCCATACCACTTGAGGCAGGCCATCAGTGGCTAAAATTGGGTTTTATCAATCTTGATGGAGAGATCTCTGATCTACACCATTAACCAGGAAGAAGATTGTTATAAAGGTGCCATTTTTGTTTATTTTTTAACAGAAGGCCCATAGGCAGTATTTCGCTATGTCAGACATTTTGATACCCCCTAGGGGTGTGCATAGGTTTCCCAGATGCCTCAAAAAGATAAATCCTAATGCAGACTTCATTCCTTTTGTCTCTGCTCATGAGGCCTCATTGAATCCAGCCAAGGAGAGCATCCATACTCCCTTCCCTCTGCCCAAACTTTTGGCTAAATAAATGGAGGCCCACTAGGTGTGTAAATAAGGATGCATACAATTTGGCCCTTAAAAAGCCACTGGAGAGCTTATATTACACTAGAGGAGTGACTTACCACCTCCCCTTTCACTTCGGAAAGCAAGCAAAGCCATTGTTTATTGTATTAGGGAAAGGACTGTACAGTAACATAGATGGGCTGTTTTCCACATTATTGCCCTGACTGTACACTATACCAGATCATACAATCACCTTGAACATAGTGAAGATGCATCTTCAATAACTAAGTTTAAATGGATTTTCTCTGAAGTAAAACTCGTTTATTTTTAGAATTTTTAAATAGTTTTGCTTTCTAATAAACTGAAATTCAAGTGTATACTGATGTTGTAAGATTTTAGGCCATACTAGAAAAACAACAGAGGGTCAATAGCTTAAGTGAACCTAAAGCTACCTTATTTTCATAGATTCCAGGGCCAGAAGGGACAATTGTAATCATTTAGTCTGACCTGCTGAACAATTCAGGCCACAGAACTTCCCCCAAAATAATTCCCTTTGAAGTAGAGCATATCTTTAAAAAAATCCAAACCTTCCTAAAACCCCTTTTCTTTTCGATCAAATATATTATAATTCTTGTGAAAAGAAGGCAGTTCTTATAGGATTGCTTTCCAATAAGCAAGTTATCAATAGTCTGACATACACAAGGTAAAGAGAAACCAAATTACCTGTTGAATTATAGACTAGCTGTAGACTGTGGGTTTCTCCCTCTGTTCTTCTCATTCTCCTGGACCGTCAGTTAGGGTTGTTTTCATCTTGTCTTCTGTGCATAAATAGAAGTTTGTTAGAAAGTCAATTGTTTTTCTGACTAAGACTGATTTAACACCATATGAGTAAACATGGACCTTAAAAAATAAATAGCATCTCAGACAGAAGGAAAGGAATTACATTTCTCTCAACTGAATGTTTTTTAAAGTATTTTACCAAGGGGAGGAAAAAACACACAGAGAGACCTAAGATGCAATTAAACAATCTAGAGACTAACATAAATAATCTCCCAATTAAGGAATCACTTTTCTTCCAAATTAGAAATGGACCTGTTCTGGATATGAAGAATGCTATATGGATCATCACTCTGATACTTTACCTTCAGCTATGCCATCTTCCGTTCTCTCCCACTTCAGCTCACAAACATGGCAACTTCCCTAGCATTTAATTTGACATGTGCTGAGCAACCTGTGCCCAGGGATTTCACAGCTATACTCTCTCTTTATATATTTGGTTTCTATTTATATCTATGGTAGCTGCTCCCATATATAAGATAGTAGCCTACTTCTCACATTATGAGAATAAGCTTTTTAGTCTAGATAGAATACAGTAAAGTAATTTCAGTCCAAAACCAAAGCTAGAATAGCCAACTCTACTACAGAATAAAATAGCTAGGGAGACAGATCCAGAAGAATGAGGTTTACTGTACCTCAGTTATCCTTCATGCACCATATTTATGTAGTATGTATTGTCATTTGTAAAATATACAAAAAAGCAGTGCCCAAATTATAAGTACTTTTTACGTACATTTAATACACAACCACTCTCCAAAAACAGAAAACCATCAATAAAAAACAAGCCCAAATAGTACTTTCCCTCCCCAAGTCTATCAGCCTTCAATGTACCTCTTCTTTCTTTAAAGCCTGGGAAAACACATGACCTTCACAGCATGCCCTAGAGGTTTCAACTGAAGGCCAAGGAGTAAAATGAATTCCTCTGAGGGCCCTTCACAGAGAACACTGTCAGCAGTCCTGCCTCTTTTAAACCAAGGCAGCTGCGGCTAAAGCACCTCTGTTGGTTGTAACTGAGGTAGCTGCGCATGAGTAGAGAAGCAGTCTCAAGCAGGCAGGACCCAGGCCACTTACAAAATACTTCAGCCAGTAAGAGCTACTGCAGAAGCAGCCAAAGCAGGGACTTTTGTGCATTCAGAGAACTTTCTGTGGTTTTGACAGGATTTTCTCTTCCCTGAGCTGATGGGCTATTTGCTCCAACACTCTCCCTTCCATTCCTTCACAGTCTCTTCACCTCAGCTTCACTCCACACCTGCATCACTTACTCCCTTCTGACAAAATGAGAGGGAGGAGAAAGAGAGGATGAGAGTGCCTATAACTGAATCACATGGTTATATCGTAAAGGACATAAATAACATCATCATCATAGTTCCACTAAGACTTTTAAAAGGCTTCTAAAATTTTCATTATTTTCCTTCCCTCTCATTTCTCTCATGATTAGGGTTGCCAAGCATTCCGTTTCAAACCAGAACGCCCAGTCGAAAAGGGACCCTGAAGGCTCCGGTTGGCAGCACAGCGGGGCTAAGGCGGGCTTTCTGCCTGCCCTGGCTCCACGCAGCACCCAGAAGTGGCCAGGGCTGGCATGTCCAGCTCATAGGTGCAGGGGCGGCAATTGGGGCTTCACACGCTGCCCCTACCCCAAGTGCCAGCTCCACAGCTCCCATTGGCCAGGAACCACGAGGGGATGGAACCTGCTGGGGTGGCACTTGTGGGCAGGGGCAGCTTGCAGAGCCTTTGGCAGCTCTGCCTAGATGCAGGACATGCCGGACGCTTCTGGAAGACGCCTGAGGTAAGCGACACCTGGCCAGAGCCTGCACCCCGAACCCTCTCCCACACCCCAACCCCCTTCCCCAGCTCTGAGCCCCCTCCCTCATCCAAACTCCCTCCAGGAGCCCACACTCCACACTCCCTCCTGCACCCCAACCCTGTGCCCCACCCCTGACCCCCTCCTGCACTCCAAACCCCTCATCCCCAGCCCCACCCCAGAGCCCAAACCCCCCCTCCTGCACCCCAATCCTCTGTCCCAGCCTGGAGCCTCCCCCGCACCCTGAACCCCTTGTTTCTGGCCCCACCCTGGAGCCCGCACCCCCAGCTAGAGCCCTCATCCCAACCCCCTGCCCCAGCCTGGTGAAAGTGAGTGACTGTGGGGGAAAGCAAGCAAGAGAGAGAGGGAGGATGCAGTGAGTGGGGGCGGGGCCTAAGAGAAGGGGTGGGACAGGGGCAAGGGGGGCAAGGGTGTTTGGGTTTGTGCAATCAGAAAGTTAGTAAGCCTATTCAGGATTTGTGGCAAGTGAAATTTTAAGAGTGGTTTGAATGAAGTGAGGCAAGAAAACTGGCAAATACATAGAGCAGCATGGAAGAAAGTATAGACATTCCTGTGAGACAAAGGACATTTCGAAGCTGGTGTCACTGGCAGAGCAGAAAGGAGACTAGGCCAAAGATATAGGCTGATGCTTCATGATGTAGGACAGGGGTAGGCAACCTATGGCAAATATGCCGAAGGCGGCACGCAAGCTGATTTTCAGTGGCGCACACACTGCTCAGGTCCTGGCCACCAGTCTGGGGGGCTCTGCATTTTAATTTAATTTTAAATTAAGCTTCTTAAACATTTTAAAAACCTTATTTCCTTTACATACAACAGTAGTTGTTATATATTATAGACTTACAGAAAGAGACCTTCTAAAATTTTAAAATGTATTACTGGCATGTGAAACCTTAAATTAGAGTGAATAAATGAAGACTTCTGAAAGGTTGCCGACCCCTGATGTAGGACATTAAAAACAAGAATGAGACGTTTTAACTTTGTATATGATCAATGGTCTGCAAAGCAAGTGATTCAAATTCATTTAAACCAATGAAATACTCAATTGACTTTAGTAGGAATTAGATCATGTCCATAAAGAGGAGGAGTAACGTGGCTTAAGTGATGAGTGAGTGATTAAGTGATCAGCATTTTGGATGGACTGGCCACAGGTACTGACTTTCCTTTTTCCCTGAGGTTGCTACACCCCTGCTTTGCCCTGACTCCCCTCTCCCATTGTGCCCCCTCCTGCAAGGCCCTGCCCTCACTCCACCTCTTCCTGATCCCACTCCACCCTCTTCCCAAGGCTCCTGCCGCTCTCTGCCCTCCCCCAATCCCCTCCTTGAGCCACCAATCAGCTGTTTGGCAGCGACACCTTCCCCATCAGCTGTTCAGTGCCGGAGCTCTCTCCATCAGCTGATGAGCAGGAACAGCTGTGGCCAGTGGGTGCTGTGCACCCACTATTTTTTTTGTGGGTGCTCCAGCACCCACGGAGTTGGTGCCTATGGACTGGGGAGAAGTGCAGTTAAGTGAGAGGAAGATCCAAGAGGAGGAGATTGCAGTGGGGGATGGCTGTGTTGTGGCAGGAAGGGGGTGGCTTTTTGAAATATTGTAAATTAAGTAGTAACCACACCTGCAGACCAGGATGTGGGGAGGAGTCCATAATGATCCCAAAGTATTCCCACTGGAATCCCTTAATCTCCTCTTCATCTTCCAAGGGAAAGGGGGATGAAGGAAGCCTGTAGCAGGAAGCTCCCTTTCCCCTTTGTTGAAAAATAATAATACAGAATAGGAGATTTTTTTAATCTCTCCTTTGAAAAGTCTTAACATTTTCTCAGAAGCAAGGAATTGCAATGGATATTTCAAAATTTTTCAGGGAAGAACCCCAGGCCTCTCTCCATTTTTATTTGTTTTCAACCTCACTACAGGCACTCCACTTGGTCCAGACTAAATGACTGCATTTGTAGAAGTGGGAAGATGCCACCACACAGCTGTGTACACATGTACTTTCACTTGCCTTGTTATGGACCTGTTGGAGACATGAACATCTTTTGGATACAGTCCTTCTCTTGTCTCTATTCACTTCCCCATTTGCATCTGATCATATCAAGATGCATAACCACCTCATGCCCAGATGTAAAATGACAGCCATCAAAACTGGTGAGCGCTCCTTCCTTCTTTCACTTACGTCACCTAAGTTAAAACAAAACCCTTTTAAATACAATAATTTAAAGCAAAAGAAATTCACATACAAAAATGATGTTAAATAAATTAATCTATCGCAAAACCACAAAAAGTAGGAAAGTCAGAGCCAAGCATCAAAATTCAGCCTTAGTTCTTGTTTTTTAATCACATAGGGTAGATATTGTGGATAATACAGTTGTCTATCATGGAGCATCATAAAAGAATCTTATGCACCATAGGACCATTAGGCTGTTAGTGCGCTGAGACCACTGCCATCATGCTGAACAATATTGTCTCATTGTTTCCTTGTAGTCCCCTGTCAGTGTCTATCTCTTGTCTCTTGTCTTATACTTAGATTGTAAGCCCCTTGGGGAAGGAATTGTCTTTTTATTCTATGTCTGTACAGCACCTACCACAATGGGGTCCCGGTCCATGCGTATTGTTCATAGGCACTATGGTAACACTGATGATAAATAATCATGACAATAAAAATAGAAGTTGCAATACCAAAAACAAGCAGGGTAAATAGTTGTGTCCTAACTCTAAATCCTTTTGGTTGCAGGCACTTAAAGGAGACTTGTAAAATATTGTATTAATGGAGGAGCAGATTCTGCTCACAGCTAAATCAGTAAATCCACTGATTTACAGATAGTTCTCTGAAGATGTCCATGCAGTGTGCAGAGCGGTCAAAAAAAAAAACAGGAGATGTTAGATCATTAAAAAGGGATAGAGAGAATAAGACTGAATATATTATTTTGCTATATATAAATCCATGATACGCCTCGAATCTACTGTACACGTGTGTGGTCTCACTCACTCCTCAAAAAAAATCATATAAAATCATGAGTGATGTTGAGAAAGTGGATAAGGAAAAGTTATTTACTTATTTCATAATACAATGAAATTAATAGGCAGCAGGTTTAAAACAAATAATTCATGGTGGCTAAGTCCATAAATGGCTATTAGCCAGGATGGGTGAGGATGGAGATGGATGGCAGGAGAGAGATCATTTGATCATTGCCTATGTTCTTATGTTCTTAAGTAGAATTACTAGGGATTTACACTGCAAGACAGAGGCGAGTTTTACCCATAGACCTTGGTTGTCTGATTGGAATACTGCAACTCACGTATCTCCACAACTTCAAAGAGTAGGTCAAAATTCTGCTCTACAATTTTGTGAGACTTGTGAGAGTCCCACAGATGGCAACTGGAAGAACTGGCTCATGGTAGAAAGAGCAGAATAGTAGATTCCAGATTATGCTCTGAGTGACTTTCCATGGAACTATATTAAAGTGTAAGACACAGAGATGCTTTTGGTGGTGAGAACTATACTGTGGTGGCAGCCTGGCTTTGTTACAAGAACCATGACTCATGGAAATAGTTGCACTACACAAAGGAGAGCACACATGCTGTTCCTTTAAAGGAAGAGAATGTGTGCCTGGCTAGTGCATGCTCCAGACCGTCATTTATGTGCTGACTGCTTAGATGACTAGTTACATCACCAAACCATCTTAGAACAGTGGTGTATGGCTGGTGCAAAAGCCAGTCTCCTTCCCAAGTACTCTCCTGATGCTAAGTTTGAATTTTTTGCCACTTCTGCTGCTGCCACAGGGGGAGGGCTGGTGGTTTCTCCCTATGCCTTCTTCTCCAAGCAGGGCACTCATGAGACACAAGGCAAAGTTCAGTGAACTAATACTATTCATGACCTAAAATCGTGCACATCCATTTAACATGGAGGCTTAAACATGAACTTAATCGAATTAACAATGTTTATCCTAAGTCCTTAGAACTTGATTCTTTCAGTACCTAAAAGTACATTATCGCCAGCTAAATGTGTTCATACAGTGATTTCCGATAATTTTGTGTAATAGAAGTTAATTTGTTTATGGTAACTGTTACATTAAAGATATAAGAATATTCATGTTTTCTTTGAATGCAGACTCAGCAAAGAATTAGGCCAAAAGATTAATATTTGTAAGTATATTGAAAGTAGCCACAGTTTCTAATGTATATCAACATATTACAATGTATTGTCTCCCGTTCTGTACCTGATCTCTCACAATTATAATCATCTAGGATTACCATTAAACATGTACATGTTTTTAAAGGAGGCTAATCTTACTTCAGTTTGAACTAGAGGGTTGGACATTAAAGTCTGCCTGAATAAACAGTCCATTTCCTATTAGGTCTCAGGCAAGCTACCTGTCCTTACTGACTCTGATTTTGCAGCTGTCATCTTTCCCAGCATTTGGCCAATGAAGGAATCTTTTGTTCTACTGATAAGTGGCACATTGTTCACTGCTCAGGTGCCCAGAACAAAAAGTATAAGGCAATACAATGAGCTTCTCTCCAGTCTGGTTTTAAAAAAAACCACTTGCTTTACTTGAGATTTTTCAATGAATGAAACTTTCCTTGTTTGTTCTAAAGAAAATTTAAGATCTTGCTATATAAGAGATTTCAAAAATATCAGGGAAGTACTTTAAAAGGGGTGCACATGAACATAATCTTTTTACTAATATAATTAGTATAGTAAATTGGCCATTTTCTATACCATTGTGTGTGTTATTCTCATTATCTATTTATTTCACTGGCTATTTCCAGTTGATTTACAGAAAGTTTGCAATTTTTTTTCAATCTACTCCTTTATATTTTGGACACTAACCTGACAAACTGTTGCTGTCTTGGTGAATATTATGTTGTTTCTATCTCATTTTCAAAGGGATATATATAGTCCTCTGTCATTATTTTAGCTTAACATATATGCACTTTAAAAATTCACAGCCATATGAGGAGGGAGTCCCTCACCTGGCCCAGTCCCTGAACATTGCTATGGCATTGTGAAGGATCAGGAAAACCCCTTAGCTGACAGCAGAATGTCCCTGGTGCAGGTACTGCCATAAGGCTACTTTATCAGCCTGAAACAAGACCCCTCACAAACCCTGGGTTAGAGGGCATACTAGAGCAGGGAGTGTAGGTGGGAGGGGCATGTAGAAGAGTTACCGGGGGTGGGCATCACTTCACACAGTACTGCAGAGATTCAGGACTCGTACTTATCTATTTAAAATCTGGTTTCCATTACTTCAACTTTGTAATTGCTTTCTGTGAGTATTTATGTAAGTGAAACTCAATCATGAAGCAATTTTACCATAGTTCTAGTGTGAGCTGATTATATATTGGGCCCAGTTCTTGGTTCTGCTCTTATGGTGCAAAGTAGCTAGAAACCCAGCCCATACTCTTTGGCACCTCAAGCCTAGTAGTGGAGAGTGCCCTCTCTGGCCCATTCCTCTATTAAACAGCAATTAAACATTAGCCTTTAGATTCTCCCAGTCAGTGTTCACTCTCACCTACATCACTGGGAGATCCTTTGCATTGTCCCCCTGTTGTCCTGTTCTAACCATTGCCTCATGTGTACTGCTTGCAGGCTTCTCATCCTGAATCATGGTGCTGACACAGCTACAACATGCTTTGATGCTTGGTTCTCAGCATTTCACTAAGCCATCTTGTTCCAACACCCAGACATTTTGTTGCTGGTTTGCCTTCCTTCTGACCTATGATCCTCAGAGTCACTCCTGCCACCGGGGAAAATTGTTAATCTGCTGCTCAGAAGTTTTATTATACTGATAAAAGGATTTATTATTATTTATAATTTTTATTTTTGTACAAATAACTAACCTATGGAATTCATTGTCATAAGATATTATGGAGGGCAAGTGCTCAGTCAGATTTAAGAAAAGATTGAAAGTTTATGTAGCTAACAAAAATATCTACAGTTACATTAGGCAGGAAAAGATAACTGGGAAGTAAGCTCTCATACTTCAGGACAAAAGACAGCTATCAACTAAAGATAATTAGGAAGGAACTTCCATTATGGGCAGGTTATTCCATAATTATCCACTGTGTGTTTCTTGCTCAATTCCCCACAACGGAGGGAAGAAGATGCTCCTGACAGAAGGAACAATGTCTTATAAGTAACTTATCTTTCTCTCCTGAGCTGATGCACATGAGTGCTATCTATGGGATGAAATGGGACCCAAGAGACTCTGGTTTTACAGGGCACTGTTTCAGCTGAAGAAAATTCAAACTTGGTGACAAAGATCTGAATCTGAGAGATATTTGTAAAGACGGAGAGTGGGGGAATGGTCTTCCACTAGTTAGCAGAATAGAATGATATTACCTGGTGTTACTTTGCAAACCAAATGGATGGCACAGATTTTCAAAAGAACAATTTTTTTTCTTGTAATTATGGGTACTTCATTCTGAGCTGTAACTATTATTCCTCAGGAGTACTATAGGCCTGCAGTTATAATATGGGCTTTGACTTTCTAACAGGATGGTGGTCTCCAAGACACTGCACAAGGATGCTTGGATTCTCTATTCAATCACCTTGGTGTCAGGTACTTTAATTTTGTCAAAAGATACAGGATAATTAATGCTGAGTCATAATGACAGATGCATCCAGCAGGTTATAAAAGAGGTTAGAATGACTCCTCTACACGGTGAAAATAACCCTATGAACAACTCAGATTGTGGAGAAAGTGTAGTCTGGAGCTGTTGCTGTTTGTGGGTATGTTACCAGTAAATCCCAAGCCCCAGGAAGTAGGTAAATTTGGACCTTATCTTGACTGTGTACTTTGCTGAAGTTCCACCTGCATTGGACCATTCTTATAACCTGGGAAACTTCTACCAATACAATGAGGAAACATAGATCTCACTATGAACTCAGTCTTTGTGTAAATATCACTGGTCCACACAATACAAATTCCACATATCATCATAAGAAATAATAGAATAAAAGAAGAGCTGGATACACAATACTTGGATCTTGATCAAGATTTCTAGGTCAATCCCAAGTCTGGTGTATTTGGATTTGGCAGATGGGCACAGTTCTAATGATAATATTGAGCAACTATATCAGTCAGTTCCTCGTACTTACCTATGATGTACTAACTAAAAACCACAGAACTGTCCTTTCCAAACAGGATTTTATAATTTTTTGCAGTCCAGGAGGGCATTTGTAAGGGAAATGAAATATACTTTTGTTTTGGTTTCCATTATGACCAACAATGCTCAATGTTCTTTGAGCCCAACCATTCCTAATCTGGTTTAATGGGAAATCTAGTTAATTTAATCCTTCAACTTTCATGAGCACTAAAATCAGTCTCCTGATATAGGATGGGTTTCAAAAACAAAAGAGACTCTGAAATGCTTTTGAGTTTCAGACCACCTTGCAAGCTGTCTTGCTTTGTGCAGAGTAATATATGTATGTCTATAGAAGATTTACAATTGTCAATAAAGGACTTTCAAGGTTAACAACTTTTTTGTAACCTCATCAACTTGTAATTTGCCTCTGTTTCAAATGTTGGCAGGTAAATTTTGTGCATCTTGACAGTTAAGCACTACCGAGGCTTTAACTTAAGCTGCTGTATTTTCTAAATGGCTAACCAGTCATTCTTTGATCTCAGTAAGGTCCTGTCAGGTAGAAGTCATGTTAAATCCCTGAATTTCTTTGGGCTCTTTTTAGCTTCTGAATAACATCACAGGTAACAGTGCACACCTATCTCCTACATTTTACTGTTTTCAGAAAAATACCTGGAGAGTTAAAGGTCAACTGGGTGTGGGCTAGTAGCAGCCAAATATATGATGCATTTCAACCTGTGTAATTTAACACTTGTCACAAAGGAAATGTTAACTCTTTTAGCAAAGTATAAAAATGTATGTGAAAATGCAGCCTTGGCTGGCAAATGCCCAAAGAAAGGGTGTCAGCATTTTACTATTACAATACAATGCAAAGTAAACTTCTTCCTTTATTTTTTTTTTTCAAAATTGAAGGTATACAAACTATACCAGTGAAACCAGTAAGAAATACTGGTTAGAGATAATGGGGTCATCAATTTAGGATATGATCTTGTTCCTTGATCATTACACTGTCTAGGTGATGTTAAAAGGAAAGCATTGAACAGCTAATGGACAAACTTTCAAATTATAGTATGAAAACTATTTTTTTATTATTGTACCCAGGGAAATAGTCTCAAAAAAACTATACAGATCTGTCTCTTTTTAAAATCCGCTGCTCCATCGCCATTAGATGTTAGAAAGTTCACAAAAAATCTCCAGTTTCACTTGTGGTTAGTTTTGTGCAGTATACTGTACACAAAGAGAACCCATTTTGTGTCCAAAGGGGCTATATATCCACACAGAATTCAGAGGATTTGCAGGAGGTACATGTGTGTGGTCAGAGGGTCTTTGAGATGGTTGTCTGGATTTGATAAGGACTGATTGCTCTATGCCTCCAATTTCCTTTGTATAGATGGGTTATATTCAGTTTTTAAATTATTCATCTATCTGGGTTTGGTTCCTTCAGATGATGAATATGGCCTCAAATCTGCAATGCAACATGCACGCACAAGAGTTGATCAAGGGGGCTCTATTTGGGCAAAGGTATCCACCCATTGAGGATCACATTTCAGGATTGTGGCCTGAGTGCACTATGGATAATCTTGTACAGTTAACAGTTTGAAGTCTGATTGTTTTTTTAAAGCAATAATATTTCTTCTTTGTAGTACCAGCTTCATATTCCCAGATCACATGGATTTGTAGGTCTGATGGTAGAACAATAATTATTTAGTGCTTTCTGTCCAAAATCAAAGGAACTAAATTAATGAATGTCTGTAGAACCTCTTTGAAGATGAAAAGTACTATACAAGTGTAAGTGTTATTACTTTAGTACCTTTCTAAAATGAAATGGACAGTGACCCTTATGTTGAACTTAAGGTACTAATTTTTTTCTTGAGACAAGGTGGCTGAGGTAATATCTTTTATTGAACCATCTTCTGTTAGTGTAAAAGACACGCTTTCAAGCTTACACTGAACTCCACTCTTTGCGTTTACAAAATTAGCTTTTTGATGGGTGAACTCCTAATGTTTTATTTGAACAGACCCCCATGTCAATCCTCAAGAAACTAGTCTCCTCCCTCTCTGTTACTATCCATGTCTGCTCAACTTTTTGATGGTCCCATTCCAGGCTTGCTCCCAACCCTGAGTACCAGGATAATTAAGGGGAGGTGCTAGATGCCATTATTACTAGGCCATCAAACCAAGTTTAAACTTCCATCCAACCCCAAACCATGATCAGTTTCTCCTTAAAGTAATTCCACATCCTATCACACAACATGAAATTCTTTTTCAAAACAGAAACATAGAAATGGCCACACTAGATCAGACCACATGGACCTATCTATCCATTATCCTTTCACTGACAGTGGCCAATACCAGCTGCTTCAGAAGAAAATATGAGAAAATCTGTAGTGGGCAGCTATGGAATAACCTGTATCAGAAAAAGGTTTTTTTAAACCCCAATAGTGTGAGGTTGGCTTATTCTCTGAAGGATGAGGGATTATATCCCTTCCAAAACTATTATTTATAAATTATTTATCGGGAAAATTACTGAAAATTAATGGAAATGTCAGCAAACGTAGTCAACTGTTGGAACACACAGTGCTGATATTTTGGCGGGGGGAAGGGGATAGTGAAAATCACATGTAATGTACGCAAAGATGGTACCATAGTCTCTAATCTGAATTGTTTTAAATGTTGGCCTATTTTTTTAAAAATGGATACTTAGATCGCAATGATTTTGGAATCCAAACTGTATGCTGCTTGTTTTAACCCAAACAGTATATTGTTATATATTTTGTTTTTTATAAGCTACAGTAAACACTCAGATTATATCTATGGTTAAATGTTATGGAATTATGTACCATATACATATGTATTAGATCCCAGCTTGTAGGGGGAGTTCTGTCTGACAAATGATTAAATACTTCATTTTAAGAAATTGTTACAATCAATATATCAATACTTTTTCAGCAATCCTAGGATTTACCTCCCTTGGAATCCATGGTAATGACACTAAGAGCTCAGATACAAAATACATTTACTGTTGACCTCTGATGTTTGATCCCTATTAACATACTAAGACAGTCTCTAATTAAGTGCAGATCACCTATCACTTCTGATTCCCATGTTGCAAATCTGTGGGAATTCATAGATTTGTAATAATTACTGCAATGATCTATGTGCCCATTCCAATCAATATTTTCACCTCTGCCTCCAGAGTAATGTGCCTGTAGGAATTACTTATTGACCTGTTTAGCAGAATAGCAAGACCCACAGTGGGAACTCTGTGCTCAGTAATTCTGCGGAATTCATAAATTAGAAAGAAAACAGAGATCATCTATAGTTGAATTTTCACACCGAGTATATATGTAATAATGCAGTTCATTTTTCCATAGCATCTTTCATACAAGAGTTTTCCAAAACATTTCACAGCCAATATTACTAAGTAAATTAAACAGGGTAGGTTATGATGTAGCAACTGTAAATAACATATGATAGGATGAAATAAATATAGAAATAGTACTTCATGGGCCAAAATCAGAGCTGATGTCCATGAGCACAACTCTTCTGAACATTGCAAATGTTCTGTGATGTGATGCTATTAAACATCATGGAGATAATACTGGTCTATGAAGTTGTGCCTGCTTATGCCAATGGTGAATATAGTCCTGTGTCTCTTAAAGCATTGAAAACTATGTGCAACATTAATGTTTCTGGGGCTAAAAAGGTTGTTTCTTCCTTTATGAAGCAATGGTATTTGCTTCATAGTTCAGGTTACAACTGAGTTTCCATTATAGACTTTATTTTGTCATCCCCATCCAAAAATACACACACACACAAAGATATTCTGGCCTCAAGATTGGTAGGCTATATTCAGCTGAAGTCTAATTATTCTACAAAAATTGACAGTAAAATTTAACTCTGTTCTCTCTGGATTTCTAAACACATGAAGTTTATTTGCTTGTTTGTTTGTCTTAAATTAACCTTGTTGAATGGTAATATGCATGCAAATACTGCCATGTGTTTGCAACCTTAACTTCACTATAAGATTTTTTGGTACAGAAATTCCTATGTGCTCATTAAGAAGCTGCCAAATTTTGGCCTTAGCCTGCACTAATTGAAATTTATAGGCATTTTCCCAGAAAGTAAAAAAGGTTACTTATACTCCAGACATTTATTGTATTGATCTTTCATACCCCCAGGATGGTAAAAGGGCTTTTATAGAAAGACTGCTGACAATTGTGAGGTTTTTAAATGAATACTTTATTTTACACTGTGAATGTGGGAGAGAACTTAAATTAATTTTCTATACACTGAAGTGATTTACACAAACCACAATATTTTACTCACGTTTTGCTTCATTTATTTATTTATAGCACCTTAATACAAATTAAGAAAATGGGAGGGCAATGGCCTATTGAGCACTCATGGCTATATTGTCTATCCCCATCTGACTATCCTAGGCATAAAGTTTTAGGGCTGGAATGTGGGGTGTGGCCTTTGCAGACTTGGCACACATCAGGAGAACACAAAGATGGTTTTATGCCACTGTTCATCTCCCCAATCCTAGGGCTGCCAGCTGCCCACAGCCCCATAAAACTGTTCCAGTCGTCTGGAAAGTAAGGACATTTGTGCCCCTACACACTTTTACATGGCCATGCCCATGTGCTCCAGAAGTAACGAGAGTGGCCCACGTAACCTCATCTTTTTTGTGCTAAGGGAATCCTCCACTGTCCCTTTAAGTAGTTTAAAGTCTTCTGTGTGTTGCTCCAGCAAATGAGCCCAGAAATATGGCCCATAGCAGAACACTGACTTTGCACTTGGATTAAACATTCTTATATGAGTTATTTGAAGATTTTTGGTGTGGCTAGTAGCTAGAAGTTTCATTTTCTAAGCTAGAGTGCATACACTTAGCTTGGAATAGAGACTTGTAAACAACCTGCAAATAAAAAACAACAGAAATCCTATTTGCTGCTGCCACGTGTGTGGCTGGCCCCTGCTAAGCAGTCTATAAAAGAATAATATTATTAAAACTCTGGGCAAAAAGGCTACTTAACTGAACTTCTCTGGACTAATTCCTTGCCCCAGAGGAGTTTCTTCGTTGCTGTGATGTAAATAATAACAACAATAATAATAATAATTAATAGTAAAAGCACAATTCTGGTGCATTGCATCAGAGCAGACTAGTGGGACAATGTGGAACCTGAAGTGATTTTCTTAAGAGGTTACTTTGGAACTGGTTTATATGCTAAGTGCCCTGATAGCCTATGGTAGTTAGAAAAGAGATTGATTCTTAATTGCTGCAGTATATGGATTTTTTTTAAATGATTATCTCACCTGAAGATTTTACACAAGCTTCATTTTTATCAGTTTTCAAGAGTGTATGGTTCCTTAAGGTATTTTTCCCAGTTTTCATCTCTAAGAAGCCATCATGTGTCAGTCAGGTAAGTTTTCCCCTATACAATGGAAGGTTTTATTCACCATGGTGATGGATGGCTCAAGACTCAGATGCCACTCCAACACACAAATCATGTGCAGAATTAGTAAGCTCACAAAAGAAAAGCACATAACTTCACACATGCATACACAATTTTTTCCCAATGATTTGAATAGATACAGTGCGCTTTTATTATTACAAATGCTTTACAAAAGTTCTTAGAGATGATGGAGAGGCATGCTTTTTCATTTTTAAACAAGTTAAATATAATAATTGGAGACATACCTATCTCCTAGAACTGGAAGGGACCTTGAAAGGTCATTGAGTCCAGCCTCCTGCCTTCACTAGCAGGACCAAGGACTGATTTTTGCCCCAGATCCCTAAGTAGCCCCCTCAGGGATTGAACTCACAACTCTGGGTTTAGCAGGCCAATGTGCAAACCACTAGAGCTATCTGTCCCCGCCCCCCATGTTAAAAAGGTGGTATAAATTTTCAGTGTACAAATTTAAGTTGGAAGACCAAATTCTCAATTTGTGGGTAGCTCCAATGAAGTCAAGAGAGCTATGTCCTATTCTATCATCTGAGGCTGCAATCTATGATATTTACATTCCCCTGTACTATAAACTGTAGAGGAAATTGCAGCCAGTATCACAGCTTCATGCTGTTTTACAAGCTGAAAACCTGTTCCTGACCCCATAGTCATGACAAACTGGAGTTACTCATTTTCTCATGTTGTTATTGCAAAATACAATAAAAGATTGTTTTACATTTAAACATTTATATATTTTGATTGGTTTTGAAAAATGCCAGGATCCTGCAGGTGCAAAGTGAATCATGTCCCTTATACATTTCTTGTGAAAAATCTATTGTTTTAGCCAAAGTGGCCTATTTCAGTGTTAATCAAATACATCTCTCATAACCTATTTCACTGATCTCACTTAACCCAAAATGCTCAAATCCATCACTGAGGCAGCGTTCAAGTAATTTTCAACCTACTCAGAGACAGACCCAAATTAATTCTTCAGTAAAGTATACAGAATTCACTATTGTGTATTATCAGTGTGACTGCAAGCTAATTACATCTTTCCATACTTGTTTATCCTGTTGGGAAAAATGTTAAAGAAGGGATTTCAAACATCCTGTATTGCATTTAGTAATCTCAGAAAGATACCTACTGAGCATTAAATAAATCACTGATGTGCCATCCAGTATTACCACTGTACTTTTTACAAGGAGACACAATAAATATACTCAGGAAATACTATGAGCATAGTAGGTGCTTAATTCTACAATTGTTCAGTGCTTCCATTATTCATGTGGTTGAAAATGTCTCACTCTCTCTCACACACACACACACACACCTTCCCACTCCAGTAAAATGTAGATTTATATAGAGGGTTTAAAAAAAATCACTAACATAGGGCAAAATTCTGCTGTTTGATCCACAAGGATTTTACTCCAGTGTCTCTTCTCCCCTCTATGTGCAGATATTTCATTTATGTAAATAGGATTCAATGCATGTTGGGTTGGGGAATATCCATTAAGATAGTAGGCCAATTATTTTCTTTATAATAGATATTGATAATATTGCACATGTCCACAGGGAGGTCACATTCAGAAATACTATTGGCCTTTCAACAGGAGCCCCACACCTGCATCTGAAGACAGAATTTTGTCCATACCAAAAGTCAAATACATCTCTGCTAAATTTAAGTTACGTTCTAAAATTATAACAGGTCGTGTGTTTTAAGAAGGGTACATTAAATGCATATAAAATACTCTCCATTTGCAAACTGATTTTACAGATTTATTTTATTTAGAATATTTTCCCTTTTTCTTTAATTGTTTAAATGAAAGAATGAATGAAAGAATACATTTGATGTATACTTCAGATCTCTTGGAATAAGAAATGTTTGTGCTGTCATGGAATGCTGTGCTATCAAAACTGTTGCCATGGTTTGCTTTCTGTGCACTAAGGGTCGAACAATTTCCTCTTTTTATCGTTTGGATGATAAACAGATTTAAAGTAAGAACTCATTCCCAAGAGATCAAAATGAATTGCACTGATTCAGTTAACGTAATGCATTTTTTTAAGAAAGCCATTCACTCTTACCAAACACAAAGAAAAGGTATTGGAGATAATTCAGCCCTTTCGCACCCATCTGGAATCATTGACTTAAAAGGAGTTACACAGGTGTAAGTCGGGCCAGAATTCCACTGACAGGCATTGCCAGATAACACTGTTCTCAGATATTAAAATATTGCAGTTCTCTACACAGCCTCCAGATGTAGCATTTTCACAGGATGTCACTTTTAAACAATATCAGGTTCTTTCACCACTGCTATTGTAAACCTACAAAATTACATATTAGTAGGTTCAAGTTTTTTGGTGATTCACACCCTGTGCAAACCTGATGACTTCAAAAGAATTGTACAGAGCTTATGTCAGCATAGAAATTGGCTCCTTGCCTATAAAGAAACCACTAATTTCAGGGGAGTTAGAGTTTAATTTAGCCAAAGCCTGTTTGGTTGGTGTCTTTTATGAAAAGTAAAAAAAAAAGTTGTCAATCAAAGAAATCCCCTGCATCCACAAGATCAATAACATTCACATACTATTGCTTTTTAAATCAAGAAACAAATAACTCAGTTGCTTCTCCAAGAATGTATTTATTCATGGTTTGCAGATGTGTAGTACCTTCCATCTAAGAACCCAAAACTCTTTACAGATTTTACCATACTTAGTCTCACAGCACTCCTAGGAGGTAAGTAAATATTGTCATCATCATTTTATAGATGTGGAAACTGAGGCACATAGGTAAGGCCAACATTTATTTAATAGTTTCACATGCCTCAATTTTGGGGTGAACCAAAAATTTCAACTGAACTAACAAAACAAAAAACAATTATTTGCTCAGCTCTCCTATAGAAGAACTGGAAAGTTCCATGCCTCTATTCTTTCTGTGTGTGTGGCTGATGCTTGCACTTTTCCATACACCCATTGCACACCTATGCAAGGTCAGTCATAATATGGCCCACAGTATTTAACTACTGGGCCTCATAATTATAATGGCGCAGTTTTGTGACTGCTCAGTTGTAGCATTTGCTGTAGCAGAAATGATATTATATTCGAAGAACAATTAGAGTGTTATGACTTTAAAGAATCTGTATAAATATAGGATACATCTAGCTTTTTCTTTTAAAAAGAGATCAAACTGCAAAAGCTAGATGTCGGGTTAACTCATTCTGGTTCAGGCAAGTATCACATAATTGGAGGAGCTGTTTGCATCTTGATATTATTGAAAATATTTCCCTTTTTGTACTACCTAATAGGAGAATTTATCAATAAATCTTCTTTTACAGGATCTATTTGTTCATTCTTCCCATGAGCATACTGAAACAATTTATACAAATACTCAAGACAAGTCTACATCAATGATGAAAACAATTTACTTGAAAAGTGGCCTGTAATACCTCAACTGTATAAAAAATTGTAATATGAGGGTAACACTGTAGATCTGGAGGAGAAGTCAGAGCCAGCGATGAAAACACAGGCATTGGCATCAATCACAGCTCAGAGGGTCAGATTCTGATACCCTTATGCAGGTCAAATAGCCATTGAAATGAATGGTACTACCTGTAAAGTAAGGTGTTACTCCACACAAGTAGGCATACCAGACTCTGACCCCTATTTAGTACATTCCTGGGAAAGATTCAGCACTCAGTAGTCTCCTGAGAATCACAAAGTTTTGGTTTTGGGCTATTTTTTACAACTATAAGACTTTATTTATTGTTTTCATTTACAGTTTTTCCACAGAAAGGAAAGTATACTTCTACCAAAAAGGTGTGCATATGTGCACACATCCACACATGTACTTGATACCTTTTTTGGAAGGCAACTGTAAAAGCAGATGTTCCTAAAGGTAAATAAATATTTTTTCTGCTACCTATGGTTGAAGACAGAAAGAGTACGAAGGCCTATCTAGCTCTATGACAGGCCTATCTAGCTCCACCCTTTTCAGTTAGAAGAAACTTTTCTTTTTTTGATGGATCACTTGTATAACAATTTGCCTCCTTTCCCCCTCGGCCTGCTCTACAGAGGGCTGCAAGTAAAAATGAGTCAGTCCAAGTTTCTTTTTTTTTAACTTGAAACATGGCCCTGTGCTGTGCAAAAACTCTTGAGGGAAGAAAATAGAGCCGTCTGTGAAAAGAAAAGGGCTGTGTTTCAGGCCAGACATTTTATCTGATTAAGGAAAGAGAAGGTTGCTTATAGTTAGAGTAACTGCCCAGCATAGTACAGTAGGGTCCCGAAACAAGATTTCGGCAGCTCTGCAACTTGCCTTACAACAGTTGAGAAATAAAGAGAATGTTTCAAGTCCCTTGATGCTATTATTGATTCATGATGGCAGTTATTTTGCACTTTGTTTGGCCCAGTTTCATACAATACACTATAAACAAAGAGTCAGGTAGAGCCAACTGGAGCTGGCAATAGCTGCATGAGATGCAGTTGTGGTAACTCATCCACACAATGAAGGCAACTTTGTGGGCATTAAAGGAAGATCATGTGTGTTTTGGCAGATGTAGGAGAACTATGGGAGAATAGCTACACAAATTTAAGTCAGAAAGGTATTGTACAATGTGCATTAAAATAGGCAAACTTCAAAATAAACACATAGGACCAAATTCTGCTCAGTTACACCAGGGCATCCCCATTGACTTAATTGGAGCTGCACAAGGTTAAGTGACAGCAGAATTTTTCCCAAGAGCTAAATTCATCCTCTGATTTAAATGCCATTCCTCCAGAGCTGCATTTGGTCCCTCAAGCCAAGTTCTGCACTTAGTTACAACCCCACAGTCCTACTGAAATCAATGGGATCACAAGGTGTAAATGAAGGTTGAATCTGATCCATTAGAGACACAGAAGCCAATGCTTTGTTAATCACCAAGAGTCCAATAGGGAAAAATACATAATCCAGTTAATTCCTTGGGTCTAGGAGTCAAATTTTTATGGTACAAAGCTCCCCAGCAGTAGTGGGTGAGCTGACATTAAGGATTACAGCAGAAGGATTCAATATTTGCACACAAGTTCAAGGATGTTGTGTAATAAAGAAAGGAAGACTATGCTGTAGTGTGACAAGTACAGCCCTATTTTTTCTTGTTCACATTCACAGTTATTTAAGACGATGGCGTTGAAAGTCTAGAAAGAAAAACTACTCGACTCAGGGAATGTCAAACAGGCCCTTTATCCTATCTTAACCCTTACCTACAGAGACATTTACAAATGTATACAAGTTCCTCTAAATGGATTTAGTATGATTCAATATTTAAGAAGTTAGTACGGTCTTCAGCAACTTCACACTTCAGAACAACAAATGTGTAAGATTAGGTCAGTTCCATGACACAGAAAATTATGAGTTAAATAGATTATAGGGTTTTATTTGCTCACTCCTCAGTGCTTTGGGAAATGTTAAATATTAACAAGGTCCTTAAAGTTATGAACTTTATCCTTCTCCCTTCCATTAGAACTGCTGACACCTAAGCAGAAGTAATTAGAGCTGGTCAAATTACGCAATAGTGAATCATACTGGCTGCAAATTTAGCCTTTTTCTCCTATTCATAAATCATTCACAAACTGATCCTGATTTCTAATCTATTTGATACCCAGACCTGTTAGCTAAATACTTTGGCTGAACAATTTTTCAGCCTATGCATTTTTCACAAACTATTCTCTATTCATGGTGTGTGTTTCATGGTGTTTTGGCTTGAAAAGGAGCTGTTCCACAAATATTCATGCAAATAAAATCCAATCACACAATTGTTTGTGATAGCAAAAAACAAGGGATCATGAAAATAGTCAAATAAAACAGCAGTTTTGAATCTGAATGAAGGTCTGAGTACTGTTCTTCAGTAATTAGCCAGTTCTAATAACCACCAATCTCTGTAACATTTTGATCAGAATAGCCCAGTTGTCTTCTTTATTATTTCTTTGTAGTGTCAGACCAATCCCAGCATCTTCACCATATAGACAGGTCCCAGTGTGGCTGCATAAGGATATATACAGGAAATGGAAGGAGGGGCATATCACCAAAGAAATATACATGGGAACACAAGTGTGTGGGGACAATATCAGGAAAACCAAGGCAAAAAATGAGTTGCAGCTGGCAAGAATCTTAGAGACAACAAGAATGGGTTCTTCAAATATGTCAGACAAAATAGAAAGATCAAGGCCTGTATGGGCCTGCTGCTCAATGGAGAAGGTGAACTGGTAATGGAAGATGATAGGAAGGCAGAGCTGCACGATGCTCATTTTGTTTCAGTTATCTCACAAAAAATAACAGAATCATAGGACTGGGAGGCCCCTCAAGAGGTCATCTAGTTCAGTCCCCTGCCCTCATGGTAGCACTAAGTATTATCTACACCATTCCTGACACGTGTTAGTCTAACTTGCTCTTAAAAATCTCCTATGATGGAGATTCCACAACCTCCCTAAGCAGTTTATTCCAGTGCTGAACAACCCTGACAGTTTTTTCTAATTTCCAACCTAAACTATCCTTGCTGCAATTTAAACCCATTGCTGCTTGTCCTGTCCTCAGACATTAAGGAGAACATTCTTTCTCCCTCTCCCTTGTAACAACCTTTTATGTATTTGAAAACTATTACCATGTCCCCTCTCAGTCTTCTCTTCTCCAGACTAAACAAACCCAGTTTTTTCAATCTTCCCTCAAAGGTCATGTTTTCTAGACCTTTCATCATTTTTGTTGCTCATGTCTGGACTTTCTCCAATTTGTCCATATGTTTCCTGAAATGTGGCGCCTAGAACTGGACACAATACTCTAGCTGAGGCCTAATCAGCGCGGAGTAGAGCGAAAGAATTACTTCTTGTGTCTTGCTTATAATACTCCTGCTAATACATCCCAGAATGATGTTTGCTTTGTTTGCAATAGGAATTCCTGCCTTTAGGGATATGAACAACAACTCTCCATGATTCCCTGATTGGCTGGCACTCTCCATATAAACCAGGAAGCCATTTCTGGGAGTTGGGTGAGCAACACAGACTTCTGGTGTGCTTCTGCCTCAGACCCCACTTGCTGTTCCTCACTGTGACTCACCTGCCTCTTAGACTCTTGACTCTCAACCTTAGCCCAGCTCCTGACTCTGATTTTGGTTTAATGTCTTTGGCTTAAGATCAGGCTGACCCATGCAAAACCCTGGCCCGGCCTGACCCCAATTTTCACTTACACTCTCAATTTGGTAACAAATTCTGGCTTTGTAATTTTGACCTGGCCTGACCTCAGACTGATCTTCAACTTTTTGGCCCAGATCCTGAGCACCTCACTCCAGTGCCACAGGCTGCCAAGACACTGCCCTGCCAACCTGTTTTTGTTAGAAGCAGGTCATGTGCAACTAAGCTCAGGCCACTAATGTACAATTATGGAAGAGGTTTTTAAAAGATATAGAGCAGTGGTCTCCAACCCAGTATCTACCCTGCCCCTTCCCCGAGGCCCCTCCCCTCCCACAAAGCCCTACCCTGCTCACTCCATCCCTCCCTTTCTCCATGGCTTCCTCTCCTCCACCCTCACTCACTTTCACTGGGCTGAGGCAGGGGGGTGGTGTTCGGGGGGGTGGACTCTGGGCTGGGGCCAAGGGGTTTGCAGTGTGCAAGGGGCTCTGGGCTGAGCCTGGGGCAGGGGTGCAGGAGGGGGTGAGGGGTGCAAGCTCTGGGAGGGAGTTTGAGTGCAGGAGGGGGCTCTGGGCTGGGGCAGAGTGTTGGGGTGCAGGAGGAGGTAGAGGGTGCTGGCTCTGGGAAGGGGATCAGGGCTGGGTCTTGGAGGAAATGGGGGGCATGTGGCTCCACGCACTGCCCCTCTCTGCAAGCACCACCCCCCAGCTCTCCTGGCCAATGGGAGCTGTGGGGGCAGTGCTTGCAGACAAGAGCAGTGCATGGAGGGAGACCCCTGCCCCCACCCCGAAGCCACAGGACTGCTCTGGCCACTTCTGGGAGCCGTGTGGGGCTGGGATAGGCAGGGAGTCTGCCTTAGCGGCAGCCACACTACGCCACCAGAGATCACGATTGACTTGAAGATCCTCTAGGATCGACCCAGTCAATTGCGATCAACTGGTTGGTGACCACTGGTATAGAGTGTTAACTAGTGGAGGTACAAAGGAAAAATATTATGATGTATCAGGAAAGAATTACTTGCACAATGTATTACATAACTCCCTCCACACCACAGTGCAAATGTACCTCAGGCCTAAAGTTAGAAGCATACATTTTGCTATCACTGTAATACGCTTCTTAATCTACTGCAATATATAAAGGTTCCCCTTGAGCTTTAGCATATATCTACATAGACACAGCATTCAGACCATACTAATCCTTCATTAATCTTTTAACACACAATTTCCTACTGTTTGAATATTGCTTCCAGTTTCTTAAATATCATCTCGTACATGATATTAGTGTCCTCTGCTGTAAATTTCTATAACAACAGACTAAAGTAGAATAGCTGCTATATTTTTATGGTCACATTTTACACTTGCAGCTTGTCACACAGACTTTTCATTAACATCACTGGAAAATCTCCATGAAGTCTAAGTGTAATGGAAAGGAGAAATGTGATAATATATAAGCAAAAGATTAATATTCCTACATTTTGAAAGAAAAAAGAATATTTTACCTTATTATTTCTTACTTATCATTTTGCAATTTGTGAATCACTCTTCACATCCAGAAGTCATTAAGTAGATTGACAAAAACTTTCAACAATGGATCCTTCTTCAGTAAAAGATACAGTAGTTTATTAGAGAGTCAGTTGCAGATAATAAACAGCTCTATTATCCATTGTTCCTGGAAAAATACTGAATGCAAATAAACAAACAAAAATCCATGAATTTCCATCAACTCTTTTCACTCCCCTTTTGTGTCATTTTCTGAAGGCACTTATACTGAATGAGCTTACTGTCAGGAATATTCAGAAAACAGTACATTTTCAGTTTGTGGAAAGGAAATTTTAAATTTACTTTTCATGTGTATCAATACTAGAGTACTCATTCTAGAAGTCACAGTCATCCAACCAGGGAACAGAAGCCATATAACTTTGGTGACCAATTATACTGCTCAAATTTCAAATATCAAATATTTGCAAAGAACTGTTAATGAATGAGCTTCAGATCAAGAATAATTCAGACATTATTGAGCAACTAATGTCAAATAATAAATTACATTCAAGAAAACCATGGCCTGCCTGTGGACAATTTGCCAACAGAAACATCAAGTGAAATTCATGGAATATGTTATGTTACAAATTATTCAACCACTTCTACTTCCAGGCAAATGGGGCTCTACAGTCTGGCCAAGATTTTCAGAGGTGATTAATAGTTTGTGTTTCTTCAGTTTTCAATCCTCATCGTTAGATACCTTAAAGGAGCATGCCTTTCAAAAAGGGTTGAACATCAGATCCCTCTAAAGCAGAGATCAGCAACCTTTGGCATGTGGCCCACCTGGGTAAGCCTCCGGCGGGCTGGGCCAGTTTGTTTACCTGCCACGTCCGCAGGTTTGACTGATTGTGACTCCCACTGGCACAAAAGACAACAGGCACAATTCAGGCACAAAAGACAACAGATCACTCTTGATATTTTTCTAAGTGTTGAAAATCTGTATGTGCATGAAACTTCCATTGGCAATTCACTTTATGGCAATGGGAATTGCATGTGTGGACTAAGGTGATAATTTGGCCTATTGAAGTCCTAAAACTGGATCATCATTTCCTATGGGGCAAAGGGGGCAATTGTTCCCTGACCTTGGTTTGCCCTCTCTAGACTTTTCATAAGTCTATTTGCTTCGCTTTCCACCCCAATTTTCCAGACTATATCACAATCATATATAAATGTTCTATAAGCTGACACAAGTTTGCCCTCACCTCTCCCCGTGTTTTTTCCAAAATTACACCACTGCCTAAAACTATCAAAAAACTGTTTTTTGGGGGGAAGCAAATAAACCTAATATATACCTTCAGTTAACACTATAAATAAAACTTCTCTGATATTTTTCTCCAGCACACATTCTTGGGCTGTTTAAGCCCATGTCTGTCACATGTTAATTTGAGGTTGCTGGAGGCTTTGTTTTCCTCAAGCAGGATTTTGCGTGTGACAATTATTGAATCAAGTGAGAAACAAGCTCCAGAGACACATAAAAGAGCCTGATCATAATATCATTGATATGGGTTGTAGAGGGGTTAGATGTAATATTAAAGACTGAAAAGCATCACCTCCATCACAGTTCACAAAGAAAATATGAGCAAAAACAAGCAAAGGAGCCCCCCCAAAAAAGTGGTTTGTTTGAGTGACTTATTGTTACCCAATGATCAAATCACTGATCCCTCTGTTTCAAAAGCAAATACCAACCAGCCAAGATTCACATAATTTACTACTTTCAGAAACATTTCTAGTTTCTCAACAGCTTCTTCAATATATTTAGAATGAGATTTTGATGGGATTTTCAAGTTTATGAGTGGAAAGTAACCTCAACTCCCCTTACCATAAAGCCCAAGTCACCTGGCTTTGCATGTATATCTCCATGTAGCAGAGAATTCACACACTAATCTCTAAACAAGCCATAGAAATGCAATGGCTAACTTCAAAAGAATAGCTGGTCCCTAAAGAAAGTTTGTGAGACTTTAGCCCTCTCAAACCTGAACCATAGCCTAGGTTTAATTATGGCCTTCAGCCAATGCTAGCCGATATAAGATCATCAGGGAAATAGCAATTTTTTATCATGGTGGGCACAGTTAAAAATTATTTTACCTTTCAACCAATTGATAAATTATATATATATAATATGACTCACACTTGTAGTATTTCTCTGTATTACTGTATCCATTTATATGGCTTGCTTTTGAAATATTTTAGTGAGGCAGCAGCACCACCGTAGTTAAGTTTCATAGAATCATTGATTCATAAAAATGTAGGGTGGAAGGGACCAGAATTCATCAAATCCAGTCCCGTGCACTGAGACAGGACCAAGTATACCTAGACCATCCCCAACAGGTGTTTGTCCAACCTGTTCTTAAAAACCTCACTTATAGAGATTCCACAACCTTAAGCCTATCCAGAGATTAACTACTTTTATAGTTAGAAAGGTTTTCCTAATATCTAATCTAAATATCCCTTGCTGCAAATTAAGCCCATTATTCTTGTCTGATCTTAAGTGGACAAATGATTGCTGTCCTCTTTATTACAGCCTTTAACATATTTGAAGACTGTTATCAGGTCCTTCCTGAGTCTTCCTTTCTGAACACAAAACATGCCCATTTTTTTAACCTTTCCTCATAGGTCAGGTTTTCTAAATCTTTTATCATTTTTATACCTCCCCTCTGGACTCTCTCCAATTTGTCCACATTTTTCTTAAAGCATGGTGCCCAGAACTGGACACAGCACTCCAGATGAAGCCTTACTAATGCCAAATAGAGAGGAACCTATATCTTACATACAACATTCCTTTTGCATCACAACTTCTGTTTAAAGGTCAACTTTTCTAAGTCTTCGAAAATATATCTAAAATAGACATGCTTAGTTGTATTTCTTTGAAATTTGGTGTGCCCTCAGGAGGTACAGGTTGGAGTTAGTGACCCAGATTTGGAGTCATATGAGCCAGGGTTTCTGGAGCTATAAGACACACTCCCCCAGAATAGTCATTTTTTTAATGTTTCCACATGGTGGATTTTGTTGGTTTTGGTTTGGTTTTTTTGCCCACAGCTTAGGGTTACCTTATTTCAAGTTCTCAAATAGAGGACACTGGCTGGGAAAGGCAGAGCTGGAGGAGGAGGAGAGGTACAGTTTCTTCTGTATAGTTTTGTTCTACTTTGAATATCTAACATTTATCAATAACAAGTGTAATGGCCTCAAAAACAAATGTAAATAAAATTTAAATGTACCTTTTTACATGCAGTCAGTACTTTCCTACTGCGTTTCTTCCTGTTGTGCCCAGACATATTTCTCTATGGAGTGTATCTTTCTCATCAATGGTTGATTGTTCATCAAGTAGCCATGAAAGTCTTTGGAGGATGTGTGCCTGAAGTTGTACTGTACAAGTAGGATTCCTTTCAGTGATTCAACAGTCAAAATCATGCCATCCTTACTTCTGCCCTGCTGCTAGCGGCAGCTCTGCCTTCAGAGATGGGCTGCCAGCCAACAGCCACCAATCTCCAGCCACTCCGCTCTCTAGGCAGCGCCACTGCCAGCAGCAGTGCAGAAGTAAGGGTGGCAATATCATATCACACCACCCTTACTTCTGCTGGGGGTGGTGCTGCCTTCAAAGCTGGGCCCCCTGCTAGCAGCCGCCACTCCACAGCCACCCATACTATTTCTTTTACCTTTTTTACAGTGCAAATATGTGTAATAAAAAATAATAATCATATAAAGTGAGCACTGTGCACTTTGCATTCTGTATTGTAATTGAAATCAATATATTTGAAAATGTAGAAAAACATCCATAAATATGTATAATAAATTCAAATTGGTATTCTATTATTGTTTAATAGTGTGATTAAAACTGCAATTAATCATTACTATTGTTTTAATCTCGTGATTAATTATGGTTTTTTTAAATCATGTGACACCCCTAATTTTTTTGCCACTGAATTTTATTTATAGATAGGTTACATGAAATATTGTTTATATTCTATGGGCATAAAATAATATTTAAATACCTCCAAAAATAAGAATTTGAAAATATTGCATATCTGATCCTGTTAAAGTACCATGCTCCAAATGAGTGCAATTATTGCAGGTGACTTGTCTACTTTAGATATAGTATCACATATATACACACAGGAAAGTACTACAATGCAGCAGTTCAAACACGGAGGCATTTCTCTTTATTTTTCTTTGCTATGAATTTTTCATGGTAACTTGCTACGACTTGTTTGGAAGAAGCTGGATTGTAGCTTGGATAGATTTTGACAATTTGATGTAAATATTTTTAACCTGTGTGACAGGTGATTTCTTAATCTGCACCATACCTAACTAATCCAAAAAGAATGATTTAAGGCTACAAAGAATCACTAGATTAACTAAGTAAACCAGGGATTTAACATTATCTTTATGTGCAATATCTGTAAAAACACTGGTGGAGGGGCTTCACCTTACATTAAAAAATGATATTTGAGAAAACTTGAGGATAGGAATTACATCCAAATCCAAGAGACTACAAAACACATAGGTATACTTAATAATACTCCATATTTTTATACCAAACTGTTGAGCACATTAAACATTGATCAAAGCATAAGAGAAAATTTTGTTTTTAATATTCTTGGCTGTAAAATTAAGGGAAAATTAATTAAATGCTAAAAGAATTAAATGGAAGGATACTTCTATCCTTTCTGTCAACTCTTCCAGTTTATTATATGAATACTTATATTTTAACAAAGGGAATGGCATTCCTCTCCCCCCCACGCCCAATCTGATCCCTGATTAGGCCAAGATATTTGATTTTATTTAGATGCACTCTCTGCAGTCAGCCCCCCAGTTCCAGAAGGGAATGATGAAGCTAAGGTGACCAGACAGCAAGTGCGAAAAATCGGGATGGGGGTTGGGGGTAATAGGAGCCTATATAAGAAAAAGACCCAAAAATCAGGACTGTCCCTATAAAATCAGGACATCTGGTCACCCTAGATGAAGCACAAAGGAAGGGTGCACAAAATCCATAGAGTAGGGTGTATGCTTTGCTTTCTCTTTCTGCATTTGCTAACATGGAAGGACACCATAGAAGTCTATGTTTATTTCCATACAAAAATCTTCATTAACTTACAGTCAAGGATTCATAGATATAGCCATTCTCATCAATTCAAAGGTCTGAGTCTACACTAACCACATAATGCCAAATAATGAAAGTATTAATATTTAATATGACTCTCCTTTGGCAGGATTGTCCCCTCCCTTAGCAAAATCCAAGTGAGGAGGCTTACAAGTAGGAAAACTTCAGAAGGGTTTACCTTGAGGGGTTTCTTTCCCTATTTTAGCCCCTGATACTGCCTCATTTTCACTGCCATTCACTATGTTAGATGTCCAATCGCCACCAACCTTCTTGGTGAAAATCGAAACAAAGAAGTCAGCAAGCACCACTGCCATTTCCACATTTTCTGTTATTAGTTCCCCCCACCCCACATTGAGTAACAAACCTACCCTGTCCTTGGTCTTCCTTTTGCTCCTAATGTATTTGTAGAATGTTTTCTTGTTACCCTTTACGTCTCTAGCTAGTTTAATCTCATTTTGTGCCTTGGCCTTTCCAATTTTGTCCCTACATACTTTTGTTATTTGTTTATAATCATCCTTTGTAATTTGACCTAGTTTCCACTTTTTGTAGGACTCTTTTTTGATTTTTAGCTCATTGAAGATGTCCTTGGTAAGCCAGGGTGGTCTCTTGACATACTTTCTATCTTTCCTATGCAGTGGGATAGTTTGCTCTTGTGCCCTTAATAATATCTCTTTGAAAAACTGCCAATTGTCTTCAATTGTTTTTCCCCTTAGATCTTACCTACCAACTCCCTGAGTTTGCTAAAGTCTGCCTTCTTAAAATTCATTGTCTTTATTTTGCTGTTCTGCCTCCTATCATTCCTTAGATCATGATTGCCCTGCTTATCTTAGTATAAGGGGTCAGGGGGGGTGGGGAATGCCATGAAATTTGCATGGTAACATCTCATACCCAGTCGGCACTCACTTTGCACTGGAGTAAGGCATCAATGAATCAGGCCTTGCATCTCAATATCTCAGGCCTGATCTACATGTAAAACTTAGGTCAACCGAGATCAGGCCTGCACAACACAGGGCCGCAGCCCGCAGAGCCTCACTGTGCGGCCCGCCGGGGGATTCTAAATCCCCCGCACACGGCACTCTGCAGGCAGTCCAGAGCCCTTTGAATCCCAGCCGCAGCAGGGAATCAAAGGGCTCTGGGCTGCCTGCAGGGGCAGGGAGCCCAGAGCCCTTTAAATCTCAGCCGGGGCCGGGATTCAAAGGGCTCTGCGCTGCCCGCTGCGGTGGGGAGCTCAGAGCCCTTTAAATCCCAGCCGCGGCCAGGAATCAGAGGGCTCTGGGCTGCTGGCAGCCGTGAGGAGCCCAGAACCCTTTAAATCGCAGCCGCGGCCGCGGCTGGGATTTAAAGGGCTCAGAGCTCCCCGCGGCTGCCAGCAGCCCAGAGCCCTTTGAATCCCACCCCTGGTCCGCTGATTGCCCCCTCCCCAGACCTCGGCCCCCACTGCCCCCCAGAAACCCCACCCCCTATCTAAGCACCACTGGTCCTTGTCCCCCAATTACCCCCTCCCAAGACCCCTGCCCCTAACTGCCCCTTGGGACCCCAGCCCCTATCTAAGCCTCCCTTCTCCTTGTCCCCAACTGCCCCCTCCTGAGACCCCACCCAACTTCCCCCCAGGACCCCACCCCCTACCTGTCCCCTGATAAACCTCTGGGACTCCCATGCCTATCCAATTGCTGCCTGTCCCCTGACTGCCCCTCCGAACCTCTGCCCCATCCAACCCTCCCTGCTCCCTGTCCCTTGACTGCCCCCTGGAACCCCCAACCCCGTCTCCAACCCCCAGCCCCCTTACCGTGCCACTCAGACCAGCATGTCTGGCTCCGTGCAGCTCCAGACAGTTGCTGCCATGCTCCCGCATGGAGCCCACAGCCCTCTCCCACCCCCAGCACCTGCCTTCCAGATTTCAACACCTCAAAATTCAGGAGTGCTCAAGCTCGGTTTGGGCAGCTTTTACTTCATTTCTCCCAAATCAAATATACTGATCCACTGTAACTTGCTGTAGAAAAAGTAGGATAAAATTGAGCAAGAAATGCTTATTAGGACTGGAATTGCTATTTTCAACAGCCATTGCCTTTTTGTTTGTTTGAAAGGAAGACAGTGATATTGCATTGGCAAATTCCCCATAGAAAGAAAGAGTGGAACAAAAGAATAATAAAGGCACCTCAACTTTTCCTCATTTATGGAGGACAGTCTTATAATATGCATCCAGATATCCTCCAATCACACAAGCTGAAAATTGTTCCACTTTACTGCAGCTCTGTAACCATATGGGAACCAATCCTGTCTGTGTTTTGTGCACATCCAAAATTCCGGCTGAATGACCCACCCTGGAAGCGAGTTACCAGTGACCCGGGGCTGGGGCGGCAGGAAGTGGGGGGGCACTGGTAGGGGGGAGCCCACGGCTGGGGCAGCAGCAGGGTGGAGGGAGGGCACTGGTGGGGAGGAAAGGGGGAAGCCCAGCGCTGGGGCGGCAGGGGGTGTGTGTGGGTGGGGGGAGAGCCCAGGACTGGGGCAGCAGGAGGGTACAGGGGGGAGCCCAGGGCTGGGAAGGGGGGCAGCCAAATTTTTTTTTGCTTGGGGCAGCAAAAAACCTAGAGCCAGCCCTGCCGGGTTCCCCCAGCCGCCGGAGCCCCCGGCCCTTTAATTTGACCCTGAGGGCTCCCAGCCACCTCTTTAGCTGGGAGCCCCTGGTTGATTTAAAATAAAGTATCACCTCCCCACCCCCAACCTTCCTTTTTGGCCCACAGCTGTTTTGGTGGGGCGGTGCTGGGGAAGGAGGGTTTGTTTCCGCAGGGCTGGGTGGCCCTGGGGCGGGGTGTTTCCTCGGGCTGGGAGGTTTCGGCCCTCAGCTGTTTTCTTTGAAGGAATGTGGCCCTCGCCGCTTTACGAGTTGTGCAGCCCTGACCTAGATACATCTCTAAGATCTGTGAAAAATTTCATGCCCTGTGCGATGTAGTTAGATCAACCTAACTCCCACTCTAGATGCAGCTAGGTCGATCTAGCTACTGCCTATTGAGGGGGTAGATTTACTACAGAAATGGAAAAATTCCTCCTGTCACTGCAGTGTCTATACCGTAGCTGCAGCGCTGCAGCTGTGCTGCTATAGCACCGGTAGTGTAGACATACTCTTAATATTCCATTGAGGCTACTGTTCCGTGGGCTCTATATAATGAGCCTCTGCTACTACTGATTCTTAGAACTGTTATGTTCATGGCATACACACTGGTAGTGAAGTTAGATTAAAAACAAATCACTCTTGAAAGGTTGCAACATAACACTACATTATTTATTAGAATTCAGAAGAATTACACACAAAACCCCAGAAAGAGAAAGAGAAAGCAGATAGCTCCATAGGGCAGAGAGGCATGACTCACCCCACTGTATTCTAGACTGGGTCTTTCCAGACTGCCTGCTGCCTGAGACACAGATTGCACTCTTCCCTACAAAGCACTTTAGCCTGAAAGCAGGATCAGCAAATCCCAGACACATACTGAAAGTGATAGCTTGCAGTTCCAACACAGTCCTCCATACACCACAAACTTTATGTGCTGTGCACTGCAATATCTACTTCAGATTATCCTTGGGTGCAGACTGTCTTCTCCCATTCCCACTGGCACAAAGAAGACAGGCATTTTAGAATGACTACAGGAATGCATGTAGCTAGGAGCAGATCTCACAGTCTAATGCAGAGGTAGTGTCACCAGTAGAAAAGCTCACCTAGTGCAGAGGATTTACTTCAGGCCCTACGTAGCCTTTTAAGCCTTAACTCTTGGAAGTGGCATATAGGACCCTGTACTGGTCCTCTACATTGGGGTGAATTTTGCCATGGTTGATTAAATTACTGCATTTCATTTTCCTATTCTTCTTCCTCCCTAAGTCATTCTTTCCCTTGGCTAGGTTAGCCTGTTATTGAGCCATCATTTGCGATCTTCCAGGATTTGGTCAATAATCCATAAGGACACATATTTTCTGCTATTTTAGATTTACACAAAGTTGTGTTGGCTTAACAAAGTGTGTGTTTTTAAACTGGTTTTATTAAACCTGTGGAATCCATTCTGTGGGCGTTTTGAATTCCGTTTAAACTCAATTTAGCTTGTGTCAGAAAATTTAGAGGCAAGCTACACTGATAAAGCAAGTTTTAAACATACATAAGCATGTTCACAAGGAGGGGGTTGTGCTAGTTTAATAGTTTTTAAACTGATTTTACTTAAACTGATGCAACTTCTGTGTATAGAGAGAGCCTTGATGCCTTTCATCAATAATTTTAGGTTTGATTATTATTTTTTAAATGACTTTAGGAAACTCCATTGGGGAGCAGCAGTTCTGCAGTATAAAATGCCTGGCTTACTTGAATGCTAAACACTGTGCAGATCAGCTGCAGTAAGAACTATCTCAGATGACCCACAAATGACCTCAGCTTTCACCTAGAGGTAACCACCCTCTCTAGGACTAGGCGCTAATTCAATTATCATGTTACCTCATATATCTGTTTCAATGGAAGTGAGGTTCTTTCTATACACAGTTTGGCCTGTGGTTTCTTTAAGTGAATCACTAGGGAATGAGCAGAGTTTT
Organism: Mauremys reevesii; assembly: GCF_016161935.1. Classification (NCBI taxonomy): domain Eukaryota; kingdom Metazoa; phylum Chordata; order Testudines; family Geoemydidae; genus Mauremys; species Mauremys reevesii. The sequence continues at coordinate 84,454,207 of NC_052627.1, read as the reverse complement.
TTCCCAAATCCATTTCATCCATAGTTTCATAGTGAAATCTTGACCCACAAGACACAAAAGAATTACTATTATCATTGAAGCCACCTAATTCAGATCTTATAGTAGTTTGATTTTGTTTGTTGTCTGATTGTTCGTTTTAAACTGGCAGACATGAGAAGGCAGTTTATGGGGAAATCATTTGTTACACTTCCCCCAAGATTAAACAGCAACCTGCAGATGACCAGCTGAGAAAGTGCTGCATTCCTATGCACTGCTATTCACAGAACTCCACAGTCATTGTCACTATGTTGTTGGTGGGGGCAATCACCACAGGAGATACTGATCAATTCTTATACTGTAAGCTCCTTGTAGTAGGGACTATCTCTTTGTGTTTATCTGTGCAGCACAATTAATTTCTGATTATGATTGGGTTCTACTGCAATATAAACAATACATAATAATAATATTGTGCTTTATGTAAGTATCTATAACTTGAACTCTTAACTTGTGATGTGTGTTACAACACATCATACTCATTTAACCAAACATCTGTAAGCACATTTAAAAAAAAAAACAGTCATAGGATAGGTAGCCAATGAGTCTATTGCTACTATATCTCTGGCTATCTAACAACACAACCTGTCTGGAAATTTTGTTTTATAAACAAGATGTGATTTAGGACCAACTCCAAATTGATTTATGAAAAATTTATTTTAGTTCCTTATGAGTCTGGGTATAGGGGCTGTTGCCCTTAGAATTATAAAAAGAATAGTTGCCTTTGAAGCTAAAATAAACCACATAAATGTACCAAGTTTGTGAAGCTATTCCAGATAGTGAGAGATCAAACTGCTATATCTGACAAAGAATGTTTCTTTTTGTTTGTGGCATTTTCCATTTCCTTCGTTACTGAATGCTAGGAGTCTCAGAAGTAAAGATCCATGCACCTCCATCTGAACACCTAGTATTCCCACTTGTTTTCCTCAGTTCCCAAAACCCTGGATTAGATTTTAATTTCTTCATTTCAACCTATACAAAAATAATATATTTTCCTATTAACAGCTCCAAAGCAATTATATGGTTGTTTTGGAAGGAATCTATACTTTTGATTTGTTGGCCATGGAATATGCATAGGGAATCAATCATTAAATGAGGAATCTGGCTCAGGGGATTAAACAAATATCAATTACTCCCCAGGATGCTGTCTATTTCTTCCTGAAGGACAAAGAATGTCAATAAGGTAGTGGTGAAGGGAAGTGGGGGATTACTAACAGGTGGGATCTAGGAAATGGAAACTACTATGAAGGTGTAACTAGCAGTAATGTAGAAATTGTTTATCCATACTGGAAAGGTAAGGGAGTATTTTTCAAGCACCTTTCTAACCGCAAAATAAACATGTGCAATACTATTTTTTAAGGCTGTCAATTGTAGTTAATGTATGCAACTAACCCAAAACAAATTAACTAGAATAAAACTAATCATGATCAATCGCCATTTTAGTTGCACTGTTAAACAATAATAGAATACCATTTTAAATTTATTATAAATATTTTTGGATGTTTTTCTACATTTTCAAATATATTGATTTCAAAGTGTACAGTGCTCACTTTATATAATTATTATATTCGATTACAAATATTTGCACTGTAAAAAAAGATAAACAAAAGAAATTGTAGTTTTCAATTCACTTCATACAAGCCCACTCAGTCCTACTTCTTGTTCAGACAATAGCTAAGACAAACATGTTTGTTTACATTTATGGGAGATAATGCTTCACGCTTCTAAGTTACAATGTCACCTGAAAGTGAGAACAGGCATTCACATGGCACTGTTGTAGCTGGTGTTGCAAGGTATTTTCATGCCAGGTATGCTAAATGTTTATATACCCCTTCATGCTTCAACTTGCAGGCTCTAAAGTTTTACATTGTTTTGTTTGAATGCAATTATGTTTAAAAAAAATAACAACTCTACATTTGTAAATAGCACTTTCATGATAGATTGCACTACAGTTCTTGTTTACAGAGCAATTATTTGTAATAAAAAATAATAATGTAAAGTGAGCACTGTACACTGTTTATTCTGTGCTATAATTGAAATCAATACATTTGAAAATGTAGAAAAACATCCAAAAATATTATAATATATTTAAATTGCTATTCTATTATTGTTTAACAGTGCAAATAAAACTGCAATTAATTGCAAAAAAATTTTTAAATCTCATGATTAATTGCAATTTTTTAAAATCTTTTGATTGTCCTACAATTTTTTCATATTACTTTTTAACTGAAGTCATATCCATTCATCTTATATCAGACCATTAACACACATTTCAGATAAGATATTGTGGGTAGATTTAAACATCAGAAAATATTATGTTTAATATTTGTACTTGCCCTGTTGTTAAGTGGTCCTTACTTTCCTCTCATTCATTCCAGTCTAAATCAGGACTGTCTCCAGTGATGTCAATGGAGTTAATCCACTATCTAACTGGTATAAGTGAGATCAGAACCATTGGGCCAGACTCTCAGTCTGGCTCCAGCTATTTTGTGTAGCTGTATGACACTTGCTCCCCTCACTCCATGTGAAGGTTATGTCAGGAGCAAAGAGGAGGTATCTAAGGCTACGTCTATACTACCCGCCCGGGTCAGCGGGTAGCGTTCGACTTCTCGAAGTTCAATATATCGCGTCTCATCTAGACACGATATATCGAACTCCGAACGCGCTCCCATCAACTCCGGAACACCACCACCACAAACGGCGGTGGCGGAGTCGACGGGGGAGCTGCGGACTTCGATCCCGCGGCGTCTGGACGGGTAAGTACTTCGAACTGAGGTAGTTCGAGTTCAGCTACGCTTAGTTCGACCCCCCCCCCCCAGTGTAGACCAGGCCTAAGAGGTGGTGGAGGGCAAGGCAGAGTGCATAGGGCTCCACCAGCTCCTCAGCCAGCACAGCAGTTTCTATGAGATTGCTACAGCCAACGCAACTTGAAACCGCCCTTTGACCCCTGAATTGCAGAACTAGGCCCAATGCATTTACAATGCTTGTAAATTGTAATAGTAGGTATAATATTATCCATCTAATACTTCGGCCTATTGGTTTAAAAGTGTCATTTCTCACTCAGCTTTGGCACATATCCTTAACATATATAGTAAGATTCACGGGGGCTTTCCATTCCTGTGCTTTTTTTGAAATTATGTTCCTAAATATCACTCAGGACTCCTCTAACTCTCTGCTAGACTAATACTTGACTAATACTTAAACTAAGTGAATTTTCCCCACACACCAAAAGAATGTTAGAGCTGACAGAAAAGACAGCCAGTTGACCTCTTCCTTACCCTGGGGATAAAGAACCAAACACATTCATTAATCAGTGCCCAATGAGTGGCTTGTCTTGTTGGTAAATTAATGGAAAACTAAGGCGTAACAAACCTGTTCGCTATTTTTAATTGAGCATGACTTTGTATTGCATTTCCCCCTCAGATTTGCTTAGTGATATGACTTCTATGACAATCCATCTTACCTGGGTAAGAGATTTTATGCACCTGAGTACACTGCATAGTTTTTATTTTTGATTCAGATCTGAGGTTCACTTTGTCTCCTTAATTTTTTGTAGCTATAAAAGAGGCAGATTGCCACAGTTACCAGGTTGACTGCACCTCTGACCGCTCCTGTGCACTCCTATCAGGTCTCAGGCCTTAAGCCATTATTTTTCTCACAGTGGAAGCATGCAATTCTCCTTCAGACCTTGGGCCATAATCCTCAGGTGTTAACTGTGATTACCCCAGCAGGCCTGACATGTTCAGTTCCCTCTGGAAGCTATATCAGTTGTATCCAGTAATCAAACAGCCTCCTTAGGGTATTATTTATTTAACACAAAAGCATTTAAAAAAAAACAGATCTTAAAATAATAAGCAGTCTATACATTTGCCTCTCTTTACCTAAAGGCTTACCTTCCCAGGGAGCTAGGGAAGATCTCAATTGCTTTCAGACACCCCTGCAAGATTTGTGTTAGGGAGGCCACTTGTCCGGCATTAAACTGGATGGTCCTCTTTTTGAGAGATTTGTCCCCTGTCCAGTACTGGAACAAAACTGGATATGGTTTTGTCTGGTATTAGACAGGGGGTTCCACTCTGCCCCCTCCGGCTCTTAAAAATGAAGCCCCCTAGTGGAATGACCTCACACACACCATCACACTAGCAGGGGTGGAACCACACCATTGCTAGAAATACCTGAATGGCCACTATTCCGAGAATGTATGAGTGGCCATCTTAACCTGTGTCTCTGTCTGGTCTCAGTATGTTCTCTCCAGGAACAGTATCCTCAACACCCCCTTCTCTTTCTCTCCAGACAATTCTTTTAACCATTTGGTGTCCCTTTTAATCTCTGGGCTCCCAGCAGCGACAAAACAGCTGTGAAAGTACTGCCTGGGGCCTGGAAGTTTTGGACTTGTTCCCAAAATGACTTGTTGGGAGCTTACTTAGGTATAGCCATCGAGTTCCTTTCCTGAGTGTTTTTCCCACAGCCCCCTATTAAACAAGATTGACAAATTCATACAGGAAAGTATAATAACCTAATATACAGGAGTTTCACATAATAGCGTGGGTCATGTATAATATCATAAAATGATTACACATCAGTATTCTTAGATCATTACATAGCAGCTCCACATGTACCACACAGACACTGTAAGTAAATTTTAGAAAAAAGCCTTAATGCTGAGGCAATTTACTATTTAGTTCACTTTACAATTCCTCGTAACAAACAATACTGCATTACTTTGTACACCGTTTTAACACCCCAATAGTGTCTTTCATACAAATCAAGTGATTGCTTTTATCTCTGCTCTCCTAATTTTTCTTCAGCACTGGTTCATTTGCACAGGAATGCTTTGTCTATAAGAACACACCATAGTAATTCTAGATTTTGTGGCTTGAATAGAAATCCAGTGTTAATATGTCTGCAATATTTGGTCTAATCAGTGTCACGTCCCAGAACACAATGAACAATCAGGGAGAAATCTTGGTTTCACCAAAGTCAATGGCAAAACTCCAATAGACTTCAAAGGGGCTATGATTTCACCCCCAATGAGTTCCAGAGTCTATCTCTAATTTACAATCTGGTTCTAGATCTGGCTGTAAATTACCATGGAGACTAAGATGTGGGTGAGTTGAAGTGAATGTCATTAGCATCAATGTACCTGTCTCAATGCAACATGTTTTTAAACATATGCCCTAATGAATTGAGATATGATGGTTGATTTTTTTTTATTTGATACATCACTTTTTAAAGTGTGTAGTCTCCCCATTATATTTCTGGGTAGTAGCATAGATCTATACTAACACACAAAAATAAAAAAGAAATTGGAAGAGATTTTTTAGTAATTTATACCATCATTTCATGTGGGCTTGTAAATCTTGTTGAAATGTCATCAAGAAATCCAAACATTATTTTTGCTTAGAACAAAACTCCAGCCAAGAGTAATTTAAAGTGCTCAACCACAAAAACCACTAGTTGGAGATTAACATCACAAAGTTAAATAATATTAAAATCCATTCCTTTATGTAGTAATATGTACTCAGAAGTGAAGTAGAAAAATGTAAAAAGTTAAAATAGAAAAAAAAATTGGGCAGATTTCCTTTGTCTTTAAAGATTGAAAGGAAAAGTTCAGGTTTGGGTGCATTAGGATGTATGTTATGAGGATCTCTTTACTGAACTACTTAAAACCTTAATTTAAGTGAAAGTAACTTTTCACTAAAATATTATTAGAGATAAGGTGGGTGAGGTAATATATTTTATTGGACCAACTTCTGTTGGTGAGAGAGTCAAGCTTTCGAGACACACAGAACTCTTCATCATGTCTGTGTAAGATCAAAAGCTTGTCTCTCTCACCAACAGAAATTGGTCCAATAAAAGATATTACCTCACCCATCTTGTCTCTCTAATATCCTGGGACCAACATGGCTACAACAACACTTTCACGGATGTTCTTCCCCAGCACTGGTTTTCCCTCTGCAACAAATGATGGAACATTAGTTGACATGTATACTGACACTAGCACCCACTTGTGCTCTTAAGCATGCAAGTAACTTTAAGAATGTAGGTTTCAGAGTAGCAGCCGTGTTAGTCTGTATCCGCAAAAAGAACAGGAGTATTTGTGGCACCTTAGAGACTAACAAATTTATTTCAGCATAAGCTTTCGTGGGCTACAGCTACTGAAGTCATTAGGACTACTCAGGTAACTAAAGTTAAGCACGTGTTTATGTGCTTCAATGGATCAGAGCCATAGTGTGACCTAAGTATTAATTAACAGAGGGTCAGAATCTTTATCCTTTATTCATACTTAGTACTCACACACATGAGCAGTCACAGTCAATGGTTGCATTATTTGGCCCAGAATAGACCCAAGAAAATAGTGGAATAATGTCTCATGTACATGATCAAAACAATTTTTGATGTGTCCATAGTTTCATGTTTGCTTTCCATTAACAGTTGACTAATCATGCTTTACTAGCACAGATACTTATGAAAATCATACTTTTAGCTTGAATCTTAACTGAAGGTGACATTCAGAGGGATAGCACCATTTATTGCCTTGTGCTGGCCCTCAGGGCAGGGGTGAATTTCACCTTGAAAACAAATATTTTGAACTGTAAATTTGATGATAAAATTCAAAATTCACAACTGGTTCTGGGCTGGACAGTTGTGCAAGTCACATGGTATTGTTTCTATTCCTTGATTGGATGACTTGCATAGCTGACCAAACACAGCAAAAACTTGTAAGCCTAAGTAAAATATGCTATTTCAGATTTTCACACTGGCCCTAATTCCATACTTTGTTGCACATGAGACCACTGAACCCATAGGGATCTCCAGTGACTTCAGTGTGACTCTAATTAGGCACAACAGTCTGTTGCCTAATTGCTGGTTCAGGGCCTATGTTGATTAGTTACATAAGGCAAATACATAAGTTGGTCATATAAATTATGTAAATTACCTCAGTTAGTTCTATAAGTTACAGTGCATATCTGGTTGTTGTGGCAGTTTGAACAATGTAGGGGCCAAAAATTATTTGCTGAAGAAAAATATCACAAATAATTTACAATAACAAAATACGTTTAGTACATTTTTTATCTGTCTATAGGCAACTCACAGACAGAAACATGGTGAAATTCAGCTGATAAATTATTCACTGAACATTATTTTCTCAGCTTTGGTGATTAACCATGGCACTGATGAGTGCCTGGGGATCTGATTCTCTATTCTATTCTGTTGCACAAAATTTACACCAATGTAACTCCACTGAAGTTAATCTGGTTACAACAGGGCCAAACTGGTGTAGCAGCGTGGAGAATCTGGCCATAGGTCTCCATTCTACAATGAGAGATTTTTGTTTGTATGTATGTTTTACATAAGGTAGCCAAGAAAGATAAAAATCACAGAATCTAGAGATGGAAAAAATCTATATAGTCATATACAGTACATCCTTCCTACCAATTCAATATTGTTCTTTACTGTGCAAAGCCTGTCCTGTATGTCATAACTATCTTAAATATTAATTAATATGAAGAAGAAACAAGAGATCTTTTTTTTCTCTGAGAAGTTGGCTGGCATCCCCCTCCCTATATTTTACAGGACACCTGTTTTCAATAAGAGAAAAATATGCAGCACACAGTTTGTGAAAGGGAAAAAAATAATCACAATTTGGTACATCATGGTTTGGTACATCCAGGTCTGTTTTTCCAAAAGAGTTGTGTGGGGTCCATTATGCACAAAATATATGGGAGCAGGGGACAGAGTAAAACTTCAATAATTATTTGTCCACCTGATTTTTATTAATATAATTCTCAAACTCATCCTTCTGAGTTTAACATATTCTTATAACTAATCAATTTTGACATTTGGTAGCTCAGAGACCTCATATAAAACAACTTTGCAGATTTTCTAAAAGCTTAATACCCTACTAAATAAGAGCGATCCATGCTGAGATGAAAAACCATTTTATTAATGGAGGGTCTAATAGACTGACCACCAACCTGAAAGTCAGTGTTTCCAGGTTCTAGTTTTGACTCTGCCACCGATTCACTATGTGACCCTGAGCAATTCAATGCCCCTCTCTCTTCCTCAGTTTCCCCATCTGTAAAACTGAGATACAGTTTACTTTTGTAAAGCACATTGAGATCTATGAATCAAAAGTGCTATATAAATGGAAAGTGTTATCAGTTGTTAATTAAGTGACTGCTCAGCTGCATCTGATGGGAGTTTTGCAAATGACATCAATACAAGCAGGAGAAGATGCTTGATTTGCAAATCACTTAGATGTTGCAAAATTTATTAGTAAGTGCTATGTATTGATTAGTAAGTGCTTTTTACTCCTTCATAGCTGGTTCCTCTGGAGCCTCCTGAGCTGCCCCTTTAAATGGATATTCCATCATCCATGATGTGTTGGATCCATCTGATAATGCCAAAGGTATATGTCTGCTGGATGATCCTGGTATAGCGTGTATTCAGTAGCAGTTAATCAGCTGATGTCATTTTGTCTCAACAATGTAAAGCTATATTACTCAGACCATTTGCATCACTGATTTGTCGCATTTCCTCTTGAGAGTTTGCTAACTTTAAGTTATTGCCTCCACACTGGATTGGTCTTGGAAAAAGAACCCTGAACTTAGTGGCTCTGGTTATCATGTTAATTTACAGGAATGTAAAAAACTTAGAGTGAAATCCTGGTCCCGCTGAAATCAGTGGAAAAACTCCTATTGACTTCAGTAAGGTCAAGCTTTCACTCCTACATTACATAAATTTCCACTGCTAAGTATACACATTGTTTCTTTGGACGTTAAAATCTATGAAAAGTCTCCCAATTCTTATACATTTTATTACAAAACACTATTCAAATGAATACAAAGTCTAAATATGATATTTTAGATAGTCACCTTGTCCCCATGTTTGCTACCATTTTGTCTATTTTAGAAGATTATTTATACATTAAGGACAAAGTTAGAAACACATTATGGATCTTATTATCTAGCTTCTCAAATCTGTATGTTGAGCAAATATACCCCAGGTGCTTCTGTTCTGGTCTCTATCTACTCTCTGCTCCTAGAATGTGACTGAAGTGAGTAGCAGTGTTTAAAGTCTTTAACCTTTAGACAATCCTAAAAGCATTCCACATCCTCCTGAACATCACATAACACTGATGTAGTGTTATACACACCAGCCCTATAGTCACATCTGATTTCTAGCCTACCATCCCTTATATGTAAGCTTTAATAGACTTTTAGAAATGACAAGGAAAACAAAATAAATGCTCCACATAGATTAGCAGATCATTATTACCCCTCTGCACACTAAAAGATGAAACCTCCTTGATCCTAGACAATAAAAAAGCCTTCTGAAGTCTATTGAGCTTCTCTTTGATTCTTGGCCCAACTTTTAATTTTCTCACGATGCTGAAGCTCTGTGTTTCATTAGGGATAGCATCTCAAATTCTTTTGTGTCTCTTCATGTTTTGAAGTCTTTCTATCCTTTTCTATGAATTCTTCTGCATCTGTGTTAAAAGTTAACTAATAATATCAAAATGCCTCAAACTATGCACATTAATTATTATAGTTGATTTTTGCATCTAGGATGGTTACTTTTATCATTCCATTGTAATGTAATAATTTGTGTATACCAGACATCTAAAAAAACAGGTCTGATATGATGTTATTATCATTTTCTTTCACTGCTTTTCAAGTCCATCTTGTATTTTGCTACCTTCTCAACTGGTTGATTTTTTGCCGTAAAGTTCTGTTTGGCTCAATATTCTTTTGGCATTATAGTGAAATAAACTGTGCAAGGATTTTTGGTCTGGGTGTATGCACTACTGAATATACATAATACATCAGTTCTTTGCATATTATAGGTGGAGCCGGTAGTACTGCCTGTTCTTAAGCTTTCTTGACACTTCCAATTCTAAGGATCTATTCTCAGTTGTTTTTAACTTTGGCAGATTGTAATTGTTCAGGAGGAAATTTTCCACGCTGGGTGTCTGCCTCAGGCTGAAATTTTTTTAAATTTTTTTTTTCTAAAGTTTCAGCTGAATCAGTACAACCATTTCCAGAGGCAGCAAAACCAGAGGGGCAGGGATAGGATGATCATATTTCCCAAAGAGAAAACGAGACACCCCCAGCCATTCACACAAGCCCTCCCTCCCCTTCAGGAGGCTGTGGGCCCAAGGCTGGAACGTTGCCTCCCCTCCCCAGCTCTGCCTCCCCCACTGGGGGGGGCTGGCATCTCCATTGGCGCCACACACATACACACACACACACACACCACTTCTTTTACAAAAGTGAGCATTTGTCCCGTTTGCTCTTGCCAACTGATCAAGTCGGCAAGAGCAAATGAGACAAATTCTTCCTTTCAAAATAAAGGTCAGGACGATCGGGACAGGGCTTAAAAAAGAGACTGTCCCGGACAAAACGGGACATATGGTCACTGTAGGCAGGGGGGCTAATCTATATTTCATCCCCTCAAATGTCATTTCACTACACATTCTGAGAACCAATATTCCCTGTAAACTGCATGCATGCAGGGAGGCAGGAGCAAGAGTGGGAACTAGACTGGCTAGAGCAGCCAGCACAGAATCAAGGATTTAGGTCAGGGAGCAAGTAGGAAATAGGCTGATCAGGCCAGGGTTGAGAGCATCTACCCCCAGCAGCCAGCAAGAGAGACTACAAACCCTTCCCAGCCTGGAGTCGGCTCTCCCCATCCTCACCAAGTCTCAGTAGCTCCCCTCGTTTCATAAGAACATAAGAACGGCCATACTGGGTGAGACTAAAGGTTCATCTAGCCCAGTATCCCGTCTTCCAACAGTGACCAATGCCAGGTGCTCCAGAGGGAATGAACAGAACAGGTAATCAACAAGTGATCCATCCCCTGTCACCCATTCCCAGCTTCTGGCAAACAGAGGCTAGGGACACCATCCCTGCCCATCCTGGCTAATACACATTGATAGACCTATCCTCCATGAATTTATCTAGCTCTTTTTTTAACCCTGTTATAGTCTTGGCCTTCACAACATCCTCTGGCAAGGAGTTCCACAGGTTGACTGTGCATTGTGTGAAAAAATACTTCCTTTGTTTGTTTTAAACCTGCTGCCTATTAATTTCATTTGGTGAAGGTGAACCCTAGTTTGTGTTTTATGAGAAGGAGTAAATAACAATTCCTTGTTTAGTTTCTCCACAAGTCATGATTTTATAGACCTCTATCATGTCCCCCCTTAGGTGTCTCTTTTCCAAGCTGAAAAGTCCCAGCCTTATTAATCTCTCATCATATGGAAGCTGATAATCATATGATAAACCCCTGATAAACCCCTAATCATTTTTGTTGCTCTTTTCTGAACCTTTTCCAATTCCAATATATCTTTTTTGAGATGGGGTGACCACATCTGCACACAGTATTCAAGATGTGGGCATATCATGGATTTATATAGAGACAATATGATTTTTTCTGTCTTATTATCTATTCCTTTCTTAATGATGCCCAACATTCTGTTTGCTTTTTTGACTGCCGCTGCACATTAAGTGGATGTTTTCAGAGAACTGTCCACAATGACTCCAAGATCTCTTTCTTGAGTGGTAACAGCTAATTTAGACCCCATCATTTTATATGTATAGTTGGGATTATGTTTTCCAATGTGCATTACTTTGCATTTATCAACACCGAATTTCATCTGCCATTTTGTTTCCCAGTCACCCAGTTTTGTGAGATCCTTTAGTAGCTCTTTGCAGTCTGCTTAGGACTTAACTATCTTGAGTAGTATTGTATTGTCTGCAAATTTTGCCACCTCACTGTTTGCTCCTTTTTCCAGATCATTTATGAATATGTTGAATAGCACTGGGCCCAGTACAGACCCCTGAGGGACACCACTATTTACCTCTCTCCATTCTGAAAACTGTTTATTCCTACCCTTTGTTTCCTATCTTTTAGCAAGCTACTGATCCATGAGATGACCTTCCCTCTTATCCCATGACAGTTTACTTTGCTTAAGAGCCTCTGGTGAGGGACTTTGTCAAAGGCTTTCTGAAAATCTAAGTACATTATATCCACTGGATCCCCCTTGTCCACATGCTTGTTGACCCTCTCAAAGAATTGGTGAGACATGATTTCCCTTTACAAAAACCATGTTGACTTTTCCCCCAACAACTTATGTTCATCTATATGTCCGACAATTTTGTTCTTCCCTATAGTTTCAGCCAGTTTGCCTGCTACTGAAGTTAGGTTTACCAGCCTGTAATTGGCGGGATCATTTCTGGAGCCCTTTTTAGAAATTGGTGTCACATTAGCTATCCTCCAGTCATTTGGTACAGAAGCTGATTTAAATGATAGGTTACAAACTACACTTAGTAGTTCTGCAATTTCACATTTGGTTCCTTCAGAACTCTTGGGTGAATACCATCTGGTCCTGGTGACTTATTACTGTTTAATTTATCGATTTGTTCCAAAACCTCTTCTAATGACACCTCAATCTGGGACAGTTCCTCAGATTTGTCACCTAAAAAGAATGGCTCAGTTTTGGGAATCTCCCTCACATCCTCAGCCATGAAGACCAATGCAAAGAATTCATTTAGTTTCTCAGCAATGGCCTGATCATCTTTGAGTGCTCTTCAGCATCCAACCCCACTGATTGTTTAGCAGGCTTCCTGCTTCAGATGTACTTAAAAAAAATTGCTATTACTTTTTGAGTCTTTGGCTAGTTGTTCTTCACATTCTTTTTTGGCCTTCCTAATTATATTTTTACACTTCATTTGCCAGAGTTTATGCTTTCTATTTTCCTCACTAGGATTTAACTTCCAAAAGGATGCCTTTTGGCTCTCACTGCTTCTTTTACTTTGTTGTTTAGCCACGGTGGCACTTTTTTGGTTCTCTTACTATGTTTTTTAATTTGGGGTATACATTTAAGTTGAGCCTCTGTTATGGTGTCTTTAAAAAGTTTCCATGCAGCATGCTGGGATTTCACTTTTGGTGCTCTACCTTTTAATTTCTGTTTAACTAACCTCCTCATTTTTGTGTAGTCCCCCTTTCTGAAATTAAATGCTACAGTGTTGAGCTGCTGTGGTGTTTTTCCTGCCACAGGGATGTTAAATTTAATTATATTATGGTCACTTTTACCAAGCGGTCCAGCTATAATCACTTCTTGGACCAGATCCTGTGCTCCACTTAGGACTAAATCAAGAATTGCCTCTCCTCTTGTGGGTTCCAGGACCAGCTGCTCCAAGAAGCAGTCATTTGAGGTGTCAAGAAACTCTATCTCAGCATCCCATCTGAGGTGATATGTACCCAGTCAATATGGGAATAGTTGAAATTCCCCATTATTATTGAGTTTTTTATTTTTATAGCTTCCCATGAAGAGCATCACCTCACTCCTCATCCTATCCTTCCACTCCCACCTCCTTCATTGAAAGCAAGCTTCTGAAGCTTCTGGCTATATCCAAGAACAAGGTTAGGGGAAAAATATACTTTTGCCTATGCTAAAAAAATTCTTACAATTGCTTCATTGAGAAACTCTAAAATCTCCATTCTTTATAGCAGGGACTTGAAATTTTCCAGGAGCATCACCCTTGTAAAAGGGATGAATGTACCTCTGAAATATTGCAGTTTGCCCATCCTCAATATTATTATTAAAATTATTTGTATTACTGTAGTGCCGAGGAGCCATGAACCAGGACTCCATTGTGCTAGGCTGTACAAACAGAATGAAAAGCCCTGCCCCCAAATAGTTTACTTTTTGTTTCTAGAATTTGGTAGCTAAATTCCCCAGAGATTCCACCTGCACTGAGCATTCTTAACCCAGGGCTGCAGGGGTAAGTAGGACTTTCACTGCAATTGCTCCTTCCAGTTGCTAGAGGTTCCTGTGGCACTAGGCACTGGAACTGGGAGCAAGGAGACAGTGTTTCCTGTGCTCTCAATTTTCCCCCAGCTGATGTCCAAGATGCTTGGAGGAGGAGGAAGTTACCAGATTTGAATGCAGAATGGTGAGAAATGAAGAGGGAGGTGTTGCAAGAACCAGAGTGGGAGTGAGCAAGAGCTGGTGAGGTAGGGGATGGATAGGAGTGAGGAATACAGAAGATGCTGGGGCCAGGTGGTCAAAAGGTGTTCAGGGGATATGGTGGTGGATAGGAACAGAGGGGACTTGTGCAGGAGCCAGGGCCCTTAACAGTTAATAGAAGCAGAGAGTGGCAGGAACTATGATGAGTTGGGTGGATAGTAGAAGCTGGAGAGGGGACAGGAGCCAGGGCATGGTAGATGGATATGAGCAGAGATGGAGGGTGCAGGAACTGGGATGAGGGTGGTACATTGGAGTAAAGGGGCACACGAGTATATAACCACTAAATACATTCCATTCCAGAACCTGGAATTGAAGCCAGGAGTCCTGAGTCTCTACATTCCTCTGCTGTAGTCAAATATATGTGAAACCCAAAAAACAATGTGTGTATCTTATCGTCTTCCATTGGCTAGTCCACATAGAAGATAACAGACTACTATTGCTACTAGTTACTCTGTTAGCTCAAATGATACAGTTCTGTGCTGTCAATAAGAAGGTCCAAATTCTGCTGATGACCCATGCCGGTCAATATGATTCCATGTGGTAGGATTTCTGTTTATTCAGGGTTTCTTTTTTTAAGTTAGGAACATACATCCAAAAATTACATTAAGAGCACTAAAGTTGCAAAGTCAAGCATGCAGAAGGAAATGCCAGAATTAAGGTTGCCTGTGCAACCTTAATTCAACCCCCTTCTGTATATGTACTATGATATGGTCCTTAATTACATGATCACATACTATTTTTTCCACAGGACCCCTGCCTCACTCAGTGCACAGGATGAAGGAGACTTTAGAAAATGTATCAGGCTTATGCAATGAATGAGAATATTGTCTGTAGGTCCTTGGCCTCATTTATTGAAGCAGCTGGAAGGTGTGTAATGAATGAAGCAGGGGACTACAGGAAAAGAAAGGATAGTTTCATGATTAAGGAAGTTGAACGTAGCTCTGGAGAGTTTCTATATGATGATGCGGAAGTCACTTAAAGCAAACTTTTCACAGTTGGCCACTAATTATTTCTATTCCTCATTTTCTGGGTGCCCAACATGAGATACATGAGGCCAGGTTTACCAAAATGCTCAACACCCACAAGTACAACTGAAGTCAATGGATGCTGTGCTTTGAACATAGAAAGTGCTGAAAAAATGCTAAGTACTCTGAAAAATCAGTCCCTTTGTGTTTCAAGCTCAGCACCCAAAATTAGTGGACACTTCTGACAAATTTGGCTTTGAACTGTCTGTGCTTTGGTTCCATAGCAGCAAAATGGGGATGATATTAATAGTAGCCATTCTTACAAAGGTATTGTGAAGATGAATTTAGTAATCATAGGATCATAGAATCATAGGACTGGAAGGGTTCTTGAGAGGTCATCTAGTCCACTCCCCTGCACTGCACTCTAGATCATATCTGACGGGTGTTTGTCTAACCTGCTCTTAAAAATCTCCAGTGGTAGAGATTCCACAACCTCCCTAGGCAGTTTATTGTAGTGCTTAACCACCCTGACAGCTAGGAAGTTTTTCCTAATGTCCAGCCTAAACCTCCCTTCCAGCAATTTGAGCCCATTGCTTCTTGTCCTATCCTCATACATTAAGGAGAACAATTTTTCTCCCTCTTCCATGTAACAACCTCTTATGTACTTGAAAACTGTTATCATGTCCCCTCACTTTCTCCAGTCCACATCTTTCTTGAAATGTGGCACTCAAAACTGGACACAATACTCCAGTTGAGGCCTAATTAGCATGTAGTAGAGCAGAATAATTATTTCTCATGTCTTGCTTATACCACTCCTAATACAAACCAGAATTATGTTTGTTTGTTTTTTGCAACAGCATTACGCTGTTGACTCATATTTAGTTGTGATCCTCTATGCCCCCAGATCCCTTTCAGCAGTACTCCTTCCTATGCAGTCATTTCCCATTTTGTATGTATGCAACTGATTGTTTCTTCCTAAGTGGAGTACTTTGCATTTGTCTTTATTGAATTTCTTCCTCTTTAATTTCTCCAGTTTCTCCAAATCATTTTAATCCTATCCTCCAAAGCACTTGCAATCCCTCCTAGTTTGGTATCATCTGTAAACTTTATAAGTATATTCTCTGTGCCATTGTCTAAATCACTGATGAAGATATTGAACAGAACCAGACCCAGAACTGATCTGTGTGGGACCCCACTCGATACACCCTTCCAACTTGATTGTGAACCACTGATAACTACTCTCTGGGAATGATTTTCCAAGCAGTTATGCACCCACCTTACAGTAGCTTCATCTAGGTTGTATTTCCCTAGTTTGTTTATGAGAAGGTCATGTGAGACAGTATCAGAAGCCTTACTAAAGTCAAGATATACCACATCTACCATTTTCCCCCTACAAGGCTTTTTACTCTGTCAAAGAAAGCTATTAGTTTGGTTTGACATGATTTGTTCTTGACAAATCCAAGCTGACTGTTACTTATTTCCTTATTATCTTCTAGGTGTTTGTAAATGGATTGCTTAATTATTTGCTCCATTATTTTCCGGGTACTGAAGTTAATCTGACAGATAATGTTTGTGAACCATTAAGATATTATGATAAATATTATAGAAATTCTCAGGAAGAAGTTAATAATGTAGTATTCAGTGTAGGTTTTGGATGGTGTGTGTTAAATAAGGCCTAGGGCAGCATACTGAATGGAAGAGCATTAAAAGAAATATTGGATAGTTGCCCAAAAAATAGTGAGTTATCATGACATTAAAGACTGTATCATAATGCATATACACAATAGGGGCAAATTAAGGTTACACAGGCAACCTTAATGCTGACATTTCCTAACTTTTTAGTGCTTGACCTTGCAACTTTAATATTCTTTTAGCAAACTTTTTGGATATAATATTTGTATAGACTGTATCAGCTGTGTGGAATAACAATAACCAGCAATCACTTAAAAAATCTGATTAAGGTTAGTACTATAAATTAAATCCATTCAGTGCTGCATTTGAAAGACAAAAGCACATATAGAAATGTTTGTGGAATAATCTTTCATTATTCCAAAGGCCAAGTTTATAAAAGTTCACTGTTCCTATATGTCTAAAATATGAAAAGCCACAGAAGCAGTGCCAGATTCAATCAGGTGGCTGAATCTATATGTTGCTTATGATTTACCACTGCCACCACACTGTTTGATGGTGGAAATACAGAGCACAAAAATCAAACTATAAGTCACTGGGAAACCTGCAACTAATCAGCAGCCTCTGTTGTCTTAAATCCTAACAAATCCTTATTATCCCAAAAGTTTTCTGTCATTTTGCTCTTAAATCCTCCACAGCCCACATGGAGTCTGAGGATCCTTTCCAATGTTCTCTCTGCTTAATATATTTTTCCAATATTGCCTTTCACCATAGGTACCAACTTACAGCCAGGGAAACCTGGACTGGACTTCCTTTGGAGTCTATAAGCATCACTTCTTTACAGTCATTGTGTACTGGAGGCAGTACTAATATGAAAATAAGGAAAAAACAATGTGCACAGTGTGGCATATAAGCACATGGATTAATATTGTAATACACTTTACCAAAAGTTAATGAAATAGTTCTGTGCCAGTCATGTTCAGACGTGAAAGTGATTCAAAGCAAAACATATACAACTTTCTATTTAGGTTTCACATAGCATTAAAACAGTTTGCTAATTCAGAGCAAGTGTTAAATTGTCCTGATTATTTGGGGGAGAGGGAGGATTGTTAAATAGACTCCAGCAATGGAGACATTAAGTTGGCAGCTGGTTAACATTACCAAAATGAATAATGGATTACCAGTGACAGCTGGATTGGAACCAGGGACATAACACAGATAATTTCCCTGTTTTAAAAGGAGATCCTTTCAGTGTCCCTGACCTGATAATAAAATGCATCTTAATTTAAGTTGGCAGGTGGTGTTATGAAAACACAAACACAATTACAGTATGCACCAATAAGATTTAAACAGGTAACCAGTGTTATAAAGTAGACACACTTTCTTCACATAGCCAAGTTATCCATCCTGCTTAGATGTTTAGGAAATTGTTATTTTTAGTCATGTTTCTTGGCTTCTGAGCTTTATCCCTTTCAAAAAAATTATTTAGGCCTACTTCCAACTGACTTTGCAAGAATTTGTTATCAAGTAGCAAGGTGCTACTGTGATGATAACCACAATATAAATACCTAGATAGATAGACATAAGTCTAGTTTAGCCCCTTCAGAGTATTTTGGGTTTATGACATATCTCAACCTAGAATTCCATATCCCCCCTGACTTTATTAGGTAATAATTCTCTCTCAAAACTGCAAAGGAGTTGGTCCCAAAATGGTATCTGCATCACTTTAGGAATATACAGTCTTGTATATTATTACTTATTATTTGTATTATTTTATTGCCTAGGAGTCCAGTCATGGATCATTGTGTATGGGGTGTATCCTTGTTTTCAGTTCAATAAATGGCATGCAAGGGAACTACCATGATCTCTTCTAAGAATATGTGACTGTATTCTACAATAAGGGTTTAAAAATATATTGATACAGCAGTGTTTGGGCCCATTACTGATCCTGCATTTAGGATAGTAGTATCACAATGTTTGGGACCATTGTTGTCAAATATTGTAGCAGGTTTAGAAGTGACCTCTGAGTGTGCATTTTGTACAGCCCTCAATGAGTTAAAAGGTGGGAGTGAAGAACATGTAGGTAATGCTTAACAATTTGAAAAATTGGCAGTCTTAATCTGAGGGCAAAAAGGATATATGCCCTATGGCCCTATCTCCAGATTTCAGGCCATGTTCTTACCCATGCTCTGTTTATCTTGTGCCACCCCTGAAAGCCACCTTGACCAGTTTGCTATACAGGGTGTTCCCTTTAGGCAAGAGGAATCCTTAGTTATAAAGCTAGAATAACCATTCTACTCCTAGCTTCTGAGAGGAGGTACTCTAAGTGCTGCATTAGGTGGGCTGTGTTGGTGAATATCTGAGTGTCTGTTGCAGGGACAGTTTGTCAGTTTGACCGTGTGCTTGACTGTTCCTTTGAAAACTGTGAATTGGGAGTGCTTTGTTCCAGGTGGGCCTTCAGTGGTCCTGACTGTTATAAAAAGGCAGTCAGCAGCGAACCAGCTGAGCAGTGAACAGCGGAGGCTAACAGAGGGAGTTTGCCTGGGAGTGCGCCTAGGGAGAGCCTACTGAGGCTTTCATCTTGCAGGCTTCTCTGAGTAATTTCTGCAACAGCTGAGCAGGCTCTTAGAAGGGAGGTAATATGGAGGGTGAGCATTCAGCTGTTGTAATCTGCACAGGTTGTGCCATGTTTATCTTTCTTCCACAGGACAGAATTGACTTTGTCTGTAAAAGTGCAAGCTGGTCTCCATATTGGAAGAGAAGGTTTGAGGTCTGGAGAAACAAGTATTGACCCTGCGTTGCATAAGAGAAAATGAAGATTTCCTGGACAGACGTCAGGATATGCTTCTACAGGCACAACGTTCTGAAAAACCAGAGCAGGCTGTGCAGCGGGGACAGAAGGACGGGGAAGAAAATTGGCAGCATGTGACCTCCCGAAGAAGGAAGAGGAGCGTCCATGTACCAGCAATGCAGATACAGGTGAGCAACCATTTTCATGTTCTCTCCACAGGTACTAATGCAGAGAGAGTGGACTAGATGATACATCTGAGGGAAGGGAGCAGAAGGAGAATCCACTGACTGGAAGGCATGAGGTGCACTGTCTTGGGATGGGGGTTCCACGACCACCACTCCCAAGAGAAGGAGGTGGGTGGTGGTGGTCCGAGACTCCGTCCTCAGGGGGACTGAGTCATCTATCTGCCACCCCGACTGGGAAAGCCGAGAGGTGTGCTGCTTGCCAGGAGCTAGGATTCATGATGTGATGGAGATACTGCTGAGACTCATCAAGCCCTCGGATCGTTACCCCTTCCTGCTGCTACACGTGGGCACCAATGATACTGCCAAGAATGACCTTGAGCAGATCACTGCAGACTATGTGGCTCTGCGAAGAAGGATAAAGGAGTTTGAGGCACAAGTGGTGTTCTCGTCCATACTCCCTGTGCAGGGAAAAGGCCCGGGTAGAGACCGTCGAATCGTGGAAGTCAACGAATGGCTATGCAGGTGGTGTCAGAGACAAAGCTTTGGATTCTTTGACCATGGGATGGTCTTCCAAGAAGGCGGAGTGCTAGGCAGAGACGGGCTTCACCTAACAAAGAGAGGGAAGAGCATCTTCACAAGCAGGCTGGCTAACCTAGCGAGGAGGGCTTTAAACTATGTTCACCGGGGGAAGGAAACCAAAGCCCTGAGATAAGTGGGGAAAAGGGATACGGGAGGAAGCACGAGCAGGAGAGCACAAGAGGGGAGGACTCCTGTCTCATTCTGAGAAAGCGGGACAATCAGCGAGTTATCTTAAGTGCCTATACACAAATGCAAGAAGCCTGGGAAACAAGCAGGGAGAACTGGAAGTCTTGGCACAGTCAAGGAACTGTGATTGGATGTGATGTGATTGGAATAACAGAGACTTGGTGGGATAACTCACATGACTGGAGTACTGTTATGGATGGATATAAACTGTTCAGGAAGGACAGGCAGGGCAGAAAAGGTGGGGGAGTTGCGTTGTATGTGAGAGAGCAGTATGACTGCTCAGAGCTCCGGTATGAAACTGCAGAAAAACCTGAGTCTCTGGATTAAGTTTAGAAGTGTGAGCAACAAGGGTGATGTCGTGGTGGGAGTCTGCTATAGATCACCAGACCAGGGGGATGAGGTGGACGAGGCTTTCTTCCAGCAACTAACAGAAGTTACTAGAATGCAGGCTCTGGTTCTCATGGGAGACTTTAATCACCCTGATATCTGCTGGGAGAGCAATAGAGTGGTGCACAGACAATCCAGGAAGTTTTTGGAAAGTGTAAGGGACAATTTCCCAGTGCAAGTGCTGGAGGAACCAACTAGGGGCAGAGCTCTTCTAGACCTACTGCTCACAAACCGGGAAGAATTAGTAGGGGAAGCAAAAGTGGATAGGAACCTGGGAGGCAGTGACCATGAGATGGTCGAGTTCAGGATCCTGACACAAAGAATAAAGGAGAGCAGCAGAATACGGACCCTGGACTTCAGAAAAGCAGACTTTGACTCCCTCAGGGAACTGATGGGCAGGATCTCCTGGGAGAATAACATGAGGGGGAAAGGAGTCCAGGAGAGCTGGCTGTATATTAAAGAATCCTTATTGAGGTTGCAGGAACAAACCATCTTGATGTGTAGAAAGAATAGTAAATATGGCAGGCTACCAGCTTGGCTTAACAGTGAAATCCTTGCTGATCTTAAACGCAAAAAAGAAGCTTACAAGAAGTGGAAGATTGGACAAATGACCAGGGAGGAGTATAAAAATATTGCTCAGACATGCAGGAGTGAAATCAGGAAGGCCAAATCACACCTGGAGTTGCAGCTAGCAAGAGATGTTAAGAGTAACAAGAAGGGTTTCTTCAGGTATGTTAGCAACAAGAAGAAAGTCAAGGAAAGTGTGGTCCCCTTACTGAATGAGGGAGGCAACCTAGTGACAGAGGATGTGGAAAAAGCTAATGTACTCAGTGCTTTTTTTGCCTCTGTCTTCACAAACAAGGTCAGCTCCCAGACTGCTGCACTGGGCAGCACAGCATGGAGAGGAGGTGACCAGCCCTCTGTGGAGAAAGAAGTCGTTCAGGACTATTTAGAAAAGCTGGATGAGCACAAATCCATGGGGCCGGATGCACTGCATCCAAGGGTGCTAAAGGAGTTGGCAGATGTGATTGCAGAGCCTTGATGAGGCTAATGTAGTGCTCATCTTTTAAAAAGAGAAGGAGGAGGATCCGGGGAACTACAGGCCAGTCAGCCCCACTTCAGTCCCTGGAAAAATCATGGAGCGGGTCCTCAAGGAATCAATTCTGAAGCACTTAGAGGAGAGGAAAGTGATCAGGAACAGTCAGCATGGATTCACCAAGGGCAAGTCATGCCTGACTAACCTAGTTGCCTTCTATGATGAGATAACTGGGTCTCTGGATGAGGGGAAAGCAGTGGATGTGTTATTCCTTGACTTTAGCAAAGCTTTTGATACAGTCTCCCACAGTATTCTTGCCAGGAAGTTAAAGAAGTATGGGCTGTATGAATGGACTATAAGGTGGATAGAAAGCTGGCTAGATCGTCGGGCTCAATGGGTAGTGATCAATGACTCCATGTCTAGTTGGCAGCTGGTATCAAGCGGAGTGCCCCAAGGGTCAGTCCTGGGGCTGGTTTTGTTCAATATCTTCATTAATGATCTGGAAGATGCTGTGGATTGCACCCTCAGCAAGTTTGCAGATGACACTAAACTGGGAGGAGTGGTAGATATGCTGGAGGGTAGGGATAGGATACAGAGGGACCTAGACAAATTAGAGGATTGAGCCAAAACAAATCTGATGAGGTTCAACAAGGCCAAGTGCAGAGTCCTGCACTTAGGACAGAAGAATCCCATGCACTGCTAAAGACTAGGGACCGAATGGCTAGGCAGCAGTGCTGCAGAAAAGGACCTACAGTGGACGAGAAGCTGAATATGAGTCGACAGTGTGCCCTTGTTGCCAAGAAGGCTAATGGCATTTTGGGCTGTATAAGTAGGGGCATTGCCAGCAGATCGAGGGACGTGATCATTCCCCTTTATTCAACATTGGTGAGGCCTCATCTGGAGAACTGTGTCCAGTTTTGGGCCCCACACTACAAGAAGCATGTGGAAAAATTGGAAAGAGTCCCGTGGAGGGCAACAAAAATGATTAGGGGGCTAGAGCACATGATTTATGAGGAGAGGCTGAAAGAACTGGGATTATTTAGTCTGCAGAAGAGAAGAATGAGGGGGGATTTGATATCTGTTTTCAACTACCTGAAATGGGGTTCCAAAGAGGATGGATCTAGACTGTTCTTAGTGGTACCAGATGACAGAACAAGGAGTAATGGTCTCAAGTTGCAGTGGGGGAAGTTTAGGTTGAATATTAGGAAAAACTTTTTCACTAGGAGTGTGATGAAGCACTGGAATGAGTTACCCAGGGAGGTGGTGAAATCTCCTTCCTTAGAGGTTTTTAAGGTCAGGCTTGACAAAGCCCTGGCTGGGATGATTTAGGTCCTGCTTGAGCAGGGGGTTGGACTAGATGACCTCCTGAGGTCCCTTCCAACCCTGATATTCTATGATTCTATGACATGGGCCATTCCCAAGGGAAAGGCACCTCTGAACTCCAGCGAGTCCCAATTGCTGGAACAGCCCATTGGGTGACTGTATTTATACCATGGGTTGCTATCAAATACATTTTCCACCAACAGTCCAGATGTGTAACCAGTTGAGCTGTTTAGAAAATGTTGTGAACAAATTTTGTGGTGAAAGGTAGATTATTTTTTCCAGATTAAAATTTTCTCAGAAAAAAATCAGCTTTTAGCCAACTTTATTTATCAGTTTAGCACAATTTAAATGAGCTAACTGAGAGAAAGAAAGAGCTTGTCTACACAGCATGGTAAAGTGCATTAGAGTGGTGTGATCTGGGGAGTGCTATAACATGCTGCACTCTAAATGCCCTGTGTAGACCCTGTTGGTGTGAACTAAAAGGTACCTAGTAGGACTGTGTTAATGCAAATTAGGTGCCTTGTAGTTTACACCAGGGGTCTACACAGGACAGCTACAGCACAGCACATTAGAGCACTCTGTTAAACACACCCCTCTACTGTGCTTTACCATGCCATGTAGACAAGCCCTGCGTATGCCTTAGACTTATTTTAGGTTGTTATCCTGGAAGGAGTTCCACATGGGCTGTCCGAGTATACACACACAGATTCATTGACATCAGACCACTTGGTCTTCTTGTGCAAAGCCAGCTGCAGTATTGTGGCCATAGGCCCTACCGTTGCAATTTCGATCACACCGGCAAACTGCTGCACCTGTGCAGAGCCTCATTGCCTTCAGTAGGGTTTCATGCTGACACAATCTACCCATGCTCTTTCCATTGCAGGATCAGGACCCTACATTGTAAACCATCTGAGCCAAAGACCATGTATTCCTGCTGTATGTTCATACAGCACCTAACACAATCCACTCCTGATAAATTTCTTTGGGTGCTACCATAAAAAATTAGTCTTGAACAACAATGTGTCCAGTATGGGAGAATGAAATTTTCTATCTTTTGGTGAAAAGAGCAGCAATTCAAAATCATATTCATTTTGCATAAAATTAAATAAAGTAGTAGTATGATGGGATTAAACCATTTACTATGCAAATTTATAGACAGATTTCAATCACAATTTTTCTCGGTCGCACAGAAAATTTAGCAGGCTATGATAGGCCTTCCAGTTATTCAGTGAAGGGAAAGAGCAAAAGAGAGGTTCTAAAATTGTTGCCTACATCAGTTTAGCATTTCACAGCAAACAGGTCAGTTACCGCCAAAGGTGCCTTCACTGTAGAAATAGCATCCTTAAGACACTTCCTTAGGATAACAAAATACCCACGAAAGTGTGCACTATGGGTATGATCCACACAGGGCCGGCTCCAGGCACCAGCCAACTAAGCATGTGCTTGGGATGGCACCTTGTAAGGGGCAGCCAATCTTGAGGTGGCAGGGGGTGCTTGGGTTTTTGGGGGTTTTTTTGGTTCGGCGGGGTGGCGCTCAAAGTTCTTTTTTGTTGTTGTTTTTGTTTTGGCGGTGTGGCACGGCGCTCAGGGGGGTGTTATGTGGCACAGCGCTTGGGGGGGTGTTACGGCAGCGCGGTGCTTAGGGAGGGTGTTACGGTAGTGCGGCTCTCGTTTGGGGTGTTACGGCCGCGCTGCACAGCGTTCGGGGGGCGTTACGGCGGTGCAGCATGGCGCTCAGGGGGGTGTTACGATGGCGCAGCGCTCGGGGGGTGTTATGATGGCGCAGCGCTCAGGGGATGTTATGGCGGGGCGGCACTCTTTTTTTTTGCTTGGGACAGCAAAAATGTTTGAGCCAGCCCTGGATCCACAAGGAGACTCAGGCTCCTAAGTCCCATATTTAGTCACCATTGTGATCGACAAAACTCCCTCTCAACTGCCACCTAACTCTGTAGATGTCTAAACTCATTTGGTGCCTACGTTTTTGGCTCTGGGCATGCCCACTGCAGCTGTGCTCTACATGCCCAGGTGAGCATGTGCACTGCTGTCTCACTGTAAGCATCCGGGTGCCTATCTCCCGCCCAAGCCCCAGAGCAATTCATACGCTAGGGAAGATAGGCATTCAGCCACCTACGTTGTGTGCAGGGACCCTATCCAGTAGCATGCTCAGAGGCTGTCCAACAGATTGGGCCCCTCAGGGGAATTCACACAAGACAGCTGAAGGGGTAAGGAAGTAAATATATAATATTAATTGCACCACATTCATTTTCTTTTAATTGCCAGATTTCTGTTCCTCAGTTCTTAATTGTTGCTGTTTTGTAAAAAATGGACTGTACCAATATACAAGGTCAAGTTAAAACAAGACTTCCACCTCTTAGCTTGGCAGCTATAGCAGCACTAGTCTTTTCAACCTTAAGACCAATCAGACATAAATTCTGTTTTATCCTGTTCAGCCTAAACAACAAAGCTGAGGGGGGTTTTCCTGCAGATGACAAACACAAAAGCCCAGATATCAAACAGGACGAAATGCTGATGCTCAACACCTGCACTGCATGAGTGGCCAAGAAATAAACCAAAGAGTCTGCTAACCAACACCTGCTCAATGATGCAACTTTTTTAACCGTTTCTAGCCACTGATTGAGTTCCTTATTTAAAAAAGGAAAGACTGTGCTATGGCAGTGACACAAACAAAAGATTAATCAAACATAAGACAGGACACAGAGAACAAACTACCTTTTGCCTACAGTAGCAAAAAGATTTGTGTTTCATACTCATACTATGAGAGGCTACTTGCTACTGGAAGGGATTTTTCTTACAATGGAAATAAGTTTCACAGCTACAAAGAGTCCACAATATTACTCTCAGCAAGACAGGGAATGAAATTTGTTTTTTTTAATCTAGATTTTTATATCACATCCTTCATTTTAGTATATCTGTCCACTTCACAGAGTTCGTTGTCAAAGAAATCAGTGGTCTAATTTTTCTCTCTACCTTTCTGAGGCAGTTTGATTAACAGTCCTCTTAAAATAATTCAGCTCCAGTTAAGTCCAAACAGGTATCACACTGGAACTGATCTTGCAGTCCTTATGCAGTCAATATTCATGCTAAAGTCAGTGGGACCTGTGTGTGTGTGCAAGGACAGAAGATTCAGTCCCTTGCCCCAGTTTTGGCTGAAGTTCATCATTATCATTTCTGATATTGCTATCAAGCATGAAAATATGTCCTTAAAAAGAAAATGTTTTCCACATTTCTTGACTTAGACATTGTCATGTATGGAATCAATTCTGAAACTTAGGGGCAAATTATTAGGTCCTTAGTCTAGTCTACTCAGGCAAATTGTCATTGGATACAATAGCAGTTTGCCTAAATTAGGTCTGAAGGCTTGTCTACATGGGTAAGTTATACCAATATAAACTAAGGTATGAATTTCAACCAATATAGTTATACTTGTATAACCATGGCTCACCCCCATTGTAACACTTATTCTGGTAGAAGAGTGGCTATTACATCTTAATTTATGTCATTTAGGAATGGGCTTGAGCTAAACCAAAGAAACCTACTCTACCAGAATGAGAGTGTCCCTAAATGGGGGGAGGGTTATTCCAGTTTAACTATACTGGTATAACTTATAAAATTTTCCCATGTAGACAAGGCCTGTGTAAAAACTGAGGGCCAGATTCTGGTCTCATCTATACCAAAGTATATCACCCCTTTGAAGCCAATGACTTTATTCCTGGTTCTGTCAGTATATCAGAAAGCAGAATGTGGCCTGGAATAAAGTGGTCAGGATTTGACAAAAGAAAATTGTGAGAAATGTGTGAGAGAGATGGGGAGTACACTCCCTCAAGAGTGCATTTGCATTTCTTGCTGAATACTGGTGCAAAGTTATTCAGGGATGACACAGCAAACCGTTTCCTTCATATTCTGTGACCCACGCAGGTAGGAAGATTCTGCAAACTTTTTAAAAATATCACTTCTCCAAATAATTGTTAAGGCTTGGCATGCATCCCAGCATGACCATTTTTCCCAAAACATGGTATCCTGGCACTTGTGACGTTACCCACATGGAAAAAAAGAAATGGCAAAGGAAGGGTCTTATGGCCTTTCCACCTCTTTTAACCACTCTCCTAACCTGCATTTGAACCTTTGCAGTAGTTAAAATTCTGATGGGATTGGCCTCTTTAAATGGAGCTAAAAAGTGCTGACAGTGTTGGGATAAAGGTTTGAATGTGCTAATAGGTTTTAGTGTCTGATACTTTTGATAATCTGGCCCTAAGTGTCATGGGTCTCTCTGGGTGAATTCCATCTGTCCCATAAAGTTATGTATTGAAACATAATGCACCCCTTTGATCTCCTTCTGTGTGGAGACACTGGTGTTCCATAAAGTCAACATAATGCTCTCAGTTACTGAAGTCAGAACCAGTACTTGTTGATTGGCAAGACTATAACACTTATTAGAGTCAGTAAACAGTAGACACCCTTTCCTCCCTTGTTTATGTAAAGTTTCAGTGACATACTATGATCCCAACAATACTGGTAACAGTCACATTCTTTATCACCAAGACAAAACAAAATAGCAGTGGATCATGCCAGTATGGTTTCAAGTAGGATTGTAAAATAAACATTAAGGGCTAAATTCTGTTCTAAATTACACCAGAGTAAATTCATGAAATATGGGAATAATTATACTTACTCATCTTTGGAAAGTACTTTAAGATCTATGGACAGAAAGTTTTATATATTGGAAGCACTGAGTGGTTATTATTTATTTTTACTTAATAATGGTGATTTGCACACGTGTAGCTGGCAGCAGAAAGAGACTAGGTTTACAATTCTTTTTGCACTTTTTGACTGAGGACCACCTCTCAATGTATATGTTTTGAAATGCAACAAATTAAACTATACCTGATTTCATCACTAATTGTATTTTTAATGACAAGATTTAAACCTCAGAAAATATCATATATGGAATTGCTTATGCTATCATGCAAAAATATCTTGGGTTAGGGCTTCAGTTGTGCCTGGTGCAGCTGAGGAGGAGGGACATACATGGAGTCCTAAGACAATTTTACTTCCCACCCAATGACGAACCTCAGCCATATCCCTTTCCCAGAAATCCCAGTGGTTTAGGAGCCACTTAGGTGGGTCACCATCATCCAGAGCATCTCCTGTACATGGGAAATCCAAAGGGAGATGGATCCCAGCCTGCCTCTAACTATCATGCAAAAAAACAAAACACACAAAGTGCTAGGAGCCCCCACAGAGATGTATTGCAAGGGTTCTGCTCACCCCCTCTCAGCTCCACATAGTAAAGCAGCACTGTCTGAAGATCTTCACACTGACAGATGTGAGGCAGGATTTTCCCTTGGTAACTTGCAGCTCACACAGGAATTCTGTTGCATTGCCAGAAGTAGAACCCAAGTGGCTGGGACTCCTAGTCCTCTGCCTCTAACCACAAGAGCTTCTTTAATGTCTCTGTGAAATCACTTTGGATCAACAA
This sequence comes from Mauremys reevesii, assembly GCF_016161935.1. NCBI lineage: Eukaryota > Metazoa > Chordata > Testudines > Geoemydidae > Mauremys > Mauremys reevesii. The sequence goes on along the minus strand of NC_052627.1, from coordinate 84,425,564 downwards.
CTTTCCTGGACCATTATGGCAATGTTAAGCGGCATGCAGGACTATGCATTTGGCACTTAGATCCTGCTGGTGTCAAAAATAAATCTACTATGAACTGTGAGGTGGGACTGTGTTTATTATATTGTTTATTTCTTCGGGAAACTTTATTCATTGTATTTATTTAATTAGACTTTTCATTATATGCAAATTTTAGCAAAGGGATAAGTTCTTCATTGTTGTACACACATAATTCCAGTTAGGATGAGTGAGTGTTACACTCAGGCTTTCAGTTGTGAATAAACCCTTATGTCTTTTCCCACAATTACAGATTTCCTGAATATATGGTAGTTTTGTGACATATTGTACCACATGTATCCAAAACAACAAGAGTGCAACACTGTGAGAGAAATGTTTTCATGTAATTTATAGTTATTTCATTAGATGGCAGTACAGCATTCAAAACAAATTTTTTTTTTTTTTACAAGATATATGTGCATTTCACATTCACTCATAATATTTAGTTGATTTTAAATTAGGGGGCAAACAAAACATTTGTAAAGAAAAATTAACTTTTATAACTTTATGATGTGCAAATCCAACATGTGGAATTGTATCTTAAAATTAAAGTGAAATGTTAAGTGTCAATAACCATGAATGACACAGTGAGTGTTCAAATATCAAAGTTATTATTTCTCTTGCAACAAGGTAAGAGCTTTTGATAAGGATATATCATTTGCTTTCATAGTTAATTCCTTGGGTCCAGCCAGCTTATTGGTGCAAGACCCAACAAATTGAGGATAAAGGTAATTCTAAGCAATCTTTATACTTCCTTGATCTTTGGGCTACATACAGGCCAATTCATCCCCTGATGAAATGTAGAGCAGACTCAGGGTTGTTCTAATTTTTGCCAAGCTTTAATGGCCACTGAGGTGTCATCCTAGCAGCCAGGGATCACCAAACCACAGCCTCACTCCAGACCCAGGACCATTATACTGTATGTCTTATTCCATGAGCTTAAGAGAGGGCATAGGATAGAGCTGACTATGCCTGTTCTATACCATCGGGGATTTCTGTGCTCTATTTAAGTCAGCTTGACTGCCTTGCACTGCTGTAATGGTGCAAAGCAGGCTCTATGGAGACAAAGATCTGGTCCATTATTTTGAAGAAGGAGATCTTACTTTTCTGATAGTATTTCTCTAGGACAAAAAGAATCACTCTAAAATATTGAGGGATTCTTCTTTCTTCCCTTACACTCCTTTTCTCCCTGTACCAGTACATAGCAGTAACAGACAGAAGATGAGGGGTACTGTATTAAAATGATACTAGAAAATTGTTGTTTGAGGGATTGTCTATCTAAGAATTTGATCTAGAATATCAATATAGGCAAGATATTTGACTTACTCACTGCCCTTGCATCGTTTTACATTTCTGAATTTACCAAGCCAGTCATTCCTGGAATGGTTTTGCAGTGCAGGACAATGATAATTTGCTGACTGTCCAAAAGAGTCTTGTTTCTCAGAGTTCAGTTTTTTAGTATTTCTCATTATGCTTCACATTAAGTAATTAAATGGTACAGAGAGCCTTACTTAGGACCTCTGCACTGCAACAAATTTCATCCAGAGCTGACTTTTCAGTACTCTAAAACAAGTTCCTGGAACCGCACAAACTTTCTCATAATTATTCTTAATACAAAAGAAGATCTAGACAGCTTCCCTTGACTGTACTGCTTTATCCTGGGTTGATGACAAAAGCCAGAACCTGAACTGGTGTAGCTGGATTTAAGTCAAATGAGCAACATCAGTTTACGTCAGAAAAGGACATTGCCCAAAATGTTCATACAATATATGCTCATTTAGACCCATAGCATTTTTGATGCTGTTGTTCATGCTTCAGATGTCACTGTGACTGTTACTGTCAAGTGTCACATGCTCCAAGAGAAGTGTTTTCCAAAAATGTACTCTGTTGCATATGCAATGTACATATTCTGATCTCTGAAATGTATGTGAACGACTTCCTTTTGTTTCCCAGATTCTATGTGCAAAGTACTTCCTGCACTATGAGTCATTCCATCCTTCCAGTAATCTAGATCTGTACTTTCTGTCAGCAAGGTTTCAATCATGCTACAGGAAAATGCAGATAAAGCAACGTAGCCAACATCTATTCTTCCTCATCTTTTCCCTTAGTTTTACTTATTCTGATAGCAGCAGAATTTGTGCTGGGAAAACCTCACTCCTAGTTAGAACTGCTGCATTGTTTCCTTTGAGTTTAAATTCACTTAGCAAATTATAAAACAAACAGTATAGGTGCCTGATAAGAGAGATCGCCTGGTTTTAAGTTGCATTATCACTCCAGGAGTAAGTACACAAATAGTCTTAGGTGATGACAAAACTAGGTGACACAATATTAAAGGTACAACAACTATCCTGATGCAAAGGTAAGATAGGAAGAATGCAAAAAGCCAATACGGCTCCATCAGGAACTCTTTAATTACCTGAAAATCAAAGAAGAATCCTACAGAATGTGGAAACATAGACAAACTGCTAAGGACAGATACAAAAGAATAGCACAAGCATGTAGTGACAAACTCAGACAGGCTAAGGGACAAGATGAGTTACACATATCATGGGACATAAAAGGCAAGAAGAAGTTCTATAAAAACATAAGGAGCAAGAGAAAGAAAAAGGAAAGTGTTAAGTCTTCTACATAGTAGGAAAGGAGATTACATCAAGAAGGCTGAGGTGTTTAATGCCTATTTTGCTTCAGTCTTCACTCAAAGGGTTAATGGTGACCAGATGCTTAACATACTTAATATTAACAATAAGGGGGAAGGAACACAAGCCATAATAAGGAAAGAACAGGTTAAAGTACATGTAGATAAGTTAGATGTATTCAAGTCAGCAGGACCTGATGAAATTAATGATAGGAGACTTAAGGAACTAGCTGAAGCAATCTCAGAACTGTTAGCAATTTTCTTAAAGAACTCATGGATGACAGGTGAGGTCCCAGAGGACTGGAGAAGGGCAAACATAGTACCTATCTTTACAAAGGGGAACAAAGAAGACCCAGTGATTTATAGACTAGTCAGCCTAATTTTGATCCCTGGAAAGATATTGGAACAAGTGATTAAACAATATGTTTTTAAGCATCTAGAGGATAATAGAGTTATAAGTAGCGGCCAGCATGGAGTTGTCAAGAACAAATCATGACAAACTAACCTAATTTCCTGGATTACTGGCCTAGTGGATGCGGGGGGAAGCAGTAGAAATGATATATTTTGGTTTTAGTAAGGCGTTTGACACAGTCCCTCATAAGATTGTCATAAGCAAACTAAGGAAATGTGGTCTACATGAAATTATAAGGTGGGTGCATGACTGGTTGGAAAACCATACTCAAAGTTTAACTATCAGTGGTTTGCTGTCAAACTAGGAGGACAAAGTTGGGTCCCTCAGGGATCTGTCCATGGTCTGGTACTGTTCAATATGTTTATTAATGACTTGGATAAAAGGAATGGAGAGTATGCTTATAAAATTACAGATTACACCAAAATAGGAGAGGTTGCAAACACCTTGCAGGGCAGGATTAGAATTCAAAATGACCTTGGGAAATTGGAGAATTTGTCTAAATTTGACATGATGAAATTCAGTAAAGACAAGTGCAAAGTACTACACTTAGGAAAGAAAAATCAAATGCACAACTACAAAACAGGGAATAACTGACTAGGAGGTAGTACTACTTAAAAGGATTGTGGGGGGATAGTGGATTACAAATTGAATATGAGTCAACAATATGATGCAGTTGTGAAAAGGCTAATATCATTCTGGGCTGTATTAACAGAAAGTGTCATATATAAGACACAGAAGATAATTATCCTGCTCTACTTGGCACTGGTGAGGCCTCAGCTGAAGTAATGTGCCCAGTTCTGGGCGCCACACTTTAGAAAAGATATGGACAAATTGGAGGGAGTCTAGAGGAGCGCTATAAAAATGATAAAAGGTTTAGAGAACCTGAACTATGAGGATAAGACTAAACACGGCCACATCTTTTAACCTGAGAAAAGAAGACTGAGGAGGAATCTGAAAACAGTTTTCAGATATATTAAAAGGCTGGTACAAAGAGGTGATTGATTGTTCTCCATGTCCACTGATGGTAGGACAAGAGGCTGGAAGGCCTGTAGGAGAGAGGGCTGGTGGGCTGGCTGGAGGAACAGCAGCAGCAGCAGTAGTAGTCGTCATCACGGAAGCAAAAAAAAAAAACAGTGTTGGGGTGGAGGTTTGAGGGAAATGGAGAATTTTATGACCCCAAATAATCTGGAAACTGAAGAAAAGTCTATTAGAGCGAGAGAATGAATACAAAGGTGGGGGGAGAAAAGAATAGACGCAGAATATAATTATAATGATTTTAGCAAAAAAAGCCAAGGTAAGGAAAGAAATAAACCAAGGTGTTATAATTGTAAGATTCCTAGCCAAAGAAATAAGAGTAGGCAATGTTAACCCTGTGAAAGTAACTGACTGAATTAAAAACAGCATAGAGGATATTGTAATAACCAGGAGGTGACAAGATGGGGATCTTTTAGTTAAAAGTAAAAACAAAGAGCAGACTGCTAAACTGCTAAAAACTAAAACTTTACAGAAAATTAAAATAAGTTGACAGCTACCAAAGTATTTCACCAAAACAAAGGGGTAATATATGGGGTACCACTTGGCCTGACCAATGATGAGATAACAAAGCATAGAAGATAAAGCATTAGTAAGTGGCTAATTAATAAAAGAGGAGGATAAAACAAGCCATCAAGTTCTGTCCTGATTACATTTAAGGAGGGACTCTACCTGAAAAGCTAATAAGTATCAGATATTTAGAACCAAGCCATATATTCCTTCTGCCATAAGAAGGGATAAGTGCCAATGGTATGGCCATGTAACTAATGTTTGTAACGGGAAAATGAGATGCAGTAAATGTGGGGGGTGAGCAGTCCTATAAAAACTGTATAGAAAGGATGGAGAGCATGTGTAGTAACTATACTGGGAGTCAGAGATCAGCATATAGTAGGTGTACTGCAGCAAGACCAGCTAAAATGATACAAAAGACAAAAAAAATAACATATTTTATGGAGAAGCTATAAAGAGAATCTCAAAACCTCATGCTCAAAAGGAAGAGAAAATCAGCACAGGAAAAGAGGAACTGCAGATATAGCCTCATTCTATAAAAAAATATGATCAACACTGCAGAAGAAACAGGAGAGGGTATATTAGTCATGAAAAGAGAGGTTTATTGCCTTTATGACAGAAGTGATAAATTGCACATCAAATTGGAAAAAAATATATAAAAACAAAATTTTAGCAAGGACAATGGAAAAATATTTCTATGTTTGCAAGCTATCAATGAATTGTATTTGTGCAACCCTGAATGAGGATAATGGTGAAATAGGACTAGTGTAGGAACCACAATCTTTTTGTTGGAATGGTCACAGTTTGATAGCACATGCTCAAGAACTAAGAAAAATATACTGGGAATGAGAACTAAACCAGATATCATATGTTTCCAGGAAACATAGTCAGTTGAAAAGTTTGCTTTTAAAATTCCAGGGTATATTGCCTTTAGGCAAGACCAAAAAGTAGGCAGAGGAGGAGGTGTTTGTACTTTCATATAGGAAAGATTAAGGCCTGCTCTAAATTAGAATTATACATTGGTAGAACTACGTCTCTCAGGAGTGTGAAAAATCCACATGCCTGAGACATAGCTATACCGACCCAAACCCCAGTGTAGACAGCACTAGGTCAGTAGAAGAATTCTGTCAACCTAGCTAATGTCTCTCGGGAAGGTGGATTAGCTATGGCAATGGGAGAATCCTTCCTGTCATCATACGTATTGTCTACACTCTACACTGAAGCACTACAGTGGCACAGCTGCAGCAGTGTTTTAAGTGTGGACAAGCCCTAAACTATATAGAATTAGAGAATGAAGAAATAAGTCTTAAATATAATGTCATTGAGATCCCAATGCAGAAGAGAAATATTTCTTTAAGGATTTATAAAACACCTCTACCTCGATATAATGCTGTCCTCGGAAGCCAAAAAATATTACCATGTTATAGGTGAAATCGCGTTATATCGAACTTGCTTTGATCTGCCGGAGTGCGCAGCCCTGCCCCCCGCCCCCCCCAAGAGCGCTGTTTTACCGCGTTATATCCGAGTTCATGTTATATCGGGTCACATTATATCGGAGTAGAGGTGTACCTACAGCCCGTGTGGGAAATTAGAAAGCTCAGAATAACAAGAAATAGCAAAGAACACAAAAAGACCATACATTACATGCAGTGACCTAAACAGTCATAATAAGTTGTGCAGATAGTAATGCTGCCTGTCTAGAAAGGTTCATAGACAAAAAACAATCTTATGGTTTTAAGTGATGGCACCCCAGCTAGATTTAATGCAGCAGATGGTAGGTTTTCTTGCTTAGACTTGGATCATAAACAGATATTGCAAGCAAATGCAACTGGGAAATACATAAGGAAGAAGGAATGGGAAGTGATCATTTCCCCATCCTTATTACTTTTCTAGGACAAGGTAAGGTTGAAGGTAATGTAAAGTTACTCACCTGGAATTTTAAGAAAGCTAACTAGGAGATATTTACATATAAATGTACTGAATTTGTGAATGATCACTATGAGTGATGACAGAGAATTTCAATGACAATGTAATAAAAGGGATAATAGCAGCAGCTACTGTAGCCCGACCTAAAATATTGAAGTACCCCAAAACTCATTTCCTTGGTGGAATGCTAAAGCACAAAGAATTATTTAAAAAAAAATCAAAGAGTTGGAGGAAGTATTGTGTGGGGTTAAATAAAGATACCAAAACATCAGAAATATACAAGCAAATTAGAAGAATTCATGGAATTCAGAATAAGAGTAGTGACATCCCAGTCTTGTTGGGCCTGCCAAAATTGTTAGAAGTGCTGATCATGAGAAAGCAGAACTTTTCACAGAAATTTTCCAGTGGGTGAGAAATGATGAAAATCAAAGTGCACACAATGTAATGTTTAGATGTCTTCCTGAAAGCAGTTTGAGGGTTCCTCAGGAATTGTATAATATTACATGGGAACAAGGAGTGACACAAAGAATTACAAGAGATTTCAGACTGGGGAAATGCTTGGGTTTTAAGATCTCCATTGCTAGAACCGAAAGACTAATCTTTACAAAAAGGAAAGCTACAAAGGAATATAAACTGTATCTGTATGGAGAACAACTAGATATAGATTAAAGGTTTAAATTCCTAGGGATCATATTTTATACTAAATTATTTTGAAAAGATAATATAGACTATTTTAAAAATAAATGCAAGGGAAGAATCACCTGCTTAAAAGTGTTGCGGAAACTAATTGGGAGGCAGATGAGAAGACACTGCTGAAGATATTCAAAGCCTTAATCACACCAGGCATCAACTATAGCTGCCAAGCTCTAGGGTCAGCATCAAAATCAGAATTTAAAAAATTAGATTTAATAAGAGCATAGGCACTATGCATTGCATGCAGTGCATTTATTCCAACACCCATTTGCACACTACAGATAGCTGCTAGTGAAATGCCAGTTACACTACAAATGAAACTACTGGGCCAAACTTCCTGGGCCAAAGTTAATGGGAAAAACTACAGACTGTAAAAAGTCAAAGTTCTGCATAGTAAGAATTTAGAGGTCTCCAGGGTTGTATAACCATTTTGTTAACACATGAAAAGAAAAGGAACTACTCAGTCTACCTTGTGCACTGCAGTTACTGGAGAGTAAACACAGTTTATAGCTGTTACTTCCATTCTCTGACCTTGTAGGCAGGAGGTTTTATGAACAGTTCAGGAAAGGAATGCATCACTGCCATTTTCTGTGTCCATGAGTTCAATACACAGATCCAGGAATGTGACTTTTCACATCCAAAAGTTCTACAGTCACTGCTAGTCATCCCAAACTTGCATTATGATGCGAACCCACAGTCAGTGTTTGTTCCTCAGGCCTAGAAGAAGTGCTCCACCATCAGTAGCTGCTCCGTGAGTGCCAGCAACCACCTTGAATTGGTTTTTGCTACATTCCATAGCAATCTGTCCTCAAAGAAATCATTTACCCCATTGTTGCAGTACTTCCTGAGGCTCTGCAAATACTGGAGGATCACTCATTGTGTGTTTGCAACATTCTTGACAATAGTGCAAAGTTAGTGGGCTCATACGTCTGACAGATGGTGGACAGCAACAAGTGCTGCATGGTTTGTTTTTTTTAAAAGGTGCAAAAATTACAGGATAGGGATGGCATTATGGGACGGAGAAAGTTGCATGATGAGGACTTGACTCTCCGCATGACTCATTTCTATCCCACAACTCATTTCTATCCCACAAAAAGCCATTGTGCTGGAGAGCAGTGAGTGGCACAGAAGGATACCCATGGTGCACCATACCTTTGTGTTGATACAAGCACTCCCGGTGAGCACACAAAGTGCCAACTCAAGTCGTCAAGTATGTATGCACACAAGTGATATACTAACTGCAGCAGCTTTGCACCAAAGTAAGCTGCATCAACCAAAGTTTGAAGTATGGATATGGCCTCAGTTATTACAATAAAGCATACTATTTGAAAGGGAAAGGAAGTGTCAAGAGTCTCTCCATTTAATTTTCTTTTTCAAAAGTAGTATGTTACCTAGCTACCAGGAAAGAACAAATCAGTGATACCACTGGGCCCAGGAGAGCAGGAAGAGTTGTGAACAAGTGTTTATTACAGGAGATGATGAGAAATCCATGGTAAGCACTAGAAAATATATAGCACTTTAACAAGAAAATGTGTATGTAATATTCATAAGTGAATAAAAATGAATTGCTTACAACCTTTTTTCTGTTTTCTCATTCATCAGGACTGAAGGACCATATTATTATATTAACAATAAGATACTGCAGATCACATTTTATAAGTCCATTGATACACGCCATAGGTAGCTAGAGTTCCTGATATATCTGGTGCATGTATTAATAGCCCTATGGAATATGCCCTGTCATATCTTAATGCTGAAATACTTTGATAGAACCTGAATCCTAATCATTCAGATGTTAACTAAAATTCATAACATGAACTAACACTCATGGAACATTTTCTAACTTTTTTTTTGGGTGGGGGGAGTAAATGAGGAAACTTCAGTCAGTAGGATTCTTTTCTGCAGCACTTGCAAAGATTTGGAAAGCATTAGTGCATGCTGGATCTAAAGAACATGGTTCCCTTTCATATGTAAATGGAAAAATTAAAACGGCAGTGCTGAATTTTAATGTGTAGCTCTTGGGTAAAAACATTTTGTCTATGGCAGAATGACTTGTGAAGGATAATGTAAATATAGCGCTCATCACTGTAGTACCATCAGCTATTGGTGACCAAAAACTTATGAGATGACTGATGACCAATGATTACCAAATAAGCCAGTGCTCTCAACCTAGTTTCCAGTGAATAGATGTCAGATCACCACGATACCTGGCAGCAATTGTCACCCTTTTTGGTAATTTTAGTGTTTAATATTTGGCCTCTCTGCTAAGTGATACCAAGTATTGAACCAACAGGTCCTGGCCACTCACTTACTGTACAGCTCTTCTGGGAGGTGTCCTAATTCCCTCCCCCACCTGTCCTGTCTTCAGGGGATGTCGTTGTCCCACATCTCCAGTCTTCAGGGGGGACACCAAATGGAGCCACTGTCTCCCGCACCCCATTCCCACTAAGAGCATTGGTATCTTCAGGAGTAGGGACTCAGGGACTGAGATTATTTAATGGGAGGGATGGGACTTACACTGACCACATGGAAACTCCAACATACCCTTCAGCTATTCCCGTAGCTGAAATTGCGTATCTTACATTGACACCCCGCCCCCAGTGTAGACAAGGCCTTAGAGACTAACAAATTTATTTGGACATAAGCTTTAGTGGGCTAGAACCCACTACATCAGATGCATGAAGTGGAAAACACAGGAGCAGGTATAAATACATGAAAAAATGGGAGTTGCCTTACCAAGTGTTAGCTCAGTCTAACGAGACAATTCAGTTAACAACAGGATACCAAAGGAGGAAAAATAACTTTTGAAGTGGTAATAAGAGTGGCCTATTTCAGACAGTTGAAAGAAGGTGTGAGTAACAGTAGGGAGAAATTAATATTGGGGAAATTAGGTTTAAATTTTGTAATGACCCAACCACTCCCAGTCTTTATTCAGGCCTAATCTGATGGTGTCCTGTTTGTAAATTAATTCCAGTTCTGCAGTTTCACGTTGAAGTCTGTTTTTGAACTTTTTTCATTGAAGAATTGCCACTTCTAGATCTGTTATTGAGTGACCAGAGAGATTGAAGTGTTCTTCTACTGGTTTTTGAATGTTATGATTCCTGATGTCAGATTTGTGTCCATTTATTCTTTTGCATAGAGACTGTCTGGTTTGGCCAATGTACATGGCAGAGAGGCATTGCTGGCACATGATGGCATATATCACATTGGTAGATGTGCAGGTGAACAAGCCCCTGATGATGTGGCTGATGTGGTTAGGTCCTATGATGGTGGCTCTTGAATAGATATGTGGACAGAGTTGGCACCAGGGTTTGTTGCAGGGTTTGGTTCCTGGGTTGGTGTTTTTGGTGTGTAGTTGCTGGTGAGTATTTGCTTCAGGTTTGGGGGCTGTCTGTAAGCGAGGACTGGCCTGTCTCCCAAGGTCTGTGAGAGTGAGAGATCATCCTTCAGGATAGGTTGTAGATCCTTGACGATGCACTCAAGAGGTTTTAGTTGGGGGCTGTAGGTGACGGCTAGTGACATTGTTACTTTCTTTGTTGGGTGACTTCTGGGTACCCTTCTGGCTCTGTCAATCTGTTTCTTCACTTCACCAGGCGAGCACTGTAGTTTTAAGAATGCTTGATCAAGATCCTGTAGATGTTTTTCTCTGTCTGAGGAATCTGAGCAAATGCAGTTGTATCTTAGAGCTTGGCTGTACACAATGAATCATGTGATGTGGTCTGGATGAAAGCTGGAGGCCTGTAGGTAAGTATAGCAGTCAGTAGGTTTCCGGTATAGGGTGGTGTTTATGTGACCATCACTTATTAGTACTGTAGTGTCTAGGATGTGGGCCTCTTGTGTGGACTAGTCCAGGCTGAGGTTGATGGTGGGGTGCAAATTGTTGAAATCTTGGTAGAATTCCTCAAGGGCCTCCTTCCCATGGGTCCAGATGATGAAGATGTCATCAATGTAGCGCAAGTAGAGTAGGGGCATTAGGGGACGAGGGCTAAGGAAGCGTTGTTCTAAGTCATCCATAAAAATGTTGGCATACTTTGGGGCCATGCGGGTATCCGTAGCAGTCCCACGGGCTTGAAGGTATAAATTGTCCCCAAATCTGAAATAGTTATGGGTGAGGACAAAGTCACAAAGTTCAGCCACCAGGCTTGCCGTGATAGAATCAGGGATACTATTCCTGATGGCTTGTAGTCCATCTTTGTGTGGAATGTTCGTGTAGAGAGTTTCTACATCCATGGTGGCCAGGATGGTGTTTTCTGGAAGATCACCAAAGGATTGTAGTTTCCTCAGGAAGTCAGTGGTGTCTCGAAGATAGCTGGGAGTGCTGGTAGCGAAGGGCCTGAAGAGAGAGTCTACATAGCCAGATAATCCTGCTGTCAGGGTGCCAATTCCTGAGACGATGGGGCATCCAGGATTCCCGGGTTTATGGATTATGGGTAGCAGATAGAATACCCCTGGTCGGGGCTCTAGGGGTGTGTCAGTGTAGATTTGTTTCTGTGCTTCTTTAGGGAGTTTCTTGAGCAGATGGCGTAGTTTCTTTTGGTAATCCTCAGTGGGGTCAGAGGGTAATGGCCTGTAGAATGTGGTGTCGGAGAGTTGTCTAGCAATAAATAAGTTCAGTTAAGTCCACTAGATCAAAATAATATCCTATATATTGTATTTCTATTCATTATTTTCCTTATCAAATCTCTTCTGTTGATTTTTATAGGTTATCTAGTATAAAATAATGTGCAAGACTGGGTGTCTTCAGATCTCTGATAGGAAATCCCCATTACAGCAATAAATATATCTGTGGCAGGCAATTGGCAAGCTACCTTGATCATGATAGTCTCTGGCTGACAATCACACAAAACTGTGACCAGAAAGCATATTTTAAATGTTTCAGCACTCGGATTTTCCTAACTACCCCTTTCAAGTTTTTTATGAACAACTTGTGTATAGATCAAAACATGCTAATTTCATCATTGCTGGCCAGCATCATAAAAGAATCATATGAAAGCGTATGAGTACACTGACTAACTTTAAGCAACCAAAACTTTTGTAGAAATACTGAAGTGATTCCATAAGATAAAAAGGGTTTGCTGTTTGAAACAATAGTATTTTTTCCATAAAAACATATGACAGTACCATATGTCACATATCAGTTACATTTTTATTTACAACACTGTCAGTGGGGCTGCTCAAATGGTCTAGGCGAGGCACCTGAGAAACAAGGGGCAACATGTTGTACTACCACACAAGAGTTCTGATTTGGACTCCAAGTTCAGTTTCTTGATCCCCAGAGTGTGAGGGAGTGGAGTAATTTCAGAAGCCTCATACTCAACTCCTGGAAGTCACTGTATTCTCCAGAGACCACCCCTGACTACTCTTGAAATTATGTTGGGCTTCAGGGGATCAGCTTTCAAACACTGTCAGTGAGAAGGAGCGTCGTCATGATGAGTGGTCCAAAGCTGGTGAAAGGAAGTAAGATAGCGGAGAAAATGTGGCGATCCTAATACCAACCAGACACATACACGTGACAAGTTGTGGAAAGGCTTTGTTAATAAATTAGATAAACCGAGCTTTGCCCAATTTTACTAGATCAATGCATTTACAACATCTACAAATGACTTTATTGTTCATTGCAGTAATTTACCCTGGCACCTATAGTAGCTGGGAACAGTTCACATAATTAAGATAAGAAAGAATATTTCCCAAATATTGGGATTTAAAGCCTTTAGTTTCTACAACTCCGCAACTTTACAGCATGAAGACATAAAATACAGTCACTATGCTGAATGCTACGATCCTGGATCCAGCAGTTAGTGAAAGCCAAAAAGTGTTTCTTCAGTTTGGTCATGATATATTTCCAGTAAGAAAGAATTCCAGAATGCAGCTGACAATATCTTGCACCCAGCAACCTCAAGCTTCACATTTAGGGGAGTTACCTTATGGATTCAGGACTAACAGGTGACATTGTTGGTCAGAGAGGGAGAGAGTGGTCTCTTACAGGGGTGCTGAACAATTTGTATGGGGCGGGGGTGGTGGGTGTTGAGAGCCATTGAATCAAACTGTTAACCCCGTATATTATAAAAACCACTTCAAACCAAGAGGTGCTGCAGCACCCTCAGCACCTAGGTTGATACCCATCTTACGTAGCTGGGCTCTATCCTATGTAGGGCTTTGTGGACAGTAATTAGCAGTTTACATTTACTAGCAGAGTTATTAGCAGTAAGCGTAGAGCAAAAGTGTAATATGTTGTCACAAGTCCACTTTGTTGAGGGGACATGCAATCACATTTTGCACTACCTGATCTTTGACATAACTAAGGGCTAGTCTGTACTACTGTGCCATTGTAGCACATCTGGTGAAGATACACTATGCCGATGAAAAAGCGCTCTCCTGTTAGCATAATTACTCCACCTCAACAAGAGGGGGAAGCTATGTGGGCAGGAGAGCAACTTAGTGCTGGTGCAGACAAGCCCTAAGATAGTTAGCCCCAGGGTGAGTGTGGTAGTCATTTAGACTATAAGTAACAACTAAAATTTATTTGTATTTCTATAACGAGGGGCATCTATCCAAAACTGGATTGGCGTAAACATCCATAGAACTTAAGTAGGTAAGCATTATTGTCCCCAAAGTTATAGCTGCAGAGTGCAAAGCACATGTGTGTAAAACACATGTGCTCAAGGTTGAACCAGGAGATGCTGTGGCAAAGCAGAAAGAGAATGTAGTTCTCTTCATTCCTAGTGCACTGCCCTAGCCACAGGACTACACTGCTTTCCAAAAGGAATAAATGGCCATGGTGGGCTCTAAAATGAAGAGTAGAGGGCACAGACCTTTTGCCAGTTGAAAAGAAGAGAGTTTATCTGCTGTTCCAATGCGGGAACTCATGAACCCAGATGATTATATGACCTCCTACACAGTAGGCATTTCCAATTGTGACAGCTGACAGAGACTTTGCAAGTTCCTCAAAATGCTTTCTCCTGCCCATTAGGTATAACTTCCATCTTATTCAGACAGAGCTCAAGCCAGCTGGCTTTCATTCAGGTCCTTACCTCTGCCAGACAAGGAAATAAGACCATCTGGATCCAATAAAAAGGAACCGTAGAATTAGTATTATCAACATATTGAACACCCTATAACTAATATTACTTCATGATCTCACCCAGCAACTTCAGCTAAATATTGAATAAAAAGGGGAGATAAGACTGATCCCTCTAGGACTCCGTAGCTGAAAGCTCCCAGGTGTAAGAGAAATTGCCTATCACCGCCCTCTGGGATCCCTCCACCATGAATAAATGGAACCACTTTAAGGCAATTCCTTTTACCCTAAAAGCCACAGTCATGTCAATGGCACTTCACGGCCAATTTTATTAAAGATAACTGAAAGATCTAGCACATAACAAAGACCTCAGTCTATTCCCACAAGGAGATTGTCGATGACAGTGACTAACATTATTTCCGTGAACAAAAGAAACACCTGTAAATAATAAAATTACAAAGCATTGTTCAGAAAGATGCTACTGTTGATACATAAAGAGGTATTAGACAGGTACATGAGAGTTATAACTTAGATTCTACACATATATCAAATGATGCTGAAGAGATGGTGACCCTGAAAGTAATGCTGGTGTGGTTTGTGATATTTTGAAAATGCTACAGTGTGTGAATAGAGCTTTGTTTAGTTTTCGTATGTTGCTGGTTTAAAATATATCTTATGCACCTTCCAAAATCTAAAACTAGAGAAGTTTTTTATTAAACACATGTTCAAAAGGCTGTTTTCTTACATTACTTCCCCTGGCAAAATACAGCTTAGAGATTCTCTTACAAGTAAGCAAAATCAATAGCATCCTGGATGTCCTCAAGAAGCAGAGAGTTTGTCACCCTTGGTTTTGTTGAGGTGTTGTCAGGTCCTCCTTTAGTACTGACCTTTCAGGGTGGTTATGTCATCTGACTTTGCTGCAGATCAATTAGTTGTTACCTTAGCATGTTGCCAGCCAATTTCTGTTTGAAATCTAATATCCTCTCCAGTTGACAATGGAGGCAATAGTTTGACCTCCTTCCTATACTGTTTTTTCTGTTCTATTTTCCTGGTACATAGCCTGTTTGTAACTACTTATCATAAGGGATCTTTCACCTCCAGGAAGCTTTGAGGTTCAGTGCTGCAAAGATTTTCTCAACCTACATGGGCAGCTCTATGTTTTTTGCTGCCCCAAGCACGGCAGTCAGGCGGCCTTCGGCAGCACGCCTGCAGGCGGTCCGCTGGTCACACAGATTTGGCGGCATTTCTGCGGGTGATCTGCCGGTCCCGCGCCTTTGGCATACCTGCCACCGAATTGCCGCTGAAGCCGCGGGACTGGCGGACCTCCCGCAGGCATGCCACTGAAGGCCGCCTGACTGCTACCCTCACAGCGACCAGCATGCTGCCCCCCCCTCCCCAGCTTGCCACCCCAGGCACGCACTTGCTGTGCTGGTGTCTGGAGCTGCTCCTGTCAACCTAGCACCCTCTTCAGCTAGCCTAGCACCACAACAGTCTGTCAAAACACATAGCCTAGCCCTCCAGCCATGTCACTGCTCATTTCATTCCCCTTCTGGGGGTTCACAGAAAAGTCCAGAAAATAGGAAACAGAGAAACTAATGTTCAAGCACATCTCCTGGCTTCTGGCACTTCTGTTCTTGGCTTCTTTTGCTCTTGACACCTGTGTTTCTTATAGGGAAGTCATCCATCTGGTATTAAACCAGGTGGTCCTTTTTTTGAGAGGTTTGAATCCCACCTGGTACTGGGACAAAAGTGGACTTTTTTTGTCCAGTATTGGACAGGGACACCATTTTTAAGAGCATGACGCTCCACCCCCTCCAACATGACCTAGAAAGCATATGTGCAAGGTCATGCTGGCAGGGCCAACGTGGCATACTCTGTGCACCATGACCTCACATGCACTGTGCATACAAGGTCATGCCAGCAGGGCTAGGCCCAGGCCATTCCCAGAACTACTGAATAGCCAGCATTCCAGGAACATGTGAGTGGCCACCTTAGTAGCTTTCTCCTATTGGCCTGGAGAGAGGCAGCAGAACATATGTCCACCCTCTCCTCTAGGTTCCAGCCCTGAGACTTTGTTTAGGCATTTAAGGACAATTCCTTCAATCCCTTCCCCATTTTCCCTGGGCTACTCACACCTTTACCTCTTCATATGATCTGCAGACTGCTACTCCTATCCTGACCTTTATGGTTCCTCACAGCTTCTCCTGGGACCAGCTACAGAAATGTTTCCTAAAAACTAGTCTCAGCTCTTCCCCATGTCAGCTGGATTATAGTACTAACAGTTCTCTGCCCCTTGACTTAAAACTCTCAATGTCTCTCTCCTTTAAACAAGAAGTCCCCCTCAGCCCTCTGGGACCTTATCTCAGACCTCTTGCCTTAACTGCAAGGCTGCATGGCTTTTTCCCGCTCACTTCATCTGAACACCCTTGCCAATTAGCCTTCCAATTTGAAGAAACCAGCCTTCTCTTATCAGTGTCTGTCTGCTCTGAGAAAGGAGGCAGTCTTTTGCTGCTCCCCTTCTCCCACCTCTTTCCCAATTGGTTGAGTGGGAGGGGAATCTAGCCCTATCTTATATGCAAGATTTCAGGCCCTTAATGATGCAGTGTCCAGATTCCTTCCCCAGTTGTCAGTCATTCCCAGATGTCTCTATGCATCTATTAGACACTTCCAAACCCTTTAACGACCAAGCCAGGTGGCCACGTGGGACTGACCTCTAGGCACAACTGCTCTCAATGGCAGATTACCCCGTCACAATACTTCAAAGTTAATTGTGTTTTGCTTGAGAAATTTGTTATACCTTTTTTGTCCTTCTGCCTATGAGCCTCTGAACTGGTAGTCTCAATAAAGCATTGTGAAATATGATGAAATACTTTAACAATGCTAGAATTCTATTGACAGTGCTCATGTACTGACAGAAGTACCATATGTACCCATCCATTCACACACAGTAAAAATCACCAGGCACAACAAATACACCTCAATAGCTGAACAAGCCATTGCAAAAGAAACTGTTTTGAAAACAAGTGGCAACCATGCAGTCAAAAAGCCATTGAGGTTTGTGGGGGGGTAGTACTTGTTGACAAATATGTCGTAAGGGGCAAAATAATCCTCTGATCTCTCAAGGATGTTCAGAGATCATCTACCATGGTATCTCCAATCTTGTGAAAATGTAGCTTACTTCTGTTAGCTTATAAGAGATCTGATTCACCGGAGTGCAGATAAGAGTTTATTTTATTTCCTGGCCCCAGTCACCTGATCAGGATAGGTTTAGAAAGGTTAGTCCCCAGTCACATGACTTGATATATCTCGTGATATAGTAGGAAAAACCAAATACATCTAAGAATTTATCAGGGGGCCCAAGAGCCCTTCTCCCAGGAAAACCCACCAGAGTGAACTACAGCGGAGGAAATTTCACTGAGTCAGCTACCTAGTCATTTCATTATCACAGCAAGATTTGCCTCTCTGCAGAATATGCCATGAGGTTGACAAACAAAGCCCTGATCCACCCCAACGCAAATCTCCAGGTATCAGCTTCTGTCAGGGACCATGGGTCTTGAATGCTGGTACACAGGGCTTTTAAGAGCTAAGCACTCCCAACCTGCCACCCACTGACCAGAATAGCAGCCGAACTCTAACAGAGGGAGTCCTGGGCTCAATTGGTGGAAACCTGGGTGTCCTGATTGGTCCCCAGCCACTATTTAACCCAAGCACAGAAAGTTGTTCATGCAACTGAGTTCTCCCTCTCAGGATTGCTTCCCCTGCAATAGCTGCTCCTACTGCTGATCTCCTGGTTACCTGACCCTGCCTGCCTCCTGACACCTGATTCTTGATTTTCCCTCTGGCCTGTCTCGGACTCTGACTTCCTTGTATCTGCCCTTGCCTGACTCCCAACTCTTATTGGCCACTGGGTAAGACTGCCCTTCTTGTTGTGACAGTTCCCTGCCAGCTGTGGATCACTAGCATTTCCCTACTATCCACCTGCGTGGCTCCAATGGAGTATCTCCACCATGGTGATGGGTGCAGAAAGTGTAAAAAAATCTATTGCTGTATTACATTTCCACCTTGAAGAATGATCTGATCCATTATTTGTCACTATTATTATTTATTTGTTAACCACCAGCAATGTGCTTAGAGCTATACAAATCATTAATGAAGACCAGACACTGACGAACAGCATGGTTAGATCCAAAGGAACTTAATGAAGTTATAAAAACATCACCTTTCCATTGTCGGGGGAAAAGGTAGATGCTGATTTGCTGGAACCACTAGAGGCTTTCCAAATTACTACCACAATGTTCACAATAACTATGCCACTGAGGCTTTGTCCAGTGTGATGCAGTTATGCCAATATAAAAGTGTTTATACCAGTACAGCTTATTGCCATACACTAAGGAGAATAAGCTATACTGCTATAAAGCACCTTTATACTAGTATAACTGTCCATACATGGGGTTGTACTAGCATAAATATCAATTTAAAAACAAAACAAAAAATCGCACCTTTAACTTAGAGTTACACATGTACAAAACCTGAGTGTAGACAAGGCCTTAAAGAGTTATTGCAGAAAGACTGTAAATGACTATGAGAAACTGGGGCGGGGGGGGAGAAGATAAAGCTCCTGTTTGCATAACCAGTTTGTTCTGCACTTTTTTTAAGTGACTTCTAGTGATTCACAACATGAACTCTGTTCTTCAGGTTGGTGTTTCAACTAATTGTGTCCCTGTTGATGAGTCAGACTAAAAAAGTTCCATCCAAATAGAAGAGATGCTCACTGTAGCATTTGAGTGTGAAAGTTATCACCGATATGTTTGACAATTTGACATACAAGCTGACCATAAACTGTTAGCCATTGTTACAAAGCCTTTGACACCTGCACCCCTCTACCTAGCATACAAAGATTACTGTTTCAAAGTTACCAGTTTCACTTCAAACATGTGCATCAGTACTAGCAAGAGCTGCTGGTCTTAGTAAGATCTTATTTGGGGCGGACGCATTATTAAGGGCACATTAATCAGAAATAGAGAGTAGCATGAAGCATGATATAAAGGCACAAATGCACAAACACATTGAAAACGTACCAAAAAAAACCTGCAGGTGATGACAGAAAATAAAACTACAAGTTCTGAAAGAGGCTGTAGAAAGAAAAATCTCACCTCTATTACACTACTACTGGTCTGTTGGTGATGAATTAAAGGTTGCTCATTATGTAATTGTTATAAGAGACCAGCTCTTTTATTACCAGTTCTGATTTGAAAGCAAAGGCTGTTTAATGGCCTTCTCCTATTCAGGCTACTTTGAACTGAATATTCTAAAAGATGCCTTGAGTATGATGATTCATTACATGAAATCAGTCTTTACAAGATATGGAATTCCCAATCAAGTATATTTGAAAATACAATATACTGGTACAGAAATCAAAGCTTTTGCAAAGCACTGGGATTTTGGCATGTTACAACAAGTATAAACTACTCAAGGTCACGTGGGTTTGCAGAATAAACTCTTCAAAGTGTAAATACTGAAGAAAACAAAGGAGGATAACCAGCATTCTAACTTACATCAGTTGTACCTGTATGCAGAAACAGTCTCTGGCCCTGATCCTGCAGCTTGTTCCATGCAGATGGACCCATATACCCATGCAAACTCCCATTGATTTAAATGGGATCCACCTGGGTACAGGAGCCCCCTCAGCCCATGTAGAACCCTTACCCTAAATGGAACAATTTGCAGGGCTGGGGCCTTGGGAACCAATCTGCAGTTAGCTATCTAATTATTAATGGTTAAGGTCAGATTGTGTACTTTATACTTAGATCTACACTGGGGAAGACAAAGCCTCAAGCATAATCCTTCTTTTAAATTCCCAGTGTGCTTGGAAGATGCATGGAATTAAAAGTCCCAGTTTTCCCTAAACTGGACCCTTCTATTCACAATATGGATTAATCAAAATCTTCATTTCTTGGAGCACAAAACCGGGTTACTTAATCTGTTGGAGTTTGGAATGGATTTTTGGGTGTGGAAAGTATCTCTGGAAATATACATCTTCCTTCCCACACCATATCTGAGTTTCTTTAATTGGTTAGATATGAGGAAAATTTATACAGTCTTTATTTATTTTGGCTCTTCACCCCCTTTTTTTAACATTGAATGCCATATATGTACGATTATTTTTACACAATATTGAAAAAAATATGTTTTTTAAAAGTAATCCAAGTATAATAAAGTTCAAGTAACTAATATACGATGAATTTGAATGATTCCTTATTTAGCATGATTTAACTTTGAAAGGTAATTTTGTAAAAATAGAGTCATTGGCTTCCATATTTATCTCACAGTGATTTCCACATCAAATGTCCTCAATTAACGATTAAAAAGATGGTGTTTTTTTCCTAATTTTATCCCTACCGACTCAATCAAGGTTCTGGCAAATTGAGATAAATTACATACCTGCCAATATTTGCAAACTAAATAAAAGTAAATTCTGATTTACATGCATTGCATAGAAATGTATAAATATGCATACATTCATGGACCCATTGCCCATTTGTCCTTCTCACACCCACTCTAGGCATTCATTCCATACATTTCAACTAGCATTCATTCCACACCCATTC
The DNA here is from genome assembly GCF_016161935.1 of Mauremys reevesii. Classification (NCBI taxonomy): domain Eukaryota; kingdom Metazoa; phylum Chordata; order Testudines; family Geoemydidae; genus Mauremys; species Mauremys reevesii. The sequence goes on along the minus strand of NC_052627.1, from coordinate 84,404,676 downwards.
TCATTGCATCCCATCTCTTTGTCCACATAGGAACATAATCCCCAGACAATTTACTCCACCATCTACATCCACTCATTCTGCATAGCCACACACTGAATACATATAGCTACTCATCCGGTACACTTCTCCCCCATCCACATTCACTCCTAAATGCCCACTCCAGATACCCATTCATTTTTCACCCACCCATTCTGAACACATGTAGCTATTCAGTCCTCATACACTTCATACCGATTCCTTCCATACTCAACCCATCACTCCCATGAGAAGTTCAAAAGTTGTATCCCCCAAGCCAACTACCAAGCTACAACAGAGGAGGGACAGCACACAATAAACCCTATCATTTATAGGCAAAGCCGAGGTTTTCATGAGTTCAGTAGAAGTCCTATCTGGTCACTGTCCTATAGGAACAGTGCGGGGTCAGGGACAAAAAATAGCACTGGGGGCATCTGGGACACATGGTGGGCAGAGGAACATGATGGCACACATGTGTGGAGTTCAGAGGTACATGAGAGGCAGGGGGCAACTGGTTTCTGGGATGGAGGCTCATGTGAGGCTCAGGGCACATGAGGAACTGAAGATATGGCAGGGAGCTGCTGCTTCCCAGCCAGCTCTGAGATCAAAGGGCTAAGCACTTTACCAGCTCTCACCCATTGTTTATACACCTGGGAAGCAGGAGCTGGAGCTGTACTTGCTATGAGGCGTGAAAGATCAGAATGTCCATCAGGCTGTATAGAAGCTCTCATTGGCTTTCTTTCCCCAGGAGGTGGGGAAGTAGCAAAAGAGCAGCCAGTCAGGTGAGGATTTGAAGACAAGACCTACAGAACTGTTGGAAAGCCCTGATCTACAGGGAAAACCCATAGAGTTGACCAGTATGAAATTATGCCCGCCGTTGCACCTGTGCATCCCATTGCCTTCATATTATGCCCTCATTTACACTTGTGAAACCCTATTGCCTTCAAGTTACACTCTTGGTAATATCAGTGTAACCCCACACCATTCCAAACACTACACCATTAGAGTTACACAGGTGTACATTATTAGTAAATTTAGTCATTTCTGCTAATGAAATAGAATCAAACACCTCTCTCTTAACTATGTTGCCCCTACAGGGCTAACAAGTATACAATCTAGTTTAAAAAGTCACTAAAATCCAGATATGACTCTGAGTACACACAAGGGAGATCTGTTCATTAAAGTGTCATTTTTACATAAGTAATTTTCAGAGTACAACGCACATCAACTGTTTCAGAGGATCATGATAGACAGAATACAACAGAATGGAAATAAACTGAAAAAGCAGAATGGAAAGGGGAAATTGAATTGTGATACATAGTACAATATTATCTTACTTTTGTCAGTGGAAGTATGTCACAGCCAGAAAAAAAAGAGAGAGAGAGAGAGACTGCTAGGCCTTTCAGGCTTGGAGGGACATCTCAGGTACTGCCCATCACCGTAGTATCTGAGCATATATATATGCCATGTAATTTTGCAGTACATTTTGAACCATTACTACTGAGTTAGCTGTAATATGGGATTGCAATAGTCAAATAATATATGGGAAATGGGGCAAGTATTTTATAGAAATATAAGGTATTTCCTGATAATACATGTTGTATAAGCATTTGTATAAGCATTCAAGTTCCAGCTGCATATTATTTATTTATCAGATGGAGTTAATCTCCGTAACTATTCTGGTTTGTGTTATGTCTGTTAAAAAATCAGGACAGCCATAATGAAACACAAAATAATAGTAACATTGCTAAAATACTTGTAATGCTTTTTCACCTTCAAAGCACATTCCGAATGTAAACTAGCTGGTAAACCAAGGACACATAGTCAGAAACTCACTTATGGTTATAAATACAGATTAAACACTGACCATGTTTGCCAGAAACACATGAAAATCTGTCAGCCAGATCTGTATTCACAGATCTGTCACAAAGCCTAGACAACTGTGTGGAATAAACTGTTCTGCCTTTCTAGCATGCAGAGATGACTTTTTGAGTTTTTTACTGTACTTATCCAATATATCCTTCCATTTAGTTTGGATGTTATTTAGTCATTAATTTACTTTTCAAATACAACAACACCAATAACTACTGTAAATAGGAATGGATTATACCATCTATGTAGCAATATATACTTAGTACAAATATTTCTGATATTCTCTGTGCTACATTTCCCTCTTCATTGTTTTAAATGGTGCCTTTCACAATTTCATTGCATCGGTTTATGGATCTGTTAAACCCTGGCCACTTGTTATCTGAGTGCTAAATATTTCATTTTCTTCGGATAAAGTAAAAAGATATGAGTAGAAATAATATGTTTATCTATATTTATACATATGAAGCAGCCAGTTCTCTATTGAATATAGATCTAAGGACATTTTGCTAAATTAAAATTTCTTGCAAGTATAGTTAATATTAAAAAAATGCTTTTGATTAAAATTCTGGCTTTGAATAGTGTCATGACATCCACTCATCACTAGGGTGCCTCCTACTGGTTGCTCTGGGGATTAGCTCTTCACACATCCAATGCTCCCTTCTGCCTGTTCCTCTCTCCATGGTCTCTCCCTGGGACTCAGGGGGTTCCTTCTTGACTTAGCCTTCTGGCCAGGTCACTATAGCCCTCCCCTTCTGGAGTATCAAAGTCCCTCCATACAAAAATGGCAGTCTTCCCTTCACTGCCTTGACCATGCCACTCCTCCAATGGCTGGTCGGGGAACACAGGCCTGATCTCTACTCCAGGTTCCAGCTCAGGTACCCTATCTGCTTAATCCCAGACCATGTTGCTCTTCTCCTAAATTCCTTCCTACATCTTCCTACTTCTTAGTTCTACCTTCTGGCTTTCCTCCTCTCTGGATTTACTGGCCCAAACTCCCTTCTCCCAGAGTAACTGCAAACTATTTCCCCTGCAGCCCTTTCTGTTGCCAGTCTCCTGGCTTTATCCTAGCCCCATCTGTTACTTCTCAGCTGGGCTCTGTCCTCATTCAGGGAATTACTTAGGCCACCTAATTCCCCTCAGCTGTGGCCTATCTGGTTAATTGGCCCCTTCTCAGCCTCATTAACACCTCCCAGGCTAGTGTGGAGTGAACAGCCCATCACAAATAGATACATATGAATGCTGCTGCATAGCACATACGCCACAGAAATTTGCACAAAACTACACCCCATTTTCATTATCTTAATGAGAGACACACTACTAGATGTATGCATCTGACCTAATGTACAGTGTCATAACATAACACAATACTTTTGTGTGGAAGCTGCTTTTAACCCATCAAAGGCATTTTTAGTATTATTCTGCTTGTTGGTGCTATTCATACATTATTACGTTTAACACTTTGCATTTACACAGTACCAAAGACCTCAAAGCCATTTAATGGGGCCTTTGAGAAGCTAAGTGACTTGCACAAGGTGATACAGGAAGTCTGTGAAAAAGCAGAGCTCCCCCTTTTCTTGACTCACAGTCCTCTGCCTCAAACACAAAACCATCTATCTTCTCCTTTAGAGACCAAGTATGTGTAATGCTGCCCGATACTCGAATGTCAGTCATGATAGAGTATGCAACTCTCTATCAGCTAGCCTATATAAGTTACAAAGTCAAACCATACAGAATTTGGCCTGTAAGCCTGTAATAGTATTACACCTGGTGGAAATGGTCCTTTAGCTCAGTTGGCTAAGGACTGAGACATTTTTTGGAATGGGAGATCCTAAATCCTCAATGATACTTTTGGCGTAGATCATGACTGGAGTGTATACGTGTGTACAACCACTGAATCAAGACACAAAACACATCTATGGTCTGTCATTCAGAACTGGCTGCTTAGTTTCAATTTTGTCTTCATCTTCTGAAAAAATATCTGCATACCAATTTATGAGATCATTGTGTAACATCTTCTGAACATATTTCTGTTAAATATATAATGTAATAATATAACAGCAATAATTTTGCACTTGTACAGAGCTTTTCATTCAGTGAGCTCAAAGACTTTGTACTGCACTACTATTGCACTGTAAACATAATGAAGTTGATAAGAATAAAAATTCTTATACGAGTGTCACTTGTATTCTTCAGTTTTTAAAATTCTATAGAGAATTTAGTCATTTAGCTGTTCAACTATTATTAAAGTCAATGGAAAGTCACTTAGCTGAAATGCCATGCACCTTGGGCTTTCAATAAGGATTTAAAGTGCTAACACAAACTTTTAAGAGATTATTTTCCTATGGTCATTAAAACTTTTGCAGTTTTGCAAAGCTACATATATTTAGTTTGTTAGCAAACTCTTCACTTAAAGAATGACAGTAAAACTGATAAAGTAAAACATATTTTAATTCCTTTTTAAATGTGCATTTGAATTCAGTACAAATCTGTAAGGCATTCTCAAAGTCAAAAGCAATCAACATTCTCTCCATCTTACGACGATCCATGAGACAACTGTGTGTGCATAAAAATATAACCTAATCTATACTTTATAAAAAATGAAAATGTAGATGCTCAGTTTTTGAACATGTTGTGATGTAATGCCTTTTTTGCATGATGACACTACCTCAGAGTAAATATTGGCACTGTCAATGATTTTTTGTTTGGGCAAGGGGTTGTAGTGTCTTCATATCCCAGTAAAAATAAACTCTTCAATAAATAAATATATAAAATAAATATATGTCATCTGGAAATGTATAAATAAGTCCATCCTGAAGAAAAGTTCCCGCTCTGACTGAGATGCATTGACTTCCAAGTTCCGTCACTCGTAGTGTAGCCACTATAACTTCATATATGGTTCTCAGGCTTTATTGCTGTTTTACAGCCTATTTCTTACCATTTCATCCAACTTTCTGTTTATTGTCCCACTCCATATGATTTAGGTAGTTATTTTTTCTCTAGTTTATGGATAATAAGTAATCCAGACAAGTTAGGCATGAGTTTGGTATTTTAAAATAAATCAGACTCCAACCTCCCACTGTCTACTGGCCAGCAACAGGGTCAGAAAACTTCAAAGAGGCTGGTCCACTCTTAACTTTAAGGCTTTGTCTCCTGTATCCAAACATTAGGAAATGGAGGCTATCACTAAACAGCTTGTTAAAATCCACTCTCCTAGAGCCTGGTAACTCTGCAGCATTTGAAAGTTCCTGCTTGTCTTACCCTGGAAGCTGTGGTAGGAAAGAATGGGTTTTATTTTGGTTTCCTTTCAAACACTCTGTCCCATTTCAACTGTATCCTAACACATCTTTGTAGAGTTCTGGAACTCTTTCGGGATCCACTGGCCTGGGTAGGAAGTGTGTGAATTTCTGATGTCTTTTGGATCTAGCCCCATCTCTGGGAGTACCATCTTTGTTAAGTGCTACAAAATACCTCCGACCCGAGTCTCCATGTTTGTACACGTTGGAAGAATAAGTGTTATACCAGTTCTCTTCAAACTGTTCTCTGAAGATGCATTCAGAAGTTAGTTTCTCCTATTTTAAAAAAAGATAGAAAAATAAAAGGTCAGAGGTCTTTCAGTAAACAATTTCTGAACATATTCCTATAAAGAGATACAGTGATAACCAAAATCGATTGGAGTATATGTTGACTTATTGTTCATTTCTTTGCTAATAAAATCAAACCCTGAGAAGAGGGTGAATCTGATCATACCTGGGGCATGTGGACTGTTTTAGAGCAGTTGAGAAAGTTATTTGCTCACAAGGCTCCCTTTTATCAGTACTAGACCTGCACCACTTTGAGTACAATTTTGGATTTAAATCCCATTTCGCTAACTTTCTCTAGGATTGAAGAGGGTGTTATGCACGCAAGAGGCAACTAAAACACACATCTCCAGCACCTTATCTGACACCCTCAGAATGAGATTTGGGGATGTACATACAGGCTGAGAAAATATAAGACATGACAATATATGTTCACATGTTCCTGTTCTTAAATAGTCAAGAAAATACAGATTGTTACCTTAAAAATGTATTTGACTACTGAACATATCCAACATAGAATGGCTTAGACCGCCCTTTATGTAGGGAGTGGGAATGTGGTCATTGCTGTCCATATACATATACGAGCCTTCTGGGTAAAGGTGTAATGTAACAGATGAGAAAGGCATTCCCATTGGAACTGGAAAAGCAACTGCTGTGGCTGTACCTACTATTTGTGACTTATACTCCACAACTTTTAAAATAACTTGGATCACTACAAGGACTTTGGTGACCACATTAATCTTGTTTGGAGAAACATAATTATTCATTGCTGGAAGAGAGACTACCATCATCATATTTTGTAAACCAAAGGGACTCAGTGTGTATGGTTCATTATTATGATGGACAAGGCAAAGCTTGCACTGAGATGGAAGAATCAGGAACATATTACCATCTGGTCACCATTTCATACATATTCAGAGCAACAAATGCCTCAACCTTCAATCCTAAAAAATGTCGAGGCCTAAAACACTAAAGGATGTCATTGATTGACAAGCTAAGCCACAAACAATGGCAATGTATATACTGTTTCCTTTAGGTTTACAAAATGCTCAGAGTTCACAATCTATTGTAAGAAACTATTATATTTAGCCATCATATGTGGTAAGGGTATAAACCAATCAGTGATAGGAATAGAAATTGAAGACTTGAAACTCCTGTCAAAGGTGTATGTTTTATTAGCCCAGAACATTTGGGTGGGAGGGGAGGACAGAGAGTATTTTATCTTTCAAGGTTTGAAAACTGAAATGGAGAAGAATCTGAGTCCATGTTACCCTGATACTGCTGTAGAACCAAAGACTATAGTTTGTAGTGTCTTACATTGAAATTTCTCAACAAAAAACAATCATTTAAAATTATTACAAGCTTATTTTCAATCTTAAAAACAGTTTAATTTTAAATCAGAATATGGATTAAATGATATTGTCTTATTTATACTCCTCACACTTTCAAAATAACAGTGATTAAGCTGTCTAAGGGTCTTCGTTCAGATGCTGAAAAGAAGCAGGTGCCGCAGAGTGCCACCTGCTGAATTATAAGGGATCAGCAGACCACAAATCAAGTAATCCAAGGTTTTGTATGCATTTATTTATTTATTTATCTGCAGAGTTATCTTTTTCTCTGTTTTCCATACCAGTATTTTTTATAGTGGAAAACGCAGTGAGCCTGATAGATTTGTAGGGTAGATCTTAAAAAGAAAATCAGTCACTAAGCAACTATTTTGCCTTCCAAGACTTTCTTAAACTGGTTACTTTCATTCAGGCAGGAGCTGGAGCTGTACTTTCATTCATTCATTCATTCATTCATTTTGTCTCTGTTAAGGAGGAACATTTCTGATCCATTCTTTTCTTCTCAGGCTAATGAAATTCTTTCCATGTGTATGATATTTGACTCAGACTGTAAAGCTTTGAGCTATCATCACCACACATTCTCAGAGGATGATTGAATGACACAAATGATATACATCATTTCAACAGGAAAGAAAGTTAGCATATTGCATTATTTCAGTGCTTTGCTGAGATTTTTGCCCACTATTAACAATTGACTCAGTATGTCAGGTCTAAAATCCAAATGTGACTTAGAAAATATAAGCCAATACTTACAGATCCATAGAGTTCTCCTTTGTCATTCATTCCAAGATAAAGGCCACTGTCCACTCCTCTAATACTGACCAGTCCTACTGCCACACTGATGAATTCAAGGATACCTAAATGTACACAAAAATGGTAGGGTTGCTTTAACTTACATGTGTTAAAGTCAAGATAGAAGCAGGTGAAATATTTTATTTGTACACACTATAGTAGATGTGGCCTACAGACATACATAAGAATACTCCTATTTTACATGTCTACCACTGAACTGAATTTCATACACATTTTAGTTCAAAGCAGACTAGAAGCCTCCACAAGGAAAAAGAATTATATGCTTTTTTCAGAAACATTTGTTATGATTTAGTTAAGAAAGGATTTTATCTGTCACTGATGGGTTAAAACTATTATTTAGGATTCAGTGCTATACAGTGTCACTAGATGATTATACAATATTTGATGAAGTGTCTGTTCATATATTGCAGGGTAAGATTGAACTATCCGGAGATATATTTCACCTTCTCTGTAGCAATTTCTTAAGAAACCAACACTTTTAATTATATCTACTGGGTGGAAGTCAAAATAATGATATCTTGTGAATAGAAGTCAAAATATAGATGGGAATTATATACGAGAGAGTCTTCCCATAGAGAAGAAAAACATATTTGCTGTATATCTAATCCAACATGTGGGCCCAAATATGCAGCCCCTATTCACATGAGTAATCCCATTGATTTCAGAGGCAGGTTTTGTATATGTATAAAATATGGTGCATGTATATTATGTTTAAAAAATTACAAAACTGATCATAATATGTGGAATATAACTAACACTTGATTTAGAATGCTTATTATCTAAATATGCCTAAAATACTTGTTATTCTGATTCATTATTCATCATTTGCAATGTGAAATTGGGCCCATTTTATATTCTTTAAATTGTTATATTCTGTATCTTTAAACTATTTCACCAAATATTTATGTGATCCAATTTACCTGTATAGAACAGAGAAATTCTATGTAACCTTGCTTGTAGCCCATTCTTGCCCTAAGCACTAAGTATTTTGAGATCCAATATGTACAGATTACAGTACATATACAATACCAAAAAAGACAGGAAATGTGTAAATCATATCTGTTAAAATTGCTACCAATGTAAACAGAGTCCCAAAGTCAGGTTGCTTTTGATACACACTAGCACATTGCTAAAATAAAAATACAAACTTATTAAACTGATGTAATTGTATGGAATATTCTTTACAATAGTTTGGCATGCCTTCTGTCTCATTATGCACACTGTTTACATTCTGACCCATTTTCCATTTTAAGAGAGGTTAGTGTACTGTAATTTACAGTCTTTTGAGTTTTAACTGAACTTTGGCATACCTCTTATTTACAATGCTAAATGACAAACTAGCTAAATCCTTTACAAAGAGTAAGCATTAAAAACTTTTTATTGGATGTAAATCATCACTGATTTCCTAGCTCCTAATGTCCAATGTCCCATAAAAAGACATGGAGGTATTTTGTCTTTCTGATATCATTTTCAAAGCCATTCTTTTTATAAACCATAATAAGCAGGTGATTCAACCCACAAAGAGACCACATCAGACAAACCTGTGGAGAATAGGGTTAGAATAAAGGAAGAACATTTAAAAGAAACACCACAAATCTTTGATCTTGGACTAAACATTTTTTAAAAGTAATGATTTTGTGTTTACATGCTGTAGAAAGTCTCCCTTCTGTGAAGAACTTTGTGTTTTAACTACAGTTCTTTTAGTTCTGAAAACACCAGTACTTCAGTGTGATATAAAATCAGTTAAGGGCCATTCCAGCTGATTGTTTTGACTATGGGAGAGATGATAGAAAACTCTTTAATCACCTTTTTATGGCTGCTAAATCAATACAGAAAAAACTCACTGATGGTCAACAATAGCAGGTTTGTTCAGATAACGCTGCAGTGCCTACATACATTCCTTCTTATTTACCCTTACATGTCAGGAAACCATTTACATCCTTAGGATATCTCTCCGCCTGTTCCCCTCCCCTCTTTGGTTTATGGACAAACCATTTTAAAAAGGAAATAAAGGAAACATTACTGTTGTAATTACATTACAGTTGTAGCTCTGTGCAATCTCACCTGTAGCTTTCTCCACATTGCAAAACAAAGCAACCTGATGCAGATTAGAGGTTTAGCAAGATTAGCGATTCCATGATCTTTGTTTGTTTATAGAGAGATTTAGAGATTGCAGGGGGAAATGTGGGACATTAAATTATCGGTACTGAGTAGAAAAAAAATCACCGAGATAGACCCTCTCTTTCTGGGTTTGCTGCTAAATACAAATGCCGGTGTAGAGTTTACACACATGTACTAATGAATATGTGTATGTATATATAAACCGACATACTCTGTACGCGCCACACAGACATTTCTAGTTAATAAATGACATAGGAAGAGATGTTCTGTCATGCTGAGTTCTGCAACCCCTGTAGTCTAAGGCCGCACAGCTTTATACTGGGAGTCTCGGGTTAAACACCTGCCCAGTGGTGCACTCTGATTTGACCGCTCTGCTGCTGTACTTTGCAGTAAGTATGTAAGTGTTTCTTTTCCACGAGGAATAGAAACATCTCCCTATGCGGGATGGATGAGGATCCGAGCTCTGCGAAATTGCAGCTGCTACCTACCGAAGAGGCTGTGGTCCTGCCTGGTGCCCTGCACGCTGCCATCGGGCAGGATCTGCAGGTGGAAGCCCGTCCGGCAGTAGAGCTGCCTCCGGCGTAGGATGCCCTGCAAATGGGCTAAATCCGCAGTCCCAGTCGCCGCACCTCCGCCACCTCTAGACCCCCTCTCGGCCTGAGCCAGGCGATCGCTGAGCAGAGCCGGCCTCTCCCCGGCAGGAGGCAGCAGGAAATGGGAGCCCACCTGCTGCCCTAACCCTTCCAAGCCGCCTAGGAAGCCCCCAACTTCGGCTAAGGGAGCCATGAAAGAGCGCGCTGGAAGGGAGGAGGTTTAACGAACGATGAGTTGAAAGGCAAATTAACAATAACCAAATGAGAAGAGTGAGATCTAAACGTTCTGGCCGAGCTGTTCCTGGATGATCTCAGGAAGGCTGGACTTTGCACTGGGATAAAAGCTCCCTGTCTTTGGAGCCTCTTCTCTCTCCGAGCATGTGGGAGTCTGCTCCTGGCTTTGCATCAACATCTAGAGCTGCTGGTGCTGCTGTTGTGTCCTGGGAAACTGATCAGATTAGAGTTCTGTTTATATACAAAGCCCGTATATATGCTAGTCCCCCCGGACATATGCTAATGAAGCCGTCTCTTACGCTCCGGAGAGGTTGTGTTTGAAATTTTAAACCGATCTCTCCTCTCCTCACACCTTTTTCTGATCTGCAGTGACGATGGGGAGTTTCTGATGTTTCCCAGTGTGCAGAGCCATAAAAAATAATCCATAGACAGAGAGAGAGAGAGAGAGAGAGAGAGAGAGATGGCATCCAACTTTGCAGAGCGGTAGCATAGATACTCTCTTCCCCTTTGTTGTTGTTGATGCTGCTGCTCAGCCTCCTTTGATGTGAGTGTTTCGAAAATGATAGATTGCAGCTAGAAGGAGCCCGCCTTGGCAGGGACTCGAGAAGGAGGGTTGGACTCGGGAGTTGCTTGGAGCTTGCAGTGCATTACGTGGACAGGTGCAAGGAAAGGTAAGAGAGAAGAAGGAGAAAGGGCGTTACCTGAGGGATAGACCTGCCCAGACACACATGAAAGAAAAAACAAAGATCTGACAGTTTTACTCCCTGATTTTAAAACACTAATAAAATGTACATGCATTACCCTTTCCTTTTATCACTTAAGTTCCAAGGTGGGGGATTTTTAAAAGAAATTGCATAATCAGGGATGTTTTTCCCCGCTGTAAAATTCGCGTTCATATTTAATTCATCACAAACATGATACGATATTGATCAATATCGGTTAATATTGGCAAGGCAGTTTTAAACATATCAGTGAGATAGACCAGTGACTTTTGATTAAGATTTTTAAATCACATAGAGACGAAGAGGGGGGATATGGTGTGGGAATAGTTTCACAGTACATGCTCCGATAGAGAGAGATAGTATATCTAATCACCACAATATAGGAGCGCCTACAATTTAACAACAGTATCTCCTTTTAAATACGTTTTAATTCTTTCGTCTATAACATTAAGATCTCTTTGAGGCTGATTTAAGACTATGCTAACTTGATGTAGCTGAGAAGATGCATTTCTATCTTTCAAATGAATAGTATAAAAGATAATTGATATTTTAAAACAATTATATTAAAACTATCAAGGTTTGACTTTCATACTCTGTTGATTTTTTCATATTTAATAGTAATTTTAAACACTGAAAACTATCTTAAAGTATATTCACTAGCATGCAAGTATTGCAACGTTTGCCCTCACCACTATTAATGTGTTATGGTGTAAAACCCAAAGATCTTTCATAGTTAAATCTTTCAAAGGTTTGAAAGTCATTTGGCTGGTTTAAGCTTTCATTTGAACAAAAAGTTGTAGAGAATCATGAAAGATTAGTTTTTCAGTCTTGCTTCATGGTCTTTTCAGTCACAGTCTAAATCTGGGAGATCAAATGGATTTGACTGCTTCGCTTTATTTGCTGTGGAGAGTATGGGGCTAATTAATTGGCAGGTGCTTTAAAGCAGGTAATGCTACACCTTTTCATCATTGCAGTCCTAAGTACTGCCCCTGTATGCACCTGAATTATAAAAAGGGTTCTTTAAAGCAAGTGATTTACTGTGGAGGGATTTAAAACTGAAAAAACTCACACTAAATACAATGATCAGATAAATCACCTCAGAAGAGAGCCCTGGCAGACCTACTCTGAAGGCTTTTACAGATAGATGTTATATTATTTTACCTTTCAAATAACAGGAGTCTGTCATGTGGTGGGACCCAAAAATTCACCATAATTGAGATTTCAAAGCACATCTGTGTAAACATTACCACATCAGTGTAGAACATCAACCAATGAGCTTTCTCTTTGAACCAAATCTTCTTAATTGTAGTGCTAAATCAAAGAAATAGATCAAAGTTGAGTGATCTATATAGCACCGATTTCTCAAGTAGCCTGTACACTGATTTAGATACCGAAAACGTTTGAAACGCACATCAAGTGTTCTTATTGATATGACAGTTATTTCAAGATCAAACTGAAATTAATTCAGTTCAGCACAAAATTGCTGGACATACACTGAAACACATATTAAGGGGAATATCCTAGTGAGCCTAGAGATGCTCCTCCACTGAAAAGTTCCTGGCTTCCAGTAGTATTATCTGAATATAGCAGTGGTTCTCAAACTTTTGTACTGGTGACCCTTTTCACATAGCAAGCCTCTGAGTGTGACCTCCCCCCTTATAAATTGAAAACACTTTTTTATATATTTAACACCATTATAAATGCTGGTGGCAAAGTGGGGTTTGGGGTGGAAGCTGACAACTCGCAACCCCCCATGTAATAATCTCACAACCCCCTGAGGTGTCCCGACCCCCAGTTTGAGAACCCCTGGACTATAGGAAGCTATAAGGGACTTTTCTGGTTAGATTCCACATGTGATTATCTGTACGAGACATGCATCCGACGAAGTGGGTATTCACCCATGAAAGCTCATGCTCCAATATGTTTGTTAGTCTATAAGGTGCTACAGAACTCTTTGCCGCTTTTACAGATCCAGACTAACACGGCTACCCCTCTGATACTCTGTACCAGAGGTTTTCTCAAACATCATCATCCCCTCAGATACTTTCTTGCTAATAAAATCATTCTTGTTTCACAATGGAGATGCATTAAGTAGAGTGAAATACAAAACATAGACTTTTTCAAAGCGGAATCTTTAATGTCTGGCTGCTGAACCGGTTATGCTATTTTATAAAGTACCAGAAAAGAAGCAAAAGATAAGGTTTTTTTTCTTGTTTGCACTAGTCATGTGACAGGAAAAGATAACACTAAAGATTTTGTGCACATTCTGTGACGATATCATGGGAAGTTAAATAATTTTGAAGAGTGTTTTTACAAGAGTACATTATTCAACTTTAAGTATACACTACAATCTAATCAACTTTACCTATACTTCCTAGAGACCGCACTTTCAATGTTGTTAAACAAACACATATGTGGTCCAATTTTTATTTCCATCGCAGGTAGTTAGAGCTTCTGCAGACAATATAATTACTGTACATTTTCTAAGTATCAGAGGGGTAGCCGTGTTAGTCTGGTTCTGTAGAAGCAGCAAAGAATCCTGTGGCACCTTATAGACTAACAGAAGTTTTGCAGCATGAGCTTTCGTGGGTGAATACCCACTTCTTCGGATGCAAGCAGTGGAAATTTCCAGGGACAGGTGTGACAGGGACACACCTGTCCCTGTCACACACGAATTTCCAGGGACACAGCTGTCCCTAGAAATTTCCACTGCTTGCATCCGAAGAAGTGGGTATTCACCCACGAAAGCTCATGCTGCAAAACTTCTGTTAGTCTATAAGGTGCCACAGGATTCTTTGCTGCTTGTACATTTTCTAAGTCTACCATATAGTCCTGAGCAATAGTTGGTGGTTACCTGCAGAGCAGGGCCGCCCGGGGGGGGGGGGGGCAAGAGGGGCAATTTGCCCCAGGCCCCGAGCCCCACAGGGGCCCCCATGAGAGTTTTTCGGGGCCCCTGGAGCGGGGTCCCTCACTCGCTCCGGGGGGCCCGGAAAACTCTTGCGGGGCCGGGCGCAGGAGCTTCTTCGCTCCCGGTCCTCGCCGGCGGGGGGGGTCCTTCCGCTTCGGGGCGGAAGGACCCCCCGCTGGCGAATTACCGCCGAAGACGGAGCGGGACCCACCACCGAAGTTCAGCTCAGTCTTTGGCGGTAATTCGGCGGCGGGGGGCCCTTCCGTTCCGGGACCCGCCGCCGAAGTGCCCCGAAGACCCGCGGCGGGGGCCCCCCCCGCCGCCGAATTACCGCCGAAGACCGGGCTGCACTTCGGCGGCGGGTCCTGCTCCGGCGGTAATTCGGCGGCGGGTCCCGGAACGGAAGGGCCCCCCGCTGCCGAAGACCCCGGGCCCCCGGAATCCTCTGGGCGGCCCTGCAGTTAAGGGCTCCTTAGTCTTGGCTCTCTTTCAAGGCGGCTTGATTATCCCTTGGCTATCTTTTGGGCTCTTTGGTGGGGGTCAGATCTTTCCTTGGGTTGTGCACTGCTCTGAGTACACACAGCAACACTTTCCCTATAAGTTCTATAACAAATGAATCTGTACAAAACATACAAAATGTAGCATATGTCTCACACACACGGACAAACACACAAAACCATTTTTAAGGCCGTATTAATATATGCAATACATTGAGCGGGCGTATATATGAGCTTTGGGAGAATACTAGGGGCAATATGTGAAATATGGGTAACTGTATTTTGGAAAGCAATGACAAAAAAAGAAGACTTAGGGATCATGGTGCACATGAGCTCACAGTTGGATGGACTGGGTAAGAGCATGAATGTGATTCTTGGATACCTAGGAAAGGGAATATTGAGTAGAAGTGGGTAGGTATTATTACCACTGCATGTGGCAATAGCTAAACTATGACTGTGTCCAGTTTTGGTGTCTACACTTTAAATAGAATGTTGACAAACTGAAAAAGGTTCAGAAGAGAGCTTCAAGATAACTTGAGGTCCAGAAAACCTGCCTTAGAGTGACAGACTAAAAACTCAATCTATTTAATTTATTCAGGAGAACATTAAGAAATGACCTCATCACACTCTACAAGTACCTACATGAAGAGCAGATTTCTGATAATAGTGGGCTCTTTAATTTAGCAGACCAAGGCCTGACAAGACCCAGTGGCTAGAAGCTCAAACTAGACACAGTCAGACTAGAAATAAAGCAATTTTTTAAAACAGAGAGAGTAATTACCACTGGAACAACTTTATCTATAGATGTGGTGGATTCTCCATCACTTGAAGTCTTTACATCAAGATTGCGTTTCTAAGTGCTCTAACTCAACCAGAAGTTATACGTTTGATGCAGGAATCACTTAATGAAATTCTCTGGCCTGTGTTACGCAGAAGTTTAGACTTGTTAATCATAATGGTCCCTTCCATCCTTACTATCTACAATTCTACGAAATCTAAACAATAAAATCAGTATGTTGACTAGAGTTGGTTGGAAAATGGGTGGGTAGTTGGCAGGTTTCCACAGAAAAAAATTACAAAAAATGGGGGGAAACAGTTTTCATTGAATTTTTTGCAGAAATATATCAGTTTTAGTGAAAAATTGAAAACCAAAATAGTTCATCAGAAAAACTAAATATTTTGGTCAAAACTCAAAATATTTTGGTCAAAATGTTTAGTTTTTCTGATGAAATATTTGGCAAAAATATTTTGGCCATAAACAGGGGCGGCTCTACAAATCAGGCTGCCCCAAGCAGCGCGGAGCGCTGCGCCGCCCTTCCCCGGTCCCGCGGCGGGTCCCCTCTTTCCGCGGCTCCGGTTGAGCTCCTGCCGGCATGCCTGCGGCGGGTCCACCGGAGCCCGGGACGAGCGGACCTGCCGCAGTCATGCCTGCGGGAGCTCAACCGGAGCCGCGGGAAGACGGGACCCGCCGCAGTCATGCCTGCGGCAGGTCCGCTTGTCCCGGGCTCCGGTGGACCTGCCGCAGGCATGCCGGCGGGAGCTCCACCGGAGCCAAATGCCGCCCCCCGGGAAACGGCCGCCCCAAGCGCCTGCTTGGCGCGCTAGTGTCTAGAGCCGCCCCTGGCCATAAAACACAATACAGTGGAACCTCAGAGTTATGAACACCAGAGGATGGAGATCGTTCATAACTCTGAAATGCTTGTAATTCTGAACAAAACATTATGGATGTTCTTTCAAAACTTTATAACTGAACATTGACTTAATACAGCTTTGAAACTACTATGCAGAAGAAAAATGCTGCTTTTAGCCATCTTAATTTAAATGAAACAAGCACAGAAATAGTTTCCTTACCTTGTCAAATCTTTTTTTTTAAGCTTTCTCTTTATTTTTAGTAGTTTACATTTAACAGTACTGTGCTGTACAGTATTTGCTTTTGGGGGGGATGGGCGGAGGGGGGGTTTCTGCTACGTGTTTGCTTTCTTCTGGTTCAAAATGAGTTGTGTGGTTGACCGGTCAGTTCATAACGCTGGTGTTTGTATGTCTGAGGTTCTACTATATTTAGATTTTGAAATATTACCATGGTGATTCATGGGAATGGTAGTTTGGGTCCCTCATGGTCCCATTTGCCTCTATTGTCTGGGCTCCCTGGTCAGACTACCTACATCTTCCAAAATGCACTATGGTCTGCTATGGGGAAATGGTGTGTTCAAATGGTTGCCTACCTCATAGGACAAGTAGTACAGCTGGGGAGCCAGATTCATAGAGGAGAATAGGAGCACAAGGAACTCAAACTACAACTTCCATGAGGCACTGAAGTGGTATTTCAGAATCAAAATATTTTGGTTTTCAGCCAAAATGAACATGTTTTAGTTTTCAGGCTTTACATTTTTCTATGAAAAATTGAAATTTTCTGTGAAAAGCAGATGATTTTCATGAAAATTTTCATTTTGTCAAAAATACAATTTTCTATAGAAAAACAGATTTGATGAGAAAATTTCAGCCAGCCCTACTGCTGACAAAGAGGTATGTACAAAATGTGAGCCTTCTTCAGCTTTTACTTAAATCAGGAATAACCCACTGAAGTCAGTGGGATAAAACAGATATAAAAACAGTGAGATATGACTGAGGCCCATAATACCTAAAAATATAACCAACTTTGCAAGAAAAACTTCAGTTCATTATGTACTGTACAAAGTGTACCGTGTACTGAGCACCACATTAGTAGCACAAATCAGTTTCTCACGTGCATAATTTATATATGTTTTAATGCAGATTTTAAAACTACATATTCTACCCTTTACTTTTTATGTATTTCTTCTAGTATAATTTGATAAGTGTTACAATTATTTTGTGCTTTAGACTTTTCTGCTCAGAGATCCAGTGTTTTATTTGACTGCTGAGGGCATCATGGGAGATGTGATGCATGTGGAGAGCTGGACCCATAGAGGAGAATGGGGACATGAATAGCAGATCAGGGAGATGCAGAGATTACTGTCAGCCTGAATCAAAACAAAAGATTTCAGTTCAGGTTGGCAAATCAATAATCAAACATTTTTATTAGGAAAATAAAAATGTTACTTTTCTCTCCAAAATGTTGAAACTAAACACATCAATATTTCTGTATTAATTTCTTTCAGAACTTTTTGTTCTGCAAAATATTTTAATATTTTGACTTTTCATCCTGAGGACAAAAACAAATGCTGAAATTTCAAAATTTCCCATAGGATGGAATTTCTGTTTTATTTGATTTTTTTTTAAAGGAAGAGAGAAATGAATTGCTTTTTAAAGCTATGTGGCTGTTAAGTCCAATCTTCTCTGGATACTTATGAGTAGTTCTGATATAAGTGGAGTGGAAAAGAAAAGATAGATGGGGAGCACATGTCAATATTCAGATGAGAGGTCAACTTTTGCATATATTGATATATCTACCAACATGTGTTTAAATGGTCTGTTCAGGAGCTTTTAAACAGGTTCTTTATCAGTGACACTGGAAGACTTTACTTTATTTTATTTAAATTGGGTGGTCTGAATCTGGGCAATTTTACACTGGACATGGGCACATCAGATCTGCAACTAACTTGGAATCTTAACCTTTGGGGGCGGCACAGACAGAGAGAGGATGAGGTGATGGAGTAAGGCTTGAGGCAGAGGAGGGGTTGGACGGGAGAGATGATAGGAGGGGGGCAATGGTGAAGGGAGGGCAGGGGCTGGGAAGTGTGGGGGAAGGAGGTTGGAATGGAAGGCAGGAGGGACAGAGGATTAGGAAAGGTGGCAGGGCAGAGGATGAGGTGGGGATGGGGTGCAGACTGCAGAGGGTGAGGCAGGGCTGCCCAGAGGATTCAGGGGACCTGGGGCAAAGCAATTTCGGGGGCCCCATCCATAAAAAAAGTTGCAATACTATAAAATAGTGTATTCTCTGGGGGGCCCTGCAGGGGGGGCCGCCCCTGGGGTGAGGAGAGACTGGGGAAGGGGTTGGAATGGAGAGAGTCTCGCGTCGCCCCCCTCCTCTCGCGAGCTTTCTGCCCGTTCGTCTCCCCCCGCTCGCTCTGCCCGTCACTCGGGCTGAGCTGCGGCCATGGCCGCCCTGCGGAGCCTGCTGCGGTGGCGCCTGCCGGGCCCCCCGCACTGCTGGTCCCTGCCCGGCGGGCCGGAGCTGGCCAGGTCCCTGGGGGCCGGCGCGGGGCAGGAGTCGGCGGGGCCGGGCTGGCGGGGGGAGCTGGGGATGGCGGCCGGGGGGGCTCTCGCCTGTTACCTGGGCTACCGGCTCTATGAGCGCCGGGCCGGGCGGCAGCCGGAGCCCCCGGCCCCGTGGGGCGCGGGCAGCCGCCGAGCGTCGACCCGCAGGAGCCGGAGAGCCCGGCCCGGCCCAGGGGCTGCTGCCCATCCCCGTAGCGGCGGCTGCCAAGGAGACGGTAGGTGTGCGAGCGCCGAGCCGGGAGCAGGTAACGGGCCGGAGGGGGGATGCTGGGGCCATGGCTCGGGGTCTGGCGCCTCCCTGCTCCCCGCCCCTGGGCGGCGGTGCCTGCTGCAGGTTACCGGGCAGCCCGTGTCCAGCAGGTAGATGAGCAGAGGTTGCCAGACGCCGTGGTGCCCAGCGGCTCGGCACCTGTATGTGGCGCGCCCCTAGGATTGTGCCCCGTGTAGCTTTATGTAGGCGAGTCGGGCAGAATGTAGGGAAACAGTTTCAGGGCCAAAACTCGTGTCCATTGTACCTTAAAGGGATGCTGTCATGCTCACAACCGAGCTTCTTGTCTGAGAACTTAACCCTGCAGTGACTGACTGAACGATTGGAGAGAGAAATAGTTTCCACTCTGTCTTTTCAGTTTGAATATCTTGTGCGTTTGACTACACACCAAATGCTGTCAGTATCACTTTCTCCTAATTGGGTCCATCTGCATGGGACAAGTGCTTGGAAAGTTAAAATACAAAAACCGAAGTGTAAAATATGTCAACAATCTTTTTTTCCTCTTGAACTGTGCAATACAGTTATTTAATAATAGATGACAAGAAGTGTGCTATAACAACCACTCCTCAATTTTGGACTCACTATCAAACGGACCATTTACTTTTTTTCACAATGTGGAACTATCATTATTAAATCAGATGTTTCATTCCATCCAGCTTGATTTAAAAAGTGTATTGTGCTACAAATGGAACTCCAGCTGATTGAAACACAGTCTTTGCACTGTTTGCTTATTAGTGTATTTAAAGCTATTAACTTTTTAATTCAATAAAGTCTTCAGTTGGCAATTGAAAGATATATCAAACTGCATAAGAAATTATAATTTTATACGGCTTTGTACATATAATTAGCACAATTGGTCATGTTTTGCAGATTAACGTGCTGGCTAACTGTACAGTAATAGAAAATAGGTGGGGAACTGAGGTACAGACTGAATGACTTGCCTCAGGTCTCTCAGGAAACTTGTGTCAGAGCAGGTGGCAAGGTGCAGGGCCCCGGGGTTGAGCCCCGCATGGTGGGGCTTCGACTTTCTGCCCTGGGCCCCAGTAACTCTAACACTGGCCCTGCTTGGCGGACCCCCTGAAAATTGTTGTGGCCCCTCAGGGGGCCGCAGACTCCTGGTTCATATCTAGAACTGGGGCATAGTGACATGTTTAGTGCATAATGACATAAATGTTGATTATAGAATGATTTTTATATCATAAGACTTATCAGAAAACATGGCACATTTTCACAAACAGTGTTTTACTATTAACACTAGTGATTTGACACCGACAGTCCCTCCCCTAAGGAGCGTCCAGCCTTGTAGACAGGATGTACAGGGAAAATTAAAGTAGGAAAATTGCTTGGGGTTTTGTCTGCTTTTTAAATTTTTAGTGCTTATAACCTAATTGCCACATGAGGCTTGCCACCCTTCAATTACACCATTTAACTACCCTTCTGTATCCACCCTTTACCAAACTACTCTCTCCCAAGACACCCAGGTAGTATACCAAACATCCACAACTACTGGTGTTGAGAGGAAAAAATATTAAAGGGGCGTGGGTGTAGAAGGGCTAAAAGAGGGAAGAGTTAAAATTGCGGTACGTGATCTGTGATATATGGTAATTCTTAACAATGGTTAGGTTTGTGCCTGTGTGTGGAAGAATAAAGGGTATGTGCTGCTAGGTGGCTTAACTTTCACTTCCTTGCTTTTGGGCGTTTGTATCAAATATGCTTGCTATACATACTTAGCTTCTTCATAATTACGTTTTTTCTGTATTAATATATATTACACACTAAGCTATGGTAAAGGTTGCAAAGTGAAGCACTGAAAAGTTGGGAAATTCAAGAGTTAAGGTTGCCTGTGCAACCTTAGTTCACTCCCCTTGTGTGTATACGTTGTGATTACATTGCTGCCTCCTCCCTAGGATCCCTGCAGGCTGGATGGTGCTCACTGAATGAGCAGTTATTCAATATTTTGTTTTCACTTTGAAAGTGTTCCCCCATGCCTAAACTTTCTAAAAAGCTAACAAAAATTCTGTCATGATGATATATTGACACACACATGGTTTATCAGCAGGGTTGGAATGTTTAGATCCACTACCACTGCCACTTGAATTAACAGAGAAACTGAGGGCCATAGTAGATTGACATCCTCCATGTGTGTCAGCCTCTAGAGGGGGCTGAGACACATACTTAGGGTTTCGCAATATTTGCTGATAGAAAAGGAATGATGAGACTCAGGAATCGTGGGTTCCATTCCAGGTTCTGGAGGGGCGTGTGCTCTACTGGTCATAGACAACCTCACAATTTGACCCCTTCTGCCCCTGTCTCTCCAGTCTGTTCCTGTCTTTCCTCCCTCTTCTCCAGATCCTCATTCCAGTCCCAGTACTCCATATGAGTTTCCCAGTCTTCCCTCCTTGGGCTCCCCTTCTTCCTTCCCAACTTACTTGCCCCAGCCTCTCTGACCAGCCAGTTCCAATCTCTCTGGTGCCAGCAGTTGGAGCACTGAAAGCACAGGAAAGAGGGTGTCTCTTCTTTCAGTTTCAGTGTCCCGTGCCACAGTGACCTTCAGGAGCCAGTAGAAGCAATTGCAGGGAAGTCTTTCTGAGTCCCTGCAGACCTGGGCTGGAGCATGCTTCGTGCAGATGGAATCTTCTGAGAATTTAGCTGACAAACAAGTCTTTACTGAGCATGTACGACTTGAGATTTTTCAAAGGTTGTAACTTGATCAGTTTTTCATAGCAACAGGAAAAGGTTGACACTATGGTGACTCCCTCTTCCAAACTTCAAGTTCGTGCACCAAAGCATGGAGTTACTAGAGCATTTCAACAAAGGAGTTGAGAGATTTTTAACACAGGCAAAACAATTAATTTTTTTCCAATCCCACTTTGGGAAATAACTGAGCGATTCTTTTGTTGCAACTTTCTTAGAAAACCTCAGCTTGAGGCCTCCGCCTGCAATGGAAAATTTCAGCCTGAAAAGTTAAAGATTGGTAAAGTTTCAAACAATTGAAACAAAGTCCTATAATGGGATGTGTTAGAAAACCTTAACTACACACATCCTTACCAGCTCTGCTTAAGCTAGTTGGACTAGTGTTGAGTGGTGGCCATTGTTTCTTTGTGGACAGCTGAAAGCCTTCAATCTTTGAGTAACTTGATTCCATCCAGTGTAGGGGTTATGAGGTATTAGAAACATTGGAGAAGAAGGTTTCTCCAATGTGACTGGCTGTGTTGTGATTTTTATATACTAACATGTTGAGAGCTTGATAGAATTTCATAATGTGATTGCAGTTATTGGACTGAAAAGAAAAATATACTTTGAAAAGTTTCTAGGATGCAGATCTCTCTATTTTAGGTATTTTTATGGCCCACATTACTGTAGTATCTGAGCACCACACAATTTCTACTGTACCTGTGATGTAGGAGATAAAATTATTACCATTTTTACAGGAGGGAACTGAGGCACAGACTAAATGACTTGCTAAGGGTCTCTCAGGAAACTTGTGGCAAAACAAGGAATTGAAGCCGGGTCTCTCAAGCCCTAGATTAATGCACCAACTACTGGACCCTTCCTCACTGAGATGAGTATTCCTCTTAATTAAGCTATACAAATATGGTAGGTATACTGATGGTTTGCTCTGTAAGATGCAACACCTGGGATGAAATAGCATTCTTATATTATTACTGTAGTACACAAACATGATACTGTGTATGAGTTAAGCTTGCTATATGCATGACATGCCTACCACAAAAGCAAGGAAGTGGAAAAACTAAGGCAGCTGCTTTTAGAGAGGATCCTGAACTGGTTGAACAGTTTCACAGAGCTTCTGGTTTCCATCGAAGCAATCACTGCTTCAGTGAAGAGCTGGAGTGCCCCTGAACTGACTGAACAGTTTCACAGAGCCCTTGGCCTTCCATGAACCAACAGCTACTACTTTGATCCTGTTTATCAGTAAACCCATGGTCTGGGCTGACTGAAGTGATCCAGATTGCTCTGTGTGATTGCCCTGTTCTCATCATTATTTACTATCAGCCAGTCTGTCATCTGAATTTTTTTTTTATCAGAAATGACTTTAAATTTACCTCCACATGATTGATGAAAATATTAAATAGTGCTGGGCCTAAAACTGATCCCTGCAAAACCCCACTAGAAACTCCCCCTATCATTTGATTATTTTCCCCATTGGTGACTACTTTGTACAATTTATCAGTTAGCCAGTTCTTAATACATTTAGCATATGGTGATGTTGTATAGTGCTAGTTTTTAAATCAAAATGTCATGTGGTACTACAAAAGTCTACTTCTACGCAGTCACCTTTATTAACCTTTATTAACAAAACCTGTAATCTCAAGAAAAAAATGTTTGACAAGACCTATTGTCAGTAAAACCATATTGACTGGCACTAATTCTATATTCATCCTTTAATTCTTTATTGATTGAATCTTGTATCTGTTTTCCCATTATTTTGCCTGGGACTGATGTCAGACCAACCACCCTATAGTTACCTATGCTTCCCACTTCCCCTTTTTGAATATTGACACCCTATTAGCAGTCTCCCAGTCTTCTGGAACTTTCCAGTATTGTAAGAGTTATTAAAAATTAACATAATCAATGGGCCAGAATTCCTCCACCAACTCTTTTTTAGGACTCTTAGGTGCCAGTTTTCTGGGCTTCTGAATTAAAAATGTTTATCACTAGTAGATGCTGTTTAATGTCTTTGTTAGTGGACTAAAAGCAGTTCATCCTTCTGTGATATGAGTCTGTCATTGTCATTCTTTCCAAGTATAGAACAGAAATACTTAAACTCTTCTGCCTTTTCTGCATTGTTAATAAATTACTGTCTCCATCTAGTAATGGGCCTATGCCAGTTAGTTTTGTTTGTTTGTTTTTGTTTCTGATATACTTAAAAAACAAAGAAACTTGTCCTTAGCCCTGCCAGCCATGGATTTTATATATATATATATATTTTTTTTTTTACAGCTTCTAATTGATATTGTTTGCCATCTACTTCGAAAGGAAAAAAGGTTAAATTTATAATTGCTACCTATACTTCCCCAAGGAACCAGAATGGGATTTTTAAACAAAATTGCCCTCTTTTGCAATTGTGGATTTGTGGCTTTTTGGTCATCTGAACTCTTAAACAATTGCCAATTTCATTCACATTTTTCTGTCTAAATTCTTCATAGTTTTCCTCAACTGAAGCACTAAGTGTATATCCTGTGGTTGGGACTGCCCTCTGTTTGCCCATACAGAATGTAATTGGATCATGATCACTGGTTCCTAAGCAACCAGCAACTTCCAGTCTAGTGGGAACTCCATCTTTATCTATGATAATGAGGTCCAAAATAGTTCTATAATTTTTAGAAATTTTACTGGTTGCTATATGAGACCTCCAGCATATTTCTCCCAAATTGAAGTGCTCCATGATGACACAATTTTTTAAAATTTTCATACATGTGTTCTGGAAATTGAACATAAGTGTTTGCTTTTCTGAAGTGTTTTTAAGAGAACCAATTATCACTAAATGCTTATTTCAATACAAATTTTAGAAACAAGTTACATAACCACTGATAATGGGGTTGGTTAAAACTACCGGTACTCTCTTCTTTTCGGTTCTAAACACTCATTGTTTATTATGGTTTTAAGTTCCCTAGACTGGCTTTCTGACTTGCCAAGAGGGTGTGCTTTCTAGAATTAGAATGTCTCACCTGAGAGAGGCCTGATGTTGGTCCCAGAGAATTCAACTCCAAGAACTAACTGTAAAAACCTCTCAGTTGATCTTTATTGCTATGACATACCCTATTAGGGATAGATATATTCTAGTTATGCTTTACTGAGGTATTTAAAAACATCAAGACCATTGTTTTCTTTCAGCATCTGAGGGCTGTGTTTTATATTTACTAAACTTTTAGAGTTATATTCATCCTGTTCAGAGTTTAAGTGTATATGAAACATCAGTGTGTTAAGATGGCTTCACTGTATTCAGTAACTCCATTGATTTTTTTCTTATGCTTCTAATACGTGATTTGTACTCTCACATTCCCATAAGTCTCTTATTAGGAAACTGCTTTTCAGTTGTCAGTTGTTTCTTTAAGAGAACTTTACCCATGCTTACTTAGTGTGTGTCTCTCTCTCTAGTGGCTGGACACACAGGCTTATAAGTTGGCTACAATCTTTGAGCTAACAGAGGTGATTCTTTTAGCACAGGCAGTAGTGGCTCAGGCATTTAGATCCAGAAGTCCTGAATTCAGTCCCTGCCACTGACCCATCTGGGGCATCAAATCAAATATGAATCAAACCTTACATATTCAGAGGAAAATCTTATAAAGAAAAAGAATCCTCATATTCAATAAACCAATTTTATCAGGCTTTTAACTTGCTCGTATGTTTCACAAGATGACAAAATTTTATAGTTCGCATCCAACAGATATATTTCTTGGTGTCTTTTTAATTTCAGTACAAGCTTGCATATTCTTCATGTATGTGTCACTGTGGATCCCACTGTCGGCACCAATGTACCTTCTGCACACAGGACCAGATTTTTTTTTTCATAGCAGTGTCCATTGGGACCACTCTTGTGCCTCCTTGTGTTCCTGTGTGAGGGCATAAAGAGCATTGTGCCTGTGACCCTCCCTTAGTTTCCTTTTGCTGCTTGTGGGAGCAAGATGGTACCAATGAATGTCTAACCTGTTAATTCTTAGTTCAGGCTAAACTTCTTTAGAAGTACTTCCAATCTACAATATTTGACTACTGGGAACTAATCTGACCCATATGGACCACACTGTACTGTTTAGACCTCTCTGTACATCTTGTCCCCTGTACAGGGCTCCTTAACATGGTGACATTGAAACCTGCATGCTTCAAGCCCTGTTCATCCTGCACTGAACTAATGCCTTTTCAGGATGGACACAGTAGGTGTCTCTTATGCTTAGGAAAATCACATATTCCAAGCAGATGCTCAGTGTGCTTGTCTGTCGTTGCTAAACAAGTTGCAAAAGCAAGGCCGAAACTCCTCCTTCTTGACTAGTCCATGAAGGTCTCATCAGACATGGAGGAAACTAGCTCCAGAATCCTACTGGTGGATAAGCCAGTATCCTCCAACATCCTCTTGAGCAGACAGGCAACGCCTAAGACTAGCATGGAGAAGATGCACCAAGGAAAGATCTGGCACTGATATCGGCCCTGGTACAAACTGACATGCCTAGCACCAAAGAGGACCTCAACACTGAAGCTGACACCAGCACCTCCAATATAAAAGTGAAGTACCTGCACAGACTGCTCTGAGTGTAGACACAGAAGCTCAAGAAGAAGCTCACTATTTTCCCATTTAAAAAAGATACTGCAAAGTCTATGGACAGAAGTTCACCAAGCCCTGCACAATGTCAAGGGCTGGGGTTAAGGAGCACTTCTTAAGATAGCAGTCTCTGCTGGCAGCAGCCAAGTGTGGCAACCGTGGTGACCATAAGAACATAAGAATGGCTGTACCGGGTCAGACCAAAGGTCCATCTAGCCCAGTATCTGTTTACCGACAGTGGCCAATGCCAGGTGCCCCAGAGGGAGTGAACCTAACAGGCAATGATCAAGTGATCTCTCTCCTGCCATCCATCTCCATCCTCTGCCGAACAGAGGCTAGGGACACCATTCTTACCCATCCTAGCTAATAGCCATTTATGGACTTAGCCACCATGAATTTATCCAGTCCCCTTTTAAACATTGTTATAGTCCTAGCCTTCACAACCTCCTCAGGTAAGGAGTTCCACAAGTTGACTGTGCGCTGCGTGAAGAAGAACTTCCTTTTATTTATTTTAAACCTGCTGCCTATTAATTTCATTTGGTGACCCCTAGTTCTTGTATTATGGGAATAAGTAAATAACTTTTCCTTATCCACTTTCTCAACATCACTCATGATTTTATATACCTCTATCATATCCCCCCTTAGTATTCTCTTTTCCAAGCTGAAGAGTCCTAGCCTCTTTAATCTTTCCTTGTATGGGACCCTCTCCAAACCCCTAATCATTTTAGTTGCCCTTTTCTGAACCTTTTCTAGTGCCAGAATCTCTTTTTTGAGGTGAGGAGACCACATCTGTACACAGTATTCGAGATGTGGGCGTACCATGGATTTATATAAGGGCAATAATATATTCTCAGTCTTATTTTCTATCCCCTTTTTAATGATTCCTAACATCCTGTTTGCTTTTTTCACCGCCTCTGCACACTGCGCGGACATCTTCAGAGAACTATCCACGATGACTCCAAGATCTTTTTCCTGACTCGTTGTAGCTAAATTAGCCCCCATCATGTTGTATGTATAGTTGGGGTTATTTTTTCCAATGTGCATTACTTTACATTTATCCACATTAAATTTCATTTGCCATTTTGTTGCCCAATCACTTAGTTTTGTGAGATCTTTTTGAAGTTCTTCACAATCTGCTTTGGTCTTAACTATCTTGAGCAGTTTAGTATCATCTGTAAACTTTGCCACCTCACTGTTTACCCCTTTCTCCAGATCATTTATGAATAAATTGAATAGGATTGGTCCTAGGACTGACCCTTGGGGAACACCACTAGTTACCCCTCTCCATTCTGAGAATTTACCATTAATTCCTACCCTTTGTTCCCTGTCCTTTAACCAGTTCTCAGTCCATGAAAGGACCTTCCCTTTTATCCCATGACAGCTTAATTTACGTAGGAGCCTTTGGTGAGGGACCTTGTCAAAGGCTTTCTGGAAATCTAAGTACACTATGTCCACCGGATCCCCCTTGTCCACATGTTTGTTGACCCCTTCAAAGAACTCTAATAGATTAGTAAGACACGATTTCCCTTTACAGAAACCATGTTGACTATTGCTCAACAATTTATGTTTTTCTATGTGTCTGACAATTTTATTCTTAACTATTGTTTCAACTAATTTGCCCGGTACCGACGTTAGACTTACCGGTCTGTAATTGCCGGGATCACCCCTAGAGCCCTTTTTAAATATTGGCGTTACATTAGCTAACTTCCAGTCATTGGGTACCGAAGCCGATTTAAAGGACAGGTTACAAACCTTAGTTAATAGTTCCGCAAGTTCACATTTGAGTTCTTTCAGAACTCTTGGGTGAATGCCATCTGGTCCCGGTGCTTGTTAATGTTGAGTTTATCAATTAATTCCAAAACCTCCTCTAGTGACACTTCAATCTGTGACAGTTCCTCAGATTTGTCACCTACAAAAGCCAGCTCAGGTTTGGGAATCTCCCTAACATCCTCAGCCATGAAGACTGAAGCAAAGAATCCATTTAGTTTCTCCGCAATGACTTTATCATCTTTAAGCGCTCCTTTTGTATTTTGATCGTCAAGGGGCCCCACTGGTTGTTTAGCAGGCTTCCTGCTTCTGATGTACTTAAAAAACATTTTGTTATTACCTTTGGAGTTTTTGGCTAGCTGTTCTTCAAACTCCTCTTTGGCTTTTCTTATTACACTCTTGCACTTAAATTGGCAGTGTGTGTGTTCCTTTCTATTTGCCTCACTAGGATTTGACTTCCACCTTTTAAAGGAAGTCTTTTTATCTCTCACTGCTTCTTTTACATGGTTGTTAAGCCACGGTGGCTCTTTTTTAGTTCTTTTACTGTTTTTCTTAATTTGGGGTATACATTGAAGTTGGGCCTCTATTATGGTGTCTTTAAAAAGGGCCCATGCAACTTGCAGGGATTTCACTTTAGTCACTGTACCTTTTAACTTTTGTCTAACTAACCCCCTCATTTTTGTATAGTTCCCCCTTTTGAAATTAAATGCCACAGTGTTGGGCAGTTGAGGTGTTCTTCCCACCACAGGGATGTTGAATGTTATTGTATTATGGTCACTATTTCCAAGTGGTCCTGCTATAGTTACCTCTTGGACCAGCTCCTGCGCTCCACTCAGGATTAAATCTAGAGTTGCCTCTCCCCTTGTGGGTTCCCGTACCAGCTGCTCCATGAAGCAGTCATTTAAAGTATCGAGAAATTTTATCTCTGCATTTCGTCGTGAAGTGAAATGTTCCCAGTTAATATGGGGATAATTGAAATCCCCCACTATTATTGGGTTCTTAATTTTGATAGCCTCTCTAATTTCCCTTAGCATTTCATCATCACTATTACTGTCCTGGTCAGGTGGTTGATAATAGATCCCTAATGTTATGTTTTTTACTAGAGCATGAAATTTCTATCCATAGAGATTCTATGGAACATGTGGATTCGCTTAAGATTTTTACTTCATTTGAATCTACACTTTCTTTCACATATAGTGCCACTCCTCCCCCTGCACGGCCTGTTCTGTCCTTCCGATATTTTGTACCCCGGAATGATTGTGTCCCATTGATTGCTCTCAGTCCACCAGGTTTCTGTGATGCCTATTATATCAATATCCTCCTTTTATCACAAGGCACTCTAGTTCACCCATCTTATTATTTAGACTTCTGGCATTTGTGTACAAGCACTTTAAAAACTTGTCCCTGTTTATTAGCCTGCCTTTTTCTGATGTGCCAGATTCTTTTTTATGTGACTGTTTATCATCTGATCCGGCCCTTACATTACACTCTTCAGTCCTCTGCTCCTGACTATAACCTGGAGATTCTCTATCATCAGACTCTCCCCTAAGAAAAGTCTGTGTCCGATCCACACGCTTCCTCTGCAGCGGTCGGCTTTCCCCCATCTCCTAGTTTAAAAACTGCTCTATAACCTTTTTAATGTTTAGTGCCAGCAGTCTGGTTACACTTTGGTTTAGGTGGAGCCCATCTCTCCTGTATAGGCTCCTCCCATCC
Organism: Mauremys reevesii; assembly: GCF_016161935.1. Taxonomy (NCBI): domain Eukaryota; kingdom Metazoa; phylum Chordata; order Testudines; family Geoemydidae; genus Mauremys; species Mauremys reevesii. The sequence continues at coordinate 84,374,756 of NC_052627.1, read as the reverse complement.
CAGAAGTTTCCCCAGTTCCTAATGAACGTGAACCCCTCCTCTCTACACCATCGTCTCATCCACGCATTGAGACTCTGAAGCTCTGCCTGCCTACCTGGCCCTGCGCGTGGAACTGGGAGCATTTCTGAGAATGCCACCATAGAGGTCCTGGATTTCAGTCTCTTCCCTAGCAGCCTAAATTTGGCTTCCAGGACATCTCTCCTACCCTTCCCTATGTCATTGGTACCTACATGTACCACGACCACCGGCTCCTCCCCAGCACTACACATAAGTCTGTCTAGATGCCTCGAGAGATCCGCAACCTTCGCACCAGGCAGGCAAGTAACCATACGGTTCTCCCGGTCATCACAAACCCAGCTATCTATGTTTCTAATAATTGTATCTCCCATTACTAACACCTGCCTTTTCCTAGAAACTGGAGTTCCCTCCCCTGGAGAGGCAACCTCAGTGCGAGAGGCAACCCCAGCACCATCTGGAAGGAGGGTCCCAACTACGGGAAGGTTTCCCTCTGCTCCCATTGACTGCTCTGCTTCCCTGGGCCTTTCATCCTCCTCAACAGTGCAGGGGCTGTCTGACTGGAGGTGGGACAATTCTACAGTGTCCCGGAAAGCCTCATCAACATACCTCTCTGCCTGTCTTAGCTCCTCCAGTTCCGCCACCCTGGCCTCCAAAGTCCGTACATGGTCTCTGAGGGCCAGGAGCTCCTTGCACCGACTGCACACATACGCCACCCGCCCACAGGGCAGGTAATCATACATGCAACACTCAGCGCAATAAACTGGATAGCCCCCACTCTGCTGCTGGGCTTCTGCCTGCATTGTCTCCTAGTTAATGGAAGGGTGGTTTACAGAAAGGGGTTTTGAAATGTGGTTCGGTTTATAGGTTTTAGAGGGACCACAGGGAAGGGGTTAGGGCTGGCGAGGGACTCCCACTCCCTTCCGAAACTCCCTGTTAGCAGCCCCTGGTCGCTTGTGCGCGGCTTTATAAAGCCCTGGTGTGAGTGAATGCCCCGCCCACTTATTAAGGCTCAGCCAATTACCAGAGGCTTCGAGCTTTCAAACCTGCCTCCAACTGCCAGCCAGAGCACACGGTCCCTCAAACAAACAAACAAACAAACAGACTGACAAACACAAGCTCAGCACACAGCAAGTAACCCCCAAAAACAAACAAACACACACTACAGACAGTCACTTACCCCACAGATGCTGTATTTGTTCCTCCTTCACCTGGAAAAGTCCCTTGTGAAACTCCCTGTTAGCAGAGCATCATGGCTCTAGCCCAAAAGAGTTGCAGGCCATAACTGAGGGCTCAGAGGTGATTAAGTGAACAGACAATGTTCTGTGCTTCATGAAAGATTAAAGCTACCCTTCATACACCCCTGCTCTGTACCAGAAGCCAGACAGTCCTCAGCCCCAGCTGAAACAACGCACATGCCCTGCCAACGCACAACCACGTCAAGAAGCATCCAAGACACAACAGGGGCACCAGCCTTCCTCTTCCTCAGCAAAACACCCTGCTCCTATGACACATGCGTAAGTTTAAGATTCTGTCACCAGTATTTTTAGTAAAAGTCCAGGACAGGTTGTGGGCAATAAGCAAAAATTCACAGAAGCCTGCGACCTGTCCCTGACTTTTACTAAAAATACCCTGGGGTGGCTGCTCCAGCCTTGTTGCTGCTCCTGCGGCAGGGCTGACTGCTGCTTCTCCAGCCCCAGAAGGGCTGACCTAACCCTAGCTGCTGTTAGGGCTGGCCACTGGTCAGCTGTTTGGGCGGGTCCAGAAAGTCATGGAATCTCAGACCTCCATGACGGAATTGTAGTCTTACACATGAGCAGATTTGATGAGACAGTTGAGAGCCACATCAAACCTAGTTTAGAGAGTACAATTTTTGGAAACTGCCTCATCCCATCCCAGTGAGCATGGTCTGCCATGATGTGAGTCAGATAGGTGTTAGAGATGGGTATACATTTAATTCTACTCTTTACCCCTTTCCCTCTTCAGGGACCTATCTTACGAGAGCCCACCAAAATCAGAAGTGACTTCATTGCTTCATCCAGGAGTCATAGAGCAGGTCCCAAAATAGTTCACGGGAAGAGGCTTTTCCTAGTATTTCCTCATTCTATAAAAGAAAGGGATCTTTGTCCAATACTCGACCTGAGAAGACTGAACATATTATATACCATCCTGAACCTGAGATAGTAACATTTGCCTCTGTCATTCAATCTCTCCCTCTCAAGACTGGCTTGTGGCTCTTGACTTACAGGATACATACTTCCACATTTCAATCCACCTGGCCCATAGGAAGTACCTAAGACTATCAGTGGGGCCTAATTGTTACCAATAATGTTTCTTCCCTTCAGAGCATCCACAGCACCAAAATGCCTGGCAGTAGTTGCAACACACTTTAAGAAGACACGGAATCCACATCTGCTTGTACCTGGATGACTGGCTGATCTGTTCTGACCTGATCCTGGAGACCGTCAGCCTTGGAATATATCCTTTCCCTGTTCTCTCAGCTAAGATTCCTTGTGAACTGAGAAATTCTCTCTCAGACTACTCATAAGAGTTGTGACTCCAGATCAGCAAGGACCTATGTGCCAGAGGACAGGTTCAGATTTCTGCAGTCAGTGGCATATGAAGATGAGGATGTACATGTGTAGAACTCTTAGGCCACCTGTCAGGGTGCAGACACGTGACACTGCTGCCAGACTTCACCTGTGGCCTTTACAATTGTGGCTGAGGTATGCATATTTCCCATCCAGACATCATGTGACTAGCAGGATCATGGTTCCACCTCAAGTCCTTTGAGAACTTGATTGGTGGGTAGGCCCAGTAAATATATGGGGCTGGGGGAATTTGTGTCATTCTTGGTCCCCTTCATGATGAAGGCTTTTATATGGACACACATGGGACAGGCTGAGCTGCCCACCTGAACCATCTGCAAATACGAGGCATGTAGTCTCAAGACAACCTGAAATTACATGTAAACATCCTGCCGCTGAGTGCTGTCAGAATGGGCTGCATGCACAGCTGGATACTAGTTTTAAAAACAAAACAAATCTCCTGGTCTCAGCACAAGGCCTATGTGCATCTATAGTGGGAACCATACTGACTACAACATCTCAAAGAACCTCTATGGTAAGTAACAGTTCTATGAGGCCTCTTACTTGAAAGCAAAGAGGACTGTCTAGTTCTGTAAGGAATGTCAGTAAATGCAAAAATTAGGGTTTTCATAACATTAACTTGCCTCTATAGCACACACATAAGATCTTTGATTACTAAGAAGGCTATTAATGCATACCTCAGTGTGTGTGTGTATATAGTATGTGCAATGTGGGTAATTTAACAATAGAAACTTAACTCTTGTATGTATGTTTAGTGTTTTAAATGTGTAGTCTTAATATTGTATTATTGTAGCTTTGTACTAAATTATATAATATATACAGTATACAAATAACTTCTCTTAAACAGGTAATGTAAAACACTTATAGAAGCATAATAAAGAATACATTTTGAGAATGCTGGTATTTGAGAATTCCAGATTCCAAACCATTCTGCTCCTAGCACATTTATATAGTGCTAAACCTTTTTTTTATAATCAATATTAATGATGGACTATTGGTAACTTATACATCTAGATAGCTGAAAAATAAAAAACAGAATCGTTAACCATCAAAAGTTTAATGTAAAATTTTAGTGCTAATGTTACTATTTTGGAATACTGTAGTTATGTTATAGTTAAACTTTGTCGTAAGGATTCCCTGTAAAGTCTTACTCAAACCAGTCATTCTACACAATATTTTAAATACATTCCATCTTGCAATGCTTGTAAATATTTTCACATAATATCCTTGTCACATATTTTAAGAGAGATCAGTTAGCAGGAGTGTTGGCTGTACTACTTCTAAGCACTCTCTACTAGAAATAGAACTTTGCTAAGCATCAAAACAGCATTGTCTACTTTGGGGTTTTCCCACGCAGATAATTTAATGTTTAACGTGTTGGCCACCCACCATGAAAATAAAATTTATACTGCTTTTATCTACTTGGAAGCATATTAAATAAGCCTGAAGCCAAATATAAATGAAGGAAGCTGAGTACAGAATTTCTTTGAAAACCTTTTTATTTTAATGATTTGTATAGAACCTCACTGATTTGAGAAAGGTTACTTTGTAAGAAGAAATGCAGTGAAATCTGCTCATTTGAAACATAATTGTTAAAAGATTAAACTATTATAATATAATACATATTTGACTGCTAAGAAAAGATATTTCCTAGTAGTAAATAGTGGCTTCTTTAGGTGAAATCCAATGCTGGTCTTCTTCCTTTGTGTCATTTAGAAAAAGCCAAACTAATACTTATGTGATCTGGAGCATAGCAAAGTCTTCTCTCTTACGTGGAGATGGCTTATGATAGGGCAATTTTTTCTTGCCTTGTATAGCCTGTAGACTATTTCACATCATTTGTTGATGCTTTGAGGTGGTGAAAGGCAATGTATTGTTCTGAATTTAGATAACTGATATAATTAGTTCAGGTTACCTTTCTAGATAATGATCAGCTTGTAGGCATCAGTTTTCCTAATTTTCAAGCAGCAAATCCTTTATTTGGCATTAACCTTGTCTCCATGGGAAAACCAGCTCTTTTGCCAGAGTGAAACTTTTGAATTACTGACCTAAAGTAACATGAGACACACTTGGCAGTGAACCTGTCCTTTGTGGTGTTTATAGGAAGGATAATGATGTCATGTATTATCTGAATGCCTTATTTTCATTAAAATTGAGCTATAGCCTTGTAAGTACTGCTTTCAAATATATTAAGAGTTTTCAGAAACTGCAGCAATTTAATTTTTATGCTATTGTGCAAAATGGGATCCTGGTTTTAGGACACTTTATGGAGGTGCAAAGATATTTTACTCTGGCACCTGAGTACCTACACCAGGTAGCTCTCACTATAAACAGAGCTATAAACAGCTGAGCAGCTCTCTGAGATTAGGTAGGTAGTAGGATGGATATGAAGTCCTAAAGTGAGAAGCCTGGGATTAAACAAGCCTCCAGGGAAGTTTGGATGATATATGGTGAACTCTTGTTGAGTACAGGTGTTTCAGGGATTTGTGGCTTGCTATTATGTCCACTGTGGAAAAATAGAGATGAACGCTGTGACGGGTTGGATCACAGAGACCCCCTTGGGACTGTCACTTGATATGCTGAGACTACCTCTGAGCCTGTTTTCCCTGCCATCGTGGGACTTCAGTACCTGATCTTGTTGAGCCAGACATGCTAGCCTGCTGCAAACACAGACTCAGTTGTGAACCATGTCCCCTAAAAGCTGCAGACTTAACTGAAAACAGCTTAAGAAGTGCTCCTGTCTCTAGCACCCAGCTACCCAGTTCCCAGTGGGATCCAAACCCCAAATGAATCCGTTTTACTCTGTATAAAGCTTATACAGGATAAACTCATAAATTGTCTATAACACTCAGGGGCAGCTCTACCTTTTTGGCCGCCCCAAGCAGTCATGTGCGGGAGGTGCCCCGGAGCCGCGGGAGCAGCGGACCTCCCACGAGCATGACTGCAGAGAGACCGCTGGTCCCGCGTGGCTCGGCTGGTCCAGTCGTCCCGGGGCTCCGGTGGACCTCCCGCAGGCATGACTGTGGCAGGTCCGCCGGCCCAGCCTGCCGCCTCCTCCCGGCGGCAGGGGACGGGCCGCTCCTCGGCTCGCAGCAGCAGGATGAGCTGGGGCCCCAGCCTTTTGCCGCCCCCTAGATTTTGCCGCCCTAGGCACCAGCTTGTTTTGCTGGTGCCTAGAGCCGCCCCTGATAACACTGACAGAGAGGGATGCACAGCTGTTTGCTCCCCCAGTTATTATTTACTACTCTGGGTTAATGAATAAGCAAAATGTGATTTTATTAAATATAAAAAGTAGGATTTAAGTGGTTCCGCCTAATAACAGACAGAACGAAGTAAGTTACCAAGCAAAATAAGTCCTTGTTCCAGTTCTGGTGGTAGCTAGGGGATTTCTCATGACTGCAGTCCCTTTGTTCTGTTCCACCCTGTGACGGGTCTGGTATCCCAGCACCCCCTGGTGGCAGGGGTGGGCTGGAGCCTAGCGCCGCGCCACTCCCTTGTTCTTCGGCCTACCCCTGGTAACCGACGTATGACGGCCTACTGGCCAGAGTTCACATAAACAACCCCCTCTCGGAGCGGGGTAGCACAGCCTAGCGGCCGGAGTCCAACAACCCCCCTCTTCGGAGCGGGGTAGCACGGCCTAGCGGCCGGAGTCCGTAGACACCTCTTCGGAGCGGGGTAGCACGGCCTAGCGGCCGGAGTCCAACAACCCCCTCTTCGGAGTGGGGTAGCATGGCCTAGCGGCCGGAGTCCAACAACCCCCCTCTTCGGAGTGGGGTAGCACAGCCTAGCGGCCAGAGTCCATAGACATCCCTTCGGAGCGGGGTAGCACGGCTTAGCAGCCAGAGTCCAACAACCCCCCCTTCGGAGCGGGGTAGCACGGCCTAGCGGCCAGAGTCCATAGACACCCCTTTGGAGCGGGGTAGCACGGAGTCCAACAACCCCCCCCCGCTCGGCGGGGAGCCGCCCACAACACGCCGAGCAGTACTGCAGCTTTAAGGCTGTCAGTCTCGACAGTCTCCTGGGTCACTTTCTACCCTGTCTAGCCGGACGTCGGCATTGTGGGAGCGGTTCCCCCGTAGGTCTCTCCCGGCAGGCGCCCCCCCGGGGTCTCCGGTACAGCCTCGGCTCAGCTAACGCCCCGGTCCAGGTGCACTGGCTCTCCTTCTGCAGGAGCTGACAGTCTGCGTCCTTCTCCCCCGGTGGTCAGCCCCGACTGAGCAGACCTGCAGGCTTTTATACCAGTCTGCCAGTTGGAGCACGCCCAGCAGAGCTTCCTGGGCGTGGCTTCCTCTGCTATCAAAGAAGGGTTAACCCCCGCTGTACCAGTGCGGGGCTGCCCCGCCCCGTCACACACACCCTTATATAGCTTTGGCAAAAGGCAGGAATCTTTTGTCTCTCTGGGTCCCCACCCCTCTTTCTAAATGGAAAAGCACCAGGTTTAAGATGGATTCCAGTACCAGGTGACATGGTCACATGTCCTGTGAGACCCCCCAAGCCGTCATTCTGCCTGCCCTGATTCACAGGAATGTTTGCAAGTAAACAGAGCCATCAAGATTCCAAACCACCATTTCATATTTCTAGTTTCAGATACAAGAATGATACATTTATACAAATAGGATGACCACACTCAGTAGAGTATAAGCTTTGTAATGATACCTTACAAGACACCTTTTGTATGAAGCATATTCCAGTTCCATTATATTTACACTCATTAGCATATTTTCATAAGATCCTATGGAATGCAACGTCACAAACTCCTAGGCAGGAATGAGTTTTGTACACAACAAGAGACCCACTCACGCTTCTGATATTTCCATTTGAGTGGAGAATGAGGAGAGAGAAGTGAGAATAAAAGAGAATAGTTTTACATAGAATAATTTACACTTCACTCCTAAAGCACTTATAAAGTTACTCAACGTACAAGTGAACTGTTTTATACACAAATTGCCTAACTCACTATTGGAATGCCACCATATTTAAGGCAAAAAGTGGTAGCTGTGTAATAGCACACAGCAGTATTATACAATAGGACTATCCATCTTCGAAGACTTACTTTTCTTTTGTTTAAAGCAACACTTTCATGATTGATCCTAAATATAATATGCTTTCCTAAATGTCAGGTATACTGTACAAATATGCCTCTTAATCAAAAAAGACAAAAAAAGACTAAAATTTCCCCAAGGTCTGCAATAGTGTTTACATCAGTGTTTTTAGTCTATCTGCTCTAAATCTAATACTTCTGGAAAGTGACTTTCAGGAACATGGAAGGTCATCTAGCCCCTAACATCTGTTTAATTGGTGGAGCATCATGATTTCTGGACATATTTTAGGTTATACAAAATAACTTCGATTTTGAGACTATTGTAGGCCCCATTTGAGAAGGTTGCTAGTTTTTCAGGATATGTTTGTAAGATATGCTTAATATGTAAGGGTGCAAACATATATCCCTTCAAAAAGATATTGCCAGAATACTATTTAATTTTCAAAATGGCCTTTTATTCTCCCTGATGTTGATAAACTGACAGTAAAATGTATCTTAGAGGGAAAACACTTTTTTCATAATATGTGAATACTTGGCTGCTGTAGATTTGCTTATGACTGCTAACATGAATTAATCCATTTTATAAAATTGCTGTGAAATATCTTTTATGCAGAAGTATGTGTGAGTGTTTTTAGACAGGGGAGACATTTAAAGCATGCCACTGGAATATGGGCAGGAACATCAATTTTTATCACCTGCTTTTTATTTTATTATGCTATTGCTGTGTACCATTCAAAATTTTCCAAGGGCTTGTCTGTGAGTGAGTGAGAGAGAAAATGAGAATGAATCAGCAGCTTTTTGCTGCACCTCAGTTTACATGCATTATCCAAGCTGCAATAGCAGCATGAACTTGGGATGGTGTGCCTTTGTCAATGTTCATCACTGGGTACACATGGGCAGCTTGCCGCATGGTGTTCTCAGAGGGTATGCTTCACTGCTGAGCATTCTGCATTCTGGAAGTTTTGTCACTGCATTGTGGGATGCATAGCAGAAGCCAAGCTAGTTAAAATTGTTTTAAATCCCATGATTCATCTGTCTTTGCCTCATATTGCCTTTATGGGTGGTCTAGTGCCACTTTTGAATTGCTGTCTCACCACTATGCTGGCAACCTTTGATACGCACAGGCTGCTTGGGCTGTATTTTAGCACTCAGCTGGCAGAACTTGACTGGAGATTTCGCCTGCTCTGTCACTGAATAGACATAGCAGCTGGAGACTTCACCTGCCACACCACTGAATAGATGTAGCAGCAGCAGGAGTGTCTTCAGTGATGGTGGAACTGGGATGTAGATGACGAGGAAGAGAGACACTGAGGAACTGATAGTAGGAGAGGACTGGTTCCTGGAGCAGCTTCACAGCATACAGTGCAGATTCTGAGCTCAGGTAACCGGAACATATTGATAGGAAAGGATTCACCTGCAGATCTGAGATAACAGCAGTGGTGAGAGAATTTTAGAATGTGAGGAAGGCAACCTTTTTGGAGATGTGCTGTGCTAATCCTGGAGCTACAGTGGCAGCAGAGCAGCATGTGGCACACCATATCTGTGGACAAGGAAGTCACAATTGCCATCTGGAAACTGGCCACCCCCAAGTACAGCTGGCCCATAGTGAGCCAATTCGGTATGGGGAGATCACCATTGGGGGCCACTGTCATGCAGTTGTGAGATATCATAGAAGAGTTACTGTTGCACTGAGTTATAATTAGGTGTAAATGAGCATGTTTTTAATGATTATATTAACCAATGAGACTGTACCTTTCTTTAGAAAATAACTGAAGTACAAATGGGAAAGGTTGATTAAAGTTTATTTAAATCCCAGCTTTCCTCTTGGTAATTTAAATCAGCCTACCCTGTGGGTGAATATTGTCAGATGCCTGTTGCTCTTATTTTGTGTCTTAGGCCCAAAATTTGTGCTGCTTTACATCCAACTGTTAACCCATGGAGGAGTGGAGGTGTTGGAAGTTCTTTGTGTAGTGCTTATGGACTGTGGAAGTACTACCTTGTGGCAGTCCTTGCTGTACTTGTTTTGACTGGCCTATGAGACATTATTGAACATTGAATTAGTGTCTTTGACATTATTAAAATTGTAGAACAGGAGTCAGCAACCTTCGGCATGTGGCCCATCAGGGTAATCTGCTGGTGGGCCGTGAGACATCTTGTTTACATTGGCTGTTCACAGGCATGGCCCTCCACAGCTCCCAGTGGCCACAGTTCGCCGTTCCTGGCCAATGGGAGTTGTGGGAAGTGGTGGCCAGCACATCCCTGCGGCCTGCAGCTTCCCACAGCTCCCATTGGCCGGGAATGGCGAACCATGGCCACTGGGAGCTGTGCCTGTGGATGGTCAATGTAAACAAGATGTCTTGTAGCCTGCTACCGGATTACCCTGATGGGCCATGTGCTGAAGCTTCCCCAACCCCTGTTGTAGAATATAATTACAACAAGGTTTATCGCCTGCTCAGTTTGCCTGTTTTTTTTTCAAGAAGAATATAAGAGAAGGAATACATTTTAAATATCAGTTGCATTTTTTTTATGTAATCAAAGGAATTATGGCAGAAAAACTGAATGATGGTCAAGTGTATAGACTAAATCAGACACTTGCAGTTCTTACTTGCAAGACCAAACTCAGCTGAAAGAAGAAATGATGAAGTACAGTAGCAAAAAAATGAAAATGACATCAATACAGTACATCTACATGTAAAAGCAGCAAAGAGTCTTGTGGCACCTTATAGACTAACAGACGTTTTGGAGCATGAGCTTTCGTGGGTGAATACCCACTTCGTCGGATGCATGCTTTTACAGATCCAGACTAACACGGCTACCCCTCTGATACTTGACACACATACATGGTAATTGGGTCAAAGGAGACCAACTAGATGACTTATAGAAAGCTAACAGATATATAAACACATGAATAAATTTGGACTAAAGACAGATGTGTTACTGTGGCTTTACAAAAATGAGTAGACGCTTCAGGGTCTGGGAGCTGATAGTGAGAGGAGGCTGTTGGTTTGAGGTTGGACTAATGGGTTGACCTGAATTAAGGTACTTTATGTATATACATCAATGTCTCTGATAAAGATTGTTAAATTACTAGCAATGAATTAAGACCAGTAGATTTACTCCTGGGGGAATTCTGCACCACTGCACAATGCAGACTTTTGCAGAATACTTGGTTCAGTGTAGGGACCTGAATTAGATGACCTCTTGAGGTCTCTTCCAGCCCTCTGTTTCTTTTGGGATTACTTTTTTTAAAAAGTTTAATAAAGAAATAAAAAATACAATGTTAAATGACTTACTGCTTGTATGTTACCAAATACCACACATTTCACAAGCTATCCAGTGCAATTATGCACTGTGTCAAAGCTTCAAGAACATATTACAAAATCAGACTAATACACAGCCAGAACATGTTATGATAGGGGTAAAAGACACACACACAAGCATTCACAGATAGGTAAAAAGGGAAAGCGGGGGCACAAGAGAGGGAAAAAGTGGAGATGTCAGGCATTGTTTGCGCTATCTCAGCAATCTTGATACATTTGAATAAAGAAACATTGTCCAAATTTCTTCCCATTTATTTACTTGCGCTCTGCATGGATGAGTTACTCTTCCTTTGCTACAATTCAGACACATCTGAATACCACTGCTCTAGTCTGGGAATAAGCCTACTCTTCCATTTTTGTAAAATCATGGGCTTGACAATCTTTGCGGCCCTCAAGAATCAGTGTAGTACATATGTAAGCTATGATATAGTTTTCAGCTGAGGTTTGATTGCTGAAGCCAAGCGTTATTTTAATTATTGTGTCTGTCTCTTTCCACAGTTGCCTGACTGTTAGACAGTCCCCCAGCATATGCATCAGGATCCCTTTTTCTTCAGTTCAGCACCAACAAATATCAGAGAACAAAGTCTCCAGCCCTACATTTCTATGATTCTATAACCTTCTCTTAGGTAGTTTGGGGAGGGCATACCTGGGAACTCATTAGAGCAAGGATACAATGAGGAGGTACACATATGGTTGCTTTTTCTACCTCTCCATCCGTTCCCAACCAGGAAACAGGTTCAATAAACCAGGGCCCAGTGCAGGGCAGCAAGGAGGAACTGACCATTAATCTGTACTTATTGCAAGAGATTTTAAATTAAGGGCTGTTGCTTAGCTTTAGCTGAGAAGAAAAACAAAGCTTTGGCTTTGTTTCTGGACTAGGTAGAAGAAAGCCAGAAGGAGGCATCCTGACACCTTGCAAATTGGGCCAGAAGGGAAAAAGCTCAGAAGTCTGTGTGCCAAGGGCCAGGATGCTTCTTTCCTGTTACCTTTGGCTATGACTGTTCTCTGTAGATCTGTTTTCATGTGTATACAGAACAATGTTTAAAAATTAACTTTATCAGTATAAACTGACCTTGTGCTGCTCCTGTGCCAAGCTGGAGAGTGATGGTATGGGAGTTTGGGGGTGAAACTTGGAGGGACATGAACTGGAGGTTGAGGATTGGGGTGGTGGTGATATATGGAGAGTGGCCAGGCTCTCAGGTTTTAAAATAGAGGTTTGTATGGGAGGAGTGAGCACACTGGTAAGGAGAAAAAGTACTGGCAAGACATGGATGTCAATATGACAAGAGATCAGGTTGTCAGATGGAGTGTAGGGGGATCAGGAAAAGCAATTTTATTCATATGAAACTTTAAAATGCTTAACTTTCTGGATATAAAGCTTTAAATACTTTAAAGCTTTGAATGTGGATAAAAACCTTTCCCTCCACCATCCACTTTTCTATTTCCTACCCACTTCCCCTTTCACCACACTAACCTATCTCCTATGGAATTGCTGAAGTCTCCAAAAGAGTCCTGCTTTGTAAGGTCTGTCAAAGAAGGACTTCCCTCCTGCTGACCTTAGACACCAAAGGTGTTTACATTTGTCACTCTTCTGGGGGAAAAAAAGAAAAGAAAACAAAAAAACCCAATAAAACCCACAAGAAATAACACCCTGTAACAGTGTGGGACTCACCCCTGCAGCGCCTCCTGCTGGTCATCCAGGGAATTAGCATTTCCAGCTCCAGAGCACCCTCAGCAGGCTGGTGTCTCACTTACACTGGGCCCAAGTCCCTCTTGGACCCCAATGCCCCCTGGCAGTACCCTCGCAGATCTGGGTCTCCTCTCCCCAGGGAACTCCCACCCTCTATCTCCACCTCACCTCAGACTATGGCCACTGCCAGTCTCGATCTAGCCCCATTCACTGGGGTAGACTGCAGTATATATGCCACTCATCACCGGCAAGTGCGGGGTTTTGGACCTGCTGCCTCTGGCCGCCCTCTGCAACCCCAGTACCTTCTTTGGCCTTTAACAAGGCCTGCAGTCTGGGGGGTTTCTAGGCCAGAACTCTCCAGCTCCTCTAGCCTTCCCCAAGCCCTGCTGCAGTCTTGATACCTTCTCAGCTTCCAGGCAGCCAGGCCCTTCCCTCTCTACCACTAAAGAGAGACTCTATCTCTGGCTTCTGGCCCCAGCCCTCTTATAAGGGCCAGCTGGGCCCTCATTAACCCAGCCTTGGCCTGATTGGGGCGTGGCCCCCAGCTGAGGCTGCTTTCCCCAATCAGCCCTGCTTTTTCCAACTGTAGCCCTCTCCAGGGCTGTTTTAATCCCCTGTTCCTCAGGAGTGGGGCAGCCACCCCACTGCACACCCTAAATAAAAACCCCAGGGATATTCAGAAACAGGTAACTTCATTAAAAAGAGTTGTTTGAAAATATGTTACAATGGCAAACTAACATTGCCAAAAAAGTATTAAATGTGTATACTATTTTTAAAAATAAAAGATAAGGGGACCAATACCCCAACATTAAAAAGCTATGACTGGGTTGACCATGGAAGTCATGCCGTGATGGTGAGTGATGAAAGTTTACATGACAGCTGGAAATTGGCTGAATCCCTTAACTGTTCAGTTCCAGATTTCTAACGTTTGGGGGTTTTATACCGTTAGTTTGGGTGTCAATGAGACTCCCTTAAAACAGACTTTCAACCTTAATACTTTGTTTAAAAAAAGATTCTTGTTTGTGAATAGAAAGGTTAATTTTGAGGCTGAAAGGAAAAGTGTTGTAGATTTTGTTTGGTTTTTGGTAAATCCTATTAAGCAAAAGCAACAAAGAATCCTGTGGCACCTTATAGACTAACAGACGTTTTGCAGCATGAGCTTTCGTGGGTGAATACCCACTTCTTCAGATGCAAGATGCAAGAAGAAGTGGGTATTCACCCACGAAAGCTCATGCTGCAAAACGTCTGTTAGTCTATAAGGTGCCACAGGATTCTTTGTTGCTTTTACAGATCCAGACTAACACGGCTACCCCTCTGATACCTATTAAGCAAAATAGGTCAGCAGATGAGGTAAACCAGAACTAACCTGCTATTCATAAAATTGAGAAAATACTGCTACTCAGAGATTTGTGACAGTGCACTTAAGGGAAATGGCCACGTCCAGTTTTTAAAAGGCACAGAACTATAACATGATATAAGATCATTGTAAGTAGTAGACAAGATTGCCAAGAGGATTAGTAAACAGAAGTCTGAAAAATCTTTTTTTCTTTTATTTGTCAGAGATATGCTTTCATGAAAGTTTTTGAAGATTGCCGATAATTACTAAGAGATTTAGTTTGGATAAGCTTTAAAAACTTCAAATAGAAATTGGAGTCTTTTTGACTCTTACACCCCTACTTTGTCAACACCACTGTACTTTCCTTTAGAATTTGCCTGGCTTTTTGAATCTTCCTGAATGATCCATCTGTTTTGGTACTCATGCTGCTTCAGTAAAACTTCCCCAACTCTGAGACGTATGCGGTCAAAGGTGCACCAGAGTTTGCATGAGTTAAATAGACAGGGAGCAAGTTGTAGCACAGGGGTAGGCAACCTATGGCACGGGTGCCGAAGGCAGCATGTGAGCTGATTTTCAGTGGCACTCACACTTTCCGGGTTCTGGCCACCAGTCAGGGGTGGGGAAGCTCTGCATTTGATTTAATTTTAAATGAAGCTTCTTAAACATTTTAGAAACCTTATTTACTTTACATACAACAATAGTTTAGTTATATATTATAGACTTATAGAAAGAGACCTTCTAAAAACGTTAAAATGTATTACTGGCACGCAAAACCTTAAATTAGAGTGAATAAATGAAAACTCGGCACTCCGCTTCTGAAAGGTTGCTGACCCCTGTTGTAGCATAATTAAGGCTGCAAGTTTGTCACGGAGGTCATGAAAGTTATGGATTCCGTGACCTCTGTGACTTCTGCAGTGGCCGGTGCAGCTGGCCCAACGCCTGCTTGGGCGGCCCCTGGGCGGCCACCCACACCGGGCGCTGCTGGGGCAGTCTCGGGCCACCGCTTCCCCCACCCTCAGCAGCAGCAAGAGTTTGGGTGGGGCATTCAGAGCTGGGGGTTGGGGTGTGGGAGGGGGCCCTGGGCAGCGCTTACCTCAGGGGGGCTCCCCGGAAGTGATGACATCCCTCAGCTCTTGGGGGAGGCAGGGCCAGGGGACTCTGCGTGCTGCCTCCGCCTGCAGGCACCACCCCCACAGTTCCCATTGGCCGTGGTTCCCGACCAATGTGCGCTGCGGAGCCGGCACCCAGGGAGGAGGCAGCACACGAACTGTGTGGCCACACCTCCGCATCTGCCTAGGAGCTGAGGGATGTCGCTGCTTCCAGGGAGGCATGGGTGGGGAGCCTGCCAGTCCCGCCATTCCCTCCGGCCCCCACAGCACCAGCACAGGTCTCGGGCTGCGTGCCGCCCTCCCGCAACCCAATACCCCAGCACCAGTGAAGGTCCTGGGCCGCATGCCACCGCCTGTCCCACCCCCAGCACGCGCTGGGCCGCCCCCCTGAGAACCCGTGGCACTCCCGGGCTGTCCCCCTCCCCAAGATTTAGTATGGAGTATATAGGAGAAGTCTGTGAAGTCTACGGGTCATATACACGGGTCATTAATTTTTGTTTACTGCCCGTGACCTGTCCAAGACTTTTACTAAAAATACAAGTGACTAAAATGTAGCCTTAAGCATAACTAAAATTGTCAGGGATGGGATCTTCTAATGACTGGGGAGGATGGGTAATATATACAAGTAATGAAGAATGTTGGGAGAGGGAATCCCTTTAATGAACTTTTAAAAAGGTTGGGTTGGGGCTGTACCTGAAGATTGGCCTGGAATTTTTTTTTAGCAAACCTATTCACCCATTCTTAATATTTAGAGGCTTTATGAATGAGATTAAGTGTGAAAAATGTATTGTGACTTGGTAAAGAATTGCAGAAAGAATTGCTTTCTTCTAACACTGAACTCTGTTTAAATAAGGAAAACAATATGTATTCCTAAAGATATTTTGTCTCTCCTTCAATATAAAGTATCTGACTGGAATCTTTCCCAGTCAAAATTCTACCTAGTTTCCAACTATATGTATAAATAAATAGTACACAAATACATAATAAATTAATCTATGAAAGCCAGTATACCAGTACAGTAGATTAGGCTGCCGTTATAGGCTTGAAGGCAGATGTAAAACGTATTTTGGTTCTAATCTGAAAAATGAAAGCAACTACATTCATAGTAATGGGTATTGCTCTTAATTCACAAAACAAAATGTCTAAGTATTGCAACATATATAGAGTGAAATCCTAGTTCCATTGAAGTCAGTGGCAAAACTCCCATTGACTTCAGTCTTCTTAGTGTATGTGCAGTGTGCCTCAGGTGGCGTGTAACCAGGATTCATCTCCGAATTTGGTCCACTGGTTGGATCATTAGCTTCCTCAGCCCGAGCTGGATGCTGACAGGGAATGCAACGTGAATTCTGATCCATGCCCCCCATTGACGTCAGTGGAACAAGATTTCACCATTGTCGTTAAAGATCTTGTAGGGCTAAGTAGTGACATGAGTTAAATTCAAGCATGTCTTAAAACTTCCTTGCATACCGTGTGTCACTTTATTTTTATTGTCACACTCAGCACTTAAGAAATGTTAAAGTATGTGTCTGACAATGCAGTAAATACTATTGGAAGTGTCTCCATGGAAACATAAGCAACACTACTTGAGATGGTCTGAATTGCCCCAAAGTGCACAGAACCTCAACATATCCTCCAAGTACTGCACCTGAATAGAAGAGTATGCTAAAACTTCCTAAGTGATCCATTATCCATAGATCCTCTTGAGTCACTGTGATCTGTTATGGTTATACTTGTTCAGTAAATTCTTAAAATGTAACTCTACTGTGAAAGGTGACTGGGCAAAAATGGTACTTGTGCTTGTTTCCTGTGTTTATTCAGAATTGTATCTGCTAATATTAGAGATAAAAATAATTGTCCACTCTCTTTAGCCCTGCAGAAGTTGTACAAACTAAGAGGGAATGAGCTGGATTCTCTTTTTTTCATGTGTATCATAAACAGAATTGTTAACTAAAACTCTGATTGCAGAGATAATCTGTTACATCTGTGTAAACGCACTGAAGAGGATGGGTTGCACAAATTTCACTGAAAGCGTCACCTGAATGCAACTGGTTTGCATGTGTATAATTTGAGAGCACAGTTTGGCCTACAGGATCTTTTATTACTGCTGATGGATGTCCAAGAAGGAAAGAACTCAGCTTTCCATTCTCATCCCACGGTAACTTTGCAGGGCAGGCAGTTAGAAAAACATCTTATCCTTGTACATTTGATTTGGAAATCATTGGAAAATGTTAAAACTTGGAACCCCAAAATGCCACAATTACAGTCACTTCTCAGGACTGTAGTGTAAGTGTATATGTGATCTTAAAAAAAAATTCTTAGTGTCAGAGCTGATAAACTATTAGTTTGTACGTAGCAAACATTTTTTCTAAATTAAAATTGACTGTTTTGATATATTTTAAAATATATAGAAATGCTAATCTAAAATGTAGAAGAATATTTGGGCCTTCTGGGAAGAGCCCTGTGTGTGTGTGGTTTGCACTGCACAGAAGGGGTCTTGTTTGTCCCCAGAATGCTATTAAATATGCCCTAGAAACACAGACAGGGATCTCCAGTAAAGAGGATCAAGAAGCTTTACTTTCTTCATGGGAGGGTAGTGGGGGACTGATAACCCTTGTAATCTTGGCTTGAAACACTGACTTCTAAAAATAAAAAAGATTTTGAATTGCATGATACTACTGTATGGATTATAGACTTTCTCTCAGCCTAAGAGAGTCTCTGATACTGAGAAATTTATTAGCTTCCTAATTTTGCAATTTGTGAGTTGTCTTGGAGGTGAGAAAAAAGTGATTAGTAAGAAGTTCACTTTCACAGAACTTCTTAACAATTGGCAGAAGCAAATACTTGATGCACTTATTGTTTTTTCTTCAGTAAATGGGGTCTGCATACAGTGTCTCCTTCCTCCTTCTCAACATGGATTATGGATTACTTCCTTCAGATCACAAAAAGTTTCTCGCCTGTTTTGCCAAGTTATAGAATAGCTTTACATAGCCAATTATTTTAACTTCTGCTAAGAACTGAGGAGGCAGCATAACAAGTGACTGCATATAGTCTTGCAAGATAAATCTGTGGTGATACTTGTACAGGACCCTTGTTTAGCATATCTACAAGTGTAGAAATTGAAAAAATTCACAGCAACTTCATCTAGATTGTCCCTAATGAGGTTGAATTTTTATTTTTATATGTATTTTATTTTTGGCTATTTGGTTAGTTTTATTTCTGACCTACAGTCCAAGGTAATTCTTCTCATGTGTCCCCAAAGGGAGATTTTCAACCAGTTGTTGACACTCAGCCATTTATGAGCCCAGCCCTGCATCTGATCTACAACACCAATTTAAACATTTAGTCATTGGGAGGGCTACAAGTCAGAGGCAGCTTAGTTTTATTTCACCCCTGTAGTTTTACTTGTGTGTTACTTTTTCAGGTGACTAAATGTTTACATGTTTGAAATCAGAACTCAAGCAACCCTACATTTGTGACCACCCAGTAAACATGCCTTTTCCTTTTAATCACTGAAATCTAAACCTCACCCTTAGGAAGCTTTCTGAAAAAATACCTTCCATTTGTAGTTTAAGACTGTTATCTCTTGGTGGACACTAACTGCAAACATCTCTTAAGCTTGTTCCCTTTGTTGGAAGTGTTTGGACTCCTCTCTAAAAACAAACTTTATGTGGCTAGTTTCTTAGGTGGTTTAAAAAAAAAGTACTGTTTAAGATCCAATTGTTGTCTTTGATTTAATAGTTTCAAAATTGTTTAGGTGGCAAAACTAACTAAATGGTATGCCAGTGAAATGAATAAAAGGTTAGAGTGACATTATAGCTGTTTTTTGCTTAGATATTGCTTTCTGATTTTTAAATATTAATAAAAGTTAACTGTATCATTGCTCTTCATTTTTAAGCTGTTGTTTTTCTCTGCATTTGTGATGAACAGGTTGAAATACTAATTTTTCCTTTTTGATATTGCCTCCATAGAATCATGTGTCTAGCTACATGGCCAAGGAATGTTTACAAGCAGCTGTTGGCAGTTAGGGGTGCATGTGCATGTCCCACAAAACCAATATTCTATTATCAGATTAAACAGTGCAAAATAGAAAAGAGAATCATGAGGATTGATATCCTTTGGGATTTTACTCTAGTTAGTTATAGAGTCACTTGATAGTAGCAATATGCCAATCAACACAAATACATATGTGTGTGTGTGTGTGTGTGTGAGAGAGAGAGAGAGAGAGAGAGAGAGCGCGGAGGGGTTGGAATGTCCACCTGCAGCCACAGGATGAGATGAAAGGTCTTTGGCAGTATCCCAAGAGTTCAAGTACTCCACGCATTTACAGACTTCAGAACTTCATATGAAGTTATGCCATTTAAGCAGTTTCTTAACTTTAGAGGAGTTCTGTTTGTTCCTCACAAAGTATAGCAGTATTGATAATACTAGCTATTGAACCCAGGATAGCCATAGAAAGTTTACACCTGTAGAACCTCTTGCATATGAAATTGTCCACACTTGCATTTTACACATGGAAGTAACGAAAAAAATAGTATTTTCTTCCCTTCCTATTGCATGGTTTTCTTTCAAACTGTCCTGTGAACAAGTTTTAAATATTATCTGAAGTTTGATTCCCACGGTGTCTTCCAGTTAGTTAGACTTTTGTGAGTTTTTGAAACAAAGGTACCCTTGAACTTTTCTCTCCAAATACATAGTGAAAGTTTTCCTCTTGTCTGAGAGTAAGGTCTGGTCTATACCCCTGAGCGACATAGTTATACTGATCTAACCCCTGTGTAGAGAGCACTATGGAGACAGAAGAATTTCTCCCATCAACATAGCTGCCATCTCTCTGGGAGGTGGATTAACTAGACCAATGGAAGAGCTCTCTCCCCTCTGCTTAGAGTGTCTTCATTAAAGCACTAAAACGGTGCAGTTGCATCAGTGAGGCTGCGCTGATGCAGCATTTTAAGTGTAGACTTGTCCTAAGCTTGCCAGTTTTCATGTCTAAAGGACGTTTGTTGTTGAAATTTACAGGGGGTTGAAAATAAAATTAATAGGACCCGGTTGGTAACCTTAGGCCCTAATCCTGCAAAACTTTTATGCATGCATTTAACTTTACACTTTTTCCATTTACAACTTGCTTTACAGTGAGTCTTGAAGACACTGGTGAATGTAATAGAACAACTTTTCCTTCATACTTTCTTTTTGTCTGTTAAGATCACAGAAAGCAGATCAGACTTTGAAGATCTGAATCTTTATGCAACTTCTCGAGAGCAACGGTTTCGTATATTTGCCAGTTTAGAATTTGAAGGCCAATTATATATGACCCCATATGACTTCATTCAGTCTGTTACAAGTGATGCACCCAAACGTAAGTAGGATTCTTGTATGAATTAAGTTCCTGTGTTAAATGCTGATGATGCACGTTACATAACATAAGAACATAAGAACGGCTGTACCGGGTCAGACCAAAGGTCCATCTAGCCAAGTATCTGTCTACCGACAGTGGCCAATGCCAGGTGTCCCAGAGGGAGTGAACCTAACAGGCAATGATCAAGTGATCTCTCTCCTGCCATCCATCTCCATCCTCTGACGAACAGAGGCTAGGGACACCATTCTTACCCATCCTAGCTAATAGCCACCATGAATTTATCCAGTCCCCTTTTAAACATTGTTATAGTCCTAGCCTTCACAACCTCCTCAGATAAGGAGTTCCATAATTATCTTTCAACTTGTTTTAAGTTACTGTTTCTGTTTTGCTTGATGTGAAAATGAACTGCTGAGGATCCAAAAGGAAAATGGAGAATTCCAGAATTCATTTTAATGGTATCCAGGAGGTTTCTAGGGTTTCTCATACTGATTGCCCTTAAATTAAAGCCAATTTTGTAATTCCTTTTTAATCCCTTAGATGTCTTTAGTTAAACATTTTGTGTTGTCTTATAGGTCACACCTTGCTTGCATAATAGGCATACAAAATTTGAAGTCTATTTGTACTAACAATTTCAATTCCAGCTTCTTTTTGAATATGCTAGTACTGCTGTAGAACTCTTTTGTCCTTTTCAGTGTAGATAGTGCTTTTTTCCTGTGCACTGTCTAGGACAGTTTTGTATCACAGTTTTCACCATTTTAAATTGTCATCTATTTTGTTTTTATTTTTTACTCTTTCAAGATTGTGTAAGGCATCTCATGGCCAAAGAGCAAATAACACTGAGCAAGAACCTCAGACCCTGCGGGAATCAATTTTCTGCATTTACAAATTCACAGAAGAAGTTCTCTGATAGTTTATTTTCCACTTTTTAACACACATCTTTAGTTGGTTTGTTATAAATCTCAGTTTCAACACCAATAAGATAAGTGCACAGGCAGACTGTAGGACACATTACTATCTGTTTATTATTACAATATTTGTATTACTGTAATGCCTATGATCCCTAATCATGGACCAGCACTCCAGGGTTCTAGGTACTGTACAAACACAGAACATTCTTAACTGGCTTGATTTTCTGGCTCTCAAACTTGGAATGCTGAGCTCTGGTGGCAACATTCACAACTCCTGGGAAAAGTGAATGCCTTGTGTTGCTTAGGAGTGATTTATGATAACTGACTTGAGTTGTTGTCAAAGTCCTTCTTTCTAAAATCAACAGCACAAAGAGTGCTGAAACCATCACCAGGGAACTGGCAAAACCAGTTAATGCAGCTTAAGTAGAGCTTGAAAGACTCTGTGCAGACTACAGTTTCCTTCCCTCTTCTCTTAGCAGCAACAGCACAAAAGAGGCTGCAGCTGTCTGAATCAAGTGATATCAAAACTGCTACAACTCTTGAAGTTAGTGGTGTTCTAGCCAGGTTGGTCCCAGAATATTAGAGAGACAAGGTTGGTGATCTTTGTGTAAGTTTGAAAGCATGTCTCTCTCACCAACAGAAGGTGGTCCAATAAAAGATACCATGACAACTCTTGAAAAAGATATAATGTCCTTCCATTAATGAGGACTAAGTTGATGGAATACCTCCACCCTCCCAGCACAGAGTAGCCCAGAGACCCCCATCCATTGCCAAGAACCATCACACCAGTTGAACTTCCAAAACTTTGAAGTTTTGACCCAGGAAGCAGCATTTAACATTTTCTTTGTTTCTTGTCCCTCCCCAACCTTTTCCTGACTTAGAGGAAATAAATTGCAGCCCCTTTCACAATGCAGAGATGCTAATCATCCTTGATTTTCAGTAATCCTGGCATATGCACAAACTATGCAGTGACAGTCTGATAGGAAGTAAGCTGCAGTGATTTTGAATGGGTTGGGGCGCTGCTGGATTCACTATCCAAGCCATAGGCTGTATGTTGCACTCCAACTGCTCTGTGTGGACCTTGCTCAACTACAGTAAGACACTCTAGGTACCTAGAGTGAGCCAGCAAAGTCCACACAGGGCAGTTAGGGCTCAACATGAAGTCAGAGGCTTTGGTGGTGAATCCAGTGCCTCAACCCCACTGACAATCACCATGTAGACCCTCACTACACAGTTTGCAGAGGAGGAGAATCTGGAGGGGCAGGAGGAGGCAGCGATGGTGGAGGAAAAGAGAAGAAAAATGACAGGAGTGAGAAAAGGACAAGGATCATCCCAGGAAGGAGATCCAGGCCCGGGACTGGTCAACATAATAAAGAGTCCCAGGCGGCATAGAAGGGCAGCTTTCCAAGGGTTGATCCTCTCCTTGATCCTGTTTGGAAGTGGGAGTCAGGCGCGCAATGAGGAGTGGACCCGGGCTCCCCCCTTGACCTAGATAGGAAGGGGAGGAGGGAGACGTCCTGATTTCCCCAAGGGGAGGTTAGGAGAGGAGAGAGATCCAAGCAACCTCCCTAATTCCTCCCTATTTTTTTAATTAACATCCCTAAAAGTCTCAGAGCAAGGTTGGCATCTCTGACAATATCAAATACCAGCTTTACATCAGGATTCAGGTGGCTACTCCTGTACCATCCTCCAAACAGATTAATGCCTCACTTTATATAAAGCCACCCACTTGCAACACCTCTTTCAGATACTCTGAAGTAGAGGCTTCCCACAGTATAGCAATAACACAGTACTCAGGTGCTGAGCACATGTATCATATCTTGAACAGCTGTTGCAGCTCCAGAACTCTCCAGCAGTTCACTTTCACTCAATAATTCTGAGAGTTGAGTAGGTTGGCGACACACTAGTTATCCAACACACTGCTAAATTCCTGTCATTGCTAATTAAGCATGCTTCTTATAATCATCCTCCACAGTATAAATCATATAAGGAAAAAGAAATAGAGAGAACATTAGCCAAAGCTTGGAAAGAAGATCACCAGACACTACTACCTCCAATCTGGTGCAATAAGCAGCCAGCTACTACACATGGATCCAAAATAGATAAACACAAGGATTTCATCCTCAGCATAAGATCTCTAGTCAATAAGGGCTTGATCCTCCTACTATTGAAATCAGTGCAAAAATCCCATTGACTCTGATAGCATAGGATCAAGCCTTACATCATTCACGATCCATAATCTTATTGCCAGTGGGGTGCATTACCTGATCTCTGTTGCAGAAGTCCACCTGGCTGATATTGCAAGTCCAGTGTTAGCTCTCCCAGGATATGCTGTTGACATACACCAAGGGAGGAGAATCTGAAGTGGAGTAGCCGCTTTTCCCTTCTGAGCTCAAATGCAGTAAACCTTATTTGAATCAAAATCCTTTGAATGTATGTAGTTAATCTCTGAGGCCAGAGACAGTATTAATCTGCACATCCTGCTAATCTATAATAGTAGTAACACAAATAATGTGCCTTAGAGATGCCGTCAGACTTGTTGATTAACTTTACAAAACTAGTAGCATTAGGAGACTTCAGAACTGAAAGTAATTATTACAGGGATAGCGTAAGAGTGTGTGGCTAAATGTAAGAGGATGAAATTAAGGTGGTAGCCCTGCTGTTTGAGTTATTTTAAAATTAGAGAGGGGAAAGGCTAGCAAATGTACAATAATGAGCATTGCCATGGGGGGAAGGACTAGATGACTGTCTGGTATTAGATCTTTCCCATTTCCAGCTTCTGATTCCATGAACATTTGAGTTCTAATCTTTTACTGCCTCATTTGCTGTGTGGACTTCGGATATGCCACTGATTTGCTATGTGGAACACAGCTATTGTAATGTTTTTGGGTCTGTTTCCTTTTCTGTGAACTGAACTAATATTTCACAGAGGTGTTGTGAGCATTTAATTAATTAAAATTTGTATATAGCTGTGAAAATGTAATTATTTGTGTTACTATTATTATTCCTACTGTTATCATTTTGAAGGGATTGCTAGCTGTCTGCCCTGTTCTATTGAATATAGAATTACATGGAAAGATGACTTTTTGAATCAAAGATTAAATATTAAATAAAATCATGTCTTGAATTTTTTAAACTTTAAACTTGCTATGGATTTGGGCCTGTAAGGGCTGTTCATATATCTTATGGAGAACATAGGAGGGCAGAACTCACACTTAAACTTTCAGTGGATGAACACTAGAAGAGCCTTGAGTTTTGTCAGAAACCAAAAGTGCCCTTTGAAGAGTAATAGTAGTAGCTATTTACTTTTGCTATATAGAAAAGCTAATAATACTAGACTTGGATGAGATTTCTGGTAGAATAAATACAGCTATTGTGACTGACTTACCCTGGAAATCTTATAAACCTTGCAAAAGTCAAGAGTGTGTTTACTTCCTTTTTGATTAAACAGTGACTGAACATTGGATAATAGTAGTATGGTAAAAATGTGAAATATTTTTCATAACTTTGAGGCTAAATGTTTAACTTTAGACAGTTGTAATAAAATGATAGTATAAAACAAAAGCTATAATTAGTTTTAAAATTATATTCCTATATTTCTAGGGAAGGTTTGGGTTTATGAAATAAATCATAGTGTATTATCTGAAACTGTTTATGAGAAGTCAAGCTTGTAATTCTATGATTTTTATCACCTGGTTACATGTTTACACTTTCAAAAAAACTTTGGAAAGAGGAAGAAATAGAATTGTGTTCTGCTCTCTTTTAACTTCTGATCTGACTCAACAAAATTTATAGACAGCCAAATGCTGAGCTGTAGGGTTTGTGTGTGTTCACATGCCCAATGTAAAATTCCACTTGCTTGTCTAGAATGACAAGCTTGCCATTCTAAACTAATGCGTCATGATTGACAAATGTTTTCTGTTCAAAATACTCTTCTGTCCTTGCTCCCCCCCCAACTAATACAAATGCAAATCAGCCTATATCAGAGTGAGTTGAATTTTTAAAAGATGTACAGTAGAGAGATGGCTGTAATCCATATTTAAGATTTTAAACACAAAGTTACGTGAAGAACTGTCCAGCTTGCTACATGTTTGGCTTGATAATACCAAACCTTATGGGGATGGTGGTGTTGTCACAGACTTTCTGAGGTATGAACATAACCAAGTTGTCATGTTCAAATCTCAATATGAGGAATGGTACTACTCCTAAATTAATTAAATTCCATTGTATCTGCTGTGTCTAATTGCCATACAATTCTGACAAAAAACTCCATGTGTGCAAAGTTAAGGTTGATCAGTGGTATCTCTTGCCCTTCCAGAACACTGAGTTCAGCAAAACTCTAAATTTGGAAAACCAGAAAATGGGGTTAAGGTACATGTCTGTGCAACCTTATCTCTGCTCTCCTGGAGCTGACATTAGCCACTGGGTGGAGTTTGTATCAACTACAGCTCATTCGCTGTTAGCTATATTGAATGATGGAGGTATCAGTTGGAGAAGCTTGGCAGAGCTGTGATTGTAGTATAAGGTGATCTGGGGGTGTGGGTGAGCCAATCTTCCTGACACCCATATATATGATCAAAAGAAAGAGCTTCATGTGTACCTTCCAAAGGGATAAATCATTAACTGATTCCATTCCATTCCATTAATTTTTCTCCCTCATTTCAGGTGCTAAAAAGTGGAGGTCCCTTTCAAAACAGGTGAGCAATAGTTCCTTCTGTATCTTGCAACCTTACATTTCTCCAGATATGAGTTAAGTAAATATATGCTATAAACTTGCAACCAAAAGGAGAAAGGATTAGACAATTTTGTTTTTATGGGTGGAATTTTGGTGGATCAAAAAAACAACGGTGTTCAATTTTAAAAAAAATGACTTGTCCCAATAAGTAGACGAATAGAATTCTGGAAGGCTGGATTAAGCAGCATGTAAAAAGAGCATGAGCCTGTTCCGTTCTATATAAGACTTCATGTTAATCCATATACCATGTACTGGGAGGAAGGAGTGAGTGAGACTAACTGTCCGAGATCCCCATGTCACCTAAAGCATTGCTTCTCAAAGCTGGTCTGCTGCTTGTTCAGGGAAAGCCCCTGGTGGTTCAGGCCAATGGGGGCAGCAGGAAGCAGCGCGGGCCAAGGGATGTGCTGGCCATCCTTCCTGCGGCCCCCATTGGCTTGGAGTGGCGAACTGCGGCCAGTGGGAGCTGTGATCAGCCGAACCTGCGGATGGGGCAGGTAAACAAACCAGCCCAGACCACCAGGGGCTATCCCTGAACAAGCGGCGGACCGGCTTTGAGAAGCACTGACCTAAAGGAAGTGATGAGGTTTAGAAGTACTATGTATTACAGTGGGGTCACCTGCCTACAGAACTCTTATGACATCACCAGGTTGCTGAGTTTGTCAAAGTCTACTTCTCCTAAGGGCTAAATCTGCCTGTGGGAGGAGCTTGGGGGCTACCTGCTCTGTATTGATGAGAGGGGGAGGGTACCCCTTCCATTGCTTTCTAGCTGCGCAGGAGATAGGAGGCAAGGTGGGGATGAGAGGCTGGCATGCTTAGTCTCTTCCCCCACTGCCATTTGTTTTTAATTTTGTAATTACAAAAATCAGGCTTTCCTTGGTTCAGATAACTTTTAGACACGCCACATTGAATTGTCTAATCATCTGAAATAACTAGCCTTTTCTAGTTCTCATATTAGTCATTTCATTCTAGAGCATCTTACTCAGAATTCAAAACTAATTGGGTAATTGAGTAAGGTGCTTTGATTTTATTCAGTCTTCAAGAGTGTCTCAACTGTGAGAAGATTAATCAAGAATAGAAACAGTATGATATGGCCCAAGTGCATTTGTTCAGATCAGGTGACCAATTTGTAGTTGAAAGTTTACACGCTTTTAAGCAGGGCTGGACTCTGGCTTTTTGGTTGTTTTACCACCTCCTCCCAGGATGCAGTATTTGCTGCTGAAGCAAATATACATTCAGTGCAGGCAGGGAATTGGAGAGGAAGGGATAGCTCAGCGGTTTGAGCATTGGCCTGCTAAACCCAGGGTTGTGAGTTCAATCCTTGAGGAGGCCACTTAGGGATCTGGGGCAAAAATTGGTCCTGCTAGTGAAGGCAGGGGGCTGGACTCAATGACCTTTCAAGGTCCCTTCCAGTTCTAGGAGATTGGTATGTCTCCAATTATTACCCTTAGCTGAAAAAGATCCATGTGGGGTCAAGAGAACAAGCACCTGTGTTCTGACTTCACCTAGCCAGGCAAGAGAGTTTGGGGAACAAATGACTCTTTTTCTTCTACACCCTCTTAATGACTGTCACAAAACCATGAGGAGGAATGTCCTAAGGAGTTCCTTAATCTGATTGCAAAACTGGTTAGATTGTAATCTACTCCTTCTGCTTCCCTGCCCCATGGCGGTGTGGAAGTTTATGGAGGCTAGATACACTGTTCTTTAAGTGTAATGGGTACTTGTGCCCCATCTCCTCCAACAGGTTGATGTCTTTGAGTAAGCAAAAGATACTTATTCCCTACTTCTCAAACTGGTTGCAAGGAGCTTGTCCCTACCTCCATCCCCATGAGTCTCCCAAGGCTTTCTTCAGCAGCAAATATTGCCTTCAATATTCCTGTTAATATCTATTGTTGAAAGAAGAATTACTCCATGATCTCTGTTCGTGTAGGAAAACTATTTCAACGTACTGCTGGAGTTGCAGAATAACATTTCAGCAAAAATACAACCATCTTTGCAGAAACCACAACGGGAAATAGTCTTTTTGTATTTATGCACTGTATATTTCAATACATTCATCCAAGTATTTACATTTCCAATTTCAAGGCTTATGAAAAAAATAAACCATTTATTTTTATAATATAAAAACTGTTGATCATGTTTTACTCAATCTTAGCAATCATTACTATTTACCCACTACTGTAGTGTTACAACAGTGTGCCTTACATTGGTAGTGAACAACTAGCAGCTATCGGTGGAGTTTCTGTGGGAGTTTTCCCTGAGAGGCGAGTGGTGATTTTGTGTTCTGGACGTGCAGTTTTGATTTGTGAGTGAGCTGTTCTAAGTGTGTGACTTGATCCAATGCTTGCTGATAGCCCTTAACAAGGGGGTAGTGCTGACCTAGGACTTGTCTACACTTGGAATGCTACAGCATCGCAGCTGCAGCACTACTTCTTTGCCAGTCTAGTACTTCAATGTAGACACTTGCTATAGTGATGGGAGGGGTTCTTCCATTGGTGTAGCTAATCCATCTCTCTGAGGGCTGGTCTACACTAAGGGGAAAAATCGATATAAGATACGCAACTTCAGCTACGTGAATAACGTAGCTGAAGTCGAAGTATCTTATATCGATAACTTACCCGTCCTCACGGCGCGGGATCGATGTCCGGGGCTCTCCATGTCGACGCCGCCACCGCCGTTCGCGGCGGTGGAGTTCCGGAATCGATAGAAGCGCGTTCGGGGATCGATATATCGCGTCTAGATGAGACGCGATATATCGATCCCTGAAAAATCGATCGCTACCCGCCGATACGGCGGGTAGTGTAGACGTAGCCTGAGAGGCAGTAGCCAGGTCAATGGAAGAATTCTTCTGTCACCCTAATGCTGTCTACACTCCTGAGCAATGTAGTAGGGTCGCCTTAACTTTTGAGTGTAGACCTGGCCCTATTTTGGCTAGTTTAAAAGTATGTCATTGGTTAATATTGGAGCAGCTAACAGCTTAGTTTCTGTGGGAGTTTGTAGGTGGGAGGTTTTTTGTCTTTTTTTTTCTAGGAGTAGGGACTAGAAAGAGAAGATGATGGCTACAGATGCAACATTAGAAGTGATCTGAAGAAGAGAGGATGTGAAGATGGTTGGATGTGGAAACTGGGTCATACATAATCCTAGAGTGGGTATCTGATGGAAGCTACTTATGCATGAAATGTCACCAGTTAGAATTCCTGGCAGAAAAGATCCAAGGATTCAAGATTAGATGATGATGGAATTCAGACAGGGATTTTAAGTTATAATGGAGATGAGGTGGTACAGACAACTCAAGATTTGTAGACAACTGCTGAACAAAAGGACCGGGAGGGCGAACTGCCAAAAGAGGAGGGTGATTCATTGAAGAGCATGACCACAAGGACAATGCAGAAGAAGAGACTGGCTAGTAGAGGTGAAATAGAGTTGAATAACAAGTTTACTGCACTGGAGACTGAGGAAGAGAAACAGACAGAAGTTGTGGTGGTGCAGAAGAAGAGAAGGGAAGCGAGTCTATGCATAAGGAAGGAAGAGACAATGGAGATAGTCATGGACTGGAGCCCAAGATAAAATGAGGATGATTTACAGGTGACTGAGAGGGAACATAAGACGGATTTATACCAAAACCAGGAAGAGACTGTGTCACTGGGGACTCCAGTCCATACTGAGAAGAATCGACAGGCCTGTCACCAGACCATATCCAGAGAACAGAAGAGTGTTTTATCTGCCAAGAGCAAGGATATGAGATGTGGATGTGAGATTAGAATGGATCCTGACGGGAGTGGGGAAAAATCCATTGAGTGTGCTGCATATTGGGATGAGTGATACTGCTAGATTCCCACTGGAATGGATCCAGGACAGTTATGTTAGGCTTGGTAAGATGCTCAAAGAAGTGAAAGTTCAAATGACTTTCAGTGGGATTCTTCTGGTCCCTACAGAAGAAGAGTGAAGGTGTAGCAAAATAATTTAAGATCAACAAGTGGCTCAAGGATTAGTGCTATGAGGAAGGTTTTGGGTTAATCAACCATTGCAAGGCATTCACAGAGGAAGACTGTTCTCGCCTGATGGACTCCCTCCCCCCATTAGAGTGTTTGGGGTATTAACCTTTTGGGATCAAGGCTGACACAGTTGTTAAGGTCTTTAAACTAGAAAATGTGGGGAGAAGGCTGTGAGAGATTGGTGTAATCTCCATGCCTGACTTCAATACACAGGAGGAGGAATGGAGAGCTTATTTTAGAAGAGAAGACTAAAAATGCTTGGATGGTTTAGCCTAGCAAAATGAAGGCTGAGGGGGATTATGATTGCTTTCTATAGAAATACATAAGGAGAATAGATACCAGGGAGGGAGAAAAGCTATTTAAGCTAAAGGACAAATGGGTATAAACTGTCTCTGAACAAATTCAGGCTGGAAATTAGAAGGTTTCTAGCCATCAGATGAGTGAGATTCTGGAACAGCCTCCCCAGTAGGAGCTGTGGGAGTAAACAACTTACTTAGTTTTAAGAGAGAGCTGGATAAGTATACGAGTCAGATTGTGTGATGAGGTTCCTTGTGATTGTAGGATCTGGGCTTGGCATCCTTGGGGGGTACCTTCTGGTTTTTCTTATATTCCTAAAATCTCATGCTTCAGGGCTTCTGCCAGTCTCCTGCAGGGATCAGGAAGGGATCTCCCCCAATATAATTGTTTTGCTTGTTTCCTCTGAAGCATCGAGATGGCCACAGCTGGAGATGAGAGTGGATGGGGTTGTGCTTTGAGTTGGAACTCGGCATTTTCTCTCTCAGGTGCTTAGCTTACTGGTTCTTGCTCACATGCTCAGGATCCAACTGATTGCCATATGTGATGTTGGGAAGGAATTTTTTCCCAGGTCAAATTGGCAGTGGCCTATGGTTTTTTTCACCATGCTCTGCAGTCTGAGGTGAGAGTCACTTGCTGGGTATATCACAGTTAATCATTTCCCTACCATTGTAGGGGCCTTAAGAATTGGTGCACCTCAGTCCCTGCTATTCTCTGCCTGTGTCACATAATAGTTTAGTCTCCTAAGCTGTAACACTTTGGTCTACTTTTGGGTGTTGCGTTTAATGTATTGGTGGCCTGTGATATACAGGATGTCAGACAAGATGATCTTGTAGTCCCTTCTGGCCTTAAACTCTACATCATTTTTCAATCCAACTATGTATCACATCCCTCAAATATATGCTGACAATTGTAACTCAGGGCTTGGCTACACTCGAAACTTCAAAGCACTGCTGCGGGAGCGCTGCCGCGGCAGCGCTTTGAAGTGTGAGTGTGGCCACAGCGCCAGCGCTGGGAGAGAGCTCTCCCAGCGCTGCACGTACTCCACCTCCCCGTGGGGATTAGCTTACAGCACAGTTTACACTGGCGCTTTACAGCGCTGTATCTTGCAGCACTCAGGGGGGTGTTTTTTTCACACCCCTGAGCGAGAAACTTGCAGCGCTGTAAAGCACCAGTGTAGCCAAGGCCTAACTGTATAAATCTCAAGAGACAGGGTGGATGGTAATATCTTTTATTGAACCAAAGAAAGCTTGTCGCTTTCACCAACAGAAATTGGCCCAATAAAAGACATTACCTCACCCACCTTGTCTCTTCAATATCCTGCGACTAACACAGGCACAACAACACTTTATATATCTCAAAATATAACAATTTGCCTTTTGTTTGTTTGGCTTCTGTTATGCTTCTGGTTAATCTGAAATGAGGTTCATGCTCTGATACTCAGAGTGGACTGTGCAGACTTCTGCACCCATGTAGACCCAGTTGCATGACTGAGCACTTTATTAGGAAGAAATGGCACTAGATCTAAAAGTAGCAAGCTCTTTTGTTTTTGTAGTGTTCCCAGACAGGATCTTTAGTTTGGTTACCTTATCATATGTATCTCTCCAAGTGGATTGCTTTCAATAAATAATATAAATTCTACACTTTTTTGTTTACTGTAGTCAGACTACAGTAAAATCTGTTCTCACTTAAATTTTAATTTTTGTTGTTAATTATTAATAATTCAAAATCAGAAATCTGCAATTTATGTTAATATAGTAATTAACCAGATTACCAGGAGTAGAGCTAAGTAAATAATTTTTAGAAAACCATTTGACAAATTGTAGCACTTTCTGTTTGTGCATTGTCCTTGAACAAATCATGATTTTAATAGATTTATTTATCTGAAATTATTTCTGCAAATAATTATTGTTCTGTAGATTATTTACCAGAAGCTTGTAGTGATGATTTGAAAATCAAAATGTTATGGATATGAAGGTTCCATAATATGTTTCTTCTCCCTGACTGGATGTGTAAAACTCATGTGACCCATTCCTGCAAGGTGTGGGAATGCCTCTTGAGAATACTGAGCATTCTCAACTCATGTGAAACTCAGCAGAAGTTAAGGGTGCTCAGCTGACAAAATTCTGCTCTTATTGATACTGATGTTAAATTGTTGTATGTCTATTGACTTCATTGGAATTATTGTCATTTGATTTGCACTTTTCATTGGTGTAACTGAGAGCAGAATGTATCCTGGTATCCCTGCAAGGTGCTGAATGACTCGTAAGCCTGAAGAAGCCCATGATCAGGTTTCTAGTGTGAAATTTGTTTTGGTGTAAGTGAAGTTAGACATCATAAAAGCAATGCAACCAAATCTGGGGCCTGAACCAAAGCCCACTGAAGTCAGTGGAGTCTTTCCATTGACTTCAGTGGCTATGGATCAGTCCCCCAATAAAAATACATTAGTGAATGAGTTGTAGCAACAAATTGAAAAGTTCCATCATGCATAAGGTGTACTGAGTTACATATAAGACCCCAGTCCTACAAACTGTTAACTATGAATACAGATTTGCTCATGAACCTGGTGTCAGGACTACTGACATGAGCAGGCCTTACACCGTGTTTAAGTGTTTGCTGGATCAGGGCCCGTGTGCTTTTCTAAGCTTAAATTTTTCCGCCCACAGCTGCCATACATTGGGAATTAAGTTAAATAGGAAGTTTATGTAAAATTCCTTGTCTCTAGTCTTTGTTTCTGGGCCTGGTCTACACTAAGAAGGGGGTTCGAATTAGGGTACGCAAATTCAGCTACGTGAATAGCGTAGCTGAATTCGAAGTACCCTAATTCGAACAACTCACCCGTCCAGACGCGGCGGGGTCGAACTCCGCGGCTCCCCTGTCGACTCCGCCAACTCCTTCTGCCGAGGTGGAGTACCGGAGTCGACCGCGGCGCATCCGGAGTTCGAACTATCGCGTCTAGATCAGACGCGATAGTTCGAACTCCAAAAAGTCGAACTCTCCGCGTCGAACCGGCAGGTAAGTGTAGACGTACCCCTAGATTTCACTATTTAATCTGATAAAGACTTTATCAACTACTTTGTGTTTTTTAATTTTTTTTTCTTTCAGGAATTGAATCAGATACTTATAGAGACACCCCCAGTTTGGAAAGGATCATCAAAACTTTTCCGTAATCTTAGAGAGAAAGGTGAGGAAGATTTATTTTACTGAATGACTTTACTATCTCTATTTTAGATTCTGTATAGTAGAAATATTGTTGCTAAAATATGCACTTTTAAGCTGAACCCTTAATTTTTTTTTCCAGAAAGAGGGAAAACAGTTGTCTTTTATATTTTAGAGACTGGCAAAATTTCCTTCAACATCTGCATTGTTTGATCATGATTGTAGCTGCCGTAGGATCGCTATATGTAGTACTATCTGAATCTGGAACAATTTTTTGAAGTGTGTTGTGTTGGTATTTAAATGTTTCAAGATTAATTTTGTCCTTGTAATGAGAATTACCTACAAAAGAGACATAGATAAAATACTTTAAAGGATACAGAATGACTTTCAGTTTTGGTAGATGCAAAAATAGTAATGTGTATTGATTTCCTTGAAAAACTTCACAGTTATTCATGTTCTCCACAACACTAATTGGTAACTTCTAAAATCCCATATATTACATCAACTCTTCAATCAAGAAAATCAGATTTATGCATTAGCAATTTCTAAAATTCTGCAGATCAAGGTTTTGACTTCTTGAAAATCTTCATAGCTTCTGACCATTAAACTTCACGTTAATTATTGGGAAAAGATATAATCTCACTCCAGGTCTCTGATATATTTTTAAAAAAATACATATTCACTAAAAACCTGCTGGTTTCTGTACTATGGAAACTCGTAAAAGCCATCCAAATTAATCTATTTAGTCTTGCGTTTGTTTTCACAGTAGCAGAAGACTCATGGAGTTTTTTAATTAAATCTGGTCTTAAGCTAGTTAGGTGCAACAACTATTACAAGATGGTACAAACAAAAATATTATCTATTACAGCAGGTTGAATAAAGTGATCTTGAAATACTAGTCTGCCTGAGCTGGTGATTCTTGTTAGAATGAGACCGTGGAAGAGTTAAGTCCTTTCTGAGTATTGAGGCTGGAGGTATTTTTCTGTGCTGTTGCCAGATACCAACACTGGGATGACTGCTGTTCAGTTTTTGTTAGGTTTCAAACTGAACTAAACATTTACAATAAAGCTATAAAGAAACCCCCAAAACTAAGCTCATCTTTGGAATGGTACTAAAAATGTTGCAGGATGCCTCAACTTCATGGTCATGAAAACCATTTGCTGCTCACTATTGTCAGCATTAAATCAAAGAGAGGCACTGAAGCCCTGAAATAAGGCTTTTTCTTTTTTTAAAGCTTCAGGATTTATTATACAGTAACTCCTTGCTCAACGTTCTAGTTATGTTCTTGAAAAATACGACTTTAAGCAAAATGATGTTAAGCGAATCCAATTTCCCCATAAGAATTAATGTAAATGGGGGGATTAGGTTCCAGGGGAATTTTTTTTGCCAGACAAAAGACATATACAGTATACATTTTAAACAATTTAATACTGTACTCACCAATGATGATTGTGAAGCTTGGTTGCAGTGGTGGAGAGGGTGAAAGAGGGTGGATCGTCCAGCTGCTCCTCTTGATGTTCTTTCCAAAGTGCCACAGGGTGCTCAACCCCCAGCTTTGGCCCAGGCCCACCCCCACTCCACCCTTTTCCCCAAGGCCCCACCCCGCCGTGCCCTCGCCCCTCCCGCCCAAGCCTACTGAATGACTCGAAACAGCTGATTGCTGCAGGTGGGAGGCGCGGGGAGGGAGAGTGGAGTTGCTGACCCACGGGGCTGCCGGTGGGCGGGAAGCGCTGAGGAGGGTGGAGGGGAGCTGATAGGGGGCTTGCTGGCCCACCCTGGTACCAAGCCCCCACAGCCAAACAACATTATAAGCAAACATTACACAACTTTAAATGAGTATGTTCTCTAATAGATCAGCAACATAACAACAAAACAACGTTACCTGGGATGACGTTAAATGGAAGTTACTATACCTAAGTCCATTCGTATGAACTTTAGAATATTTCAAAACTAGAGAGTATGTAGCAAGTACACTTAGCATGTATAAAGTTGCAGTGGAACCTGTCCTGTGCATAGCTCTTGTGCACCTTATAAATATGTTATGCATGCAAGAGAAATGACCATAGTATGCTTTCTGCTATGAAGAATTTGGCTCCATAAAAATGAGTTTTAGATCATCTAAATGAAACACAAAAATTTCGTTTTTAGAATGTTTATAAACATTGGTTCAGCGATGTTAAGTTATGTGCTTAGAACAATGTGCTAGGACTCAGGAGATCTGGGTTCTATTTCCAGTTGAGACATTTGGCAAAGTAACCGTGCTTCAGTTTTTCCATCTGTAAAACATCCAATCTTGGAAGATGCTTTGAGCTCTATTGATGAAAAGCACTACATGAGGTATAACTATTATTTATTTATTACATACACCTTGTTCCACTGAAAAATATTCATACATAACTAAAGATTCTGTAAGAACTAGTATTAAAATTAGGGCTCACATTTTAAATATTTAACAGGAATTGCCTTTCTCACCCTTCACATAACATTTGTTAAAACTGTATATTTATTCATATATTTTAACTGTGTTACTCCTCAGTTCTTAAGTATATCTCCTTCATGCAGGGCTGTTGCAGAATTCAAGCAACACTTTTTTATTTTTGTTTTTGGAGACCTATCCTTTATTAAAAGATACCTTACTATGCAACTACTTTGTTAGGCTGAGAAGTTCCTGTGCAGTTCACATGAAAGCAATATTAAATTATTTGCATGTTCCTCATATATGATACAAGGTGGAAAACTGGATAGCTACATCAAATGTACCTTCGGTTTAGAAAAGGTATGAAGTAAAATATAAAGGAATTATTTAATTAAAAGTCTGACTAAATTGGATGCTAAATGACACTTTAATTAATAATGGGGGGGAAACAAATACAGGCTCCCCTGCCTACTTCCCCTGCTGCAGGAGGGAGCATAAGCCACATGCCACTTTTACTCCACGTCTGATAAGAAAAGGGCAAGGACATTATAAACCTGAGGGGAAGCTAAATCCATCCTTGGGTGAGGAACTGGACTGAAAGGCTTTCCTGCTGAGAGGCGATACTGAGTGTACTACCCAGTAGACCACCTGACCCTCCGAGGGCTCTATTGCGTTTGGCATGATAGACAGTGGTCTCAGCACACTAGTGGCTGAGGCATTGTCATCACAGCAAAGGAGATTTTAAAGAAGAGATTTGAAGGAGTATAGTGAAGTAGCTTTGTGGATACTTACAGGCAGCTCCTCCCAAGCATGGGGCAACATGGAAGAAAGCATAAGGTGCTTGTTTCTTATCAATATTTGATAATAAAATAATCTTCATATCAATTGAGAATTACATTATGTGTTCTATTAATAATTGTTGATGCGACTCTACTTTTAAAAGATCTAGATATGCTCTGAATAATGTAAACATTGCCATATAATAGGCAATCACATATGCAATATAAATAACTCTTCTAAGAAAGCTTCCGTAACTTTTTTTTCTGTTTGCAACCCACAATGGTATTTCTTGGAGCAATTGATTCAACTCCAGATTCCACACAGACAAAACAACTATGTCTCTACGTTATTTGAATTCTTTACTGAACAATTTTAGAACCTAGAACCTATTATATCAATATTCTCCATTAAAAAACGTATCCAATAATAAGTTTTGTGAATTGTGTAATACAAATGTCTCTAAAATTTCTGCATCTAATTCACCAATGTTTTACTCCAGTTTTCTGCCAGTGAGAGTCAATTGAAATTAATAAAATTATGGTGTAAAATTGGAGCAAAGTGGTAGACTAATAATAGTGCTTTTAATTAGTAGGTTCAAAGTACTTTACAAAAGAGGTATCATCGTCTCCATTTTATAAATGGGGAATCTGAGAGGCAGAGAGATGACATGCCAAAGGCAGAGGTAGGAATAGAATCAAGATCTCCAGAGTCCCAATCCAGTCTTAATCCGCTAGTTCACACTGCCTCTCCATTAGGCTTTATTGCTACAATATATGCATTTTGATATCAAGTATGTAGATGGACAGGTCCTCAGCTGGTATATTTTGGCAGAGCTTCATAGAAGTCAATTCAGCTTTTTATTTTAATTATTTTCACCTCAAGTGACCTCTGCACCTCCTATGTGGTCTTCGAGTTAGCCCTTCTTTCTGAGCAATAGTCATTCCAGAATCTTTCTCCCATAACACTCAGGGCAGTCAACCAGAACTATCTGTCCATAGGTTGCAATATACTAGTACAAACAAAAGGAGGGAATGCTTTCAGGGACTCCTAGATAGCTCCCTTCATGTCTGCTGACATACTGCTTGACAGTTGCTCTTCCTTCCCGTGTTTTACAACAAAGACGGTGGTATCAAACACTGAAAAACAATCTGTAAAATAATTTTTTACATTTGACTGATTACTCAAGGATGTTTTACATCCCTTTATCTATATCTCAGCTGCATTTGATCTCTAGGTAGATGACCTTCCAAGTAGTTACAGACCTAACGAAAAATTGGAACTGACCTTTGACACATAACAGTAATTCTCAGTTTCTGAGGTGCTGTATGAAATCTAGATGCACAAGGCAGAATACATGGTTGTATTTATTATTAGAGTAACTGCTTTTAAATTTGAAGTGCTAGCAGAAGTAGTTAAATTATGTTTACAAATCCACAATTTTTTGGGAGGGACAGGGGGAGTGAGATACTGACTTATAAGGAAAATGGATAGTATTAGAACTGCTTAGAAGCCTTCCCTACTTTAGCAGCACCACAACAACAACCAGCGGCATCAGGGGGTTTACTCCAGGAATTTCCATTTAGACTAGGGAAGTGGGAGAAGAATTAAATATGTTTGTTTGTTTTATTTTCTGAAATTAGGGGTGCAGCTAGGGTGGGAGAAGAAAGAGGTTCAAATTTGGCAAATTTATGGGTGTTTAAGTGGGTTCATTTGGGGGTGTGAATAGGTGGTTTGGTGTGATTAAATGATAGCTTAATCAACTGCCTTCCGTTTACATTATCCCCACATTCCAGTCTCAGTGGTGAGGACCAAAATGATCTGGGTATTTTTTCTTGTTTTTTGAGGGTAGGAGACATATCCATCATGGAAGCAATGCCCTTTTAAGATAAATGGCCTGGGTGTAGGATTATTATGTGATCCGTTGTATTGGAGAATATTTAGGGAGTGATTCTGAAGGTAATGAAGTTGAAGTTTTATGGTGTTATTGGTAAAGGTGTTTGGGAGAGTGAATAGTCTTCTTAGATTGGCTTTGTAGCCTGCATTGAAGATGCTTGGTCTAGCATTGAGGTGTGGCAGCTATGACCATTCACTAACTACGGCAGGGGGCCAAAAGTGTTAAAAAATGTTGATGTGTGTAGGGAATATGGTGGTATTGTATGCAGAGAATTAATTGTGAGTGTTTGGATTCCGCCATTCCTATATTCGTGTATGGGAGGAGACAAGTCAGGAAAATACCTTGTGAAGTCAAAATGCATAATCTCCATTTCACTGGTTTTGCCTACAGTTAAGGACAAAAATTCCAGTCTTAGCTTCATACTGATAGGTACAAGATCAGTGACTAAAGTTTTAATTAGGATTTGAGTCCCCGAGGCTTGCATGTACTAGCAAACCCTGGCTGGGTGTTACCATTTTACCAATTTGGATACAGTTGGGTCAAGCTAGGTATTCTGTACAGTATTAGCCTAAAGAAAACAAGTGAAGATCTACTCTGCATTATTTTTGTATGCAGCCTGAAAAGCTGGAAGTCTCCTGCACACAGGCTAGATTGATTACAGTATGTTCATTTTGTGCGATTCCCAGGATGCATTTGAGTTGGAATAAGTTCAGGATGTGATGCAAATTGTCCATGTGAGCTGCTGACCCACCTTGGTGGTACCAAGGCTAATGGCAGTTAGTGATTTTAACATGTGTATGGATGACAAATTGTTGGAATGAGCTTTGGATTTCACAGCCACTATGATGACCATGAAAAAATTCCAGGTGGTTCCTGGTTCAACTCTCACAGCTAGTCAGGTGTTTGGTTTGGGATTGGAAGTTAATCATTTAGGGCTAGATTTTTAAAGGTATGTAGGCACCTAAAGATGCAGATAGGAGACTAATGGGATTTTCAGGAGCACACAGGTGATTAACTTGCATATAAATAAATGGGAGTTAGGTGTCTAGGCACTTTTGAAAATCCCACTAGGCAGCTGCATCTTCAGGCAGCACTTAAATACTTGAAAAAATCTGGGCCTTGAAGTTTGGCCAGTATTATAGACTAACTCATAACTCCTACGTTTTTGAGATAGTGCCCCTCCTATCATGTTGGGGACTAGGAACAGTTTTGATGGTCTGTCCTTAAAGATTAATGGAGCTGAAGCCTTTCCAGTAGACCCTCAAGGCAATAATTGTTCCTTAAGCAGCCCATTTTGAAAAGAGTCCAGAATACCCCTAATTCACTGACCTTCTGGGCACGCTGCAAGACTATCTATTTACCTAGGCTTTTGGGGAAGAAGGAGTGCAATTTGTGATAATGGGCGTATAATATGGATGTTGAGTTCAACTCTGATTAATTTTCTGCAATAAGAACCAGATGCTAGTTCAGAATTTTTTGTGATTGGATTTTTAACATATCGCAAAAGTATTGAGAGGCCTAGAATAGGTGCTTCATATATAGCTAAATCAGTAAATAGTTCAGACATTATACTTTTTAACAAAGCCTTAAAAATCAGTATTTAAGTAAAATTTATAAGCTCATCTAATAAGAGCTGAATGTAAAATTCAAACCATAATTAGAGTATATGTATGTATACACAGAGGCAGCTAAATACTAAAATCTGTGTATTGTTAAGCAATGTGAGAATCAAAATTCCTAACAAGATATGTGTACTAAGATTTAGTAAAATTATGACCCAAGCTTGAACATATTTAAACAGCTGACATCAGGAGGGAACACAGTTTTAATTGTAATGTGAAACCTTTGTATACTACCATAAGATACTCCCATGTGTCATAGTTGGAGTTTTGGAAAAACTTGGTGTAATGCATCATACACATTACTTTCAAGAGATGAGACTATGTTTTACCTAGTGTCTTAGTAGTAAGGCTGCAGTGTATTTGTAGAGCAACTTACCTGGACTACAAACCACTCTCCGCTGGTGAGAGAGAGATTTTGGTTTTCTGACAGTTCCAAAATATCGGAAGTTAATCTCACATTGAACAAAACCTTTTGGATATTTTTTAACTTGTTCTAAAAGTTAAAGAAAATGAAAGGCTACGTTTGGAAAACAGGAGGAGGTGATTTATAACCATTACTCCAGTGGCAGTGGTTCTTAACCTTTACTGCAGCCTGCACCCCTTTGGTTCTCAAAATATGTTCTTGCACCCCTTATCAAAAATTGTGCTTGTGCTTAATTTGTGTGTTTCATGATTTACATTCTAAATCTTTTTGGCATGTCTTGCACCCGCAGAAAGGGCATCTCACGCCCCCAGGGATGTGTGCACCCCAGGTTAAGAACCACTGGGTTAGAGCAATAACCTGGAATGTGGACAGCCTAGGTCTGGAGCAGAGGGCCTAGACCACCAGGCTATTGGCTGCCTATTCTAGTGTGGGGCTCTCTCAGTCTCTCCTTTTGAAGCTGTTCCATTTTGTATAAAGAAATATTCATTGAAGCAGGAATTGGAATGTAGATGTTCTCTCTCCCAGGTGAGTGTCCTGAGTACAAGGCTATAGAGTCATTCATTTTCACTCTTCCCCCCTCAATGACTGTTCAAGTATTTTATAAAAAGTGGAACAGCTTCAACAGGACAGAGTAAGAGAGCCCCCCCCCTTTAGAATACCCAATAGCCTGGTTGTTATGGTACTTACCTAGAAGGAGTGGAGACCTGGGTTCAAGTCCCTGGTCTGGAGTGAAGATTTGAACCTGGGTCTTCCACTTCCCAAATGAGTACCCTAACCATTGCACTACAGGTTATAAGGGGGGGTGACAGTGCCCCCCCTTTTTGTGAATAATGCCTAGATCCCTGTGTGAAATCTTACCTGAAAAAGATTTCATTTTGTTAATGTTGCAATGATTCATTTTGACTTTTTGGGAAATTTTTCTTTTTTTGTTTTTTGTTTACTGAAACAATTTGCTGGAATCTACATGAATTTGCAAAATGTCAACCTAAATCTGCTTTCTGACTGAAAAATAGTTTCATCTGAACAATTTTGCCCAGCTGTAACGTATATATGTGTTAATAAAAAAAAAAGAAAGAAAAGTCTAATTTTTCAAGCTTGACAAATGAAGGCTCATTAGAGACATGACATGACACTTTTTTTTTGTCTCTAGGTTTGATTTCCTACACCGAATATCTGTTTCTTCTTTGTATCTTAACAAGTAAGTATTCTGAAAAAAACTCACTGCAATTTTTTAAGTGGAGGAGGTTTTGGAATTAATTGATAAACTTAACCGTAACAAGTCACTGGGACCAGATGGCATTCACCCAAGAAATTGTGGAACTGTTAACTATGGTTTGTAACCTGTCCTTTAAATCAGCTTCTGTACCCAATGACTGGAAGATAGCTAATGTAACACCAATATTTAAAAAGGGCTCTAGAGATGATCCTGGCAATTACAGACTGGTAAGTCTAACGTCAGTACCAGGCAGATTAGTTGAAACAATAGTAAAGAATAAAATTGTCAGACACACAGAAGAACATAAATTGTTGGGCAAAAGTCAACATGGTTTCTGTAAAGGGAAATCATGTCTTACTAATCTATTAGAGTTCTTTGAAGGGGTCAGCAAACGTGGACAAGGGGGATCCATGGATATAATGTACTTAGATTTACAGAAAGCCTTTGACAAGGTCCTTCACCAAAGGCTCTTACCTAAATTAAGTTGTCATGGGATAAGAGGGAAGATCCTTTTATGGATTGAGAACTGGTTAAAAGACAGGGGGAAAAGGGTAGGAATAAATGGTAAATTTTCAGAATGGAGAGGGGTAACTAGTGGTGTTCCCCAAGGGTCAGTCCTAGGACCAATCCTATTCAACTTATTCGTAAATGATCTGGAGAAGGGGGTAAACAGTGAGGTGGCAAAGATTGCAGATGATACTAAACTGCTCAAGATAGTTAAGACCAAAGCAGACTATGAAGAACTTCAAAAAGATCTCACAAAACTAAGTGATTGGGCAACAAAATGGCAAATGAACTTTAATTTGGATAAATGTAAAGTAATGCACATTGGAAAAAATAACCCCAACTATACATATAATATGAAGGGGGCTAATTTAACTACAGCTATTCAAGAAAGAGATCTTGGTGTCATCGTGGATAGTTCTCTGAAGATGTCCATGCAGTATGCAGCGGCAGTAAAAAAAGCAAACAGGATGTTAGGAATCATTCAAAAAGGGATAGAGAATAAGACGGAGAATATATTATTGCCCCTTATATAAATCCATGGATTCGCCCACATCTTGAATACTGCGTACAGATGTGGTCTCCTCATCTCAAAAAAGATATACTGGCATTAGAAAAGGTTCAGAGAAGGGCAACTAAAATGATTAGGGGTTTGGAACGGGTCCCATATAAGGAGAGATTAAAGAGGCTAGGACTTTTCAGCTTGGAAAAGAGGAGTCTAAGGGGGCATATGATAGAGGTATATAAAATCATGAGTGGTGTGGAGAAAGTGAATAAGGAAAACTTATTTACTTGTTCCCATACTATAAGAACTAGTGGCCACAAAATGAAATTTATAGGCAGCAGGTTTAGAACAAATAAAAGGAAGTTCTTCACACTGCGCACAGTCAACCTGTGGAACTCCTTGCCTGAGGAGGTTGTGAAGGCTAGGACTATAACAGGATTTAAAAGAGAACTAGATAAATTCATGGAGGTTAAGGCTATTAACCAGGATGGGTAAGCACTGGTGTCCCTAGCCTCTGTTTGTCAGAGGGTGGTGATGGCTGGGAGGAGGGAGATCACTTGATCATTACCTGTTCTGTTCACTCCCTCTGGGGCACCTGGCATTGGCCACTGTCAGTAGACAGGATACTGGGCTGGATGGACCTTTGGTCTGACTCAATATGGCCATTTTTATGTTCTTGTATATTATATAAGATTCTGAATTTATTCCAAAAATTATATAAATTATATGGGGAAAAATCACGTGCATCTTTTCCATATAACTTGGCCACTGTATTATCCCAGTGTAATCTCGTAACATTTCAATTGAAGTGTTGTATTACATAAGGCACCCTTTACTGAAAATGAGAGATTAAGGATTATCAGATTAATTGAACATCAGTTTAATTGAACATCAGTTTGTAGTGTATAATCTCAGTCCTCTGAAATTGCTGCGTAATTGTTAGATAAATTTATTAACATTTATAAAGGACTTTTGAAGATGGAGAGAGATACATAAATTGTAAATATTATTTTTCAATCCATATATGATATCCGCTTAAACAGTTTTAGAAAATCTGTTGAAACTGAGACAAACATTTATTTGTAAACAACAAATACCAACAAAATTAAATATTTGTTTTGTCTTCTACCTGGAAAAACAATATAGAAGAATGTAGAAGGTGTAATTGTTTGATTGTACTAGAGTTAATTATGTATAGTATAGATTTTCCATAACTAACACATTTGTTTGAGATTTTAGATTTGTAAATT
Source organism: Mauremys reevesii (assembly GCF_016161935.1). NCBI lineage: Eukaryota > Metazoa > Chordata > Testudines > Geoemydidae > Mauremys > Mauremys reevesii. The sequence continues at coordinate 84,330,587 of NC_052627.1, read as the reverse complement.
AAAAATGTACAAACTAGTTTTAGAAGTTTTGTTAACTTCAAATAGTAGGCTTTTAAAACTGTCATCTTTTGGAATTTAAAAATCAAACACAAAAACCACAACAGTGCTTCATATATTTGGGTATTTCATGCAAGAATTCTCGACTTTAAGCATGAAATCATGTACACAGGGTTGTATATGTCAGAACCCAGTTATTTTTAATCCAGACTTTTCAAAGAGGTTTATATGAGAAACTGATACCTCAGATGTAGAGCTAGGGGCTCTTCTTTCATAAGAAGTTAAGGGAGAAGAAAACCCCATTTTCTATATAAGCTGAAAGCTGTTCTCCAGAAAGAAAGTGTATTCATCACTGAGAAAGAGTGAAGTGGGCTATGGACTACCTAAGATACTATTTGCTGAGGAACCCTTTTTCTCTGATCACAGACCTCCCTAAATGGAGCCTTGGCAGGCACCCAGTGCTGACAGCAGGAGCCCGACAGGCGCCTTGCGCTGACTAGTAATTTGGGGGGGGGGCACTGAAACCTGAACAATAGTGTGCCCAGCAGGGACTGAAGCCCCAGTACTTCCCAGCAGGGATTGAAGCTCTGAACTCCAGTGCACCTGGTGGGGCTTCATTTAGGGAGGGCAGGGGGGCACCTGCCCCACCCCCCAGTTACAAGTCAGCCCCTGGCGCCAGCTCCTCCGAACCCACCAGCACACAGCCAATCACTCCTCTCTCTACCTGCACTAGATTCCCCCCCCCCACACACACACACAAACACACACACACTAACTACTCACGGCTCCCCAGAGTTTTGTGATCTGGTCAAAGGCATCTAGCAATCTGGATTTTTCCCACAGTCCTTCTATTGACTACCCCTGCTCTAGAATATTTTGATTGAGGAGCTTCCCTGAATTTGTTTTCCATTACAGATAATATCCATAAAATGGACTAGTGTCTGACCAAAAATTAGATTCTTTATTATAGGTAAGAAATGAAATGAGAGGTACCTTATCCATTTTTTGATTGAAGAATAAAATAGTTCAATTGTCTGAATGGTAGAAGTTAAACTGAAATTTTCAAAATCCAAACAGCGGAGGTTATGAGCTGGTGCCATTTTTATGTAATGGCAGAGTTAGAAGAGGGCTTTAATCCATCATTGCATAGGGCCACATGTAAAGGCAAGAAATTATTACTAAACTGAATAATGTAATAAACTTTGGAGTTCAGGCTAATATGACTGGGTTTTCAACTCTTCCTTCCAAGTACTAAAGAGACCTCCTAGAATAATAGTGTACATGTGTAGTAAATGCAATCATTGCATACCTTTTATAGAGATGGAATGTATGGCCATAGGACTGGGCTTTAAATTGGCTTGTCAGCTGTTCCTCTTGCCAATATCAGGGAACATGAGTATGGATTGTTTTAGTTGGTAGCTTTAAGTCCTACCAAGGGCACTTAGTAGCATCTCTTTAGTCAGTGGGAGATCTATTTTTTTTCCCAACCAAACTTTTGGCCAGTCAGTTTAATAAAAATGTCATTTGATATTTTAAAAGGAAAATCGTATTGGAAGATTCTCTGAAGGATTCGTTTAACATCTTAGTCTCCATTTTTTTTCTAGTGTTGCCTTGGCATTTAGAAGTTGAAAGGAAATGGTATTCGTAATTCTCTGACCCTCTCTGGTTAATAAATTACTGGTACTTCGGTATACCAAAATGTTCTGTTAGCCTCTTATTATTATTTCCAAGTCATTTGATACTCTCTGGCTTCAGGTGAGACATTAATTCTTATAAAAGTCAATGGAGTTACACATACGGTGAATCTGTCCCCTTATATTTAATTGCCAGGCTTTTGAAATATAATAGAGCTCAGTGGGATGGGGGAGAGTGCATGTGTGTCACCTTTTATTAGCCTAACATAAGTAATACAGTGCTAAACAGAAGAAGGCTTTACAGCTCTTGGTTACTCCTGGTCTTGAGATTCTGTTACTTGCCTTGTCCCTATTTCCCTTTTCCTTGTGTCCTCTAAATACATTTCCTTGTTAAATCTGTTCTGTGAGTGATATCTTAAATATCATTTCTTGCCCCGTTTGTTTGGGGTTTTTTTTGCTATAATTCACAAGATACTAAATTGTTTGCTTACTTTGATATTGCTAGATTTTTAAAAGGTTTATTACATAAGCTTCTAATATAGCCTGGCTTTTGAATTCTCTTGTTTAGTCTTTACTAGTCTTTATCTGTATTCTTTTAAGATGTCATTTCTTCTGGCTGTTTCCAAAGCTTTTAAAGACAGCAATGAGTGATTTGTAGGGTATTTTAAAAGATAGCCTGTTTACTCTCTTCCACAAAGATAAGGTTGTCTTTAAGACTGTCACTTCTCACCTAACGCTGTTCAGGATTTCACCTTGGACAGTCTGTTGTTTCTCTTATTGTCCTTAGCAAGTTCTTGTTCCTGGTTAGTAGAAGTCAGTTTTTATAAAATTGAATGGTAACCAGATTATAAATTAAAATTTGGATGATATTTCATCATTGCAAAAACCTTATAAGTTTGCGGGGGCTTATTAACTAATTTTGGTGGGTCATGCCTTTACAAGCAAAAGTTGTACAAATGGATTGACTGTGTGCGTTTTTGCTGAGTAAAGCTGGCTCTGAATTAAGATGCATTGTGTTGCATTGTGCCAGCAACATGGTAGTCTCTATTTATCTGACATTCCAATCAACATAATTTTCAGATCAGAAATGGGGAATCAGATATATATCTTTTTGGAATCACTATTTGGACTTCAGTGCCACAGCTGATCCTCACTTCAATTAAGCAGTATTGTAAAAATATATATATTTTTAAATCTCCTAATACTGTAAGCACATAACCACAGCCACCACCACCCCAGCACCCCTCTTCCCCCCCCCTCACAAATAATGGGTTTTGCCTCAATTTCCACAATGACTCTGGGAGGAACATTGGCCCAACCCCCAGGAGGTGACAACAGGGAATAGCCATGTGTGATTGGTTCTCCCTCCTCAATACCAAACCAGCCACTGCTCCAAGATGTTTTACCCTTTTTCTTTTCTTTCTTTCTTTTTTTTTTTTTAAATCTATGAACTTTGAGGTGTGCATTAAGTTTCTGAAATGTTGAAAGTGACACAAATGTATAAGGTGAGATCCCTAGCTGCTGTTAGTCAGTTATATACTGTTTATATGTACAAATATACTGATTAAGGATCTGGTCTAAAATATTCGGTTTATATTCATAAAGGTTAAACTTTTATCATCACTTTTTGCAAATAATTGACAGTCGTATTCTTTTTCTGGCAGAGCCTCATGCAGGTTTTAAAATAGCTTTCAACATGTTTGATACTGATGGCAATGAGATGGTCGACAAAAAGGAGTTCTTAGTGGTATGTATATTAGATATTGCCCTTTGATCAGTTTCTGAGTATTTTGACATAATCTTGCTATCATTCTATTTTTATGTTTAAATTCTTGATGAAAATGAGAGATTGCATAAAATGGTAAATAACTGTAAATGTCAACTAGTTATAATGGTGCATAGATGTACTGCATGCTGTGCTTTGAAGTTGAATTGTCATTTCCCTTCTACTCCTTTTGTTGTTGTTGTTAATAAATTTCTCTAATAAAATTCCTTTTGGGCTAATATTGCCATAGCTGTGATCGGCAGTTACTGGAGCTAGACACACTTTGGTATAACAATGAGGGAGCTTGTGGCAGGATGTTCTCCAGGTGGCCCCTTGACTTTGTCGTTTATTTCCCCACTTGATCCAAAATAACCTGAATCGGTTGACTTTCATGACATACTGCAAGGCCAATCTATTTTGGGGACCATTTGGAAAGGCTCTGAGGTAGAACTGAGATATTGTTGTGCCACTTAGCCCCACCGTATCATTAAGGTCCGAATTCATCAAAGAACTACAGTGTGTTTAAATAATATTGATTTCAGGCGAAGACTTACAGTGAAGCACATGCTGAGGTGATTTGCTGAATTGGGCCTTTAGTGATTTTATTACACCTGGATGATGTTGGTGGCAAGGCTGACTGGGGTCTGAATAATTTGTACTTTTAAATAATGGCAGGGCACCTAGAGCTTTTGGATTAGGTGTTGCGACAAATATGACAATTTCCTGCAATATCATTGGGAGCTCTTACTGTATTAAGTTTATGTATCATTGTGGGCCAGGGATTGTATGTAACTCCATGGGGGAAGAGTAACCACAGCCCTCCAGGAACTAAGAACAGTGGAGTGTCATTGAGTACTCACTCAAGATGTAACACATCCAGAGAGGGACCACGTCCTGGGGAGGCTCAGCTATACTAGTTCACAGGAGTGGCAGGTTTGTATAATTATTGGTGGTTCCCAAAACGGGTCCAAGTCCCACCCCCCAACAGGGGTGCTGGGGTGAGGGCTGCAGGGTGGGGCTGGGGATGAGGGGTTCCTGGTGCAGGAGAGGGCTCAGGGCTGGGGTAGAGGGTCGGAGTACAGGGGGTGCGGGCTCTGGGGTGGGGTGGGGCTGAGCCAGGGATGAGTTTGGGGTGCAGGCAGGCTGCCCTCGGCTGGGGCCAGAGACGAGGATTCCCCCCCAGTCCTCTCCCCACCGGCAGCAGCGAGCTCTGGGGCGGGACCTCCCTCTCCATTCCTGACAGTACACTGACCTAACACCACTGTCACTGCTCTTAGGGCCCCTCTCAGGTCCAGGAATCCCCTTCAGCTCCTCTGTGGTGGGTGCAGGGGGGGGGCTGCCATCACGTGTGTGCCTCCTCCCCTGCTGCTGTCCCTCATTGTAGCCTCACTGGGGGTGGGGGATTGGGCTGCCCCTTGCCCAGCATGGGGCAGGAGCAGTGACTGCGGATAGGGGGGGCCCCCTGTGCTGGTGGATGGTCCTGCTGGAAAGCGAAGGGTCTTTGTGTGAGGCGTAAGGGCTGGGTCAGCCTGCACTGGCACTAGTGGCTGCGGGTCACTAGGACCCTGCGGCAGCAGTTGATGCCAGGACCTGGCATTGCGGAGTGCAGCGCAGAGCTGCAGGGGGCAGCCACCCGCTTGAAGCAGGGTTGCTATGGGACCTGGGGAGACGTGCGGGGGCAGCACGTGGGGTCTGGGATACCCTTGGGGAGGCACGTGAGGGCGGCAGGTAGGGCCTGGGGAGAAACCCGGCCCCATACATTGGTGGAGCGGGGCCCCTGGGCCCCGAATTTGCTAGAGCATGGGCACCATGGGCTCATATAACTCGCCATCCCTGCTAGTTCCACTGGGTTCTCCAGAGGCCAAAGACAAAGGAAGGACTTTAGGTAATTAACCTGAGTTTAAGCTGACTCAGGGGCTTCATTATGTTCCGGAAAACAGACAGGGCCTTCTGTCCAAGAGAAGGGTCCCAATCCTTGGGGAAGGGTTGGAAGGACTGACGCCAATCAGGGGTCATCCCTGTTAAGCTTATTAGCATGCACATAGGGTTTTTTTTAATTGTTTTAATATATTTTCTCTGAAATGCTTTTTTACTTTACGACTAAATGGCTGACAGGCTTAGTCCCTGATTCTATCCTGGGTTTATCACTGTTCCCATGTGCAGTTCCTGTGCATAGTGTATTACAGGATGAGGGCCTTCACTGGCTCCGTGTAATTTCTAGCAGGCAAAACCTCCACCATAATAACTGGTATAATTTGTGCTAGTCTTAGCTAAACCAAAGTGTGAATGGATATATGGGCTGAAACAATATGTCATCTGTGAAGCACATTGGTAGGCATATGTAAAATATTGATTTTTGGTGCACCTTCACTGTTATACTACAATAGAACCTCAGAGTTATGGACACCTCTGGAATGGAGGTTGTCTGTAACTGAAGTGTTTGTAACTGAACAAAGGGCAGCTTGGGCTGCAGATCCAGCGGCTGACTCTCAAGGCCAAGCAGCAGCAGCAGGTGTGTGTGTGTGTGTGTGTGTGTGTGTGTGTGTCCTGTTGGTGGAGGGGGGAGTAAAAACAGCCAGTTCCCGCCAGCTGGGGGAGGGTGAGTAAAAACAGCACATCCCTCCGGGCGGGGCGGGGGTGAAAGCAGCACAGACCCCAGCCCTGTTCCTGCTCTGCTGGATCCGGCTGCTGTGGGCTGGCAGCCCCAGCATCTTGCTGTAAATGGCTGCCCTGCTCATGGGGTTGGGGACAGGCAGCTCAGATGTTTCTACCTTTAAGATGCAATACAGGCACAGTACAGTATTTGCTTTTTTTTTTTTTTTTTAATCTCTGCTTCTGCCTGATTTGTTACTTCTGGTTTCACATGGTGTCCAGTTGACCAGTCAGCCTATAACTCTGGTGTCCGTATCTTCGAGGTACTACTGTAAATAAAGGAATTAAGCTGCTGTTGTCTCTTGCAAACAGAGAGTTCCCCTGTTGAAGAATCATTTCCCAAGACTCAAAAGTGCTGTTTATTCTAGCAAGAGTTTGGAATAAATTGTATTTAATAAATTGACTTCTGATATGTCTTCTTTGAACAGTAGAATGCTAACACATTGTGTAATGTGCTAAGTTCTCCCACTTTTGGCCTTTGTCTCTGTTTCCTTCTTATGGGACTTTATGGGCTAGATTCTTCTCAGTGCCAAGATCTGCACCTCTCCTCCTGTGACAAGCAGGCCATCAGGGAGTCAGTTTTAGCTCTCTGATTCTCAAGCCATAGTCGCTCCAGCTTTAGGCTTTAACTGAGGTAAACTGGCTATGAACCTTATGCATGCATAGCCCAGGTGAGACTTGGCAAAGTGTAGCAATGTTCTGACATAGTCCCTGTGAAGAAGTTGATGATGGGGAGAAGTTAGAGTTCAGTAGTCACTCCATCAGTATTGTACTGGGTGAGACCTCTGTCTTTCCCTCCCGTGGAGGAATTCTCAATTAGCCACTTGCAGTCAGGATGTGGCTGTTTTCTGCTACTCAAGCAATGAGTAGAATCTGGACTGCATATACAAATCTGGCTCTGGTGTTTTCCTTAATCTGAAAAAATAAATTATCTAGATTTAAAAGGTGTATTGTGCTTTGTGTACGGGGAAACATAACAGCCAGCATATCAACAGCACCTATAGGGCATAAAATATTACAAACTTTTGAGAGACGCAATGCAAATCTTGGGCATAATTGGGCACTGTATATGATATACTATAAACTGTTTAAAAAGTGCTGAAAACCATGATATCACACTAATAGTAAGGTTTATTACACTTTATATACGTCAGTTTAACTGTATAATTACGTTAATTATGCAGTGTATAGTATATGAGTGCCAACTATGTGGTATTTCAACCATCATATAACCAAATGAGTTACTTGTTAGACAGATTGTGTTATAATAAAGACAGGTTATCAGTTTGCTAAAACTGAAATTTTGACTTTTCATCTGAATTTGGAATAAGAAAATGTTTTGAAATCTCAAATTCTCATGGGACAGGAAAATTATTTCCCATGTTTAGTATAAATAAATTAAGGTTTTCACAGCAACATTAATTTGTCTAAATTGTATATATAGTTTTCTATAAATGACGGTATATATTTCATCAATGTAAATAATAAACCAAAATACTACATATCTTAAATGTGCAACATAGACTAGTTAACGTTGCTATAGGAACACTTTTGCATTTCTTGGCTGTTTAGCCTATACATTCTGAAACGTAATATTGCATTAATCTATGTTTTGCAGTTGACTATATCTAATATATGATTGACATAATATATAAATGGACTTTATAAATATTTAGATAACTATGCATGGGTATTATGCTATCCTTTTTAAGAGGTTTGATATAAGCAGATTTGATTCTTCTTTTACTATGATTTTTGGCTTTATATTGTGATGGAAGTTGAAAGTTAATACAGATTTAAATGGAAAATTCATACTGTTTCACTCTTCAGGAACTATCACTGCTAAGTAGTTGATGATAAGTGATCTATTTTCTTGATTTACACATTCAGGTGATGAAATTAATGTAATTAATTTATTGTACCCTGTGACCACAGAAACATTGTCCTTAAGATTAATTGTGCTATTACACAAAGTATCCAGATCTGATTTTTTATCTCAGATGCTTGTTTTGCAGACTATCAAAACAGAGAATAGTATAGAGGTGATTCTTTTTCTGTTGTTCAAAAGATTGAGGGCTTTGTGCTGCTACTTTGGCCACTGCTGGTTGAGATTGAGAGCTTCACTCCTGCTCCTTCATCTTGCGGCACAGTAGCATTGCAACACTGATAGCTTGTCCATAGAATAGACCAAATAGAATGACCAGATAACTCCTGGTCATGAGCCACGAGTTCTGCTCTCTTTACCAGAAGTAATTATTTCATGGGTAGGAGTAAGAGACACAGATGTAACTTTTCATAGAATTATAGAAATTGTAGATAGGAAAAAACCCATTAGGTCATCTGGTCCATCACTTTGGGATTGAAGCATTATTCCCAACAGTGTATTCTCCAGAATTTTGTCTCGTCCAGTTTCAAATACTAAAACGATGATAATGATGTAAAATTCTGAGGACCCTGAGCCCTTGCTCTAAAATATGTGTTCCCTACGGGTGCTGTTTACTTGGTATTTTATTTAAAAACAAACAGTTATTTTTGCCTTTTGATATGGAGGAGAAGGGGGTCAGGAGAGCTGGAGATTAGAAGGTGAGAGTCTGAGTATAAGGTAGTACAGTTTTGGAACATTTATCTATCCCTGGTCATATAAAATGATAATTCTGTTAAAACTATATTTAATAGCTAAACTTTTTACAGCATGTGTATGTATGTATACAGCTCTGTGTATGTAGACATATTGACACACACGGGCAATTCTGCACTGTTTGTTACGTACATAGTAGCTCTGTTCCTGAATCAGAAGATAAAAATGGCTTGTTTTGCAGCTTCAAGAGATATTTAGAAAGAAAAATGAGAAGAGAGAAAGAAAAGGAGATGAAGAGAAACGTACAATGTTGGTAAGTAAAATTAGACTAGTTGTAGGTTTGTGGTTCTTGGATTTTTTTATGTAGCTCAAAAGTGTGGTTATATTTATTAATTAAGAAGAATATTTATTTAATGTTACTAATCACTTTTAAGATTTCTGAGCAACTCCAGGTACCATACTGAATCACATAACTCCTAACAATATAAAGGGTCAATTTGATTCTAAGCCTGTTTATTGAAGGGAGAATAATAGGTACTCCTGGGGGAATTCTGCACCAAAAAAATAAAAATTCTGCACCAAAAATTAAAAAAAAATCTATGCACAATATTTTAAAATTCTGCATATTTTATTTGTCAAACTAATTAGTTTAGTAATTTATTTCAAAATACATGTGGGCAAGTATGTCTGTAACAATATAGGAAAAAAGAAGATTCAGGAAATGTTTTTTGACAAATAGATTCTTTAGTAGGCATATTAATTGCTGGGAAAGAGCCCGGCTGTGGGTGAGAGAAATATATTTGGGGTTTTTTGGGGAAGGGAATTGTCACTGAGCCTCCCCCATGCAGAGCCTGGTTGACCCCTAGCCTCTCTCATTCAGTCAGGCACATCTGTCTCTGTCCCCATGTGTGCCTCCACCCCCACTCAGCCATCCCATCTCCCCCCCAACACCATGTGTCCCTGCACCCTCTTGTCCCCATGTGTCCCTGCACCCTCACTCCCATTCAGCTCCCACCCCTGTATGCTCTCCACTAGCCCTTCTGAATCCCAGTCTGTGACACACACCCCCCAGCAGCTCGATGTGACTTACACTGCCCATTCCCCCCATATCCCATGCCTCCTGACCCGGCCTCACAGGCAGGGTGCTGTGAGGAACACAGCCTCATCCCTTCCCTATCCACAGCTGGGGCTGTTCCTGCCCAGGAGTGGCTGCTCTCTGTTCTGGTGCCACAGCAGCCCCTGAGCCCCTGTTGGGTGAAAGGCGTAACTGCAGCACCTCTCCAGCAGACTATATTTTCTAAAGTGAAAAAAAAGTTCTGTGTGGGAATGAATTCTGCACATGTGCAGTGGTGCAGAATTCCCCCAGGAATAAATAGGATCATTTTGAACCTAAAAGCGAACTACAAAGTTCCTGAAAAAATAAATGGTGTAAGATCCGCAAAGAGGAAAAATATACATAGGTGTTATTTTAAAATGCAGTTACAGTAGTATTTTATTTTATTTTATTTTTTAAATCAATAATTTACTCTGAATCTAAGAAGTCTAGTAGACTTTCTAATGTAGTCTTCTACCATAATGAGAGTGAATTACCTCACTACCATCTTAAATGTAAGTTGAAACACTCCCTCATGCTGATCTTCTGTTCTCTCTCCCTCATAATTTTCTCAGAAATGTTCATATGGACTTACTATTTTCATACTTAATTTCAGCCCAAATCCTTTGACACATTTGAAGAGATATGATTCATAAATTAAAATATAAGCAAACTAAGATTTTGTACTCAGACTGAAATCTTTGTATTGAAGCACCTTATTTTCATTGTTCTTCTGAACAAGGTTTATTGAAAGATCACTGAATATGGTTCGCCAGAGAGATCACCAGTTAAACATTTATATGTATGTCTGAAAATCTTCCATCTGTGTGAGTTAAAAATGCCACAAAAATTAAATACTGTGCATGACCACTACATTTTTTCAATTGTTGATAACTATTTGTGAAACATATGTCTTGAAACATTTCAAATGAACTTGTTCTTACTGAAGACTACAGGTCAAATCTTGGGGTTTACTTTTATGTATGTGAAAGGCCAAGGAGTAGTGTACAAGTTGTGGTTTGTCTGCATTAGGTGGGGCAGCAGCAGGGGCTTACATCCCTGTAATCTCAGTGGTAGGTCTCTACCAATCCTGCTTCGGAAAATGGGTGGATTCATGCACTGTGCAAATGGATTGGGCCAAACCCCCACATTGTAGGTACCACTTGGATATATCTGCTTCTTATTCCTATGGCTACCATTATGGCTACCTGGCCACTTGGGGATATAGATTCTAGCCCTCAGCTCAACAACTGTTTTGTGTACAGCAAAATCCTTTTTTTATTTATTTGAATTTTAAAAGCATAACATAAAAGCATATTTATCTGGGGCTGTCTGTGTGCTCCCTTCCCAGAGGTTGACCCCCAAACCACAAGAAACTTGAACTTTAGGAGCTACCACATTTTTGAATAACCCAAGCACAGAAAATAATATTTGTTAACCCTAAGGGACACAACTTTTTTCACATTGGCAAACATTTTTAATTGCTCAGTTAATTTTATTGACATCTTTAGGTCAAGTCTAAGCAAAAGAAACTTCATCCTAGAAGGAAAACTTTTGAGAATATTACAGAGACAAAATAGGGGGATAGAATATCAAATTTCTTGTAACTTAAATTTATCATGGTTGTAATGTACTCAGCTCTATACATTTTTCTGTTTTAAGAGTCTTAAAAACAAGATGTAAAAAAAGAAAACCATTTGCTTTCTGCCATTTAAAAAAACATACCAACATTTCTAGTAACATGTAAGATAAAGACTTGCCTGTCCTAACCTATTGTGTTGTCTTCTTTCTCTTTCTTTTTGGTTTCATTCTGAAATGTGGTACTTCACTTCACCATTTTTGCTGTATGTCAGCGCCTTCAACTCTATGGATATCATACTTCTACTAACAGTGTATGTACTCTAAATATTTTCTGTGTATATAGTTTTCACCCGTGAGATGGAATCATTTGTTATAACAATTGGCTCTTTATCAAGTAAATGAATTTTACTAGTATAAGGTCTTATTCAGTCAAAAGTATACTCTGTCTTCAGAGCCATAGAAGGCTGCAGATGCTTGCTACAGGCATAGAGTGACAGGCTGGCCCATCCAGAGGAGAAATGGATGCCTCTGGATAGGTAAAAAGGAGAAAAAGAGCTGGTCTGTATTAGGGAGTTGTAGACCTACTCTGGGTGGGGTGGTGAACCCATGTATATAAAGTCCCCCAACAACAATTAGTAATAAAAATTCTGTCCCCTTTCATGGGACATAACAGTAGAGCTTTCAGTAATAACCATATTCCTAGGTTTCGGTCAGTTTCCCAGCACCTTATCCTAATAGGGCATAGGGGAAGAGACGGTCTCAACCATTTTTTTCTTGCACTGTTTGAAGTAGTTTTGTTTTATTTTATGAACAGAGTAGGATGAGAACAGGGGCTGTTGTAGAGAGCCCAAGATGAGGACAGACTTTATTACACTTGATGACTCTTTGGGCAGAGGGTGGAAGGAATTTTCAGATTGATGAACTCTGCCCTTTGACCTTGGCTGAATGCCGTTTCAGAGTAGAGCAGATTTAGACTCCTTTAAAAGGTCCTCCGTGGCTGCCTAGCATAAAAAAGCCAGGGAAGAACCCAAGCCTCAATCTTCATGGTTATATGGGGAGGAGTTCATTCTTTTGAGCCAGATTAGCATGATAATTAGGCTGGATGGAGTTTGTGACTGCATTTATAGAAAAGGGGCTAGGATTTGAAGTTGTATATACAGTTCTGTTTCCCATGACTTTTGTAGCTGTGCAGCATTAACAAGAATAAAAAATGGTAAGAACTTTTTTATCCCCGAACTGAACACATGCAGTGCCATTTTTACATAGTACTGTTTCTGATCATGCATACGTTTTAACTCTGTCACTTTGTCTTTCATACAATTGTGCCCAGGTAAGGCAGCACAGACATGTTAAATACATACCTGTTCAATAAGATGATAGTAAGTCAAAAAGTATGCACTATAGTCTTGACTTGAAGTCTATTGAAGCCTTTCTGTTGACTTTGTGTGCTTTGGATCATGCCCTATGTCAGCATGAAAGACTTAATGCTTCATATCTCTATATTTCCTTCCCTTTATAGTTTAACAAAACTTACCTTTAAGCATTTCTAAATTTATAATAATGTTCTGACTCTAGTAAAAAAAAATCTATTTTTATACTCACATTTAGAAAAATAAATCAGCACAGTGGGGGTTTTAAATTGTTTTAAATAAAAGAAATGGGTGGTTCTAATGGTGAATTACATCTATTAGCATGGTATTGAATGTGGACCTGGAACTGGAATAATGAACACTTTTATATTTCTATCATTGAAAGCCCAAACTATGAGGTCCTGAGCACCCTCAGCTTCCATTGAAATCTGGGGCAATTGAGTGTACTCAGAACTTCATAGTATCAAGCTCTGAAGGCTACATCTTACATAAGATGCATCTATAAATGGGTCTGAGTAATTTGATTATTTCTGTCTTTTCATATTACACATGATATTTCTCTGGAGCTAAGCTGGTGCATGCTGTGAATGTGTATTAAGACTAGTACAGCATGAGTTGCATGTGGGTTTTGATTAGCTGAATGCAATCTTATTATTGATGATTATTATAAAAGTAACGTAGAAAAATAAAATGTGCATGCTTCAGAAATACTAACTTCATCAATAATAATCAGTTTTTGTCAGATAAATAAAGTACATCACCAGTAAGACAGGTAATTCAATGAATAATTATCTAATAGTATGTGTATCTAAATAAAGGATGAGGAGGTGAAAAGTATATGTAACTTCTTGAGGCAGTGATTTACGTTGAAAATTTTTTTTGACTTATTTGGCATATTTTGTCAATGTTTTATGGTTTAAGAAGAGATATTCTTGTCTAACTTTTTAGTTAATTTTTAAAAAAACATGAAGCTTCATTGACTAAAATATACATAATCAACATGATGCATCAGCAGTTAGATCAAAATCAGTTTATCTCTATTTAGCTAAAGAGCTTCATAACATGACGTTAAATGTGAAATGAAAAGGTTAGGCATCCTAACTGTATTCAGTTTTTATCTTTTGTTCAGACTTTTAATGATTGTTAGCTACAAAATATATTATAATGCACCTAACCTTATACTGGTCAGAATAGTATACAGTTGTTACTTGCAGCATATTAAAAACTGTAGAAAATTAATTTTGGTTTGTAGTGGTCCAGAATATTGTATTTAATATTGGGTGACTCTCTTATGGATCTTTCTGGAAGCTCCCCAGAATGAGATTCCATACTTCAGACGAGAGAATTATTCCAAAGTCATGTGATAGACTACAGTAACTCCTCACTTAAAGTCGTCCCGGTTAACGTTGTTTCGTTGTTATGTTGCTGATCAATTAGAGAGCATGCTCATTTAAAGTTGCTCAGTGCTCCCTTATAACATTGTTTGGCAGCCGCCTGCTTTGTCCACTGCTTGCAGGAACAGCAGCCCATTGAAGCTAGCTGGTGGGGGCTTGGAACCAGGGTGGACTGGCAGCCCCCCGATCACCTCCCCTAAGTACCAGCAGACTATCAATATTCCGGGCAGTGCAGCTCACCGTCCCCCCACTGCCATGTGCTGTTCCTGCCCTCTGCCTTGGAGCTGCTCCCAGAAGCCGCCTGCTTGCTGTGCAGAGGGGATGAAAGAGGGGTGCTAATGTCTGGGTGTCCCCCTCTCCCGCTCCTGTCCCACTCCACCTTATCTCCACAGTATGGAGGGAGTGGCTGGCAGCAGCTGCAGTCTCAACTTGCTGATCTACTTTAAGAGGCAATGTACTTAGAGTGGGCTCAGCATACTTAAAGGGGCAATGCAAGTCTGTCACACGCACGGTGCATGCCTCTGTCTCTCTCTGCCATGCTGTCTCCCCTCCCTCCATTTGTGCTGTCTTGTAGAGTGTGAGGCTACATTAACAACAATGTGTTAACGCTTGAGGCCTCAGCCGAGTGCTAGTTCATCATTTAGCAGTAAGGCATTCTCTGGGAAATATCCCACCCTCTTCCACCCTCTGACTTCACCATCTCAACCAAGCTTCACAATCATCACTGCTGTGTACAGTATTAAATTGTTTGTTTAAAATTTATACTGTGTATATATATATAAAATATAGTCTCTTATCTGGCGAAAAAAAATTTCCTGCAACTTAACCCCCTCCATTTACATTAATTCTTATGGGGAAATTGGATTTGCTTAACATCATTTCGCTTAAAGTAGCATTTTTCAGGAATATAACGACAATGTTAAGCGAGGAGTTACTGTATCTTCAGACCTATGGTATGTAAGACTTTGGTAATTACAGAGATTGTATGGCATGGGAACAGTATATTTATCTTTTTAATATATGGTCGAAATCAACAAAAGGGTTAATGTTTTATTGGCTAAAAATCTCTTGTCATATAATATAATTTTAGATGTTTGTTTTCTCATACAGTATATAAATAAGTGCCAGATTTAAGTAAGCTTACTTTAAAAAGGAGTTAAAAATTATTTGACAACATTTAAGTTTGTCATGACTCTCTGCCTTTACTTTATTAGAAAGCACAAAATTAATATCTTGATCATTTTTGTCTTACACTTGTTTATAAAATCTTTGTAATTTTCAAAGAAATTAAACAATAATACAAGGTTGGCATCTCAACTAATTTAAGTCTTTGTCCTGCATGTCACTACATGCAAAAGTAAAATACCTTATTTCTAAGCATATAATTAAAGATATTTCTCTTCAGGCAAAAATATTGTGAACTACAATAAGCAGAAATACTTCACCCAAGAGAGCTCTGTGAATTTTTTTCTCTGTTCTTTTTCAGTAAGATGACACATTAGCTCGGTGTCAAAACATTGTTATTGCTCTTTATTATTAAGAGAAAGTATATTTCAGAATACATTTCTGATTTTTTATACATCTTCAGGCAAATAATAATTAAATGACAGCCCTATGAGCATGTCTTCAGTCATCTAACCATATTTTACTACTGGCTAGATTGGGAAGGTGAGTGCCGTGGAGGCTGCATATGTTAGCTGAGAAAATATTGTGCTAACAGAGTATTGAGAATAATATTTCAAGAGAGATTTTTCCTAAAATATAAATTGTAAGGTCTCCTTTCTAAATTTTAAACTGTTTAAATTTCCTTAGTACATATGACATTGAATGTGTGGAAAATAAAAAATAAGCCCTGCAGAATACTCCTCACAACATCTATGTGGCTTTATAGATATGCTAAAAATCCTAAAAAGAATCCCACTGGATTCTGCGAAGTGTACAATATGGGCAGAGTATTCTGTAGTTTATGACAGTGTAAGACCTTTAATAGCAACAATTTATGCTGATTTTAAAAAACAAAAGTAAGGATATTTTTCCCACTTGTAATTGGAAGATTGAATTCAGTTCCCAGTCTTTGTCTCTTCTGCCAGACTGACAGGAGTTGGGAGCACCGTAGGTAGGGAATCAGGCCTAGACTAATGGGGGAAAGGGCACGGGAGAAAGTGCAACAGAACATTCAACAGTGATAACAGTAACCAAGTTAGAAGAAGCCTTGACTGCCTCCAAGATCACCTTATCTAGTTCTCCTTAGCCAGAAAGATGGAAGCTGTCATGTTGGACCTCCAAGGGTGGTTGTAAAGTGCGGAAGGGGGCAAAATGTAAGAGGTGTAAGTGTCTCAGGCCTCTAAAATAGTTGCAGAGAATCTCCATGGCAAAAAGATATGGCTTACAGTTCTTTCAAACAGAGCACATGGTAAATTTGATCAGTTGACACCCACAATCAGGGTTTCTTGCTGTATATCCTGCAACTAGAACTTGGTCTCAGTGGACTTGATTCTTATTTTCCTTAACACTACGAGGATGGATCTTTTGTTGGAATTAAATTATTTGTAACTATTTAGATAGTGCTATTGGTGCATGTCATGCTTTGATAAATCAGAAAACAAGCTCCCTATCACAAGCAGCCTAATCTGTTTATATATTAATACGTTGACAAAATTATGAAATTACTAATAATACAAGCTTGCCAATACATTTTCACTTTTACATATACTCCAGAATGTTTCTGTTTATAGTAGGGCTATCAAATGATTAAAAAAATAATTGCAAATAATCGTGAGATAAAAAATAGTCTCAATTAATCACAGTTTTAATTGCACTGCTGAACAATAATAGAATACCAATTTAAATTTATTATAAATATTTGTGGATGTTTTTCTACATTTTCAAATATATTGATTTCAATTACAACACAGAATACAAAGTGTACAGTGCTCACTTTATATTACTCTTTTTAATTACAGATATTTGCACTGTAAAAAAGATTTTTAAAAGCACAATCTACAAGTCAAAGCGTGAAGGGGCATACAAATGTTTAGCATATCTGGCATGTAAATGCCTTGCAACGCTGGTTACAACAGTGCCCTGCAAATGCCTGTTCTCACTTTCAGGTGACATTGTAAATAAGAAGCTGGTAGCATTATTTCCTGTAAATGTAAACAACTTGTTTGTCTTAGTGATTGGCTGAACAAGAAATAGGACTGAGCGGACTTCTAGGCTCTAAAACTTTACATTGTTTTGTTTTTGAGTGCAGTTATGTGAAAAAAATAATTCTACATTTGTAAGTTGCACTTTCACTATAAAGAGATTGCACTACAGTGCTTGTATGAGGTGAATTGAAAAATACTTTTTAAAATAGTTTATAATGTACAAATATTTGTATTAAAAATAATATAAAGTGAGCACAGTACATTTAGTATTCTGTGTTGTAATTGAAATCAATATATTTGAAATGTAGAAAAACATCAAAAAATATTTATAATACATTTAAATTGCTATTTTATTATTGTTTAGCAGTGCAATTAAAACTCTGATTAATTGCGACTATTTTTTTAATCTAGTTAATTTGTTTTGCATTAATCGCTTAAGTTTTGTAAAGCCCACATTATGACTAATAAGGGAATAGATATCGATACTATTACCCTTTTGAAAATGCCTCGGGTTTACAAGGAGTGCGATATAATACTTTTCTTTGTGCAGGAGAAAAAACCAAAAGGTAAACTCATGCAGTTTTCTTCTTTTTGAAGATTAGTTAGAAAAGATTTTAAAGTGTATAAGCTGTTTTGTCTTTATGATTGTTGTGTGGTTTTCAAACAGTTGTGCTTCTTGAAACTTCTACAGGTACTTAAGACAGATGGAAAGGACCTTGTCCCCAGAAGCTATTGGGATACATTGAGACGTAGCACAAGCCAAGCTCTCTTTTCGGACCTTGCAGAGGTATAATAAAACCTCTGTCTGGTCCATGAACAAATTGCCATTTTATTTATTTCCTTTTGTATTTTAGTGTTTTCCCCATTGTTGTGGATCTTATTTCCTTTCTTTTTAAAATAGTTCTTTTAAAAATAGTGTTTATGAAAAGTTGTCATATGAAATTAATGTGGCTGAATACAGTGGCATTACTTGAAGTTATCATTTCTAGTCAGCTAGCATTCTCTTTTGCAAGATTTGGAAGATCAAGTCCTATCATTATAACCTTGATGTTAGGATATTTATCTAATATTAATTTTAAAAAACCCTGATTTCTACATAACTGAAAAATTAGGAACCCTTTTTCATTTAGGGCTTGATCCTGTGAGGTGATGACTTTAATGAGAGTAGAGAGCACTCAGCATCTCTCATGAGGTATCTAAGACTTTGCAGGTTCAGGCCTTTAACTTGCTTTAAAACATAGGTTAGCCAAGTTTATTTTACAGAAGGTCATGGTCAGCAATATTATGTATGCCTTTGCTAAAGATTCTTTTTAATTTATTGTATTGAAAAGAGTGATCTTTCAGGCAGTTAAAACAATTGAATACATTAATCTCAGTCTTTATCTTTAGCTATTGCATGATCATTGTGAATGACTAGCAATATCTCTATTCCATCAAAAATGAATGTATGCAGGTATCTAAATTATAATAAAAATAAAAAGCTTATTTCATTATCTATTCATTCAAAAAGTTGAATAAAAAGAATGTGTATATGTTTTTGTATTGATAATATAAAAGAGCGGCTAAAGGCCAGATCCTCCAAACTGGCATTTCTGTGCCCAGCTACAGTGTGAAGGAGGTTGCTGTACATTGGGCCAGGCTGGTCATGGCCCCAAGCATTGGCCACCTGTAGCAGCTCCCCAGTAACACCTCTATCTCAAAGCCATGCAAATCACAACAGGGACAGTAATGAGGGAAGCATAGGAGCTGCTTTACCAGTCTTATGTCATCTGAGGGCTCTCCCATATTGAGGGTATCTCCAGTCAGCTGGATTAGCTTGAAGTATGGCAAAACTGGAGACAGATTGTCTTTACACCTGTTGTACTTACATGAGCAAAATTAACACTTAGATGTAAAATATTTTAAGATTACTGTTCTTTAGAAGCCTTTTTAATGTGAACCTGTCCAGTAGGCAATTAGGCACATCATTAAAGGTGCATTACACTGACATCTGTAGACTGCAATCATTAAAACTTACCAGCATCTAGTTTTGGCATTTGTTTAATTCTTCCATGGACATTTGCATAAACCCTCTCAGCTAACATGCAAATCACTGAATACAAATTGATTATCTTTGGTTAGCTTCTCAGAGTATTTCCCACTACTCATTAGAATCGCATCTGTCTTGCTTGTTTTAAGCTTGAGCTTGCTAGCTTTCGTCCATATCCTTATCTCTCACAGACTCTCTTAACATCTGGATGATACCATGGACTTTTGTGCTGAAAAAGTGACGTAAAGTGAGGTGACATTGGAGTCTGCGCTGTCTTACAACTTCTTCGGGTGTTACTGTGTAGACTGAAAAGGAGGTTAGAAAAGATTTGTTCAGACTCCACAAAAGAGGTCTCTTCAGGAAGAGAAGTTGCCCATCCTGACTCTCTGGTATCCTTCTGAGAGGAATAAGTGAAGCTATGTAGTTCTACAGCCCACTTCCAATAGGTCAGTGGAGTTGAATGCTGCTGAGCTCAACTTGTGGATTCATTCTGAGTGGATATTGGAAATTACTGAAGTTGCTAGAGCATTTGAAAAATATAGTACT
This sequence comes from Mauremys reevesii, assembly GCF_016161935.1. Taxonomy (NCBI): domain Eukaryota; kingdom Metazoa; phylum Chordata; order Testudines; family Geoemydidae; genus Mauremys; species Mauremys reevesii. The sequence continues at coordinate 84,310,799 of NC_052627.1, read as the reverse complement.
GTGGAGAGATGTCTCTATCAACATAGAATATAACATACATATTTTTTACTCACTGTAGAAGACTCCCATTGACATCAGTGATTCTAGATCATAGAATCATAGAAGATTAGGGTTGGAAGAGACTTCAAGAGGTCATCTAGTCCAACCCCAACTCAAAGCAGGACCAACACCAACTAAATCATCCCAGCCAGGGCTTTGTCAAGCTGGACCTTAAAAACCTCCAAGGATAGAGATTACACCACCTGCCTTGGTAACCCATTCCAGTGCTTCACCACTCTCCTAGTGAAAAAGTTTTTCCTAACATCCAACGTAGACCTCCCACACTGCAACTTGAGACCATTGCTGCTTGTTCTGTCATCTGATACCACTGAGAACAGCCTAGCTCCATCCTCTTTGGAAACATCCTTCAGGTAGTTGAAGGCTGCTGTCAAATCCCCCCTCACTCATCTCTTCTGCAGACTCAATAAGCCCAGTTCCCTCAGCCTCTCCTCGTAAGTTATGTGCCCCAGCCCCCTGATCATTTTCGTTGCCCTGCGCTGGACTGTCTCCAGTTTGTCCACATCCTTTCTGTAGTGGGAGGGGAGACCCACAAAACTGGACACAATACTTCAGATGTGGCCTCACGAGTGCTGAATAGAGGGGAATAATCACTTCCCTGGATCTGCTGGCAATGCTCATACTAATGCAGCCCAATATGCTGTTAGCCTTCTTGGCAACAAGGGGACAGTGCTGACTTATATCCAGCTTCTCATCCACTCTGATCCCCAGGTCCTTTTCTGCAGAACTGCCACTTAGCCAGTCGGTCCCTAGCCTGTAGCAGTGCATGAGATTCTTCCGTTCAAAGTTCAGGACTCTGCACTTGTCCTTGTTGAACCTCATCAGATTTATTTTGGCCCAATCCTCCAATTTGTCTAGGTCACTCTGGACCCTATCCCTACCCTCCAGCATATCTATCTCTCCCCCCAGCTTAGTGTCATCCGCAAACTTGCTGAGGGTACAATCCAGCCCATCATCCAGATCAGGGGTAGGCAAACTTTTTGGACCAAGGGCCACATCTGGGTATGGAAATTGTATGGCGGGCCATGAATGCTCACAGAATTGGGGTTGGGGTTCAGGAGGTGGTGAAGGCTTTTGCTGGGGGTGCGGGTTCTGGGGTGGGGCCAGAAAATAGTTCAGGGTGTGGGAGGAGGTTTTGGGCTGGGGCAAGGGGTTGGGCTGCAGGGGGTGGTGAGGGCTCTGGCTGGAGGTGCGGGCTCTAGGGTGGGGCTGGAGATGAGGAATTTGGGGTGTAGAAGGGTGCTCCAGGCTGGGACCGAGTGGTTTGGAGGTCAGGAGGGGGATCAGGGCTGGGATAGGGGCACAGGGGAGAGGGCTCCAGCTGAGGGTGCAGGCTCTGGGGTGGGGCTGGGGATGAGGGATTTGGGGTGTAGCAGGGTGCTCCGGGCTGTGACTGAGGGATTCCCAGGGGCAGGAAAGGGGCAGGGGTGCAGGCTTGGGTGGCGCTTACCTCAAGCAGATCCCAGAAGCAGCAGCATGTCCCACTCCTACGCGGAGGTCCGGCCAGGCGGCTCTGCATGCTGCTCCATCCTCAGGCGCTGCCCCTGCAACTCTCATGGCTGCAGTTCCTGGCCAGTGGGAGCTGCGGGGGTGGCGTCTGCAAACAGGGCAGTGGGCAGAGCCCTGTGGCTGCCCCTAAACATAGGAACCAGAGGGGGGACATGCCGCTGCTTCTGGGAGTCACGGCACATGCGCATGGAGCGGCCCCTGACCCTGCTCCCCAGCTGGAACGTGGGAGTGGGACAAGCCCCAGACCCCACTCCCCAGCAGGAGTCGAGGGCCGCATTAAATTGACTGGTGGGCTTGATGTGGCCAACAGGCCGTAGTTTGCCCACCCTCAATCTAGATCATTAATGAAGATGTTAAACAAAACCGGCCCCGGGACCAACCTTGGGGCACTCCGCTTGATACCGGCTACCAACTAGATGTTGATCCCAACGATCTAGCCAGCTTTCTATCCACCTTATAGTCCATTCATCCAATTCATACTTTTTTAACTTGCTGGCAAGAATATTGTATCAAAAGCTTTGATAAAGTCAAAATATATCACGTCCACCGCTTTCCCCATATCCACAGAGCCAGTTATCTCATCATAGAAGGCCATATTGCCTTTCATTCAAGGATCTGAAGTCTCTTTACAAAGATGAATACATGTAATTATCCCCATTTTAAGGATGGGGAAATAGAGGCACAGAGGACTAACAAGACTTTGTCCATGGGTTTAAAATTCATTGAAAAGCTGCAAATAGAACTCCTATTTCCTAGTTATATGCCTGATATATGTTGTCTGCCTTTATGCTTCTGTTTATATTAGGTATCTTAGAACGAGTGTAAAATATCTCTTAACAAAGACAGATAAGCCAAACATTCATTCTCATTGAAAAGATTTTAAATAAATTAGATCAGAATAGAGTTTGATATCTTATTACTTGAAAATAAATTGTGTTCTTTTGTTGCTTTGTTTCCTGTTATAAAACAGAATTCATTTTACTTTGAACAATAGCATCAAAGGGATAAAGCCATTATTTTAGGCTCACCCCTTATGAGACTTAAGTTATATAATGCTATTAAGACACAAGGGACATTGATATAGTTTTCATTGACTTGAGACTCTGTAAAAGCGTATTGAGGGTTTTTTATTTGTTTTCCATTCAGTGAGACTGACCAAGTAGAAATAGTAGAAAGACTTGTAGTTTTGTTTTTTTGTTTTTAACTAATATGCTAATACTCACAGTTCTGTAGATATAGATTAATGCAACCTGAATCTAACAAGGTTATTAAAAAAATTTACAGTATGAAAAACGAACTTACAGTCTGATATCTGTTCAGTGTGCTTGAGGGAAACTGCTTGAATGTACTTAGAAGGTTAATTGTTTAAAAGATGTAGAAAATCAAGGTATCTCTATTTCAGTGCATTATGCCCTGTAGTGGAGGACAACAGAGTATTAAAGGACAAATAGTCAGTGATTATTGTTCTCCAGTTAATCAGTTCATTTCAGGAGTAAAGCTATCTTAATTGAAGGATATAAAATGTCTTTCTACATGTTATGCCATCATATTTCTCCCTGGAGAAGAATACAGGAATAAAGAGGAGAATAGTTAGAGTTTGTGAAATATAAACTTTAAAAATCCTAAACAGATTTTATTAAACTACTAAAGGTATCTCTCCTATTCCTTTAGTTCTTGTATGATGAAAGGAAAGGGTTTTTTGTTGTTACTACTTGTTCTTCCTTTTTTGTTCTTCAGTATCTTCTCTTCAGTGATTCATAAGTACTACTAGTACATATGAAACATTAATTTTCACAATAAAATAGGTAAATTTTTAAAACATTCAAACTTGAATACAGTATATCATAAAGGATTTGGACAATGTGGATATTAAATAATTTTTGTTATCAATACACCGTGCAGCTGAGTAAATGCATTTTAATGTTATTTTGCTATTGCAGTTTGTCTCTTCATAATGAACCAAGATTCACATATCTGAATAGTGTTAGTAATGCTGACTCATAGGTTATTCTTAGAATGTGTAGTTTTAGGGCCAGGTCTTAGCTTCAGTAGACCTATGCCAGTTTATGCCAACTGAGGATCAGCTTCTGCTGCAAAAATTTTAATAAACCAACTCTGAAATACTTGTGATTTTCACATCCTTGCCATCCTCTGGTAAATATTTTTTTCTTTCATTGACAAATCCAATCAGACTAGGCCCTATATTCATAATTAGCAATTTTAACTCCTACATCTTTACTTTCTCTTGGCGTTTCCAAATCATTGTGCACATTTTATATAAGAAAAACAGCTGTATCTCTTTCCTTGTTGATCTCTCAAGTCTTTATGTATATTTAGGACTTCTTAAATAATAGCTCCTTTGATGATTATCATATCCAACCTCCTCTTTTCTCATTCCCTCAAATAGGATAGGGAGCGCCCTTTATGTTTCCATTTAATTGTTATTGCTGATAACTTCTTTAAAAAAATGTAGTCTAGTATTTAAACTTTTTCTAAATAAGTAGCCATTGTGACATAGCATATTCACTTCCTTCCATTCATTTTATTGTTATTTATCCAGAAAATCTGACTGATTTCCTAATCTCCATGCCTTGCTTTATTTCAGCAGATTGGTTATACCCTGCCTCTATAGCTATTATTATATACATTTCATAAAAATAAAAGGGGCATCTGGTATTTGTCTTTACTGGAATTTATCAGGGCATATATGTGCGTTTCAAGGTAAGATTATTCATGCACATAATCAGCTTTCCTATTTCTAAGCATAGTGCTATTTAACATTTTACACTTTCAAAATCTTGTTCAGACATTTGGCCCAGTGCTGCTCCCAAAGAAGTCAATAGCAACATTCTCACAAATTACTACTCTGAACATCGTTTACTGGGGATGTGTTATTTCTAAGAATAGATATCTTTTGAGGACACTTGTTTCTGGAGAAAGGGAATTTAGTTATCTGAAGATTTTCTCTGGAGATTTTCATTAAGTCCTGTATCAAGTCCAATAAATTGGAATAGAACTAAAGCAATACCACTCAAGATGTGTGGCCTGATTGCTTCATTTAAGGGTTGTTCCTAAATTTCTTATAAATCACTTAACTTCTTCAGATGGTGACCGAGGTTTCAAAAAAATATCTTATGCCCTGATCCTGGAAGCTGTGTTCTGCCGGCAGATCTCATAGCCCCAGTGATTTCAAGGAAACACTGCCCATGTTGAATACGTTGAAGGATCAGGGCCTCATTCTACTGATTCGTTATATCCAGTTCTTAAAATACTCTTTCATTATAACAAGAGGGTCTTTATGAAAGAGAAAAATGAACACACACATACACAGGTAAATGTAACAAATACTAGTTATATAAAAAATGTGGAATGATACATAATCTCTGTATTCTAATGAGGGTTCTCTCTTACAATATCAATGATATGTCATTGAGTAATATGAATGGTAAGACTAGTTGTCTTCACTATTCCCTCATTCCTATCAGTCACAAGATGACTCTTTTATATCATGAGGCAGTTATGACCATATATATAATTTGCATATTATAAAGTTGCTGTCTGCTACTGAGACCTCACAGCATGGGCTATTCTTGCTCCCAGTGGCTCCAGTACAAAGTACACCATTAAAGATGGTTTGAAAACACACACTCATAGCAGTGTTTTATTTTCATGTAATTGCAAAATTGCATCTACGGAAAGTGCAGCTTGGGAAAACTCATATATTTCTTCATATAAATACATATATATGGTCCTACCTTACTTTCTAGTCCATTTTTCCCTAAGGTTTCTGGTTTTATTTTTCATGCCTTTTTCCTCATGATATTTTCCACTAACTCGTTGGGGTTTTTTTTGTGGTGTGATCTTGTACTAATTGCAATTAACAAGTGAATGTTTTATATGGAAAGTGTATGATAACTAAAATAACATCACTGATTTGAATACTATAATTACCTTTCTAACATTATAAACATAGGATGCATGAATTCATATCTTAAGTATTTGCTGCATAATGCATTTCTCTTTTTTGCCCTCTAAATACTGACTATAAAATGATTTATTTGATAAAGCTTTTGTAAAACAATTAGAGCCTTAACTAATGGTCTTATTCTAATGGTTTTTAAGCGTGCAGATGACATCTCAAGTTTGCTATCTGATACCACACTGCTTGTGCATTTTTTTGGCAAGAAGGGAAAGGCTGAGCTAAACTTCGACGATTTTTATAGGTGAGCTTTGATTTTATACTTTCTATATAAACAAAGCCCTCCATATCTGTTAGTAAATAATATATACATAATATATCTAGTTAAAGAAGATAACTCTTTATAAGCATCTTTTTTTTAATCAGACATTTCTTTAGCTTTATATTTTCTGCTGAAAAGATTTAAAACAAGGATGAAGAAAGTTTTAAGACAATATGCAGAATTCAAAATTTGTTAGGTTGTTTTGGTTTGGTTTTAATAAAGGCCAAATAAACATTCCTCTGTTATCATCAGATTTTGTAAGCTAATCAATTAGAGGAGGTCATTAGTTACATATGTTGACTCAAAGAAATACTGCGCTATAGAAAGTAGTGTTTGTGGTCCAGTAGGTGGTGGTCTTGCCTCTCCCCAGTACGGAATTAATGCCCACTCCTGTGTCATCGTGTACTGGGCTGCAGGAGATGCAGCACTTAAATTGTGTTTTTGTCTCTTTCCCCTCTTCCTGCTTGTTACATTTTCTGTTTAGATTGTAACCTCTTTGGGTCAGAGATTTTGTCTTTACATCTATCTCTTCTGCTATGGACATACAGTGGTTATAATTTAAAAGTAAAAAATTGCCAAAAGATACCACACAGGTTTTCACAGATCCAGTTGCCTGCCCCCTTATGACCTCTCACAAACTAGATTGCTGTGAGGGAATCCAACCATCTGGATATCTGGATATTTTAAGCTTCCCTGGATTTTAGCAGGCTGAAGTACTGTTGCTTCCCTTGGTGTCTCTGGTACATTTCCTGAATATTGACTCTGTCAGTTACCCCTTGATGGGAACCCTCAGTCCACCTGCCTAGGCCCCCAGGTCCAGCACTGACCCCCAAGATACTCCAGTAGCTTAAACACATGGCATAGACACTGATTCCATGGGTGCTCCAGGGCTCAAGCACCCACCAAAAAAAAAAAAAGAGGGGTGCACAGCACCCACAAGGCACCAGTAGGTGGCAAGAGCACATACACAGCACACAGTGAAACCAGAAGGCACCCTCTGGCAAAAACAAAAGTCAGTGCCTGTGCCTGACACACATGGTCTCCAGAATCCCACCAAGGGGGTGAGCCTTCAGGGTTACAAGTTAATTCTTTCTGGTGATATGTAGTAAGTATAGCGTATAACAACAGACAGGCAGACTTTGAGCAAGTTCTAACACATTAATGTTCTTTATTTAATCAGACAAGAAATACAAAGATCCGTACAAGAAATAATAAATCTTACACTCATTTCCCCTCACTCTAGCTCACTCTTTCTTAGGGGGAACATCTGTGTTCAGAGAAGCAGGGTCCCCACTCCTTCTGCCTTATTAGTTCCTTACAGCAGTTTAGCACATATTTAAGATGGTGAAAAATGGCCAGAGAGAGAGCAAATAGATTAAGTTCCGCCAGTTATAACTTGCCAGTCCTTCTGTCAGGTGACTCCTGAATCAGCCTCCACAGGTGATCCAAGACCCTTACCGAGTGACTTCATTGTTAGGTGACCTCTCCCCTGATAAACCATTTCTCCTGGTAGGGATCCAGTTTTTCTCTGGAGCAATTAAATTTCAGTGGCTGGCCATCCAGATTTAACAGCCTTCTGTTGTCAACCCTGTATCACTACCTTGTTGGAATTTCAGTCCAACATGGAGGTAGCAGGACAACAACGAAGAACCCCATATTCCGAATGGAGCCTGTAGTCTGGTAAAGATACATTCTCAGGGTTTACAATATCAGAGAGAATCTGTACAGACAGATTCTCCAAATTGTTACAATAGGTACCATAATTATTACCTATTACGAGTGTAGGTGAAAACTGATTCTAATGGCACTTAAAAGAACATTACTAAGTATAGTTGTGCCACAGAAAAATTGCACCATTGATCAAACTAAAAAAAAATATGTTTCTGCCAGATTCAAAAAGTAGAAAGTTTGGCTTCTGCTTCTACACCAGTACTACCAGTGCTTACTTTTTATGTGCTTACCTACCTAAAAAGGGGTTTTGTGAGGTTTAATTACTGAGTTTGTGAAGTGCTTTGAGATCTCTGGATGAAAGGAGTTGTAGAAATGCAAAGTACTTTTGTTCCATATGTATTATATTTGTGCTTTAGATTTATGGATAACCTACAAACCGAAGTTCTAGAAATAGAATTCCTTTCCTATTCTAACGGGATGAACACCATCAGTGAAGAAGACTTTGCTCATATTCTTTTGAGATATACAAATGTGGAAAATACATCAAGTTACCTGGAAAATGTACGTTGCAGGATCCCTGAAGAAAAGGTAGGTGCTCAGATACTACAGTGATGGACAGCAGATAAAACCCCAAAATCCTAAGGATGAATCCTAGTGCCATTGAAGTCAATTGGAGTTTTGTCATTGACTTCAGTGGCACCAGGATTTCACCTTAAGTATCTTTGATCATCTACTTTGCATCTTCTGTTTTACAAAATCCACACTGAATGACACAGTATTTAATTTGTAAAATGTGTAGAGTTAAATAACAAGGAACCATGTCAGGGGAATTATCCAGTAATTTTTTTTGAGGTGTTTAAAGACAGTGGCTTAAGACTATATTAAATCTTCAGTTTAAACAACAATTTGCTAGTGCTGTAAGGAAATGAAATTTCCTGATATTGAGGCTTTTCAGCTTTAGTGAAAAATCACATTTTTTCTGACTTTTTCTCTTTGCTACCACCTGAATATCACCTTTTCAAAAACAATATTGACACTCTTTATCTAGTTCTATAATAGTCTTAATAGTGGGTCATTTGTAGATAGCCATTGATGAGTGAGTGTTTCTTATCAGTGGCTGAAGAGATATTTTCAAAGAATTTGTGAACTAAGAACAATAAAGAACATTAGGTAGTTAATCCTTCATTATTTAGCAGCAAATGTGTTCTCAGTAGTGTATCTGAGCAATAGAAAAATCTAGTGGTAGCTGAATGCATCAGTGCAAATCAATAGAGCTTGTGTTACAAGTACCCCTTAGAGCATGGGATGTTTTGGATATATTTCTTCTACTTGTGTTTATAGAAGGATCAGGTTAATATGTCCTTGCAAACAGACTGACTTTGTTTAAAATGGCTACACATTTTGATAGTATTGACAGTTCCACTTGTGGAACTAAAAGCACTAAATATGCTTTGGCAATTACCTTAATTCGTTAGTCTGAAAAAACAAACCATTAAAATATCATAAAATAGCTAGGACATTTAAAAAATTAAAATTAAAACAAAATGCTGAGAGTAAAGATGGAGTTATATTTATAACAGGTGCCTTAAGTAAGCATACAAAAATGAGTGGTTTGAGCATTGGCCTGCTAAACCCAGGGTTGTGAGTTCAATCCTTGAGAGGGCCATTTAGGGATCTGGGGCAAAAATCTGTCTGGGGATTGGTCCTGCTTTGAGCAGGGGGGTGGACTAGATGACCTCCTGAGGTCCCTTCCAACCCTGGTATTCTGTGATTCTATGAATGTTGTTATAGTTTATGTGAGACACTGCAATTGCTCTGGGTGAGATGTCACAACCCTTACTCAGCTGTACAAGGAAGTAAGGTTACTCATCTGTTACTCCTCCCAATCTCACTCTTATTCCCTGGGGTGGAAAGGATGAGGAGCCCTTGCTCTGCACACACACCCACTTGCCCGCCAGAGTAGCTGACTTGGTACATGGCACAGGAGGAACAATCTGCTTCATAAAAAGGGGTGAAGAAATTCACTCACTCCCCAGATCAAGGGGGAGCAGAGAAGAAATTGTTACTTTCCAAGAAACAGTTTATTCTCTGGTCTCCTAGGGCAATGCAACTACTCACTGCTCCTTACTCGGGGTACAAACTAGTCCTTTGGGGGCCCAGATTTAAATGTGAGCCAAAAAGTGGATATGGCTTTCACTATTTGAAAGCCTTTGCAATGCCATGTAAATGGTTTTTGCTTCACTATGTTATGGGGTTTCTTTGCTGTGTGGCAGCCAGATGTATTTTGTTGTTGAAATCAAACCTTATGTGTATGGGAGAAGGCTTGTTTGGAAAAACAGAAGTTTGTTGTTAAAATTCTTTATTTTTAATAGCCACAATAATATATATAACACATAGGTAGTGGAAAATAATGGCACACAATCATGGATATAGAGATAAACATGTATATAACTGTCTAAGATGACAGTTTAGTTTAAAAGAAAAGATTTGTATTTGTATTGATTTATACATAAGAAATACTCATTGAAGTTCAGTATCTCACTTCTCCGTGTCACTGTTTTGGGTGGGAAAAGTCTTTAACTTAGTAGTCTCCCTTCTTTCTCTTGGCTGTGCTCTGTAACAGAACCATCAGCCAGGGAAACTACCTTGTCAGCCCACATGTCCCTGATAAATTTTCTTTGCTGGCTAATAAGCTCTGTCATCTAAATGAGAACTTACATACATGTTAGTTTTAGGGATTCCGTGTCCCTTCATGTAATTCCCATAATTCTAAATGCAATATGCTGTGCTACATCTCAGTTTTCTACAGTTACATACTAGTGATTCTGAAAATATACACTCGCAACTGTAGCTAAAGTAACTCATTAGAATAGGGCTCACATACTCTGCAGACTTTTGAAAATGGAACTTGGGCGTCTAAGTCATTAGGTCCTTTTAAAAATGTTAACCTTTATGACTGATTACAATGCAAAAATAAGACGTATTAGGTCTTCCCTATTGCAAAAACAGAATGTTTGATTATTATAAAATTCTCCAACAGTAAAGCAAAACTAAGAACTCCATTTTCAAAGAAATGGCTCCAGACTGTTATGTTGCTATATTCACAATTGGCACGATTAGTCTTTTTGTGACTTTCTATATGCAGAAGACCATAAAACAATGTGATGATCATTTGGCTGACTACACTCATGTTGACACATTTGGCTGGCATGCTGCCTGCTTACAAGATGTTCTGCTTTTGCTAACTAGGTGCCAAATACTGATTCATTTAGACTGGCAGTTTTAATTACACTACAAATAGCAGCGCTTAAAGGAAGTTTGTCGTTTTAACTGCCACATTCATGTCACAATCCTCTTTGTTGTGCTAAAAATATAATCTGCCCAGTGAAATGAATATGTTTGCTTTCACTTTTACCTGGAAACTAAATCGGAACCTGGGAAATCCATTTAGATCATTTCACATGTCAAAATATATGCAGAATTAGAATTAATTACTCTTTTATAGATGTTCAGTTTTACAAATGAATTATTTTAGGAACAGAAAAAGACATCCAACTCTGTATGTCCAGGACCCCTCCCTTTTTTAGTTTAGTTTAATTTTTTCCTTTCTCTCTCTCTCTCTTTTTCCTTCCCCAGCTTTAAGGTGAGCTGTTGTAGCAAATGTTGTGGGCCTGCTCTTGAGAGATACTGAGCATCTGGAACTGCAGTTGATTTCAGTGAAAGTTGTACTGTGCAGAGATCACACTATTTATTTTTATTGGCATTAATGCAAAAATTGTGGAGTACATGCAAGTTATGTGATCGTGGCCACACAGAGAGAATGACAAGATGTGAGGGATGCAGTTTAAATACACACAACTATATTAACTCATCTGGGAACTACCCGGTAATAACTCTCACAGTGCATGTCATCGTTCATTCCTTAATCATTTCCACTTACATTTGGGGAGATCTGTTGTTAGCCCTCCTTTCCCTCATAAGAGGGTTAAGGGACTGGGGAAAGAGGGATTTGACTTGACAAATACAATTATCTTTTCTTTAATTTAAAACCAAACAAAATCCAACTTCAATACAGTAGAATACCTGAAAAATAATTGTCAGTGAGGTTGCACAGTAGCCAGATTGTAATTTTATTGCATTTTACTATTCAGGCTTAATCCATCTGAAAGCCTCTGTGTTCTGCTTGAGTATTTAAACCTGAGTGACTTTCAGATGATATTTTCTCATGAGACAGCCATTCAGCAGAATGGTTGGACTACTGCTGAAGCCAAAATAAAAAAGCAAAATGCAGCTCTGCAGCCACAAGTTGGGAAACTTATAGGAGGCAGAGAAATCATTCCAGTTCTTCTTCGAGTGCTTGCTCATATCCATTCCATGTAGGTGTGCACGCGCTGCATGCACGTTCGTCGGAGACTTTTACCCTAGCAACTCAGTGGGTCGGCTGGGCGCCCCCTGGAGTGGCGCCACTATGGCCGCCGATATATACCCCAGCCGACCCACCCACTCCTCAGTTCCTTCTTACCGCCCGTGTCGGTCGTTGGAACTGTGGAGTGCAGCGTAGCTGACCTCCACCTCCCTAGCATTCTCGTATAGTTCTTATTCTCATTCTGTACAAAGTTCTCAAATTTGTTAAAATTAGATAAGGTAGTTAGCTTTTCGTTGTTTAATTACAGTTTAGTGAGTTAGTCGGGTTCTGGGCTTAGGCCCTCCCCGCACCGGGGCCGGCGCTCATGCCCGGCTCCCCAGGATTCAAGCCGTGCTCGGCTTGCCATCGCCCGATGCCGACAGGGGATCCACATTCCTCCTGCTTGAAGTGCCTCGGGGAGTTGCACTTATCGACTAAGTGCTCCATTTGTAAGTCGTTCAAGCCTCGTACAAAGAAAGAGAGGGACTTTAGACTTAAACAACTCCTCATGGAGGCAGCTTTAACCCCTCTGTCTTCGGCACCGAGCGCTCCCACTTCGGAATCGAAGAGCGCCTCTTCGGCACCGGGCCGCACCGGTGCGTCAACTACTCCTCGGCACCGGACGCCTGCTTCCAAGTCAGGCCAGAGCCGCTCGCTCTCACCTCAAGCGAGGAAGTCTAAGACCCCTGCCGACCCGGCACCGCCCGTGGTGCGGCATTAGGGCACGGCTCCACCGCACCGGCCGGTGCCTGCAGCCACGGCACCGCCTGCTGAGCCGTTGCCGTCGACTCCGGTCCAAGGGCCGTCGAGTCCGGCACCTATCTCCCTGGCACCTGCCGCGGTGGAATTGATTGTCCCATCCACGCCGGAGGTCTGTGAAGTGGTGAGGGACTTGATCGCGATCTCGGATGCGGCACTGCCACCACCCCCGGCACCGCCGGTGCGGGTCATCCGATCAATTGGAAAACCGGCCCTGATCCATCCACCTTCAGTCAGTGCCCCCGATCGGCACCGCTCCCAATCACGGTCCCATCGGTGTTCCAGATCCCGGCACCGTTCGCGTTCGTCACGCCGCTCGCAGTCCCGGCACCACTCTTTGACAAGACGCCGGTCAGACTCGTGGCACCGTTCCCATTCCCGGTCGCTGTCGTATTACTCTCGGCACCGTTCGAGGTCCCGGCACCGATACCGGCACCACTCCACTCGGAGCCGCTCTCGATGCCGAAGCTCACGGTCGCAGTCGACCTCCCGGCACCGTCCGGGTCGCAGGTCCCGGACCCGTTCGCGGCACCGGAGTCCCTCACGGCACCGCTCCCCAGTGCGGAAGAGCACCAGGTTAGTGGGAACGTCAGCCCAAGGCCTATCTGCTCCACCATGGCCTTCTCGACACCCCTCGGCTTCATCTCAGGCGGGTAGCCTCTACTCCCAAGACCAAGACGCAGATGTGCCGGAGGGTTTATTCCAGGACTCCCACTCTGAATCACAAGGACTTCAGCAGTGGCCCTTTTGGACAACTTGGGCTTATCACCAGGCCCAAGGTGCTCCCATAGTTCCATTGCAGACCGTCCCTACCGAACGTCGGGCCCCTGAGGCAACCGTGAGTCGCCCTCCGCCAGCTGGTACGGATGCACAGCCGCCTCCTACCACCACCTCACCTGAGCACCTGGAGCAGGAGCCTCAACAGGAGGAGCTCATCCAGGATGTCCTCGGCCCCGGTGTTTCATCCTCTTCCTCACTGGATGAGGCGGTGGCGGGCGCATCGTCAACGAGCCCACCCCCAGTGGACCTCGCTGCGCATCAAGACCTCCTCAGACGAGTTGCGCTCAACATTAACCTCCAGGTAGAAGAGGTCACAGAGGTCGAGGACCCGGTCTGCAGCATTCTGTCGGCAGATGCGCCCACTAGGGTAGCTCTGCCCTTTATCAAGACCATCCAGGCAAAGGCAGATACGCTGTGGCAAACGCCAGCTTCTATTCCGCTGACAGCGAAGGGAGTCGAGCGGAAATACATGGTGCCATCCCGCGGGTATGGGTACCTTTATATGCATCCGCCTCCCTCTTCTCTGGTCGTTCAGTCGGTCAACGACAAGGAGCGTCATGGTCAGCCGGCCCCCGCACCAAAAGCTAAAGAGGCCAGACATGTGGACCTCCTGGGCCATAAGGTCTATTTGGCGGGCGCTCTGCAGCTGCGCATGGCAAATCAGTATGCCCTGCTGAGTCGCTACGACTTCAACACCTGGGCGGAAATGGACAAGTTTCAGGACTTGCTTCCCCCGGATTCCCGCCAACAGTACAAAGCCTTCCTGACAGAAGGAAAAAAGGTGGCAAGGACCTCCTTGCAGGCCTCCCTTGACGCGGGGGATTCCGCGGCCAGATCCATAGCGACCGGCATCACCATGCGGCGCATCGCCTGGCTTCAGGCCTCTAACCTTCCGCCCGAGCTTCAATACACTTTGCAGGACATGCCCTTCGAGGGGAATGCCTTGTTCTCGGAGAAAACTGACTCTAGACTCCAGAACTTAAAAGATAATAGGGTCACTATGCGCAACCTGGGTATGCACACTCCCGTAACCCAGCGGTGCACCTACCGCCCTCAGCATTTCCGTCCGTACTTTGTCCCTCGCCAGGGTCAGAATTTTAATAGACGCCGAGGGCGCGGAGGCCGCAGGTGATATTCGGGCCCTCAGTCCGGCCAGAATCGCGGCTCCTCTAAGCCGCAGTTGGACCCGAAGTCGTCCTTTTGAAGGCGCGCCCGGGGGCAGCATACCTTTTCCTGTCTTGGACCCTTCCCCCCCGTTCTCCAACCGCCTCCCTTATTTTTTCCCGGCGTGGTCCCTTTTGACTTCAGATGTCTGGGTTCTACACACCGTGAAGCACGGATACCACCTCCAGTTTGCTTCAACCCCGCCTTTCCGCCCTCCCTCCCAGTCCCTCTTCAGGGACCCCTCTCACGAGCACCTCCTCTTACAGGAGGTCTGGACGCTCCTCGATATTGGAGCGATAGAGGAGGTACCAGGGAACGACTGGGGCAAAGGGTTTTACTCCCGTTACTTTTTGATTCCAAAGTCAAAAGGGGGTCTCAGATCGATCTTGGACCTACGAGGCCTCAACAAATTCCTAGTAAAGTTAAAGTTCCGCATGGTCTCCCTAGGGACCATTATCCCTTCCTTGGATCCCGGGGACTGGTATGCTGCCCTCGACATGAAAGACGCTTACTTTCATATAGCCATCTTTCCTCCACACAGGCGGTACCTCCGCTTCGTGGCGGGCCATCGCCATTTCCAGTTTGCGGTCCTTCCCTTTGGCCTCTCCACAGCACCTCGAGTATTCACGAAGTGCATGGCGGTGGTGGCCGCCCACCTCTGTCGCCAAGGGCTCCACGTGTTCCCCTACCTGGACGATTGGCTCCTCAAGGGGGCCTCCCGGGAACAAATCGCGGAGCATGTGCGAGTAGCATCGGACCTGTTCTCGAGCCTCGGCCTGCTGCTCAATGTGGACAAATCCACCCTGGTTCCCACACAGAGGCTGGACTTCATAGGAGCGACCTTGGACTCCACTCTGGCCAAGGTCTGTCTCACTCAGCCAAGGTTCCTGGCATTGACATCCGTGGTCCGCAGCCTTCAGGCCTTCCCCACGACCTCGGTACGCACTTGCCTCACTCTGCTAGGACACATGGCGGTGTGTACGTACGTCACCAAGTACGCCAGGCTTCGGCTCCGCCCTCTTCAAACGTGGTTACATTCAGTGTACCGTCCGGCCAGAGACTCGATGGACACCCTGGTCACTGTTCCATCGACTACGCTTAGTTCCCTCGACTGGTGGCTGAACCCCTCCACGGTCTGTGCGGGGTTGCCCTTTCACCCACCCCAACCCACGCTGTCCTTGACGACAGACGCATCTTCTCTGGGCTGGGGGGCCCACCTAGGCCATCTGCGCACCCAGGGCCTGTGGTCACCAGAGGAGCTCTCCCTCCACATAAATGTGCGGGAGCTCAGAGCGGTTCGCCTAGCCTGCCAGGCGTTCCGCAGGCCTCTGTCCGGCCGTTGTGTCTCCGTCTTTACGGAGAACACAACGCCCATGTACTACATAAACAAGCAGGGCGGGACTCGCTCCTCCCCTCTTTGCACAGAGGCCATTCAGTTGTGGGAATTTTGCATGACTCATACGATCGACCTGGTGGCATCCTTTCTCCCGGGAGTTCGGAACACTCTCGCGGATCGGTTGAGTAGGTCCTCCCTGTGCCACGAGTGGTCCATAAGATCGGACATTATCCACTCGATCTTCCGCAGGTGGGGCTTTCCCCAGCTGGACCTCTTTGTGACTCGTGTGAACAGGAAGTGCCAAGCCTTCTGCTCATTCCGGGGCCACTCACCGGGGTCGATCTCGGACGCGTTCCTCAACCAGTGGACGCACCACCTGCTTTACGCGTTCCCCCCTTTCCCTCTAATCCTCAAGGTTTTGTTGAAGCTCCGGCAGGACAGGGCTCATCTGATCCTGATTGCCCCAGCATGGCCCAGGCAACCGTGGTACTCCATGTTGCTCAGCCTCTCGGTATCTCCACCGATCACCCTCCCCCTCTGCCCGGACCTTATAACACAGGAGCACGGGACTCTTCGCCACCTGGACCTCCCGGCTTTCCACCTCACGGTGTGGCTCCTGCGTGGCTAGACGCCTCTGAGCTACGCTGCTCCGCCCCCGTGCAGCACGTTTTGCTCAGCAGCAGGAAGCCTTCCACTCGGTCGACGTACCTGGCCAAGTGGAAGTGCTTCTCGTTGTGGTGTGAGTCACGGACTCTGGTACCCACTGAGGTTCCCGTTCCAGTCATTCTGGACTACCTATGGTATCTCAAGCAACAAGGCCTTACTATATCTTCCCTGAAGGTGCACTTGGCGGCCATATCCGCCTTCCACCCTGGCGAACGTGGACACTTGGTATTCTCTCACCCGGTGGTCATTAGATTCTGCAGGGGGCTGGAACGCCTCTACCCTCAGGTCCGTCGCCCCGCCCCTACCTGGGACCTCAATCTGGTACTTAACAGGCTCATGGGCCCGCCCTTTGAGCCGCTGGCAACCTGTTCTCTCCTCTATCTTTCGTGGAAGACGTTTTTTCTGGTTGCCATTACTTCGGCCCGCAGAGTCTCCGAGCTATGGGCCCTGACTGTAGACCCTCCTTACACGGTCTTTCATAAAGACAAAGTGCAGCTAAGGCCGCATCCCGCTTTTCTGCCTAAGGTGGTTTCGGCCTTTCATACCAATCAGGACATCTTTCTCCCAGTCTTCTTCCCAAAGCCTCACTCATCTCCCCGGGAGCAACGCTTACATTCCCTAGATGTCCGCAGGGCACTTGCCTTCTACATCGATCGCACAAGGCCCTTTCGTAAGTCCCCTCAGCTTTTTGTGGCACTAGCGGATCGTATGAAAGGTCTCCCTATCTCCACTTAGAAGATTTCCTTGTGGCTGACGGCATGCATCCGCACGTGCTATGACTTGGCCCATGTTCCGGCGGGCCACCTCACTGCCCATTCCACGAGAACTCAGGCTTCTTCGGCCGCCTTCCTGGCGCACGTGCCAATCCAGGAAATCTGCAGGGCAGCGACCTGGTCCTCGGTACATACGTTTACCTCGCACTACGCTTTGGTGCAGCAGTCTAGAGACGATGCCGCCTTCGGCTCGGCAGTTTTACACTCGGCCACGTCTCACTCCGACCCCTCCGCCTAGGTAAGGCTTGGGAATCACCTACATGGAATGGATATGAGCAAGCACTCGAAGAAGAAAAGACGGTTACTCACCGTTGTAACTGTTGTTCTTCGAGATGTGTTGCTCATATCCATTCCACACCCACCCTCCTTCCCCACTGTCGGAGTAGCCGGCAAGAAGGAACTGAGGAGTGGGTGGGTCGGCTGGGGTATATATCCGCGGCCATAGTGGCGCCACTCCAGGGGGCGCCCAGCCGACCCACTGAGTTGCTAGGGTAAAAGTCTCCAACGAACGTGCACGCGGCGCGCGCACACCTACATGGAATGGATATGAGCAACACATCTCGAAGAACAACAGTTACAACGGTGAGTAACCGTCTTTTCTGAGCAGTTACCATAACTTGTATAGTAGGCATGTACAGCTGTGGTTGGACAGAGGTTTCAATGTCATTGTGATTTTTGGTTTGTTAAATGATTGGGTACTTTATTCCTGATGAGGGCCAGGGCATGAGATAAGAAGTCAAATCTCATCATCAACATTAATATTATCCTTTGAGAATCTGGATGGGAAGGGGCTATATGAATACAAAGTACTGTATTCATGTTTAATGAATTTAGCCTGACCAAAGTTATGCTGAAAACTAATACACCACAAGTTTGTGACTTGTCCATGAGGTACACAGGAAGTCTGAGAAAGAACCAGGAATAGCACCTAGTTTCCTGATTCCAATGCCAGTTTCACTAGGACTGCTTACATGTGTGAGGGACCACCTGTGCTTAATGTGTTGCAAGAATGGGCTGGTAAAAGACCAGAGGATGATATAAACTGCTTTCCCAGGTATATCTAAAACAGGAATAGAACTGGGGAAGTAAAACTGTTGCCCAGTGTGGATTAAATCACACACATATTCAGATATATGTAGATGTCCTGAACCCATCCAGCATGATAATTTACATCAATTCTCAAGGCTAGGCAAAAGATGAGACATTATTCTTAGGAAGGGTTATTGTGGAATGCTAATGAGATGTTTCACACTCCATCCTCTTCAGTTTCAAATGCCCTCTCCATCTGTAGAGAAGGAACCAAAGGAGGGTGAGAGAGAGATGAAGGCTTGCACCAGAAGTGCCTACCCAGCTAAGTAGGTAGGCACTTTCTGTTATTGGTGGGCCTGCTAAGGTCTGACAGAGTGACCTCTATTGTTACAAATATGATGATTTCCATAAAGTCAAACTGTTTGCAGGTATTTCTAGGACATGTTAACCTGATCCTTCTATAAATACAAATAGAAGAAATATATACAAAATATCCACTGACACCATAGCAGGTTCATGGGAGGTAGGCATGTGGGCATGAAGCCAGAGGGGGAGACAGTTCCATTTCCCAGCTCCTCTGGCCTTTTCTTACCTTGACTTGCCTATAAGACATCTCAAATTATTATTATTTGTACTACCATGACATTTAGGAGCCATAGTCATGGACCAGGACCCCATTGTGCCAGGCACTATACAAACACAGAACAAAAAGACGATCCTTGCCTCACAGAGCTTACATTTAAGTATAAGACTAGAAACTGGTGGACATAGATGGATAAATGGGGGAGTACAAGGAGAGCGGGGTGACAATATTGCTCAGCATGATAGGCATAGCAGGCATCAAGTGTTGTGTAGGCATCACGGCTAATGAGGGTTTTAGAGGAAGATAATGAGAGCTTTGCAGACGTTTATGGGGAGGAACAGCATGGGATAAAGCAAGAAAATTTAAAAAATGTGTGATGGAGGCTGGCATCATGGGCTGATTGAAGGTGGAAGCTGACCCCTCGATAGTAAATGAAAGTTGATAGGGTATTATGGGGATAAGGGCCTTGAAAATGAAGACAAGAAAGTTACATTTGATGCAATAGAGAAGGGTGAGCCAGTGAAGGGATACAAAGAGAGGGGTAACATAGTCAAAGTGATCGTCTAGGAAAATGATCTCAGCATTCTGAATGGAAATGAGTGGGAAAAGCTTGCGTTTGTTGAGGCTAGAGAAAAGGATTTTGTGGTAATCGAGATGCAAGATCATGTGATCGTGGATAAGTTTTAGCTGTGTGGATGGATAGGAAAGGCTTTATCTTAGAGATGTGATGCTGAAAGAATTGGCAAGATTTAGACATAGACTGGATTTGAAGACCTAGAGGGAGGTCTGAGTCAAACAGAGTTATATGCCTGAATGACAGGTAGGATAATGGTTTTTCCACAGTGAGAGAGGAGGTAACGGGGGTGGGGGGTTTGGAGGGAAGATTAAGAAATCTGTTTTAGACATATTGAGCTTGAACTGACAGCTAGACATCCCATGAGCAGATGTTAGAGAAACAGACCAAGATTTTAGGTGCAAAGACACACACAGGTCTGGAGTAGAGAGGTACATCTGTGAATTGTCAGCATGGAGATGTAGTAGAATTTGTATTTGCAGATGAGATTACCCAGTGATAAGAGGGAGGGAGAAGAGAAGGGGAGCAAGGACAGAACCCTGTGGAGCCCCTAGAGAAAGCTGGAGGGCAGATGAGGAATATTCTCCAAAGGACGCACTGAAGGAGTGATTAGAGAGGTAGAAGGAGAACTAGGAGAGGATAGTCATGGAAGTAAAGGGAGGACAAGACCTCAAGAGGAAGAGCATGGTCAACAATGGCAAAGGCATCTGAAAGGTCAGTGAGCATGAGGATGGAGTACTGGTTCTGATTTAATCTTCCATAAAAGCTGAGATCGGGGAGTCAATACATGCAGCAAGTAGTTGAGATCTCTTGTGGAGTGGGCCTGGGGTTTGAAGTGAGTGATCAGGGCTATAGATTTGGAGCCAAAACTAGAAAGGGAGCAGAAGAGCCTGTAAAAAAGAAAAAGAAAAATCATTGGTGCTCATTTAAAAACTACACACCCAGCAGATTAATCTATGCTCAAATCCTGGCTAACACTCAGAACTTGTCTTGCAAAACAGAAGGAGCCCCTGCAGTATAAGCTTGTGAGCATCTACTGAAGAAAGCTCAAGTATCTACAAATGTGAATATGTAAAAATTCACAGGAAAGAACTTAACTCAGGGTACGTCTACACTACGGGACTATTCCGAATTTGCATAAACCGGTTTTGTAAAACAGATTTTATAAAATCGAGTGCGCGCGGCCACACTAAACACATTAAATCGGTGGTGTGCATCCATGGTCCGAGGCTAGCGTCGATTTCTGGAGCGTTGCACTGTGGGTAGCTATCCCGTAGCTATCCAATAGTTCCCGCAGCCTCCCCCGCCCCTTGGCATTTCCGGGTTGAGATCCCAGTGCCTGATGGGGCAAAAATCATTGTCGCGAGTGGTTCTGGGTAAATGTCGTCAGTCACTCCTTCCTCTGGGAAAGCAACGGCAGACAAGCATTTCGCGCCTTTTTTCCCTGGATTGCCCTGGCAGATGCCATAGCATGGCAATCATGGAGCCTGTTTTGCCTTTTGTGACTGTCACCGTATGTGTACTAGATGCCGCTGACAGAGGCGATTCAGCAGCGCTACACAGCAGCATGCTTTTGCTTTTGCATGACAGCAGAGATGGTTATCAGCCATACTGTACCATCTACCAATCCATAAATTGGTAATAAGATGATCATGGCTACCAGTCCTTTTGCACTGTTCCATTTGCTGCTGTCATAAGTGCCCCTGGCTGCTCTTAGCCAGGGGCGCAAAAGCCAAAATTGGGAATGACTCCCTGAGTCAATCCCTCCTTTTTGGTATCTAAAAATAGAATCAGTCCTGCCTAGAATATGGGCAAGTGTACTAGAGAACCACTGTATCATAGAACCAGAGAGCACAGCTGCTCTGTGTCAGATCCTGCAGGAATGATGAGCTGTATGCTATTCACAGGGGGTGCTCCTGCAACAACCCCACCTGTTCATTTCATTCTTCCCCCAGCCTTCATGGGCTACCGTAGCATTGTCCCCCCACTTGTGTGATGAAGTAATAAAGAATGCAGGAATAAGACACAGTGACTTGTTAGTGAAGGCAGCCTCCAGCTGCTATGATAGTCCAGACAGTAAGGAGTGTGTAGGAGAGGAGCCCAGCATTCCTCTGCTAGTTCAGGGGCACTTGAATCTTTTCTTTACACATGAAGGGTGGGGGCTGATGGAGCTCAGCCCCCTGTTGCTATGACGATGATGGATATCAGCCATACTGCACCATCTACCAGGAAAAATTAGGACCAGGCACCCTTGATCGACCTGACCGATGCTAGTACGCATGGTTACCAGTCCTTTTGCACTGCCCCATGTGCCAATAGGCTGATGATGACGATGGGTATCAGTCTTATTGTACCATCAGCCACCCATGGCGGGGGGGGGAGCAAGGATGTTGGTGTTGAGTGCTGCACCATCCCGTATATCTGCAGCATTCAGTAAAGATAGGGTGACATGTAAAAGAGTCAAGACAGGATTGTTTTCCCTTTCACTTCTGGGGGTGGGTGGGGGGGTGCGTAAATTGCCTAGCTATGCCCTGACCCACCGCGGACACTGTTTTTGACCCTAGAAGCATTTGGAGCTCAGCCAAGAATGCAAATGCTTTTCAGAGACTGCAGGAACTGTGGAATAGCTTGAGTCCTCCAGTCCATGAGCGTCCATTTGATTCTTTGGCTTTCCGTTACGCTTGCCACGCAGTAGTGCGCTGAGCCCCTGCTATAGCGTCTGTCTGGAGATATTTAAAAAATGATTTTGAATTTCGTCTTCTGTAACGGAGCGCTGATAGAACAGTTTTGCCTGCCCTTACAGCGATCACGTCCGCATCGTCCATGCTGGAGCTCTTTCTTTATTTTGATTTTTAACTGCATCACCACCCGTGCTGATCTGAGCTCCACGCTGGGCAAACAGGAAATATTCAAAAGTTCGCAGGGCTTTTCCTGTCTACCTGGCCACTGCATCCGAGTTCAGATTGCTGTCCAGAGCGGTCAGTGGTGCACTGTGGGATACCGCCCGGAGGCCAATACCGTCGATCAGCGGCCACACTAACCCTAATCCGATATGGTAATACCGATACTAGCGCTACTCCTCTCGTTAGGGAGGAGTACAGAAACCGGTTTAAAGAGTCATTAAAATCGATATAAGGTGCCTCCTAGTGTGGACGGTTGTGGCGTTAAATCGGTTTTACGCTCCTAAAACCGGTTTAAACGCGTAGTGTAGACCAGGCCTCAGACTCACAACATGTACTTATGAATTCATTCAGCGTATCTGTAACTATTTACCTGAAAAAGAGCTCTCTGTAAGCTCAAACGCTTGTCACTCTCACCAGCAGAAGTTGGTCCAATATATTACCTCACTCACCTTGTATCTCTTAATATCATGGGTTAATATCCAACATGGCTACAGTAATACTGCATACTGTTTATATATCTATATTCACTATGTATATATTAAACTGTAAAGATATTCCAGTATTTATATACAAGTACCTTAATGGTCACTTTATCATAATAATTTTCTTAGTTTAAGGGTTAAGTTAATCAGTGAAACAACCTAACTGTAAGTTAATGTTTTTTCAGTGAAAATTAACTTCCTGTAGTTGTAACAAACATGCAGAAATGTTATATCTGTAGGAACTCATGTGGGGACAAGTCTTGTTTTCATTGATGTCAGTTGCAAAATTCCCATTTATTGTAATGGATGTTGAATCTGTCCCTAAATGAAATAGCCATGTGCAATCTTCCAACTGGTGTTTATTCCCTTGTCATTTCTACTGATTGTAACAGTACTAATGCAAATATGGTTCTTTTATTCAATAGGGTATCACATTTGATGAGTTCAGATCATTTTTCCAGTTTTTGAACAACCTAGAAGATTTTGCAATTGCAATGCAAATGTATAATTTTGCAAATCGTTCTATAGGACAAGGTGAGAATTATTACTTTTTTGTTAGTAAGTGATAAAAGCAGATCTTTTGTGCAACTTGTCCTGCACTTGTCCTAACAATTGTTCATCATAACTGGATATTACCAGGAAAATAGGATATAACTGTATCACTGAGAGTTTTACTTGATATTTGAAAATAAAAATACATCTGCTGTTTATCAGAAGATAGTGCTGTCTTTTTCACCACTTTAGGTGAACATTGTAATTTAAACAGATGCCATCAGTGCAACCTAATTTAATCATTCTTTTTCCTTTAAAAATTGAAAAATATTTAGCTGAATTTGATTAATACTAATGATTTCCTTATTTTGCTAATTAATGTTTTATTTGTGTGCCTAGAGATCTGTTGCAATTTTAGAAGATATTATACATACAATTCATAGACTCATAAACTTTAAGGCCAGAAGAGACCATTGTGACCATCTATTCTGATCACCTCATAGGCCACATAACCTCATCAACCACCTCTTGTAATAGATCCATAATCTCTGGCTGAATTACTGAAATCCTCAAATCATGATTTAAAGACTTCCAGTTACAGAGAATTCACCATTTACTCTGCTTTAAACCAGCAAGTGACCTGTGCCTGATGCTTCAGAGGAAGGAAGAAAAACCCCAGGGTCTCTGCCAGTCTGACCTGGGGGAAAATTCCTTCCGGACCCCAAATATAGCGATCAGTTGGACCCTGAGCATGTTGGCAAGACCTCCCAGACAGACACCTGGGAAAGAATTCTCTGTAGTAGAGCCTTCCCTATCTACGACCATTGGGGATTTTGCTACTAGCAGTTACAGATGGGCCACATGCCATTGTAGGCAATCTCATCATATCAACCCCTCCATAAACTTTTCTTGAAGCCAGTTAGGTTTTTTGCTCTCCTTGGAAGACTGTTCCAGAACTTCACTCCGCTGATGGTTACAAACATTCATCTAATTTCAAGCCTCAACTTGTTGATGGCCAGTTTATATCCATTTGTACTTGTGTCAACACTGGCACTTAAATAACTCCTCTCCCTCCCTGGGATTTATCCTTCTGATGTATTTATAGAGAGCAATCATATCTCCCTTCAGCCTTTGTTTGGTTAGGCTAAATAGGCCAAGCTCCTTGTATCGCCTCTCATTAGTAGGTTTTCCATTCCTCTGATGATCCTAGTAGCCCTTCTCTGCACCTATTCCAATTTGAATTCATCTTTCTTAAACACGGGAGGCCAGAACTTCACACGCTGTTCCAGAGCAGCAAAGAGTCCTGTGGCACCTTATAGACTAACAGGCGTTTTGGAGCATGAGCTTTCATGGGTGAATACCCACTTCGTCGGATGCATGTTCCAGAGGTCTCACCAGTGCCTGTGTAATGGCAATAACACTTCCCTGTCTCTACTGGAAAAACCTTGCCTGATGCATCCTAGGATTGCATTAACATTTTTTCACAGCTTCATCACAATGGCGGCTCACAGTCATCCTGTGATCAATCAGTACATCCAGGTCTTTCTCCTCCTCTGTCACTTCCAACTGATACGTCCCCAGCATATTATAAAAAATGCTTGTTGTTAGTTCCTAAGTATGTGACCTTGCACTTTACACTATTAAATTTCATCCCATTTCTATTACTCCAGCTTTCAAGATCATCCAGCTCTTGTATAATATTCTAGTTCTCCATACTGGCAGTACCTCTCAACTTTGTGTCATCCTCAAATTTTATTAGCACACTCCCACTTCCTGTGCCAAGGTCATGAATTAAAATGTTAAATAAGAGTGGTCCCAACACCAATCCCTGACAAACTCCACTAGTGACCTCCCTCCAGCCTGACATTTCACCTTTCAGAATGTCCTGCTCGAGTCTCCGCTTTCATCAGTTCCTTATCCACCTTTCAGTTCTCATATTAATCCATATCTTCTCCAATTTAACTAATACTTTCCCATGTGAAACTGCATCAAATGCCGTATTGAAATCCAAGTAGATTAGATTGCTGCCTTTCTTTTGTCTAAAAAATCAGTTATCTTCTCAAAGAAAGAGCTCAGGTTGGTCTAGTACGATCTGCCTTTTATAAAACCATGTATTTTATTCCAGTTACTGTTTTCTTCTATGTCCTTAACTACTTTCTCTTTCAGAATTTGTTCCAGGCCCTTGTATACAGTGAGGTCAAACTAACAAGCTTCCTGATTTGCTTTTTTTCCCCTTTCTTAAAAATTGGTACTATATTAGCAATTCTCCAGTAATAGGGTAGGACCCCCAATTTTACAGATTCATTAACTCCCCTCTATCCCTCCCCTCCATCAATATTGTCCTCAAATAATCTTGCTTCATTTGTTAAAGAAAATACATACATAAGTGTAGATTTGGCCTTGTATTTGCAATACTTACAACTTTCAAACAGTTACCACATATTTCTCAGTTCCTTCTCATAGTGCCTATGGGATACAATTTTCCATGTTTGGCTTCTGCCCACAGGTATGTGGGGGGTGAGCAATGGCGCATAAAAAGCCCGTAGTGAGGGGTGCATGTTATAAACTTGAACAGTTGATTGGACCATAAAGTTATAAGCAACTGAAAAATTGCTTCTAAACATACTCAGAATTATCTGCTTCTGATCAGGCTCAATCTTTCATCTCCAAACTTGGTACACCACCTAACATGTGTACCAATAGGGCTTTTGTCTTTGGATAGTGGATCAAGGAAAGAGCTTAGAGGGGAAGTGCCACCTAAATCTAAGGTCCCTTATATATAATACAAGTGTGATATACTGCATCAGATCTCTGTTATGATATGCTTTCCAATTATATGATTACACACAATATAATATATTTTGTAAATTGTAATCTATGAACTAAATTCTCTGCTGGTGTAAATTAATTGATTTCAATTAATCTGCGTCAGTTTTCACCAACGAAGAATCTGACCCTATATTTTTTTTCCTATACAACTTTTGATATCCTTACTTTTGACTGCTTAAATGTGCAAACATAACTTAGCAATAACATCATTTTTGCATTTCATTACATATAGTTCACTAGGAAAGTTTATGCTGAAGAAGGTATATCACAACATGTAAGCTTTTATGATATATTGAGAAATTAGAACACATAATGACTTCTGTGTTTTACTTTTTTCTTTTGATGTGTTGTTTACATAGATGAATTCAAGCGTGCTGTGTATGTAGCTACAGGCCTGAAGCTTTCAGCACATTTGGTGAACACAGTCTTCAAGATCTTTGATGTTGACAGAGATGACCAGCTGAGTTATAAAGAATTTATTGGCATTATGAAGGACAGATTGAATCGAGGGTTCAGGGTAAGAATATGTTTATTTTAATTGATTCAGAATTGCCAAAGTAGTGAAAGTAGCCTGTGCACTAACAGCTGATTGAATCTTTATATTTTGAAAGACTAGGAGACAGTCTGGAAGATTAATCTCTTCCTGATTTGTAGAAGTTTGTTATTCTGGGAGAACCATAGATGGGGGGCAAGGTGTGCCTTTACACTACAAGACCACCTCGGAAGTGCAAAGTGCTCTCCTGTACACGCTGCCATTTCTGCTGGTTGGTGTGGAGTGGTTTGGAGCTGGAGGTTTTAACAGGTACTGTGTTTGCGCCTGGACCATTGGCAGAGGAGGAAAGAGGAAGGTGCCTTTCACCTCAGGCGTTGTGTATCTGTGCAAAGGCAGTTACTGACAGTGGGTGTCTGCAACAGATACAGCTGATCAAGGTTTTAATTAGTGAAATTAACAATTAGTGAAATCATACTGAGCATGATTAGCTGCAAGTGTTGCCATGGACCAAACTATATTTATGTGTTCAGCACCAGTTGTTAAGACTCTCTTTTCAGTAGTAGCTGTGAGGGTTGGCATTTTTTGTTTGTTTGTTTTTTATAAACAAGGTTATTGTGGCCCAAAGCTACTTTTTGATAATTTAGGTCTGTTTCTAACAGATTTAAAGTCAACATTACAACCCAGGAAGATGGGTAGGGAATAGGAAATCACTTGCTAAAAGTTGGAGAAAATGAGCCTGTAAACTGACTGAAGCATTGCCATGGGGCAGGTCTGTAAACCTCACTACTCTCTACACTCTTCCCAGTCCACCAGCAAAGGAAGGAAATTTGGGGAGTGTCAAAGTTTAAAGGAGAATTTTTAAATAACATTGGACAATTGGGACCTACACTGAACATCATTGCATAGTGGTGTTATGTGATTGCATAGCTATTTTGCTAGACTTATGAGTTGATTTGGGATTTAGAAATAATTTTAGATTTTATTTTTAAATGGAGCAGTTAGAAAAATTCATGCATCATTTTAGAATGACCATATGAAGTCCCACGTTTTTCTGTTTTTTATATAGCAATATCACAAATTATTTATTTAAATTTAGTTTTTAAATGTAATATGCTCTTTTCAAACTGACAATATAACCATTTAGATACAAGCTTTAAACTCATACGATAGAGTACAGTATTTGTTAAATTGAAATTTTGATTTGTTTTTTCATATTTTACCCACTGTGTTACTCACTTTTAAAGTAGAATAGCTTTCTAAATTGACTAATTAATGTTAAGTCTTGTGTAGAAGGTGATGTTGAATCTTGTAGATGACCTGGCTTTCTTTGTTGTATTTTGACCCTGTGAAGAAAACATGTTGAT
This sequence comes from Mauremys reevesii, assembly GCF_016161935.1. Taxonomy (NCBI): domain Eukaryota; kingdom Metazoa; phylum Chordata; order Testudines; family Geoemydidae; genus Mauremys; species Mauremys reevesii. Next base: position 84,282,689 of record NC_052627.1, on the reverse strand, counting down.
GACATTCCTTCAGAAGTGGTGACACAAATGTATTTCCTCCTGATGCTCAAACCATATTTTTTTTCTTGATAGCGTGGAAGTATAGTTGTTTTATAACCATTAGAATAAGTTTAACTGCATGATTAACTGTGTTAACTAATTGTAAATGTGTAGTATATGTTAACTTAAGCAGTGCATAGAGTAGTTACTAAATAATTCTTGTGACTATAGAGTATATGTAGGCTTCTTTTTAATATTATTAAAAAGCAGGACAGAAATATAAGCTTTAAAAGTCATCTTCGTCAGACACTATTTTGCTTTCCATGTACCATGCTTTCCTTAGGGTAGGTTTACACTTACCTTCCGGGTCGACGCGGTGAGTTCGACTTCTCGGAGTTCGAACTATTGCGTCTGATCTAGACGCGATAGTTCGAACTCCAGAAGCGCTGCGGTCGACTCCGGTACTCCACCACTGCAAACGGCGGTGGCGGAGTCAACGGGGGAGCCGCGGAGTTCGACCCCGCCGCGTCTGGACGGGTGAGTAGGTCGAACTAGGGTACTTCGAATTCAGCTACGCTATTCACGTAGCTGAATTTGCGTACCCTAGTTCGACCCCCCTTCTTAGTGTAGACCAGGCCTTATAGGCAACTTGAAAAGCTCTTGGCTCACAAAATAGGGAGTATACTGTACACACTAGGCTAGATTGTGATACTTTACTCAGACTGAGTGGCACCTTGCTCCACAAGTGATCCCATTGATTTCAATGGAACTACTCTAGGAATCAGGTGCTACTCACTGTGTGTAAGGGTATCAAAATTTGGTCCCATACTATAGGGACAACAATGATATAGTCATTTTTATTTTTTCATTTTATTTATTTATTTTTCTTACAAGGGTTATAACTACCCAACGCCTTGTCATATGATTCCTAAAAATATATTATTTCCCCCGGGAAAGTAGAACTCCAGGACACTCTCAGAAATAAACTTCATGATGCGAGTATCAGTTTTTAGCAAGGTTTCAGAAATAATGCAGAAAACATGTCAGCATCTACCATGTGTAAGTAATGGTGTCTGCTGTAAACCTCTTGCAGAACTCTTTCTTTTTTTAAATAAAGTCCAATAAAAAACAAACAAACATTATTGAGTTGGGGGGGAGGGATTGCTTAGTATTTTGAGCACTGGCCTGCTAAACACAGGGTTGTGAGTTCAGTCCTTGAGGGTGCTACTTAGGGTTCTGGGACAAAATCAGTACTTGGCCCTGCTAGTGAAGGCAGGGGCCTGGATTCAATGACCTTTCAGGGTCCCTTCCAGTTCTATGAGATAGGTATATCTCCACTGTTTTAGAATGAAAAGGAAAAAGGGCATAGCATGTAGCACCTTACTGCTTTTTAAGTGCCCCAATTGGCAGGAAGTATCTATGATCTTTCAAGCTGCAGAAAGTTGCAGATATGGCCTCAGTGGCCAGGATAATTTCTTTCCAACTAATTTGACCTTGCAGAATTATACAGTATTTATTGCCAAAGCAAGTACAGTATAACTTTAGCCACGATTATAGTCACATTTATAGTGTGCTGAAGCAGTTGTCTCATGCTAAACTGAAATTAACATATAAGTAACAAAGCTAAGGGATGGTAGGAGGGAAAACAGCACAATAAAGATAATGGATTTCAAGAAGTGAAACTTTAGCAAACTCAGGGAATTGGTAGGTAAGACCATCGGAAGCAAGTGTAAGGAGAAAAACAGTTCAAGAGAAATGGCAGATTTTCAAAGAGACATTATTAAGAACACAAGAGCAAACTGTCCCACTGCATAGGAAAGATGGAAAGTATGGCAAGAGATCACCCTGGCTTACCAAGGACATGTTCAATTATTTGAAACTCAAGAGTCCTACAAAAAGTGGAAACTAAATCAAATTACAAAGGATAAATATAAATAAACAATGCAAGCAAGTGGTGACAAAATTAGAAAGGTCAAGACACAAAATGAGTTTGAATTACCTAGATAAAGGGTAACACGAAAACCCCAAGGATAGGGTAGATCTGTTAATTCAGTGGGGGGAAGAACAACAATAACAGGAAATATGGAACTGGCAGAAATGCTAAATGACTTTTATGTTTCAGTTTTCACTAAAAAGATTAGTATCAATTGGATATCGAACTTAATGAATGCCAGTGAAAATTAGGCAAGAGCAGAGGCCAAAATAAGGAAAGAACAAGTTAAAAAAGTTAGATGTCTTCAAGTCACCAAAGCCTGATGAAATACATTCTAGAATACTCAAGAAGCTGACTGAGGAGATATCTGAGCCATTAGCAATTTCTTTGAAAAGTCATGGAAGATAGGACAGATTCTGGAGGACTGGAAAAGGGCAAATATAGTGCCCATCTATAAAAAAGGAATAAGGACAACCCGGGGAATTACAGACCAATCAACTTAACCTCAGTACCCATAAAGATAACGGAGCAAACAATTAAGCAATCAATTTGCAGACACCTAGAAGATAATAAGTCAGCATGAATTTGTCAAGAACAAATAGTGTCAAACCAACCTAATAGCTTTCTTTGGCTTGTGGATAGGGGGGAAGTGGTAGATGTGGTATATCTTGACATCAGTAAGGCTTTTGATACTGTCTCACATGATCTTCTCATAAACAAACTAGGGAAATACAACCTAAATGGAGCTCTTATAAGGTGGGTGCATAACTGGTTGGAAAACCATTCCCAGAGAGTAGTTATCAGTGACTCACAGTCAAGCTGGAAGGGCATAACGAGTGGGGTCCCATAGGGATCAGTTCTGGGTCCGGTTCTGTTCAATATCTTCATCAGTGATTTAGATAATGGCATAGAGAGTACACTTATAAAGTTTGCAGGCGATACCAAGCTGGGAGGGGTTGCAAGTGCTTTGGAGGATAGGATTAAAATTCAAAATGATCTGGACAAACTGGAGAAATGGTCTGAAGTAAATAGGGTGAAATTCAATAAGGACAAGTGCAAAGTTCTCTGCTTGGGAATGAACAATCAGTTATACACATACAAAATAGGAAATGACTGCCTAGGAAGGAGTACTGCAGAAAGGTATCTGGGAGTCATAGTGGATCACAATCTAAGTATGAGTCAACAGTGTAACACTGTTGCAAAAGAAAGCGAACATCATTCTGCATATGCGGGAGTGTTGTAAGCAAGACACAAGAAGTAATTCTTCTGCTCTATTCCACTCTGATTAGGCCTCAACTGGATTATTGTGTCCAGTTCTGGGTGCTACATTTCAGGAAAGATGTGAACAAACTGAAGAAAGTCCAGAGAAGAGCAACAAAAATGATTAAAAGTCTAGAAAACATGATCTGTGAGGGAAGATTGAAAAAACTGGGTTTGTTTAGTCTGAAGAAGAGAAAACTGAGGGGAAACATGATAACAGTTTTCAAGTATGTAAAATGTTGTTACAAGGAGGATGGAGAAAAATTGTTTTCCTAACGTCTGAGGCTAGGGCAAGAAGCAGTGGGCTTAAAAGGCAGCAAGGTAGGTTTAAGTTGGACATTAGGAATAACTTCCTAACTTTCAGGGTGATTAAGCACTGGAATAAATTGTCTAACAAAGGTTGTGAAATCTCCATCTTTGGAGATTTTGAAGAGCAGATTAAACAGACACCTGTCAGGTATGGTCTAGGTAATGTTTAATCCTGCCTTGAGTGCTGGGGACTGGACTAGAAGACCTCTCGATTCTAGAAGACCTTCTAGTCCTATGATTCTATGAAGTGTTTTTTAATAAATATAATGATGTGTAAAGTCCATAGCAAGTTTTGCAAATTCCATTTGCTAAGAACATAACTGGGTGAGACTAATAGCCCTCTAGCCCAGTATCCTGGCTTCTGACGGTGGCCAGAACTAGATGCTCCAAAGTGAATGAACAGAACTGAGCAATTATTGAATGATCCATCCGCTATCATCCCCAGAGCATGGGGTTGCGTCCGTGAACAGTTTGGCCCAGAGCCGTTGATGGACCTATCCTCCATGAACATATCTAATTGTTTTTTGAATCCAGTTATACTTCTGTCTTTCACATAATCTTCTGGTAATGAGTTTGACAGTTTGACTGTGCATTGTGTGAAGAAGTACTTCCATGTGTTTGTTTTAAACCTGCTGCCTATTCATTTCATTGGGTGACACACACCTCTTTGTTCTTGTGTTATGTGAAGGGGTAAATAACATTTCCCTATTCACTTTTTCCATGCCATTCATGATTTTATAGACCTCCTATCATATCCCCCCTTAATCATCTCTTTTCTAAACTGAACAGTCCCAGTCTTTTTAACCCAGGGGTCCCCAACGCGGTGCCTGCGGGGGCATCTAAATGTGCCCGCATCCTGGCCGGCGGTCGAGCATCCACCGAAATGCCGCCAAAACTCGGCGGCATTTTGGCGGCTACGCCTCTCGATGACGCCACTTGCCACTGACAAGCAACGTCATCGAGAGGCATCGCCACCGAAATGTCGACGAAATTCGGCAGCATTTCGGTGGATGCTCGACCACCGCCACAGTCCTTCGTCTGGTGCCCGCCAGATGAAAAGGTTGGGGACCACTGTTTTAACCTCTCCTCATATGGAAGTTGTTCCATACCTCTAATCCTTTTAGTTGCCCTTCTCTGTATTTTTTCCAATTCCAATATACCTTTTTGGAGATGGGGCAACCAGAATTGCAGCCAGTATTCAAGGTGTGGACATAACATGGATTTATATAGTGGCGTTATGATATTTTATGTCATATTGTGGATCCCTTTCCTAATGGTTACTAACATTCTGTTAGCTTTTATGGATAAAAGAAGACTAATAGCTTCTGCTGATACAATATTTTATATCTGCAGAGAAGTATTTGGCGGGTCAAACTTTATGAAGGTCAAATTTAAACTTATAAAGTCCAGTTTTAATATTTTAATGTGAAATACCATACACCCATATAAGTCACATCAGTCTTTGTTATTAGCTAAAAATATCTAATAAGAAAGCGCAGTAGAAACTAAATAACAGCAGGCATCTGTTTGGAGTGTGGCTTTTCTAAATGGCAATTCTTTTCTGTATAATAAGTAGTTCTTGCAATTATAGATGATTCCCCTCAATCAGAGGCCCTCCTGTATTGTAGCTTCTCATGTTAGTTATAAAACCCAGCAGTTTTTACTGTAGTTTCTCATAATAGCCAAGTAAGCTTCAATTTGCTACATTTTAGAAAGATCTTGCAATTGTACCTTTGAATTGGCATGTCATGTGACTGTTTTGACATAGTTATGGTGATTAATAAGAGTAAAAAATCCTCTTCACTTTGAGTGCTGCCTTGAAAGGAAAAATAATATTCTGTTCTTTTGATTAGTTGTTAAAGCAATATTTCCTAATAATTGAGATTGTTTAAAAATTCTGTTTTATTGAGGATGTTTTGCCTGAAAGAAGCTTATGGTTGTTACAATTAATAGTAAGTATTTTAGCACAAAGTGTTCTGTGGCCACATTAAGCCTGAATAAAGCAAGTGCACTTAGTAAAGCAACAGGCTAAGTGAAACTGGAATTCTAAAAAGATACTGCCAGGACTGTAGGTTTTACTCTATATAAGGGATCATTCACTTGAATGTCAGTTAAAGGACAGAAAGTTATGGGGATGGAGAGAGGGCCAGATACTAATCTTTATACAGAATTAACAAGTATACACAGTCATTTTCTCTTCCATTGTCTTACACTGTCTACTTGTCTAACTGGATTACTCAACACTATAAATTAGATGCCTATAACAATTAAAACATTATGTAAACTAAATTTCCAGTACCTGCCTTCATAAATGGAATATTCAAGAAACTAGCATAGACATAAAACAGTTGAATGTCTAATAGGTTTATATTATACAACAAAATGCATCTCTCTTTTTCAAGTATGAGATTTAACATTAAAGGATAACTGTTATAATCTGAGAGAGAGGGTTTAATTTGAAAACCACTTTTGAGATGATCTGATGTATTTAACTGCCACCCAGTGGTCAGTCAGAATATTGCCATAGGTTTTTTGTTAAAGCTTGTACGAATATTATATAGTAGGAAGGCATAACAATGAAAACTATTTTCCTTGTTTTTGTTTGATTGAAGATAATGATTTTCATATATTTTATTTTTAAAACTGTAATGCTAAACCATTTCCCTCTCCTATATAAATTTTATTTTCAATTACAATTCATTTGAAATATAGACTGAATGATAAAAACGTTTAACTATAATTGACTATATACTCTGACTAACTTCTAGCTATTTGTCATTTAATCCCCATTCTTTTGTATTTTCATGCCACTGTTGTCTTATGCCTTATATTGTCTTATACCTGTGGCTGCCTTCACACATTGTCTGCATCTGCACACTTCTCCATCTTCTGCTCCACAGGGATACAAAACTGTACAGAGGTATACCACTTTCAAAGCCTGCGTGAAGAAGGAACTCTATAGCAGATAAGTTACGGTATGTGTTAGCTGGTTAGTCTTTCTAAGTGTGCTAGCCTGCTGATGGGAATGGCTGCATGTTAAACTGCCACCGTTCTGTTTTCCCATTGCAGAATTAAGGAATAGATTATCAGAATGTGATCATAATATTTTACAAGGTCATATAATTCTATTTTTAAAGACTTAAGACTCTGTCAGGCTATCATTGTTTGGTTGGCTTATTGCTTTGTTTGTACTGTATTCAAGAAAACACTCCGCCCTCTCCCACAGCACAGATTTTGTGAGTTTCTGTTGGTATTTTCTGTCTGTTCTGTAACTAGTTTTATTCATGCTTCAGATAGCTCTATGATATATATGTTAGTAAATACTTGTATAGTAACAGTAGATTTTTCCCTCCTCCCACTGAGAAATAGTTATTTAATTTAATTCCACTTTAGTTTGAAAATGTACATATTTTTAATAGCTTGGTGTATTTCTAACATTGCTGCTTGAACTATCTTTCCATAGAAGGCATGTGTTGGTGCTTTTTTGTGATTTAAGGTTATAAATGCCAATGTTTTTTCCTTTCTGTCCGTAATAATTATATATTGTATAGTAGCTACTCATAGGAGCATTAACAACTAGTTTAGGTCCCAAACATAGTTTATGAATGGAGTGGGGGAAAGGGGCCTATTAGAATCTGGACCCACATGCCGCCTGTACCCAGGAACTCAGGTGGGATTGTACTCGGGCAGCTAGTCTGAGCCAAAACCCATGTAGCTGCAGCTATATTGCTAATTTTAGTATGCTAGCTCAAGCAGAGCTAGTGCGTGCAGGTCTACCTGAGCTGAGAATTACACCTCCCAACTGCTGTGTAGATATACCCTTAGTGTTAGTCCTTCAGCAAAGTATCAAACACCTTTGCTGGGCAGGGCAGCTCTCAGGAGTGTAGTACAATAGGTTGTCTTTGGGTATGTGCAGGCTTGTACTGTCCGTATCCAGTATTTCCACACACCCACAAGATAGAGCTCAAAATTTGACTAAGGGCTTGGCTACATTCGAAACTCCAAAGCGCTGCCATGGGAGCGCTCCCGCGGCAGCGCTTTGAAGTGCGAGTGTGGTCGCGGCGCCAGCGCTGGGAGAGAGCTCTCCCAGTGCTGCAGGTACTCCACCTCCCCATGGGGATTAGCTTACAGCGCTGGGAGCCGCGCTCCCAGCGCTGGGGCACTGTTTACACTGGCGCTTTACAGCGCTGTAACTTGCTGCACTCAGGGGGGTGTTTTTTCACACCCCTGAGCGAGAAAATTGCAGTACTGTAAAGCGCCAGTGTAGCCAAGGCCTTAGACATATCCCACTCAGTCACGTATGAAACTCAGAATCAATAGGACTTTATTTTCCAAAAAAGAAAACTAAATTTTTATTATACTTTTGTAATTTAAAAATCGTATGTGTGGGTCCAACTCAAATACTGCACTATTGCGTTAGTGCCTCAGAACTGGAAAGTAACTCATTTTAAACAGACAAAACTCTAGTTTCTCTGCACAAGTGAAGTGAAATATAAATGACAGGTGAAGTGGTAAAAACAAAGTTATTTTTAAAATTCATCAATTTAATAATCTAACTGGTTAATCACACAAGGTAAGAAGAATTATTTTGGATTAATTTTATCTTCACCTCTAAGGCTCACTCTTTTGATTCCCAGTTTCATAACCTGAGCATTATCTTTCTTTTCTTCGTTCCTACCTCATTCAATCTCTTGTTAACTGAAACCCCAATCCTGCAGTTTCTTCCAGGAGTATGGTACTTCGTTTTCTCTTCCCCAATAATCCTTACACATCCCCTTTTCCTGTACTGTTGTTACATGCCTTGACATACGTTTGTTTTTCCTTTTATAATTTAGACAATAACTTCAGAGCAGGTATCAGGTCTTAAATAGATTGGTAAAGTGCTGTACATTTACAGTGCCTTTTTAGTTAGTTTCAATAGTAAGTATTTACCAAATTGGAACAAAATGTTATCACTCAAAAGAACTCCAAAACATTAATATTAAACCTAGTAAAATTCTCTTGAGACATGAGAGGCTTTGTGCTTTAAGCATCAAGTTTAAGTGCCCATACTCACTGAAACCAGAGGTTTAAATCCAGGCAGAGTTAATTCATCCTTCTGACATAGACAAACTGAATACCATGCAGTGTACTACATGTAGACTCTTTCAGGTGAGACTGAAAAACTGAAGTCCTGTCTGATGTACCTGAACATTCTCTTGGAGCTTCTTGTAAGAGTTGCTGTTTTAACCCTCTTTGCCTTAGCTAAAATTCCCTCTTCCCTTAATATGCACCAATTGGTTAATGCCCTCCACCCTTGTGGCAGTTGCATTTCAGTAGTGATGTATGCACCATACCATATGTACTTTGTGAGGTAATTTTCGTTCCTTTTGGATACATTCATTTATAATACTAATCTATGTTATGAAGATTGGTGAGCTGAAATTGAAGCAAGCTTTGGCCAACTTTGTTAATTAAAAACATAAGTGATGTGATTTTGAGCCTCCTGCTCTGAGAGTTGTCTTGGGGACAGTAGAACCTGCACTATTCACACTATACATATTCTGAAATGAAAGTGAGTTTATATACCCTTTTAAAAAGTCATTGCAAAAGTAAACTACAGAATAATTGAAAAGAGAATAAAGGCAGAGTCATTAACAGCTGTCAAGTATCAGAGGGGTAGCCGTGTTAGTCTGGTTCTGTAGAAGCAGCAAAGAATCCTGTGGCACCTTATAGACTAACAGATGTTTTGCAGCATGAGCTTTCATGGGTGAATACCCACTTCTTCGGATGCAAGCAGTGGAAATTTCCAGGGGCAGGTGTATATATAAGCAAGCAAGAAGCAAGCTAGAGATAACGCGGTTAGCTCAATCAGGGAGGATGAGGCCCTGTTCCAGCAGCTGAGGTGTGAAAACCAAGGAAGGAGAAACTGGCTCTGTAATTGGCAAGCCATTCACAGTCTTTGTTTAGTCCTGAGCTGATGGTGTTAAATTTGCAGATGAACTGGAGCTCAGCAGTTTCTCTTTGAAGTCTGGTCCTAAAGTTTTTTTGCTGTAGGATGGTCACCTTAAAATCTGCTATTGTGTGGCCAGGGAGGTTGAAGTGTTCTCCTACAGGTTTTTGTATATTGCCATTCCTAATGTCTGATTTGTGTCCATTTATCCTTTTCCTTAGAGACTGTCCAGTTTGGCCGATGTACATAGCAGACGGGCATTGCTGGCATATATTACATTGGTGGACGTGCAGGTGAATGAACCGGTGATGGTGTGGCTGATCTGGTTAGGTCCTGTGATGGTGTTGCTGGTGTAGATATGTGGGCAGAGTTGGCATCAAGGTTTGTTGCATGGGTTGGTTCCTGAGCTAGAGTTGCTATGGTGCAGTGTGCAGTTACTGGTGAGAATATGCTTCAGGTTGGCAGGTCGTCTGTGGGCGAGGACTGGCCTGCCACCCAAGGCCTGTGAAAGTGTGGGATCATTGTCCAGGATGGGTTGTAGATCCCTGATGATGCGTTGGAGGGGTTTGAGCTGGGGACTGTATGTGATGGCCAGTGGAGTCCTGTTGGATTCTTTCTTGGGTTTGTCTTGCAGTAGGAGGCTTCTGGGTACACATCTGGCTCTGTTGATCTGTTTCCTTATTTCCTCGTGTGGGTACTGTAGTCTTGAGAATGCTTGGTGGAGATTTTCTAGGTGTTGGTCTCTGTCTGCGGGGTTAGAGCAGATATGGTTGTACCTCAGTGCTTGGCTGTAGACAATGGATCTTGTGGTGTGCCCGGGATGGAAGCTGGAGGCATGAAGGTAGGCATAGCGGTCGGTAGGTTTTCGGTATAGGGTGGTGTTAATGTGACCACCACTTATTTGCACTGTGGTGTCTAGGAAGTGGACCTCCCGTGTAGATAGGTTCAGGCTGAGGTTGATGGAGGGGTGGAAGCTGTTGAAATCATGGTGGAATTTTTCCAGAGTCTCCTTCCCATGGGTCCAGATGATGAAGATGTCATCAATGTAGCGTAGGTAGAGAAGGGGCGTGAGTGAACGGGAGCTGAGGAAGCGTTGTTCCAGGTCGGCCATAAAAATATTGGCATATTGTGGGGCCATGCGGGTGCCCATAGCGGTGTCACTGATCTAGAGATATATATTGTCATTAAATTTGAAATAGTTGTGTGTGAGGATAAACGCACAGAGCTCAGCAACCAGTTGTGCTGTGGCATCATCAGAGATACTGTTCCTGACAGCTTGTATTCCATCAGTGTGTGGGATGTTTGTGTAGAGAGCCTCTACATCCATGGTGGCTAGGATGGTGTTTTCTGGAAGGTCACCAATGCATTGTAGTTTCCTCAGGAAATCAGTGGTGTCACTGAGATAGCTGGGAGTGCTGGTAGCATAGGGTCTGAGTAGAGAGTCTACATATCCAGACAGTCCTTCAGTGAGAGTTCCAATGTCAGAGATGATGGGACGTCCAGGATTTCCGGGTTTGTGGATCTTGGGTAGTAGATAGAATAACCCTGGTCGGGGTTCTAAGGGTATGTTGATTTGTTCCGGTGTTAGTGTAGGGAGTGTCCTGAGTAGATGGTGCAGTTTCTTAGTGTATTCCTCAGTGGGATCTGAGGGAAGTAGCCTGTAAAATTTGGTATTGGAGAGTTGTCTGGCGGCCTCCTTTTGGTAGTCAGACCTGTTCATGATGACAACAGCACCTCTTTTATCAGCCTCTTTGATTATAATGTCAGGATGGTTTCTGAGGCTGTGGATGGCATTGCGTTCTGCACGACTTAGGTTGTGAGGCAAGCGATGTTGTTTTTCCACAATTTCTGCCTGTGCACGTCGGCGGAAGCATTCAATGTATAGGTCCAGACTGTCATTTTGACCCTCAGGAGGAGTCCATGTGGAGTTCTTCTTCTTGTGCTGTTGTTGGGAGGGTAACTGTGTATCAGTGCATTGTTCAGTGTTGTCCTGGAAGTATTCTTTGAGTCGGAGACGGCGAAAGTAGGCTTCCAGATCGCCGCAGAACTGTATCATGTTGGTGGGGGTGGCAGGGCAGAAAGAGAGTCCCCGAGATAGGACAGACTGTTCTTCTGGGCTGAGTGTGTGGCTCAGATTGACGATATTGCTGGCTGGGTTAGAGGTATCACGGTTGTGGCCCCTTGTGGCAGGTAGGAGTTTAGACAGCTTACAGTCCTTTTTCCTTTTTAGAGAGGTGAAGTGAGTAATGTAGATCTCCTGTCTTATTTTAGTGAAGTCCGTTTGTATGGAAGTTTGGTTATTGATGAGAGTCTCTAGGTTGGAGAGCTCTTTTTTGATGTTTTCCTGTTTGCTGTATAGGATGCTGATCAGGTGGTTCCTCAGTTTCTTAGATAGAGTACGGCATAATCTCTCACTGTGGTCTGTGTAGTATGTAGATAGCAGTGGATTTTTTACCTTTAGTCCATTAGGTATGATGTCCATCCGTTTACATTTGGAAAGGAAGATTATATCTGTCTGTATTTGTGCAAGTTTCTTCATGAGGTTGATGGATTTCCACTCCATACGGCTAAATGCAGTGCCTTGCATGGTGTCAAGTATCAGAGGGGTAGCCGTGTTAGTCTGGTTCTGTAGAAGCAGCAAAGAATCCTGTGGCACCTTACAGACTAACAGACGTTTTGCAGCATGAGCTTTCGTGGGTGAATACCCACTTCTTCGGATGCAAGCCGTGGAAATTTCCAGGGGCAGGTGTATATATTAACAGCTGTGAAACTGAACATTTATTTCAGAAAATTAATTAATTTAAACATCAACCTTATATACAAAGAAACACGTAGTATGTCTGCAATATAAAAATCTACCACCTATATCACCCAAGGTTAGATGCAATATGATAACTCTCAATTTTACTTTGTTCGAAATATAAATGTAAAGACTCTAAGTCTATACTTTGATACGATTTGTATGGTAGACATAGATCAGTGATAAAGAGATTAAAATATTTGGCATGCTTATCACTGATTATACCACACTTCGAATCTGTACCCAAAAAGAAAGAGAAGCACATTCTGCTATGTGTTACATATCTCTAGATTGCACTAATGACATTTGCTTCACAACATTAAGTATGCTACCCTTATAATAAATAATGAAATCTGTCCTTGGGGAACAAGATCCAAACTTTGCGTGGTTCAAACAGTAGACAAGACTTGCAGATCTTGTCTCTCTCTCTGTGGCTGTCCCTGCAGAGCATAGCATGTGAATTAGCATCAGTAGTAGCTCACTTGGTTGAGGAGGAAAGGGAACAAGAAATTGTTAAGAAAAGAGAGTGAAAAACTGATATTATAAGTATGAATTCTAAAAGCTAATTTCTAGTTATGTTTTCTTATTCAGTTTCTTATCTAATATAAATGTTTTATACAAATAAGATTTAGATTTGTCATGTGTTAAATGTTTTAAAAACCTTTAATTTCTATGCATTCCCAGTGTACAATTCTCGTAATAAAAGGCTATCTTTTTATACACTTAAACTTGACCATCATAACAAGCAATGTTAGGAAAACCAGCTAACTGTCTTGGAAACATTGTTACTAGGTCTTTTCTCTGAAACAGTAAAAGTGAAAGGTGAGCAATGACTTCTCTTTACTGATTATGCAGAAAACTGCGATTACAAATCCAGTTTTAGTGTTGTGTGAACAAAAGGCTTGTAGGTAGATGGATTATATTGGATAAAAAGATTGAATATAGTAATGACACAGTTTGTTCGGTTTATTGTTTAATTCTCTCAACTATTTTTCACTCTGAATTTTAGGGGAAATTTTAGATCATATTGGATTCATAGCTGAAGAAAGTCTAGTTTTAAGCTCTGCAAGGAAGATTCTTACTCTCCAAAAGGTGCTGTATTTCAGTCAGTGTTTGTTACACAGGGATATTTGTTATTTGACTGACGACTAGACTGTGTTCCCAGCCAGTCAAGAGAGGAGCTAGCATCTCCCATTTCTTCTAGAAAGCATATTGGCATTACGCCTCTCAATACAAGTATCAGCTGCTAGAACCTTTCCCTGCTGCCAGAGTCTTTCCCGCAGCTCACTTTTCACTGCAAAATGTAACTATGCATACCTGACATGCTGCTGCTGCTACTGGTGTGCAGTGGCAGCAGCGGCTTATTTGTGATGGTAGATTTGGAAAGGCCATGTTAGGAACCTTCAGAGTCCATATATGAAGCTTTTCCTCATTTAAATGTGCTGGATTGTAGGCTATCAAACTATATCAGATAATTTTTCATCTTGGAAGTTCTCAATTGAGGGCCCTTAAGAATACAATACAAGACCCATTTTTCTTTTCAGACATTTTATGAAGGAGCAAATTGGGTTGTGTATCTAAATACATAGAGTGAGTATGTTAAATAGTCTAAAAAATAACAAGACAATACACTCACTTAGAAAAGTGTGAAAACATTGGAGAGTATGGTTTTTAGAGGAAAAAATTCTCCCTAATTTGTTATACTGAGACTAGCTACAGTAGTGCTCGCACATTAGAAATACATAGATAAGTGGCTAGAGTAGTGTGGTTTATTAGTGTATTTTTAAAAATAATGAGTTTATGCCCAAGACCAGTTGATGAATCCATCTTATAAATTTAAAAGTAAAGATAAATCTATGGTTACCTTGCCCCTGTTGCTGTAGTATCTGATCTCTTCTTTATCTTTAATGTATGTAAGTAGATTACACAAGATGCAAGTGAGCAGGGAACTAAGAAACAGACTCAGTGATGTGTTGGAGGTCACACAGGAAGTCTTGCAGAGCATGGAATTGAACCTTAAACTTCTGGGTCCCATGTTGGAGCTCTAACCACTAGACCATCTTTGCACCCTACTCAGCCTACTCTCTATTGGGTATTTGTCAATGTCGCAGAACTGCAGTACCATTCAGCCTAATAGTATTATTTTATTGGATGGCCCAGGATTGAAATAACAGAAATCTCATAGTTCAGAATTGACATAACAGTGCAAAGAAGTTTGTATATTGTCTGTCTTCATTTTATACTTGGCTATAGCCACTGCCATGAGTCTTCCACAAGCACCAAGAAATTTTGATATTTTTATTTTATTGTGTAAAAAATGTGAACCTTTTGAAACAGCTATGAAAATTAAGAAATTATCTTAAAAGCAGGAGACTTCTGAACAAAAGGATATGTTTTCATTTAGCTACCAATATAGACTAAGTTATTGGGTGAATACTAACCAGGTGCTTGGCAGTGGAGGTGCAGTTCTGGAAACCACTTACTTACCTTCAGACAGATCCACAACCATGTTTATGTGCAAGGATCTACATGTCAGACCTGAAGAAGAGCTCTGTGTAAGCTCAAAAGCTTGTTTCTCTCAACAGAAGTTTGTCCAATAAAAGATATTACGTCGCCTGTTTTCTCTCCCTAATCTGAGAATTTAGCACTTCCTGGTTGTAGTCATGAAAAATTTGCCTAGTTTGTATGAACACCTGTAAAATATAATCTAGTGTCAAGGAATTTAATGCACAGTATCTGTTTCTAACTCTATACTTGTTCATTTTTAACAGGAGACCCCAAAATATGGTTTGAAGGGTTACTATGTTTGTGTGACAACTGTAACAAGCAAACATTTAAGAGAGCTCTGGAAGCAATTTAGGAGTCGAGATATGCTAGGATAAAAAAATGAAGGAAAGAAAAACCTTCAGCATTTGGTTGCTACTATTTTTCCTAGATATTGTATGTGAAAAACGGCATAACACAGGTAAACTATGTATCTTTCACTTGCAGCACTATGCACTGAATCACCATTGGTTTTTTTCACTTGATTTGCTGATCTATTCATGGATTTTTTCAACCACTTTTTCAGTATGTGTTTTGTTTTAAGGGTTGACTTGCACTTTTATAGGCCAGATGACAGTGTATCTTAAAGAATGTGTTTTAAAAGATATTTGTTGTTTGTATTTTTTTTGAGATGTGCCTTTCATTTAAAGAATTTTTTTTTCATTCTGGTGAATGTGCCTTTTGGCAGTGGTGAAAAATTATTTCCATGTAGAGGGGATGTGAATTTGTTTTTAGAAAATGAATATTATATGAAGTTTGTGTTAAAACAGGAATGAGAATGCATTCTGTAGCACAACAATTGCATAAGTGTGGAATGTACAGGTTGTAAGTACTCATGAGCCAACAAAGCTGTCATTTAAAAACAACTATAAGTAGCAGTTGTGATCTAGGATAATGTGAATTATTAAGAGGTTAATTAATTAAGAGGTACTGATGTCCAACAGCTGTAAGTCTTACTATTATAATCTTACTGATTCAGTTTAATAAAATCTCCTGATTTTAAGATGTCTAATTGTGTACAATATAATGAAAATAAAATGTCAACTTATTAGCTAATATTTTTATTATGTTAGTTAATACAATGCTACTTAATATATAGCATTGTGTTTCTGTAACTTTTTTGCCAGAGTATGGATTTCAGCTTAGTTATGTATTACTTGTTAATAATGCACTTTACTTAAAAGCTGGACATGGTATTAGGCAGAAATTAATCCTATCCAGTTTTGCTAGACTGGCATGCAGTAGTGAACAAATATTGCCCCCAGGCTGTGGCTTTAAAAAAATTAAAAGGAATGCAAGCAATAGCACAGAGCTACAGCCAGTTACAAAATGTTACAGTGATAAATGTAAATACCATGAGACTTTGGAATTCTACCTGAATCAAATTCTAGAATTAAATAATAAGGCTTTAATACAGCTATGGGTTATGCAAGCAATCTGTAGCCTCCCTGGCCTCGTGTCTGTCGATTTCTATGTTATGAAAAATGATTTTGTTGTTGTTTTGTTGCTGTTGAATTAAGCCCTAAAAAGTCATGATTAATGGAGCACAATTGTGCTTGTTTTTACATATCCTGAGTCTTTTTTGTTTGGCTGTGGATGGCAGGTTTGCCTCAATGTAGCGATTGCATTTAAAAGTTTTGTACTGCTTTTACAAGGCTGATAGCATAAAGTAAATAAAACCCCAAATACTAACTCACTTTAACACACAATTTTAATGTCACTCTTAAGAAAATTTATTTAATAGGAAATTAATTAGTATTTACATAAAAGCAATCTGTGCATGAAAACAGGGATTATCTAATTTTAATCTATTGACACTATCAGTTGTAAAAAAAAAAAAATTTGGTTTAGTGGTGCAATTCAGTCCTAAATCAACTATTAGACACAACATATTGTTTTTAATCTTTCATTGTTATCACAAACACAATAAAGAGTTTTATTCTTTCATCATGTAGAATGTGGCTGTCTGTCACTCAAAGACCATGTAGTATCTTTAAATGCATGAACCGAAAAGTATATGTTTTGCTTCTGTGTTAATAAGCTTAAGTTCCAGGACTAATCAGTTTACCAAGATTTTATTCATTTTTTTAATTGACTTTTAAAAACTTTTTTTTGAGAAATTTCACTGTACGAATTTCAGAAAAATTAATGTTAGAATGTTTTATTTTGGCATGGCTTATCTGGCTTTTGGTAAAAATTATATAATAGGAAAATACTAGCTAGAAAAATGTCCGAAATATTCTACTGTAGACAGCATTTCAATGATAAATCCTCATGCAGTCCCTACTTCACTCTCCTCCCCCAACTGACAACTAGAAAATCAAGAGATTTGGACTAATGCTGATAGGCCCTGATGTTGTAATTGACAGTATGCAGTGGACTGCTTTTTCTATGTGCAATCAATTGCAGGACCAATCACAATGTATGTAATATCTTGGTATCACTTTTCCAATTTGTATATTTCTCTATATGGTGCCTGAGTACAGTAGACTGGCATAAAATAGAATATATTAGTGACAGATTAGTCCATAAGACTGTGCTTTCTGCTTTTGTTTAATAATACAATAACAATAACGTATGTAACGGTACACTAATATGAAAAAATATGCTTGTCATATGTGTGTTTACCTCAAAATAAACTCACTTAAAACAAACTAATTTCCTTTGTTGCAGTGCAGATTAATCAAATTCAGGGCTGGCCTTAGGGGTGGGCGGACTAGGCAACTGCCTGAGATGCAATTCTAAGCGGGGGCACCTCCAGAGCAGGGGTGCCTCTCCTCACCCTGCTGCTTGGCTCTGCTGCCATCTGCTGCTGCTGCCCCTCACCTTGGAGCAGCCCCTGTCCAAGCTGTTCCCAGGAGTCTGCTGTGCAGAGCGGTGGCAGGAGGCTAATGTTGGAGTGTCCGCCTCCTCGCACCTATATACCCGGTCTCCTCTGAGCTGGGGTGGGGGTAGTCTGCACTGCTGCTTCTGAATCAGGAGTGGGAGCTGCTGGCGGGGGCTGCACAAGTCTGAACAAGCCTTTAGACTAGTGAGTGCTGTGCTGAAAGTGACAGCATGCTGTCTCTCACATTCCCCCAACACACACACACTGTGTCACTCTCCCCCAACACACACACTCTCTCTAATACTCCCCCAACACACACACACACACACACACGGTCTCTCTCACTCACACACACTCTCTCTCTCTGTCTCTCTCTCACTCCCCCAAAACAGACACTCTCCCCCAAGCCCCAAATAATAGTATTCTTCTAGAATGTAAATTTAGCTTGTACTCATCTTACCAGTGCCAGTTTAAAAAACATTAGCTAAACACATAATTTTAGACACTATGCAGATGAAGGTCACTTATTTTCAAGTTGTATTTTTAGTTATAGCTGTAAAATAACTTAAAATTTGTATGAAAATAAATGCAGTTCCAAGTATGATACAGATAGCAATGATATAGTCAAATGCTAGTGAGGCATGTACGTGATTGTGATTGGTAAACAAATGATAAAATAATTAGAAAAATAAATCCCTGTTCTTAATAAAAGAGAAATAAACTTTGTTAAAATTTAGTAAATACATTTTTAGTGGAATGAAAATCAATTAACTACAATAGAGTAGATAATGCCAGTGACCTAGAATTTGTCTGTTAGAAGAAGTAAAGGGATATTATGCAGATTGCATTTATTTTTATTTATCTCTACTAAAGATAGTTTACAAAGTATCAAACTTGTGTTTCTGATATCTGTGTTAAAGCTCCAGAATTGATATTTGAAGGCTTGAGATTGGGAGTATCTTGCTGTATTATCTCTTGATTGTTCTAAATTTACATATAAATTTAAAATATGGTTTTAATTGGGGTTTGTATGTATTATTTCTTTCTGTAGGAATTAGTGCTCCTGTCAGCTAATTCCTAAGTTATTATCTACAAAAATAACCCTAGAGTTTTCAGGTGCCTGGAATAATGGTTCAAGTTGCCCAACCCCCCCAAAATCTGAAATGGCATCCCTGCTGAACCAAGAGTGGCCAGATGGCTGCAGGAGGGTTGTGGGCTCTGTCAAGATGCAGCCCCCATGTGACTGCACAAAGCACGCCTTGAGCCTCAGGCAGAGTGCCAGGCACCACAAGCCACCGCAGCAGTGCAGAAGTAAGGGTGGCCATATACCGTGCCACCCTTACTTCTGCGCTGCTGGCTGTGGTGTTGCCTTCAGAGCAGGGCCGCTATCAGGCCGCCCTGCCAGTGCTTAATTTGTGCCAGGACTGAGCTCTAGCACCTCTTTCAATACAAATTAAGGACTGGCGGGAGGCAGTGGGCCAGGGGTGATGGGAGGTGGAGCCCGCGGGGGCCAGGGATGATGGGAGGGTGGGGCACCAGTGGGGTATGGGAGAGCACCAAAATACAAATTCACCCATGGTGCCATTATCTCTAAGGCTGGGATTGCCAATTTTGGCTGGACATGTTCCTGGAGGTATCATCACATGACATAATCTTTAATTACAGACTAGTCTTTAATTCCTGGACACTCCAGGACAATCCTGGAGGGTTGGCAACCACACCTAAGGCCAGCCCTGGTCAAATTCTTTTCTTTTTATAACATTTTCTTGGTATTCACCACATAAAAGAGTATCATGAATCATAATTTCCCACTTTATCACAAAACAATTGTGCTCTTGATTTCTTTAGTAACTTTTGTAGATGTGTGACGGGATGCCCTCTGAACTCTCCCCAGCCTGGGCTGTCTCTCACAATGCCTTGCTGTTGACTAGCAGCAACCCCTCCAGGAGCTGTGATCAATCAGCACAACTGCAGGTGGAGCCCCACACCCCACTATATTGCATGAATGCTCCCAATATGGGCAGTGCAAATTTATTAATTGGTTCACCACTTCAACAATGGAAAGTGGACATACATCAGCCTTTGCCAACCTGAGCAGATTTGTCCCACACGTCATACAAATTCACTGGTAAAAATAAACAATTAAATTTACTGACTATAAAAGGTAGATTTTAAGTGATATTAAGTGATAGGCAAAAAGTCAGAGTTAGCTACCAAAAGAAATAAAATATAAGTATGCAGTCTAGTCTAGGTATAGAATGTCACAAAATGTATATGCTGTCCTGCCACAGGCTTCTGCACAGAGAAGACAAAGGTTCAAGGACACATAGGTGAAGCAAAGCAAGACAGTGGGAGATGCCATCTGGTGGGGGTGCACCCTCTGGATATGGAGCAGGGTGGTATAGTTGGCTAAAGAGATCATTGCAATAGCCTGTCCCCAGTTGGCTAGCAGACTGGAAAATGTATATGCTGCAACTAAATAATGGGGAGGCACCAATAGAGGGCAAGGTTTTGGCTGAGGAGCTTGCTGAACTGTTAATGTTGACTTTTCAATTGCTCTTGGTACACTGGGGAAGTTTCAGAAGACTGGAAGAGAGCCAGTGTTGTACCAATATTTAAAATGAGTAATGGGATGACCCAGGTAATTATAGGCCTGCCAGTCTGACTTTGATCACAGACAAGATAATAGAGTGGCTGATACGGGAGTTGATTAATAAAGAATTAAAAGAGGGTAATATAATTAATGCCAGTCAACGTGGGTTTATGAAAAATAGATTCTGTCAAACTAATCTGATATCTTTTTTTTGAGGAGGCTAAATTTGGTTGGTGAAAGTATGTGGTGACGTGATCTACTTTCATCCTCTTAGCCTTACAGCAGGTAGTTAAATTGTATGTGCTTTGTTTCAAGACTATGGTTTCTGGCTGCAAATGATGAACTTCATCCAACTTACGTCAGTGCTGTATTCAGGAGACACAAATGTCTCCTCTCCCATAAATCTCCAGTTATGGATTTTTCTCTGCTGCTTGGTCACATAGGGTCCCTCACTCACCTGACCAGAAATAGAAAACAACTAACTTGGATGCTGAATTAAATCAAATGGGAATGTTCAGACATCTCTACATGGAAGAGGGGTTGAAGCTTCAGGGCAGGAAGCTGGCTACAGAAGAACTTCCAGGGAACTTTTACTTTGCCCCCACCTCACCATATTCATAGATTTTTTTAAGGCCATCAGGGATTATTTTAATAATCTTGTCTGATCTGCATAATACAGGCCATAGAACCTTACCCAGTAATATCTGCACCAATCATCTATTTTAGAAAGACATGCAGTCTTGGTTTGAAGACTCCAAGGGATGGAGAGGTAAGCTGTTCTAATAGTTAATTATACTCATTGCTATAAAATTCTTCCCTATTTCTAGTATGAATTTGTCTAGCTTCAGTTTTCAACCATTGGATATTGTTAGCCTTTTTCTGCTAAATTAAAGAGCCCTCTACAACCTGAAATCTTTTCCCTATGTAGATGCTTGTTAACTGTGATCAAGTCACTTCTTAGCCTTCTCTTCAATAGATATAGATTGAGTTGTTTCCATTTTGAGACTCTATCTAAGGGCTAGGCATATCCATGCAATTAAAAATAGAACTTCTGCCATAATACTGAATATATTTACGAAATCTGAAAAATAGGTTTCCAAAGAGTAAAATCTTCCCAAACTTGAATATTGCCATTTGTCATAACTTCCTCATCATCTTCCATTCATTACCCCTCATTTCTGAGATCCCTCACAATAAATGTATCAAATAAATTATTCTTTGTAATTATTCACTCCAATGCAGTACTACAACATCAACCAGTTTTCCAAGTTTATAGAGAACTGACTTCACTGTAAAGTCCACACAATTCTAACTACCTGCAAACTCTGCCCTATTGGTCATCCATTCAATTATTCTGTATGTGTCAGTATGGAGGCTGGAGTGGGAACGGGGCTGAGCTGAATTCCCAATCATAACAATGTGGATAGATGGTTCCTCACAACCCCATGCCTTACTGATCATTTCCTCACTCATCCATTTGTCCCCCACTGCTAGTTCTACCCAGCATTACCACTACTGGTAGAAAGTAGAAGAGGCAGTGTTGTGCAGTACCACATTGGGGAGGAGAGAAAGCAAATACAGGGACAGAACCGAGAAACAAGCAGGATCTCTCCTTTCCTTATAGGACCCACCCCACAAAATGGGAACCCCCCAGTTTTAGTAGTGTTTTCCTGATTTCATTGGTATAGTCTGAGATGACCTCAAGAAAGGTTTGTCATGAAGCAAACAAGCGAACTTGGGTTGACCATGTCAGACAGGGTAATAGGAAAGTGGTCAGGTATTTGCTAGGGAATTGGAGTAATGACCGCGCTGCACATTAAGTAGGAGTCTGCTGTCTGGGTTGCTGGAGGGAGTTTTGTTCCTCTTTAAGGGGTAGAAAGAGGTGGAGTGACTTTGCAACAGCAGCAGCAGAGCTGATCATGGGTAACCAAAAGAGAGGGGACATTATATAAGTACATGCCAGGCAGGAGAAGCCCTCGTTTACCTGCACCAGGCAGAGCAGCAAGGACTTTAGCTCTTTAATCTTCATGGCATCCTGTGGTAGTAGGACAATGAGAGCAGGAAAAGGGGGGGAGGAATCCCCCTCATTCCAGTCCATGGAGGGAGAAGCAGGCATTGGGCGGGGGGATAGCTCAGTGGTTTGAGCATTGGCCTGCTAAACCCAGGGCTGTAAATGCAATTCTTGAGGGGGCTGTTTAGAGAACGGGTAAAAATCTGTCTGGGGATTGGTCCTGCTCTGAGCAGGGGTTGGACTAGATGACCTCCTGAGGTCCCTTCCTACCCTGATATTCTATTATTCTATGATTTAATAACAAGAAGGGGAGGCAGAGCAAATTTCAGGCATAGCTCTGAGCCATAACAGATCAGTAAGGACGGGGGGAAGTCCCCCCCACCAGCCTGCAGCTCCAGTAGTAGGCAGTTAATGGGAGAAGGGGTAGGGGATCCAGCCTCAGGCTTCTCTCTAAGTCATAGCAGATGGGGAGTGGCTCCCCCTGACAGCCAGGCATAGTCAGGAATGCTAGAGCAGAGAGGGGAGGGATTTTCAAACCCAGCACAGGGTGGATGAGGTAGCACTGGAGGAACAATGGCAAGATGCTGGACCCAGGACTGGGGTTGGTAAATCTCAGGGTGCTCTGTCCGCTTATCAAGTGGATTCCTCTCAGCTGAGAGGTGATGTGGATCCTGGGGAAGCAAATACCCCAAAGGTGAATTGGCTGCATTTGCAGGTGGGACAGCCAACTGAGAATTGAGTCAAGTGGTCCGGGCAGTTGCTTCCAATATTGTTTCCATAGCACTGCAAGGCTTGCAAGATGCAGTGGGTTGCCCAGAGCTAGGGCAGTCATTTCAACAGATTGCAGGAGAGGTGAGCAACACTGCTGGCAGGGGTGAGTTTGATCAGCACCAGATAGAGATTGCAAGGGCAGGATGTGAAGGTGGTCTCCTTCTACCTAATGTGGCAAGTTGTCTGTAGGAGGGATCTTGGGGGATTCAGGGACCTGGCCCCCTTTTCCCTTTGGTGGACTTAAATGGTGGAGGAGAGGGTGGAGTTAGTGGAGTAACAAATAGGATATGGGGAAGATTGGGTGTCCTAGAAGCTGTATCAGATATCTGGGGTACACACACCTTCTGTGAGTGCTAATGGTATTACACAGTTGTTACAAGCTACCCTTCAGTCATTGCAGCAGCTGGGAGCACCTATGGGTGGAGGGTCAGGAAGGAAAGTAATGGAAGCCCAGCATGGGTTTGAGTTTGAGAGACAGGTGATAGGTGGGGCAGACCCCTTGCCAGGGAGTGGGAGTCCTTAATGGAGGGGAGATTTCTGGGCACTTTTCAACTCATCCATTGCCAAGGGACTGCAATTTGTGGAATAGAATTGCTGCCCCAGGGGTAGCTGGAGGACAACAGGGCACTGAGGGTGCCCCAACAGGCAGTTTCACCTGCTAAGGTCAGTAGCGTAGCTGGCGGGATTCCGCGGAAGCAGCTACTTCCCGGCAGGCGCAGAAGCGGCGCCTGCCGGCCGGCGCTGCCAACCACACAGCCAGAGAAGCCGCGGGGCGGCAGGCTGGCGTGGAAGCCGCACCAGCCGGCCGGCGCTGTCACCCACACAGCCAGAGGAGCTGCGGGGCGGCAGGAGCAGTCCGGCACGGAAGCAGCGCCTGCCGGCCGGTGCTGCCCACCACAGAGCCGGAGGAGCCACAGGGCGGCAGGCCGGCGTGGAAGCCGCGCCTGCCGGCCGGTGCACACACAGCCAAGCGCTGGGACAGGAGCTGGGGACAGGCGGCAGTGCAGGAGAGAAGGTGAGCGGGGGGGGGGGGCGGTCTGGGGGCGTGGCCAGAGGGGGAGCCAAGGGGGCATGGCCAGAGGGGGAGCCAAAGGGGGAGTGCCTTTTTTATGTTTTTTGCTCCCCCTATGCTGAAAACCTGGCTACGCCACTGGGCTGACCCAGTGGGATTCATCTTCTCAGTACTACTAGGAATACAATTTTGAGAGATGAACATGTGAACAAATTGTCATTGTTGCACAGGGAGGTGTTGACACACAATAAGCCACAGCAGAGTAAGTAGGACAATGAAATGCCCAAGCGGCCAAGGTTGGTAAGAATATGGGAAAATTTGGAAGCTGCCTTCCTGATCCAGGTGAGAGTTATTGCAGAGGCTTACCCAGACGGGTGGCAGTATCACGTTAGGCTATATTTACATAGAGTATGGAATTTCTTTTCCATGTTCTCAATCATTATTTCATTTTAATCTGGCTAATGATATAAAGGAAAATTCAGCCCTCAGGTAAGTGAGTACAATTCCATTAATGCCAGTAGAGTTACACTAGGGCTACATTTCACCCTAACAGAATGACAGCAACTAGTCCTCTACGAAGCAACTGAAAAAGCCATATGCATCGCATGTATGCGATGCACACTGAAATATTCTCTATACAGCTTCATCTTTTTTTCCTCATGTCACTGACAACCTACCATGCAGACATGTAAGTATTATATAACAAAAAGATTTTTAAAGATTCATTAACAGTTCAAAAACTAATGTATGCCTTTATGTTTATTTACAACATTTCCTTGGCATATATTATGATTGATGAGCCATGTTTATTTCCAGCATACAGCTAAGGTAGCCTACAGTGCTGTAAAATGACTGATGAGGAAATTCTGATGCCATCAGAAATGTTCTGCTGCAGCACATAACCCAGCATGCAGGTGCTGTTTGAATACTCACATAATTTTAAGTAAATAAAACGCAATACAATACTTCTTCCTTTTTCTATGATCCTTGAGAAAGCATGCAAGGGCTGAGACAATCAGATATTGGAATACACCTCTACCCCGAGATAACGCTGTCCTCAGGAGCCAAAAAATCTTACTGCATTATAGGTGAAACCATGTTATATCCAACTTGCTTTGATCCACCGGAGTGCGCAGCACCGCCCCCCCCCCCCCCCAGAGCACTGCTTTACCGTGTTATATCGGGTCGTGTTGTAGAGGTGTATTAAAATATTAGTCTGACAATACAGTGTTCATAAACATAATAATAGCACTTATATAGCTTTTTAAATCCTCAAAGTACTATACAAACATTCACTTGCCATGTTATGCCTGGAGTTTCCAGCTGCCAGCTCCTCATTATATAGCAAAATAGGAAATGGAATAACAGATCAGATCAGTGATCCATCTAATGCAAGTACCCCGTGTCTGACAGTGGACAGTGCCAGATACTTTGGAGGAAGGTGGAAGAAGCCAAATGGAATGACTTGCCTCTCTTTCTTCCTAACTCATGTCAGTAAATGGTTGGCACATGTCCTGAAGCAGGAAGCATTTTATCCCTCATACCTTTAAAATCTATTTTATGTAACTGTGGATGTTCTCATTAGACATATAAATGTCTAATCATTTTCATTATTATTTTACTAAGCTTTTGTCTTCAGTGATACCTTGTGGCAATGATTTTTGCAGGTTTATTAAGTATTGTGTAAAAAAAGTAATTTGTTGTCTTTTAGTTAATTGAATGTCTCTTTTTTCTTGTATTATGGAAAATGATTAAGTGTCAAATTTACCTTCTTAGTGTCATTCATTATTTTTAATACCTCAGTCATGTCTCATCTTGTCTCCTCTCCTAATATTTTCAGAAGTCTCCCCTTATATCAAAGTTTTTCAGTGACTAACAGTGTTCATAATCCAACTCTGTACCCTTTCTGTTTCTGTAGTACCTTTTTTAGATGGGATTATTAGACCTGAACACAGTATTCCAGATGAGAATAAACCAGTGATTTATATAATGACATCGTTATTTTATCATTTTATATTTCATTCTTTCTATGGCCTGACATTTTGATTTATCTTTCATCCCAACTGTATTGAGCAAATGTTTTAACTAAACTGCCCACTGTGACATGTGGGTCTTTTTCCTGAGTAGTTCAGATAATGTAGAAACCAGGAATATTTAGGCGTAATTCAAATTATCCCTCTCAATATGTATTACCTAATGCTTATTATCACTAAATTTCATTATGCTACCTGTTCACTCAGCTTTACTATGTCTGTTAAGCTGTCTGGAGTGGCTCAGGAGTGAGAGTACCAACCTCAGGGCAGACTGTTAAGAAGCAGGGCACAAACCCCAAACTGATTGTGAGTTCTATACTTAAATTTCACCAACCAAGTATCAAATGTGAACTCCTCAAGCAATATAACAGTCTTAACTTGGAGTCCCAGACAGCCCCCTTGGGTAATCTGGTCTATCTTGCCACCCAGGTAAACTTGCCTTTATGATAGATGGTCCCTTATACCAAAAATCACAACAATATTCAGGTTATTCCCAGTCCCAAAGGACCAGTCACTTTACCGCAGGTCAGTTGCGCCTTAGAGCCTATACCAAAGACAATGCTTGTAGCATTCCTATAAGAAATTAACAAGATTTATTACCTACAAAAAAGAAATGAGTTATTTACAAGGTTAAAGCAGGTGAACATACACACAAATGAGTTATAGTCTTACCTTTCAAAAGGTAGTAGAAGCTTCTATAATATGCAAGCTCTACAAGAGCTTTAGAGCTAACCCAGGCCAAGCACTGAGGATCCCTTGCTTCTGCTTAGAAATGTTGCCTTCCCGGAGTCCAAGCAGTGTAGAGATCCATTTTCTTCTAGTTAGGGATTTTTATTTCCTTCTCCCAGAGTTCAAACTGATGGGATGAGTCCACACATACACAGATTCTCCTCCTGGGTGTGGTGGGGGATCAATTAAAGTCTTTGTTCTTTGATGTTTCACAGTGGCTCATTTGGTTTCAATGGGCCTTCTTGGTGGGCAGGACTTACCATCTTTTGTAGGAAGCCTGCATTTTACATAAATTAATACTCCTTTCCTGTTTGATGATTTATAAATTTACAGAGATTTATAATACAACTACTCGATATAATCTTACACGGTGGGGTACAGATGTTATAAATGAGATTACTACACGCAGCATCCTACAAGCATTTCATAAATTCTTAACACTAAGCATTCTTATAAATTTAAGATCTATTTTAACAATGCTAATATGCAGGTAAACCAGACTGGTTTCCAGTTACATATTGGTCGGAGTTCAGTTGAGCCTAAGGGCTGTGGCATGAGCTGGCACCTGGTCTGCCAGTGTCATAACAGCTTTTTGTAATTCCTCAGTCTACCTAGTTTTGACTAACCTAAACACTTTTGTCTGATATGTAAATTTGCCACCTCATGGTTAAAATCCCCTTATCCAAATCATTAATAAATACACTAAACAATACCAGCCCTAGTATAGAACCTTGTGGTTACACCCCCTGCTATACTTGCAATGTTGAAAACTCTTACTCTTTTTGTATCTCAAGGCCAATTTCTAATCTATGACAATCTATACCTCTCACACTGTGACTTCAGTTTCATTAATAGCCCATTGTGTGAGACCTTGTCCAAAGCTGTTTGAAAATCCAAACACACTTAAATCAACCAGCTCTTTCATAACTACTATATTGTTGACACACTCAAAGATTCTAGTAGATTGGAGAAATGCTCCCTGCTGTTCCTGGTGGTTCTAATTTTGGAACTCTTAATTCAGCAACTAATTTGTGCATACACACCTAAATATAATCTGGATTTACTATGCCATTTCACAAGTGTTTCTGTGTGAGAAACATTCATTAAACCAGGTTTGGGAAAAGGTAAGTCAGCATACTGTATCCGCTGGGGTCTTGCCAACTAACCCATTGTGATGTCAAAAGTAGAACTGACTGCCATGTTCACTGAAGTTTGAGCCACCATTTATTGTGACATCACTGGCAGCCTACAACAGTTACTGCATCTGTTACTTTACAGTAATACTTAGCATTTAGATAGCACTTTTGTCCATATATTCCAATGCATTTTACGAAGGTGTTTAAGTATCATCCTTATTTTAACTGCTGGGGAAATTGAGGGACTCATGTCTTGACTGCAGACAATGTGCTCAGCACTATATAGAACACAGAAAAAGATAAGGTCCATGTCCATAGGTCTGTATAGTCTAAGAGCATGAAAACATTTTTGCAGGTGTGTATCTTTATGTTCTTTGAGTTAAATGGAACTACACATCTGCCTAAAGTTAAGCAGGTGCATAAGCGCTGGCAGGATCAGAGTCTACAGAGCGGGGCCAGTGCTTCCATGAAAGACAGGGAAAAGAATACTGATCACATAGGATCAAGCCAGGGTCACTGGTTTGCAGGATCACACGGGGTATCAGGCCCAGCTAGCCTGAATCAGCAGTGTTGCTCCGATTTGACGTTGATGCTAACTGCATTGGTTTCAGTGGCGTTACACCTCACTACAACTGAAGGCAGCGGCGCATCCTAATCTTCTTGCCAGCTGCCAGGGGGCACACGGCTCTTTCCTGTCAGTATCCAAGGCAGGTGCTCTGTCTTCTTTCCGTTTTAAGCGAAAATCAAGCTCTAGGTTTCCCTCCCTCCGCCCCGGCAAGTCCCCTCCGCCGAGCGAGGCCCTAATGAGGGGCTGAGGCGGTGGTAACTGACCGCCGCTTCCCCACTGCCCTGGGAGGTACAGGGCCCCCCTCGGCCCGGGCCTGTTATACGGGTAGGTGGGAGCAAACTACCTGCCCTCGCCCCATTTCCTCGGGGGTGGAGCCCCTCGCTGTCTGTGCCCCAGGGGCTCTCAGCCCGGCCAGCCCCAGCCCCAGCCTCATTCCGTGGGGCGGCTCCGCCCACGCCCGGGGGAGGCGGGGGCCGTGACTGGCTGTGGAAGCGGTGGGGGCGGAGCAGCCCCGGCGCGGCGCCGCCTGCTGGAGGAGCCTGTCGGGAGGGAGGCAGGCACGGGCGCCGCGCCCTCCCCGCGCTGGCAGGAGGCTGCGGCTGTTCGGCTGGGCTGGGCTGCTAGGGCCCGGGGCTAGTGGCATGCGGTGCGGGAAGATGGCGGCGCCGGCGGCGGGGACCAGGGGCGGCGTGAGGCGGCGCTGCCAGCGGCTGCTCTACTGGGTGCCGGTGCTGTTCATCTCCAGCATCCTCTGCTGGTCCTACTACGCCTATGTCACCCAGCTCTGCCTGCGTGAGTGGGGCCGCGGCCTCCCAGGGACCCCCACCCCTTCCCCCGCAGCAGCGACCCACGGCAGGGCAAGGGGACAAAACCCCCAACCCCGCGCCGGGGGGCAGCCGGGCTCGGCGGGTGCCCGGGAGTTTGGGGTCTGTCTGCCGGGCAGAACTGATCCCGGCCTGCCACGCTGCCCCGCGTGGGGCGGTGTGACCGTGTAAACACGAGCCATGGCCCTGTGCTAGGAGGCTGCCGGCCCCGGCTGGCGGCTTATGGCCTCTGCCGAGCTGAGCAGGATCCGCTCCCCGCAAGCCCCAGGCGCGCCCCGAGAGGCAGAGCCCGCCTCTGGACCCTGTGTCCCGGGCGATCGTGGCGAGGCGGGGGCGCTCGGGAAGTGCTCCCGTGGCTGAGCGCCCAGTTCCTGGGTCTCTCCCCGGTCCCGTTCTCCTTGTGGGTGTTTCTTTGTCGGAGACGTGCTTTGCCGGGCTTGTGCGCATCGCAGTGTAGCTGAACCTAGGAGACCAGGGAGACAGCAAAGGATTTTAGGTTGACAGGGCTGGTGTGGAGAAGAGATGGGTGGTTCGAGATTCAGCTCTAATCAAATTGCGTAGTTCCTCCTAGAGTAGCCTTTCTCTTGTCATAAGCCGTGACTCCTGAATTAGTTGTTATTGTGAATCTGTAAGCATTGATGGTGGTGAAAACACTGTGCATGCTGTTGTAGTGGGTTGATGATACGATCTGCAAGTCAATAAGTAGCTAATTGAGTGAACAAAGCGCTTAGAATTTGTGCTAATGTTCAAATACACCTTGAAACTGTTTTGCGGAACACCTATAGATGGCATACTATTTTTCTCTGTCATACAGTATTTTGCCTAGAGTTTGCCCCAAACCAAACATTTAAAAATGTTGTGGGAATTTTGGATCTGACATTACAGCAAAGGCCCATTTTTAGTATTGTCTAGATCCCATTCCCCTTTTAAAACAATATACAGTACTTAAATTACACAGGTATGCTAAGTATTCCTATCTGTTTTATGTGTTACATTATAACCGTTTCAAGGATCAGAGGGGTAGCCGTGTATTTTTGTGGATACAGACTAAATGAAGAGTCCAGTGGCACCTTAAAGACTAACAGATTTATTTGGGCATAAGCTTTCGTAGGTAAAAAGCCCACTTTGTCAGATGCAACCATTATATTAATTAAACATAACCGTTGGGGTGCATTCCCTTAATAGTATGTGAACCGTAGCTCTCTTCATAACTATTTGCACTAAGGCTTTGTGTACACTAGCACTTTTGGCAAAACTTTTGTCTGTCAGGGGTGTGAAAAAACACCCCCTCATCATCACCACCACCAACATAAGTTTCACCGATAGCAGCATTGGTATGGACAGCACTATGCCAATGGGAGAGCATCTCCTGGTGACACAGCTACCGCCAGTGGCGGATTTAGAGTTAGTGGGGCCCTGTGCACAGCTTCATTTTTGGGGGGCCCCTTCGGGACCTAGCCAAGAAAAAGAATATTCTCTTTTATCTCTCCCCCATTTTTCATTTTTTTTCTTCATCCTCTTCCTATGTTATAAATAATGGGAAGTAAATGAAAATGAAGTGAGGTACCTTAATAGGGGGTTGGGGTGTGGGGTGGTGAGGTGTGGGCTCTGGGAGGAAGTTTGGGTGCAGGCTGTGGCCTGGGGCAAGGGGTTGTGTTGCGGGAGGGAGTCAGGGGGGCAGTGCTTACCTCGGACGGCGCAGCTCTCAAAGCGACCGGCACACACCACCCCCTCTGGCAGCGGATTCTGGTGGGGGGATCTCTGTGCGCCGCTGCCTGCAAGTGCTGCCCCCACAGCTCCCCTTGGCTGCAGTTCCTGGCCAATGGGAGCTGCGGAGTCAGTGCTTGGGGTGGGGGCAGCACATGGAGACACCCCCCTTCAGGGGCCGCAGGGACATGCCGGCTGCTTCCAGAAGTGGCGTGGCACGGAGGGAGGGAGGGAGGCTGAGCAGGCAGGGAGAAGCCTTAGCCCTGCTGTGCGCACAGCTCTGCATACCCCTTGGGGGTGGGGGGCAGCGAGTCTCCGTGCGCTGCCCAGGCCAGGGGCAGCGTGCAGACTCTTTCCCCCCCCGCACCAGAGACAGGAGCGGCATGGGGCCACGGCATGCTGGCAGCTTGCCTGTCTGAGCCCTGCTGTGCCACTGGCCAGGACTCAGGCAGGTTGTGAGATGAGATTTGTCCTGCATTTTGGGGGCCACTCTCTCATTGGGGGCCCCGTGCCACCGCATGGTGTGTTTCATGGTAAATCTGCTCCTGGCTACCAACACTTGTTGGGGTGGTTTAATTATGCCAGTGGGAGAGCTCCCTCCTTTCTTAGTTTTCAAAGACTGGGGTTTTCTTTTCAGTTTTAAGCTGTTCTCATTTGCTTTGTTTCTTCATTGTTTTTTCCTGGGCTGGACAGTGACTAGGTGCTAGAAGCAGTCTCATCTGGGGAAGTAACCTCTCTCTGCCTGATTGCTTCACTGCCCTATTGTGAGGTGATGCTGAAGTTGCACCACAGTTACAATTTTCTACATATACATACAAATATTCGTAACTGTAACTTGTATACATATCTCACAATGACTTGTGTTCAGTGCATTGCAAGCTTTCATAAAAGATCTTACTCAATACACTTTTACAGTGAAATAACGTAGTATGCCATCAAATTGGTTTAACTGCTTATTTTTGGGGGGTTGACTCAAACCTGTGCTCTTCTGGTGTCTGGACCCTGATTTCATAGGTGCTCATTGTGGTTACAGGTGCTAGCAAGAATCCTAATGATACTGCTAAAAGTTATGTTCAATAATATAAGCATTAATTTTCTCTTTCTCTGTTATAGACCATTTCCATCACAGACTTCCTGTTACATGATTTGTATTATCTAACAAAGAAGCTTATAAAAAAGATAGATTGCACCGTAGCTAATAAACTAGACTTAGGCATATCTGGCCTCGTCATTAAGTGATATTTTGAAGTCAAATTAGTTGATGCTTAATACCTTGTAGAATTGTACCCAAGGCTCTGTATAAGAGTTAATAATTTTATCATGTATAAAGCAAAACTGAAGAATTAAGATTAAAAACCTAACACTATGATGATAAATCTCTTTAGCTGTGCTTTTAGTAAGTATTTTGACATGCAACTAAAGGATGACATTCTTAGTGGAGTAGTTTTACAAGGCAGTGAACTGCTTCTTTGTTGATTTAACACCAAAGCCCAGGAGTATGATAACTACAAGATCCATTGATTATTTGGAAAGGCTTCAATTCCATGAACACTGTTTATTACAGAATATGATAAAAATAATTAAATCTTAACTTTTTTTGATGACTCTTGAAGACTTGGTAGTTCTAACATGAAGCTGCTTTCTCTGACTTTTTCTGGATGTCATGTTGAAGGCCATGGCTAAAGATAAATATTCGTTTGAGGAAGTGGCTGTTGTAGAAAAGGAGTGATGTAACTGGGAACATGTGCAGTACGTAACCCTTGGGTTTACTGTAATTTTTCAAGTACAAATTTCTTACTGAAAATTGTTAGGTGACTCATGTCTAGATCACAATGTATGTGCTTCTTCTAGTCCTCATCTTCACAAGTTCTTTTATGGCAGCTTGCAATGCAACCTCCTCCATTAACCTGCAAGTTTTCTAATACATGAAGGTGTTTAATAATCCACAAATATACCCTCCTCTCTAGTAATTAGGAGATATTTAGAAGGCTGGTTTAAAAAAAATTCCATCAAAACCGTTTTTAGTGGAAAATTGGGTTTATAAAAAAACTTTTTTTGCAAAAATTGTTTCCTTTCTATGGAGAATTTCTGGGTTTGGGGTGTTTTGGTTTTTCAGTGAAAAGTTGAACGTTTTGGTTTTTGAGATGAACATTTGCACTTTCATTTTGGAAATATTGAAACATTTCTTTTCAACACTTTGGATTGAAAGAAAATGTTTCATTTTGACTTAGTTTGACTTTAAACCATGTCCTTCTGAGCTGCTGTGGTGCCTCTTCTCTGTTCTCTTCTGTGAGGTGGGCTTTCTAGCAAGGCTGCATCTCTCACAATATACCTCAACCATGTGTCTGGCATGGTATGCTGTGAGGCTCCATCATGGGAGATGTGGTCTGACCAACAAACCTGGCCTATAGGAGAAAATGTGGGCTTGGTGTACTTGAATAATCTCCTAGGAGGAAGTGCAGGTGGACGTAGTTCAGTGTCAAACTATTTCATTCCCAAGCAGTATGCACATATGTGGATTTATTTTACAGGATTTGGAATAGGGGCTAAATGTACACATACTTTAGCTGATAACTTTTTACAATTTAACACAACAATACAAAACTCTAAAGCTGCACAATCCCTGAGGCCTGAGTATGTTACTTAGTGACTTACAGAAATATAATTTTTTTGCACTGATCTTGTGTTTTGGGGGCTTCACAAGATACTACTAAATAGCACTCAGTTCTAAACAGAAATCTTGGTGACTTGCTATTTTAAAATATTAATAATTTGTGATACCAGTTTTCCCACACCTAAGAGTAAATTCAAAAATACATTACTGAAGAGGCAGCATGTTCTCCTGGACTGGTTGAGACCTGGTGCCACAATCTGCCAGGGTCTAATCTAGCTCTGCCACTGATTTGCTATGTGACCTTTGACAAATCACTTAAGTTCTGATTTGCAGAGGTTGCTGCAATTCCTATTGAATTCAATAGTAGTTGTGAGTACTCAGTACTTTTTAAAAATAAGGCTATTAAATTCCTTGTGTGAAATTTTAAATTTCAGCATGGCCTCTGATTTTGCACTTACATTGATTTCCAGGCAAAATTATAGGTACAAATGAAATAATTTATACTAGATTTGTGGGCATAGTGAGATAGACATCTAAATTCAATCACTTGTGCCTACAATGGATTATGTCTGTAAAAGCATAAGCATTAAATTAGAGAATTTTTAAATATTTGCCTTGTTCTTCATTGTTGTTCTGTCAGCTTATCAGGTTCAATTACATATTATGAGAGTTAATTATGACTTTTAAAAAACTGGGGAAAAGAACGTAAGCTAGATATAATTAGTACATATACATTTTGAACATTGAACAACAGTGAACTTGCAACTTAGCAAGTGAAAATAGTAGATTGAAGTGGAATCTTCTTTCTCTACTCCATCCCACCCCACCTTTGTACAAGGAAAATTAGAGCTGGCAATAATACTACTATACTAGGTTTAGTAAGCTCTTTTGTAGGTACATGAAGAAAACAAATTTGCTACATTTTTCTCGTTACTTCAACTCTAAATCTTCCAGTCTAGCTAGGAATAGATTTATAGTTAAAATGAAAGTAACATTGACCAAAGTTCAAGGCCAGGCTACCAAGACAAAAACAAATCAGCTGTTGTTTGTCCAGTTTAACAAGTTTCTAAATATTGCTGAATTTAATTCTAAGGTTTACCGTATTGCTCAGGGAAAGATGGAAAATCACCATTTATTTTAATAAATGCATGATTTCTTATTTTAGAATACAAAAGCAGATATTCACAAATGTTTCAAATGTTATTTTGGTTAGAGATGTGTAAAGAGGAAGCATTATACAGCAGCTATCTATAAACAGTTGTATTTTGTTTAAAAGGAGAATTTTTCAAAATTGTTTTTTCTATTTTGGGGAGAGAGAGATTGAGGATGTTTCTGCTGTAGGGATTCATACACCAGAACATAGAAAAAGGTATTAGAACTTTAATTGGACTTTCACATTTGGATGGAGGAAGATCCAGTTTGACCTGAGATCTCAGAGTTTGTGTTAATGATACTACCATATTTTGGAAGCACTGTATTTTTCCTTCTCTTAAAACTTTGAACACTTTCACGTTTGTGGAACTCTTATAACTTAGACTGGGTAAAATTAACTCTTGTATAGTAGGCCAGTGAAATGTGTATGCATCTTTAAAATCCCACTTAACTCCTTCAAATAGGACTTCACTGAGGAATGTGCCTTGTGCTGGCCCTCAGAGCAAAGATGAACTTTGTCTACTCAAAGTATAATTTCGACAGAGCTGCTATTCTCTGCTTGTGAAACCTAATCTTTGAAAAAATACTCTTTTTCAGTCAATGTTCAGCGTGATGTTTGCTCAACTTACAGTGCATCACATTGAGTTGGGGGAAAAAACTTCCGCTCATACAATATTCTTTCTAGGCTTAGATATTATGCTTTCTTTCCTCCCAAAGTCACTCTCTGTGGTGGTGAAATTATACTCTCCAGGTAATAGAGTTGGAGTGAAAGGCTTTTACACAAGTTGATACATAATAGCATCGATGTGATATAAATTATTTGCAAAAGTGCTGAAAGGATCTCATGAAACTGATCATGATCGTCTGATCATGAAACTCTTAATGTGAGTAATCTTTACGCATCCTGGTAATCGCTATGATTTTGAATACATACATCCTATTAACAACGATTTATCTTTAAATAAATACTATTTGCTTTCCAACAAAAATATGTAATATATAATGTACATCACAGATTATTAAAAGGTATAATTATAAGTACCTAGTTTTTACAGTTTTTCTCCAATTATTGGGGGAGGGGCGGAAGTTAAATATAGACACTTGTTTCGAATGTTTGTGGATGCACCCAACCAACATATTTTTATCCCTGCCATCGGCTCCTCACCCCTCCATACCTGCTCCCTGCCTGTTCCTGGGATCCCACCACCTTCTCCTCCTCTGAGTGTTAAGGGGCTGTTTCCTCCCTGTGCCAGACACTAGGAGTGCCAGCCCTATTTTCCAGCTTCTTTAGGGGATGCCTTCCCCTAAATCCACTTTCAGTTCTGGTAATTTAGGGAGCCAGACCCCAATCAAACAATTACCTGTGCTAACCACCTGCTAAGCTGTGACTACTTGAATTTTATTTCCTGATCTACTCACAGGGTTGCTGAGGGGAAAGTGAAAAGAACTCCATCCTTCCTTGGCCAATTTGGCAGGGAAAAATTCCTTCCCAGTCCAAAAAGTTGACTTGAGGGCAGTGCCCACAGGAGACCCCAGTTCTATTCTAATCCCAGGGAGGGAAGGTGGGAGCTGTTGCTCTGAGTTTGTAGTGGCAATCCAGCCAGGGGGAAAGGGTGCTTCTGCATGGGAGCCAGTGGCCTTCTGCTGCTCCCTGCACACCAGCTAATTAGCTGTGATCTCCCCCCTCCTCCCAGCTACCCTTCCCCTTCCTAAACTCATGAAGGAATTGAGCTCCCATGTTGAAGGTGGGGGTGCAGAAGAGACTCTGAAAGAAGCAATTGAGCCCTCTTTTGCCAGCCAGCCTAAAATTAATGTTTAATTTTGCCAGCAAACTGCCAGGGGTACGTTTTAATTAATGTTGATTGCTCTGTAGGACATAGGATCTGTTTATAGTTTTCTCTCCCTGTCTCTGTTTCTGTTGTTCTTCCTTGCCTGTCAGTCAACTTGCCCACATTGAGGAACCCCCAGTAATTTTAGCTATTCTGCAACTTTTATCTGAGAAATTACAATGTTCCAAGTTGAAAAATGTATATTTGCATTATTTAAAAAGTTATATGCTATTTTTACTTGTAGAAAGATTCATGTTGACAGTCTCAGGTGCAAGGATTGGAATGGACCTGAAGAAGAGCAGTATAGTATGTTTACATGATACAATGGGAAAAAAGAATATACCATAATTTGTGGGTATTTCATGAACAGATGGGCTAATACTTTCTGGGTATAATAATCAGAAACTTGGGACTGAAAACCTGCACAAATCTGTTAAAGCTGCAGTGGACCAATAGATGGCATGCATATCCCTATTTTGGCATCAGATTGCCTTGCCACAGAGTACATCAACAGAAAGGTCTATTTTTCTATGTTTATGTAAGTATTGGTAGATCACTGGGGATGCTTCACTGACATCAACGTGGGCTGGTCAGGGAAGAAGCATGTCTCTCCCATCTCTAAGAACACAGGACTGTTCAGAAAGCTGCAAGCAGGGGTTCTCTTTCCGGACTGGCTGATTACCATTGGCGATGTTGAAATGCCAATAGTGATACTGAGGGACCAGCTGTGATGTTTCACTCCATATTCTTTATGAAAATGTTTGTTATGAATGACATAACTGAGATATATTTTATGCAAGATGGCTCATGTGAGGTATCATTGGGAAGGTTATGATTTACTGAATGTGATTATCCAATTTGTATTTCTGTATCATTTTCAGATCTGAAGTTAGGAATATTGACCATGTATCTGTATTTCAAATATGTTACTTTGGGTGTCACCCCCAAATAACCCTTCAGGTACAACAATGGAAAAGCCAGACAGGGCTAATGGCCCATTAGCAAAAACAATGAACTGTGAAAGAGCTTAGTCTTCCTGTGGACGCTCCAGACAGCCTACGAGTAATGGCTGCCACAGCCCTGCAGAGACAAGGGTCTGAGTCACCTGGTATTGCACCCACCCCTTGGAATGCCAGTGTTCTTCCACAAGAGCTATATAAGGCAGGGGAGTGATATCACTGAGGTTCTCCTCTGCCTCCCCACCCAAAGAGACATTGAAAAACACCTGGAAGCAAGAACTGAACTGGGGGGAGAGAAGGCTTGAGCCTAAGGTGGAAGGGCATCTAGCTTGTGAGTAACAATACTTGAGGTGTCAAGCTGGAAAGCAGTGCAGCTGCCTTTCAAGACTTTCTGTAATCTGCCAGCAATGATATCTAGGGTGATAAATTACTATTTGTAACCAATTTATTTAGTGAAACAAGCTTAGTTTGTGTGTTTGGTTTTATTTGCTTAGTAATCCGTTTTGTTTTGTCTGTTATATTCACTTAAAATCCACCCTTTGTAGTTAATAAACTTATTTCTTGTTTATAATATAACCCAATTTGTACAATTCATAATTGTGGGGGGATAAGAGGCTGTGCATACCTTCCTCCACATTGAGGGAGGAGGCAGTTTTCATCATATACCTTTGGGTCTGCACTCCAAGGGAGGTGTACACCTGAGTGCTGGGGCAAGTCCCTTAAGCTGAGCCTTCCCAGACACTGAGATCAGTGTCTGTTTTGTTCAGCAGTTGGGTGTGGCTCTGCCTGTGTGTGTGTGCTGGAGAAGGCTTAATAGCCAAGACAGGTAAAAAAGGGTGCCCAGGCTGACATAACAGGCGGGCTCAATGGTATCTCAGCACATAAGGTGGCACCTTAAGGGGTCCAACCTGTCACACCAGCGTCTTGCTCCTTTGACTTATGAAGCCATATACTGACCACCTCGAGTGCATCAACGAAATATTCAGCTACCAGCGCAGCAGGTGCAGAATGACAGTTGAATGAACTTTTGGTAGATTGAAGGGATGCTGGCATTGTTTAGTCATAAGATTGGACCTCAATGAAAAAACATCCCAAAGGTTATAGCTGTCTGTTGTGTCCTGCATAATATCTGTGAAACAAATGCAGCTATTAATTTTGCAATGCTTGCTGTACATTATTATTGTTTGTTATTGATCCTGTGAGTTGTCACGCTGAACAGTAACAAATAAGTGGGTGCTTTCAGAACTGCGAGGCACTCTGCAGCATATGTTGTGAAATAATAAAGACAAATTTATTTTCCAAATAATAGAATTGTAGTCAGTAACAAAACCAGTGCAGAGAAAAAAAATCTGTGTAATTTTAAAAGCAAATATATTAAAAACTTAATAAATTAATGGAGCCCCATTATGTCCTGGTGCATCTCCCTCTTCTTTTCCTACAGGGACTTGAGAGTCTTTCTCCAGTCTGCTCTTTCCTTCTCTAGGCCAGCTGCAATGTTCATCTTCCAGGCCTTTTGCTCAAGGTCTGATGCAGCACTGGCTTGCAGGATCTCATTGAACATGTCATCCAACATCCTTTTCTTTCTCCTCCTTGTCTGGCTCAGGAGTTGTGGGAATGTGGAGGGGGAACCACTCAAGGGTGCCATGGCAGCAGCTGCAGATAAAACACACGGAAGTACCATTGTCAGTATAGTCACAAAAAAGAGCAGGAGTTAAGGTTTGGAACTCCTTTCCCTTTCTCCCCTAAAGTTTTAAACAAGACATGTCTATTGACACTTCTGCTTGTGAGTGCTTGTGTATGGCACCACTCACAGCACCTGCCCTGGTGAGTATGGCCTACTGGGGTGAGGGAAATGAGGAGGGAATTGCTCGCTTGCATGGAACTATAAGTACAGGGCAATGGCACTGTATATTGGCACCATTGTCCACAGGCAGTGGTGATTTTAGCTGATCTCTCACTCTTGTGTGTAACAAAGGCATGGAAAGCACAGCTGCTGCTGTTCCAAAGCGCCCACCCAGGCCTGTGTGCTGCTAGACTGTATTGCAGTGCTGCCTGCTGAAGTTATTGCTGACTGGTGTAGGGGAAGTGTCCTACTGTGGAGGAAGAGGCTGCCATATGTAGAAACCTCCAGCAGAAGATTGCAGAGTACCTCCATGAAAGTTCCATCGAGATCTTTCAGGAAGATTCAAGGGACGTCCCTGTGTACATAAACTGCTCCGTGTGGACCCCCTTGCCTAACTATGAGAAATGAAAAACAAGATAATGCTACCTCTTTGTTGTAGTGCTACCTCTTCTAGTACGTGTATATTAATGAAGAGTGGATAGCTGTGTCTTTTGAAGTTGGGGGCACCATCACTACCTCATTGTAATGGGAAATACAGTTACAGACTTAGCTGAAGTTCCTGCCCCTTCATCAGGCTTACTTGTGCTCGACTGACTGGACTAGAGTGGAGTTTCAGAAAGGTCCTGGCTTGCAGCATAGCTGGGCCCCTGGTTACATGTCCCCCATTAGAGGTATCCATGGTGGTCTGTGGGGTGGTAGTGTTGGAGGTCTCGGCTAAATATGGCATGCAGGTCTTTGTAAAAGCAGTAGGTCTGCAACTCAACACCAGAATGACTGTTCGCCTCCCTGGCCTTCTGATACGCTTCCCGCAGTTCCTTCTTCTCCATCCCCCATGCTATTTGGCTGTGTTCTATGGCTAGTTCATAGCTGTGCCTGCTCAGCCTCTTTTCCCCACTGGCCCAGGAGATACAATATCTACTCCAAAGGGGAGAGGGTCCTTCTGGTCTCCGTGATCCCTGGGCAGTGGACCAGAGTGGTCAGTGTTTGGCATTTTGGGACAGCTGCTGGAGGACTGTTAGGCTCAACATAAGTAATAGTGTCTACACTCACGCTGGGTCAACCTCAGTACATTGACTGTGGCTGAACTCTGCTTAGGAGGTGATGTTACTGTGTCGCTTACGTCAGTAGGAGAGAAATTTAAGCATAGACTCATATCACAACTAGGTCAAAGCTTTTGCAGACCAGCTTTTTTATAGACTATTTTGTAGCTTTTGTAGACCAGTCCTAATTCTTAATTGACTTAAACTGAAATAAGCCTTATTTAAACCGAAATAAGAATGCCCACACAGTCTTTTGCGCTGGCTTAGCTAAATAAGTTTAAAATCACAGCTTAAGTTTAAACTGGTGAAACTTCCTGGTCTAGATCAGCCTTTTGAAATGAAAGGGTAGTTTCCTCTAGATCAGTGGTTCCCAAACTTGTTCTGCCGCTTGTGCAGGGAAAGCCCTGGCGGGCCGGGCCGGTTTGTGTACCTGCCGCATCTGCAGGTCCGGCTGATCGCGGCTCCCACTGGCCGCTGTTCACCGCTCCAGGCCAATGGAAGCTGCTGGGAGTGGCGCAGGCCGAGGGACATACTGTCCGCCGCTTCCAACAGCTCCCATTAGCCTGGAGCAGCGAACTGCGGCCGCTGGGAGCCACAGTCATCCAGACCTGCGGACGTGGCAGGTAAACAAACTGGCCTGGCCCGCCAGGGGCTTTCCCTGCATAAGCGGCGGAACAAGTTTGGGAACCACTGCTCTTGATGATAGCAATTAGTAAATAGCTTCTGGAAACTTTTGATCTTAAACAGATCGTCTAAAAGGAAGTGTGATAAATAACCACAAGTGGAGTCTTACAACAGCATATAATGCCTAAGTAGTTACCGAATACAGCTGTTTGGGAATGATTTCAGCCTTTAGCACTGTCATCCTTCTGGTCCTCCAAAATCTTGCAAAAGTCCTCATCAAAAAAAGGGAAGTCAGGACTTGATATTCCCAGTGATAAAACAAACAAGGCAATCTGGAATGGGGAGGAGGGAATTAAAAAATAAATGAACAAGTAGAGCCAATTTTCATATAAGCGAGCAGTAAATGTGCCTTGCTTTACATTTCACCTTTAGAGGAATTGCTGGAATGGCTTTATTCTTTTTAGTGATATCTGCTCTGTATTAAACTCCAGCTGCACATCAAGAAGCTAGTGACTGCTTTAAAAGAACCATCCTTTTCAAGTGGCAGTAGTGAGTTTCTGTATTGTTGTATAACACTCAGAGTATTCATAGTACAAACAATTTGCTTATTGTTAGATCACTTGTTTATTCTCTCAGAAGGTTGTCGTCATAACTTTACGGATGACTGATTAAGGCAATGGTGCTGGAATGTTGGCAGTTTTATGTGAAATTCTGCCTAATGGGAGAGGCAGTATGGTCTAGTGCAGGGATTGGCAACCTTTGGCACGCGGCCCGCCAGGGAAAGCCGCTGGCGGGCCGGGATGGTTTCTTTACCTGCAACGTCTGCAGGTTCGGCTGATCAGAGCTCCCACTGGCCACGGTTTGCCGTCCCACCGTTCCCACAGCCCCCATTGGCCTGGGACGGTGAACCGTGGCCAAAGGGAGCTGCGATCAGCTGAACCTGCAGATGCTGCAGGTAAACAAACCCTCCCAGCCCACCAGCAGCTTTTCCTGGCGGGCCGTGGGCCAAAGGTTGCCGATCCCTGGTCTAGTGAAACGGAGTGTGTGCCAAAAATGGCTGAGTTCTAATCTCAGCTCCATAGGTGCTGGAACTAGGGGTGTTGGGGGGACTGCCGTACCCCCTGGCTTGAAGTGGTTTCCATTCTACACAGAGTTTAAAGTTTGGTTCAAAGGCTCTCAGCACCCTCACTATAAACATTGTTCCAGCACCACAGCTCAGCTCTGGCTTGGTGTTGATAATTTATTTAATCATCACAAAAAAATCAATACTATAAACACATTTTAATAAAAGCATGATTCAGTGTAAAAATACAGCGTGTCCAAACTTGAAGTTTTCATGTTTGTTTACAATGAAAGGAATGTTGGGAAACTAATGTTTGGAATATTTGATTTAGGACTTTATCTGTTTCCAAATGATAGTGAAGCATGTTTTTTATTTTATTTCTCTTTTCTTTTTTTGCAGTATCTATGGCAAATATTGGAGAAAAAGGTAAGATATATATCTTAAACAATACTGTCATTTAATGAAGCTGAGCAACACAAGAAAAATAAGCAGGTCTTTTGATGTTTAAAAATAATCAGACATGTACCTCAAATTTATTGCAAAATCAAGTATATCATATTAACTGGATCTATGAATCTGAATTACAAAAAGCTAATCTGTTGTTTTTAGGACCACTGTTTTTATCTGTAAGAAGTAAGGTTTTAAAGAATAAGGAGATTTCAGTGATTTTTCGTTTTCTCAAGTTTGTAGTACTAGGTCCGTTTCCTTCCTTATCTGTACTGGCCTGTTTAAGGAGGCCCTTTTGAAAAAAAGTACTTTTAAAATATGTGAATTTTAGTGGAAATAAAAGGTACCTCTGGAGACAGGCAGTAATAGTGAAAGCTTTTCCACTACTCACTTGACTAGAAAAAAATCTACTTCTGTTGGATGAGGTTAATTAATTCTCTACACCTATTTAATATTTGATGTGTCTATAGAGACAGCCAGCAGAAAGATTCAGGTGTGATGTGGTTTCTATTATATGGACATCTGTTCAGTCAGGACTTTGATAATCAAACTTCCTTCACTTTGAGCTGCAAATAGCCATTACATGGTAAAGAGAGGAAACCTGCATTTTCCAAGTACCTCTAATGGGAAATGTTGACATTTTGAAATTGCATTCCATTCTGAAGCAGAACAAACTCAAAATAATGGCAATATTTACAAAACAAAAAAAATCCAAAAAACTTCAGATTGGAAATTACAATTTTATCAAAAACTAAACAAGTCAAATTGTTGAAACAAATTTTGTCATTTCAAATTAACATTTGTGAAATTAAAAGAAGGTTTCTAAATGTCCATTCCAAACAAACAATTCTTCCAATTGGAAAATTGAAAACTTGTGTTGAAATTTCAATGAAACCACGTCTGACAGGAAAATTTATTTGTTTGAAAAATGTCAGCCAGCTCTAATAGCAATGTTGTTTGCTTAGTACTTGCCTAGTCTGGATTAGATCTAGAAATTTCCAAATGACCCCCCCCCCCCACCCCCACACACACACAAAATAAACAGATGAACATACTTTCTTCAGACTTTTAAGAAAAAGACTTAGAACAAGCATGAATAATTTCAGCTAGAAGGATTTTTTTCAGAATCATTCCAATCCTCTATTTTCAAGGGTTTATAAAAGTGCCTTCTCAGTCATCACTAGAATTGCTCCCTCTAGGCTATATTACTTTCAAGTTTAATAAAGTATCATCTAGGAAAATGTACAGGGTAGCTCGGGGATGCAAGTCTTCCTCCTCCCCCCTACCCCACCCCAGCATCCTTTTAAAAGTAATGGTTCAGCTTTTTCTTGTGCTTGGGTAACTCCCAGTAGTTTTTGTGTTTGGTTCTCAGTGAAGGAGTGAGTTTTGTCAAGTTAAAACAATGAGGAGTCCTTGTGGCACCTTAGAGACTAACAAATTTATTTGGGCATAAGCTTTCGTGAGCTAGAACTAGTCTCTAAGGTCCCACAAGGACTCCTCTTTTTTTTTTGCTGATACAGACTAACACAGCTACCCCTCTGAAACTTGTCAAGTTAAGAAATTCAAAATAATCAAATTTTGTGCAGTTTATGATTTCCATTAATGATCCATTTGACATGTGTAAACTTAAAACATATCCGTAGTTCCCCATGCCTGATCTGAAAATTTTGAAACAATATCATCAGTGGATTTTCTTGCCCTTCCATGCAGAGACCAGATAGTGGTTCTGCAGTAATTCCCTTGTAGTGCGCTATATGGCACTCAAAATTCCCATTTTTATAATAGGTAGCACTGGTAGTCCTGCCTATATTTCCCATAAAACCCAGTTATCAGTTGCTTATAACTTTGGCAAGCTTTAAC
This sequence comes from Mauremys reevesii, assembly GCF_016161935.1. Taxonomy (NCBI): domain Eukaryota; kingdom Metazoa; phylum Chordata; order Testudines; family Geoemydidae; genus Mauremys; species Mauremys reevesii. The sequence continues at coordinate 84,238,290 of NC_052627.1, read as the reverse complement.
CACTCAGGATGAAATTTCTTGTGCTGACTGTCTGCCTCAGGCTGAATGTTTATGGAGAGTTTCAGCAAAAATAGTTCAGCCATTTCTGAGAATGAGATTAGAGAAAAATACATGATTTTGCCCATATTTTTTATTTTAAAAAATCTTACAACTATTTCATTGAGAAACTCTAGTGCCTCCGCACTTTGGAGGAAGGCTCAGAATTTGGCAGGTGGATTGCTTTTGTATCAGGGATGTGCCTAGAAAAACTGCAAATTTGGCCAAGTTATAAGCCTTTGAAAAATTTCAGGGACTCGGAAGTAGAGACCAGAGAAGGAGACTAGGATCGAATGGGCGAGGAGACTGGAACTGAGATGAGAAGCCCAGTGGAAGTGGAGACTCAGATGAGGTGCTGGGGAGGAAAACATGAGACTGAGGGAGGGGATAAAGGCAGAAGGGGTCAGACTTACGGGGAACAGGGGCAGAAGAGTCTGTGAGCACTAGAACAGTTGTTCTCAATCAGGGGCCTGGGGCCCCCTGGGGGGCCGCCAAGCAGGACAAGTGCTAGACTTGCTGGGCCCAGGGCAGAAAGCTGAAGCCCCACCGCATGGGACTGGAACCCCTGGGGCTGCAGCTGAAGCCTGAGCAATGTAGCTGCATGAGGCCCTAGGCAATTGCCCTGCTTGCTGCCCCTTATCGCTGGCCCTGACTTTTTATATGTGGAAAACCAGTTCTTGAGCCCAAGTGGGCCATGGAGGTTTTTATAGCATGTTGTGGGGGCCTCAGAAAGAAAAAGGTTGAGAACCCATGCACTAGAACATGTTACACTGCAGTACCTGGGATGGAACCCAAAATTCCTGAGTCTCTCTGTTCCTTTGCTGTCCATGTGTGTGCCTCATCCTTTCTAGTGATGATCCATATGGAGAACAACAGCCTACTACTGCTATCAGTTTCTCCTTTGACACAAGTTGTGTGAGTCTAAAGAATGAGTGGGCAGACTACGGCCCATGGGCAACATATGGCCCACCAGCTGATTTAATCTGGCCCTTGAGCTCCCGCTGGGGAGCAGGGTCTGGGGCTTGCCTCACTCCCGCACTCCAACTGGGGAGCGGGGTTGGGGGCTGCTCCGCTTGCGTGCTGTGGCTCCCAGAAGCAACAGCATGTCCTCCCTCCAGCTCCTATGTTTAGGGGCAGCCCAGGGGCTCTGTGCGCTGCCCCGTCCGCAGGTGCTGCCCTGTCCGCAGGCACCGCCCCTGCAGCTCCCATTGGCCGCAGTTCCTGGCCAATGGGAGCTGTGGGACGCACTTGCGGATGGGACAGCGTGCAGAGCCGCCTGGCCGCATCTCCGCATAGGAAAGGGAGGGGGGACATGCTGCTGCTTGAAGTAAGCGCTGCCCGGAGCCTGCACCTCTGACCCCTTGCCCCAGCCCTGATCACCCTCCTACCCTCCGACCCTCTCAGTCCCAGTCCAGAGCACCATCCTGCACCCCAAACCCCTCATCCCTAGCCCCACCCCAGAACCCGCACCCTCAGCCAGAGCCCTCACCTTCTCCCCGTGCCCTTGCCCCAGTCCTGATCCTCCTCCTGACCTTCAAGCCACTTGTTCCCAGCCTGGAGCACCCTCCTGCACCCCAAATCCCTCATCCCCTCTGCCCCAGCCCGGAGCTCCCTCCCACAGCCTGAACTCATTTGGCCCCACCCCAGTGCCAACACCTCCAGCAAGAATCCTAACCCCCTCCTGCACCCAGCCCCAATTTTGTGAGCATTCATTGACCTCCATACAATTTCCATACCCAGATATGGCCCTTAGGCCAAAAGGTTTGCCCATCCCTGGTCTAAAGGTTCCAACTCTGCTGATGGCCCAAGTCGGTATCAATATAATGCCAAGTGATGGAATTTGTTTTCACTTTGCCTTTTTAATAATGTAAGAAATGAGACACAAAAGCACTACGTTAAAGGAATGTTACGGTTGCAAGGTCAAGCACTGAAAAGTTAGGAACTGCAGAATTAAGTGTATCGTAGTGCATACGTAGAAGGGTATGCAGGCAACCTTAATCCTGGCAGCTCCTAACTTCTGAGTGCTTCGCTTCTCACCCTTAATGTTCTTTTAACGTATTTTTGAGTGTAATTATAATTAGTTTATTTGATATTTATATTGCACCAGAAAAGTCCTCTGATTTATCATCATTCTGTGCCATGAATGTGTGTGGTGCTGTCCTCATATTGTTGTAAATCATAATGGAAAATAAACAATAAGCTGAATTGCATATTATGTTGTCAATTAATGGGTTTATTGTTTTTCAGAATCATCCCTGCAAAAGGATTTTCCCCTTTTCCAAGAGTGTTCTGTAGTGTCATGAATGTTTCCCATTTTCAGTACAGTAACTTGTACTGGGTGTGAAGTGCACTGCAATATTCTGTGCTGTGTCAGTGCCATGAAGGAGAACCCTTTGAATAGCCCTTGTTAATTACTTTAATTGTGAATTTCTCTGTCAGTGGTCTGCAGTACCGTATAGTTCTTTATTATATACTGCAGTTAATCCCTGTTTAATTCTGTCATAACCCATCACTCTTTGTCATGTCACGTCACTGTGGAGAGATTATGTAGCCTCATGAACTAGGCTGTGTATTTTTTTGATCTATAGTGCTTGCCTAATGCTTCTACCATTATCTGTTCTGTTCACATTAGCTAAGGCTTGGCTTAAACCTGGCCATCCCCCTTTTTCTCCTGACACAAAGCAATGAAGATGGTCAGGTCATTTTTTTCTTTGATTATCAGTGCTTGCTTGAAAGTATGAATGAATTGTGAGTGTTCTATTCATGTTGTTTCCATTATGAGTTTGTATAATGGATTATGTAATATTTTCTATAAAGATGACACTTGCTTTTGAAAAGAGCAAAAGAGAGTTTTTCATTTTGACAAGAGAATTTACATGTTTGTGCTGAGCAGTGCCAGGCTTTTAAGAACCTTTTGTATGGAGAGGTGGTAGCTTCTTCATAAGGGCTGACACTTGATTTATAAAATAAGCCCTATTTTACCCTCCTGTAAAATCCTCAAAATGGTAATTTCCTCTTCAATTTTTGCATAAATAGTCTGTGGCCAGAGACCCATTTTTGTTCAAATTTGAGGTAATTCAGACACTAAGAGTATTAATCATATCTTTAAAATTCTTATTAATGATGCTTTTAGCCATATCTGATACTTTTACCTACTAAAAGAGACTGGCCTCAGCAGATTCTTCATTTCCTATACACTCCCCTCAATTTTCTGCTCTTGGCTTCATTAGCACTAGCTGTTCCATTCCAGGAGAATCTTTTCTTTCTTCTTTACCACCTGAGCCAATTATGTTATTCCTCATTCCTCTTTAGGGAAACAAAGTTTAGAGGGAAAGGGTGGGAATGTCTTTTGAAAGCATCTGTGGCTGTTGAGAAGACTCCAGGAAATGAGCCCACCTGTATCCTCATGCCACGTTAGTGAGGGAAGAAAGTGTAGCTGTCCTTCATTTCCATGACTCTGGACACAAGACTGCCTTCACCCAGAACAATGTTGACTCATTGGAATCTGGTCAAAGGCAGCTGGACATGGATGCTGATGTAGTTCTCTGGGGTAAACTCTCCTGCACCCTCATCTGCAGGTTAAATATGGTGGTGTGTAAAGTTTCCTGCACAGTAGCAGGTTTTCCAGCAGCATGGCCAGCCCCTGTATGAGGAAGGCTGGTGGTACACCCTCTTGTCCTGTGGATAAGTTAGAGTTCTCTTTCACCCATAGATGTAGGGAGAAGGTGGCAGAACTCTCTCTTCCCTCACTCACTCACTCAATCGCTCAGGGAGGTATCTGGTAGAATCTTCCCTCGTGGGCATGATACACCTTTGATTCCAGCAAATGGAGGGAAAAGAAATTTGTGGGGCTAAGGAAAAAGATGTAATACTGTGGAATCTGTGGCATCTGTCCATGAAGTGCCATTACCAAATTAAGCAGCAAAGAATCCTGTGGCACCTTATAGACTAACAGACGTTAGCAGCAAAGAATCCTGTGGCACCTTATAGAGCCCTGAAAAATCGATCGCTACCCGCCGATACGGCGGGTAGTGTAGACGTAGCCTTTGTTGTAGTTTAGTGAGTCTGCAGAATTGCTAAACTCTTCAAGCTTTCCCTGGCCACCCTAACTCCACAGTGAGACTTCATAAATTTCCAGGGACCTTTCTGATCCCAGACCTAATTCCCAGACTCCATACCTCGAGGCATTGAATCTGGTATGTCAGTGGAATAAAACTTTCACTGGATAGCGGTTCCTTCCTCCTCCTTAAAAATGGTAGATGAAATTGAGATCTGTTTCCCAGTATTGTATTAGAGGTAAAATGTACAGGGAATAACACTCACAAATTAGCAAAAGGATATGGTACAGAGAAAGTCATATAATCAATATTTGCTTTCTTACCCATGTTTTGTACCATCATATTACTTATTTTCAAAATAGCAGATATTAATCTTGAGGCAATGTGTATTAAGGAGTAAATACAAATTGTTCTGACAAATGATCAAAGCTATCAAATAAAGTGACCAGTGCAGATGCTGATGTAATAAAGTGATATTTGCTTGCTATTGACCTGTGATATTCTGACTGATCTGAAGAATAGACTTACTGTTTGCCGAAACCAGTTGTCAGACTCCAGTTTGTCCTGTTTAGCAAAGTACCATACAGTATGGTTTGATTCAGGTTTTTGTTTTTACAAATAAGTTAATTTATGACTGGCATGTGAACTGAGAATACATTTTTAAAGAGTTTCTGCTTGTCTTTAACTTTAACAAAAATTCAGTGCCAGCTACATTACTCCACTGTTACTTTTGATATTTTGAACTCACAAAAGTGGGAAAATTCAGAGCTGAAGCTGCTGCTACAACTTTTACTCTGCCCTCTTGCATGTGTGCATTATGGAAACGTCATTAGCACTGAGTAATCTGGCGAATTACTTGGCAAGTGTTGCCAACTCCCTCAACTTTTTCACAATGGCATGATTTTGACTGGGGCTGAAGCCAGTCTCACAATGATGAGAGACGCCCCAGACCACTAGTGAATTTGAGCCCTTTGATTGGCTGCTTGCCCCGCTTGAGTAACTCCTGGGGCAGAATAACCAATCAGAACTGCTACAGGGTGCTGTGTCACTCTCTCCCTTGCAATCCGAAGCCGTTTTCACAGGAGGGGAGGAGCTAAAGGGCCCGGTAGCATCTGGCCTGGGAGGCTGGTGCCTGGGCAAATTTGAGTAGCATTGCAACATGGTGCATGGGGTCACAATGCCAGTAACATTTGCAGCAACTATTAAAAGTTGTAGTGTGTGTTACAAGTTGCAGTTTCTGCAACAAAATTGTGGCACATGATTTTCTTGCAGCCTTAATGATGCTGATAGTTTGCATATATAATGTAATTAATATGTTGTTGTTGTTGTTGTTCTCTTCTTTATAATATATTAATTACATCCCTCTTTAATTTTAGTTGTGTGCCTGATTGCCTATCACCTATTTTTCATGCTGTTTGTCTGGTCTTACTGGAAAACAATCTTTACGTTACCAATGAATCCTTCAAAAGAAGTAAGTTGAGATTTGGGACAAATTACATTTATGTTCGTTTCTGATATATGCAGTTTTCAAGTGATTTTTAAGTGGTCAAATGATATTTGGGGGGCTGGATAACTTTACGCTTTATATCTTGTATACCTGAAGGTCACCAGTTCTAATGTGGCCCTGGCTGGTAGTGATAAGTATTTGTTACCATCATGTTGGTGGTTTGATATATTATGGGAAAGAAATTAAATGTAGCAAACGTTTGTGTGCTAACAGAGGACACTAAAATAAAAATGTTTTAGTTAGGGAGATGTCCATTCTTTGGGGGGTAGTGTACATAAATATATAATTTTTTGCAAATGTATTTGAGATGGAGTGTTTTAAGTTCTCCCCTTAGTTCAGATATCCTATTGTCCTAGTGTCAGTTATATTCTGAAAAATCAGTTTTTGCCTACCATTGAAGAAGTACTGTTTTCTGAACATACACAATCAAGTCCTCATGCTGTCATTGCACGAAGGGGTAAGAGGGACTTCTAAAGTGGACAACCCCTACTGGCTCAGCCAGAGAGAGTCTCACTTGTGGGTCACCTTGTAGAACAGCTGCCTTTGAGAATCCCAATTAGTCTTTGCTCAGGTAAGGTCTAGGATTTTCATACTGTAAGTCCAGCTACAGTTGACTCAGCTAATCAGTTCAATCTAAATTCTAATGTCTAGTTATAATACTACAGAGGGATCGGATAAGAAGGATCCACTTGTCTGGAGGAATATGAGGAAGATGGAGCAGAATGCTGAATTCATCCTAATAAGCTCCAAGAATAGTACATGTTGCCTCTTGAATCGGGTTTATTCTCTAGGTACCATTCTTTGAAGCATATGGAACTTTCACACTGGGAATTGGGAAAACTCGAAGACAAAATTATGCTTCTCTTATGCACTACAATCATTAGAACTACTTGTGTGAGTAAAACAGGCAGGATTTGGCCCTAATTTTGAAGAATAGTTATCCGTTGCTTTTTCAAAGTATTCACTACATAAGCAAGAAGTACATTTTCCTGTGTAATTTATCCAGTTACCATACTATGGACTCACTACCATGCCTCCATAGTTGAGATTGCATTAAGAGTTTTTATTTTGTTTCCCTCATCCTCTCTGTTTGATCTCAGAAAGCAAACTGGTTGAAATTTTCTGGATAATGTAAAAGAAAAGGATAATTTTTCATCCAGCAAATTTCATGGCTGTGCAGTAGTTTCCATATCCAAGTTAATCAAAACTTAACAGCTTGAAAAAATCATGCAGAGCTTCAGAAAATGTTCTTAATCTCCACTGCCTCTGCCACAGGGTTCACTTTTAAACTCTCAAATTGGCACATGTACTTTGGCCTACATTGAGCATAGGATTATTTGTAAAGTCATGGAGCTTTTTAAAAAGGTGAATAACAATGTAGTTGTCATTTTTAAAGGAATCTCCTTCATTATATTTGGTGTATGAAAGTAAACCATGTCTATTAGCCAGCCAAACCAGCTGCTTATCAAGATAGTTAAGACCAAAGCAGATTGTGAAGAACTTCAAAAAGATCTCACAAAACTAAGTGATTGGGCAACAAAATGGCAAATGAAATTTAATGTGGATAAATGTAAAGTAATGCACATTGGAAAAAATAACCCCAACTATACATACAACATGATGGGGGGCTAATTTAGCTACAACGAGTCAGGAAAAAGATCTTGGAGTTATCGTGGATAGTTCTCTGAAGATGTCCACGCAGTGTGCAGAGGCGGTCAAAAAAGCAAACAGGATGTTAGGAATCATTAAAAAGGGGATAGAGAATAAGACTGAGAATATATTATTGCCCTTATATAAATCCATGGTACGCCCACATCTCGAATACTGTGTACAGATGTGGTCTCCTCACCTCAAAAAAGATATTCTAGCACTAGAAAAGGTTCAGAAAAGAGCAACTAAAATGATTAGGGGTTTAGAGAGGGTCCCATATGAGGAAAGATTAAAGAGGCTAGGACTCTTCAGTTTGGAAAAGAGAAGACTAAGGGGGGACATGATAGAGGTATATAAAATCATGAGTGATGTTGAGAAAGTGGATAAGGAAAAGTTATTTACTTATTCCCATAATACAAGAACTAGGGGTCACCAAATGAAATTAATAGGCAGCAGGTTTAAAACAAATAAAAGGAAGAAGTTCTTCTTCACGCAGCGCACAGTCAACTTGTGGAACTCCTTACCTGAGGAGGTTGTGAAGGCTAGGACTATAACAATGTTTAAAAGGGGACTGGATAAATTCATGGAGGCTAAGTCCATAAATGGCTATTAGCCAGAATGGGTAAGAATGGTGTCCCTAGCCTCTGTTCGTCAGAGGATGGAGATGGATGGCAGGAGAGAGATCACTTGATCATTGCCTGTTAGGTTCACTCCCTCAGGGGCACCTGGCATTGACCACTGTCGGTAGACAGATACTGGGCTAGATGGACCTTTGGTCTGACCCGGTACGGCCTTTCTTATGTTCTTATGCTACCTTCTGTCTCCCTGCCCCCTTGGACACTCCTTTATTCCCTCATGGGTCTTGCACAACACCCCACCTTCCTCCATTGGCCCTCATCCTGCAAGTAAGCTAAATAAACTGGCCATGCTTAACTAGCCAAAATTGTCTTCAGGGCTGGGATGGACGTGGAGATCTATGTTACTCCACCTCCATTCTGAGCTCCAGATGTCCACTGCTTTAATGCTACTTATGAGGGGGAAAGGAGTCCAGGAGAGCTGGCTGTATTTTAAAGAAGCCTTATTGAGGGCACAGGAACAAACCATCCCGATGTGCAGAAAGAATAGCAAATATGACAGGCGACCAGATTGGCTTAACAGTGAAATCTTCGGTGAGCTTAAACTGAAAAAGAAAGCTTACAAGAAGTGGAAACTTGGACAGATGACTAGGGAGGAGTATAAAAATATTGCTTGAGCATGCCGGGGTGTAATCAGGAAGGCCAAGGCACAATTGGAGTTGCAGCTAGCAAGGGATGTGAAGCGTTTCTACATGTATGTTAGCAACAAGAAGGTGGCCAGGGAAAGTGTGGGACCCTTACTGAATGGGGAGGCAATCTGGTGACAGATGATATGGAAAAAGCTGAAGTACTCAATGCTTATTTTGTCTTGGTCTTCAAAGACAAGGTCAGCTCCTAGCTGGTGCACTGGACAACACAGTATGGGGAGGAGGTGAGCAGCTCTCAGTCGTGAAAGAACAGGTTAAGGACTATTTAGAAAAGCTGGACATGCACAAGTCCATGGATCCAGAACTAATGCATCCAAGGGTGCTGAGGGAGTTGGAGGATTGGGCCAAAAGAAATCTAATGAGGTTCAACAAGGACAAGTGCAGAGTTGAAGAATCCCATGGTCCATTACAGGTTGAGGACTGACTGGCTAAGTGGCAGTTCTGCAGAAAAGGACCTGGGGATTACAGTGGATGAGAAGCTGGATATGACTCAGCAGTGTGCCCTTGTTGCCAAGAAGGCCAACGGCATATTGGGCTGTATTAGTAGGAGCATTGCCAGCAGATCGAGGGAAGTGATTATCCTCCTCTATTCAGCACTTGTGAGGCCACACCTGGAGTATTGCATCCAGTATTGATCCCCCCACTACAGAAGGGATGTGGACAAATTGGAGAGAGTCCAGTGAAGGGCAACAAAAATGATTAGGGGATGAGGGCACATGACTTACGAGGAGAGGCTGAGGGAACTGGGCTTATTTAGTCTGCAGAAGAGAAGAGTGAGGAGGGATTTGATAGCAGCCTTCAACTACCTGAAGGAGGGTTCCAAAGAGGATGGAGCTAGGCTGTTCTCAGTGGTGGCAGATGACAGAACAAGAAGCAATGGTTTCAAGTTGCAGTGGGGGAGGTCTAAGTTAGATATTAGGAAACACTATTTCAGTAGGAGAGTGGTGGTGAAGCACTGGAATGGGTCACCTAGGGAGGTAGTGGAATCTCTATCCTTAGAGGTTTTTAAGGCCTGGCTTGACAAAGCCCTGGTTGGGATGATTTAGTTGGTGTTGGTCCTGCTTTGAGCAGGGGATTGGACTAGATGACCCCCTGAGGTCTCTTCCAACCCTAATTTTCTATGATTCTATGCTCCTACCCCAGACCCACAAGTTTGGCTCCCATATTCCTTCACCACCACCCAGGAAAAATACTCAAGATAATTAGATAACATAAGTTATACAGGGGGAAGTAGGGAGAGCACCATCGAATCCACGTAGGTAAATACATTATGGATGTGCTTGTCATGTGATCTCCATAGTTGCAGGTCAATTAAGAGTCCTTTTGTAAATCATATTTTAACCATCCTACTCTCCACAAACCCCACTACCATTTTATAGCAAAGAGCTATTACTAAGAAAAGTTTTATGATTAAGAAGAAAATGTTCAGCCATGTAGGAGGAAAAACTTCAAGTGGCAAGCACTCATCATGAGCCTTTTTCAAAAAGTATAAACAATTTGCTTTTCACTGGTTTATGCACAAGAATTGGATAGTAAGTTTGATGCTGAATTGCTTATGTAACCTTAACTTGTGATTTCCATGGTTAATGTTGGGCTTTTTCAAATGTCCCCTCTGCCCCCCCTTTTTTTTAAACTTGAATTATGAACACTTTTACAAATAATTTATCATGAAAAATCATTGAAGTAATGAACTGTTTGTTTAGAGAAACATTCTGCAACAATACAGTCATCAGTGACTTCTGTTGAGCTTAATTTAGCAACATTTGCTGTATCTTTTTGTGGGGGAAAATTAACTTTTTTTTTAAGTTAATCTATTTTTCATTTGGTATTTACATGCTACGATTTTTATAATTATACTCTTTTGGAGTGTTGGGTTGCGCATGAAGACAATATAGGAATAATTAGAAGAGGGATCCATTCAAATTCTTACAGACCAATTTCAGTAAAAGATGTTGAGAAAAGGCTGCTACTGAGTGCTAATCATATGATAAATCATTAATTATACCTGGGGTGGAAAGCAACTATTTCATATTGTTAGAGTTTAAAATGGACTATCGGATTAAATGCAGCAAATTTAGGTATTAGAAGGCAATGTCTACTGTTCCAGTAGTGCCTTTGAACGTCATTGTCAGCGACATTATGCAACAACATCCTTGTTCAGCAGTGTAGAAATAGATGCTAAAGGACACGTCTACTGGACATCATTCCTTTAATTAATTACAAGTAATTTAGTGCTACAAAATACTCTGGCTTCTAGGTAAGCATAAAATGATGTAAAGTAGAACCTCAGAGTTATGAACACCTCAGGAATGGAGATTGTTTAACTCTGAAATGTTCATAACTTTGAACAAAATGTTCTGGTTGTGCTTTCAGAAGTTTACAACTGAACATTGACTTAATACAGCTTGAAACTTTACTATGCGGAAGAAAAATGCTGTTTTTAGCCATCTTAATTTGAATGAAACCAGGGGCGGCTCCAGGCCCCAGCACGCCAAGCGCGTGCTTGGGGTGGCATGCCACGGGGGGCGCTCTTCCGGTTGCCGGGAGGGCGGCAGGCGGCTCTGGTGGACCTCCTGCAGGCGTGCCTGCGGAGGGTCCGTTGCTCCCGCGGCTCCGGTGGTCCACCAAAGCCGCGGGACCAGCGGACCCCCAGAGCTGCCTGCCGCCCTCCCTGCGACCGGCAGAGCGCCCCCCGCGGCATGCCGCCCTGCTTGGGGCGGTGAAATGTCTAGAGCCGCTCCTGAATGAAACAAGCCCAGAAGCCATTTCTTTGCCTTGTCAAATCTTTTTTTAAAAAGTTTCCCTTTATTTTTTAGTAGTTTACATTTAACACAGTACTGTACTGTATTTGTCCTTTTTTGTCTTTGCTGCTGCCTGATTGCATACTTCCAGTTCAAAATGAGGTGTGTAGTTGTTCATAACTCTGGTGCTCAGAACTCTGAGGTTCTACTGTAATACTACTCCTATTCCTTTATAGCAGTGGTCCCCAACCTTTTAGTCTGGCGGGCGCCAGACGAAGGACCGTGGCAGCGGTCGAGCATCTGCTGAAATGCCGCCAAATTTCGGCAGCATTTCGGCGGTGACGCCTCTCTGTGACATCGCTTGTCGGCGGCAAGCAGCGTCATCGAGAGGCGTCGCCGCCAAAATGCCGCCGAATTTCAGCAGCATTTCGGCGGATGCTCGACCGCCGGCCAGGACGCGGGCGCATTTAGATGCCCTCGTGGGTGCCTGGCACCCACGGGCACCATGTTGGGGACCCCTGCTTTATAAGGTTAAAGTAGCCATAACTCCCTAGTATGTTCTTCCTGTGCTGCTTGAGTAGTCTGTCCAGATGTGTTGAGGGAGAAAATTGACATTGCATAGCGTGCACTAATTTGTTGACTTTGCTAAGTATGATTCCTTAACACAATTCCCCTTCCTGCTTTCCTGCCTATTGCGTATTATATTTTCTTTTCTTTGCCCCCGCTTATGACATTGAAAAACTAAAGTAACTAACTCCTGTTCAGTAGCCAGTTGGATTTATTCAGTACCACGGGGTGGACTTTGGGCTTGTCTAAAGGAACACTTAGTGTCAACTTGGGATGTGAATTTAAATCTACTCTGCATTAGCCTGCTGCGGATGAACTGTGTGGACCCTGCTGACATGCATTAACAGTTCATTAATAAGCTTTGACCTAGTCTTCTTTGAAACTTGTGGAGAGAATGGTAATCAAATGGTCTAAGGATATAACAATTAATCTTGCTTAATTTTAAACATTTGGAGTTCCTGTTTTACCTTAAGGAGAGCAATCAATATTAGGTTGACACACAGTGGAATCAGGAAATGTTTTAAATTGCTTTTGACTAAGAAGAGAAATAAAAAAAACACCAAAACTTGAATTTGTGTCTCTTGGGAACAATGGGTTATTTGCTACAGTATTTTGCACATACAGCTACTCCATCATTATTTAACAAATACGTTTTTCTTTAGTTGGAGTAAAAGTCCATAAAGAGGTAATTTTATAGGCATTAGTAATTTAAAATTGTTATTTTCCAGTTCCATCTGTCATATGCAGACAAAGAACTGCTGGAAAGGGAGCCTAGAGGTGAAGTCCAACAAGAAATTTTTAGGCGAGCAGCCAAGGACCTTCCCATCTATACAAGGACAATGTCTGGAGGTAAATGCTGTTTGTTCCTGTGGTCAATGAGACAAATGTCTTGGTACATTTCACTGTCAGTAGGAAGTGAGATTTCTAGATATTGTTTTAAAAAAATGAATCGTCTTTCAAAGCTTAAAAGAAAAAACTGACCTAAGAATGATTCCTATTACTGCAAATGCAGATTCTATGTAATAATGAGTAATTATGGTAATAGAATTAACAAGACACTAAAAACGTAAAAAAAGTTAATACTCAAATATTAGTCAAAGTTAATCTGATTTTTCTAATTTGCTTTATACACACCCACAATTTGTAACTGAAGACTGATTGAAAACACTCTAATACTGTTAAAATCCTAACTAGTGTCAAGACTGGTTTCAAAAGCAGCACTAGTTTACCTGTAGTTATTGATAGCTTGCAGTATTAACAAACACTACAAGAAGGTGAAATGTATATTTTAAGGTTATGTAATTCGACTTATTTTTCATTCCTGAAAAGGTAAATATTAATATCAAATTGTCCATGGCACCTACTATTGTGGCACCTATGCACATCTGCTACAGTGATGAAGAAATATCAGCAAGAGCAAACACCAAATCTAAAAACTAAACAGTCAAAGGCCTTACATTATATCATCAGTGTCATTAGTTTAATTATGCATGTCTGCCAAGTAAGCGAATCCTAAAGGCAATATACAAAATAAAATCTATTATTAGCATAAACTCCTAAAATGGCTTCTTAGAATTAATGTGAATTTATTTATTAATTACTAATCATGTTACATAACCTTTTACTGTATTTTTAGGTTTTGCAATGCTGACTTTTCTTCATTTGAAAAGTAGCCTCAGTGAAAAGCTTTAATAAATAATACAGAATGCAATTGGAATATTTCTCATGTGTATTAAAAATTCAAAATGCTCTTGATTAGTAGCTCTGAGCCAGCCTTTATGTGAGGTGCTGAACACTTGCAACTCCCACTAAATTCAAATTGGATCACTTTATTGGAAGTTTCAGGGAATTCAGGATCTGATATAAATATTTATTTTTGAGTGGGTCTAACTGTTAAAATGTGCATAACCTTATGTTAGATCTAATGTTACATGGATATTTTTTCTTCTCAGCAATCAGGTACTGTGACAGATGCCAACTTGTAAAACCAGACCGCTGCCATCACTGTTCCGTGTGTGACAAGTAAGAACAATTTTTTAATGTTAAATAATAATTGTTAAATCTTGTTCATGCAAAAGAAAATAATTATAAAAAAATGCCTCTGCTAAATGGTAAAGAACTGAGCAATACATTTTTGCTACTTTCTTATTTAGTACAAAAAATATTTGGTGTTTTGTTACAAAAACACTCTGAAAGGTATTTTTAAAGGTTTGTTTCTACTTTTAATTTTCTTTACAAATATCAAGAATGTTTACTTTTCTTTTTTTGTTTTTTATTGGACAATTTCTTGGGTGAGTTCAGGGAGGTGTGATTTAAATCAGTGATTAAAAGTACGAGTTTTAATCATGATCTAAATCAGCAAACAGGAAACCTTGATTTAAATAATTAATCTTGTATTATAGCTGTACTTTTTAGTTATTTTTCTAAAGAGAGATACTTTTCTCACTGGTAACCATTAAAACATGTTGTTTTGTCACTAAATATAGCCTTTATTATCCATTTGATACTCTTTTTTGCTAACTTGTAGCTATATTTGTATACATTTATTTAAGCAATTATATAGCTTAATATACATTTATTCAGATTTTTATTTTCAGAAAATAGCAAATGAGCCATTTCTTGTTTTACTAGATTTTTTTTTTAACTTGTGATATGTGTCAAGCTGCCTTTGCATGGAAATTGGAATTCAATGAAAAATGAACAAAACCAGCATTTTAAATTGTTTGTTTTTTAATAAATAAAACTATCCTAAATGTGTAGGATACATTAAAAAAATCAGCTTCATCAAACTATGTTTTGTATTTCAAACTGATTTATTAAACAAAAGTAGTATTCTCTGTAGTTAGTGAATTGAACAGTGATTCTGTCCACCATGTCCTTTTGGGATTTTAGAACTAGTAGATCTCATCCTCACACCTTGGTTTTTATTCATGTATTGTAAGAGGAAAACAAGCATTCCTGCTTTTTCAGCTCCCAGTGGGTTGCTCAACTTTGAATGAACTAGTCATTGAACTGAGCTAGTTGAATAAACTGAATTTAAGCTGTTATTCTCTCTGCCGCTGTCAAAAGCTAGGTTTAGCACTTCAATAAATTCTGGCTCCAGGTTCTTAGCCAGTGACTTTCACCAGTTCAGTGGCTTGAATTTCTTTAAAATTGTGGCAGCAAACATATACTTACTGAATATTCAATTTAATGTAGTTTAAATTATTTTAATAGATTTATAGTAAATTTAGGCCTTAAATGTCAGTTTCAAATTAAATTTTAAATAGGTTTATTTTTAAAAAGAAAAAATGTATTGAATTTAAATTTTAAAAAATTTTCACTGATTTTACTCACCCTAGATAACTCGCATGTGGATTAGGAGTGCTCTCATCCCTTAGTAGAAGGGTGAGGGTGTTGAATTGTTAATGAAGAGCTTTTCTCCTGAGTGTTTTAGTTAAATTGCTGTTAACAACATGTGGAGCTTTAAACAGTCCAAATAAAGATCACTAGCCTTCTTAAATAATCATATATCACTTCCTTGGTATCTCTGAGGTCTTAAACTTACTAGTTCTCCAGTCAATCATTGTCTTCCAGAGTGGACATAATTTTTGAAGGATGAAGACCTGGATCCTTCCTCCCCCCCCCTCCCCCGCACACACACACACGAAGCTCCTCCACACTTGGATCCTGCCGGGATGAGCCTGCCTGTCCACATGGCATGGAGGGTCAGGGCTCTGAGGTGTTTCTGGGGCAGGCCCAGCCCTTGCACTGTGTCAAGGTTGAGTGTAGCTCATCGCCGAGTCCATGTCCTGGGTCGGGGGCTGCAGGGTGATCTCCCACCTCTGTGTAGCCAGTCGCCTGTGCTCCCCAGTGCCATCCTGGAGCCTCCACATTTATTTATTGACAAAAAAAATTGCAAAATTTTAAGATATTGTGTGCATAATTTTTATATTTTTGGTGCAGGATTCCCTCAAGAGTAATTAGCCTAGTGCTTAGGAGCCCTAGTCATGGACCAGGACCCCATTGTGCTAGATGCTGTACAAACACAGAAAAGACAATTCTTTCCCCGAAGAGATGGATACAAACAGACAGACGGGGAGTACAAGGAAAGAAACAGTATTGGTCAGCATGGGTAGGCAGTGGTCTCAGCACACAAGCAGCCTAACTGATGTCAGGAATTTTGTAGACATCGCAGCAAAGGAGAGTTTAAAAAAAGAGTTTAAAGGAGTACTGAGGTAGCTTTGCAGTTGTTTAGACGGTGTGCCTCCCAAGCATGAGGAGCAGCTTGAGAGAAAGCACAAATGTGCTTGTATGAAAATTTAACAATTGGGCATTGGAGGCTGGCATCATAGGTTGATCTTTGTGAACTTCTGCAACAACTTGTGGATAATGTAAATACAAATTCATGGTGGTGTGCTCATATATAATGACTTGTTAAGTTATGTAACATAATATGGCAAAACTGTAATTTGAACTGCCAACTACACTTTTCAAAGGAGGAAAAAGCCTACTGTTCTGTTGTAGGCAGGTGGTGTATTATGTGGGCAGACTTGAATATAACCGTGAATGAGATTTATTCTGAAGAAGTGTATGTAGCTGATTGTCAAACCATTCTCCTGGATATCTGACATCAGATGTAGAAATTGTTACGTTTAAACTGTAAATCTTCTGTTTATTTTCCCATTATTTTAACACACATATAACTGTTTGCTTTTTTTAAAAGATGTATTTTGAAAATGGACCATCATTGCCCTTGGTGAGTATAGTTCATTCATATAATTTCGGAAATGAGAGGTGATACAGTTTTGAGGGGTTTGATGTGAAAGACCTGCTTCATTATTACAAGAGACTGGAGTTAAAACACATTCCTGGTGTCTTGTCTTTCTACAGTGTCAGGGACAGTGTCTTTTTGTAAAATACATAATACATTGGTGCTGTGATCTTGATCTGGAGCCCCTTGCACTACTGTAATTTCAACATTTAAGAATAATTTCACCTTGTTTTGCAGTTGCATAGTCAGTACTTCTAGCAGTTGTATCTGGCTTTCATGCTTACAGTACCATGTGTCCCAGAAGTGGGCTACCCCAGTAGTGTAAATGTTTCTAAAATAAATTAGTTTACATTGGTTTATAGAACTCTTTTAAAACTCTTCTGGCCTTCAAACAACCCCCCTACCTCTCCAAAGTCATCATCAGAAGCAAGCATCCCACAGACCAGGACACAGCAGCTCAAAGTGGCACCAGGCCTTGCCAGAACAACAGATGCAAAACCTACAGAATATCTCCACTGTTAGAATGATCAACACCCCCACAACACACCTTTCAAGATCCACGAGTCCTACACATGTCTGTCACAACATGTGGTGCATCTCATCCAGTGCACTAAGTGCCCCCATAACAACTATGGGCATGGCTACACTTGCAGGTGTAGAGCGCTGGGAGTTAAACAGCCTTCAGAGACCGCAGCAGGGAAAATGCTGCCATGTGTTTACACTGTCAGATTCAAGCGCACTGGCATGGCCACATTAGCAGCTCTTGCAATGCCACAAAGAGCAGTGCATTGTGGTAGCTATCCCAGCATGCAAATGGCTGCAATGTGCT
Organism: Mauremys reevesii; assembly: GCF_016161935.1. Classification (NCBI taxonomy): domain Eukaryota; kingdom Metazoa; phylum Chordata; order Testudines; family Geoemydidae; genus Mauremys; species Mauremys reevesii. Next base: position 84,220,867 of record NC_052627.1, on the reverse strand, counting down.
TTTCAAATGGGAGAGGTGGGATGGAGTGTGACAGGGAGTGTGTTGTGTGTATGTGGGGGGAGAGAAAGTGGGTTTTTGGGGTGCTGAGAGTGTGTCAGTCTGCTGTCCTGTAAGTTCAGACAGCAGCAGACCCCCCGCCTCTCTCTCTCTCTCTCACACACACACACACACTCACAGGAGCAACATTCCACACTAATGGTTGCTTTGTCCTGGAGCAGATAAACATGCTGGTTGTCAGAAACGGAGCTTTGAAAGGGGATATCCGCATTCCTATAGCCGATTCCAAAACAATGAGAAGAGTGGCCACTTGACTTCAGGGGATTATGGAACATTTCCGGAGGCCAATCACAGCACAGTAATGCAACAACTTGTTCACGCTGATGCCTGGGCATTTCAGCCGGGGTGCAGCAAGCTTTATGCTTCTCATGGAGGTGGATTACCAGGAGCGCTCTAGCCACAGAATCCGAGTGCTCTAAGTGCCTTGCCAGTGTGGACAGGTCAGGAGTTAGGGAGCCTGGGGCAGCCTTAATGTGCTCTAACTTGCAAGTGTAGCCAAGCCTTATGTGTTTGAAACCAGACAATCACTACGCTCTCAAATGAACATTCACAAGAAAATGATAAATGACAAAAACGTATCACCTGTGGGGAACACTTTTCACTAAGTGATCACTCCACATCTGACCTCACCCTCAAAAGAAACCTGCACAACACTTTCAAAAGATGAGCCTGGGAGCTTAAATTCATCTTTGCTAGACACTAAAAATTATGGACTGAATAGACTCTGGATTTATGGTTTATTACAACAATCTATAATCTACCAACACCCCCCTCCTGTTCTGCGTTCTCCTACCTCCTTCTTCTCCCCATTACGACTAGAGGGGTGTTAACGGGCCACTTCAATTTGAAAGATCCCTTGAAATACGTGTTAATTACTTATGATAAACAATCTGTTCCACCTTGTATTTAGCTGTGACTAAGGCTATGATTTTCTCATGGTTATTTTTAGTAAGTCATGGACAGGTCACAGGCAATAAACAAAAATTCATGGAAGCCATGACCTGTCTGTGACTTTTGCTGCTGCGGCTCCATGGGTTCCCCCACCACCGTGGTGGGTGGGAGCTGTGGGGTTCCCCATCCACCCCCGGCTGCTGGGACCTGCTGGGTAACCATATTTCCCAAAGAGAAAATGGGACACCCCAGCTGCTTTCCTGTAGTGTCCCCCAGCCCCTGCATGAAGCTGTCACCCATCGCTGGAACCCTGGGGAGGGCCCCTCAGGATTCTGTCACCTGTCGCTGGAACTTTTCAGGGGGCCCCGTTGCTTGTCACTGCTGTCGCCGCAACCCTGCCAGGGCCACATTGGCTGTCAGCTCCAGAGTCCTGCAGCCCCTGGGGCTGAAGCAGAGAATGTCAGAGAGGTCTCTGGAAGTCATGGATTCCATGACTTCCATGACATAAACGTAGCGCTAGCTGTGACAGTCTGAATACATTTCCCAGAGCTGAAGAAGAGCTCTGTGTAAGCTCGAAAGCATCTCTCTCGCTAACAGAAGCTGGTCCAATAAAAGATATTACCTCACCCATCTTGTTTCTCGCATAAAATGTTTTTCTTCTACAATGTTAATTCTCAGTGCTGAACAAATTTTTCAACCCTTTATAAGCACAACTAGATTCTTGTCATGGAAATATCAGTGGAAATAGCATTTATCTTCAGAGTCTAGGAGGTTTTCAATATCTAATTACAAATCAGTCTATTACAAGGTTCAGAAAACGTAGTTTTTCTAAACTTGATTTGTCATGTGTTATCCTAAGGCAGACCCAAATTTTCATGTAAACTTAGAAGTCAAATTAGAAACCCATTGCCTCAAGCTACATTCTGCAAAAGTAGCACTCAGTTGACACACAAAGGGCAGTTAACAGTTTGTATTCCTAAAAGCGTATGGTCTGGATAAATATATCTAATTTCCTTTCAGTAGAGTTGGCTTTGTTTACCCATTTGAAGACATTCTCTATCCAAATTGACAGATTTTGTATAGGACAGACATATCAGACTCAAAGCAAGTCTATTTCACTGTCTTTCATTTTAATCTAATAAACCTTGAGCCAAAATGAGGCAGATAGAGGATAGAGTGGGTGCTGGTAGTGTATTGATGAATTTCAAGGGACATTTTATGAAATCCATAATACAGATTTGTACTTAACTTGTTGAAGTCATAGAAGCCCGAACCCCCTTGTTCCCACTCTTTTAAAGAATAACTCCTTTAAATCCTTTACCAATTCAGCTTATTTGATCACTGTACCCTTTCCCTAGGGAGTACCTGCACTGGGTATCTACTCCACATTTACATAATGAGTTGCAACATCATAGCCTAACTCCTGTTTCATGTTTGCCCCAACTAAGCCCCCCCCCCAGCCCCCCGAACCCACTGTGGGGATGGCAAACCTACCCCTACACTTCATCTTGGACAGTCTGGCAGTGAGGGAAAATTCCTTCCCAGTCCCTGGAGAAAGGAGTGACTAGTGCAGTGCCCACATCAGATTTTGACAAAACCCGGTATGTCACCACTTCTAGTTGCTGCTCCGCCTGGTCCAGAAAAGAGGTTTTTTCCTGTACTGGAATGGACCTATATAGTCCCTCCACTCTCTTCTGGTCATGGGGGTGTGCGGAATGGGTCAGTGTCACCATGCTGACCTGATCTGCAGCCATGTCACTTTCTGGCACTCTAGCCCTTAGAGGGGCGCACACCTTTTCCAATAAGCCAGACAACGGCCACCACTGCTTAATATGCTGTGAGGTCACTCTTCAAAAGAAGGTTAAGGAAGATTGCCTTTCCATTAATCCAGTCAATTGGGCTAAGAGTCTGCCAAAAGATTAAGCTGACTCACGCCTTTGTTTTAAGGAAGTATAGCTTGTCTATGTTGTGTGCATTAACCCACAGGTAGGGTCTAAATTCTAGTGTGCATCAGTAGGTCGTGTACTAACTGGCTGTGTGGACCCTGCTGCCCTGTACTAAACGCTTGCACTAGAGAGCTCCGGGTGTGCCAGCAGAGTCCACATGGCTGGTTAGTGTGAAACACGCTGATGCACACTAGAATTTACACCCAAGCCTGGTGCACACTAACCCACTGTGTAGACAAACTCTTTGAATGATTTCTTTGTAGCTTGCCACTTTAGAGTTACACCTTACGCTTTCTCTATCATATAACCTATGATTACTCCATTTATTTAGCTTATTTCCCCTTTACACCTTAATTTAGTTCCTGCATTTGGATGCTTTTACACAGATGCAGACCTGATCATTCTTAAGTTAGGCACTTAACAGTTCTGAAATAACACATTTGTAACCCAGCTAATCTTTAACTAATTAGATAACAGACTTGGGAAGTTTTAATATCTACTTGGGGAAATAGTAACACACAAAACCCACATGTATACACTCTTAACGGAAGGTTGGAGAACTCGGGTGTCTCTGAATTCTATGCTATGGTCTGTTCGTCTAAAATCAAACCTGCTTTAGCATTCCTTATTAGCAATCAACTTCATTTACCATTTGACCAAATAGTTATCCAAACTCAAACCTGGCCCATGTTCCCTATAAGACGCAGCCAGTCTTCACTGATAATGGTTTAGGTCAGGAATGCTTCCGGAAATCTGCTGCAGCAGAATCCTCCTTTGCTTCTTTGGAGACTACAGAGAGGGTTATCTTTTGTATTGTAAAGAGAAGTTTTTTTTCTTGGTGTTGATCTGTTTTAAAAGACAGTCTTTTTTATTAATTGAGTAATTTCAAAGTTTCAGCACCTCATAAGCTTAATTGATTTGTCTCTTTATGTTAAATATTCCTTCAGGCTTAAGAGTTTTTCACTTTGTCTCTTTGTTTGAGGTTAGGATTCTCTATTTCATCCTTTCTTTCAACATATTAAGGATTGTGATTCCAAAATCCTGACCCTTTCAGACAATTTGTCTTGGTCAAAATACGTGCAACTATAATTATGAGACTGTAAATGTAGTGTCCCTTCATTCCAGTTGGTAATGGCTTGATATTGTTTCCAATGTACCCATCTCAATAATTTGATTATCTTGCATTAGATAGTTTTAAATGTTTAAGCCATATTATAATAGTAAAACATCATATTGGAGATTGCCATAGTTAAGACTTGGAAGTTTCTCTACAAAATCCTGATATTCATCCATATGTTAATTTGTCAAAAATATTCTTTTCAAATTAGGCCCTTTCTATGCCTGATTTCAGCCTGTGGATTTTTATTGACATTGAGAGAGCATGGGGAGGGCTTGTGGAAGTTCTTTGAAATACTACTTTGGAGTCCAAAAGCAAACAGCTGTTTATCTCATCCATCTGTATTAAATTCTTTTTTTTTAAATAATGTCTTAATGAAGAATTTCATAGACAGTGTTTTGGCACTAGAGAGAGATACAGGAAACTATTACTTTTGTTTACAGATTTATGCTAAAATTATTTTACAGTAAAGGAGTACATTAAAAATTAGACTAAAGCAATTAAATAAGGATTATTAAAATGTATTTGTTTTCATTCAGTTTTTCATGTACTTATTTTTTGTTGTTGCCAGGGTGAACAACTGCGTTGGATTCTCCAATTACAAATTTTTCCTTCTTTTCTTGGCTTATTCTCTACTGTACTGCCTTTTCATTGCTGCAACAGATTTACAGTATTTTATCAAATTCTGGACAGTAAGTACTTACCTTTAACCCATATTCTTATTTGTAAAGTGTGGTTCTGTAAATGTAAAAGCTCTGTATGTTCAGAGCTATATATTTAGCAAGTATATACATATATCTCCTTTTGAGTTGTAAAATATCAATATTTATAGTCACATTAATTCATTTGTTTAGTTTTTAATTTGTAGTCTGTGTTCATATAAAGTGTGAACTTGCCTCCCACAGACTACAGTCTTCACTTAAAACTGAAATGTCAAACATTGTGATGTGGAAGAAAGTGAAGTGAATAGATTTTTGTTTCTGTGTGTCTTCACACTTCCAAGATGGTGACAATAAAATTGTTCAATGTATGAAAAGCGGAAAAGAGGCTATAAGAAATATTTAACTCTGTAACTTTTGGTCACTAAGTTACAAATTTAAGCTGGCCTCAGCAGCTGACTCTGATTTTGTGCTCATATATGTGCCTTATCATAAGCACAAACAAAGGGTACGTCGATACAGCAACTAGACACCTGTGGCTGGCCTGTGCCAGCCAATTCAGGCTCGCGGGACTCAGGCTGCAGGGCTGTTTCATTGCAGTGTAGACTTATGGACTTGGGCTGGAACCCAACTTCTGGGACCTTCCCACCTTGCAGGGTCCTAGAGCCATGGCTCTAGCCCCAGCCCAGATGTCTACACAGCAATGAAACAGGCCTGCAGCATGAGCCCTGCTAGTCTGAGTAGGCTGGCACAGGCCAGCCACGGTTGCCTAGTTCCTGTGCAGACATACCGTAAAGAGTCTTCAGCTGCAAAACTAAATATGTTTTTGGATGTCAGGTAGATTGACTTGCTTCCAAACAACGCTGGCGGGTATATGGTGTTCAGTGGTAACAGAACACCACTAGTATATTTCAGGTATAAGACCCATCATCCCATCAGCTGTGCACACATAACTTTCATTTAAGTCCATGGGACATGCAAATCAACACATTTTAATGGTTACCAACCAATGAAAATATTCCCCACATTAGGAAGGTAACTAAAGTAATGCAAAACAAGATTAAACTCAAGGTTTCCAGCTTGTTGATTTTAATCATAATTAAAATTGGTGAAATAAATCACTTTGATTTAAATCAGTCCACTAGGCCTGCATATGAAAATGTTCTGCTACTGTCATCTGAATGTACAACATAGAATATGCCCTTAGATTTGTAACAGTGCTGTTTTCTTTGTGTACTATAGATCAGTCATTCTGACAGGGTTAGTTTCACAAGTTGGTTATTTTAAATATGAAAGGCTCTACTCTAAAAGCCACTTCAGTGTGCAATTGAGATTCAAATGTGTTTAAAGAACTTCTGTTGTCAATATTTACAGTAACTCCTCACTTAACGTCCTCCCGGTTAACATTGTTTCGTTGCTGTTCTATTAGAGAACATGCTCGTTTAAAGTTGCGCAATGTTCCCTTATAAACGTTGTTTGGCCGCCTGCTTTGTCCTCTGCTTGCAGGATTCTCTGGAAGAGCAGCCCGTCCTCATGAGGGCTTGGAACCAGGGTGGGCCGGCTGCCCCCCTATCAGCTCCCCTCTACCCCAGTGCAGTGCCTCCCACCCGCCAGCAGCAGATCAGCACCTCGTGCCTCCTGCCTACCACAATCCACTGTTTGCGGCATTGAGGAACGCGGCATGCTCGGGGAAGGGGATGGAGTGGGGGTGGGCCTGGGGCAGAGCCAGGGGTTGAGCACCCTCCGGCAAAGTCAGCGCCTGTGCTTGTACCTGAGTTGCAATGGGAGACGCTGCCACTGCTGCTGCTCAAGGTGCTTCCTAGACTAATATGACACCTTCAGCCTCCTTGCTCACCTCATTGTCTGCAGTAGGCTGTGCGTGTGTGGGGTAAGGCAGGGACACCTCCCAACTACTATATGTTTGTAAACACACTCCACATGCGATTCACCATCGCTTTATGGCCTAGCTGCTGCCCCGCTCAGGAATAGAGCGCTATGCTGAGCACTTGCGGAGGCTTCGCCCGAAGCCACCAGCTGCCTACAAAGCAGCTGTGGTGGGTGCACAGCGGAGGCCCTGCCTTGCTGTCTTGCACCTGAATACACAACGTCCATCCACACTCCCCCCCTTCGCAGGAGAGGGGTAAGAACTCAGGGGGCGGCAGCCCGCCCAAAGCAAGTTAATAGTATTCCAGCACCTGCTTCACTCTAGCAAGTGGGGAGAAGCAGTATAGGGATGCACAGAACCAATAAGGGAATTGTTTTACCATGGGTTTTCCAAATTCTTTCCCTTTCAGTAGTTGGTTGATATTGCAGACCCCAATCACTCCAGGCTGAAGGGAGTGAAGAGTAGCACGTGCATGTGCTGTCCAGAGGATTATCACCCAGGATCATGAGTCAAAAACCTCCAGCAAGTGATAGTGGAGTGCCTAGCAGTAGGAAACATTAGTTTGGGTACTAAATTAGACACTTTAAGACATTTTGATGCAGGCGAGCGTGCGGTAGACATTGGCATCACTCTAGGTTTTACTCCGACCATTGAGGAAAAATTCGGAGTAATGCCAACAAGATCAGGGCTAGTGCTCCATGTGTAACACCGTGCAGTGCTACTACAGTAAGTCGATCAATAAGTTGTTAGGCCAAAAAAAAGGAGCGTCTTTTCTCAGTTTGGATAGAAGATCAAAACCCACAGAACATACCTCTAAGTTTGCTAATGATACAATCTAAGGCAAAAAGTTTGTATGACAATTTGAAGAGAAACCAAGGTGAAGGATCACAGACAGAGAAGTTCACGGCAAGTTGGGGATGGTTTGATCAGTTCAAGAGATGCTTCCACCTGCATAACATCAAGATGTCCGGTGAGGCAGCTAGTGCCGATACTGCAGCAGCTAAAAAATCCCCAGACTATCTCAAGAAAATAATTGAGGAAGGTGGCTACTCCCCTAAGCAAGTCTTCAGTGTCAATGAAACGGGCCTCTATTGGAAGAGGATGCCTGAGCGGACTTATATTTCCCAAGAGAAGACGTCACCCAGATTTAAAGCAGCTAAAGACCACCTAACCTTGCTTCTAGGTGGTAATGCTGCCGGAGACATGAAGATGAAACCGCTGACAATGTACCAATCCGAAACACCACAAGCTCTCAAGGGATTTTAAAAGGAACACCTTCCAGTCATTTGGAGATCCAATAAGAAGGCATGGATAACTGGAACTATTTTTTCAGAATGGCTGATTCTCCATGCTGTCCTTGCATAGAAGGAATACTGTGCCAAGGAAAATCTTGATTTCAAGATTTTATTGCTTATTGATAATGCACCGGCTCATCCAATCAACCCGGACGAGCTGTGCAAAAACGTCAAAGTTGTCTTTCTGCCACCTAACACCACATCACTCATCCAACACAGGGACCAAGGATCCATCGCTGCATTTAAGGTGTTTTACTTATGCTGTGTTTTTAACCAGCTCATCAGAGGCACCAATACAGAAGGCAAACCTACAATTCAGCAATTTTGGCATGACTACAACATCCTCAAGTGCATCAATAACATCAGTGAGTTCTGGGCTGAAGTTACTCAGGCGTGCATGAATGGTGTGTGGGGGAAGTTGCGGCCTGAATGTTTCAGTGACTTAAAAATGACTTTTAAAATGTTGTCCCTGCTATCCTCGGCTTGGCCAAGAAAGCGGGTTTTGATGGGGTAGAGGAAGCCGACATTACACAACTTCTGCAATCCCATAGAGAAGAGCTAACCAGTGAAGATGTGATGCAACTAGAGGTGATGAGAGCAATGGAAGAAGAGGGCCAAGAAGTAAAAGAAGAATCAACCCATTGGAATTTGACTGCCAGACATCTTTCTGAAGCTTTCCAAATAATCAAAGCTGGCTTGCAAATCCTTAGTGATGACGATCCTGACAGGGAAGGCAGCTCCAAAGTGATTAGGGCAGTTGGTCATGTAATGACTTGCTATAAAGAAATTTACCAAGGGAAATAAAAGGAAAGCAAAACAACAATCTCTAGATGTGTTTTTTCAAGTTGGGAAAGTTCAGCAAGAGGAGCAACCAGATGATCCACCCTCTTCCACCTTCTGACTCCACCACCTCAACCAAGCTTCACAATCATTGTTGCTATGTACAGTATTAAATTGTTTGTTTAAAATTGTTTAAAACTTATACTGTATATGTATATGTCTTTTGTCTGGTGAAAAATTTTTCCCTGGAACCTACCCCTCCCCCCCATTTACATTAATTCTTACGGGGAAATTGGATTAGCTTAACATTGTTTCGCTGAAAGTTGCATTTTTCAGGAATATAACTACAACGTTAAGTGAGGAGTTGCTGTATATTTTCTCTCTTGAAAAGGCCAAATTCTGCTCTAATTCATGCCCCTTGAAAGAACATGGGGTGGGGTAGTAGAATGTGTCCTTTTCTCTCTAAAGGGACTATTACTTTCCTGAAAGATGCTGGTTGCACAGGGGTGTGAGAGTCAGTGCAGAACTTGACCCAGATCTTGGTTGAGTGGATATTATTAATATGGCTAAAGGAGTAGTTATTTTCCCTGCCTTAACATTTTGGTTTTCTTTCCTTCTTTATAGACTGGCCTTCCTGATACTCAAGCCAAGTTCCATATCATGTTTTTATTCTTTGCTGCAGCCATGTTTTCAGTCAGTTTATCCTCTCTTTTTGGTTATCATTGTTGGCTAGTCAGCAAGAATAAATCTACATTAGGTAAGTAATGTCACAGTGTACGTTGCCATCAGTGAGTATTATTACCTTTGTGCTTATTCCAGTCGTATCAAGCTGTTGAATCACATAACGAATCACACAAAAAAGCTGGATTTAAAGGCCACTTTGCTTTCTTAGTAGTAAATGAGTGCAGAGACTCAAGATGATAGTACCACAGTCTAAAGCCCTAACTATATTAAAAGTATAATCAGTTGCAGCATGGTTAAAACTGGTAGCCTGGATGAGGCCTAACTGTGTCTCCATTACCTGGTAACAGATTTGGCCACGTCCATGTTTGGCAACATCCATAACTGCATCAGGGTCCCTGACTCCACAATAGTCGTAGCATAGATGGGTCCTAAAAGATGTGTCTTTGCTACATCCACAGTATGAGCTAGGAGTGTGGTTCTTCTGCTTGTGTAGTATACTTGCACTAGCTCTCATCACAGCTTGTAGTGTAGACATAGCCTATGTGTTTCTCACCTTCACTCTCTGTTGTTAGTTCGTTATTTCAGTCAGCAATATGATAGCAACAAGTTTCTAGAGCTCTAAACTCTCTCTTGATGCACACTGAGTTTGAGGCAGGGGAGTGGAAGGGTTAGATCTGGGTTTTTCCCCGGGCTAATGCAGATATTAACAGGACACTCTGACTAAATATCAGTTGTAGAGGAGTCTGTGTATGCTTCAAGACCATTCCTGCTAGTGTTTCTCTTTCACAGTATCCCAGGAAATCTAACATCAGTTAGAAAATAACAAGAGTGGGAAAGTGATTCAAATTGGTCATAATGAGAGAAGACATACGAATCAGATTATTTAAAAGCCATTAATAAAATAAAAAGAATACTCATTTTTAATACAATAAACTGCACCCATCAAGATTTGTGAGTTCATAAACAAGCATATGCTATTTTAGTGTAAGGGAACTGGAATATAAAGCTATAAAAATTAAATATTTAATCAAACATAAATATATATTTACATTTCTTCTTCCCTACTTTACTTTGAGGTATATTCCTGTCTGTTACAGTTAAGATTATGCTGGCCACAACTTTAAGCATGATTGTTACTAGCAGGATTCCAGTAGTTTCCCTAGGGAGCAAGGATATATTTTTCTCTTATAACAAGTTAGAACTAATTCATACATTTTCTGGCTCACATTCTGCACTTCTTCAACTTGTAAGTTAATAGCCTAATAAAAAAGAAAATCTCTGCAGTGTCCCAGGAGGGCCTTGTGTACTGACAGTAAACTTTATACAAGGAAATGATTAGCTTATTTCATAAGGCCAATAAGGGAAACACCCAGCTATAGGAGTTATATGGTGGAAGGAGAACTGTGAATTTGCTGTGAATCAGACACACTGCAGCTCCTTGTTTTAGACATAACTGTCTCTTCTCTTCCTATTGTTGGTGCAGTAATTTCCCTACACAACCCTAAAAAGGTAGAATGAAGATCTCAGGCCCTTATATAAAGGTCTGAGGAGTAAAAGTGGACTTCTCACATCTGTCCAGGTGTGTGAGGGAAACCGAATGCCAAAGTGGGTGGCTCCTTTCTTTTTTCTCCTTTTGTAGTTGCTTGATTTGAGAATGGGTTGAAAAATTTCCTCAGTTAGGTCTTTTACCTTGCTGGACTCTGCTATGGGGCAGTTACATGGGGAGACCTCTTTACGCCCTGGCTCACTGAATCTGTCAGAAAAGGGAAAACTCCTGCCTCCTCCCCAGCAGTAGGGCTTCTTCTCTAGGTATGGCAATTGGGCACTAATACCAGTGTCTTCACCTTTCAAAAGGAAGTAGTTTTGGGAGGCTGCACAATACCTGAACTGGCATTATGTAGCCCCCACCGAAAGAAAATATTGTATAGCCAAAAAAGCCAATAAGCCTGTAGTTACCGGCATAATTATCTAAAGAATCAGTGGGTGTTAATTAAAAATGTATTTAGGCAGGAAATATGACAAACCTATCTCATTTTCTAGAGGCATTCAGAGCACCTATATTTCGCCATGGAACAGACAAGAATGGCTTTAGCTTGGGCTTCAGCAAAAATCTAAGACAGGTGTTTGGCGATGAGAAGAAATATTGGCTGCTCCCTGTATTTACAAGGTATGCTTCAAGAAAAATACTGTCTTTCAATACATGAGATATGGATATCAGAAAGTAGTAAGCAATACTTTTTTTTACACCAAATCATGTGAAATAAAGCAGGTGCTTTGAAATTAGGAATTGTAAAATAAATATTTGAAGTATTGTTTATTTTGCTTGTACAAATCTACACTGATTCTAAACTTCTTTTTCTCTGTAGTCTAGGAGATGGTTGCTCCTTCCCAACTTGTCTTGTTAACCAAGATCCTGAACAAGTTTCCACACCTGTTGGACTTAATTCAACAACCAAAAAGTATGTCTGTTTATGTCTGCCTTAAGTTTGTCATTTACCTGTCGTACTGTGAATTTCTCCACTTTTCATTTGCTTATTATTTTTAGGCAGCTATCACTAATGCAGTCATATGTGCATTTAAAAAGTATCCTACTAAGAAACAGAATTTAAGGCATCTATATCAAGTTCTTTTAATTCAGCTGATTTCTCAGTTTCAGACCTTCGTCATTTTAAACCCGGCAAAGCAATCTCCCTAACATGCCGTATGAATAATAGTGTTGAATATGGGAGCAATACATTCTATTTCCTTTTTATCAGCTGTGTTTCTTGTCTGTTTAGCTGTTTCCCAACCCATGACTTTTGACAGTCTGTCTATCTAGCCACAACAAATTGTACTTTGAATAGCTACTAAAACAGTTAATTGGTGAGCCTGTTTGAGATATTCCCAAATTAAGTTCCAAGTTTTTCAGTATAGGGGGTCTTTCTTTTTGTGTTCTGTGCAGCATCTTGCACAATTGGGCCCCAATCTTGAGTGGTGCTTTTGGGGCAATGTGCAATACAAATGGTAAAATTCCAAAAAAATCAGTGTTTTTGACTTCTGTATTTATTCTTAGCCTTTACCAATGTGGGATTCCAGAATTGTCAGTCTGTGTCAGATTCACTCATATTTAGATGCCCCTATCAATCCTAGTGATTGTACCTTTCACAGCTGCAATCATTTCAGAACTGGTATAAACTGATGTAAATACCTCTTAACCTAGGTAGGTATGGTTACATAATAGTAGCTCATGTCTAACATTGTGTGGCACAATTTTTAGCAATTTCTTTTGTAACTGTAAGTGTGCCTGATAATTTTTTTAATGTTGGCAGAGATCAGTAGAAGGCGATCAAGCTGCATTCAGTCAGTAATTCTAACATTCATGATAAATCCAAATAAAATTGTATTGTTTTATCAATAGATCAACCTGACCTACTATTTTGTTACACGACATGAAATGTTGTCTAGCTCTTCAACTTTAGAAAAATGGAAAAGCTTTCCTAAATATGTAGCAAACCTAATGGAAATCCTTTGTCTCTCGCTTACTCCTAATCCATGTATAAAACTCTTCGTTTTGGCTTTTATGTCCCTTGCAAGTGTACCTCATTTTGTGCCTTATCCTACATGCGTGTGCTGTCCTTTTGTACTCCTCTTTAGCAATTTGTCCATGCTTCCATTTTTTCCAGGATTCTTTTTTGATTTTCAGGTCATTAAAGAGCTTCTGGTGGAGCCATATTGGTTTCTTGCTATTCTTCCTTCTTTCCTTTGCACTGGGATAGTTTACTGTTGTGTCTTCAATATTGCCTCTTTGAAAAACAGCCAGTTCTCCTGAATTCCTTTTTCCATTAGATTTTCTTCCCATGGAGCCTTACATACTATCAGTTCTCTGAGTTTGTTAAAGTCTGCTTTATTGAAATCTATTGTCCTTATTTTGCTGCTCTCACTCTTTCCTTCCCTTAGATTCATGAAATTTATCATTTCATGATCACTGTCTCCAAGTTGCCTTTCACCTTCAGATTTGCAGCCAATTCCTCTTTGTCCAAATCAAATAAAAAATTGCTGCTACCCAGTCACCTTCTGAAACAAGAAGTTGTCCCCACTGCATTCCAAAAACTTATTTGGACATTTTGTGTTCTGCTGTATTACTTTTTCAACAGATGACTGGGTAGTAAAGTCCCCCATTTCTACCAGGTCTTGTGTTTTGGATATTTGTTACTTCTTCTAGAAATGCCTCATCCATCACCAGCTCCTGATTTGGTGGTCTTTCGTAGACCCCTACCATGACATTACCCCTGTTTTTCCCCCCTTTTATCTTCACTGAAATACTTTCAGCTGGTTTGCCACTCACGTCCTTCTGGTACTCAGAACAAATTAATGTGTTTTTGATGTACAATGCAGCAGCTCCTGAACAAGTTATACCCTTCCATCCCAGTATTCCAGTCATAAGATTTATCTCATCAAGTCTTTGACGTGACTCCCTAGCATATTCAAACACTCATTAATCAGAACTGGATAAAAATCACTGAGTACACATTTGAGATCTTCTGCTTCCATGCTATTTCTACACAACAAGCAGACTGGCCAAATCAAAGTGATCTTACTTGAGAAATAAATTCACAGCTCCTCATGGAAAGAAACTCTTAACTTTTGCTGTTCTAAGACAGATTGTGTTGATCCAACTGTCTACAACTCAGAACAGTTGTTCTTGCTGATATTTTGCAGACACTATTGCTGAAGAGAAAAACATGTATTTCACCTCAACCACTGCCATGGCAAAAGGAATGCATTTGCTCTCTGAGGCTGATGACTAGGCTGAAGTATTCTGTCAAATAAAGCAGTTGTATTTTAATTCTATAATATTTTCTCCAATAAAAACTTTATTTTTACCTGATTATTTTTTTATAATTATTACCTATAAAAAACAGTACTAGTTAAAAGACTAATCAAGGAAGCGTGGGTATATTATTTCTAGCATAGGGCATTTGTGGCACTTTATACATATAAAAGGAGTAGATACTGATTTAATTATAATGCCTAGTTAATTAGGTATGCATCTTTCATTAATAACAAATACTGCTCATAATTCTTTTTGCACCATGCTGGAAAGCAAGAAAATAGGTGACCATAGGAGGTGGACTAGATTGGGCAGAGATCCTCTTCTCGCTGTTCTCCATGGGTACGTCTGCACAGCAGCTGGGAGGTGTAACTCCTATCTTAGGTAGACATATATGCGCTAGCTCTGCTAGAGCTAGCACTTAAAAACAGCCGTGTGGCCGTAGCAGGTTGGGTGGCAGCTCGGGCTAGCTGCCCAACTACGGTCCTGTCTTAGCCCCGAGTACGTATTTGGCACTAACCCAAGCTGTTGCCCGTATCGTCATGGTCCCACTGCTAGTTCTGGGACTAGTTCAAGCAGAGCTAGCTTGTGTACATATACCCAAGTTGGGAATTGTACCTCCCAGCTAGTGTGCAGACATACTCTATGAGGTCGGGGGACAGAGGATGTAGAATGCTAGTAGCACGTTTGCTGTTAGATTGGGGCTGCTGGTATAAGGAGCATCGGTTACAATTAACTGAAGCTGGCAACTGGCATTTTTTCAGCTATAAATAAAATGTGATCCTTATTTTGAACTCACTCTCTTTAGGTGGGTTTGGAGTTAGTAAAAACATGTTAACCAGTCCCTAACATTTACCAAAAACAAAGTTAAAATGTAAGTTAAATGTTTCTCTGTTCTGTTTTAAACAATTACATTTTAGATTGTAGTCTGTCTCTGTGACAGAACTAAAATTTAGCCTGTATTAGAATGAAGGTTTGTATTAGAATAAAAGATTCAGCAGAAAATGGCCAAGGTAAGACTTTTGTAAGACAGTTACATGAGCAGTTGTTTAAAATGTGTAATGGTATTGGTATTAACTTTTAGTTAATCTTTACTGTTTTATTTTTATTTTCTTTTAATTGCATATTAGCGAGACTCACCTTTTTCCACCAAAGACGTTACGAGATTCCCAGAGCCACCTTCTTACTGATACTCAGTCTTGGACGGAAAGTAGTGCAAATACCGAAAAGGGCAAAGTTGGTAAGAGATTAATTTGTTATACCCATTGAAATTTAATGTAAATTCTTGTTGGAAAGATGTAATCTGAAAATGGCTGAAGACTTCTCTTTTAATTTGATGTAGATATAAGGAGGGAAAGAATTTATTGTTACAAAGTGTAATATTTAGGGTGCATGTTTGTAAAATGTCCCTTGCATGTTTTAAGCCCTCTTATACTTCTAACTATTAATGAGCCTGATGGTGACAGATATTGAATACCTGCAACTCTCACAAAGGATAATATGAATTGCAGCTGTTCACTGGCTCGCAAGATCAATCCCAACATTTTTTAATCAGAGAGGTAATCATTATAGCTAATCACTTGTTCCAAAATGTGATGGCACCTTCGTGACTATTGCAGCTAGTGGATGTTGTATAATTATACATGTTTTTCAGTATTTACACACAGTGGACCATGAAACAAAACTAGGAGAAGATTGGCAACCAAATATTATGCTGTTTTGATTAATATATTTTAAAAATAATATACAACACTTTCTTTACAACATTATTTTTTCCAGTCCCCAAAGGTATGAGCAATCCTGGACTAACCGTGGAAAATGAAACCTAGTCACTGTTAATAGAAGCATCTAAATATTCAAGGAAAGGTAAGATAGTATTTTCTATGTTTTATTTGCCACTCTGCTATTAAACTCCTTCCGAGGTGCTTCTGCACAATAGAAAAGTTATTAAAAATATGCTTGGTAGTTTTGCTTCTATTCTCACTTTGTCAACATTTTTGCTTTTTCCAATTTAATTTTGTTTCTACCTCAGACATTGAAACAATTTCTCCTGCTTATCCTAAAACACAGATTTCTTGATTGAACAATACTTTTTCTAAATAATTAACTTAATCTTTACAGCACTCTTTAGATGTAGGCATGTAAGTATTATTATTGCCATTGTCTAGTAGGAAGACAGACATGGAAGTTGTGACTTAGCCAAGGCCATACAACAATTCAGTGCCAAAGCTAGGATTCAGATTAAAGAATTTGTGACTCTTATCCCTGAACTCAATCCACTAGATCAGTGCTAATGTGTGATAGTATTTTGGATCAAGAGAATTAGGCAAAGACCTAGAAAATAATTTCAATGGTACAATTTGAAATAAATGAACTTGTAGTTTTGTTCTTTAATGGCAAAAAGAAACAGCCAATTCCCATTAATCATTAGAAATAATGGAGACTGTAGACGTCTATATCATATTGATAACTTCCTAAGCATTGTCTTGGGTCACAGTCTGGAGAAAGTTAGCATATTAAGCACTGATGTTCCACAACTAAGAAATAATGTCTATTTTATGGAACTGCCAAATTGATGATTCATGGGAACAAGTCGATGAAATCCTAATCTGCAAAGAAAAATAAGCAAAGGGACTTGATGAAGTTCTGGGAATTGGCAGGGAAATATCAGACTCTTTGTTGGGTTGGTTGTAATTGAAAGCTTTTACCTTCTGAAGGCTGTTCCGTGACTTCTGTGAATTAAGTTATTTATTTTTATTTATTTATTTAGATTTAAAATTATAAAAAGATGTCTGTGATGGGTTCAGTCACAGAGACCCCCTTGGGACTGTCACCTGATGTGCTGAAACTACCTCTGAGCCCGTTTTCTTTGATGGCTTAGGACTCCAGAACCCTGTCTTGTTCAGCCAGACACGCTAGCCTGCTGCAGCACAGACCCAGGATCTGAACCAGGCCCCCAAAACTGCAGACTTAACAAAGTACTCCTGTCTCTAGCCCCCAATGGGATCCAGACCCCAAATAAATCCGTTTTATTCTGTATAAAGCTTATACAGGGTAAACTCATAAATTGTCCGCCCTCTATAACACTGATAGAGAGAGATGCACAGCTGTTTGCTCCTCCAGATATTAATCACTTATCCTGGGTTAATTAATAAACAAAAGTGATTTTATTAAGTATAAAAAGTAGGATTTAAGTGGTTTCAAGTAATAATAGACAGAACAAAGTAAGTCATCAAGCAAAATAAAGCAAAAACACGCAAGTCTAAGCCTGGGATACACTAGCGGGGGGTTCGAATTAAGATACACAACTTCAGCTACGCTATTCGTGTAGCTGAAGTCAAAGTAGCTTAATTCAACTTACCTGGCCTTCCTCACGGCGGCAAGTCGACTGCCGTGGCTCCCCCGTTGACTGCGCTTACTCCTCCTGCCAACGAATGGCTATGCAGGTGGTGTCAGAGAGAAGGCTATGGATTCTTTGACCATGGGATGGCCGCCCAGGCCAATGGGGGCGGCGGGAAGCAGCGCAGGTGGCGGCTTCCCGCCACTCCCCTTGGCCTGGGACAGCAAACTGGCCAGTGGGAGCCGTGATCGGCCAAACCTGCCGACACAGCAGGTAAATAAACTGGCCCAGCCCACCAGGGTGCTTACCCTGGCGAGCTGCTTGCCAGAAGTTGCCAACCCCTGGTGTATAGGCACTTAAGATAACTTGCTGATCATCCTGCTTTCTCAGTATGAGACAGGAGTCCTCCCCTCTTGCACTTTCCTGCTCATGCTTCCTCCTGGTATCCCATTTCCCCACTT
This sequence comes from Mauremys reevesii, assembly GCF_016161935.1. Taxonomy (NCBI): domain Eukaryota; kingdom Metazoa; phylum Chordata; order Testudines; family Geoemydidae; genus Mauremys; species Mauremys reevesii. The sequence goes on along the minus strand of NC_052627.1, from coordinate 84,202,942 downwards.
ACCCCAGGGCTTTGGTCTCCTTCCCCCGGTGAACCTAGTTTAAAGCCCTCCTCACTAGGTAGCCAGCCTGCTTGCAAAGATGCTCTTCCCTCTCTTCGTTAGGTGGAGCCCGTCTCTGCCTAGCACTCCGCCTTCTTGGAACACCATCCCATGGTCAAAGAATCCAAAGCCTTCTCTCTGACCCCACCTGTATAGCCATTCATTGATTTCCACTATTCAACGGTCTCTACCCAGGCCTTTTCCTTCCACAGGGAAGATGGATGAGAACACCACTTGCGCCTCAAACTCCTTTATCCTTCTTCCCAGAGCCACGTAGTCTGCAGTGATCCGCTCAAGGTCATTCTTGGCAGTATCATTGGTGCCCACGTGGAGAAGCAGGCAGTGGTAGTGATCCGAGGGCTTGATGAGTCTCGGCAGTCTCTCCATCACATCGTGAATCCTAGCTCCTGGCAAGCAGCAGACCTCTCAGTTTTCCCAGTTGAGGCGGCAGATAGATGACTCAGTCCCCCTGAGGAGGGAGTCCCCAACCACCACCCGCCTCCTTCTCTTGGGAGTGGTGGTCGTGGAACCCCCATCCCTAGGACAGTGTATCTCATGCCTTCCAATCGGTGGAGTCTCCTTCTGCTCCCTTCCCTCAGATATATCATCTAGTCCACTTTCTGCATTAATACCTGTCGAGAGAACATGAAAACGGTTGCTCACCTGTATCTGCATTGCTGGTACATGGACACTCCTCTTTCTTCTGGAGGTCACATGCTGCCAAATACATACATACAAATAGGATGAACTTATGATCATAAGTAGGATGATCATAACATCTACTTATGATCAGTAGATCATAAGCTTTGTAATGATACCTTACAAGAGACCTTTTGCATGAAGCATATTCCAGTTACATCATATTCACACTTATAAACATATTTCCATAAAACATATAGAGTGCAACGTCACAATGCCTACCCAAGGCTCTGGGCACTATAACACTTTCACTAACTATACAATGTGATGAAATCACTGCAGCATTGAAATAATCATTCCAAGAGAATCTCAGACACCTACAGAAATTCATTTCCACCCCTTGTCATTATAGGAAGCATAGCCTCAGCCCTCTCCAAAACCCTCTCAAAAAGTTGTTGAGGGATACATTCTTCAAATGACATGCAAGCACCTTGTTGAACCTAGTCTTATCTTAGCAAAACAATAGCTGCCATGGAAAAATAGCCGCCTCACTCACCTCAGTTAGTGATGCATGTCATTGTCTGCCTGGGACCATTTACATGCTGACATTATTTAGCAATGCAGCCTAGGAAACAGTGGAGACACTTTTTTTTTTAGTAAGTTTGGGGTCATATTATGGAACTCCTCAAATCACCTGTAGAATAACCAGTAATGTGACAAATCACTAGTCATAATCAGAGTTCCTGGTTATTTTTATAATACCTTATGAAACACAGTTTTTAACTTGGCAGCTCTCAAGGTTCTCATAGAAATTGTTTGACTATTATCTCATCCACCCACTCGAATGCAAAATCCCAAAATTCATGGATATTTTCCATTAAAATAAAGGAATCCATTGCTCTAATGGCTGTAGTCACAAAAAATGGAGTATAACAATGGCCATGGAAATTATCAATACACATGCTCATATATTGAGCTTTCAAAGCTCCTATTACAAAATTAAAATTAAGAAGAAATATATTTTTGAGTGAATAATGCTTAATGAATAATTTGAAAAACATAACCTCTTTCCTATTTGCATATTATCTGTGAGTAGCATATAGATTTTTTTGTTTATATATTATTTGCCTTGTTCCAATGAATATCTTCTATTAATAATTATTAGACTGTACACTGTTTGTAAGCAGTCTGAAAGTATTCAAAATTTGAACTGTTAGTTTTGATTGGACACCTAGCCTGCATGCTATTGTTTCTGTCCCTGATTTGATGAATAACTTGGAATCAGATTTCTGGTCTGAATACTTGTGTCTTGCTTTTTGTGAGTATTTGCTTAAAAATCACTATGCCTGTGAGGTTTACTTTTTTTAAACAAGTTACTCATACAAGTATTCATGGAACGCTAACACAAAATAATCTGAACACAGCTCATGTAAATTCAATATTTTATTCAACTCTTTCTGAAAACTTTTTGGAGGTATTTTCCCGGACTAATATTTCTGTTGTTACTTACATAACTGAATTTGAATGTATTAAGTTCTTTGATGTATGTTATATAAACTTTTCTGAGTTGGATTGTGCCTATAAAAGTTCATAGAGAAACAGTGAAAAATTACATTCACTCAGTTATATTGATAGTAATGAAGAATGAATTTCTCTCTCCAGAGCACTATTATAGTGGCAGCACAGCACCGCATTTCTGACACAGCTACAGCTTGTTTGCACCACTGTTAGGGGTAGGAGACTATATAGTCATTCACTGGTGTGTGTACTGAGACTGACAACAATGGTTCATTTTAGTACTACTTGTAACCATTGTTCTTATGAGGCACATACCTGTCGGAACTGAACTTAGATTACCAACTAATTTCACATAGTAGTTGGCGATAGAATACCCACAAGATGATCACAACTTTTGATCACTACCGGCCTGAGATGGATTGATTTGAAGGCAGCTCTATTGCCAGTCCCCTGATCTGAACTGCTTAAATGTTCCATTATATGTTGTTTTTTCCTGTAAAAGTTATTGCAACAAATTTCATTAAATTGCTAAATGTTTCTTTGTTTCTAAAATATTATTGGGGTTTTATGCTTTCTCTTCCAGTTCAAGGTAAAGCTGCTGATGAAAGGAAGATGCATTCTTCCAAAAATCAGCCCCCATCAGCCAGCTGTCTGCTCCTGTGTGGATATGCTCAGAAGAAATTGACAGCTGATTAGCTGTTGCCATGTCATTGTTTGAAACATAAGACATACTGATATTTTTGAACTATATTAAGAATGTTTCAACGTACACAAATTACTGGTAAAATGCTAAAGGACATTTCTGAGTATTATGAGAGGAGAAAGAGAATCCTTTCATTAGGATTAGTGGGACAAAATTTACTATTGTGAACATTCTAGGGCTAGTTTTTACTTTGGTATTCTGATAGCACAAGAAAACGTAAACTCCTTACATATAGCCCATCCATGCTTTTACATCAGTTTTGAATCTTGATATTATTTATGGATTTCAATGGCCATAAGCAGGTTATTGGGGAAAAAAAAGATATATTTTGTGCTCCTGGCTTTATCCATGGAAAAGCATTATCAGCATTGATTTTTGGTGATTGAGTGGCTTACTGATTGGTCAGGTACCATATTTTGATTTCAGATTCTGACTGAGTCAGCTAATTTATTATTTAAAATCAACCTAAGTGAAATAGGTTGGATCATCTTAGACTATTTTGGTAGACCTGATTGCAAATAGTATCTCCCCTTCCCCTATACAGATATGACTGCTGGATTGTAAACACTTGATTGCTGAAATAACCTCTCACTTAACTGGATTGTGTGCTTACAGTTCAGGTTAATCTTCATTCTTAGTAGAGTAGTAAGAAGAGGCCCATATTTGAGATGGACTGTGTGTGTAAATGGAAGTTAGGACTTTCAGTTACAGCTGCACAGGATGATTTCTGTGAAATTGGGATTGTTGTGATACAGCTTCTTAGTTTGGGCCAACACCTCTTTAGAAAAATAAAATGTTTGGACTTCATGTTACTTAGAAACATTTTGACCAAAAATGCTTAATCTAACTTGTGGACTTTGAGAAGTACATGGCCCAAGAACATGAATATGCTTCTCAGGGCTTGGTAATCATTACAGGCTAATTATTGAACATAAGCTCTTTCCTTTCTCAGTTGTATTTAAAATGCTGCAACTTAATGATGTACCTACAAAGAGACTTTCATTGTCATAACAACATGTAGTATTTGCTCTATTACAGGGACACTGGACATCTGATCACTCACATCAAAAACCCAAACTTGTTTCCCATAGAAAACCTTTTTACAGTGAAAGTAGAAAGGTGATGTGTACATATTCAATCAGATAATGAATTTCATAGGATCAAAGTTTACCAGCCAGATTTAAAAAAAGAAAAAAGTGTATTGCTAGTTTCTGAAACCAAGGAAGTTTCAGTGACACATCTTACTCTGTCTTGTGCCTTTATATGCACTACACTTACGGTATTACAGAATGTTTACACAAAATGCAAAGTATGTTAATTGCAAAACCATTTTAAAAATTAACTTTCTCGTGGGTTAGCTAGAAAAATTAAAATAGGGATCTTTAAAATTGCACTTAAGACGATGGGATCAGGGAACAGTTGAGAAGCAAATAGGGAATTCAGCTCAAAACTCAGTTGATGATCAGATTGGATCACAGGATCATATAAAACAGAAAGATAAAGTACAGGATATAGAACTGATCTTTATTATTCTTTCTGCTTTTGTAATAGCAGGAAGGTAAATCTTTAAGAAACAAGAAATGTTCAGAACACAGGGAACTGGAGTGAATTACTGTTAATAGATTTTTTTTGTTTCCAGTAAAGCATTATTATTACCTCTTTTACAGACAAGTAATTCTAGATCATTGGTTCAAAATTGTTCTCCTGGGATGGTTTTAACCATTATCACTTTTAGATGAGAATTTTGATCTGAAATGGACCAATGTCTCAGTGGAAAAGTGTTCAGCAGGTATGGTTTTAATGTTTTTTTTATTATTATGAATGAGTTTTTTCCTTAAAGTTTACTCATCTGAAGACATCTCTTATAGATTCCATTACCAGAAGTGCCAGAATATGATCTATAGATGTGGAACATTTTTAAACTAGCCTTTGAAGGTAACACTGTTTACATGATACATGTAAACATTTTGCAGCCAGGATTTCCATAGCACACTACTTGTTTCCTCAGTGTTACTCTTTCAGGAGTTTACTTTGTATCAGTGTTTATTTAAAAGTTGGTAACTGTCAACATGATCAAAGAGATGGGGTGGAGAGAGGACTAAATAATTTTTCATGCTTTCATAATCTGTATATTTGTTTGTAAGTAATTATTCAGCTGCAGTGTTGTCTGTCAAAATCACGTGTGCATTAAAAATATATACATATGAAGTGACATGTCCAACTTCTTAAAAATTAGCTTTAATGTAAGTTTAATGTAATATTCTGTTACTATATAAGGGTCTTTGTAGTAAAATTCATACCGGAAGGGGCTCCCTCTAAATCTGGATCTCCTTCCTCCTCTGACCTATAAAAAGAGCTCTCAGTGGGGTTGGGATCTGTGCAGGAGAAGGAAGTAGAATGTGGGTGGGTTGGGAACAGCCCTTCTCCAGCCTTGCAGAAATAAGGGTTAAAAAGTAATACAGCCTCCGAGGGGTTCCTAGAGCATCTGTGACCAGCTGTAATCTCTGGAGCAGCTCCCTCACTCCAGGGAGGAAGGGGTAGAGGTGGTAGGCCTCCATGTGCATACATGGGCATTGTGTGTGATCACTAAGGTCTGTTTTATGGGCTGAGGCAAATCCCCACGTGCCTGCCACAACAATTTGAGAGGGGATCATTGTGGAGTTCTCACCAACACCACCTACTGCAGATTCTATGGTAGGATAAAACTGTTTGGGCCCTCATTAAATTATTATTCCTGATTTGTGTTTGATGAGCACTCTGCAAGCTTTATACATGAGGGAAAATAGCTTCTTTTCAAAGTCCTGTGGTTCAACTGCTATGATGTTACAATGCAAATGTGAGATTCTTTCAGGGGGGAAACAACAACTCAAGAGTGAGACTGTAACACTGGGAATTGTCAATTACATTGATTCGTTTGATCAGCATAAACTTGCTGGCCACTTGACTGCACTCTAACATGTGAGAGACTTGTATTTTTTTTTAATGTAAGAACACAATCCTTTATATTGTACCAGCAACTGCTTGTTGTTGCCTATTTCCTGTTAATTATAGCCCCAATCTTGGGATGCACAGACATACCCCTGCACCCAGACAGACACCAACTTCAGTGGGATTCTGGGTGGGCCTGAGTGTCCCCCCATTTGGTCCAGGATCTCTAAGTCAGAATGAATTTCCCCACAGGTGTGTAGATAATTTGTATGAATTAAAATTACTGGACACTCAAGTCTATTTAACAAAATATATTCATTAAAAAAATAGGCTAAAATAAGTAAACTATACGTCGTCTTGTGCATAAGTCTACATAGCTTTTGAACCCAAATTGTGTAACTGAAATATTTTATTGTAATTTAGAAATCTTTCTCCAGAGAGAGATGGAATTTGCATTTTTATAAAGAAAATTGCAAACTTAAATGTTGAGTTCCACTCATTTTGTAGTTGTAGACCAGGTGCAGCTACTTTGCTGCTAATGCTGATTTAGAATTTTTATTCAGACATGTCTTTATGAAGATCACATGCTACAATTGAAGTGGTCCGATACTGTCAATACCAATGTTAGGGCATCACTTGAGTATTAGGTGTTAAACAATGAAAACTAGTCATGTCTCCACTATAAATACAGCGGTAGATTTTTTTTTTCAGGTGTCTTTTTTGAAGTTTGTCTAGACAAAAATCAAATGCTGACAGCTAGGGTGAATGAAGAACATGGGGTATTTCTATCAGGGCTTGTTTTAGAGCATGGCTCTATTTAATGCAGCACACTATTTTGAATGGCTGTCTTTTACTCCATAATGTGTTCAAGACAGCAATATCATGCTCTCCCTTCCTAATGGTCAGTGTAATATGTGTGGGTTAAAAATCTTTTTGTAGCTTTTTTATTTTATCCATCTCAACCCACAGTTAGGGTATTAAATTAGTCCCACTAGTTTAGGAGGAAGCTTCTGTTGGCCAACTAACCACTTAGGTACAAGCCATCCCATTGCATAAACTGTAACTGGTGTTAGGCTGCAAAATACAGAATTTTGGCAGATATTAGGAGTGAAAGCTACTGCAGCTCCCATTTGGAAAGTAGTAGCTGAGGCTCTAGGTTACAGTAATACTGTGTATGAAATAAATGATAAACTGCATAACAGAAGAGAATGAATTGCTGACAGGAAGAAACAATGGACCCAACTTTGCTCTGTTACATAAGAATGTTGCCATTGATTCTACATAGCTAGTCTACAGCTGTAAGTGAGATCAGACTTAAGCTCATAGCTGAAGCAGTGAGATGATGGGCCAAATATGGTGTTTTGCATGCAACACACCTAACTAGATACCAAATGGATTGAGGATGTGACTTGCTGCTTTAGATTATCATCTCTAGGAAGCATTTATAATATACAGGACAATTTCATAGGTGGGGGTGGAAATTCTCACTTTACAGACTGATGCTCTTCCCTTGCTTCTTGCTCTTAGTATAGTCTTGAAGGAAGTTGGAGAACACCAAAGTGCACATTAGGTATGTCTTTAACTCCCTGTTATGGCATTTTCCCCCCTTTATGGCTGGTAGCAAAACACCCTACAATCTGTCAGAAAAATCAGCTTCCAAGACCTCTATTTCAAACCAATTTGGATATAGTTGGTCTGGAACACTGGTCACTAAGTATGCATTGCTGAGAAGTATATATAACTAGTGATGTTGCACAAATCCTGGAGGAGCTTGCTGCTTTTGTTTGTATGATGTAAACAGTATTATGTATTTTTGTATCATGTTAACTTGCTGCTGGAAAAAAATTAAACTCATTTGGCTTATGCAAGAGATCTCCCATTTGTTTTTAGAATGTGAAGTATGAAAACATCAGTATTCAAAGTGTTGAACCTGCTTGATCTTATAACAGCAGCTTACACGGTCATGAGGGAAGCTTAGTACAGGATCAGAGGTGAAGAGCAAGCCTGAGCTCAACCAGAAGGTGAAGTGCCATTTGAATCATTTCTGTGCTGATAAGTATTGTAAGAGAAGGAAGCAGAAAGATAAAGCTGAAGCCGTATGTCAGATCAGTGGCCCAATTAATGTAACAACTCATGTCTCCCCAGTCCTCTGCACTAGAGTACGCTGCCTCCTTTATCCTTATAAGTTTTCAGCATTGCCACTGTAGAAACATGAACTTTCAAACAGAATGGAAAACAATGAATATAAAAAGGTCTTCTCTGTAGTTGCCTATGAAAGTACACTAGAACTCAATACTTAAACTTGCTGATGTGACAAACTACAAAAATGGGGAACAGCTGTATTCTGCTTCCACTGAACTACAATTGACAGTATAATAAACTATGAAAGTTGTTTTTAAGGATGTTTATCATTGTGTGAATTAAATCTAGTTTAAAAGGAAAACTCAGAGTTCTAATGTATAACCCTAAATAGCCAGCAAGTCATCAGTAGCATTTGAACTCAACATCCTCAGATCCCAAACACATACTCTAACTCTAGTAGCAGTAAGTACCCTCCCCTTGGACCAGTCACTACTGAGGGATTGAACCCATTGCTGGGGGTTGCACAGCTGTTGAATTCTGTAAGATTTTTGGGGTTCTCTGCCTACACCTGGAAGAGGAGTGATGAGTGTCAGGATTCAAAGTTCAAAAAGAGGAACATGATTCAAAATGCTGAATGCACTGCAAACTTCAGGCCACTTACAAGTCTATACTGGTTAGTACAGTAGGCAGTTCTTGTGCTGATAAACCAATAAGCAGACATTTCAAGGGGGAAGCTTTTTTTCCCTACCTGCATAGCAGGTAAGCTTTCATACACTGTATCATTTCTTAACCTAGACTCCCTTTCTGGGATGACAACTCCCCACCCATGATGGTGCAGGAAGACTGTACAAACTCCATTAAGACAAGCTAATAAAAATAAACATGCTTTTAAGATTATGGAGATAGTCCAAAGGCTTTTCTGGCTCTGAGCATGGTGAAGAGAGCTGACTTTTCAGTAAAAGAGAAGTGCCACTTTCCAATCAAAAAGCAAGCCCAAAGAACATCCAACATTCCCTTTTTGGCCAGAGGCTGCCTTTCACTTGCATGCTACGTATTGTGCCACAGCATGCTGTCATCGTAGCTGCTTGGTTTTGTGCCTAAGTGCTTGGTAACAGCAGACCTTAACCCAGGTTCTCCTTTGATAAGGGCAGCATACCTAGAGCTCGGTAGCTGCCACTCTTCTTAAGTAAAGTGGAATCTGGTTAGCTCAGTGGAGTAAATATTTGGTTAGCAGGTACTAGTTCAAATGCAGCTCAACTCAGGGGCCCTAGGGATTAATCATCACACACACTTCCTCCTCCACATCAAACATGTTGGCTATGTGCATGGTGGATGACTGACAGTATTACAGTGCATACACAGAGCTGCTAAAAGATGAAATTGTGTGATCATGAATTTGCCACTGACACTGAAGGCTGTACTTTCCTTAGTGTAAGAGAATTTCTTCAGAATAAGGCTGAGAGGAACAAAAGCAAACCTATTGAACAAATCACACTATCCACCCACAAAGGCTAGGAAATCTATTGTACCCCTCATGTACAAAGTACATACAGTAGGTGAAATTGCACGTGCATTATGTTAGCCTGCTTCGTTACTAAACACTATTCTCCCAGTCCACGTTTCCTTCCACAAAGCTGACTTAGTGAACCCCTCATGTATTTTACAGCACTGTGCCAGTAACAGATCCAATATAGCTAATGTGAGGTGGATGGAATTTCACTGTATCTCCTCCACCAGTAGCACTGTTTTGTGGAGGGATGTTTAGGTCAAGTTAGCACTAAGACCACAGAGCACATAATAGGATTTAGCCTAGAGCAACAGGGACAGCATCCATCAGCAACATTGCTCCATAGCATGTTGCAGGTGACTAGTGCTGGGAGAGTTCCTGTACCTAATTGCACACCGCAGCGGTTACATCCCTGACCTTGTCCCCACACAGCGTTGCACTGTTAATGTGGCTGAATCTGACCTTTGACAGACAATCGTGCGCAGAACTGAAGATCACGTCTCTTCTCTGCTAACTGTTGTCATCAATGACGCTGTAAAAGAAACCAAAAACAGAAAGCAGCACACTTTGGCGTGACTCATGCATCTGCTGCTCTGTATTTCATCAGAAGGCATCTGTATTGGCACACTACACTTGCCTACAGCCTCCCTTTGCAACCCTTTATCGGTTCTCTCATTGTCTGCAATTATTTTCTTCATGCTGGAACTGTGAATGAGAAATCTTCCTTCAAATTCACCATTCTCTAGAGCCCACCTGCTCTTTAGCTCCAATTCTGAAAGGCCCCCTCCTTTATTCTGTCTAGCTAAGTTCTTACAATCTGATTACCCCGTACAAGAGATGCTTCTATGAAGGAATATAGAGGAACTTGCATTGCCACTGGCTGTGCTGGACCAGATCTGTAGATAAATAAAGGGCTCTAGCATTATCAGTCTAACACCTTTGACAAGCTCTGACATTCATACACTGTGTGCTTATACAAACTTTATTTTTAGACTGATCTTGCCAGGTAGATAAATATGTTAGAGTGAGGAACCACACACAAGCAAGCAAACATAAAAGCGTGCCAGCTTTCTTTACTCAGGGACACTGAGAAAAGAGCTGGGGCCTGACCACTATGACTCAATCAGCCACCTTTGAATGTTGAGCCACAGGGCCTTCACCACTGATTTAGCTTATATTTGGTCTTATTTTTAGTAGACGCTCAAGCACCTGTATTACATTGTGCAAAGCCCAGATACTATGGTTCTTAATTCAACAGAGTATTTCCAAAAACTAGTATAAAAGTTGTACTGTTGCAGAAAACAGTTGTACTTCAGCAATACTATTTTCAGTTGGGATGGTCAAAGACAGCAAAAGGGGCAGGCAGCAAGCGAATGGCAATCCTGTCTCATTACACAAAAGGGAAGAAAGAACAAAGTATGTTTGTGTAATGCAGCCAAATATTCACATTTGATTGCCTCCCCCATCTCAAATCAAGCTCGCAACATAACATTGATGTAGAGTAGAACCTCAGGGTTATAAGCACCAGAGTTTCGAACTGACCAGTCACCCACACACTTCATTTGGAACCAGAAGTACGCAATCAGGCAGCAGCAGAGAGCCAAAAAAAGCAGATACAGTACAGTACTTTGTTAAATGTAAACTGCTAAAAAATAAAAAGAAAGCAGCATTTTCTTCTACATAGTTGTAAGGCAGCTGCGGTTCTCTCAGTCAGTCAGGAAAGGAGACCACGCCCCCTCTCTACAATGCGTCTGGAGCAACTCCCGTTCAGGGGGGAATTAGCCAACAGTTAGTAGGCCCAAGCCTGGAGTCCAGGCCAGCAGCAATTGAATCTGTGAGCCCCGGCCCTAAGCCAGGGTGGGGCAGCCAGCAGTTAATGGCTCTGGCTTGCAGTCAGGCAGAGCAGCACAGTAGTCTAGGGGGATCAGCTCTCTGGTGCAGCAGATAGCAAAACTGTCTGGCATCCAAGCTTGGGTGTATGACAGACCAAGGTAGGCCTCTTGGGTGGGGTGGCAGGAGTGGGGGAATGCAGGCCCACCTGACTCCACTGCATCCCAGCCCAGGGCCCTAACAGTGGTGGAGTGATCTGACACTGGGTCAGTGTGGCATCCGGTAACACGCTGGCTGGCTTGCCATCAGTAATGCAGCCAAACCCTATTCGGCTTCCCTGGGCTCCTTCCTACACTCCCATTCGGGGGATACCTTGGTTCCAGGGTCATCATTTGTCTTGCAGGGGTGAACCGCTAGTGGCAGCCCCAACAGCTCCGGCAGTCCCTCCAGGTCTCTGGCACTGTAGTGGCCTCCGTCAGGTCTGAGCTCCAGCAGTGGTGGGGAGATGTCCTGCTCCTCTGGCAGCTCTCCCCCAACTGAGCTGGAGGGCCAGTCTTTTATATTTCCGGTTCCTGACCCACCCGTCTGCTTCCAGCGGGTGGTCATGGGTGTCTCGGCTCTGCCCACCAGAGGGCGGTCGACGCTCTCTCCCAGTCTGTCAGGGAGGGAGGCCACGCCCCCTGGCTACAATAGTAAAGTTTCAAAGCTGTATTCAGCCAATGTTCAGTTATAAACTTTTGAAAGAACGACCATAATGTTTTGTTCAGAGGTATAAACATTTCTGAGTTACGAACAATCCCTATTCCCGAGGTGTTTGTAACTCTGATGTTCTACTGCAGAGGATTTTTCCCTTCCCCTCCTCCTCCCAATAGATCACTGAAGCCAGAATTTCATTATGATAAAAAGACCAACCTGGTAAAAAAAAAAAAAAAAAAAAAAATCTCAGCAAAGGAGTGATAAGACAGCAATGCCTCTTCAGCACTCCCACTAACAAGAGGCAACTAGCAGCTGTCTCCAAAGCCAGATCTTCACGGGGTCACCCAGAGGATTCAGGGGGCTTGGGGCAAAGCGGAGGAGCGGACCTAAAAGAAGGCACCACCCGCTGCAGCGCTTGTATTTACCAGGTGGCGCTCCGAGTCTGCGGTGGCGGCGGGTCCTTCGGTCACTCCGCGTCTTCGGCGGTACTGAAGGGCCCCCCCGCCGCCAAAATGCCGCCAAAGACCCAGAGCGACTAAAGAGCCCCCCCGCCGGGTGAGTAAAAATTAAAAAGGCACCTCTAGCCAGAAAAGGATTCTTGACCAGGGCTCGTGGGGGCCCTGTGGAGCCCGGGGCAAACTGCCCCACTTGCCCCCGCCTCTGGGCGGCCTTGAATCTTCACAGTCAGCAGAAAATCACCTCTAGCAGGACCAGCAATTCTTCATTCCCCTAAGTACAGCTACAGTAAGCGTAGCATATTCCTCCTTACTTCTTTTATCCTTAACTGAAACATAAAAGTCTGGGTTTCACCAAGAAGGTGGGTGGTGATTGGACATCTAACATAATGAATGTCAGTGAAAATGAGGTAGGATCAGAGACTAAAATAGGGAAAGAACCAGTTAAAAATTACTTAGATAAGTTAGATGTCTTCAAGTCACCAGGGCCTGATGAAATGCATCCTACAATACTTAAGGAGATGAGAGAGGAGATATCTGAGCCATTAGTGATTATCGCTGAAAAGTCATGGAAGACAGGAAAGATTCCAAAAGACTGGAAAAGGGCAAATATAGTGCCAATCTATAAAAAGGGAAATAAGGCCAATCCAGGGAATTACAAACCAGTCAGCTCAACTTCTGTACTCAGAAAGATAATGGAGCAAATAATTAAGCAATTTGCAAACATCTAGAAGATAATACAGTGATAAGTAACAGCCAGCATGGATTTGTTAAGAACAAATTGGGTGAAACCAACCTGATAGCTTTCTTTGACAGGGTAACAAGCCTTGTGGATAGGGTGGAAGTGGTAGACATGGTATATCTTTACTTTAGTAAAGCTTTTGATATTGTCTCGCATGACCTTCTCAAACAAACTAGGGAAATGCAACCTACATACTAAAAGGTAGGTGCATAACTGGTTGGAAAACCGTTTCCAGAGAGTAGTTATCAGTGGTTCACAGTCATGCTGGAAGGGCATAATGAGTGAGGTCCCACAGGGATCAGTTCTGGGAATGGTTCTGTTCAATAGCTTCATCAATGATTTAGATAATGGCATCAAGTACACTTATAAAATTTGCGGATGATACCAATCTGGGAGGGGTTGCAAGTGGATAGGATTATAATTCAAAATGATCTGGACAAACTGGAGAAAAGGCCTCGAAGTAAATAGGATGAAATTCAATAAGGACAAATGCAAAGCACTCCACTTAGGAAGGCACAATCAGTTGCACACATACAAAATGGGAAATTACTGCTTAGGAAGGAGTACTGCAGAAAGGAATCTGGGGGTCATAGTGGATCCCAAGCTAAATATGAGTCAAGAGTGTAACGCTGTTGCAAAAATAAGAAACATCATTCTGGGATGTATTAGGAGTGTTGTAAGCAAGACATGAGAAGGAATTCTTCTGCTCTACTCAGCGCTGATTAGGCCTCAACTGCAGTATTGTGTCCAGTTCTGGGCACCGCATTTCAGGAAAGATGTGGACAAATTGGAGAAAGTCCAGAGAAGAGCAACAAAAATGATTAAAGGACTAGAAAACATGACCTTTGAGGGAAGATTGAAAAAACTGGGTTTGTTTCATCTGGAGTAGAGAAGACTGAGATGGGACATGATAACAGTTTTCAAAGTACATAAAAAGGTTGTTACAGGAAGGAGGGAGAAAAATTGTTCCCGTTAACCTCTGAGGATAGGACAAGAAGCAATGGGCTTAAAATGCAGCAAGGGAGGTTTAGGTTGGATGTTAGGAAAAACTTCCTGTCAGGATGGTTAAGTACTGCAATAAATTGCCTAGGGAGGTTGTGGAATCTCCATCGTCTAACCTGCTCTTAAAAAAAAATCTTCAAACAGCTGTCAGGGATAGTCTAGATACTACTTAGTCCTGCCATGAGTGCAGGGGACTGGATTAGATGACCTCTCAAGTGTGATTTGGTTTGGAATGAACCAATTCCACAGACATGTGACTTCCTGACAGAAGGGAGAGCAAGATCATCCAGACTTGCCTGTTGACATAATCTATCACTGTGACACTGACTGTTCACATTTTTACTGTGGATCCCTAAAGAGGAGTCAAGAATACTTTGCATGCCAAGATAAGTCGGAGCTCTAGAATGTTTACGTGGAGGCAAGCTTAATGAGGGAACCACAGGCCCTGAATTTAAAGGTGAGTGGAAGCTGTGTCATCAGAAATTTGGCAAACAAAGCTGTTGAGAAGGGTACTTCATTGCATGCCTGAAGAGGATCTTTCCACAAGTTTAATGAGGAGATGCCTTCTTATGCGACTGTGACCATCATGTTCATGTGGTGAATGCTCGATAGATACACAGATTTCAGCTACCCTTTCATGCAGCATAGGTGAAGTCTGGCATATTGTAAGACATAAATGCATGAGGCCATGTCCTAGAAGTCTAAAGTATGTTTTCATTGGTATCTTTGGATGAGCTTTTAGTTGATTGATAGGACTTGGTTAGTTTGGAATCGCTCATGGAAAGTGAGTTCTCACTGACCTTCAGTCTAACAGTGCTCCTATGAACTCTACACTCGGAGTTGGAATCAATATGGATTTCTGGCTGTTGGTTTTGAGACCTAGTAAAGCAGAGATCTTTAGAATTACTTGACTAGAGTTGGTCACCTGTTGCAGTCGTCATCTTCCACAAGTCAGTCAGTTACTGAGGTAAGGACAGACCTGGATTCTCTAGATGAGCTGCCACTATTGCTCCATTCTTGAATACCCTTGATGCTGTAAAAAACCAAAGGGCAGGACTCTGTATTGGTAGGAAGATGTTCCTACAGCAGGGCGCTGTTGGCAGGACAGTTGTTGGCATGACTGCTTTTTTCTAAAGGTTGGGACAGAGGTCCAAAAAGCCCAGTTGCCTGTGATTTTTTTGAGGAGCGGAAGACTCCATTTGTTCCATTGTTGAACAGTTTGTTACCCTCAAATGGGAGGTCCTCAAAGTTACCTATACCTCCCTAGAAATGGCCACGGATTGAAGCTATAACCACCCCTCATGGCTATTGCAATGGTCATTGCATGTGCCATAGTGTCAAAAATCTAGCACAGCCTGTAATGATCTATGGGCAGTCAGTTGTCCCTCCACCACGATAGGCTTCATGTCATCCTGGTATTCCTTACAGAGTTTTTAAAATTAGGACAAGCTGTTTCATTTTATAGACAGTTATATTTTGAGAGAAGGGCCACATTGTTAGCCTCATCTGAAGACTAGCTGACAAATACACCTGGTGACTGAACAGGGACAATTTGTTTGTGTTCTCTTCTCTAAGTATGGACTTATGAGGACTCTGCTGTTTTGATTTCTCCTGAACTGTTGCCACTATGAGAGAACTGGTGTTGGATGTGAATAGAAATACTCAGAACTTTTAGGAGGGCTCTGGTACAGCCTGTCAGCAACTTTGATTTGGCTGGAATGGATACAGGTGTATGTCAGAAGTTCTTGCAGGCTCCAGTAGACCTTTATGAGCAGACTAGATTTGCTTCCCTATTGTAAAAGAATGTTAAATGTTCGAGAACACCAGCACAAGCTCTTTGACTACTTCCAGGGGTATATCCAAAGTTTCTGCCATGCACTTCATCAGGTCCTGGAATTAACATAAGAATGGCCATAATGGGTCAGACCAAGGGTCCATCCAGCCCAGCATCCTGTCTGCCGACAGTAGCCAATGCCAGGTGCCCCAGAGGGAGTGAACCTAACAGGCAATGATCAAGTGATCTCTCTCCTGCCATCCATCTCCACCCTCTGACAAACAGAGGCTAGGAACACCATTCCTTACCCATCTTGGCTAATAGCCATTAATGGAGTTAACCTCCATGAATTCATTGGCCTCAGCTGAGTTTAATGTAGGTGGACACACTATCTCATCAGAGGAGGAAGAGATTACAGCAGAGATCAGCTGAACTTCCTCTGGTAGCTGCTGATGTTCTTCAACTCTCCTCCTGCCTTAAGTAACTGGCTTGATTAAGGTGGCTTGATGTGTCTTTTTGGGAAGGGCAATTCTGCCCTACAGATAAGGGGAGGAAGCAGGCTTCCTGGAGTACGGCTGCATACCAGTAAGACCAAACTAGTACAGATAGGAATATTGTGGAAGAAATTGAGGACAATAGGGATATGATGATCCCTGTGAAGCCTAGACTTCTATTACTTCTCACAGACTCCTTTCTACAATCCCTTCCTGACTCCAAGCTGGCTATCCAGGGAGGGAATGGTGGACAAGTGGGAGATGATTCTCTGCTATGCTCAGCAGAGGAGGAGGAGGAAAAGGACTGTACCTCCATTAAGAGAGAGGCAGTTCTGTCAGGTGAACTCTGTCTCCACAGGTTGGTACTGGGAATACTTCTCTAGCCTAGCATACCAGTGACTCCAAGGCTGGGGGTTTAGCTATCACCTCCCTTAATTTTCTGGAGACGATAACTCTGGCACTGTGCCCACAGCTAAAATCACTGGGCACTGTGTATGGTTTAGGTGCAGACAATAGTTGGTGCCAAAGTAGTGTGTACCAATGTGTATGGTACTAGGACTACTATCACAGAGGCACTTGGTTCTGAGGCTTGGGTACCAAGGCACTCAGTGCTAGGGTAAATGCTGAAGGGTTGCTACAGAGAGCAGCTCTGTCCACTGGGAGTCTGTACCAGGGAAATGGAATGGACCTTCTCAGGGTCCTTGGATGAATGAATCTAGGATAAGTCATGGCCCTGTTGACCCTTTGTCTCAGTCTGCCAGGTGCCAAGGATGGCAACCTATGTCTGGGCTTATCTTTGGAATGGTGCTCCTTTATGCCTGTTGCACATCAATGCCAATGTAGTGGCAGATGAGTGGGGCCTCTGAGTAGATGTGGCCCAGGAGCTCGGGTGGAATCACTGCTCACCAACACACTTACAGAGAGTCTAACTGGACAGTAGAGACCTGGCTGCAGCTCTCCTCTCAGCATCTGAGACAGCTTGCATCAATTTGCTCTCGTAGAAACAGCTTGAAAGGGGCTTCCCTCACTCTGAGTTCACTTGGAGAAAGAGCAAGCAGATGGAACATCACTCTGGGACATGTCCTTCTCCAAGACAAAGCAGGGAGCAGGAGCGCCCATCATCAGTAAGCACTGCAGTGTCACATGAGGGACAGGTCTTAAGTCCCAGTTAACTTGGCTTCTGCGATAATTCTAGTACTCCTCTACGGGGAGCCATTTAGGCTAACTGAATTATTGTTTTGACAACGGTAGTAAAAAAAAGAACTAAAACAATCACAATATGCAAAGAAGGTGAACAACTACAGGGCTTCCATCTTGCTGCCACAGGCAGTAAAGAGAAACTGTTGGGCCTGCTCTGCCACTGAGAGGAGGTGTGCACAAACACCTAGGGCACAGGCTTGGCCCCAACAGAACCTGCTGCTAAAAGAATCCTCTCACTCGCATGTGGTGCACGTGCAATAAGAGTGGAATCTGTGTGGACAATCACTCAAAGAACACCACTAAGTCCTCAATCATTTGCTAAATTTCTTGAATATCTGATGGATCTTATCTCTTTAGCCATCACGCCACCCAGCACCTACTTAGCTATAACACATAAACCAGTGCCCAGAGAGTTGGACACAGCTGACCAGAGAAGCCAAAATGCAAGTGACAAGAAAAGGAACATTAGGCATAACAAATAAACAACAGTCTTGTTATTCACATTTCCTTTAACATAAGCCTATCTAGTGACAGATTTA
This sequence comes from Mauremys reevesii, assembly GCF_016161935.1. NCBI lineage: Eukaryota > Metazoa > Chordata > Testudines > Geoemydidae > Mauremys > Mauremys reevesii. The sequence goes on along the minus strand of NC_052627.1, from coordinate 84,184,794 downwards.
GAGGAGGCTGGGAGGTAAGCAGGGGCCTGAGATGAAAATTCTTGGACATAGAATAAGGAGGCACGTCTCTAAATTTCTGGAACAGTTCAATTTAAAATATGTACATGGATTTATCTCCACAAAGACATCACCATGTCCACCTTTGAAACAAGTTATTCCGATTTTAAATGGATAGGAGTAATTTGCTTCTTCCTATTTTTTAATAAAATCTGCAATTTACAACATGCTAGCTCACAAAATGAGGTGTGTCCATTTTCAAAAAACTGACATTCCTCCCCAGGTTAAATAGCTCTTGTTAGAAATTAAATCTCCTTTGTGTTAACTTTGCAAAAGGAACCTGAATACATGTTCTATAGCTGTGACTGTGTGCGATGACAGCTCTTAAGTATGTGGGCAGATCAAAGCCATTTAAGAGTTTTCTCTCAGTGATAAAACTGAATCTTGATTTCACACAGATTGGTGTGTTTTAGAGCAAGACATTCATAAGACCCTTCCCATTGTGAAGGAGAGGGAGAGTGCAGAAATGTCTATCACTGCAAACAACCAAGGAATATTTCAAAAACTTTTAGAAAAGTCCCTTTTATCCACAGCTGAGAAGATTCTTCAAAACAACATTTAACCAAATACAAAAAAATTCACAAAGTTTTTCTCAAAGCATAACCACATATAATCCCATCATAGTGTTTTAAATCTTAACAGCTTCTGTCTGACACAAGTACATCAGACCTTCAAAGGGCCCAATCCTGCATTCCTAGTATACTCTCAACTCCCACTGAAGTCATCACGTGATTTGGATATTCAAATGAAAGCAGGATTGGGCCTAAAGATATGCATCTATGTTTATTTATTAAATGCTAACAGTGTCCTTATTGATGCCCATCTGACCCAGAGGTCAAAATAAAGAGTGATCCAGCACAACTCTTAGAGTGACAGTCTCTAGCTACCTGAAGAGAGAAATTAATTAGGTAGTTTTACCCACACACTTGTAAATTAGGCTAATAGCAGTGAAATAATTTGGACACAGAAACAGACTCTTGCTCTCAGTTGGCAGAAATAACTTGGTGCTGGCACCACTTGAGGAGCTGCTAATAGCTGTTTCAGACACCAGAAAGATGAACTGGTATGCAGAGTGGAATAGGAAGTCTACAGGGACTGAATGGGATACAATATACATTCCAGTAAAGGTTTCAGAACAAAACTACCAGTCTGTAGATATGTAAGAAAACATTTCTGAAGCCTTTATTTACAAAAGCTTTAAAAACAAATAATACCCTCTGTTATGCAAATCATTTGTTCTTGTTTTAAAAAGGACCACCCAGTTATATTATTGTAACATAATGAAAAAAGAATATGTTAAAGTACAAGGTAAACAGATCAATTTGGCAAACATTTGGAGATTTGCTAATATTGATTTCAGTGTAGATGACACACTCACACTGAGGCGTGCATTCCATCATTTCAGGCTAGTATTTAGCTATTCAATCCCAAAAAAGTCTTCCTGCACAATTGCTCTGCTATTCATGGTTAAAGTACAGTACAGTCCTTTAAAACAATATATATAAAATATATTGCTAAGATACACTCAAAAAATAAAACTAGCATTACACTCCTCAGGTAACTTTATTAGCTATAAGTAATTTATATTTTGTTGTTTTACAACAAATATATCTGTACCATCTGTCTTTGTAGCAACTACAAAAGCACAATTTATCTTCCTTCTAATTTAATCATTCAATTCAATATAAAGTTTACTTCAGGTCTTTGGGTTTTATCCTTAACTAAACTCACTTGCAAAAATCATCAAATCAAGTACATAATAAATATGACTTTAAAAAATAAAAAATATTTAGGTAATACATTACTGGAATAAAAGCTAGGAACTGAATCCAGGGAAGTGTGCCATAATAGAACCACTGCAGTTCCAATATCCTCAGATTTTCAGCTCAATGGCAAAAAATACAAAAGTAAGTCTCACACAATTTTTCCTGAAGGGTGTAAAGCTGGTTTTCAAACATTTTCTTCCATCACAGAGCGGCTTTAAAGCAGCAGGCAAATTAGAAGCTGATGTGCACAGGATGTGCTTGGAAGACTCAACACCAGTAAGATAACAGCAGTTACTCAGATTTCAGTAGTTTGTTTTGCTTGAACAAACAAACCTTGTTATGCAGTGAATGTGTTATATTCTGCAGGCTCAAAAACCAAGGAATACAGTGTGAAGTTGCTAAAGTTGGCAGACTATTTTTCTAGCTCAGGGCAAAACCCCCCAAAACTTCAGATAAAACAGAGGATCTGAGACAGAGTCACTCTCTAAAGTGCAAATTTGATGGTCCGCAATCTTGAATAGCTAAAACACCTGCATACTGGAAGGGACAGACATGAAACAGGGAAGTTAGTTACAAATCAGTGCTAGTTAATTTGGGGGAAGGGGGAAAAAACAAAACTAAGACCAACTAGGTAAATTTACCAGAATATTCATTATGATTTAGCTTTCCCCTTCTCTCTGCCACACTGATCCTACACATGCTTCTTTACAGATGGGGGTAGGTACAAAGGCCAAATTTAACTCAGAAAATTCAACATATCAAGATCAGATCTGTGATAGGAACAGTCAGATTTAGTACATAGAAAGGCAGAAAATAAAGTATTCTGAGAAGTGGGGGGGGGAGGGGGAAGAGCCTAATTGTCCAAGGGATTCAACCAACCAGAGATAAAACCTATATACAAGCACACAGAGCTCAGAAAAGATGACTTCCCATTTCATGTCATGACTGTTTGTTGGCTTCTTCTTCATATGCATTTCCTGTGCCATTTTGTACATAGGAAGAACCAGAACCAAGGCCATACAAGTGACCACAATATTTGGCATCATCAATGTGATCTTCAAAGAACATCTAAAAAGGAGTTAAAAAAAGACAAATCAATACTGAAGAATAAGAGTCTTATTGAGGTCAAATACTGTCGGGCTTTTACAAAACTCAGAATTTTCATACTCCACATGCAAGTGAAACTAAATCAAAATAAGGAAGTGACTCTTGGCACTGAAGTGTTCTTGGCCATGAGAGAAAGAATATTAGCCATCTTCCTTTATTTTGATTAGTAGTAAATGGTGACAACTCCAGAAGTCTCAGGAGTCTATTTTAACTCAAGAATTAGAGCCTTGTGTCTTACAAATGCAACAGAACAATATCTCTTTGTAAGTGATTTGTATGGACCTTCTCCTTCATTCTTCCTAATTAAGCACTACACACTACTCAGTGTGGCTTTCAAAATATACTGAATGTTTAATCAGGGTGCAAATCTAACTAAAACAGTTTTTCCTAAAGATTTTATCCACCATTATCTACTTTAAATCCCGGTCTACATTCAAGGCCATTAATTTCCTATTGCTTGAACTAGAGTTTGGCTGCAGAATCCATTATGAAGTTTTGGGAATGCGGGAAGATGGAAATACATGTATTTCACCTTTAAACAAATCCTCTCCCTGTAATAAGAAACTGGCAACACTAAAATGAAAACTGAATGAATAATGCATGGATACAGCACTTTACAAAATTACAGGAGAGCCAAAAGATGAAGTAGTAGAGAAAGGGCATAGAATAAATATCACAAGAGAGCACACACAACAATTTAAGGGAGACAGGATGAGTGCAGGCAGGAGAGTCAAGACATTTATTTAAAGTCATCCACCCTCTCTTCCCCCCAAAAAACCTGGATTTGCCTAGAACAGCATTTCCTGCATGCAGCATAGCGAATTCCAGGAATTGCCTAAGGGCACTTTTACTTTTTTGGGTTTGTTTTTTTATTTAAAGTCTTTAAATAGCCCACTACTAGCTTTTCTTAAAAAAAAACAACAAAAAAAAACCCAAAACAAAAAAAAACAAAAAACCTCCCCAGTGCTGTAGCATCAAGAAGCTAAGCATCTTTTAGACTGGGGGAGAAAAGATCAATGACCTCTTTTGTGGTACTTAAAAGCCAGACCAGAAAGTTGTGCTCCCCCTGCTGGTTCAATATCAACAATCAATATACAACCCTTTCCAGAGCTACTACATGTGTTTTAGGACAAAACTATAAGTTAGTACAGAAAAAAGCCTTGTTGATAGGATTCATTCAAAATACAAACATAAAACTCACCATTTCCCAAATTAAATAGTGCAAGAGTTAATAGAGGAGAAAAATTTTCAAAGCTTCTATGAAGGGCTGAACAATACAATTAAAAATCTTTGCTTGTTTTATAAAAACAGTGAGATCACACCTCATGTTAATTAGCAAACTACTTTTTGCATATTAAAGGAGAACCACAAATTCATAGCATGAGGCCAGGATACACTGGTAAAAGAGAATTTTCTTGTGCCAATGTTTAACACATGCCCTTGTGTGAAAAATAAATGCATTATATTAGCAGCAACCAATTTCTCTCCCCCCGCAGCCACAGAGCAGTAGTAGAGATGTGCAAGAGATTTACAGGGTTCATCTTCAGTAAACTGGTACACTGAGTTAATGGATTACCAGTAACTCGAAGCATGCCACACATTAGTAAAGCTAATGTGAACACTCCTCACATCTTAACAAGGCTAGAAATATTTGTGCCTTTACCCTAAGTTGATTACTAGCTGCCATATGAAGGAGCGCAGCCAAGAAGCTTGGAACAGGACTACTGCTGTAGCCATCGAACATGCAGCTGTACTGGTGACATCGAGAGACGCCTGGAGAGACAGCCTGGCAATTGTCTGGCCTTCTCTTATGAGGACTTAAAGTTCTTCCCTCTGATCCTATGGCAGGTGTTCAATAAAAGATAAAACTTTGAATAGTTTGTAATCATATATAATAGTTTGCCATCAGGGATTGGTAATTGGCTGCTCTGAACTGCAAAGAGGCCAAGGAGTAGCTCTTGCAGCCCAGAAGGTCCAGTCAGTTCAGCTCATTGTCAGATGGCATTAAGAGGGACTGATATTGATTCATTAACGGCCTTGACAATCAGACAGACAGGTGTAGGGTGGGAGAAAAAAATATATACTTCAAGCCTGTGGGTGGGATATAGTATTTTGTTGTCAGCCAATTTACACGCAGGCAGTGTAGTAGCTGGAGTTTGCCGCAACATACGGGCTGGCCCAGCAGAGCATCACTGAAGGGCAAGGCAATTTTTCCCTGAGGAGATGTTTAAAGGATGTCCAACAGAGAGCATTAGGGTTCCTTGTCTTTTCCAATTTATAAGGTCTCTGCTATTTGTTTTCCAAGGTCTTGAAAGCCCTTGAATTAATCAGCGTGGGAGGTATGACCACTCCATCTAGTGAGAAGGAGGATTTGTGGGAAGGTGGCATTTCTTCTTCCTCAGCTGGCTCTTGCTCCTTTGTAACATCCTCCTATGGAGCAGGAGCCAAGGGAGGAGGCTGTTGCTCCTGGCATGCCCTTTTACAAGATGGGACCCTGAAGAACTGTTCACCATAGGGGGCCCATAGGTTCCAGTAAGCCCACTGTGGTGGGCCATACGGGAAGGGAGCAGAGCCCCAACGTTATCCTTGCCAGATGCATCGACTGCTAGGAGTTTCCTCCTCAGGGTGTACCTCAAAGGACAAAGCTGGAATGGGAAGGCGGAGGAAAATTGTATAGACACCTCAGAATCCAATAAGGTGTCATCCCTCAGAGAAGCAAGTGGTACCGATACCGGTGGTTGAGTCAGTACCGGGGCCAGAGAGGGTCCTGTAACCACATTGGTACCAGAGGCTGACACTTGCTTGGCTGTCGAAATGGTACTGAATGATGTGTCTGCACTGGCTTGGTATCCTCAATGAGTTTGTACGGGGCTGGTGACCATGTCAGTACTGAAGAATGAGTCATTGTTGAAGATGACGAGGGTAAGTAGGCTCCGGAGGTGAGTTGGTACCAGGTGAGAGCGTGTCTTTGTATCTCACAGCAATGGTGATTCAGGCTCTTCCAGGAGCTGAAGCTCCTCATGGAACAGGAGCCTGGATAGTACCAAGGGCTCTGGATAGGAGTCAGTATGTCTGGAAGTACAGCAGACATTATGGAAGTGTGATAAATGAACCCTTATCTACTGGCTACAGAAGATGACACCAATGACGATTTCAGTTTGGCTCTGGAGTCCTTGTGTTCCAAAGACAGTGCCAATGCCAGTGTTGCTCTAGATTGTTTACCTGACCACTTCTCAGTACGTGGCATGGTCTTCTTAATCAGACCTGTGGTCTCAGTACCGGAGAGGATGAGCACCTCAGCAGTACCCAAATAGGGGCACAAGGTCTCCTAAGACTGAGGAGGTGACTCTCCTTCTCTTCTGGAGAATGGGATATTTTCTTCTTTGAGTGTCTAGATAGTTCTCTAAGGGCCCCCAGGATTTTTGCTTATTACTGCAGCACAGATGGTCTCCTTGGGCTCTCTGAGCAACCAGATCCAAGAAGAGTGGTGCAACTTGGATCCTGTGGGTCTCGGTGAGCTCTCCATCAACAGGAGTTTTAGTCTGTACTCCCTCAATTTCTTAGATCTGCTTTTAAATCCAGAGCAGCTCTTTCATTTGGCAGGGACATAAATCTCTCCCAGGCAGTGGAGGCAGCCTGAATGTCTGTCACTGAGGGGGAAAATAGCTATGCCAAGTCTGGCAGGGTTTGAAGCCCAGAGTCTCGGGCATAACCCATACTCAAGATTATGGGTCAAGGCCATGGAAAAACAAGGCCCAGATTGGGCAAACAAAAAAAGGGTGGGAGAGGAAGAGCAAAAACTTCTAAATAAAAAGACAATACCAAAAAGGAGAGAGAAAGATTAAGTGAGAGAGCTAGTAAGCTGCACGGCTATCTAACAGACACGATGCTCTGTCTCAAGGCACAGGCAGTTGAGAAGGACCTGGAGGGTGACAGGTCTGGTCCTCCCATATACCCTCATACCAGACACAAGGATATCTAGGGTGCAGGCATGGATGTGCAGAAAATGCTGATGAAAATCTCTGATCAGGAGTGCATAGGTGACTGTACATCCTGATGTGAAGCACCCATAGTGACACTATGCAAAGAAGAATGTATGAAGTTGTGACAAATGGAGGAGGTAGCGGTGAACAGAAGCGTCGGCAGAGTGGCCTGAGCCATCTGCTTCAATCACGCAGAAGACCCAGGGAGTGGACAATAGGTTCAGGTAGCTGGGGCTCCCTGCCGTGGAAGATGAAGGCCCACAGACCACAGGAAGGAACAGCACCAGCAAGGAGAGGAAAGTGGGGAGAGAGAGGAAAAAAAAAAATAAAAAACAAAAAAAACCCCACACACGGTATAGAGACATCCCCTCAATAAGCGCGCACACAAACCAAAACAAGGAAAGGATTTGTTGGTTTGTAGACTGTACTTTGCATGGGAATGCCTGTCTTAGATTCTGCCCTTCGTCACAGAAGTGATGACCTCTCATGCATTTCTCCTACTTCTGAAAATCTCTTGTACTGCCACTGGTTTTGCTGGGTCAGTGGTTCTAGCACATCTCATAAGTGCGAATAGCAAAATATTGACTACTAAGGCAGATTACTTTCATCCAAATAAACTACAAAAGAAAGCAATATGGACACCTACTTCTCTCATTTTGAAAAAGGCCATTCCCGTGAGTAAAGAATCAGATCCTGCTTGATGTTGTGGTCCTATCCTTTCCAGCTCCAACTGCTCTGCGACTTCTTGCAATCCACCCTGAAAAAGGAAGGAGCATTACACAGTCAAAGCGGGATTAATAATTACAAAGTCAGATCATTCAACAGTAGCACTAGAATTCTGCATAACAAAGTCTATTCAACCACCATTTGTATATATTTAGCTTAGCACTACAGCGGTCACAATAGAAATATGCAACCAGCAAACACTTGGAAAAGCCAAGCTTTTCATTCAGGCTTTAAATATTATTTAAGCAATCAAGCACTTTCAAGTATTAATGACTGTCTTAGACCTAATAGGCCTAGGCACACCAGCCAATTAAAGTTGAAGGAATTACTACTGAACCAGGCAATTCCTTCAAGTATTACATTGACCAAGCTGAAAGGATTGCTGCTGCTGCTGCTGAATGACAGTTTCAGAAATCAAGTCGTTTCTTTAACTTCCTACTTTTCTATTAGGGTTAGAATTTAAACGCGAACAATGGTACTTCAAACAAAGCAATTTAAGATCCAAATCACTACAAACATGTGCACTCCAACTTCTCTTGAAAGTAATTAGCTTTCATTTAAAAACACAGTTTTTTTCCTTCACTTACCTGCCAACACCTAAGCTCAGGGTTCTGCGCTTCCCCCAAAACTTCAAAGCATCTAAAGTAGTAGAGGCAATCCAGGATAATGGTCTACCTTAGGAATTAGTGGAGAACCCTGAACCCAGGTGAAGTTGTAAAATTCAAGAGGGGAAAAAAGAACAAAGTGAAAAAGCTAACATTCAGCCCATCATTAACAACGTTTTAATTGGTTTTATTAACTGCCATAAAAGAGTAAATGAAACATCTGTGTTAAAAGTAATGTGAACTGCAGTGTAACCAGGTTCAAGAAGCTATTAGCTACCATAAGCACACAATTAGCTTTCTTTTAACAGGCACTGTGCTGACAGCGTATTTTTAAAGAAAACATTTTACGCCACATCTGTGCTTAAAGCTCCTCGAGATATGGGCTCAAAATTGGGAACTGCTCTACAGAGAGAGTCTAATTGTAGGGCATGGATCATTGGTGGTCTACACAGCTTATCTTACAACAGTAAAGTATCCTTCAGTCTTCAATAATTTTTTCTTCCTGTTAATTGCAGCCCAGTGGGAACTTGTGAGTTCTAGAAGCTTTTTGACCAACTAAGCACACCCCTCTCCTCCCATCAGAGTGCCTTCATGGGTGTATTTTTGGTGTAAATTCAACAATCAAATTTGCAGAAGATCTCAAAATAGACAAGGTAGTGCATACACACAGAACCAAAGCAAAGCACTAGGAGAAATCAGTGTCTTTAGGGGTTGCGGGCAATGGGGGAATGTTTGGAACTAATAAATATAAGTCTTACATCCAGGGAGAGGAAACGAATATCATAAATTTACAATAGGGGAGGGGAACTAATGGAGCAGCTGTATCCATTTAATCCAAGCAAGTTTATTTTCATCTTCACTCCTTTACCCTGCCCTAGCACTACTTTTTCATATAACTTCATAACACTACAGTTGCGCAACAGGTGAGAGATTGGGAGGTGAGCTGCCAATGACATGAGTCCTATCTTGAGAAATGTTCCACAGAATGAAAATGCCTGAAAGACTCTTTCATGGTCAAATAAAAAACAAAAAAGCCACACAACTGAACAAATCAGACTATCCCTACTCCTACAATTATCCCCAAAACAGGTATTGATGAATTCAGATAATTCATTTTAGTATCAAGAAAGCAATAATGGTGCTACAAGCAGAAGCAGCTCTCTGTAGATCAATTCAGCTTTAGACAGGTTAGTCTACACTTCGCTAAACTGATCCCTGGGGGACAATATAGTTACGGTACGTGCAAGGTTACATTGTGGATGTACCAGTCCGTAAAGGGTTGTATAACTGCGAGAAAATCAGTTACCTTACAATAATTTTTGAAACACTATACTGCATAGCGAAACTGTTGCCAGGCAGACTGCTTTGGATCACTATTCTGCCAGCAATAGGTTGAAACTAGGTAGAGCATCAAAATGCTTTTAGCATGCACTACATTTTTTACATCTGAAAAAAGGGAAACCAAAACACAGAAGTAGTCAACGGCAGGAATGAAGCTAGCACAAAGCAAGTTCTTTTTAATATTAAAAAGGGAACCTATAGTATTTGAACTCCATTGCCCACATACCATTTTGGGAGACGGAGAAGAGAGGGAGAAGAGGCAGAGGTGAAATACTGCAAGTTAAAGATTAAACTTCAACCAAGTCAAATTTGGCCCAAAATGCAGATTGTTCAAAAGAGCTATGAATCTTAAGGCCAACAAGGATGTTTCCATGAGTGGGGTTTTTTTTTTTTTATTAATTCAAATGGAAACTTTATTAATAAAGCCATTCCCAAGTGGCATCTGCAAGCCAAACACTACAGAATTGTGCTAGGGCACAAGCACCTGACATTGAAACTAACTAATTTATTTCAAATCATCCAACATGTGAAAAATGAGCAGACAGTGTAAGGTTGTGAAAACTACATTTTAAAAATTATTTCCATTTTAATTATGCAAGGTGTTAATGTGACAGATAAGAAAATGTGTGGGGTAATATAAATATTTTATAGTGTAACAATGTCAGTTTGACTTTTACCATTTTTGTTGGTTTGTGCTACAAATCTGAATTTTGCATACATTTCAACTCGCACTATGACCTAACTTCCCCTTTTAAATAAGCACCACGGGGACAAGGGTAGGAAGGGACAAGGGGCACACCTGAGCTGCTGAATAGACATTTGCAGCGTTCCCCATAGCATTAATGTGGATTGCTATTAGAAGCAATCTTAATTAAAAACTGGGCCCTCTTAAAACCCACACATCCCTTTTAAGCCACATGCCCTCCTGACTAGACAGTAGCTGAAGATCACTTCTCTCATCACTGGGTACTGCTAGCTGTGAGACAGCATACCTATCAATGTCTCACAGCTTGAATGTCCTGTGTCTTAAATCTACCCATTGCAAAGAAAAAGGAAAAATGTGGAAATATAACATTCCAGCCCCTGCAATCTGTGTAACACTGATCTAGAAAAAAATTCAGGACAGGGTGAAAGCATCCCCTTCAGTGTGGATACTGGCCAAAATTTTCCAAAAAGGGTACCTAAAAGTTTATCTCACAAAATAGTGTACAACTGTTGGAAATACAAGGGAAACACTGGATCTCTCTGGAGATTATTTATGGGATACAGAGCCTCTCTTCTCTAAGTCACTTTTTAAAAAAACAAACAAAAACCCTCCAGATTAAGGCAGTGCTGATCAAAAGGTTTTTAATATAACCTTGAGAACCAAAAATGCTTTATAAACTATAGGTCAAATCATGCCCTTCCTCCCCTTAGATATAAATAACCACAAGAAGGAAAAGAAAACATATGTCTAAATATTTAAATGCATCATTCCTTTGAGACAGACAGGTTAGCAGGTTGGTTCTGTAACCACATCACCACGGATGATGGCCCAAGATCAATGAGGAACCCAAGCCCAATTCCACAAATCTCAGGACATTGGTACAGTGTGTTAACTACTCTGTGCAGCTTCCCAAGCCCCACCCCACCACTAAATTTAGTCAGGATCTACCTGTCTAGCTAAGGTATTTATTGGTCCTCCATTACTGCAGAATCTGAACCTCTCACAATCATTAATGTATTTATCCTCAACATCTCATCAGGCAGGGAGGTATTACTATTCCCATTTCACAGATGGGAAACTGCAGTTCAGAGGGACTAAATATCTTGCCTCCAGACACACAGGCAGTTTATGGAAGAGTAGAGAACTGAATTTGGGTCTCAAGTCCCCAGCTATTGTTCCAACCACTGAACCATTCTTCCTCTTTAGGGAAGAAACTGTATTGCTATTGGTCACCAGGCTACAGCTGCACCATGGTCCCCACCAAACAGAAGATGCAGAGTAGGAGTAGTGCTGTATATGAGCAACAGCAACTAACTATACTCTTTCTATAGTATTTCTGCTGGAGTCAGGAGGTAATTCTACAGAATTCAACCACCATCCACACAATTCTATAGAGAGGGTTTCAGGCCCCAGGGCTGACCATCAGCACCATAATGTGTCCAAGGAAAATCAAGTGTCTCTAATAAAATGAAGTGACCAACAAGAGTAGCTTGCATCAATCAATAAAGGACATCAGTACAGAAATTCAATTCACTGCAATTTAATAGAATTATAAACAAACAAAAAAAAGCAAAGAAATTCATTTAGGCAACAGTACATGCAAGTATTAATGATTTGACTTCCGAAGACACACCAGCTGTTCTCAGTTTGGGACAGGTTTACACAACTGGCAGCATTTCACTGCTGTTGACAGCAATGGGACTGTTTCAGCAATGGTGTTTGGAAGACCAGGATAGTCCCCATCTTCCCCCTTCCTTTCATAATTGGTCTGCAGTTTAGTTGCCATTACCACAAAGCTCTAATGACAGAAGCTGTTACATTTGTTAATTCTCCCCACAAGTCCATAAGGACGGATTACACATTTAGTACTTGGGGCAAAACAACTGTATATAAGCAGCAAAGGTTTTGTTTCAGTCCATGAGGGTGCATAATTTTGTTGACTTCTGCAGTTTTTCCAACTACTTAATTACTTATCATGGTCCCAATGGAAACCCAGTGTCAATTAGATGTTCCCCAATATACATTCTTTACTCAGGTGCTGAGGGTTGCTGCTGGGATGCAAAACTCCTGACCAGATACTGGGTTAGTATGCTTTTCCTGATAGTCGGAAAAGACCATCCACCCACTTCTCGCCACTTCCAGTGCAGACTGATTAGCATAGGAGATGGTGGAAATTATGTTCTTCATAGTCAGCAGTAAGATCCTCATTAAAAAGTACATGTCCTTTACCTGCATGGCCTCACAAAATTCAAGCTCATCAGCATCGTCTAAATCACTTGCTCAGCATTCTGAGCTAAAGAGTGGCATACCATCCCTGTACTCAGGAGGTGGCTTCACTACAGTCAGTCCATGTCCAGTTTCCACGTGCTCTCATTTAGAAAACCCAGAGTGTTCTGTGTCGCCTTCCATCAAAACAGTGAGCCACCTATTGCCTCGGATGAGTTGTGCCCCTTTCATTTCAAAACCAGTCCAGATACGTGGCCTTCTTTGGCAAGTGTGGCTGTAAATCCCAGCAGCATCTCTTTTTGATGTCCTTCCCTTCATACATTTGTTTCCAGTTCACATTCATTCTCCAGGCCAATCAAATCTTCTCCAAATTTTATGCCTAATAGAACAAGCCAATTAATAGCCCAACTGGCTTGAGTTGAGAGGTTAGTTTCTAACCCTATTTTTCTAGAAGTCATGAGCTGGCTCTGAGCATATCTGTCATTACTCCTCTTTGCCTACAGGGCAACCTTCAGGTCTAGCCATTCCATCCCTTCACTCCAAAGTCACTTTTCACTACACCTTATCACAACTGCAGCCCCTCAATGGATTGAACAGTGAAGAATGATGCAAGAGTGTGTCATTAATACCCCGCTCACATAGGGCACACCCATCATGCTAACAGTCTGAGAAGTTAACAGCAAGATGCAACTTCCTCCGAACATGGGTCTATCATTTGGCAGCATAGATCTATGAAGCTGCCAATAAATGGGATTGGTTTTTAATTTTTAAATGGCTAAGAGCCACAAGAACAAAAATGTGTGCTCCTCCCTGCCTCTTACATTTCATAAGTGACTTTTTATATATCAAATACACAAAATTGATTAGACTAATGGTTAACAAATAATACCATCAAGGTAGAGCTCACTGCCAGAGAGGACAGTGAACAGATGCCATATATGTTCTTTCAGTAGGAAAAAATGCCATCTTAGAAAATTCTGTTCTGAACCAGATATCAAATCATTTACCTTGAGATTTTTGCAGCTCTTCATGAGATACTTCACATCATAAATGACGGGGAAAAACAATCGGAGTATCTCAAAGAAGTCCAGCTCCTCTTCAGGTAAATTAGAGTTAGTCAGGATTTTGATTAGATAGCCAAAGTCATAACCACTGCAAATTAATCACATATACAAAACAAAGTCAGGCAGATAATCAAAAAAATCCTTCTCATCTCCAATGTCAAGTCTCCAATTAGTTAAATTTAAATTAAAAACAAAAGATAGGGAGGTGTTTTACACATAAATTTAACCAAAAATTGAGGATCATGTGACTCTTAAAATATTAACAGCAGAGAAACACAGGTGTTCTCACTGCAGTTTGCAGAGGACAAGTTTCCACCATCATAAAAACTATCAAAACTGGAATCCGTGTTGGCAGTGTCTGCAAGGAGCCCAAATGATTGAATGAACATGAAGACTTTCCTGCAGAAACACTGTCAAGCAGCATTATGAAGGAGACACTACTTTGCCATCACTGGACCTATTCTCGGAATGTATAATGGACAGATATCAAGCTGGCTCCTCTCATATGCATTGAAAGTTTCTGATGATGAGACAGTAGAGGATGAAAGTAAGTGATTTCTACTGCTGCCAGAACCTAAAGTGTGTAAGTACACCCTCTCTAGGTAAGGCTGCACATAGTTCCCCTTCCTCTGGGTTCTGCAACAACAGGAGTTTAGTTTCTGCCTCTACATCTTGTTATTGGAAACCCTTGATACAGTTGTTAGTTCATTTACCCTTTAGCTGCAAATTCAACATGTTGAGAGAATACTGTTATACACTTATTTTAGAGATAGCTGACGGGAATTTTCTAAACTAATTTATATAAATAAAAATAATACATATATTGATTGGGTTCAAGGGCTACTGCATGTGGAGAGAGTTAGACTTTAAGCTCTTTGGGGCAGGGAGTACCTTGTATGTTTGGAGCCCTTCTGTGCTATACTATCTTGACTGGAGCTTTTGGCGACTACCCCAAAAAACAAACAAGATGCAAATTTGCTGAGGCAGGACTGTTTGTTCGGCTGATATTACTGAACAAGGCTCTAATCCCGCATTGTGTTCCTGGACACTAGATGCCCATACCTGCATGGAGCCCAGATTTCAGATGCAGGAGTTTTAATTTGCATTATTCATTTCTATCTTGAATGCTACTTTCCCCTGGTTCAAGTGAAGTTATGCTCTTTTATAGGATTTTGTATCACCCTATTTGTACATTATTGATCATCTTTATGATCTTGCTGTTATACTGCCTAAAGGGAGAAAAGTCCAGAAAATCCTTAACAGCAACACCAGGGAAGAACAGGTCATTTCTTAAACTCCACTAATGGAGGACAAGAGAAAGTAAAGCTAACTATGGTTCTCCCAAGGGGGTTTCTCATATTCTACCATAGATTTCAAGTTGTTTGAAGGAGTCAGACACAGCACCTGAGGTTCCCATTGCCTCAGCTGTCCTTTTGAGGCTGCAATCCAAAATTTACAGCAGAAGATTGACTCCTTTGCTCCCTGGCTTGTAAAGGCGGGAGTTTTAACTGAGACCAATAGCATAAAAATACAGAATAGTCAGCTTGATTGCTTAACAGCTAGTCTTGAGATCATAAAAGCAGTTTCTTTTGCTCACACTAGCAAAATAAAGTATTTAAAAAGAAAATCTTAAAAACCTGGGAAATGACATCAAGAACTGAAGCCTGAGAATGCTCAGGGATTAAGGAAAATTGGGCCCCTGTAGAGATTGTAGGTAGCAATCAGGAATTCACTGAAATAATGCTACAGTTAAGTCTGATCCCCTGTAACAACTGAGGCTGCACCAGAACTCTGCTTCCACTACAGATGGACAGTTATTATACAGTTTAGTATCTGAACTTTTGTTTTTCCACAGGCACCCACCCACCCTCTTCTTTTCTTCCTCCCCCCCGCCCCCCCCACACACCCATTATAAGAAGAGTAAAGCAAAGAAGTACTGATTTTGTGCTGAGGGGGACTAGAGTATCAGGCTTGCAACAATGGGCCAGAAGGGACTATTATGAATTGATCATCTAGTCTGACCTCTTGTATAATGCAGGCCATAGAACTTCCCCAAAATAAATGATGGAAGTTTGCGGTAGCAAACAAACAGTTTCTTTTAGGTATTCCTGTGGTTTTAGTGATGCAGTTTGTTCCAGGGCCCTCATGGAGAATGGGGTGGGGGGGTGGCGGCAAATCACACCAGGAGTGTTAACAGTGGAATGCTCAATAGTGTGGATTACCCCCTCCCAGTACATGGATATTTAAATCAGACATCTGCTTCTTGACAAGAAACACAGACTAGTTTTGGTCAGTTCACCACCTGTGAATCTCTCTCACACATTCAATAAATCTGAAGTATTTATACACATTCCCAAATGTGGCCATGACAACCATCACAGACTGCATTTCACAAGCCACAGTACAAGTTTCAAGCCATCATATACAATGCCTTTATACTACACTTGTGGTGGTTACTAAGCTCCACCACTTATAGACCATAACAATTACCATTCCAGATCAAGCCTATGGTTAGCTTAGCTTGGCAATCCATATCTGACAGTAGCCTGTGCTGGACACAGTAGAGGAAGGCACAAAAAAAACCCTAATGAGGAATTATGTAATTACTTGCCCATTAGGGAAGTGTCTTTCAAATACCCGGCAATTAGTGGTTTACCTCCTGAAACGAGGGCTTTCATTCCTTCTATATTTTTATCCTAGCTAACAAAATCATTCAAAGTTACAATGTCTACATCTAGCCACAATCCCTGAAGTTATATGGCAACGTATGCACACAACCATATATTTTAAAGGAGCACAGCTAGCTGTAGGCAACTGACTGAGAACCAAAAGTTTCTGAAAAGATCAGAAAAGCCCATACTTTTTTCCCCCCCGAGTAATGGCAAAGGAAAAAAAAATTTAAATAGCCAATTAACTGTGCATTAAATGCTTTTCTCAAGCTACCAATAGACAGTTTGAGAAATATCAAAAGCTAGAGAGGCTGGAAAGGCTTCATCCCATTTTAAGAATGGAAAGTTCTATTTCTGGACTAGAAAGTAGCTGCCTACTTGACAGTTTAATTGATCTTAGCAAAATTCAGTGGCCACCGCGAATTGCAAGGTTTTGAACATCAGAGAATTCTTGGGGAGCTCACTTGTTTACACAAGACTTGCTGGAGAGAATTTAACAGAACAACTTTTTTTCCCTTACTCCGTACAACAAGAATGTACTGAAGTTAAGTTTTAACCTATATGACTGTTGAGGGAGTCACCATGCAAATGCCCGGGCAACTTAACTATCCTAAAAATTAGCATTCAAGCTGTTCTATGGTTTGACTAGAACTGCTGTGTTGTAATTGTCATGCTGAGCACTTCTAGCTCCTACTGACTACAACAGGGGTTTGTATTTCAGGATTTTATTTAGGCCCCTTTATTTATCAGAAGAAACACTCCACTACCCATCTTTGATGTTGCTGTTCCTCTTCTGGTTTAGCAAAGTTACTGGCTCTCTGTGGGGAAGCTGCAGTATATACAAACTGATAGCCCTGGGAAAGCATCTGTATGCCTCTGGCTGCACAATAACTTAGTGCTATGTCAGGATGCCACTGAAGCTGTTAGTAATCCAGAGACAGCTTCCTGAATAGTTTTCCTTCAAGCTTATTAAAAATGAGCTTTGAAATAAAGTTGCGTAAAAGTTCCAAAAAGTACTGACTATACAGGGGTAACAGTAAAATTAATTATGCATGAAATGATGTCAGATGTGCGCACACAGAAATTTTTGCTATATTAGGGGTTACTTGGAACTACACTAAGTACAAAATATGTACACAAATACTTTTTGAAGTCAGCAGTGTCCCTTAAAAATGACTAATTTGTTTTGGAGGACCAGGTACATTTAACACACATCACCACTGCAACACCCGAGAATGCCTATAGTCAACAGAAAACACTGGTTGTCCACTGTGACAGAGAAGCAGGTCCCAGCTTTGCTCCATGGAACTCTCAGAGGTATCTTTGAAAAATCAATTTGCAAAATAGCGAATATCAAGGAAACAAGATGCAAAGTTAAGATATTGACTCTCAGAGCATCATCTTGAGAGGTACTAATGAGAATTCATAGGATCATAGAATATTAGGGTTGGAAGGGACCTCAGGAGGTCATCTAGTCCAATCCCCTGCTCAAAGCAGAACCAATCCCCAGACAGATTTTTACCCCAGTTTCCAAAATGGCCCCCTCAAGGACTGAACTCACAACTGTGGGTTTAGCAGGCCAATGCTCAAACCACTGAGCTATCCCTTTCTACCTCCCCCCCACCCCCACCCCCAATTGTAAGTGCTCAACATCTCAAGACACTAAAAAATGGTCCCAGTAAACTTGGAGTGAACACACACCCCACGTCTTTGGATCTCCCCTTAAAGAGAATACTTCCCTCCGCTGAAAGATAGGAACCATATGGGCGGGGGGGAGGGGGGAGAGAAATCAAGTGAATACCTATTTACAAGTTCTGGTATCCAGAAACTACATATTTTGGAATAAAAGACTGGTGGGTGACCCGGTAAGCATGTGTGTAGCAACTTTTATTGTTTTAACATATCTTCTCTGTAATGCTTTCACCTTAAGAATAAATGTGCTTGCTTATGTGGTAACTCATAACTGCTGGCAATTATGTTGTTCATAGCCTTCAAAGAGTAAGCAAAGAGCAGGCACTGGCATAGACAGACAGTTTGGCTTGCTGGAAATAACAGTGTAGGTAGGGAAATGTGCAGCCTGAAAAAGATCAGGGAGGAAGACAAACACGGGACTCGGCTCAAGGGATGCAATGTCTGGGAGCCAGAGCCTAAATAAGAGTGCCATTGCTGGACCACAAAGGGGAAATACAAGTGCAGCTGCTCTGAACTGTGACAGTGAGCAGCACCTCACAAGATCAGGTCTTGAGTATACTTGCTTACTCTTAGGTGACTAAAATTTCCTGACTCCAAGACCTTGTCTACACTAGACAAGGTTTTCCAAAAATAACTATATTGGCAATCCTCCCAATGGGGAGACAGCTCATACCAGCAAAACAGCTCTTTTGCCTGTATAACTTATACCAGTTCCCTAAATGAAATAAGCTTTACCAGCAAAAAGAGTTTTGCCAGTATACCTGTCTCCACTATGGTTTCTGCCAGTATAACATCAGTTAGCCGATGTGATTTTCCCCATACTTCTAACCAACATAGCTACATCACTTCAGCTTTGCTGTAGACCAGACCAAAGATGGTGGTGAGATCTACTTTAGGGTCAGTGTTCACTACAAACATAATTGAGTTGGGGGTTCTCTGAAACACAGCTGTCCTCAATCCTGTTGCAACACCCATCCAAGGATTTATGCCAGTTACAGGACACTTAAGACAGACAGGTCCTAGTCACACTAGTAGTTGCAAATCATGTTGTAAACAGATCAGGAGCCTGGTCTCCTGGTTAGTTGTAGCTGTAATTCAAAACATATCCAAAGATTAAGTCTCCAAAGAAGAATCAATGGATTCTTTAAAAGTATTGTTCAAAAATCTTTATAGTCTCCTGAAATAGCTCCTTCTCAGTATTTAAGAGCTTTCCTCACTATTCCTGTAGATCTCTCATCTATATTAAATCTTCTATATTAATGCCAAAAGACTGATAAGTATAAGCACAGCAGTTGTTGATATCTGTAAGTGTTCAAAATAAAGAAAAATATTAAAATTGTATGCTACCTACATGCTCTTCATTCCCTCTTTCTGGGGACAAAATACACTTACCGGTATTATTCCTTTAACTTCAAACTCAGTATTATCAATAGATTTAGTGTCATAATGGCTTTGCCTCCCTTGTATACACATTTGCACTAGTATGCTTTTGGCTCCATTCTTTGTTAGTTTTTTTTATTCTCTCAATTATTTGAAAATCATGAACTAATAAATACTGAAAAGAGGTTTCTTTTGTTCTCAATTAAGAACAAAGTATCAGTATTTAAGGATGAATAAAGATTCTCCCTATCTTTTTAAAACCTGTACTAACCATTAATTGTGTGTTACCATTGTGTATGGTAAACAAAATAGGACTGTAAAAGAGTTATTTATTCTCAGCTAAGATATTTCGGTCACATTTTTAGGAAGCCTTTGTTCCATTGCCTAGGAGCCAACATTTAAGACAAGTTGAGGGCATTTAAACAGCAGCAAGTCTTCAAATTCACTGCTGGCTACAAGAGCAAAATTTAGCTTTGGTGTTTAATTGACTATACAAGTCCATTACACAAATGCAAGATTTAAACTCCTACCAACAAGGATACTTTGTTTAGATATTTTTAGAGGCTTAGTGTTTATATTTCCTGTTCCACTCTGTGCTGGAAAACGCATTCATATAATTGAATAAAGAAGAGACATTTGAAATTTGCTTATTGTTGCTGCTATAAATAGGACTTCAAGCTATTCATTCTAAATCTTAATGATCTGCAGGTGCACAGAGTGATATCCAGAGTGGATATTCCATGTGGGTGGGCTGAAACGCAGGCTACTAAGTCTCAGGTCATGTCTACACTACAATCTTAAGTCAACCTATGTTAGGTCAGATTTACAGCCACTGCAGTAATTACTGCAATGGCTAATGTCCACACTACCCTCCTTCTGTCAGTGGTGCATACCCTCACACAGAGCGCTTCCACCAACTGAAGAGGGGCAGTGTGAGTGGCTGAGCAGGCTCTCAGGGTCAGCATCATCTCCCACCAGAGGCCCAGCTGGGACTTAGGGAGCAAGCAGGGGCTTGCTGGGAAGTGGAAAGCCCGGCAGCAGCAGCAGGAACAGGGGCAGTGGCAGGGCAGCCGGAGACCACACAGCAGCAGCAGCCCAGGCAGCTGAGAGTCTTCTTTTTTCACACACTCAGTGGAGCCATAAAATTAACAAGACAGCTAACAGCCCAGGCAAGGCCAGGTGTGCACAGGTGTCACACACACAACACGCCTCTCGTGGATGGAGTTATGTGTTCGGTTGTGTCCGAGGCACCATGGGCAGGGCAGGCAGGCTTGAGTAGCTGTACTGGTAGTTACTGACTAGTTACTAACTCTGTCTGTAGCCATAGACCAAGCCTCCAGTCTTCAGTCTTAGTCTTAAAGGAGGAAGAAAAAAAAAAAAAAAATGGTGGTGTGGCTGGCAATTTTTTTTTTTTAATTTTTTTTTTTTTTTTACTGCAATAACTGATATAATAATATTTTAATTTTATTTTTTTTTTTTTTATTTATTTTTAAAATTATTTTCCATTTTTTTTCATTTTTATTACTTGTATGTTGCATGCATAGAATGCAGGAAGAGAAAAAAGAAGAAGAGTGGAGTCTGATTCTTCTCAGGAGTCACTTCTAACTTCCCATCCCCAAAATGGGCTTAGCACTATACTACTAAAAAAAAGACACCTATGAAAAATAGTAAAAATGTATTTAGGCATTTTGAATCATGAATCATATATTTGATCATTTTACATGTATTTTTTAATAAAATCCAATCTGAACATGCACAAGAAATTCTGGAGCTGACTTCAAATTATTCCAAGAATTCATCATCCATTTCCTTTACTTCAATCATGCCACACACTCTCAGCTACTATGACTGTCAAACAGCAGACAAGTGAAATACAAGCCAAATATGGTTATCAAACCAAAGCCTACTGAATGGACACCCCACAATTCTATAATCATACTGTATCTATCACACTGGGTGCAAGTTTCAGAACTTTCACCACTTGCAACTTTCAGCTACTTGGAACTCAACTATTTTATCTGGGATTTTTTGTTAGATGGACATTTTGCTTAGCGCAGGGATCTAAGGCTTCACACATTAACCAGCATTTCAGTCTATCATATCAGGCACCTAGCTTAAAATGCTCCTTAATACTGCTCTATATCTCAAGTACATCCCCTATGGGACCTTGGCATTCCAATAGAATACCAGCATTTAAAAGAATGCTGCTTTCCAACTTGCATGCTACATTCAGGGTTGCATTTGCATACTCCTGGGGGAATTCTGCGCCACTGCCACAGAATTCCCCCCCTCCGCAGAAAATACAGTCTGCCTTGGAAGTGATGCAGTCCCGCCTCTTGCCCACCAGAGGCCACTGTGGCACCAAACAGCCTGCTGCATTAATGCTATTGGCTGTTCTGGCACCATGGTGGCTTCTGGTGGGCAAAAGGTGGAACTGCAGCACTTCTGGGGCAGAACGTATTTTCTGTGGGGGGAAAATGTCTGTGCATGTGCAGTGGAACAGAATTCCCCGAGGAGGAGAAATTCATCACAACACCCTGCCCAGAGAGCCAGGTTAGGACAGAGTAGGGCACATGGTGCTGCGGGCGGGGGGTGGGTGTCACAGACTGGGGCTCAGAATGGCTAGTGGGGGGGGACAAACTGGAGCATAGGCTCAGGTGCTAGTGGGGTGACAGCATTGAGCCAGAAGCTGAATGGGAGTGGGGGTGCATGGTCACATGGGGAGGAGGCTGCAGGGACCCATCAGGATGGGGGAGTGAGGGGACAGGGGTAGATGTGCCTGACTGAATGGGAAAGGTTTGGGATCCGCCAGGGTGTGCATAGGGTAAGCTCTCCATCTCCTTAACAATCCTAACCCTCCCCCGAAAAAACCTGTTCCATACTTCTCCCAACCACACCCAGCAACCCTCCAGGTTCACTCCAGGCTCCTTCCCTCTCACTTAGTTCCTCCATTACCCCTGACACTCCCAAGCCTTTGCACTGCTTCTGATGGGTGCAGGAAATACAGTTCAGTATTCTAAATTAAATAAATTACTCAAAGTTCTGTATTAATATGCCTAGTAAAGAATCTATTTGTTTAAAAGAAAGAAAAAAAGTACCAGAATCTTTTTTTTTAAATCTCTATTGTTACAGACATACTTTCTGAAAGATATTTTGAAATAAATTCCCAAAATAATTGAAACTGGCATGATTATATTGTATTATTTTGACAAATAAAATATTCAGAATATTGCAGAATTTTAAAATATCATGAGCAGAATTTTTAATTTTTTGGTGCAGAATTCCCCCAGGAGTAATTTACATTGAGCAGTGAACCAGTTCCTACTACAGCAGTGGTTCCCAAACTGGGGTTCATGAACCCGTGGGGGTTCACCAAATGTTACAGAGGGTTCTTGGGAAAAAAATTCCCTAATGGCGGACAGAGCTCTCCATAGGGACCCTGGGCAGCACGGGGTCAGCAGCCCAGAGCCTTGGGGACTTCCAAGAGCTAAGCAGATGAAAGCAAGCATATTTATCACACTGAGGAGATTCAAACTTCAAGACTCCTTAGAAGAAATGGAGGTGGATATTTTTTGCTGTTTTTAAAATTAAATAGGCTGCTAGTGTTGTTTTTAAATTATTATGAAGATCATGTTTAAGCTTTGTTGTAATGTGCATTGTTGCTCAAGATCTGAATGCTTGTGTAGGAGGAACTCTGAGTTTCCTTCTTAAATACCTTCATGCCATTTCACATCTGATACTCCTTGATGAAACACAGGAGTTAGAGGCGCCAGTACGGGGGGGCGGCAATGAGAGTCATGTGCCGCCCCTGCGTCGGTGCACCCCTGGGCGGGTCCCTCCTCTTTTTTCCCCGTGCCCCCCCCCCACTTTTCTGGCAGTGCCCGCCCAGACCCTAGGGTGCACGGGGGTTTTGCCCCCTCACCCTTTTTTCCCTATTGGCGCCTCTGATAGGAGCCTTGTGTTATAACAGGCTTAATCAAAAGAGATATAAGCTACAAAAGTGATATCTTGGAAGAGTTGCCATTTTCATAATGTAATAAAATACTATAACAACTAATAATTAATAAATAGTGTGTAGTAAGCATGTCATAAAAACAAATTTTATATTTCCAAGATCACTGCTTTTATAATTTATATTGAGGTAAAAGAGAAAATCCCTGGAAATATTCATTTTTAGGAGAGGGTTCATGAGACCTGACATTTTAGTGAAAGGGGTTCACGGGTCGTTAAAGTTTGGGAACCACTGTACAGATACACAATCTATCGGGCATCTTAAGCTGAAAAAGTCTTATCCCTCCTCTCACCATTGGAAAAAAAATAATTCTCTCTATCCACTCCCCCTACCACCTATATATAAGGATGGAAAAAAATCAACGGCTTTTTTTTTTTAAATTAAAAAATCGGATTTTTTTTAATTAAATTGGATTTTTTTGCTAAAATGCTTTTGTAGCTATAATGTATCTTAATTAAAACTCAATGATATCTCATCATGGAGTGGGGATTATAAATTCTAATTCTATAGTATGAGACAATATATTCATGTAATGTTTAAGAAAGATTTTGTAAATGAGTTCCAATAGTTCATGGATTAGGGACCCAATCTTACGTGGTTCCAGGGGCTTCCGTATAGATTATTTAGGTTAATCTTTCTATCTACTCAATGGGACTCAGTCTAGAAGATACAATCAGAGATGCTTAGTTTTGCAGTTCGCAAACTGTGGATTTGTGTCTCCAGAGATAACATGCTTGTTAACAGCAAAAATGTTTTTAAATAAATAAAAATTATATAGAGGTGAGAAATAACACCTCTGTCCCTCTGCAAATTTCTGTACATGGAGTCAATCCCTTACCTCTCTCTAAAAGTGCAAAGTTTCAAAAAGTTCAATGAATAGAAGATTGTTGGGGCGGAATAGATCTGGACAAGGAGAAGAAGTCTGGAGATAAATGTGAGAAGGGCGGGACAGGCAGTAGAAACAAAAGTGAAACTGTTTGAGCAGCATATTCCAGAAGTCTTGAGGTCTTTCTGACTGTAGCCCTCATTGATTTGAGATCTACCATACCATTCTCTCACTAGAAGGGAAAACCTATAATCGCAACAGGCCGTAAAAGAGACCCAGTTTGGGAATATTTGAATGAAGTTCCTCTACCTGTGGGTAAGACAGGCATGCGTGCAAAATGCAAACAGCACAACTAAGAAATGCAAGGCCTGGTCGCCCGAATGAAACAACATTATGAGAAGTGTTCCTTCTCAGGAAGAAGCTGTGCTGAAGATGATGAAAGGAACATGTCTGAACATGCAGGATCTTCAGGTTCGTAAACTTCTTTATTTCATACTTCTTTCTTAAGGACTGCCTGTCTTCCATCTAGACTATTCTTGAATTCTCATGTTTGAGCAAAAAATATAGTTGTTACTCTATGGTATTATCATTTTAGATGCGGCTGTAATAAAAAATAAATAGGCAGATCTTCCTTTTACAATTTCACCTTTAAAGTAGTACTGAGTGTCAGTGAATGCAATGAGTAATACTAAATGAGCAGTATGGTGGTAATAATTAAATAACTGCACTGATTCATGCTGTTTAGAAGAATCCATCCTCAACATATGGGATTCTGAAGACTATCCACCTTCAAGATCACCATCATTTTCTATAGTTTCAGAGTTATCTGCCAATGATAGTGTTTCAGTCACATCACGTATGTCACCTAGTCACAGTATATCACCTGTAGCAAAAAGAAAAAAAAATCTCCATCATCCACATACAACCATAGATAAGTTTGTGATAAGAACCAGCAGATTACAAAAAGAGGTAACTGATGAAAAAATTTCCTGGTTTGTTTATGCAACAAACTCTTCTTTCCGCATGACTGAGAACCCACGCTTCATTAAGATGGTTCAGTCATTAAGACCAGGATACTAGTCCACCCAACAGAGCAGATGTCACAGGCAAATTGCTGGATAAAGTGTATGAAAGAGAAACTGAGCAGTGTGCAAAAGGTCTAAAGGGTGAAATTGTTAACCTGAGTCTTCATGGGTGGAGCAATGTCCACAATGATCCTGTTGTATGTGCTTGTGTGACAACAGAAGAAGGGAATGTCTTCCTTACAAAAACAATTGATACATCAGGAAATGCACACACAGCAGAATACTTACAGAAGTAGCAGTAAAAGCTATAGCAAACTGAAAAAAATTCAGATGTCTAGTACACAGCTTAGTCATAGACAATGCTGCAAATGTATCCAAGATGAGAAGAAATTTAGAAGAGAATCCCAAGCTAACAACATATGGTTGCAGTGCTCATTTGATGCATTTCCTAGCCAAAGACTTCAGTGTTCCAGAAATAAAGGCTAATGTTGTTGAAATTGCAAAATACTTCCGTAACAACCACTTTGCAGCAGTTGCTCTGAAAAAAGTGGGAGGAACCAAGCCAACTCTCCCACAAGATGCACGATGGAACTCAGTACTGGACTGTTTTGAGCACTATAACAAGAACTGGTCTAATCTTATGAGAAGTTTGAACAAAATCGTGAAAAAATAGATGGCACTGTCACAGCCAAAGTTCTCAATATTGGGCTTCAGAGAAATGTTGAACACATGCTGAGTACCTCGAAGCTTATTTCTGTAGCCTTGAATGAAATGCAGGGAATAGCTGTTTTATTCCTGACGCTGTTGAAATTTGGAAGGAACTGAGTGAGATCTTAAAAAGAGAAATATGCAATGACAGAGTTAAATTACAGGCATTAAAAAAAACACAACAAATGAGACAAGCACTATCTCCAACTCATTTTCTTGCACATATTCTCAATACTCGGTACCAGGGTCAAACCTTAACTGGTGAAGAAGAGGAGTTTGCTGGATGTCCACATCATAGCCATCATCCCTCCATAATGCTGACTATAATAAACTTCAGAGCTAAGAGTGAACCATTCAAGAAATATGTTTGCTGATGAGGTTTTAAAGAAAAAGTCACACCAGTGAACTGGTGGAAGTCACTTAAGCACTTGGATTCAGAGACTATTGAAGTGATAATCTCAGTTTTAACAGCCATAGCTTCTTCTGCCATTGTAGAAAGAATATTTTCTTCTTTGGACTAATTCATTCCAAATTGAGAAATCGTTTGGGACCTGAAAAAGCAGGAAAGTTTGTTTTTCCTTTTCCAGATTATGAACAAACAGGAAAATGAAGGTGAAGACGACTGAGTTAGCTGCAGAAGCCAATTTCTCATGTTGACCTGGCTGACATAGTTGACTTAATTTTGGGTTTTTTTGTTTTTCTTTTCTTTTCTTTCCTTTATTATTTTTTTTAAAAGATTTCCTTTAACTATTTTAGTTAAAACTATTTTAACAAAAACAAATCTGATTTTAAAAAACTTGAATGTTTAACTAAATTCAAAAAATTCATATGCTTGTTTTGTTAAAGTATTATAAGTTTGCTGTTGAAGAAAAAAATTCAGAACACATAACATTATTTTATTTAACTAAAACAACAATTTAAATGTCTGTCTGGTGATGTTCTCCTCCTAATACAGCGTGGCAAGAAAATCCTCCAAATATTAATAATTAACCTGTTGAATTGGAGATAGGTCACCTCCCAGTGACTTCATAAATATTCTTTGGTAAATGAAATAACCAAACAATCATTCACTTTCTGATATAGCTGAAGAGGTGGCTGGGAGCCCTCAGAGGCAAATTAAAGGGCCCGGGGCTCCGGCGGCTGGGGGAACCCGGCAGGGCCAGCTCTAGGTTTTTTGCTGCCCCAAGCAAAAAAAAAAATTGGCTGCCCCCCGTCCCAGCCCTGGGCTCCCCCCTGTACCCCCTGCTGCCCCAGTCCTGGGCTCTCCCCGCCCCCACTGCTGCCCCAGCCCTGGGCTCCCCCCCCCACCAGTGCCCCCCCTACACACCTCCTGCCGCCCCAGCCCTGGGTCACTGGTAACTCGCTCCCAGGGTAGGTCATTCAGCAGGAATTTTGGATGTGCACAAAACACAGACAGGATTGGTTCCCATATGGTTACAGAGCTGCAGTAAAGTGGAACACTTTTCAGCTTGTGTGATTGGAGGATATCTGGATGCATATTATAAGACTGTCCTCCATAAATGAGGAAAAGTTGAGGTGCCTTTATTATTCTTTTGTTCCACTCTTTCTTTCTATGGGGAATTTGCCAATGCAATATCACTGTCTTCCTTTTAAACAAACAAAAAGGCAATGGCTGTTGAAAATAGCATTCAGTCCTAAAAACCACTGGGAAGCATTTCTTGCTCAATTTTATCCTACTTTTTCTACAGCAAATTACAGTGGATCAATATATTTGATCTGGGAGAAATAAAGTAACAGCTGCCCAAACTGAGCCTGAGCACTCCTGAATTTTGAGGTGTTCAAATCTGGAAGGCAGGTGCTTGGGGGGGCTGTGGGCTCCGCGGGGGAGCATGGCAGCAACGTGTCTGGAGCTGCATGGAGCCAGACATGCTGGTCTGAGTGGCACAGTAAGGGGGCTGGGGGTTGGAGAAGGGGTAGGGGTTCCGGGGGCAGTCAAGGGACAGGGAGCGGGGTTGGATCGGGCGGAGGTTCAGGGGGGCAGTCAGGGGACAGGGGGGGGTGAGGTCCTGAGGGGAAGTTGGGGGGGATCTCAGGAGGGGGCAGTTGGGGACAAGGAGAAAGGCGGCTTAGATAGGGGCTGGGATCCCAAGGGGCAGTTAGGGGCCGGGGTCTCGGGAGGGGGCAATCGGGGGACAAGGAGCAGCGGCATTTAGATAGGGGGTGGGGTCCTGGGAGAGGGATATCAGGAGACAAGGACCAGCTGTGTTAGATAGGGGGTGGGAGTCCTGGGGGGTAGTTAGGGCAGGGGTCTGTGGAGGGGGTAATCAGCGGCCGCAGGCCGGGATTCGAAGGGCTCTGGGCTGCCCTCCGCTGCGGGCAGCCCAGAGCCCTTTGATTCCCCGCCGCGGCTGGGATTTAAAGGGCTCTGCACTCCCCGCGGCTGCGGGCAACCCAGAGCCCTTTGATTGCCCGCCGCCGCTGCAGGCAGCACAGAGCCCTTTGATTGCCCGCTGAGGCTGGGATTTAAAGGGCTCTGGGCTCCCCACGGCTGCGGGCAACCCAGAGCCCTTTGATTGCCCGCCACCGCTGCAGGCAGCACAGAGCCCTTTGATTGCCCACCGCTGCTGGGATTCAAAGGGCTCTGGGCTGCCCGCAGAGCGCTGTGTGCGGGGGATTCAGAATCCCCCAGCGTGCCGCACAGTGAGGCTCCGCGGGCCGCGCCATATGTTGTGCAGGCCTGGTTTAAGTAGTTGAGAGTGACCCACATAAGAACAAGATACATTCTTCAGTCATCTGAAAGTTTTGTATTTTGTGCATTTAATACGACAGGTTCATGTTTTCCCTACCAGCATTATTAAAAGTCTTCAGGGCTGTACCAAGGTGTCCTTCCCCCTCAAATAATGTTAAGCAACTATTTTCAGTTTTCCAATTACTTGACTAGCGTACACAAGGAGAATTATGTATCTGCTTTCTCCCTTGACCTGGGAACTGTCAAAGCAAAACAAATAGAAAGATACAGTGCTTCCTTTCTATAAGGCTGCTCCTGAAAACCAATGGTTTTTCATCTTGTTACAAGACACATGTCATTAGTTTCTAAATGAACTACTATGAAGTTGGGAGCCCAGACCCTAAGAGTAACATTAACAAAGCTTTTTAAATTATCTCACGATACCCTAAACTAATTCAGCATTAGATGTACAGCTTAAAAAGCACAGGCCAATCATTCTTAAGTCTGGCATCAGAATAGCATTGAGAACTGGCCAACACAAATATTATTTTATATGCAGTATTTACCTATGAAAGGAAAGCCATTTGACTCCTTCACACAGCACTACTCCTGATGTCATAAGAAGTTCTGCAAAATACTGAGTCTCAATTCCTTCTTCCTCATGCTTTTTAAACTGGATACCAGATGTTGTTAGTAGTTCTATGGAGTCCTGGGCATACATGTCCTCCCTAGGATGAGACACATAAGTAATACAACATTCAGATCCACACAAAGACACAGCCTCAATATCAAGTTTATAAGTAAAATCCAGCACAGAATGCTGTGTATACTTGGAACATTTTGCCCATTGTTTCAATAAGCAGTGTTAAAATAGATTTAACAATGTAGATACCATGATATAACTGTTAAATATGTACATATCTGAAAACCGTGCACTAAAATTGGTGATAATAAAACAAACAACTCTTTTACACAGTATTGACTAAGCAGTTTTAACATTATCCTCAATCCCATTATAAGATAAAATTCAGGAACATTTAAAGGAAACAGCAAAGAAATTGAACCAAGCTCTCTAGGGATCAACATAGGACTATTTTCTTATATTAATCATAGATATTTGGGAGAAGACCGGTTGTTCAGACAAGATTACAAACTCTTCCTTCACATAACCAAACTACTTTCCCTAATTTCTAGGGTCCTACCAAATTCACGGCCAGGAAAAATGCATCATGGACTGTGAAATCTGGTCTCCCCCCGTGAAATCTGATCTTTTCTGTGCTTTTACCTTATACTATACAGATTTCACAGGGAAGACCAATTTTTCTCAAATTGGGGGTCCTGACCAAAAAGGGAACTGCGGGGGGTTTCCACAAGGTTATTTTAGAGTAGGGGTCACAGTGTTGCCACCCTTATTTCTGCACTGCCTTCAGATCTGGGTGGCTGCAGAGCAGCAGCTGCTAGCTGGGCACCCAGCTCTGAAAGCAGTGCCCCTCCAGCAGCAGCGCAGGAGTAAAGGTGGCCAAACCATACCATGCCACTCTTACTTCAGCACTGCTGCCTTCAGAGCTGGGCGGCTGGAGAGTGGTGGCTGCTGACTGAGGGCCAAGCTCTGCAGGCAGCAGCACAGAAGTAAGGGTAGGAATACCATGTCATTTTTACTTCTGTGCTGCTGGCGGTGGCTCTGCCTTCAGAGCTGGGCTCCCGGCCAGCAGCCCAGCTCTGAAGGCAGCACCACTGTCTGCACAGCACAGAAGTAAGGGTAGCAGTACCAAAACCCTCCACCCCAATAACCTTGCGACCCCCCCCCACGCACACACACCCCTCCTTCATGGGTCAGGACCCCTACAATTACAACACCATGAAATTTCAGATTTAAATAGCTGAAATCATGAAATTTACGATTTTTAAAATCCTGTGACCATGAAATGACCAACATGGACTGTGAATGTGCTTGGGCCCTACTAATGTCATAAGGATGGATTTCAACCAAGATATATTATTCACTCTAATACTTTAATCGTCAAGGAAATTGAGATACAATTTGAGATACACCCTAAATATTTAGGAAATCATTTTCCCTTGCAAAATTTCTGTGACCCTATTACTAAACATTCAAAACAAGCAAGAAAGACAAGCTGAGCATATTGATTTTGAGAAACTGGAAGGGCTAGGGAGGGAAGATTACCCAGGGAAAATTCCTTCCCCCTTCTCCCAGGTCTGAAGTTATAAATCTTGACCTTTTTCTCTCCTCCTATTGATCAGTATAATAATGAGATTAAAAAATCCCTAAACTTCTAGTTTGTTGCACATATACACAATAATGATGCATAGTAAGAAAAGAGAATATTATTGCCAATACACTGTATTTCAGAGGGTACCCCTAAAAGCTTTCTACATTTAAGTAAGTCCTATACAACACCCATCATTGTGGTAAATGAGACCCATACAGATCTTTATATATTTAATATTCCACTGCTGAACAAGTCCACCAAATGAAGACTACCAGCACAGGAGACTGGGAGAGAGGAAATCCTTAACTGTAGCTAAAAGCAACCAACAACATTCTTTTAGTTATTAACTTCTGGGGCCTAATGAAGCCAACTGGGTTCCCTATTCAGGTAACCAACCACATTTTGGTTTCTAAATAAACCTGAGTATAGCTTTGTTCTTTCACTAGCTTGTCCTTCAAAGACTTGCTCATGTAACAGTCAACATTCTAGCAACTGCTGATGTCAAGTTTGGAATCTCCCCCACTTTTCTCTTAATTTCTCATTCCTCTTCTGTTATTTCTAATTATTATTTCACTCTGTAAATTGCTTTGATACATTACGAATAAATGACACTATGTAAGAATGGGCCACTCCAAGTCAGACCTTATGAACATTAGCTGTCATTGCCTATGCCACACTTGTTGTGTAGATAGAAGACTTTGGTGTCCTACGTTTTCAGTTCAGTTAGGATTTTTTGTGAGGGTTTTTTAAATCCATTACTTACACAAGTGCGTGTCAAAAAAAAATCTAATTTTAATGAGCAGGAAGTTAATGTAATATTCAGGATTTAATTTTATTAATAAAATCCAGAAATTTCCTTTTGAACTGTAAAAAGCATACTTGTTTTCTTTTGACTAACCAAGTTTGGGCTGAAAGTTCGATATCTTGTTCCGTACCTTGTGCAACTTCTGTTGGCAACAAAAATGAAGTTTTGTGCCTCAACACTTCTTTTTTTTTATCATCTTTGTCTGGTTTCTCTCAACTTAATGGTTTTGCGATTATATCATACTACATACTAAGAAAGATTTCTTTTACAGTATATTTCACATTACTAGCACCATCAGAAATTAGACAATCTAGAAACAAAGAATTTAGGCAGAACTACTTCAGTTAAAGGCTAAAAATGCATATGAAAGAATTATAGAATAAATCTTCAAGGTGCTGAGTGCCCTCGACTCCCAGCTCAGCACCTCACAAGACTGATCCTTACGTTACACAGATGATAAAGCAGAATATATAAAGGAAAATACAGGAATGTGGGACTAATGAGCCAAGAAAGCAGAAGTCCATTTGCCTGAATGGCCTTTTCTTGTATCTAAAGTGTCTTATACTCCAAGTAGAAAGACCCATACTTACTAAAAATGTATTAACACCAGTCCTTTGAGATTTTAAGAAATAGGAGCTAATGTCCCACTCTGTGCAAGTAATAATTATAACATGCTTCAGTGTAAAAAAAACAAAACTAAAAACCCAACAGTAATAAGATTTTATCACCACTTACGTTAAATTAAATTTAAAATTAAATTGCCAAGTTGAAGTTCCTGGAGGGTATTCTCCTTGCTCATTCATAAATGTTAGTCCTAGCTGAATTATCTTCAGCAAGTCTACATTACAGCGCAGCAGTTGGTACTGATAGTCCGCATTGCTTCTGAATTCTCCAATAGGCCTTGCAACTACACCTGGAAACTCTGTGTCCTGTAAAAAAAATAAGTTTACAGCTTCAACAAAAGAGAAAACTTATCTGCAGCACACCCACTCCAAATATAAATATCTGAAGAGCATTTTTCCAAAAACACTTAACTTTATAACTCTCACTGAAAATATGGTATATAGCTGTATCCTTTAAAAAAAAAAGGGCGGGGGGGATGAACATTACTATCACCACGATAGACTACCTGCAGCGATAATTCAGACTTTCCATTTTCTTCAATGGATTCTGGATCCAGACATTGAAAAAGACTAATTTCTTGTCACTGAGAAAACTTGTATACAGTGTTGTTGTAACCATGTTGGTCCCAGAATATTAGAGGACAAGGTAGGTGAGATAATATCTTTTATTGGACCAACTTTTATTGGTGAGAGAGACACGCTTTTGAGCTTACTCAGCTCAGCTGTGTGTGTCTATATTACCTCACCCACTGAGAAAACATGACTAGACCACATAGTACACTAAATAGGGCTCAGTCACAGACATACCATGGCAACATAATTATACTTCCGTATAACTTGACGAATTTTCTTCATTTCTTCATCCAGGTTACAAGCCCAAACTTCACAAATTCTTTGGCTATGATCTACTGTAGCTGCTGGCATAGTGGGGGGGGATTTAGATACCAGGCATCAAAGAGTTATACTTGATTGAGGGTCAGTTTCATAAAATAGATTTTAGATGTTTACCTAAAAGACAAGAACATAAATACAAATTTTGATTCCCAATGATTTGTAAAAGACTGCTTCCTTAACCTTCAGAGCAAGAGCCAACAGTTTTCCTGAAACTCAAATGAAAGTAAAACTTAGTCACTGAAAGTTTATGAACATGGTACTATTCAATAGTTACACTGGTGATTTGGATAAAGGAGTGGAGAGTAGGCTTATAAAATGAGCAGATGATACCATGCTGGGAGGGGTTGCAAGCGCTTTGGAGGACAGGATTAAAATTTAAAACAACCTTGACAAATTAGAGAACTGGTCTGAACCCAAGATGAAATTCAGTAAAGATAAGTACAAGTACTTCACTTATGAAGGAAAAATCAAATGCACAAAAACAAAATAGGGAATAACTAGCTAGGCAGATGTACTGCTGAAAAGAATCTGGGAGAGTAGTGGATCACAAACTGAATATGAGTCAACAATGTGAGGCAGTTGCTAGAAAAGCTAGCATCATTCTGGGGTGTATTAATTAGGTGCATTGTACATAAGAAATAGGAGCTAATGTCCCACTCTACTTGGTGCTTGTGAGGGCTCAGCTGGAGTCCTGGGTACAATTCTGGGACCCACACTTTAGGAAAGATGTGGACAAGTAGAAGAAAGTCCAGGGGATAGCAACAAATGTGATAAAAGAGTTAGAAAACCTGACCCATGAGGAAAGGTTAAAAAAAACCTGGACCCATTTAATCTTGAGAAAAGAAGCCTGAGGTGGTATTTGATAAGAGTTTTCAAAAATGTTAAGGGCTGTTATAAACAGGACATCTACTGGTGATAGAAAAAAAGTAATGGGCTTAATCTGCAGCAAGAAAGATGTAGGTTAGATATTAGGAAATACTTTCTAATTATAATGGTAGTTGAACTGTGGACCAGGCTTCTAAGGTGGGGGGGGGGGTGTTAAGAACAGTTTGGACAAATGCCTGTCAGGGATGGTCTAGCTTACTTGGTGCTGCCTCAGCGCTGGGGGCTGGGCTAGATCTCAAGAGAGACCTTTCAACCCTACAGCTCTATGATTCTAAAAGATGACATCCTACTTAAAAACGGACAGAACTTTTTAGTTTTGTTAATTTATTTGGTGTGGCCAATTTGCACAAAGCCAGGCAGGCTGCTGGCATCTCAGATAAGAATATTCCGCGGTGCAATGAAATGCCTCCAGCAAGGACTCCCTCAATGCTCTCTCTCTCCTCGGAGAGCTTGTGCCGGAGTGCCTTTCGCAGCACATGCCAACTAACAGAGTGAAATGCAGTGACGGAGGGAAGGGTCAGACAGCCGCCAGCACCGCATGGTTTAACTGGTGGAGTTATATATATATAGACATTCGCACCGTTCTAAGGAGACACAGACTCCAACTCCGGAAGGGTCCGCGCTGGGAGCGGCTCGCTACCTGGCGCAGGTGCCGTAACAGGCACCGCAGCGCCCCACAACCCCACTGTCCGTGACCCGCCCTGCCCCAGCTCAGCTACCTTCAGCCCACACGGAGCCCGGGCGCACGGCGGGGGTCAGGGGGCTGCAGCGCCCGGTGCCGCGGGATCCAGGCCGCGAGCAGAGGCCGCCCCACCCCAGCAAATAGGAACTGAAAACGGAGAGCAGCGCGCGCCCCACGCGGAGCCCCCAGGCCTGGCCGCGCCCCTCACCCCGGCTCCGGAGCTTAGAGACCCCGGGAAAGGCCCCTCCCGCCCGAGTCCCCACAGCCCAGCACGCCCGGAAGCCAGGCCCCTCCCACTCTCACCTACGCCGGGCTCACACGGGCGGGGCGGGGCAGAGCCGGGCCCAGGGGTGGGGGGGTCTGGCTGGGACCCGGCGGCGGAGGCGGCCCCAGAATAGCGAGTCGCACCGAGAAGCGCAGAACCTGCCGCCCCCACCGCACAAAGCCATTACATCATCTCAGCGCGCCGCGCCCTGACCTTTCAATTCTGACCCCTGACCCCGGCAGGGCGCTCTCGGCTCCAATCGCGCTCCGGGGCACGGCCGGCACCGCCGCCGCGTCCCAATAGATGCGTCCGCGAGCGGTGATGACGCAGGCGTGTGTTGCTGTCTCAGGGGACAGTGGCTCGCGCTCCTGACTTCCTGTCTCCGAGCAGAGCCCGGGGCTGAGGGCACCGAACCGGCCCCGCCAGCGGCCGGGCAGAGCTGCGTTCTCCCCCTCGGGGCGGCGGGAGGCGGGCGCCGGGTGGCCCGGGCGCCGCGGAGAGGATGAACTGGCTGTTCCCCCTGTCCAAGGGCGGCGGCTCCTCCTCGTCCCCCGCGGCCCCGCTCCCCGCCCTCACCAGCCTCCAGCAGCAGAAGCAGCGACAGATCGAGTCCCTGCGCAGCGCCCATTCCGCGTGAGTGACCGGCGGGTCGGGCCGGGGTGGGCGGGAGTCACCCTGGAGCCTCCCCCGTTATTTCCCTCCCGGGCTGCCCGGCGGTACCTGCCTCCCCCCCCCGGCGCTGATTCTGCTACGGGCTCCGTCTGCTTCTGAGCCCCAGAGCAGCCCCCGCCCCAGTGTTACTCGGCGCCGCCCCGGGGGCTGGCGAGTCCGGCGGTGCAGAGAGCCGTTCTGTGACTGTTAGCCCTGCGAAGTCCACGAGAGGCAAGCGTGGGGTTCCTTCTCCTGCATCATCGCCAGGGATAGTGCTGGATTCTCCCGGACGTGCAACCTCATCTCCTTCCTTGCCTTTGCACATCTGTAAAGGGTGGACCCTCCCTCCAATTATTCCTTAAGCGGTACTGTTAACGACGCAGGGTGACCAGCTGTGCCCTCCTTTATTTTGGTCTTCATGAATAAAAAGTAACTAATTGAATGTTGTTGCTAATTTAGATGAGGTGGTGGTATCTGTTGCCTCTTCTCATATTGATGCAAAAACATAACCAAAGTGACTAAAGTTGTGACACTTATAAAAGCCGTAATGTGGAGGTAGTTGCACTAGCACATCTGTTTATAAAAGTATAATTTATTCTCTTAAACTTAAGCTGCATCAGTGTGGACATTTTTGTACAGATAAGAATGCCTCCACACTGGTGTGTTTTGCCAGGATAGTTACACTGGCAAAACCCTCCTACTGTAGACAAAGTCTTGCCGTGAGAAACTTAATGCTCAGTTTGTTCTCTTATCAAAGAGAAGCTTGTGAGGCATCATGGTCTTGATGTATTAGTACCTTCACAGGTACCTGGAACTAAAGGGTTCTTCTGTTTAGTGGTGAAAGGTATAACAAAAGTCAGTGTCTCAAAGTAAAAGTAGGACGTATTCACAGTGAAAGTGATCAACTATTGAAATAAATTCTCAAGGGAAAGTAGTGGATGGGTTCAGATCAAGACTATATGACTTTCTAGAAGATAAAATTTAGTCAAACACAAGTTATTTTGGCCTCAACACAGGGGTAAGCATGAAATTCTATGGCCAGTGTTACAGAGAAGGTCAAACCCGATGATCTAAGGGATCCTTTTAAGCTTAAAATCTATGAATTTCCCACAGTTGTGGGATTTAGAATGCAATTGACAGCCCTAACCTCCAGATACAATTGTCTATAACAGTGGTTCTCAACCTGTTTATTATTGTGGCTGCATATGCAGCCCATAAAGTGTTACCTGGGCTGCAGGTTGAGAACCACAGTGCCCCTCCCTCCCAAACCCTTATACCCAGCGCTCTCCGCCCAGGACCCCTCCACAGAGTGGAGTCAGGAGCAGAACACAGGGCAGGGATCTCAGACCCTGCTGCTGCTGTGCTGGGCCGGGGGGTAGCCAGGACCCCAGACTCCGACTCTGCTGCTGTGCGGAGCCAGGGATTGGGAGGAGCAGCCAGGATCCCAGAGCCTGACCCTGCCACTGTGTGGAGTCCTGGGGGAGGCAGCCGGGACCCCACAGCCCAACCTGCCTCTCTGCAATGCCGGGCAAGGAGCCCACAGCCCGACCCTGCCGCTGTGCGGGGCCGGGCAGCAACTCACAGCCTGGATCCTGACCTTGGTGCTGTGCCCACAGCCCAGGCCCTGAGCTTGCCATGCGGGCCAGGAGGCAGCTGGCGAGCTGGTCTGTGACCTTTTGCACACAGCTGAGCTGGGCTGCAGCTGTGTGCTGGTTAGACTGCATGTTAGCCATGGATTGAGAACTGCTGGTCTATAAGAATCCAAAACTAGGTTTGCCCTGTTATGTTTAAGAATGCACATTTCCAGTTAAATTGAAGTCTTGCAGCGCTATAACCCAGTGTTGCCCAACTTGTGGCTTTAGACCCACATGCAGTTCTCATGGTGCATTCAGATTTGCATTGATCACGTAAGCATTATCATACTTTCAAGATGTGCAAGGGAGTGCTAAACCAATAGTGTGATCTCTTCAAGCAGCTGGCATGAGAAACAGAGGAGAAAACTTTTTCCTCCTCCATCAGGAATGGGGGCTAGGAGAAGAAAACCACACTCTCTTTCAAGCACCAAGAGAGGGGAACAAAGTTAAGTTTAGTAGTTGCAGAGCACCACTAAATCCTGGTACAATATCCTGATACTTCATTGTGATGGTTGAGTTGTGGTGTTACTAATATGTTGAGATACTGCTATTGTTTATTTAAGGTTGTGCCCGCTAAGAGCTAGGCTTTCCCAAAACACTCCATAAGGATGGTCCATGTTCTGAGGAGCTCATGGTCTAAGGACAGACAAGTAGACAGAAATTAGGGGAAAGAATGTGAATAAAAATAGGCAAATCATATACAATTCACTGCCCAAAAATGACATTGATATAGAGTTAAAGTTGACTGGCAATGCCATACCTTTCCAGAACATTGAGTACAGTTATACTTAAACCTCTGAAAACCAGAAAATAAAGAGTTAAAGAATTCTGCATTAAAAAAGTTTCTGGGCAGTGAATTTTCCTTGATTTTGAGGAAGTGGTATAGTGAGGGCGTGTGTGACGGGGGGTGCAGAGGAGGAGGCTTCTGGGTACACCTTGCTGAGGCCAGGTCTACACGAAAAAGTTAGGTTGACTCAGCTATATCACTGTGAGTATGAAAAATCCACACCCCTGCACAAGTTAAGCCAACATAACCCCTGGTGTAGATATCATTAGGATGACCAGAGAACCACTCCTGTTGCTATAAACTTAGCCTGAGACATTGCTACCAGCTCTGCCTTTCTCCCAGCCCCTCAGGTAATAATTGGAGATGTACCAATTACTATCTCCTAGAACTGGAAGGGACCTTGAAAGGTCATCGAGTCCAGCCCCCTGCCTTCACTAGCAGGACCAATTTTTGCCCCAGATCCCTAAGTGACCCCTTCAAGGATTGAACTCACAACTCTGGGTTTAGCAGGCCAATGCTCAAACCACTAAGCTATCCCTCCTCCAATATAGCTGGAGAGGCCATAGGGAGGAAGGAAAGTAGTAACCAGCTGAAGGCTGTAAATGAGGAGTGGAGAGGAGCAGAGCCCCAGACTCTGCACTCCACTTTGGGGGCTAATATAGAAGGAAGGGGCTCTGTACAACCTTCTGCAGAATAGGAGGGTTACAGAGGTGTGAAGTAGCCCATTTGACTCATTAGGATAGTCTCTGATGAATTGGGCCCTGGAGATAAATACAACAGCAGCTCTTAGAAGTAGGGTGACCAGATGTCCCGATTTTATAGGGACAGTCCCGATTTTTGGGTCTTTTTCTTGTATAGGCTCCTATTACCCCCCACCCCTGTCCCGATTTTTCACATTTGCTGTCTGGTCACCCTACTTAGAAGTGTGAACTGACTCGTTCATCTAATTGGGTGTTCTCCTTCCCCCTCCTACTAAAGGCTGCCCAAACCCTACTGTAGAACACCCAATTTTCAAGACCTACTCATTATGCTTCTGAGTTTTAAAGCACATTCAATATTGAAATAAGCTCCTTATTTGGGGTGTGCTATCTGAGGAATCCCTTGACTCCAAATTTGCACCAAAAAGTGTTGGCTGATTAGTAGTAAAAATTATCTCATTAGAAGAACTGTAAAAATTTGATTCCTGTGACTTTTTTAGGTAGACTATATCTGGGGAGCAGATATGCTCAAATTTGGACCACTAGCCCTACCCCAGACTCCATGAGGCAGAGGAATTTTCTAGGCAATCTGAGTAAACATCTGAATTTTAGAACACTTGGACAAATTGGCTGTAAAACAGTAAACTAGTCTCAAATTTAACTTTAGCAGAGCTACTGGCCAGTCTAATTTATACATTACAAGTTTGTACACGTCAGCTTGATTCATTGTAAGCAGCTTGGTAGAGTGGAACTTTAAATGTGGATAAGACTCACATTTAAATTGTGAATTAGTTCAGGAAGGTTGAATCATGCCTAGGGAACAGTGCAGAGAAAGGCATGGAGGTGATTTTGAGAGAAGCTAATTAATGGGCAGACAAGACTGGGAGCACTGGCAGAGCAGAGGGAACAGAGGACAATGCAAAGCCTGACACAGAAGGAGCAAAATTACATAGAGATTTGAGGTGGTGAGAAGCTTAATTTCCATGTGATAGTAGATAGGGACCCATTATGGCGAGTTACATAATTAAACTGATGGGCAGTGAAGATGAGTTTTTGGCTGCGCTTTATATGGACTAAAGGCA
This sequence comes from Mauremys reevesii, assembly GCF_016161935.1. Classification (NCBI taxonomy): domain Eukaryota; kingdom Metazoa; phylum Chordata; order Testudines; family Geoemydidae; genus Mauremys; species Mauremys reevesii. Next base: position 84,144,975 of record NC_052627.1, on the reverse strand, counting down.
TGCCGTGCGTATGTTTCAGAGGCCAACAATGAGAATGTTGCAATTGTCAACTGTTAAACACAGTTTCAGAACATCTTTTACAGTTACTTGTTTCATGATGAGATTCCACTTGATTAAATAGTGGCCCTTCAGTGTGTATCACTGCTCTGTCCCCTAAAGATGACCTTGAAACGTATGATTGTTTATCCCCCAAATTGCAGACTTTTCTATTAATATCTGTGCAGTTTCTACAGGAATGACTGTTTTGTCTTTAAACATTTCTACATTATTTATAATCAGAACATTGAAGCACAGTTCCTGTGCCTGAGAACCTGAAAGTGAAACTAACTAGAAACAGGTCAGAATGACTAATCAATTTACATTATAGAGGTGGTAGTGCAATAACAAAAGATGAATAACTTTCTTTTATTAGCAAACAAGATACTTTTAGCAACACAAGTAAGGCATTTTGTTTTAAATATGACTTCCAGTTTGAAAGTGTCTTATGTATATGTGTATTTCACTTTCCCCTATTCATCTCTCAAAAATGACATGCTATGGGTTTATCGTACTAGATTAAATTTCTATAACTCTTAAAATAGACTGTAACACAACTGTGCAAGAATGAGTCTTTCTATAGCTAGCGCACGTAGCTCTTATGTAATGCTTCAACTACAGATAAAATGTGCTATATAAAATTCATCTATTATGCCAAAGCCATAGCACATCACTTTTGACAGGCTAATAGGAAAAGTTTCAGTGAATTGATGAAGTGGGTATTTAATTTATCATAAACTAGGACAAAAAAGTTCACACACTTCTTAGGGTATGTCTACACTGCGAAGTTGTCAACAAAACTTTTGTCTTTCATGGGTACTTTAAAAAGCCCCCCCACAAAAGACAAATGTTTTGCCGACGCAGCGCTCTCCTGCTGACAAAGCTAATGCCGCTCATGGGACTGCAAGTATTTTGTCAGCAAAAGTGCCGACAAAGCGTGTTTGCACACACTGACTTTTAGCGACAGGGCTGTGTCGACACAGCCTTGTCATTAAAAGCTGCATGGTGTAGACAAGCCATTAGTCTTGTTGTTTGTCTGCCTGGCTACACACTGAAACAAAGAGGAATCTGTTCATAGTATGAAGATTATCTTTGCAATTAGAAAGATGAATTACGTTTTGGGGAAATGGAGATGACATTACATTTACAAAGCCTGGATTTTTCTAGTGCCTTTATGTACACTGTCATAAAGCGGCAGTCATGTGTCTTAAAAATTCACAACCGTCCTTCTCTTTTTAATTTTATCTAGGTCAGCATTCTGTGAAGATGTTAAGTAATTGCAACAATTTGTTTTCTTTCATTTTTAACAAGTATAGTAGAAAAACAAATCAAAGTAATGTCTGTAAGCTTGTGAATGTTGTACTTATTATTAATTGGACTCCAACAATTTTTTCCTTTATAGCATTGCCGAAATACAGAAAGATGTGGAATATAGGTTGCCATTCACCATAAACAACGTGACAATTAATATTAACGTGTGAGTAGCGCAAGATCTACTTAAACACAACTTTAGGAACTTAAAATCTTGCCTTGTAAATTGTAACAATAATAAAACTTAAGGCCCCATTCCTGCAAAGGCTTACAGATGTGCTTATCTTTACTGTACTAGTAAATACTCAAAGTTAAGCACATGTCATATTTTCAGGCTCAGTTCCAAAGCAAGCCTACATTTTTTCAGCAAGAAGCTAAGTCACATAAAATGGCAAGCAGTTTCCAAAGTTTGAATTTAATTACTAATAGAAACTTTTCTTTAATTCTTTTTATTCTCTGTACTAAAACATCAGTCATACAAGATCATTATTTCATTAATCTTTTCTACTGTAAATTGAGTTTTTTACAGTGTTTCCTCTGAATTTGCATGCTATGGTCTCTGGCCCCCCGGCTGTTCTAGTTGCACATTTTTACTCCTTTAGTCTAGAGGATTTGCTCTGGTGCCTGGTCACAGAGCCTAATTCTCCTGTGGTTCCCAGGGCATTGCCCTTTTCTCTCCAAGGGCTTGTCTACATGGGACATTAGTGACAAGCCAGGGTGTGCATCTGTGGCACACTAGCTTGCCACATGGTAATGTCCTGTGTAGACCCTGTTCCAGTGCACTAAAATTTCCATAGTGTACTTTCACATGCTGCTGTTTGAAACAGGAGTATGTATAAGTGCATCACCAAACTTTTAGTGCATTGGAGGGTCCACAGTGCAAGCTATAGATTCACACCCTGGCTTGCTGCAGTGTCTCCCCTGTTGTAAGCAAGCCCAAAGTTTGTATATCGCAAAACATCATGGAGGTATTTAAGCCTATTTAGCAGCACTTGAGAGTACAATCTGCTCTCTCCTTTTCTGAGTCCAATTACCCTCCTCAGTACCATTTTACATTCTGATTAACATTCTCTTCCTTTTATTGAAGAGACATCATGCAGTTTTTGTTTTCCTGCTGTTTAAACTGATCTGATCCCAGAAAAGAAGTATTCAAAGAGGTCACCATTCATATTACTGACTCATTACTGACTCTTATTTCACCACAAATTTAGTAACATATATCTGAAGTAAAAATCCCTCTTATGCACCTCTCTCTGTTTCCATAGTTTTTCCTGTTAGGAAGTAGGAGTATCTGATATGTTTTCTTAATGCAACATATTCCTAATAAGACAAGCTTATCACAGACTGTTAAAAATGCCAATAATAATAAAGTATTTTTGTGTTTACAGCTTGCTTCCTCCTCAGTTTCCTCAGGAAAAACCGGTGATCAGTGTTTTCCCACCAATAAGACATCACTTAATGGACAAACAAGGAGTGTATGTGGCATGTCCATTAATAAGCAATGTATGTATAATTTCCCTAATGGTTATATAACAGGTTTCATATATATATATAGCACTCTGACTTCTCTAGTACATCTAACAACAAATTACTAGGAATACAAAACTTAATCGATATATGTTTTGTGTAAAAACAAAGAAACACACAGTATTCCTTACTAATATCCCAGAACAACTTCTGTTGCACTACTGTAAGCTTCAGTGACTTGAACAGTTACTGTGGGGTTTCTTAAATATGGATAGTACCATGTGTTGTGACTTAAGTCTGATTTGCAAAGACGTCTTCCTGCTTTGTTGTGAAATTGTTGTAATCTAAAATTAGATTACTTTGCAATTTACTGATGCATGGAACACTAAGCAGGTCTTGAAGATGTTAGCTTTCCCAAATAACACGTCTTTCATTTGTTTTCTCTGCCAGAACAGGTATATATCAGAGTTGTTTTACTACAGTTCATTTAGTGGAAAATTCTTTCTAGGAAATTCCCAGTCATTTTTGGATACTTTGAAATAACAGAGCCAATTTTGTAGTTTTGACTCTTTGAATGGCTTTTTATTTCAGATTAATGTGTTAACTTATTGAGCTTTCAGATGAGCATTAGGTCTGTTTAATCATCTTTCTATCAAACAATTTCATATATAGATAACCCATATCTGATAATGGAATATATACATAGATTTCTAGCACCCACTCACAGCTCAGGAGACTTCAGCTGTTAAAGAAATGACTTATTAAAAACCCTAAGGGCTTGTTTACACACATTTTGAGTTACCGCATTAGCTATCTGTTTCTGTACTGTTACACAACCTTCTAATGTGGATGCAATTATACATGAGTTATAACTCATGTTTAGGCATATTCATATGATATTGCTGTAATGATGCGGCCTCTGCGGGACACAACTGAGAGTATCAATTCAGGACAAATTGCATAGAATAGGGCAGTTATAGCCCAAGGCTGGGTTTCCTTTACTATTAAGGCACGCCAAACCAGACAAACAGAGAGGACTTCGGTCTCACCCCACTGGCTAACCATAAGTCATACAAGCAATTCCCTTAGACACTCCAGTTTCCCATTATCACCACCAGTGCCACTCGTTATGGGGACGAATGGTTATGAAAACCAATACCTCAGTAAAAGAAAAAAGGTTCTCCTGCTCCCAAGGACCAAGCCCCTGATCCAGATCAATATATAAGTCAGATGTTACCCACAAATCACGCTGGTGCCAGTTCTTTAGAATCTAAAATCTAAAGGTTTATTCATAAAAGAAAGAAATATAGATGAGAGTTAAAATTGGTTAAATAGAATCAATTACATACGGTAATGGAAAAGTTCTTGGTTCAGGCTTGTAGCAGTGATGGAATAAACTGCAGGTTCAAATCAAGTGTCTGGAATACATCCACAGCTGGGATGGGTCATTCAGTCCTTTGTTCAGAGCTTCAGTGTAGCAAAGTTCCTCCAGAGGTAAGAAGCAGGATTGAAGACAAGATGGAGGATTTGCAGCTGCCTTTTATAATCTCTTGCCATGTGGCCTGTGCTTCCTTTGTTCCAAAAATAAGCTACCCAGTGCACGGTATGGGAAAACCTTAGAATTCTGTCCATACGCATGTCCCTGCATGCCTTGCTGAGTCACAAGGTATATCTGCCTTCTCTCAATGGGTCAGTTGTATAGCTGATGGTCCTTAATGGCCCATCAAGCAGGCTAGGCAGTGCTGATGCCAAATTGTCTGGGTGTCACCCAGAAGCATAGCACAAGTTTGAAATACAGACAGTATAGAGCCAATATTTATAACTTTAAATACAAAAAGATACATGCCTACAGATAGCAGAATCATAACCAGCAAATCATAACCTTGTCATAGGCCTGGTCCACACTAAAAAGGGGGTTCGAATTAGGGTACGCAAATTCAGCTACGGGAATAGCGTAGCTGAATTCGAAGTACCGTAATTCGAACTACTCACCCGTCCAGACGCGGCGGGGTCGAACTCCGCGGCTCCCCCGTCGACTCCACCACCGCCGTTTGCAGTGGTGGAGTACCGGAGTCGACCGCGGCGCTTCCGGAGTTCGAACTATCGCGTCTAGATCAGACGCGATAGTTCGAACTCCGTGAAGTCGAACTCACCGCGTCGACCCGCGCGGTGAGTATGGACCTGCCCATAGACACCTTACTTAACCTCCTTTGTACAAGATTTGGTGCCACTATATGACCTTGGTTGCAACAATGATCTATACGGTCACAGTTTATGTCAGTAACGTCACATTTGCATTCAAAAGAAATCATGCACTTCTTTTTTGGTGAGCTTCTTTGGTACTTTAGGAGTGCTAAATATAATATAGATTTTGTTCTCTACCAGTTCACAATGCACTCTGACCTTGGAAAAATTATTCAGAGCTTACTGGATGAGTTTTGGAAGAATCCTCCAGTTTTGGCTCCTAGCTCAACATCATTTCCATAGTAAGTATACATAAAGGTAAAATTGAGAGATCACACCATATTCAAGTGTGTGCAAAACCTGGACAAGTAATTTCCAGATTCATCTTTAGATTTTCTTAGGAAATGTATGAATGTAACAATATGTCAAGGAAAAAACTGGAAACAATTAGTATGTAAATTAGTTGGAGGAGAGGCAAAAAGTTAAAAAAAATGGTTTTGTTTCAGACTGGAAATGTTTAATTCAGCCAATTGATAGGCATGGATCTGTCCACTTAGGGTCAATTTTAAAATGATATAGTTGGCTTTCCTGTATTATCATGTTAATTTGACTTTAGTGCTTTTATGTTTCTGAAGATTAATGAATGTGTATCAATAGCAAAACAAGTACTTCAGGCAATTATTCCCATAAGCATTTTTTGTTCCTGGATGCCCTGCTGATGACCTCAGGATCTGAAACTCCCAAACTTTAATTCATTTGAGAATCTGTCAGATAGATAATTAGATTAAAATATGCAAAGCAGGCCCTAGACACTATAGCCTTGTCCATACTTTAGAAATAATTGATCACTGACAAGAAATGTCGTATGCAATTTTGAATTTAAAAAGTTAATCACTTCAGAAACTGCTTAAAAACTTTATCTGTTGCTGATGCGCTTAAGTTTTGTAGGGTGAACAAACCCTAATAGACACTGCAACTCATTTTTTGTAAGGGCTTCTCAGTGGAAACCAGGTTTAAATTGATGTTTCCACAAACTTCTGAGAAGCATAAAACTTGAGTTTACATTTGCAATTGGCTCTACATCAAATCTGAGAGCATATAACTTTGTTTTTCAACTCTTTACCGGGATAGAGAGATAATTGAACTTACTTAGAAAGTTTTTCATAATGAAGTATTATTGTATAAATAGCAACATATGGTAAAGTATCTCTCGCAGAATTATCATTTTTATTATTCTCACTTTTATTATTACTTTTGAGATAATAAATACTTGTGTACTACTTCAAAAGCTCAACAACAGAGTACCTTGCATGTGTGCTAGTAATTTCAGATGTATTCTTGAAATATCATAAATGAACAGTAAACAATTAGTTGCTGATGGTAAATTTTTTCTTTTTTAGTCTTTACAGTAAACCAGCTGGAATGCCTCCTTATACTCTTCAGGGTTTTCCATTTCTTCCTCCATACCCGCCACAAGAAACAAATAGATCTATAGCTTCTGTGCCAGTTGCTGAATCAGGTTACACTACAGACAAACCCGCTGCTCCGTCCTATGGCTTGATCACAGACCTGCCATTACCTGTTCCAACAACAGATGCACTATTACAGGTTTGTATGTGTAGTGAGATTTATCATTTAAGCAGTCTACACCTACATCCCTCAGAGCTAGTCCAGACATTGAATATAAATCCTTCTCAGGGCAGATGTGTGCGGAGGCAACCGTTCCTGCTGTGGCAAGGGCTTTTAGATGATATTAGAAGCAAAAGAAAGAAATTACTATCCAAAGTTTAAATAATGCTTTTAAACTTCTGTTCAGGTGGGCCAGAATGGTTTCACTTACAAGATGCCTGATGTTCCTGATACATTTCCAGAGCTCTCAGAATTAAGGTAAGATCTTGGAGAAAAACGTAGTTACTTTGTGGTAATGCATATGACAATTACTGCTTGAACTGGAAAATATTTTTTTTCTTGTTGCTAGACAGCCACCAAAAAGTTTCATTAGGAGAAAACAGTACTCATATTTACCATGACTTCCTTAGTTTCTGTAGGTTGCTACATATCTTATTAACTCAGTTTTTTTTCTCGCTCAGGATTTTTTAATAGGAAAATATATTGGGAACTATAGGTAAAAGCTGTCTTACATTACTCTGACAAATTAAAAAAGAGTCTCTTGCTGTATCCTTCAAACTGTTTTCCTGTGCATCACCAGGCACCCAGTAAGTGTAACAACTGGAAAAAGATGGCAGGAAGGCATATACTGTATTAAAGCATCTTACAGCAGTCCCCCATAGAAAAGACTTCAACTTTTGTGAATATTTATAACTTATGTTGTAAATACTTGCTGTTACAATAAACATTTATCCATACTACATAAGCAGCAAAGAGTCCTGTGGCACCTTATAGACTAACAGACCTATTGGAGCATGAGCTTTCATGGGTGAATACCCACTTCGTCGGATGCATGTAGTGGAAATTTCCAGGGGCAGAGGTGTGTGTGTGTGTGTGTGTGTATATATATATATATATATATATATATATATATATATACACACAAGCAAGAAGCAGGCTAGAGATAATGAGGTTAGTTCAATCAGGGAGGATGAGGCCCTCTTCTAGCAGTTGAGGTGTGAAAACCAAGGGAGGAGAAACTGCTTTTGTAGTTGGCAAGCCATTCACAGTCTTTGTTTAATCCTGAGCTGATGGTGTCAGATTTGCAGATGAACTGAAGCTCAGCAGTTTCTCTTTGAAGTCTGGTCCTGAAGTTTTTTTGCTGCAGGATGGCTACCTTTAGATCTGCTATTGTGTGTCCAGGGAGATTGAAGCACTCCAAGCTATCTATCGCCCCATCATCTCGCCCACAGACAACCCGAAGCATATTCTCACAAGTAACTGCACACTGCACCATAGTAATTCTAACTCAGGAACCAATCCATGCAACAAACCTCGATGCCAATTCTGCCCACATATCTACACCAGCGACACCATCACAGGACCTAACCACATCAGCTACACCATCACCGGTTCATTCACCTGCACGTCCACCAATGTAATATAAGCCATCATATGCCAGCAATGCCCCTCTGCTATGTACATCGGCCAAACTGGACAGTCCCTACGGAAAAGAATAAATGGACACAAATCAGATATTAGGAATGGAAATATACAAAAACCTGTAGGAGAACACATCCTCCCTGATTGAACTAACCTCATTATCTCTAGCCTGCTTCATGCTTGTGTGTATATATATATATATATATATATATATATATATATATATACACACACACACACACATACCTGCCCCTGGAAATTTCCACTACATGCATCCGACGCAGTGGGTATTCACCCACGAAAGCTCATGCTCCAATACGTCCGTTAGTCTATAAGGTGCCACAGGACTCTTTGCTGCTTTTACAGATCCAGACTAACACGGCTACCCCTCTGATACCATACTGCATAGATACTCACAGATACTTCCACTTGACTGACTGACTGTTATTTTAAGCTGTGGCAAGGCATTAACAGTTAGCTTTCACTGGAGAATTTCCTTCAGACTTTTGAAACAGCCTCCCAAGCTAGATATATTTGTCTGAAAGAAATGGACTCCTCAATTAAATTAGTCTCAAACAATGGATTTGCTCACCTCTGATGTCCTACTCTTAACCCCTGTTGTAATAGTTGACTAAACCAAAAACTCTTTCTTGTAGAATGCAAATCAGTGGACCTTTCCTATACATTTCCAGGTTTGGCAGGATGAACAACAGATTCTGAGGGTTTCTGGAAACAGAGAATTCCTTCTTAAGGGTGTGTCAAAAGTTATGCAGGCTGTCAACAAGCAGTTTATATATGAGGCTTGTAAGCACTAGTAGCATATGTTTATATATCGCAAAGGGGTTTGGTTTTGTTTTCATATTTTTAAGAAACATTGCCAGCAAGCCAGAGCCTTCCAAGATGACTAAAGAGAAATGTGGACTCAATGCATCATCTCCTAAGCTTTTCCATAGGGCTTCAGAATTTGCCAACAATATTATGTTTCTAGTCTAATTTCTCAAATTGTGGTGCATCAGAACTAGATAACACATTCAGAAGCACATTAAGGAAGTAAAGATTGAAACTAAAGGCACTAATACACCGCCTTTCAATGCTTGTCCACTGCAGATGGTAGAGTCCAGTGCAAGAAAATATAAAACAACATGGCTTCTTTGCTGGAGGAAAATAAATCCCAAATAAGTTGCTAGGTTTCATTTTTGATTGGTCTTTTGCGGTATATCCTTTTCTTTTTTTAATCCAGTATATCACAGCTGACAGATATGATTGAGCAAGAGGATATTTTGCTGGAACAGTTTGTGAATCTGCCACAGCTGAAGCAAATCATAATGGATAAAGATGACTTAGTGAAAAGCATTGAAGAGTTAGCAAGTAAGACTTCCACATATTTATAACTATGGTTGTGTTTTCAGAACCGTGGTCTCTTAAAATTAAACAGCTTATTTATTTTACAGAAAAAAATTTACTGTTGGAACCCAGTCTAGAGGCAAAAAGGCAAACAGTGCTGGATAAAGTAAGTGAATAAAAATAAATTTTCTGGAAAAGAAATAGCTGAAATGTTCATTGTTTTTTTAAGAAATATTTTTCCCCCCCCAGTATGAACAGCTTACTCAGATGAAAGCCACCATTGAAAAGAAGATGCAAAGGCAGCATGAGCTTAGTGAGGTATAACTTTTTTATTTTCATGTTATCTTTTGAATAACATTCTACAAATTATGGACAAAAGTTTAATAAAAATTTTCAAGAATATTCTTCTGGCCAGATTCTGCTTTTATGTGAGTGTGCATGGCTCCCATGATTTGAGTAAAGTAGAGCTACGTAATATTTCTGTGACAGTCAAGTTGGCTTAAAAACAAAACAGAAGGTGGTAGTACAACCAAGATTCTGTTTCACATTCAGTGGTACAGTAGCAAAAAATCTGTCAGATGCTGAGTGATGGTGCCATTAGAGTTGTTCCTGACAAATTTGGTCAATGGCAGGTATTGGGGAGAGAGACTGACCCAAAAAAAAAATCCATTAACTAAGCCATTTAGCAGGGTGATTTAATCAAACTCTTAGTTGTGATGGGAGGAGTTGTAACAAACTAGGTGATAAAATCAAGAACATAGTCAAAACCTAGCTAAGAGTTCTAGGCCAGGCACTATAAACTTACCTCAGGGGAAAGAACACCAGGGCTGAAGTCCAGCTTAGATCTCCACATAATATGTATAAAAGTACCAACTATAAGTAGGTCATTCTCAATAACATCAGTATCACAGTTTAACAAGACTTGACTATTTTCAAGTGCAGCTAAAGTGTGTTATAAAAATAGAGATGTGGACAGCGTAATTGGCTTTGAGCCTAGCTGTATAAAGAAAAGGTAACAGGAGTTGGTTAGCTTAAAAGTTGGTTTTGAGCTGGCATAAAACTTTTCTTCTTTGTCAAATTGATGTTTAGTCAGGAAAAATACCAGTATGTTCAGCTTAAATTTCCCTTTGTCTTGATGCATTCAGTTATTTGTTTCACATAGATACCAATTTACAGATACAAGCATGTTGCTGGGACTAGGAGAATAAACTATTTTATTAACAGGATTCCTCCTAGAAAAAGTAAACTAAATTATTCGGTCAGTTGTATTCCAAAGGTTTCTGAAAGCCATGATTATAAAGATTTTGTACTTTCACCTGGCTCCACTTACTCAGGTTCATGACCAGTCCTTAAGTTTCTGGCATGAACTTCAAGTGTGAAGCCTATTGATTACTTTTTATATTTTGCTTTAGAGCATCTTTTAATAATGACTTCTAGAAACAGTGATCTCAAAGGCCTTGGGGACCCTGCAGTCAGATCTCTGAGGGTGGGCTTTAACAACCACACACAGCATCACTGAAATCAGTGGAGCTCTGCATGGGTGTAAGGGTAAGTCAGCCCAAATCAGTTACTCTGCCAAATGTCATCTTCATTCTGTGTTCCTGTCTAGATTTTTTTTATCAATGTAAACATTCCCTGATTTCTGTAGGTGGCAAATTTCTAAGTTGCGTAGCAGTCTTAATTTTAAGATACTACAGTAATGTTCTCTCCCACACCCATTAAGCTGTTTTCATACATTCCTTTATCTACCTTGTGTAAAATAAAGATAGTTTTCAATGATCATTTAACATTAGCAGGAAACTTTTTTTCCCTCAGAGTTGCAGTCCCAGTGCTTTGCAGGCCAGACTGAAAGTAGCTGCTCATGAAGCCGAAGAGGAGTCTGACACTATTGCAGAAGATTTCTTGGAAGGAAAAATGGAAATAGATGACTTTCTTAGTAGCTTCATGGAAAAGAGAACAGTATGTAATATATTCTCGAGCAGAAATGAATTGAACAAGTGGGGTGTATGAGTGATCACTTTTTAAGAGTGGAGCAATTCTGTGATTCAGAATGCTGGATTCTGTGACCTGCTGCACACTTCTTAAAAGTCTTAACTAATTATTCTGATTCTTCCAAGATGGCAGCATATCTTGTATAGCTTGTCAGTAACATTAGAAATGGTTTGTAGTTTTGTAAATTCCCTCTCACGTACCTGAACTCTAGCTTATTCTTGTATGTGCCCTCTATATACTCCTTTTTATTATGCTCACTTCCCCTAATCTTAGAAGGTACTTTTGTGGCAGAGCCCCTTGCATCTCTTGTGGTTTTGTCACACTCAGATAGCAGTGACTCTGTAACTTACTTTACAGTTTAGCACAAAAACATAGAGCAAAGGGGAGAGGGCACACTGATTTTTTTTTGTCAATGAGACATAATGTCATTGTTACAAGGTGGACAGAAATGCGTATGCATGATGAAACGTAACCTTCCATCCCATTTTTTGAGCAAGAGCAATGAGATGCATCTTTAAGTGAGCCAGGTAATACTTAGTCCTGACTCAGTGCAAGGGACTGGACTAGATAATCTATTTAGGTCCCTTCTAGTACTACATTTCTGTGATTTCTCCCACATATAGTATTGTCCTCTCATTCTTGCACTGAAATAAGGAAGAAAACCAGTTGAGCAGTTTTAAGAGGGGGAAGGAAGAGACAGGGTATGTAGAATAATCTGCTGTGTTGAGAGTCTCAACCTTATAACTTTTACATTTCCTTAACCCTTTAAGGATGAAATAATAAAGAATAATTAAAATGGGAAGTCTTAAAATATGGTTCATGATCACTACATGTGCTCTTGGTCTCTGTTCTTGTTTCCTGTAGATAAATCATAGTAAAGTCATCTAATGATACTGTAAATATTTTCCTAATTACTTTTCTACATAAGCAACTGCTTCAGGAGTGTTCTTGCAAATAGGAGTGAATTTTGATGGAATTGCTGGTAGGGAAGTGGTCCACAGGTCAGTCTCTCTTTTAAGATTCCATGAAATAGGCAACTTTTAAACTAGAAAAGAAAGAAATAGGGATTGGGTGTGTAGAATACAAAAATGAAACATAGCAGGTTATTATTTTCAGAGCTAACTGGTCCACTTTTTGTGTTTTAGATTTGCCACTGTAGAAGAGCCAAAGAGGAGAAACTTCAACAGGCAATAACAATGCACAGCCAATTTCATGCTCCACTATAGGTAAACTGCTACATGAAGGCAAACTCCCACACACTTTGCATTACCTTCATAGCACTTACTCTATATTTACCAACTGCAACTGTCATGTTAAAATTATTAGTATTTCCCATAACATTTCTTGATGTAGATCAATTTCAAGTCAAAGTTCCTTGTTTGTTTCTATACAAAGGAAGGAAATAGTTGGTATTTTCAAAAAAGTGTGGGTTGGGGAGAACATCTACTTCCTGAAATACCTATCTGTAACTGGGGGGAAGGAAGGAGCTGCAAAATAGCTTTTGAGGCGGTTAAATGTCTAATTATAGAAATTTTTGTCTTCATAGACTTTCCTGCAAACTAGACCTGCCAAGAGAAGAGTGAACAAACCCAATAAAGCACATTTTCTAACACCTATTTGCAAATAAGCATTTCATCATAAATGGTTGTATTTATAGAACAGATTGTATACAGTGCTGAGACTGTTTTGTACAAATTAGAATGACTCTTTATATTCTCATTTTATTCAAGAAATCCTTCTATTGCAATCTTTGCACTAATATTTCTTGTATTTATTGTTGATAGTCCTTACCATATTTAAGTTCCTGCTGCTATCCTGCCATTCTTTAGAGATTAAATATCTAAATGTGTAACTTTGGCTAGCTTTGTACATTTTATAAAACATAATTCATACCTTTTGTATTTTGAATTTGAAACATTTGCTTGGGTTATTTTATGAAGACTCTTGAAGATGGTGAACTTTGTGGGGAGGAGATTGGTAACGCTTTTTATAATTGTCAGTGAAATATCAGACTTCCCTTCCTTGATGCCAAAAATGTTCAATGCCAGTTTATTTTTATTTCAAATAATATCATACTAAATGTTCCTGCATCCTGTTGGATAAGTAGAATCAGTTTAAGGAACGGATGCTTTGGAAAAATATTATATCAGCAGTCTGTAAATATACTATCTATTATACTAAGAGTACAAATGGACTCTTCATTCTGAAGTGACAGGGCACCCACCACTGAAACTAGCTACAGAGTTTTCAACCAGACATCATCTTTCATTTTAAGCAAAACCAAAGGAATTTGTTGTTGCACAATATAAAAAAAAAAAAAAAAACCAGGCCACCTTTTTATATAGTTTTTGTGGTGTTTAGTGTCTTTCATCTGAGGAACTCAAAGCACTTTACAAGCTTTAATTTAATTCTCAAGTCCCTTGTGAGGTGGTAGTTACCTGGATTCAATATACAAGGAAACTGACTTTTCAGTAGCTGTGCAGTGAGTCATGATCAGGGCCATGAATAGAACTCTTATCTGGTGAGATCTAGATCTTTGTCCTTTGATCACTAGACCTGTTTGTCAGGTGCACTTCCTTTTAGGGGAGGGGATATATATTTAATATGCACGAACTGCAAATTACAAACAAAGGCCCCATGATGTTCTACAGGTGAAAAATGCAACCCTAAGTACATTTAAAAAAAATTTCTAGTCTGTCTTGCCACTGAACTGAGTCATGAAGTGAAAGTACAGATTCTAGACAAATAGATACATTTGCTACGTCCTGAATTTTGGGATAGATTTAGTTACTGCAGTTCTCTGTTTTATTTCTATCATAGTTGTAACTTTCTTCAGGAATCTTGATATTGTTCTCTCTCTTCCCCACACTTCTTCTGACAAGGTGAAGAGAAGCAGGGTGGAAATGCATTAGACTTTCTGAAAAGAGAACTTTTTTCATGATCTTGAGTCTGCAGCAACACTACTTAATCCTGTCAAATCTGACAAGCTAAACAGGGTTAGACTAGGTCAGTACTTAAAGGTTTCCTACCAGTAGGTGTCACTCTAACCTCTAAGTCAGGACTGAATTGAATGCCCCCAGCATTGTGTTAATAAAGCCCCTGTGTTTCTGGAAATGCTGTTTTTTTGGGCTTGAGGTAAAAGTTAAATCTGACTCTTTGTAGTCACTAAAGATCCATTAGCACTTCTTACAAGTGTAGGAATATTAACCCATATATGCTGCCCAAATTTCAAATGGGGTAATATTCTTTTTACCTAAAATTACATTGATGGGTGCTTTTTTAATTCATATAGTTACCTGGCAGTTTTATTTAGGAAAACTTATCTCTGTGCTTTGTACTGTGGTGTGCTGTTTTAAACAGCTGCTGAATACGGTGGTGGGCAAAGTGATCCCTGAGAATAGTTTCAGTTTGTAAACCAGATAGAGATCTTGCAGGATGCGCAAGTAAGAGACTATATGGTGATTATATTCTTTGTACCAATTAAAGCATTACCCTTAAAGATGACTTGTACATTTTAATCCTCAGACATTTGAACATTAAAATGTACAGCTGGGAGAAGTTTTGCCTCAAATATTTTTTTTTTGCTGAAAAATGAAGATTTGGATCAGCTAAAACAATTGGTGAATTTGGATTGATCAGTTGGGAAGGGGCACCCATCAGAGATGTTGAAACAGTTCACTTCAGCATTTCTGGAAGTTAAATGATTCAACTTTTGTTTAAGAAAAATATTTTTTTAATTTCCCTCAATTTTATTTTTAAAAACCCTCACTAAACTTAAATGTTTTGGATTGACACGCTACTTTTTTTTATATTAGTTTGCCAATAATTTCAAAACATTTTTGTTTCAGGCTGACCTGAAACTTTTTTTTTTTTTTTTTGCACCCGCACCAAATATTATGTTCTTTTGTAGCCCTCAGAGTATTTTCTGCACACTGATTAATTAAAGTATGTGGGTGTGGCTTTCAAAACAATAAGTAGGTCACATTTTCCCTCTTCCCTTCCCTTGTAGTGCATGTACAGTAAGTAGATTTACTGCAACTCCACTCTGAAATAGCTGTCCCATTGAGAGTGCTGGAACATGGAGGCTGCTGTTGGGCCTATGGAAAGTCTGTTTTCTATAATATTGCATGTTCTAGGCCTAATGAAACTTTAGGAAACGTGTAATTTAGTATTAGAGAAGACAGACAGACTAATGCCTGTTGACCGCCTGTACTGCATAGCCTCACACTTCGTGCCAAAGTGCATACAAATGTATTACACCAAGTGAAAAATAGTGATGTTCTTTAATTTGCAAACTAGGAACAGAAGACCTAATTTGTCATCGGTATTCCTCTACTTTAGTTGGTTACTTCTGTACTGCAGTAACTGGTTTAATTTCTCTGCTGCTGTTTAATGGTAACTATCTTATATTAACTTCTATCTCAGCAGTAATATTTTTTGTATTTAATGTAAATCTCTATCCTTCTCCTTTGGATCAACTGACTGCTGAAATGCAGAGCTGAATTCTCTGTGTAGGGGTCATAACACTTCATACATTGAAAAGATTTCTTCCACCTGCAGTATAAAGTAGTGGAGTCAAATACTTTCCTTTGGGAATGTCTCGTATAAAACTATAGCTGGCCGACAAGATCTCCCACTGGGATTACACACTCTTGAAAGGGGCCATTTTAACATCTGCCATATACTTCCCAATCTGTTTCACATTCTTTTATTCTAAAGTGAGGTTGATAACTATCAAATTTCAACTCTATCCACCAGCACTATGAGCAACAGACTTTATTAAATATAAGCAGATTGTAAGTTACTAGCTGGGTCAGTTGCATAACCATATTATAAACAGGTTGGGAATTAATCACATGGTTTTTTGCTCTTCAGATGCTCCTATAGCTGTACCACTTTGGACCTTGGCCAAATACAAGTTAGAAACAGGGCAAGCAACAGTTTCTTACCAGTCTTCATTACTGCTTCCTTTTAAAGACTTGGGAATATCTCCCATAAGGCTCAAAAGTAAGTCTGACTATAAACCTTGGGGGAGAAAGTTTAAGGTAGTTGTGTATATGTACCTGACTGACTAGTGTACATTGTAATATGTGAAACTCTATGAATAAAGCTTTTTAAAATAATCAGTCTGCTAGTCCTTTACCTACCACGTGGATACCATGTACTCTGACTGCAGGACCTCTCAGTGAAATTGGAACCATTTATCATGTTTCTTAATTGCTATTAGGTGTAAATATATTCAGTGCTGGACAGGCTGTTTTGTATCCCTGTGGCTGGTGCTCAGATAATGGCACTGGAAAGCTTCTCCCACACAACCAGTGAATGTGGAATCATTCATTCATTCATTCATGCAGATCTCCATAGTCTTCTATCCTGGGCCATTCGCAGCTGGTTCCAGGTATTTTTGCTATCAACCTGAAGGTGGGTTCCACTGCAGTGCCTGTCTGGTGATGTTGGTTGGCTGCTCCCACCTTCTCCTTCTAATTTCTTCCTCTGCTGGGAGTTGATGGGTCCTCTCCAAGAGGTGGATGTTACTGATGGTGTCTGGCCAGCGGATCTGGAGAATCCTTCTGAGGCAGCTATTAATGAAGGTCTGGATCTTCCTGGTGGTTGTTTTGGTTGTCCTCCAGGTTTCAGCTCCATACAGTAAGACTGATTTCACGTTGGAGTTGAACAGTCTCTGGAGCTCCAGATGTTCTTGAGCTGTAAGAAGGCTGCTCTTGCCTTACCAATCCTTACTTTGATGTCTGCGTCTGTGCCACCCTGCTGGTCGATGATGCTACCTAGGTAGGTGAAGGACTGCACTTCTTCCAGGGGCTTCCATTCAGTGTGACTGGGATGGAATTGATCCTAAGGATCTTGGTCTTGTCCTTGTGGATGTTGAGGCCAACCTGTGATGTCTTCTCTTGCATCTGCTGTTTAAAGTCCAGGTCATCAAGCTGGGTCCACAATGACCATTAGTGGATGTCTTCATAATCCAATCGATGACGAAAAAGAAGTGGTGACAACAAGCATCCTTGTCTGACTTTGCACCTGGAAGCTGTTTGTGAGCTGCCCTCCATGGATCACTTGATCAGGTTGACCACCTTTGCTGGGATGCCATAGATCTGTTCTGCCGAAACCTGCCTGTTCATCTCTAGCTGGTGGGATCGACGGCATCCTCATTCTTCTCTCTGACTCGACTTTGAAGACCTTCCTGGGCACCACAGTGTGTGGATTCCTCTATAGTGGGTTGTTGCTGTTGTCTTTCTCTCTTGGGATTTTGATGAGATATCCTCTTTCCAGTCAGCCGGAATCACTTCTTCTTCCCATATTTTCTCAAAGAGCATTTCCACTGAAGCATCCAGGTCTGCTTTCATCCTGTTCTTCATCATGGTGATGGCTTTTCTGATCTCGTCTCTGGTTGGTTTATCACAATTGATTGGGAGGTCCTCGTTGGCTGGGCGATGTCTGGTGGATTTGGTGGTGCTGGTCTGTTCAGGAGTTCCTCAAAGTGCTCCGCCCATCTGTTCATCTGTAGTTCTATTTGAACTTTCCAGACAGTCGCGCCTGCTCTGCTTCTGCTGCCAGTCCATCCACATAATCTCTCTTGTCCTTCCTAATATTCCTCTTCACTGCTCTGTTGCTCTAGTCCTGCTGTTGTTGACTGCTGCCTTCTTCTTTTTCTGTCTTCTATCATCCACTCTTTCTGCTGGTGTTTCTTAATTCCAAGCACTTCTGGCATGCTGACCCTAAGTGTGTCTCTTTCTGCCATCTGTTGAGTACACTGTCTTCCTCTTCTTCAGACCGATCCTGTAGTACTGAAAACTTATTCTTCAGCGTCAATCCCAAAATCTTCCTTGGTCTTATGGTCCTTCAGAAGGTTGATCTTCTGAACTTCTTGCTAATGCAGACATGGTCGATCTGGTTTTCTGTCATGCCTGCTCAGATCCACAAATCTCTCTCCATTCTCACTCATCTCTCCCAGAGCATGGGTCCCCATGACTTGGTGTTATCAGGTCCAATTTTGGCATTAAAGTCTCCCATAAGGATGGTAATGTCTTTGTCTGGGAGATTCTGTAATATTTTCTGGAGTCTTTTTTAAAATTAGTCTTTTTACAACTCTTCACTGTCATAAGTTGGAGCGTATCACTGAAAAACATTCATCTTAAACCTCTTCATTTTATATCTGAAGGATGCTGTGATGATCCTGGGACCATGTGCCTCCCAACCAATCAGTGCTCTCTGTGCCTGCTTTTCATGTCCTGAATACAGCAACAGCCCTGACTTGGGACAGGCAGATGGCCCCAAAGGACCTCTCTGGTGGAGTTGTGAATGTGGAAGCCAGCCTGATACTGGGATAAATACTTACTCAGGGCCAAAATGCCCAGTCCTCTGTACTGAATTACTCTGTCCTTCTTAAGTCTCTGGACACCATCAACTCCCCGTGCTTCCTTCAGAAACTAGTTTCAGCTGAGAATTGGCTAGTACTATGGTGTTAATCAGTGGTCAAAATTATTGGCTTTCACAGCTCTCTTTATTGCCTTTGTAAATGACACATCTGACCTGCCTTTAAAGATCAAGAGCATGATGACAATTTATACCTTTTTGTCCTTTGTTAGAGAAGTTAAGATGCATCATATAGCCCTCTGTATATGTCTTTGGAAACTACAGTGCATTCAGCAGCTAATGAAAGTTGAGTAAATGAAGGCGACAAATACTGCCAGCTCCTAGAAAGAAAAACCATATCTGGGCTCCATCCTCATAACTCCTGCATAAACAAATGCCTCATTGGATTTTCCTCCAGTGTACATCCTTTGTATCTTAAACAAAAAAAACCTGAAGCTGTGCTTGGAGAAGATCTAAATTAGAGTTGATCTGACATCTTTTCTTCTGCTGGCAATTTAGCAAAATTTAGTTTAAAATTGAATTTAATCTTTTGTTGTATATACCCCATCTCTGGTTATGTCTTCATGGCAACCTAGGTCATCAGCACCCAGCCTAGCCACGTGTGAGTGGCCACACCCAAGTTACTGGATCCACATTAGTACTGCACTCACCCATGGAATGTGCCAGAACTCCTGGGGATATAGCCCATAGTTCTTAGTGCTGCAGTCACTATGATTCTTTCCCAGTGAATTGTGGGAAGGCAGTGCAGGGCTATAAGCACTTGAGTGGTGTGGCCTGCATATTCCCTGCAAAACTGGCAGGTTACTAACCAATGTGTAAATAGCACAAAGGCTTTAGCCTATATCCCAGGACTAGCCAGCTTGCTCTAATGTAAATCAACATCATGCTTGGCTGAGAGGGTTTTGTGGAGAGGAGCCAGGTTAAAGGCAACAGCCAAATTAGAGCCCAAGTTAACTCTTGAGTGAAGACCAAGCCTCTAATCACTGCAGGCACCATTCTTCCTCGTCATGTAGCCTTGTAATTGGGGGTTATTTTTTCAACTCCTTGTGCTTTGTCCCCCACAGACTCCAACTCCTGCCTTCTCATTATCAAACTGACATGAGTGCGTCTCTCGACACCACTGAACCTAGTTCAGGCCCTCCTCATCGCTCATCTGGACTAGTGCACCCTCATCTCTAGCCTCACGAACCAGCATTGCTTTCTACCTTTTCGCCCCATCCACTGAAAATATGGCTGCTAGCATTATTTTTCTTGCTGGAGGCTCTGACCACATCATTCCTCTCCTTGATTATGTTAAAAACCTTCATTGCCTGCCTCTGGTTTTGAGCCAGCTAGTTCAAATTTCTTCATCTCACCTTCAAAGCCTTTCCCAACTGTCTCTTGTTTTTTACCATGTTGTGTGCTCCACAACTAATGCCCAATCATTCCTCTTTTTGTCCACTTCTCCCAGCCATCTCCATGTGGCCTCTGAGTGTAGAAATGAATTACTTATGGATTAATCTGTGAAATTGTCAACCCACCCCTTCAAATTTCCACTCCAAATCCTGCTTGGAAAAAAAAGTCAGACAACCAATGATACCAGCGTTTAGGGATTTTTTTTTATTATTATTATTATTATTATTAAATTAAAGATGGGTGAAATCCTGGCCCCAGTAAAATCAATGCCCTCGTTCCCACTGAGATCAACAGGATTTCACTGTTGGAACCATCTGCCACCATAAACGGTTAACCTATATTACATGGTTATTTTAATTTCTTTCTTCCTCCCATCACACTCCTTGTGTAGTGTCTCAAATTACAGAGTAGTCATGCAAAAGTTCTAGGGTGACTAAAATAGGATTTTATAATAGTAGTCATGTCTGTCTTCTGCAAAAATGGAGATAATGACTAGCTGATGTAGGAGGACATGAGGGAAAAAAAATCTCTCATTCCAATTGATATTTCTTGAATTTCCTAAGCATTATTTTACAAAGCTATGTGAACAAGCCTCTTTCATGCACTAATGTGAAAAAAACAACATGCAACAGTTGCAGTTTATTTTTTTTAAGTATTTTTCCATCAGGCTAGTATAATACTACAACACACACATTTACAATGAAAATGACTAAACCAAAGTTCCAAGCACTGTAAGGCATACAAGTTGGAACTGCTCTATAAACGTGGGTGTCTAAAACAGTCATATTTTACATATAAAGATCATTACAATAATTTCACAAGCAACATGAAGCTAGTGCTTCCATTTTGCATATACAGTATAACCTATGTCTAACAGCACAAAGTAACACCATAATCTACAATGTTACATTTTAATGTGCAACAATATTGCAAGAATCTCTGAAAACTACTATTCTTTTGTATTTTAAAGCAGAATGTATTTGCATAACTTGTTCTGGTTGCCATCTTGATTCTGTGTGTGTATATTTCTTCAAGAAACCCCATTCAAAATCTCCTTTAACATCATAAACTTTACAGCCCATGTTCAAAATATGAAATACACTTTTTCAAAGTACAATTAAAATCAGGACTTTCATTTATTAAAAATGCATAAACATTTTAAAATATATAGGGCCAGAGTCTCAGCACAGTATAAATTTTCATAGTTCCATTTACTTCAATAGAGCTACAAGGATTTATTCAAGTTGAGGATCTCGTCATTGAAGTTAATGCTAAAATAAGGCTTGCTAAGAGCAACTAACACTTTTGTCCAATTATGGCAGCTCTCCTATGAGGCTGGAGGCTAGCTGTTCTTTTTACACACAAAGCTTCTTATCAGAATGAAAACTTCCCTGAAAAAGTGGACTAAATTACTAGAAATGTATTAAAAAAAAATCAACAAATGTAGTAATAGCTATGGCATCTGACTATGCAAACTCTGCCAGTAAAACCTGTTCTTGAAACATTAACAATAAATATAACTAAAGCAAACTTGCACCTTTACCATTTTATGTTCAGCTATAGCTCAAGCCCAAAAGGGACTTCAAAAAGATAAGGAGAGAGGACCAATAAGTTAAAATTTTTAATGGTTCAACTGTAAATGCTGGCACACAAAATAAAAGACTAAGTAATTTAGTATAAACAAGAGAATCCAAAATGTTAGTATTTTACTGACTTCTACTTCAAACAGAGTTTTAATTTTTTTAAATTGCATCTTTCCAGACCTTTGTTACTAATAAGATCTTAAATTATTAAAATGGATAGATGTTATAAAAAAATCACTTTAGACAACATATTTTGTTGCTTTTTTCACTTTACTCAATGAAAATAAATTACTTATTTCTAGTCAGTTTCACATATAGGTTTTTTTACATCCTAGCAATATTCAACCATGTTTGGTTGGCAAATACAGCAAGAGAAATTTACATTCAGATGAAAATGTCTTCATTGAATTTATTTTAAAACAAGACATTTCTATCAGTGTTAGGATTTGAGAAAATATTTTTTGCGATATCTAAATTTCTGGGCCTAGTCTACTGAAAGTATCCTTTTAACTTCAGTTTTGGGGTAATATTTTAAAAAGTAACTTAGGACCTTAGGTGCTTAGGGTAAAATTTCCAAAAGTCTCACTGAAAGTCAATGGGACATAGGCACTTTTGAAAATTTTAGCTGTGGTCTTTAAAAATTGGCTCTTTTTGGAATGATTATAGAAATAATACCATGTAAAGGCTAGAAAAACAACAAAACTATTTATTAATTAGATTGTATGCCCCTTGGGCAGAGACTGTTTTTGTTCTATGTTTATATAATGCCTAACACTGTGCACAGTTGGGTCCTGCTCCATGACTTGGGCTCCTAGGTGCTATGGTAATACAAATAATAAATAAAGTAAACTCTGATGCCTATCATTCAGTGCAAAGTCATGGTTTACCAAAATGTTTGTGTGTTTATTTTTATATTCTTCCTGTTTTACTCAAAGACCCACCCACACAGATCCAGCTGGAGGGTCAGGGTCCCATTTACACACCCAAGTAATCCTGTTAATTTGTGTCTGTCATTTCTACTTTTACTTTGCTGAAAGAACATAAGAATGGCCGTACTGGCTCAGACCAAAGATCCATCCAGCCCAGTATCCTGTCCACTGACAGTGGCCAATGCCAGGTGCCCCAAAGGAAGTGAAGCTAACAGGCAATGATCAAGTGATTTCCCTCCTGCCATCCATCACCAACCTCTGACAAACAGAGGCTAGAGACACCAGTCCTTACCCATCCTGGCTAATAGTCATTAATGGACTTAACCTCTATGAATTTATCCAGTTCTCTTTTAAACTCTGTTATAGTCCTAGCCTTCACAACCTCCTCAGGCGAGGAATTCCACAAGTTGACCGTGTGCTGTGTGAAGAGCTTCCTTTTGTTTTAAACCTGCTGTCCATTTGGTGGCCCCTAGTTCTTATATTACAGAACAAGTAAATAACTTTTCCTTATTCACTTTCTCCACATCACTCATGATTTTATATACCTCCATCATATCCCCCCTTAGGGCTGGTCTACACTGGGGGGGGGGGGGGAAAATCGATCTAAGATACGCAACTTCAGCTACGTGAATAGCGTAGCTGAAGTCGAAGTACCTTAGATCGAATTACCTACCGTCCTCACGGCGCGGGATCGACGTCCGCGGTTCCCCATGTCAACGCTGCTACCGCCGTTCGCATTGGTGGAGTTCCGGAGTCGACAGGAGCGCGTTCGGTGATCGATATATCGCGTCTAGATGAGACGCAATATATCGATCCTCGAGAAATTGATTGCTACCCGCCGATACGGCCGGTAGTGAAGACGTACCCTTAGTCTCCTCTTTTCCAAGCTGAAAAGTCCTAGCCTCTTTAATCGCTCCTCCTATGGGACCTGTTCCAAACCTCTAATCATTTTAGTTGCCCTTCTCTGAATCTTTTCTAATGCCAGTATATCTTTTTTTGAAAGGATTTTAATAGAAATTTTTTCACAAAATTGTTAAATTTGAAAATTTTAAGAAACAAACCCAATATTTCCACAATGTACACAACTACCTTCAAGGCAAAAATACTCAACAAAAACACAGTTATGTACAGTAGGCATAATTATGGAAATATAAAAATAACATTTGGAAAGCAAAAATAAATGAATAATTCTTTATGGCTCTGATAAGGTTAAAAGAAGCAACCACAAGGGGCTTAAATAAATGTTCATAATAGCAGAGATTACCTTTCATTAACATTGTGTCTTATTAGCTGTAATAAGTGGTGGTTCTGCCTGGTCCTTTACATACACAATTGTACAGCTCCTTTTCTTTGGAATTTTTTTAAATGTTCAAGGACAGTGCCTGTTCTTCATCTGATGAACAGATGCCATTTCAGACAGTGAGAAACACAGCTTCATCTGAATCTTTGCCACTGTCTTCACTAGGCAGGCAACAACCACCACTTGGGGACCTGCAGCCCAAATCTTCCACACCTGACTCCTGATCACTGTTGGCTGAGAGGTCAGGATCAGAGCTTTTCAGGTTGTCCTGGGTCAGAATCAGGGCTGAGTCTTCTTCGTCTCCTTGTGAAGGGCTCCGGGATGGGAATGATTTCACATTATTAATGTAATCCTGGGGTGTGTTAGCTATGCTGTTGTTAGAGGTAGAAGGCCCTAAATGTGTGTTGTGGTCTTGTTGCTTAGAGTTTTCTTTTCTATTGTTTAACTGCACTTTTTTGAGATCTGCCAATCTCTGAAAGAGAAACAATATAGTTTCTACATTATATACACACACACACACACATACACATGCACGCACGTTTCGGACCCAATTACGCTCTTGCATACCTTGGTGATGGGCACAATGTAAATATTTAAGGTCAAAATATGACTTACACCCTTTGCAACTATTTGACAATAAGAATTCTTCCCTCAACTGCAGTGGGGTTACACAGACCTTTAATCATTTCAGCCTTTATGCCATATGGGTCAAAGAAAAATTAACTTCTGCGGGAGTGTGTGTGTGTTTTGTGCAGGTACCAGGGCAAAGTTTCACCCTACCCCCTAAAAAAACCCAATCCTGGCTTCTACAGATGTCAAAGGCAAAAAATTCCCATTGAGTTCAGTCCCAGAAACTCCCCCTGTGTTTGGAAAGCACACAGCAGATGGTAGGTGCCACCACTTTTTAAGTAATAATATACATTTATGGATTATTCTTTCCATCTTGGTATTATATATGCCTGACCTCCATTGCACATGTCCTGTAGAAAGGTGAACGAAAACTACCTATTTAGCTGAAATTCAAAGACTTCCCCCATAACTAGCCTTCTTTAGAGAATATGAAGTCTGGGAAATCAGATCAAGTGTCTTTACCTGTTCTAAGACTTCCAGCTCTTCCTCTAACTGCTGAGTTTCTTCTTTCACTGCCATCAGGTAATCGGTAACTGACTGCCGGGGATGCATCCCCTTTTCAAAGCGGGTATACATACCACTCCAGAACCTGGAATTGATAGCAGGAACTTTCAGAAGTGTTAAATGCAGGTGGTATGCAGGAATACACGGTCTTAAACATACATAAGCACTTTACTGCACGATGTTAGTTGAAAAACAGATTTACTACCACAAGATCATGCTTTACTACTTTCGATCATGTATGACTGACAATGAAAAAGAAGCATAAGAATGTAAATCTATAGACTAATACTGGCATAAATCAATTATATACAATTTTAAGAAACATCAGGCTACATTTGATTTAGACCACAGCTTTGATCTAATCTGTCTGGCGTTCTGGATTGATAGTATTTCTTTTTTAAAAAAAACTTTTAAACTCATTAAATGTATTTACTGTCAACAAAAATGCATGTTCTGTCAAAATAAATACACACCTTTGTTAAGAAAAATAATAACTTAAGTTGTATTTTTATTTGTTCCATACCCTCCATTTAAAAATACTATAGCACAGTAGTAGCTGCATCAAAATTAAGGTTGAAGCCAGCTTTCCATTATAAGTCCAATTTTAGCCCCTCTCCAGTTTTCCTCAAAAACAACTGGTCCTCCTGAAGTTTTGTATGCCACGGCTCATCTGAGCGTAGTTTTTTTCTGGAAAGTTGGGTAAAAATCAGAAGAGTCATCTAAAAGTTATGGTGTGAAATGTTACTTAAAATTTCACATTTAACAAAAATGTTTAACAAGAGCCAAAAAGTATCTCAAGGATGAGTTTGTGTTTTGTTGGCCTGGCTGAAAAGTACCTTTTGGGTACTTGGTGTAGCTAAGCATGACTCCACTGAAATCAGCGGAGTTGTACCCATTTACACTTGCTCTAAATTTGACCCTAATGTTAAAAGACAAAATTGCACATATTGGCACAGAGATGTCTCAATATGTGTTCACAAGGCAGTCTATGAAATACCTGACAGATTCAGGGGGTCTGTTTCCATCTGCTGCATCACATGGGTAAAACAGTATTTTATTATGATAATTTCTTCTCAGGTTGTCACTGTACAATCATAGGACTTGATTTGGAGAGGTGCTGAGTGCCACAACTCTCAATGAAACTAATGAAATCTGCTGGTTCTGCTCTACAACTTCCAGGATTAGGTCCCAGATTGATTCAGGAAAGTATTTAGGGCTAGATCCACAAAAGCACTTGGATGCCTAACAGCCACTTTAGGTGCCTAAGTCCAATATTTAGGCATCACTGAGATCCTCAAAACCCCCACACAGCTGCTGCCTAACCCTACAGGCATCTAAATTTCCACTGTTAAAGTCCCCTAGGTATCTCAGTTTCTGACAGTGAACGTATGCATCGTTATCTCAGTCTCGGCACCAGACGCCTAGCTCATCCCTAAACCCCACTCAAGGTCCTGCCCTGCCTCTGTCGCCTGCGGGGCCTGATCCAGTAAGTGTTCTGTAACCCCTAAACCCACACAAAATGCACAGAGGAAGACATGGCAGGGGTGGTGCCTGCACCCACTCCCCCACCCCTTTCATAACTTTTAGCCCAGTGGTTAGCACATTCAGCTAGGATGTGGGACACCTGGGTTCAACAACCCCCCCACCCCCCACCGATGTGGAGGCCTGATCTGAACTTGAGTCTCTTCCCCTCTTTGTATTAATTATTTATACACAGTGGAACGGCTCCAGTAGGAGAGATTGAGAGAGAACCAACCAGATCACCCCATAGCCTAGCAATTAGGGCACTCTTGTAGGAAGGGGGGAAACCCAGCTTCAAATCCCTCCTCCACATCAGACAGAGGGTAGAATTGAACTGGGGTCTCCCACATCCAGGGTGAGTACCCCAGCTACTGGACTAAAGGTTATAAGGGAGACTCCTGGTTTAGCATTTTCCAAAAACTGGCTTAGATGTCACCTCCAGGTGTGTGTTTATGGCTGTGAATCCCAAAAAGAGGTAGGCATTTTCCTCCAGCCCTGTTAGGCACCTAACTCCCTTTGAGGGGCAGGGCTTAGAACATGCGGAATTCGGATGGATTTAAGTATATGCTAAAGTGCATTCCTGAAAGGAGACCTTAACAACTGATTCTATGAAATCTTTGCGGGTTAGTGATACCAAGCTATTGTAGACTGCACTACAATTAATTTAAAGTAAGAGACCTATAAAATAATAACCCATGCTAAAAAAGAAGCCCTTAGGAAAGTGGAAGCAGCCTGGGGTTTTACAAGCCAGTTTCTGTGTATTTGCTCCTTAGCCATGCACCCATCTGCGTGCTCTTGTGTGAATTGTTGACATAGTTCTCAGTTAAATAACTGCTCCTGTTAGCCTGCAACTGAAAAGTCAGCTCGGAGGAGGTGTATGCCATAAGTATGTTTGGATAATTGTGTAATATCACTCCTCCCCTATTTTCTAATTCTCTGGCAACATGTGGCCAGCACCTGACTATCTACGGAAGTAGCTCAGCAGACAGATTAAGTAACAGACTTGAATTAAGAATTCAGCTATCTGGCAGAGCTGTTCTAGGTAGGGTGACCAGAGGGCAAGTGTGAAAAATTGGGACAGAGGGTGGGGGTAATACAAGCCTATATAAGAAAAAGCCCCCAAAATCGGGACTGTCCCTATTGGGACATCTGGTCACCCTAGTTCTAGGAGATTTTTACCTAGTATTAAGCGGTTTCTTTTTTCTTTGCCAAACAATCTACATCAATTTAGTAATGTCCGTCCCCCCAACCCTATATTCATTAACACAAAAAGCCCAATCCTGCAAACCCTTACTCAAAGTAGTCTGATTAAAGTCAATGGGATTACTCACATGAGTAAGTGTCTGCAGTATCAGGCCCATATTTTGTAAATCTCTTTTGCAAATATTGTTGTACCTAAAGGGACACTGTCAGATTACAATTAGAGTTTTTCATTAAACTGTTTTTTTAAACCTGGGTTAGAAATGTGACCTAGAGTGTTAAACATGAAAGAATATTAACATTAATTCATTTTTAATCACTTAGGTTGTTTGTTTACATTTTAACATATCCTTTAGGTTGGAATATGAAAATAACTATTTAATTGTACTTATAATAATTTTTAATCACTTTCACTTCTCTTGTATTAGCAACAAAATAGATTGTTATTTGCAAAAACAACAGTAACATTTTGGATATTAGACTATATAGAAACTTGTAAACACCTAAAATATATGTGGGGCCTAAGTTACCCTCCCAGTGTTACCTAGAATTTAGCAGCAACGTTGGACAGAGTATTTTATTTGCTTACTTACCAAGTACTTGTTTTAACAAGTGTGAGTGAGATCCTACGATCTTTCTGAAACCACTTGTTTCACCTGTGATGCTGATTGACCCAGGGAATCAAAGATTCATCACAAAATCTGATACGGCAGAAATCTAGTGGAACAAATGCCTATGCATGTAATAAGTACACACAACTATCAATGCAGTCTTAGTCACAAGCTTCTTTTGTAACTAATCCAATGCTGTGACATAGTGTAGAGGCCCTGTCTGAGTATTGGCAGGCAGGGAGTTTACTCACTGTAGCTGGCACTGAATTTACCACTGTATCTGTCAATGTACTAGAATAAAATATACAGTATAAGATTAAGTTCTGAGATGAGCAGTTTTGTTCTAATACACCCCACTAATAACATGCACTGTGCAATGGCAACAAGTGAAGTCACCTACTTGTACAAGAAATTGCAGGGAGCTGTCTGTGGGCGCAGTGTCCCCTGGGTCTGACTGTGGTCTTCTCTATACAGAGGATTCATATAATCTGCACGATTCTTCCACAAATGAGCCCAAAGCGAATATGTTCGTTCTTGAATTCTGAGAAAGGATTTAGAAGAAAAAATACATAAACTGCTTTCCAGAGGTGCAGGTATAGCTAGAGACTATTAGTTAGAGAACTAACCTCATTATCTCTAGCCTGATTCTTGCTTGCATATTTATACCTGCCTCTGGAAATTTCCGCTACATGCATCCAACGAAGTGGGTATTCACTCACGAAAGCTCATGCTCCAATACTTTTGTTAGTCTATAAGGTGCCACAGAACTCTTTGCCGTTTCTAGAGACTAGGGAAGACACTTCAGTGCTCTTTGCTGGTCACTACAATCAGCTTCAGAGCCTCTTAAGAAAATTACACAAATTATAGCTGTAGAATGTAGAGGCCTGTTTTCCTTCATTGGACTTTAAAGGTGAAATCCAATGCACCTCTGAAAAGCCAGAGTAACTGGACGTGGAATTATGGGGGTTGAGTAAATAAGATGTAGCCTCTGTTTCAGGGCCCATGCCCAGGGCTTCTATGAGTTAAAACAGCAGCCAATGATCCTTTGTATCAGTTCTGTGTTGTGTTGAGGCCACTGAATCTGTATATTCATTAATCCCCAGGCCTCTTCCACACCTCCTCACTGCCCACCCCTCTTCATGGCCTCGCTGATCTACATGGGCCTGGTGCACAGACACTTCCCGCAGCATGTAATGGGTCAGGCACTCCACTGCGGCTACTTCTTCAGTGATTAACCCTCTTCCCACAGCCCATAAGTGCCAGGGGCGGCTCTACAAAGTAGGCTGCCCCAAGCAGCGCGGAGCGCTGCGCCGCCCTTCCCCGGTCCTGCGGCGGGTCCCCTCTTCCCGCGGCTCCGGCATCCTGGGGAGGGCGGCATTTGGCTCCGGTGAAGCTCCCGCCGGCTTGCCTGCAGCAGGTCCACCGGAGCCCGGGACGAGCGGACCTGCCGCAGTCATGCCTGCGGGAGCTCAACCGGAGCCGCGGGAAGACGGGACCCGCCGCAGTCATGCCTGCGGCAGGTCCGCTCGTCCTGGGCTCCGGTGGACCTGCCGCAGGCATGCCGGCGGGAGCTCCACCGGAGCCAAATGACGCCCTCCCCAGGATGCCGCCCCAAGCGGGCGCTTGGCCCGCTGGTGCCTAGAGCCGCCCCTGATAAGTGCACAGAGGACTTCCACTGGTTTTTCACACCATGGGTGAATTTCAGCCACATGCAAGTTTGCTGACATTTCAAGTTGGCACCAGATTGCTGATCAGCCACAGTGGCACTGTAACAGACAATGGCGACTCTGCCTTTACAGGAGGAATGGCCAGTTACCAGTGGGGCACCATTCCCTTACAGACTACAGGATTTATGCCAAGTTCTACTTTTTTCTGTGGGTGGATCACTGCAGGTTCTGGGGATCAGCAGTTTGTGCAGATACAATTTGAAACAGTTGTGTGCTGTGTGACATATGGTGCTAAAACGCAGCACTGTAGATGTTGTGGCTCAGCCTGGAGCTTGGGCTCTGAAGCCCAGGAAGGAGGGTGAGCCCTTTCTGACCCCCTTTGGAGGGATCATGGTCTTGAACCTGGGTCTCCAGGCTGCAGCCACCACCTGGCAGCTTGCTGATACCAGCAGGGAGCGTGGGCTGGTGGACCCTAGCTTACCATAGGCGGTGCCCACAAAGCTCCCAATTGGAGATGTCCAGCCTCTTTGCGTGGCTCAGACTCACTATTTAAGTCAGAAGGAGACACAGGAAGTTGTCTGAGCAACTACAGGAATCCTTGGCTGGATGCTACATTGGATTCTGCCTTCTTTCCTGATTCCTGCCTTCCCATCCTGCTCCTAGTTCTTGCACTCCTGTCTTGCTCCAAGTCCCTGCTTCTATGCCCTGGCTCTGACCCTGGGCTTGATTCCTGACTCTGTCTCTGACCTATAGTTCCTGACCACTGCTGCTCTGACTGCCTACATTCTGGTCTATAACACCCCTTACTGGGAGTAAGAGGCACAGAAGCAAACAGTCAAATGTAGCGACAGATTTTGTGGACTATGAACAATTTTTTAAAGCCTCAATCCTTCAACTTGAACTGAGGCTTATAGGAAAAGATTTCTGGGGCTGCAAAAGCACAATGAGATGACTTATATGGAAGTGTCAACCCAGAAGGGAGAGTACATCTGCAATCAGGGGAGCTACCAGATTATTTGTGTGCACTGGGTGGGTTAGAACAGTTCTATGATGTCCATCCACATGACCTTAAAATGGGACTATTGGACAAGAAACCAGGAAATTTGTACTGATGGACAGTTCATGGGATGAGTATGTGATGAACACAAGAACTCCAGTACAATCAGAGAGTATAAAACTAACAGCACAAGAGGTCAGTTCGCTGTCTCTCCAGACCTGGATAAACAGGGTGTCACCAGCAGGAACCCCAGTTCCTTACCCAAAAGGAGTGGGTGGGACAGAGAGGAATCTGGCTCTGGGGAAACTTAAAGATTCAACCCTAGGAGGGGAAATGGATTTCTCATACATACATAGCTCTGGGATGGGAACAATCACACTGAGGACTATGCCAAGGCTCGAGTGAGACCCTAAATCCTTTCCCCACCTATAGATTATATACACAGCACTGTACATTACAGAAGCTCAACTTTTTTTTGTTAAATTATCTTGCCAGATAAAGGAAGGCAATAATTGTACATTGCTACACTTTGTGGCATGCAAATTTATATAGACATTTTAATCTTTAATACACACAAAATCTGCAAAACCCACATATACCTATCTAGTTAAAGAACAGAAAATCATACTTCAGCTCTCGCCTCTCCTTCTGGCTGTTACACAGAAAGTTACCAAACTGGCAGGAATAGATATGATGTTGTATGTGGATCAAGAATCTTTCATTGAACTCAAAGGCACAGGGAAACTGTTCCATTAGCTGCCAAATGCACTCGATGAACTGATCGATAACTGGGGATATCTCTTTTGGATCTCCATCTAAATAGCCATACCTAAAATAATGCAAGATATTACCATTATAACCTGAAATCCAATAGTAATCCTTTATGAAAACTAGAGCACTACATGGTTGGAAAAAAAAATGTGTTGTGGGAGAGAGTTGAGTCATGGGTTTCATGGTGAATTTTTAGTCACATCACAAA
This sequence comes from Mauremys reevesii, assembly GCF_016161935.1. Taxonomy (NCBI): domain Eukaryota; kingdom Metazoa; phylum Chordata; order Testudines; family Geoemydidae; genus Mauremys; species Mauremys reevesii. The sequence continues at coordinate 84,112,885 of NC_052627.1, read as the reverse complement.
ATCAGGCAGGTGTGGAAACCTCTGTTCACAGAACCGAAGGAGTGCTGTGCTTGCCAGTCAGGAACAGAGCACACAGGAGAAGCTCTGTGGGGAAACGTCCAGAGTCCCCTGCTGTTTTATACCTGGTACTAGCGTGCGCTGCAAGTCTCTCACTTCCATGAACACCCTTAGTCTATGTACTATTAATTAGCACATCTCCAGGACAACCTTTGCTGAGAGACTTTTATGGTGCTCCCCCACCCCCCGAAAAAACCCCTCCAATCATAGTTTAAGGCTGCCCTGTATTGGTGGAATTCCTTGGGGAGAGCATCCTAGGGCATAGCTGCACTCTGTTGTGTTAGCAGGTGTGCTTTGAACCACTTCTCTATATAGAATTAGGTTTTTGGTGCTGTTCACAATGGATTACCTCAATTAAGAGGGGACTGAAAATATGTAATGCATACAGTTGAGACAATATGCTGTATGTCTGACCTTGACCTGTAAAAGAGGAAGTATCTTTAGTTGTTTGTTCTGTATCTAGTATATATAGGCCAATGGAGTAGGAAATCATAAAAATAATTTCTTCTAAATTAGAACCTGCCATTACTTAAATGCCTCAATGAGGTATAGCAGTATCATTAAGGAGATCACAGTTATCAATGGTGATTGTATGCCTACAATATCTTATAGACATTATTATTAAAGATTTTGTAGAATGTCATTTTAACCACTGAAATGCTTGCTGGAATCTTATAAGAACTTTATTCCAGTAAAAACTGCCTCAAATTATTGAATGTTATTTAATAACTGTCACTGTAGCATCAGCCTATACAGAAATCAAGTACACCGCTACCTCGATATAACGCCACCCGATATAACACGAATTTGGACATAACGCAGTAAAGCAGTGCTCCAGGGGGCGGGGCTGCGCACTCTGGTGGATCAAAGGAAGTTCAATATAACACGGTTTCACCTATAACGCGGTAAGATTTTTTGGCTCCCGAGGACAGCGTTATATCGAGGCAGAGGTGCAATATGACAATGAACCTTCAGCATAACTTTTGTGCTTTGAATGTTTTTCTAAGGACTTGACTTAACCCACAAAGGCAGGGAACGGGAGACATATGTCCACATTATGGACAAAAAGCCTGCAAATTGTTTAATTAGCAACAAAAAGACAGTTGAGCTTTTGAGGCATAATACAACTGGTCAAATCAATACATTGTTTTATATTTCCTTTACTTGACGTATCTTTTGTTTTAATTTGATGGACTATTTGCCTATAGACTAGGAAAGAAGGACCCATTGCAGGAAGGATGGACTCCAGAGAAAGCAAAATGGAACCAGATTGCTGGCATGTACATTTAAAAACATTATAGAGGAATTTTTAAACCAGGGCTGTGGGAAAGCTGACAGGTGTGTAGGAGCACATGGTTTGGACAGAGACATCCCTACGAGAAGATCTATTAATGGGGATTCTCTCTTTTCTAGTAAGGAGGAGAAGATAGAAGTTGATAAACCACAGGTAGGAACTGGAGAGAAACAGTCAAATGAAAAAGAGTCCTATTCAATTGTATCACATAATGGCAAACAACTAAAAAGTGACAAATGTGATAAGTGCTTGTATACACATGCTAGAAGTCTAAATACTAAGATGGATAAACTTAAGGGCCTGGTATTAAATGAGGATATTGATATAACAGGCAACACAAAAACTTTGTGGAATGATGATAATCAATAGGACACAGTGATATCAAGGTACAAAATATATAGGAATGACAGAGTAGGTCGGGAAGTGGCACTAGATGTAAAAGAAAGCACAGAGTCAAATATAGTAAAAAAACTTAAATGAATCAAACTGTACCATAGAATCTCTCTGGATAGAAATTTCATGCTTGAATAATAAGAGTATAGCAGTAGGAATATACGACCAACCACCAGACCAGGATCGTGGTGGTGACTGAAATGCTCTGGGAAATTAGAGAGACTATAAAAATAGAAAACTCAATAATAATGAGGGATTTCAACTGTCCTCATACTGACTGAATATGTGTCACCTCAGGATGGGATGCAGACACCATAAATGACTCCTTTTTGGAGCAGCTAGTCCTGGAACGCACAAGGTGAGAGGTAGTTATTTGATTTAATCTTAAGTGGAGCACAGGATCTGATCCAAGAGATGAATATAGCTGAACCAGTTGGTAATAATGATCATCATATAACTAAATTGAACATCCTTGTGAGGGATGGAGAGATGGGACAAAACATCAAAGAAGCAGCATTTAATTTCAGAAAGGGGAACTACACACAAATGAGGAAGCTAGTTAAACAGAAATTAAAAAGGTATGGTCCCAAAAGTGAAATGCCTGCAAGCTGCATGGAAACTTTTTAAAAACACCATAATAGAGGCTCAAATTAAATGGATACCCCAAATTAAAAAAAAAAAACAGTAAAAGGACAAAAGAAGTGCCACTGTGGCTATACAACAAAATAAAAGAAGCTGTTAGGGGCCAAAAAGCATCCTTTAAAAATTGGAAATTAAATCTTACTGAGGAAAACAGAAAGGAGCATAAGTCTAGCAAGTCAAGTAAAAATGTATAATTAGGCGGGCCAAAAAAGAATTTGAAGAGAAACTAGCAAAAGACTCAAAATCCAACAGCAAAAAAAAAAAAAAAAAAAAGTTAAGTACACGAGGAGCAGGAAGCCTATAGGACAAACAATCTGTGGGGGCACTGAATGATTAAAGTGTTACAGGAGCACTCCAGGAAGAAAGTCATTGCAGAGAAGTTAAATGAATTCTTTGCATCTGTCTTTACTGCAGATGATGGGAGGGAGATTCCCACACCTGAGCCATTCATTTTAGGTGACAAGTCTGAGGAATTGTCCCAGATTGAGGTGTCAATAGAGGAGGCTTTGGAACAAATAAATAAACTAATCAGTAATAAGTCACCAGGACCAGATGGTATTTACCTAAGAGTTCTGTAGGAACTCAAATATGAAATTGCAGAACTACTAAGTGTGGTATGTAACCTATCACTTAAATGAGCTTCTGTACCAGATGACTGGAGGACAGCTAATGTACTGCTAATTTTTAAAAAAAGGCTTCATAGGTGATTCTGGTAATTACAGGCTGGTAAACCCAACTTCAGTACCTGGTAAACTGGTTGAAACTATAGTAAAGAATAAAATTATCACACACATAGATGACCACGATTTGTTGGGAAAGAGTCAACATGGCTTTTGTAAAGGGAAATCATATCTCACCAATCTATTAGAATTCTTTGGGCAGGATCAAGAAACATGTAAACAATGGTGATCCAGCAAATATAGTGTATTTGGACTTTCAGAAAGCCTTTGACAAGGTCCTACATCAAAAGATCTAAAGCAAAGTAAGCAGTCATGAGATAAGAAGGAAGGTCCTCTCAGGGATCAGTAACTGGTTAAAAGATAGGAAACAAAGGGCAAGAATAAGTGGTCAGTTTTCACAATGGAAAGCGGTAAATAGTGGTGTCTGCCAGGGATCTGTACTGGGACCAGTGCTGTTCAACATCTTAATAAATGATCTGGCAAAAGGGGTAAAAAGTCAGGTGACAAAATTTGTAGGTGATCCAAAATTACTTAAGATGGCAGTCTGCTTTGGGGTTAAGTAAAAGTTACAAAAGGATCCCACAAAACTGAGTGACCGGGCAACAAAATGGCAGATGAAATTCAATACTGATAAATGTTAAAGTAATACACATTGGAAAACATAATTCCAACTATACATACAAAATGATGGGATCTAAATTAGCTGTTACCACTCTAGAAAGAGATCTTGGAGTCATTGTGGATAGTCCTCTGAAAACATCTGCTCAATGTGCAGCAGCAGTCACAAAAGCTAACAAAATGTTAGGAACCATTAGTAAAGGGATGGATGGATGGATGGATAAGAATTAGAGGAGGACAACAAAAATGATTAGGGGTATGGAACAGCTTCCCTATGAGGAGAGATTAATAAAACTGGGACTTTTCAGCTTGGAAAAGAGATGACTAAGGGGGGATTTGATATTATGAATGGTGTGGAGAAAGTGAATAAGGAAGTGTTATTTGCACCTGCACATAACACAAGAACCAGGGGTCACTCAATTAAATTAATAGGCTGCTGGTTTAAAGCAAACAAAAGAAAGTACTTCACACAACGCACAGTCAACCTGTGGAACTCATTGCCAGGGGAATATTGTGAAGGCCAAAACTATAACAGGATTCAAAAAATAATTAGATAAGTTCATGGAGGATAGGTCCACCAATAGCTATTAGCCAAGATGGTCATTGATGCAACCCCATGCTCTGGGTATCTCTAGCATGTGACTGCCAGCAGCTGGAAGTGGACAACAGGAGATGGATCACTTGATGATTACCTGTTCTGTTCATTCCCTCTGAAGCACCTGGCACTGGCCACCATCGGAAGACAGGATACTGCGCTAGATGGACCATTGGTCTGACCCAGTGTGGCCGTTCTTATGATATTTGGAGGCACGCATAAAACAATTTGTAAAATCAGTACATTTTATATTCCCTTCACTTGAAATATGTTTTGTTTTAATTTGACAGAATAGTATAGACTGAGTAGGTCTCAGATCACAGACCCTTGATGTCAACTGCACTTAAGCACATGCCTAAAGTTAAGTGCTGTCCTGAGTAGGGATGCTTTCCTGATCTAGGCCTTAATTCTGCATGAGTGAAATCCTGTCTCCTATTGAAGTCAATGGCAGAACTCCTATTGACTACAATAGAAATTTCTCTCCAAAATGAATGCTTCAATGGTAAAAGTAAGCACAAGACAAGCATCCAATATACTCAATAGTAAACAATGGGGAAAGAATGGTAAGTAAATAACATTTCAATTTTATTTTCCAATAGTCTATAATAATGAAAAAAAGTTATGAGGAATAACTTGAGGGCATCATGTTAGTTTACTTTCTCACTTCCATTTGAAAATCAAATTAAAATGGCATCAGCAGACAGCTGACCTTCCCTTATGAAAAAAGTGTATATTGAAAACAAACCTGAGAGTACCCTTACCTGTGATTAAATTTGTGCCCAAAGGAAACCCAATCTTTTTCAATTAATACCTAAAATGAGAAAAGTGCACTTAAGTGTCATGTAATGGAATCAAGATTAATTTTTAGAGGAAGCAAAAGATGATGGAAATGAGCACTGCTGTATTTCAACAAAGCTTGATTCCAAAGGACCGCCTATAATTTTTTATTAAACTCTACAAGCCTTGCAAACCTATCTTTGCAGGAATGACCATAAGGTTGGTAAACATTCGTGCATACTCTGCCAGAGCCAATTTGGACATCAGCCCCCTTGTTGAAAAGGAACAGATTTCAAACATGGTTTCCCCAACCCGAACCCCCTGATTTGCACCCAATTTTGATAGGCAAAACTTCAGTGCTCATCTTTGAAAATTTTAATCCTAAATATAAATTGATGCCCCCAAAACAACGTCTTGGACAACAAGACAGTTTCTTTGTCATGATTCAAAAAACAAAGACGGACTGCACTTGACGGAACCAAATGTTTGGTGTTAATTTGGATAATTTGGCACTGATAATTTGAACCACTTTGGTTTTTTTAAAAAACTTTCTACTTAAGAAAAAAAGACATTTTTAAGGAAAAGGTTATTTTCTCTACACACACACAAAGTGTTAATACTTTGCACATGTCATAGAACATTTACGTCCTCTGTAAAATAGGCTTGCTTACCATAAATCCCTTTATAGTTCGGTAAAATGGATCTAATAGAAGGCTTGCTACAGAGCAAACCTGAGCTGTTCTGTCCCAGCCATCTGAGCAATGAACAAGAACACTCATGCCTTCCTCTGCCACAGCCTAAAAAGACAGAAAGATTCACAAAAGTAGTAAATAAGGTTATGGAAATGGGTAACAGTAGAGATGCACGCTAGTCCAGTGGTTTAGGGTGCTAGCCTAGCATGTAGGAGGCCTGGGTTCAGGTCTTTGCTCGGCTACATACCTCCTGTGACAGCCAAGGCCCAGGTCCAAAAAAGCTTTTTAGGTGCCTAACTCCTACTGATTTCAAATGAGCCTCTCTGTGCCTCAGTTTCCCTATCTATAAAATGGGGATAGCAACTCTTCCCTACCTGAGAGGTATATTGTGAGGGTAATTGCATTAAAGAATGTGAGGTGCTGAGATACCATGGTAACAGTGGAGATGTAAGTACCTAAGGTATCTAGACTGATAGCAGTAGTATCTCCATCTGAAAAATAGCTTCATCAGTTCAAGGACCTTACTGAACACAAGAGTATCAGACCACAAAGCACATAGATGAAGCCTACGTTTATGATACATGTCCATATTCGATATGCAAGATCTGAAGTCTATAATTCTGTAATCTTAATTTACATTATCAGGAAGAGAGCTATTTCATGCATAGTATAAGTGATGTGTGCAAGGAAGGGGTTATGTTTAGTAAACCTGGGAGATCCTTTTGGGGAAGTTAGAACTCAATGTGGATTAAAAGGATTTATTTTAAATAAGGCTTTTGCCCTTTTTTGTTTCTTTATGATTTCTAAAGAAAGCTGTACTTAAATCTCAACGGAGAAAAATAAAATGAGTTAAGAAAGAAAGTACCTAGAAAAATAAACTCTTGAAAACTTTAAATCAAAGTGGAACAATGACTAATAATGAATCATCAATGTTTATTTTAGGAGGGAGATAATTCCACCAGAATGGAATCCTGTGGGCAAAATGCCAATATTTAACAATTGGCAAGGATAAAAATATGGATACTAGAGGCTAGCCAGAAATAGAGCAAAAATTCCAAGTAGATTTTTACCCAGGAACCAAAATTATACAAGTAGATCTGCATTCCAAAACAAAGAGAAACAGGAAGATGGTTGGCACATATGCAACAAAAATAAAGATGATTTGCAGACATTACTTAAACTCGCCACTAGGGGAAAGATGGCAAATGCTGAGATCAATGAGTGAAATCCTGGCAGCAGTGGAGTCAATGGCAAAATGCCAATTGACTCCAGTGGGGCCAAGACTTCACCTAATGAATTCTGCTATAGATAGACAGTTACAGCTGCATATGGGAAAGGCAGAAGCAAGGCAAGAAAGAACTCTGATAGTTACTGAGTATCATCAAAAACATGAGAGTGGGCACGTCATTTTAAAAATAATAGTCACGTAAACACATACTAATTACCACTGTAAGAGAAAAAATGAGAGAGCTGGAGTGTCTGACATTGGGAAGACCTACAAGTAGTTGACATTTCAGAAGCATGAGGCGTATGTGATTATCAAAGGGATAGCATAATTTCTATTCACTATTAAAACGACAGGCAGGGGAATAGCACTAAACATAAGATACTATGGACTAACAAAATAAAATTTCTGAGTAGAATACCATGAAGTAGAACTGCACTAGCCAGAAACACCAGGTCTTTACAATAAAATACACTAGTTGGGAGAGTAATAACAGCCTCAAAAGTAGAACAGTGATAGTAAATGCAAAATACTGGGATAAACAATTTCTCAGTACTATAAATAACTGCTTCTTGGGACAAATAGGTAAGTATGCAGAGAAGAGGCTTCTCTTGAATTAGACATTGGTAACAGAGAGACAAGGCGGGTGAGGTAATATTTTTTATTGGACCACCTTCTATTGGCAAGAGAGATAAGCTTTCACACTTACACAGAGATTTTCTTCAGGACTGGGAAACTTAGAGAGTGACAGATAAATACAAAATGGAACAGATTGTTTAGTTAATACTGTTTAGTTAAAACGAGGAATCCTTGTGGCACCTTAGAGATTAACACATTTATTTGGGCATAAGCTTTCATGGGCTACAGCCCACTTCATCAGTTGCATGGAGTGAAAAATACAGTAGGCAGGTATAAATATACAGCACATGAAAAGATGGTGGCTGGGTCACTACAAAAAGTAATTTTCCCTCTGTTGATACTCACACCTTCTTGTCAACTGTTGGAAATGGGCCACCCTGACTGAATTGGCCTCGTTAGCACTGACCCCCTACTTGGTAAAGCAACTCTCATCTTTTCATATGCGATATATTTATACCTACCTACTGTATTTTTCACTCCATGCATCTGATGAAGTGGGCTGAAGCCCACAAAAGCTTATGTCCAAATAAATTTGTTAATCTCTAAGGTGCCACAAGGACTCCTCGTTGTTTTTGCTGATACAGACTAACGCAGTTACCCCTTTGAAAACTGTTTAGTTAAGTAAGTTAATACTGGGAGCATAAATTCATAACTTTGCTAGATACTAAAAATCATGGACGGAATAGAGAAACTGGATTTATGGCTTATTACAACAGGCTATAACCCACTAACAATACTACCCTGCCCCCGAGCTGCTTTCCCCACTCTCACAAGCTTTCTGCCTGTGACTGGAGGAGTGTTAACAGGCCACTTATCTTGAATGGTCCCTTGAAATGTGTTAACTGCTTATTCTAAACCATCTGTTCCACCTTGTATTTAGCTGTGACACTCTGGCCAGGTCTACACTACACACTTCCTTCAGTATAACTATGTCGCTCAGGGGTGTGAAAAATCCACACCCCTGAGTGACGTAGTTATACCGACCTTAACCCCCGTGTAGACAGCTCTCCTGCCGACGTAACTACCGCCTCTCGCAGAGGTGTAGGTATTAAGCCAACAGGAGAGCTCTCTCCTGTCAGCTTAGAGCAGGGGTCGGCAACCTTTGGCACATGGCCCACCAGGGTAAGCCCCCTGGCGGGCTGGGCCGGTTTGTTTACCTGCCGCGTCTGCAGGTTCGGCTGATCTCAGCTCCCACTGGCCGCCATTTGCTATTCCAGGCCAATGGGGGCTGTGGGAAACGGTGCGGGCCAAGGAATGTGCTGGCAGCCGCTTCCCACAGCCCCCATTGGCCTGGAGCGGTGAACCGCAGCCAGTGGGAGCCGCGATCGGCCGAACCTGTGGATGTGGCAGGTAAAGAAACTGGCCCAGCCTGCCAGGGGGCTTACCCTGGTGGGCCATGTGCCAAAGGTTGCCAACCCCTGGCTTAGAGCATCTTCACTAGAAGTGCTATGCAGCTGCCCCAATGAAAGTTTGTACTGTAGACCTGCACTCTGAGTAAGTTTCCCAGACCTGAAGAAGAGCTCTGTGTAAGCTTGAAAGCTTGTCTCTCTCTCTCACCAACAGACGTCGGTCCAATAAAAGATATTACCTTACCTGCCTTGTCTCTCTAATATCCTGGGACCTACATGGTCACAACACTTCATACCTTGCCTTGGTAACGCACAGGAGTTGGTTCAGGCAATAAAGTGGGACCAGAGTATAATTAAGATTGACATGTGTGCACAGGGACAATCATACCTAGAGGTAGTGCTGCAACACTTAACCTTCAACAAGGGGAACTTAAGGAGAAACAGGTTTAGTAACTGTCTGCAGGGAAAAGTTAAGAAATTAAGATATACAGCATTGGTTAGTGGAGGCTGCACTGCAATTCAGGTAATTAGTGCATAAGAATAGAGGGGAATAAAACACTAATTCGCAAGCAAAGTGTCCAAATGACAACTTTTGCCGCACTAAAAATTGTCTCTTCTCCCCTCACAGAAACATTACACATTTAGGGCCAGATTATTTTCTAGTGTAACTTCATCTAAGTCAATGGAGTTTCACCAGCAGTGACTCTGGCCCTCAGTTTTCTGCATCACGTCAATCAGTTTTGATTTAGTTTTACATAATTTACCTTTGCAATGAAGATGCCCGCATCCATGATGGCTTTGATGTGTTTTAGCCAGCCAGAATTCTCCAGGCCCCAGAGGAAGTCACTCATAGAAGGGGACTTCAGCTCACAAACTGCAAAGTCAGTCACATTTTTAATGCACAACGTAACATTTTAACTCGTAGGTTCCGACTTACTGTTCAACCTAAGTATTGATACGTTTGCCGATTCTCTGCATAGAACAGACATATTCTGAAATGGAAAGATTACTTTTAAGTATATCTAAGGTTCTATACAGCATGTATGAAAGCATAAGTTAAAGGGACAGTGCTGGGTGAAATTTGGCCCAATGTGTAAAAAAAAAGTTGTTTTTAAAAAAAGTAGGTTTTATAAAACTTTAAAGAGAAATGCTTCTTTTAAAAGATTCCCGAGCAGTGCTTTGGAATTTATGTAAATATTTCTTCTGTGGTGTAGGTTTTCCATAAGCACAACCATTTTAGCAGTAGTAATGAAATCCGTGACAGTGGGGAAGGATGATCCCATGATTAATTATCAGAAGTTGGAGTCGAGAGGATTGTGGTTTTCCCCCCAACTTTGCTACAGATTTCATGTGTGACCTTGGCCAAGTCCTGCAGGATAAAATTTTCAAAAGTGGCTATTAATTTGGGCACAAAGAAATTAAGCCAGCCATTAAAGCTGTTGGCCTTAACCTCACTGTGCCTCAATTTCCCCATCTGTAAGAAGGGTTCTGAGGATTAACTCAATAATACTGTGAAAACAATTTGAGCTCCTCAGATAGAAGGTCCTAAAGAAGTTAAATAATATTGAAAATAAATGTATCAGGAAATCTTACTCTTATGCTCTAATCAGCTGTTAGGCCGGTAAATGGCCATATTATTCATATATGTGCCGAGCTAAGCATCCAGGGTTGACATTCAGAAGCCCTGTATACAGCAAACATATTTCATGTGTATCTGGATACCCTGCAAATGGACAGGGTGAATAAAATCCATTCTCTTGGCAGCCTGCAGGCTCCAAGGCACCTCCTGTGATACAGCAGGGGCCCCTGTTCAGCCACTATTGCTAGAGACATTGCCCACTGCACCAACCCATTGAGAACAATTCTTCCTCTCAAAGAATCGATACTGGTTGTTAGAAGGCCACATATTATTAAAAAGTTATTTTCTTGGTATACGTTAGTGGAAGTGCAGACAAGTGTTCTCCTGGAACTGGCTTAGGAGTTCTGGACAAGCCAAGTGGAAAAGGTCTGAGAGGGAATCCCAACAGCCACCATCTCAGCAAGAGTCTAACTTGAAATTACAACACCATTTAGCTGGACTATCCTGGGTGAAGATTTCTCTTGTAGTTTTGTTTTTTATTTGTACTGCTGTAGCACGTAGGAGCCCCAGCTGTGGACCAGGACCCCATGGTGCCCAGCACTGGACAAACACAAAATAAACAGATGGCCCCTGCCTCAAAGAGCTTACAATCTCTATTAATTATTTCCCTTTAATTTTGAAACAACACACACAATTCATAGAACATTCAAAGCAGAGAGCAAATACTGGGGGGAGGGAAGAGTTACTCAGCTCATCTTTCCAACGTTGGTGGCTTTAACAGGATCCCAAATGTGAATGCTAAATCAATACGTAGATATACACAATGAGAACTTATGTACCCAACATGAGATTCAGATGTCCTGTTAAACCATCTGTGAGTGAAAACTGGCCATGCTATATTACATGAAAATTCATCCCTTGAAATTGTATATGCTGCACATAAATTACTATAACATTAACATATTTTCATCTCTATACAATGTCTGAATTTTTTTTGAGTCTGTATGATATAGTTTCATCCCACTGTTGTTAAATGTCTGTCTTCATTCTCCCTCTTTCTCTTTTTAACTATTCCAAAATTAGTAACACTGGCAAAAAAAAATAAAATAAAATAAAAAAGCACCTTGCTCTCATCTGAAATCTGGCTTGTGGTCTCAATCCAGTAGAAACCATTCTTTAAAAAGGCAATAAAATTATGTGTCAGACATTATAAAGTTTCATGTGCCATATCCATCACAGACATAAGACCATGCAACACTGGTGATTTGGGTACAGCTGCGCCAGTTTTTCATATCAGTAAATTTGATCCTAAGAAAGAAATTTCCATTTTCTTCAGTGTAGCCAGGATTTCACTCTATAAGCGAAATTCATAATTAGTCCACCCCAGCTCTCAATTTCTGATTTTTAACCCTTTTTCATTCTAAGGCACAGTAACCTAATGTGTATTATATAAAGCATTTCAATCTTTGAACACAGAGGTTCTCACAGAAGTTTATTTTACAAGTCATTTTTGAAACGCTTAAAAAAAAACAAAACAACCCTGAGTAACAGTATTGAAAGAAAACAGTCTTTCAAATGATTAATGCTCCTGTGCAGATGGAAGCATAAGCAATTAGTAGTTGAATTTTAATTGAAGCTGCTGGCTCTATTTGCAAAAGCCCAGGGTAAAGCTGAAATACTACTTTGCTCATTTCTGCTACCAAATCAGAATCAATATTTACTTACCATTTTACTGAGCAAAGGCCAATTTGTCCTAAATCAGAGACATATGCCACATAGTTTAAGTGATGCTGGCTACTGATCTGTGATGCTGACTACTGATCTGTAGTTTAACAGTAAATTCAACTAATGCTGAATTCAGTTACTAGGCAAAACATACATGAAGCCACAAAAATATCTGTGTATCAAAAGAAAAGAAATGAAAATGTTTGAATTATAAAAGGCTCTGCAGCTATTTCACATGGAGGAGGGTATGGGGCAGAGATAACTTTACGCACAGGAAAATCAAGGAGCCACTTGGGGCAGTACATTGTATGGAAGCTCAGCATCTCATAGGCTGCCCTTATTTTTCTCCCCAGTAACTGGACTGGAGTGGGAGAAGGAACAGCATACTGTCAGATCTATAGTGCCCACCAGCAATAGCACTATAGATCTGACAGTATGGGAGGCAACTGCTGGATTAATTTTCCCATTTCCGGCAGCTTGAGGCCCCACAAATCCTAAAGTTGGCTTTTGCTCAGTTGGGGGAAGGGTTAAAGCAGTGGTCACCAACCGGTCGATCATGATCAACTGGTGGTGCAGCAGGGCTGTTACTAAGGCAGGCTCCCTGCCTGTCCCCAGCCCCACACCGCTCCCGGAAGCAGCCAGTGCAGCCCTGGGGGTAGGGGTTTCCCTCTGCGCGTGGCTCCTGCCTGCAAGCACCGCCCCTGTAGCTCCCATTAGCCAGGAACAGGGAGCTGTGGCCAATGGGAGCTGTGAGGGCAGTGCTTGCAGAGAGGGGTAATGCACGGAGCCCCTTCCCCCCCACCTCCTTCCAGTGGCCACAGGGGCACATTGGACCCTTCTGGGAGCAGCGTGGGGCAGGGGTAGGCAGGGAGCCTGCATTAGCAGCAGCCACGCTGCACCACCAATTGGGAGCCGCCGGAGGTAAGTGCCTGGCAGGAGGCCGCACCCCAAGCCCCAGCCCAGAGCCACCATACCCCCTTCTGTACCCCGAGCCCCTCCTGCACCCCAAGCCCCAGCCCTGATCTCCCTCCCACAACCAGCACCTCTCACCCCCTCCTGTACCCAGGGGCAGCTCTAGGAATTTGGCCACCCCAAGCAGGGCGGCACGCCGCAGGGGGCACGCTGTTGGTTGAGGTCCCGCAGCTCCGGGGGACCTCTTGCAGACGTGCCTGCGGAGGGTGCGCTGGTCCCGCGGCTCCAGTGGAGCATCCGCAGGCATGACTGCGGAAGGTCCGCTGGAGCCGCCTGCTGCCCTCCCGGCAAAATGCCGCCCCAAGCGTGCGTTTGGCGCGCTGGGGTCTGGAGCCGGCCCTGCCTGTACCCCAACTCCCTGCCCCAGACTCAGCCAAGAGCCCCTCCCACACTGCGAACCCCTCAGCCCCAGCCCAGAGCCTGCACCCCCTCCCGAACCCCAACCCCCAACCCCAGCCCAGTGAAAGTGAGTGAGGTGGGGGAGAGCAAGCGACGGGGGGGGGGGAATGGAGTGAGCGGGGTGGGGCTTTGGGGACCTCAGGGAAGGGGCAGGGTAGATTCTGGGTTGCCCTTAAATTCAAAAAGTGATCTTGGGCATAAAAAGGTTGGAGACCACTGGGTTAAAGTCTGGGCCAAACCCTGCAGTCCTTACCCAAGCAAAACTCCCAATGAAGTCCAAAGACCATAGGTTTTGTTCCTATCTAAGCAACGGATGCTCCTAATATTAATAGAAGAGAAGTCCTTAGTCACTATTTTTGTTGTTCAAATACAGACAAAGAGCACGTGCATCATCTAAATGTAAAAATCATAACAGATCAAATTCTGGTGGCCACCTGGAAACAGGAGCTAAACTCACCCAATGAGGAATACAAATATGCTACCAAATCAATATTAATGGGCCCCTGAATCTTAGCTGTAGGGTGACTAGATAGCAAGTGTGAAAAATCGGGATGGGGGTTTGGGGTAATAGGCGCCTATGAAAGAAAAAGCCCTGAATATCGGGACTGTCCCTATAAAATCAGGATATCTGGTTACCCTACTTGGCTGAGACCAGCCCTACACACAGCTCCCTTGTGCATACTTTTCTGCTTAGCACAGGAATGATTTGGCACAGGGTTGCGCATAAGGGCTATTACCTGGTCACAGTGACCACAAACGTGTACACACTCGAGGGTGCAGACCACACTGCCTGACCCTTTGGCCATGCCAGAAATATGAGGAGCAATCTCCCTGCAGCTTTTCAGAGGAGGCAGGATACAGTCAGCCAACTTCTGCCCAGCACTCCCAATGTCAGCTGTGGATCTTCTGAGGTGCGCATGTGGAGCACTGGCCAGAATTTGTCCCTTTGTTAACATAATTCAGTAGATTAAATATTACTTTTGTATTCATTTGGACAACAATTCAGTGGAATTTTATTGTCCTTAAACTTACGGCTAAATCCTGTTGGGGGAGGGTAAAGCAAAATAGAGCTAAACTGAGGAAGGGTAATTAGGGTGTAGGATGGTGCAAACAGACATGCTCCTCCACAGAATGAAGAAGAATAGTGGTTGTAATCATTGTTCCAGAGTTTCAGGTATTTCTCTCTACTGCACATATATCACCCTTATGTTCCAGCACAGAGAGCCACTGCAGTACTCAGCCCCTTTGCAAGCGGGCTCCCCCATGCAATGGATGTGCAGTTCATCCAGTTTGAGTTCTCCCATGGGTGAACAGAGGGGTAGGATTTTCCCTTAGCCATTAAATGTGTAACTTAGTATTACAGTTAAATTCTCTCACACTAATTAGCAAAGAATGAGCTAGTTGGAAAATGGAATTCCATCCCATGGAAAATTCTGACATTTTGAAATTTGTTTTCATTCTGAATCTGGACAAAAAGACAAAATTTCAAAACTTCTCCTGGAATGGAAATTCTGAAAAATTTTGATTCACAATCAAGTTGTTTTGATAATATCAAATGGTTTCATTTTGAGGAGTAAATCTTAATATAATTATATATAATATTAAATACATGCATCAATATACAATAAAGTCAAAATGAAATTACATCAATTGATAAAGCCATAAAAATATTTTTACTTTATCAAAACAAAATTGAAATGAACTGTTTTGACATTTTCCCATAGAAAATTTCTTCTTCACAATTGACATGTGCCTGTGAAACATTTCAGTCTCAAAGAAACTGGATTTTCCAATGGAAAACTGTTCTGTCAAAAAGAATTCAGCCAGCTCTATCAGGGAATTATCTGAGATCCATCATAGAAAAGCCATCTGCAACCTTCACTATCCTAGACTCAAGAACCAATTCTCCTCTTGCTCCATCTTAACTCCATTGATGTCAATGGAATTACAATACAGTAACTGCTCGCTTAATGTTGTAATTATGCTCCTGAAATATGCTACTTTAAGCAAAACGATGTTAAGCAAATCCAATTTCCCCATAAGAATTAATGTAAAAGGGGGGGTAGTGTTCCAGGGGGAAAATTTTCACCAGACAAAAGACATTATATACATATACAGTATAAGTTTTAAATAATTTTAAACAAACAATTTAATACTGTACTCAGCATTGATGATTGTGAAGCTTGCTTGAAACGGGCGTAGAGGGGTTGGGGCATAGGGGCTCGCCCCATTCTGCCCGCCCGGCGCTCCTGCCAGGGAGCGGGATTAGCGGCTTGCCCGCTCCCTGGCGGGAATGCAGGGTGGGCGGAGTGGGGCGAGCCAAACAACCTTGTAACGGAACATGTATGTTCTCTAATAGATCAGCAAACTAATAACAAAACAATGTTAACTGGGACAACTTTAAGTGAGGAGTTACTGTACCCCTATTTTATGCCAGTGGGAGATCAGGAACAGGTGCTCTGTGTCTCCGTATCTTCTTCTCCACACTGCCCACTTAAAACCAGCAGCAGCACATGGTAAACTGAAATCACTTTTGATCAGCATCCATAGCTTACTCTTTTAAAAGATGTCTATGTTCCCTGAAATGTTCCACAATGTCTCACATTCAGCAGACATTGTGTGAGTTAATATTTAAATATTTGATTGAAAGTAAGAAAAACAAGGGATGTGCTGGCCGCAGCTTCCCGCCGCCCCCATAGGCCTGGAGCGGCGACCCACGGCCAGTGCGAGTAGGGTGACCAGACAGCGAATGTGAAAAATCGGGACAGGGGGTGGGGGGGTAATAGGAGCCTATATAAGAAAAAGACCCAAAAATCAGGATGGTCCCTATAAAATCGGGACATCTGGTCACCCTAAGTGGGAGCTGTGATTGGCCGAACCTGATGCGGCAGGCAAACAAACTGGCCTGGCCCACCAGGGTGCTTACCCTGGCGAGCCACATGCCAGAGGTTACCGACCCCTGATTTACATCGTAGAATGGACTGGGTTAAGCTAAATACACATCGATACAAAGGTTTAAAACTAGTATTAAATGTATATTAATATTATCTGTCTCCTTTTGAATCAGAGTTACTTTTTGTGAACAGTTTAGGCAAGACCTTTTGAAAAAGGCCAACAAGAGAAGCAGATGATGGCAGCTACTGTAACTGGGAGAAGAGAAAGGCTCCAGAATACACATTTGTATATTATAAAACATCTTCAACTGTTTTAAAATTTATTTTCTGACTCTTAAAACATACTTAACCTGTCCTCCTGTCCTCCTGAGCTGAAAGCCATGAGGCTCAGTAAAAGATTCAATATGATGGTGATGTGCTTAACTATTTTGGTACCTGTGATCATGGCCTGGGCCTCTCAAACTTCTAATTTTTATCAATCCTTCCAGGTTTATAGATGGGAGATTGTAAGGAAAAGAGACGGCTTCAACCTGCCGTCTTCTTTAAAACAGATGCTGGGATGTTTAGCTCCCACACTGTGTGAGATGTTAAGACCATAGATACATAATAAATAAATGATGTTGCTTGATAGGGGTTTTGGGCATGGTCCCATCTGATGAACTTTTGCATCGTTTTAGAGCCAAAGCACATTAGTATCCCACGCAGCTTGGTGTTTTTTTACTACATTATCTTTGATGGACTTGTGCTGAACAAATACAAGGACAGGTTTATTCACTTGGCATTACTTCTAGCCAAACAATACATTACCATTAACTGGAAATCCTCTGTGCCCTCACCCTAAGACTCTTAGATCAAGGAACTTAATAATAATACCCCATAGCGAGGCTGATGTATTGTATGAAAATAAGTTGCCTTGCAGATACTGAATTAACCAGCAACCCCACCTAGGGCCAAGTTTACATGGGTGCATAATTGGGAAGACGTGTGCCAGGAGACTCCCCGCCGAATCAGACAGCATGTGGTGGTTGGGAGGAGATGGGGGGTGTCATGCCCCACCACCACTCTGAGACTGGTATGCAGCAGGGGTCTATGCTGCACCATACAAAAGGAGAGCAATTGTGACTGCACTCCACATTACAAGTGGACAGCCCAGGGAGTATCTTACCTTTGCATCTGGCCAGGAGGCTGTGACTTTCTTTCAGATGCAGATCTCACTACCATGATTCATGCTTTTGTCACCTCAAGACGATATTAAGGCAATGCACTCTACTTTAGAGGTTTTAGCTAACTCATTAGCTGAAGATTCAGGTGTGGTCTGTAATTCACCCAACACATATGCTACTGCAATAGTTAATTCTAGAGTTTAATATCTTAGGCCCTGTCTACACTGGCAAGTTTCTGCACAGTAAAGCAGCTTTCTGCGCTGTAATTCTCGAGGCATACACATTGCCAAGTCACTTAGTGCGCAGAAACTGTGCGGTTGCAGCGATGTAAAAAAACTACCCCGAGGAGAGGCATACAGCTTTCTGCACCGGGGCTACAGCGCTGTGCCAGTGTAGACACCCTAGTGAATTACCATGCTGTGACTGACCTCCGGGAGGTGTCCCACAATGCCTGTTCTCGCCTCTCTGGTCATCGGTTTGAACTCTACTGCCCTCCCCTCAGGTGACCAACCGTCATCCCCACCCTGTAAATTCCTTTGGAATTTTGAAAGTCCCCTTCCTGTTTGCTCGGTGATGCATGCAGTGGTCTCAGTGCATCTTTCCAGGTGGCCATGCCTGCTCCATGCACTAGGCAATCCCCCACTTGGAGCAATGCCGACTGCTGGACCTCATCAGCATTTGGGGAGAGGAGGCTGTCCATTCCCAGCTGCGCTCCAGCCGTAGGAGTTATGATACCTACGGACAGATTTCACGATGCATGACTGAAAGGGGATATGACTAGGACACATTGCAGTGCAGGGTCAAAGTGAAGGAGCTGCGGAACACCTATCACAAAGCATGGGAGGCAAATCGCCACTCCGGTGCTGCGCCCACGAGCTGCCGGTTCTACAAAGAGCTGGACGCGATATTCGGCGGCGAACCCACCTCCACTGCGGATACTTCAGTAGTTCGCATGCCAGTAGAAAGTGGACCAAGCCAGGAGGAGGAAATCTTGGATGAGTATGTGGAGGGGAAGGGGGACACAGAGGATGACTCGGAGGCCAAAGATGCATGCAGCCAGAGCTTTTCTCTACCCTGGAGGAGGCTGGCCAGTCACAGCTGTCAGATCTTGGCAAAGCGCAAACAGGAGAGGAGACCCCTGGTAAGTAGATTTAATTTTGGGAACTGCTGAAGCAAGTTGTTGGGGGAAGGAGGGTTGCAGAAAGCAGGCTTGTCTCCCACCACATGCATCTTTGGCCTCCGAGTCATCCTGTGTGTCCCCCTTCCCCTCCACATCCTTGTCCAAGATTTCCTCCTCCTGGCTTGGTCCACTTTCTACTGGCACGCGAACCACTGAAGTAGCCGCAGTGGAGGTGGGTTCGCCGCCGAATATCGCATCCAGCTCTTTGTAGAACCGGCAGCTCGTGGGCGCAGCACAGGAGTGGCGATTTGCCTCCCATGCTTTGTGATAGGTGTTCTGCAGCTCCTTCACTTTGACCCTGCACTGCAATACACAAACCGTTGAAAGATGGTGCCAAATGCAGACAGAAGCACAGGGATTGCTGCGATACGAAGCAATGCATTACAGGGCACTGGGAAAGGACCCAGGGTGCCCCGCGACCCCCTCCACCTTCCCACAACTCTTAGCAGCAGAAGAGAAAGACGTGCTCTGTGGGATAGCTGCCTAGAGTGCACTGCTCCGAATACCGCTGCAAGTGCCGCAAGTGTGAACACACTATTATGCGGGCAGCTGACAGTGTGAACACACAGCAGTGGCTTCCCTTCAGCACTCTCTGAGCAGTGCTGTAACTACCAGAGCTGTAACTTTGCCAGTGTAGACATGCCCGTACACATTTGGTTTATCTTTTCCAAAACACAAACCAAAATCAGACATAGTCAAGAAATTCAAATACACAGAACTAGATTTGAGGAACAGACTATTATGTATTAGTTAAGCACCAACGCTGGGGAAGGTATGGGATCTTTATATATTTGTATAACATCTAGCACAATGGGGCATTTTTATGACTGGGGCCTCTGGGCACTAATGTAATACAAATATTAAATAATAATACCAATAATGGGCTGGGTAATCCTTACTGGCATTGGTGATGATTTACATGAGAATTACTGTAGTTTCCATGAAATTATATGCGCGTGTGTGTGTGTGTGTGCGCGCACACGCGCAAGGGTTGCACCCGTGTGACTAAGGGTTGTACAATTAGGCCTCATATGACTTGCACTGTACAGAACATAAGAAGGGTTTATGTTAGAGTTTACGATATAAAAAGGTATGAACTCCCCATTTGCCAATGAAATTTTTAAAAAAATCAAAGTACTGTGCTTTACAAGCTCAAACCCGAACATAAATTGTCCACTAAAGCCACAGTGATTTTTTTTTTAAGAAATGCCTAAAAATTGTCCCTACCTGAGTTTCAATTCAAACTGTTTTTTTTTAAACAGACAACTTATAAACCACATAAGAAAAATAATATTGGTGAAATATCACTGAAAGAAAGACACTGTTGTAATCAAGAGAACATTTTTCTTTGGATGATGATATGTGGCACAAATGTTTTAGCAAACAGGGAGATATACACTGTACAATATCAATAGGCCTGATTCTCCTCTCTCACCTGTTTTACAAGTGAAATACAACTGACTTCAAAGAAAATAACTCTGGATTTACACCTGCTTGACAGAAGAATTAGGCCACCTCTCTGTATATTGATATCAAGAAAAGTTTTACCTTCTAGCATTTTTTGCAGACTGCTCCTCATAACATGGATGTTCTCAATACCAATGAACTGAAACTTGATGTTGGAGTAATTGTCTTCATTCTCATATCCTTTCCCTGCTGCTCTGTTTGCCATTGCATTGAGCTGCAAAAATAAAACAAAAAAGACTGTGTGAGAGCAGGAAACAGGTCATGCTCAAAAGACAACTTTCAGTCTATTGTAGTGAAGAAAAGGGGATTAATTAAACTGTTATTTAAAAATTCAAAGCTTGTAACTGAATATTCTCATTTTACTTGTGTACTCTAGTAGCTACACCTTTTTAGAAGGGTGCTCAACCTTTAAAGCAGCGGTGGGCAACCTGCAGCCCGCGGGCCACACACGGCCCATCAGGGTAATCTGCTGGCAGGCCGCGAAATAGTTTGTTTACACTGACCGTCTGCAGGCATGGCCGCCCGCAGCTCCCAGTGGCGGTGGTTTGCCGTTCCCGGTCAATGGGAGCTGCAGGAAACAGCGCAGGCCGCAGGGACGTGCTGGCCGCCACTTCCCGCGGCGCCCATTGTTCTTTGGCCTGACCTCTAGACATGCACCACAGGTGCCATGCTGGTTCTTAGCCTAAACTAATAGCTGAGGGAGGCTGGACAGGGTTCCCAGTCGGGTAGTGACAGGTTGGATCTGAAGTGGCTCTTCCCATTAGTCCCAACCCAGCCCTCCCACTGTAGCCAAAAACATTCCCTCCTCCTGGCTCGTCCTCTGGCATGAAACACCTAGGATTTAGCTAGGCCCTAAGGACTAAAAGAATGATCTGTACAAGTTGTAGTTCAGAGAGGCTGATCCTTGTTTCTGTATAAGCTCCAACTGTATACAGACTATTGGGATCTTGCTGAAACCCCATCATTCATTTGTGTTCGAGTGAGTGACTAAAATTTTCACACAAGCCTAGTTAGTGAAGGGATAAAAGTAATCTGATAATTCCATATTAAAAAGTATGTTGGTCTAGTTTCAGTTGCTGGGTTCAGTGTGTGGGTGTTGGTGGCCTGTGATATAAAGGAAGTGAGACTAGATGAGCTTTTGCTAAAGTGCCTGCCTTTGTTTTGATTCATATCATTATTGGCCTTTTGGGATTCTTTTGCTAAAGTGTCTGCCTTTCCTAAATTGAAGACCTCAGTCTCATTGCTTACAGTAAGACCAGATAGATATTTACTTTTACTTTGAAATCCATTCACTTTGAATTTGTTTATATATTTCTGAAAGCTTTGAATCTTTGTTCAATTTCCCACAGAAATTTCTCCAACTTTCCTTTTTTGGCTTTTTGATAATCATTTGTGACACCACCTTACATCTTTTATAATTCATTAACTTTTTACTATTCATTGAGTTTTTTGCTTGCTTGTGTGACCTATTTCCTTCCTTGATTGCTAATTTGCAGTCCTCATTCCACCAGAGTACCAGATTTCTAAGCTGGGAGCAGCTCTATGCACACACAATTCATTTTCTACATTCGGTAGTACCTTCTAAAATTTACAATAGTATGATATTTCATAAGAACATACAGCATACAGGAATGTGTCTCTAGTCAGATGGCCTGTAGGGTGGTGGCCCTGCCACTCAAAGGAAGTTAGATACCTAGGCCCTAGTCAGAGGGAGGCACCTATCTCACTTGGGATTCACAGCTGTGAACCCTCTCCCAAAGCTGGGTGCCTAAGCCAGCCCTTTCTTGTGAAAAATTATGGAGAGATAGTGGCGATGCCACTTCCTTATATCTAGTATCCCAGTGGTTAGAGCACTCATCCAAAATGTGGGACACCTGGATTCTAATCTCTGCTTCAGAACAGGGAGGGGTTTGAACCTAGATCACCCACATCCTGGATGAGTGCGCTAACCACTGGGTATTCTAGCGAGTGGGCTAAAGTGTGGGTTCCTCCTCTGCCTTTTATGCAGGTTAGATGTACTTTGAGCATGTCTACTGACTTGGGCCCCCACAGGTAACACAGGCAGGAGAATCCCTAGTTTATGAATCCCAACAGGGTTTATGAGTTAGGCTCAGAGCAACTTGGTAGTGTCAGGATTTAGGGACTCTGACCATGCCCATTGGCAGAAATTTAGGTACCTATAAGACTTCAGCAGTGGAAACTTAGGCACCTGCTGGGTTAGACAGCAGCTGAGCAAAGGTTTTGTGAATGCCAGTGGTGCAGGGGCACAACTAGATTTTCCTGAGGAGTGGGTTTTTCTAACAAGTTACCAACCATCATGTCCTAACCAAGTCACAATCTCTCCTTCTGGAGCAGGCCCGGGAGCAAAAGAGGAGGCGGCAGCATGAGAAGATGGAGCCCTCACCCCACTCCAGGCCTTCTCTCCTCCCCTCACATGAAAGAGACTGGGACTGCTCTGTCCCTCCAATCATTGTGCCCTAGAATGGCACCTAAATGTTGGACTTAGCAGCCTAAAGAGGCAGTTGGGTGTCCTGTGAATCTAACCCCAGATCTCTAATATAGAAACCTCTTTCAACTTGCAATTTATATATTAAAAAAAAAAAAAAGTAGGCAGAATATTTTCTACCAAGTGCACTAAACGCCCATCTGCTCATCTTTTAGTGTCAGTGAACAATGTAAAAGAAGTTTCATCTGGACAGTGTTCTTTTAGGACAGTCCTCAGCATGCCTTGCTATGAGGATATAAATAATCTGTTGAATTCAAATCTCTCTCTCCTTTTGAATTAGACATGAGTGTTCTCCCTAACACAAACAAAGTAGCCTCTCAGCAATAACTAACAACCTTGGAAAAATCATCCTAACCCCATTTCTCCCAACAGCTTCCAATCCCCATTTCCCTACCCTGGTTCCTAATGGTTTCTTTGCTCAACCAGTCCCAGCCTCCCGCTTCCCCTGGCTCCCAGTGCCAGCCTCCCCTCCCAGCCTTCCTACCTAGCCAGTCCTAGCCTCCCTACCCCACCCAGGTCCCAGTCTCCTTGCCCAGCCAGTACCAGTCTCTGCCTCCCAGGCTCCTTGTGCCAATATATACCCCCCGCCTTCCTCTGCAATGCCCTCGACTCAGCTTTTGTCCACTCTGAATCTGAATCAGATCTTTTCCTTCTCCACACTGCCAGGGTGTCACCATTGCAAGCCCAGGAGAGACAGGCTCCCTGCTCTCAGTACCAGTGCCTGGCCCCACCTTGGCCTGGGGCATCTGTGAGCGGCCATTACTGAGAAATGGCTTCTGAGCCCCTTAGCTCTGGGCTGGCACATGAGCAGTCACTCTGCTGGAATGGCATATGCTCAGTCCAGTCACAGGTAGGAGTTGTGAGGGGATGGAGGAGGCTCAGTCGCTCTGTGGGGATGGTACATGCAGAGTCTGGTCAGCACTAGGAGCTGTGAGGGGATAGAGGATGCTCAGTGCAGATAGAATCTTGGGGATTTGAGCTGTTAAGCTCTAGCAAGTCTCTACAGAGCGTGTGAACTGTGATTTTCCAAAGGTTTATAACCTGGAGTTCAGACTCAAAAGGTAAGTCCAGAGTAACTTTACAGAGTGGAATTACTGTGGATTTACCTGGAAGCAACTGAGAGACTAGAATCTAGCCCCTAGTGGCCACCATAATTTGGACTTCTGTATTTTCTCTGACTTTGCAATACATACCTGGTGTTGTTAAATATGTGCCAGAATTGTAACATACTTACTTTAGGCCGAGTGTCAACAACATATATGAAATTGCTTCCTGGATTTGCCTTTCTGATGGCCTGCAGCATCTGTTCATCCTCAAGGCACCGAGCACTGAAACCAGACAAGGGCTGGCTGCTCCTGCAGATTGAGGCCTGCATTAAAACAAATAACATCCCCTCATGTGTTTAATGTGCATTAATAATTTACTACATAAAGTTATTTACAAAACAGATCACTAGGAAATGAACAAAATAGCTCCATTACATGTACAATTAACAGGAAGAGTAGAGCAATATTATTCATTAAATGTAGCTGAATATTAATAATTTAATGTTGTTCTGTCTGTCAGCACCCCTGTATTCACACCCTACATATTACTGCAATGATTTTTGTACAAAATATGCCTTGTGAAATACCATTTGAAAACTAACAACATTCTGGTCAATAGTATCACTGAATATATGAAACAATGCTGTATGTGAAATTATGGGTGCTCACTGATATTATGCTTTAAAGTCTGTGACTAAAAGGCATTTAAACCAGGCATATCAGGAGGAGTTGATAAACGGGTTTGTCCAGACAATGGAAAGAGTCCAACACCTCAAACCAGGTGTGGCCAAAATCAATGGGCTATTCATTTGTATTGGAGGTTGCAGCAGGAAGAGATAATTTGCAGAATAGCTACCACCAGCAGGGTCAGGGAACTACATGCTTATTGCGTGACTGTTAGTGTCCAGGCTGAGCTACAGCAGCAGAGCATTTAAGGCATCAGGGTTACAGGCCAGGTGGTCTCACACCCTCTCACCCCAAAACTCAGGTCCACACTTACATTATTATCCTTACAGTAGTAGGAAAGGGCTGGGAAACGTCTTCTGCTCCGGAATTTAGAGCTCCCCACAATGATGTGTGCAGTTGCAGATTTTGGTACGTACACTTCAGTAGGGTATGAATCACAGACCTGCCAAAGGAAACTGTTTGTTTGTTTGCTTACTTTGTCTATTCAAATAGAACTTAACATGAATGTTAACTTTAATCATCACGATTACAAAAACAAAATCACAATTACACACCACCCTCATTCTGAGGATCCTAAAGTGTTTCAAACGTTAATTATGCCCCAGTGACAGGGTAGTCTGTCCCCTTAATGGAAGAGAGGCCTCAGAGTTAACTCTCCCCCACCACAGGGCACGGTCCTTTAATATTTTGGAAGGCCTGATATATACAAGGACCAAGCAGATACTGGTAGAAAGAAAGTGATTTGGAAATAAGGAGTGTTTGGAAGGAAATCCCATTACTGTTTCTTTAAGGGCCTAGGACTGAACTGAAAGGTGACCAGGCCATGGAAGCTGCAGACTACTGCAGAATCAGAACAGTGGAAAAGGCGGTATAAGAACAAAAGAAGGCCTGCAATGCCATGTTCTGGCATGAGGTGGTGCGATGATGGTGTGTTCACCATGTGACAGACTGTCACAGGACCTCTAGGAGATAAAAAATTATTATCATTATCCCTATTTTACAGATGGTAAAACTGAAACAGAAAAAGGTGGAGTGCTTTATATTCATGTATCCAATAACTTTGTGTGCCTATTTCAGTACACAGGATGAACAGGGATTCAGGAAATGAATCAGGATTGTGTAGTAAAGAAGAGTATGGTCTGTCTCATCAGTTGCAGAATTTGGAAGGTGTGCAAATAAATTGTCTTTTCTCTTCCCGATTGACTCATGGTTATGCAGTTGAATGCTGTCCTGAGAAATCTGGCCTCTGCCACAGAGTTCCTAGGTAATGCTGGTGTTGGTGCCACTAGGCCTGAGTAAACCAAAGTTGTGACTTTGGGCCTATGTGACCCAAAGTATCTTTATGTAAAGTGCTTTTGTTAGCCTTACTAAACTTTTGTAACCTTTTGTGTTATGTGCTAATTACTGGCAGTGGCAAGGTTGCTTGATACTAGATGTAGCCAATATTAAATAAGATAGGCGGAAAGCAGGTGCTGTAATTAAAGTTATATGCATGAAAACATAGCCCCCACGGTGGGAAAGTACAGATAACTGATCACAGAAAAGTTGCTAACGAGCTAAGGTGGTTTTTTGCCAAGTATGACTTAACTGCTTCATGTGATTGCTATTGCAAAGTGTATTTGCTGCATGGGAATGAAAGGTGGGGGGAGAGGAGGAGTGTGGGGGTAATGGGAATGCTTAGCTGAAGTTCTGTATAAAGAAAGAAAAACCGCTTGTATCGGTGTGCAGGATTTGAGAATGCTTTTCTCCCTGGCACCTTTCTTTGGGCTTAAATAAACCTGGTTTTGCTTCTCCACCCTGGTGTGATAATTAGTGCGACGCACACCGGGCAATGAACCCTGCTGTTGCTCCGCCTCGGGCTCTTTGAGCCGGCAACACTGGGCAAGCCGCTTAAACTGAAGTGTTCACAGTCAGTGACTAACTGTATGTTTATCATTTTTGGGTGCCCAGCATGAGACACCTGAGATGAGATTTGTGATAAGTGCTCACAGCTGCAGCTGAAGTCACCAAGAGCTGTACTTTGAATATAAAAAGTGCAATCAAAATGCTAAATTCTCTAGAAAATCAGTTCCTAAGCATCTCTAACTGGGCATCCAAAATTGATGGACACTTCACAACTTTGGGTCTAAATCTCTCTGTGCTTCTCCAGCTGTAAAATGAGGATAAAAATACCACTTACTCTCACAGGGGTGCTAAGATTAATTAATAGCTGTGAAGCATTCTGATAGGATGATGAGCACCACAGAAACACCCAAGAGGAAATTAATAACTGTATATTCAGTGCTGGGGTTTGGATATTTGTGGTTAAGATCTGGGGGCACAATCTGACTGAAGAGAAAAAGAAATATTAAATAACTCATTCCCTGACAATAGCTCAGTGGTTTGAGCATTGGCCTATGGAAAAAATGTGATCATGTAATTAGACACATAAGTGAGGCTGACCCCTGAGGTTACACATGCTACCTTAATGCTGGCATTTTCTAACGTGTGACGGCTTGACTTTGCAACCTTAATGTTCTTTTAAGGTATTTCTTTTGGATGCTATTTTAACAGAGTTCCCTTTTCAGTGTTGGAAGAGAGCACTGAATTCTTGTAATTCTTTACCATTGTCACATGAGAAATCGTTTTTGCACCAATGAAGACTGGCTTCAATGGACTTATTTTTGATTACGTGAGATCAGATTCAGGCCTGTTTCGGGGACATGAAAAAATATGACTAATTTTTATGTATGTATATATGAAAAACACTTCTTTATTTATAATGTATATTACTTCATATTAAATAATAAAAATAACTACTTTGTCTCTTCCTTCTGTGTATTCTTTCCTCCTTTTTCTCCCTTACCCTGCCTTCATTACCCTTTTCTTCCCTTCTATGATCCATCTAGATAAAACGTTTTCAGTGCTTTTGGTGTCTAATTTCCCTTGTTTTTCTGTAACACTTCATGATTCATCCTTCCTTCTGTGGCTCATTCTGATCCCTTACATTTAAGGCTGTGTCACATTAACTCCTACATTTGCCCTAAACCAGAAGTTTTCAACCTCTTCCTTACCAGGTCCCACCTGTTTCTCTCTCCTTCTCCCTTATCATTTAGGAAGTGAATGGTGGACACAACCCTCTGACACCTGTTTGCAACACCAGCCCCATCCCCAGGGGTGGTTGTAATCCCCAGGTTGAGAGCCCCTGTCCTAAATTAAGTCTTCTATCATAGTATCAGAGGGGTAGCCGTGTTAGTATGGATCTGTAAAAGCAGCAAAGAATCCTGTGGCACCTTATAGACTAACAGACATTTTGCAGCATGAGCTTTCGTGGGTGAATACCCACTTCTTCGGATGCAAGTAGTGGAAATTTCCAGGGGCAGGTATATATATGCAAGCAAGAAGCAAGCTAGAGATAACGAGGTTAGTTCAATCAGGGAGGATGAGGCCCTGTTCTAGCAGTTGAGGTGTGAAAACCAAGGGAGGAGAAACTGGTTCTGTAGTTGGCAAGCCATTCACAGTCTTTGTTTAGTCCTGAGCTGATTTCGGTATATCCTGTATAGGGTTTTCGGTATAGGGTGGTGTTAATGTGACCATCACTTATTTTCCCAGGGTGGAAGAGGGGGAGCAGATGCAAATAAGTGATGGTCACATTAACACCACCCTATACCGAAAACCTACTGACCGCTATGCCTACCTTCATGACTCCAGCTTCCATCCCGGGCACACCACAAGATCCATTGTCTACAGTCAAGCACTAAGGTACAACCGCATCTGCTCTAACCCCGCAGACAGAGACCAACACCTAGAAAATCTCCACCAAGCATTCTCAAGACTACAGTACCCACACGAGGAAATAAGGAAACAGATCAACAGAGCCAGATGTGTACCCAGAAGCCTCCTACTGCAAGACAAACCCAAGAAAGAAACCAACAGGACTCCACTGGCCATCACATACAGTCCCCAGCTAAAACCCCTCCAACGCATCATCAGGGATCTACAACCCATCCTGGACAATGATCCCACACTTTCACAGGCCTTGGGTGGCAGGCCAGTCCTCGCCCACAGACAACCTGCCAACCTGAAGCATATTCTCACCAGTAACTGCACACCGCACCATAGTAACTCTAGCTCAGGAACCAATCCATGCAACAAACCTCGATGCCAACTCTGCCCACATATCTACACCAGCGACACCATCACAGGACCTAACCAGATCAGCCACACCATCACCGGTTCATTCACCTGCACATCCACCAATGTAATATACGCCATCATATGCCAGCAATACCCCTCTGCTATGTACATCGGCCAAACTGGACAGTCTCTAAGGAAAAGGAAATGGACACAAATCGGATATTAGGAATGGCAATATACAAAAACCTGTAGGAGAACACTTCAACCTCCCTGGCCACACAATAGCAGATCTTAAGGTGGCCATCCTACAGCAAAAAAACTTCAGGACCAGACTTCAAAAAGAAAGTGCTGAGCTTCAGTTCATCTGCAAATTTGACACCATCAGCTCAGGATTAAACAAAGACTGTGAATGGCTTGCCAACTACAGAACCAGTTTCTCCTCCCTTGGTTTTCACACCTCTACTGCTAGAACAGGGCCTCATCCTCCCTGATTGAACTAACCTCGTTATCTCTAGCTTGCTTCTTGCTTGCTTATATATACCTGCCCCTGGAAATTTCCACTACTTGCATCCGAAGAAGTGGGTATTCACCCACGAAAGCTCATGCTGCAAAACGTCTGTTAGTCTATAAGGTGCCACAGGGTTCTTTGCTGCTTCTTCTATCATACTATTTCCACAATTCTATAATAAATGCAAACTTTTTATATTAGAAACAAAAGAAAACAATTAACTTCTGGCAGAACATACAGTCCCCTCTGAGGAGGTCTCAAAACCCCAAGTGATCTTGTGTAGCATGTGTGCACTCCAGTGCCAAGGCACAATGGGAGTGAGCTGATGTGTACTGACAGGCTGACTTCAGAACTGATTTAGGATGCTATCTCTTTCCATTAATGTTACTTCATCACATTTTTAAAGTCTGACTCAAACAAACGTAGGGCAGGATAGGAACATCAACTAGCTAGGTAGAAAGGAGTGGAATTAAGATTTGTGACTTCTCAGACCATTGTGATAATATTCCATCACAAACAATCCTCAGCAGCACTGCACATAATTTCATGAACAAGGAGGTAAGAAAGTGTTAAATTCATTCTTTCAAACTAATGGCTTGTGTAACTATTAGGTGGGGGCAAAAAATTTTAAACACTCACTATCCCCAATTCAGCAAAGCATTCATATGCTTAACTATGCATGCGCTTAAAGTTATTTTGACAAGTCACTTTATCTCCTTGTACCAGTAACTCCTCACTTAATGTTGTAGTTATGTTCCTGAAAAAATATGACTTTAAGCAAAATGATGTTAAGTGAATCCAATTTCTCCATAAGAATTAATGTAAATGAGGGGGTTAGGTTCCAGGGAATTTTTTTCCACCAGACAAAAGACTATATATTATATAGTATATGTGTGTGTGTGTGTGTGTGTGTGTGTGTGTGTGTGTGTGTGTGTGTGTGTGTAGATATAGATATAGATACACACACATACACACACACACTGTATAAGTTTTAAACAAACAATTTAATACTGGTACACAATGATGATGATTGTGAAGCTTGGTTGAGGTGGAGGAGTCAGAGGGCGGGATATTTCCCAGGGAATGCCTTACTGCTAAATGATGAACTAGCAATTGGCTGAGCCCTCAAGGGTTAACTCTCACACTCTACAAGGCAGCAGGAATGGAGGGAGGGGAGAGAGCATCAGAGACAGACACACACAGACACCCCAGCTGCTGCTGCCAGCAAGCTCCCTCTGTCCTGAGCCCTGTTGTGTGTGTCCCCTGCTCTATGGAAGATGGGGTAAGCAGGGTGCAGGAGCAGGGGGAGGGGGACACCCTGACATTAGCCCCCCCCTGCCTCCCCTCTCCCACACAGCAAGCAGGCGTCTCGGGAAGCAGCTCCAAGGCAGAGGGCAGGAGCAGCAGTGGCGGGAGGGACAGCTGCAATTGCTAGCCTGCTGGGCAGTTGCTGCACAGGGAACTTAGGGGAGTGGAGAGCTGATAGGGGGAGCTGATAGGGGCAGGGCCGCCCAGAGGATCCAGGGGGCCTGGGACAAAGCGGGGGAGCTGCAGCGCTTGTACTCACCCAGCGGTGGTCCGGGTCGTTGGTGGCATTTCGGCGGTGGGGGACCCTTCAGTCGCTCTACATCTTTGACAGCACTGAAGGGCCCCCCGCCACCGAAATGCCGCCAAAAACCCAGACCACCACCAGGGCCAGGGCTCGCGGGGCCTGGGGCAAATTGCCCCACCTGCCCCCCCCCCACCGGGGCGGCCCTGGATAGGGCGGCTGCCGGTCCACCTTGGTTCCAAGCCCCCACCAGCTAGCTGCAACGGGCTGCTCTTCCTGCAAGCAGTGGACAAAGCAGGCGGCTGCCAAACGACGTTAGAAGGGAGCATTGCGCAACTTTACACGAGCATGTTCCCTAATTGATCAGCAACGTAACAATGAAACAACGTTAACCGGGACGACTTTAAGTGAGGAGTTACTGTACTTCTATTCCACATGGGTAAAACGAGATAATGAGTCCTTTCTCCCACTCTGTCTAACCTCTTTGGGACAGAGGGACTGTCTCTTAAGATGCTATGTACAGCACTTAACACCATGAGGCCCCTGCCTTGGTTGGGGCCTCTAAGATCTACTGTAATACAAATAATAATTACACACTTGGTAGTCTCTGTTTACATCACTGATCTGCCAATAGTTATTTGGAACACCCATCCGATTGTATTCTTCATTGAGGCCCACAAGCTTCCATCCTTGTTCTCGCTCTTCTTTATCTAACTTTGGGTTGAATGAGAAGCAGTAGAGCTCTTCATATTTCACTGAAAGAGAAAAGAGGCAATAAGACAGGACAATAAATCTGAGCTGAGAACAAAGTCTCCAAAAGCAAAGTTGGTATGTTATTCTCTGTATGGGATGTTATTGTCTGTTATTCCCATTCGGAATCGTATGTTTTGCTATGCAAAAGCCCATATACCAGCATCTAATCACATAGAAGCTTACTTTGAAAGTAGTAGGCTATTCTGCTGTTTGTGGCCTTTCCCCCACACCTACTTGTACAGGCCTGTATTATTGATCCTACTTACAATATAGGAGGAGGAGCGAGGGCATGGCAGGCTCAGGGGAGAGGGCGGGAAGGGGTGGAGTGCAGGAAGGGCCTGCGGTTAAGCAGTGAGCACCCCCAGCACATTGGAAAATTGGCTCCTGTAGCTCCAGCCACGGAGTCGGAGCCTATACAAGGAGCTGCATATTAACTTCTGAAGAGCCGCATGTGGCTCCGGAGCCACAGGTTGGCCACCCCTGCTTTAACACATCACAAGTGCATGTTTCATCCTCTCACTGTAAGGTCCTTATAGCTTTTGGATCAAAGATTTTAGTATTTAAACAAAATAAAGTACACTGAATTCTGGCAAACAATCACATCTGTTGTGAAAATGTCACCATTTGATAAATCTGTTTCAGACTGTACTAATAGGAGATATACCAATCTCCTAGAACAGGAAGGGACCTTGAAAGGTCATCAAGTCCAGCCCCCTGCCTTCACTAGCAGGACCAAGTACTGATTTTTGCCCCAGATCCCTAAGTGGCCCCCTCAAGGATTGAGCTCACAACCCTGGGTTTAGCAGACCAATGCTCAAACCACTGAGCTACCCCTCCCCATAACTATAACTGTCTTGAAGTCAAACAGGTTTAAATACAACCCTCAGTTACTTCTATTTTATGTCCTTGATAAGCAGAATAAGTCAAAAATAGAGAACAGGAACTTATGTATGGCTTTAATAAAAATGGCTTTCATTTTAACGTCCATCTTCTTCTGCAGAAAGCATCTACTGTACTTCCATTATAGGTGATTGTTTTAGATTTAACAGAGCAATAAAGACTAGTTTTAAGTTTCCATTAAATACATAGGGAAAAAATAAAGCTAAACATGTCTCTGGCGTCTAATGACATGATGATTTCCATTAATTAAAAAGCTTGTGTGGTTTGTAATGTTATCACAGTTCCTTGGGGAACTCAGTTCCCTCTTTAGAAACAATTATTAACAAATATGAGGACAGAAAGGAAGGAAAGTTCCCTTGTTAAATCTTTATGACTCAGGCACTGAGCTCAAGATCAGCAAAGTCATTATTTAAAGAAAAAGAGAAGAAAGATCACTGAAACGCAGTTTGCTAGATCAAACGTCGTTCTGTGTTTTTTGTTATGGCACAGCCTCATTTGCTTATGTACAACTGTGTATAATTGTTAACTTTAACCTGAAAAAAGTAACTTCAAATAAAAAATCTGGCTGAAATCCTG